>NC_080747.1:34495000-36995000 GCF_020826845.1 Diceros bicornis minor | reverse complement strand
CCAGCTCTCATGGTAAAGCAAGCATACCTTAGTCCTAGTACACACTGTATGACTAGAGAAATGCTTTTATGCATCCTAAGTTTATCCCTTTTGAGCTTCACAGGTTGTTCCCTTGTTCTATGACACAGAAATATGGTCACAAAGTACATGTGTCCATATCATGCCTTTCTTGTACATTGTCCATCTTCATTATATTTTCTTTCCATTTTCATCTTTTCAAAATGAAGATTCCTAATCTCCTCAGTTGGCCCTAATACAATGGGCTTTCTGGGAACTTACTTCTTCTTTCCATAACCATGTTCGTTTTACTAGAATCTCAGATAAAGTTATCGAAGCATAGCAAAGAGGGAAGAATGCTGACACTTTCCGCTCTCCACTTGCCGTTGAATCCAACTGGGCCCAACTCTATTAGCTTTTTGTTATTTTTGCTTTTTTCTCTGGAAAAGAAAATACAGTCTCGACCTTCAAGAAACATACACTCTAGTTAGAGAGATAGGACTTCCGAGTAGGGGATTTCTTAGTTTTGATTTTGATTACCCTACCTTCAGCTTATTTGAAGAGGCCAAAATGCTGAGTACTCATGGACTGCAAGCAATATGATTGGAAAACAAAAGTAATAAATGTACATTAGTTAACAGCTCCTTGCTGAAGAAATGTTTAAATCAGTATTACTAAATGTATAAATAAGAAAAAGCAACTGAGCCAATAAAGTTTAGGCCCCAGCATCTAATGATTAGAAATGAGTAAAAAACTCAATGAGAATTAATTCCCTATTGTTAATGTAGCAATTTGTAAAGTTCTTTGTTTGTAAGGACCCAAGAAGAAGCTCAACAATTTAAGAGGACTGAGACATTTTCAAAGCAGAGAGAACATCCTCCTTGTTGTGATGATGCTCTGAGATACAGCCGTCAATTTTGTCTCTCTCCTTTTGAACAAGCTTTCACTTAAGACCTTAAAAAGCAAAAGCCACAGAAAAAAGCAGGGAACTGAATGTTTCAGCATCAACTTTATGTTATACACAGTATTGGGCACTTACACACATTAAATGATTTAATCATAACAATACTGTGAGATATGAATCATACTATTCTCCCAATTTTACAGATGAGGAAACTGAGGACTATATAAGATGTTGAATAATAATATGCCCAAATTTATACAACTAATAATGAGGGAAGCAACAATTTGATTTCATGACTTTTTTTTAATACTTTTTATTTTGAAATAATTTGACTCATAAGTTGCAAAAATAGTAAAAAGAGTTACCATGTTATCTTCACCCAGCTTCCCTCACTAATCATTTCTTACTTATATACCCATAACGCATTGTCAAAACCAGGAAATTGACGTTGGTACAATACCATTAACTCAGGTTCAGATCCTACTGAAATTTCAACGGTTTTTACATGCAGTCTTATATGTGAGTGTGTGTGTGTCCTGTAGTTCTATGAAGTGTAGATTTATGTAACCATCACCACAATCACAATACAAAACTTCTCTAGCACCACAAAGTACCGCATGTTCTCATATTATCCCTTAATAGTCAACCCCAGTCCTTCGCAACCACTGATCTGTCCTCCATCACTACGATTCTGTTCTGTAATTCAGGCCTTTTTGAAACCAAAGTCCATGAGATTGTTAAATGAATGGTATTTTTCCTCAAATATTATTTGCATTCTTCATAAATGCTATACTGTAGCACATATCCATATGTGCATATACATGTATAGGTGACCTAAAGATTGAACATGGATTTAAATGCACAAAAGAGAAAAACATTATACACTTTCATCACTATATCCCTATTTATGATTCTATTCCACAAACTAGTAGTGGTGGTTTTTATTTTTTATTTTTATTTTTTTTTGTGAGGAGATCAGCCCTGTGCTAACATCCGCCAATCTTCCTCTTTTTTTGCTGAGGAAGACGGCCCTGGGCTAACATCTGTGCCCATCTTCCTCCACTTTATATGGGACGCCGCCACAGCACGGCTTGCCAAGCAGTGCGTCGGTGCGCGCCAGGGATCCGAACCAGAGAACCCCGGGCCGCCGCAGCGGAGCGCGCGCACTTAACCGCTTGCGCCACCAGGCCGGCCCCATGGTTTTTATTTTATTTAAAATATCTATCTGAATTATTGTCATCACTAAACAAAACTATGTTTAAAACTTTATACACATGCCTGAATTTCACATTTTGTTTCACAATTTTAAATGGTGTTAAAAAGGTATTTTGACATTTAAACGCATCTAACCGAAGGAAAAGGTACAAATAATCTCATAAATAAAATATAATCCTGGGGTGGCCGACCCCGTGGCTTAGTGGTTAAGTGCATGTGCTCCACTGCTGGCGGCCCAGGTTCAGATCCCGGCACGCACTGACGCACCGCTTCTCAGGCCATGCTGAGGCCGCATCCCACACACAGCAACTAAAAGGATGTGCAGCTATGACATACAACTATCTACTGGGGCTTTGGGGGAAAAAAATAAATAAATAAATAAAATTATAAAAAAAAAATATGTATATATATATAATCCTGGGGACTGATATTTTTCCATTTTGAACACCACCCACCATTAGTCTTTAATAATTATGTAGATTCCATGTAAAATAATGATTTCTCAAGAGGCAATAGATGGTAGAGAACACACTCATTCTAAGAAAAATTTTAATGTCAAAGTAATTTTTGTCATCCTCTTTTGTTGTCCCAATTCCGGGTGTCACTCTGTGATCCACTTCTCTGTGACACAACATCCCAGCCATGCACAGAGTCAGGGTTTCCTCTAGCTGCTCCTGCCTAGAGATGTCGATAGATCTTGTCCCTGCTAGACTTTCGCAGGGCCTGGCTTCAAAATTTGCAAGTCTTCTTAGGTCCTTGAAGGGTAATGCATAACACATTCCATGCTAATTATCTGACGAGATTAATATTTTATCATATCAGGTAAAATATTCTTAGATCTAATAGTACAAAACTTTCCAATTATGTTACTCGTTGGATTAAATTCTGAGGCTACTTTGAGGACTGTCTCACAGCAATGGAAATGCTAGGGACAGAAAATGGTATTTGTTCCCAATTTTGATTGGACTGTCCCTAAGACCATAGTGCCACTCATCATTACAGAGTGCTTTTCAGGTAACAAAGTAAAGACATTATTAAAATGGAACTTTGCTATAACCCTATGGGACAGACAGGACCAATATTATTATTCATGGTTTACAGATGAAGCAGTTAGGTTTAGTAGTATTAGAAGATTTACCCCAGGTCATTGGTTTATTAAACAACAGACTAAGATCAGAACCAAGTTTTATACTTGTATAAGACTGTAAAGAAGTGGCTGAACCAAATGAATTATAAAATTTTCTTACAGCCCCAATAACTATAATTGACCATCCAGTGATTTCTTTAATAACAATCTGATATGACAAGATGGATGTGACAAAACCAACACGATCTATTGATTAGATTCGGGTAATATTTGGAGGTTTATGTTTATGTTTTGGGATTTTTTTTTTTTACCACTTTGCTACTTTAAATTATGTTTCATCACAGTAGAAGACACACTGATTCATGTATTTTTTTCTTTATATGCTTCTTAAATATTTACAGCAACTTCTTCCATGTTATTAACTAGAACATCATTTATTAGTTAATTTATTAATATATAAATATCTCTAGGGTATGCACCTTTTGCAAAGATTTCTAAGCACTGGGATTATAAGAGTAAGCAAAACAAAAGCCCTATTCTCATGGGGTTTATATTATAGTGGAAGGAAGCAACATGTAAATACACAAATAATTTAAGAGAATATCTGTATAATACATCTGTCAGCAATAAGTTCTAGGAAAAGAAATAAATCCAAGTAGAGGATAGAGAGCGATAGGAGATTGCCCATTTTAGGTAGGGTGGTCAACGAAGGCCTCTCTGAGGTGGTGACGTTTGAACAGGGACCAGAACGACATGAGAAAGTGAACATGTAAATATCTGGAAGAAGGTTTTCCAGGCTGAAATAACAGCACGTAAAAAAATTTCTGAGACAGAAACTAATTTGGTGTGTTCAAGTAAGAGCAAGAAGGCCAACAAAGCAGGATCGGACTGAATGGAAGAGAGATAGAAAATGAGGTGAGAAAAATAACCCAGTCTCATGGTGTACTTACTTGTGGTATTGTGGGCCTTAGGATTTTGCTCTAAGTGTGATGGGAATCCATTAGAAGACTTTGAGATGTGTGTGTTTTGGGGGGTGTGGAGGGGGAAAACGTAGGTTATGATATGACTTAGACATTTTAAAGTTTTAAAGGCTTGCCCTGTTACTTGAGTAGAGAATTTTACTAGTTTGATAGGGCTGCTGAAATAAAGTACTGCAGACTGAGTAGCTTCAAAACAAAAAATTTATATTTTCACAGGTCTGGAGGCTAGAATTCCAAGATCAAGGCGTCTGCAGGGTTGGTTTCTTCTGAGGTCTCTCTCCTTGTCTTGTAAATGGCTGTCTTTTCCTTGTGTCTTCACATCGTGTTACCTCTCTACCTGTCATATCTAAGGTATATGTCTCTTTTTATAAGGACACCAGTCAGGTTGGATTAGGATCCACCCAAATGACCTCATTTTAACTTAATTATCTCTTTAAGATCGTATCTCCAAATACAGTCATATTCTGAGGTACTAGAGGTTAGGACTTCAGCATATGAATTTTTAAAGAACATTATTCAGCCCATAATTGAAATAAAATACAATGGGGCAAGAGTCAAAGCAGGAAGGTCACTTAGAAGGCTATTGCATTATCTAAAGGAAAAATGATGCTACTTAGACAACAATAGAGACCGGGAGAATTGGTCATTATATAAGTCACAGAAATAATGGAATTAAGCTTCTCACCAAGATTCTCATGAAACCCCCGACAACATTTTAGGTCTGCTACTGTTTTCCCCATGTTGATGGTAACTCATGCATAAGGTCACCGAGCTAGAAATTCAGGAGCTAGAATTCAAACGTAGGTGTGTCTGATTCTAAAGATCACATTCTACCCTCTTTAGCATGCTTCCCGAAGATTGAGTTTTATCGTCTTAGAGGTATGTGTATAAAACTATCTTATTTGGGAGATCTCTGAGCATAGAATTAAAGGAGTAAGATATATATGCTTTCCTAAAGAGATAGTGTATATTTACCTCGCCTTTGTACAGAACGCATCTCAGTTGTAACCAGCCTTAAATGGAGGCTTTTTGTTCAACAGTCATTTATTTAATCTCTATTACTTACTGGGTTCCATAAGAAATTCTGTGAGGAGTCAGGAGAAATGGTTATCTTTGCTTTGAAGGAATTTCCCATCATGTTGGGAAGAAAGGTGATATACACACAAAAATACGATGTTTGCTGGGTACCAAATGAGTTAGCTGACAAATCGTGCTAGAGAATTTCAAAAGAGGAAAATCACGCCAGGCTTCGGAAGAGTAAAAATGGATGAGGCTTAACTTCCAAGAATCTGTACAAATCCAGTTAAAAAATAAGACAATGCCTGATAAGTTCAAGTTTACAAAGTAGACAATCTTATTTTCTTTTTCTTCCAGGTAGGCAAACGTCTTCTCTTTTGAAGTCTTGTGTGAAAATTAACCCTAGAATTTAGGCTTCCAAGGACAGCTATTATGTACTCAGAAAGCATCCTGTCATTTGCCTTCCTAGCAGCACTCAGATTTCTACTTTTTTGACTGTTTGTTTAACACCTGCATCCTTGGTTATTGGCAAGCATCATGAAAGCAAGGAGAGATCATATTTGTTCTAATTCCCTTTTTACCCCCCAGCACGTATAAAATATTGTGGGCAAGAAGTCCGTAGATTAGGTTCAAAGATATAAAAAGTGGCAAGAATAGTAATCAGGTAAGACAATGGTGCAAGATGAAACTATTTGGGGGTAATTTTTTCAAGTCTTTTTCCTTATGAAAATATGGGATGATGTGCATACTATTTCATAAACTTTTTGTTTAGTTTTATGGCTTAATCACAAATTATCAAGGACTTCCCATATATTAATGAATAAATATCAACCAACACTGGTATTTATAACAGCATTATAATGGCTCTATAATACTTTTTTGTGTGATTACATCATAATTCATTAAAAGAATACTCTATTGTTGAATATTTAGGCTCTGATTATTTCCGTTTACAAAAAAATGCAACATTATACAGTCTTGTATGTGTTTTTATGATGTGCAATTGCTGGATAAAAAGATGTGAATAAATTTAGGGTCTTTGGTAAATTCTCTCAGAATTCTCTCCAGAGAGGATGTAGTAAAGCGTGTCTACGTTTCAGGTAACAAGAAAAACTGCCATAGTCTTTTTGAGACTCCTGCACTTTTGGTTTGCAGGATTTTTTTGTTGTTGGGTTGGTTTTTGGATTTTTTTTTTTTTCCAGTAGATTGCAGTATTATTTAGTATTCAGTGGTCATGGATATTTGAAGAATAATTTCCCACTTTGAAAGTATTCCTCCAACATCTACAAACAAATACCAGTGTGTTCTTTCTCTAAAGGAAAATGTAAAGCAGAGAGAAATTAAATGCTGCTCAAATTCTGAAATTCTGATAATATAACAATGGAGAAAACAAATAGAAAGTTTTTAAGCTACCCAATGACTTTAGCAGCTGGTGGATCCTACCATGCCTATTTTTGCACAGAATAAAAAAGACACAGCAGGTTCCTTTGGAACATCAAACTGAGAAAATTGACTACAGCTTTAACAGCCTTAAAAGAATTTTTTGGCAGAATGAATAAGTATGCATAATTGAGAAAAATACCCCAATCTGCAGAAAAAAATAGTTATAAAAAGAGGTTAAACAAGAATGTTGCTGCCTGTTCTTTTCACAACAATCTTATACCTGTCCCTGACTGCAGTATTTAGGGAACCAAGCTTTAGAGCTATAAAAGAATAGGAGGTTGGGGCATTTAGGATGGAGGCAGTCAGGGCTGTGTAAATTGCAGAGGACTTAGAGCCGGAAGACTTGAGTGACATGCAATCCTGGGTGGGCTGTGAAGTCAAGAATCCTGGCCTTACTCCCAACTCGGCTCCTTACTAATCCTGTGATCCTGGGCAAATAATGTATCCTCTCTCTGGCTCAATTTCCACATTTTAAAATGAATATGGCATTAGTGCCTACCTTTCTCAGTGCCTGGCTCATATTACTTTTTTATTAAATATTAGCCAGTATTTAATTATATAACTAGAGTGTGAACTTAGGCGAGTCAGTTTATCTATTGTCTCAGTTTCTTCACTTATAAAATAAATTAGTTAGACAATGTGACCATGTGATGTCACGTCTGGATTTGAAGGTCTACGGTTCTATAAGAACAACAACAAAATGCACTGGATGCTGCCATCAGAGTCGGTTGCAAATGGCTTGAAGCCAGCAGAGAAGGCTTGAAGCAAAGGAGGGGAAAAAAAGAGGAAGAATTAGAAAAATGTTACCTTTATAAATAGGTTTTTTAATATCTACATTTGCCATTTCATACTATAATTATATAAAAATTATGATACATTGCAAAGGAAGTAAATCTACTACAAAATAATCATTTGTTCGAGAATGGTGGGTTTTTTTCCCCAACTTCCTTTCTTCCAATGAAGAGTCCTCATAGATGTTATTTTCAAACATTTAACCATCCTCATGGTTCTTTCTTTCCCTTGAGTACAGAATACCATATTATATGCAATAATTTTGCCCATCCTAAATACAAGACTACCTATGATTTACTTGAAATTGAGAAATGGCTCCATGTTGCTGGCTTTTAGCCAGCTTATAATTTCAACCATAAATAAGGGCCTCTTAACCTCAAGTTTTAGCTTCAAGGAATCCTTAAAATGGACAATGTTATGTATTATACATGTAAGCATTTTCTTGGAGAGTGTTCATATCATTTAAAATATTCTCATAGGCAAATTTGTTGCCAAAAATGTTAAGAATCATTGCCAAAACGAATTATCTCTTGCAAACATGACGATAATTATTTACTGAACCATCAGAGACTGTTCAGTGCCTATCAGTGTATGTTCAGAGTAAATATTATGGAATCAATTAATAAACTGAATAAATGACTAACATTACTTGGCAAGGAGGCCTTTCCTTGACCATTCTAGATAAAATTAATCCCCATATCCCCATATCTCCCTTATTTTTTTCCAAAGCACTCAGTCATCTGATATACCATATATGTTTGTTAAAGACCTTTCTCTTACAGTTAGAATGTAAGCTCCATGAGAGCAGGAACATTGTCTGTGTTGTGTTTTGTATGGTTCTCTCATTGCTGAATTCTCAGTGCGTGTAGTAAATTCTTAATAAATATTTGTTGTGTGGATATTTAAGCAAATTATTTACTTTGCCCTGATTTCTTCTCCAAACTATTCATGTCACTTCGAAGTTCAAATCTCTCTTTCGCACATCACTTTCCTTTTAACCTCCACTTTTAATATCTGTCAGCTGCAAACTTAATGAGTATACTCTCTGTCCAGGTCAATAATGACAATCTTGAAGCAGACTAGGGTCAGGATCTATCATGCAATGTCTAGCTTGATCTTGATATGTGCAATAGGTTGATATCTAAAACCTATAATCTCTTATTTAAGCAGATTCAATTCAGGTTTTTGATAACCTCTTATAATGCAGATTCTGGACACTAGCTTAAGAACCATGGTGTGATAGAAAACACTTGATATGTGGGGACTAAAAGGGGTAGGGATGGTTCATTTTACTACTTAATATGCGGTAGGCACTCTGCTTGGTGCGTCTCCTTTCTGTAGGTTTATTCTGTGTTTTAATGCTAACAATAATATTGTAAAGCAGATATTATATCCTTATTTTTCAGATAATCAGAAGACTTGCATTTGAATTCTTGCTTTGCCAGTAACTGATTGTAATTTTTGACAATCATTATAAGCTACTGTTTCTTTATAAATAAAATGCGGAACATAACACCCAACGTCTATCAAAAGAGCAGTGATTAACATTGAATGAGATTATTTATATGAAATTATTTATGAACTCCAAATTAATTATTATTTTTTATCATGCTGTACATATTTGGACTTGAAAAATCAACATTTCATTTTTAAACTTGACTACAACAAAAACCTCAACACTTAAAATTTCAAACAGTTAATTTGTCAGTATTTAGATCATATTCTTTGCCTTCTCCGAAGTAATTCATTACTAGCAATAGGGACTATTAAAGAATTTAGAGGAATCTATAATATTCAATTTACTTCAAGCCATATACTCAGATAACTTATTAGACACTTCATCAAATATGTATCAAGTGCTCCTCTGTAATGATGCTTTACTAAGTATTTTACATGCATAATAGTTTATGTCTTAAAACAACTTCATGAAGTATATTTTAATACCCTAATTTTAGGGGAGGGAAAACTCAAACCAAGTAAATTAACTCACTCAAAGTTATGGTTACTAGTGAAGATGAGATTCAAACCAGTATCTGTCAGAAATCAAAGCCCATGTTTAACCATGAGGCTCTTCCCTCCTCTAGGTTTTTTTGCTGCTTGTTTTGGGGGCTCTTGTTTCTTGAATTCCAGCACCTTCCATTCAGGCTTCCATTCATACTGTAGATTTGACTTGGGCTCCATTCCTAGGTTCGACCTTTCCCTCTAGATCCAAGTCTAAAGTTGGTCAACAGTCTGTCCAGGGAACATTCCTAGCACTGATTTTCCTACGTTAAAATAAATTTTCCACAACTTACTGATCTAGTAGGCTATTATCCAGCGATTCACGGATTGAGCAGCACCCGATCTTGCAGATAGAAAGGAGCTCTAAATTTCTACACAAGCTGTACGAGCACTTGATACATATTTGATGAAGTGTCATAGACCAAAGAGCAGGAACAGGAAATTATACTGGGCATTTGTTGATTGGTTAAACCTGGGTTACTTTCCTCACATGGAGGAAAGGGAAGTCTGGGAGCGGGGTTAGGGAACTTGTGCTGAGCGGGCAAGCACTGATTGGTTGATCTAGGCCTTCCTTTTCTGAGAGCTGAGCATAGAAACTTAAGTTTTGATTTGCTGCCATAGGGCTTAGCATGAGCGACTTCATCTTGAGCCTAATCTGGTTACTTTAACACCTATGACCTGGCTTTCCTTCTGCATGACAATGACTCCTTTCAGGATATATCTCTGTTACTTTGGTATAGCATTGGATGGACCTTCCACAAATGGATACTGTATTAGTCAGCTAGGGCTGCCATTATAAAGTACCACAGACTGGGTGGCTTAAACAACAAATTTATTTGCTCACTGTTCTTGAGGCTAGAAGTCTGAAATCAGTGTGCTGCTATGGTCAAGTTCTGGTAAGAGCTCTCTTCTTGGCTTGTAGATGCCCTGGCCTCCTTCTCACTGTGTCCACACATGGTAAAAAGAGAGCAACCTCTCTGATGTCTCTTCCCATAAGGACATTAATCCTATCAGGACAGGGTCCCACCTTTATCATCTCATCTAACCTGAATTACTTCCATAAAGGCCCTATCTCCAATTACAGTCACATTGAGGTTATGGCTTCAACATATGAATTTTGAGGGACATAATTCAGTCCTTAGCAGATACTTAAAATGCTTATCATTTGTGACAATTTATGTCAGTTTTTCACTCCACTTTCATTCATCTCCAAGTCAAACTCTCCCATGCAAGAAAAACTACTGATTCTTAATGAAAGACAAGTAGAATTATTGATATTGATAAGGGTAGCACTACCCACTATAAAAGATAAACCTCTGTGGTAGCCAATCTTTAAAATCTTAGGTGGATCCACTCTTAACTAGCCCCCACCCACCTTGTAGCAGTGTTGGTCTGCCACATAGTGCACAGCAGAGTGACGGTATGCCGGTTCCCAGATTAGGTTATAAAAGACCTGGCTTCCATGCTTCGTCTTAAATTCTCCTCATCCCTCCTCCCCTTCTCCACTCCATTAGTTACAAGTAAGTCACAAAGGCTCACCTAACAGAAGGGAAGATGAGAAATGAAGTCTACTTGTGTATCTAGTAAGAAATAAAGAATTTGGTGATCAACCAGAAGTCTCTTCCAAAACTGGCTCTAAAATTGGTCTCTTCATTGAATTCCGGGACTGAATATTGAACTGCCTGCCTGTTGGACACTTGCACTTACAGCACAGTTTCTCAACCTCAACATTATTGATATTTGGGGCCAGATAATTCTTTGTTGAGGGGATATCCTGTCCATTATAGGATTTTTAGCAGCATCCCTGGCCCCTACTCACTGGATGCCACTAGCACCGATCCCCGAGTTGTGACAAACAAAAAATGTCTCCAGATACTGACAAATGTTGTCTGGGGGCAAAAATCACCAATTTCATGTTCAGAGATGTTGAAATTCACTCTTTTCAACAATAAACTCATCGTCTTTTACTACATATTCACTTTTCTTCTAATTTCTTTAATCCAGGTGATAGCAGAAAATTAATCTAGTGTCTCAACACTAAACTGATTTTTATGCTTGATTCTGTTGCTTCCCTCAATCCTAGCATGAAAACAAGCATGAAATTCTTCCAGCTCTACTTCTTTAACACGTGTCAGATTATTTTTACCCTCTTTATTACCAATGCCAATATATTCGTCCATACTTCCTCTTCTTAAAGGTCTTCAGACTAGTCTTCCAGCCTTCATTCTCCTCTTTCTCTCCCCCAATAATCAATTATCAAAGAGAACTTCTTTAAAATGAAAATCTGGGGTGGCTTTACAATAAATGATGTGAGACTCCATCAATTCTAATTTTATTTTCTGCCTAAACTCCCATTAAAATCAATAAAATGGAAAAAAATATTTAATGAAACCAGTGAATTAAATAAAATCTCAAATCATACACTATGAAGAATAACAGCCAAAGATAATAAAGCTCATAAAAATTTAAACTGACCAAGTCTAGAACTCTTACATTTTTCTAGACAAACATGGGAAAGATTTTTCTAAAGTAAGTGAGGCTACGCAATAAGGCATTGCCTAAATTTACTTTACTTGGAACTTGAAATTAATGAGAGAAGGTTAACAGGCTAAAAATAAGATTCTATTTCAAAAAAAGGACGTAAATAAAATATTAGATGTAGAAAATCACATCTCCTTATAGGTGGGCCACAGGAAAACTGGAGATATCTCTATAATTACCCAGTTTTATATCACAGAATGTCCCAGGTAAACTGTCATTGGACACCAAGTGGATGGTCATTATTTTTTCCCTTCCTACAAGGTTACAAAAAGGACCTCATGAATAAAGAGCGGGGGCTGTCTCTAGAAGTCTCCCTCTTTTGGGTTTGTGAACTCAATTTCAATGTGTGTATGTGAGGAGAGGCCTCCCCCCTCCACCACCAAGCAATGCTTTCTACACTGTACACCAGCTGGGTGTCCTACAATTCAACTCAATTCTGACACTATCTACCTGGAGATAGCATCAGATTCCACAGGTTAAGGGTTTAATCCTACAAGTCTGCCCCTCACACCCCACTTCAGATTCCTGTTACAAGTCCGGGTTGTTACCTGTACTTCTGATCAGCTGGTTATAAATCAGAGGTTCCCACAACCTCCTCCCTTGGTTTGATTAATTTGCTAGAATAGCTCACAGAACTCAGAGAAACATTTCACTTACTAAATCACCAGTTTATTATAAAAGGATATAATTCAGGAACAGCCATATGGAAGAGATGCATAGGGCAAGATACGGGGAAAGGGCACAGAACTTATGTGCCCTCTCTAGGAGAGCCCCTCTCCCAGCATCTCCACATGTTCATCAACCCAGAAGCTCTCTGAACCCTATCCTTTTGAGGTTTTATGGAGGCTTCATTACATAGGCATGATTGATTACATCATTGGCCATTGGCAATTGATTCAACCCTCCAGTTCCTTTCTCCTCCCTGGCAGTCTGGTGAATGGGATGGAAGGTTCCAACACTCTAATCACCCTCATCCTTAGGTGTGGTCCAAAAGTCACCTTATTAACATAATAAAAGACACATTTATGGCTTTTACCACTTAGGAAATTCTAACAGTTTTAGGAGCTCAGTGCCAGAAATGAACACAAAGGCCAAATATATATTTATTATTATAAATCATGATATCATATTCCCTGAACTAGGTTTAATACCATGGTATCACAGAAAGATCACTGAATTTGGAAATTAGTTATACCCAACTTTGCTAGCAGGTTATCTTCATGTTAGAAAAGAGGGAAAATTCTAAGTCACAAGAAGCTCTGTTCCTACCAATTTTTGTCATCTGAAGAAAAGGATGAATCAGAAGAGAGAAAAAGAAAGAAAAAAAACCCCAAAAAACAAAAACCAACAAGGCTTCCTTCTGAATTAGTGGGACTTTCAACTTACAGGAAGCTGAATCAAGTCAAAAGGGCAAAGAAGTGATGATGAGAAGGTTTCCACAGACTACAGAAAGAAGCTCATGCTGCCTGTGATAACTGCTCACTCTCCAGGCATATCTCACATTGTTTATAGAAAAATAAATTATTTGACCCCGGGAAGAATGACCTCAATTCAAATACAAGAAGTAATTTAGAAATATCTATGTAAAATTACCATACTAAAAAGAAGAAGAGAAAAATCACAAACCAAAGGTAGCTAAGGAGCACATGAGAAAAAGGTTGCATGTAACTGGTGAAAACTGTGACAAATATTTTTTGAACTAAAACATGACATGAAAGAAAACACGATATCTATAAAAATACGAACTTAAGGTATAGCTGCAAGATATCAACAAATAAATTATACAACAGAGGGACCTCAACAGTGAGCTAGTTTTTTAGCAAGAAAAAAAGGTGGGGGTGGAGAGGAACTTCCAAAAATAAAGGTAAAAAAAGGATTTATGAATATCCTATATTTACGTGTTATCTCTCCAGTATGATGATTACACTTCTTCCATGGCCGCTGATTGCCACCAAAAAGAATGTCTCAATATAAGAAGCTGAAACTCCATAGCCTTTTCTAGCCAAGTCTTCAAAGTTACACAACATTATTTCCATTGCATTCTGTTGGTTTAAGAGTAACATACTAAGTTTTCCCAGATTCAAGCAGAGAGGGCATAGATGGCAGGTTGACAAGGTCAGATTGTTGAAGGGCATGTGGGATAAAACATATTGTTTCATCCATCTTTGGAAAATACAATCTACTAGAGCAAGATACATAGGGGCCTCCTAGAAATAAGTTTTTCACACACGGTGGACATCCATCATTTATGTCTTACAGAGAGAATAGAAAACAATTCTTAAAACAAGTCGTGTAAGTGGAGATCTATTAGAAAAGCTTCTACTATAAACTGATTATTCCATTTCCAGAACAAGGAGTAAGAATTCATTGAAAACTATTTAAAATTAATAAGTTAAGTAAAAGAGGCATAAGTATTTCATTTAAGCTATAAATGTCACCATCAGAAGAGGTAGAAATAATATAATCAGATGGTAAAGGTTAAATAATAATAATAATAATATAATCAGATGGTTAAGGTTAGGGAAGCTGAAAGGAAATGAAAGCACACATCTTATCTTGTTCTGGAGCGTGAAGTCAGTAGATAATATCCGAAATGACTACATTAAGATCCAGTATTCTCCATACCATGGGAAACATGGAAGATTTCCTGGAGTATTGAAACAAAATATTACCACTTCTATCTGTAGTTGTTTGTATCTGGAATATGAGATAAATTTACTTTTCATTCATTGAATATAAATATTGAGAATTTTACATATAAAAAGTGTATAACAGGGTCGGCCCCGTGGCTTAGCGGTTAAGTGCGCGCGCTCCGCTGCTGGCAGCCCCGGTTCGGATCCCAGGCGCGCACCGACACACCACTTCTCCGGCCATGCTGAGGCCGCATCCCACATACAGCAACTAGAAGGATGTGCAACTATGACATACAACTATCTACTGGGGCTTTGGGGGGGGAAATAAATAAAATCTTTAAAAAAAAAGTGTATAACAATTTTTTATACATGGTGCTTTGGATTTTTTTTTTTTTTTTTTACAAATAATGGTATGTGATCAAAAAAGCTTAAGGATTACTGATGTACAGCTATGAAGTAACCACTCGAAGAAAGTAGATTTCAAATCTTCACATTATAGAAAAGAAATACACACATGCACACATACCAACTCAAATAGAACAAAGGTAGAGTGAGTAATTTTTTTAAAGCCACGATAAAAAGAAACTATAAGAAGAAGATTATAGGCGTCCATAGAAACTTTTCTGTCATATCAAGTCAAAAAATTCTCTTATTGACCAAAAATCTTCTAAAAATGGTTCAAAACAAAGCCCAGGGATATATTATATACATGTGATCCAAAAGAGTTTGAAATGAGAACCATGGCTTGATTACCAAATAAGACTTAATTCACATGGAATAGCAGTAAATAGATTTTTTTAGGGCCAATTTATAATTTTAAAGAATATTGGTCACAAAAAATATGCCATAAACCTATATACACCAAAAATGACAGCAAAAAATTTATAAATCATAAACTGCAATGAATACTAAGTACAAAAACATAATAACAATGAACCATTCAAAAATACTCTGAAGCAAGTATTGCTCAAAGCATTAGCAAAAATTTACAAAATATCTAGAAAATAAAATACTTTTTTTAAAAGTCTGTAACTATGTTTGTGGCATATAACTAAATTTGTAATCAGAGGAAAATGGATTTCAATAGCTACTTTACAAAGAATAAAAATAAATGAGTTAAGAAACTGATTCAAACTTTAGGAAAAATATAATTAAACCAAGAGAAAGCAGATTAAAAAAACTGGTGAAACAAAAAGAACAAATTAATTTTAAAAGTACAAAAAAATAAATCCAAGAGCTGATTTTTATGAGAAAAATCAACAAAATAAGTAAAATTAAAATAGAATAAGTATCAGAAAAACTAAACAAGAAAAAAGTTAAAATACATAAATAAGTGGAGAAAGATCACAGATACAAATCAATTTTAAAAATCTTACTCAAATTAATCAACATGATGAAATAAATTTGAATATTAATAGGAAATTTTTAATTTCTAGGTAATATAAATTACCAAAGCTTATCTGACATCAAATAGAAACTCTCAAGTTCTATTCTAGAGAATCTAGAAATTTGAAAATTTGGCAATGAGTAGCTGCCCATTAAGCAAGCTCTGGGACCAGGTAGTTACATAGTTCCCTTGAACTTTCAAGGAAGAGAAAATATTAATTCTCTCTAAATTGATCCAGACCATAAAGAGAAGCCCACCAACCTATTGAGATCAGCATAATACTGACCTCAACCTGACAAAGGTTGCACACTAAAAAATAATCAGACTAATCTCATGAAGAATATTCAAATAAATAAGCAAATAAATAAAAGATATACTAAGAATCTGAAATAAAATATGAGCAAATCGAAACTAGTAGTACATAAAATAGGGAGGCAAATAGTTCATTATTAAAAATCCATTAACAGAATTTGTAATATTTGTCAAAAAGTGAAAACCTTACATTCATCTCTCTAGATGCCAAAGTTATATACACAATAATAAGGGACTAACTACATAAATTATTGTCAATCTATATGACAGAAATGTCTGCAGTGCTTAGAAAGATTAAGCTAAGGTTATACGTATTCCAAATTTTGCATTATATACTGTTAAGTGGATTGAAGAGGGGGAGCTGTTGCAGAAGAGCATGCACAATGTTAATTCCTATCAACACAACATATAACATAAAACACTTAATCCTAATAATTCCTGGAATAGACAAATAATCTCTTAACATGGAAAACTAAACTACATATATAAAAATAAAATACTTCTGTGCAGAAAAAATTACTGTTAAGTCAAAAGACAAACAATCTGTGAGAAAATTTTACAACACATATGATAAAAGAAAGTTTCCTAAATATATAATGAACTCTTCCAAGGCACTAAGGCCAAAGCAATTCAATTAAAAAAAAAATAGGCAAAGTACATAAAGAGTTTGCAGTAAAAGTATGGATGGTTGATAACTCTATGAAGAGGGATCCAATCTTGCTCAAAATAAAGATACGGAAAGACAAAAGTATCAGAATATCAGAGCTCGAATTCTTAATAGTATACAAATTTAGCGAGGGTATAAAACATTTAGTGGTTGCATAAACTGGTGAAAACTCTTCAAAGAGTAATTGAGAGAAAGTATTCAAAATTAGACACAAATACTTTTGAAGTTTCATTTCTAGTAACATATTTACAGAGACACTCACATATGCTTCTGGAAGCATGTTGCTAGAAATATTTACCAAACGTAGCCTTTGCTGATTCCGCCAAGACTTGGTTCATCATCCCTGCTATGAATTATTCACATGTCTTTCCGTTACTTAGCCTTGTTAAGGGACTCGTCTCTCTGTATCACATATATGTATTCTCTCAACATCTTTCCTTCTAATTTTAAATTACTTGAGGGCAGGAATTGTTTCTGAATAATTGTATATCCAGTCATCTTTTATAATATCTGGCAAAAATTTTAAGTGCCTAACAAGTGCTTCTTGAATAAATATTGCATAAGAACAAGGTGGGTAAGAAATTAATAAACTATGTCACAAACTCACTAGTTAGGAAGCATTATATGAGTCACCTCTACTATCAAAAAATTTCTCATATTCCCACTTGGCTCTATTTTGGAGGAAATAATGTGCAGACGCTGTATTTCCACTTCTGCATTTCTTCTCTTTTGTTCTTTACACATCCTAGGTGAGAAAACAGCTCTTGAATGCTAGAAAGTGTTGTGTTTATCATTCACAGAAATAACAACAACCCTGGAAACAACACTCTCCTTGTATCTTACTCCTGGTTGTTTTGTTGTGTTTTGTTTTTAATAGATGTCTTTTCTCCAAGCTTCCATGTTTCCTTTAAGATTACTTTCTGATTACCAAAAACCAAGGAAGAGGTGAGTTAAGCGAGAAATTTCTCTTTTCAAAGAATATATTGCTTTATTTTATGTAACATCTTTCTTCATTAAAGACTTTTAACAGCTGATAGTAAATGATACTATGTTTGGATTCCACACCATATAATATTCAATTGAAATCTCAAAATCTTTCAAGAACTTGATGACTCATGGACTTTTTCATTTGTTTATTCCAATAGGCTTTAATGTAATGCAAGCAGGAACTAGGACACAGCAGAAACTATTTTGAATTTAGGTGCGTCTCTTTTAAAAACGATTTTCTTCATGTCAAGCAGGGTTAGTCTGGCCGTTTGAAGATAAATACATACATAGGTGAGTGGGAACACCTCTCCAAATAGGCTGCAACATCTGTTCAAATAACACACTTTCCACTTTCGTTGTTCAAGTCACACTCTGTAATGGGGTGTTACAGATGCTGCAAGTTTTTTAGTAACACTATTCTGCAAACTTCTTTTGAAAGTATCACTGTATAATGCATTGCTACTCTGAATTCTTAAGGTTTGTTTTGGTCTAAAAGACATAGTTGCAAGTATGTCTCCTGCTTGCTATCATATTTTAATGAAGAAAAGTTTTAATATCAACTGGAAAAGACTTAAAAATAACATACTATATAACCTTGAAAGAATTTATTCATACGTTTTACCTGAGTGAAGTAATCTTATCAGTTTATGTATACCTATATTATGTATATCATTGTATTTTCTTTCCCATTGTTTACCAAACCCGGAATTGCATAGTTTTTACATTTATGGTGATACTGTATCTCAGAAATTCAACTACATAAAAACTTGATAAATGTGAGATTTTAATTGCCTTGAGTCTATTGAATACATTAATAAAAAGTATTAATCAAACTGTCTAAAGCATCTGTATTACATTTACTCACAACTGTTGTTGTTATAACTCGGGAGCTTGGGGTGAGGCACTGATCTCAGTCACCGAAAATAATAAAAAGGCATAGCGTCATCACAACAGGATAACTAGGCAGGCTGATGGAACATTCAAACGGGCAAACACAAGCTGATGTGGACAGGTGTCAATGACTGAAAAAGTAATATTCAGGAGGGAGGAAATGGTGGGATCGAATGAGGATTGGTGAGAACCAATTCTTGAAGACAGGGTGAGAAGAAGAATCAATATCTTGGCCAGATGATCTATTTATAGGACAGATGAGTGGTTGAAGGTAGGAAGTAGAGAATTCATCTCCAAAGGGGAAGGGGTTGTCAAAAGCAAGCTCCATCAGGTTTCTAGAAAACTGGGCTGTGATTTGCCACAGAATTCTGGACTCCAAGCAAAACCCAAACAGTATAAAGAAGAAGCAAGACAGAAGCTTTCTCATTTTGATTTGGCATAAATGGTATAAAAGAAAAAAAAATGAGGAGATATTGTAACATTTAGTACTTGAGGGTATCCAAGGCTTACTCTATAATATCAGCTCAATAACAACACAATGAAATCCAGCCCTTAGTTAGAAGGCTCAGGCTATTTATCAGTGGTGTATGGAAGCTGGCTTGGACAGACAGGAAAGCCAATACATGTGTACATTCTTCCAAATTCCATGGTCAGTGGCTTTATGACAGTAGCTTGAAACTGGCTATGGCAGGAGTGTTTATGCTTTGGAAATTGGCAAATGCTACAAATCAGGGATTTTTAATTTTTTTCTTTTCTGAAAGAGCCTGTACACATTTTACCAGCACACTCCTGTTACTTATATATGTTTACCTCTCCCAGTCAGAGTTAGCACAAGACCTGAGCCTAACAACGAAAATCTTCACCCATGACTCAAATTGAGAGGGGCTGGAATGAGAGATTTGATCTTCTATTTTTCCCTAACTATGATTTTATCACACCAAAGTCAACAAGGAAATCCTCAAAATAACTACTTGTAGGTCACATGTGTAACAAAAATGAAGCAAAGTTACAAAACAATCAGAAAGACATTTTAAATCCTATTATTGTTACTGTGTGGTAGTAACCGGCTTGTATCTTGTTAAGCTACTAGAGAGTTTGTTTAGAAATGTAATTAAGGTAAATTCATTTACTGCATTTTAAAGATCAAAACTTTAGGGACCAATTCTTTTTTTCTTAAAAATATATATTTTAAGAGAAAACACAGTTAATAACTTTAAACCCATAGCTAGTATTTCCCCATGTTTTCAATGAAACATGTCCCACTAGAGTCTCTGACCTTGGCTCCTTGTTTACCATCTTCCTTTTTATTCCAACATCTACCACCACCCTTAAAAAACAAAAAAAAACAAAAAAAAAACAGATTTCCGTGGTCAAATATATTTGGGGAATAGAATGTATATGGTTCGAGTAAATATTGATGCAATTACAGACAACCTCAAAATCTCGGTAGTTAAAAAACAAAGGTGGGGCCAGCCCCAGTGGCCTGGTGTTTAAGTTCTGCCAGCTCCACTTTGGTGGCCCAGGTTTGGTTCCCAGGCATGGACCTATACCACTGTGTTAGTGGCCATGCTGTGCTGGTGGCCCACATACTGAAAAATAGAGGAAGATTGGCACAGATGTTAGCACAGGGCAAATCTTCCTCAGGAAAAAAAAAAAAAAAAACGTGGATTTTCTTCTTACATTGGTTCATTAGTAGTTGGCTCCAGTTCCTCATGTCTTCTTCATTCAAGGACTCAGGTTAAAGAGCAGTCTCTCTCTGGGTTATGCTGAGCTGGTGACAGGAAAAAGAGGGACAGTAGAAACACATGATGCATCTTAAACTGATTCATAAGTAGCACATATCTACTCAATTTTTTTTCTTTTTGCCAAAACTATGTCAATGGAGTAGAACTTATAATCTTATAAAAGGACTCATAAATAATTGAAAAATAATACAATCTAATTCATTCACCACACTATATCCTTCTCTCTGATATTCACATATTTTGTTAAATGTTTTACAGAATTTTGAAGCAAAAAAATTAAAGGCCTTTGAAGTCAACTTCCATTTCCATTAGAAGTATGTTGCCATTTATCAGTGGTTGCGGCTGTTTCTAACACATAATTAGGATCCTAGAAAGTCACTATTTCATTGTCTGTATGCCAAGTTAGAATTTCCATGGATGCATAAACAATCCATGTAGCCAATTTCATCCAGAAGACCTAAGTTTTCTTTTCATCAGGGGAAAAAAAAAAGTGAAACCTTTTTTTTTTAAAGGCAATTTGAAGTCAGCTAGTTCTACCATGCCTCATTTCACTGTGGTATTTAATTAACACCCAAAAAATGATTCCCTTTAGTGTTTTTCTGGTCCCATAAAGTTTCAGAGTCACACTGCTCTGTGTTTCCTTGGTTTTGATGCAATTTCCCACTGTTCCTTTCTCTTTCAAAACTTTTTCCTCTGACCTCTTTAGTCCTTGTCTCACAATAACAAGTAAATCTCTATCTTTAATCTGTTGACTAATATCCTTTCTACCTCCTTGTCTTAACTCATCTTACTTGAACATGTCTCCTTGATATTATCTGTTCATCCTCGGTACTATCCCCACCTGCTATGCAGCCTGCTGCCATGTATCATGAGGGATAGAGGCTGGGAAAATTATTTCCAGACTCATGTGCCAGCAGTGGTTTAGAGTCCACTAACAAGAGGCATTTGTACATGATTTGGAAGCTAGAAGAAGAACAGCAGTAAATTGGCATTTGGCTGACTGTGGATATGAGACATATCCAGTGAATTAGTGCTTCCTCCTGTTAATCTCCTATTTCAGGTCTGCAGGCTGCTAAGGTTATCAGCAGTGGTTTCCTTAGTTTTTTCTACAGTAATTTCCTGGATGAACAGAGCAGCTTCCTCATTTTTGTAAGCCTCTAATTCTTTGTATTAACTCCCTTCCTTGAAATACCTAGAGCAATCTGTTTTCCTGACAGATTGCTGGCAGACAAAACACTACTTCCCTTACGAAACCCTATTAAAAGCTGTCCTCTCAGTCTTCCATGTTCCACTTCGAAGTCCTGAAGCAGGGGTACGTCAAGACAGTCATGCACTTTATGGTGCTCATTTTGAACAATCACTGCTTCATCCTCCACCATTCTTCCTCTGCCCCTATGTAGCTGTCTATCTATCTGATTTACTCATCAATGACCTTGGCTCCTTGTTTACCGTCTTCCTTTTTATTCCAACATCTACCACCACCCTCAATAAACTTAATGACCAATTGACAAAGTTATCTGACTTTTGAGCCTTAATTTTCTAATTTTCTAAAATTCTACTTATTTCCTGACCATTCCATTCCCCCTGCCCATTCTGCTTTCCATGCACTGGACTATGTGATCACTCAACAACCCTTCTTCTGAAATCTTAAATTAAAGGATCTCACTGTGATCAAAACATCCTATCCTTCTAGCTTATGCTTCTAGCATCGGCTTTTTTCCATCAAAATTTGGCTCTAAATGAAAGAATTCATCATGTCTATGGCTACTCCCAAGTAACACAAGACAACACAACAATGAAAAACCGCAGTCATCCAGACAAATGCTACAGAAATGTCATAATTTCCAATACTAACACAGGACAGCACTTTTTCTCCTACCCTAACCAGCTTTCCTCCATCACTTCTCTCTTGCCATTAATAACTGATGCTCAGCGGCTAAGGAAAAATTCTTGATAGTCTCCCAAACTGACATCTACCAAGCCTGGGCCTCTGAATTCCAAAGCTGCCTACTCCAGCATCGTTTCCAAGGACACCCTAAGAAATAGTTGCATTTTAATTACACAGAAATCTGATGACTCCCAAGTCTATATTTCAATTCCAAATATATCTCCTGAATTTTTCAGCCAGTTTCTGTAGATAAGTAGCTGAGGGACTGTTTTAAATAATATCTTTCAACATTAATTTCCTCTCTTATATAGTGAAAGTGATGTTTGATTGTCTCTAAGGTCTTTTATATTTCTAGCCTCCCCTGGGCTTATTTTAATCAATTATTATTTATTGTGTACCAAGACAATAATTGTTGCAACAAATATTTTATAGTAATTATATAAATTAGTGGCAATTCTTTATTGAACATTCAGCAACAGAAAAATGTAAATCAATGAAATACGCCAGAGTTTTTGCAGATAAAAGAAAAATACTTTTCTGCTATTTACTAGACTTGAAGAGTGTAGTTTCTTTTATTGGATGAGTTTTCAAGTTACAGGAAAAATATGAGGCATCCCTCTACCAGGTATCTTCTCCAAAAGACCTACTGGTCCAAGTTTCTTTGGTATAAAATCACAAGATATTTCCTCCTGGCCCATAGGTTTATCTTTTCTACAACTGCTGTGAGTTCCTTCCATATAACACAGACTCCTTGCCATGCCATCTATTTGTCTTATATTTCTTTCTAATACATAATCCACTCCTATATTATTTGCAACTTTCTGCAGAGAGAAATGCAAATCCTTAATTATTCTACTCTATACTATTCTATTTAGTACTTAGTATTCTAGTCATTTTTCTTTTCTTTATCAGTTTCTTTTTAGGTACTAAATCTTTTTAACTTTGCTTTTTGTTCTTTCTTGATATTCTCATAGCATTGTTGACAGCTTAAAGCAATTGCTACCTTACAGCCTGCAATTAATATGAAACTCACACCTGATAAATTAAATCTAACAAGATAAGAAATGACAGAACTAGAAAAGACGTCTCTGCTAAGATCTTTTCAATGGTTCTCAATCACGAGTAGTAGTACCTCTCCTTCTCTACCCCATGCTCCGCAGGGGACATTTGGAAACCTGTGGACTCAGATTTGGTTGCTACTATGACTGGGACAGGGAGTTAATACTGGCATTTATAGTTCAGAGGACAGCAATGCTAAACTTCCTAAAATGCTAAATAGAGTCCTGAAAAATTAAGAATTATTCTGCTCAAAATGTCAATGTGAAGGCTAATGCCATGTATTCCTAGCAGTGGTTGTAGCAGTAAGGAAATTTAAGCAGATGAATAATGGGGGAAATTGAGTATCTTTACTAGTTCTCTGTGACTAGATCTTCCTAGTATAATTTCATTATTAATTTGAAGTGTTGTGAATTTTTCCAACATCAAACACTTTGGGGCTATACTCAAGCCTATCTGTAAAAACACTTAGACAGAATTCCAAGAATTCTTCCACTTAGGTAAAAAAGCAAACTACTGATATTTCTTGAATCCCCAGGTTTAATACCATATTGCAAAATAATTTATAGTTGACTGTAAAATCCATATAACACTAGCCACAATTATGTCTCAGTGCTGCTATCAGGGTGCTTTACATGCTGACACAAAACTTTAAATGCTGACCCATCTGTGGTTACTAATTTTTAATTGGTCTTTCATTATTTAAAGGAAGTCAATATACTCATGGATGATAAAGGTGCCTGAGATAAGACATCTTATCTGACCAAATGAATGCACATGTCAATGAGTGTTTGAACCTGGAACAGATGTCTGGAGACTGTAATAATGACAAGACAGGCAGTTTCTATGACAACCATGTCAACAATCTGTGCAGAAGGGTCCATATTTCAAAAATAATGTTAATTCTTCTTAGGATAGGTATGTCAATGATATTAACCGTATTTTTATCTCTCTTCAGCTAATTGCTTTGTGGCTTGCATTAATCATAGGTCTGTCAGTAAACATAATTACTTTGCATTAAGATCATAACTTAATTAGAATTTGAGAAGGATTAAAATGCAACAACAGGTTTGCAAACCTGTGATTGAGGTTTCCCAAATGGGGGCATTGAGATCAAACCCTGGTGGTGAGAATAGAGAGAGCTAATGTAACCCTCAGGGTCCTGTCTCTGAACCCTGGTCAGCCAAGGCAGAGTCAATCATGAAGACTCTTCACATTTTTCTCCAGGCTGGATGTTATTAATGTTGATAACACAGCAACTTTCTTAAGTTAAGGCTGGAATTTGCATTAATTAAAAGTACAAATCTGGATGAAGTTGCTCTTTATTAAGTTTGGGAGCAGACTCTATTACAAGTAGGAAACAGAATAGACCTGAGCATCACTCATTTGGTCTGGTATTTGGCGTATTTTTCCTCTATGCCCTTGTAGAAAATGGGACATTGAATTAAAGACAAGAAGTCAGCCTCTAAACTCTACTAATTCACAGCCCACCCGAATGTGCTCTGGTTACCCTGACCATTTCTTCAATATGTAGTTACATTCTACAGTTTATAATGAACAGATCTAACTTGACCTGCTTTATAACATGTCTGAACAAGTTCTTTAAGCAATCTGTTATAATTAATATGTCAAGTTTCTCTAAGCTCTTGCATGTCTTCTCACAAAGTTAAACATAAGATTTGTTGAGCTCCTTATTGGAGAGGAGGGGAAAAAAAAGGCAAAATGCTGTAATCTGCAGCCAACAGGCTCTGTATTTAAGCAAGCCTCTTATAGTGAGTGACCATATATTTAGTGGCTACATGCTATGTAACTAGCACTATGCCTGGAATATTGTAGTAAATCATACAGGCATTTGGCCTCTTGGAGCTTACTGACTGAAAAGTATTATTCAGAACTCTTCAGTTTGCAATAATAATAATACAAATTAAAACATATCTTTTATCTTTTTCACTGATGCTGGGACAATTAATATTAAAAATGTCTTAAAAACGCTCCAAAAGGCAAGTACACAGAATCTAGAGTCTATGATAATGTTGTGGCTGAAGCACAAACATGAATAAAGAAGCCAGAATCCTGTGGGTTTGAAATAATCTGAGTGGTCAGTGTCAGGAAGCCCTAGTGGGCCGTTTATGGGTAAACCCAGGACTTCTTCTGAGACCAGAATCTCTCTCTACAAAGTCTTTTTCTGCCTTTTCTCAAGCACTAGGGGCATAACCTGTTATTTCCTCCTGACATCAGTATCACTCTTTAGAATAGGAAACTTTTTCTTTAGCTCTCCCCTTTCTGCTAGTCTACAGAAGGCCATACTTGTTGCTAAGAGTTTTATTGCTATTTGTCACAAGGAAACAAAAGGTAATAAAAATAATAAACATCAAGGAATTCACAGAGCTTAAGAAATGTTGCTAAATTCTTCTGGAAAACATCCCAAGTGAACTGTTTTACATTTCCTTGCTATGATGGTAACAGAAAGCCTCCTCTGATTTCTATGTTCTACTTTTCTCCTTGTGTTAGCAGGAGGGCGTTTCCCACCTCCTTCACCAACAATCCCAGTGTTTCTGACCTTGTCCTGAATTTAACACAAAAACTAATGTAATCAAAACCAACTTTGATTCCCCCATTGCTTCAGGCAGTCAATTTACTTTATGAGAATTTAAGGATTGAATATTACTCATTCCTCTCTGTGCATGTAATTTACACAACCATGTAGATTTGATTGTATAACTTTATGGTAAAATTCTAAAGTTCAAAATGGTACAACACAAAGATTGCCTACTGGAAATAGTATTATCATTACTGCCAGACAATAGAATTGCTTCATAATATTCTGCATGTTTATTAATTTAGCAGCTATTGAGCAGACAGTGACTGATATTTACTTCTCTATTTTCTGAGAAAGCTATTGAGGGCTAGCTAGACTAGGAGACCTGGAAGATCTAAAAGTGAAAACAAAAAACACACACACACACATACAAATTGGAGAAGGAGCTACCTACAGATAGAAGGTCATCCAATTAGTCAAGCAGAATCTATTATTTGGAAGATAAAGCCACAGATAACAAACAGGCAGTAATATAGGCTAGTTTCAATGAATTGCTAAATGGCAAATCTAGCAGATAATTGAAAATGTGCCTAAGAATGTGTCTAAGATGCTAAGGTGCCTAAGATGATGACAAGGAGCCCAAGATGATTCCAGGCAAAGAGAAGTCAGCACATTCTAATCATGCATAGCAAGACTCCAGTTAAAGAATGGGACATGAAACAGGACATGTGTTGTATGTATGAGTGGGTGGTGGGGACTGAAAAGTGGGACAAGTAGGTGATCACTCAGAGGAAATTAATGAGAGTAAGGAAGGGACACAATTTATAAAGACCTGGCGATGCAAAAATGAGTGGTGAAAGTATGGGTGTGGGGGCAAAATAATTTTCCCTCTACCCTTCAGGTTCTTGGCTGAGACTCCCCCTGTAATAAAAGAGAGATGAACAGGAGAAAAATAAATTTAAAGCTATTTTGTACGTATGGGGGTCCCAAAGATATGAGACTCAGAGAAATGACCAAAGCATGACCTTTTATACCTTTTAGACAAACAATAAATTTATGAAGAATTGGCAAGACAAAGAATTTTGGGCTTGGGGTAGTAAATTAGTGAAGGCGTAACAAGGTTTATTTATACAGCTGTCTTGGCCCCTAATTCCCTATCTCTGGTGAGAAAGATGTCCTTTCTATCTCCTGGTACAGGGAGGGTACCTTTTACACGGGAGATTTATTTGCTGCTTTCAGGGAGACAAAGGAGGGTCAGAGCGTCCTTCCTGCACTGGCTGTTTCTTAAGCAACTTCAATTCAAAATAATCAATAAGTCAAAATGGCATATTGTGGGGTGGCCTGCCCTGAACCCCATCAGGAGTCAGAGGACTTTAGTCAAAGTACCTCTCCACAACATATATATTAATTACAAAAAAAATTTGGCAAATTTTATTGTGAAGAAACTAGTAAATGCCCCTTTACCCAAGGGACCAATGTTCTCAACAGCACTGAGATAAATCAGCATCACACGATATGGTACAAAATAACTTGCCTGTATCTTCAAAAACGCCAATGTTAGGAAAGAAAAAAAAGACAAAAGAATTGTATCAGATTTAAGGAGACTAAAGAGAAATGACTAATAGAAGCAATGCATGATCCAGGATATTCTTCTGCTATAAAGACCACAACTGAGACAGTTAGCAAAATCGGAGTAAGGACAGTAGATTAGATGCTATTATTTGTCTCGGGCAATTTCCTGATTTTTATTTACTGCAATTATGCAAGATGATGCACCTGTTTTTAAATTAAGAGGACACTGAGGATTTAGGGGTCAAGGAGCATCGTGTATGCAACTTAGTTTCAATTTATACAAAATTATGTATATACAGAGAAAGGGAAGGATGAAGCAACATTTAACATTTGGGTGATCTGGGTATAAAGAAATCCTTTTTACAATTGTAGACATTTTTTATAAGTCTGAAAATAGGTCACAGTAAAAATAAAAATGTTATATTTACTAGACAATTTTTCAAAGGAGGTACTCAGACATAGGGAAGCAAGACAAGGGCCTACTTACTGGAACTAGGAAGAAAGTGAAGTCTCAAGAACAGACGAGTGTTACCAATGACTCTTTTTATTGTTAGTGACAGAAACATAACTATAACTCGTTTAAACAAACAACAAAAAAAGAGTTTTGGAGTGATACCGGGATAAGTCACAGAATCAATGGAAATACTGCAGACATCAAGGGAGTTCCAGTAATCTCAGTGCCTAAAACCAGCAGACATCTCTACAAATGCAATTTCTCAAACCCTTACCTCAGCTTATCCCTGAGTATCTGTCTTTTATCCAAGACAACTTTCTCCTTTCATTATATGTATCCAACTCAGGAATAGACACTGATTTAGCTGCCACTGGTCACTCATTGGATCAATCACTTTAGACGGGAGGATCAGCATTATGATCCACCCTCCAGGTCACATGTCCAACCCTGGGGATGGAATGTTGGAGGTACTACTACTGTGGAATACTGTGATTGGCAGCTCCACAAATCATATAGCTGCATTGGGTGAAGGAGCAATTCCCCAAAGTTTAGGAGGGAGGTAAACATTATAGCCTTAAAACCAGCATTATGGTTTGAGTGAGGATTTACTATAACCCCACATCAAGTAGGAGTCCTAATTCTTCCAAACTAATGCATTAGATAGCATGCCTTGGACAAGAAGATTTGGTCAGGACAAACAAGTTACACAATTAGAACTGAGATGGTGCAATGGAAATTCTGATGAGGCTTCAAGGATTCTGGCAACACTCTCCTCCACTGATCTTGAACCTGAAAGTTTGCAATTGGAGCTACTGCTGTCATCTTGCCACCACGTGTAGCCCAAGAGTAAAACCAATACACTGATGTGAGTTGAGCAACAGAAGAAGAAAAACTGGATCTTGACAACATTGTTTGAGCTCAAGGAGACCATACTTGAAGCCAGTTCTACCCCTGAAGTTTTTAATTAAAAGAGCCAATAAATTCTTTTTTGCTTATATTCATTTGGGTTTGGTTTTCTGCCATTCATGTCAGAAATATTCTGATACAAGTATAGCATTAACAAAAGAAGAGGGAAACAAATGCTTGGTGTTTCTCCTCCGCCCACACACACACACAAATACACACTCTCTCTCACACACACACACATGCACATGTACACTTCAATAGAGAGTTTCCATCACTAGGAGTGGAAACAAGATCAAATCAAACTCAAAAATAAGCCTATCTTAACAGTAAATCAATGTAACTCAATTATTCTTTAGATCCACTTGACAGATATCAAGATTGATTGATTGATTGATTGATTGATTGGTTTTGTGAGGAAGATCAGCCCTGAGCTAACATTCATGCTAATCCTCTCTTTTTGCTGAGGAAGACCAGCTCTGAGCTAACATCTATTGCCAATCCTCCTCCTTTTTTTTTCCCCAAAGCCCCAGTAGACAGTTGTATGGCATAGCTGCACATCCTTCTAGTTGCTGTATGTGGGACGCGGCCTCAGCATGGCAGGAGAAGCAGTGCGTCCGTGCGCGCCTAGGATCTGAAGCCGGGCCGCCAGTAGCGGAGCGCACGCACTTAACCGTTATGCCACGGGGCCAGCCCAGATATCCAGATAGATCTTAGTGTCTGAGGTGGGGCCATTTTATAAGTGAAGAGAAAAAGGCAGAAGAGCTTTGAGAACAGGGAACCAAACGTGTGATTATGCAATCATTTCAACTTAGAACTGAATAATTATTACATTCCTAAATTTATATGAGCCAAGGAAACTTATGGAAAAGACTCCCAAGAGATGTATACTTTCCTTAACTTATTAGCACCCAGCAATTTATACAAAATTTCAAATTAGGTCTCAAGGAGTGCATTGATTGATAAAGTTCAAAGTTCATCTTCCTTTCTGTCATCTCACTACCATCCCCAAAAGAGACAAACAAACTCATGGTTTGAACAGTTATCAGATATTGGTCATTCATTGTTTTCAAAGCTTAATATCTCTCTATTTCCATTTTCATCTATAAACAGTGTTAATTATTCTTTCCTATCTCCTATAAGAGCTATGATAATTACTGTTGGTGAAGCACTTAGGTTTCCATGGATAAGGGAGATGGTGTAAGGGCAATGTGTTATCATCCTCATTATCATTGCCCTGGGCAGCTTCTCATTAATGACTGCATTGAGTAAAAACCCATAAAATGTTTAATTGATATGAGACAGAAATTGGTCAACCTTAACTATATTCACTGCGAAGTTTAAGTCCAAACAGAAAAACTTCTCTCTAATTAGATCACCTCAAATGTTATCACAAAAAAGAATACAATAGTTTTAAAGTGTTTTAACAACTCAGCATTCATTCATTTAACAAACATTTGTTAAATATCTGTTACGTGCCAGACATGTTCTGGGTTCTGAGCATACAGTGCTGAAGAAAAAAAAAACCCTTTGCTCTTCTCTCTTCTGATCCAAATCCCACTTATCTTTTAAGTTCTTTAACAAGCACTCTATTTCTAATGTCGCCCTTTACAACACATCTCAAACCACTTGTGTTTTTTCCTTCTCTGGGAAAATATATCCTAAATATTTATTTTTCTAAACAATGAATTGCTGCCCATTATTTAAAACTTTCATGTTTGTATGCCATTTTCTTCCTAAAAGCATTGGATCTTAGCAATTGTCCAAGGCACCTAGCATAGACTGTATGCATAGTGTGCTCATAAGTGATTCCTTAATTAAACATGCAACACCTGTTATTAATATTTCTTTCTTACTAACTAGTGAATGGAGACTCACATAATTCAGTGGGAGTTTAGATGTGATTTCCAGACATGTGCAACCCATTTGTTATATGGCCAAACAAGACTCGGGTTTGAAAAAGGGTCAAATTTAGAAAAATATCCTTTCTGGCTCTGTTCCTTCACTGCCCACCTGCTATTGCAGGATTTCCAGTTTTAAGCAAGACATTTCCTGCCAAAATCGCTCCAGTCATCCTGCGGTGTATTTCCTGGATATTCATGACCATGTCAATTAGCAACCACAGGGCATCCAAGAGTTATTTCTTCTACTTTAGCCGTTTTTAATACTGTCAGTTGCTGAGGCTCCAACTGTCTCCAAAGCTACTTGAAGACATTTCTTCTCTCCTTAAGTCAAGCTTTCTTTTTCCAAGTACCCTCAGTGCTACTTCTGCTGGGCAGCACTGTAGCTACATACTCTGTAGCAGTGGCAATAACAAATTAATATTTAACTCTATCCAACATTAGGTTTTCAAACTCAGGTATCATGTTCAATAGAAAAAGGAAAAAGAATGCCTATTTCCTTTAAGAACATCAAGGAAATACTGATTTGAATTCCTTAATCTTAAGGACTCTTTAGGCAAAATATCTCCATCAGTTTCTGCGTCTCTTAGTCAATTTCTCCATTATCAAGATGATGATCGTTATTATCATCACAATTGTGACATCTTCATCATTACACATTAGTCTCTGGCCCCCTCTAATTACTTATTTACACACATAGAAGGAAGTAAAAGAGAGAGGCCCATTGAGTGAATCTTTGACTCATTCAACCACATCAAGTAAAAGTGAGCAATCAGGTGATGGGATCTCCCACTCAGGCACAGTATCCACATCAGTGTGGCCCAGTCAATTGTTATGAACCTAAACTAACCAAACTAACATGTCCTGCTCCTTTAAAGAAAATAATACAACCTGGTATAGCAGAGAGGTGTCTGGGTATGAGGGACTGGGTAATAACCCTCCTCTGTAAATCTGAGCTGTCAAATAATGACATGGGATGTCTTAAAAATACCAAATTAGAAATTGGAAGGCCAACTCAGGAATGCTGAAGGAGAGATGCCTGCAGTGGTATGTTGCTGAATTTAATGTTCTCAAGCAAGGCAGGGGACATGACCAAAAGAGGGCTAGGGCTAAGCATGTGGGGGAGGAAATGGCAGGGCTGTACTCAGGAACAAAAGAGTCACTGTGAATATGAGATACTTCTTTGTAGATGGGTAGGAGGCCTTGGTGTGTGTCAGGGGACCCATGTCCTGTCTCCTCTGAGAGTCTGTACGTACATCCATTCATTTTGTGTATATCTGTGTTATAAGGAATGAGACTATAGAGAGAATAGTCTGATGTGTCTAACAATCAATATTCAACACAAACACTGACCAAACATATGCTGGTTAATCTACAAATTATCATTTTTAGCAGAAAACTTTCAGGCCCTTAAAAGTCCCTACTATTTTATAATCATTATCATAGATTTCATTGCTAGGCATATGGTACACTATTCTAAGGACTAAGCTGATCATATCTGCACTGCTTTTAGCCACCCACAAAATTGCACACCCCAGTAGAAAATAAACATTATTTTTCATTAATCAAAAAAGAAAAGTTTAGAGTCCCGTTTCTTTTACAGAGATGCATCTCTGAGACAGAAATGGCTGCTGTGCAGACGCTTATAGAATGAAACCATTCGTATCACCTCTCGTATGAATAACAATGATGCCAAGAGAGTAAAACAAAACTGTGCGGGTCCTACCCTACTAATGAGTGTTCTCAGTGAAGCAAAGTCAGATTAATCATCTGACCTCTTTTTGAAGAACTCTCAAAGGAACTGTGCTTAAAGCAGGATGCCAACAAGATCACGATGGAACATCCAAATTTTGCGTCCTTCCACGTGAAGCAAAACAAACTATCAAAGTTGTAACAGAACTCATCACCAAAGAGCAGACTGCTCTGAAATGGGGTGCAAGTGACAAAGATGAGCTATTTTATTTTCTTTACATTGGGCTAGTCTTATTTTCTCATCTCAATTCCTTCTTAGAAAAGTGAGAGATTAAGTGCTGTGTGTGTGTGTGTGTGTGTGTGTGTGTGTGTGTGTGTGTGTTTTCCTAGGGCAATTGTTGGGGCCCAGGGCAGGCCACCCCAAAGGATCCCACAATAGCATATTAATTATTTAGAATTAAAGTTACTTGAAAAGCAAAGGTCATGCTGGCCCTCCTGTCTCTGTCGCTGAAAGCAGGAAATAAATCTCCCCTGTGAAAGGTGCTCTCCCTGTATCCTTATCACCAAAGCTAGGGAAGTCAGGGCTGAGAAATCTGAATAAACAAACCTTGCTAATTTACTACCTCAAGCCTAAACTCTGCTTAAATTCCTCACTAATTATGTACCCCAAACCTAAGTTTCTTTGTCTTGTCAATTTTTCACAAATCTATGTTTCTTTGTGTAAAAGATGTGTGTGCTGTCTGCTTTGTTCCCTTTCCAAGCATCATTTCTCTATGGTCTCCAATACGTATGTATTCAACTGGAGTTTTCTCTTGTTTATCTGGTCTTCTGTCAATTTTACTGTTAGTCCAGCCACAAGAACACAAGAAGGGAAGAAAAAGGATTTTCCCTGCCTCGACACAATCATAACCCATTTACTTTAGTGACTCATATTATGAAAGGCACCAAGTTTCTTTTACTCTTTAACAAGAGGCTGCTTCTTTTCTTTGGTTTCTGACCTCTGTTTGTACCAAGTGAAATGTGATTTTTGGTCACACCAAGGTAGAACTATTTGTTGTTATATCGTTTGGCTTATACATCAATAGACCATCATTAGGCTGACGTATTTTTCTTAACATCTACACTTTTTTAAAAATATAGCTGCTTGGAAATGAAGCATAAGAAAAAAATATTCAACAATATTTACCCCAGGATATAAAATCTTTTTTTAAGTATGTACAGTATCATTAAGAATTAATATCTAGTTGAACAACAGAAACAAACTGTATTATGTTAATCTACGGCTAAAGATTATTCTCTCCTAACATACAATGTCAAAAACCTTTGATTACCAACCTGTTATGTATTGAGACAACTTGACATCCTATGTTTGATCTAGTGAAGCCTTCTCTCTTCCTCAAAGGTGTATGTGACATTCTTTTTTAAGTAAAATTAAAATAAATTTCTTTAAACCATCTTTTGAGAAATTTGAAAATACCTCCAGGGAAAGAGACAATTTGGAAGATAGAAATGCCACTGAGTTACAAAAAAAAAAAAAAGGCAAAATGTGCTTTTCTCCCTCAAGCTTGCTACTTCCTCTTTCAATCTTCACTCTCTTACTTTCTGTATCTGGACCACCATCTTTTCTCTCTTAGAGAAACTGATATGAACAATTATTTTAGCTACCTAACTGCTATTTATTGTAAGAATTTAACTTATATAAGATAATATGCTTTTATTTTATTTTTTTTTTTTGTGAGGAAGATCAGCCCTGAGCTAACATTTGCCAATCCTCCTCTTTTTTTGCTGAGGAAGACTGGCCCTGGGTTAACATCCATGCCCATCTTCTACTTTATATGGGACGCCGCCACAGCATGACTTGACAAGCGGTGCATCGGTGCACGCCCAGGATCCGAACCTGCGAACCCCAGGCCGCTGCAGTGGAGCGCGCGCACTCAACCACTTGCGCCACCGGGCCAGCCCCTAATATGCTTTTTATAAATGATTTTAAAGGTCAGAATTTCAGGACAAAGGAAACATATTTAGAAGATTATATGCATTTGATCATTATCCTCTCACAACTTTTAGGTAATCACTAAGACAATTTAATGTACATATCGCGTGTGAATACTAAGATTATTATCTTCCTAGTATTCTGCAACTGAGTAAAGGGCAATTCATGGTAACTTCTCTTGCAGATGTCTTACTAACCCAACCAGGTCGTACGTAGAGTTAGTTTTAAATATTTTGCTATAATCCCACTAGTGGGTAACATAGCTCAGTGTATGTAATAGGGGGTAGTGGTAACCATGATGGATAACTGCAAGATGAAGTTAGCTCAAAGTGCAACAAATAAAATCTTGAATAAGTAAAATGAGAGCTACTGTCCATAAGTATTGTTGAGTGTTGCAAAAGGTCACAAAAGGTATTGGTAGGGGTGTTTATAGAAGGAACACTTAAAAATTATGATAATCTAGTTTTATTATACTTTATTTTCTAATGTACCACATTTAGGATTTTGTCATATCTAAGAACTTATTTAATATGTTTTAAATCAAATGACTTCTTTTTCTAGCATAAGTTCAGATTTCAAAAGGAGTTGTTAAATTAATACCTTAAATGGGAAACCAGTATCATTAGCCATAAATAGAAAGCAATACATATAAACACAGTAAAAGTGTAAGAATATTATTATTTTTTCCACTTCATTTACTTAAGTCAAGGACCATCACAGATAATTATACTAATGTCATTTTGTGTTGACTTTACATTGTAAGATTTGAGAAGTGTGTACACTGGCCCTGATTCTTAATTGTAAATCACTAGATACTCTTGATCAAGTTTCTCAATGAGCAACCCTTAGAAGCTCTTCTGAAACTTGCTTTGTTATATCTGAGCACTTATGGTTAACCATGATGTGGCCATTTCTCCTTCAGTAAAGTGATTGCACAGGTTCCCTTGGCGTATGCTGTGGACTGAATGTTTGTGTCTCCCCCCAAATTCATATATTGAAGGCCTAATCTCCAATGTGATGGTATTAGGAATTAGGGCCTTTGGGAGAGAATTAAGCTTAGATGAGGTCATGAAGGTGGAGCCCCCCTGATGGGATTAGCGCCCTTATAGGAAGAGGCACCAGAGAACTCTCTCCTCCCCATTCCCCATCTCTTTCTTTCCCCCTACCATGTGAAGATACAGCAAGAGGGTAGCTGTCTGCAAACCAGGAAAATGGTCCTCACCAGAAACTAAGTCAGCCGGCACCTTGATGTTGGTGTCTCACAGCCTCCAGAACTGTGAGAAATAAATTTCTGTTGTTTAAGTCACTCAATCTATGATATTTTGTTTTAGCAGCCCAAGCTAAGATATGGTATTAAAGAAATCTTCCACAGAGGAAATCCATTGTACCTTCTCTACAATGAAATTTAGAAAGTGAAACAATCTTAGGAATTGTTTCCAAAAAAGTCACATAATAAAAGAACTATCTTCTGAATGACAAATATTGTTTTTAAAAGTCTAGTCTGCAGACAGAAGGCTGTCAGACAACCAAAATAGCTACCCTTTAATTTTCTCAATGAATCTCCTTCATTTTATTTAAAATTAAGGTTTTAGGCAAGTATTTCTCTGCCTCACATAAGCAGGTCAATTTTTAGCTAATTTTTGGAGACACATATTATTTCCAACCATACTAAAGCTGCTATAGGAAAATCTATTCTATCCTCCAGGGAATGGACACCTTTTTCAGTGGAAATATTCACAAAAATATCTAGATATCTAAAGCGTAGATCTTTTATGTGAAGAAAATTTAGAAGACACGACAATTTTCTTTATCTTTTTTGGGTGTGTATAGAAAAAATCGCAAGCAATAATTCTGAACTAATACTATATATTATTATCATTCATTCATTTATTTAAAGTTACATTTTAAATGTTTTCTATGTGTCAGGAACTATGTTACGGGCCCAGGTTAGACAATTGGTGCACAATGTTAAAATTGTGAAATATCTTACAACACAGAGTGGTGAAAGGATTCCATTGTTATTTGTGGAAAATAGAATATCTCATTTTTGCCTTATCTAAAGATCCTGTGTATCTCTTTTTTTTTTCCCCCACATCAAATGCATATTAGGAAAAATCTTCAGCATTGCTAAGGCAGGAGAAAAAGTAACAGAAAAAGAAGCAGCTAAAAGAAATGGAGCATAAAGTGAAGCAGGATCTTTGGAAAATTCAGTTCACAGAATGGTTTCATGGGTATGTAATTTATTCATGGGTCCTGCTGGATTGAGTTAATAGCTTCTGCCTATTCTCTTGGTTGTGGTAGAAATCTTCTAAAATGTCTCAGCTCATATCCCAAGACAGGAGGCCTTGCTGCTCAGCTACAAAGTTATCCCTCCAAAACAACATTTTGTACATCAAGAGGCTGTGAAACAGGCAGAGAGATGTGTCTGAGGCCAGTAGACTTCAAGGATTTTTTTTCCTACTGCTGAAATTCACTGGACCCCCAAGATTCATCCCAATGATCTTCATCTACTCAATATCCTTTATTTTGTGTCTTTATTTAGAATATATGTGAAAAAGGAAAGCCAGAGTAATTATTTAATTATGTAAAGAGAAATACACAATACGAGAGACAACTTCCACTTACATTTCGTGAATTTCTTATATACAGTCATGCATTGCATAATGACATTTTGGTCAACAAGAGACCACACATATGATTAATACCATATGGCCTAGGTGTGTAGTAGGCTATACCATCTAGGTTTGTGTAAGTACACTCTATGATGTTCGCACAACAACGAAATTGCCTAAGGACACATTTCTCAGAACGTATCCCCATCGTTAAGCGACACACGACTCTACTGTTCTCATGTCTTTAAAATAGTATACACTCTAATGACATTGAGGGACTTTAGAAACATTATACCTATACTTACTATATAAATAAAATAACGTATTTGTATCACATCTGTTAAGAGCTTCCAGGTACATGATTTTATTTAGTCCTTGCAGCAACCCAAGTTAAGCAACCAAAGTTAAGTTCTTAGTTAACTTGCAGTAAGAATTATTTTTATTCCTAATATTTAGCTGAGATAATGAAATCTCAGGAATATATGTAATTGATAGACAGTAGGCCTGAACTGAACCCAAGTTGCCTAAATTCCAGTCTAAGCTTCTTTCTATTACTTTACAGCCTCTGCTCCTCTCTGATCATTGCAATGTGACTTAACAATGAACAGAAATTGGATAAGTGGGTGGGTCAAGTAATTCAAAAGTCTATCATTAACCTATCTCATGTATGTCAATTACGTCCACTCTGCAGATGACCTAAGAGCCAGCAGCACCACTTAGATAGGAAATGGGAGAACTAGTTTTAAAGTAGTAAGAAGCTATCTGACACAGTCTAGAAGATTCTATGTAAAGTGAACAAACATCATTCAGACCACGTGGTGCCTAGAGAAACCATGTCCCCGATCACTCAGTGACAGCTCTGAGTAAAAAATTCTGGCTCAGACAAAATAGGAATCATCCTTGGAATTGGTTATTGAATATAATTAGCAAAGATAAATCACTCAGGGCAGAGGAAAGTTAACTGTGCACAGGATAGTTATGAGACCAAAGGCAAAGAAATATTAAAGACCAGCAAAGGAAGTATCTGCCACATCATACAGGATGGGCTGAAACCTACAAAGTACCTATCTATAGTCAAGAAACCCCAGAAAAACAGACTTGCAGGGACAGATGGGCTAAGTCAAGAATAGGCCTGCAGGGATGGGTATAGTCTCGGAGTCCAATATTCAGGATTCAGATTAGAAAGTAGGATCTGGGGAGAGATAAGACTTTAAGCAAATTAAAAAATATTTGCTTAATAACTCTACCTGGCACTAGGAGTTTAAGTTTATTTCTTTAGCATTTAAACCAGTTCAGAAATCTTCTATCTATGGCTTTTTTTATGGTTGCAACAATACTCTTAGGGCATTCACAACTTTAGTGGTTTTACTCTTTTATTTTAGTATCAATGGAAATGTCCAGTTAATAAAATTGTCCAAGTTGATATCTCTCTATTAGAGGAAGCTAACTGCTGTGACAAATAGACTCCAAAATATATAGTGACTCAATCATAATGGGAGTTTAATTTTTACTCACATTAACAATCCAAAGAGGTGTTCCTGGTCAACATTAGATTCTTTTATTCAGTGGGTCAGAGATCTAGGCTCCTTCTATTTGTGAGTTCTGTCATCCCCTAGAGCCCCATCATCGTTTGCATTTAGACAGTGAAGGGGAAAGAGAGTGAAGAGAGGCTCATTAGTTTCATAAAAGGCTTGAGCTGGAAATGTACCCATCTCTTCTATTCGTAATCTTTTAGATAGAAGCCAGTCAGATGGCCACACTTGACAGTAAATGAGATTGGGAGATATTATCTAGCTCTGTCTCCAAAGAGAAGCAAAGAACATGGATTTGAGTGAATACGTAGAAGTTTTTGCCAAAGTATCTTTTTCTAGTTACATATATGGATGGCCAGTGAGCTCTACAAGTGGTAGTAGCAATGACAAAAGACTGGAGTGTATTTAAAATAAGGGACCCGGACAAGATTGAATTGCAATATAGTAAGTACCAACCAATTCAACAGAGCTAAGCAGTCTGCTAATGCCTATAAAGGGCCATAGCCTGAACTTCTTTATTCTAATATATAAATATTTGTCTTTGTTCCCTCATATGCTATATCTCAATATCTATGGATAGAGACATTCATGGATAAACTATTTCTTTTGGTCACATATGCAACATCTTTTTCTAATTTGATAGGAGGAATAAAGACAGCATAGTCTGGACATTAGGGAAGACATTATATATCTAGAAATAACTAGAACTATCTGTGAAGTATTCCAGCATTAATAGATTGACACTGATGTCATAATTTGTCATGAGCCAAAAAGCAAGGAAGCACTGAGGACACACATCTCCAAATAATAGCCAAGGTGGTGGGGTGGAGAAGGAAGGCTACACTTGCAGGCTGGTTTCTCTTTTCTTCTATGATAATTCTATGCTTATTGGGGTTGATATGGTGTTTGGAAGGAGCTAAATGAGAAGTTGTTGTATAAAGTGGATAAGGATTTAATCAATGTAAAATTACTACTTTAAAGTAAGTTTGAGATTTTGCCTTGCAACTGATATTCCCATGACATCAGCAAGCATCTGAAGGTCAATAATATTTCCTACAATTCTGCAAACTAATCGATCTTGTTTTTTTCAAGGGCTTCAAAGCTAGGAAAGTCAGCAGTGCCAATAACACAGAAAATTTCCACAGTCCAGGGGGAATCTGCATGCAGTTTAAGCAGAGAATGGAAAATCAGGATTAGAGAACTGCAGCCCGCTGAGGATGCCAGCCTCCTATTGCACTTACACACAGGGTTTCTAATCATTTGATCACTTGTCTCTGGGCTGTGCATCTCCTGTTAGCCTATTAGCCTAACTAATACTCATGGGGAGAAATAACGCAAATGCAAATTTAGAAATCTCACTTTCAACACACAAAAAGGTACTAACAGACTGAGTCAATAACAATACAAGTCATTTATTCATACTTTTGTTATTGCACAAAGACCACGATCTACTCACCATGAGACAAAAGCCAATCATCAAGAGGCAAGGTGGTGGCAGAGAAACAGCAGTTTATTACAGCTTGCTAGCAAGGGGGAAGATGGCCGACTAATGCCCAAAAGATCTATTTTACAGAACAAAGACTACAGGCCAGTTATATAGGGGGCTGGTCTCTAGGTAGGGTAGGCATCTAGTCTCAGGGTGGAGGCAGACACCTTGTTTTAGTTCCTGATAGTCTTTTGTTTTACTGGATATGCATCAGAGACCAGAGCAACGCCCTATACTCTGATCTTTCAGTTGTCATTGATGATGGCTATCAGCATAGACTCTGCCTGGGGGTCATCACATTCCTAATGAACTCAAAAGAACAAAGTTATCCACTTACAGCAGCTGGAAGGGGCCATAAAATCCACAGAGTATGGGTAGGTTAGTTAATCAGAGGTCATTCAAAGTTACAATAGTGTTCCTTTTCTACAATATGGCTTCCTTATATAAACCTGTGTTAAGTTGGTATCACTTTTATTTCCTCTTTTGATGTGGGTAGAATTAGGACTATGATCACCAACATTAGAGAATTAGAGTAAATTTTTCTCACTTTAATTTTCCCCAACTCCATCCTCAAATATAGAGATTATATTTCAAAAGTAAGAAAAATTTTATGTTCATTGCAGGGCAGCAGATAACAGAATTGGAGTGGTGGAGGGAGGTGATTGGAAAATATTTTATCATTCCTGGAAATAGAGATGCCTTGAGGTGTTCTCTTTGAAACACTTGAGTTATATTCAAGAATTAAAGTCACCAACATAGGTTATTTTTCTCAGATTTATCTCACTTTGATTTCTATGCGGACTTTAATAGCCAGTTTAAGAGAAATTCGACTTTTGCCTGGGTTGCCCTAAGAAAATGTTGCATATAAGTAAGGTCTTCCTTCAGGATCCTCAATCTTATATCAATGGGAAACTCAATATATTAATATATATACACACACACAAGCTGGAGCACAAAGAAACTTTAGTAAATTGGCTCAAAGAGGTTATGTAACTTGAACCTAGATCATTCCATTCTAAATTCCTCAAAAGAATAAAAAAGGCAAAGGATTAACCTAACAAAACTGGATTTACAACATAACTGAAGAATGATTTTGCCAAAAAATTTCAAAAGAATTTAATATTCTGCTTTTTGCAAAGTATTTCTATCAATTTTCTTTTTACTTTCCTGAAAAATCTGCTCACATGGAAACCATGTAAAGGAAAAGGCCCAGGGTTTTGACATTATAGAATTATAATTGTTTTTTTTTTTTCCTGTCAGGAAGATCAGCCTTGAGCTAACATCAGATGCCAATCCTCCTCTTTTTGCTGAGGAAGACTGGCCCTGGGCTAACATCCGTGCCCATCTTTCTCTACTTTATATGGGACGCCGCCACAGCATGGTTTGACAAGCAGTGCGTAGGTCCCTGCCCAGGATCCGAACCTGTGAACCCAGGGCCGCCGAAGCAGGGCGCGGGAACTTAATGGCTACGCAGTCAGGCCAGCCCCCAGAATTATAATATTTTTAATAAAATTCACTGCTGCAAAACTATTAGAATTTCTACATTCTTTAGTAAACAGCCCAATGAAGAATTTGAACTTAATGTTTAAAATTTCAAGTTTTCATTCTTCATTGACATCTTGGGGCCTAACTGAGCCCCAAGAGCTGTATTCAGAGCTGTGTTGTGTAAGTTTGATGGGTATTATCGATAACCACATTATGGACAATATCTTCAGCCTTTTTGTTACGTTACATTAAATAAATATTATAATTTTTCTGTCTACTTTTCATAGTACTAATTCTGGATCAAAGCAATAAAAATGTTACTTGCTGTCCAATTCTTTTGATCTTCTCTAAAAACCTTAGGCTATTTGAATTGAAAGTGGAAATGATTTAAATGCCAGGAGAATTTCTGTTACCTAAAATACAAATTCAAGGTGGTAAAATAGCATGCCTTACATCATAAGCAGATATTGATAAATAAATGGAAAAAATACAAAATGTCAATATATTCAAAACTTAGTTTTAAATTTTAAGTTCATTTCCACTTGGTCTGAATAGTATTTTATTGTTGCAGAGTAAACTCTGACTCCCTAGAGATATTTTTAGCATCTAGTTAAAAACATTAGTATTCTACACCCTTAAATTACCTAATTTTGGAATAAAAATGTATCTCTCCACCTTCCATTCATTGTGGTCATCTGTACATTTCAAGGTTGGCAATGACAGAAAGTTTCCCTAATCTGGTACACTAATAACAGTGTTTGAATAAAAAGCTTGCATTAATACTACAACATTTTTCTTCTTGACTTTCAACTCATTGAAGCATGAACATCGTTTTGGCTGTATAATTGGGTTTTGTGTGAAAAACAAAGTTTTTGAACTGGCACTAGAGTGCAAATTTAATTAAAGACACAATGTCTGTAATAATCAGAACATCTATGCCATGGCCAGATAGTTCTCACTGCTTACATTTCTAAGACCTTCATTTAAGAATCTATATAAGCTTCATTTAGCTCCTGGTATTGGGCAGTTATTTGCAATTTTGAAATCTACTGAAGCAATTTGGTGACTACAAACAGTCCATGTGAAGTTAATTATAATAAGTAACTATAAATTTTAAAAGTCTATTTTAACAAATTAAAGATAATAAAAATAAAACTCAAGGCAGGGAACATTTAGTTAAAATAACCTGATCTAGGGAAGCTGTACCTATTTAAAAATCAATTTCCCATAAAATTATTACTGGAGAATCATAAAGTTTTTATATCAAGAATTATTTCTCCCTTCTTTCATCTTTGTAATGGAAGAGAGAGAGGGGAGAGAGGTGTTAACACGTGAATATAGACATGAACATATAATAATAAACAGGGAACATTCCTATATTCTGAAAAAGTCAAATAATTGTTGAACTGGGGAAAAAGAAAAAATAAAAGTGCAATGTGGGGTTTTTGTTTTTGGAAAAAAAAAGAAAGATGTGTTCAGAGGAAGTTATATGGAAAGATAGGCACCAAACTTCTGAGGAAAGAAACCAGCAGAGATCCAGGTGAAAGAAGATGAGGGAATGGGGAAGTGGAGTTTATTTTCTATCTTATACACTCTATATCTTGAAGTTTTTTTTGTTTTTTTTTTTTTTTTTTTGTGAGGAGGACCAGCCCTGAGCTAACATCCAATGCCAATCCTCCTCTTTTTTTGCTGAGGAAGACTGGCCCTGGGCTAACATCCATGCCCATCTTCCTCCACTTTATATGGGACGCCGCCACAGCATGGCTTAACAAGCGGTGCGTCGGTGCACACCCGGGATCCGAACCCGCGAACCCCCGGGCCGCCACAGCGGAACGTGTGCACTTAACCGCTTGCGCCACCGGGCCGGCCCCTATATCTTGAAGTTTTAACAATGTCTATAAATTCTGATTTCTGTTTTAATAGGATATTTTCAATGTAGTAGATGAGAGCAGACATTTTAGAAATAACACCCTAAGAAAGCAGTCAGCAAATAAGTAATTGGGAAAATGTAGGAACACATAAGCATGGATATATACGTGTATCAACATAGCTGAAGCCACAATGTAAATAAATGGAGTGTAAAAAACTTGGCCAAACCAAAACACAGTCAATTGTCTTCAAAACAACTATAAAAGCAGGAACCAAGCACTGTCCAAGTCATAGAGACACTATAGGAAAGCAGTCAACAAACAAGCTAAAATGAAAGAATTTATTTGAAAAACCAAAACCTACTTTTAAAAATATCGACACTGTGTATCTTTTTTCTCTCACTGGAGTATAAGCTTCACAAGGGTAGGGATTTCTACCTGCTTTCTTCATTTCCATATCCTTGGCCCAGAAAAGAGTGCCTGGTATTAAGTGGATGCTCAGTAAACATTCATCAAATGAATGAATAAATAGGATACACATTTGGGGCACAGAAAGTACATTTGTCCTTACTATGGCCAGTATGAAATATTTCTTTTGACACACTATCTGCCCTTGATCTGAATCCATGCCCAAAACACCTGTCCATGAATAAGCCATTCTCCCAGGCAAAAGTGGTATGTATAGTCACTGGAAAGTTATACCCTCCATTACAAGTTATGTAGTTGTCATGTCATTCAATTCCTGAATAATTCAAAATACATCCTCTCTAACCCCAGAGAAGCATTCCCGGTGTTGGTGTTTGACCACTCCATGCACCTCAGCAAAGCCAAGATTTCTAAGCCAGAACCTTATCAAGAAGGAAGAGTTATGATAATTAGAGAATTTAAAGAGCTCATGTGAGCTGATTGCTGTGGAAAATCCTGGGATTTTTTCTTTTACTCACTTGATTTCATATTTTTGACCAAATGAAATTATTGCTTTTTGTGATAGAATTGAGTAATTCAGATCTATAAATAAGAAAATGATGGTGTGTTCTCTTGATTCACAGTATACTCATTTGACTTGGATCATTATCTCTCAAAACAAAGACTTGCAACAACAATGATTTCACTTCCTTCAGATATCAGACCTCAAAGGATTATGCATATATCTAGAACATTCAGGCCATACTCTTAAAAGTCTGTTTATTATTGATGACAAAGAAGTTCTAAGACAAATGACAATGAATAGCCTTTCTGTTGGTAGTTCACTTAATGAAATACTACTTTTGGTCTAAGCATCCCAAAATACCAATAAATGTGGAGAAGTCTGACCTGCCAGTTGGAAACTTGATAATTAAACAACAGTCCCAGATCCGGTTGGAAAACTGAAGCATTTTGATACACTAAATTGGGAATTATTTCTTTAGGTCATGCTATGCTGTCTGGTTTAAAGTCTGGTTCAATAAAGTTCAACTATTTTACATGAAAATTAATTAATTTTAAGTACTGTGAATAAGCAATGGTCTTGCAGGTCCTCAAATACACCAGGCTCACCCTACCTCAAGGCTTTGCATTTACTATTTCCACTGCCTGCAATACTTTTCTCCAAGTTTCATGGCTTACTTTCCTGATTTCTCCAAATGATAACTCTTAAGTCTTGTTCCAATTTCACCTGCTCATTGAAGATTTCCCTAGACATCCTCCTTATAACAAGAAAACACCACACACATTCTCTCCCTACTCAACTAGCCTGTCATATTACTCCCCAGGTCTCATCACCATATAATATACTTTGGATTTTCATTACTTATTTTGTTTATTGTCTCTCTCCCCCATTACAATGTGGTTTTCATGAGGGCTTGAATTTATGTTTACTTTGTACTTTGTTGTATCCCTCATACCTAGACCAATACCTAGCACATAGCAAGCACTGAGCAATATTAGTGAATGAATGAATGACGGTAGTCCATTGGGAACCTGACTGCTTCCTGATGCAATAACTGCATCCTTTGTCTAGATTTGTAAAGGCAAGGCCAACGCCCTGGACTACAGAAACAACCCCAAGTTACCACTACTTTGTGAAGCATCTCTGAGATGCCATCTGTCTTCCTTATGTGAAATCTCTCTCTCAATTTCTTAACTTTATCAAATTATATGGTATTTCTCTGGTTCCTACACATTTAAGTTGCTTTTGAAATATTAGTTTGCTGTTAGTCTTGATAAATAAGTAATGGGAATACAGTACGTTTCTTAATGCTTGCAAATATTGATTTCCACATTTATAAAACATGATATAAGAGGTGTTTTTAAAGCTCAAATAAAATAGACAAAAGTGCTTCAAAATTATCTAAGAATGTATCATTTTACATTGTTATTTTAACACATTTATTGGAACAAATTTTCATAAATTCTTTTCAAATAGTTTTCATGTTCAATCATCTATTCATTCAAGACATGTTTATTACACACCTGCTACATTTCAAAATATCCTAGGGATAGAGAACTGCAGAAAATGGGTATTTCATGCCCTTTTGAGATTTACATTCTGATGTGTATATATGGGAAATGGGGAGACAGACAATGAGAAAAATATACATCATATGTATTAGCTTTCTATTGCTGCTGCAAAAAATTACCATCAACTTAGTGGCTTAAAACAACACAATTTATTACCTTATAGTTCTTTAGGTTAAGATTTCAACACAGGTCTCACTAGGCTAAGATCAAGGTGTTGGCAGGGCTGCATCCCTTTCTGGAAGCTCTAGGAATCAGTTTGCTTGTCTTTTCCTGCTTCTAGAGACTTCCCACATGGCCCTCTTCCTTCGTCTTCAAAGCCAACAATGTTACACACCTCTGATCATCTTTCCATAGTCATATCTCCCTCTGAATACAGTGAGGAGAGGTTATCTCTGCTTTTCAGGACTCATGGGATTAGATTGGTTTTACCCAGAGAATCCAAAATAATCTCCCCATCTTAAGGTCCTTAACTTAATCACATCTGCAAAGTCCCTTTTGCCAGGTAAGGTGGCATGTACACAGATCCTGAGGATTAGGACGTGGACATCTTTGGGGGCTATTATTTTGCCTACCTCACCTTATCAGGGAATAAACAGGGCTATGAAGAGAATAAATCAAGGTGAAAGCAGCCAGAGAGTGATGGGGCCATATTCTCTTTTCTTAGCCCTTGTGGGGATACCTTTAATGCCAGACTAGCACTTTTCACACAGATTTATTTTAAATTTGATAAACAGAAGATATAACAACATTCATCAAACACCTGACGGGTAGACGGGTGGCAATCACTGCCGACAGTTACATCACCCACCTTTAGTTAACACCTGTGCCCTGTGCTTTGTCCTGTGGACTTCCCATCGTGACCATACCACCATGAACTCCAAGACCCTCTGTCTTTGTCAAGACATCACCACGTTTTTGACACAAAGCAACCTCCTGCACACTTACAAAACCACCTGCTGTGGTGGCCACCTTCCAGAAGAGTTAGGTCTCTGCAGTAATTGCTGGCTACTTATTTGCATCTTCTTCAAACCATAGCAACAAACCCTTTCCAAGTCTGCATGAGGGATGGGCGAAACCCTTTAATTAGTGTTGCTAGACAGCCCATGTTTCTCACTATTTGCTTCCTTATTTGCGCTCTTTACCAGAATATTGTCCTGCATTTCTCCTAACAATCCTTCACCCTTTAACCCAAACACTCTACTCTACAACTTTACTCTTTAATATATTAAGCCTTTTTACACTATTAGCAGCAAGAGTCATATCACACATGACTGGCCACAATTAGGGAAATAAGAGGTATCATCAATGTAATTACCAAGATAGGTACATGAAGAATTAAGCTTTGACTAACTTTTTATTTAACAATTTTGAACTTAAAAAATATAAAATGCATTACATATTTTCTTTAAATGGAAGATATTGAAAATAATTACCCTTTTCTTGATTTAGGAACATTATTGCAGCCATTATCTACTGCATTCTGTTTTAATAGTGGATTTTTTTCACCCTTTTCCATAGTTTAACCTATCTGCTGAAACTTTTACTATCTACCTGAGTTTTATAATCTCAGATTTTTAATCTGCTATCATCTGAACAAATACGTAACCAAGTGTATCAACATAGTTTGAAAACCCCAAGATAATAAATTTTAAAACGGCCTTAAAGATTTCATACAAATATAGTATGTGAACTTAAATGTTCCTAGCTCCTTATGTGAAAAGTGGAGTTTTATTATTTCATGTTTCTTCTGTTGTTAAATCTGTAACTTCTACATTTACTCCTTTTGCAACACTAACCTGAACTGGTTATTTTCTTATTGCATTGTGAACTATGTGAATAAATGAACTCTATTAGTTGCTACTTCTGTGAAAACACCCAGGGATACAAAAACAGTCTCTGCCCAGAAGAGAAGGAAGCTCTCTCTACTTAAAAAAGGAGTTATTGGTCATGGGGTAGAGGATTTAAGGGATTTGTGGAAGAACTGAAGAGAAGAGACTGTGTAATGGTAAGCAGAGGCCAGTATGGAAAACTAAAATAAATTTAATTAGTCCTAAACTCTAAATGTTTGGACTGTTTTCCCTAAGTTGTTTCACCATTTCAAGATAAATTATAAAAAATCGTGGTAGTTTAGAAGTTAAAAGAAAATTTCAGACAAAGAAAAATGGCAAGTGACATTTGAAATTTCTCTCTTCTCTTTTTGATACGTACGTGCCAAATGGCAACATGATTTATGAGGCATTAAGTGAGCGTGAGATATTGAAGTTCTGTAAGCTCCTCTGAATCCTGGTGCTCTCTTATACCCTGGCCTATTCACCACATATGGATTCTTTCTGGAATGCTTCTAACCTCCTTTATTTTAGCAACCACCATAATTTCCACTCATATTTCAGACGTTCGCCTAAGTTTATTTCCTCTAAGAAACCTTACTGATCCATCACCCCACTCTTATCACAATAATATGATTGCCTGGCTACATGTCTGTATTCCCTTCTAGAATTTAAGCTCCACGAAGGCAGGCACAATATTATTTCTTTACTATTATAGCACCAATAAGCAGTCACTTGGCAACTGACATGCACTAAATTCTCAATATATAGTTTTTGACAAAAGGAACAGTGTGATAAGGGTTTATTCTCCTACTAAAAATTGGGCATGGCCTTAAGATGTACTACAGACCTCTTAGCAAGGAAAGGGAGATTTGTTGAAAGCTGTGGTACCTGTTGTGAGGAGAAAGTCTCTCTGACCATATGTGTCTGAGATTTTTATTCCTATTGTGATCTTTTCTAATGTCAAGAAAAATTGTGAAAGATTTTGAAACGGATGAAATTTGCCTTTTTGAGCTGTTTTAAAACTGTTAAGTTATAGAAAACTGATAATAATGCAAATGAATGGTGCTGAGTGAATTGCAATTATTTCCATATATATCTATATCTATATATATCAACCAGTTTTACATCTACTTGTAAATGCATTCAACATTCGTGACTGCCTACATATGTATGTGTTCTTTAAATTTTCATTTGAACTTATTAATTCTCTCAATAGTGAACTTGACATATGTTTATTTTACATTTGTCTGAGATTTATGATTTCATTCTTTAAAAAAATTATCCCTTTTTTCCCAATGATTTATAACGTACATTTTATGATGAAACTTTTTTGTACAACATTGCAATAAACATTTTGATTTTTTAAAAAAATTATCCTTTAACACTTGTAAAGAAATTTTTTAACTCTTTAAGAAAAGCTATTCAAGGTCAACTAAATGAAAGGCCAAAAAATATAAATATATTATAAAACACCTTTTTCTGAGTGTCACATTATCCTAAAACAAATAAATAAATAAAAACAAATCATGAAGCTGACAAAAAAAGACTCTTCCATCCTCAACTTGTTTCTCATAACAGTAGTATGATCACCTTCTTTGACAGCAGCATGCTAGGCACACATTTTTTAATGAAAAAATACTATTTAACCATTCACTTTTAAAAGTAACATTAATAATGCAGTTTCATAAAAATAAATGAAGGTGAAGATGCATGCCAACATCAATTTACCACTTTCTTCTGTTTAACTAATATTGTTGCATGTTTTAACTGAAAGTGTGTTTTGCTTATCATCACAAAATGTTTAATTTATATGAAACTTCATTCAAAAGAGTGCCTCGGGAGAAGCAACAATTTATTCTGGGCTATGTATACATGTTTTGAATAAAGTATTCAGTTCACAGAGGACTTTGTTGCAAGGATCATTCACAATTGGTTGAGCTCAAAATGATCCAGGCCTATTCTAAATAAATAAACTACTTAGATATAATTGGCAGGAAACACAAATGGGATTACTCCCAGCCTCTGATTGATCTCCAATTCATATCAATTCTATTTTCCTATATTATTTGAATTCACTTTCCTACTAGTTTCAGCTAACCACGTTGTTATTCAAGGTCCTCACTGCCCTTGCTCAGATCACAACAGTAATCTCCTACCTGGTCTCCCTAGCTTTCTTTTCATCACCCTTTGCAATACAGTCAGAGTGCTTACTACATTTAACTCTACAGTTTCCACATTCTCTTGTAAGTCCCAATTTTGTTTTTTTTACCTTTAGAAAGCACAAATCTGACAATGGTAATACCTAGTTAAAATGTTCAAATGACTCTTCTTGTCGCTTCCTCCAACTCACCTCACATCATATATACTCTATCTACGTGGTTCTATTTGCAGCTCTCTCAAGCTATCACAAGGTCTGTATTCACTCTGCCTGTAATATTCCGTAACACCCCGTATTCCTTCCTGTTCTAACTCCTCCTACTCAGCCACTTCTTTGAGAAATCTCCCATGATAACTGCCGTTCTTCTGACCTTCCAATGAACTGCATCTACATGTGGTCCCTTACTATTCCACAAACTTCCAGGACTGGGACATTGTTTATTTGTAATAATCTGACCCATTTACCAGGATATTACTAGAAAATAACAATTGAAAAATCCTTTTAAGTGTACTTTTAGTAGAAGTGAAAGTGTTTTATTCTATGAGGCCAAATTACAGTCTCCAGTTGTGGATATCCACACACAAGAACGCTGAATAACTACTTTTACGGTTTTTTGGGAAATGGACACAACGTTAGAAGTAGAAAACAAGATGGGTGGTGGGCTTATACTTCTAAATATTTTGTTATCCCCAGGAGAATAATTGGGGAAAATTCTGTCAAATTACTAGAATTTTATTATATCCAAGAAGTATTTAATTCCATCGAAATTTACTGAGACCTTCCTTACCATCTATCAGATATTCAGGATACAAAGATCATTAAGATACCACCCTGCTAATCAGTTTCCTTCCAATATATTAAATTGAACCACATGAAATTGCCATTTTAGTAAGTTAAAAATACTTGAGGGTTGACAATTTCATATAGTTCAAACTAATATTAGAGAAAATAGCTATAGAACTTATAATATCAAAAGTAGAATGTCTCAAGTCCTTGAATAGAATAAGAAGTGCACTAAGAAAAAAGAGGAGGAAAAACAATCCTAATTTGGAGTTGGAATTCAGAAAAGCCACAAATAAGCAGAAGGACTTGAGCCAGACTGTGAAGCATTAATACAATTTCAACAGATAAAAATGGTGGAAAAGGCATTTCAATTAGAGGGCACATTAGAACTTTTTAAAAATGTAAACGGCAAGTCTCACTAAGACTATTTTGGATGAAACAAATGGAAATATACTTAAATTAGCTCAAATAAGAAGGCTGTATCATTTACCATACATCCTCACAAAAATCCAAAAGTAAAAAACAAAGTACTTCTGGGTCTGATGGGAGCTAGAACTGGAAATTGGAATAGAGGCTTCTCTCACTATATTGGGTGTCTATTGCGCCAGTGTAGCCAGAATTCCTGGGTTCAGATTCTAGCTTACGTACTCCATAGCTGTGTGACCTGAGGTAAGTCATGTACCTTCTTTCTGTCTCAGTTTTCTCATCTTAAAAATAAGGAAATAGAGTTGTAAGGATTAAATGATGTCAACATATACAAAGTGCTTAGATAGTGCCAGGCATATAGTAAGTGCTACATAAGGATTTACTAACATTATTTTTTCTGGGCTACTCCATTTTGCTTTTTGTTTTCTTCCATTGACTGGATTCCACCAACTCATCTTGCGTGTGACTCAACATGAAAACCTCCTGACTCCTCTCTACAGCGTGTAACAGCTTTCTCTCTGTCAAGATAACGTATTGGCCTGTGTTGGGTCATATGTGTGTATTAGGTGCTATTAGCCACGGATAGGAAATGAATGACATCGTGGGATATACAGAGCTTGAAGAATAGTGAGTGCGTCAGAAGATGTACTATAACTTAACAGAAAAGGTGTATCTTAATCTGTTAAAAGTACTGAAGATGATTGTGGCTTTTTAACTAGTTCAGGATGGCTTATCAAGTGTGAAAAAATGAGTAGGCAAATTAAAGCCCAATTCTGAGGGTGTTCACTATCCTGATGAGGAGTTTAGACTTCATTCCATGGGTAACAGGGAAGCATCAAAGACTTTAAGGAAGACAGTGTGTTTTAAGAAGGTAACTTTGAAAGGAGTGTAGAGATAGAAATAAACGGTGCAGAGATAGAAGGATATGAGAGGCAAGAACACAGGATATGAACCTAGTGTGTGATTTGACCAAAACAATTTGCATAGAGAAATCAGTAATCATGGGGGAAACCAAGTTCTGTCACTTTACTTCTGTGTGAAACATGAGTTACCTATAACTGTGTCTCAAAGATATTCCTCATTTCTAAAAGTTATATGAAAATAATTTAATATGTCCACTTCACCAGGATTGCTATCAAGATCAAAATGAACCATATATATACAAAATCTATATATGTGTAACTGCATTTTATATGTGTGTGTGTATATATATATATATATGCACCACATAATGATGTTTTGGTCAACAACAAACTGCGTATACAAAGGTGGTCCTATAAGATTAGTACCGTATAGCCTAGGTGTGTAGTAGGTTATACCATCTAGGTTTGTGTAAGTATGCTCTATGATGTTCACATAATGATGAAATCACCTAACACGATGCATTTCTCAGAATGTAATCCCATCATTAAGTGACACATACTGTATATATATGCATTGTGAAGACTCTAAAGTACAATAAGATTGAAAGGCATTTATTAATGTCATTTACTATGGAAAACTGACTTTCCAATAACATCATTCCCAAGGACAGTGTTTGCTCTGTAATGTATTCAAAAGCAGTAGCAGCCCAACCATCACTTATATTTCTACACCTAAAACCTAAATCCAGGAGATTTGTAGCATAAGCACTAGCTGAAAACAAATCTTTCCACTTCTCAACAAAACTTTTCACTTTATCTCTTCCATTATTGTAGTGGTACATTTAGATCCTCAAAAAATAGATGATTGAACTTGGCAGTGTGAAAAGAAATATTCTACAGGAAGAGTTCTATCTGATTCAGCTGCAATAACTGCCAAATGAATTAGTTTCTAAACCTTCACAGAGTTCAGCTTTTGATAAACCCAAAATATGCCTGTTATATACAGGATTTCTTCTGTTTCTGGGAATCTTTAAACTCCTCATATATGCCTGGCTTTAAAACCACTTTAAGGACCTTAAATAAACACTCAAAGGGGCAATATTAATTTACTCCATTAGTTCTATCATTGAGTTTTGGTGTCATCACTCCATTCTTTCCATTCTTCTGCATTTTCTTGAAGACGGTACCTCCAAGATGAGTACCTTCTGTTTCATAATGTATTTTCCTCCTATGTCAACAGTATTCTAAAATAAATTGGTCTAGAAAAAAAAATATTAAAAACAATACCCAATATTATCTTTCCTAAAAATTAAGTCAATTTTGGTATGTGTTCACTTGAATATTTAATAAAATATTCAATCACTGGAGCAACCCATTGTCGATATTTAAATCACAGATATGGCTGCAGAAGCCTAGCTGGTTTGAAAATACTGCAAAGACTAATTTGTTCTTTTAGAGTAGATGCTTTACTGGGTGATGCACCCATACCCTAGCTGCTGTGATTGTTGGATACTAATGGAACAAGACTGCTCATTTCTCTAGAGATTTCCCCCAGAGCAGCCACAGCATGGAGATTATGCCTTACTGCTACTCCCAGGATGACTTATAACCAATATCTGAGTGATACAACTTACAAATGGCTGGCCATCTTGCCTCAAGGGGAAACAACATTGTAGGGGCGGTTTATGTTTCAGAAACTTCCCTATGGATCAAGCCAAATTTCTGCTTTACATGAGACAACGTCTTCTTATAGTCTTCCCTCCCCTATCTCTCTTTACTTCTTTCTTCACAGGCCTTTCCTGAAGAGCACAGCTTCAGTAAATCTCATGACCAAATCCCTGTTTCAGGCTCTACTTTAAGGGAACTCAACCTAAGACTCTTCATTCACAGGATATTTAAAGGATAGTTCCTTGCATGTAAAGGAGATGCTAAAAATATATGGAAATATATATTTCATTTGAAAGTCATAAGACTTTTTGTTAAAATTCAATCAGTAATATTCATGGAGCAACTATATAAAGTACACAATGTTTAGAAGTAAAATCTCTATTAATAATGTCCATTATTATTACTCTGTTACTAGAAATGTCTCACCATTTTGCTATAGGGTGAAAATGAAAAAAGTAATTTAGAGGCTGATGCAGTGGGGTAGTGGTTAAGTTCTCATGCTCTGCTTCAACGGCCTGGGGTTTATGGGTTCAGATCCCAGGTGTGGACCTACACATCGCTCATCAAGCCATGCTGTGGCAGTGTCCCACATACAAAAAATAGAGGAAGATTGGCACAGATGTTAGCTCAGGGCCAATCTTCCTCACCAAAAAAAAAAAAAAGAGAGAAGAAAAATGTTATTTCAGTGTTTAGCTTACACAGAAATATTAAGCTAAAAAAAGTACAAATTTATTGGTCATGGATGTCCTAAGAGACCTCAACCTCACCTTAATGCAAGTGATCTTAAAGGATTAGTAGTAATTTTTGGCCATGTAGCTATAGTACTATTCTGAGTTCAAATTAAATTTAAACATTTTATTACAATGATTTCATGCATCTCAAGGTGTAGTCAGACTTAAAAGTTATTCTTTTTACCTAGTCAATATTATTGTTCTCCCCAATCTTGAATATTCGATAATAGTTGATAAGCCATGGTGTTCAATCAGTAACTCATAAATACATTCTTATCTAGTGTTTTGAGACTTCAAATCAATAAAACAAAGTTTTCCATAATTTCTTTTTCCTTCTCTTTTGAAAAAATGCTAGTATTCCTTGATATAAAAAAGGGGGAGTGTTGTTCTTGCATGAAACAGTTGTAGTTGTTTTTTTTTTCCTGAATTTACAGGAAATATAATTTTCTGAAATTGTGGATAATTAAGACTTCCCAGCCACTTAGCCAGTCAGTGTTCTAAGTGCTTTTAAATATATGAATGCATTTAATCATCAGAAAAATCTTATCTAAAAGTCACTATTAGGGGCCAGCCCGGTGGCGCAAGCAGTTAAGTGCATGTGCTTCGCTGTGGCAGCCTGGGGTTCGCTGGTTCGGATCCCGGGCGCACACTGACGCACTGCTTGTTAAGCCATGCTGTGGCGGCGTCTCATATAAAGTAGAGGAAGATGGGCACAGATGTTAGCCCAGGGCCAGTCTTCCTCAGCAAAAAAGGAGGAGGATTGGCAGATGTTAGCACAGGGCTGATCTCCTCACCAAAAAAAAAAACAAGTCTATCAGTATCACCATATTACATACCAGGAAACAGAGGTAAAGAGGTGCTAAATAACTTGCTGAAGGTAAGACAGCTAGAATCCAGGCTGTCTGGCTCCAGTGGCTATGTCTTCACCACTTACTCTGTACAATGCTTCAATTATCACAAAGAAAACTTCAGCTATAATACAAAATATACCCAAGTAATATTACTAAAGGTAGCATTTTCTATAACCAAATATAAAAGTATAAGATAAGAAGGATGACTTAGCTAGATTTATGTAAAAAACTTGAAAATGTTGTCTTTAATTCAATAGTGTAATATGTTGGTTTGGCCTTACAGTTGTGGAATGTAAAAAATATTACAAGCTTTAATATTTTTTTATTGAATCTCAACTAAACATAAGTTTAAACAAGAAGCCACAAGTCTCAATTGTTAATAAGAAAGCTTTTATTGAAAAATTTCAAGAAGCTGTTGACACAAGTGATTTTGAAAATGCAAAGCACATATTTAAACATTAGCTTTTATTTAGATTAATAGGAATAAAGTTAGTGAATATTTACCTATCAATTACCACAATATTTACATTAGATCTATTCACCTTATGGATATTGTCAATGAAAAGTTACACTTCTAATTTAACTAAAAAAGGCAAAAATCTATGATGTTACCTAAAAATTATTGACATATCCTTGAGACTTTAATTTCTGTAGTGAGAAACTACGTTTGTTAAAATTTTTATTGTAGAAAATTGTGTTTTTTTCAAGTTGTAAATATTCTCTTTCATAGGAAGTTGATTTTATTTGCTAACCTTGTAAATATTAACCCATCAACTCTCACCATACTAATCTCATGATTAATTTAATCATTGAGGGTATTATGCTAAATGAAATAAGTCAGAGGGAGAAGGTCAAATACCATATGATCTCACTCATAAGTAGAAGATAAAAACAATAACAAACAAACACATAGAGACAGAGTGTGGATAGGTGGTTCCCTGAGGGGAAGTGGGGAGGGAGGGAGGGAAAGTGATGATTAGGCACATGTGTGTGGTGATGGAGTGTAATTAGTATTTGGTTGGTGAACATGATGTAATCTATGCAGGAATAGAAGTATAATGATGTACACCTGAAATTTACACAATGTTATAAACCAATGTTACCACAATAAAATTAAAAAGAAAAATCAATTATAGGAAATTGTGTGAATTCTCTTAAAATAAGAGAAAAGTTTTAAGGTCTTTCTCCTTGTAAAAAAAAAATATTTATTTGATAAGTTTAGTAAATAAGTGGTTCTAACAGATTCACTTTAGAACCCAGTGCAGAATCTTGATTTTTCCACCTCAGCAAGACACTGACAACCTAGAGGGTGACCTGAAATTAAGGACCCAATGAGAGTTGCCACAAACCATGTTCTTTGTTAAAGAGTTATAATAAGTGAAATTATTTAGTCTAGGAAAAAAAGAACCTCAGGCTGAAGAATAATAATACTTATATAGCACATAGCGCTCTAAATCAAATCTATTTTTTATCTCTGTTAAAGATGCCATGCCTCTCTTGATGCAGTCTAAGGTTAATATAGGCATTTTGGCTATATATACATATATGTACACAAACATATGCATATTCACTCATTTAATTCTTAAAACAACCCTATGTGGTAAGTATTGTAATTACTATTATCTGCTATTTTCACTATTTTTCTTTTACAAAATGGAAACTAAGGTATACAACTAATGAGTAGGGGAACTTGGATTTGAACTAAGACAGTCTGGTTCAGAGTCTACCTTTTACATTGTACTGTCTCTCATAATAGAGCTGTTTAAATAGTTGAAGTTCTGTCATGTCAGAAGTAGTAGATTTGAATAAGAGGATAATTTATGCCAGCTAATCTTAGCTTTTGAACTACACAGAACCCAAAGGAAGAGGAACAGTGACCTACTTGGGCCAGCCTGTTTTGACTGAGAAATCAGGATCAGTACTTTAGGGCAAGGTTTATCAACTTTGCAACAATTGACATTTGGCACTGGATGATTTTGTGTTGTTAAGGCCTCTGTGCATTTCAGGATATTTAGCAGCATCCCTGGCCTCTAGCCCCTAGATGTCTGTAGCAACTCCTCAGTTGTGATAAACAAAAATAATATCTTCTGCAGGTCAAAATCACTCTGGGTTAAGAACCACTTCTTTGGGGACAAAGATAGAAAATTTTCCATCTCAACACAAGAGAAAAATTACCAGAATAGAAGGTTTGAGGTCAAAGCAAAAGACTACAGAAGACAAAAACATGTCAAAGGGAAGAGGCAGTATGTTGCCAGGAACCTGATAGAAAAGTAAAAAGTACCAAATGTAACTGAAACACATCCGGAAGCAAAAAAAAAAAAAAAAAAAAAAAAAAACCCACGATGTTTTGAAAGAAAAGGCACTATCTCCAATTCCAAGGTCTCGTTTCCCTCTTCCACTCACTCTCTTCTAGGAATGACAAGGACTCAAACTATTTTTCTCAGTCTATTGAGGCAAATTGACAAAAATTGTATATATTTAGAATGTACAATGTGATGATTTACTACACACATACATTGAGAAAACCCAAACCATTTTTAAGAGTAGAACCTGTCACAAAAAATAAAGGTTCCAAATGCTGTATAACCATTATAGAGCAAAATGAGGCTTATCCTACCCTCTCCCTCATTCTCCACCAAGGACCGCAGGTACAGAGTGCCACCTCTCCATGCTGTGGCCATGACAGGTGTCACTAGTTGATAACAATGCTCTCCTGCCAAGCTTAGATACAGCCTCAGATGCCCCCTCTACATTGCATTTAGGCAGAACCTATCACTAATCAGAGTTGATATGTAAGATGAAATCAATTCTTCCCACCCATTGTAGATGCTATGTTTCTTTTGATAGATTCTAAAACTAACATAGCCATTTTGGCAATCACATAAAACTATTAACTTATGGTGAGCTTATCTTCCTACAAGACATGTAAACATTCTTTCATCTACGTTGCTATGAAGCCATACTGGCAACTCCAGGACATCATGAAATTTTTTCTTACTAGAGAAACTCTTATGTTTACTTGTATTTAAACCTATAGATACATTTGAATCAAGCTCTCATACAACAGGTGTCAGTTTCGTTCCCAGCCTCAAGTCATCTACAAATGTGATAATAATTATTTTTATCTTTCTATCAAATAAGTTAACAAAAATTTTCAATTCAACAGATTCTTGTTGCTCAAGAAACCTCACCGTTTTACAGCTGTCCACCATTGGATACCATTGATTGAACATTTAATCAACAAACATCAGCTGAGAAGAAGTCTTTTAACAGTTTTTAAATGACTGCTAACTGTGTAAGTATAGCTTCTGGCCTATTATTTGATATCACAAATCCTTGTCAAAAGCTGATTTCCGGACACGTCATATCTGCCACATTTCCCTAATCTACTCTCAAAGAAAAAAGTAAAGTTAATATAATACAACTCACTTTTAATGAATATTTTTTAATGGTCTTTCTATCAGTTCTTTACTACTTCCTTTTCTCAGGGCTCTCAAACTCTAAGTTTATGCAAAGGTCATTATAATCCAAAGGGGGATCATAATGTAAAAACATGTCACAAGGGAATTGTCAGCTCCCTGAAATCTCAATAAAATCTCCCTGAAACTCCATTCTAAACCCCATACAAGACAAAAGATGTCCCTCTACTTTCTTTGCATTTCTGGGGTGGCTAACACTACTGGTGTTTCCTCTAGTTTCTAGCTTTATGCTTCAACACAAGGTGCTCAGTTATGGACCGTCAGCCATCCCACATGGGCTAACATAAACTAGAAATGGATGATTAGATGACCCTCCTATTGAAATGACCTATGGCCTCCCTAATACCAGGGAAGTTTCTTGGGCCACACCACCCACGTTGTACTCCCAGTTGTACTCCTACAAACTGTTTTAGAATTGTCTCCTCCCTCTTCTCCTCCCCCATTCCTTTTCCTCTCTCCTCTTCCTTCTTAGAAGCAGAAATCAAATTCTTTTTGTTTTCTCTCTCAAGTGAACTGCTATATCTATTCACTTTGACTCCTGCCCTCGAGATATCTATTATGTTCTATAAAGGCATTTCTCTAAAATAGAAGAGGGTGAAAATACAAATACTTACCAAGAGGAGAGGATAATATGAATGACTAAAGTAAACTGGATGTCAGTAAAAAGCAGTGCAAGTCCCCTGAAACATGGCAAGTGACACCCTGCCTCAGTGTTGGGAAGCTAACAGAAACTGATGGGACCGTGGCAAACTGCAAAGGGCATGCCAGGTCTAAGGGGGACAGCTGTAATATTTAGCTACAAAAAGTGTTTGACATGCGGGCACACTGATCTGGCCTTTTGAGGAATTTGGGAATCTGAAGTTGATGTAAAACCTCCTAAATTTAAATTATTGGCTTATTTTAACATATATCATTCAGGTCATTATGTCTGTAGGCTGCAGGAGGCCCACGGGTAACCAGTGGACAAGCACTGTTCTAAATGAAAATGTGTCCCCCCCAAGTGAATTCTGGTGCCAGCTGTTAAGCAAATAAAATTTTCACCAACACCCACATTATCTACATTTAAACTGCCAGAAAAAGCAGTTCGTAGAGATATAGCTAGTAATATGTGAATTTCAAAGCTAACACAAGAAGCAGCCAATATGAAAATGGCCATAGAATTCCCGAGATTGCATCATTCAATTCAGCTTATTTTGTATAAACATAGCTTTAAGTTTTCTTTGAAGGGGCAGATCAATTATTAGCATTGTTATCATAAAGATGCATTAGCCCCGGGGTGAAGCTCTAAGGCAAAGGGACCACTCCTTCTTGACATTTGTTGCTGTTATTTTTCTCAGCATTTGAAGCTACTGCTGTGCACCTATCATGTGATTTTTGCCCCGTCAGTATTGCTACTTAAAAAGTGAGCAGCTTTTAACTGTAATGTCATGATTCAATAACCTAATATTCAATTATGTCTTTCACTGTCACACAGAAGTACAGCTTTTGAAATATACAAAGAAGACTAAAAGATGCTCTACAGTGCCTTTTGAATAATACTTTTTTCACTCCTGTTGTTCAGTGCTTTTCTACTTTTCTCCCACCTGTCAGCGCTCAGTGGTCTTGTGTCTCCTCCCCTGTTTAGTCATCACACTCTTTAGGGCATGAAAGGCGTCAGCATTCACTTCCTGATCATTCTCTGAACGCCTCTTTGATCTTCCTAGAAGAAAGCACTGTCTGACTTTAATAAACAGGCTTATTATGTAACTGGAACGCACATTTTCTAAAACTTCTGTATAATTTTTAACAGGCTCCCATCACAGGTCAAGCCTAAGCCAACACTGAACAACTCTTGGTATCTTTCTATTTTTTCAAAAATCACACTAAAGATGAATTACTTCTTAGCATTACTTTTTACCTCAGAGTGAAAATGGAAGAAACTTCAGATATATCTGAGTCTGCAGGAGAAAAAATGAACTTCATATCTTACAATACCTTTCAGATATACTATTTTTATCCTCTCTTCCTCCCCAAAATATCTTTTGCATTTTTAAGTACCCCGATGATTTTTGTAGCTAATAATAATTGCAATCATCAAAACTCTTAGGCAGTAAATGAAAGATAAAATTAACTACTGAGCTTCTGGAAAGGGAGTGGATTGTTTCTAGCTAAGGATTAAGGAAAGATTTGCTATTAATAACAATGTTCAACACAGCTGTGAACATTTTCCTGCCTACCTGCTCAGTGCCAAGAGGAAAAGGCAAGCTAAAGGGAAATCCAGTAATAAGGATAAATTTCATTAAAGTTGCTTGTATGTTTGTTAACATTTTGCCAGGTTTTCACAGAGATTTCTGTGTATGTGGTAACACAAAATATATTACAGAAAAATATTTTTATTTTTCCTTTAGCTGAGTAATATGGAGATTAAATTTAAAGAAGTAAAAATGGGGTTTGATGACTCTATGTCTGCTCATCACTAGGCCACTAGAAATCTGATTTTCCCAGTCCCTTAGTCAATCTCCCATTGTCACTTAAGTGTCCTAGTTGAAAACCTGGGGATCCCATCTAGTGTTTATGTCCTTATAATGCACGATACCTGACGGGAAAATGAATCCTATTATTGCTGCACTACAAAAGGGAGTCCTAGTGGTTTTGGAGGTTAATGTGCCAGAGCAAAGCCCACAGCTATTTAAGCAGAAGTTATTAGTGCCATAGTGTAATGGTCTGTCAGTATTTGTCTGGTCCTAGCCTCCATCCATCTGTTCAGAATCCACATCCAACTCCATAGAGGCCATCCTACGCTTCTCCTCGTGATAATTAGAGGGAATTGGTCAGTATTCCAACAACTCTCTCCCTTGAGCATAGTAGTTGGTGGGATGTGATTAAAAATAGCTGTTCTCCTTCCTTATCCAAGGACTAAATCTCTGTTCATGTGATTAAGACCCTTCCTCTACTACCAAGTTTCCCAGACATAGACAAATTTCATGGAGCTTTATTTGTTACTTGCTGCCAAATGCTTCTCCTGCCATGTTCCACTAACCTGCCAAGAAAGCCACCTGTCTACCTGGCTGTCCCTGATTTCCTTGGTGATGACAATTGACCTATCTGCACCTCCTATCAAGAGGCCCTTGGTGGCTCTTATTCCCAGGCTAGCTCATCTCACAACCAATAACAGAGTCTAGACACTACCATTTAAGAAAAGTCTGGCATTAATTTCTAAGATGGAGCTAAAAAGGCATGATGATTTAGAAGTCTTGACTCTCAGACAAGCCTAAATTTGCTATATTAGGCTGCCTCAGCAACAACTCAAAGAAGAGTCAGCTCTTAGTCTGCAATTGATTTTTAAATGTATACACCTTGTTCATAATCTTGTTATAAAGCAACAAGGCTTTCCTTTTAAGAAAGTATGACTAGCATTTTGAGAAATGTTTATATCTGTTTTGAATAAAAGACTATTTGTCCGTTAAGGTGGGTGTTCTGGTTTTTTACAGTCTCTATACATGTTCCAACAAAATAAAAAACCCATGGATGTATTTCATGAATACAATTAACAAATTGCAGAAGGTTTTGGAAACACACACACAGACTTCCTGAAAATGTCAGTATCAGGTCAGATAGGCCAAAAAATATCCTGTCTTGTCCTATACTGCCACCATGTGGATAATATAAGTAAAATAGTCTAACTACAGCAATTTAGAGTCACTTCTTACCAGCCTCAAAATTCAGGTGACCTTACATCCCAGTGTGCCTGCGACAGGCCAGGTTTTCATTCTTGTCACAGCATAATAAACAATAGAACCACCATTTATTCTCAAAAGATTCCTAGTTTAGATGATAATTCATCACTTGGATAAATATAGGCTTAGTCTAAAAGACACTACATCCAGGCATTGTCTACTTTACTCACCTAATCTCCCTTGTTCATTATACTCCAGGCACAGTGGCCTTTATATTCCTCAAAGATGCCAAGCTTTTCCCTCTGCTGTTCTCTCTATTGGAACTCTTTCTCTATTATTCTAGATTGAATAAGGCTGCTTCTGCTTGTCATTTAGGTCTCAGCTCAAATATGACTTCCTTCTCTACACCCAGCTCTGCTGCTACTATCTGCTTGAATCCAGCAAGACTAATCCCATTAGGCCCTTTAACCCTCTTCATGGCTGTCACTTCAAGAAGCCCCAGATTCCAGGGCACCCCTCATCTCACATACTCTAATACTCAGAAGGCAATTAGGGCTACCACCTCTACCATGAGTCTAGGTGGGCCTGAAATCGTTCCTATCTGTGCTTGTTGTCCTGGCATATGCATCAATGGTGTCCCCTTACACTTTAAGAAATATCCTGTTTGGAAGACAGAGTATGTAGTCACCCTGCCTCTTCTGTATCTTTCTGCTATCCCTACTCAATTCCTAAAAACTTCCACTGCACTCTCTGAGATACATGGTTCATCATCAGCAAAAAACTTCTATATTCCTTCTCAACCCTCTCTCTTAATATTCCTTTCATTTTCTTTTTGAAACTGAAATCTAGTTCTTTCCTGACGACTGTCTTCCCTATAGCTCTCTTATGGAGTAACCGTTTCCAGCCACTACACACACAGCCTTTGTACTAGTGGGTCTGAAGACAACATACTTGTCTTCCTTGGTCCTCATTCCTGCTTTCAGAACATTCTTGCTCCCTCTTCCCTTACACTACAAGAGCTTTTAGTCTCATGTCATCATGTGATTACTCACTGTTGCTGTCATATACCATCCTAGCAGATTCGCCAATTTTCTCAACAATTATAAATCCTAGCTACCACCATGTTCTGAGCCATTTGTCAATTCCTAGAAATACTTTGACATTTTATTACCAGAAGACTTCAGTGAACATGTTACATGTTACCTGGGAGGAATATTTTATAAGCTATTGTCTTTTGCCTGGATTATTAAAATAGCCTCCAAATTCGTCTCCATATTTGCGCCCTTGTTCACATAGAGTATATCCTCAATGCTGTAGCTGGAATAGTCCTTATAAAACATAATTTAGATAATTTCCTCTGAACAAAGCCATGTAACAACTCCCATTTCACTGAGAGAAAAGCAAGTCTTTAAAATGGTTTATAAGGCCTTAGCCTTTTACTCTACCCCTCATTCACTTCACTAGTTGCTGGCCTCTTTAATGTTACTTGAACATGCCTCACACAAACACAGATTATCTTTTCAAGTGGCCCTTCCCTCAGCCTGGAATGTTCTTCCTAACTATCTGCGTGGCAACTCCATCATGAAAACTGGCTCAAATTCACCTTTTCAATATGCTCTCCTTGATCTTCTATTAAAAATTGCAACCACTACACATATCTTCTACTTGCCATTATACTGTCCCATTTTTCTCTTTTGCCACAGTACTTTTTAAATTATCCCTGTTGTTTGTTGCTTTACCTTGCTAGAATGTAAACCCATAAAGACAGAGGTTTCCATCTAGCTTGCCACGTATGTACCCCAAGCACCTAGAACAGTGTCCAGGACATTCAAGGCATGACATAACTATTTTTGAATAGATTAATATAACATTATTTAAGCTAATTCATAGTTACCCCTGCCAATGGAACTCTAAGTATAACAAGAATTCATAGAATTGTTAAAGGTCTTTCATCTTTTGAATATCTCAGTCAATCCTACCAATCAGCGATAAAAATGTAATGACATGAAAATCTAATTATTCTGGGGTCCGTGGCTGTACTTTAGTTGGCTGGCACTGCGTTCTTAAGTTTTGTATTTGAATGTCATTAAGTAATATACATATTTTTCAACTTAACACAGTCCCCAACAACCCATCTTGTCTTATACTCAGTTAACACCACTGATTTTTTTTTTTCCCCTATTGGGCCCATGTTTATATATGAGCTTGTGAACCCTAATTTAGATTCCTAACAGAGTGATCAGAGAAGACAGTTTCCTAAAGAACTGTTGTTGGGTATTGTCCTTCAGCAGCCTTCAGCATACTTCGTTAAAGAGCAAGTAGAGGTCAGTGTTTATCCCATACATGACCAATTATATAAATAGATAAAGAAGAAAAAGCATCATCCAAATATCTTAGTTGTGGATTCTGAGCCTGAAAACTCCTTGAGCATGGAGTCTATATCTTATTCACCTCTGAGGACTTTACAGACCTTAGAAATATGTAACAGACTTAGGTGGGGCCTGTATGAGGGCTATGCTGTCTTATTCACCATTGTATCCCCAGCACCTAAAACTGGACTTGCATATGGCAAGTGTTGTATTCATTGAATGAAGGAAAGACAATTTATTAAATGAACAATTTACAAGTAAGTGTACTCTGAAGGGAACTAAATGTCCTTTTTACTCTGCCCCCAAATTGCTCTCCTATCAACTTTCTCATTTCCTAGAAATACTTTGACACTTCCTCACAAGAGGAATTCGGTGAGAATGTTACCTGTTACCTGGGGGGAATATCTTATAAACTATTTTTTCTTATTAACACAAAAGTAAGAGTTAATTTATCCAATTAGTTCACTGTCACAGTTAATGGTAGATAAAAGTGCTCTAATAGAATAGGACATAGACCAGACATGCTTGATGAAGATACTGTGAAGAGAGAAGTTAGAGCATGGAGTTATCCAAGAGGAGTTCTACTGTGGGGAGAGAAGATGCAATACTTGGAGAGAATGTGGAGTGGCAGAGTAGGCAGAGTTAAGGGTGGGAGTTGAAGAGAAGCGTTTATCAGTTTTATCTATACCTGCTTTTTTTCCTTTCCTATTCTGAAATAGATTTGCCTAAATTCAACAAACAACTTTGTTTATCTTTGTGATCATTTCTTCTCAAGAACCAGGGAACCATAGCAGACTATTCTTCTAGCCTTGACATCTAATACACAGAGACATTTAACAACTGCTTTAAGTGTAGTTAAACAAATCATTTAAATGTATGGTTAATTTCTTTTAGTGTGTGCCAGAGAATCACTTTTCTTTAATAATGCATCAAAAAGAGTTGTGGTAAGGATTAATTGAGAGGTTGTCTGTAAAGCACTTAGCATGGTATTGGGCACATAGTGGGTTCTCAATAAGTAGTCATTATTCATAGTATTAAATTTTTCTATCTAAATACCTTCTTATATTGAATTTTCCATCCAGCTTAAAATGAATCCCCATAATTCTGAATGTATGAAAAAGGAGATGGAAGATTGTTTTTCCTTCTGTCTGGCTTTTGGCTTCTCTTCACTTTTTTGTTTTATTATAAGAATCAGGAAATTAAATTGTTATAATCGTGATAAGCATATGAGACTCAAAGAACCAAAGTAAGGGACAGCTTAGCCCCATTATTCTCAGAACACACCAAAGATCAGTTATAGGGAGAGGCAAGGGGGACTTCTTTCCTTTAAAATATTTTATAGAGAGAGTGCCATAAGTTCCTCAAAATTCCACGGTGTGGCTACCCCAAAGAAATATACTTTTGAAACAGGCTAAGCAAAAATACTTAAATAATCTCACTTTTTACTAATTTTAAGTTTATTCTGAAGGCAATTTTCACTTTCCTTTTTTATCAAATAAGTATGTGCATATGGAAGACTCGACTCTAGATCTCATAAAAAGTTTCCCAGAAACTCATATAAGATAATAATTTTATTATTACCACAATAAATTTTTATCAAACTGAGCATTACCTCCTATTTTATAGAGAAAAATATCAAGTGTAGAGTAATGAATGAGAATTGTTGGTCATTTCACTTTAATTACAAATATATCACAGACTAACAAGTTGGTTATTTAGTTTATGAAGAATTTGATGAATTTATAAATCAAAGATTTTTAGAAATAAGAAAATATACACCAACGAACTGGACAATCAAAAAGAAATGGTAATGGGTTAATATCCAAAATATGTAAAGAACTCATACAGCTCAATAACAAAAAAACAATCCAATTACAATATGGGAAGAGGATATGAATAGACATTTTTGTATATTGATTTTGTATCCTGCAACTTTAATGAATCTGTTGCATTTTTACACACTAAAAACAAACTATAAGAAAGAGAAATTAAGAAAACAATCCCCTGTACAACTGCATGAAAAAGAATAAAATACATAGGAATAAATTTAACCAAGGAGGTGAAAGACTTGTACGCTGAAAATTTTAAGACACTGATAACAGAAATTGAGGAAGACACAAATAGATATTTAGGAAAGACACAAAAGGATCTTTAGATAGTAGGAAAGATATTCTGTGCTCATGGATTAGAAGAATTAGTATTGTTAAAATGTCCATATTACCCAAAGCAATCTACAGATTCAATGTAAGCCCTGTCAAAATCCAATGGCATTCTTCACAGAAATAGGACAAACAATCCTAAAACTTGTATAGAACTACAAAAGATCCCAAATAGCCAAAGCAATCTTGAGAAAGGACAAAGCTGGATTTCAAACTATAGTCATGCACCACATAATGACATTTTCGGTCAACTGCATTTATGATGGTGGTCCCACAAGATTAGTCCACAGCCTAGGTGTGTAGTAGACTATACTATCAAAGTTTGTATAAGTACTGTAAGGGAGGAAGAAATTTTCTTCTATTTTTCTAATTTCTTCTGCTTTGTCCAAGAATTAAGTTGACATAAGACAGATCAACAGAAGGAAAATGAACAAAAGTTGAATAACATGTATACACGGGAAAAACCCAGAAAACCAAGTAACTGGCCAAAATGGCCTAAGCTCTCACCCACAATACCATCCCCAGCTAAAGACATAAGACGTTGGGTGTGGGGAGAGTTAGGGACTTCAAAGGGAAAGAAGGCAATTCACAGGTAGTAAAAAGGAGCAAATGTTTGGAGAACAAGTGTTTATTTGGCAACACAAAAACAGAAGAACAGAAAGGGAAGCCAACAAACAGGCTTTACTAGGTCCCTCCCTGTCTACCACCTAGTTCATGTTGTGCTAAGGTGATAGCACCCTTCCTGAGACAGGTTTTTTATCTGAATTCTTCTAGGCAGTTAAGGGAGAGAGAAAAGAAAAACTGAATCTTTTGTTGATTAAAAATAACTGACCTAAAATAGTCATCATGTTAAAGAGGTACATTTTGGTGTGGCAAATTTTGTTTCCCTTCAGCACACTACATAATGTTTGTACAATGACGAAATTGCATAATCATGCATTTCTCAGAATGTATCCCCATTGTTAAGCGATGCATGACTGTGTACTACGAAGCTATAGTAATCAAAACAATATAGCATTGGCAAGAAAACACACATAGATGAATGAAACAAAATAGAGAGCCTAGAAATAGACCCACACATATATGGTCAATTAATTTATGACAAATGAGGCAAAAATATACAATGGGGAAAGAACTATCTCGTCAACAGGGTTGGGAAAACTGGGCAGCCACATGCAAAAGAATGAAACTGGACCAGTATCTTACATCATACACAAAAATTAACTCAAAATGGATTAAACACTTGAATATAAGACTCCTGGTAGAAGACATAGCTGGTAAGCTCCTTGACATTGGTCTTAGCGATATCTTTTTGGAACTGACTCCAGAAGCAATGGCAATAAAAGCAAAAATAAATAAATGGGACTACATTAAACTAAAAAGCTTCTGCACAGCAAGGGAAACCATCAACAAAATAAAAAGGCAATTCATTGAATGAGAGACAATATTTGCAAATCATGTGTCTGGTAATAGGTTTATATCCAAAATATATAAAGAACTCATACAACTCAATAACAAAAAAAAATCCATTTACAAAATGGGAAGAGGATCTGAATAGATGTTTTTCCAAAGAAGACACACAGATGGCCAACAGGGACATCAAAAGATGCTGAACATCACTAATCATCAGGGAAATGCAAATCAAAACCACAATATCACCTCAGCCCTCACAGAATGGCTGTTATCAAAAAGATAAGAAATAAGTGTTGGTGAGGATGTGGAGAAAAGGGAACCCTTGTTTGCAGGAATGTAAATTGGTGAAGCCACTATGGAAAACAGTTTGGAGCTTCTTCAGAAAATTAACAATAGAACTACCATATAATCCAGCAATTTCACTTTTGGGTATTTATCTGAAGAAAATGAAAATGCTAATTTGAAAATACATATGCACTCCTATATTCATTGCAGGAATATATATGAAATATTCTTGGCTACTATTTACAATAGCCAAGATATGGAAACAACCTACGTGTCCATTGGTGGATGAACACGTAAAGAAGATGTGATATATGTATGTAATGAAATGCTGCTCAGCCATAAAAGAAAGAAAATCTTACCATTTGTAACAACACGGATGGACCTTGGGAGTATTACGCTAAGTGAAATAAGTGGCACGGAGAAAGAAAAATACCTTACTATTTCACTTATATCTGGAATCTAAAAGGCAAAACAAATGAACAAAACAAAACTCATAGACACAGAGTACAGATAGGTGGTTGCCAGAGGGAAAGGAGGATGGAGGTGTGCAAAATGGATTAAGGGGATTAAGAGATACAAACTTCCATTTATAAAATACATAAGTCATGGGGATGTAATGTACTGCATGGGGACTACAGCCAATAATATCGTATTGCAAATTTGAATGTTGCTAAGAATGTAAATCTTAAAAGTTCTCATCACAAGAAAAAAAATGTAGTTACTTTGTATGGTGACAAATGGTAAATAGACTCAATGTGGTGATCATTTCACAACGTACACAAATGTCGAATCATTATGTTGTACAACTGAAACTAACATAATGTTGTATCTCAATTATACTTCAATTAAAAGTATATATAAATATATATATATACACACTCAGCAAAAACAGGAGGATTGGCAACAGATATTAGCTCAGGGCTAATCTTCCTCACACACACACAAAAATAATAATAATAATAATAATCTGAAAGGCTTACTATATTTAAATATATACTCCTTTCTTTATTCTGCTGATAATTTCACTACAAAATCATGGTGGGTAGACCGAAGCCAAAGAAAAATTGCTAAGTTTTTCACTCCCTTCAGGGGATAACTTCATCAATTTCATTTGCTTTATTAGACATCTGTCCCAACATTTTACTAGAATGATGAATCCAGAATTACTCAACAATCAAATCAAAAATCGCTGTAATCTCAGTTTCCTGCGTAACACAACAGTTCCTTACTTTGGGGGAAGAAAACTTATTTAAGAGAAGTTGTACCTGTGTAGTGCTTGATTATGGCAAATCTAGAGAAAGAGACACAGTTTACAAGTAATTAAAAAGATTTTCTTGGTTTTAGTGGTTCATTGCAGTGTTTGACCCATCTCTGGTTAAATTCCAGCTTATTTGTGTATCCCTTACCAGTGTACTGAGTAAAGGCAACCATGCTCTTTGACTCAAAGAGTTGAATAAAGGCAACCATCCTCCTTGACTCAAAGAGTTACGAGTAAGACCAAGAAGAGGAGGGAGGAGATGAGAGAAAGCTGAGCAGGAGGTGGAAGGAAGGAGTGAATACTAATTAACTCTCCTTCTCTCAGTTCCCCTCTTCCTGTCGGTTACCCACAATCACTGGCAAGCACCTAGTCATTCCTTTATCTCTATATCTTACTTGGCAAAACTAATTCTGCTTAGGGAAACACTTGCAATTTCCAAGATTAAAAAAAAAAATGTGTGAGTGAATATGGAGAGAGGTTTGAATGAGATGTATAAAGAGCATATTTTCTTAAAATTCTTTTCATAATTGTGAATGTTACAGAGCATACAAGCAGGGTTTCTTCACAGATATTTTTTGAGCATCTAACTAGGTTTTGGAGTGAGGAGAAGAGAAGAGATAAAAAGACAAATTAGCAAGTTCTTGGAAGAGTGAGGTGATCAGTGAGAAGGGCATAAACTAGAGAAATATCATTAAAAAGGGAGGGTAGGGCCGACCCCGTGGCTTAGCTGTTAAGTGCGCACGCTCCACTACTGGCGGCCCAGGTTCGGATCCTGGGTGCTCACCGCCGCACGGCTTCTCTGGCCATGCTGAGGCCCCATCCCACATACAGCAACTAGAAGGATGTGCAACTATGACATACAACTATCTACTGTGGCTTTGGGGAGAAAAAGGAGGAGGATTGGCAATAGATGTTAGCTCAGAGATGGTCTTCCTCAGCAAAAAGAGGAGGATTAGCATGGATGTTAGCACAGGGCTGATATTCCTCACACACACACAAAAAAAGGCAGGGTAAAAAGAAAATTAGAGGGATTTCTAAAGCAGAAGCACAAATGATTATTGGGAAATAATTAGATCTGTGCAACAGCAGACAGGGAGGCGTGCAGAATGACACCAAGAACAGGAATCTAGGTGATCAATTATATCATTAACTAAGAGAGGGAATACCTAAGGAGAAACAGATTGGAGGGGGAGAATGATCCCTTGGGTTTGGGACATATTAATTTACAGTCTGACATCGAGGAATGGTGTTCTTATATGCAATTAGAAACACCAGCCTGGGGCCTAGGAAAGAGATTGAGACCACGGTCATCAGTCATCAGGGCATGGATGACATTAGTGTGGGCTCCATATTAGGTGCTTCCACCTGGGCTTCAGCTCAAGAGATGCTAAACAGAGGAAGGGCTCTCTGAATGCAAACTCGTGCCAACTAAAAAGGCAACATCTTCCTTTAATGAAATACCACCAAAATACAAACAAATTTACTTCATAAAGATTACCATTATTATATATGAAATTCCAATTACACTTGAATCATACTATAAAATGGTTCTGTATTCTAGAATATGAGATTAGTTAAAGTAGGTATTGATTGTGAAAAAGAGCTAGATAGATCTGTATATCGTTTGGTTCCACTCATTATTATTATGACTTTACATTTAAAACAAGTCATTTCCTCTTGGAAATCTCTTTTTAAAGACTATTACACCTATAGGTTCTAATTTTTTTTTTAATGTGGCCAAATCTTAATTTTTTCCTTTATAAATTTCTTTTATGGTCTTTATGCTTAAAAAGGCTTTCATCAATTTTATATCAGAGATATTATCTTATGATTTCCTCTTAATTGTTTCCTGCATTTTTTTCTTTTACATTTGCATCTCCAATCCACCTGAAGTGGAATTTTGTGAATGTGTAAAGTTTAACACCCACTCAAGTCTATTCTCCCCATGATCTCCTAGCAAAACAATTTATTAGCACCATTTATCAATTATTTCTTCCTTTCCCAATTTGATAACACCACAAACTAATAAATAGGAATAATATTTGCTACGAATACAGCACACAAAAATGCTAAAAGCTTCCATCTGTACAGGACTCATAAGTCAATGCGAATATTATGAATAGCAGAAAGAAAAACGGGAAAGTAACACAGGTCACAAAGGGACATATACAAGCAAAAATGAATGCAGGGAAAAAAATCAGTCTTTCTTCACAAAAAGACATTCATGTTCACAGATTGGAAGAACTAATATTATTAAAATTTCCATATTACACAAAGTGATCTACAGATTCAATGATACCGCCATCAAAATCTCAATGGTATTCTTTACAGAAATAGAAAAAAAAAATCCTAAAATTCCTCTGGAATTACAAAAGACACTGCATGGCCTAAGCAATCTTGAGAAAGAAGAACAAAGCTGGAGGCATCACACTTTCTGATTTCAAAATATATTACAAAGCTACAGTAATCAAAATAGTATAGTACTGCCATAAAAACAGACACATAGAGCAATGGATCTGAATAGAGAGCCCAGAAATAAACCCACACTTATTCAGCAAAGTAAACTGTGACAAGGGTACCAAGAATGCACAATGAGAAGAAGATAGTCTCTTCAATTAATGGTGTTGGGAAAGTGGATATTTAACACCATACCCAAAAATCAACTCAAAATGGATTAAAGATTTAAATGTAAGGCCTGAAACTACAAGATTTCTAGAAGAAAAAGCTTCTTGACATTGGCCTTGGCAATGATTTCTTGGCTATGACATCAAAAGCACAGGCACCAACAGCAAAAACAAAAAAGTGGGATTATGTCAAACTAAAAAGCTTCCTCATGCCAAAGGAAACAATCGACAAAATGAAAAGACAACCTACAGAATGAGAGAAAATATTTACAAATCAGGTATCTGATAATAGAGTAATATCCAAAATATATAAGGAACACCTACAACTCAATAGCAAAAATGAGTAAATAGTCCAATTAAAAAATGAGCAAAGGAACTGAATAGACATTTCTCCAAAGAAATCATACAAATACCAAACAGACATACGAAAAGGTGCTCAACATAATTAATCATCAGGGAAATGCAAATCAAAACACAAGATATTACACCTGCTAGGATGGCTATTATTAAAAATAAATAAATAACAAATGTCGGAAAGGATGTAGAGAAAAGGGAACTTACGTACTGTTGGTGGGAATGTAAATGGGTGCATCCACTATTGAAAATAGTATGCAGGTTCCTCAAAAAACTACAAATGAAACCATCATATAATCTAGCAACCCCACTTATGAGTATTTACCCACAAGAATTGAAATCAGAATCTTAAAGAGATATTAGCACTCCCATGTTCCATGCAGCACTATCCACAATAGTCAAGATGTAGAAACAATCTAAATGTGCATCAACAGATGAATGGATAAAGAAAATTGATATATACAACAATGGAATATTATTCAGCCATAAAAAGAAGGAAATTCTGCCATTTGTGACAACAGGATGAAACTGGAGAACATTATGCTAAGTGAAATAAGCCAGACACAGGAGGACAAATACCATTATATGAAGAATCTAAAAGAGTGATACTTACGAAGCAGAGAGTGGAATGGTGGTTGCCTGGGGCTGGAGGTAGGGGTAAACAAGGAGATATTAGACAAAGGGTACAAAGATTTGTTTATACAAGATGAAGTCTGAGAGATCTACGGTACAGCGTAGTGCCTATAGTTAATAATGTATGGTATACTTAAAAATTTGATAAGAGGGTAGGCTTTATGTTACGTGTTCTTATCACAAAAAATTATAATAATAGTAAAGTGAGAAGAAACTTTCGCAGATAATGGATAGGTTTGCAGCATAAATTGTGGTGATAGTTTCACCAATGTATATAGCCCTCCTTCAGTATCCACAGGGGATTGGTTCCAGGACACAGACCCCATACCAAAAATCCAAGGATGTTCAAGTCCCTTATACAAAATGGTGTAGTATTTGCATATAACCTATGCACATCCTCCCATACACTTTAAATCATCTCTAGGTTACTGATAATATCTAACACAACGTAAATGCTATGTAAATAGTTGTTATACTGTATTGTTTAGGGAATAATGATAAGAAAAAGAAGTCCGTACATGTTCATTACAAACGCAATCATCATAGGCCTTTTGATCCGCAATAGTTTGAATCCTCATATGCAGAATCCACAGGTACTGAGGGCCAACTGTTTGTTGTTAGTGCCATCAAGTGAGTTCTGACTTCTAGTGACCCTGTGTACAGCATAGCAGAACTCTGCCCAGTCTTTTAGCATCATCTTCTCATCTTCTGGCACTGTACCAATGCTCCACTGCTATTCACAGGGTTTCCATGACCAATTTCTTCAGAAGTGGGTGGCCAGGTCCTTCTTCCTAGTCTGTCTTAGTCTGGAAGCTCTCTGAAACCTGTCCACCATGGATGACCCTCCTGGTATTTGAAATACCAGTGGCATAGCTTTCAGCATCACAGCAACATGCAGCCGCCACAGTATGATGACCAACAGACAGGTGGTGTGGTTCTCTGATCAGAAATGAACCCATGCTGGGCCGGTCCCGTGGCTTAGCGGTTAAGTGCACACGCTCTGCTGCTGGTGGCCCAGGTTCGGATCCGAGGTGTGCACCAACGCACCACTTCTCCGGCCATGCTGAGGCCGCGTCCCACATACAGCCACTAGAAGGATGTGCAGCTATGACATACAACTATCTACTGGGGCTTAGGGGGAGGGAAAATAAATAAATTAATTAAATTATAAAAAAAAAGAAATGAACCCATGCCATGGTGGTGAGACCACCGTATCTTAACCACTAGACCAACAGGGCCAACTGTACTTATTTCCAAACTCACAAAATTTTACACATTAATTATATACAGCTTTTGTATGTCAAAAACTAATTAAAATTCAGTCTTTCTTTTAATCCAAGAAATTTAAATTTAAGCAAAGGATATATTTTGAAGACTATCATATGGCAGAGAATTTAAAAATAGGTGACTACCTACTATTGTTGAATATGTGAAAACACACAAAAACATTATTGATGGAAGCATAAATTTGTACATTATTTCTGAAGGGCAATTTGGCAATATATACCAAGAGTGCTTGTTATTTTTAATCTAGCAGTTAAATTTCTAGGAATTAACTGTCAGGAACAAATTGGATTCATACACAAACATTCATAAATGCAGAGGTTTATGAAAGTATTATCGAAATTAGCGAGTACTAATTAATTAGTAAGTAAAATCAGTACTTTTGTTTAAGTACACATATATGCTTAGGACAAAAAAATGAAGATTATAAATGTATGCTCCAAAATGTTAGCAATGTCTGTCTCTGGGTGGTAGTATCATGTGAGTTTTATATAACACATTATACTTTTCTGATATCACTGTTCTATAGCACAGTAGTCCCCCATTTATCTGCAGGGGATACATTCCAAGACCCCCCGTGGATGCCTGAAACCGCAGAGAGTACCAAACCCTATATAAACTATGTTTTTGTATACATACATACCTATGATAAAGTTTAATTTATAAATTAGGCACAGTAAGAGATTAACCAAAATAAGTAATAATAAAATAGAATTATAACAATGTACTGTAATAAAAGTTACCATAGCTTTTAGTAACCTCAGGATATGATTTTGTTCTCTTTCCTTACTGAGAATTTTCACCTTTCACTTAAAGGAAGCACTTTACAGCTTCTCTGTGTCACATCCGAATGGCCAGCATCACTGCTCTTGCCCTTTGGGGCCATCATTAAGTAAAATAAGGGTGACTTAAACACAAGCACTGCGATACCATGACAGTCGATCTGATAACCGAGAGGGCTACTAAGAGACTAATGGGTGGGTAGTGCATACAGTGTGGATGCGCTGAAGAAAGATGATTTACGTCCCAGGCAGGACAGAGCGGGATGGGGCAAGATTTCATCACACTACTCAGAATGGCAAGCAATTTAAAACTTACAAATTATTTCTGGGATTTTCCATTTAATATTTTTGGACCACAGTTGACCAGATAACTGAAACCATGGAAAGCAAAAATGTGGATAAGGGGAGACTACTGTATCTATATTATTTTTATACTCAGAAAAAATAAATATTAATTTTCAATGAGTATCATCTAAAAACAAAATGGCTTATGTAACATAGTAGTTAAAGGAATACAGTCATGCACTGCTTAACAATGTTTCAGTCAACGACAGACAGTAACTACAATGATGGTCCCATAAGATTAGTACCATATAGTCTAGGTGTGTAGGAGGCTATACCATCTGGGTTTGTGTAAGTACACTCTACGATGTTCACACGACGACGAACAAACCTAACAATGCATTTCTCAGAACATATCCCATCATGAAGTGATGCATGACTGTACAACTGGAGTTACTAACTCAATATATCCATAAAATTGTAACTCATATAAATTTTCATTTGGGAAAGGGGCCAATTAAGGCTGCTGTAGATACAGCCATTACTGAATATAGTCTGGAAGTGCTAAAGGGTGTTTTGCTTTTAGTTTTAAAGAAACAGAACAAACTCACATATATGCATGAAACTCCTAGGTAACAACAGGATGTGAGTTAAGAATGTTAGAACTCTTCTACCTGTCACTGGAACATAATAATTCAAGTAAGAATTAGCCCATTTTAATAATAATTTTTCCTAAAATGAAGGTTTTTAAAGCAAATATCCTGAATTGTATATACATTTTATTATACAAGAGTTGGAAATTACCATAAAAATAACTACAGAAAAGCTCAAGGAACTTCCTAGATAATAATTTTTTGCCTAAGGCATTTTACATGCTCTTTTTTCTACATGAAGTGCTGCTTACCTCTGCCCCCTGACACCACATACCATTAGCTTGAGTAACTTGAACTCACCCTTCTGCCTTGATTTAATTATCATTCTCTTCTGTTAGCTTGAATCTATCCTCTAGGGTAAGGATCCTTGCTACACGTTGTCATAATAGGTAATAGCCCACATTCCTTCCCAACATATATCCAAATCGATTATATATATTATAATGTGTGTGTGTATTCCTATAACATAATATATACTCAATAACTATTTATTGAATAGATTAATAAAGGAATGAATCCATAACCGTAGTTTAAAGGTTACCCAATATGACAAGTATATGGTCTTCTGGCTCTCATAGCCCTATGAAGTTGTCAGTAAAACATAAGTAACTCCATTTCATACAAGAGTAAGTAAAAAATTAAAGAGACTAAAGTCTCACACAAAGCCATATGGATCGAGTATATGACATAAAAATGCTTATATACTACTATGGTGTCAGTTTCAGTATGGTTTAATAATTAAATTATGCTGCCACATTCACTCATTCATTCATTCATTCAATGAAAGGCACTTATCTTTATAAAACATATTTTCCTTTTACCTGTGATAAATATCACAACATACAACTGGAATGTTTATCCACTGAACACACTTTTGAGTCCACTTCTCTGCACTGGCACTGCTGTGGATCGTGAAGAGCTCAGCACATTTGTCCCCTGATACCTTTTATTGAGATAGAGGTTTCCCTTTTCCTTCTTGCTCAAAATGCTGAATCTCTGGGCCACGGGGTCTCCTTATCACCATCACCGCACAGCCGCTGAAGCTGTGGATGCATCTCTAGTGCTAAAAATAACTTGATTTGACTGTTCAAGCCCAGGCCTTGACAGGCCCTAAAGCTTACCTCTGGCTTTTACTCTAAGTGAAAGCAGATAGCTGTGTAAAATGCAAAGTGTAGTGAGAGGCTGAATATGCTCAGACTCTTCCCATAATCCCAAACCTACAAGGAAAGGCTTCTTTAAAGAGTTGTCAGTTATGTCTGCTTAGGATTTTTTTTTTTTTTTTTTTTTTGCTTGCTTGCTTTTTAGGAGGATGGACGATCTCTTGGTTTCATGGGAACTTATCAGCTGTTTTTCTTGGCAATGGACTGTGAAAATGAAATAAATTGCTTAGCGCTTTTACTGTCAATTCAGTTTGTATCAGTGATCAGATTCAAAAACCAATGAACAGTCCTACTGTGATGAGAGAGGGAGTTCTGGCCTAAAGAGAGAGAGTCTTAAAGCAGTTCCTGAACAAGGGCATCTGATTGTGTGATGTAATAAAACAGAAATTAAGAAAAAATTTTAATATATTGACTTGGTTTTTGCTTAATGCATCACGTGGCATTATTTTTACAGATTTTTATTATGATCATCCCACATCCCACTAGAAAAAGAAGTAAGAGTTAATGTGAAATCATTTTCCACTTGTCAAAGTGGTAAAAAATTGGAAGTTTATACCAAATATTACTGAAACTGCAGAAAATGGGCACTGCTCATCAAATGTTATTTGTGATAGTAACTTTATGGGGAAATTTAGCAGTATCTGTTATAATTGAGACTGTGTACCCTGTAATCTTCAATTTTCAATTCTCCATATACATTCTTCAAAAACACTGGCACTTGAGCTTAAGGAGTCATGTTCACGGATGCTCATTGTGGCTTTATTTTTAACAGTGAAAACTGGAAATAACCTAAATGACAATTAATAGAGGACAGGATACCATATTATTCAATACAGTATAACATATTAAAAAATATGAGGTAGATCTTTATGTTCCAGCACAAAGAGATCTTTAAAATATATCATTGAGTGTTGGAGGGGGGGCAAGCAAATTGCAGAACAGTGTATTTTTATGTCAAAAACAAAACAGTACTTTGTATTTTCTACAGTTATGTATATTTATGCAATTCAAATATGAGAGAAGAACACTAGAAGGATACATACGAGAAATTCTTTTTTTCTTTAAAGATTTTATTTATTTATTTTTTCCCCCCAAAGCCCCAGTAGATAGTTGTATGTCATAGCTGCACAACCTTCTAGTTGCTGTATGTGGGACGTGGCCTCAGCATGGCCGGAGAAGCGGTGCATCAGTGCGCGCCCGGGATCCAAACCCGGGCTGCCAGCAGCGGAGCGCGCGCACTTAACCCCTAAGCCATGGGGCCGGCCCGAGAAATTATTTCTATAGTTACTTCTGGAGAAAGATGAGGGGGCCAAGAATGATGGAGGGGAATGATTTAATTATTAACAACGGTAATGCAATTAATGGATTGCTTATTAATTAAAATTAATATAACAGAATTATTCTAAATATAATTTGGTTTTGAATAAACACTTCAGAGAAAATTTTGAGCTGGTCATCAATAACTGACCACGAAAATGACCTGATTCACCTTTTTTTTCTAAAGTTTGTTTTCTGAAGCAATATAAAGCAATTAACCTAATAGAACTCTGCTTCTCTGAGTAGACCTTACAAGAAAATAAGAAAAGTCATTATTATCTAGAGTGCTAATCCTAGGGGATGAGTGAGGATCAATTGATTCTTCTGTACAGGAGAAGAGGGGATGGGGGCAGAGGAAGGGGCAAACAGAAATAAATCAGTGGGCAAAAGAGGCCATGGTCGTCTCTAACCATACTCACCCTGTAGGAAAACACCTGCTATACAGTTTCCTGCCAAGGTGCCTGAATGAGAAAATTGGGTAAATAGGCAACTTTGAATTTCCTTTCTCCTTTTCCTTCATCTTCACCACGTGGGACCAACAGGCCTCTTCTCCTATTCTGACTATCATTAATGTTGATGAATTTGAAGAACTCATGAAGGCAAGTTGGGAGAAGCTGGGTCTTCTTACCCTGCTCCCTCTTGTTAACACAAAGAAGTAATGTAGGACAAGGGTAATTATTAAAATTTAGGTTTTAAAATCCCTTTTTGTACATTTTTACTTTTAGTTCAAAGTCATCTCTCTGGATTAAGCCCTTTTCAGCACTAGACATAGCATGATGCAATGAATGTATTTGAGAGACTGGTGATCCAAGACTGAATTACTGCATACGATGTATTAGGATGCTTAATATTGTCAGATCACTAAACTATTTTCACTCCATTTTAGAAAAAGGAGTGGGCGGCATTATTCTCTGACATGATGATCTCATATGGTCTTTGTAAGGATGAAAGCACAAAAGAGCATTAAAAATTGTAAATCACTCTACAAATTATAATAAATAGTAGGTTAAGTCCAGCTGTGTTTTAGAAAAATTAAAAATTGGGAAAAGAGAGAGTAATAAAAAATAGAAAAGAGATACTTTAAATAAAATTTTTTCCAAAGAGGAAAGAATATAAGGGTTTCATAAAATATAGTTTTAACTACCTAAAATAAAAATATAAAGAATTCAAACACATTTATTCCACTTAAACAAAATTTTTATGTAGTGACCATTCATTGTCTTTAGTTTTTTGAGCTAACACCCCATTAAGTGAAATATAGCAGAAAAAGCATGCTAATGAATATTGAGAAATGAATGTGTAGAGTGTGTATAGAGACATCTATTGAAGTAATAATATATCTAGAGTTCCGGAAGTTTATTCCAATTGCTTGAGAGAGAAAACAAAGAAATAAATCAAGAGAAATAAAACTAGAATGAGCTTTCTGGAAAAAAAATTTTAGGTGAAAATTTCAAAAAGCTTTTAATTTCCAGGAGATGTATAGCTGCAATTCAGAAACTTAGAGAAACTAACAAAAGATTGCCACTGGGAGTAAAGCCCCCATTTGAGTGTGACACCAGAGAGAAAACTTACCTCTGTCCAGACAAAGGAAGGAAGGAAGGGATAATGGATTTTTTATTGCAAACACTGGTGCATAATCTTTTCAGCTTGACCTGACGTGGATGCCACTTTGGTCTATCAACTCCCAAAACACAAATTGTCACTATAACCTATTAGCTTTGATGACCAGAAAATAATATTTTATCTCTTATTTCCTGTTAGAATAAAAAGAGAAAGAACATTTGCCTCAACCCAAAAACACTTATAAATAGTGGATAATCATAATAAAATGTATACAGTATTTTTTATGTTCCAAGCACTGTTCAAAGCACTTTATATTTAATCCTCACAATGACCCTATGAAATATGTATGATTTTATATATGTACTATTATATATATATACTATTATATATATATACACACACACAAATACATATATACAAACATACATATATGATTTAAAAATACACATATTATTGATATATATGTATATAATTTTATATTTGGCTTATATATTAAAAGTAATATTTTCTTTTCATGACAATACTAGAGCAGACGATATTTTGAAAACCCTAAATGCTTTTGCCTTCCCTGAAAGAAGCATTTTCTCCACACTGAATGAAAAGGGCTTGTAAAATCTCTGATGTTGATTTATTTGTTTATTATTAGCATCTACACTGTACCGGGCTCTTTGCTAGGCACTAATGATTTAAACAACATTGTGGACATGGAGCTTTCAGACGGTGAGGAGACAAGTGTGTACAGCATCTGTATAGCGTGCTAAGAGCTAAGCTAAGGGAACTACAAAGTGCCATAGGACCACAGAGCAAGGACCTGGAATCCAGCCTAACAGTGTGTGTGTGTGTGTAAAATAATGTCGTATCCTGAAGGATAAGTAACTAGGTGAGAAGGAATGTGACCCAGGCAGACAGCATAGACAGACTGAGCATAGATCTGGTCCTAGGGAGAGAACCCATCTTGCCCACACACAAATGCAGCTCTTACCTTACAAAAGTTGAAGAAGTAGATGAAGGAAATAATCTGAGGTGGCTCAGAAATAATAGAATCTGGAAAATCCAGGAATCGCTGCGATAGAAGCTGTAAGAATTCCATATACTCTTGATGGTCAGGATCTTAGAAACTTAGCTTTCCATAATAACATTTAATTTTGTTTTAAAATTTTGAACAAAGTAGTTCTTTTGCATAAGGGAATTCTACTAAGATATTAGATATATGGGTAAAAGGTACAGGGAACACTCCACCATAGATGTTGGGAGTATGAGCAAAAAAAAAGATGTAGAGAAAGTGTGTTGTGATTTGTCCAGTCTCATTTATGTATGCTAATAAGATTAAAGATAGAATCAAATTAAATTTATGCTATCTTATGTCCTGAGCTCCTTAAAGTTTTAGATTCTTGGACCTCAAACAACTATCACTTTTTAAATTCCTATTAAGATTGGACACATGAAACAACCAAAAAGATTTAAGTTGGGAAGATGCATATAAATTAATAGAAAATAAATAACAATCTACTCAATATAGTGATAACCAAATCCAATTTGAAAGTAGTGGCCAGTTCAAAATCTCTACTGTGCAAAGTCTAAACACTCTAACTTTCCAGCCCTGGTCATACATATAAATTAGGAGTGGTATACTTCTCAATAGCACACATGTTAATAAATGGAGTAGATAGGGCATAAAATGAGAAGCCTGCTCGCATTTTCAAATATTTCAATTTCACTTTTCAGAGTAAACCCAGTCATTATTAACCTAGCTCCTATATCTAGTCTTACTCACTCGAAATACAGATAAAGTCTGAATTTTAAATTAACATATAAATGACTTTGTGTTGATTTAGAAAAACTAAGCTGACCCTCAGGTCTTTTAACCATCAGTGAAGACTAATGAAATAAAAAGCATTATAACTTATGGGGAAAGTGTCACCAAATTTCCATTGATTCACTCAATAAGTATTCATAGGGCATAGTTTCAGAGAATATAAAATTCCCTGCACTAAAAGTCCCTATCATGTGCTTAAAGATATAAAAACCACAATTACAAAATGCTAAATAGCAGTTGTTTCAGTCAAGGTTCTTCAAAGAAACAGAACCAATAGGATACGTGTATATGTATATTAAAGAATTGACTCACACAATTATGGGAGGCCCGCAAGACTGAAATTTGTAAGGGAGACCAGTAGGCTTGAAACTCAGGCAGGCTTTTTATATTACAATCTTGTGGCAGAATTCCATTGTCTCTGGATAAACTCAGTTTTTGCTCTTAAAACCATCAACGGATTGGATGAGGCCCATGCACATTATGAAGAGTATTCTCCTTTACTTAAATTTTACTAATTATAGATGTCAATCACATCTACCAAACACATACCTTCACAGCAACATCTAGACTAGTGTTTAGTTAGTTTGACCAAACAATTGGACACCATAGCCTCACTAAGTTGACTCATAAAATTTAACCATCACGGCAGCTCGAGATAATAAACACTCAAAGTAATTATTTCAGAGATATAGCATTTCTTATTATAGCTCTCAGTGAATTTTAATCATCTACAAATCCATATAAGCCATTATGAAAACTAGACTATTAGATCAATATGCTGTAGTCCTTCTTTCTTCCTAGTTATCTGGGGTGGGGGTGGGGCAGGTGGTGAGGAAGTGCTTGCCCATTTATTGTAATACACATATTCTCCAAGAATTGAGAAGAATTTTGAGAGATCTATGATAAATCTCTATTTTTCACCTTTTTTTTGCTTTAATTACTTATAGTTGGTGTAATGGTTTTAAAGGATGTCCACATATCCCTCGACTCTCTTCCCATTAAGAGATGAAATCTAATTCCCCTCTCTTTGAATATGGGCTGGCCCTAACTTGCTTCTAAAGCAAGATTAAATTAAAGAACAAGAAGCAGCTTCCTCCAGCTCTTACTCTTGGGAAACTTGCCCCTGAAACCCAGCCAGCGTGCTGTGAGAACCCCAGGCATCCAGAGAGCAAAAGCTGGTGCTCTAGACAATTGCTCCTGCTGAGATCCCAGCTACTAGCCAAATTATGAGAGAAGCAGCCTTTGAGACAACTCCAGCCAACATCCAACAGCAACCATATGAGAAATCCTGGCAAAAACCTAATAGCTAAGCCCAGTCAATCCCCAGAACAGTAAGAAATAATACTAACAATAATAAATCATTACTGTTGTTTTATACCACTAAGTTTGGTATGATTTGTAATGAGGCAAAAGATAACTGACAAAATTATTTAACTGGTAATCAAATAGATTTTCTTAAGAGGTAAATAATAGCTAGAATTTATTGAACACTTACTGTGTGCTGGGAACTATTTTAAATGCCTTATAAATACAAAAAAAATTCATTTAATTCTCACAATAACCCAACAGAGGGAGTTTATATTGTTACCCAGTTTTACAGATGAGAAAACAGAAGCACAGAGAGAATAAGTAATTTGCCCAAAGTCACACAACCAGGAGTTGTGGAGCCAAGATTTGAACTCAGTCTAGCTCCAGAGTTCACACTTTTTATCTGTAACATTATAATTTTTCCAGTGACACAGAGAAGATGATAAAGGAATGTTTGTTTCATACATAGAAGAACAAGGCCACAGAAGCGTTAGTCAGCATTGAAAGAAAGGAAAGTTTTACTCCACAAATGTTTAAATGGTATATAATCCTATGTTATTCTCACGTGCTACCAAAATGTTTTTTGAGGCACAGGAAGACAATGAGAAGAAAGGGGAAAGTTTCCTCTGTTACTGAGGCCTGCAGATCCTTAACACCTGAAGGAGCTTTTTAGAGTCCTAGGATAACTTAACGTAAAAGAAATCAAAGAATAGCTTGACTTACAAAAGCTTAGATGATTTTATTAACGCCATGGTGCTCACAGCTCCAAGAGAGCTGAATCTACTCCAGAAGAGACATTCAGATCAAGACAAGCATACAAAAGAGAGAAAAAACCATCCTCTCATCTTGCCAAGTGAACTTGATCTTTCACTGATCAAAGCTTGCCCTGTGTGGTGTCCTCTTGGCTTGCCTATGTGAGCTATTAGAATCTTGTAACATTCTTCTCTTTATCTTGGCTTTTGTGTTCCTTAAACATATCCAGCACCACCAAATCAAATTCTTAAATTATATAGATTCTACATATCAACTAGGTGTAAGGTGAAGTAAAAATATTCTAAGTTGAAAGGCACTGTGGATTATCACCAGTTGATTCTACTTCATAGATAAAGCACTGCAGGATGACAGAAGGAGGTCCAGACAAGTGATGAATCTTGTGTCACTATGAGAAAGAATGATTAAGTAGAGCAGCACTGAGCAGAGGCTTCTGCCATTTAAGTCGAGAGTCCAAAATAGCTTTATTCTTCTATTGAAATCTTCCTACGGCATGGACAAGATGATAACTGAGCAAAGGAGGACAACCTAGTCTTGAAAGCAGGCATCCTTATCTATTGGAAATGGAAGCAAGATGCAGGAAATAAGTGTGAGAAAAAGAAAAGCTGTCTTTAACATTGTTTGCTGGCCTGGTACTATGAGCTGAACCCTGGTGTTGCTAGGAGGTTAGCTGGCACTCACAGCTAGGTCCTGGTGTTCTCCTATGAACATAAATAATCTTGCAGAACATCAACATCAGACAAGGCCACTATGTGCTCATGATGGATCAAGACAAATAACGAAACAAATCCCTATATATGTCTGAACATGAACATTGTGCAAACCACAAAAATAACCCAACATCCCCCTATCCTGGCTCCTACGAGTAACTGCAGCTTCTTTATCAATTGCAGCTTTAGCCCCGCTCTGATATTCTCTCCTTCTAGTAAGACCTATTAAAATACCGAATCATAGAATTACCCACACTTCCTGATAGCATACAAGTCAGGGTAAAACCTAACTTCTTTAAACTTTTCCCAAAATCATCTACCATGAGCCCAAATCCTACAATAAGTCCTCTCCAACACCTTGTTACCAAGATGCTACTCAGTACCCCATGTTGTGTAGTCTCTCTCATTACAAGAGCAATAAACCCTATTTGTTCAACTACACATGCATTCCTGGTGATCTTTAGCTAGAGGGCGTGGACAAATGTAAGCAAGTAAGAAAGAGCCTAAGCATTGTATGGATCAAAAATATGGTAAGTTTCTGATAGATCAAACAGAATAGTCGCGATAACTAGTTTACTAAATCTCATGTTAGGTGAACTGATAACTGTAATAATACACAATATATAGAATCTTTACAAAAATATTTTAAGTAATACTTAAGTGTAAAGTTAGCTACTTCTTCAACCACAAAATAGCATGAGTTCATTTTGGGATCAACGCATGAGAAAGCTGAATATACCAAACAAGGGGACAAACCAATCTATCACTTTGGCATAAAGGTTGACAGACTGCCTCTTTGGTAATTTCATAACAAACAGATAGTTTGAATACAAATTCTTTCTCAATATAGTAATTTGGGAATCATATTTTTCTTAAATGAAGAAACCCCGTTTGGCAATTTTGATACTGCAGGCATCCATCTAAATATTTCTTCATGGCTATCCATTACCACTGAGAGTATCTATATTTTGATTGTATAGTCTACTTCCAAAACATCTGCGTTCAGAATGCATACTTGATACTAAATCCATGACACTCAACCACCAAGAGGAAAAACTGAGCTCTATCAGTTTTTATAATACTTAATCTCTGTATATGATGTAGGCTGTTGTGTATGAATGGAGGTTAAAAACAAGCAAGTGGTGCACACGTGCGTGTCTGGGTGCACACCATCACAGTATGCCTAGTTGCGCAGCACTTTCTTGTTTGAGTTCACCCAGCTGCCATGAGTGCTCAGGCTCCACCCAGGGAAATGTGGAGGCACTGGATGAGGAACTGTAGCCTGATGGGCAGTGCATAGATTTTGCAAATGTACCCAGAATAAAAGAAGCAACCTCAAATAGGGCAATTTTAATGATGACCCATCATATGGTTTAAAAATATAAAGACAACATGGGAAGAGTCCTGGTCGTGTTACTGCGGATTGGTTTGAAGTTTATAAGGACCAGATGGAGAAGCACCAGGAAACCAAGAGAGACACTCAGAGGGAATGACATTCAACTAAAGGAAAGCTCTTACTCGTGGGAGAGTCTGGGAGGAGAATGAGCTTGTGGAAAACAGTGGTGAGAATTTCAGTCAGCTTTCTCCCCAGATGACTTTATTAATATGCCTCATATTAAAATTTTTCATAATAATTTAGATTTAAAAAATTATCTGACAGGCGGTGATGGTGAGAAACTATGTAAAAATAATGAATGTGGAAAACTTTCCAGAATGTTCTTCTTACTCAAAAGAACTCAATTAGAAGATAAATCTTATGAATTTGTGAACACGGTTTAATTTTTCAGCTAGAGTCCAATCCTAAATATACCGTGGAAACTTATAAGGAAACAAAACATTTGAGTACAAAGAATGTAGGCAACTTTTAAACCATAGACTATGTCTTAACAAACATCAGACAGTTCCTGTTGAAGAGAGTTAATTTACATACAGTACAATCTCCCAGACCACAAGTCAGTCTCAAAACATAACTCCTTCTAAAGAGAAATTCTGTGCATGTGATCAGTGTGGAAATTCCTCTGTTGCACTTTTCATCTCTTTCTCTTTTTCATTCTCGTCATTTCTTTTCTGGCTCTGCCAGCTCATGCTTTTTCCTCTTTATCTCCCTACCTTTTTTGTCTCTTTTGCCCCTGTATATTGCCTTATATCTTTATACATTCAGTATCACTTCTCTTTTCCACTCAAGTGCCATATTTTTTTTCCGGTCTGTGTTGCTTTCATTTGTTTTTCGCGTCCCTTTTCTTTTTTGGGGGGGGGGGGGCAGGGGGTTGGGGGAGGTGTGTGTCTTCATACCAAGGTTTTTTTTTTTTTTTTTTTTAAGTTTATCAACTTCTTATTTTTTTAAGAAAGGACATTACAAAAATAACTACTATAACTGTTATTTTGTAAAAGAAAGAAAATTATAACACCAAAAGTTAGGAAGGGCATAATCTCAGAATAAAGAACAGTTTCTTTCCCCAATAGGACAGTTAGTCAACTTACAGTAACATCTCTCACACACATGCACCACCACTAGCACTGCCAATGTATTTCCTATTTTGCCACAGAATAACAAAATTTTCTTCTTGGACTGGTTAAAAGATGAGATGATCTCTCAGACATCTTTTGGATTCTATGATTTTATTCATGTTCTATTTTATTCTATATAGTAGTCTACTTCTAATTGTCAATTGTCTATTTCCTACATATAGATTATTAATATTAATTTTCAAAACCCAAGCAGGCTCCTTCTTCCCCTATTTTTGTCAATTGAAATTCTTGTGGAGATAGTTGTAGATTCAAATGCAGTTGTTATGCAGTTCACATAGTTGTAAGAAGTAATACAGAAATCCCACAGTCACTTTATGTGGTATAATATAACAACATTTTGCAAAATACAATGAGGATATTGAAAAGATACAATTCACACATCTTATTCTGATTTCCCTAGCTTTACCTGTACTCCTCCATGCATGTGTGTAGGTGTAGGGGGGGAAGTGTATTTACTTCTATACAATATTATCACAATTATAGGTTTGTGTATCCACCACCACAGTCAATAGACTGGACAGTTCCCTCACTACAAGAACCCTCATGCTGCCCTTTTACAACCACACCCACCTCCTCCCATAGCCCCCATCCCTAACTCCTAGCAATTTCCTCACTTCAAAAATGTTATCTAAATGGAATAATACAGTATTTAATCTTTGGAAGTGGTTTATTTCACTCAGCACATTCCCTGGAGAGTCATCTAAGTTGCTGTGTGTATCAATACTTTGTTCCTTCCTGTGGTTGAGTAGTATTCTATGGTCTGCATGTGCCATGGATTGTTGGTCGTTTGTCCATTGAAGAACATCTGGACTGATTTCATATTCTGGCTATTAAAAATAAAAATACTTTGAATATTTGTATAAAAATAACAGAAGCACAAAGACTTTAATGGAGCCTTGTCATCATATGAAAAGTAGAGGACCGTTATTCGTATGTCCTGGGCTTATCCAGCTTAAAGTACCATTTTCATTCTAGGCACTCTTCAAAATGATTTTAAATCATTTAACCTTCATAACAATCTTAGGAAGTAAATACTGTTATATCCCCATTTTATGGGTAAGGAAAATGAAGCAGAGAATAGTTCAATAACTTGCTCAAGGTCACATAATTTGTAAGTTGGAATTTGAACCCAGATAGCCACATATCACAGATATGATAGATGATTATCATAATCACAGTTCAATATAGAAAGCAGAAGGACTACTTGAAAAGTAATTGTTTTTTAGCTATTTACAACTATTTCCTGGCTTTTATGAATTTGATCATGGGCATGTCATTTGACTTCACTAGACCTAGACATATTTAAGGATGAAATGGAGTGACTCTGTTTCACTATGTACATGACCTCTTTCAGGACTCAAGCTTTAGCTTTTACTCTGGTTAAAGTAATACAGGCCTACGTGGGAGAATTTTGACTGCTGGAGTTGGCAAGTCTCAAAAATTTTGGGACACTCAGATTTATATTTGAATACAAAGCAGCAGAGCAGCAAACATTCTATATCTTATATTTACTTTAAAGCGGATTATTTTAGAATGCTCTTATCTGTGACAGAAATACATTTTCTCTGAGAAACATTTTAGTTCTTACTTTAAAGCAAGAATTTTACAAATATTTATGCCAATGTGTCCTGAAATAGCATCTCCAAAATTTTATGAGCTATTAAATTTATTGCAAAAAGGGAATGAGAATAAAAATCTTCTCTTTTCCAGTCTATTCAAATTGAGTTTTAAAACCAATAATGACAAATAAGCATATTTTTCATATCTTCTCATGTATGCTCATTATCCCTTCATTGACACTAAAAAGACTAATGTTATTTTTCAAGTCTCGTTTTTCCTCAGAATTTATTCTATCTTTAGGGCATTTTAAAAATTCAAAGTTATTTCAGTGGTATTATTAAACCAAAGTATAATGCTGTACAAATGATGCATAAATTGAAATTTCTATACAACATAGTGGTAAATATGTTTATCTATGTCAAAGATGATGAATATCATAACCTTGGGGCAGAATGTTATATTTTAAAATTTAATGGGCAAGCAAGATAATATTCTGAAAGAGCAACAGTAAATTCGATCACACTCTGTAATGGTACTTTACCTCACGAATTTATTTTTAAATTTTTAAATCATTTTTCAGATATAAGAAAGGAATTGCCCTTGTATCACAGAAAATAAATCTGGAAATACATATCTCCATAGAGAAGTTCATATGAGATATTTCAAAGAGGAAGACTATTCAAACAAAATTTATTTTTATTCCAGTCCTGTGGAATTTGATAAATTATTGATCAAGAGAAGATGAAGTCTCATATAAAAGTGTAAAAAGAGAAATTGACACCATTTTTCTAATAGTCAACAATTTGACAAACACCATGTAGAAGTTACGTTGGTTTCTAGAGTCTTTTTACAAAGTTGTTCCTAAAACACACACACATACACAAATCATAGCAATTTTAGGCTGTGCAGTTGCAGACATATAAAAAATTGTTTTTCCCAAAGGAGGCTCTTTTTTATTAAATGCTATGCCCAATTAAGTTCAGTTAATCGTTTTGGTGTAAAATGAGCTGCTGTGGAGTTGTTTTCCCTGAGGGAGTGAGCTGCTCTCTGGCTTAGGATTAGAGAAGAAACAGCTGAAAGCAATCAGACATCATTGCAGCTCCACAAGAAGTGTTTTCTTAATATAGGATGATTTTGCCTAGATACCGTCGGCTTTTAATAAGGCTAAAGTGTTTGTTTAAATGACAGAATGTGATGTGGTTTGGTTTGGTTTTTCTAAGTTCCTAAATGCCCACAGTATAGGTGCCTACAAGGTGAGGGGTCTCACCAGCTTATGGGCACTAGTGTTTTTAAGGAGCAGTGGGTGGGAAAGGGTAGTCTTTAGCTAATGTATCTTGAACGCAAAGAATTTAAATGTATGTTAATGACAAATGTACTTTTTTCTCATTTGTCCCTTTTTGAACACTATGTCTTGCATCAACTATAACAAGTAGCAATGACGCTATGTTGTTTTATGTTTGCCTAAGAAATTAAAACTCCAAAAACTTTTCCACTATGTGCAGCATTTAAAAGGTTCTCAGCCACCCTAACTATAGTAACCAAAATCATAAATTATTGAACAAGGTACTCTTAGAGGACTGGAGATTGAAGACAAACTGCACTTTTTTCTAATGGTGATGGAAACCTGAATAAGAAAATTCCTCCTTATCGTTAAATCTCTAAAACAATGTGTATAGAATTCTTCCAACAAGATAACAACACATTACTGCACTATGCAAAATGACAGTATTTTCCCTTATAATCCCTACTGTACTATATATAAATAAGAATTTATATTATAAAAGCAATGTTTTATTTCTATACATGATCTTTTTAAGGAATTACAAATTAGTCGTCATTCTTCAAAATGTTCTGCTGATTTCCCTTTTTCTGTTCTAATGAGCCCAGCAGATGCTGGAATCCTACAAAAATAAATTGGAATTCTTATTACATAAAGGGACTTTCAACTAAGGCATATTTTCGTAAAATGATTAATTTCAAATTAGTAGAGTAGAATAATCTAGTGTTGTCAGAATTAAAATACAGCAAAATGGCATACAAATGCAATAAAATAATGGATGTTCAAATGTAACTTTGAATTTTTAAGTCATATTATCATGTAAAAATATTTGTAAAAAATTTCTAGAGCTGTCTGAACCAGAAACCTCAAAATTTCTTAGTTCACTTCATTGTGTGGTCAGATGGGAGTGTGAGGAAGTATGGAAGTTAGGCGTACCTAAAAGTAACATGGAGAAGTCAGAAGGAGGGGTATTCAGGCTAACACAAGACAGGTACCCCTGAGTGGGGTGTTGAGGCAGGTGATATAGTTCTTGAGGAACAACCAGAAGTCCTGGCACAGAGAGGGAGTTGTAATCTCAGGCATGATTTAGGTGAGGAAACACATCAAAAGTTCCAAAGGATCTATATTTTCGTAGGAACTGTTTGGCAGCTAACTTAAACAGAGAGGGAGACCTATTATAAAGATACAAATGTTTCTCAGGGAAGCGAAGGGCAGTATTTCAGCTGAGGCCACAGAAGAGCATAGAATGAACAACTGAAAAGCTACAGGAAAATCACAAATCATCTTTCTCTCTCTCACTCTCCCCTCCGCTGATCTGCTTCACTTTTCTCCCACTCTGAAAATAAGTTTTATCTGCTTTATAACATGATAGAAAGTGATCATCACTAACAGCCCCCAGCACATTTTCTCCTGTCAAGAGTGAGGTCAGAGTGATTGGAATCCCCTGGATTCAGTTTCAAAGTCCTCTTGGAAAAGGATCATTGGCTTAAGTCAGCTGTTCAATTATTTGTGGCTACAGGTGGGGTAATAGGGATATCTGAGCAATGAAAAACACCCGGAACTCAACCAACCAACCTGTGATTTCTGTATAAAGTAGAACTTTACCAAAAGAATGCATCCTAGCTCCAGAATGGGGAAGGGAACTGGCAAAAATTAACTGGGTCACATAGTAGGTTTGTAAGTCTGTTCTGTCAGACATTTGAAATATTTGAAAGACTTACAAACCTACTAAGGACAATCCTGAGTTTGTAAGCAGCTTTTGCAAATCCCCAAAAAAATCACATATTGTCATATTTTCTAGAAATATTTCTCTGAGACTGTTATGTTCTTTCAAAAACAGATAATATTTTTATTCTTTATATAACATAAATTTAAAATTATAAGTAGTAAACCTGCCATTTTTCCAAGATGATTTCATCTATTGATTTTAAGCTAAAAAAAGTCATCCTTCATTCAGAGATAAAATAATATTTAGCAACTCATTTTGTATTTCTTCTGTTGTTGGATTTCTTTAAACTTTGCCTGCTGGAAGTCTCGGAACAAAATTTATTGCTCACCTTAAGCAACTGCATAGTCCAGAAAGCCTATAAATCTATATTTTGAGTTTCATGGTACTTTGATAGCTATTCAAGTTTATATCTTATTTTATATTTCCATTATATGTATTTCCTGTAAGCCACTTCAAATCTTTTGTCAAAAAGGCAGGTTTTGAGTAAATAGCTTATATTTTCTCTTCTAGATTAAATCTCATATTGTTTTTATAAGGACCAACAGAGTAAAAATGATTCACTTAATGCAGCTTTCACATAACAAAAACTTTTAAAAATTACAATGTATCAATTTTATTAAACAAAAATTGTTTTTATCTTCTCTACTAGGTTTTATAGTATGGTTTTTCTTTTTTTTATTTGTTTGCCTTCTTTTCAATGTGTTAGGCAGGGGTAATAGTCAATATTTTTCAACAGCCAATTTGCCATGGGTCTGACAATCAGAATGGATGCCCACTCTAGTGTTTGAATAGAGTCATGGCAGTATCTCACAATGCCAGCTCTTTACCCTATAGTTCTTATATTGGTGGTGGTCAGGATGGCCCTGAAGGAGGGGTTAGGGCTGCTGTGACAGTGGGTGAGTACTTTGGATGTTGGGGAACTAGATGCTTATCAAATTGTATGAAAGTATTTTGAGATGGTGTCAGGATGGCAGTGTAGGCAGACACTGAACTCACCCCTTCCCAAAGACACAACAAATTCACAACTACTCTTGGAACAATTACCCCTAAGAGAGAACTGAAAGCCAGATAAGAAGAACAAAGGACGGTGCTGACCGAGGTGGAAGAGGAAGAAATTCCTTTTTGGAGAGAAAAAAAGCCACCTTCTAGCTGCAGCGTTTCATGGCTGGCCAGTGCAACCTTAAGGTACAAAGCTTTCCCTGGAAGAATGGGGGATCTGAGCAGGGGAGCGTTACCACAACAAGCAGCTTTTGGACTCAACAAAACTGAGGCAAGAGTCATAATACCTGGCTTTGCTGGCTATTAACTACAACAAGGAATACCCCCAGAAAAGCTATTGGACATAAGAGAAAAAAAAGCCTGCTCTTAAAGGGCCCATGCACAAATTCATCCATTTTGGAAAACAACCTAACATCACCAGAAAGAAAGATGCACAGTCCTTTGGTGAAAAGAGACTCACTTGATAGGCTCTGAGTGCCTCTCAGTGAGAAATGAGACCTCTCCAGGGACTGAGACATTGGCAGCAGCCATTATTGTGACTTAGTACAGGCGAGCTGACATAGACACTGGCAGAAGCCATTGGAATGCTTGCCCTGGCCTGCTAGTGCAGGGATCTGCCCCACCCACTAGAGCACCCATTTAATTCAGCTCAGCGAGGGCAGGCAGCTGACCTAGGGACTGGCCCCACCCAATAGCAAGCCCTTGGGCAACTTATGGGCCTGCATAGGTGGGGTGCATGGAACCTCTGCAACCAGATGAGTGGGTCCGCCTCTGCAGGGCAGGGCATGTGTGAGGGGCAGGCCTGCACTGGTGGAGTGTGAGGCCTCTGCAGGGGGTGACTGAGTCCACTTCAGTGGGTTGGGGCATGTGCATGGGGCAGGACTGTGTTCATGGGGTGTGTGGCCCTGTGTCAGTGGGGTCTGTCAGCTGCAGCAGACTTGTTCTTCTCAAACAGCCACATAGGGCATCAGCCCCACCTTCCAAAACCTGGAAAAACTGGGTGTTCCCATGCCTAGGGCCGGCCCCACTCAGCTACAACCCTGAGAGAGCTGACAACGCTTGCTGGAGGCCTGAACAGAGCAACCCGCCGTGATAGGGGCCTACTCACTTAACAGAAAAACTGCAACAGGAATGTGCTATTAGCCCTTGCAGCCAACTGTGCTGGGATTTCCCATGCCCAATAAAGTGACTGAAAATACCATAGCAGCCAAACACAGCTGAGCATTACAACGAGCCAGCCAGGGGGCAGCCTAAGCTTCCCATGCATCTGCAGCAAGAGCAACCCTGCCACAACAGAAGGACACATGTAGCCTACACAAGGGACACTCCTGGAACATTTGGAACTGGCGATGAGAGGGAAGCACGCTGCTGGGCCTCGTAAGGCATCTCTTACATAAGGCAACCTCTCCAGGGTTGAGAGACATAGCTGATCTACCTAAAACATAGATATAAACACAGAGAAAGAGGCAAAATGAGGAGACAAAGGAATACGTTCCAAATACAGGACAAAACCCCAGAAAAAGAACTAAACAAAACAGAAATAAACAATCTACCTGACAAAGAGTTCAAACGAAAAGCCATAAGGATGTTTACTGATCTTGAGAGAAGCATGGATGAACTCAGTAAGAACTTCAGCAAAGAATTGGAAAATATAAAAAAGAACCAATCAGAAATGAAGAATACAATACTGCAAATGAAAAATTCACTAGAGGGAATCAACAGCACAGTAGATGATACAGAAGAATGGATCAGAGAGCTGGACAAAAGACTAGAGGAAATCACCCAAGCTGAACAGATAAAAGGAAAAAGAATTCAAAAGAACGAGGACAGTCTAAGGGACCTCTGGGACAACATCAAGTGCACTAACATTCGTATTATAGGTGTCCCAGAAGTAGAAGAGAGAGATAAAGGGGCAGAGAATGTATTTGAAGAAATAATAGCTGAAAACTTTCCTAACCTAAGGAAGGAAACAGACATCCAGGTACAGGAAGCACAGAGAGCATCAAACAAGATAAACCCAAAGAAGCCCACACCAAGACACATTATAATTAAAATGTCAAGAATTAAATATAAAGAGAGAATCCTAAAAGCTGCAAGAGAAAGGCAACAAGTTACATACAAAGGAAACCCCATAAAGCTAACAGCTGATGTCTCAGCAGAAACCTTACAGGCTAGAAGGGAGTGGCATGATATATTTAAGTACTGAAAGGAAAAAATCTACAGCCAAGAATACTCTACCCAGTGAGGTTGTCATTCAGAACGGAAGGAGAGAGAGAGTTTCCCAGACAAGCAAAATCTAAAGGAGTTTATCACCAAGAAACCAGCTTTACAAGAAATGCTAAAGGGACTTATTTAAGTGGAAAAGAGAAGACTACAAATAGGAATAAGAAAATTATCCAAAAAAACAATAAAATCACTGGTAAAGGCAAATATACAATAAAGGTAGCAGATCAACCACCAATGCAGCTAATAAGAAGGTCAAAAGACAAAAGTATTAAAATTATATATTTCCATGATAAGAGGGTAACAGATATACACACACAAAATAGAGGTTAGATATGATACCAAAAACATAAAATGTGAAAGGAGGGGAGTAAAAGAGTAGAGATCTTAGAAAGAGATCAGACTAAAAAGACCATCAATTTAATATAGATTGCTATATATGTAGGTTATTATCTATGAACATCATGGTAATCATAAACCAGATACCTATAACAAAAACACAAAAAACTTAGAGAAAGGAACCCAAACATAATACTAAAGAAAGCCATCAAACCACAAGGTAAAAGAGCAATAGAAGAAGAAAGGAACAGAGAAAAACTAATAAACACCCAGAAAAAAAGTAACAAAATAGCAATAAGTTCATCCTTATCAATAGCTACTTTAAATGTCCATGGACTAAATGATCCAATCAAAGGGCATAGGGTGGCTGATTGGATAAAAAAACAAGACCCATATATATGCTGCATACAAGAGACACACTTCAGACCTCAAGACACTCACAAACTGAAAGTGAAGGGATAGCAAAAGATACTCCATACTCCATGCAAATGGCAATGAAAAGAAAACTGGGATAGCAATACTTATCTCAGAAAAAAATAGACTTTAAAACAAAAACTGTAACAAGACAAAGAAGGGCACTACATAATGATAAATGGAGTAATCCAACAAAAGGATATAACACTTGTAAATATCCATGCAACCTAACATAGGCACAACTAAATATATAAAACAATTATTAACAGACATAAAAGGAAAAGTAGCAACACAATAATAGTAGAAGATTTTAACACTCCACATACCCCAATGGATAGATCATCCAAACACAAGACCAATAAGGAAACATTGGCCTTAAATGACACATTAGACCAGTTGGACTTAGTAGATATATACAGAACATTCCATCTAAAAACCACAGAATACACATTCTTTTCAAATGTATATGCAATATTCTCCAGAACTGATCACATATTAGGCCACAAAACAAGTCTCCATAAATTTAAGAAGATTGAAATTACACCAAGCATCTTTTCTGACCACAACAGTATGAAACTAGAAGTCAACTACAGGAAGAAAATCAGAAAAGCTACAAATATGTGGAGATTAAATAAAATGCTACTGAACAATGATTGGATCAATGAAGAAATCAAAAGAGAAATAAAAAACTACCTGGAGATAAATGGAATTGAAAATACTACATGCCAGAATTTATGGGATACAGCAAAAACGGTTGTAAGAGGGAAGTTTATAGCAATACAGCCCTATCTCAACAAACAAGAAAAATCTCAAATAAACAATATAACAGTGCACCTAAAGGAACTGGAAAAAGAAGAACAAACAAAGCCCAAAATCAGTAGAAGGAAGGAAATAATAAAAATTAGAGCAGAAATAAATGAAATAGAGACAAAAAAACAATAGAAAAACATCAATAAAACTAAGAGCTGTTTCTTTGAAAAGATAAACACAATTGACAAGCCTTTAGCTAGACTCACCAACAAAAAATGAGAGAAGGTTCAAATAAATAAAATCAGAAATGAAAGAGTAGAAATTACAATGGACACCTCAGAAATACAAAAAATTATAAGAGAATACTATGAAAAGCTATATGCCAACAAATGGGATAATCTAGAAGAAACAGATAAATTCTTAGACTTATACAACCTTCCAAAACTGGATCAAGAAGAAATAGATAATTTGAATAGACCAATCACCAGTAAGGAGATCGAAACAGTAATCGAAAATCTCCCAAAAAATAGAAATCTAGGACCAGATGGCTTCCCTGGTGAATTAAACTAATCTTTCAAAGAAGACTTAATACCTATCCTTCTCAAACTCTTCCAAAAAATTGAAGAGGGGAAGCTTTTTAACTCATTCTACAAAGCCGAGATTACCCTGATACCAAAACCAGACAAGGACAACACAGAAAAAGAAAATTACAGGCCAATATCACTGATGAAGATTGATGCAAAAAACCTCAACAAATACTAGCAAATCACATACAACAATAGATTAAAACGATCATACACCATGCTTAAGTGGGATTTATTCCAGGGATGCAGGGATGGTTCAACATCCACACATCAATCAACATGATACACCACATTAACAAAATGAAGAATAAAAATCACATGATCATCTCAATAGATGAAGAGAAAGCATTTGACAAGATACAGTATCCATTCATGATTTTAAAAAACCCTAAATAAAACGGGTATAGAAAGTACCTCAACATAATAAAGGCCATATACGACAAACTCACAGCTAATATCACTCTCAATGGAGAAAAACTGAAAGCTATCCCTCTAAGAACAGGAACCAGACAAGGATGCCCACTACTCTTATTTATCATAGTATTGGAATTCCTAGCCAGACCAATCAGGCAAGAAAAAGAAATAAAAGGGATCCAAATTGGAAAGGAAGAAGTGAAACTGTCACTATTTGTAGATGACATGATTTTGTATAAAGAAAACCCTAAAGAATTCACCAAAAAACTTTTAGAAATAATAGATGAATATGGTAAAGTTGAAGGATACAAAATCAACATACAAAAATAAATTTTCTTTCTATACACTGACAACGAAGTAGCAGAAATAGAAATTAAGAATACCATCCCATTTACAATTGCAACAAAGACAATAAAATACCTAGAAATAAAGTTAACCAAAGAGGTGAAAGACCTGTATACTGAAAACTATAAAACATTGTTGAAAGAAATAGAAGACACAAAGAAATGGAAGAAATGTTAATTATTTTTATTCCAAATAAGACTAAAAAGTTCACGAAGCAAGTGCTATGGTCATCCTCATTTCTTCTATATTTAGTATTGAGCGCCATGCACGGCACATAGTAGTTGCTTAATAAATATTCATAAACTGTTTCCCATTTCATTTCTAGTAGAAAGAGCACTATGGAAGGAAGCATATTTAAAACTGACTAGGCAGTGATTGTTTAAACACCTTCTTCAAGCTGTCTTATTTCTGGGTGCATTAAGGAATATGATAAAAAATTAATAAGAATTAACTTATTGGAGTCAAGCCCTTTAAACATTTTAAATTAAAGCACAAGTGTATTTTAATTTAACTATATGCAAAAGATCTAAGGAACAAGGCCTTCAAGCAATACTTCAACCATTCCTATCAAAAACATCTATCTGTTCTGCCCATATTCCCTGGTTAAACCTCAAATTATACAAATTCTATTGAGATAGTTATTTTTAAATGTATGTATGTTTCTTTTATATTGCCTCAATTTCCAGATAAGTTAGGGAAAACATAAAATAAAATGGTTTGGTTTGCATTTTTCAAATTCATTGCAAGTTTCCCATACTCAAATTTACAGTAGAGCTGACGTAAGATATAATTCTTTAGAGAACGTTTGCATTGTAAAAAGCATATACGTCCATCATGCTTATGGATCCAAAATATGCCTTTATTAACCTTTCAGAAGAAATGTTTTGTGAACAAACAGAATCCTGCATTTGAAGCAGTCGTATCTTCTCTTCAGACACGATGGATATTTAAACATTCAGGAAAAAAAAAATCCTTTCCTTCAATTAGGCAAATATACTTAATGGAAGGGATAGAAAAATATGATAACATCTTTACAAGTGAATTTTCCTTATGAAATAAAATTTTCTTTCCTCACAGAATTAACCTTATTGAGCTGTTTCTCTATCTTGACTTTAAACTGAAACTGCATGTCTTTGAGGAATATATTGGTCATGGGTTAAAACCAGAAATGTCAACTTGGCTTTTTACACATGATGAAAAGGAATATTTCAAATCCCTTAAATCATTTCCAAATCAGAACAGATGGTGCCTCAGCGCAGAGCCCCAGCCTGCCTTTTGCCTGTGATTTAAACCAGTGTCTAACTGTGAGAAAACAAGCACTTTCTCCTGCCTGCCCCCTACTGGTTTAGAGTAGCTTGCTAGGACTCAGAGAGAACACCATCAACAGTGTCTATAACATAAACCAAAAAATTCTACTGCAAACTGGGCCCAGAGGATCCATGTTTTCAGGGGCCCAGTTTCCAGTAGAGTTTTTCACGTTTTCCCTCTTGACTGAAGATGACAATGTATTAAGAAGGAAAGCAAATTAGAAGTTGGGGTCTTAAGCTCCATGTAGGGTCTACCATTAGTTAGCCATGTGACCTTTAAGGTGGCTTGCCAAACAATTGTTCCAAGCTATTTGGCTATCATTAAAATCTTTTCCATGTTTATCAAATGAAAGATGACAAAGCCTATTTTTAAATAAAATGAGACAAATTAGCAAACTGTATTTCTTTTCCTGAGCCAACATTTTAATTGTTTGTTGTTTATTTGTTTAAGCTTTCTAGTGGCTGTCCAAGCAAGCAGAGTGAAGTTTGAAAATTCAAAATTGATCGTATCTACTTAAATTTGGCATGGCCTGGGAGAACCTACACAATCCGGGTCTTGGCTTGAGTTTCTTGCATCCCCCTTTCTCTATGCCGTAGCCAGAAAACTTTCTTTCCATTCCCCGAACACAGTCTCTCCCTCCTCAAGGCCTTGGCAAGTGCAGTTCCCTCTGTCCCTCTGCAAAGCTAGATCAGGACCCTTCAGACTGCAAAAATCATTTGCTTAGTGTGGGCTTTCCTGAAAACTGTACCTAAAGTTGCTTCTCCCTGTCCTTCTCTCTTATGGGCCCTATTCTGCCACTTCATAACTCTGGTCACAAGAATTTTATTTATACTTTTCCCACTAGACTGTAAGCTCCATCACAGAACACATTGATATGTGTTATGGACTGAATGTTTGTGTCCTTGCAAAATTCATATGTTGAAGCCTTATTCTCCAATGTGATGGTAACTGGAGTTGGAGCAAATGGAAGGTGATTACGTTCAGATGAGGTCATGAGGGTGGGACCCCTGTGATGGAATTAGTGTCCTTGTAAAAAGAGGAAGAGAAACCAGAGCTCTGGCTCTCAGCCATGTGAGGACACAGCAAGAAGGTGAATCCCTACAAGCCAAAAAGGGTTCTCTTACCAGGAACCAAATGGCCAGTATCTTTATTTTGGACTTCCCAGCCTCCAAGTTGTGAGAAAAAAATGTCTGTTATTTAAGCCACTCAACCTGTGGTATTTTCTTATAGCATCCTGACCTGACTAAGATAATTTGATTTTGTTCTGAATGGTCAATTCATGTGCCAATGATGCGCCCAGAGCAAACACTCAATAAGTATTTGTTGCATAACAGTGTTAATTAATTATTTTCATTTAAAAAATACAAAGATATAATACTTTCTTTTACCTCATCACCAATTTATTTCTAATAGGGAGATTTCATTGCAACAATGTTTAGATTATGTTTCCAATAACTTATCAATCATTTAGCGTACTTCAGTATTTGATGTGAAAGCAAGAATTAACGTCTTTAAAATAAGGAATATTTAACTCAGAATTGTTATTTAAAAATTCTCTTAGTACCAGAATTTCAACAAATTTAGAATTGTGAGTGTTCAATAATAAAAATGTATAAAAAGTGACTGCCAAACTGAAGATGTTTAAGAAATGTTTTCTCCTCCACATTCTCTTTGCCCATTTCCAGATAGAGAGTATCCATGAGTATTTTTCAGAGCTCAATATCTCCTAAATAAGAAGTAATTATTTTTGGTGAGAAAAGCCCTGTGTTAGCTCATAATTTTTTGCAATTCACCTAACTGTCTTAACATTGTCTGTCTCCTGTGACTTTTTGATTCTGAGTTTGCTGGTGTTAGAGCAACAGATTGGCTTGTAACTCTGACATTTTGTGGACCCTTTGAAGCTATGATGCTGCCCAGGTATTTCTCAAAATATCTGCACCAGAAATTAGTGTACCTCAAACTCCCAAACTAAGTTATAACACTAGTAATAGTTTTCCTTCTTTTAACAGTATCCTAACTTTCCTTCTAATAGATTAGAAAGACCACTCCACCAGGAGAAAGTGAACCTGGGTTCTTATCCTAAATGTAATCCTTGTTAATGGTCTGTTTGGGAAAAAAATCAGTTTCCTCATCTACTAGATCAAAATGTTTGAGTAGACAACTTCTAAATTCTTTCAGATTCATGAGTCTAAAAGAAATGAGTAAATAATGCAGCAGCCGTTATCAGATGAAAAAGAAAAGCCTCTTCATAATAGTCATACATGTCTATGTACATGTATATAAATATAGATAATATAGATGTAGGTAGAGATATAGATATAAGCATAGGTATAGGTATTTCTCTAATTACCACACTAGGGTACCCTAGAGATAGCCACTTCCAGAAAATGGAAAAATAAAGGAAAAGAATTTAGTCTTCTACAGGGAGAGAGGAGACATTAAAATAATGAAAAATAACAACATAGGTATATTTATGTCTACAGATATAAATAGATATATATAATCTGTAGATAAATTGAGTTTTGTTCCCTTCAAAGAAAAATAATCATTAAGATATAGCCACTTTTGCTAATGATGCTGTTATTGCTTAAAAGCTTTTTTGAAAATCCTCCCTTGGAATTGCTTTCAGAATCAGATTAAGAACAATGCAAAGAAACTAGAGTCATTACTTATCTTTTTGGTTGCAAATGTTATTGCTGAAAGTGGTCATCTAACATCTTTACCCTATGGTTTTTGGATTATTCCTAAAGTGAAATTTACCCTGAAATAGAGATTTGCTATGAATGAAGTTATTTATTCACCCGACCAACCATCTTTCATTCAATAAAAATATGTAGGATATCTATAAAAAATATTATGCCACTAGGACTGGAAATTATTTCAAAGTAGAAATTTCTTTGTGGTAAAATATATAAACTATCATAGATCTTACAGATATTTGGAGGTATGATCTATATTATGTTTGCTTAAACTGGGTCTCCTTCTCTTTCCCTTGTGCCTCATACCCAATGCACTAGGAAACCTGTTGGCGTTAATATCAAATACACCTGAATATGAGCCATCTCACCATGTCATTGCCAGCATCTTAGACTGATCCACCATCATGTATTGCCTGTACAATTGCAGTAGCCTCTTAGCTGATCATAGATTTGATGTATATTAAATCTGAGGACTAAGCACTGTAACTGGTCTGTGTTCTTAAAAAACATCAAGGTCATCGTATTAGCTCAGGTTGCCTTAACAAAATACCATAGACTGGGTGGCTTAAACGACAAAAATTTATCTCCTCACAGTTCTGGAGGCTAGAAGTCTGTGACCAAGGTTCAGCAGGGTTGGTTTCGGGTCAGGGCTCTCTTCCTGGCTTGCAGATTGCCACTATCTTCCTGTGTCTTCCCATGGTCTTTCCTGTGTATGTGCAGAGCAAGAGAGAGAGAACGAGAGCACACTCTCTGGTCTGTCTTCTTGAAAGGACACTAATCCCATTGGATCAGGTTCCCACCCTTAGGACTTCATTTAATGTTAATTACTTCCTAAGAGACCCCATCTCCAAATGGGCCCACACTGGGGGTTAAGGCTTCAACATATGAATTTGGGAGGATATAAATATTCAGTCTGTAAAAGTCATGGAAGACAAAAAATAAAAATAAAAAAAAGATTGAAGAACTGTTCCATATTAAAAGAGACTAAAAAACATGACAACTAAACGTAACATGTGCTCCTAGATGGCATATTATCGGAGCAATTGGCAAAACTTAAATAAGGGAAGGCCTGAAGATTAACTATTAATACTGAATCAATGTTAATTTCCTAGTTTTGACAATTGCACTGTAGTTACAAAAGAGAACATCTTTGTTTTTAGGAAATAAACATTGAAGTATTTAGTTATAAAGCAGCATCAAGTAGACAACTTACTCTGAAACTGTTCTTATACGTATATATACGTAGAGGGAGAGTGCAAAGCAGTAAAATGTTGACATTTGGGAAATCTGAGTGAAGGCATATGAAATACTTTGTACAATTTTTGAAACTTTTCTTTGATTCTGAAATTATTTCAAAAATAAGGTTTGTAAAAAAGTTAATTCCATAAGTCTCCCAAGTTAGAGTAGCTTGCTTGATTTTTCACAGCAAGAATATTAATTTGCTACAGATAAACAAAGCATTTGCTAGTGTGTGAGTGAATTCAGAATATGAGCTCGAGTTGGTTTGTAGAACTTTCACATTTGGAACATACTTTGTATGGTACACGTATATTTTTTAAAACCCTTTTACGTTTATGTTCAATAAATGGTAGGCATTATAAATATAAAAAAGTACAACATATTTCCCAATAATATAGTAAGCAGTAAAAATAGATTTGAAATAAAGGAATAATTATATATTTTACTCCAGTGGTTCTCAACCAGAGGCGATTTTACTCCCCAGGGAATATTCGACAATGTCTAGAGATAGACATTGTCATAATCTTGGGGCGGGGAAGGGTGCTACTGGCGTCTTGTGGATAGACACCAGAGATGCTGCTAAACATCCTAGAATGCACAGGACAGCACCCGCAACAAAAACTTATCTGACCTAAAATGTCAATAGTGCCCAGGTTGAAAAACCCTGCTTATTCAAATATGTCAAGGATCACTGACTGGTTTCTTCCAAATCTGACGTTGTGAATTTGCAACAAAATCTTGTTTGTTATCCTTCTAGATTTTTATAACCTTGGAATTGCCGTAATCTACCTGTTCTATTCAATGCTGACAAAAAGAAATTGTCATTATTCTGTTTTTTTTTTGTCAGTCCTATGCATTTAGTTTAGCCTTTTAATGTAAATTACAGCATTCGGTGGATCATTTACACCACAAATTTGAGTCCCTGAATTAGTCTTACGTCACATTAAGCACAATTCATATCTTTCCTTGTGATTCAAAGCTCTAAAAGGGCAGTGACCACCGTGTTTTCTTTGCTTTGTAGAAGACAAGTGTCACAGATAAAAGATTTAAAAACAAGTTCTTTAAATGAGTATTTTATTTCCCCCCTCTGTCTTCTCTCCCATTATTCTAACCCACTAGAATGCCCTTGTCCAAACATCTATGCTTCTAAAATTTTGCTCGTTGTTAAACCCAATCTTAAATGATACCTCTTCCAAAAAAGCTTTCGGGATGATTTCAATCTGAATTAATGTCTTCCTTATCAATGTACCAAAAGCACAGATATGAAAGCTCTATTATGACACATTGCTCAGAATTATCTTGGATATTTCCTTTTCTCCCTACTATGTTTAAAATCACAGAGGAAAAGGACCACGTCATTCATTTTTCTATTTTGCACAGTCCCTAGCACAGTGTCCCAGATACTGTACATGCGTGGTTAATACCTCTTTAATTATTTTGAATACTTATGACATTGATGATATTCAAAGCATCATGTCAATAAATGACACACATTTTGAAAATCAATAAGATAAAAAGATAAACATGGCAATAAAAATGGGCAAGGGATATGAACAAGAAATCATATAAGAAATATAAATGGTTAAGAAACAGAAACATTTTCAACCTCAATGGTAATTTGTGCAATTAAAGCAATAATAATAGCAAACTTCCCCTTATTCTGTGCCAGGTCCTATACTAAGCACTTCCATATATGACTCATCTAACCCTCACGACTTTTTGCAATATGCATATATTTTCCTCCTTTTACAGATGAAGGAACTGGGGCACAGAAAGGACAAGTAATTTGCCCAATGTCTTGTGGTAAGTGACAGAGCTGGCATGCAAGCCTGGGTAGTGTCACTCCAGAGCTCAAATACTTAGCCACCAAGATTATGTCATTTTGCCCTCATATCTGACAAATATCTATACAATTATAATATCCAGAAAAAACTAAGTGAATGTTTTTATACTAGATAAAATTGTTAGATGTTAAATGCCAGGGGAAAGAGTCAGATAAAGGTAATATAAAAATCCTCAAAGTCCAAGAAGCTTGGTTTTTGTATTTTGTAGTGGAATAAGAATCAATTTAGACTGAATTAATTTAATCTTAGAATCTCCATCTCTTATAGCACCTCCAACAATCTGATTTAGATTGTGAATATCTACATCCGGGTATACTGAGAAAGTAACAGTAAAGAGAAAGATGACTCTCAACCAGAGAATAGAAAGAAACATAAAGGGAAAGAAAAAGTTCCGATTCAATGTAAGCTTGTGTTTATGTGAAAGGTTAAAGTAAATCCATCAATTCAATTTCCTTTGGGACTCGGAGAATTCTGGAGTATATACTATACACATAAAGACCAGTTGTCACGTTAACCGTGACGTTCACCATTTCTGTGACAGTTTGGTGATATTCAAGGATGAGTAATAACGTTGGACTAGGGTACACAGGAATGCTCCTTACAAGCCTAAATTTCTGGAGTTTGTTTTGCTTTTAGTTTTGAAATACTATTGCTATCTTCACTTCAAAACCACAAAGCAAATTACAACTGATAAAATGGATCTTGGATTTTTCTCTTCCTTTTAGAAAAATTTGCCCATCCTGGATATGTTAATTGTTATCTGCTTTGTCTGACTCTTTACTTGAGAGTCATTATCTGACATTTAGGTTTCCTACATAGTGTCCCAAAGAAGGAAAATATTGAATAAAAAGGTTGATTTATATAATTTGATTAGATAACATGACAGATTAATCAAACAGACTTCCACACTCTCCCAATAGAGAAAGGTAACTAAAGAAACTATTTTACATTCTTTTATCTAAATATAAATTGTGGTTATGTGGGACAAAGTAAAAATATAAATCACTTTTTTTTCTTGCCAAAAGTTTATAACTCTGGTACCAAAGTGATTTGTTTTCACTATTTCCTAGGAGGTAGAAAGACAAGACAAGTAACACCTCCTTGACCTTGGATATTTCTAACTGAAAAATGAATTGCCAACAGCAAGTTCATACCAATGTGAGAAGCTATCACATCGAGCTTATGTGGGCTTTCCATGGTTAAGATAGAAAATCTGGGATCTAGTATTTGAACTGCAACCTATTTTCTCTGAAACTTTAGCCAAGTCATGTAACCTGGCAAAGTCTCTACTTCTTCATGTATAAAATGAGATGACGGGTCACTGTCAAATTTCCAGCGCCTTTAATGCAAACAATCAAGTTCTTATGTAGAGACCAGAGAGCGGCCTGTACTCCTTTGATTTATTATTAAAGGTACACAAATATGTGACCAAGAGCTCTTCCTGACTGCTTGAGAAAATACCTTCCTTCAGTGTTTTCTGTTTGTTGAGCACTCTGTTACTTGACAAGGTTTTAATCCCCTCAACAATCTCATGAGACTTGGAGTAAGCTACTTAACCCTTCTGTGCCTTAATCTGCTTATCTGTAAAATGGAGATGATAATTGCACCTCCACATAGGGTTGCTGTGAATGTTGAACGTGTTAATGAATATAAAGCTTTAAAAATAATGCTTCACATGTACTAAGTGCTCAATTAATGTTAGCTCTTATTTGCAGTAATCCCATTTTACAGATGAGAAACCTGAGGTTTAAGGAAGTTAATTAACATTTCTCAAGGGTATACAGTTTGGAAATGGTAAAAGTAGGATCTGAACCCAGGTATTTTGACTCCATAGCCCATCTCTATACATTTCTCTCTACTGTCTCTCTTTGAACATCCTGGACCAGGTAATGAGGAAAAATTATTCTGTTTTGCATATTTATTGACAGAACACAGAGAGAAGATATATAAGAAGCTACAAATTGTTCTAATAGGTAATATGTTAAAAGAAAACATGAGACTCCTAAAATTGTTATATAAAAGTGAGACTGAGAAATCATATTTCTATAATAAATGTGGTACTTACATGATTTTCCTTGTTATTAGTGGAGAAACATCCAAAGATGTGAAGAGGGAAGACTGCCATAATCAGCGCTGAATAATCAATCCAAACTATGAAAAAATGCCAACAAGCCCTAAACACATTTTTCTGCAAAGCTTTAATAAATGCAGTTTCATAAATACTATGCAATATAAGGTATAAATTATGCCGCTTTCTCTCAAAAATTAGTTTAAGTGCAAGCTGGAAGAATTCCCTGTGCTTAGGCTGATATCAAATTCAGTAAATACAGAAACTCTGAAGGGAAAGAAAATAATAATAAAGACTTCTAAAGGTTATGCGAATACTGTAATTATCTGTGCATAAATGAGAGCATTTTATCTTTCTATGCCTCAACAGGAAAATGAATACCAAAAAAGAGTTTCCAAGTGAAAATTAGTTCCAAAACCATTTTGAGAAATGGCAGTGTTTCCCCTATATAAGTACTTAGACATCCACATTAAATTTTGGTATGAAATAACATTGATTTTGACATATATATTTTAATATCGTTCTTTAAAAACTTTTAGATTTCATGTATAAAATTAGACATATCTTAAAGAATAAGTGGAGTGTAGCACCACAAAGCTGGTTTTAATAGAAGCTCTACTTTAGTCAGTGATAGAAAACAAGATTTATATGGAGAGAATTAGTGAATAATATATAATTAAGAGTTAAAATGGTACTCAGTAGTTACAATAAATGCTAATAGCGGATTGAAGTTAGCCAGACTGGTATATAAATTCCTGCTCTATTTCTTGCTACTAGCTATATGACCTTAGGCAAGCTTCTTAACACTCTTCCTAAGAAAAATCAGAATGATAACAAAATCTACCTTACAGATTTGTGAGAATTAAATGCAGTAATATTTGTAAAGTACTTAGAACACCATCTGGCATATAATTATATATTCAATAAACAGTAGTTAATATCACTACTTAGTAGTGATAGTAATGCCTAAATTAAGAATGCCACATGTATAAATGAGGTCAGAAGATTTCAAGATAAGGCAAATTATAAAGTTATTGCTCCGGAATATGGTTTCAGTCACCTAGGATCCACATCTATAGAAACAAAAGAAATAACAAAGCTGTCACTATAATGGCAATTACTGGAATTCACTGCGTTGCAGATACCCCAGATCTGTAGACATGCTCTTTGGGCCCATTCCTACTGGGCTTCTCTGCCTATAGCACCTGCTGCTCATTTTTAAACATAAAGCTATATGTTCACCTAGATGACACCGAATGAGAGTTACTATCAAGACAATTGTGTACAGAACACTTACTAAAATGATTATTATCAGAAAACACAGTTGAATTATAGAAAAGGATAAATTTATTTGGAAAAAATAATTAAAGTCATAAATATCTAAACCTCGGGGGGATTTGTAATCGCAGATAACTCAGTGGGCTGCAGAAAACAAACTGGGCTCTATTTTTTTCAAATGAGTATCAAGGGATGTTCTGAGAAAAGCATGCAGCCTGATAATACAAAAGGATATGTACTTTTGTCTTCCTGTCTTTGAAGATAGTCTACAATCTCTTGTACATAGTAGGCATTCAATAAATGTTTGTTAAATGAATTATTCCATTAAGGAATCAGTATTAGGTTGCTAAGAATACAGAATAAAAAAAAAAAAACATAAGAATTTTAGCTGGAAGAAATTTGAAGATCATTTTAATCTAATTTGTATGCTTGATATATTAGACTTTGAAAGGTAAAGACTTGTTCAGGGTCACTCAACTAATTAGTGACAGAGCTGCAACCAGAAATCAAACCTTAACTCCCAATTTAAGTGGGAGACATATGTGATTAGTATTAAAATTGGAATTGTAAAAATGTGTATTGAACTACAACATATCAAAGATTTGTCAATAGGCTCACATCAGGTAAAGGTTACTGATAATAAAATAATATCTTGCACTTCTATAATGTTCTAGAGGCAGTGGAAAGAGCTCTGAAGAAGATGTATAAGAGATCTTACTTTTTAGTCCTAATTCTGCAGTATAGGCCTATGTGATTCTCGAAGTAAAATAAAGGGATTGATGTGAATAATTCAGTCTAATTCTCACCCACCCCCAAAATGTATTATGTAGCCCCTATATCTCGTGCACTGATCTAGCAGCTGAGCATACAGAGAGAAACAAAACACCAGAGGCCGATGTATAGTAGGGGGTAAGCACATAGACTGTTGAGCCAAACTGTGTGTATTCTACTACTGGTTCTGCATTTACTAGCTACATGACCTTGAGCACTTATTTAATCTCTCTTGGCCCAGTTTCCTCCTCTGTAAAGTGGAAATAATGATAATAATATACCTTATTTATAGAGTTATAAGGACTAAGTTATTATTTATATAGCACTTAGAATAATGCCTGTCACTGATCTGTAAATATTAGTCATTATTATTAGCCACAAGGAATCCATAATCGAACAGGGAAAATAAGAATATATATAAAACTATAATTACCACAGCTAACGTAATGTTAAGTTACCAAGGTAAAGCATAAAACCCTATCATTAAGAGTTTTAGGAATCACTTTGTTCCAACAACAAAAGAAAGGTAAGAATTAATGGAAGCATTCTTTTCCTTTAAAGGATGTGATAGTAAAAGAAGGTGGAGAGAAAGGCCAGAGAAATTAGTAGGATGAGTTATGAAAAGTGACTATTGGATTTAGAAATTTGATGGGCTAAAGGTCATTTTCAACCTTTTGAGAAATTCATTCCCACGGAAGGGACAGACAAATATTAAAAAGGTTGTAGGGAGAAAGAAAAGTGAGAAAATATAAACAGTAAATATGGGCCACATTTTTTAACTAATTTATTATTAACTCACTCACTCACCAGTTAATTCAACAAATATGAGGGCCTATGATACACACTGTTCCCAGCACTATGGCAGATGTTTATCTAAGGTGTCTACTCCTCAGAAGTAGACAGCCGTATGATTCCTGTCCTCCTAGATCTTAGCACATAGAAGAGGGTCCTCAGTAGAAGGGATAACAAATGTGAAGGACCTGAGAAGTCTAGTATTAATCTAAGTAAACAGATAAGAGCAAACCTTAAAGAGTGCTGTAAGTGTAAATCGTCACAAGAGAAGTGCTAGGGTTCAGTTAACATCAAGAGGTGGAGGAAGTACATCAGGGAAAGAAAGAAATTTGGTGATTTAAATATGAGTTCCCACAAAACGTGGTAGAAGGAGAGAACAGGGAGGGAAGGGAAGAAGGGACTGATTTTAGTTTAATAGAGTGGGGTGCAGGCAAAGATAGTGGCAAGCAGTGGGCGGAAGATGTGAGAGCAGGAATGAAAAGAAGGACACAAACCATCAGGATCTCACCAGGCTTACAGTGGCAGAACAAATAAGTGATTTCCAGCCAACAGAGTTCTTCTTAGGTAATCCCCGAAATCTGTTCCAGTTCTTTGATTCTGTGATTCCCTCGAAAGAAGAATAGCAATTGCACATCTTAGAATGCACAACATATGTTTCAATGGGGGCAATTAATGAGCAATACTCTATTCTTAAGGTGTGCCCTTAGTGACCCATTTGGATTTGTAAGTTTCTGATTTCTAATTAAACACAGCTTCTTAACCTCAAATGTCAAACCAAGAGCCTCAGCAGACTTCTAATTAGCCTAACTGCTGGAAATTGTTGGGAGTGATGACAAGTATATACCACTAATTTCCAAGACTGATTTCATCATTTGTGCCCTAGTAAGTAAATTTAGTTTTCAAGGATAAATTTAGTAAGAAGACAATCAGATTTTTAAAAATATGTCCTAAGAGCATACGCAGACACAGTGATAATAGAGTATATTGTTTGTGATTGCGATGCTGCCTAGCTTACAAGATCTCCATGCTAGAAAAGCTGTTCAACATTTGCTGCATACCAGTCAGTTTGGTCTCATAATGATCGAGCACCATAATTTTACACTTGCTGTCATTAGAGCTATAATAAGGAGCAGAGCACATAAATCTCATGTCACAGGGCCATATGCTCCTTATGATGTACAAGCCTTACAAAGGGAACTTCTGTGAGAGCTGAAGAAGATCCTTACAGGGTATCAGGCCTTACAGTTATTGATAAGGGCTATAAACAACATTAACAAAGAAATCTAAGATTTTGTTCTCCAATGTGGGAAAGAGTGGAAAAAACAAATACACACACACCATACTGGCACAAGCACACATGCACAACAATCCTACTTGTTAGATTATACATATGAGAAAACCAGAGAACCTTTTTATAGACTTATAAAGAGTATAACCCCCTATCTTTTCTTCTCCCAGATAATGAACTGTAGAGACTATTAGTTCCAGCTAGGATGTAAGAGTATTAGGTTCCATGGCAGACTGTGCTCCCACTGCAGCTACTTACATATACGCTGAAGCATTCGAGAGAGCTATAGAAAAGAGGAACAATGAACTTAAATGTCAGAATATCAGAAGGGGGAGAGCCTCTGTGAGGGAGCAACTGTTAGTGGACATTTTCCTCTGTAGCAGGGTTGCCAAACAACCGCATTCTGTGGGGACGTTTGCCAATTCTGGGTGCAAGCTAAGGATGGCTTGGCCCACAAAGAGGTACTCTACTGGGGGAAAGAGAAATCAGAAAAGCTTTTGACAGTCATGCAACACTAGTGTACTAATTTTGAAATGCCATGAACCCTAAACATGCAATTAGATGTTCCCCAGGTATATTTATTATCTTTCAGGGAGGAGATAGTGACTTACTAAGTTCTCAGTAAAAACATAGACAGGACACATCAGAGGAAAGAAAATTCAAAGGTAGACAGAGTCTCAACAAACCTACAATCCAGCCCTGATCCAACCCTAACTAGATTGAGGTAATGAGTCCCTCACCCTACCTGCTTAGTAGAGGAAAGCCAAGCCTTTCTGGTAAAAAAATAATGTAATTTGGAGCTTCGACACAATATATCTTTAAATATAAAGCCCATCACACAATTTAATATTACTAGACATACAAAGAGGCAGAAAGTGTGACCAATAATCAAGAGAAAACCAAACAACAAAAACAAATTCAGAGAATGTGGTAGCCAGCTACCAAGACGGTCCCCAATGATGCCTGCCTTCTGGTATTTCACCCTTGTGTAGTCCCCTCCCACACTGAATGCAGCTGACTTTGTAATCAATTGATTATGGCAGAAATAACAAATGTGACTTCCAAGATTAAGTCATAAAAGACTTTATAGCTTCTGCCTTACTGCCTCTTGGATCATTCACTCTGGGAGAAGCCAGCTGCCATGTCACAGGGATTCCCAAGCAGCCTCATGGAAGTTCATGTAAAGCCTCCTGCCAACAGCCAGCAAGGGACTAAAGAGTCCTACTAACTGCTATGTGAGAGAGCCATCTTGGAAATGGATCCTCCAGTTCCAGTCAAATATTCGTATGACTGTAGTCCTGGCTGATATCTTGACTGCAACCTCACAAAAAGTGCCAAGTTAGAACCATTCAACTAAGCAGCTCCAGATTTCTGACCACAATTGTGTGAGATACTAAAAGTTTATTATTGTTTTAAGCCACTAAGTTTTGGAGTAATTTATTATGTAGCAATAGATAACCAAACATTTTGGTATCTTGAAGCAGAGTGCCTCCATGACAAAAACAAAAAATGGAGGAGTAGCTTTGAAAAGAGGGGAGTACCCAGGAAGTGGGCAGAAGCTGGAAGGACTTGGAGCAGAATGTTAGTGACTTCCACGGAGATTTGAAGAGATATATAATAGAAACCTAACGGCCTTTTCAGAAACTGCTGATAGAGGGACTATAATCCAACTTTCTACAAATGATATTATACATTTCAGAAAACTTGGATAAAGAGACTGCAGAACTCTATGCAGCCATCAAGGACCAGCCCCCGCCAGCTCCCAAATACCTGCACGGAAATGCCAATGAAAGTAACAATTCTTCAATGCACACAAGACTGTCGGTCATCCCTGAGAGAAAATATTTGCAAATCCTATATCTGATAAAGGGTTAATATCAAAAATATATGAAGAACTCATACACCTCATCCCAAGTATTTCTTCCACAGTGGATCCCCTATCAGAACCATGCAGCAGCATCCACATTAGAGAAAACATGTTACATCATTGCTTTGCCTAAAACAGTGGTTTTCAATGGAGCAGGGGAGGGAGCAGCAACTCTGCCCTTCAGGACACATTTGATTTTGTCTGGAGACATGCTTAGTTGTCACAACTACGGGAGTGTTGCCATCTAGTGAGTAGAGGGCAGAGATTCTGCTAAACATTCTACAATGCACAAGACAGCCCCCCACAACAAAGAATTATCTGGCCCAAAATGTCAATAGCGCCAAAGCTGAGAAACCCAGGCCTAGAAAATTCTATAGTTATCCATTTAGATTACAGTTTACTCGTTAAATTTTTTTCCATGTCATGCCTTTGTAACATTTTACAGATATTTGTCAACAGAGACCCAGCGTAAGGACATTTCTACTCACTTGCCCTAAAGAAGGGAAACTTTAGTTCTAAAATTCCCCTTCTGAGGCCACTAAAGGAGCTGCCAAACACCACCTATTTCTAAATAGAATTTCAAACACAGTTCAACTCAGATTCAGAAATCTCTTTTACATTGATTTGCATTTTCCCTAAGTTAAAATAATGGCAAAGTCTTTGAAATAAGTATAGTTCATCCTGGGCCCCTGGAAAAACACACTATGATTCAAAAAAATATCTTGAGAATTTTTTTATTGAAATATTATCAGCACTTCATACTCATTCTGAAAAGAATTGTTTCTATAGTATGAACTAATTTGTACTTAAAAGACACTCCTATTGCCGAGTTCATTTTATGCGTTTATTGCTGAAGAATAAATATCTTATTATACTACTCGATTCACATAGTCCAATAAATGGATGCTAAAGGAAGAAAAGTAGACATGGTTGTTTTACCGACGTCATCTAAAATGAGGTAATTTTTAGTCATTTATTAGGAACATTAAGAAGTTTATGTTTCCTAAGTTCAGGCAGAATTCACATGATACATTGCTAATTATACCACATGATCACTTTACTACTGATACCTACACAAATGACATTTGATTTGGCTTCTGTATATATAAAGTGTTATAAAGTGTTTTTTTCTGGTAGCCAATTTTATATCCATTAAGAGAGAAAATGTATGACAGCAGTGTTGCAAACTTTTGAGATGCAATTATGGTAAAGACATTTGAATTTAGTGAATTTAAAATATAGCAAGAGAAATTTAAAGCATTATCTTCCAAAGCAAAATATACCAATCTCTTGCTTTGTTACCTTAAGTTTCTAAGACAGGGATAATGAGGTAAATAGAAATCTGGAATAAAGAGGGGTATTTCTAATGAAAAAATTGTAAAGTGATGCTGTGTAGATGCATAGAAATTGAGCTATTTCCTTTAGCAAATTTATCCAATACTGCATGTTGTTACAGAATCACAGATTTATAAAGGATGAGAGATCATCTTGTCTTGTCTTACTTCCTCATCTTGCTAGCGATGAAATGAATCTGATAGAAATTACTTGAATCAAGTTTTGAAATTCAGGCAGAACCAGAATTATATAATTCATGTTCCCCAATGCTCAGTGCCTTAGTAACTTCATGTTGGGATAAAATATTTGGGAAACATAATTTGGAGACTAAGTTTATACAAAATACTGACAAATTTTGGGAGGGGACATTAGATAAGCTTCAAGATAGTATGGAAGACAGTGAAAGAGAAAAACAATGGGTTCCCTGGATGACCCCAGCAGCAATTCCTCAGGTAGCCTAGGAATCAGCTCTCTGAGCTGGGAGGTAGCGAGTGACAAGGCCTCCAGCTAAGCCCAATGCTGATATGCAAAGAGACATCAGAGAGCAATAAATTTTCATGACAGCAAGACTGAAGCCCAGATTATAAGCTGAAAGTGTTCCAGTTAGTATGATCCTGCCCTCCTCCAAATCTGCAATATGAGAAGCAGCAAGGAAACCAGGTTTTCTTCTAGAGCAAAACCTACGGAGCATATAGTCCCACCTAAGTCAAGAGAGACCAGCCCTGCACCTGTAAATTTCTTTGAGCCCATCCATGTGTCATCTGTAGCCTTTGCCCATGCCCCCTTATTCAATAGAAATACAAAGGTTAAAGAAGTCTAATAATAACATAATACTACACTATGAGATACATATAAAGTATGGAATACATACATACTTGCCTGTATAGCCACTTGTATATAGAATATGGCTCTTAGGGCACTCCCAGGGGCAATATCTCTGTTTCACTCCTACATTAGGGATATAATTATTTTGTCCATTTTGTGTAACAATCACCCATTGTGATGGTTAATTTTATGTCAGCTTGGCTGAGCTAAGGGATGCCCAGGCAGCTGGTAAAACATTATTTCTGGAAGAAATTAGCATTTGAACCAGTGGACTGAGTAAAGATCCACCCTAACTAGCACGAGCAAGCATTATTCAGTCTGTTGAGGGCCTGAATTGAACAAGCCAGAGGAAGGGTGAATTCTCTCTCTTCTTGGGCTGGGATTCTTCTGCCCTCAGACATCAGAGCACCTGGTTCTCTTGCCTTTGGACTCTAGAACTTACACGAGTGGCCCTTAGAACTCGGAGGGAATTACATCACCGGCTTTCTGGTTCTCCAGCTTGCAGATAGCAGGTTGTGGGAATCCTTGGCCTCCACAACCACATGAGCCAATTCCTATCACAAATCTCCTCTTATTTATACATACATATGTGTACATATATATATATATATCCTATTGCTTTTGTTTCCCTGGAGAACTAATATACCCATAAATGGACTTGTTACAATTTATAAGAAAATACACAGGCACCTGAGGGGGAAAGTGGCCTGTAAAACAATGCAACAAAGTGAATAAACATAAACTCCTATCACAACAAAACTTTTTCAGCAAGCATTCAAATACAATTTATTTTCTTGTTAAAATACAGGAGTACCTATATAATTTTTCCTGCCAATGCACTATAGTTAGAGAGACAAGAGCATCTCATATGACAACAAGCAATTGTAGTAAGTGCACATTGGAGTAGAATAATGTTCTTAACTCACGTGGATCTGGGTATCAGCAAACAAAAACAGTCAGTAATAGAAGCGCAGGTGAGAAAGCACATATGTTAGAGAGAAACTAAAATTGTCCTGTAATCATTTTGCCAACATTAACACAATAAATAATTAATCTAGTAGGGTGATCAGCATAGTCCATAGAGCACTTTGGGGCACAGAAAGAGATAGATAAATAACAAGTACAATGAGGCTGGAAGATCAATTAAGACAAAGACTGATTATACTGATATATTTATACTTCAGTTCATTCTAAATTAACACCTTTTGGTTGCTTTTACAAGCCCAGATGAGTTTAATATTGATAAATGTTGTAAACATCTTTTTTTAGTAACAACTTTATTGAGTTATAATTTACATACCATAAAATTCATCCTGTTAAACTGTACAATTCATTGTTTTTTAGTATATTCACAGAGTTGTGCGAACATTGTCATTTTCTAATTTTAGGACATTTTAATCACCAACCAAAACCACACACTCAATGAAAGCTCACACCCATTAGCAGTTGCTCCCCATCGAAACTCACTCCTCAATCCGCTGACCCTACAAAACTACTAATCTACTTTTTGTCTCTACAAATTTGCCTATGCTGGACATTTTATATAAAGGGAATCATATAATACGTGGTCTTTTGTGACTGGCTTCATTCACTTGCATGTTTTCAAGCTTCATCCATGATGTAGCATGTACCAATATTCCATTCCTAGTTCTTGCCTTGTACAGATATACCACATTTGTTTATCCATTCTTCTGTTGATGGACTTTTGGGTTGCTTCCATATTTTGGCTAATAGGAATAATTCTGCTATGAACATTCACATACAAATTTGGTATGGGCATATGTTTTCAATTTTCTTGGAGAAATATATATATATGTAAAAATTAAAATTGCTGTATCACAGGATAACTCTATATTTAATGTTTGAGTAACTGCCAACCTGTTTTCCAAAGTAGCTGAATATTTTACAATCCCACCAGCAATGAATGAGGGTACCAATTTCTCCACATCCTGGCCAACACCTGTTTTCATCTGTCTTTTAGCCATCCTAGTGGGTGTGAAGTGGTATCTGATTTTGGTTTTGATTTGTATTTACCTAGTAAATATTGATATTCAGCATCTTTTCATGTACTTGTTGGCCATATTAGTGTATTATTTGGGTAAATGTCAATTCCAAATCCATTGCCCATATGTTAATTGAGTTGTCTTTTTATTGTTGAGTTGTAAGGGTTTTTTTTTAATATATTCTGGATACAAGTCCTTATCAGATATATAATTTGAAAATATTTTCTCCCATTCTATAGGTTTTCTTTTCACTTTCTTGATAGTACTTTTTGAAGCACAATCTTTTTTTTTACTTTTGATGAAGCCCATATTATCCATATTTTCTTCAATTGCTTGTGTTTTTGGTGTCATAGATAAGAAACAATTTTCTAACTAGGATCTTGAAGATTTACTCCTATGTTTTCTTGTAGAAATTTTGGATTTTTAGCTCTTACATTTAAGTCAATGATTCATTTTTAGTTAATATTTGTATATAATATGAGGTAGGGGTCAAATTCATTCTTTTGGATGTGGATATCTAGATATCCTTTCAAGATTCTGTCTTTGGCTTTTAACAGTTTGATTGTAACCTGATTAGGTGTGTATCTCTTTGAGTTTATTCTACTTAGAATTCACTGAGCTACTTGGATGTATAGATTAATATTTTTCATCAAGTTTTTGAAATTTCAGCCATTGTTTCTTTTCTTTTTTTTCTTTTCTTTTTTTTTTTTGTGAGGAAGATCAGTCCTGAGCTAACATCCATGCCAATCCTCCTCTTTTTGCTGAGGAGGACCAGACCTGAACTAACATCTATTGCCACTCCTCCTCCTTTTTTTCCCTTTTTCTCCCCAAAGCCCCAGTAGATAGCTGTATGTCACAGTTGCACATCCTTCTAGTTGCTGTATGTGGGACGCCGCCTCAGCATGGCCAGACAAGTGGTGCATCGGTGTGCACCTGGGATCCGAACCTGGGCCGCCAGTAGTGGAGCACACGCACTTAACCGCTAAGCCACGGGGCCGGCCCCCATCAGCCATTGTTTCTTAAAATATTCTTTCTGCCCCTTTTGCTCTCTCCTCTCCATCTGAGACAACTATACTATATATGTTGATGTGCCAAACGGTGTCCCAGAGGTCCCCAAACTTCTGTTCACTTTTCTTCGTTCTTTTTTTTATTTTGATCCTCAGCCTAGATAATCTCAATTGACCTATTCTCAAGTGGGATAATTCTTGCTTCTACCTGCTCAAACTGATTTTGTTCTCCTCTAGAGAAATTTTCGCTTCCATTATTGTACTTTTCAACTCCAGAATTTCTATTTGGTTCTTTAAAAATTTCTATCCCTTTTTTGACGTCTTTATTTAGTGATGCATTTTCCTCATACTTTCCCTTAATTTTTAAACATGATTCTCTTTCTCTTTTTTAAAACATATTTATAATAGCTGATTTAAAATCTTTGTCTAGTAAGTCCAACATCTGGGCTAGCTTGGGGAGAGTTTACATTGACCGCTTTTGGGTTTTTTTCTGTATATTGGCCATACTTTCCTGTTTCTTTGTGGGTCTTTGTAAATTTTGTTGAAAACTAGACATTTTAAGTAAGATAATGTGGCAGCTCTGAAAATCAGATTCTTCCTCCTGCTTAGGATTTGTTGTTATTGCTGTTTGTTGTTGTTGCTGCTGCTGCTGCTGTTTCTTTTTGCTTGTTTAGTGACTGTGCTGACCTAATTCTGTAAAGTCTGTATTCTTTGTTGTGTGTGACCACTGAAGTCTCTGCTTGGTTTGCTTAATGGTCTGCTAAGGATTGACAGGGATTTCTTTAAATGCCTCAAACGGATAAGTCTCTCAGTCTTTGTTCTAGGGCTCTGTGTGTTAGAGGATGCCTTTAACCTTCCAGTATTTTAATCTTTACTTCCTGTTTGCATAGAGCCTCAAGGTGAGCTAGTGATGAAAGATTTGGGCCCAATTAGATATTTCCTAAGCATGCACACAGCTCTGTGTATGAGAACAACCTACCAGATCCCTCAGAAATATGTCAAAGCTTTTTAAAGCCTCCTATGTACATCTAATTCTCCAGATTTTTCTTTTGAGATTTTTTGCCAGTCTCTTGTTATACCCAAGCTTGTTACCACAGCTCAGGCAACTGCAATGTTAAACAATGCCATCGATTTTTTTTAACAAACCCTCCGGAGGACGGATCTTTTCTCAATAAGTGAGTGCTGCATTAGGTCAAATAAAGGCAAGCCCTGTGACTGGTGTTTTTCCAGGGTGCTGCCAGACAAGCCAAATAATGATAAATATCTGTGAATAGGACTTTTGGGGACCTCCAAATCTGTCTGCCTCCTCCAGTGGCTTGCAAGCTCCTGGTTTTCACAGTTACTGTGGTTGTGAGATTGCTGTTTTCAAGGCTACTGAGAACACAGAAAGAAGAAGATGGGGATAGAGCCAATTAAAATGCTAAAAATCTCACCATTCTTACCACGATTCATCCATTTTTATTTAAATAAATATTTCCTCAGATTGTTAAAAATATTTGCTTAATTTCTGGAGAGAGTTCTGAAATAGTTGATTTTGGAAATTTTTGCCATTATTTTCATGCTTTTATGGAGGTGTGGGTTTTTGCGGGCCTTACTTCAACATTTCAGAAATGCTTATGTAATCACCTTTGAAGACACTGCTTAGGAACTGTTTTCTAGAGACAGATTTTTCAAATGGAATTAAAGATCTAAGCAATTGTTGAATACTCCAATGCAGCTGAAGTAGAAGAAACACAAGAGCACCAAGGCAAGTGCCCTCTGCTATCTTTCAATCCATTTTACATACTCTTTCTCCCACAACTGTGGGCAACAACTATCCCTTACCAAAAGATCCCAAACTTTTTGGCTTTCCCTCTAGCTATCAGTAGCAAGCTTACTCTTCCTATTCATTCTGTTTCTTTTTTCTTTGACACTTTGGTTGGTTTTTTAATGCAATTGGAATGGTAAATCCTAAGAAATATTTCAACCTTGTGTAAAATGGCCCACTGGGAACTTGTGCCTAGGCAAAAATAGACCTCTACTGATCTAGGTAAACATGGGATTTGTGTCCAAGCTTCATTGATGATTAGGCGTTGGTTTACTTTCTGTTGCCTCCTTTGTGAATGTCTTCTTTTGAGAAGAGTGGTGTCTTAGACAACAATGCTTGTTCTTTCATGGATAGGTGAAGAATTTTCTCAGGGAAGACTTTCTTAACCACAGATCCCCAGTATATAATAGGACCCTGACAGCTATCACCCTTATCTGACTTCATTGACTGTCATGGCCCTTAGCACCATGACATATTTGTTTGTTTATTTATTACCTGTCTTTCTCCACTAGAATGCAATATCCAAAGGCACAGGGACTTTGTTTTTCTCACTGCTTTCTTTACAGTGGGCAGAAGAGTGCACATAGTTGGCCCTTGATGTATATTTATGAAATAAAAGTTATATAATATAAAATATTTAAATATATTTAAATAAATATTTAAAATAATATAAAATTAATTATATTTATAATTAATATAGTAATATTAATATAATCTATTAATTATATCATAATCGATTTATTAATATAATAGAATTTATTGCATTCATAATATATTTAATTAATATAATAATATAATATATAATATATTTATTAATATTAAAATATATTTTTAAATATATAATATTAAAATATTATATAATATAAAATATTATTTATTTGTCAGATGTGACTGAACTATGGATACTTTTAAAAGTGAGTCTTTTATATTTAGCATGGGGAGAAATTTACCAAATCTATAGGGAAAAGGGAAACATGAATTGCATTGAAGAGAGTTGATAATTTAAAAAACAAATTCCCTTATAAGACCTTGACATTTTATAAAATGTTACAAATTATTGAATTTATCCAAAACTCACAAATGCATTTAACAAAACTGAGTATATGAACATCTGTATTTTTCTATATGTGTAATGTTTGTGCTTGCAGGTATAAAAATGTTTTTGGTTTTCCTCTTAAACCTTTGAGTATAGTATGTTATATGGTGTCCATAAAATGGAAATCTATTTTAGAGATATTTATTTCCCAAACTCATTCCCTTTCTAATATTTGTAATCAAGAAGAATTAGATCAACCAAAATTCAAGTTTATCATCAGCCCCTGGTGTGTGGATTCCTTGATTGATTTAACTAATGTGCAAATTCAGAGAAATAAATAGTAAGAGTTGCTGTACGTTGTGTTAAGACATGACATTTGTTTTGTGCAAAGAAGAAGATTGTTTATAAAAGGTATCTGTCATTGCTTCTCCTTTAGAGCAAAAGCAGGCAGGCTTAATTTAAGTTCCTCAGATATTACTGACAAGGAAGCAGAAAGGATGAAAAAGAGTTATGGGAAAACAGTTGTTTTTGAAGAGTAGTTTTCCTATTTACCACCTTGTGCCCAGATAAAATAGTATGGGACATCTCCAGGTAGCTGGTGGTTGAGCCCATCTATAGAGATAAGGCTACTGAGTCCTTCTTTATTACTGTCTGTGTGTTCTGTTGTTGATAAGACTTCTATGGTCTTTTGAGATCAAAAAGGGAAGCTGTTTCTGATGAAAGCCTTCATTCTGGCTATTGAAACAATAAACCAAAAAGTTAAAATATAATCTCTGACAGCTTTTTCAAGTAGCTCAAGCCATTTGGTTGGACTTTCTTGATTCCTTCAGGTCCAATACCTGGATACATATTTGCCCTGGAGAGGAGCAATATATAGTAGTTAAGGGCACAGGGTTTGGACTCACGAACATCTGGATTAAAATTCCAAGTCTGTCACTGACTAATAAATATCAAATTATTTAACTTCAGTAAACTCTAGCGTCCTTAACTTGTTGATAGATGTACCTAGAACAAAATCTGTGGCAGAATAAATTTAAGAAACCACTTAAAACAGTGACCAGCACATTGTAAATGCTCAATGTCAGCGATTATCATGAGCCCTTGCTTTCCATCCTCACACTACTTAGATAAAGCTTTTCTTTGTTACTTCATGAATAATTGAAATAACCTCCTAGCTAGTATCTCTACCTTCACTTTTTCTTCTCTCTCCCATTTTTTTCTTTATATTTACATTCTGTAACATACTCTCAGGAAGAACACAGAGAAAGAGAGAGACAGAGACAGATCAAAAGGAGCCAGAGGGAGATAAAAAGCTGACATGTAGCATGTATTAAGCACTTACTCTGTGACTTTTTAAACACTCTATAGATATTTATGAATTTAATTCTCACAACAGCCCAATGAAACAGATATCAATTTCATCCCTCAGTTGAGGAAATGGCGGCACAGATGAATTAAGTAACTTATTCAAGATCATACAGCTGTTCAGAGATGATATTCAAAATATGTAATATTAAAAAATGGGCACTAACAATCAGAACAGAGAGAGAAGCACCCTGATGTATATCAATCAATTCTCAGCCCTGAACCAAGAAACAGCAGAGTTGGATTCAAATCCATGCACTCTAGGTTCACAGCCATTGCTCTTAACATGCTACTGGAAATGAGAATATCAATGACAAGGAAAATCATCCTGTAGTTAATGGGTCAGGTCAGTTTGCTTCTCAGGGATAAGAAGCTCTCTAATCAGGTAGAGATTTCAAAGCATCATACAATGAGGACACAGGAGAGGAGATTCTTTTTTTTTTTTTAATTTTTTGTTTATTGCAGTAACATTGGTTTAGAACATTGTAAAAATTTCAGGTGTACATCATTATACTTCTGTTTCTGCATAGATTACATCATGTTCACCACCACAATACTAATTACAACCCATCACCACACACATGTACCGAATTATCCCTTTCACCCTCCTCCCTCTCCCCTTCCCCTCTGGTAACCACCAATCCAATCTCTGTCTCCATGTGTTTGTTTATTGTTATTATCTACTACTTAATTTGACCTTCTCCTTCTGACTTATTTCACTTTGCATTATACCCTCAATGTCCATCCATGTTGTCACAAATGGCTGGATTTCATCGTTTCTTATGGCTGAGTAGTATTCCATTGTGTATACATACCACAGCTTCTTTATCCATTCATCCCTTGATGGGCACTTAGGTTGCTTCCAAGTCTTGGCTATTGTGAATAACGCTGCAATGAACACAGGGGTGCATGTACCTTTGCAAATTGGTGTTTTCAAGTTCTTTGGATAAATACCCAACAGTGGAATAGCTGGATCATATGGTAGTTCTATCCTTGAATTTTTGAGGAATCTCCATACTGTTTTCCATAGTGGCTGCACCAGTTTGCACTCCCACCAGCAGTGTATGAGAGTTCCCTTCTCTCCGCATCCTCTCCAACACATGTTGTTTCCTGTCTTATTAATTATACCCATTCTGACGGGCGTGAGGTGATATCTCATTGTAGTTTTGATTTGCATTTCCCTGATAGTTAGTGATTTTGAACATCTTTTCATGTGTCTGTTGGCCATCTGTATATCTTCTTTGGAGAAATGTCTGTTCAGGTCTTTTGCCCATTTTTTAATTGGGTTGGTAGTTTTTTTGTTGTTGAGATGCATGAGTTCTTTATATATTTTGGAGATTAAGCCCTTATCAGATGTATGGTTTGCAAATATCTTCTCCCAATTGTTAGGTTGTCTTTTCGTTTTGTTGATGGTTTCCTTTGCTGTGCAGAAGCTTTTTAGTTTGATGTAGTCCCATTTGTTTATTTTTTCTATTGTTTCTCTTGCCCAGTCAGACGTGGTGTTTGAAAAGATGTTGCTAAGACCGATGTCAAAGAGCGTACTGCCTATGTTTTCTTCTAGAAGTTTCACAGTTTCAGGTCTTACATTCAAGTCTTTAATCCATTTGGAGTTAATTTTTGTGTATGGTGTAAGGTAAGGGTTTACTTTCATTTTTTTGCACGTGGCTATCCAGTTTTCCCAACACCATTTGTTGAAGAGACTTTCTTTTCCCCATTGTATGTTCTTGGCTCCTTTGTCAAAGATTAGCTGTCCATAGATGTGTGGGTTTATTTCTGGGCTTTCAATTCTATTCCATTGATCTGTGTGTCTGTTTTTGTGCCAGTACCATGCTGTTTTGGTTACTACAGCTTTGTAGTATATTTTGAAATCAGGGAGTGTGATACCTCCAGCTTTGTTCTTTTCTCTCAGGATTCCTTTAGCTATTTTGGTTCTTTTGTTGTTCCATATAAATTTTAGGATTCTTTGTTCTATTTCTGTGAAAAATGTTGTTGGAACTTTGGTAGGGATTGCATTGAATCTATAGATGGCTTTAGGAAGTATGGACATCTTAACTATGTTAATTCTTCCAATCCAAGAGCACGGAATATCTTTCCATTTCTTTGCGTCTTCTTCAATTTCTTTCAGAAATGTTTTATAGTTTTCGGTGTACAGATCTTTCACCTCTTTGGTTAAGTTTATTCCTAGGTATTTTATTCTTTTTGTTGCAATTGTAAATGGGATGATATTCTTAATTTCTCTTTCTGCTACTTCGTTGTTAGTGTACAGAAATGCAACTGGTTTTTGTATGTTGATTTTGTATCCTGCAACTTTACCATATTCGTTTATTACTTCTAAAAGTTTTCTGGTGGATTCTTTAGGGTTTTCTATATATAAAATCATGTCATCTGCAAATAGTGACAGTTTCACTTCTTCCTTTCCAATTTGGATCCCTTTTATTTCTTTCTCTTGCCTGATTGCTCTGGCTAGGACTTCCAGTACTATGTTAAATAGCAGTGGTGACAGTGGGCATCCTTGTCTGGTTCCTGTTCTTAGAGGGATGGCTTTCAGTTTTTCACCATTGAGGATGATATTAGCTGTGGGTTTCTCATATATGGTCTTTATTACGTTGAGGTACTTTCCTTCTATACCCATTTTATTCAGAGCTTTTGTCATAAATGGATGTTGTATCTTGTCAAATGCTTTCTCTGCATCTATTGAGATGATCATGTGATTTTTATTCTTCATTTTATTAATGTGGTGTATTACGTTGATTGATTTGTGAATGTTAAACCATCCCTGCATACCTGGAATAAATCCCACTTGATCATGGTGTATAATCTTTTTAATGTATTGTTATATGCGATTTGCTAGTATTTTGTTGAGGATTTTTGCATCGATGTTCATCAGTGATATTGGCCTGTAATTTTCTTTTTTTCTGTTGTCCTTGTCTGGTTTTGGTATCAGGGTAATGTCAGCTTCGCAGAATGAGTTAGGGAGCTTCCCCCCCTCCTCAATTTTTTGGAAGAGTTTGAGAAGGATAGGTATTAAGTCTTCTTTTGAATGTTTGGTAGAATTCACCAGGGAAGCCGTCTGGTCCTGGACTTTTATTTTTGGGAAGGTTTGTGATTACTGTTTCGATCTCCTTACTGGTGATTGGTCTATTCAAATTCTCTACTTCTTCTTGATCCAGTTTTGGAAGGTTGTATGATTCTAAGAATTTATCCATTTCTTCCAGATTGTCAAATTGGTTGGCATATAGCTTTTCATAGTATTCTCTTATAATCTTTTGTATTTCCAAGGTGTCTGTTGTAACCGCTCCTCTTTCATTTCTGATTTTACTTATTTGTGCCTTCTCTCTTTTTTTCTTGGTGAGTGTAGCTAAAGGTTTGTCAATTTTGTTGATCTTTTCAAAGAACCAGCTCTTGGTTTTATTAATTTTTTCTATTGTTTTTTTGGTCTCTCTTTCATTTATTTCTGCTCTAATTTTTATTATTTCCCTTCTTCTACTGATTTTTGGCTTTGTTTGTTCATCTTTTTCCAGTTCTTTTAGGTGCATTGTTAGATCGTTTATTTGAGATTTTTCTTGTTTGTTAAGATAGGCCTGTATTGCTATAAACTTCCCTCTTAGAACAGCTTTTGCTGTATCCCATAAATTCTGGCATGTCGTATTTTCATTTTCATTTGTCTCCAGGTATTTTTTGATTTCTTCTTTGATTTCTTCATTAACCCAGTCGTTGTTCAGTAGCATTTTGTTTAATCTCCACGTATTTGTGGCTTTTTCGATTTTCTTCCTATAGTTGATTTCTAGTTTCATACCGTTGTGGTCAGAAAAGATGCTTGGTATTATTTCAATCTTCTTAAATTTATGGAGACTTGTTTTGTGGCCTAATATGGGATCAATCCTGGAGAATGTTCCATGTGCATTTGAAAAGAACGTGTATTCTTTGGTTTTTGGATGGAATGCTCTGTATATATCTACTAGGTCCATCTGTTCTAGTGTGTCGTTTAAGGCCAATGTTTCCTTATTGATCTTCTGTTTGGATGATCTATCCATTGGTGTAAGTGGAGTGTTAAAGTCCCCTACTATTATTGTGTTACTGTCTATTTCTGTTTTTATGTCTGTTAATAATTGCTTTATATATTTAGGTGCACCTACATTGGGTGCGTAGATATTTACAAGTGTTATATCCTCTTGTTGGATTGTTCCCTTGATCGTTATGTAATGCCCTTGTCTCTTTTTACAGTTTTTGTTTTAAAGTCTATTTTGTCTGATATGAGCACTGCTACCCCAGCTTTCTTTTCATTGCCATTTGCGTGGAGTATCTTTTTCCATCCCTTCACTTTCAGTTTGTGTCTTTAGGTCTGAAGTGTGTCTCTTGTATGCAGCATATATACGGGTCCTGTTTTTTTTATCCAGTTAGCCACCCTATGCCTTTTAATTGGAGCATTTAGTCCATTGACGTTTAAAGTAGCTATTGATAAGTATGTACTTACTGCCATTTTTTAACTTTTTTTTTTTCTCAGTGTTTTAGTAGCCCTTCTCTGTTCCTTTCTTCTTCTATACAGAACTGATAGTCACTTTAGTTTGACCTCTGTCTGAAAGCTGTACTCTTTAACTCCCCTCCTCCCTCCTTTTATGTTTTTGATATCATATCTAACCTCTTTTTTGTGTATTTGTATCCATTACGTTCTTATCATGGAAATAGATAATTTTTCCTATTTGTGGTCTTCTCTTTTCCGCTTAAATCAGTCCCTTTAACATTTCTTGTAGCACTGGTTTCTTGGTGACAAACTCCTTTAATTTTTGCTTGTCTGGGAAATTTTTGATCTCTGCTTCCATTTTGAATGATAACCTTGCAGGGTAGAGTATTCTTGGCTGTAAGTTTTTTCCTTTTATATATGGTGCCATTCTCTTCTAGCCTGTAAGGTTTCTGCTGAGAAGTCAGCTGATAGCCTTATGGGGGTTCCTTTGTATGTAACTTGACATTCTCTTGCGGCTTTTAGGATTCTCTCTTTATCTTTAATTCTGGACATTTTGATTATGATGTGTCTTGGTGTGGGCCTCTTTGGGTTTATCTTGTTTGGGGCTCTCTGTGCTTCCTGTACCTGGATGTCTGTTTCTTTCCTTAGGTTAGGGAAGTTTTCATCTATTATTTCTTGAAATAGATTCTCTGCCCCCTTGTCTTGCTCTACTCCTTCCGGGACACCTATAACACGGATGTTAGTGTGCTTGATGTTGTCCCAGAGGTCCCTTAGACTGTCTTCACTCTTTTTAATTGTTTTCTCTTTTACCTGTTCACCTTGGGTAATTTCTTCTAGTCTTTAATCCAGCTCACAGATCCGTTCTTCTGTATCCTCTACTCTGTTTTTGAGTCCCTCTAATGAATTTTTCATTTCCAGTATTGTATTCTTCATTTCTGATTGGTTCTTTTTTATATCTTCCATTTCTTTGTTGACATTCTCACTGAGTTCATCTATTCTTCTCCCCAGATCAGTGAGCACCTTAACACTCTTAGTTTGAACTCTCTGTCAGGTAGGTTGCTCATTTCTGTTTCACTTAGTTGCTTTTCTGGGGTTTTGTCCTGTTCCCTTACTTGGAATGTATTCTTTTGCCTCCTCATTTTGCCTCTTTCCCTGTGCTTGTGTCTACGTATTAGGTAGGTCAGCTACGTCTCCTGCTCTTGGATAGGTGACCTTATGTAAGTGATGGCTTAGGAGGCTTTCAGTGTGCTTCCCTCAGTTCTCAATGTTCCAGGGGTGACCCCTATGTGGGCTATGTGTGTCCTTCTGTTGTGGCCTGTTTGCTCTCCCTGTAGGCACCCAAGGAGGCCGAGTTATGCTCCTGGCCAGCTGTTGTAATGCTCAGCTGCTTATAGTTGTTGTGGGCCCTTCAGTCTCTTTATCAGGTATGGGGAGCCCCAGCACAGTTGGCTGCAAGTTCTAATACCACATTTGTGTTGCAGTATTTCTTTTAAGTGAGTAAGCCCCCAGCGTGGCAGGTTGTTAGGCTCAGGGCTTTACAATTGCTGTAAGCCTCTAGCCTATTAGGTCTCTTGTCAGCTCTCTGAGGATTGCAGCTGGGTGGGGCTGGCCTCAGGCACAGGAGCACCCAATTGTTTCAGGCTTTGGAAGGTGGGGCAAACCCCCTATGTGGGTCTTTGAGAAGCACAAGTCTTCTGCAGCTGACAAGCCCTGCCGCCCACAGGTCCACACACACAGTCAACACAGTCCTGCCCCGTGTGTGCGCCCCGACCTCCCCAAGCGGACCCAGTCTCTCCACGGCGGGAGCCCCACACACTCCGCCACCCGCCCCACACTCTCCACCCGCTCCTTGTGTACACCCTGCCCCGCTAAAGTCGGCTCAGTTGCCAGGCTGCCGAGAATCCAGTCACCAATCTATGCAGGCCCACAAGTTGCCTGAGGGCTTGTTGTTGGGTGGGGCCAGTCTCTAGGGTGGGCTACCTGCCCTGGCTGAGCTGGATTAAATCAGTGCTCTAGCGGGTGAGGCAGACCCTGGGCTAGCAGGCTCCAGGGAGAACTCCAATGGCGTCTGTGTCAGCACACTCACACCAGGCCACAACAATGGCCGCCGCCAATGTCCCAGTCCCTGGAGAGGTCTCACCCCTCACTGAGATGCACTCAGGGCCTATTAGGTGAGTCTCTTTTCACCACAGCACTGTGCACCTTTCTTTCTGGTGATTTTAGGATGCTTTCTGAAACGGGTGAGTTTGCGCGCGGGCCCTTTAAGAGCCAGTTTTAGTTTCTTTGTGAACCGGGTTTTCTGGGGGTGCTCCCCAATGTTTTAGTAGCAGGCACAGTCAGATATTATGCCGCTGGTCTCGATTGTGCTGGGTCCACAAAATGCCCACAGCGGGGGCGCTCCCCGGCTCAGGGCCCCGCGCCTCCAGGGAGGCTGCGTACCTGTGAGCTGCTCCCGGCGGCCGTGAAGCTGGCGGCTTGTGAAGGCGGCGTTTTTCCTCTCCAGAAGGGAGTCTCTGCCTCTTCCACCCCAGTTAGGATTGTCCGTTGTTGCAGGAGTTCCTGTTATCCAGTTTTCAGTTCTGTCTCAGGGGTAATTTTTCCACGAGTAGTTGTATATTGGCTGTCTCCGCAGGAGGAGGTGAGTTCAGAGTCTGCCTACGCCGCCATCTTGACTCCTCCAGGAGATTCATTTTTAATCATTTTTATGACAACTGCTCTGCATATACTGAAAATAGCATTCACTTATTTAAAAAACTAAGCAATTTTCAACCCACACATTAATCTGTTTTGTAAGAATTTCTTATAATTTTTACAGAAATGCAGTAGGAAAGATCTCTAGTTGAAGATGAAAAAAATGCACCTTTTAATTTAATATTATTAGTATCAATACATAAGACAACATATCTTGACTAGAAAAGAGTATTCTGGAACACCGCCTTTATGATTTTTTGGTTTTTGGCTTTCTGCAGTCAGTAGAAATGGATATACGTACAATAAAGGTATGATTAAAAGGATAGCACTTTGCTTTCATTGTCACTTTTTGTGCAACTAATGTTTGTAGTTCTATAGCACTCAGAAACAAGTATATTTAGAAGTAACATAAGAGTCAAGGGTAAGATTAAAGACCTTTATTATTTTGGACATATGCTATGGGTTTTGTAGAAATTAAAGCATTTAAATAAGATACCTAATGCATATGCACACACACACACACATCAATTGCACATATACTCAAGTTTCACCAGTGTTAAATAGGTCTAACATATATGCTCAAATAAGGATCTCATTTCTTAAACTTTCAAGACGGAGTAGGCTCAGGTCAGAAAGTGGTATTAAGAGCAGATAGTACTGGTGAAAAACCAAGGTGAGTATGTTGGGAGCAACCCACAAGGCCCCACACTCTAGGCAATTGCCAACTACCACACTGTCCTTCAAGTTACCTGTTCCCCAGTGTCAGCCAACATTTATTTAACCAAAGACATACAAATGGCAAACAGACATAGGAAAAGATGCTCAATGTCACTAATTATTGGGAAATGCAAATCAAAACAACAATGAGATATCACCTCACACCAGTTAGGATGGCTATTATCAAAAAAACAAAGGTTAACAAATGTTAGCTAGGATGTGGAGAAATTGGAACTCTAGGACACTGTTGGTGAAAATGCAAAATGGTGCAGCTTCTATGGAAAACAGTAAGGAGGTTCCTCATAAAATTAAAAATAGAACTACCATCTGATCCAGCAATCCCACTTCTGGGTATATATCCAAAAGAATTGAAATCAGGATCTTGAAGAGATATTAGTACTCTCACGTTCGTTACAGCACTATTCACAATAGCCAAGATGTGGAAAAAATCTAAATGTCTATCAATGGATGAATGGATAAAGTGTGGTATCTGTAACAATGGATATTATTCAGCTTTAAAAAAGAAGGGAATCCTGCAATATGCAACAACATGGATGAACCTTGAGGACATTATTCTATGTGAAATAAAGAAGGGCAAATACTGCATGATTCCACCTATATGAAGCATCTAAAATAGTCAAACCATAGAAAGATAATAGAATTGTGGTTTCCAGGGGCTGGGAAGGAGAGGGAAATAGGGTGTGGTGTTGCTAATCAATGGGTATAAAGTTTCAGTTATGCAAGATGAGTAAGTTGTAGAGACCTACTGTATAAAACTGTACCTATAGGTAACAACACTGTATTGTACACTTAAAGATCTGTTAAGAGAGTATATCTCATGTTAAGTGTTCTTACTACAATAGAAGAAAAATAAAATTTAAAAAAAAAGCAAATAGGGAGTGGGGATGGCAAACCTGGAGAATCAGGAAAACATTGGGATGTGGAGACAGTCTGATATCCAGCTGCACTAACATCAACAAATTGCTTACCCTAGTTTTCCTTGTCTCAACCTTCCAGCCAGCACTTCTGCCCAAATTTCAGGTGACAGAAAAATCAAGTTGCTCATATAGAACTAAGATTGCCACAGGTGGTTGATAACACTGAGATTTTTCTTAGGAAAAACTGCTATTGCCCTCAAATATTCAGTAGTGTAAAGCTTTAATTCCTAGTTAATTGTTTTATATATCACTCAGACCTCAGATACAATTTTAGGAAAATAATAATCATCATTAATATCATTTATTCATTCATGCATAACCCTTAGAAGAATTTAATATGCTTTCGTGTACATCAGTTCATCTAAATACTAACCACTGTGAAATAGAGTTATTTCTGATTACAGATGAATATAAGGATGCTTATAAAAGCTAAGTAACTTGCCAGAGATAACACTAGATCTAAAAACTCTTTAGCACTAATTTTAAACACATTCTACTAATTTAGTTTGTCTTCTGTAAGGGTCCTACCTCACATCCATTCCCATTGGAGTCCTCTCCTCCTACCTGCAATTCAGTGTCTTTATCTCATTCCCTAACTGCTAAGGATGTCAAGGAATCCTGCCCTCCAGACTCTCCTCTACTCTTGCTCCATATAGCATGACTTTCTTGTGCCCTAACTCATGAGGTCATTGCTCTCTGTTACATAAAACAAAGTTGATATAAGAAAGTATTCTTGGGGCCGGCTCAGTGGCTTAGCGGTTAAGTGCACGTGCTCCACTTCAGAGGCCCGGGGTGCTCAGGTTTGGATCCCGGGTGCGCACGGACGCACTACTTGTCAAGCCATGCTGTGACAATGTCCCATACAAAGTAGAGGAAGATGGGCATGGATGTTAGCCCAGGGTTAATCTTCCTCAGCAAAAAGAGGGGGATTGGCATCGAATGTTAGCTCAGGGCTGATCTTTCTCACAAAAAAAAAGAAAGTATTCATGAGTTTTAAGGGGATCTGGCCTTATGTGTGACTCATTCCAGAGTTCACATTGGCATTTTAAGAACTTTCTGTGAACTTAACATAAAGCAGTAATTTAATGATGGAGACTTTTAAAATTGTTGTAAACTTTTTGGCTATAACAGTGCTTCCTACTCCTAGCTGAACTTTAGAATTATTAGGAATGCTATTTTTTTCATTTATTTATCCATTGTGATAGAGACCATAATAATCCTAGGATTTAAAAAGCATAAAACTTCCATGATTGGCTTTCTGATGCTAAGTCATATTGTTATATAGCACACTTAAGCAAGAGCCATATTTATTCTAAAGTACTTCTTGGAAGACTGCCCATTCTAATCTGGGTCTACATCACAACCTCTCTTCCCCAAAGAGTCTTTCCACACCAGCACCAGCACAGAAACTGTCTGATAATCCAGGATCAAACACCTTCTAAGTACTGTAGATCCACATGCATCACAAGTGGAGAGGGAAGAAGTACGATGAAAAGAAGTTTGAAGGTATGCATAGTGGAAGAAAATAATGAAAACCAAGAAAACTTTTCGTAACTATAAATATTTTTCTTGTGAACAGAAGAAATGGATTCTTAAGGCTATTCCAATAAAAAGAGATTTTCAAAGAAGATTTGAGTAATGTTTACCTTTCTGGATTAAATTTACATCTTCCTCAAATTATGAAATTTATGAAATCTTAGAGTTTTGAAGTTGGAGACTACTTTAAGAAGCATGTTGTCCAACCTCCCATTCAGTATAAGAATCTGTAATATCGGCAATTTATGATCATTCAGCATCTACTTAAGCCCACGGTTGAATCTATTGCATTTGCTTTCTAAACTATCCACCAAATTATCTTAGTTCTGACATCTGAAGTAAAAGGAATAAATCTAATCCCTTCATCACATATCACCATTTCAAATGATTCAGGCAATTATCATTTCTGTCTTATCAAACTAAACTTGATCATTTTCCTTCCACCATTACCCTCTTAGCAGTCACCTCCCCCTACACATTTGGATATATGTTTCAGAATATTTATTTAAAAAACAAAACAACAAGAACTCTTTTCTCTGAAGTCAGTCATGTCAAATCTTTTAAATTTCCTAATGAAAGAAATCAACTAAGGTCACTTTGGATAACTATAGTATAATACAGTATAGAAAGACTTGATTTTATGGATTGAGATTCAACTCCCCAATCTGTCCAGTGCTATAACTTTAAGAATTTACAACATTTTGTGAGAGATCAAAAGAGAGATGGGAAATTCTAAGTAAACATTGTTTCACACATTTTAATAACAGATATATCTTGTGTAATATTAGGTGCATTGTGAAACCGCTAGCATTGAAGAAACGGCAACTTAAAAAAAAAGGGAAAAGAAAAAACTTTTACTTTGCAATACAAAAGAAAAAAAAGAAGCAGCAGCAAGTTGATTTCTAACTTGACCTTGCCACAGGGAACTTCACAACTACATGGCAGTTGCGAATTGCAGAACTTCTATGACTATAGGTAAAAAAGCAAGTCTCTTCCGTACAGATTTTTGTTAGTATGGAAGAAAAAAATTTTAGAATCTCTCTTGGTTATGAAAATGTAAATATAATCAAAGTAGGCAGCCGATGCCCTGAGAAAAGTATATAACAGAACATTTTCTCCTCTGGCTTAGCAAATGTTGACCTTGAACCATCCCTTTGAGTGCAGAGATGGGGTGGAACAGGAGGACAAAATCTATTTGCCAAAAGGTCCTAGATACCCTCTGGGTTATTCCTCTTTTTTTGCAATCATCTTAGCCACCTTTGAGGAAGGCCCTGGGAAATATGCTCTCCTGGCCTGCTGAGCAGCGTCACCAGCTGCCTCCTGCAGGGCAGAATCTCGGTCTTAGTCTCTCTTGGTCCAAGTTGGCCTGCCTGAGCTTTTATCAATACATGACTGATTAATATTGCGTTATATTGCTCAGGTAACTCTGCCACAATGAGGAACTGGCTAAAGTGATGAGCATAAAGCCAGCAAATAGACATTCAAAGTTAACATTTTAAAAATATATTGATCAAGAGCTCATAATATACAAGGGATTATATGATTTACAAGCATTTTTCTCCAGATTACTTTTTAGGAGAAATTCCAGGTGGAGAGAATTTAATTAACATATGCCTTTCCAATAAACCAAATTACATCCATTTCAGATATTAATCTTGGAATTCTACTTTGTGATCTTTTACTTAATCTGACATGACACCTTCTCTTCCTTTGAGTTTCCCCAAAGACAAATAAGCCTGAGACGTAGTCTCACAGTTGCTGCCAGCACTGCAACTTTAGTTAGAATTCTTGGGCATGAGCAGCCACTTTAACAGGGCTATGCTTGCCTATGTGTGAGGACTTGAATGTCTTATGGACACCCCATCGGAACCCCAGAACACCCTCATCTACTTCCCAAAATTATCTCTTGTTTCAACATGGCATTTACAAAAGTAGTAATTGCTAGTGTGACTGGGATTCTTTAAATATTCTAGCCAACTGACTAATCCCATGAACAAAAATATTATTAAATATCAATATTAATATGACATGGGTTTTTAAACAGAGATTCATAATGAAGCATTTTAGAACATTTGAAATAGTTTATAATTTAAAATTATATTCAAAATAGAAAAATTATTTTATACTATAACAGCCATTCCCATTTTTAATTTGACTTGATTGCTTCAAATGATAGATCTTTAAAATTTTTGTGTTTTTCTAAATGTAAAAAAAACATCTGGAATTATCTGGCATTAATTTCCTACCTAGGATTTTCAAGCTTGAATATTAGGGGAGATATTGAATTTTAATACTTTCAAGCTTACTGATTACTGGTTCATCTCATGATCGAAAAAAAAAAGCTATTTTTGAAACTTGAGTTTCTCAGATAATTATAACCACAGAAACCTAAAAACATACACTAACAGATTTTGTCTGCCTAAAAACATACACTAACAGATTTTATCTAAAGACTTCAGATGGTTTGAATGGTTGATAAGAATGACAAATCACAGACAATCAAGAGGAAAGAAAAAAGTTGGTACTGCTATATGGTAGGTCTACACAGGGGCTATCCCTGTGTATTATCTCTGTTATCACCTATAAATTGGTCAGCTAGATTCAACACCAATACTAGAAAAACAAAATACTGGTTATATAGCATAAAGTTCAAGCTTCTTGTTCTTCCACAAACTAGTGATAGTACTTTTCACTTTGTTTTCTCTTCCTATTAAATCTACCCTAAATTCCAGCCAAAATGCATACCATTATTCTTGCAAAAATTCCCTGTGCTCTACTGTTCTCTACCTTGGCTAATGTTTTCCCTCTGCATGGAATTCTTGTCAATATTCACTTATCCTTCAAGAAATTTGACCAACTGTCACAATTTGTCTGAGACTGTCCCAGTTTTCCAGGACTCTCCTGGTTTGGGCACTGAAAATCCTACGTCTCTAGAAAACCCTTAATCCCGAGAAAATTAGGAGAGTTCACTCTACCTTCAAGACCAAGCCTAATGACCTTCATTCCTCCTCCACTTTATCAACCCACTCACTTGACTGCAAAGTAGAACTTGTCACTCTCAAAAAACTGCTTCACTGCTAAATGCTTAAAATTCATTATCTTTAGTTTCATGAAAAAAAAATACCATAACTTTCACATTTTTTTACACTAAAAAACATCTCATATCAATTGACTCCTTCCTTGTACTAGATATTCTGTACTCCACACAATCTGCAGTCTGCTCTTCTGCAGCCTGGTCTCTGTCCCAGGAGACATTCATGTACTGTCTCAACCAGTATCCGTTACAACTCTGGGTTTTGGATGGGTTCAGCCAATAAAGCTCAAACATGATATCAGAGGGTAAGAGGAGAGTGAGGCTGAGGAATTTATCCTCTTGTCTCCTTCCACTACGAAAGACCATATTTTTATTCTCAGTGGCCTTCTCCAAAAGCAAAACTCTCCTTCTCCTCTCTTTCTTTATCCCTCTTCTTCTCCCACCTCCTTCCTTCTGTAGCCTTTTGGGTCTAGGGGAGGTAATAGCTCCCTGCTGTTGATAGTCCTGGGGAATTTTAACATGCTTTATGATTTCTCAATAAAGTTTTACCATGCTTTATTGATTTCCAAAATATTAGTGTATAAGCTCTTACCTCTTTTAAGAATACCATCTATTTTCTACTAGAATCTGACGCATACATCCATTTTCTCCAAGTCTATAAATTCTGTTAGCTGTATTTCCTTCCAAATCCAACTCAATTTCAGAATTCATTATTTCAATCTTTGTCTCACCAGCATTCTTAACCATCTCACCTCCTAGTCCTTCTGGTTGTGCCCATTCAGCAATTTCTCTAAACTTGTATCAAACAAATCATATTCTTCTTGTATTAATACCCTAGTGGTTGAACATAGCTGGTAAAAAGTACAGATTCAAGTAGATTAGTGACTCTTCAAATAAAGAGGTGGGTACATCAGGAGTCACTAGGCAAGAGGCCTGAGGACATCAGAGGAGAAATAGGTAAGATAGCCTTCCCTCTGCCTCCCCCTTCCCAGAATAAAACCCAAACCAGCAAAGTCATGTCTAAACCATCCCAAAGCCCCTTACTAAAACCGTGAGCAGTATCACAGATGGCCTAGCAGAAGAGACATCTTAATATTAATTAATATTAAGGCACTAAATATCGAACCTTGAATGCTTTAATATCACCTGCTTATGGTCAGGAGTATCCTAGAGCACGAGGCATTGCCGCTCATTTAGATGGGATTTGATAGTGAGAAAGAGTAAAGTAGTAGAAAGAGGAAGGAAGAAGAGGCAGATAGAGCCTGGATGAATTTGTCAGAATCTGACATCAACTTCTAACCCCAGATCATATTTGTATTCTTTAAATAACACATAAATCAGAGAAGACTGAAGGAAAAAAAGAAAGTTAAAGACTACTGAGTGACACTAAATTTAACTTATTCCAAAAAGAGAATAAAAACCTTACAAAAGCTGTTATCTTTGAGGATCTAGAAAAAAACTATTCACCCTCAAATTAGAATAGTCAAACCATGAGTAGTGTCATGAAAATCATCCTGCTGTTCATCCAAACCTGTCTTTGAACAGAGACACTCATATCCATAGTATTTGGAGAGATTTCATTAGGAGGGACCGTGCATTTTTATTTAAAATGAAGGTAGTTAAGGCTGCTCCCATGGACTGTGATTTGGCGACTGTATGAGTAACATGAGGTAAGTTTATTTTGTTTTTCTTAGCTACACAGGGCAGGAATACACTTAGTCATTTCCTTTATCAGGAGGGAAATCAAAAGCTTAAGGAACCAAGAATCCTAGGAGCTACATTTCCTAGTGTTAACCTAAATATAAAGAGCCAAAATGAGATGTAAAGGGGCGTGTATTTTGGGATCAAAGAATTGCAATTAGGGAAGTTCAGATTCAGGTAGAAACCCAAACAGTGTCCTGATTGCAGGAGAGGGGCTCAGGGTTTTCATGGGGGAAAACGAGGAAGATGAGTTAAGTGGTGTTAAAGAAGACTTCATTGGTGCTAGAAGAGGCAAGGCTAGGTTTGTACTTCATAGATTCGTTAGCAATTCAGGCATCAGCAAAGACCAATTTCATCAGTCCTTACAAACAGGATATTCTTGTCCTTACTGACTTCTTGGAATGTTGGTGGTTTGTTCCAGTTTGGAAGACGAAGAAAACAAGAAGTGCAAGGCAATTCCTCTGAAATGGCCATTCTGGCTCTATTTTAATATGGCTCCACTCATGTCATCTCTCACACCTTTTAGTGTGGTTTCTATTTAGGTTTCACCAGTGAGAGGCACTTGTTGGAAAAACAGAGGCCATTATTCTTCTTCTATTTGGTCAGACATGTGGGCTTTAGCAGATGAGAAATTGAACCTTCCAGGTGTTCGCTCACGAATCACCTGCCTTGGTGTTAAATACAGCTGTGCCCATCATGGATGCTTGTCTGAGTTTCCTGAGCCAGATAATAGGAGTAACTTCTGATTCATGGAAAACCCCCTGAGAACCGGAGAGTTAGTGGTGGCCTTCCCTGAACTTTACTCCCTCAGCTTTTCCAATAATTTTTAAAGCAGCTTCTTCCCTGTATTAACCTCCTTCCTTCTCAAAATATCTACAATTTTTTCTTTTCCTGAACAAATCCTGATAGAGTTTAGGGTTCCTTCCCATGATCATATAGCTAACCAAACTCTTTCTTATTTTATAGAACAGACTTATAAATACTAAACAAAATACTGAAATAATATACCCCTGTCTGGTAGCATGATAGGAGTGAAAAGGGACTGTTTCAGTGGAAAAGTGGGGCAAAAAAGGCGGAACGATTAACTGCCATCCTCTCCCTAAAAGTGGATTGACAATCAAAGACTAAGAATGAGCAGGAGAATGATTTAAAAAAATCATTTAATTCTCAGGCAAAATTGGAAAACAAAGAAAGTTTTATCAAGAAGACTAAGGAAAACAATAACTGTCCAAAAGGATTTTGTTCTCTAGGTATCTTGCTCTAAGGTTCAAGTATGGGTCATTTTCTTCCATCAAAACTGAAGTCACCTTTCTCCATAGAATTTAATGGTTCTTCACCTCGGTGATTTCTTTTCCCTGCTCTTTGGAAAGCATAGGTGGGTAGTTGAGAGACTGTATGGTGGAGTGTGGGAAGGGCTAATTCACTAGCTATTTAGTTAAATTCTCTTTTGTGATTATATAATCTTCAGGTTTAGGAGAAAACGGTAGAGCAAGTATGGTAATACCTTTGCGGGTTTTTTGTGTTTGATTTCTCTTCAAGGAAAATAGAGAAACTCTATTGATATATTCAAAGTTCAATAATAAATATATTTTCCCCTTCAAATACATCTGGCCGGGCCAGCCCCGTGGCATAGCAGTTAAGTGCACACGCTCCACTGGGGGCAGCCCTGGTTTGGATCCCGGGCACGCATCAACACACTGATTTTCAGGCCATGCTGTGGCAGCGTCCCATATAAAGTGGAGGAAGATCGGCCTGGATGTTAGCTCAGGGCCAGTCTTCCTCAGCAAAAAGAGGAGGATTGGCATGGATGTTAGCTCAGGGCTGATCTTCCTCACACACACACAAAAAATACATCTGGCAAACGTAATATGTCATATTCCTAATATTTATTCTTTTATATAACTAAGAAAATCGAAGACATTGAATAAATTAGATCTTTAGTCCTCTGATCAGGACTTAAAAGTAATTGAAGCTATAAGAGATGAGTCTCCATTTCCATTTCTGGTAATTAGCCTTGGAGGACGAGCTATTTACAAAAAGTTTTGTATCTGATAGACAGGTGTTGGGGACTGGAAATGTGAGGGAAGGGGAAAAGCTGTTAGCTGAAAGAACCCATCAGAGAGGAGACTGCTATGATGTACATCCGGGTGATGCCTGGACACCCACCTTCAACTCTTTTGACCTCCCTCCTGAGAATGAGAACAAAGCACAGGACACAGGGGCCCTATGCAGCCAAGTCACATCCCATTCATTGCCAGCCGCAAATGTCTCCATGAAGAAGCTTCCTATAGTGAGAATCACCTCCCTTAACGCCAAGAGTGTGAGGTTCAGGGATGGATTAATAGTACCCTTACTTTTCTTTACTTTTTTTTTTTTTAATAAATAAGCCTCTTTATCTTCCTGGTGGGTGATTTTAAGATTGCTTAATTCAGTGGAAATAAGCAGGTGGATTAGAGAGTGTTGAAATAAACTATTAAAAGTAAGCCAGCCCAAGAGTCATTCTGCAACAGTTTACAGGTACATTTCTCTTTTGGAGTTCTCTCCCCTAAAGGTAAATTATTTTGCAAACAGATTTTTAAAATAGTACACACAAAAAGAAAAAGCCTCAGAAAATTTCTAGTAATTATTTAATAGGTAAGTATCTGGAAAAAAAAGGAAATTACATACAACTCTTTCTTGCAAGTCATGCAAAAGTTGGTTCCTGGGGCCAGCAGGAGTAAACACCAAAGGTTTTTTCTCACTCCACCAAAGTCCTCTGCACGCTGAACTGTTTGTTGTGACATTTGGAGAGTATCTTGGACTTGGCATTTTTCTTGCAGAGATCATTTTTGTAGGCTTCCTGTTGCAAGTTGGTTTTCCAGAAGCAGACACAGAGAGAGAGTTTGGGATGCAGGATGACTATTAGAGGATGTGGAAGGGGCAGGAAGCAGGATTGGGCAGAGTGAGCAGTTGAACAGCAATGCATTTCCCAACAAAGCCTCAGCTAACCCTGTGCAGAGGTCTGGTGCATACATGGCTCATTCCTAAGTGGACCAAAATGGCCAGGCCTTTATACCTCACCGGGATTAGTAATCTGATGTGGACTGCCTTAGGAAGGCTGTCCCTTGGGTGAGGCAGCTCTCCACAGCTTAGGCAAATATTGAATGAGCTAAGAGTTGGGGGCTATCTGCTGACAGCTAGGACAAGTCCTGCCTTGGAGGAGAACTGCCCATTTCCATTTCACCACAGTCCCTCCCATGTATTAATTATAGTTGTTGTTCAGTAGGGATTAGAATTCACTGGGAGAGACTTCTAGTTATTTTTTACCTTCAAGTCCAGAATCATTTAGTTTATCTGGTTTGGCCCCAAATAATAAATAAGGATATCTAATCTCAGTCTCTATGGGCTGTTTAAATTTTCAGTATTATTCCTCTTATAACTTGGGTACATAAATTAATTAAAATATTTTTAAATTCCAACCAAGGGGCTTTTAAGCGTACTTATGATGTTTGAAAACAAGTTTAATTTTACTATGGAGCTTCTCTGAACCAACTCTTGGCTTCATCTGGTTTCATTGAATCTACTCTTGGCTTTGAAATCTAGATTTGATTTATCAGGCCTGTCAAGGCTAAGGTATATCTCTCTTTTTAAAAATGGTTCTGTCTTGAATGATGTGTGGAGCATGATTTGTGGGGTAATGTCATCAGCTGTAGCTATTGTTGATGCTAACTCTGCAGAATGCTGTGTACTGAGGGTTGGGCAGATTTAGCTTATCCGCTTCAAAATGCTGGCAGAACACAAAGAGCCTGTGCTCACTGGCTTTCAGTAATTGTACAACCAACAGTAGACTGTAAGGTCACCCACTGAAAAGAGCCAGAGGGTTTCAAGAGCATCCTTTTAATGGCCTTTTTATTAGAATTTATTTTGATCAAGTGGTTTCAACATAAAATGGGTTTGTGTTTAAGTTTAACAAGATGGCTAGGTCTCTTCCCTTACTAAGTTTTTATACTGGTCAAAAAATTAGATTCTTTTGTTCATTGTCTCCCTTTTTTGATTCAGAACATTCTACTTTGGAGCCTTCCCATTTGAATGGAAGTTATTTCCTACTTTTCCAAACATCTGTCAGTGAACTGCAATACTGTGCCAGTTGTGATTTTGTGTGTTTTATTTTTTTTAATTTTGGCAATACCATTCTAATTATCTTTGCCTAGTTGGTCTTGAAAAATAGATATTGTTATAACCCAGGGTTTAATTTATATCCTATTGATTAGAGTATGACTGTTCTTGGGATTTCCCCCAACATCTACACAGAATCTCCATAATGAAGTGATATTTCATTTCAGAAATGAAGACTCTTTATAGACTTTATCCTCTAAAATATCTAGCCCAATTCAGTCTCTGCATTTTGGGTGTAGAATGCTTGAGGACATAAGAAGGTTGATAGATGGTCTCACTTTTTATCAAATCTAAGATGCCATTGATTGTAACATGAAAACTAATTTCAGAGATGTTAATATGTGAAAAACTGATGAAATGTAGAATTATGATACACTTGTTGCCCCAGAGCACCATTTTTTTTTCAATAGATTTTAATTAATGGAGTTCTTACAAGGAGTTTTATATGCACAATCTTTGATTTATTGCAACATACTGCAAACTCCGACTAAGGGTAGAGCAAACTTAGAGTGGCCCTGCAGTGACAAATGTATGAGCAGATATACCATTTCCAATCATGAGAGCAATAAACATTTTGTAGAATCCAGAGTCAGCTGACCTAGAATAATAATGGTTATTAGAACACGGTTATACAAATTCACATTATAGGGCAACATTAAGCAGACTTTGGGGTCATTACTCAAATGTGAAGCAACTATATCGATTCTGGTGACAGCAACAGAATACAGCTTGACAAAATATGAAGCTGAAGGTTTAAATCCAAAGGTTTGAGGAAAGGAGTACTGATTTTTAGCACTGAGAGCTCCAAAGAAATTATTGCTTTCATAAAAATATCAACTCACTCTCTCAAAAACAAACAGAAAAAAAGAGACGGACACACAGACAGACTCTTTATATTAGGTATTTAATGCTCTCATAGTAGAACCATTTTGTTTTGAATGGACTATAACTACTTTCAGTAAAACATTAGTCTCCCAGGGAATAGAAATGGCTCCTCTCCTTCTACCCTGAAGTATTTGGTATATACATGTCTACAGCGAAATCCACATTGTCCATTTGGGACTTATTTCATGAAAGTCAAGGTGTCTCAGAGACTTCGTTGGACTGGACTCCAGGAAAGGAATAATTCTGGCTTCCTAGAATGAGGCCCAGTCTCTTCAGTACCAGAGCCCTCATTACAAGTGAGTAAGTCGTCCTCTGGGACAGGGCCATGGGTCCTTGTCATAGAAATCCTGACAGTCATTTTCTTGAAGTATATGTGTAAGAAGACATGCTAGTGTTTATGGCTTGTTATTGAGTCAGTCCATAGCTTAGAATCATTAACAAACATAAAGAAAAATAAACATTTTCATCATATATACCTGGAGTGGCACCAAGAGTCATAGAAACATCTCTGTCTCCAATTACTGGGGGCCAGCCAAGCAATGACACTGCATCTTGGCAAAGATGATTTGACCTTACGACAATTTAAGGGAAGCACAGAATTCTGCAATAACAAAATAGATAACCTATCACAATCGGCTATATTTACCTACCACCATTTAATGAAATGTTTAAGGTAAATTACACAAAGTATGTTCTTTTACTTTAAATTAGATTGGAAGAGAAAAAAGTTAAAAATATCAACATAACAATTGACAAAAAAGGAGAAAAGGCTACAGTATAAGATAGATATGTAGTTAAATCATCTATAATGAACAATTGAAATCTTTTTTTCTGCTCTTTGACAATGACATGTGCCTCAAAAATCATCCTGAAAAGCTCTGAAGAGAAGTTATGAGAGAAGAAAATCAGGGAATCTGTTTGCATATTAAATGAAATCAGAAACAATGACTTTGGAGATTCACCTTTGTGACCTCAAGGACTAGTTTCGTGTGTGCGGTAGTCATCTTGGCTCGTGCTTTAATACTGTCTTCAGGAAATGCCATGTCGTGGAGATGAATGAAGAAATACAAGCAAAGTATAGTCTTTAAAAAGAGGAACTAAAAGAGAAAATTTAATGGGCAGATTTTTTTAATTTATCCCTTCTCACAGAACTCGCCCCCCATCTGTTTCCTTTGTTTTCCAATATTCCCATACAAATAGGAAAAGTGAGTTATATTTTTCTATTACACTCCTGTTTCTATCAATATCTCCTATGTAGTATTTACTGCTTTGATAGTGTTATTTTATCCCTGAGCATACGAGGGAGCAAATAAAATATGGCAACACATTATTTTACAGCCAGCACTCAAAGGGCTATAAATAGAGCATATCTCTTGTGGCAAAGGCAAAAGAATTTCCATTAAACTGTTCACATTTATTTTGCTCCTTTTCTGTCCTAAGTATGTCTGAAAATCTTTGCAAAAGAAGTTAAAATGGTTACTCATAGAATTTTTGTAATAAACCATCTTCATTATTTAATATTTGCTCTTGGTGCTAAATTGATGCCAGGTTTGACAAGTGACGCATTTTCCAAAGTTACTGAAAGATAATTAGATCCTCTAGGCTGTAAATCTTCCTATGACAGGGACTCTATCTAATCTAAAGCAATATATCCTTCTCTCTATTAGAGCTTATCAATATATAGTGAACTCAATGGTTTACAGAGAAGGAAATATTGATCAATTACAATGATGGTGACGAGTGTCATTATTCAAAAACATTACAACACCTTTATTTATATTTAACTGTTTTCTAAATAAGGTTATTATAGTTAAGATATTCTGCATCATTTAATGTGCTGTCTCCCCCTTTCTATTTCTGAATTTATATTAAATTCAAAGAAATCTGTATACCAGCTACCTATGCTGACCAATCTAATCACCATTCATAAACATGAGCAAACTACTAAGTATCACTAGAGACGACTTGGGGACCTCCTTATGCTGAAAAAGAAATCCCAACATAAGCAAACAAACACAATAACACACTCTAAATCAAAAGAGATCGTTTGGAGGATAAAATAAAACTTTCATAAAAATTCTGAGTGAATTACTTACCTCAAACCTTAGCTTGTTGGCATGGTAACCAGGACGCCGTGTCTGTTCCAGCTAGCTTCATCTCCTAACATGTAACTACATCTCCATCACATTAGCCAGCCTGGTGTCCAGACAGGCAATTGACTGGAACATGTCATCCAGCCAAGTAACAAGACTATCGAAGCTTAGGGGAGGTGACTCCTTTACAACCCGCAGTGAGATAGGTGATAGGGAGCGTGACTCCAAAGTAGTGTTTGTAGACCTGAAACCCTCATTTATTGATGAAGTTTGTGCTGACACTTACCACTGGCTCTTCCACCCTGTGCAGCACATCACCGGCAGGGAATATTCTGCAAATAACTATACCCAAGGGCACTGTACCATTGTCAGGGAAGTCATTGACTTAGTCTTGGACAGAATTCACAAGTTGGCCAATGAGTTCAGAAGTCTTTAAAAAAATCTTGGTTTTTCACATCTTTTTTGGGACAACATAGTCTGGGTTTATCTCCTGCTTATGGAAAGTCAATTGAATAAGGTAAGAAGTCCAAGTTCACATTCTCCATTTTCCTAAACCCTGTTGCTGTAACTAAATTCCACGTCCCTATAACTCCATCCTCACCACCCATACTACCCTGGGTCACTCACTGAGATTGTGCCTTCCTAGTAGAAATTGAGATATATGTATATATACAATCATGCCTTGCTTAACAATGGGGATATGTTCTGAGAAAGGCATCATTAGGCAATTTCTTTGTTGTGCCAACATCATAGTGTGTACTTACATAAACCTAGATGGTATAGCCTACTACATACCTAGGCTATCTGGTACTAATCTTATGGGACCACCATCATATATGCAGTCCATCATTGACTGAAACATTGTTATGCAGTGCTTGACTGAATATGTATTTATATATATCTCCTCAATATTGAATACACAACCTATAATAACTTAACACTCTTATTAGATTAAAAAAACACTCCATAACTTCTTCCTTCATATTTGAAAATGACTTGAAGGTAGATCTGCCAGAATTCCAAACCAATATTAAATGCTATTCTTGTATCCAGTTCCTTTTGGCAATATAAGCCCCAGTCATCTCTGCTTAAAAAGCTCACATTAAACAGCTATTTTACGAGAGGTTTGCAGAGCCAGCCAACTGGATGGTGTAATATGACCCTCACCATGATAAATACATGGATTGGGAGATGACACGTAACCCTTGCTATGTTTTGTACCATGGCACTGTGGTTCCCAAAAATCTACATTCTGCCCTTTCCACAATCAAAAAAAGTATACTATCCAGTTTGTAGGTTGATATCCCACTGGTTTCCGGGTTACTATTAACAATCAGACTCATATTGTGATCCCTGGAGGAGATTTGGCCAAGGTACAGCCATTGCTGAGGACTAGACCCACCTGGATCATAGATTTGCCCCAAAGTATTCCAATCATACCTTTGAAAATGAATAATAGCTTGGAGGAGGGAGAGTGTGCTGGGCATTTAACAACATTACTACTCCAGAGAAAGATCATGAGAAATGTGGTGGGTGTAGGTTCTGTTGATGGAGAGAGTGAGGAAGAAGGAGAAGAGTACTAATTACTCTTTTTTTCTGTGCTACAGAACTTCAGCTTCCACACTAGCTACAGACGGCATGGCTATCTGGTTAGGTGGTCTTCACTTTCATCTGTGATCACGTCTGATTTTTCCGTATGTATCTGTAAAACTTTTACATTGCATTTCTGAAGTTAAAGATTTTGTAAGAAACAGATATAATTAGCAATCTCAGTGCTATTGAAGTAGATACAGAAACCACAAAACTAGAGGAGGCCATAATAAAGAAAAAATAGAAGAAAAGAAAAATATATTTTTATATATTAGAAATATGATAACTGAAATTTAAAATTTCAGTAGAAGGAAAAAATAATAAGATAAACATAGGTGAAGACAAAATTACTGTTCTCCAAGACAGAGCTGAGGTAATGTCTCAGAACACCTAAACTAAGGTGTGTTAAAAAACAAAAGGGTAGGGATTTTTGCCTGCTTCCTATTGTATTCACAGAGCCCAGAGCTCAACATTTACGTAGAGTTATTCAATAAATATTTACTGATATAGTAATGAAGTGATGAATAATTATAAAGCAAAAGACAAAAATGATGTAAATTATTAAAGTAAGGAGAAGGGAGAATCAATACAGGAAGGATAATATCTGCCTAAGAGGAATTCTAGAAATAGAACTTCTTTAGGAAGAAAATATAAAGAAAATTAAAAGAGGGAGAAACTTTTTAAAAGCATGGATTTCCTGAACTGAAGAAAAGTATAATCTCCAAAATGAAATGTCCTACTTTGCGCCAAAAATAAAAATGAAAAATTAATCCATACAGATGCATATCCTAATAGAGTTTCAATCCCAAAATAAAAAGAATATGCTTAGGGGCCGGCCCGGTGGCGCAAGCGGTTAAGTGCGCGCGCTCCGCTGCGGCGGCCTGGGGTTCGCTGGTTCGGATCCCGGGCGCGCACCGAAGTACTGCTTGGTAAGCCATGCTGTGGCGGCGTCCCATATAAAGTGGAGGAAGATAGGCACCGATGTTAGCCCAGGGCCGTCTTCCTCAGCAAAAAAAAAAAAAGAGGAGGATTGGCGGATGTTAGCTCAGGGCTGATCTCCTCACAAAAAAAAAAAAAAAGAATATGCTTAAAAGCTTTAGAAAATAAATCTAGATACCGACAAAGGAAAAAGAATCTGACTGGTATCAAGCTTCTCATTAGCTAAACTGAAGGCTGGGAGACAACGGAACAACGTCTTTGGAATTTGAGGGGAAATTAGTTTCAAAGCAAAACTCTATACCCAGTCAAAATAGCAATCAAATTTGAGGAGAAATTAAAAGCATTTTCAGATCTTCAAGATTAAGAATGACTGCCTCCTTGCAGCATCCTTCAAAAACCTTGAGTTTGTATTCCTGAAAAGTACATAAGGAAATCAAGAAAGAGAAGCACATTTGGATTTATTGGAATTATGCAATGAAATCTCTGCAATCAGTTCAAATGAAAACAGGAAGTCAGAGAGTTCTATAAAAAGTTTCCTTAAGGAGAAGATGGATTTCATTCAACAAGCTGTATGATTAAGATCTTGAAAGATTTTACCAACATGATTAAACTTATAGGGTGTTTTGCTGTCAGTAATAACAAAGAAATAGAATTAGAAACTCTTTGGAGAACAAAAAGCTGTGTAAGAAACCCACAGACTGTATAGTGAACACTCTAAAATATAACATGATTTTGAGCACTAAGAACGTGGAATGGGGGTGGCCCAGTGGTGCAGTGGTTAAGTTCGGTCCATTCTGCTTCAGCAGCCTGGGTTCACAGGTTCAGATCCCAGTGCAGACCTACACCACTCGTCAGCCATGCTGTGGCAGTGACCCACATATAAAGTAGAGGCAGATTGGCATAGATGTTAGCTCAGGGCTTATCTTCCTCAAGCAAAAAATGAGGAACATTGGCAACAGATGTTAGCTCAGAGCTAATCTTCCTCAGGGAAAAAAAAGAACTTGGAATGGTCTCTTTTGTTTGGTACAGTTTTAATTATATAGGATTACATCCCCTTTCAATGGGTCCCATTACAGTACTTTGATTGAAATAATATTTATATGTTTTTAATATTGTTTATGCATAATATTCATCACACATAATTTTATTATGAGGTTGATTTGCTTTTAATTTTTGAAATCAACCTTTAATGAAAACACAGACAATAACATAAAACTTTAAAAAGTGAGACACAACATAAGTTGGCAAATCAAACAATGGAATGGCTGACAGAATTTAGGAAATGGAAAGGACAAAGAGAATTAAAGAAAATATAAGTATACTGCTTTCTTTATCACTTGTCAAGTGAGGTCAGCAAGTACTGGTAAATTACATGAATCAAGAAATATTTGTTGAAGAATATTATTTAAAGTCATAAGTATAATATTAGAAGCATCATCAATAATATAAATAATAATGGTACTAGAAAAGGGAAAGGTAGGAGTTAGTGTGATGATCTAAACACAGTAGATACTGTCTAAAGTTGATAAATTAAGAAATAGAAATAAAAACATATAATTTAGAGAGCCAGTAATAACCACACGTGACTCGAAAACACAAATTCTTTAAAGTGTTTACAACTGCAGATTATAGCTAGAAATGAGGACAGAGGAAGTAACTTTCATTTTTTATTTTTATTTTTTTTTAAAGATTTATTTATTTATTTTCCCCCCAAAGCCCCAGTAGATAGTTGTATGTCATAGCTGCACATCCTTCTAGTTGCTGTATGTGGGACGCGGCCTCAGCAGGGCTGGAGAAGCGGTGCCTCGGTGTTCGTCCGGGATCTGAACTCGGGCCGCCAGCAGCGGAGAGCATGCACTTAACCGCTAAGCCATGGGGCCGGCCCGGTAACTTTCATTTTTTAAAATTTCCTTCTAAACTACCTTAAGATGAGATGATAGAGATAGAGATAGAGATAGAGATAGAGATAGAGATAGAGATAGAGATAGAGATAGAGATAGAGAGAGAGAGAGAGAGAGAGAGATAGAGATGATAGAGATAGAGATAGAGATAGAGATAGAGATAGATAGAGACAGAGACAGAGATAGAGATAGAGATAGAGACAGAGATAGAGATTGAGATAGAGATAGAGATAGAGACAGAGATAGAGATAGGGAGACATAGGTATAGACTTTCCTCTTCTTGTTTCCTTTCTGCAGGAAGACATCATGATTTCTCTTAAAGTTATCTTCACACTCACATCACCTAGTAGTTCTTCTCTATTGACCAGATTAATTAGAACAGCAATACCTCTTGGTTATTATTACAATTATCATCCTACCCTCTATTTTATAGCATTCTGCAAAGCTTTTACGCACATTCTCTCAGTTAATCTACTGAGTAAGTTATTATCCCCATTCTATAATTTGTGAAACTTTGTTTCCAATCAGTTAAATAATTTCCTCCAATCATTCCATTTTTCAAAAAAACGCGTGTGTCAGAAACTGTGATAGGCACAGGGATCCAACGGTCAGGGACACATCCCAGCGGGAATGGCCAACGTTAATCACACCAATGAATATATGATGAAAAATGGAGATAAGTGATCCACAGGAAAGCAACACGGTTTCATGAAATCTATTTAAACCAATCTGTTTTAAGTAGGATGAGTGGAAATTAAAAAGGCAAGGGAAGGAGAGGTGCTTTAGAAAGGAAAATAGCCTGAGCAATGGTCCTGAGAGGCGGAGCACTGTCTAGCAAATGAACTGTGGCTGCAGTGCTGGAGCAAACAGCACAAGGGGAGCAGTAGTGGAAGATAAGGTTAGAGAAGTGGGCAGAGCCAGACTCTGCAGGACCTGTAGGCCATGTTCAAGACTGCCATCTTCACCCTAAGGACGATGGGAAGACATTAAAAGACAAGGAGATATAATATGATCAGATTTATGTTCTAAAATAAAAATTCCAGCTACAGTATGGAGAAGCCAATCTTTGGAAAGCTGAGTTTCTGTGCATATGTTCAGTCTCCAAGTCCAGCGCTCTTTCCACTAGAACCACCTTTCGAGAGATATCTTCCAACTGGACAAATAAATCACTTGAACATTTTTTCTTATAGTACAACTTTCAGCAAAATATGAAGAGTTGAACACCATTATCTTTGTTAAATACTGCCCAGAACACTACCTGAACATTTAAGAAAATGATCAAATACTGGGCGAATAAACAAATATATTGCTTCTATGTAACTTTTTAAGTCATTATGCAAAAAGATGCCATCCATGTATCTCTTAGACCTGTATTTCCCTTCCACGGAATATCAATTATTTCTCTTTGCTCTTCTCCTCACCCGAATAAGGAAAATGTGTCTTGAATATTGTTAACCAGCAATAGTGAAGAATTTCGATAAAATATAGGGGAACAATGTAGAAAGAAGGGAAGGAGAAAAAAGGGACTCTGACTTCTCAAAGAGTCATTTAATCTAAGAAGGGCTTACGTGATTGAAAGGGTTATGTGAACCCCATATTTGGGTAATGAGGTGAAAGAAAGAGAAACAAAATACCAGAGGTGTGAGGAAGTAGTAACTAGTGAGCATGGAATGACAGAGATAACTAAGTTAACAAGGTGGACATATAAGAAGACACATAAACACAAAGATACATACAAGGCCCATGCAGATAATAAAACATGCAGACAAGTATGCACATGTATGCATGGCCACAGGTATTTACACAAACCTACATGTGTGCAAACCCTCTCAAGTCAGAACACAGTCATGACACATTTGAAACAGCCAAGCACCTACTTGGGTGCAAAAGAAAGCTGGTATAGCCTATAAAAGTTCATATGTGTACCTGTGTGTGCAAGGGTGTTTCAGGCGACTATCAATACCTACAGCAAAACTCAGAATGCTAGCAAATGAGAGGAGGCAGCTGTTTTTTTATACTTAGAATATACCAAAATCCCATCTTCGAATGCAATATAGTCCAGTAGCCTTTGTCTTGTTTGCCCCCGATCCATCATGTTGCAGGTGATTCATTTACATCGAATATCAGATTTAAATACCAATTAATCACTTCAGGGAAAGACCTCAACACATTAATTTGGTAAGAAAATGTTTAGGAAGCATCTTACATAAATATTCTTATATCTTCTTCTCAGCTGATGGTATCTTGAACACCCACACACACACTTTTAGTTAACAATGTGCCAGAAACTATTATCCTTGTTTTTACCTTCCCACACATAATTGTATCCCTTCTTCCCCTAAGCTTATTTTCAGGTTGTAAAAAGATTGGAACACAATGTCTATTTCTATTATCTTTGAAGACTAAACTAATAAGACATATTTCCAGCTGAGAAAGTATATTTTAGAAGTTGGTGTTCGTGGTTTATAATAATGAAATCAAGAAGACTGAATAATTTGAAATGGATTTACATTAAAGAAATTCTTTTTAACAAGGGAAATTTTTTGTGTATATTAGAATTTAGGAATCTTTCAGCATACAAGACAGTCATAAATTTACAAAACCCTTTTATTTTTTTCAGGGTATTTAATGAAATGTTGATAGCATATAATAGTATATAAGATTGAGACATATTTTGACTTTTACATACACAGGACTAAATCAAGAGTGTAAAACGTTAACTAAATGAACAAATTCTCTATGAATAAGACCCCTATTAATAACAAGCCCAGATTTGTAAGGAATGTAGTCTTTTGGTACTAAGTCTGTAATGGCACAACCCGACAAAAGAAGAGATACAAGATGTCTCTAGTATAGGTCTCCAAAGTCCATCTCAGGGACCACTTGTCTCCCTCAGCAAAATGATCCGATTGTCTGAGAGACCAAGAAACTACAACAACAAAAAAAAGTCTTCCTGATTTTTTTATCCACATAACACACACTGTGTATTTTATCCTTGGAAGTGGGGTACTTATTGACAGTAGATATATCAATTAGCACTTTCTGATGATGAAGAAAAACACCAACTCTGATTTACGTAAGAAGATGGAAAGTTCTGGAAGAACTGAACACCCAGGCTGTGAAAAGAGCAGGAAGTAGTGAAGCAACAGAAATTTACAGACAATCCTCCTATGTACTCATTGGATGATTTAGACAGATGATCTTTTGAATCTGTATATTTCCATGCGGGAATGAAATTGCTAAGAGTGACACCTGATTGTCCTTGGGTAAGTCAACGTTCATATTTTTGTAAACCTAAGGGCAGATGAGTTCAAGGGGTAGGTTACTGTGGAATGCAGAAGAGGCATTGCTCCAGAAGACGGGAGGATACTACCAGAACAGAGGCCGAAGACAGAAATGTGCTGTGCATACCTGACTGTGGTAGCCAGCCTCCAAAACGGCCCTTAATAAACCTGACGCCTTTGTATAGTCTCCTTCATGTCGATCAAGGCTGGTCTCTGAGACCAGGAGAATACAGTAGAAGTGAAGCATATTTATGACTTCCAAGCCAGGGCCATAAAAGTCCCTGGAACTTCTGCACTGGTCTCGCAGATTGTTTATTCTAGAAAAAAACCAGCTGCCATGCCACAAGAACACCCCAGTGGCCCTGTGGAGATCCCCATGTGAAGACAAACTGAGAGCTCCCTTCAACAGTCAGCACCAACTTGCCAGCCATAGGAATGAACCACTTGGGAGTGGATCCTCCAGGTCCAGTCAAGGCTTCAGATGACTGCCACCGCGGCCAACATCTTACTGCAGTCTCCTAAGAGGCCTGAAATAGAACCTGCCCAGCCAGACTGTTCCAAATTCCTGACTCAGAAATGATGAGAGATAATAAATAATTATTGTTGTTTCAAGGCACTAGAATTTGGGGTAATTAGTTATATAGCAATAGCTAATTAATAAAGTGACCTATAGCCACTAAAGAGGAACATAAATTTGAGAGGTTTATGGACAAGTCAAACCAGCAAGAATTAGGGTATAGACCTGATTAATCAACAGATGTTTATTAATTACCTGTAAAATAGTGAGGCTGTATTACATAATAATTAAGGGCATGGGCTTTGAAACTAGCCTGCCTAGGTTAGTATCCTAACTACTCTACTGTGTGAGCTTCAGCAAATTGCTTACTGGGCTTTGAGACATAATACCAATTTTTCTCATTTGTAGAATAGAGCTGATACTTAACTCAAAGGTTAGTTGTGAAGATTATATGACATGATCCAATAAAACACTTAGAACTTTGAGCAGCAAGCATATAATACTTACATAATATGTAATATATAATATATATTTATTATATATATACCCACATGTACATATACATATGTATACATAGATATATATCCATGTACTGACATACATCCATATACTCATTAATCCTTATAACAACCTTATGATATATGTACTACTGTATTTTCCATTTTACTGTTGAGCAAACTAGGGCACAGCTAGTAAGGTTAAAGCCATGCTTCAAATCTAGACAGTCTGTTACCAGAGTTTGCACTCTTTATTATGATATAGCATCCCCTAGTTAATTAAGACATGCTCCATAAATGCTTGATACTACTGAGAAATCATGCCAGTTGATGTTGGAAATAATACATCCATCATCTTTTTTTCTTAAGGAGGTTACATTTTAGATGAGAAAATGAGATTGATAATAAAATCAAAGATTTGTTAGGAACATTTTGTTTTATAGAAATGTAATATGTTTCATTATGGAGAATTAATATTTATAAAATAGTCTCTAAGAACTAGTAATGGAAGAATACCTCTATATAAACATGTTCTTGATAGAATAATTATGTATGTACATCTGGGGGCTCTGATGTAATGTGCACAAAACATCCTAAGTGTGTTTTAGAGTTTTCAACTTTTCCCTCACTGTCCAGTTGTCAGCCAGCATTTCTCATTGTTTTCCATGTACAATCTCAGAAATCTCATTCACCTGCCCCTGATTGTACTCCTAATTTGCTTTAAATTGAGAAATGAAATAGCCAAGTATAGTAGATTGAATAATGTACTCAAAAATTCATAGCCAGCCCCGCTGGACTAGTGGTTAAGTTCAGCGCACTCAACTTTGGCAGCCCAGGTTTGGTTCCCAGGCAAGGACCTACACCACTCATCAGTGGCCATGCTGTGGTGGTGGCTCATATATAAAAAGAGGAAGATTGGCAACAGATGTTAGCTCAGGGCAAATCTTCCTCAGCAAAAAGAGGAAGACTGACAACAGATGTTAACTCAAGGCGAATATTCTTCAGCCAAAAAAAAAAAAAAAAATTCATGTCCACTTGAAACCCCAGAATTCGGCCTTATTTGGAAACAAGGTCTTTGCAGATGTAATTAATTAAGGTGAGATGAGGTCATACTGGATTAGGATGGGCCCTAAATCCAATAACTGGTGACCTTATAAGAAGAGGGAGGACACACAGAGATACACACAGAGACACACAGAAAAGAAAGCCATGTAAAGGCAGAGGGAAAGGTTGGCATGATGCAGCTACAAGCCAAGGAATGCCAAAGACTGCTGGGAGCCACCAGACGCCAGAAAGAAGCAAGAAAGGCTTTTTCCCTAAAACCTTTGTAGGGAGCGTGGCACTGTCAACACCACGATTTCGGACTTCTAAACTCCAGAACTGAGAGAATAAGTTTCTGTTATTTTAAGCCACCAAATTGAGTGGTAATTTGTTAAGGCAGTCCTAGTAAACTAATACAACAACATTACAGAAATTGTGTTAAAAAGAGTCATTAAAATGCACGAAAGTACTTCTCTCTCTCAGTGTGGGTTAAAGAACCATTACTAAAGAAAAAATGCATATCTGGGGGTCTTTGAAGATATTTCAGAAGCCCCTAAACCTCTGTTTATTCTGGGTTCCAAGTCAGAAGGAAGAGACCACAATTGTTAAGTTGTCAGGAGAGTAAGGGAGACCTGAAAACCAAGGATTCCTGCCTTGAATGGTAATAACATAACTAGTTCCTGAGATCTCTTAAACCCTAAGAGAAAATAAATGTGTGATTCCACCTGAGAATCTCATTACTTGAACCAAATACAGATGATAATCCAAGGTCAGAGGCACAGCAGAGAAAATCGATTGGCCCAGTTGGAGTCTCAAAGCACCATTCACCACACATGAGTCAAAGGTCCATGGAACCACTCTCTTCACTGGTGAATCATGTTTACCAGCAACAGCAGGTTAGATTATAGAAGTCAGTGGTGTGCTCTTGGGAACTGAAGAGAAAAGGACACTTCACAATGGATGTATTTGGAACAAGCTGTGCTCTACATCGTATTCTTTGTACCTCACTGGTTATTATTAGAAATTTACAAAGAGGAGTAGCAGAGTAGCAAGAAAGTCATTCCTATGGAATTCGGATATAATTTGGCTTCTTTCTATAAAAATAACTAATGTTTCTTGCTTCCTGAAATTCTTCAATTGGCTTTTGATGATTCACAGAATCACAGTGCAGCATGAGAACAAGAGGCTGTTGAATTTATTCCCCAGGCTTTGAGCAGAGAAAATCTGAGGAAGGTGGTTATTGTTCAAATGATGTAACATATGCCGTGTGCCAGGAATTTAGTGTAAGTACTCACTAAAAATTAGTTCCTTTGACAGTTACTCTAAAACCTCTTTTTCTTCTTCTTCTTTTTTATTTTTTTATTTTCTTTTTTAGTGTAACAATCAGAGAAAGATTGCTTTGGCAATTCTCCAGTCTCACAGCTACATATGCAAAAAAATATTCCTAAGTTCTTGTCCATTTCCCTTTGAACTGTGATTGGTAGTACTAGCTCTAACAACTAAGACATAACACATCATATACGGTAAGGCAATTAAGTGTTCCCTCACTTTTCCTCTCTGCAGAACATAAAGCCCCATCCCTTTAGAATTTCTCCAGGGCTTATTGTTTTATTATTTTTCTTCTTCTCCACTAGAGGCACTTTAAATTTTTCATATTTTATATGAAGGCTCAAAAAGAAAAAAAAAGGGAAAGAAACCTACCTTGATGGTGGTATATATATCAAAGAGACACAGGAATTGACTAAAGGAGCTCCCGATGGCCAAAGCTGGAACAATTTGAATGACAAAATAAATAAACTAGTATTGGATTATGACTCAAAGTATAAAATAAATATCTCTGATTTCATACTGATACAAATAAATGATTGAATAAATAAATGGGGAAGAAGAGACAAATCTCCCATGCAGAAGAATTTCAAATAATTTATGTAGATACTGTGCCCTCAAGTAGGTGAAGCATAGCTCCCCCCTCCTGAAATGTAGGCTGCAATTGTGACTTTCTTTCAATGAATATAGTATGGAAAGAGGAAGAAAATAAACTTAACTGTGGAGAGACCTGAGAAACACTATCTAGCCAGGTGATCAAGGTTAACATTAAGCATGATAAACATGTTGATAGCATATACGCTCGATACGATGTGATGTGATGAGAATGGCATTTTACCTCTGTGCTCTTCCTCCCGAAAACCCATAACCCCAGTCTATGCATGAAAAAAGATCAGCCTAACTCAAATTGAGGGACATCCTACAAAATACCTGCCCAGTACTCCTCAAAACTGTCAAGGTCATCAAAAGCAAGAAAAGTCTGCAAAACTGTCACAGTCTAGAGAAGCCTAAAGAGACATGACAACTAAATGTAATGTGAGACTTCGGGTAGAATCCTGGAACAGAAAAAATATTAATGTAAATAGAGGAAAATGGATGTGGAGTATACGAGAACTCTTTGATTATCTTTGCAATTTTTCTGGAAATCTAAAACTACTGTAAAAATATTTATTTAAATATATATATATATATATTCTTGGTTTCTATTCTTGATTTCCTAGCTAGAGCTAGCTAGGTTCCTCAGAAAGCTCTCCCAGCTTAGCACCTAATTAAACCTCACAAAATCCCTATGAGATAGATTCTATTATTATAGCATTTTTACAGGTAAGATAACAAACTGGAAATGTTTAAATAGCCAACCAAAAGACCTGCTCAAAAAGTGACAGAGCTGGAATTGGAACTCAGACAGCTCAGTTCTAGAACTTACACTCTTAACCACTATCCCGTACTATCCCATAATGTGACAGTATACATAGAAAATACAAAACAATCTACACATACATTTTTAGAATTGATAGATTATTTCAAGGAAATTATTCATTATAAAGTTAACATTGAATAATCCATTGTATTTTTATAAGCTCTTTTTAGAATTGATAAATTATTTTAGGAAAGTTATTGATTACAAGATCAACATGGAATAATCTATTGCATTTCTATAAGTTCCCACAACAAATTATTAGAAAATAAAAATGTAAAAGAGCATACTATTCACAGTAGCATCAAAATTATGAAATACAGCAAATCTAACAACAGATGTATAAGACCTACACATAGAAAACAATAAAACGTTATTGAGAGAAATTAAAGACCTAGATAAATGTAGGTATATAACATGTTTATTCATGGGAAGACTTGATATTATGAAGACATCAATTCTCCTCAAACTTCTAAAGAATAAATACAATTAAAAGAGTGGATGTATGCGTGTGTAACTTTATAAATTACCCTAAAATTTAAATTGAACGCAATGGACTTAGAATACTCAAGATACTATTCAAGATAGAAGAAGGGGAAAGATTTGCTTTAACACTTGATATAAAGATTTAGTTTAGAGCAACTTTAATTAAGACAGCGTGATTTTGTGTGTGTGTGTGAGAGGAAGATCAGCCCTGTGCTAACATCCATGCTAATCCTCCTCTTTTTGCTGAGGAAGACCGGCTCTGAGCTAACATCTATTGCCAATCCTCCTCCTTTTTTTTCCCCAAAGCCCCAGAAGATAGTTGTATGTCATAGCTGCACATCCTTCTAGTTGCTGTATGTGGGACGCAGCCTCAGCACGGCCGGAGAAGTGGTGCATCGGTGCGCTCCCAGGATCTGAACCTGGGCCGCCAGTAGAGGGGCGCGGGCACTTAACCACAAAGCCACGGGGCCGGCCCAAGACAGTGTGATATTAATGCCAGAATATACAAACAGACAATTGGAATTGATGGAAAAAGAGCCCAGAAAGGGATCCATGCATGTATGGACATTTAATTTATAATAAAAATAGCACTGTAGAACTGTAGTTGTGCTGTAGCACTGTAGAATGCGGGAAAGGCAGACTTTTCAATAAATGGCCCTGAAATAATTGGATCAAATATGAGAGAGAAACAAAATGTACCCCTACCTCACATCATATATAAATATCAAAACTTAGTCTAGTATAGTAATAAATCTAAAAGACAAAACTATAAATTTTCAAAATGCAATATGACAGAATATCTTCATGACCTTGGGGTAGGAAAAAGTTTTTTTAAACAGGACAGAAAAAGCACTAAACATAAAGAAAAAGACTTAAAAATTGGACTACTAAAAATTAAGAACTTACATTCTTCAAAAAATGTCATCAAGAGAGTGAATGGTAAACCAATGCACAGAAGAAGGTATAACACAAAAATCCGAGTATATAGGGAACTCCTACAAATCAAAAAGAAAAAGCTGGCAAATGCAAAGGGAAAATAAGCAAGAGTCGAACAAGTACTTCAAAAAAGAAGACATCTCAGTGGCCAATAAATATATGAAAATATTTTCAATCTTAGAAGAAATCAGAGAAATGCAAATTAAAATTACAGGGAGATACTGTAAGAAACCCATGAATGGCTAAAATTAAGACTTACAACCATGTGTTAGCAAGGCTGTAGAGCAACAGGAACTACCATACATTGCTGGTGAGATAACAAACTGGGACAACCACTTTGGAAACAGTTTGGAATCCGCTGCTAAAACTGAACATATGCACACACTAAAATAGGAATTCCACTGCAAGATGTCTATCCAAGGAACAGGTGTGCACATGAACAGCAAAAGACATCGATGAATGTGAGTATTACTTATGAACACTTCAACTGGAAAAAGCCCAAATATTTATCAACATTAAAATGGATAACAAATTTTGGAATATTCAAGCAACAGAATACTACACATCAGTGAAAATGAGCCAACTGTATCTACATCAACAGCAGGAGTGAATCTCACAAACAGAACAGTGAACAAAAGAAGCCAGGAAAAATGAAACATTTATTGCATAGTTTGATTTATATGAAGTTCTACAACAGGTAAAACTATAGTATAATGATTAGAGACTTGTGCTTCAATGAAAAAAACTACAAAGAAAAGAAAGCATACATTATGAAAGTCAAACAGTACTTACTTTGAGGCAGGGATGGTGATCCAGGGCTTAGTAACTGGTAGTGGACATGATTTCCTGGTTGTTCATTTTGCATTTTATAATAATTCATTGAGCTGTACATTTTTGTTTTGTGTACTCCTGAAAAAAATATATTTTAAATATAAAAATACAATTACTTTACTGTTGCAATTAAATATATTTTATTTCATATATTTAAAAAGTTTTCTTAGGATAAGGCACACTCCAATATTATTTTCTCATTCCTAAATGTCGCAGGCCACAGAACATGAGACCTTTAGGATTTCCATCTCCAGATATACTCAACTTGCAAAATATTTAATCAAAATGAAAGTGAAATAGAATTTTATACTAGAAAAAAGATATATTTACCAAGGATGACTAGAACTTTAATTACAAATTGCACGTGGTTTCCAACAAAGTCTTCCTGTAGAAGGCAAGACTATAATCACTCTCAGTACTCTACAGGGTCCCCACTGTGCTATTAGACAGGATGGTAATTAACACGGTCACAACTATAACTGTCAAGCATGAAAGCAATGCTGAGTGTATTTCTCACCCAGCTGCTACCAGCATGGGGTAGAAGAATTCAAAATATTGCCAAGAAATCAATCTCTTCCATCAAAACTGAGCTGACTCTGAGCTGTGAGTTCAGTAGTTTTATAAGAACAAACACAACTACAACTAATTGCTACCTAGGAAATTACTACAGAAGGCTCTATTCTGTATTTCACCTATAGTTTATGTGCAGGTGTTCTAAATGTCTGCCAATAAAGTATTGTAAGGTGTTTCCAGAAACAGGAAAGAGATGACTCGCATCTTTCTGAGTATGCAAAAGGAATATACCAACTATCAAAACTGGTTACAATCAGGACCATCCTTTTATTTCTAAGACTTTTTTTATTACATAAGGCTTCTCATTTCTAGAAATTAAGAATAAATGTTACTGCAACACCAAGTGGTCAGTAGTGGGTCATACATATGGGAGAAGAAATCAGATGCCAGCATTCTCTAGCAGAACTGTGAGTATAGAATAAGACTAGCCAAGAAATTGACTGGATTGGGTTATGTTGCCTAGTAACTGACTCTACAGTGTGCAGGGCCACAAGCAATTTTTTTTCTTGCAGCATCCCCAAAAAACAATTTGATTAAAAATACATTACAAAAGGGGCCGGCCCCGAGGCCTAGTGGTTAAGTTCAGTGCATTCTGCTTCAGTGGCCCAGGTTCAGTTACTGGGCACGGACCTACACCGCTCATCAGTGGCCATGCTGTGGCAGCGACCCACATACAAAATAGAGGAAGATTGGCACAGATGTTAGCTCAGGGTAAATCTTCCTCAGCAAAAAAAAAATATATATATATATTACAAAAATCCACAGATCTGTGAAAGATTTAGGAAGCAGGACAGACACAGGAAGAATTTAAACTACAATACAGGCCTGAAAAACTATTGTTCAACCTGGTGTGGAACTCGAGAGAGATTAGTGGCTCTCTAGAGTGTTCTATGTCAGGCCAAAATGGCCAGGCCTGAGACACCTCACTTATTCAGTCAGCAGTTGTGGGCTTCCCTAGAAAGGTTGTGACCTAGGATGGAACAACTTCGGGCATCTGAGGCAAGTCCTGAAGGAGCTGAGAGCTGGAGGCTGTCTGCTGACTGCATTGCCTGCAGCTGAGCAGCAAGCTCTTCCCTGAAAGGATATCTGCATGATACATCTCTACATCACCAATGTCCACACCTGGACTACTCCAACTGACTTCTCCATAAACGTTCAGGGGGCAACCTCTCCTGGATTGTTGCAGGCCTCTTTTCCTAAAGGGAAACGTACAAGAGGGAGGATATGGAAGTTAGTCTTAGGAAGGCAACTGATACTCATTGTCTTTCTCCTTTGCTATCCGTTCTAGAGTCCTCTCACCCTTAGCTACTAACTCTGCTGACCCTGACGGCTGCCTTAGTCAGCTTGGGCAGCTATAACAAAATACCATATACTAAACAACAGATTGTTCCTCAGAGTTCTGAGACTGGGAAGTCCAAGATCAAGGGGCTGGACACTTCAGTTCGTGGTAAGGGCTCTCTTTCTGGCTTGCAGATGTCCACATTCTTGCTATGTCATTGTCCTTGCTATGTACTCTTCCTCTTGTTATAAGGGCACTAATCCCATCACGAGCCCATCCTCATGACCTCATCTAAACCTAATTATCTCCCAAAGGCCCTATCTCTAAATATCATCATATTGGGAGTTCGGGTCTGAACATATGAATTTTGAGGAGACACAATTCAGTCCATAGCAGTGGCTTACCTGATGGCATAAAGTACACTCTCATCTCTGAGGGCCCTGAACCATGGTGACCACGGCCTTCTCAGACTGAGATTGCTTTAACTGTCCATTTATAGTCACAATAGGGCAAGAAAGAACCAAGAAGCACTCAAATAGATCACTTGATTTTTACACAGGATCACCCATACAGCCATAGAAATGGAGAGAAGCGCTGGTACTACTACTGGTGGGTGGCAGTGGGGCCTGGACTACCTGTTTATGCAGCTTTTTTGTGTCTTCTGAATCTGTTTGTGCTCAATCTTGGGTGTAATTCTTCTATCTTATAATGGATTATTGTTGGTACTACCTGACATTATAATTTGGTGGGACTAACAGGACCCAGCTCCTGATAATTAGTTCCATCCACATGGTCACTTGAAGTCCCATGGTCAGGCCTAGCAGCTTGCCAAGTGTTATTTTTCAAAAGGCATATAATTCACTGATGCAAATGTTATGACCTTTTTCCAGAACCCCAGGAGTCTACATTGCGATTCTACTACTGGTACTTGCCACAAAATCAACATGCTACCTTTTCCTACCACTGATATCTCCAACACATAGGTTCTGACAGATAGCGTAGTTCAAAAGGCGGGGCTGCGTGTACCACAGCCTTGACCTGCTTAGAGCCCTTTACTGCTCTGGCCACACTCAAAGCTAGCAAACTTTTTTGTCAATCAGTGTATCAGCTGAGCAGTATCCCTAGGTGTGAAATATGCTGCCTCTAGAACACAGAGGCCCACCAGACATTGTGCTTTCTTATTCATGGTAAGAGAAGCAATATGTAATAATCTACCCTTTACTTTGGATGAGGATGTACTGGCAAGCCCTTGACCACTGAATCTCTAAAATTTTACTCAAGTGACTATCCCTGAATCTTCTCAGGGTTTATATCCTATCCTCTGGAGGAAATCTGTCTTACTAGGCCTGTAGCAGAGCTTGCCAATTCTTACTCATCCAGCCAGATCAACATAATATTATTGACGCAATGAATCAATTTAATGTTCTTCAGGATATCAAAAATGGTCCAGACCTCTTCAGTCTACATTATGACAGAGAGCAGGAGAGTTAACCTATCCCTAGACCAGACCTATATAGCTAAACTATGTTAATCTGCTCTAGAAAGATACTATCACTGGCATGGTGGCTGTGATTAGAGCTACTATTTACTTAACCTTGCAGAAATACAGTCACCCTACAGGATTCATCTAGTTTCTGCAGTGGCCAAACTGGTGAATTAATAGGAGGACCATCACCCCTTCATCTTTCAGACCCTTAACAGTAGCTCTAACCTCCTCCATCTACAATCCATCTCCCGTAATGCACCATTGTTTTTGAATTACTATCTTGGCTGGGGAGGGGCATTTTATTTGGCCATTACCCAGCATACCAAAGACCCAATATATGGTAGTGTCAACTGCCAAGTATGTCAATCCCAATTATATATTCAGGGAATGGATAAATGACCATTAGATAGGTTTGAATACTTGGTGAACCCATCATAAGCTAGACCTTGGCTAGCATTCCATTTTTCACCTGGCCCCGTATGTCTCCACTGTAACAGGGGGCCGTGGTGACAGAGTATCAAGGTTAATTCGACCCTATATCCAAGAGTTCTCAAATGTCTAGGTATGCCCCTTTATCTTGTGTGTTGTTGTTTGAGTAAATGGCCATAGGTAACACTGAAGAAGGACTGGAAGAATGGGAAGAATGAGTATAGTATATACTTGAATTGTTACTACAGCATACTTCCTCCTGGAGGCCTGATGACTTCTTCAGTCAGTGGATTCCAAGTCTAAAAACAGAATTTTTGCAGGGTGACCATTCTCAGCCTCCTGCCTGTCTATTCTTATTTTCTTTTGATTACCATATATTTACCAGTATCATTACTGGAGGTCCATATGTTTTTCCCTTTGTGATGCTGTGTTCAGATAACCATCTTCACAACTCTTTGTGCGTCAAGCTCCCTGAGCTGCCACTCCAGTGACTGCAATAATTGAGACTCTCTGACTTCTAGTGGTTAAGCACCACCACCTGCCCTCCATTGTTTCTGAGTCCTCTTAATCCGTGGTCATGAGGGAGCCTAGTTGTTAATGTTGTCTCCCACATTAAGCCCTGGCTACAGAGAAGAACCACCACTGGACATTTTTAGGGATGCTGATGCACTCACCAGCACATTCATGGTGTGTCTTTTGAGCTTTCCTACGGAACATAATTATTTGAAGGGTTTTCTGGCCATACATAGCAGAGCCATTCCAGTATTCTACTTCTCTGAGCCTTCTAAGCTCGTCCTCCACCATCTGCTATGGCAATTCTGGCATTTCAACTTCATTCAGCATGGGCCATCACTTTTTTCATACTTGTAGGAGCCATCCTAATAGCAAGTTGTCACCATCCCCTGAGACCAATGCCAGTGTTAAATCCTGTAACAGGGATTTTGGGAAAGCAATCCCAAATCAATAAATTCTTGTTTATCCAACTTTATGTTAAGGACCACCTTGATCAAACAACCCAAGAACCCACTCCCCTACAGACTCCCCCAGCTCCTGCCAATACATGCCCTAAGTTTTGCTGCTCCTTTTTGGTGGTCTCTTCTTCCTTAATCAGATCCAGCACATATCTGCTAGAGGTATGCTATCACTTAACTCTAGTTACAGTTCTGAAAGGAATGGCCAGGACGGGAGATGAGAGAAGGTCCTGGGGGGGAAATGTTGCCTTGTGCACAGTGTTATAGCAGGCAGTGTTCTAAAGGAAGAGGTGGACCCCATCTCCAGCTTCAGAGGACTCTAGGGAAATAAAACCTTGAGGAGAATCCACCCAAATCTCTCCATCCTTTTTGTCAGGGCTCCAGGTTTTCCTAATCAGGGTCCTAATCTTGATATAATAGACTTGATGTGGTTGGATTTTTAATCATTTTTGAACTTTAGCCCTTGGTCCTCTACTTTCTTCATTCTCTGTCTAGAAAAGTTGAGAACTTTTTTTTTTTTTTTTTTGCTGGGAAATATTTGCACTGAGTTAACGTTTGTTGCCAATCTTCCTCTCTGTTTTTTTTTTTTTTTTTTTTTTTTTGCCTCCCCAAAGCCACAGTACATAGTGGTATATTCTGGTTGTGTGAACTTCTTTGTATGCAACAAAAGAGGCCCTTTGGCTTCACATCTAGCTTTCTACTGCATATTATTTTATCTCATATCTTTATTGTCTTTCTGAGGAGCACCATGGGAATTTAGCAAAAACCATCCAATCTCATTATCTTTATAGCTATTATTTTCTCCATACACCTCACACTCCTCATACATTTCCTTCCATTGGCACACTCTCCCAATTCATCACCAGTTAAAATTTAAAGGATTGTACTTCCACCTGTAACCAGCGATGAGAATCTCACTGCCAGTCAGGCTATGAGTGAACAAGCTCCAAAACCCCATCTTATCACCTGCCTTCCTAAACTCCTGACCCCAAACGTTAGAAGTTCAACTCCTTGGAAATAGACTCCGGGATGTAGTTTGGAGGTTCAAGATGGTTATTAAGGATCAACACTTGTGAAGACAAGGGGCAGGAAAAAGGACTAGACAGAAAGCAAGTTAAAACACAATACATCCAACAAAGCCTTGGCCAACACAACAAAGAGCTCTGGAGCAAAAATTGCCTGTCATAGTTTCTCACATTTGGCCAAAAAGGACCTTTGTATACCTGCCTTTCTCAGTCATCAAATGCAGATACCTAAGGAATGCATGACTTTAGTGAAGTTTCCTCCCTGTAACTGAGCCCAACCCTGAAGGAACTGAGATATGAAGGCTTTTGGCTGACTGCACTGCCCACAGCTGGGCAACAAGTCTGGTCTTGAAGAGGGATTAGGGTGGCACACACCTTTCAATAATAGATTGAAATTTAGATGTAAGAGTAAATGTGTCCCTAATGTTAAGAGCACAATAATGAATTAGGAGAGGATAAAAATACTCAAAAAACTAGGAAAAGCAGGAAAATTCCTCAACCTGATAAAGGATATCTATGAAAAATGCAAGCTAACATCATATTTAGTGGTGAAAGTCTGAAAGCACTCCACATAAGATCAGGAACAAGACAAGTATGTCCACTCTCAACACTTCTATTAAACATTGTACCCAAGGTTCTTTCCAGGCAAATTAGGCAAGAAGAAGAGATAAAAGTCATCCAGTTTAAAAAGAAGAAATGAAATACATAATGCTTTCATGTATAGAAAATGCTGAGGAATCCACCAAAAAACTATTAGAACAACTAAGAGTTCAGCAAGCTTGAGGGAAACAAAATCAATATATTAACATAAATTGTATTTATATACACGAGCAATAAACAACCTGAAAACAACATTAATAAAATAATACTATTTATAATAGCATCAGCGAGAATAAAATACTTAGAAGTAAATTTTATAAAAGAAGTGCAAGACTTGTACATCAGTAAGTACAAAACATTGCTGAAAGAATATGTAAATAAACGGAAAGATTTTCCACGTTCATGGATCAGAAGAGTCAACATTGTTAAGAGGGCAACATTCCCCAAATTCAGCTATAGATTCAGTGCCATCCCTATCAAAATTCCAATGTCTTTTTTTCAATGTCTCTTTTTTATTATTTGAAAAGCTAATCATAATTTGGTTGCAACCAAACCAACTTTGGGATATCCATAAGAAGGAGAGCTGCTCAGTAGTAAAAAGAAATTAACTCTATACAGTAACTTAATAAATATCAAAATTTTGTATTAAATGAAAGAAATAGATACAAAAAATAATTTGTACTGGATGATTTATTTATATAAATGTCAAAAACAGACAGAACTAATTTAGGACAGTAAAAACCAGAAAAGCAGTTACTGATTGACTAGAAGCAGATATGAAGTAACTTTCTAGGCTGATGAAAATATTCAATATTTTGATCAGGGTGTCAGAGACGTGTCTGTCAACATCTGTTGAAACTTATCAATGTATATTTAAGATCTGTGCATTTCAACTTATGTAAATTATACCTCAATTTGTTTCAAGTAAGGAGCCCATTCACCCAATGATCAATTTTCTGAATGCCAGTTCTTTAGTTATGGACTGACCTTTTATCCTCCTCTTTCCCTGAATCTGATTTTGCTATTTCATACGCAAAATAGTGGACTTGCATTAAAAACAGGCAGCTGTCTCTTTACTTTTTTTTAAATTAATTAATTAATTAATTTTCCCCCAAAGCCCCAGTAGATAGTTGTATGTCATAGCTGCACATCCTTCTAGTTGCTGTATGTGGGACGCAGCCTCAGCATGGCCAGAGAAGTGGTGCGTCGGTGCGCGCCCAGGATCCGAACCCGGGCTGCCAGCAGCAGAGCTCGAGCACTTAACCGCTAAGCCACGGGCCGGCCCCCTTTACTTTTTCACACTTATGTTCTGCACTTGCCTCAGAAGTTCTCAAACCTTAACCAGGTTTCAGACAGTTCGTGACAGGTGATTCACACCAAACTATAGGAAAAGGCGTAAAGGCAGAGCAAGACTTGGGGACGTGAGATAAGAGATGGCAGTAAACTTCCCCTCAGTGAGAGCTCAAGCATTGGCATAAACACATCTGCGCAGGGAAAGAGCACACAGGGGCAGAGCAGCAGCAGAGGGTGGGGTCAGACCAGGTAAGGGGAAAACTAAGCCTTCAAAAAGTCATTAGAAAAGAGTTTTAGAAAATGCTTCCACATTTGAAATCAAAATATGACTCCCTGTAACTTTTTCTGTGCTTCCATGTGAGTATAGGAAAAATATTAAAAAAAAAAAAATCTCTTTTTTAAAGTTTCTACTACATTATTTTTAGTTTTAGTTTTTACTGTATTAAAATTTCTACTATATTAAAAATCACTCGGCGACTTTTCCTTTTCTCTATTCCTTTCCCTTTCTTTTTTTATCAAGTAAATGTGCCTGGTGGATGCCTTAAAAACATCTCAAGCCTTTATAGCATAATATAACACGTACTATTTACTCTGTGTAACACTATGTCTCACTCGTTTTCTTGTGGTGACAGTGATTACATTTCTGCTGAGATTTACTTTTAAATCTAATTGGCAAATACATATCACACTTCATTTAGTCTTGTATGAAATGCAGCAAGGCTTTTTTTTTGGATTTATTTTCCTTTTTTTTTTTTTGAAACATGTTTTTAGTATGCCCTGCCCCAAGAGACTTTATCTTTCAGAAATCACACAGACAACTAAAGATGTACCACAACCCTACATCAATAATATAACTATAATTTGGATGTTTGGGATCTTCTTGGATGGCTAAACAACAAAGAAAAGTAAATTTATTACTTTGAATTTATTTTTCAAAAGAGTAACTATATTTCACACTACAAAAACAGTATCTTGCTACAGCAGGCCATAATTAGTCATCTTTTTCTTCACTTTTTAATGACAGGCTTTAAAATGCATAAACTCTAACCAGGTAATTTGGGGATTGTTTGATTTACTTACTGTTAATTACAAGCAAGCTCTTTAATAATTTAAAGGTTTCTGATTTTTTTTTTTAAACTTGGGAATTTAAATAGTATCACTGAAATTTCTGTACTTCTAGTTGTGTTGGTGTGTTATGTACTTTCAAACACCATAAAATTAAAAAGCAACAAGGTGGGGAAAGTATTTGCAGTAAATATGACAAACTACAATTGTCTCTTCCTGAGGAATGTACAGAGTTCAGGCAATTCACAAGTGAAAAATGACAAATGATCACTGCACATATGAGAGAAATGTTCTTGGAACTAGTATAACACCATTTTTGCCTAACAATTTGACAAAGATTATAAAAATGTTAACATTTATTGTTCAATAGGATGCAATAAGCTGGCTGGGGGAAATTTAAATTGGAATAAGCCTTATTAAGTTATCTGGCTACATATATCAAGAGCCTTAGAATTATTCATACCCTTTGATATAGCAATTCCACTTGTAGTAATTTATCCAAAGGAATAACTAGACAATAAGCACAAAGGATGATCATAACAGATCTCTGTTAATTTTAAACTGTTAAAATTAAAAATCTGTGGTAACCTAAATGTCCAAAATTTGGGTACTATAGTAAATTTAAAAGGATTATATTTGATGAAATGCTATGCAATCCAAAAATCATATTTTCCAAGATAATGATATGAGTAAATGCTCATACTTCAATTCTAAGTGAAAAAAACAAAGCAAAACAAAACAACAACAACAACAAAACAAAGCTACATACATAGTTTGACCAGCTTTGAGTGAGAAGGCTGTCTCTCTGCCAGGAGATTCAGGGGTAAATAAATTGTCCTCAAAAGATTACATTTTAATTCAGCACAGACTGGATCAGAATATACATATGCAAAAGGCTCAGAAGGGGCAGAAGCGTGCCCATGCCACCAACTGCCACTTGGGAAGAAGGAAGCCCCCATGCTTTCTATCACCAAGATCTGTCACTTAGTTGAAAATATTGGTTAAAATGGAGAACGAAAAAAAGATGGATAGGTAGGTAGGTAGATAGATAGATAGATAGACAGACAGACAGACATTCTTTCACCAATCATTTGATATATGACCAAAGCCTAGTCTTTATATAGGTCTGTGTAGTTCAGTGCCATCTTTAAGAAATAACCACAAACAACATACAAGGGCTGTGGTTTCCAGTATAGGCTTCTTTAAAACTAAAGGACAGCTTAGAGTAGGTTGTAAATATATAAGTACAAAATCTTTTCAAATGTTTCTCATTCCTTTTGTTCCTAATAATTATATTTGACACATCCAATCCTAATTTGACAGCAATTTCTTTTTAAAGTGACTTCCATTATCATATGTTTCCAAAGCTTTCAAGTTAGCCCTAAAAAAATAGAGTAACTACATTTCTTAATCAGCTCATGTTTCATTAATTTACAGAAATTTAATTTCAATTTGAGATGCTCTACACCAAAAATCTAAAACGTGTGACATTAGCTTAGTGGTCAGGTCAGAAGGAGAAGAAGGTGACATAAGAGGAAAGAATAGTTACAATTCATTTAATCCAGTACTAACTAGTTGGTAGAAAAAATAGCAAGACTAAACATATCTCCAAATAGCTGAGTATACACCGAAAGCCACCATGGGACTAAAGTTTAATTCATGATTAATTCTGAAAAACATGGATTATTAGCTACAACACTGAGATTCACAGTAAGAAACTTACAGATACAGATATCTTTGCTAACCGTTTTTATCATTAACTTATAAACAGAAGTGTCTTTTCCAAGTTCAGTGAAAAGAACATGGGATATAATTCAGAAAAATTGCTACTTCTTAGGATATGCTGTTTTGGTTTTCTGCATATCATTCCAATAGTCTCAGAAATTGTCTTAATATCATATATAGTGGGAATGAAAAAAACACTATGTTCCCTTTATTTGTAGCCCCCTCACTGTTCCCCACAGGCTACAGGACCTTTAATCTAGCCGTATATAGTAAAAAACTGAGTAGAGGAGAATAGAAGTAGATGGAAGGGACAGAATGGAATCCTCACCAAGACAGCTGGATTTGTTCACTGTTTTGAAGACCCAGAAAAGAACGTATCTGTTCTTGGTTGATCAAGATGAGAGAGCCCTATTTAAGCTAACTCCATCATATGCAAAATAGCTTCTCAACCCAGGTACTTAAATAGGATAGAAGTATGTTACAAGGTATTGATGGCTATAAATTTTTTGCAATGATAATTTTTTCACAATGATGACAAATTTACCACAGTTAAAATTATATTTGAACACTATTTGTGTGGCTTTCTTTATAAAAAATGTTGGGATAAATTCTCCCTGGGTCTCTCATGTTTCTGTATGTGTTGTGAGCAGAGTTACTGACAGATCTTTTTCTGGACTATCTTTTAAATGATTTTTGGATAGCAAACAGCCATGGAAGATAGATATATTGTTTCTCTCTGAAGCAGAGGGCAGATTTGTTTGCTGTCCAGTATAATAAAGATAATGTCTCCCTTCAAAGCAAAGACTGGGCAGGTTTGCTTGTAGCCATCTTACAAAAGATTGGGGTTTGCCAAACTTGGGGTTCCTCAGCTGTGATGCAAATGCATTGCATGCACAGCATCCACCTGGGCCCACCTTTACATTGCTCCTCTGGGGCTCAGGGAGTGAGCGGCAAGGTGCTCAGATGCAAATGTGAAACTCATGCCATCTGCCATGCAAAGAGTAATAAAATCCTTTGTCTCTGACCAGAAGTCTCATATCTTCTGCTACTATCCTTGAAACTGTGGCAGGCTAACTTGTTAGCTTGCAAGAAGGATAAAATCTCAGACTCTTCACAGTTTTGATAAACTTCCAAATTTAAAATTAATATTCTGGTACATACAACCTCATCTGCCTTTAGGGAGTGCCCTGTATTGGTGATATCTCTTAATATTGCCAGGTGGGCAATGTAAATATATTGATTCAGAATTTCCCTAATTTTAGTATAGAAGATTCCCTGGAATGTAACCTTCAAAGACTATGGTTTCTTTTCTGATATATGGCTAGTTGGACAGCCGAAAATAAGAACCCTGATGGAATTTTTATCCGATATTTTTTTCCAACAAAGGACTTAGACTTTAGAGAAATTTTCTATTCACTTTCATAGTTTTGTGGGACTTTTAAATCTCCAGAATTCAGAGAAAAGAACTGGCGACAAGAATGGTAGTTTGGCCATCCTTATCTGTGTCAACTGCAAAGGGACTGTCACCTGGGTCATACCACTGAAAACTCTTCTTTCTGACCCAAGTTCAGTTTCCTGGCAAGCTGTGTGTGGTTTGTTTTAAAATGTGCATTGCCTCTGTCCAGGAGCACATCCACTGCGAAGACACGAAAGATCAGTTTAACGACCTTTAAACTTTCATTTCCCATACTCCTTGAGGAAGTCAGCTGAACCTGAAGATATGAACATCAGGATTGGGGATGAATCTTGTGAGTTCCCTATCAGGAGCTTTCACAAATCCTTGAATACACCTTGAACTACAAAGTCTCACCTATATTCCTGCTACAGCATCTAATTTATCTTTCCTGATTTCTTCCAACAATCTAGCCTGCAGATAGCCACCAGAGTAATTTTAAACATAAATTGTACCATGAAATATTCTATAACCAAAATGATTATTTTGGGTACATATTCTGTAACTCTTAAGTGGCTCTTAATCAATAAACCTATACAGTATATTAAAGCCATTCAGTTACTGTGGCATACATTTGGAGAACAAGGAATATTGTTCAAGGTTAAATATTATATGAGTATTTCACTGAGCTTTTATTTATGGCTGAGGTGAACAATTTTTTATACCTGCTTTCAAAACATTCCGAGGTGAAATCAATGTGCCTCTGCTCTCTAGCTAAACCGTGTGAGCCTCAGTTGCAGATTTCTAGTTGCTAGGTCAAATCCCAAATTATATTTGAACTAGAATGTTGTTATTCTCCACAGGTAGACCCTTTCCATCTCCATGCAGAGATTTCTACTAAGACTTGTCTTTATCAAGCTCCTCAACTTGAAATCTTCTTTTAGCCCTTTCAAAACATGAGTTTTGAACTTAACAACTCAGAAAAGCTGTACTACAAGTACTTGTCAGAGTATAACCACAAAATCACTGCTGATCAATAGCTATCACAAACTAAGTTGAATGAAACTATTTATGGATGATTGTCTGAAAAACAGGTGGTCCATTCATTTATCTACTTTAAAGTATCTCCTTGGATTGAGTCAGATCATCACAGAACTCTGAAACTTTTAGCTTGATCAAAACCATATTGTAAGAGAAATGCAATTTGACTTTAGGCTATTATTATATTTTGAAATAATTTTTTAAAAATATGCTGTATTTCAGTAATAATGATAGCTTATTACATGTTGACTATGTGTCAGGCACTATAAGAATCGTGTGCATAAGATTTCACATAATCCTCACAAAAAAGTGAGACACTGTTGCTTTCCCTATTTTAACAATTAGGAAGCTGAGCTACAAAGAGATTAGCTAATTTGCTCAAGGTCACTCGGCTTGTAGATGGTGGTATGAAAACCTGAACCCAATTTTCAGAGACCAATCCATTAATCATTATAGAAACTACTACTTCTGTCATTACTTTCAGGATATAGTTAGGAATATTTTTTATTATATTTGGATAGTGCCCTCTCCATGAAGACCCATGGAAGGAATAACTCCTTCATCTTAGTAAAGAGAAATGTTATTCTCCTTTGGAGCGAGAAATTCTTCTTAATTTTCTAGACATTGTAAATTACATAAATGATAATTTATTCATTTTTGTATTGCTATTCAAAAGTTTGGACCCATGTTTGTCACCCATATTTGAGAAACTGACAACTTTATAAACACATGCTTTGAGTATTAGAGACATCAAATTTTCCTTTTGTCTGTATTAAATATAAATATACTTATAAACATTATTATATATTTCTAAATATAAATATATGCATACACATACAGAATGAGAGAGAGAGATAAACCTCGATGACTTTTCAAAGACATTTAGCTAGTTGGTGGTAGTGAGGGGATCTAAAGTTGCTAGTCTTAAATGCTCTTTCCATTGTGCTATCCTATATTATTCCTGATGGAGAAGGGGAAAACAAATAAAAGAGAAAGAAAATTAAGACTGAACATGCCTCCAAAGAGCTGAGTACATACCAGAGACCACAATTGTGGATTATGACATGGTTAATTCTGAAAAATTAGAATCATTAACTGCAACTCTATAGACTGTGTATGTGTGTGTGTGTGTGTGCGTGTGTGTGTGTATACATTTGTACAAAAGAAAGAAGGAAGGGAGGGAGGGAGGAAAGAAAGAGGAAGGAATTTATTGTCTTCTGTTAAATTAAAAAAATAATATCTCTTCTTATCTCATTTTGTGGTTAAGATGAATTGAGATTTCACTAAATAAATGGAATCATTTAATAGCATGTCTGCCAGTCCCTCTGCTAAGAGGATTTCTCTATGTTATGCCTAAGTGACCATGGCTCACTCTCTATAAATCCACAATTCCTGCCGTTGGAATTGGACCAGGAGTGAGCACCTAACACCAAGGTAGCCAATCCATCAGTTTGTGACTCATGGCCAGGCAAAATGATAAATTTTGCTAATCAAATTTGTCTCCCTCAGGAGACAAGGGAACATGGGATACAGAGAGGCTATATTGGTTAGTAATGGATCTAAAAGTGAAACACATCATGTGGCTGTGTCAGGAAGTAGCAAGCTATAAAAAAGATGAAGAATGAAAATGGTGTTAGCAGGTGGGCATGGGGCTTTACTTTTTGTGGATCATGGAGCCCAAGTGGAGTTGTATTGTTTAGTTCTACCAAATATGGAAGTTACTTGTCAGCTTTGTGTATAGATCCTCCCTCCCCTCACTTCAAATGGGCCACATACAGGGAGCTGAGGAAAAGCAGAGATACACAGGAGGCACAGAAAAGAGAGCTAGCAAGTCTGGAGAGAGAGAGAGACAGGCAGAGATGAAAGTCAGAACATAGAGAGAGGCCAATCTACGCTAGTACACAGCCTCACATTTTGCTGAGTGATTCTCCTTAAGTTCTCTGAAATAACTGGCATAACAAAGAAATAGAAAATTACAACTCTGATTTACCAGATTTGGGAATGTGCATTAAGCTATTAACCTATATTTACAACTCATTGTGAATTAGTTTATCAGACAATTATTTTTCCAAGAGCAAGATATTGGTAGAATCTGATAGTTAATGAAGGTTTAACCAACAACAAAGTTCTTCTCTGAGAAGGATGAGAATTCCTAGATGAGAATTCCACAGCAGATCACCAAACAGGCAGAAAAAATGCACAAGAGTATTGTGCATCTATCCAGGAGGCTTCAAAAGTAAATAAGGAAAGATGAGAGAATTCAAGATTTAAATATTATGAAAGAATTAGAACAATGAACTCCAATGCCATCAGCTTCTTTCTCCCTTTGGTGTCTGCTTCTTTCCCTAGATCTTCCTCTTTTATGCCTTCCCACAGACAAGCTTCATCTCCTTCATAGTCCATGAGATGTAACAAACAACCAATAACCCGTGAGTCTCCCATATTATAAGCTCAGAACCAAGGACAAATTGACTCCAATTTTCACCTGTGTTCCCAGGGAATGAACTCAATAGCCCAAATGTGTCAAGGTCTCATCTCTGGTCTAACCAACAGTGACATGGAGGATAAAATTGTGTAGCAATAATATGGCAGCTCTCACTGAGACCATGTGAATGGACGGGGAGAGGGTTTCTAGAGAAAAGATTTTTAACTAATAATACAATAGCCAGGTACTATAGGGTATAATACAACTAGCAAATACAGCTACAGTCAGCATATACCTACTCTGTTAGCTTTATCTCCAAAGCTATTCAGGCAGTTCTTTTCCTCACTCTATACTCACATGATAAATTCTATTGGGTTTATTTAAATGCTGTGTAATATACGGAGGCTGCTAATAATATTCGGAGGAATTGATTTCTCTGAATTTATGTTGATGGCAAAGTCAATAAGAAACTCTTTTAGAAATAATTTGGCAATTTTTATCAAGAACAATTTTTATCAGGCACAGGTTTTCTCCTTAAATCTTTATAAAGAAAAACATAATAAAAATAAAAGAATAAGAAAATAAAAATAAGAAAAAGAAAAAATAGGAAAAAAGAAATAAAAGAAAAAAAAGCTAAACAATGGTGAACATACCAGTATTATTGGTTCCTTTCATCACTCACTTTCCATTGTCTCACAGGGAGACTCAATAATTTCTCCTCTATGTCTCTTCCATGTAGCTCTGCAATTTCTCAGAAGTTTTGGTCTTAGCTGAAGCTCTCCTGTCTCACTCTGTACTTCAGGCTTTTGTGATATATTTTTGTAAAGACAGTTCCTCTCTAAAAGGGATTTTAGTACCTGTTTTTAATGTTATTTATGACTATGAAAGACTGATAAAACTTAATTGTCAAGCAATACAGAAACAGGCAGTCACAGCCACTAATGAGATTATTTTAAAACTAATGGGAATGTGGAATAATTCTCATAAAAAAATTTTAGGGGGCTGGCCCAGTGGCACAAGCAGTTAAGTGCACGTGCTCCCCTTCGGTGGTCTGGGGTTTGCAGGTTCGGATCCCGGGCGCAAACCAAGGCACCGCTTGTCAAGCCATGCTGTGGCAGAGTCCCACATACAAAGTAGAGGAAGACGGGCACGGATATTAGCCCAGGGCCAATCTTCCTCAGCAAAAAAAAAAGGAGGATTGGCATTGGATGTTAGCTCAGGGCTGACCTTCCTCACAAAAAAAAAAATTTTAGGGGTGAAAAGACTCTGAATTCAAAATTGTACCTATGAAGCAATTGCAACTACTTAAAAATAACATGGGTGCATACAAACAACACTTTAAAGGAACAAAAAAAAACACAAAACATTAAAAACAGTTTAAGAGATGGATTTTTGAGTGAATTTATTCTTTCTGAATTGTTGCTCTTACTATAATTTTCTTTGCAAAATAAATACATACAAAGGAAAATATGGCGAAAGGGGAGTTACAAATTAGGCAGAGTAAGTCATTTACCCAGAGCCTTGAGCCACCACGGATAATGTTGTCTGGGAGACCCTCAGTGGAACCTCAGGTCTCTTGCCCCTCCCATCACGCACCACACATTTGCTGCAGTGCTGCAAGGGGTCATTTAAATAATAATTTTAGACCACCTTCTGAAGGAACATAAAATTTTCTACTCTGCCTACATATTCCTCCTTTGATTTCTAGCTCTGTAGAGAAACAATTCCTCTAGCCATGCCATTAGCTTTCTAAATATAGAACTGCTTAGCGGTTAAGTGCGGGGGCTCCACTACTGGCAGCCCGGGTTCAGATCCTGGGCACGCACCAACACACAGCTTGTCTGGCCATGCTGAGCTGGCGTCCCACATACAGCAACTAGAAGGATGTGCAACTATGACGTACAACTATCTACTGGGGCCTTGGGGAGAAAAAGAGAAAAAAGGAGGAGGAGTGGCAATAGATGTTAGCTCAGGGCCAGTCTTCCTCAGCAAAAAGAAGAGGATTGGCATGGATATTAGCTCAGGGCTGATCTTCCTCACACACACACAAAAAAGACTGCGTGTCATTAAAGAAAAAAAAAAAGAACCTTGGACTTCCCTTATCTACAGGAAGCTTAAAGGCATGTCATTATTTAAACTAAAAGGCACAGAACAATTGCTCAGAATTCCAGTGAAGAACAGTGAGAAACTACATTTCTCCAAAATCCCTATCACATGGTAGTTCCCACACCTCAACATTTTTCCCCATTTTGTTTCCAGTCATTCCTCTTCTATTTGTTTATTCTTTTAAAACCTTCAACCATTTGTCTCCCCTTGAATGTCATTTTTCTGACATACCAAGCACAGTTTAGAAAAACGTATAACAACTTTTGGCAATTCATTCTCCACAATTAGACATTTAGGCTGATAGTTGTCTAATGCTTTAAAATCTGAAGGTTTGGAACATTAAGATTCCTGTTTGGTAGCCCTTCCAATATAACCTCTTTTCCATGTATTTAAAGAAATCAATTTTACCTCCTAAACTCCAGTTTAATATTTCTCCTCGGATATGAAAACTTCCCCATTATGAAAGCCAAACTAAAATGAACCTTGCATACACTTTTATAACCAAAACATCAAAACCAGAATTTAACATTGTTTCTTTAAGATAATATCTGATTCAATTGTTTGTCCCTATCATTTTTATTTTATTTTATCTTTATTTTTGCTGTTTCTTTTTTGACAAACAGATAATGGAAAAAAAGGAGGAAAGGAAGAGGAAGAAGGCAAGCTTGCACTTATTGAGCAGAGAAGCAGAACCAAAATAGCTTCAGCTATTGTATTCTTTGTAGTCAAAGGCCCTTTGCACCTCCACCAAAGGTGATTTCGTTTCAGACTGGGGACAAATTGTCTCCGTTTGTTTTAGAAGATTCTCTTGCTTTAACTAAGGGGGTTGGGGAGGTGGGGAGCAGACACTGTCTGTTCCGAATGTTCTTGGGCAGAATTACAGAGTTTAGATTAAATGAACCTAGGAACACACCCAGCACTATTGTGCATTTAGCATATAAAGAGAAAGAAAACACAGGAAATTTTTTTGTAGCTTCACATGCTTCTGTGAAAAACCACGCCAGTGGTTTTTCTAGTAGCTCTCAAGTTATTTTTAAACTCTAAAAAAATACCAAAATACTGACACCTTTTCTGAGGATTGGTGAGCCTTTCATCTTTCATAACATGCCAGTGAATTTACTTGGAATATAGTTTTTGGTATAAGTTGGTTATGTTTTGTGATGCTAGGCTATAAAAGCATCCATGACACAGTCAACTCTCCATTTTTCAGAAAACAGAAGTGTTCAGTAGTTCAGGTAGTTATTCTACAGCCATGTTCCTTTTGTAGACATTAATATAGTAACCTTTAACATGTTGTCTTACACCTGGGCAACTACTCATCTCTGAAGCAGTGTCTGTGGGAAGAGGCGCTAAATTACTATGATAGGCTAAAAAATCTCTGGAGTGTATGGAAATATGAACCCCCATCCCCTTTGCCCCAAACTGCATGACTGGTACACAATGCTCTAGGAAATGAGTCAGGAAAACAACTATAACATGTAATAAATTTTTGATAAATGAATGGGTAATCCAATGTGTATCACTAAATAAACAATTGCATTTAACAGAGCAATCAATATTTAACCAATTTACTTTTGGAGATACTTTGCTTTTTAAAATTCTGAACAGACTATTTTTTCTTTTTTAATTGAGGTAAAATATATAACATTAAATTTACCATTTTAAGTATTTTAAGCATACAGTTCAGTGGGATTAAGTATATTCACAATGCTGTGCAACCATCACCACCATCAATTTCCAGAACTTTGTATTCTGTACCCATTAAACAGTAACTCCCCAATATCCCCTTCCCCCAGCCTCTGGAAATTTCTGTTATACTTTCTGGCTGTAATGAATTTGCCTATTCTGGGTACCTCGTATAAGTGGAATAATACAATATTCGTTTTTTTGTATCTGACTTATTTCAAATTGCATAATGTTTTCCAGGTTTTTCTATGTTGTAGCATGTATCAGAATTCTTTTTTAAGGCTGAATCATATTCCATTGTATGTATATACCATGTTTTTCAAATCCATTTACTTGATGATGGACACGTGGATTGTTTCCACTTTTTGGCTGTTGTGAATAATGTTGCTGTGAACACTGATGTACACATAACTGTTTTGGTCCCTGCTTTCAATTCTTTTGGATATATACAGTGAAGTAGAATTGCTGGATCATGTAGTTATTCGATATTTAACTTTTTGAGGAACCACCATTTTGTTTTCCGTAGTGGCTGCACCATATTACATTCTTATCAGCAACGCACAAGAGTCCCAATTTCATGAAGATGCCTTACTTTTTAAATCACCTCTTTCTCTCTCTCTCTCTCACACACACACACACACACACACAAACACACTTTCTTTGGCAAGCATTTATTGTACATTTATTATGGGCAAGATGCTAGGGTGAGTCAAGGACAAATAAGGCATTGTTAAACATTCTTTGAACAAAAATAATTGAACAAAAAATAAGTCCTAATAATACTGAGTGGAGGTTGGGTAGTCTGAAATTAAAATTCCATGTTAATTGATTTGTATAAAAGGACATATTGCTTATTTGTCTAAATAAGTTGCATTTATGAGGTTTGTTTTATTGCTGTACATATTATTGTTAGATCTTAGAATATCAAAAAATTGAGTATATTAATAAACATTAATAAGTATGCTTTAGTGAACAGAATGCAAACATTGTAACCTATGTTAGTCTTCTCAATGTGTAACAATACTAGGAGAGACAAAAACAATATAGTAATTATAACTACAGTTATTTTTAAATGCCTGCAATGTGGTAAAAACTGGGGTGAGTGCTTAACATACATTAACATACATTAGTCCTATGAATTGGAGACTATTATGCCCATGCTAGGAATAAAGAAACTGAGACTCAGACTCTGGGGAATTTGCTCAAGGTCACAGAGTAATGTATGTGGCAGAGCAAACATTCAAACTCAGCCTGATTTTGAAAGATCAGTATCGAAAACATCATATTTATTTTGACAGTGTTTGGTAATGCTTGAATACACAATGCTTCTTATGAGAGGAAATATTAAGAAATAATTTTCAAGTTTCACCCTAACTTCTGGCAGTAATTGATGTGCCCCAAGTGCTTCCATACATAGTTCAGAACAGCTGGAATAGAGTTATATTGCTATAATTTATCAATTTAGGATGTTATTATCATTTATTTCTGGGAAATCACATACAGCCCCAGAATATTATTTATCTATATTTGTTTAATATGTAAAAGTTTAATTCTTCCCACTTTTGAATATAAAGCCCAGCAGAATTGGAACCAAAACTCTTAACCAATTACAGGAATTGCAGAAAGTCTAGCCAAAATCTATCTAAATGATTTTTCTGCACATGATAAAATCTTCCCTTGGCTTCACATTTTACTTAAAGTAAAATCCTAAATCCATTACCTATAATCCATGACAACTCTCAGGCCTTATGGCCGCCACTGCTGGCTCACCTATCCTCCTCCAGATTTACTGGACTCCATTGCTATTGCTCTAACACACCAAGAAAACTCCCACCTCAGTACATTTGCACTTGCTATCTTCTGCACAATCCTCTCCTTGCTGGTATCCACATGGCTTATTCCTTTGTTACCTTCAGTTATCGATCACATGTCACCTTCCTGACAACCCTCTACAAAATAGCACCACCTACCCCCTCATCTTCACCAGTCACTCTGTCTTTACGTTCCTTTATTTATCTTTACAATTGTTTATTCATCTTTAAAATTGTGATTGTTCATTAGCCATACTGGGCTGTGGAAAGCACTTTGGGTAAGGTGTACAATACCTATTCGGTGCACTTCTCAGATATTTTCTCCTATTTCCTTATGCTCCCGGGCAATTTATATTGTTTGATAGTTACAATTTTTGTGGAAGTGGTTGACTTACTGATTCCCTGTTGGCCTTGCCTTCCTGCACTGGTTTGATTATGCTAACCCAGAGGTGAAATTCACCGATAGACGTTTGCGGAGTTTGACCTTGTAGGATGTCAATGAACAAGATGTTCTCTGGTATTGGAGAGATAAAAACCTTGTATTCTTGTGAAGGAGAACACCCAGTCTGCAGTGTCAAAGGGACCTTCCTGACCATAACCATTTGCCCTCCATAACCACTGATGGTGCTAAGGGGACCAGAAAACTTCTGAGGGTTACTACGTATTAGAGTACATTTGGCATCAATGTCAACCAGAGCCATCAACTTTTGTTTATTTCTAGGGGACCAGTGAACAGTGAGCTCAACATGGGACCTACTATCGCTCCCAATGGCCCTCACCTGGCGGCGATCTTGTCCTGCATCTTATACCCAGGGCGTGGGAAGCATCCACCCCGAATAGGACTGTATCCCTGAGGCCTCTGCTGAAGCACATGGGACAAAGGAGTAGTAAGGTCAGGTCTGAACTGTTGTTCAGATTTTAGGGCTTTCCATAGGCTGCCCAACACAAAATTGGTTTGCCAGTCTATCTTTTCAGCTGGGGTCCTGGCAGCAATGAGGTCAAACCTCATTTGCTTTCGGGTTATTTTTCCAGACCCTTTAGGGCTGAATGGAACAGCCTTTTGGCTTCTCGAGTTCCCTCTCTGTCACAGCTCTTTCCCACAGCCCTTACCCGTTCCCAGGATTTGTCAGTTTCCCCCAGATCAGCCACGGACTGCCCAACATCATAAATGTCTTGTCCCACAACTGGGCTCAGCATGGACATCAGCATCCTATACTGGAGGATCTTGGCTTTCATTCCTGCAGTAAATGTAGCCAATCAGGGCCTTCAAAGACAGGGGTGTGGATGACCTGTTTCATTTCCAATGCCCTAAGAATTTGTTGTACCTCCTCTATAGATTTCCAGGGTCCCATGTGCCCAGGGAGATCCCCTTCATCAGGCCAACCCTCCCTGCAGGCTAGAATAATCCAGTCTATAAGGGAGTGAGTACCTTGAACCCCCCTGAGCGCCATGCAGGTGCTGCTGGAGGCCAGGGTGTGTGATGATGTTGCTCATTTTCTCTGCCTCCTGCCTGGCCAGAGAAATGCCATCACCCCAGTATCCCATAGCTGCACTGACTACGCCTGGACACTTGCCCTGGCCTTTTGCTAGAACTTGGCAACTATATCAGTAAGCTCAGTGGGAGTATATTCTCTCATCATGAACATCTCCTGAACTGGGGGCTGCCCTGATGACAAAAGGTTACCGTTGCTGTGCTCTTGCTTTCCTCTGTATTAGGGGTCAGATGATGTGGAGTGCTTGGTCTTCACTGTCAATCACCAGAACACCCTCTCTTTCACTTTCCTCACTTTCCCAGGGATTCCCCCTCTTAGCCTCCCAAACAGGCTTTGTCACAAGCACTCTGACCTTAATCGCTGGCAGCTTTCGCCCTCCTAGCTTTGCAAGTCGGTATGCTAAGGTCTCCAATTTACTACGCTGCTCTCTTACCTTGTCTGCTAGCCCTGAAGCTAGCAGAGTAGTGGACACCACACGTCATTCTCTAATCTCAGCTCTCCTTCCAGCTCTCTAACTCGAGCTTCAGCCTCTAGTTAGGCATCGGTAGCCAACTGAACTGCCCAGTAGAGGCCAGCCCACTGCTGCAGCCATTCATTTCCCTTCTTTGTCACAGAGCTCTACGCGCAGTTCCTCAAACAAATGCATTAAACCAGCCAGTGTTTTCGGGGTGTACCCACACTCATGCAGCAGTTCCCAAGCATCTAACATACAAGCCAGTTCTCCCCACTTAGAGGTTGATGGCCAACTGAGGATTTCCCCCACGGATGCCTCTTTCCCAAGACCCATTTCTTCCATCGCCTGGCTGGCTCACCAATTGTTGGTTCACAACCTCGGGAGTTCCTCTGGGTGAAATTTGACACTGGCCCCCCTACACAGAGGGCAAGGGGAGACCAAAGAGAGGCAGACCACTCCCAATTGGGAGGTGGCAGTTTTATTAAGCAAGGGAACTTACATACGAGGCTTGTCTTTGGTGGCTGCAAAACAAGTAGTTCTCCACACTTTGCCCGCCAGAATCTTAAGAATTTATATAGAGGCCTTAACTGGGTTCAGTCACGTATACCTTCCAGATGATCTCAACAACACATTACTCTCTCAAGGCTGCATCCTTGAAGTGGCTCTTAGTATAGGAACAGTGGGCAGAATGTACATTCCACAGACAGGGGAGGGGGTGAGGAACCTCCAATTGCCAGAGTCCAGCTACTAGGTTAACCATTGGTCACGTCCCCTCTATGAACTCCTCCGACAACAATACATATCATTATGTGATATATTTTAATGGTTATTAATCGTATCCTCCCATTAGAAGGAGGGACTTTATTTTGTTCACTTCTGTATTCTCATTACTCAGAAAATAACTGGCTCTCAATAAATATATTTTGTTTGAAGGAGGAAAGAAAGAAGGAAGTGGGACTGGAGGGACGATAAAAACTATTTCATTGATATGCAGAGAAAGCAACATCAAGTATCCTTAAATCCAGGCAATTAGTGGTGCTAACACAGATTTTACTAAAGGATTACATATTGCGAATCCAGTCATTCCTTTAGGTTTATAAAGTGCCATTTAATATTTTCCAGCAAAACTGAGTTTGAAAGGTGATTTGTACGAGAAGGAAAGGCCATGCAATGGAAGACAAATTAAGTAGCATGGGGGAGGAAAAACAATAGAAAGCAACAGGAGAGGCACATGGGGCTGCCAATAGTATTCCCAAGAGTCCTGCTACCTCCACCCAACCTCAGCCTAACAGTGGTAGAATTGAAAGATTTTTTTCAAAGCCTCCTTTAGACTGTAACTATGAATTCTTAACTGGAGGGCCTCCCCAGAAATAGACGGTAGGTGTGGATTTCTAATTCAAATATTCATGGTGGATACAGTTTACCAGGCACAATTTAAGGCATAAGCACAGCTTCTGGATGTATAACGTAGCTCTCCCCTCCCCCATTTCCATTACAGTGATGCTAAGCTCCAGGTGAGGAAAATGTGTTAGGTAAGCGTCATAAATATTAACAGTTGAAGTTCACGAATGACCTATTCAAGACTGTGAAACATAAGTCACCATTCTGTGTGTTCTATACCAGTGTAAAAATTCTCTAGTTTCTTTTAAAAGTGAGAAGAAAGGCTACAAGCCCCATTTTCTGAGCGGCCACATTCAAAAAGCTCTAGCTAGTCCCCCTAACCACTCTAACTCAGCTAAGCCTATGCCTCTAGCTCAAGCACATTAGGCTCTTGCACGAGGAGCTACAATTCAGCAGCAACTCGTGCTGAAGTTTCAAGCTCTAGCTTTATTTATTCTAGAAGTTTTATCATTTTACCATTCCAACTTAAATCTATAATACACCTAGAATTAATTTTGTGTATGGTGTAAGGGAGAGGTCAAATTAAATTTTTTTTCCATATGGACATCCAAATGCGGCAGCACCATTACTGAATAATCTATTCCTTTGGCTCCTCAGTGCTACCTAAACAATCTTGTAATTCTTCTCGTGTCAGGTTACTTCATCTAGAATTGTAGTTGTTTATAATAATCCGTTATTATCCTTTTGATGTCTGTAGAGTCTAGAGTGATAATCATTGTTTCATTCCTAATAATGTTAATTTTTAACCTCTTTTTCTTGATCAATCTTGGTAGACTTGTATCAATTTTATAATCTTTTTAAAGCAGCATGTTGACTTGGTTAATTTTCTGTTTGTTTCTTCCTTTTTTTTTTTTTTTTTTGGTGAGGAAGATTAGCCCCGTGCTAACATCTGCCAATCCTCCTCTTTTTTTTCATGAGGAAGACTGGTCCTGGGCTAACATCCGTGCCCATCTTCCTCCACTTTATATGGGATGCCACCACAGCATGGCTTGCCAAGCAGTGAGTCAGTGCACACCCAGGATCTGAACCAGTGAACCCTGGGCCGCCGCAGCAGAGCGCACGCACTTAACTGCTTGCACCACCTGTTTGGCCCCTGTTTTTCCCATTTTTAAAAATATATGTATATTTTTTCCCTTTCTATATATATGTATTTCCTCCTTTCTTGGGTTTTAATTTCCTTACATTTTTCTAGCTTCCTATGATGGAAATCTATCATTGACAGCTAATATAAACATTTAAAGCTAAAAAATTCCCTTTAAGAACTGCCTCCTACAAATTTTGATATTTTGTACTTTTATTTTTATTTAATTCAAAATATTTTGTAATTTCTCTTGTGATTTCTTGACTCGTCTACTTATAAGTGTATTGTTTAATCTCCAAATATGTAAGGTTTTTATAGATAATTATGGATTTTTAATTTATTTCTGTTATGGGATAGAACATACTCCATAAGATACCAATCTTTTGAAATGTATTGAGATATATTTTATAGCCCTGTATATGGTTTATTTTGAGGAATCTTCCATGTGCCCTTGAAAAGAATATATATTCCACAACTGTTGGACAAAGGCTCTAAATATCAATGAGGTCAAGGTTAAAGTCTTGTATATTTTTACTCACTGATATCTAATTATTTTATCAATTACTCATAGAGCAGTGTTAAAATCTCCAACTATGTTTGTGTGTCAATTTTTCCCATTAGTTCTTTTTTTTTTGTTTTTTTTTTGATACATGTGTTTTTACTGTGTATATATACTTATTGATTAATTGACTCTTTTATCATTATGAAATGATGAAATGACACTTTTTATCTCAGATAATACTATTTGTCTTGAAATATATCTTGTCTGATATTAGCATAGTCACATTAGCTTTTTTATGGTTACCATTTGCATGGTTTATCTTTTTCTATCCTTTTACTTTCAACCTATGTGGGTTTTTGTACTTTAAGTGAATCTCTTACAAATAGCATATTGTTGGGAATTGGCTTTTTTATCCAGTAAGACAATCTCTGCTTTTTAACCTGTGTTTCTAGTCTATTTTTGTTAAATGTAATAATTAATATGTTTGTACCTAGATCTAATTTTTCTGTTTGATCTGTTTTTGTTCCTCTGTTTCTCTTGTTTTCAAGCCTCCTTTCAAATTATTCAAATATATTTAGTAATTTATTTTAATTCCTTTAGTGGCTTTTTAGGTGTAACTTTCATTATTATTCTTTGGTGGTTACTCAAGATTACAAAATCCATTTTTTATAACGGTCAGAAGAGTTAATATTATACTTCTTTACATAAAATGTAAGAATTTTGCGAGAATATAATTCCATTTATCTCCCTGTACGTCCTTTTTGCTATTGTGGTCATATATTTTACATCCATATATGTTATAGCCCCACAATCCAAGGGTATAAATTGCATAAAATCAGTCAGATATCATTTTAAGAAATTGAGAAAAAATTTAATCTTTTCTATTTATCCTCATTTTACCATTTTTGACGCTCTTTATTGTTGCCTGTACATCCAGGTTTATATCTGGGGTCATTTCCTTTTATCCTGAAGAATTTCCATGAGAATTTATTATGTTCCAGTCTTCTGAAATTAAATGATTTCGGCTTTTGTGTATCTGTAAAGATCTATTTTGCCTTTATTTTTGATATAGAACAGTTAGTATAAAATGCTGGATTGACATTGTTTTTCCCCTCTGAGCACTTCAAAGTTATCATATCATTGTCTCCAGGCCTCTATTGTTTCTCATGAGAAGTCAGCCATAATTCATATCGTTGTTCTCTTTTACAAAATGTCTCTCTCTCCTGCCCCCAACTGGTTTCAAGATTTCTTCCTTTACTTCGGCTCTCGGCAACCTGGCTGTGGTGTGCCTGGAGCTGCCTTCATGTTGCTGCTTCCACTGAGCTTTACGTTTCTGTGGTTTGATGTTTTCCCAGCAAATTTGGGGGAATTTAGCCCTCAATTCTATAAATATTTTTCTCCTCCATTTAATCTCTTTATTCTTTGTAAATTCAGTTACACACGTTAGACAGCTTGATATGTCCCATAATATACTGAGGTTCCAGCCATTTTTTAAAAATTATTTTTCTATTCTTCAGACTAGGTAATTTCTATCAATTGGGCTTCCATTTGCAGACTAACCTTTTCATTTACCTCTTCTATCTGCTATTAAACCCATCAGCAAATTCTGCATTTCAAATATTATACTTTTAAGTAGAATTTCCATTTTTTCTTTTTTATAACATCCATTTCTCTGCTGAGACTCTTCATCTGCTCAGCATCATTTCGTTTACAGCCTTGAACATATCGATAGCAGCTGATTTAAAGTCCTTATTTTCTATTTCTAACAATTGAATCATCTTAAGGAATGTTTCTACCGTCTACTTTTGCTTTGGACTATGGGGCACACTTTCCTTTTATTTCACGTGTGTAGTAACTTTCATTTATATACTGTGCATTGTGGATAGTACAGAGCAAAACTCTGGAATCTGGAATCTTCCTCTAAAAAGTGCTGATTTTTGGTTAGCAGAAACCTAAATTACTTACTACATATATTGAACTTGTGGCGATTTGGGGTTTTATGCTTTGTTAGGAAGGGTTTGTTTCAATTTAGCCTTAGTCTTAGGAAGAATGCTTAGTCCTGAAGAAATAATCATTATTCCTAAGTCATAGCCCTTCTGGGGTTTCAATTAAAAGCCTTCTCATTTGGAAAGATTTAAATGTCAATTCCTATCACCCATGTGGAAGGCAGCAATCAAATCTTTGCTTAGCATTTTCAGCCGACAAATCGTCGTTTTCCTCTACATTCCTTGGAATCTGCCCTGTGCCTGCATAGTTCAGGTTTATCCAAAGATGTGAGAGAAGTTCATATGCAGATTTAGGGTGTTTCCTTTCTGCAACTCCCTTTTTCAGTATTTCCCGCCTCGATTTTTAGCTGTTCTAGCAATCCTGATCTCTGACCTTAAATAATTAAGCTTTTAAAATTGTTTTCTGCTAGAGTTTTAGCTCTGCTGCACCACACGGACTGGGATGTGCCTGCAGTAAAAACATCCTGAACTTATCCAGTGGGCTTCCTTTATTTCAACGGTCAGATAATTTCCAGGTTTACTTGCTTTGGGTTGCTTTCCAGAGTCTTAAAGTAGTTGTTTTGTTTTATATCTTATCTAGAGTTTATAATTGCTAACTGTAGGACAGTTAGTCTGATATTAGGTATGCTACCATTACACTAGAACTACCTAGAGATTTATATAAAAGGTGCATGGCTAAGAGCATGATGAGAAAAGGCCACATGAAATTAGGGACTTAAAATGAGTTTGTTACAATGGTGGTGTCTTTAGAATCTGTATCTGAAAGGCTGAGTGCAAATTTTAAAAATAGAGGATTTAATAAAGATTGCTGTTGGGAACATAGTAGACAATAAGCATTGCTGACAAAGACAGGGTGCGTACTTTTGAACTTATGGGAAAATAGCCTTGGGAGAGAAAATAATATGGTGAAGAAATCAGAATAGTCTATAATGATCATCTACTCAAATATCTTACTTTACAGGTAATAAAATCAAGAAGAGGTTATAACTTGTTGAAGCATACTCAGATAGTTAATACCCAGGTAGTAGATCCAGCTACAGAAGCATAAGTTCCACGATGCTGTCTTCTCTCAAGCCCTACATTATTTATGGACATAGTAAACGTATTTCACAGTAGACAATATTTTCTCTGCATTCAGCAGTGTAGCCCTACTGAGGACATCATACTTCTCTCTAACTTTCTAAAGACAGTTAGATAAAGATGAGCTGCAAAAACTCATGGTGATGCCCATAAACAAGAAATATTTGGTAGGAAGCCTACGCCCTGGCTCTAAACTGCTATACATATGTATATTATCTGTGTATTATTCCATACAGATAATGTTAAATCTTAGAATAAGGTCTACAATGGCCTGGTTAACTTTTACTGGATGGGAGAAATCAAGAATAGAATTACAAGTTTTCACAAGATATGGCACGATCTAGTTGCATGTGCTGAGACATGGCTTCCAAAGGGATTTTGACAGGAAGGAAGGTGTAGGTGTTCAGGCAAACAGTAGCTATTAGAGGTGTATTGGGTTTGCTGACAGAGTAAGGGAAAAGAAAATCCAGAGGCTAACAATTGTGAAAAACCCAAGTACATAGTTCACATCAAGAACGCCTTAGCAGGTAAATGGCCTTCATCTAGATGGAGTTCAGGACTATGACTAGATCCTATGAAACGGTTTGTGGGGTGAGTGAGTGCCTAACTTCCACTATTCTTCGAGTTACCTTCTCTGAGCTCCCCAGCTCTACCTCTACTCCATTTTAACTCAGACTGAGACAAAGCATCCTTCTCTGTACACCCATGATTCTCTATGCATCCCCTGTCAAAGCTCAGCACACCTTATAGTATTAGATGTGTGCCTCTCCCTCCCCCCAGATTGCCACTATAAGCCACAACACTAGATTCTGAGGGCCTTGAGGACATGGACTGTATCTTTTATTTTTGTATCCCAAAGATCAACACAGTGCTTGGCATGTTAGATACTAAGTCATTACTTGCAGATGGATGGATGGATGAATACATGCATGGAAGCATGGAGTCTTAGCCACCTATGGCTCCCATAACAAAATACCACAGACTGGGTGTCTCAAACAACAGAACTTCATTTTCTCACAGTTCTGGAGGCTAGAAGTCCAAGATCAAGGTGTTTGCAGGTTTGGTTTCTTCTCAGGCCTCTCTATTTAGCTTGCAAATGGTCACTTTCTCGCTTTGTCCCCACATGGTCTTTCCTCTGTGCATGAACACCCTGTGTCTCTATGTGTGTCCAAATTTTCTCTTCCTATAAAGACATCAGTCAAGTTGATGAAAGGGGTATGAAAATTAGTGGAAGAAATATCAACAATCTAAAATATGCAGATGACACCATCTTACTGGCAGACAGCAGCAACAAATTAAAAGGACTTCTGATGAAAGTGAAAGAAGAACGTGCCAAAGCAGGATGGCATCTGAACGTCAAGAAGACAAAAATCATGACTATGGAAGGACTACATAACTTTAACATAGACAATGAAGACATTGAAATCGTTAACGATTTTGTTTATCTTAGTTCAGTCATCAATTGAAAGGGAGGCTGCAGCCAAGAAATCAAGAGAAGACTGAGACTTGGAAGGGCAGCAATGAAAGAATTAGGAAAGATCATCAGGTGGAAGGAAGTGTCATTAGAGACTAAGGCCAAGATCATCCACACCCTCGTGTTCCCAATTACTATGTATGAATGTGAAAGCTGGACAGTGAAGAAGGCTGACAGGAAAAAAATTTATTCGTTTGAAATATTGTCTGGAGGACAGCTTCACATACACCCTGGACTGCCAGAAAGATGAACCAGTGGATCCTAGAGCAAATTAAGCATGAATTATCGCTGGAGGCAAAAATGATAAAACCGAGGCCATCCTACTGGGCACCTCATGAGAAAGCAGGATTCTTTGGAAAAGACAATAAGCTGGGAAAAGTAGAAGGCAGAAGGAAAAGAGGAAGACCAAATATGAGATGGATTGACTCCATAAAAGCAGCCATAGGCATGAGTCTACAGGAGCTGAGTAGGGCTATCAAGGAGAGGACACTGTAGACACCACTCATTCACAGAGTCACCAGGAGTCAGAGTCGGACTTGGACTTGACAGCCCGTAACAACAACAACAAATTGGGTTAGGGCCCACCCTAGGGGCTTCATTTTAACTCATCATCTCTTTAAAGGTCCTATCTCTTAATACAGTTGCATTCTGAGGTACTGGGGAGTTAGGGCTTCAATATAAGAATTTCGTGGGGACAGAATTCAGCCCATAATAGATGCAGAGTAAGACAGTCTACTAGCCCAGAGTCTCAAACACAAGAAAACATGCCAGAACCGAACTATGTGAACTTTAGTATAAAAGAGAACCTGGGTCTTCAGAAAGAAAAAAGAATATGAAATTTGGAGATTGAAGATCTGGGCTCAAGTTGTGGTTAGCTTACAAACTAAACAAATCACTTGGATAAATCACTTACTCTTTCTGGATCTTGATTTCCTGAACTCTAAAAAGGGGTTGGTAACACTACTTGCTTTATTACTAAACAGAGTTTTTTGAAGATAAAATAAAATGTGTGAAATTCTTTGTAGAGTATACCACAAACACTAGTTATTTTTTTTTTTTGTCATTGACAGATCTGAGGCACAAGATCAGGGGACACTTGGCTTATCACTAGTGCTGGAGACTGAAACAGCACCAGGCCTGAAGATGAAGGGTAAAGGATTCATCTGAGAGTAAATCTTTCTTGGCCAAAAGTTGGAAAAGAAAAAGAACCCAGCAGCTCCTGAGCCAGGAATCTTTGGATCAATCAGCACCAATTGAATAACGGGAAAAAAATTGATAAAATAATAATTCATTAAGCAAAACTGATCAAAAGCATGTCACCCTGACCTAAAACACTATAAACTTCCCAGAGTGTCGGCTCCGCCTTGTGCTTCACATTCACCACGAAAGAAAAACTTCTAATAATAGTCACTTCATTCTCCTGTCATAAATGTTAGGTACAACAAAAAAAAAATAGTACTTTTGTTGTTGCTGTCTTAGTATTTGTCTATCACGGAAATGAAAGAGTAAAAATAGTTTCATTCCCTTTTACCTGAAAACTTTAAAATCTGACAGATACTAACAAGGATCTGTGCTCTTGAAAGACAGGACCAGAAGGAATACTGAAATCATGGAGGCTTCCATCTTCATTTTACAAAGGGAAAAGCTGGGAGTAAGAGACTAGATCAGGTCCCTAGCCAGTGAGGGATAGAGCCAGAGTGGAACCCAGCTCTCCTCCCAAGTTCTCAGTCATGCTCGGTCCATTTCCCTGCGCCAGGTCTCCTCCATCATTCTCTGGACCTTGGAAAGCATCCAGCCCATAAACTGCCTCAAATTTGTAAAGTATTTTTACCTCTCCTAAAATACATACATGGCTATTTTGAATATAATTACTCTTTAGTTATCTCTGAATAAAATCTCTAGAAAAATCATTGGCTCTGCTGAATCACTTAATTTTCCAAGGACGATATTTTAATCTCTAGGAACTTATGTCTAAATTTAGACTTTTCCTGCAGCAATGCTTCTTTAAACTGTAAACCACACACTACATATTATCCAGTTACGTCACCTCAACTTTAAGCAACTGGATTTTCAAAATATAGGTAAATAGTGACCCCCAGTGGCAAAACTTGTCAGTATCCGCACACTGAAGAATTGAAATAAGATGAGATGCTGCTCTGGACAATGTTTTGACTAATAGCAGAATATTAGTGTCCAGTAAACATACCTTTACTAAAATAACAAGGAAAGAAACTAGATGATTCTCTCCTGCATTTCTATGAAATACCTCTAAATGAGAAGTGGGAAGTTATTGTCTAATTTTGTGCTATTAAATACTATTGTTCAATTCTAATTGTAGTGACACTTTTTTCACTTTCACTATATTCTAAAAATTAATTAATTTGAAAATTGACTTAAAAGCTGTAACTATGAACATAAACTAGAGTTTTTAAAAAATAGCTGACCTTAAAGTACATTTTAATGTTAGTGCTACTTCAGCAAAATCCAGACAGAACACAATCCATATATCTAGGCAAGAAGATTGACTTGTATGGGTTTAGTGAGTGAGAGACCAGTAATGAGTGAAATGATTATTTCTTTGCTAAATAAATGTTGCCATGCCAGAGGATATAGGTTGAGGCCATGAACCACTTCCCAAATTCTTAAATATTATAACACATACAATCTCCTTCATAATATATCATAACTAAATGCAAAAATTTAGTGTCTTTTCACATTCTTATGGAATTTAAGAAACAGCTCTAAATTTTTCCACTTGTAAAACTATAAAAATTAATTCTCCCTGGAGCACTCACTGAAATAATTTTATGATTCATATTTTCACATTTCTATAAACAACCTATGGTGGACTTGCACATTACATACAGCCAAGCCACCATTGAATTTGACTGCCTGGTCTTAATTTAGCCCAAGCTGCTATTTTCTAAGAAGTCATTTTGTAAGACTTCTTTACTTTCTCATTATTTCCATCACCAGCAATAACATTTCATTTCCTTTTCGGGTCCAGTTTCAACAGAATAAAGAGAGTTTTTTATCACATATGTGATGAATCAAAATCACTAAGTCCTTGTGTTTGTGTGTGTACACATGAGTGCTTGCATGCATGCAAGTGCGTGACTACAAATATCAAGAATCTTCTATATCCTATGGAAATTTCTTTGAATCATTGTTAGGATTTAAAATATACATCAAAAAATGCACATTTACAGATAGTCTACATGAAAATCACATTGTGTATGGGGTCAACACCAAGTACAAACTCTCATTTAGAGTAACTGAGGTATCAACACACTTTGAAAGGCAACTCTTAGTAACATAAACAGAAACTGATTTAGAGAAAAGCAAAAGGCAAGCTATGGCATCAATTGAAGCTGAATGTTTAAAATTTTTGCTGTGAAGTCTGTAAGATATAGGAAAACTAATCTGACTTCGACAGTGATTTGTTTATTCTTTTTAGTTCATAAGGACACTTCAACTGTCCAAGTTATTTTGCTGTCTTTGGGAAGGGACAGGTTATTTGTGTGTAAGGATCTATTTACAAATTAATAGAATTTCATTTTGGGAAATTGCAGTCTGCTACTTGGGGCTTTTAGTTTTTGGACTTCTGTTTCCAACTAAATGGTTTATTCATTGAGCTAATAATCATTAGGGTCACTTAATTTCCCCAGGATGTTAGCACAACAAAAAAATGAATAACATACATTAACAGCTGATTTAACACTAAGAATATATTTAGAATAAATTATCCCACTTTTGATGTTCTAATTTCCCCTACAGGGAAATAAACAAGTCACTGAATTTTATAATTGGCAAATAGAACCAGAATATACAAATGTGTTACTCTTCCATTTAATCCAAGACTATAACTACTACATACTATTAAAGCATGTATATTAAATGCTTGTTAAGGTGACATTGTATTGACTATAACTTTTTATTCAGAAGCATTTCTATGCTTAGTAATAACTAACATCCATATTAGTAACCTGGAAGCCTTGAAAAATTCCTCTATATGATCAATGAATGATTAATTATAACGTTTATATAGTTTCTTGTTAACTAGATAACAAAGTAGAAGTAACATGAGTAGCAATGATGGTAATAACAGCAACACCAGCTTACCTTTATTCAGCATTATGTGTTAGTCATTGTTCTAATGTCTTTATATTAATAATCTTGGTTAACACAATCCTATGAGATAAAGATGATAAAAATATGCTTAGCAAGGTTACATGCCAAGGTCACATAGGTGTTAAGTGGTAGAAGTTATCAGTTGAAGGTCACAAATGTGTTATGTAGTAGAGGTCATGAGTCCCAGTCACATAGATGGTGAAGCAGTAGAGGTTATATGTCCAAGGTCACATAGATGGTAAGTGGTAGAGATTCTATGTCCAAAGTCACATAGGTAATAAACGATAGAGGTTAGTTGTTCAAGGTCCAATGGGTGGTAACTAGTAGAAATTATGTGTTCAAGGTCACATTATCGGTAAGTGGTAGAGGTTAGGTATTCAAGGCCAGATGGGTGATAAGTGGTAGAAGCTATATGTCCAAGATCTCGTAGGTGGTAAATGATACTGTCTCTCTAGCCTCCATTCTCTCATTAATAAACCGAGGGCTTTGGTCTGGGTGATTATGGAGCACACTTCTAATTAAATCAAAATCTATTTCTCCATTTCTGCACAGTAAGAGAGTTATAGCTGACGTGACTGCCTAACCAGAATTTTATTTCCTAGTGGCCCCTGTAGACAGGTGTGGCTTAGTGACTGACTTCTCACTAAAGAAATGTCAGCAAAAGTGACACCACTTACAGGCCTGGCTTATAAAACCTTGCACTAAGGTCCTGTATTCAAGTTCTCTTTTAATAAACTAGAATAAGGAAGTGTATGAACCCAGCTTCATTCAAGTAGTAAAGACAATGCCCTAGAGAATTGTCCAGAAACAAGGTAGAAGGAAGCTGGGTTTCTGAAGGATTGCCTGGAGCAGAGCTGTATGCCAACCTAGACTGTAACATGAGAAAAAAAATAAACTTCTATTTTCTTTAAGCCACTAAACTATTGTGAGTTCTCTTTGTTTCAGCAGCCAAGCTTTACCTTAACTAATATAGTGAACTTTCAGATGGGTTAGATTCTGAAATTCTAAAGTTTTAATCATAAAAATGAAAAGATGAGACTGTTATGCCCACAAATCTAAAAACAAACAGCAATTATAGTTTAATAAAACCAGAATCTCTAGCACTAGACTTTTTTCACTAAGATGACTTATAATGTATATCACTTCTGATATGGATTCTAATCACTGTCTTTCTTTATATCATGGCATTGTTAAATATAACCTTAACATCCCCTATCACATTTCCTTGGACTTTTAATCCATACAACAACGTTAAGTGAAAACTGTAATAAAGAGATCATGCTATTTTGTTATGGATAAGAATTTGTGCCAGATCAATTTTCCAGCACTTGAAAAACTTTATGCTCAGATCCATGACTAAACTGAAAGAGATTTTCTTTCTGTAATACCAATCACCTGAATTTTAGTGAATATGAAAGAGGGCAAAACAGTATGAGAATAAATCAATTCATTCTTCACCAGAATAGCAGCTTCTAGCAAGTAGTCTCTGGAATAATATATATTATAAAAAATATGTTTGATATTTTCTTGTTGAAAATAGTTCTGCAAAAATTATTCTAGGTTTGGCAAGATGGGAGCAAGTCTCTCAGCATGTTCCATATTACATAATAGTAGCAGTTTCATCATTAAATCTACAAGTGTTTTGAAGTATCCATTAAATGCTCCCATGGATCAGGGTGTCACAAAAATGTGTAGGACACATAGAACAAAGCTGAAGGACTCACACTTCAAGATCTTATTTCAAAACTTATTACAAAGCTACCATAATCAAAACAGTATGGTACTGGCATAAAGATAGACATACAGACCAGTGGAATAGAGTGCCCAGAAATAAACCCTTGCATATATAATCAGACGAGTTTCAACAAAGGGGCAAGACCATCCAATAGGGAAAGGATAGTCTTTTCAACAAATGGTGCTGGGGAAACTGGATATTCACATACCAAAGAATAAGTTGGACCCTTATGTAACACAATATATAAAAATTAACTCAAAATGGACCTAAACATAAGACCTCAAACTATAAAACTCCTAGAAGAAAACAGGGCAAAACATTCATGGCATTGAATTTGGCAATGATTTCTTGGATATGAGGCCAAAGGCACAGGCAACAAAAGAAAAAACAGACAAATTGGACTTCATGAAAATTTTTAAATTTTGTACATCAAAACACACTATCGACAGAGTAAAAAGGCAACCCACAAAATGGAGGAAAATATTTTAAATCATATATCTGATAAAGGATTAATATCTAGAATAGATAGAGAACACCTAAAACTCAAAAATAAAAAAACAAACAACCCCATTCAAAAATGAGCAACGGACTTCTACAGATATTTCTCCAAAGATATACAAACGGCCAATAAGTATGTGAAAATATGTTCAACATCACTAACTAAACATTAGGTAAAGGAAAATCAAAATTACAATGAAATTCCACCTCATTCCACCTCATATATACCACAATGGGACACCACTTCATACCCATTAGGATGGCTACAGTCAAGAAAACAGAAAATAACAAGTGTTGGTGAGGCTGTGGAGAAACTGGAACTCTTGTGCACTGTTGGCAGGAATGTAAAGTAGTACAGCTGCTGTGGAAAACAGCATGGCAGTTTCCCTAAAAAGTTGAAAATAGAATTACCATACGAGTCAGCAATTCCACTTCTAAGTATCTAACCAAAAGAATTGAAAGCAGAGTCTTGAAGAGATATTTGTACACCCATGTTCATAGCAGCATTATTCACAACAGATAAAATGTGGAAGCAATTCAAGCGTCCATCGATGGATGAATGGATAAGCAAAATGTATATATACATACAATGGAATATGATTCAGCCTTAAAAAGGAAAGAAATTCTGACATATGCTACAACATGGGTGAATCTCGAGGACATTACACTAAGTCAAATAAGCCAATCACAGAAAGACAAATATTGTATGATTCCACTTTTATGAGGTACTTACAGTAGTCAAAATCCTAGAGACAGAAAGTAGAATGATGGTTTCCAGTTGCTGGGGGAGGAGCTAAGGGGAGTTATTATATAATCAATATAGAGTTCCACCTTTCTCCGTTGAGGTGGTATATGATGTTTGGTTTGCAAACAGTGATTCTAGTGGAATGCTTTTTTTAATCATTGGAAATCACAACCTTGGGTCAATAATATACGAAAAATCAACTTCATGTAATATTTCCCATCTCAACATTCCTGAGACTATGTCCTATAGCATATATAGTCATATGCATTCCATCCATCCATCCATCTAGCATTAAGAACATTAAGTTTATAAGAAGAGAAAATATTAACAAAAAATATATAACAAGTATGAAGTCAGCACATAGCATATGTAACTTGAAAATTCTCTTACCATCAAAGATCACAATATTTAAATTGTCCTTGTATTCATTCATAGTGGCTAAAGGGGTAGGAACCTTTCTGTTCTGACCAAACTAGGCAATTTCTACAAGCCCTTAGTGATGCCATGCTCCCAAACTTCGACTTCTTCCAAAGGTTTTAGTTATATTATCACCTTCCAAGTTTTTCAAGATCCACATGGATCTATAGTGTTATTCACATGCGCCCTACCCTCACCCTCTCGCCTACATTGAGTGCCACCCCAATGGCCTCCTTGCCTACAGTTATCTGCAATCACTCCAAGAGCAACCACAGCTTTAGCATTTGGGAAAGAAAATCAGAGCCTGACTCATTTCTTCTCAATTACTTCCTCCATATCTTTATAATGTCCTAAATTCATAATCAGCATTAATGATGTTCAGACTATGTGTCAGGCATTGTTCTAGATGATGGAGAAACAAGAACAAATACGACAGTTTCTTCCCAAAAGGAACCAACAGTCTGGGGTGCATAAGCCAATATATGCCACGCAAGATGTACGAGCAGGATACTCTGGGGGCATAACTTAGATCATGACTGATTATATCAGTGGAGTCTAGGAAAGACTTTATTAAGATGGCACTTCTTGAGAGAAGCACTGAAAGACAAGTAGTCATATGGACAGAGAGGAGGACTAGAGGCTGGAAAAAAGAGAGGCAGGGACCAGGCATTTGAAACATTGAAGCAACGTGAATAAAAATATGAAAGTTTTAAATAACATGATACATACTGGAAGAACTGAGGGTTTTTGCTTGGGTTGTGAAGAAGTCATAATGAAACAAGACTTTAGAAAGAGAATAAAAGAGCCAGTTCAGGAAGGTTACATTTTACACTAAGAAGTACAATTTGTAGTACACATATTTGAGTAATTATGTTGTGCCAAGTTCCATTCTAGACTCTATTTGCATAAACTCATTTGATTCTCACAAAAACCCTATCAGTTTGTTAGTATTTTTATTCCATTTTAAGCATGAGGAAACTGAAGTAGAGTAGTTTAGTAACTTACCCAAGGTCACACAGCCATTAAGTGGAGGAGCCAGGAAATCTGACACAACAAACTGGGCTCTTAGCCATCAGGCTGACTCCCTTTGGCAGTGTGTGCTTTATCACATTGAAAATGATGAGCCATTACAGGATTTTAAGTAGAAGAATAATGTGACTATTCTAGTAGTAGAGATGAGACAGGATTAAAATTGAGATAGAAGGCAGTAAAGAAGAAGAAAATGAAATGTAGAGAAATTATATTAAGGAAGTAGAAGCTATAATACTCAGAGAATGATTAAATGAAGGAGGGTGTATCAGCTTTTGTTGCATAATTAACCACCCCAAAATTTAGTGGCTTAAAACAACAAGCTTCTTTCTTTTTTTTTTCTTATTTTTTTTTTGTCTTTCTGAGGAAAATTAACGCTGAGCTAACATCTATGCCAATCTTCCTCTACCTTTATACGTGGGTCACCACCACGGCATGGCTGACGAGGGGTGTAGGTCCGCACCCAGGATCCAAACCCGTGAACCCAGGCTGCCAAAGCAGAATGGGCTGAACTTAACTGCTATGCCATGGTGCCCCAACAAGCGTTTTTTTTAAATCATAAATTTATGGATTAACTAGGGCAAGGAAGGTTTAGAAGGGCTTTGCTCCTGTGTCCAGGTCAACTGGTGGGTCAGCTGTAAGATAGTTCTGCTGATCTTGGTTGGGCTCTCTATCATGTCTGAGGCCTCAGCTGGGATGAATCAATTGATTCGGCTATGCTCCATATGGTCTTTTGTCCCCCAGTAGACTAGCTCAGACCTGTTCTCCTGGTGGCAGAATAGAGGTCTAGGCGAGAACAGCAGAAGTGTACAAGGTTGCTTGATGCCTAGGCTTGGAAATAGCACCGTCATCTATTAATCAAAATAAGTTGCAAGGCATTACTCCAAAGAAGATATACAAATGGCCAATAAGAACATGAAAATATGCCAGTGTCATTAACCACAAGGGAAATGCAAACCAAAACCATAATGAGATATCACGTGATACCACTAGGATGGCTATAATCAAAAAGACAGATAACAACCTGTTGGCAGGGATATGGAGAAAGTGGAAACCTCATACACTGCTGGTGGGAATGTAAAATGGTACAGCCACTTTAGAAAACAACTTGGCAGCTCCTCAAAAAATTAAACGCAGAGTTAACATATGATCCAGTAAGTCCAACTTCTAGGCATAAACTAAAGAGAAATAAATGTATATGTCCATGCAAAAACTGGTACATGAATGTTCATAGCAGCATTCATAATAGCCAAAAATCAGAAACATTCAAATTTCTATCAACTGATGAACAGATAAATAAAAAGTGGTATATCTATACAATGGAATATTATTTATCAATAAAAAATAATAAAATACTAAGACATGCTACAACATAGATAAACCTTGAAAACAGTTTGCCAAGTTAAAGAAGCCAAACACAAAAGACCACATGACGCTTGACTCCATTTATATGAAACGTCCAGAATGGGACAATCCATAAAGACAAAAAGTAGGTTAGTGGTTCCCTAGGGTCAAGGAGTTGGATGGCCATGGGGAATGACTGCTGATGGATACAGGGTTTCTTTTAGGGGTTATGAAAATGTTCTAAAATTGATTATAATGATAACTGCACAGCTCTGTGAATATCCTAAAAATTGTTGAATTGTACATTTCGAATGGTTGAATTTTATAATAAGAATTATATCTCAATAAAGTTGTTAGGTTAAAAAAATATTTATTGGGCTAAAGATAAAAGGAAATTGGGATGACCTTAATTACAGATTTTCAAATATGGTTATTATACTTGATACTAGAAAAACAGTTTGTTTAATGTGTAAATATTTGAACAAAGAAAAATACATAAATATATTATATATGTTATAGATATTATATATCATATATATAAAGTCACAAGACGCACTCAGATTCAAGGAGAGGGCAAGCAGATTCATCTCTTGGTGGAAGGAGCTGCAAAGTCACATTGTAAAGGGTGTGGAGACAGAAAGGAGTACATCATTGTCACCATTTTTTGAAATCTAATTTATGGGAAAAAGGAAAAGAAAACATCAATAATGACTCCCTGTTTTCTTGCCTAAGAAACTGGGTGGATGATGATGCCGTTTACAGAGATGGGGCCAGTAGGGCCCCTCACTGGTTTTCCCCAGAAAGTGAATACATGTTTCTGTGCATATTTTCAGGGGTCCGAAAATAACAAATAACATGGCAATAACAACTGCAAGAACTATGTAGAACAGTCAACATAAGGTCAACTTTTTAAACAGTTGTTATTGAAAACTATATATTGTATGATGTGACAGCAGAATCTACTGAACTTTTATAGCAAATGCTGACAGAATGTGTGAAAATAAGCCATGATTCCCTTTGAGGTCTGAAGCCATATAAAGTCCACTCACATCTGCCAAATCAACCTTCTTGTGGGAATTCACCGAAATCAAACCATTGTCAAGGACACTATATAAATAGGCTTTACATTCACTGAGCTCTGCTATGTTCAAATCAAGTTAAAGGCCCTTCTAGGAATAGGAACATTTCATGTGTGCTATTATAGAAAAGAGCAGAGTGGGTTGTGAGAGAGAAAGTCTTTGGGGTCAGGGGATATGACTGAGGGCATTCATTGTCACGAACTAGGACACACTACTGCATGACAGAAAGGAAGTCAAAGTAGTTGTCATGGTTCATCAATGTGCATTCTTTGCTTACCTCAAAGGAGACTATCAGACTATGAACTAATTTTATAAATGAGGTTCACTTTTTTAATCCAATCTGCTTCTAATTCCTGACTCCCATGTTTAGTGAGAATTTGCATAAGCAAGTAAAATAAACTGATTTTTTTCACCCCAATATTCAAGGCTTTCCCCAGCTTTCCCCAATTCATGTCTTGACCCATATTTCTCAATCCTCTCTTAAATTTAGCCACTGTTGGTGTCCAAGTGATCTATGCGCTGTCCACAAACATCCCTGTCCTCCTTTGTGTCTTTGCCCTCACTCACCTCTATGTTCTCCGCCTGTGCTGCTTCCTCATTATCTCGAATCTTCCAAAATCTTACTTGTCCTTCAAGTCATGACCCCAGTACCAACAGATTCCAGCAGCTTATTATGATTTTTCTGTTTTCTGGACTTCCATTCCACATTGTACCTCACTCTCGTCATTTATTTCCCTACACCTGCTACTAAAGTTTGTATTTGTTGCTGGGGGTGGGCAACAGGGGGTGGGGGAATTGGGTGTAGGTGGTCAAGTGGTACAGACTTCCAGTTATAAGATGGCTAAGTCCTGGGGATGTAATGTACAGCATGGTGACTATAGTTAACAATACTGTATTGTATATTTGAAAGTTGCTCAGAGAGTAGTTCTAAAATGTTCTCACCATAAAAGAAAAAATTGTATTTTGTGAGTGATGAATGTGTTAACTCACCTTATTGTGGTAATCATTTTGCAATATATACATATACCAAATCATTACACTGTATACCTTAAACTTACACAATGCTATATGGCAATTATATCTCAATAAAGATGGGAAAAATTTTAAATAAAAAATAAAAGCTTTTATTTGTTTTATCCTCTACTCCCTTGTACATTTCCAAAGGACACATGAATTCACTGTTTTTCAAGATGGAGTTGCCAAGAGTGGGAAGTGAAGAGTGAGGTTAGAGCTCTCCTTTGGCAGACAAAACAGTTCCACTTTTATCTGCTTCATATAATGGTCTATAGACTTCCATGGAATGTATCATTTCAAGAAAAAGTCTTGTAGATTAAAAAAATGTTTGAAAACTACTCTTTGCTTACTTTTACATCCCCTGCTGTTTCAAACACAATCCATTTCTCCTGATGGTGGGTAGCAATATATACAAGCTAAAATTAGAATGATGAATAAAATTGTTGTTTTCTACCTGCCAGAAGGTAGCAATAAAGAGATATCAAATAAGAAAAAGTTCATATTCAATCAATTGGCATATATTAGTGATAATTTCAAAGTCATTTGCTAAAAAAAGTAGAAGTGGCAAGCCAGCAAAAAAATAAGTACTGTTAAAGAAGGTAATTGCCAGTGATGGGTTCAACATGGATCAAATAACCATAAAAAAGCATGATCAGAACTTCTTAAAATAAGTAGCGAACTGAGATGTGAGCAAGTATTGAATTGTAGTGCATATTCGCCCCTGCACTCCTGACCTAAACAAACAACCATAACCATACCATTTTATACCACCTTAGGCCTCTATCTTTGCTTTACCCACTGTGGTAAGCAAAATAATGTGCCCCGAAGATGTCCACATCTAATCCCCAGGACCTGTGATTATTTACATTACATGGCAAAGGGGAGTTACAGTTGCAAATGGAATTAATTGCTAATCAGCTGAAGTTAAAATAAGGAAATTATCATGGACCATCCAGGTGGGCTCAATGTAATCATAAGGGTTCCTCAAATGTGGAAGAGGGAAGCAGTATAATCAGAACAGAGAGATGGTATCGTGAGAAAGATTTTACTGGCTTTGAATATTGAAGGGGGCCATGAGCAAAGGAATCCAGGAAACTTCTAGAAGCTGGAAGAGGCAAGAAGATGGATTCTCCCTTGGAACCTTCAGGAAGGAATACAGCCCTCCCAGCACCTTGATTTTAGCCCAATGAGATCCATTTCAGACTCCTGACTCCCAGACAATGTAAGATAATACATTTGTGTTAAGCCATTAAGTTTGTGGTAATTTTTTACACAGCAATAGGAGACTAATACACCCACAAAAATTGTTCAAACCTTCCCCAGATGCCCAGAAATTCCTCCCTCCTTATCAAATATCTTTTCTATTTTAATCACCTGTCATTACTCCCAAACTATCTTAATTTGTAAGATGATAAATATAATTTGATAAGATAGTGATGTTTTCTATAAATTGTTTTGTCAAAACAATTACTAGGAAAGATATTACCAAAGACTTAATGAATATTCAAGTCATGATTATACAGCTATTTTAATTAACGTCGTTCCAGACACCAATTTACCAGCAAAATATATTCTTAAATCCTCAAATAGCACATAATTTTGATGAGTTTTTTTTTTTATTTTTGAAAAGACAAACTTGCTGTTTGTGTTGTGACTTGATCTCTTCTTTAAGAACAGACTATATAAGAAAATTAGGCATTGTTTGTTTGACTTTCCAATAATTGTTATGTAAGTGAAGCACAAGAAAATGAGGAGAATAAAGGTGATATCTCACTTCTAACACAGTTTCTCCAAGATATTAAAAATGTGTTTAAATGCCTGTGAAGGTCAAACACAATTGGGAATTGGAGAACTCGAATTAACGTTCATGGGTATATAGATTGCTTCTGTTTTGAAAATGCTTTTATTTCAGTACCTTAAAGAAAATGTGACACATTTTTTTATGTAAACAAACAAAAAAAAATCATCACCAGATGAGATTTGGCAATATGCTGCGAATCCCTCTAAACCTCAGTTTTTTCAAATGTAAAAGAGAGCTGACTTTACCTAGCCTATTCCCCACATGGGTTAGTGCTGAAAATCAAATGAGATAATGTATTTAAAGCAACTTGTAACCAACTAAACCCCTTTTTTCCCCTCAGTTCTCACTACAGGCCAAACATCAGTCTAGGCACACAAACAATAATTAGACAATAACTCAACAATTAATATACAATATAAGACACAGAATGCTACGAGAGTCCATGGCTAACACAACCTGGAAGCGGTGTGGTGAGGTATCTCCATCCATAGGGAATCAGAGTGCCTGCTGTGTGCCAGGCACCATGTATACTGTTTTATGCACTCTATATCATTTAACCCTCGCAATAACCTGATGAGGTAGTGCTGTTGTTTTTCTCTTTTTACAGATGAGAAAGACAAAGCTTAGAAGGTTAACTAACTTCCAAGGCCTGAGAAAAATAAGGGATAAAGCCAAGGCTCATCCATTTCTTCATTCATTCAACAAGTAATTACTGAGCACCTACTGTGTGTGAGGCATTTTTCCAGATGCTGGGGTTACAGGAGTGAAGACAACAGACAAGAATACCTACCTTCAAGAAACTTACAATCTAGACAGGGAAACAGAAGATAAACAAGATGAAAACTATACATATATATTTTATATATATACACTTTTATATATAAAAGGGGAATGGAGATTGAGATTTTAAATAAGATGATCAGGGAAGTTCTCATTTGGAACTTGTCAAGTTTGACATGCTTTTTAGACATCCAAGTGTATTTATGAAGTGGGCAGTGAATATATAAGAGAAGACAACACTTGAGTAATTGCTTAAAGGTAGTGAGGGAGTTGGACGTGTAAACATATACTGAGAAATCATTTAAAGGAGAATAAATAGCAAGTAGAAGGGTTCTGATGGAAAGTTGGTGTGGCTGAAGCTACGTTAGAGAAGGGAAGATGACTCTGGATGGCAATAGTGAAGGGGGCAGATCATATATGACCTCATAGTTCATGGTCAGGTTTTTGGCTTTTCCTGATATGAAAATGGGGTTTTGATCCTAAGAGGACATGTTTTAACAGGATTACTTTGGCTGCTATCCTGAAAACAATCTGATGAGAGGAAGCAGAGAGAGTGGTTAGAACATGTCTTCAATAATCCAAACAACAGAAGGTAGCACTTTGTACAAGGGTGATAACAGTAGAGGAGTGGCAAATTGTCAGATTCTCAATATATTTGAAAGTAGAACCAACAGGATGCAGAAGATTGGATGGGGGTGTAAGAGAAAGACAGGAGTCAAAAATGATAGCAAGATTTGAAGCCTGAGCAACCAGAAAGATAAATTGCCATTAATATTTGAGAGGAAGAGATTTGATGAGAAATACCAGGAGTTTAGATTTAGACATGGTAAGTTTTACATTCTTATTAGACTTCAAGCGTACGTGTCAAATAGAAAGTTGGATATATCAGATTGGAGTTTAGGGGAAAGAGTCTGGGCTGGAGAAACAGACCTGCAAGCCATTAACATATAAATTTAATTGCAGATCTGTTTGATTCCCAAAACTACCTAGTTCCTAACTGTTGGGAGCAATTCTCCATTGCATTTCTACAATGTCTCAGATTATCTTTTCAAGGATATTTACACAGCAAACATGTTTGGAAACTAGAGAAAGTGTCTCCCTCCAGGTTGAAGTGCAGATTTGTTTCTTGATCAAGATATTAAAGGTAATGTCTCCCTTGGAGGTGAAGATTGGATAGATTAGCTTGTAGTTTATAACTCCCATATAAGATCAGTTTCCTAAGCAGCATGTTCCTCAGCTATGACACAAACACATTGTGTGTGCAATGTCCACCAGGACCCACCCTGCATCACCTCCATGAGATGAGGGGAGAGCAAGGGGAACCATTACAATCACGAAGCTCATGCTACCTGATGACTCATGAGTAACAAACTGTCTAAATCCTTTAAGCTCATTGTTTCCTTTCCAACCACATTTGTGGAAATGTGGGAAGTCTATCTAGCAGCTAAAGTGGTAGCTGCTGCTTAAGGACTGTTTGGCCACTTAACAGCAACTATTATTTAAGAGGAACCATTGAAAATTCTGTAACAAGGGCAGAGGAATGATCTGACTTGAAGTTTGAAACTAAAATCCCTCTGATACCAGAGGAAAAGTTGGCCTGGAAAAGAAGTAGATTGGAGGCAGAGAAACTAGTCAGGCTGTTGTTGCAGTAATCCGTTCAAGACATGGTAAAGGCCCAAACAAAGATATTAACAAAGGGGACTGAAAGGAGGAGGCAGATTCAAGAGATACTCAGGAGCTAAAATCAACTGGCCTTGAAGTCGCATCACAACTTCAAGTTAGAATAATTTCAACTGTAAGTAAGAGAATAATTTTGGGTCATTTTCTTAATAAGAAGACTGGAGATAGGCACAGTTGCTACATCCGTGTCAGAACTCTGTGTTGACTTCTCCATGCGTTTATTCTCTCTTTCATGGTCTCAAGCAGCAGCCTTGACCATCACATCCTCAAACAGCAATGTCCACAATGGGAAGGAAAGGGAAAAGCCCATTGCACAGGCATCTTTTTGTTTTTTAATCAGAGAGGAAGATCTTTCCCAGAAGCCTTGTAAGCAGGTTCCCCTCATGTCCAGTTAACCGGGATTGGGCCGAATACCCATGCCTTAAATGCAAGGAAAGTTGAGAAATCTGGTCCTTTCAGCTTCCATAATGGGAGGTAGTTTCTAATAGTAGTGAAGAGAAGGTTGGGATTGGCTGTTGGAGAAACAACTAATAGCGTCTCCCAGTGTTTGATTAGATGTGGAAGCTGAGAAAGAAGGAGGAGTCAAAGTAACTGCTTAGACACCTGGCTTGAGCCATTTTCCAGACAGTATTGCCATTCACTGAAGTAAGCAATGAAAGAGGGACAGGTTTGGGGTAGGAAGCAGTGAGATCTCTTTAAACATATTTGAATTTCTAGTTGGAAAGACCAGAGCTCAGTTTCATAGGGGTCTAGAGCTCAAGACTGAGAGCTAAGCTAAAGTTATAAGTTTAGGACAATATAAGTGAAGTCACAAAGTAAAAGTTTGTTCCAAGACAGCATGTAAAGTTATTAGAGAAGAGTCCAAGAAGGAATCTTGGAAAGAGAAGACCATTTGAGAGACTGAAAAGAAAAGTTCATGAAAGTAATATGGACTGCAGGAGAGAGAAACATTTTAAGATGGAAGAGAGGTCAATGGTACTAAATGCTTCCAAGAGATGAATTAAGAAGATGTTTAAGAAGATTAGGAAGATGAGTGGCTATTGGTTTTAGCAAAAAATATGTCGTAGTGGCCATTGCCAAGGAAAAAAATATATATAGGGAGATAGTTATAGAGAAATGATTTTTTTTTTGTTTACTTGTTACGCTGTTTATTTTTCGGTGAGGGCACAGTGAGCCCATGGGGAAAGAGATGGAAGATGGGGAGTAAGAGTGATCTGTAACAGCTCTACAATTGTAATATACAATTGTCAGGAAGTGTCTGTGCGTTGGATCTTTGTAGAACCAGCATAGCCACCTAGCAACAGTCTAGGATGGTCAGTAGAGCTCCCTCCTTCTCCCCAACATATAAAATCTTGGGGACCACTTCTCCAATTCCATCCCTTGCTTATCATCACTATTTTATATTGTGAAGAATATATTTTCTTTATCAAGGTTAATTTCCTTACACTAATTTGCTTTGGTTCACTACTCACAAAAATGGCAGAAAAGGAAATTTAAGGAATATGCTATCCAAATAAAAGCACGACTCCTGAGGCAGTGATCTGAGACAGAGTCCCAGTTCATGTGGAACAGTTGCTATTAAAGAAAAAGATCCCCAAATTTTACATCACTGTATTTTGCATTTTTCCTTTTTAGTTCTCTGGTAAATCTTTTAAATATTATAAATGAAAGTGGTTAGTAAGTTTTATATTATAGTAAATTTTAGTTTAATGGCTTTATTATAGTCTTCATTGTCTGTTACTGCTCAAGTATAGAAGGTCAGCCACAGTGACCTGCTATACATAAAAAACAATTGGAAAAAACAAAACCCACAGTTTACAAGAAAATGCAATGTACAACTATGACATACAACTATCTAGTGGGAGAAAAAGGAAAAAAGGGAGGAAGATTGGCGACAGATGTTAGCTCAGGGCCAATCTACCTCAATTAAAAAAAAAAAAAAGAAAATGCAGTACTATCAGCACAGCCAGTCCTATATCAGGTTCAGTCATGCCCTCTTGTGTATAAGTGTAGCATAGGAGCTCCCATTTTAAATTGAAATGCAATGAACACTGATCACCCACTATGTGCCATGTTCTATGCTAGGTGCTGAGGATATAGCTGCGGACAAGACCTACAAGGTACCTATCTTCATGGAGATTATTTAGGACTTAATTTAATTATTATAGAAGTTTAAATTCCGTTTGAAAATCTCTGGATGAAGATAAAGCATTTCATTATATGGTACAAATAGTTTGATCAGTTAAAAAAGAAATATTGTCAATAATTTCTTTAGTTTACAATCTTAAATTATTCATTTACTTTGCCCCTAAACTTTTCTTCTTAACTTCCAGTGGTAAAAATTTCATAATAGACTGATTTAACTTTATAGCTATTATTTACAAAGATATAATCTTCAATACAATACACTGTGATGTTTAATTCTAAAGTTCTTATTTAATCTTAGTGTTGTCATTGAGAAGACTCTGAGACTATAATTTCATAGTTTATGATCCCAGGAAAACTTTATGAAATTACAGACAAGAGACAGTGCTATAGTCTATGTTATTAAAATGGACATTCCCTAAATCTTATTATATATTCTTACCATCTGCATTTTTATGATTCTTATCTAAAGAGATCTTCTGAAAATCTCAGTGCGGATATAAATTTCTCAAATTTTACTGCCTGGTTTTGTGGCTTTCAAAAACAAAAGTTCTTGTTTTAATTTAAAGGAACAGGGACTCAGTTGTGATGGCTGCATATAGATGACATCCAGAATTCACTTTCCTATAATGAATGCAAATATGATAAGATGTAAATGGTAGGCATATTTGGAAAAATTTGATTTTAATGAAACATTTAAATCAATAATCATCCATTCTAGCTTTTGATTACACAAAGACCATTGTTTCACCCTTAACAGTGAAATCACATATTTCTGTATCAGGAATCCTTTCATTCCTAAGTGTAAAGACCACTGTGCATCTCTCATTTAATCCATTGCCCAATCCCTCTTACTCTTACTGTAAGAGTATTCTCTCATTCTACTTCAGTGTTTGAGGGGAGGAAAGTATCTAGTTTAGTCCTATAAGTGGTGACTTTAACCCCTCCCCCAAGCGTATCAAACCCCAAATGACCCCAAATAAACCTAAAATCTAATTTAAAACAATGAGCCTGCTACGACAACGTAGCTTCAAATCAAGTTCCCCAGTACCTCTTTACAGCCAAACGACTGACTCAAAACACCATTTCCATTAAAAATGTAAGTGCCCCCATTTGCCCTCTCAGACTGAGTATTCTATTTTCTTTAAGAAATGGATAATATGAGCATTTTTCACTTTCCTCTAGGAATGCTTTTGACCCATCTAATTGTCTATTCAAATATCTTGCTAAAATCATGAATGAAAGCTTATCAAATTTTAAGGCATCTTGCATTGCCTATCTCGTATATGGAGGCCTAAGTCATGGGCCAAGGGACTGATGTGACAAATATTTGCTCGCACATATAATGCAAAAGGTGAGGCAACACCTTTGCTTGGGAGTCATGAAACTCACCTCAGCAGATATTTCCAACATCTGTGAGAATTTTGTCATCAGATTTGAGATTGGAAGGGTCCACACAGATTACATCCTTTCTCCAATGCATTACAACGGAAGTGTTTTAGTTAGCAATTTCTACAACAATGATGTGGAATAACCTACCACGAAGCCCAGTAACATTGGAAAGGGGGTGGATATAAGGAGAGATGAAGAATTGAAGCCATTTTTGCAATCTGTATGCCACAAGATGTCCAGTAATAATGGGTATAAAATTGTCACCTTTCTAAATCAAATCTGACCTTACTTTTGCTTTTATTATACGCTCTGAACAAGGAAAACTAAAACACACATATAGGCACACACACACTTCCTGGGTGCCCCCACCAACATCCATGAGCTCACTCATGCCAATCCCCATCTCTACAGCTGCTACTTATAGCAACAGGTCCTTAAAGATTTAGACTCATGGGGCTGGCCCTGTGGCGTAACAGTTAAGTGTGCGCCCTCCGCTGCTGGCGGCCCAGGTTCAGATCCCGGGCATGCACCCACGCACCACTTGTCTGGCCATGCTGTGGCTGCGTCCCACATAAAGTGGAGGAAGATCAGCACAGATGTTAGCTCAGGGCCAGTCTTCCTCAGCAAAAAGAGCAGGATTGGCATGGATGTTAGCTCAGGGCTGATCTCCCTCACACACACACAAAAAAAAACATTTAGACTCATTTTTCATGTGAGGGCATATAAACATTTTCATGTAATGGGAAACACAGGAAAAGATCATATATATGTACAGCACACTGAAGTAAACTAGAGGAGTTTTGAGGGCATCTATGTCAGGCTAGTGCAAAATTTTATTAATTTTCATATTATATAATTCAGACAAGAAAAATGAAATAGAAAGTATTAAGACATTAAATTTTAATTTGTGTAAAACTTTCACATAAAATCTTTTTATTTTTATTTTCTGAGAAACTTGAACTTGATTCCATGAACATAATTTTTTTTCTATCAGGTTTTATGTTTGACATGGCTATAAGTAATTCCTGATAGTGACTTTTTAATGAAGAAGTCTCTGAAAATTTAATAGTCACTTTCATAGGAAGCCAATAGGTTGTTAACAACTGGCAGAAGAAAATGTATTGCTTTTTCACTAGCCACAGCAACTCACTTTTCAGCATTAGACAGAATTTGGGTGATAAGATTTAACTAAACTGTATTTCAAAGATTCAACCACTCTTTAAATCCAGCTGAGCTGGAGTCATAAGGATCTGATTCACCCTCTTGACTTAACCAAAAACCTGGACAAAATATGTGAAAGAACAGCCCTCAAGACACTAAACATTGTGCAGTGAAGGACAGTGATGCCTTAGTGATAGGAAACAAAAAAGAAGTGAGCCCTGCAGTAGTCCCAGCTTAATGCCTAGAGAAAGTTTCTACACTATAGCATAGGGAAAGGGAACTCAGGTGGAGACCCAGGGTCTCTCTGTGTTCAGGGGATAGAGCTGAGAGTCCAGTGAAGCCAAGGTAGCTCGAGTTCACAAGGCAGTGTACCACAGAGAAAGAAGACGTATAGATAGAGAATTCTAAAGATCTGAAGAATGTTCCCCTGGAGTATTCAGTTGAGTACTGATCTGCACAAGCATGTGAAGAAACTACCTGAGGACGAGGAGAGAACCACCTGAAAAGATTAGAGGGACCAGTGTCTGAGGCAAATATAGGGACAGACACAGTTCCTATTCCCACACTAGAATAGAAAATATCATAATTCATGAGGTAAGGTTATAATACTAAGAATGATCTTGCTTTAGTAGTAAGAAAAATTAACTCTAGAAAAATCTCTGCTCTATTCCCACCTTAAAAAGCTTGAAAGCAAGACCCAAAGGGATTAAACTGTTTCTAAACTGTTTCTTTCTTTTTTTTTTTTAAATTTTTTGTTTATTGCAGTAACATTGGTTTATAACATTGTAAAAATTTCAGGTGTACATCATTGTACTTCTATTTCTGCATAGATTACATCATGTTCACCACCAAAATACTAATTACAACCCATCACCACACATATGTACCGAATTATCCCTTTCACCCTCCTCCCTCCCCCCTTCCCCTCTGGTAACCACCAATCCAATCTCTGTCCCTATGTGTTTGTTTATTGTTGTTATTATCTACTACTTAATGAAGGAAATCATGAGGTATTTGACCTTCTCCCTCTGACTTATTTCACTTTGCATTATACCCTCAATGTCCATCCACGTTGTCACAAATGGCTGGATTTCATCGTTTCTTATGGCTGAGTAGTATTCCATTGTGTATATATACCACAGCTTCTTTATCCATTCATCCCTTGATGGGCACTTAGGTTGCTTCTAAGTCTTGGCTATTGTGAATAACGCTGCAATGAACACAGGGGTGCATGTACCTTTGCAAATTGGTGTTTTCAAGTTCTTTGGATAAATACCCAGCAGTGGAATAGCTGGATCATATGGTAGTTCTATCCTTGCTTTTTTGAGGAATCTCCATACTGTTTTCCATAGTGGCTGCACCAGTTTGCACTCCCACCAGCAGTGTATGAGAGTTCCCTTCTCTCCACATCCTCTCCAACACATGTTGTTTCCTGTCTTGTTAATTATAGCCATTCTGACGGGCGTGAGCTGATATCTCATTGTAGTTTTGATCTGCATTTCCCTGATAGTTAGTGATTTTGAACATCTTTTCATGTGTCTGTTGGCCATCTGTATATCTTCTTTGGAGAAACGTCTGTTCAGGTCTTTTGCCCATTTTTTAATTGGGTTGGTAGTTTTTTTGTTGTTGAGATGCATGAGTTCTTTATATATTTTGGAGATTAAGCCCTTATCAGATGTATGGTTTGCAAATATCTTCTCCCAATTGTTAGGTTGTCTTTTCGTTTTGTTGATGGTTTCCTTTGCTGTGCAGAAGCTTTTTAGTTTGATGTAGTCCCATTTGTTTATTTTTTCTATTGTTTCTCTTGCCCGGTCAGATGTGGTGTTTGAAAAGATGTTGCTAAGACCGACGTCGAAGAGCGTACTGCCTATGTTTTCTTCTAGAAGTTTCATAGTTTCAGGTCTTACATTCAAGTCTTTAATCCATTTGGAGTTAATTTTTGTGTATGGTGTAAGGTAAGGGTTAGGGTTAGGAATAGGTAAGGGTTAGGGTTAGGGTTAACAAATGGTGCTGGGAAAACTAGATATCCACATGCAAAATAATGAAAGTAGACACAAAAATCAACTCAAAATAGATTGAAGACTTAAACACAAGACCTGAAATTGTAAAACTCCTAGAAGACAACATAGGGGAAAAGCTTCTTGACATTGGTTTGGCAATCGTATCTTGGATATAACACCAAAAGCACAGGTAGCAAAAGCAAAAATAAACAAGTGGGACTACATCAAACCAAAACCTTCAAAACAGAAAAAGAAATAATCAACACAATGAAAAGGCAATCTACAGAATGAGAGAAAATATTTGCAAACCATATATCTGACAAGGGACTAATATCCAAAATATATAAGGAATTCCTACAACTCAATAGCAAAATAACAAGTAACTCAATTAAATAACAGGCAAAAGACTTGAATAGACATTTCTCCAAAGAGGACATAGAAATGGTCAACATGAAAAGATGGTTAACATCACTAATCATAAAGGAAATGCAAATTAAAACTATGATGAGATATCACCTCACACCAGGTATGATGGCTATTATATATATACAAAAAAAGGGATAACAAATGTTAGTGAGGATGTAGAGAAATTGGAACCCTTGGAAGCTGTTGGTATGAATGTAAAATGATGCAGCCACTATGAAAAACAGTATGGAGATTCCTCAAAAAATTAAAATAGAACTACCATACGATCCAGCAATCTCATTTCTGGGTATATATCCAAAAGAACTGAAATTAAGATCTTGAAGAAATATCTGGAGTCCCATGTTTACTGCAGCATTAGTCACAATACTCAAAACATGGAAACAACCTAAATGTCCATCAACAGATGAATGGATTTAAAAAATCCAATACATACATATAAGAGACTATCACTGAGCCTTAAAATGAAGAGAATTCTGCCATATGTGACAAGATGGATGAATCTGGAACATATTATACTAGGTAAGATAAGCCAGTTACAGAAAGACAAATACCTCATGATTCCACTTATATGAGATATCTGAAATAGCCAAACTCATAGAAGCAGAAAATAAAGTGTTGGCTGCCAGAGGCTGGGGGCAGCGGAAAATGGGAATTTGTTGTTCAACGTGTATAAAGTTTCAGTTACACAAGATCAATAGGTTCTAGAGATCTGCTGTATAACATAGTCCCTATTATGTTAACAATACTGTACTGTGCACTTAAAAAATTTAAGAGGGTAGATCTCATGTTAACTGTTCTTACCACACAAAAAAGAGAGGCAGAAGGAAACTGTTGGAGGTGATGGGAATGTTTATTTCCTTGATTGTGATGATAGTTTCATGGGTGTATGCATATGCCCAAACTCATCAAATTGTATACATTAAATATGTGCTGTTTTTGTATATCAATCATATCTCAACAATTTTGTTTAAAAAAAAAGAAACCAACTTTAAACATAAAGACATGAATAGGTTAAAAGTAAAAGAATGGAAAATATATACCATGTGAACACTAATCAAAAGAAAGTTGGAATGGTGATTTCAGATTTCAGAGCAAAGAACATTACTGTGGATAAAGAAGATCCTTTCATAATGATAAAGTGGTCAATTTGTCAAGAGTACATAACAAACCTAAATGTTTATGTACCTAATAACACAAGATCAGGAGACATGAACCAAACACTGATAAAATGGCAACAAAAAATAGACAAGTCCATAATAATTATCTGTAATTTCAACACTTCTTTCTCATTAATTGATAGAAAAAGAAGACATAAAATCAGTAAGGATATAGGAGACTTGAACATTATCAACTAGCTTTAGCTAATTGCTATTTACAGGACAATCCACCCAAAACCAGCAGAATTCACATTATATACACCATATTCTTGACCACAAACAAGTCTTAATATATTTAAAAAGAATCAAGTCATACCAAGGATACTCTCTGACCACATATGAAGTAAAATAGAAATCAAAAACAGAAAGATATCTGAAAAAGACTCAAATATTTGGAAATTAAGAACACACTTCTAAATAACCCCCGGGTCAAAGAAGAAACCAAAAAAGAAATTAGAAAGAATTTTCTGCTGAATGAAAATGAAAAGACAAGATATCAAAATTTGTTGGACGAGTTCTATGAGGGAAATATGTAGCACTACAAGTCTATATGAGAAAATAACAAATGCTGCAAAACAATGATCTCAGCTTCCACTTTAAGAAACTACAAAAAGAAGTGAAAATTCAACCCAAAGTAAGCAGACCTAGGGAAATAAAGATTAGAGTAGAAATCAATGAAATAGAAAACAGAAAGCAATGCAAAACAACTAATCCAAAATTTGGTTCTTTGAGAAGATCAATTAAATTGATAAACATCTAACCACAGTGATTAGGGAGAAAAAATAAAGATACAAATTACCAAATCAGAAATTAGAGAGGCGAGATCACTGTGGATTGCACAGATAACAAAGAAATATTATAAGAATTGTTATATTTAATTGTTATATTTAATTATTATATTATAAGAAATGTTATGCCAATAATTTTGGCAACAGAAATTTAAAAGTTCCTTGAGAGACAAACTATCAAAGCTCTCTCAAAAAGTAATCAATTGAGGACATCAGCAAAAGTGAGAGGGTAAAGATATCCAAAAATCAGCCCCCCTAAAAGCAAGGAGAAAACTGGCAAATTATCAAAATCAACTTTCTGAAAACTCTAGAGATTAATGAAAGACTTCCAGCAACTTGGAGAGGGCTTATTCAGGATAATTAGCTGAATAATAGTAAGAACAGTGAGTTTTGTGGTGTTTTACCCTAGTCCCATCTCCTGCTCCCAGATCAATGGTAGTCTCAAAAATAAAAACACAAAACAGCCTACCTTCCCAGTACTATAGGGAGCAAAACCAGGTTGCAGCACTTTCAAACCCTCATTCCCCTCTGTTTAAGATAAAAGAACACTCAAAGAAACCACTAAAATGCTTGTCTTTGTTTTGTTCAACTCTGAACTCTTGCCTAGGGCTAAAGCCACTCCCAGGGGAAAAGGGCACTTGTCAAAAACTTTACAGGCAAATATTTAGCTGCTACAGGCTGAAAGACCATGACTACGACCAAGAAAAAACATGCCCAAGTTAGGTGTACCTCGGCAATGCCAGGTGTATTTAACATTCAAAAATCAATCACTGTAATTCACCAACAGACTAAGAGGGAAAGCCATATCATCATTTAAATAGATGCATGGAAAATGTTTAGTAAAACCTAACATCCTTTCTTGGTTAAAAAAAAAAAAAAAGCTATCAGCCAATAGTGAAATGCCTGATACTAGGGCTGGGGCAGGGAAAATACAAAATAAGCCTAGAGACTTTCTGTGTCTGGATTTTTGCTGCTATAATACAATTGTTACTGCCCAAAAAGGGGGTTCGTCTGCCCGCCGCAAGGCATGCCAATAGTCAAGAGGCAAGGTGGTAGGAAAGAAAGGACTTTTTATTACAGCTTGCTAGCAAGGGGGAAAATGACTGACTTATGTCTGAAAGAACCATCTTAAGGGGGCACAAAATCTTACAGCAGTTATATAGGCCTATGGGTTATAAGGGAGGAGGTTAGGAATGTTGATCTTCTGGCGTTACAGACTGGGAGTCACCACACCAAATCTTTCACTTCTCATCGATGATGGCTATCAGTGTAGACTCTCTGTTCAGGGGTCATCACATTCCTAAGGAACTCAAAAGAACAAAGTTATCATCTTATCGCAGCTGGAAGGTACATGCACAAGCAGGAGTTGTAAAATCTACAGAGCAGTTAGATCTCCTGGAGGGTGCATATCCAGCTGAGTTAGTCAGTCAGAGGTCATTCAAAGCTACAGTCGGGTTTCTTTTCTACAACACAGCTTCCCTCATGTCAACCCTGTCTTGAGCCAGTATCACAATCCCCACCCATTCTACCTCCTTCTTCCTAAAACACAATCTGCTAGTCTCTTATTGCATTCATAAAGCTTAAGGGGTTCTCTTTAGCCTACAATATAAAGTCTAACTTTATATGCATAGCCTATAAGGTACTTCATTTCACCTGGATCTGTCTTTCCAGACTCAATTTCTGCTAGTTTTTGAAATACATCCTACGCTTAGCCACATGAGTCACTCAGAAATCCCATAGCTATGTCTTTTACTTTCCCAACTGCATACCTTGTGCAAGCTATTTTCTGGGCTTAGAGGGTCCTCCTCTGTATTCTGTTTCTGCCAAAATCCAGCTTACCCTGATCTACTCCTGATCCAACTTCAGCCTGTTCTTTACAGGCATACAGGGTGATTCTTCTTTTACATACAAATCTGATCACAGTATATCTCGCTAAAACATTGTGCAGCATACAGAAATTTCATAGGCCATGTATTCCAATCTGCTCGTTTTTTTCTGTAATAACTTTATATAATATAGATCTTTAATATAATTTTTACTTAAATCTTTCCTCAAGCCCCATTCTCATGAGAGCAGGAAACTTACATCAGTTATTTTCAGGTTCATTTAATTGTTTTAGTGTTTTCTTAGTCATTTCAAATGCAAATTCTGTCCTTTCTGAGTATCCTTCTTCCTCACCTTCAGCTCAGGATGGCATCTAAGGTAATAAGGAGGCTACTGTAGTTACCTACATCAGCAGAGGCATCTGTTCTGGGGTCAACATCCACTGCAATGAAGAGGAATCTCTTCCTGTGTGTTTCTAGTCTTCAGGATATATCCCCATCGGTATCTGCTGAAACATCTTTTGTCCATTGGCCTCCATTTGAATGATCCATTTTGACTGAAACGACTTCAGGCTCTCTGTCGGCTAACTTCGGCTCTATGTCAGCTACTCAGGATCACAGGGTATGACTGCTGTCTGATGCTTCTCTCTGTAATGTGTAGTAGATCAGGGCTATCATCAGGCATATTTTCCTATCACCTACATAGCCACCTCCACTGTACTGCTCCTATGCCTCTGTAAATCTGTCACCTTCCCTGGGTGACAGCCTGTTAAAACTTTCCTACCAAACTCTCCATCCAAAACTTTGGTTCAGAGAACCTTTCTGTGAATCTTGCCCTTCCTTGGGGCTCTATTTAGAGGACGAGACACAGGTCCTTTCTATGCTCAGGTCATCTCCAAACATAAAGGACTATCTCAATTAGAGATAGTCCCGACAGAGACGACTTTGCCTTCTTAGGATTTACTAGGTGATGTCTGTATCTCCATAACACTCTCAGTTCACTGAGGGCAAGGACTGTGTGCCTGTTTTACATAACAGGGTTATGAGAAAGAATACATTTTACTAATATCCCTCTATAATCCAATAATATTCCCTGAAAAGCTCTTTTTATTACTTGCAGATCTTTTTGACCCCAGTAGATGCACAATAGGTTTTTGTTAGACGATAAATTATAGTACTGGGATGGTGTTAGTGCTGTTGTAAACTAACTTAAGGCTATAGTGCTAAGAAACCTTGTCCTCTAGTATCAGTTTATGAGAAACTTTGCTGTTTGAAGTTATATCATTGAGAATAGAGCCTCCTACTCTTGCGTAAAGAATGCAAGCAAAGGGGGCCATTTGACTCAGAGAAGCAGGCTGGATTTACAACTCAGGTGCAGAACTTCGGATAAGGAGTTTGGGGACACTACATGTCACATTTATCTTAACTCCGTAGTGTCCAAGGAAACAGCACTTTGAGTCTGTCTGTCAGGCCATGCTGGTAGTCAGATTGTATTGTTTCTAACAGAACTCTAAATAGTGTTTCTAATGGGACATAGTGACTCTTCTTTGGAGTGACTGCTGCTTTGTCAACAACAACTTCCCCAGCCCTGCTTCCTTCCTTCTCCCTCCTGAATAAAGATCTGTGATTCTGCTTCCTCTACTCCTTAGAATCATTCAGCACGAGTCTATACCCCACTAACACCTCCTTCTAGTTTACTCTTACTAAGCGGCTCCAAGGTTTCCCACAGCATACACTTTGCCTTTCCGCAGCACGTAACGAACCTTTGTTTCAGGAGCTTATTGATAAGCACTTAGCTGTCACTGCTTACAAAGTAGACATTCAATACTACTCAGCCATAAGAAGCGATGAAATCCAGCCATTTGTGACAACATGGATGGACATTAAGTGTATTATGCAAAGTGAAATAAGTCAGAGGGAGAAGGTCAAATACCAGACAATCTCACCGATTAAGTAGTAGATAATAACACCAACAAACAAACACATAGAGACAGAGATTGGATTGGTGGTTACCAGAGGGGAGAAGGGGGGAAGGAGGGCAGAAGGGATAATTAGGCACATGTGTGTAGTGATGGACTGTAATTAGTATTTGGGTGGTGAACATGAGACCACGATGTAATCTATGCAGAAACAGAAGTATAATGATGTACACCTGAAATTTATATAATGTTAAAACCAATGTTACCACAACAACAAAAAAAAGGAGGCATTCAATAGCTTGGGGTTAGAGAGAGAGAGAGAACGCATATTGCCATTACAAGCAACAACTAAATTAATGCTTATGTATGAGCATTGCAGTCCCACATGCTAAATTTCATAAACCCAAAGAATCGACCTCAATTCAACTTCTAAGAGGTGAAAAAAGAGTAGGGGCAAGATGATAGCCCACGCACTGGAGACTCCCACGTTGGAGACGCTTCCTGCTGCAGGGACTCCAACCGACCTCTACGCGGCTCATCCCCAGCGAGCCCCAGGCACGCGCGTGCGCAGCACCCGCCAGGCCGCGCTGCCGTCCCTTCTGCGCCGCGGTTTGCATCCGGGTCCCTGGGCTTTGCGCTCTACTCGCCGGCTGGGGTCGCTCGGGGTTACTGGGTGTTGGTTGTTCCTGCTGTTCCAGCGTCGGAAGAGCTGGTGTTCGGCCGGTGAGTCCAGGGGTGTGGACCAAGAAAGGGAGTCGGGCGAGGAGCCGGCTGGCCATTGCCCTCTCTGGTAGGCTTTTTGCCTATTTGGGGACGCGGGACCCGGGACGAACTGGGGTACCGGGAGGCTCGAGGCAGGGGAAGGGGGGGCGCGTGGCATCCCCAGCCTGGCCCCCCTCAAACTTGGCGGGTCGTCCTCTTCGGAATTGGGCCTCCGGGAGGGGACTTCCCTGTTCCCTCTTCCCTTGTGGCTTTCTCTTGACACTTGTAAAAAATTTGGAACAGTCATCCTGGTTTGCGTTCGTGCTAGTTTGCCAGGTGACTGGGCCCAGCAGCCTCGCGGGGGTGGGTTTGCAGCCCCCGCCTCCCGGGCGGGGACCACAGACTCCTCTGCTGCTCCTCGCCCCTCATCGGGATCCGGCACCCCTGCCCTGCACGCCCCGCCTGCTGGAGCTTCAGAGCCCTTCTGAGGTCAGGTGTGGTGTGGTGTAGGGAAAAGCTCAGGGCGGGGATTCTGGAAGTCTAGATTCTGGATTCGAGTATCGATTCCAGACTGACTGTAACCTCAGCCGTGTAGAAGTTCCCATTCAGCTCTGAAGTTCTGAGATCTGTGTTCGGCAGCCCTTTCTCCAAGTTTTGCACATCCAAAATGAATCAGCACCAGAGGAAGATGAGGGAAGGGGTGGTGCTGTGTCATTTTTTGAGTGCTATCCGGTGGTGATGCCAGAGAATTGCCCAGGGCCACAGCAGTCTGGATCTCCGGGGATTGGCAAGAACACGTTTTAATCTGAATACATATGTCGAAAACATTCTGTTTTCCTCTGGGTGACGTGATTCATTTGGGACTTTTGGAAGTGAACTCTGAGCTTTCTGGAGAGTTTAGAAAAAAAGCAGAACTTGCCTGTACCTGTTCTGAGGGATCTAGTTGAACCTCTTTGCAATGAAGTCACCATGTATGGTGTTCTTTACCAAATTTATCCTGATTGTAATAATCGCCTGTGATATTTGTGAAAATGCAGATTCCCTGGGCCCCATTTCAGATCTTCTGAAACACTATGTCCGGGGAGAGGGGCCTGGGAATCTATATTTTAGTAAGCATCCGAAGTGGTTCTTACTTAGAAGACCGTTTTGGAGCATGGATCTTTCAGTCACATAGACCCTCCAGCACTTAATAGCTTTATAACTTCAGCAAGAAACTACTGAGTTGCCATTTTCCTTGTCTGAAAAATGAGGATGATAATTTCTACCCCAGAGACTATTAAGTGATTCTAAGCCTTTTAATAGTAGGAACTTTAATCTTAATCATTTTTGGTCTACAAAACCTAGCTTAGCGCTTGGCATTGAATAGGCCTTCAGAAAAGTGTTGAACTGAGAAAAGAGATAGTGTGCCCACAACACACAACACAGTGCCCACAGAAGACCCTTGGAAAGCTCTAATGCCTTTCCTCCTCCTTACCTTACAGGTTTTTTTGTAATCAATAATCAGCTTACTGAATATTCTTATTAGAAGTATATCTCTTGATGGTCATAACAGCCAGGAAATGTTCTGATTCTTTGGTGTAACTTTGAAATTGTTTCTGGCATTAGATTATTAATGAATGGAGGCCGAGTCCATTTGTTGGACTGATTTTATGACTTACTATGTAAATTATTGTCTGTAAATGCTGTTTATTTCTTGTGACTATGCCAGAATTCTAAATCATGGTGATCATAATTTTTTATATTATGCCAGAATTGTAAATCATTGTATTCTTAAGGATTTAGATTCCATTTAGATTTCCGTTCATTTAGATTATATTCATTTAGATTCCATATATTCATTGTAATAAGACCTACTACTCCCATTAATTTAAAGCGTTTGACTTATTACTGTCTGTAAAGTGTGGGGGTACACAATTCAGGACTGCTGAAGCCATTTGTAAAAGGATTGGTGTGGGTGATGGATTCATTTAAGTATAAACTAAGAATTAAAATCTGAGAATTATGGTTGTAAAACAGTGTAAATGTTATAAATCTTGACAATATAAAAATAATTCTGTGATGTATTACAGAAATCAGGGAGTGTGAGAAAGTGTAAGAATGTAGTTTTCACATCTTTCGTGATAGTAGTTCAAACCACATTGTCTAAAATGTAATCATATAGTTTTTAAATGACTCTGATTTTTTAATACTTGTATAATATTTTTTTCTTAACCTTAGAGTATTAGGAACTAAAATTGCTTTTTGTGAAGAAATTTCTTTTCCCCAGAGCTCAGCAGTTTTTTTAGTTCACTTTTTCTTCTGTTGAATGCAGGAAGAATTAAATGTGCTTTTTATTAAAAAATAGCATGATTATTATGATCCCATTGTTAAAAATTATTTCTATACGTCCTGTTTATATGTGTGCATTAGATAGATATCTGGAATGATGTATACCTAATATTAATGAGAATTACTTCTGAGTGGTAGGATTTGGGACAATTTTTTTTTTAACTTCTTTGTACCTTTCTATATTGATTGAAATTTTTTATAAGTGTGGGTATCATTTTTATGAAAACCTTATTTAAAAGAGAGGTTTGTTTATTACATTATTTATAGGGAGAATTCTGGATTTTAGTAAGTAACCCAAAAGTTGCTGAGTAATCATTACTACCATTAACTTGCAATCAAGAAATGAGTACTGCTTTGTTTTCCTTTAGTTTTGTTTTATACAGTATCCCTGTAGAGACAGTGCAGTGTGGTGTCTTGATAGTAAGTTTGCCTTGATGAGAATTCTGGCTTTGTCACTAATTAACTGTGTGACCTCAATCGCATTGTGTGAGTCCTTCCCCTCATCTAAAACCAGGCATTATATTTACTTCAGAAGATTGTTGTAAGGATTAATATATGTACTAAAATGATCTAGGCCACTGCCTAGAACCCAAGGTCCCTTCAAAAGAGAACAGCTGTTATTACTATTTTAAAAGTACAGATTGTGGTTGTATACATACATATCTTTCTTAAGTAATGTCGTTATTAATATCATCAGTGTATTACACTTGTCTATAAATTGCTTAAAGTGCTCTACAATGGAATTTTCTCAGGTTTGAACTGCTTGTCCTGGAAGCTGTGCGTCACCATAATGAGGCTTGTAATTCTTGATAACTATGACTTGGCTAGTGAATGGGCAGCCAAATACATCTGTAATCGCATCATTCAGTTCAAACCTGGACAGGACAGATATTTTACACTGGGTTTACCAACAGGTAATACACTATTTTTTCCATTTTAGATACTCAAGGTTGTAGAATTGAAGGGTTTCTCTTAGTAAAATATGTTTCCCCTTTATTTCTTGCCATATCACTGATTGAACATATTAGTACATAAAGCCAGAAATATATATATATCTAGTATCTACATTTTGTTACTGTTTTCTTGATATAGCTAGGTATCTACATTTTGTTACTGTATTAAAATTCTATCTTACCTCCTACTCCAAAATGCAAAAGGAAATAGCCTAAGTGATAGTCATAGTATTTTTTGTACCTTTTTCTACTAGTCTTTTGTTTGTTTTTAGAGATGTTGCTTGCACTATTCAGGTAATTTCTTGGTAGGTTAGCCTTCTTATTAATCATTAAGAGGCACCTAAAGTATGTACTGTTGCCACTTAATTTCACCTCATCTGCCTCATATTCTCTTATCCCTTTACTATTTCTGTGTTTATTTTCTTTCTATCATAGAAGTACTGTAAGTAAAAATTGAAGACTAGTATGTCTTCATGACAGAATAAACATAAGCATTAATTACATGTTTTATTGAATGTAGTCTTCTGTTAAGATTTTTCTTAAAAAATAACCAAATAGCGTCCTTGATCTCATGGCACTTTATTTGGTATAGTTGGCTTCCACAGGAAAGAGTGTTGGGACTGGAACCAGAGCTGCTCCTTTCTTGGTGACTGCAAGGCATTTATTCTACATTTCTAATCCTTGTGTTCCTTACCTTTAAAAAGATAAGGATAATAATAGTTTATAATGCTGTTTTGAGATTCAAAGAAGATAGCGTTTGTGCAAGTCCCTCATATACTGCACATACTGTGTACAGTTAAGGTTCTCGTATGTGTGTTTTTTTAAACAGCATTTTCTCCTCCTACTCCTCCCCCCGTACATGGCACCTACATAAAACCTGCCATCGTAATGTTTTTCCACTTGCATAATTCCCATGAAAGGTTCTCTTTAGCTCACCAAGTTGATTTTTTGTTTGTTTGTTGTTTTGCTTTTCGTTTTTTGGTCCAGGGCAGTAGATCTTTGTGAGAAAGGCGAAGAGGGATTTTTTAAAATTGTACGCACCAGTACTGGGCCCTCTCAGAACCCACAGCTCTGATGTGTGAGCCCCAGTGGTTGAACAGGGCCTCTGACAGTTTGCATACTGTAAACCTGGGCTACACTCAGGCTAGCTGCCGTTATCAGTCTGTCTTAATTATGCTGTAGAAATAAACAGTAATTTGAGTGAGGGGGCAGAAAGGCTTCAGAGTCATAAATGCCAGCAGTGTTAAACATGTTTTTGTGTATTTAGATCTACAACTTTTGTTTTATTTTGGATAGTATAACTGCCTAGTAATACACCTGCCGAGGGTGTATCTCCAAAAAACCTTTGTTGACATTTTCCGCTCTTCTCCTTCATTGACCATTGACAATGTTAATCATGCCCCCCCATGCTTTTGAAAATTGAACATACATTTCTGTAATTGCAAGTATTGTAATTATCCCTCCACCAAGTACAGTTTCTTATGCTTATACTTTATATTTATTGAAGTGATCTTAACGAGGTTGACTTTTAAAGGCCTGCATGCTGTGGGCCTGACCTGCCTCCCAGACTTACTCCCACCATCATAGACACTGACTCATGGTAGGCAGATCACACTGCTTGTAGTTCAAAGAATAGGCCTGAACTGGCTGGCTTTACTTTTACTCGTGTTGCTAGTGTATTATATAATGAAAACTATGAGCTCTGGCACCAGACAGAATCTCTTGAATATCTGACTTCACTGCCTTGTGATATTTGACAAATTCCTTAATCTTTTTGACCCAGTTCTTCCATCTTCAAAATGGGAAAGATAACGCCAATTTCCCGAGGTTGTGAGATTTGCATGAGCTAATGTATAAAAACACCAGCATAGCATCTAGAACATAGTAGGCATACAAATGTCATCTCTGAACCTCCTCACCCATCTTTTTTCTGTTCTCAACTACAACTTACCCCATCTTTGTTGGAATTCCACCCCTTCTTCAAGACCCAGTTGAAATGACATCTTCTTTGATTCTTCCTCCAACAAGGAAGACTAGTCTTGTCTTCTTTGATTCACTACAGTTCTCCAGACTCCTTATAAGTTATTTATAATATTTTTCCTTGTGTTATGGTTGTTTTATACTTGCCTATCCTTAGTTTGTGAGTTCTTCTAGGATAGAAACAGTCTTAGTCTTTGTTTTATCTGAGTCATAGTAAGCACTTGCTAAATATTAGTGAGTATTACAAGGCAAATATTAAAATGAAGTTACTTTAACCATTTCACCCTGTACCGTATCTTTCATTGTTTTCTTTTCTTCAGCCACTTTGATTAAAAAGTAGAAAATGAATATGTTTTTTGTCATCACCATTGTGACAACTTCTCACTGTTTTTATTCATATATCCTTAAATTAAGGAGGAAGTCCTATAACTATTCTCTTGACACTGAAAGATAGACACAGACGATTTGTTTATGTTTCTAGAAAGGAAGAAGGAAAAGCATATTTATCCATCTTTAGCCAGGTTTCATGTTAGTGGGCTATAGTTTTTTGAGAACAAATTGTAAAATTTGACCATATAAATTTTAAATTATTAATTGCAATTTAAAACAATGTGTGCTTAACTAATAGAAAATCTATTAGTCGTCTGTTTTCTGAACCTATGTGATATTTATTATTTATAGCCACTTCTATAATTCTATCATTTCAATTGAGAGGCATCTTTTTACTACTCTAGAATTTCCTTAGTATTTTTTTTTTTTTTGCCAGAGACTGTTTAGTTCTATCATACTTCTGATTGCTGCTTGAGTAGAAATTTTGTGTACTAGTGTTTTGTTTCATTTTGTGATGGTGAGTAGACGAGGAATCCATACTCCAACCAGGATTGGGAGGGCCAGGTCACTTTTTGTAAGAATGCAGTCAATCTAGCCTTCCAGTTTGTAGTTAAAATGAAAAAATATAGCAAATTTAGAAAACAAAAGGAAGCCGTCTTCAAGTGGTTAAATTCATTTGCCTTGATTGTGCCATATCATGAATGCTCTCAAACAGATTTTAATTTTATACAACATGTAAAAGGATCGCATTTATAAACAATAAAATCAAGAACTCAGATGAAGTATCCAAAGCCAACATCCCATTTCCTAGAACTCATTTTACTTTATACATTTTAGCTGATACGTGCTGAAGCCAACAAAGACTGAGAAACAGGAGCTCCAGTTAAAAACTTAAAGGCTAAGGTTCCTCACTTAATCCTTGCCAGTTTCGGAATCTATTTTGAAAGTAGGGGCAATATTTAAATTTAGCTCTAGTTTCCCTTTTGATTTCATTAAATAGTCAACACTTGACCTATTTATGTATCATTTACTCTACAAATCCTTCCCTAAATAATAAAGATTTTTCTCAAAAGATGGGATGTTTATTTTTCTTTTAATTCTGATGTGCTCTCTAGAAGTTACTAATCTTGGAATCTTCAACATTAATTCCAAATACTCAACAATTCAAGAAGAATTTTCCAAACTGTAATTTCTGTTGATAGATGTCCAGTTTTTATTCAACAATTCTAGTTTACTAAAATTTTAAGGTACCTTGTAAAGAGACTAATTTAACTTATATTTGTTAATTGTTTGCCTAATTAATAATTTTTTGCCTATTAATAATTGTTTGCCTAATAAATTAGAAATATAGAATATCATTAAGAAGAGAATAAAGATAATATAAACTTTTTTAAAAAATAGATTTTCAAGTTATGTTAGAAAATGGAATCATTGTCTGTTTTAGGGAGTACACCTTTAGGATGTTATAAAAAACTAATAGAATATCACAAGAATGGAGACCTTTCTTTTAAATATGTGAAGACCTTTAACATGGATGAATATGTAGGTAAGCTATATTATTTGAATATATTATTTGGATATCTTATATATTATATTTTAAATAAAATGAATATATTTTGAACATATTAATATATTATTTGAATTTATGTTTTGAATATAATATGAATATATTTCTGGAGTATATTGCCTTGTGATGAGGTTGAGAGTTTGTATAAAAAAAAATCTATATTTTTGTGATGACAGCACAATAAAGTGGAAGGAATATGGAACTAGAAATCAGAAATCAGAAGATCTGCATTCATCTTGGGCTCTGCCACTTACCAATCATGTACCCTTGAGCCAGTCCCTTCACATTTCTCATTCTCTTTTTTTTTCTTAAGGCAAAGTTAAAACCAGTGTTGTTGTGGAGATAAATAAGTAATGTGTATGTAAAAGTAATTACATAAAATAAGGATTTTTCAAATACAAGGCTATTTATACAGTCATGTTTTGCTTAATGACAGGGATACATTCGAGAAATTCATCCTTAGTGGATTCATCATTGTGCAAACATCATAGAGTGTACTTACACGAACCTAGATGGTATAGCCTAGTGCACATGTAGGCTATATGGTACTAATCTTATTAGGCCCACCACTGTCCATTGTAGACCAAAACGTCACTATGTGGATCGTTACTGGATTTGTAGCCACAAAGCTTTTATAATTTATTGATTGTTAACTTACTTAACTGGAAAGATCTGTGATGCATCTAAACTCTGTGTTAAAATTTAAATACAGGAATACATTTTTAATGGTAGTCTAAGTGATAGTCGAAGAACCGTTACGATTCAATTTTCTTTGCATGTGTATAGGAAGAATAAAGGCGGAACATGGACCAACATGTCAATTGTATGGCTAATTATTTTATGTCGAGCTTAACGCACGAGTCAGTTCCACTGGTTAAAATTTTGTGTGTTTGAGAAGTGGAGTATAGTGATTAAATTGCACATGAACCAGACTTCTGTGTTTGAATTCCAGCCCTTCTGTGAGCTATGTGACCTTGGGAAAGTTACTTAACTTTTCTGTACTTCTGTTGTTCTTCTATAAAATGGGATAATAATATTTCCATAGACGTTATACAAATTGAGTTAATACGTTCATGTACAGTGGTAAAATAATGCCTGGCATATGATAAGCATATATTCCACATAAAAATGCTTTTAAGTTGAATGTGGTATTTTAAATAACATGTATGTCTTAATCAGAAAGTACACTTTAGATTTATTTCTGGAAATAGCTACATTTTTATTTATTAACTTTATATTTAGGACTTCCTAGAAATCATCCTGAAAGCTACCATTCATATATGTGGAATAACTTTTTTAAGCATATTGATATAGATCCTAATAATGCTCATATCCTTGATGGGAATGCTGCAGATTTACAAGCAGAATGTGATGCATTTGAAAAGAAAATAAAGGAAGCTGGAGGAATTGATCTTTTTGTTGGAGGTATGTAAAACATTTTGTCATTAATCATTTTTAATATTTGAATTAGATGCTTTAAGTAAAATTTAAAAAAAAAAAATCTTACCATTATATAATGTAAAGAACACCCATGACACTGTATAATACCCATTTATTGAGCTACTGATTTATATTTTACTATATTTTCATCAAAAAGTAATATTAAGGTTGCAAGTTGGAATTGTTTAAATTATGTCTTGAGAAATAGGTCCAAATCCCTGCTGAATTCTTCTAATTACCTCTTTAGAATTGACAGTTTAACACATCTTACAAAAAGAGTGATATATTTCTTTTCCTAAATAATATTCTTATCCTTTTACTTTTCTTTAAAACTCCAAGCCAGCTTTCTTAGCAAATTACAGGGTCAAATCTCTCAAAGTTTGCATGTGGAACAGGTGGATTTTAGCATTTCTGTACTGAACAGTTAAATTACTTTATCTCACTAAGAAATTGGTTAAGAATGGTGTAAGACTTTATCATCAGGCTTTAGTTAATATGAATTAAGCTGTGTAATTGTCTTAATAAACTCCAAAGTGTATAAATGTTTAATTGACTAATTCCACTTGAAATTTATAATATATATACATATATGTGTGTACATAATCTACCATTTAAAATAGGAGGAGAAGTTTCTTCCTTTGTAATGACAACATGGTTTTCTATTATCAGTATGAAGCATCTGAAACAGCTAATTAATTACCATCAGAATAGTATAACATCAACTAAACTGAAACCAAAATTGTTATTTGCCGGATTCTTTAGTATTCAGCTAAACATACTAAAGCTCTAAATTAACATTAAGTTCTCTGGATGTATCTTATAATTAATTTATTAGAAGACTGCTCAAAATTACATGAATTTAGATCTTCCATATTGCTGTATTGAGGTTAATTTATGGTTGAGGTGGCCAAGTATGGTTGAGGTGGTTGGTTGTCCCTGGGAAAAATTGGGTTTTAGAGTCAGAGATAAATTTGTATATGGTTTTGGCCACTTACTATCTGTATGACCCTGGGAAATTCATTTAAGTTCAGTATAATTATTTGTAAAACAGGATTAATATTACTCATTCCAAAATTTATGAGAATTAATTGCATTACAACATGTATAAAATGCCTGGTACAGTGCTTAGTATGTAGTTGGTACTCCATTAAATGTTACTTAAGTCTTCTCTTTCTATCTGAACTGTAGATGCTGAAATAATTGTTCCTTAGATCATTAAATTTTCGGCTTTTTTACTGAATTACCTCTAAGGGTATCCAGTGAGATTGAAATTTTCTATGAGGAAATTTCTCTCTCTGCCTGGCAGAACCAATATCAATTACTTTATTGTGTACATGGGATGGTTTTTATCTGAACCAGAATCCAAGTTAGACTATTTTGCTTTTCAAAATAGAAAATTATCTGTTTTAAATAAAATTTGTAATATTACTTCAATATTCCTGGAAAATATTTGCATTCCATTTTTGTGCACATGGCTCAATTCTGAGATAATTACCATTTGCGTCTGCCAATATCAAGGCTAAGGCAATAGATATTGGAGAGCATTTAAGGAGTGTACTACCCATGCATTCTTTAGACTTTCTAAACTCTATACCAAAATCAAGTAGAATTATAGTCATGTATCACTTAACGACAGGGATATGTTCTGAGAAATGTGTTGTTAGGCGATTTTGTCATTGTGCAAACATCGTAGAGTGTACTTACACAAAGCTAGGTGGTGTAACCTACCACGCACCTAGGCTATATGGTGCTAACTTGTGGGACCACCGTCATATATGCGGTCTGTCGTTGACTAAAATATCCTTATGCGTCACCTGACTGTTCTGTAATATAATATGCCTAAACTGTTTATCTTAGTTATATCAGGACATATTTTCACTCATTTACTGTTATACAAAAAGGCATGGTAGTTATTAAAGGTTCATTATTGAAAATGACTGCATGAAAAATGTCTTTTTTTACTTCTTCATTTGAGGACTTTTTTTTTTCTGTTAATTTATTGTTGACCTGACATAAAGATTCATGTGACAAATCCCTTGGGGACTCAATGCCAGCAAATAGAATTTACTGGGGGGGAAAAAAACTGATAAGAACTCTTTAACTCCATTTTGTCTTTTTGCCTGCTTGCCAGAAACCATCTATAGCTTAAAGTAGTTTTTAAGGCTGAATCTCCCTTATCAAAGACTTCTAGTAGAACTTTCTTCTTTCCTCATAGCTTTAAGTCACTTGTCATTACTTTTTGCTGAAGCTTTTTGGTTCCTTTCCTCACTATAAGCCACCTTACTTGTCCCTTTGAAATAGATGGAGCACAAATTATAATTTTTTATGTTTATCACTGACTCTTACTACTAAAAAGAATTTTACTTTGTTTTTTTACAAATTTTTGTTTTAAGCTTTCTGTAGTTGTTCTCTGCAAAAAATTGTAAGAGGATTTCCTTGCCTCTTCCATTAACATCTTCACTGTAGTCATGTGATGATCCAGGGTCTAACATTTTATATTTATTATCCAAAAGAAATAATTACTCTGCGTATAGGGAGAGAAGGGTTAGCTTATAGCATTTTTTTTTTAACTGTTTCCTGTTTGGGATACCTTATTATTGGATGTGCACTCATGAAAGAATCTCACTGATTCTTTGCCTTTGTTGATCTAGGTTTATTATCATTGGATTTTCAAGATGAGGCTTGGTATTTGGGTCTTACCACTTACCCTTCTTTTGTTCCAGGGTTTGGTTAATAAAAACACTAAGAACTGAGCCAAATGGGATCAAAATATCAGCTTTATTAAAGGTAAAGTTGGATTAGAGATTGCAGGTTGGGCTTGAGGCCAGAATGGGGTTTCCCACTTCTCCCCTCTGAATTGGAAATAGTAGGACAAGAAGAGCTCAAGAATATTAATCCACCATTGCTCACTCCTAGGAAATGGAGCAGGAATTCCCCTCCCTCAGTAGAAAAGAAAAAGGAGGAAATATCGACTCTCAAATGTTCTCATTCTTCCTCTGATGACAGAAGTGTTGAGAGAAAGAGTAAGGTGTATCATGCAATCCCTGACCCACGCCCAGCAAGAAGATACACAAACATGGAATTTTATAAGTAGACTCTAAAGGCATTATTAACTTTACAATTATCTTAAAATAATTTGTTTTTAAAAAGTAAAAATAAGGCACTGGGGAAAATTTTAACCCATTCCTTTGGTTACATGATTAGATTCTTTGGTTTGCGAGTAACAGTAATTTACTAATGGGACGTGAAGTGAATTACTTGGAATGATTCTGGGGTAACTCACAGAATTGATAGAAGAGTTGAAACAACCAAGTCTTTGGAAGAACAAGAACCAGGGAGCCTCAGATCTCCAAAGCAAGAACTCATCGACCCTCTCTTGCAGTGCTACCATCAAATACCTCAGCTCTAGATGCCTTCTTTCTTTCAGTGTCCCTGGTCAAGTTTCAGAATTTGTGGAGAGAAATTCTGATTGTTTCAGCTTGGGACAAGTACTTATCCCTAGACGACAATTATTCTGCCTAAAAGAGACATAGGGTGTTAACGATTGTTTTAGCCCATGTTGTGAGGGGAGCAGAGCAGGGTAGAGGAAGGAGAGAGAAACTATAGTGAGCATACCTAAGATTAGCAATTATCCATTCCTTTATTCAGCCATTATGTATTGAGGACCTCCTACGTGACATGTTTTATTCTCAATGGTAAGGAAGTAATGAGGAAGACAAAGTCCTTACTCTCGTGAAGTTTCTATTCTACCTCACAGAAGTATAGGAACGTAGGAAAGACATATAATCCAGACTCTGAGCTTTTAGAGATGTTTCATAAAGATGCTGATATCTTACTTTAGACTTAAAGACTGAATAAGAATTAGCCATGGTTTTTAGATTTCATGATATTTTTAAGAACGTTTTATAAAGCTTTGTAGAATATTTTTAAAAGACATTTTATATCAGGAAACTCAATTTTTGATAGATACTCAGGGTCAGTACCCTGTGAATGTATTGACCCTTCTCCATCATGAACAATTGCTGATAATTTCGGCTTTCTGTACACTTTTGTGTGACCCAAATCACCAGTGTTGATCTTTGAGGACTTCCTGTTTTTTCTGGAACTTTTATTTTCCTGGTTCCATCCTTTCCTCTTTATACATACAGAGAGAAATATAAATATATATTTGGTCAGATGTATACTTAAGAGAAACATAACAGTTTTACAAATCTAGAAAGAAATGCATATCTATAATTTAAAACTTATAGTTATGGTACTTAATAGTGGAAACAGTCCATACATATTAACCACATGTAGGTCTGGCTTTATGTCCCCACATTAAAAATTCCTAGATTGTTGTGCTTTGATAGTTTATATCTGCTGCCTAAGGTTTTCATTTCTTCTTTCTTCCTTCAAAATCAGGTTACTCTTTGTCATTATTTTTACCTTGTTGTAGCCTGGGAAAAATTTGTTAGAATTGTATGTTGAGTCGGTAAAATACACATATCTATCATTAAAGTAAATATGCAGAATATAAATATAACATATTTTGACTCACAGAATTTGTGGGTTTATTTTTTGATTGAAATTGCCAGAAATCTGACTAGCTAGTAAGGTACATGTATATAAAACTTGATTTATTTATGCCATAGAACGATTCTTGATTTTATAAAAACATTTATCTCCAATTTCCTTCAAATACGGAATGTCATCTTCTTATCTATATTTTAGGGGCAGTCCTAGAGTATTAGAGCTGGCAATAGGTCTCCTTAAAACAGTGTTTTCAAATTGCAGTTGTCACCCATTATTAGGTCATGAAATCAATATAGTCAGTCACATCCAGCATTTCCCTTCTGTACCTTTTGTTAATGAAATGGAATGTAATCAAAAGTAGTTTGTATGGCTACTAGTAAGGGTAAGTATTGTTTCATGCAATTTTTATTTTTATTATATTTATATGTGTGTGTGTGTACTAGATTGCAGTGCAAATGTATTTCTTAGAATAGGTTGCAGTCAAAAAAGTTGGAAGAAAACTGCTGCCCTAGATAATATCTTGTCCAATCTATACATTTTTATAAGTAAGGAAACTATACTATAGGGAGGTCTAGTAGTTAATTGCCCCATCTAGACTAGAACCATGCAAGTTAAAAAGTGTGAGTATAAAGACTACTGAGTTAGGAATCAGAACATTTAGATTTGAGTCTTATCTCTGTATTTACTAAACTGTTACCTTGAACAATATGGGACAAAACAAGTCACATATTATCCTTGAGCATCAGAGTTTTCTTTTGAGCTTAAAAAAAGAGTAGGGAGATGAGGGAAATAGACATGCATAATCTGACTGTCTCACAAGATTGTTAAATATATCTGTGGTTTGAGATGATGCATGTGAAAATGCTTTGTAAACTGTAAAGTGTTACTCTAATATAAGGTGATACTTAATTTTACTGCTATTAAAATCATGCTAGCTCAATACTAAGCATATGGAAAACATTGAAATACTTGTTGAATCAAATTCAGGAACAGATATTTTAATGCAGCATTAGAAATTCAGCTATCAAATAAAACAAGGTAAGAGTATTTATGACTGTTTCTGTGCTCTTAAAACATGTTGAACTTTGAGAAACTATTTACTCTATATGAGCAACCTTGTTTACTTTATGTGTATATGTGTGTATGTTGTATTTCTTTTGAAAGGAATTGGTCCAGATGGTCATATCGCTTTCAATGAGCCAGGATCCAGTTTAGTGTCAAGGACAAGATTAAAGACTCTAGCAATGGACACCATTTTGGCAAATGCTAAATATTTTGACGGAGATTTATCGAAGGTGCCAACTATGGCTCTAACAGTTGGTGTGGGAACAGTGATGGATGCTAGAGAAGTAAGAATTAAATGTTCTTTGATGTTTTTCCCTTGAGGTCTATAGATTTGGGAGAAATTATGGCGCCAAATAAGTGATATTTTGGTTGCATCCTCTTTGCAATATAAATTGTCTAGCTGTTAATAGTTGCTGTCAGTCTCATTGCCATGTTTAAAACTCAACTAAATTAAGTCTTTTGGAGCTGTAAACTAAGAATTAGGCACCACCTCTTTTAGGGTCCTACTTCACTTCCCTATTACTGCTTCACAGTTTGAGGTCCTAAAATCATACTGATCATATGGTCTGTTTTTAAGTGAAATAGTCTTGTGAAAAGACTGTTGGGACAAAGATGCAATGCTAGTTAACACTAAACTACTTTTGGAGGCTCAGGATAATTTAATGTGCTTCTTGACTGTAGGAGGATAGCCCAGTTGGTTTCCAGCAGAAAAAGAACCCAATTGGGGCTGGATCTGTTGTAAATTTGATATATTTAAGAAGGCAAGAGCTCTGAACAGTAGATCCTGCCTAATTTTTAGCTTTTTAGTTGGACTATCATTTCCTTCCCTGAGAGTAACAGAACAAATTATAGTCAGCTTATAAGTGGTTAAATTATATGGAAACCCGAAACTGCATTCCTTTCTGGCAGCAGGATGGGACAGGTTCAGAGGAAAGAGTACAGACAAGGTATGATGAATAAGTAACTGATCTTAACATAAATATATCTGGACTTGAACATACAAATGTAGTTTTTCTTCTAAAAATCATTGGTATGTAAAAAAAGACCTTTCAAGGACTGAAATTTCATAGTAAGTTGACAAAAACATTTTAGAGCAGTCTTATTTTATTTATTTATTTATTTATTTTTTGTGAGGAAGATCAGCCCTGAGCTAACATCCATGCCAATCCTCCTCTTTTTGCTGAGGAAGAGCGGCTCTGAGCTAATATCTATTGCCAATCCTCCTCCTTTTTTTCCCAAAGCCCCAGTAGATAGTTGTATGTCATAGTTGCACATCCTTCTAGTTGCTGTATGTGGGACACGGCCTCAGCATGGCCGGAGAAGCGGCGCATCGGTGCTCGCCCGGGATCCGAACCCGGGCTGCCAGTAGTGGAGCGCGCACACTTAACCGCTAAGTCACCGGGCCGGCCCGCAGTCTTATTTTTAAAATGACATGTCTGTCATTCTCAGCTGCTGCTTCTCCATGTCTAATCAGTCACCAAATCCTGACCACTTCACAGATAGCTTAGAGATAAATAAGGATCCAGCCCTCTATCACAACTACCTTAATTCAAGCCTATATCAGTTTTTTTAAAGATTATTGCAAACCCATCCTAAATCATGGCTGTCTCCATTCTTTACCTATCTGTTCTCTATATTAGAGCCTGAATTATTTTTTCAAAAACAGTTCAGTTATTATTCATCTATCATATTAAGAGTCTGATTCCCTATTATTCCATCACAAGATGAGGTCTAGCCTCTTTGTTTGGCATAAAAAGGCTCTGTATTTCAGATTTCAACCAGTTTTCAACCATTTCTTTCCATTTCCCTCTGCTCCAGCCTTAACGGATTTCTAGCTTTTTACTGACCATAACTCTCTGAAATGCCCCCTGTGTGGAGCTTTTTTGCTTATCCTTAAGACTTGGTTTCAGATAGGAGCTACTCTAAAGCTTTTCCATGATATGAGAAATACTCTCCTTGAGAACAGTGGAGCAGGTAGAGTAGAAGTAACCACGTATCAATGTCAAATTATATTCTGAGACCAATTTTTTTCAGTTTCTGCTTTTCCATATATTTCCTCTTAATTCTCAATGAAAGGTTGTATATGTCTTAGGCATGCACACACACTGAGTAATTCTTCATCCCACCCCAAACTTCCACCAGCCTCCGTTCCTTCCACTCCCTTCATAATGCCAATGCTAGCATCACTGTGTAGTTTCCTTCTCATCAACGTTTGTCTTTTCATTTTTTTCAGTATACATTTGATGTTGAAATTTCTTGCCACCTCTCCTATTCTCTTTTATAATTTTTGCTTCAATAATGAAAGACTCTTAGCTCATACTGTCTAATTGGTAGATCTTTTTTAACAGTTTTTGTCTCTCAAAAGGCAATATAATGTAGTTGTTAAGAATATGAACTCTGGAGTCAGACTTCTTGTTTGTGTCATAGCCTTACCAAGACCTTGGGCAAGTTACAGAATATCTGTGCCTCAGTTTCCTTTTCTGTAAAATATGAATAAGAATAGTATTTATCCCATAGTGTTGTTCTGAGGAGTTAAATGAGATAATTCAAGGAAGGTGCTAAGTTCAGTGTTTAACTTTGAAACCACCAAATCATATATTAAAACGCTCCTGAAATGAACTTCAGAAAATATCCATCATGCAGTAATCACCAGATATTTTCATTTAATTCAGTGTGTGTTAAAGTAGCTTTATAGAGACTTTCCAAGTGCGGGTCTAAGAACTTCTGCCAGATTGCATAATGATCACTTAATGGACCGTGATTCCTGGATTCTAACTCCAAAGATTCTGCATTAGAAGACAACATAAAGCAAAGAACCTGAATGTTTTTTTTTTTTTTTTTAAACTCCATATCAGTCTTAAAAAAAAAAATTGCTATAATGTCCAGCAAGGAAAACTAATTAACAAATCCATTAATCAGTGTTGTAGTTACCTTATTGTATCAAACATGATTGATTTTTGTTTTAAACAATAAATGCTTTTAATTATATGTGATGCCATATTAAATTCTTCACTGAGCTTAGATCTTTATACTTAAGAACAAGAAGTATCAATAAAAACATTAGTAGATATTCATATATATTCTAATGCATTCATGGGCTTTGATATTAATCAAGATGTAGCTTCAAAATGAAAAACAAATAGTAATCTTGATGAGATAAATATAGGAATATCTGGTTCATTAATCTTTAATTTCCTCCCTGTTTAAGAAAGTCTGGTTATAAAATATGCAATGCAGAATTTTTATGTTGTTATAGATACTTTAGAATTACAACCACCTTAACATTCATTTTTTAGTTAACAATTTTAATGAGAAAAAAATCATGTTTAAAGATTTATTACATTAAACTGTTTAGGTGAACTTGTAAAATACGATCCATTTACTGCTAAAAATGATGAAGATTCATATACATTCACTCACATTTGCACATGTTCTTTGAATTATCTCATAGGCTGTTAGGGATTTGGGACCAGGGGCTTGGATTTTCTCTAGTTCATAAGGATATCCTCAGTCATGCGTGCTTAAGGACACTGAGGTAGACCCTGAATCCTTCTTTAAATCTAGTTTTTGTTCCAAGACAACTTTAGATAGCACATGTTCGATGAAACAGTCTTGAAGCTTCTTTCTCTAGATTAAATATCTGTTATTTTAGAGTCTTTTGCCAAAGTAATAGCTATAGTTCATCTGGACTAGAGCAATTTGGTATATCATTCCTGGTTGTATAAATTCTTTGTTGACCTGTAATTCTGCTTTTGCAAAACAACCCTTTTGTTTCTTTTTCTTCATTCTCCCAGGTCTCTTCTGCACATCAGTATTTAATATATTAATAATGAGAGGCACTATTCTATATTCAGTAATACTCCATAACAAGATACTATTTTACTTTGTTAAACCAGAAGAGATACACTTTGTGCTTGCCTGTTACCTTAAAAAGTAGAAATAAATACCTTGAACTGTGAAGAAATATGGAGCTGTTTATTTTTATTTTACCGTCAGGAGAATATTGGTGCTGAAGTCTTTGTTTTAAAAAAAAATAGAGCTTCTTAACCATTTGGATCATGTTTTAAGAATTAATTAACAAGTAACGTTCATTTTTCAGGTAATGATCCTCATAACAGGTGCACACAAGGCATTTGCTCTCTACAAAGCAATAGAAGAAGGAGTCAACCACATGTGGACTGTTTCAGCTTTCCAGCAGCATCCTCGAACTATTTTTGTGTGTGATGAAGATGCTACTTTAGAATTAAGAGTTAAAACTGTGAAATACTTTAAAGGTGAGCATTGAAATTTCAAAAGCAGACTGTAAGAATGTTCCATTGTAGATGACATATAAACTTAAAATAACCGTGGAGTTACATCCTGCACTGTGGCCTGTTGAAAACTGGCGTGTGTTGACACAGTTGCCAGTTCTTTCAACGAAGAGAAATGTCTCACCTCAGATTATAGTTTTCAGAGTAGTTTCCTATTTTTTTCATGAAGAGAATCTCTTCATATTTTCAGTAAACAAGATTTTTCTTGAAATCCAAAATTTAATAAAATATTTTACTTTCATATTGAATATACAAGATTAAGTAACCCAAAACAAAATGTATATATGTCCTTACTGATTTTCTTTTCATTGTTTACCCATCTCACCCCCCTCCCCAAGCTATGTTTAGAACCTAATCAGAGAATAAGATGGGTCACTCACTATCTCATTTAATCTTCACAGTTTCAAACAAATTATTCCCATATATTAAAGTTATAATGGCTAAATGTCAAAAACAGTATAGAATAAACTCTGTAAGTAAGCAGGAGTTTGATTGTCCAGACTTCTGCATGTGTGTTTCCTTTTGCTTCTTCCTGCAGTCCAGTTCAATAGTTCTTAAACCTTACCATACCAGGTTGTGTATATAAAACCACATCCGCTTGATGTAATGGGTGATGTAAGAGATTTTCAAGGAAAATTTTGACTACACTCAGTTTAGAACTCATTCCCTGCTTAAGAGTCAACTCCACATATAAACACACACACCATATAAACACACACATATACACAAGATGTACAAATAGGTACTCTTTGTAAAGCACCTGTGTTTATATAGCTGATATGAAAATATTATGAAATTAGTCATACATGTCAGTAATTCACAAAGTATGTAGTATGTGAACTACTGATATTACATGAATGAATATATATTTTAATCTTTTTACTCTAGTAACTAGGTGTTTACTTAACATGTAGTAGAAAAAATATACTGAATCAGTCAAACCTGTATTTCATGGATATCAATGCTTTGACAAGGTTAAAGAAGTTACCACATTTTATTGCCTCTAAGACACATCTTTTTTCATATTTACCTTATCTGAAATTGGGATGTGTTTAAAATTGGTGTCATAGCTTATCTGGTAGCATTTTTTTCCTGTGGTACATAAAATAATGGTGTGTCTTACAGTCTTCAGTGTCATATTCATGAAATGTAGTATGTAAACTTAAAAATTATAAGTTCAATTTTTTTTGTGTGTGTGTGAGGAAGATCAGCCCTGAGCTAACATCCGTGCTAATCCTCCTCTTTTTGCTGAGGAAGACCGGCTCTGAGCTAACATCTATTGCCAATCCTCCTCCTTTTTCTTTTTCCCCCAAAGCGCCAGTAGATAGTTGTATGTCATAGTTGCACATCCTTCTAGTTGCTGTATGTGGGACGCGGCCTTAGCATGGCCAGAGAAGCGGTATGTCGGTGCGTGCCTGGGATCCGAACCCAGGCCGCCAGTAGCGGAGCGCACGCACTTAACTGCTAAGCCACGGGGCCGGCCCTATAAGTTCAATTTAAAGGAAACCAGTAACTCATAGTTCATGTAAATATGTGAATATGGCAGAAATCTTGAAGGTGATACACAAATGATTGAAGTATGGCAAACAGTGGAAATAGTCTAATTTTTAAACCAAAATTTTGATCATTTGTATATAGTTTTGTATTTGCACTTATCTGTTGTAAGTATTTTCCTGTCTTAGTATTCTTCAGAAGCATTTTTAATGGCTATATAATAGTCAAGTAGACATATCATTATGTCTTTTTAAGACATTAAGACATTTACTTAAGCATTTCCTTATTGTTAAACACTTAAATTATTTCCAGTCATTTATATTTTTATCAGTTAAATTACCAGTTTTTTACCAAGCCAAAATATATCAAATTAAACTGAAAAACTGATAGCTTCCTAGTAATTTGACAGATAAAAGCAGAGACTATTTCAGTGATGAGTTGTGAATAAGACAGAGCTCTCAGATGGAGTTTTACACATATATATCCATATAGTACTCAGATTTCATAACAAATATTAGACTCCTTGAAAAAGTTAATAGAAGGAATCCTCATTATCCACATATTTTAATGGCAGTTTTAAGGGGATTCATTTAACATTGCCATTTTATACTACCCGCAATCCTCAGATAAACCTCTGTACTTGTCTGATTTTGTCAATTTGGTTTTTAACAGGAAATTTTTACATTTTAGAGAAGTTAATATTTAATGAGATATTTAATAATAATAATAGCCAATACTTTTATGACAAGGCATTATTCTAAATGCATTATTCTTACTGATTTACTTAATTTTCACAATTCTATGAAATAGGTACTCTTATAATCCCATTTACAGATGAGTTAACAGGCTTAATAGAGATGTTAAGTCCCTTATGCAAAGTCACACAGCTTATATGTGAGCTGGGTAAGTGAAACCAGGCTTATCTGGAGTCTGGGCTTCTGTCCACTGTTTTACTGCCTTAGAGAAGAAGAGTAAACCCTAGCTATGTTATATGACCTAAATCGTATTTCTATTTTTTTTTCATACCATAATAATTGCTTCCAAAACGGTAAGGACATAGGTTAAAGATAATTTAAAACAGAAGGGAAGTAGATGATTCTAAGTATTTAGTTCTTCCAGTTATCTATCCAGATTCTAAGCTCTTCTGAAACATTTTGAAGTGCAGACTATTCATGAGCGAATTGCTGCACTGCCCTTTTGAGGACACTGTATTTTCCACTTTGGAGCTGTATATTTCTGAAGAGATTCAGGATATCAGCCTGTCAGGATGCCTCCTTCAATATGGAGAAAAATAGAATTGAGATTTTGTTCTGGGCTATAGATAGATCTCATTTTATAGTATTTTGTTATAGGGTATAATAATTGAATATTCAGAAATTAATACATATTATAAATGTAGTTTTATACATTTGCCATACCCTCATTCAGTTATATCACTTCAAGATGTACTGGAGGATATGAATCTTGTAGTTATCATCTATAATTCTTCAGATTCCATTCACATCACTACCCTTTCTTCTGTCATCACCTAAAAGTGCCAACAGGAATCTTAAAGGGTTCTAATTAATTAGCTTCTGAAGAAAATCTAGGTTAACTACATCTAAAACAATAAGAATTATTAGTAAGTGGAAGTTTATTTCAATATATACCTTTTGAAAGACACAAGTAAATCACAGGAAAACCAAGTTTAATATTTATTAGTTCTAGTTTTTTGTTTTTGCCTTTTCAAATAAAACTTATGTTTTATGTCCTTGAGATAATATATTTTCAAGACATCATCATCCTGAACATTTTTTTCTGTTTCATCCTTTTTAGACCATACTTCAATAGGTTGACAGAGGTTGAATGAGTTCAGATTGAGCCAAAACCATAAAATTGACATTTATGGTCTAGATTTAACTTTTCTTCTTTTGGCAACATGTCTGGAAGTCTGTGCATTTTTATTAATACTCAGAATAATTATTTCTGTTTATGATTTAAGTACAATTATTTATTTTTATCAAATTCTTGTGTAGAAGGTTGTCCAAATATTTTTAAGTCATAGTAAATTCTTGATTATCCAAAAAGCAAGTAATAAAATTTTCAAAATAATTTCCAGTCTGGAAGCAGCCTTACCTTATGTATAAAAGTTATAGCCAATGTATAGATAAAAAAAAACTTTATAAAGGAGTTGAATTTTTAAAATTTATCCCAGTGTTCTAAGTGTATTTTAAAGCTTTAATATATTCTTTCCATGATCAAAGCTGTAAGCAAAGGACAGATGAATTCTGTCAAGTAGAATGATCCTCTACAATCTGATCCTCTACAAGACAATACATCTTCTAAACCACATGGCTGAAATTACCATTGTCTTTGTTCTCCCCTCTCCTTTCTCTCTCTCCAGTTTCCATTTTACTTCTCTTTACATACTGACTATTGAAAATGGATTAAACTTTTCAGTTAGATCCTGTTTAAATAGGATTGGTTCTGTTTGGAGATATCGTCTGGTAAACCTTTTTCATTAGCAGATAGTTCTTTTGCACTATAAAAAAATTATTCTTTAATGTATATTTTTGTTAAATGTGTATTTTCCAGTTAGTGTCATCAGCCAAGAAACATGGGTTAAGGTGCCTTCAACTACATTGTCTCACACAGTGTTAGTCCCAATAAGTATAAGAAGTATCCCTGCCTAAAAGTAGTTGACATTCTTCATAAAAAGCTGATTCATTAACACTGAGAAATTTGAGAAAATAAAATGTAATATGTTGCACTAAAATAAAAGCTCCACGAAGTTAGGGACTTTAGTTTTGTTTGCTGCATTATTTCAGTCTAAAAATGTGCCTGGTACATTGGAGGCAGGTAGATGGACAGATGAACACAAGACTGAAACCATTTCAGTTTAAGTGCTAAATTATGTAAATCACACTATTAAGTCGAAAAATATTAAATAAGGGAGAGATTTACCGTTAAATAGTTGAAGAAAATTGAATCTGATGGGATAGAGGGCCCTGGAAGACAGGTAGCATTTACTTTGGAAGGAAATGGCTTAAGTAACAGCACAGATGTAAGGATGAGGTAACACAGCAGTTGAAAAAGTTCCTGTTAATAGAATACAAAACAAAGTGTATTAATAAAATGGGGCTAGTTTGTACTTTAAAAACAAAAGGGAATGTCTAGATTAAGAGCCAGAAAGCAAACCAGGGCTCATGTGTCAGTAGCTCTTCACCTTTTGTGGGTCATGGACCGCTTACAGAATGTGTGCACATGCACATACACAAGTGTGCATACACATAAGTATGTAAATTAATTCAGGAGGATTCAAGGACTCTTTGAACCTCCTCTAGCTGTTATATCCTAGGACTCCAGGTAAGAGTTGTTGCTTTACTTGATTTCTACCAGGTGGACAGCTTCTAACTGTCATCAGTCTGGAAGTCAGAACTGGTTCCGTATTGATTGCTCTATTTTTTCTTGCATGCTAAGTTTAACTCTTTTGTTATATTTGAATATGGAGTGTTTAACTTTTTTAATAATAATGGTACCTTCGATTTTTTTTTTTTTTTTTTTTTTTTTGGCGAGGAAGATTAGCCAAGCTAATATCCGTTGCCAATCCTCCTCTTTTTGCTGAGGCAGATTGGCCCTGGGCTAACATCTGTGCCCTTCTTCCTCTACTTTATATGTGGGACACCTGCCACAGCATGACTTCATAAGCGGTGCGTAGGTCTGCGCCTGGGATCTGAATCAGCAAACCCTGGGGCCACCAAAGTGGAGCTCGAGAACTTAACCACTACGCCACTGGGCCAGCCCCTCCTTGGATTTTTTTTTTCAACCTTGAAAATCCCAATATTAGAATGTAGGCCAAGAGCAAAAGGACTAGTGTAGTTTAATACTAGCTTCCACGAAGAACACAGAATGTTCATTGACAGAATGCTTGTGGATTAATTCTGCCCTGGCTTCCCTCAGAACTCTTGCCTTTGAACATCCTAGTGCTAATCTCTTCCCTATGAGGGTGTAAAATTAACTGCAGCAGCCTTTATAGCACCAAAAGGGAATGGGGTTTGGGGAGGAGGGTATTACTGAGAAAAATATTCTTACTTGTTAACATTTTTTTGAGCAAAGAACAAATGCCAGTAAGTATCTTTCAAATCCAGCCTCAGGGATAGCTTTGCATAAAACAGTCTAATGCATGAAGTATTTGTTGGTTTGTACACATATTCATGGGTTTTTATCACATGCTTTTTGTCTTCAAAGCACTGGTAAGCATGTGGAGGGGTTGTGTAACTTTATAAGGAAAGTTACACAATGGAACATTGTTTCACTGTGGAAACACTATGGAAACACTGAAATATTAGAGATTACATTATCTAAGACATATCTAAACCAAACATAATTGTAAGACTTTTATGCAATATGTTGAGTAGTACATTGCTCTGTTTTGAATTTTTGAGCTGAGATTACTCCATTTTATAAATAAAGCCTGATAGCTAAAGTGGCTGCCATATACCTAAGGTGGAGGCAGAACCAATCAAGTGCCTTCATGCTTAGTTTTGGTACTTTTTTGTACAAGAATCCTTTTATATCCTGGGTTAGTTGTTGCTCTGAGTTTTGCTGTTTTCAACCTTTTCCCATTACTCATCTTAACCTTTTGATCCTTCTTTCCCCTCAGCTGCATGGGAGGCTTAATTTATGACCCTCCACAATCCTACCTCTACAATTCTAAATATATCTTAATTTTCAAGCATCCTTTCCTTTCAGGTCTAGCGATTCTGCCAATGCCCTTGATCCTTTTCTGTCCTAACTTCCCTAACTTTAGGACCTTGAACTACAGAATCTATGTCTCCATCCGCTCCTTTTCTGCTGCCTCCTTTTTATCAATATACGTTCTGGGTTTTTAAATTATTAAAAAAAAGCTTCTAGATACCACGGTCTCACTGAGCCTTCACACTTTTTAAAATAAATGTTTATTGAGCATCCACCATGTGCCATGACATTTTTAGACCAAGACTTAGGGCAGTGACTATAAGGTCCTGGACCATAGTTTCTAGTTGAAGACATGGTAGAAAAACATTTTCTAAGAGTGAAAATTGCCCTAAAGAAAGTGAAATTATAATTCATTTTAAGGTGACATTTGGGCTGAGACCTAATAAACAAGAGGCAGTCTTGTTTTGCTCAGGGAGAAGAGCATTCCAGGCTGAATGAGACAGCAAGTATAAAGACCCTGCACCGGAACCAAGCTTAGCCTTTCTAAGTAATAGCAACAAACCCTGGGTTGACTACAGCATAAAAGGGAAAGTGAGAGGACATGAGATCAGGATAAACAAAGACAACAGAATAAAATCTAAATTATTTTCTAAGTGACCAGAGCAATTCGGGAATTTTAAATGGGGAAATGGTATAATAATGTCTGTTTTTAAAAAGATTAGGTTGCCTGCTGTCTAGAAATTTTATTATGGGATGGGGGAAATGAGTGAGTAGTGGAGTGTTGAGTTGGAAGTAGATTAGAGATGACAGTGGCTTCAACTAGTATGGTAGCCATGGAGATAAAGAGCTGTGGCTAGTTTGGGATATATTTTGAAAGTAATGCCAACTGGTCTTGCTGCTAAATTAAAGGATAGAGGAAAAAATCAGTGAATTTTAGTGGTCTGGCTTTAGCAGCTTATTAAAGAAAGGGTAACAATATACCAAGATTTTAGTTGAAATGGTTTGGAAGGGAAACAATGGGTCTGGACCTTGTGAAGTTTCAGGTGCTGATTAGACACTGAAGTAGGCAGTTGAGTAGTTTGCATTTTCTCACTTTCAATTGCTCTAGTGAATGTTGCTCTCTTCTCTCAGGACTCTCCACTTCTGGTCTTTGTCCTACTACATCACGACTTCAGTGCTCTTTGCATGTCCCCTTCTTTGCTTATCTCTTAAAAGTGAGTCTTCCTCCGAGTTTGGATTCTAGAGTGCTTTTGCAAGCCTTCCTGACAAGAACATCTCCTCACTAACACAAGTACCCTGTGTCTCCAATCCAATAAGCATGTTTCCTGAGAAAACCACATTTTGAGTCCTTTTGCTCAGCTCAGCCCATGTTCTTAACAATCTGGAAAATTTAACGCATTTCTTGAACCTCCAGAATAAAAAATCTTTAATTCGTTAATTGGAACAATTTTTTTTTCCTCAAAGAAATATAGTATGTATACATTAAGACATAGGAGTAACTGGAAGATATTTTCCAAAAAGCTTTAATAAGAACAATTTAGTAGTATACCAATTATGAGATGAAATTTAATTCTACTTGGAAATTAATACTTCTGTATTGTTTTAATAAACCTGCCTCAGTGTGGCTTGTAATCAACCCCTATTGTAAATACACATGTAAAAATAATGGAAAATAATTCGCCAGATGAATGGATAGGGTAATATATTGGAGAATTAAAGCTATCCTAGTGTAATAACAGTTCTGAGCACCTTGCTGGAGTCTGGTAGAGGAATTGCCAGAGGATCCAACTCAACAGACTGTCAGATGTAATTAAAATGTATTAACCAAGTCAATATTCAAATTTATCTTGTCATACTGAAGCTCTGAAGACAAGAATTGCTCCTACTTCTGATTACTCCCAAAGAAACTATAACACATTCTAGATCTACAGATTCATAAATAATTGTAAATTGGTATTTGCTAGGTAGTTAAAACTAAACATTCTAAAACATTTCCATTTGCATTTTTCAATAAAGCTAACTATTTTGTATCAGATGGGAACCAACATACTTAATGTATCTTATAAAATCTTTTGTTTTCTAAAGTAAATGAGAAATAGTTCAAAACTAAAAATACAACTAGAACTGTGCTTTTTTTCTTTAAGGTTTAATGCATGTGCACAATAAACTTGTGGATCCACTATACAGTATGAAAGAAGGAAAATGAAGGAGATTGGAGCAAAATTCTGCCTGAATGAACAGAGCACTTATAAATAGTAGATGAATTTTCAGCTATGCAATATGATAAAACATGGGGAATTGTTGAAGACTGTCATTTTTGAAGTCCAATATCTATGTTAAACATTCCATATTTAAAATATGTCCATTTTTACTAGGGTTTAGGAGTAGTTGGCTCTCACAATTAATTGGCTATTTATAAAGTACATAAGCCACATAGACACTCGATAAAACAGCACAGAAATGAAATGCCTGCCTGTTTAAAAAGTTAAAAAGTAATTTTAAAGGTGAAGATTCTGTATATCAAGTACCATTCATATGACTCCAGTGGCATTCTTAGATTTTTACTTTTTAATCACATGAAGACACTCCAAGCCTTTCAGGTATCAGACTATCACTGCAAACCTTTATGTTTGGAATGCTGTCTTTCTTTGTATTTTTGGGGCATTACATACAAGCTTTCTGCACGTGGTTGCCTTAGTCATCTTTCTGCAATAGCATCTGGACATCAAAAGTCCTGCTATATATTGTTGGTACAGAAAATCTAGAGATGACAGCGCCTAAAATACAGTTTACGTCCTTTTGGAAAGTATGTATAAAGTGCATGATTTTTGTGCACCTTCTTCTATAGCACTTTTTTACAAACGTGCTCTTATTTTTATGTAATGACTTGGGTTCGTGCTTTTAATATAAGTATTTTGGCAATTATGAGCTTTATACCTAAGCAACAAACATACTTAAGGAAATTCTTTTGAAGAAAATTTTCTGATTATTGTTAAACTTCATAAATGATTAGCTTTATTCCTTACATATATAATGTTTAAAAGGATAATAAAGGAATTACTATAAACTATTTTAGATTGTTATAATAACTTACATCATTAAACTGCAAATTAAAGTACATTGTTTTCTATCTTTAATTCAAATAAAGGTTATAACACATATGTTATCTAAATTTTATTTCCAGAAGTGAAATTGAATACATGCATCTGAGAAATTCCAACAATTAATAGTAGCTGTGAGCCTGCATTTACTGTTTTGTTTGTTGCCATCATGCAATTAGGAGATTTAAGTCAAAAGACAATGTCTCTGCCTGTAATTTCTTAGTTTTGGTCCTTGGGGAATAAAAAATGCTCCCTTTTCCTCTGCATGTTTTGCATCTTACAAGGCCACCTAGTAGAAGAAGCATTACTTATATACCTGCTTAATTGCCTATGTGATTGAAATGTATTTATGGTTAAGTTCTTTAAAATATTTAAATAGCAAATAAAAAGAAATAAAACCATTAGATAAAATATGCTGCTTTAATTCCAGTTAATGAAGTTTTAATAACCTTAAGTGTTATAAATGGTTTTTAAACAACTACTGAATCCATATCATCTTCCAATCACACTCCTGGTAATAAAGCATTAGTTACTGCAAACTAACCTTATTACATTGGAAGGGTCATATAGTATCATAGTGAAAAAACTAAGGCTATCTGTTTCCACGCATGGTTCACCAGTTATATCTGTGCTTAACTGTTTCGGTGTCTAAAAGATCTCCTTTCCCATCACTGCCCTTGATGTTAAGAGGCCAGTTTAGGTCCATATACTCAAGATGCTCAGTGAACTGCTTTCTGGTCACTTTAGCTCCCTAAGTCAGGAGCTAAGCTGCTGTTAAGCAAAGAACTAAGAAGCCTATTGAAGCCAGTTCCACAAGAGGCAATAAAGCGTGGTAGCTAAGAATTGGGGTTTTGAGAAAGAAACCAGTGTGAATCCCAGCTCTGTCAGTAACTGTGACATTGGGCAATACATAACTCTGAGCTTCTTGCCCTGTCTAGTGGGATGGTAACAGAACCTATACCTCAGCTGTTGTAAGAATGAATGAGGGAATGACTATAGCGCTCAGCACAGTGGCTGTCACACATTAAACTCAATAAATGGTGACTCTTCTAATACTTGTATCATAGTTGACATTATTTTAGTGTTTGCAAAAATCTTAGTAATATAAGGTCCTCTGGGGGATATATTTAGAAGACAGACAACTCTCACATCATGAAAATCACCTGTTTGGGAGAGTGGCCAGGGAGAGAACTTAAGCTTATGCTTAAATATTTGAAAAATACTTTTTTGTACTGTTATTACCACAACTGTTTCCTAAAAAGTCTGAGGTTAAAGGAAGAAAATTAAATGTGTCCAAATTGCAAGCATACTAATTAAGCATAAATATTAAACAGTAGACATGTAGTGCATACTCTGTGCCAGGTACCAACTTGTAACTTTCCCCTGGCAATAATGGTAAAACAGAATATTTTGTTTTACAAATTATATAAAAATGTTTTTCTAGTTTCAAATAAACTGCTATTTTCCAAAATACTATTGCCATGGAGTCTCATATTTCATCTGTTCTATTACAGCTAGCAGAGATAGGGAAGATACCTAAGCTGATTAATTTATATAACTAGGACTAGCAGGTTATTTAACCTCTATACACAATTTTAAGTCCCCACTATCTTAATTTATAATTAAAATCATCTCATAATGTAATAACCTTAGTATTAAATTCATCATTGACAGTCTTATCCCGAAAAGGTATTTACTTCATTCATTTCATTCAAGGTGGAGGACAAAAATCAATGGCTATTTTATCTTACTGTAATACAGTCCGCCCTCTGGTTTGCTCACTGAGTCACCATGCGAGATAGGAGCACATGTGTTGGAAGTAAGACAGCCATTTACTGGCTTTGTGACCTCAAGTAAGTTACTTAACTACTCTAAAGCGCAGTCTCCTCAATTATGAAATCCAGACAATAATTATTGACTGTTATCAATAACAGCTTCTGCTAATACCAAACACCTATCACTTTGCACAAAGGCAATTAGCAGAAAAAAGACAGCCCCTACTCTTAACTTAGATGTATATGTAAACTGTCTAGTTTCAAACTAACATTTGATAAAATTTGTAAAAATTTTATCAAAAACTAGAGCACATATCTGAAGAGTATGTTATTTGACTTTATTAAATAACTGATTTATTAGGCTAACAAACTGCTACTTGATCTTGAAAATACTTTATTTTGGGCTTGAACTAGATAGAATCTTAAGTACGGGGCCTTTTAGTGTCAGTAAGAAAAATATGCACGAAAACAAAATAGTTAAGATTCACTGAGCACTTACTGTGTGTCATGCACGCTTCCGAATATTTTAAATATCTCGTTTAATTTTCACAACAACCTAGGGAGGTAAGTAATAGTATAATCCTGATTTTACTAAAGAGTAAATAGACAAAGAGAGAAGTAATCTGGCCAAGGTCACCTTGCTAGTAAGTAGTGAAACAGAAATTTGAAATAGGAAATACAGCTTCAAAATCCAAGCTCTCATTCAGCCACTACTTCCTTGCAAAGAAAAGCCAATGGGTTATGTAAACCTGAAAACTCTGAAAGTAACAAGCAAATTTTGTAATTTTCATTCATATTATAAATTATATTTATATTATAAATTACATATACTAAAATAAACTACTAAAGAATTAAAGGGTATACAATTTTTAATTTATGAAAATTCCTTATATTTGCCCACCAATTATTTATTAGATTGTGTTTTCAGAACTTTTATAAAAGCATCTTTTGGAACTTCAACGTTGCCAACTTTCCTGAGTTTTTTCTTTCCTTCTGCTTGTCTCTTCAAAAGTTTCATTTTTCGGGTAATATCACCACCATACTGAAACATATTTTTAAAAATTGGAAGACCAAATCACTCCACAGAAACAATGATACAATTACATAGAGACATCTATACAACAACTTGACAATTATCCACGAGGCAGACATCTGCAAAGATACCTCTCTAACCCCCTTTCTAGCAGATCCTAATTTTACTAACTTCTCAAAGAATGACAAAGGCTTTACTTATTTTTTTGGTATGGAGATGATCCCCAAGGAAACCCAGTACTACACTGTGCATGTCAAGGAAGAATTATCAGACTCCTTACTGATTCTTAAAATTTTGGATTATATAGCTGTAGTCTATATTGAAACTCACAAAGGCATAAATGTTCCAGTCCCCATGCTAAGGATTGAGAAAGAGCATTTATCACTTAATTACTATAATAACCTGAGTTAGAATAATTCTTTTTTAATAGCTGAGACCAGCAAACTTGGCAAAGCAACAGAGGAGAGGTAGATTTCAGTTTCCACACTCTTCCCACTGTAAGACATAGCCATGGTCTTCAAAATCTTTCCTTATAAATTAGACGAACAAAACATGTTACCCTGATCATAACTGTTATATAAAACATTTTCTTAGGTATTACATATAAAGGAATTTTTATAACATGGAAAAATAAGAATGTGATCAAAATGAATATGCTATCATAGTCAAGCTCAAATTTACCTGTTTAAAAAGAAAACTTGGATATGAAAGGGTATTATAAAAACCAACAATGGAAACCAATGTATTTTTACCCCCTTTGATTTTAAACTCATAAAACAGATATATTAAAAAGTAGAATATAGGTAGATACGTACACATTTTGCCAAAACATTTTTCCTATAAGCTTTCACACTGCAAAAGAGGAAATTTTCTGTAAGTACATAACTTCATCATACTATTTAAAAGTACTTTATTTTCAAAAACAATCTTCCCTTTACTAAGGATTTAAATGACTGTGTCATACCTGTGTAAAACTGCTGTACGCAAATAACTGTAGCTCAAATGCTCTTGTATTTGAAAGTATTTGGGATGAAACAAAATGAATTCAACATGAATATCAACAAATTTTATTAAGAATAAAAAAAGGTCAAGGCTTGTGGGTAGTCTTGATTAGGCCAAATTCAAGCATGGTGTGACCTTGATTACAAGAATTATATAAGGTCATTTCTGGCTCAACCTAAAAATACTACCACTGCTACTTCCAAAAAAATTAACTAAAAATGGTTATCTTATTACTCCTCCGAATGGGGGTCAAGAGCGACTAGGAATATAAAGATGTATTACTTTTATAAAACCCATTTCATGGTAAACTGAATTTTAACAATCCAGGGTAAACTGAATCTTCAGGGTAAATACTTTTAATATATCCATCCAAATAGGTATAAACTAACCTATTTCTACAATGTTTCTGAGAAATTTGGAAGGATCAGAATTTTGAAAATAGCTCCATTAGTATGTATTCCATAAGATGTATTCATGCAACACAAAATTTCTAGCTAAAGCAAAATAGTGTTAAGAAATGAAATTCATTGCAAATATAGGCATAAAATTTATCCCAAGACTTTAAAAATGATGGTTGTATTTCACCACTACTGATACATTAGCTTTGGGTTAAGCTAGAATTGAACAGCAATTTCCAACTGAGGAGATACTTCTGATTTCCCAGAAGTTTTATGATCATCAAGGAAAGGAAATGGGAAATGCTGCAAGATACTTCCTACACTTACTGTTAGAGCAGCTTATTCGATGTCCTGATTTATACATCACATTTCATGAAAAAGACCCGTTTTCTACACAAATTAGCCTATCTTCTGTGTCTACTGTATCACATCTGAGGTCCTTAAACTAGAATGCAAAGCCTAACATGATATTAGCATTCATTCCTCTCTCACCTTTCTGATTTACAACCTCAATAGCTCTGAGGAAGTGATATTAAATGCTTTAAGGAAAAATCAATTTAGTTTTGTCTTTTTGAAGAATATCTCCAAAACCTTTTCAGTTTCAGTTCCTATTAGCTTACAATCTACTTAAAGGTATAAAACCATAAAAACTTTACAGAAATTCCTTACCCAGGAAATTCAGTACAGTCATTCAGTAAACTGAGTGGAAATAAAGCAATTTCTCAAACCCATCTACATTATATTAATAATTGTAAATAATATCACCCAAAAGTGTTATATAAATAATTCAAAGTAATAATCATCACTTAAATTAATGGAATTAAGAGTCACATTAGTGTTTCTACAAGTAGGAATAAAGCTTAGGCCAATGTTAAGTTATATTTTTCAATATTCTTTCATTTTCTAGGTATATCATTTCTAAAACCAACCCAGGAACAAAAACCAATTTCAACTTACGTTTCTCTTGCAATGATTTTACTTCCAATAGCAGCTTGAATTGCTATTTCAAACAGCTGCCTAGGAAGAGAATCCTTCAGACGTTCACATATGGCTTTGCCAACAGAGTGTGCTTTGTCTCTGAGACAGAAAATGCAACTATTTACATATCATAAATAAGAATGTTTACAGTAGCTTTCTAGTCCATATGCATAATCAACATAAAGGTGATTTCTTAAGGAGGTTCAAATGGAACTCGTTTAGCATCAACATCACTTACTCTCTGAATCATATATGACTTTTCTGATTGCAAAATAACATGATCTATTACAGAAAATCTAGAAAAACATACATTAGAGAATAAAAACCATTCTTGATGCCCCTCCCCTCACCCATAGAAAACTACTGTTAAACATTTTAGAATGTTTATTTTAAACATATATCCTTCTAGTTATTTTTCTGCATCCATACTTGTATTCATTTTTTACAGTTTGGATCAGAGTATATATGATATATTCTACCTTTTTATTTAATAGATATTTTTTAAGTCACTATATATTCCACAATACAGTTTTAATGGCTTAAAATAATAGATTATTACATAGGTGCTCCATAATTTATTTTAACCAATCTGCTATTTCTTGAACATGTAGGGTATTTCTTTTTTCATTATTATAAATTTTTTATGAAGATAAAAAACATTTTGTTCTCAATTCAAAATCTCTCATAAAGTTTAAAAACCATTTTCTTTTACTTTGTCTTACCTGTATGGGGAAGGGCACCATTTTAAGGGCACCATTTCTTTCTATGACATTATTCTTTTTGGCTATCATAATTCTATTCTCCTTTTATATTTTTAAAGTTTGGAAAGAAAAGCATGGAAGAATAATGGAAGGAAAAACTAGTAAAGGGAAATTTAATTAATTACCTTTAAAAGTTTTCAAAATATAGCTGTCAAATAAAAATGAGCAACCAATTGTTAAATAAAAACACGTCAAAAGTTGTTCCTTTCATATTCCATGATTAGTTTCTGTTCAACTTACTTGTGTACAACAGTTACTAGCTCTTCTACAATATTTCCATTCAGTAGAATATCCATTTTTACAAGTTCTGCAGTCTGGTAGCCTGCATCTTCATAATCAAAACTAACAAGGAAAAATGTCCAAGTGATAAACATTATATTTCCCAAGAGATTACATTTTTCTTTCTTTCCAAAATATCTTTTTTCTACCCCCTTCTCTACTCCCACCAAAAGATCTTACTTTCCATCAAAATAGTACATATACTTATTAGATGAATGGATCTAAGTGACCACAGTAAGAAAGCAATTTCCTCATCTTTCTACATTTATGAGATGAGAGGCGAAAGCCAGGGCAACATGCTCTACAAAAGGAAGGAAAAGAAACTAGTAAGCCAGTCTAGGAAAATGGATGACTGAAAGCAAATGTCACCTTCTTCCCAATGTTCCGTCCCAGCAACTGGCTGACTGTAGACAATAGTTATACTAATTGGTCATTCTCAGATTCATGAGTTGGGTTTCTATTTAGTTTTCTATTACCAGTTAAACAAATGCTGTGGAAACGATAAACGTCCAATAATAAATGAGATGTTTGGATTTCATATATAGCTCTTCAATTTGAACCTTCACAGGCCTTTTTTGAGGCTAAAATGAGTTCATACACATAGGGCACTTGAACAGTGCCTAGTAAATACAGAGCCTAGCCTAGCGCATATAAGCACTTAGTGTCAGCTATTACTAGTAACAATATGGTCAAAGCTTACAACGCTAGTCAAAACAGACATTAAACAAGAGTTTAACTTACAAACCTAAAGTCTAATGAGAAAGAAAATTTCAATTATGCTTACATGTCTTCCCAATTATGGACAAGAACATGTACATTCCTATTGTCTTAATTTTAAAACAAACTGGTGCCCAGGGTTGCAAATATATTTGGTTTCTAAAGGTTTTCAACAGGAAGGTCACAAAGTGATACTAATGCTCTCTAAAACCAGATTACTGCCTAAAGTGTTGCTAAAATCCTTCCTTTCTTCAACATCATTAAGCATTTACTAGATGAAAGACATCATCATATTAAGTACTATACAGGATACAAAGAGAGAAAACAGACATAGTCCCTAGACTTTCACCTTGTTTACAGCTTTATCATGTTCTGGTCTCCAAAATTTTAGAATTTAATTCACTTTTTGAAAAGAAACCATTATACAAATGTCTGTGTTTCCAAGCCAGCCCAATGGAAACCTAACCTCTACTCAAAACACGAGAATTCCAGTGCACTTGGAATGCAGGAAACAGAACTCCAAAAGGCTACTCACGGGGTGAGGGCAAACAGCTCTGTCAGGTTAAGTATCAGAAGCAGCCTCACTACAGTCTTTCTATAGCAAAACAATCCTTCTTCTGACTCAGCTGCAGTAGACTCTTGCCATTTGGTATCAGAGAAATTGTTCCCGATCTCAATCCAGGAGAGATCTACAGCCTAGGCTACAAGGCCATGGACTGGGATGAAGTTTTGTTAGGAACTGACTGCATATGACAAACATCCATCTTGAACTTAAGAATTACTTTAATTTTGGAAGCTGGAATTATTTTATTTTTACGAAGTTCAAAATAAACCGTGTTCTCTCATTTAATCTGAAATATATCCAAGTTTCCAAGCTCAAAGATTTCAAGACCACTTAACTGAGAAAGTGATCCCCAAAAGCAAACTACAATCAACAGACTTTTGTTAAAAATGTTTATAAAGACTTAGCAATCATTCTTTTGTTTATATTAATTGTTTAACAACATGCTGCCTCAATTCATTTTACTTTAAATTCCATTGCCACTTGTTCTCAAAGATGACATGGAAGAAAAACACTGAGTGACAAAGTATAAAAAATAAATTCTCATAGAAACAGAGGATTCCTTGGTATCAAGAGTTATGCTCTCTTTACTAAAAAGCTCATTTTGTAAAGCTAAACTTCCGGTCACTGTAACATGTTCTTAAACACAGCAATTTTTCTTTGAATGTTCATTTTAAACACCCGTGCGTGTGCATGTTTTACAGATACAAATGTTCATTTTTCCCTTTACTTCCTCAGTATGTTTTATATTTCCTTTATACTCTATTATATGCTATACAGTAATAGATTTTAGGATACTAAGGGCATCTAGAGTCATTTACACCAACGAAAAATAATCCCCAAATACTATGCACCCAGTTCCTTGTTATTTAATATTAACTTTTCCTTCACTTTTATCAGGCTGTTCCTCCATGTACTTCTTGGGGATAAGACAGTGGTTTTCATGATGTAGACCATTTATTCCCTGGCAAGACCAAGTTATTAAAGTGTTCGTACATATGGGGGCAAAACCAAGCATTTTTTACAGACTAAATATGTACTTCTATTTTTCAAATGTATACAGATGCTCCTAGGATTACATAACATACAAACACATTTTAAAAGGGCCACTGAGATGACAACAGCTTTTTGAAATTATGGATAATTCTTAAAAACAGACAGGAGGAATACAACTCTTTTCGTAAAGAGGGCACTAAAATTTTTCCATTAAACAAGGGGTAATGGTTTGATGAATCAAAGGAACTCATTCTCCATGAGGAAATTCCAAGTACTCTGTGACACTTGTAAGGTTGCTCCAAGCCTAAACTTAGAGTGTGATTCTCAACTATCTTCAAGAGAGTTGAGATTGTTAAATAAGTGAAGTTACTAGTATACTCTTGTTGGTCAATGTTTCAAAAATATTGTCCATGGGGCCGGCCCAGTGGCATACTGGTTAAGTTCGCACACTCCACTTTGGCAGCCAGGGGTTCGTGAGTTCAGAACCCAGGTGCAGACCCACGCACTGCTCATCCAGCCATGCTGTGGCAGCTTCCCATATACAAAGTAGAGGAAGATTGGCACAGATGTTAGCTCAGGGCCAATCTTCCTCACCAAAAAAAAAAAAAAAAAGTCCAGGTATCTGAGTTTCCCATTAAATTTTTACCTAGCATATCCAGAAGACAAGGATTTCAAAGAATCATAAAAATCCACCACAATTTCATTCAAAGGGAAGAGATATTTAAGCATAACTCTATTTTGATCAATAAACATCATATCCGTCTCAACTGCTCTTCGAGCCTAAAAATTGAATAAAAAAATGTGTTTAATGATAATCTATTCAAATAATGGTTTAAAACGAAGACAGACAGATGTCAATTACCAACTTTAAAATTCCTTACAAATTCTAATAAAGACTGGGCAAAATGAAGGAATATTTAACGGTCTAGTAAAAATTTGTGAGCAATTTATAATACAGAGAGAACCATTTTGTATTTCAATTACAGTGTACTTGCTAACAAACCTTTTAATCCTTTGTCTTTAATAATTTTATATTTTTTAATTATACAGTATTTCATTTAACGATATATCAAATGTAACTACAGATAAAGTCAAAGTTCTAATTTCTTGTTGTACAAATAAAGAAACTTAGGTCCAGAGAAATTAAATGATTGAACAAAGTAATAATCTAGTTTGTGGTAACAGAATTAAAATTCAAGTCTACTAATCATCATTTGAGGGTTCTTTCCAAAATATGTCAGAGTATTTCAAATAGGTATTTTTTGAGGAATGTGATTATATCCTTTTTGTGGATTAGATCATTATTACAATATTGCAAAAACTAAAGCAAAACACGGAATACCTTTCAATCAAAGGTCTCTGAAGTATTATAATTATCTTTCAAACTATATTTAATTTCAACTACTCAGAAAGGCTAAAAGAAATTACACTTTAGCTACTCAGAACAAATAAGCATCCAATTCCCTTTCTTTGGGCTAAAGTATCAATTCAGTAAACTAACACAGATGATCAAAAATTCTGGCTATTTTTTTTATATAAAATCAAAATAATTTAAAAAGTATATGTATCTATATCTATATGTATAGATACAGATCTCTTTCTCTCTCTATACATACATATAGATCTTTATAAAAATTTCTTATTAAATTCAATGTGCTCTGAAGAGAGAAATCTTTCAAAACCTGAGCTGGGAACTACTGTTTGAGAGGACTAAAACTTACTTTTGTATTAGATTGTATTACATTTATACCTGGCAAAGCATCATTATTTTTCCAGTATATTCATCTGGTGTGATAATGGTGCCCAAAACAACTGGCTCCAAATATTCTTTTACTTTTGATTTATCAGGGAATTGCGCAGGATTGATGATTGTAATTTCCTCTTCTCTGTATTCCTAAAAATAAGAAAAGTCACCAATAGTTAGAAAGAAATCTTAATATAATTACTATGTTTTTAAATTTCCTTTAATTTATAGTACATGCTAGAATTTATTGTTATTAAATTTGTTGGAATAAAAACAAAAGCATTCCTAAAAGTTAGAATGTTATCTTAACATGCTTTAGATTAAGAAAACCTGCCAATTGTAATCATTTAATAACAATGATCAATAAGTAATATATTCTGGTTATTGACATTTACTAAACACACTTCATGTATCATTTAAAAAAAGTATGACCTAAGAATACATTTTAATCTGCCCCTTATAAGGGATTATAATTAGCTTCCTAGGTTAATTTTGTTGGAAAATATTTACAGATCCCAAAATTAATATTTGTTTAAAATGAACAGATTGCTACTTAGAGGGAATACAATATGGTCTCTATCATTAATCTGAAATCTAAAATTTCCTACAGCCATGTAGGAATGAAAGCTTTACTTTTCATAAGATAAATTATTTATAACCAAAATTATATTCTTAATTTTTGTGCTGGATTTAGAATAGTATTTTCAGTACTAAGTCTACTTTTTACCCTCGGTAACAGACAAGTATTGATAATGTGGAGATTTTATCTGGTTAAGAAAAATATTGCATAAATTAGTTCTCAAGTAGCTTCTCCATCATTAGTCGTAAGGTAATTCAATTTTTACTATTACTAATCAAGACATATTTAGTTGTTTTGTTTTTGTTTTTTTTTTGTGAGGAGATCAGCCCTGTGCTAACATCCGCCAATCCTCCTCTTTTTTTTTGCTGAGGAAGACGGCCCTGGGCTAACATCTGTGCTCATCTTCCTCCACTTTATATGGGACGCCGCCACAGCATGGCTTGCCAAGCAGTGCGTCGGTGCGCGCCCGGGATCCGAACCAGCGAACCCCGGGCCGCCGCAGCGGAGCGCGCGCACCCAACCGCTTGCGCCACCGGGCCGGCCCCAAGACATATTTAGTTTTAATAGCTAGTCAGCTACTGGTATACTAAAAAGTTTCTCTTGCATTCTGCATACACATACACACACACACTTATTTATTTTTCCCTTGTATGCTGGTTCACAATAGTACCTTTATCAATTTTGCTGATGAAAGAACAGCTTTATACGGAACAGTAGGGGTTGTCAAAATAACAGAAGCATTATATTCCTGCTCTAGTCGCTGGTTGAAAACGTCCATATGCAGAAGTCCAAGAAATCCCAACCTAGGGGAGAAAAAGCCAAACTCCAAAATGTTTATGTCCCGGGGGCTCTATTTTCTTTGATGACTATATTACTTTGTAGGGGAGGGGTGGAATCAAAGAGTCACTTGAGCAATTCACATCAAAATTAAATGCTAGCATAATTTCATTAAGATTCAAATTTTCCATTGGGATTCTATTTAAAATTGCTATAAAAATTATCCATAGAATATGAATCCACAGTGTGAAAAAGGCAGATATTGTTTTAGTTCACTTTACACTAATGGGATCTTATCTTCAGAATGTTCACGACCAACAAACCATTTCAACTTTATTTTTCAATGAAAATGGGACCCTACAATGTAACTGAATCTTACCTCCAGCCAGCACCCAGGGCAAGGCTACTATCCCGATGAACCGTCACACTGGAATCATTTAAAGTCAGTTTTTCTAGAGCACTCTTCAGGTTATTATATTCAGATTGGTCTACAGGGTACATTCCTGGAGACACAATGATTTCTAATTATCACATGTGAAAAGCTGCCTACAGAACTAAGTTAATATACAATGCAGCCAAGTTCCAAATTAATCATTTAGCTTTTAAATTACTTTCCTAGATTTCACTGACCAAAATACTGGTTTGCTTAAAAGATTGTGAATATTAAGTTACATTGGCTTCAAAGTATCTTGCAAGTTTCATAGCCTTAATGAATTTAAGTGTGAATCTAGATTCACACTCCAAGCCACATTTTTATGCTTTTGCAAAAATATAGAGAAAACAAAAGAACCATGGGAATTAGGACTATTAAGAAAATATACTGTGTTCAGTTCAAGAAACAAAAGTGCAAGACATTCTACATCCACAAATGAAACTCTATCAGTAGATAAAAAACAAGGGTAGAGGGGCCGGCCCGGTGGTGCAAGCGGTTAAGTGCGCGCGCTCCGCTGCGGCGGCCCGGGGTTCGCTGGTTCGGATCCCGGGCGCGCACCGACGCACTGCTTGGTAAGCCATGCTGTGGCGGCGTCCCATATAAAGTGGAGGAAGATAGGCACCGATGTTAGCCCAGGGCCGTCTTCCTCAGCAAAAAAGGAGGAGGATTGGCGGATGTTAGCTCAGGGCTGATCTCCTCACAAAAAAAAAAAAAACAAGGGTAGAAATGAAAACTACACTGAACTCTTAATCCTCTAGGGCAGATTACCCATTAAAATCAAAGATAAATTTTGCTTTTTTCAATTCACTGACAAAAACTATGAAGCTACTGACTCATCAGATTCTCTTTCCTCTCAAGTCCTCCAAAATCCAAATGACTGACACTGCCTAAACTTCGGGGTAAACAAAGTTCATAATTCCCAATGAGAGAGATACTAAAGGGAGAAAAATGAGAACTGGATGGATACCCAGCACAGAGTAACTTGATGACCTTCAATTAGGTCTTCCTCTTTCAAATGTCTGTAATAGCACACAGAAGTAAAAGGTTGTGAAGTTACACATACTTGAGGTGACACTATTCCTTGCCATGTCTACACTAGTACAATACAATATTAAAGAAAGACCAGCAAAGAGGAAGGCACTCAGTAAACGTCCACTGATAAGTGGTAATAAAAACATCCCAATTAGAAAACTATTTCAAATACAATGACCTACTCTCTAGGGAAACAAGAAAGAAGTTCATATTATTACTATGCTCTTCTATATATCAGACAGCTTGTTTCTTAAGAGGTTGTTTCTTAAGAAGTCCTAAAAAAATTTAGGAAATGATCTCCCAAATAAAGTTTCAGCAAACATATGAAATTAACTGATATTAAATAGCACACACACAAAAAAATTAAACAGTAACCTGGAATTAGCTGTTATTTAAGATTTGTATTTCTAGTAATTTTTATTTCAATTTACAGAATAAACTGGCCCTCATCCTTTGAATTTGTGAGCTCCTCACCTGCAAATACCATTGGTTTCGCTGATTTAAACCCAGGCAAGGGCTCCACTGGTTGTTTATGTAAATATAATGTATCTCCTATTTGTGCTTCAGTGACATCTTTCATCCCAGCAATCAGATAGCCCACCTGTCCTGCATATCTAAATAAAATCATTATATGGAAATATTTACTGCTACATGTTTCAAGTACATACTCAGAATTAGTTCTCTTTTTCCAGAAAATGATCACACTTTCCAAACAAAACCTCAACAAACTGAAAGTTAAGTGCTATGTATCAATGCTCAACTCTAAGGATTGTCAGCAAAAGAACATACCATGCTTTACAATCCATTACCAAGGACCTCTGCAACACAAGCCTAAGGGCTTCTTCATGACTCTGCCCACCTTTGCATTTTAAACAGCTTCTAAAATATAATGTAAATATAGTGAAACTGATAAGTGCAGAAATACAAAACACTTCTTGTAATGTCTATTTTACTAGCGAATTGTTAACAAATGTGCTTTAAAAAAGAAAAAAAGATAAATTTTTAACCAAGCAGAAAAACGAACTCTCAACAAATCTGACATCTATTTGATGTTCTTCTTGTAGGAAAAGAGCAAATCCCAAGATTTCAGAGTTTTGGTTTAAATTTTTTTTTAAAGCAAATTTCCTACATGATAACAAAGTAATTTACATTTAGGATGAGGTACAAGAATCTTAACTGAAGATGCAGTAATGGTCAATATATGATATATGTGGGCAGGACAGACTTTAGAAATATTTGAGTAAAATTAAAATAAAATAGACTTTATGACTCAAATAAAAAATGTAATGTGCACAATAGTGCTAATTTTAGACATATAACATTAAACTATCAAGGGTGACCTATATAGTCACCTGGTTCAATATCTCAATTTTTAAAGATAAGAAAACAAAAAACCGTACAAAGTTTCAGCTATGTGCCCACCGGTGATTTATCTCATCAGTACCTGGAGTATTGATGGGGTAGGCACTCAACAGATAACTGAGTTGAGTTCTAGGCTGGAACTCAGTTTTTCTAATGCATACTACCATGCTAACCCCACATGCCATGATTCTAGTTAATCAAAGTTTTATCATGAATTCCACACTAAAGAAAATAATATCAAATTTTCTTCACTACTTTTGTGTTGAAAAATCTGATTATAAAAAAATTTAATGTCAAAATTGATACCCAGTGTAGATATGGGTACCAGTGAGGGAATTCTCTCTTTTACTGTCTCATCAAATACATCAATATAGTACCCAACCTGCACCAGACCATAATAATACCTATGAGTAGTCAAAAGGAATAAAAACATATCAAATTTCTACTGTCCTTCATACATGAGATTCCTTTTTTTTTTTTTAATTTTATTTATTTATTTTTTCCCCCCAAAGTCCCAGTAGATAGTTGTATGCCATAGATGCACATCCTTCTAGTTGCTGTATGTGGGACGTGGCCTCAGCATGGCCGGACAAGCGGTGCGTTGGTGCGCGCCCGGGATCCGAACCTGGGCCACCAGCAGCGGTGCGCGAGCACTTAACCGCTAAGCCACGGGGCCGGCCCCCATGAGATTCCCTTTGAAAGACCATTCACTATATAGAAGCATTAAATAATCAGGTTTTGGTTTTTTCTAAGTTCCCAAGTTGGAATCATTCTAAGCATACCGAGTTGAGAAAGGCAGAGAGAGAAACACATACAAATATTATTTTAATTACTAATGCAGATTACTTACAGTTTATGAGTTTGCTGCTCATTAGGATTCAGAATTCCTATTTCATTAACTTCATATGTTTTGTGAGTATGTGCAGATGCAATTTTATCTCCTTGGGAAACCACTCCATCAAACAGTGCTACATTGGCTATCACACCCCTATACTGGTCAAAGGTGGAGTCAAATACCAAAGCTCTCAAGGGATTTTTTCGATGCACTTTAGGACTATCAAAAATAAGTAAAAAATAAATACACATAATAAATTAAAATCTTAACAAAATGCCTATTTTTAAACTCAAATATTATGCTTAACTTATTCTAATACCTGAGAAAGATTGAGAACTGATAGCCAAAATAAAAGGAGCTTTCTATAAAATAAGGTATAATGCCTCTTTTTATATTAGTTCAAATTCAACCTTGGGTTTTAAATAAATGACCGCTATAAAATTACTTATGAAACATGAAATATGTTTGTTCAGTATTAAAGCAAAGAACAATAATTGCCAATGTATTCAAGACTCTTTATTACAATGATTTTTAAGAGATCCCTATCATTGTTGTCTTTATTTTTCTGTACTTTGCCTTCCATATATTACTAAAAATAAATAAAAATTTATTCTCACTGACCACAAAAGTGTATTTGCCATAGCTACTAAGCGAAAATAACAGATCAAACTGATGGTCTTGGTACTATTAAAAGATAAACAAATAGTATAAAAATACCAAAATACTTACGGGGGTATTCTTTCGATGACTGCCTGAAGAACACTTTCAACATTTATTCCAAGTTTTGCAGAAATCTAAAAATATGTATGTGAAAAAATAAACATTTCAAGTTAAGACTCTACTTTTCTGTCCTGGTGACTGAGCTTTATGATCAGAAAAAAGGAAGAATTCTAACAGTTACCAATTTGTTTGACAAACATAGTAAAAGGAAGCACAAAACATACAGCATATTGATCCATGTCCAGTTAGGTGAGCCTGTGGTTCCTGGATTAAATTACAACAGCATTCTAATTATGGTACTGAAAAGTGCAGTGGATAAGAGTTCTAAATATCTGGGTAACAATCGGGACTATGCATGGAATGTATCACTTTGACCAAAACATATTTATTTGAGCTTCAAGTTCCTCATCTTATAAGTGAAGTGATTATTCATATCCTGCCTAAATCTTAAGGTGTTGTGTGGAGAAAATAAACAATATATGTGGACGACATACAGGTAATTATACGGCATATTATTACTATTGTTCTCAGTGACAAAGCAAACCAAAAGATTGAAAGCACATGTGCATGACTGACCTTTGTCATTACCAATAATCAGACTGTCTCTGAAATCTTGATTTCAAAACCCTTCCCTGAATACCAGCTCTTAGCCTCCATACTCCCTCTGGGTCAGTTTCTCAACTCAGCAATAATGACATTTTGGGCAGGATAATTCTTTGTTTTGGGGGCTACTGTGTGCATTGTAGGATGTTTGACACCATCCACGGAATCTCATCTACTCCTAAGATGCCAGTAGCACCCACCCCCAATTTGTGACAACAAAAAATGTCTCCAGGCATTGCCAAATGTTTCCTGTGAGGCAAAACTATCCCCTAACAAGAGCCAGTGCTCTGAACTCTAGTACCTTCTTTGCAACAATCCTCTCAAGTCACTACCTCTAAGCCACTGAATGCACTACTTTTTCTCATTATCCGTTAGACCCCTACCTCCTCCTTTTCATCCTCTCATAGATGAGACTCCAAGGTCCACTATTTACTATCACTCTGTTCAACAACTTTCTGTTCTCCGTCATAAGCAGCTGGTAAAGCTTCAAGTGTGACTGCATCCAACTATGTGCTTTTTCTATGCCTATAATCAGAGTAGCTTAACATTACTGGAGAAAAGTCAAGTAACTGGTCTGGCTGGCTTCTTGTGAATTCAAGACCACAGATCGCAATGTGCAGTTAACATTTCCTGGCAGTCCCAGAAAACATCCCCTAGTAAGTTCACACTATCGCTCAGTAAGATATTTCACACTATCGCTCAGTAAGATATTTCACACCATCGTTTTTTTCAGTCCCCACATTTTCCCCTCCAGCCAATTCACTCTCAGATGATGACTTTGCCTCTTATTTAAGGAAACAGAAAACATAAAACACTGCCTTATCCAAATATACAGATCCATCTGCACTTAACACCCACAACCTCTTTGCCTTCTCTCATTATAATCTGAGAATTATTCCCACTTTGAAAATTCAATACTTCCATGTTTCTATTCTGAATCATACTCCCTCTAATCCTTCTCAAGTTCTTACTTGTAACACCCCAAAAGTTGACAATACTGTAGTCTGATTTCTAGGACCTCTTCTTTACCTACACTTTCTCCCTAGGAAACCCCTTCCATTTCCATGGCCTCAATACCACATACATGCTAATGACTCCTAAATATCTATCTCTGACCCAGCCCTCTCCAGCCTGAATTGTAGATTTACTCAATATCTCTACTTCGGATGTCTAATAGACATTGCAAACCCATTATGTCCAAAACGGAGCTTTCTATTTTCCTCCCATATCTGTTCTTCCCCAAGTCCCGTCCATATTAATAAATACAAGTATTCAACCAGTTGCTCAAACCCAGAGCTTTCCTGATTTTTCCCTTTATTTCATGTCCTTACATGTAACCCATCAGCAAATGTATTGTGTCTACAAAATATACATCAAACTTGGTCCCTTCTCCAACATCACCAGGATATACTTGGCCACCACCATTCTGCACCTGGGCTATTACTGCAAGCTGCTTTCCCGTATCTCTTCTTACCCTTTTCTACTCCATTCTCTATAAGGCAACCTGAATGATCAGTTTATGTTCCTCTCTTGCTTTAAAAATCTTTCATTATTTTAGAATAATTTTCAAACTCTTTAACACAGCAAGAGTCCAAGCGTGACTTCATTTCTGTCTACCCCGCAAAGCCGTCTTGCCTAATTTGCCTCTCTGTTCCTTGAACACGCCAAATATGCCAAGCCTTTACACTTGCTCTTGCCTCTCTTCCTGGAAAGAACTCCCAACTCTTCATTTCTTCAGGTCTCAGTTCATTAAAGAGGCCTTCCCTAAGTTACTCTGTATCACAGCATCTCTATGAGAAAAAAGATTTTTCCTTTGTGAAGTATGGCACTGCACCTGGAACAACACAATTTGTTGAATGAATTTCCTTGACAATATCTGTCTCATTCGATAATTACTATGCTTACTTCTTTGTTTCCTTATTTAATGACTGCCTCCCCAAGTAGAATATAAACACAATAAGACAAGGGTCTTGCCTGTCCTGTTCACTACTGCGCCCCTAGCTGGCACATACCAAATAAGTATCTGAAAAAATTTTGTAAAGATTTATTAAAATAAGAATAGTTCACTACACTTTAATATAACACAATCCAAGTTATGAAACCATAATTTCAGAATTGCTTTATAAAATGAAGTCCTTTTTCATAATAATAACCATTAAATTTTATATATATATATCCAAGAAAGAAAAGTATTGCTTTTTCAGTTATTACCAAATTGTATGTAATCATCCATGGTGTTAAGGTTAAAAAAACGAACAAAAAAACAGTTCATCACCTGAAACTTGCTTTTTCAAACTTCAAATGAGACTGAAAGTAGAAGCTAAACATTATATTGTTGCACTGACATACTACACAAGCATGCCAGCACAGCACAGTTTGGCTGTGGCTATTTAACACATAAACCATCTTTACACAGTAAATAAAAAAACCCAAATTTAAAATAGAATCAACTTTGATATTAAAAAAAATCTATTGTTTCCTAAGATTATTACTATAGCTAGCTCTTTTATTAAAAAGCTCTTTGTCAATTCCAAGAGTGATACATATAAATGCCTTGAAATTAGTTTGAATCCACTCTTCAAGGAGAATATTTCCATAGAGGCAAAATGGAATACAAGAAATAAAACTGCAATTAGTTTCAGAAAGCCTATGTTTTAGTCCTGGCACAAGAGCTAACTAGATCTGTAATCTTAAGAAAGTGATAAAAATTTTGAGCCTTCAGTCTTTAAACCATGTCACAAGAAAAATTCCTGTGATGTCCTAACTATGTAAAAAGGATTTCTGGTGAGGATCAAATGAAATATTAGTAAAAATAACTTTGTAGAACTATTAAAACATTATATAATAATGAGCTATCAAATAGCATGAAATTTGACTTAGGCCAATTACCTGAGATTTTTAAAAGTATAACTGAGTCTTCAAAAGAAAGATATTTACCTTAATACATTCATCACTTGGAATATCAAACACCTTTTCAATTTGTTTTTCAACTCTTTCAGGATCAGCATTCTTCAGATCTATCTTAAAAAAAAAATTCATTATTCATACCTGCTTTTAACCTGACCCCTCTATGATTTTTTTCAAAGTATTAATGGGCAATACAATTTTAACAAGCATGGCCACTGAAAAATACATGGTAGAGAGCAGAGCATGCAAAAAGTTTAGACAGCTACACAAGGCAGTAGAAGAGATCAATAACAATTTATCAATTAACACCATGTAACCTGATTTTATGCGTTAAGTTAGATATAACTTATGACAACAAACTGACTTACCTAAGGGCAACCTTCCTTCTTTTAAACTTAAACTCCAGTAACAAAAAATATCATTGAATACAACGCAGACTTAATTTATTAATTTTAATACATTAAAGGCAAAGTTTATCAACAGTGCTCAGTTTAGCACTTAACTGTCATGTTTTATTGCTTCCTCCTAGATCATATGCTCCTTTTCTTTTCCTATATATAGTTTAGTGTAACAGACCTATTTGGGCGGCTCTGCATCCCTTTCCTAAGGAAAGAGCCCTCCATCACTCTCTGTAATTCAGGGAGACTATCTTCTCAATTACGTGAAAGGTTATAGGAGTTTGAGTTGCAATTCTACCACACGCAACTCAGAGATGAATTCCACCAATATATTTAATAAATAGTTGAAGATCCCTCATATAAAAAATAGTACACTTGATATCCAAACACTAAATAGACTTTTAGAAAATAAAATAATAAATAGCATTGTTTTCTCATTGTAATTACCTTGTTTATAACTGGAATTACTGATAGCTGTGCTTCAAAGGCAAGAAAGAAGTTTGCTACAGTTTGGGCTTGAATACCCTGGAAATATCAAGACACAAGATACTGAGATGATCATTCCATCATCTATCACAAAACTTGCACAGTCATCCCTCAGTATCTGCTGATTGGTTCCAGAACCATACCCTCCTTCCCCCAGGGATACTAAAATCCACGGATGCCCAAGTCCTTTACATAAAATGGCTTTTGTCGAAAGTATTTGTATATAACCTATGCATATCCTCCCATATACTTTAAATCATCTCTAAATTACTTATAACACCTAATACCATGGAAATGCTATGGAAATACTTGTTATACTGTATCGTTTAGAGAATAATGACAAGAAATAAAAGTCTATACATGTTCAGTACAGACACAACCATCGTAGGCCTTTCAATCCGACGTTGGTTGAATCCTTGGATGTGGAACCCACGGATACGGAGGGCCAACTGTAATTCAAAACCATTCCACACATCTTCATCAAAAGCAGAGGTATAAAGCAAACTATGGTATCTATACTCCATGCATCTGGATCATTTCCTGTGAAAATTGCTTTCAGTTCAGGAATCATTAACTGAAGGGCACTATGTTAGGCATCGGAGACACAACCGTGAAACATGAACCCTTACGATCATCAAAGCCAACTAGAGGACACAGCCATGTGATGCAGTTTATAAAGCCCACTATTATATATATAAGGTAGAAATTGACTTTCCCTGACAGGATCAGGGAAGATGTAACACAATAAAAAAAGCATCTTTCGGTTTTGAATGAAGAGTTTGTGAGAAACTGAAATAAATCAAAAGCTTACTTTAAATAGTGTATCATAGCTCTTATATGGTCATCTGCTGAATATGTTCCTATGTTTATGCCACAAAAGGATCTGTTAATATTATTTACGTTTCTTTAAACCTAACACTTCCCAAATTATTACCTTAAAATCACCCCAAATGACCCGAAAACTAAAGATTTGTTTTCAAGTTCTGCTGAAAACTGATATGGAAACTACTGATTAAGAACTGCTAAAAATTGAGTTTTCTGGTAGGATGCATATATGACATTACACTTCAGTAAAAAATACAACCATCTCTTGCACAAGTCCTCCAATCAGCTTAAAAATATTAAAGGATGAACTAGTCCATTTCACAGAATGCTTTAGTACAATAAAACTTCAAACTAACATGACCAAAGCATATGATTTTGGTTAAGTACTACAATAAATCTTATTTTTTCCAAACACAAAAATTCTATTTCCAAAACACATTTTAAAGAAAACCTCCTGAAATAACCAAAGAAGCACATCATATAAAATGAAAAGTACCTACCTCATTTGCATCAACCACAAGTAAAACACCCTGGCAAGCAGAGAGTGACCTGGAGACTTCATAACTGAAATCAACATGGCCCTGAGAAACAAAAAACATTGATGTCTCGAAACGTTAGTGATAATTTTTTTAGGGAGGTGCATTATGGCAAATCTACTGACTCCACCTGATAAAAAGTCAGGGGGTTTCTTTTTTTTAGCCTGCACTTGTGAAACAATTTACACGAACATTAGGGAACTGAGAAAATAAAAAGCAAAGTTCAGCGTTTAATGTTTAGTTCAAAAACTAAACAAGAATTTGTACTATTAGTACAAGGCTGACTTTAACAAGAAAGACAAAATTAGTATTAAACTTACTGGTGTATCAATGAGATTTAAAAGGTACTGCTTTCCTTCATAATTATAGAAGAGAGATGCTGTCTGTGCTTTAACAGTGATTCCTCTTTCTCGTTCCACTTGCAATTTATCAAGAACTTGCCTATTATTCTTTGTTTTATCAATTGTCCCTATAAACAGAAACACTTGATATTTCTATGTGCTTTTAGAAAGAGACAATACTACATATAAAATTAAAACTCAAATTTTAAAAAGCATGGTAAAAGTAATTACCAATTACTCATTGACATCAATTAAGTATATAATATAAAATGAAAACACCTGTTAGTTCCAGGAGCCTGTCAGCTAAAGTACTTTTGCCATGATCCACATGTGCAATGATACTGAAATTTCTAATATTTTCAACAGGGAATCCAGACATGTCAATTTTTTCCTAGAAAGAGCAGAGAAATATTACATTTGAGCATAAATTTTGTACAGTATGAAACAAGTATACTAAGTGTAACAACATTCTTTTAGTCTTCTTTGGATTATTTCATTTATAGAATTATATTGTTTATATTATTCCATTATTCTAACAATAAAGAGATGTATGGCTAAACTCATATTACAAGCAATGGATTACAATAAGACTCACCAAATACATCAGTTTCACTGTCAAAGGTGATGATACAGCTAAGTAGAATTCTCTTATAATATTCCCACCACTTGGCCAATGAGGAACTGACTTTATTTTCATGAATGGAGAACACAAGATACCCAGAACTTCTTAACAGCCTTAGAGGACATGGTCTAACAAAACCTCCTCAGGCTGAAAGAACAAAAGGAAATTCTTGGCCCTCATCGTACATTTAATCACCAGAGTCAGATCTATTTAAAAATCTGTGCTCCTATTAAGAGTCTACAAAAGTTTAATCTAAATACAATTTTGTCACTTGGCAATTTCTCTGAAGAAAGAGAAAAAAGATCACATCACCAAAAAAGGCTCTTAATTATCACTTAAAACTCAAAATTATTTTAAAACGAAACTCCTGATTTTTACCATACACATCTTCTTTAATGTTTTACTGTGAGTCATTACAAACTGCTAAAAATTGGTATTCAAGTAAATTATGTCAGTTTTTTGTATGTTATTTTCCCAATCAAATCTGTATTTCATAGCAAAAAAAATGAAATTACAATAAAATATAAAAACCTCATGAGCTTTAAGTTTCCTTTTTATAAGTGCTCCAATACAAGACAGACAGTAAGGGTGCAAATGTATTTGTAAGGAATTCTGCAAAAAAACTAAACCTGATTTGTTTGCCCTGTACATTTTTTTTCCGCCATTCAATTCACAAGATATTCAGGACCGCACCACTTTTAAGCACTTTGAATTGCAACATAAACCTATTTAAAATTCCAAAAGGCATTTTAGAAAAGGGCAAAATTGATTAATTATACAGTCTTATTTTTTTTCCAGTTACTCCTACCTTGCATTCAATTACTTCACTTTTCTGCCTAAACTACCTCTCTTCATAGTTATCAGACAGTGCAGTTTTTCGAGTTGCTGAACCGCAGCTCCCTTCTCCAACCATAAGAACAGAGTCAGAATTACACAAGTTCGCGCTGTCTGAGGTAAAATGAAATAATAAAACAAACAGAAGCTAAAGCATACCCAACACTTCTTATATTCTAGGTATTGGACTAAAAAGTTCTATGCCTTACATCGTGCGATCCTCATACATATGATGTTTTATTAGTACCTCATTCACCAAAAGAAAAAATAGTCACAGAAAGGTCAAGTAACGTGCCCAGGGCACAAGACTAATAAGTTGCAGGAAAATGGAGTACTGGCAGCTTCTTCGGTAGGCTTGCAGAATTAACGTAATACATGCAAAGCGCTTAGGGCACTGCCTCCCATAATCAATCAATGACTTAGTTACAAACTAGGAAACTCAGGAAGTGACTTGCCCAAGGTCACACTGGTGAGCGGTGAAGGATTCAGATACCTGAGCAAAGCCTGCTCTCAGATCTGTCTCCTTCACAGAATCGCAACCCGCGTTCACGGGTAGGCCGGGGAAGCCCTTCACATTTCCAAATTCGCAAGGAGCTGCCTCCCAAGTTTTAAAACCTGTCTGATCAGAGTCTAAGCGGCGGTCACCTTGCGGTCTGCAGAGCTGCAGAGCCTGTCCGGGGCCCTGCACTCGGCAGCGGACCCACCGCTCGGCATGGGGTGAGGTCCGGGGAGGCCCCGATGCGCGGCCCCTGTGGCCGAAGCCGCGAGCGCGCGTCCGCGCCACCAGCCCCGGCCCGCAAGAGTCCACATCCTCCCGGGCGACGGAGGCGTCACGAGAGGATCCCGAAACGCGACGGCACCATCACCGGCGGCTCGGCTTTCCCCAGGACGTCCCACCAGGGGCCCGCGGACACGACTCAACCAGGCTTTCGGAAGCCGAGAAGAAAACGTACCACACACAGCACCGCCCACCTAGCGGCCCCGGCGGGACCCTGGAGACGCAGCGCCACTCCCCTCGGCCGCACGACGCACGACGCCGTGACGTCAGCATGCCTCCGCGCGCGGCGGTAAGGAAGTCACGTGAGGGGAAACTCTCGCGTGGTGTAAGTCGTGCTCTTAGTCCGGGGTGTTAGGCTGCTGCTAAATTGCGAAATAATATTGCAACTTCTAAAATCTGGAAGTCGAAATATATTCCATACGTTGTCGGTGATATCGCTAATATTTCAGCGGATCTGAAAGGAAACGAGAGATAAAATTGATTGCAATAATGTGTCCGAGGAAAGTTTTGCCCAGAAGTGAAGGTGGAAAAAATTGACACACTGAACGCCCTGATGTCTCCGTCATCTTCAAGTTGCGACTTCAACAGATGTTCGCCCTGCAGAGGGCAGAGCGCTGGCTGAGTAACGTGAAGGATAATGGAAGGAGACCACATCCGTTGGTCTGTCTCCCGCTGTCTCCTTTGGGCCTGTGTGGAATATCCAGGGTTTGGTGCAGAGGAAGGAGATAGCAGCTGTGTTGAGTTCACTGCTGTATTGTTTCTAGTTTGTTCTTGGGACTACTATACATTAAAACAGTACTTGATAAACCACTAATTGCTACTGTCACCGTTGCTAAAGAATAAACTTTACAGCCACCTTGACATGCAATGAACACAATAATTCATAATATTGTATATACATCGCTGTTGCCCAAAGTGCAATAATTTGCGTATTATTTTCATTTTCACCGTGTCTTCATACTGCTGTTATAGACTTAATATTTTTCTTTAAATCAACGTACCTTTTATACTTAAATGAATTTATTTTAAAAGAAAAATTGGTATCATTCCGGTAAATGGAAGAAGCACTATGACATAAAAATAAAGAACCAGTAAAAATAAGTGTAGTGAATAAGAAATGTGATTCAGTTCTAGCTGTTACCTGCTAAAGGCTCTGAATCTTCTGATTAAAAAGGAGATTAGCAAGCATTAGAGAAGGATTTAAAAGCAGCACCAAACTGAGATTTTTCTCCTTGACCTAATCAGCAGTACTGAAATAAAGTTGAAAGGAGAATTTTCTCTGTGTGATTCAGTGCCCTTAACGGCCTATTTCTCACCTAAAATCAACTTGGTACCTCCATTAGTCTCACACTTTGAGAATACTGCAGTATCTTGTATGGTTGACATTATATTCCCAAACCCACAGATGAAATATGTGTTCATTAGAAAAATACTCAGTAAGCATCCGTGTGTCAAGTAATGTGCTAGATGTGGGAACTCAGAGAAATTAAGCCAATTGTCTGAAATCACATAGTAGGTAAATGGAAAAATCTGTATTTGAATCCAAATTGTTAGAAACCAAGCTCATCACTCTGCAGTATCTTTGACAGCTCAAGTTTATTTAGTATTCAACCTGGGAAGAAAGGGCAGATTGAGTCACTTAGGTTTCAAAGTGGAGGTATACTTTCTTCTGGGCCTTGAAGGATAAAGGTTTTTCTCTAGGAGATAACCAGAGCGTAATCAAGCAGAGGGATCATCAACAGCATAATTGCACTTAACTGTGTTCCCAGCACTGTTCTACGCACTTTGTACATATCAACTCATTTAATCCTTACAAAGCCCTCTAATGCAGCCCTTGTGGTTGTTTCTATGGTACAGATATCTGAGAAAAATGTGGCCCAGGCTTTTTAAGTAATTGTCCAGAGTCACAGTTAGTGAGGAAGTGGGCTGTGAGCCCAAGCCATCTGGCCCCAGAGTCTGCACCCTTAACCATTCCATTAAACTCTACTCAGCAAGGGTAAATGAGTAAAAACATATGACATATTGAGTTAATGGTCAGTAGAAGAAAATGGCCAACATTTGGGATAGTGGCATTTTACTTGAGGCAAGGATATCTGAAGAGCTCACGTAAACAAAAACTCACATAGATCAGAATCATTTCCCCCTAGGAGTAAATGATAATAATAGAGAGATTACATTGTTACATAGTACATTAGTCCACAACTGTTGTGTTTATGTTTTTAAATGTATTTGAAAGGGTTATTAGTTTGCTAGGGTTGCCATAACAAAGTACTACAGACTGGGTGGCTTAAACAACAAACTTTTTTCCCCACAGTTCTGGAATCTAGAAGTCTGAGATCAAGGTGTCGTTAGGGTTGGCATCTTCTGAGGCCTCACTCCTTGGCTTGTAGGTGGCCATCTTCTCCCTGTGTCTTCACATGGTCCTCCCTTTGTACCTGTGTCCTGATCGCTTCTTATGAGGACACCAGTCATATTGGATTTGGGCACACCCTAATGACCTCATTCTGACTTAATTACCTCTTTAAAGACCTTATCTTCCAATACAGTCACATTCTGAGGTGCATTGGGGGTTAGGACTTCAAAATATTAATTTAGAGGGGGACACAGGTCAGCCCATAACAAAGGCAATAATAAATAAAAATGAATAATAACTTTATCACCTCTAAATTTTATTTCAAAGTTGTTGATATTAGAAGCATTTTTAACACTAGCGTACCGTTAACAAACCTCACAATCGTCATCACAAGCACAGGCACAAGTTTATAGCATAGCCATGTGATATTGACAAAGGAGCTCCAGTACTGCTGTTAGGCAAATAAAATGGTGCCACCATGTGTCTACAGTGGAAAATACAGCTTAGAATTCATTTTTTGTTAGTTTCTTTAAATCTTCTATGATTTATTTTTTTTAGAATTTCATATATTTTCAAATTTGGGACTTAAGTTAGGGCTTTATAAATATTTTGTAACACAAAATCAAAAGTGCTTGGGGAAAGGAAGAGAAAAGTGGCAGGAGTTATATATGGAAAGAACGATTTCAGCCAAGTTTGTGAAGGACTTTGAATAGGATCTTGCTACTTAGTATTTCACCATTATCCTGTGCCATTGTAAGCAAGGAAATAACACATCAGGTTTTTGATTTAGGAAGCTTACTCTGACCATGGTATGTAAAAGGATTGAAGAGTAAAGTGAATAAAGGGATGAGAGAGAAATAGAAAGAGAGCGGAGAGTCTCTAATTTTAATAATCGAGATGGGACACAGGAAGAGCCTGAATGAGTCACTGGCAGAGAATAGGGATGATAGGAGTGATTGGTAGGTATTTTGGCGATAGAATTAACAGGGTTAACTTGAAGTAGAGAGAGAGGAAGTAGTCCAGGGTAACTCTAAATTTTCCGATTTTAGTAGACTGGAGAATGTAATTGATGTTTACCAGAATGTGGAACTTAGATATTCAATATCTCACGAGTAGTTATAAATGGAGCTTGGGAAAAAGTTCAGGCTAGAGTTTTGGAAACCATATATAAAAAGGTAAGAAAAATTGTGGTGTTGGGTGAGTTTTTGAAGTCAGAGAGTAGGAAATAAAATAGTTGAAGAAAGAATTCGACATACCTTAGGGTACCCTTTTGTAAAATGAGAGAAACAGTCCTCACAGTCACCAAATAGCATGTATGGTGTATGTTTACATTTTTCAGAAATTCCTCTAAGTAGGGAGTAGAGCACAGTAGTAAGTCATGGGGATGCAAAAATGAAATAGATATGTTTATGCTACTGAAATGATTCACCATCAAGGGAAGAAAGTCATTCTATAAAAGAAAATTGTATTACAATGTTGCAATTGCTTTGATAGAAATATGGATAAGTTATTATAGGAGAGCAGAGTGAGGGCACCTTCTACCATCAAAGAGTGGAGGTATCAGAAAGGTGTTCACATAGCAGGTGACAATAATGTTTATTTATACACACTTATAAGGACTTAATATGTGCCACATACTCTTCTGAGCACTTTATAAATATTACCTCAGTTAATCCTCAAAACAACCCTATGATTCATATTATTGTTCCTGTTTTACAGATGGGGAAAATGAGGCATAGGCAGGTTTAATAATTTGTTTAAATTCACACAGTATGTAGCAAAGGGACATTCAAATACTACTCTGATAGATTTCAAAACCACTGGCATTCCATTGAGCACAAAGTTATGCCCCCTAACTTGGGTGTTAAAGGGTGAATCAGGTTTAACTAGGCTGAGAATTGAAGTGGAGGGTGGCAGAAGGCCCTACATGAGCAAAGGCCTGATACCTGCAGGAAACTTCCAACACTTCTAGGTTTCAAGAATTTAGAGTTTAGAAAGAGATGAAGCTAGAAAAGAAATTAGGAGCCAGACCATAGAAGGAGGAGGAGCTTGGACTTCGTGTTGCAGTTAACTGTAGGCACTGCAAGGTTAGAAAGGTTTTAGGCAGGGGGAATAACATGGTAATTGAGTGTTTCATGTAGGTCATTCTGACAGCTGCTCGAAGGCAGGGAATAAGTTCGATTTAAGTGGTAAATGATGACAGCCTATGAGGGTAGTGGTAGTATGGATAGAGAAGAAATAAAGTTGACTAGAAGGTAAAATTAGCCTGTCTTAAAAAATGTATGGAATATGAAAGAGGTGACTGCCTCTTAAAAGCCCAAAGTAAAACAAGATTTTCCTATTTCACACTTGAAATGTATCAACTGGTCTCTGATTTCCATTCCTCACGGATATCATCTATTGGTTTAAAAAATTAAGAATGCAAGGTAAGAGGCCGTGTTTAGTTTTGTATTGCACTGTTGAGACTTTTGTGACGGTCTTGTCAGAGGAAGACCAATTCAACTACTTTCTAACTTCATGGGATATTGGTCTTTATGATTAAAAAAAAAAAAGAACTCAAAAGTAAAGCTTATGGTTCACAAATTCCTCAGTGAAACTTATTGATTCAGGGATCTAGAAATAACTGAAATGACTCGTCTTTGGCATCTCCCTTTTCCTGTTTGAGGTTACAGAAACCTGTTTGATGCTTAAAGTCTTTGACCCGCTAAAATGATGTGCTGGTTGTGCACCAAATTATGTCACACACGAACAGCCTGGCTGCTTTGTTCATCAGTGTAGAAACTTCTCTACCCCGAGGGAATGCCCAACAATGGCTGTGCTCTTTGGACTGTCGTATGTTTAGGAGCACACATCGTCACTAGTAAAACTGTGAAAGCTATGTCTTCTTCAAAAGCTATGTCAGTGAGCATCTGTATTTCATTTAAGAAGAAGACTTCATTAAGAGTTTCGACAGATTTTGCTATAAAAAGTTAAATTACTTATAAATAATATGGATGTTAATGTGTAATTTTTATCCTCACAGAATACAGGAAAGCCTAAGGTTAGAAGTGTTTAAGCTGAAAAAGTATCCCAACCCAACATATACAACAATAGCTAAATAAAAGGCAGCAGAAAAAGACACTTTGATTATTACAATGCGTCTACCAGAGGGCGTGCTGTCATTCTGGTTGGACCAGGTGACTCTCACACAACATCAGCAGGGTGTTCTCCAAAGGAAAAAGTAGGTGCTGGCAGGAAATGAACACAGAGGTGGATACTGGGGAGCAATAAATGCCTATTACAGGGATTAAAGGACACGTGAACAATCCAGGTGAGAGTGTTTCTAAGTGCACAAATGTCCAGGAAAATAAATCTTTACTCCTTAAGGGAATTAATTTTTCAGTGACTTCATTTGTCTTGTAGAAAATAACTTGAGCATCTACTTCTTACCTGCTTTATTTTTTGCTTCTCTGACATTTTTTATTCTTTTTATGTGAATCATTACTTTTAGAGTGCTGATTAATTTGTCTTCTTCTAATTGCTCTGATTTTTTATCATTGGTTTTAGATTCATTAAACACCTCACGTAAGTATTCGTTTATTTGAAAGGGAGTCACCTTAGGGAGCATCATTTCCTTTTGTGCTTATTTCTCTTTGGCAGTTTTGGAACATTTTTTTTTTCTTGCTCTCACAGAAATAATGTGTCACATCTAGAGTAACGAATACAAGGAATAACACTGTCAGTGTTGCACTAGGAACATGAAAAAAGTAAATAACTGTCAAAAGAGAAACAAAAGGCCTAGAGGCTCTACTCCAAAGAATCTCTGCATATTGCAGTGGATTTAAGTTTGTAATAAAATGCGTGAGCAGAAATCGTTGGCGCATTCAGGCTGTGCAGCAAGAAGCTTTGCTTCACAGGGAGCAGTCTCCCGTCAGAGCTACTGCTGTGACCACGTTAAGAGTGTAGTGTTTTTTAGGTGCACTTATTTGCAGTATTTCAGTAGTTATAGGAGGTGTTTTTTTTACATCATGTGGTCCAAAAACTTCATTTTATTGATGAGAAAACTGAGATCCAGAGAAGCTAAGTAAATTGCCTGAGGTCAAACAGAGGGAAGAAGGCAGCTTATGTTATTGGACATAAGCCTACAAGTTTGCAGGAAATGGTGACTATGGAAATCTCTGACACAGAGCTCTGTGGCTGTCTAAGTGGAGAAACTTGATACTGTTCTTCCCTCTAGAAAAAGATGAATTTTAGGTCCCCCGTGTAAGTTTCATTGGATGAATCTAATGTGTCCCAATTCCCTTCTTTACTAAACAATTTATTAAATTATTTTAATAAACAATAAATAATTTAGGGAGAAATAGTGTGACTATCTGACACAAGAGGAAACATTATAATGGCTGTTGGTTTGCTTGCCATATGAACGATCTGACTTTCTTAGAAAATCAGAGTTGCATAATATTGGCATGATATTATGTGCAAATAAGTTTGGTTCATTTAACCAATAAAAAAAAAGAACTATGTAAAGTCAGTTTTACTGACAAGGTCATTGTATCAGTTATCTATTGCTGCAGAACAACACACATTCATTATCTCATAGTTTCTGTGGGTCAGGAAACCTGGCATGGCTGCTTTGGGTCCTCTGCTTCACAGCCTATCACAAGGCTGCAGCTGAGGTGTTGAACTAGGAACTTGTCTGAACTAGAGTCTCATCAGAAGGCACAATTGGGGAAGAATTCTTTACCACACTCACTCAGTGATTGTTGGCAGCGTTCAGATCCTGTCTGTTGGACTGAGAACCTCATTTCTCACCTGTCTGGTTACTAGAGACCTCCCAGTCCCATGCCACCTGGGCTTTTCCCACATTGCAGCTTGCGTCATCAAAATGTGAGACGTGGCTGTAATGCTCCATCACTTTTGCCATATTTCACTGATTAGAACCAAGTTACTTGTCCAGACTACACTCACGGGAAGGTATTGTACAAGGCATGAATACCAGGATCCTAGGGTCAATGGGAGCCATATAAGATGCTGCCTATAACAGTTAGAAAGCAACCTTTCCCATAAGGCCTGTCAGTGTATTATTCTGTGAGAACCATAGTATGATATCCACAGCCCACAAACTAGCTTAGCAGGAGATTTACATATAGAAACGTTGATGCAATAGAAAGTAAAAGGTAGATTTTGAAGATAATTTTACTGTATTTAAAGCACATAATATACTTACTTTGGCAATAAAAAAATACCAGAAATTGTTTATAACCTATAATTTCTTATTTCTCCAACCAAAAAGGTAATCAAGCATATTTATTAATGAGATTTGAATTATATCTATTTTTTTAAGACTATTTTTTAAGAGTAGTTTTGGGATCACAGCAAAGTTAAGAGAAAGGTACAGAGATTTCCCATATCCTCTGTGCTCTACCTGCCCATCCCTCCTTTCCCCCTAATCCCTGGCAACCACTCATCTTTTACTCTCTCCATAGGTTTGCCTTTTTCAGAATGTCTTATAGTTGGAATCATACAGTAGAATCTGTAATTTGGGCGGGACTTGTTTCCATTTCCTGATGTCTGTGGCCTTAACTGGGATGACTGGAAAAGCTGAGGACTTGAAAAAACCCAGCATCTCTTTCTCTTTCTTCTTTTGGTCTCAGGGCCTCTCCATGTGGTCTCTCCACATGGTCTCTACAACATGACAATCCTAGGAGAATTGGTCTTGTTACATGGCATTTGGGCTCCAAGAACAAGTATTCCAAGAGACCCAGGCAAAAGCTAAATGGCTTCTTATTATCCAGCCTTGAGAGTCTGAGAACACTACTTCCACTGCATTTTATTGGTCAAGCAAGTCACTAAGCAAGGCTAGCCCCTATTCAAGACAAAGGGAATTAGATCCCACTTCTTAAAGAGAAGAGTGTCAAAGAATTTGCATCTATCTTTAATACGCCTCAAATTGCCAAGCATTCAGCTGCAGAGGTGAATCATGATTTATTTAACTAGTCCCCTAATATTAGACATTTAGACCAGTATAAGATTTTGCTTTAATGTGTGTCTCTGATTACATTCTTAGTATAAATTCCTTCAATTAGATTTGATAAGACAGGAAAATTACAAGTTTTATAATGCTTTTCAATGCCTAAGGATTTTTTAAAACAGTATATACTAAAATAAACTCTATATGAGAATTCTGGTTGTCTTCATCCTTATTAAAAATAGATGTTGTGGGGCCGGCCCCGTGGCTTAGCGGTTAAGTGCTCGCTCTCTGCTGCTGGCGGCCCGGGTTCGGATCCCGGGCGCGCACCAACGCACCGCTTCTCTGGCCATGCTGGGGCCGCATCCCACATACAGCAACTAGAAGGATGTGCAACTATGACGTACAACTATCTACTGGGGCTTTGGGGAAAAAAAGGAGGAGGATTGGCAATAGATGTTAGCTCAGAGCCAGTCTTCCTCAGCAAAAAGAGGAGGATTAGCATGGATGTGAGCTCAGGGCTGATCTTCCTCACACACACACATGCAAAATACATGTCATTTAATTTTATCTTTGTTAAATTGATAGGTCAAAATTATGTATTATTTTAGTTTAAAATTATTAATAGTGAGTTTAATATTTTTCACTTTTGCCTATTATGAATTACTCATTTCTTTGCTCTTCTTTTCTCTTTCATTTTAATTTCTTTATACTTTTATTCTGAATTAGAAAGTAATATCTTATGTTCTCTCTAAAATTAAGTATTACATTTTCTGCACTACCATTTATACTCTCTATCATTTCCATTGAAGATTTAAATTCTATTTTAGTAAATGGTTTTCTTTTGTGCTTCCTAAACTAACACAACTCCCTTTTTTTGTATTGAGGTATAATTGATATATAACATTTTATTAGTTTCAGGTGTACACCATAATGATTTGATACATGTATATACTGTGAAATGATCACCTAGGTAAGTCTAGGTAACATCCATCACCATACATAGTTACAAATTTTTTTGTCTTATGGTGAGAACTTTTCAGATCTACTCTCTTAGCAACTTTCAAATATACAATACAGTATTATTTATTAACTATAGTCACCATGTTGTACATTAAATCCTCATGACTTATTTATTTTACAATTGGAAGTTTGTACCTTTGTCCACCTTCACCTATTATACCCACCCTATCCTCAACCTCTGGTAACCACCGATCTGTTCTCCCTATCTATGAGTTCAGTTTTTTTTAATTTTGTTTTTTGTTTTTAGATTTCACATATAAGTGAGATTGTAAGGTATTTGTCTTTTTCTTTCTGGCTTGTTAAACTTAGCCTAATGCCCTCAAGGTCCATCCATGTTGTCACAAGTGGCAGGATTTCCTTCTTTTTAATGGCTGAATAATATTCCATTGTGTATATTACATTTTCTTTATCCATTTATTCACCAATGGACGCTTAGGTTCTTTCCTAAGGCTATTGTAAATAATGCTGCAGTGAACGTGTGAGTGCAGATATCTTTTAGAATTCACAACTCCTTTTAATGTCAGTTTCCTACTCTTAGGTTTTCTTTGAATCTATTGTCTCCTCATTTAATCTGTTATATGACTTTGACTTTGAAGCCATGTGTGCATATTTTGAGGAAATGTTTAAGTTAAAAAAATCCAATGCATAACTCCATTTAATGGGCACTCCTAACCCACAATACCTCAAGGTCCTACCAAAGAGAAGGGATGAAAATGGACACCACTGTCAACCTCTCCAAGTTGCGGGCTCCCACTCCTCCCTCGGGACCTCACCAAAGCTGCAGATCAACCCTGACAAACAGAACAGTACAGTGTAAATCTGTATACTAAATACTGGTAAAGCTTAATATTTGCCTTCTTATTAAATAACAATAAATACAAAAAGTAGTTCTTCTATTGGTTTCTATGCTCCAATAGATCGGGCTGCACATCTTTCACATCAGATCATTCAGTGAAAGTGGTGTGGTACATAAAAAGCTCTATTCTCCCAATATTCATTGTCACTGGATGCCTTTTGTCTCTGACCTTACAACAGCAGGATACGGGGAGACAATAGTTCCCAGGATGCATAGAACCATAATTAGTGAGAACCTCCACTCCAATCCCACTAAGCTGCAGTCACGTTCCCATGTTTCCTGACCCCAGTCCTCCTTTCCACTGGGAGTGGCTTTCTCTAAATATGTATCAAAACACAGGAGCAGGTGGCAGGATTGCTCCACTGGCACTTACAAAAGCAGCATCCTTACGGAAGGGAGATGGCTGCTCTTTCTTCTATTTAATATAAAACCTAAGTCTCCAAGGGTCTAGGGAATCTTCCCCCTTTTTTTCATATGAGTGGTCTGTTTTTGTGCCTGAGGGAAAGAATGCAATGGGCAAAAATCATTTTTCTCACTATAGACTCATCAACTTTATCATAGAAATTTCACCCAGATTCTGGCAGCACGTTGACTCCAAACATTGGTTTTTCAGACTGTGGAATATTTATCTTTTTCTAACCCCCTACTGGCATTTTTCTGGGAATTGTGAAGCAACTGTCTAGTCTAGTGCCGTTTTAAACCAGAGACCCCAAATTTTTTTAAAAGAAAATGAAATTATATTCAAAATATTATTTTGTTATTCTGTACACTATTTTTCCTAGCTCATATATGTGAATGAAAATATAAAAACTGCAAGGTAAAGAGTTGTCCTTAAAAGAGATCCTCTATATCAAGGCAGTGTTTGAGCAAATGTCCCAAATTAAGTTAAAACTCTAAGCTGTAAGTAGTTAGTGAGGTCCTATTACCAAAAGATGGTAGAGATACTGATTTATGAAATAGAATTTGTATATTGACAATTAAATTTATGTCATGTATGGTTAATTTTTTCAAACCACTGTAACTACTTTCACCCACTGATCATAATAAAATATTAAAATTAAACTTGGAATATCTTGAGAAAATATTAATAATGGTACAATTAATAAGATATAATTACGGCAGAGTCTTGGGAAGGATTTTGCCTGTCGTTGCTGAGAGAAGTATAGCCAATATATGTTTGCATCTTTACTGATTGGTACCTAAGGGAGTTTAGCCACGGTGATAAGTGGTATCTTGGCAATAAAGTCCACTCTTAGCTTTTCTATTATTAGAAACTTTATTTCTTTATTAAAAAATAAGAGAGAACTGCTGAAGAAATGTTTTATGTCTAATCACAATTTGTCTATGTGACAGCATTTGCAAATACTACCCTCCCACCACCTTCTTTTGGTATAATGGGTTTTTCATATAGATTTATGTAATGTCAAAGTAGAGTTCACTAGAAAATATTTATGTGTTGAGTGACTGTAAATAATGGACACAAAAGTAAATACAGACGCCTTCTATTGATCCAACTTCATTTCCATCAAGACACATAATCACAACAGATAACATTTAATGAGCATTGGCTACTTGCCCCCCACTGTGATAATCGCGCCTGTTGCAAAATCCTGTCTAATCCTAATATTTTATACACAAATTTATTTATAACCCACATATGTTATATATATGTATTGATTAATAATGTATATTATTAATACATTATTGGATTAATAATATGTATATTATGAAACATATGGATTAATAATGCATATTATTAATATATAATGGATTTATAATATGTATATTATGAAACATATGGAAAAATAAAATTAATTTGATGAGATAAAGATAAAATAAATAGCCCCTAAGTAGGGGGTATAAAATTTATTCTTGTTTTATGGGTGTGGGAACTGAGGATCCATGTAGTTGGATAACTTGTGGAGGAATTTATGTAATTCCCAGGAAAGATTTCCTATAAAAATTAATTATGTCAGTCTGCTAAAAGTATATAAATTTGATTTATTATTACATTTTTAAATGATTAATATGGTTACTAAGAGTGTAAAATTCAACTACTACTCATATCAATTTTCATAATTTTAGGTGCAAATTATGTTTTTGCTAACATTTAGTTATTACCAAACTAAAATCTTTATAAATGTTCAGTAATATTTCTGCTAGATTCCAATTTTTTCTGCTAAGACAGAAGTGGAAGCTAACAAGAAATAGCCAAATTAAAAGTCAAAGATAATTATGATAGTATTAATGAAGGAAAACCCTGTAATTTTATTTTCTTTTCTTGCCATAGAACACATTGAGCTCTTTAAAATTCATGCAGTGAGACAGAATTTTATGCCCGTTTTCATGTGACTATGTAATATTCAAGGCTGCAGTTTCAGGCTTATAAAATAGAAACAGCATAGTCTTTAAAGGGCAGATGATCAGGAACAAATCTTATGTGGTATTAACAAAAGAAGCACGTGGAGAATACTGGCCAAAATGTATTTAAAAAAGTAATGGAAAACAGAATGTATCATTTTCCACTCTATCTTAATAAGGGTAGTAATTTATTGGTATGATGGAATCAATGTACATTGAATTGCAGTACAGACTGCCAAAATAAAGTAATTACTTGATAAACACTGGTAACAAACAACCCATTTCTCTGTTGGCAGAGGTAGAAAATGATGACATATTTCTCTCTTGGTTCATGGCAGCTCTGTTCAGCTGAAAAATATTTTTTGGAGGTTGTAAATAAATATCATTTAGTGTTTCCAAACAGGTACCTTCAAAATACCAGTATTTTGGCAGCCATAGATAGTCTTTTGGGAGAAACAATCTAGTAATGAAAGGAAACTGGGCTGAGTGAGAGAATTGAGGCTCCAGGCTAAGTTCTGTCACATGCTTGGTGTGTGACTTTGCACAAGTCACTTAGCCTCTCTAAACATCCATTTTTATATCAAAGGATTACTGTAATGGATGTCATAATTTTATATGAATCTTAGATTGATATACACCAATTGAAATACTGGGTTCTGAGTACTCAAAATTAATAGCAATGATCATTCAGCAATCCATCTAACCATTCATCCTTTAATTTAACAAATATATATGCATAATTGTCTGCTACAGGGCAAATTGTTTCAGATATAGCTTTTTTTCTTTTTTTTTTGCTCGGGAAGATTCACCCTGAGCTGACATCTGTTGCCAAACTTCCTCTTTTTGTATGTGAGCCACTGCCACAGCATAGCCACTAACAGATGAGTGGTGTAGGTCCGTACCCAGGAACTGATCCCTGACCACCGAAGCGGAGTGCACTGAACTTAACCACTAGGTCACCGGGGCTGGCCCTTAAGATATAGCTTTTGATCAGCTCAGAATCTCTTTAACACTTCATAGATCACCAGAGAGAGACTAAGAAATTATGGATGGAGATTCTTCTTATTTCCACTGCTAATTTCAGTCAGCAACCACAGAAGAAATTTTTTCCTGATTTTGGCAAGTCACTGTGCCACTAGAGGTATAATTTTTACAGTCTTTATTATGTAAACTTTATTACAGCTTACCAATCTGCTACTTTAAAGGGGGTATGTCACTTTATTAAATAATTACTGGCAGAAGTCTACGTGAGAGAACATGGTGGCTTAACCCAGGGTGATAGCAGTGGAGATGGAGAGAGCTGGTTAGTAGGAGATATATTTTAAAGATAGAATCGATAGAATTCATTGAAGGATTAGATGATATCTAATTTGAGTGAGTGAGTGGTTTGTGATGCGATTTCCTGGAATGGAGAAGAGAGTGTTGGTTGGGGAGGATAGAGATTTAAAAAATCAGTTTGGATTATACTATGTTTGAAATGTCTGTGAGATATCAAATCGTCTGGAGCTGTGAAGAAAGGTGAGGGCTACATATGTGCCTTCAGGAACCGTCTCTATATGGATGGTATATAAAGCCAGGGGAATGGATGAGATCACCTCAGGCGACAGTTTAGAGAGAGAACAGAGGAAAGGAAGAGAAGGATGGAGCGAGGAAGAAAAGGAAAAGAAAAAAGAAGAAAAGAAAGGAAAGCGGCTCTGAGTACAACATGGTGCTCTTTACATCAGGTGAGAATCCTTGTTCATCTTATGCAGTCTTTTTGATCTTTCAGAACCCAGAAATAATTATTTAAGTAGATGAACTAAAATAATCAATTCATGAAACTGTGACTATTTATAATGTTGCTTTAAACTCTGTCCTTCAACATACACTATAACAATGGATGATTCATTAATAGAAAAAATTTTAAATGCATATTTTATACAGATACATTGTTACTTAGAGTAGCTTCAAAGTATTCTGGCATTATGTATTAAGGGTCCATTAATGCACTTGTCAGGAGTGTGAAGTCATTTGGTTTTCAATGTTTCATGGCTTATAGTTCACTTGAGGCTTGGATCATTTTCATTTTTATATGCCATTTTCGATCCACGTAGTTTTGCAATCCATTTAATCAAGCAGGTTTTTCATGAAGGAAAACTAAGTTGAAAACTATAAAATCACAAAATAGGTTTAAAACAACTAAATGGACTAAGATGGAAAGTATTATCTTTGGGAAACTTTTCAGTAAATTCATATGTAGAAAAAAAGAATGCAGCCTGAGTCCCTGCTGTTGCATAGGGAAATTCTAGAAATCATCCTCGATAATTGTCCCTCTCTTCTCCCTCCTCTCCAACAGAAGCTGAACCCTATAAAATCTTCTTTCCACATATCTTTTGTACCTGTTCAGCCCTCTCTATCTCCATTGGACCTTCTCCAGTTTGGACAACTCACCATCATTTCCCTGGAATGATGGATCTTATATGCCACTCCAGTCTTACCTCCTTCAATTCATTCTTCCCTCAGCTGCCGTGACTCTTTACCAGTTCTCCCACTTCCACTGTTAACCTAGTCCATGCCCCCTGTATCTCATGCCTGTGTTACTGCCACAACATCCTCCTAACCAGTCTCGCTCGCCTGTTTCTGTTTAAGACTGATCATATCATCCCGTTGCTTAAAACCTTGCAGTGGCATCTCATTTCAATTACAGTAAAATCTAGACTCCTTATCTTATGATCTCGCCTCTGTCTAGGCCTCTGACCTCATCTCCTTCAACTTTGCCCTGATTCAAAATCACTAGCTGTATAACTTTCTAAACCACAAATCACCAAACTCCTTGCCATCTCAGAGCATTTGCTTTGAATACTCTTTGCATAGTCTTTTAAGTGGCTTTTTCTTTCTCATCAATCTGGTCTCGATCCAAATGACCTTCTTAAGAGGACTTGCACTAAATACCCAAATTCTCTCCCTTTTGCACTCTCCATCTCCATAACATATGTTAACTTCTTGATAGATTTTGGTTAATTCCTGAAATTATGTTGGATAATAATGTGGGCTCTAAACTCAGACCTGTACCAGTTTACAAATGTTAACTCTTCTACTTACTAGCTGATAACCTGGGCAAGTTATTTAATCTCTATTTGTTTTTCTGTAAAGTGGGATAATAATACTTCTTAAAATAGTTGCAAAAGTTAAATGAGTTAAACATGAAGTTCCTAGAACAATGCCTAACTTATCATTATTATTCGTTGCAGATGTGGTAGAATTGATACTAAAATATATGTCTTGAAATGCAAGTCTGTTTAGTTTGTCCACTTCTGTAACTACAGCATCTAGAACACGGTCTGGTACTCAATAGTAGACCCTCAAAAAATGCGTGAGCCACTGTTACCTGACTAGTGACTTGGTAAAGGATAGCTCTGCCTTTGGCTCTAGTTGAAAATTCCTAAATGCCAAACAATGTACCCTTGAACAGCCAATTTCAGTTACTGAGATCTGGATACATGGGAATTCTCAAGTCCTAGAAAGAAGGATCAATATGAAGCAGATCACAGGGGACCTTGGCCTCCAACCATGAGGTTTATATTAGGGACAAACCCAACAGATCCAGGTAGGAATTGGGAGTATTAGCCAGGTTACCTGGATCCTGGCAAGGACTAGGGAGAAGGCTCCTGGAAGTGACCCACGGGTGTAGAGGGAGCCAACTCAAGTAGTTTCCTGTAGTAGAAGTGGGTCTGATGCCTTCCAGCGGTTGGGATTGACTCTAAAATGGGACTGAACCTGCCCTGCATGTGAGAAGCACTCGATCACATTAGCATATCCATCTTGAGCTCTGCTGGAGAAGTAAGAAGCAGGGAAAAGAATCAGAGGCAGATCAGAGGTAGCCTTCCTAAATGTTGTTTATATAAATTAAACGGTACAGATTTGGATAAAATTGACACCACCTCATTTTCAGATTATTGCTAAGATCGTTATGGTAAGATCTTGTACCATATATTGATTTTTACCGCATATTATTAGGAAATCTTATCTAGGTTGAATATATTTTTATAGACTATGAAGCAGAAGGGGCATTAAGGCCTCTTACTTTTCATTTCTTGTCTCAGATACATGTTCTTAAATCAGAGTTCAATGGGACATTCATACAAGGAAACAATCTACCATTCCATTTTATCAAGTTGTATGTCTGCACACTGTTCACTGTGTTTGCAAACTTGAACGAGTGTTATAAGATACTGTGTTTGGCTTTGATAGGCTTTCTTTTTTTTGGCTGTAGCATCTGTTCAGAGTGTCAGAGTACAAATTTAGAAGCTTATTTATATAGCCAGCAGGTCATCTTTTCACCAGCTGATTTGTCATAAATTTCTCAAGTAAAGCTACATTTGTTGGAGGATCTTTCGGCGTAAAATAATCTAGAGGTATGTGTCTGATCCTTCTAAAAAATTTGAATTTAAACAAAATACAAAGCTGACGTATGTGAGGACCCTAATGCCAATAGTTATATTATTTAAGGCTTGGCATGTTATGAAAACTTAGTGTATTCTCAAGTGAAATTATTCTCTATGCTTTATAATAACATATTTTCATGGACTGAGAAAGTTATGCTATTAAATTTTAAGTTCTTTAAATTATAAATTGTTAAAAGATTTAACATTCTCCTGGTCCTGATTTTAGTTTACATAATTCATAGCCATATACATTACTAATGAAAAATCTTGATTTATTAAATCAGATGTATGAATCACTGCATCTAATTTTAGAAAAGCTTTCTGTATTTTTACTGAACTGCAAAAAATTGATGTATTTGACAGTTGTTACTTGAATATTTCTGATTAATGAGGCTCTTAGATCTAAGGCTGTTTATGCAACTTTATTTGAAATTTATTATAAGTAGTATTCCATAGATTATTATAATTATATGGATTACTCCTAGTGATTTTTAAATTCACTTTTTTGAAATTAAAATTTTTCAAAGAAAAATAGATTAAAATGTTGAGTTGAATAATCCTATCTGTCCCATTGAAAAGATTCTCTACTCCATTCTCCAATTTTCATCCAAAGAGCCACTATTATCTTTCTATTACCTTCTTCCCCACCTTTTCCTCCTCTCAAATCTTTCATCTTCCCTCTGATATTCCTAGCCATTAGGTCTAAATGAAGATCGTGCACTCCTCTTCATTCTCAGAAGTGAGTAGAGACTATGTACAGAGTATACAGAAAGAAAGGCTATTCCCTTAGCAGAATTGAACCTTTCTCCTTCTGACTCAGCCAGAAGCCCAGGTGCAGCTGGCAGGGCAAGAGAGAAAGGAAAATGTTCCAAACGCTTTTTAGGAATTGCAAAGTAGAACTAGAAAATTGGTTTGTAGACTTTTGTCTTTGTTTTGGGGAGCAGGGAGGCTGTTAGCACACTTTAAAGCTCCAGGAAAAATCAAACTCTAATAGTATTATTACTAATAGGCATTTGCTTTCTGATTTTGCAACAGGAGTATATACATATATATATACACACACATATATAAATGTGCTTAAAGTGAGGAACTAACGTTGTTTATGGGAAAGCCTTCTAGATGTATGCCAAATTTTAAGCTTTTTCTCTTAAACTGTTGAAAATAAGGTATTTGGGGAAGAATATTAGTTCTTTCAGATCAATTAAAGTCAATTTAGTCAAGTCACAGTCCTAGTGACTGAAAACTTCAGAAAAGTTAATTGACTATACACGTTTTGTAAATGACTTTCTGGTATATATTTCCACACCCTTCCTTCAGTACTTAATATACCCCGTCCAAAGAATATCTTGTTCTCTGATAGGAATCCAGCCATAACCACATCATCAATTAATCTTTGCAAATATCTCAAAAGAAGTTTCATCGATTCATAAACTTCTCAGTAAAAAACACTCTTATTTTTCAGGATGTCAAACTTGGGACAATTTGACACTGATTTTTACCAATCTAATTATACCATTGATAATCAGGAGCAGAGTTGTAATGATTCTAATGCCTATGGAAATCTTTATGGATCTGGAAAGTAAGTACTTATGTTGAGAAAATATGCTTTCATTTTAAGAAGTTGTAATATTATGGCAAAGGGTTCCTGGTAGGGCAGTTTCCCTGGGGGAAGTAAAAGCTCTCCCCAGCATATCTCATAAGGTGCCCATGAAGAACTGTCAGGAAAGGGCAGAGAAGTGAGTTCAGTTCTCCATGTATGCCCTTGATCACCTCAGGCCCATTTATAGGTGAGTGGCTTGTCTCCTCTTTTCAAAATATCACTTAACAGGGAGCCTGAATACAGGTACTGGACAAACAGAAAGCATCTTCCTTTTACCTGATATTTTCCAGGGCACTGCTCGAGAAACAGATTTTATTTAATTTAATAAACGTTTATTGAGTGCCTGCTTGTGTCTCAGGAACTAAGAAGGGTGCTACAAACCCAAAGAAGAACTCCATAATCTTTTGCTTCACAAAACTTAAGAATTCATGTTAGATAGGTGGACAATTAAATATGCACTTATAATATAGGGTGAAAACTCCTAAATGGAATCAAGATAAACATATTTCAGAATGCGTTAGTTATTTGATTTGACAATTCAACTTGAGTTGAAAATAAATCTAAATTGGTCAACAATTTAATATTTACCCTTTACTGGTGCCCCAAAAAGGGCATTTAGAGTGAGAAGAATTTAGAGCGAGAAGTTCAACTTCTGGCTCTAGCATTTGTTCTTTGTGACATTGGAAAAGACTTAACTTCCCAGACTGTCTTAAACTGAGAAATAAGGATGTTAATAATCCCCACTTCATGGAATTATCATGAAGAACAATTGTGATAATGTGTAGGAAAGTGTATATTAAAGTAAAACCACTTTATAAATGTTATTTATTCACATAATTATAGTTTGCAAAAGCAATTGCCACTTTGTAGCCTAAAGTCGCTTAAAAGTGTATTCGGTTATAGAGTTGCTTCTTTGGATGTTCTTTTGTGGGTCCAGATAAGTGAACTGTGAGAAATGTTGGACCTTTCAACTTACATAATAACTAACATTTGTTGAGCTCTTATTATACGTTAGGAACTGTTCTGAGCTTTATATCAATTAACTCACTGGATCCTTAGACAACCCAGAGATAAGTACTATTGTTATCCCCATTGTACATATGAGAAAGCAGGGACTCAGGGAAATTAAGGAACTTTTCCAAGGTTATACAGCTTGTAAGAAATGAGTTTAGGATTTTAGCCCAAGATGTTTGATTAGGTCCGTAACTAGGCTGGGCATATAATTTATTGTAAAATCAAGATATTTTTGAGAGTTAAATGGGTGCTATGAATAATAAAGTTGATACAATAGGAGTAAACTGGACCATCTTAGGCAAAGATGTATGGTCACCATGCCGTTTCAACAAGTTCAGGCCGAATAACCACATATCAAATATTTCAAATTTATGAATTCTTGAAGTTTATTTTTCTAAACATAGATTAGTACCACGAAGGTTGGGATAGAAGGAGGAAAAGACAGAATCAATGCAACAGGCTGTGGGGAGTCTTCTCTTCCAACTGTGCTCAGGACAATTTGACGTTGTTTTCACTGGTGGATCATTCCTATAGACACAGGGAGATAGGCGCTGCTGTCACGGGCTACTTCTTAGCCGCTCCTGCTGAGCCACTGCTCTAAGGCGATAGGGAAAAAGGTATTGGCATATAATATTTTTATTTTTTTTATTTTTCATTTTTTTTAATTTTTTGTTTATTGCAGTAACATTGGTTTATAACATTGTAAAAATTTCAGGTGTACATCATTGTACTTCTATTTCTGCATGGACTACATCATGTTCACCACCAAAATACTAATTACAACCCATCACCACACACATGTACCGAATTATCCCTTTCACCCTCCTCCGTCCCCCCTTCCCCTCTGGTAACCACCAATCCAATCTCTGTCCCTATGTGTTTGTTTATTGTTGTTATTATCTACTACTTAATGAAGGAAATCATACGGTATTTGACCTTCTCCCTCTGACTTATTTCACTTTGCATTATACCCTCAATGTCCGTCCATGTTGTCACAAATGCCTGGATTTCATCGTTTCTTATGGCTGAGTAGTATTCCATTGTATATATATACCACATCTTCTTTATCCATTCGTCCCTTCATGGGCACTTAGGTTGCTTCCAAGTCTTGGCTATTGTGAATAACGCTGCAATGAACACAGGGGTGCATGTACCTTTGCAAATTGGTGTTTTCAAGTTCTTTGGATAAATACCCAACAGTGGAATAGCTGGATCATATGGTAGTTCTATCCTTGAATTTTTGAGGAATCTCCATACTGTTTTCCATAGTGGCTGCACCAGTTTGCACTCCCACCAGCAGTGTATGAGAGTTCCCTTTTCTCCACATCCTCTCCAACACATATTGTTTCCTGTCTTGTTAATTGGCATATAATATTTTTAAAACTGTAAAATTTAAATATCTGGAATGTTATCTCATTCTTGCCGCTATTCTATGTTGTCCAGCATCAGTCAGGTGCCATAAGAATTTCTTAAAGTGAAAAATAATCTATGCCTCTATCTATCTATCTATCTGAATATTATCACTAGGTAAATTAAAATGTTTTAAAAAATATTTATAAGAAAAATGGGGGAAAAGGACAAGACTGTATAGAATTGGCTCAATCATTGCAGAATCCAACAACATAAAAAGAACTTGATTTTATTACATTTATGATTTACACTTTGGAAGTTCAAGAAAAAACAGAAACGTTTGAGGCAGAGGGAGTAGTTTGAGCATTCAAGTATTATAGGATGGTAACTCAAAATATGTAATCCACAATGAGACCTATTTAAAAGGATTTTTTAGCTCTGTTCTCCTGTTGTATTGAAAAGAACCAGTTGCCTTGAAATTCTGTTTTTTTCTTCCTTCTCTTCTCCAGGTAGGATAAGCACCTGTGTAGCATCTGCAATCTACATTTTCAGACAAAACTAAACTAAAAAGTTCAATAAGAGAGAGACAAAGCTTTCTCCTTCAGTAAGGGCTCATGGACACAGCCTTCTCCCTCACCCCACCTGCCTGGTTTTCTTTCCCCGTTTGATTGCACATATCAATTTTGCCCAGATGTCAAGATGACAAAGAGATGAAAATTAATATAACCAAATGAGGAAAACTCATGATTACATTGTATCAGGTTGATGGCCTAGCCTGCTTCAGAAGCTTAGCATTTAAATCCAAGTCCTAATTTGGATGTGATAACATTTAAATTACAACCGACACTGCAAGTCTCAGGTATTAGAAAAGGGCATATTAGCTGTGGTAGTTTTATGAGGTACATAAAACGTGCGGTCAGGTCAGTGATTTACTAGTGTACATCAAACGAACTCGGGAGATTTGATCTTTTATTCAGACAGTGAATAGGTCAATTAAAATATACCTCAAATCAGAATAAGGTGCTAATCATCCTGGCAAAAGACATAGGAGTCCAAAGGATAGTCATAATCAATTAGTTTCTGTCTTTGTCTCTCTCCCCTCTCTTCTGTTCCGATATATGGGAGTTTGTTTTAAAAAACTGATTGGGCTCAATGACATACTGATCTGAAAGCTGGTTGACTGTGCTTATTAAGTCAATAAAGATATTTATATTTAAAAACAAGTTTTCTTATTTTAGAATGAACAAAGTGTTTTCTCATTTTAAAAAACATAACTATCCAGTCATTCAGATAGATATTATTTCCAATCACCTGTAGCCAGTTATCTAGGCTGTATTTTCCCCACTATATTTTTTCGGATTTTTGAAATGGGAAATCTATTCAAATTATTTAGAGAAAGAAATAGGTATTTTTTCAGAAAGATGACAACTGGAAAACTCCCTTTGAGTATAGGGAGTAGTTTTTACTAGGATTCTAACAGACTGATACTGAATCATCATCTTTTTGGAATCTCCAGACTTGATCTTCCTCTAGTGTTTTAAGCATAGCTAGTGGCACTGTCAATGGCACATAGTCCTGCGCACTCACTGGCCAGCCAGGATCTGGGAATGTTACAAAAGCCAACTCCCCCAGCTACCATTCCCTAAACCACACTACCATCGAACTGATCCTGTGCAATATGTTCTTACCAAGGACACTTAGAATGCCTGATTTTACCAGCTCAACTGGAGACTTACATCCAGACTAAATTTTTTTAACCAACAGAGCATTTTTGTTGTAGATCTGTCATATTGTTGTCTTATGCTGTTTCACGTGGTGGTGTTGCAAATTCTGAAACCCTTTGTAGTCTCGGGTTCCTGGAAGGGTGCAATGTCACTTGATTGTATGAAATACAAATGTACTTGAATGTGAGTCCAAATGTGGAGATAGACTTACAATGAATTGTACTTATTTGATGGTACATTTCTTACCATCTGAAATACCGTCTACCTCTCCATATGATGCTGGGTGTGAGCACATCACCTGTATTCCCCCAGGGTCAGACTGACAAAGGAAAGCAGCATCCTGTGACCATCATGATGGAAATCCAAACCTATAGTTTTGGAAAAACAAAGCCTCTGATAAACTACGTAGCTAGTGATTATGTAATGGGGCACAGGAAACTGACTCTGTGCTACACACGTATCTGTAACCACAGAAATTATAGCTAAGTCTTCTAACAACAATCTTCTACATTTGCATTGGAAGGTGAATAAGTCCTGTTGACTAAGAGACAGGTCAAAAATTTTCCCCAGCTGGAGACTATGCCTTATCTTAATATCTTTACTTACAAAATCATGTGAGTGAAGATAACCCTCTGGAGGCCAGTTGTACCTTTATAGTCCCAGGTGTGGGTGGTGAAAAGGGGAGTAATGATGAATTGGTGAGCACATAGAGGGTTTTTATAAGGATCAGGTGTGTGGCCATTGCTTTATGGCTCAGAGTCAGAACTCCTGGCATGGTTAGAGTGGAGATTCTCCTAGGAGGAAAACACAGGACTGGTGGGATGTTGTTGAAGACCGTTTGAGGGTTCCAGGGAAACCAAAATGGGAAAAGCTAAAGATGATCAGCACAGAAGGGATACAAACCTTGGCCTCCTATTAATGTTGTTTTCTTTGAGGAAGTGACTGAGAGACAACTATTACAAGTACAGAAGATGCTGTTCCAGGGAGTGTGGAAGGTGTCTGTAATGCTTTAGTGTAAGTCTCAGGAAGAAAAGAGCATACAAATATTTAGCTAATGCTTACTGATCACTTTTTTGTGCCCAAGACTATTCTAAGTGCTTTACGTATTTTACCTAATTTAATTCACAACAACCTTATGAGTTCTATTATTATCCTCATTTTACGGATGAGAAAACTGAGGCACAGAGTGTGATATAAGTTGCCTAAGATTATGAAACTGGGATTTGAACCCAGGCAGTCTTACTCCAGAGGCTGTGTTTGTAACCACTCTATTCGGTTCAGGATAAATCCTACCGTTGGACTATCATTAAAAACAGAAATGTAACTCCACAGAGTCAGGAAGCAAAAGAAAGGAAATATGACCAAGAAGGTTGCCAGTTGTTCTAAAGAGCCTTTTGGAGTCACCTCACAGTTCGAAGTGATTTTTACAGGAAGAGGAGTTGCCTGCTAACAAAGCTAATGTTTAAATCCTACCAGCCAGAATCCCATGTTTCTTTTGGTCTAATTCCGTTGACTTTTGTTTCATCTGGAATAATGTGCTGAGTTAGAAATCGTCAAAATTTCAGTATTTACTTTCTCATAGAGCTAATTAAGATGCAGTATAATCAAGGAGAAAAGGAATATTTTGTTGGTATACTCTGCAAAACTCCCATTGCTGTGTGGGGCATAGATTTGATATAACCTTACCATCTTAAGTATTGGGTATACTAATCTGACTCATGCAATTGTCTTAATAGATTAATAATTCAGGTGTACAGGCTTAACAAAGCAAATAGTAAAGTGTCCAATGTCATTCCCCCTGAACTGTTTTATGAAAAGATACTGTAGGCTTGAAAGATGTCACTAAAAATATGAGAACTTCATTGGCATAGCCATTCAGAGTTGGCATCATCTAATAAAAAAGGATAACATCAGAAGACATGGGACTAAGTTTAGATTCAAGATATATAGTTTAAATTATGGTTGTTTATACCAATTTTCAGAAAAGGTCTAAAACATGAGAATTGGGTTTTTTACAAAGTTTGCTTGGTGGGACTTTGGACTAATAATGTGATCATTTTGGTATTGCTTAGGTTTTGCTCATTGAGATGTAGTGTTAAATGTTAGTCAACATGTACAAAGTCAAAGAGATAAGATAAAAAGAGAGAATTTTAATTTAGACAGTGATTGATAGAAAGTGACCATGGTAATTTTTATAGATAAAGGATTTTGAGGTTTCCTTTATGGACAAATTTTGAAATTTTACTTTCTTAAATAAGTAGTCGGGGAATTCTGATATTCAGCCTTCATTATGACAAGAACAGCAAAGGCCAAGCTCCTGATGAAGACATTTTGTTGAACGAAGGAGCAGAGAGGGATGGAGGAAAGAGAAAGGGGCAGGATTTGGCTGGTAATGGAATTTTTTTTCTGTAAAAATGTGTTTTTCTCTTTGGGGGTTGGGTCAAAGTAGCTATCCATGTTAAATTCCCTCATTCACAGAGATTGCTTTGCAGAGAGTAATTGTGAAAGTTACACTTCCTCAAGCCTGGTTAGTAGCACCAGGGCGTAGATTATGGGGAGGCCGGGGCAGTATGTCAATGAAATAGTCACATTTAGACACTGGCCCATTGAGTCATCTCTATTTACCCATTTTATTCTTCTAGAAGTGCTTACGCTAAAAAAATACATATCTGGGGTACTTTTATCAACAAACAAACCATTCAGATTCTTAGGTATAAGCCGTTCTTATTCTTATTTATTTATAATTCATTTCTACCTGTACTTTTGGTAGTGGGCCTACCTTGCTGAAGAAAAAAAAAAAAAGATTAGGAAGATGCCACATAGCTAAATGAACAATGACAGTAATCAGCATATGCTGTGGGGCATTCAAGAAGTATTACACCAGGTCCCTGCCCTTAATGAGCTTATGGCTGAGTTAGACAATGATTAAATGTATTTATTTCTTCCTATCTCAGTAGCTTTATTTTCCAGAAGAGCTTATTTTATTATCTGTCAGAGTTACTCATATAAGGGAGGTTGAATATGTCATTATTAGACTTCATATTAAGATTGATGTTGGAAGGAAAGTAGGAAAAGCCATTGTGTAAATATTTTAACACCAGGAGATCCCATGGAGCTACAAAGTTCAGAATCCTGGACTGTATTTTTAGTTTAGCCTAAGGGGCTTTGATGAAAGAAACTTATATGTGTTAATAAGAACAACTTCTTATGTCTCTTGTGCTTCCTTTAGGTAAAAACAACTTAAAATGACCAAATAACCTTATATACCCTCCCTTTTTTCCTCCTTCCTTTCTTTAGCACTAGCAAGAAATTATTTACCAAGATTGTTGTTTTCCAACTTTCTCACACAAATGGTGAAATAAAAACAAACACAATTATGGTCAAGGAAGAATTGAAACATCATGTTTTGACAAAACTAAATTGCACCTTTCAAAAGAAGAACACTAAAACCAGCCAGAGAATACTTTTAATTAGGTACTCAAAGATAAGTCAGTTGGCAATAATTGTCTGGGAACGGCCAGAGCAGAAAGTCTATTTCCTTATGGACAACAGTCAGTTTATGTATTTATTTTTTTCCTATGAATTGACTATACTATTAAAATTGTGATTTTATTGCTGCTTTCACAGATTTTTAGAGAATGCCCTGTTTGGTCATTGCCGCTGAAAATCAATGAGAAAGCAGCATTGTGTAGGGAGCAGAGAGCAGCTCAGACAACTGCAGTTCAGACCCAACACCCGAAATGATCTTGTGTGATAACCGGCAAGTCATTCAGTCTCCATAAGCCTCTAGTTCTTTTTCTGTAAAATGGAATTAAAACTACAGTTTTTACCTTACAGAGTTTTAATTGCATGAGGGAAAGTGTCCAGCACATGGTACATAATCAATACATGTTAGTTGGAATGGATCATTTTCCTAGATCCTTCTCATAACCAGTTACTTCGTTGTGTTTTGTTTTGTGAGGAAGATCAGCCCTGAGCTAACATCCAACGCCAATCCTCCTCTTTTCGCTGAGGAAGATTGGCCCTGGGCTAACATCCATGCCCATCTTCCTCTACTTTATAAGGACACCGCCACAGCATGGCCTGACAAGCAGTGCGTCTGTGCGCACTTGGGATCCGAACCTGTGAACCCCGGGCCGCAGAAGCGGAGTGCGTGCACTTAACCGCTGCACCACTGTGCTGGCCCCTACTTCATTGTTTTTTAAATTAAAGTTAAACTTTAAGCAAATTGTTTCTTACATGGGTAAATACTCATAAAAACTAGGAGAATTGATACAAGGAAAATTGTAGTTTCCTTCCTTAATTTATCATGATATCCTTTTCTAGGAGGTCTACATATCAGTATTTTCCTTTCTCTAGACCACAAGCCAGTGAGCAACCTCAGCCTGCGTTTGTCCCACCGGAGATGCTCCTGTCATCAGGTTACGAGGGACAATTTTTTCAGCCAGCGTTCAACGTGGATTCTTATTCACAATCTCCTTACATTGACAGTTTTGATGAAGAGCCTCCTTTGCTAGAAGATAAGTTAAGGCGGTGCTATTAACATGTGTACAGCCCGAAGAATAATGGCAATAATCAGCACTTAATGTGCGCTGTCAGCGTGCTGTGTACAGTGTTTTATGTGTGATCGTTCCGTCTGTAAACAAGAGTCTGTGAAACCAAGACACTTAAACCATTGGAAGTTTGTCTCATGTTTGTGTGGGGAAAATCGGAAGTAGATATGTGCTATTCCTGCGTTATTGCTGCAGTTATTATATGTTTGTTTACTGTTTCTTAAATGTGGACTCCCTGGCCGTGTCTAGACAACACTGAAGACATCTTTGGCAAACTCGTTATATCAAAGTAACCACCCTTCCCACCCCAGTCAATGCAGATACTTCATAACAGTGTATTTTATTTTCTGCTATGTTTGCCTGGGAGCAAAGGGGGTAGTTTCTCAGTATTGTTTTTTTGTTGTCATGGAGACACGCGAGTTTTTTTTTTTTTTTTTTTCCTGTCTTGGCTCATATGATTCCCCTCATCTCAGCTAGGTATGGCTAAGTGGGAAGGAATATGATTCCAGTAAATAGCACTGCTGGTGGCGAGGAAACCTGGGGACAAAGCTAACATCTGTTGCCAATCCTCCTCTTTTTGCTTGAGAAAGATTGTCTCTGAGCTAACATTTGCGCCAATCTTCCTCTACTTTATATGTGGGATGCCATTGCAGCATGGCTTGATGAGCGATGCGTAGGTCCACACCTGGGACCTGAACCCACGAGCCCTGGGCTGCTGAAGCGGAGTGCCCTGGCCGGTGCTTCATCACTAGGCTGCCAGGCTGGCCCCTGATTTTTTTTTAATCCAGCCATCTGCTGGATTTGCTCTTAAAGAATGTCAACATGATGCTAGAAGCACAGGTGCAAGAAAACTAAAACTCAAGTAGATTTAAATTTGAGAGCCAAGGAGAAATATTCACAGGTTAACTGCTCTAACTCCTTTATATGTGGTCAAGGGAAAAGGGATAGATTAAAATTCCCAATATTTTATATCACAAGACAATTTTTTCCTCATATGAACACAGCCACCCATTAAAACATTCTTCTTTCTTTGCCTTCAAAATTAAAAAAGGTGAAAGATTTAAACCATTTAGAAAAGCACAGAAATTTATATAATAGATTTGTTGGCTCTTTAGAAGCCAGTTAAGTTTTTGGATCAGTTATGTTTAATTAATTCATTCTATTTTGCCTCTACAATTAATAGTCAACACCTGAAAGTTATAAACGATTCTCCTTAAGCATTTTCCTTGACTTCACCATCTCTACTTTAAAAAAACTATCAGATTGTCTAATTATGAAAATAATCTATATTCAATATAGAAATTTGGAATAATAAACATATGAATAAAAATACAAAAATCACCTAAAATTTTGTCTCTGAGACATGACTACCAATAATGATTTGATGTATTTTCTTCTAGCCTTTATTCTATTTTTCTATGAATATGGATATATATACTTAAAAATAAAATACTATATTTTTTGCATATATATGTATTTATGAATACCTACAAATGTAAGTTTGATCATACTATGGATATAAAGTTTTATATTTTTTAAAGTTACTTTATGTCATAAGCATTTCTATACATGCATTTTTTTAGTTATGAAATATTATTTGAAAAGATGATATACAATGGCTTCATAATATTTTATCATATAAAAGTATCATAATTTAAACTCACCTTGTAGATGGTTCTTTATAATAAGTAATGCTTTGGCGAACATCATAGTAAACAACTTTGACCTGTACAGCGTCTGTCCTTAGGACGCATCCGTGACAGTGGGATTACTGGGTCAAAACGTACTTACGCTGTCAAACTGATCTAGAAGAAGGATGATCCACTACACCTTCATAGTAGAATATGAGATGTCTTCTTAATTTGATAGGCAAAAAGTAATACTTTGTATTTCTCGGTCACTAGGAAAGTTAGACATTTTTCCATATGTTTATTGACTGTTTTTACTTCTTCCCATTTTTCATGTTTTTTGTCAGATTTCCCATTGGAATCTTAAGATTTTTCCTTTCCTTGTTTATTTATAGAGATAATTATATGGTAAAGATATTTCTGTCTGAAATATGTATCTTAAACATTTTTTTTCTTAGATTGTGTTTGCCATTTAATGTGTTTATGGGACATTAAGGCATATAGAAATTTTAATATTTATGTTTTCAACTCCACAATATTTTTCTTGATAACTTTTCTTTCCAATTGCTCTTTTGTTTAGAATATATTTCTCCAGCTCTAAATACTGCTCATCCTTTTGTAGATTCTTAAATTTTTAAATTATCTTTTGTTTTGCACTTAAATTTTTGATTTATTGAAAATTGCTTTAGGTTAGTATGTGAAGTAGGATTTAAGTTTATTTTTTCTTTAATGATTAACCAATTTTTCCTGCAACATTTATTGAAAATATCTTTATCTTTTCTACTTGTCTGAAATGCCTCTAAACTCTAATATATCCTCCCCTAATGTCTCCTTAAATTCGAATAGGAAATATACTAGCTTTCCCCTCCCACTTTATACAGCTCAGAGAAAATTCCTAGATTGTTTTTTTTTCTTTTTGTGATTATCCCCACCAAATGTAAAGTATATTAGAAGAGATAGCACCTAATATGATTTTGCATTTTGAATCTATGAAATTTCTAGACTCTGATCCAGTATGTTCTTCAGGCTGGGTGACTTTGTGAAAGCCTCAAGCCTCATCTGTCTAAAACATATGCAAAAGCCATAGGCAGGATTTCTGGGATAAGATGATAAATGGCATTTGCTAGTTTTTATTGAATGTATGCCAAAACAGCCTATAAAATTACAAACCTATAATAATTAACATTCCTTTCACAGAACCATGTTATTTGAAAATGTGCTTGTTTATTCCTTAAATACTTTGTTGTCTAAAAGACTTGTCTGGTGTTAAGTAAAAGTGATAATTTTTGCTGTTTGATAGTGTACAATCGATATGTTTTTGCTATTTGATAGTGTACAACCAACATGTTAACAAATGCGTCTTGAAGACTAATAGTCAATTCAAGTCTGTCAGACCAGAAAAATTACTGTGATATTTGGTATTTGTCTTTGTAGCGTAGCTTGATGTTTATATTTGAAAGGCCAATGCCGCAATGTGCGTAGAAAACAAAGATATTCATTCACTTTTATAGCATATATATCGTATACTTTATTACCACTAGATGACAGCAAAACAATAAATTTTGCATTCAAATTTCAAGCAGTTTCAACTTCTTTTATCTTGTATAATAAGGTGTTAAATTAGGGTATCTATAATTAATAAATAGCTATAATCTCATTCACGTCCCTTGTAATAAATTTGAAAACAAAATAGTATGGAGATGTATTTTGGTAGAAGATGCATAAAATCTTTTTTCTTATGAAGATATTTAGTAGGTCTTATGTTCATTCACTGTTTCATGACTCAATGTTGAAATGTGCAGAAGTTGATTATGCCATCAAATAAATGGTTGAAATCAGTAATAATGTCTCATAAAGCATTTTTCATCTGAGTTTCATTAGGGATACTTATGCTTTGTGAGGAAAAATGTATTTTGAATTAAAGGCCACTTTATTGTGGTAAATACTGAAAACATAGTGTTAGCATAAATATCTAAATTGAAAATAAGATTTGAAAACAACATAAGCCTCAGGTGAAATTAATTTAAACTACAGCATTTCTCAATTTTTAAAATCTCCTGCTATTTTAAAAATTGCATTAGACATTCTAAGCTTATTTTAAGCTTGATGAACTGCTCATGTTCTCCAAAGTTTACATTCATTAAGAAATACATAAATACACTGTGAAAATAGAAAGGATGCAACATGGAAGTTGAAATGTAAATGATTTGCTATTAATTTAACCAGTCAAATTTTCTTTTTTTCAAGCTTTGAATAGTAATTGTCACCCTGAATGTGAAATGAGTGAAAGAATGCACTTCCTATTCTAGTTCAGACCGATGTCTGCCTGACCTGAAAATGTCAAGGTCCTTGTTAAAGCAAGGTCCCTCTATGTTGTTGCCATCATTAAAAGTCCTTCTGGTATTCTGTGTATAGAATGTCAGCTTTGCAAAGTGTTTAGGTGGTATATGCCACTGTAAAAGAAGTTGAACTATACCCTGTATCTGACCAGAGAAGCTTACTAAATCTTGAGAAGAGAAGTTGAATGCCACATACTAATGATTTAGGGAGACAATCCTTCACATGGGAGAATTGGGCTCAATTAAAAAAAATACAATCGATTATGAGATTAGCTGCACATTGTCTCTACCACAGCTACATGATTACAAGCATGAGTTTCTTTTTTTTTATACTCTTTTACCAACCTCTTCCTATTTTCCCCAATGCCAGGCCCTGGCAACCACTTTTGTACTCTGTTTCTTTGAATTTGACTTTTTGTTTTTTAAAATTTTAGATTCCACATAGATGTGATACCATGCAGTATTTGTCTTTCTCTGTCTGGCTTATTTCACTTAGCATAATGCCCTCAAGGTCTATCCATGTTGTTGCAAATGGCAAGATTTCCTTCTTTCTCGTGGCTGAATAATATTCCATCGTATCTATGTATTGCATCTTCTTTACCCATTCATCCATTGAGGGATATTTAGCTTTTCTTCCATATATTGGCTATTGTGAAAAATGCTGCAATGCACATGGGAGCTCAGGTATCTCTTTGATATCCTGTTTTCATTTCCTTTGGATATATATCTAGAAGTGGCATTGCTGGATCATATGGTAGTTCCATTTTTTTTAATTTTTGAGAAACCTCCATACTGTTTTCCATAGTGGCTGCCCCATTTAACAGTCCCACAAACAGTGCACAAGGGTTCCTTTTTCTCCACATTGCCAACACCTGTTATTTCTTGTCTTTTTGATGATAGCCATTCTAGCAGGTGTGCGGTTTTGTGGTTTTGATTTGCATTTCCCTGATGATTAATGATGCTGAGCACCTTTTTGTGTACCTGTTGGCCACTCGTATGTCTTTGGAAAAATGTCTTCTCAGTTCCTCTGCCCACTTCTTAATTGGATTGTTTGGGTTTTTTAGAAAGCATGGTTTCTTGAGTCAAATTCTCCAGTGTTGAAACCTCACTTTTCTATTACTAGCTCTGTGACTTTGGACAAGTTACTCAGTTTCTCAAAACTTCAACCATCTAATACACAAAATAGGAATAAAATAACAGTACTAGTTTCATCACGTGTCTGTAAGACCAATGCATGTATATCTTGTAGGCCTCCAAACGTTCAACTCTTTTTAGTTGAAATGTGTGTACTTTACAGTTCAGCTCCAGTTTTTCCTAGCCTCCACCTCACTCTTATTCAAATTTAAAATGATAGGAGCATAACCACCTTGATTATTGGTTCCTGAATAGTCAAGTCATGTTCTGCTCCTTTTTGAGTGTTCTTTCTTTTCTACTCAAGATGCATCTTAAAGTTTATCTTTATAGGAGTAGTGAGAAAAGAAGCTGATGTGGTGTCAATATTTATTTCTATATTCAATTGATGTCAAACGGCCAGGGGTTTTTGTTTTGTTTTGTGTTTCTTTGGTGGGGAAGACTAGCCCTGCGCTAACATCCATTGCCAGTCCTCCTCTTTTTGCTGAGGAAGATTGGCCCTGGGCTAACATCTGTGCCCATCTTCCCCTATTTTATGTGGGGCACCTGGCACAGCATGGCTCGGTGAGCAGTGTGTATGTCTGTGCCCAGGATCTGAACCTGTGAACCCCAGATCGCCCAAGTGGAGCGTGCGAACTTAACCACTATGCCACCGGGCTGGCCCTGTTTTGCTTTTTTTAAACAAAATAATGTAAGAGGAGGAGAATCTAGCACAGGGGTCTTTGAGGTGGCAGTCAGAATTCTTTGGAAAACAAGGCATTGGAGAAAAAATTTTGAAATTTCTACATGAGTTTGGACTCATGGGCACTGAGCCCCACTGGTTTTGGATACTTTCTTCTACCACCACCACTCATAACGGGAAAGATTAACTTGTCTCAAGAATTTAATCTTTGAATACACAGACTCAACTGCGTAGAGCATTGACCTTATTAAAATATGAGCGTACGTCATGATTACCTTTACTTGCTGAAAGAGTCACCCCCTTTTCTTCTCTGTGGAGTTTCAGGCAGTTAGCGTAGAATTGCTTTTCTTATCAGGCAGGGTGGAAGTAAAATTCCAGACCTGGGCGAAATACCTTTAGCTTAGATAATACAGGGAACTGAAAAATTATGCCATATTTGATATGACAAGATTTCAAAAGTGTTAGTAACGGAAAATGTGAGAAAAGGCAATATCTAAATGGGCAATAGGATGGGACTTTTGGTCTGTTAACTATCATTTTATTTTATTTTTTACCATAGAATGTCCATTTCCCAATTTCCAACTAGATTTCAAGCTTGAATTATTTCTGTAAATTATTTCTGTTAGCTCATTATTTTGAAATAAAAAATCTTTTTTTGTTTATTTTTTTAAGGTTGCTATTTATTACATAGAACTTTAGATTATGAAGGTATAACAATCAGATTAAAAGTGCTAAATAAATTAATCAGGTATGTTAACTTTAATTAAGGATATTACTTAAGTTTATTTTTCGTGCTTATATTCTCTCTCTTTTTTTTCTTTTTGCAGAACTTGGAATTAATTTTGATCACATATGGCAAAAAACCTTGACAGTGTTAAACCCACTGAAGCCAGCAGATGGCAGCATTATGAATGAAACGGACCTCACTGGGCCCGTCCTGTTTTGTGTCGCCCTAGGAGCCACGTTGCTTCTGGTAATGGACCGCAGCAAACACCAGATTTTAATGTCCTTTCGACTATCATTTTTGAAGAGGTCTTTGTAAATACAGAAGAAAGAATGTCACTTTATAAAGTGAAAATTGTTTGCTTAATTCATAACTACATTTTTTTTGTGGGAAACATGTATTTAACCTCACCATAGTGACAAAAAGAAACTACCATCACGTATTACAGCAGCAAAAAATATAAATTTAAATAGAATTTCAAAAATCAAATCACCAGGTCAAATTTTCAACAAAGCAGGAGATATTTATGTCATTCTTGTTATTAAGAAAAGACTGTCAATCTGAAAAAGTTGAAGGAACATATGGATTTGAGAAATATAAGGGCTAAATTTTATTTCTTGCTTTCTGTGAGATTTCTATTGTGACAGTGGACAAATCTCTTCTCTTTGCTCATCATTTCCTTTGCTGGGATGTATCTCTAGAGTATTTCAGACATTCGGTGAGGTATGATGTGTGTCTCCTTGTTTCTAGTTAGGCTCCTACGAATAAATTAGCTTGCAATGATAACCAATGATTTGTTTATTAAGCCTATAAATTTCTCCTATTATTTCAGTTTTCTGCTTTTTATGAAGGCAATTTTTCCCCTGGCTTCACCATTTGTCTTGTGTATGGGCCTCTTTCATTCTTTAAATCTGAGAGTAATGATATTGAGTCATCAAAAAAGTAAAGAAAAACATATATCCACCTAAAGTAAGTTCAGAAGACATTTAGCTCAGAGTTTAGAAAAATGTTTCATTAAAAAAAAAAAAGGAAGAAAAAGAAGAAATGAGAGAAGGTCTATGATTTTATACCAAGGAGGTAATGACAACTCATTAAAAACAGAGGGTAAAAAAGATGGTCAAACCAGTCTGAAAAGTATAGTGTCATTAAGGTGGGAAGAGATAAAGTTGGCAGAAGAAATAATACAGGAAATTGAAAATTCTAGGAAAAGCTCTTAAAATAACTATTCAGTCCACTTCCCCCTTTTACAGCTATCCACTTCCCATTGGGAAATTGTTTCTTCCCCAATGTAGCTACAGTTTTCAAAAGTAACTGTAAAATGTATTTGCAACTAAATACATTTTTCACCCTTTATTTATTAGTTACTTCATACCAATCAAAATACTGATAGCAATCTAGTTTCTGCATAGTAATGTGGTCAATAATCACATCATATTTATTCAATACAATAGTATTTAGTGATAGAATCTTATTTCTTCATTTGAACTACAGCAAATGCAAATACTCTGTAAATTAAACATGTATCAACTAGAGTTTTAATTTAGTCTCTAACCTCCCTTCTGTCTTTGTCACAGTAATTTGATAATCTTAGATTAAGCTGCTAAATAAGACCATGTCTATTAATCAAATAGTCGGAAACAATCAATTTAATATATTAACTCATCATTCTTTTTCAAGTAATTTGTAATATAATGGCTGTTTGCTTTTCTGTAGGAAATATTACTGTTACCATCCGTCAAAGGAAAGCATTAATCCCATTAAGATATTTTGGGGGTGTATAATGTTGGTTGGGGTTATTTAAATATCCTCTCTTTTAAGTACAAATCAATATAGGCAAAGAACTCAACTGGAAAAGAGAAAATTGGATCTACCCCTAAGTTTGCCTCTAGCTGTGATCTTGAACATTTTGCTTCCTATTTCTAGGCCTTCATTTCTTCATTTTCAAGACAGAAAGGGTTTATTTACATGATTCTTAAGGTTCTTTTCAGTTCTGAAATTTTGGGGAATGTGGGAAAGTGTATATTTTCTGAAACTTTTTAGGCAAAAATTATCACCTCGTGGGGCCAGTCTGGTAGTGTAGTGGCTAAGTTCACGTGCTCCACTTCAGTGGCCCGGGGTTCACCGGTTCAGATCCTGGACACAGACCTACACACCACTCATCAAGCCATGCTGTGGTGGCATCCCACATACAAAATAGAGGAAGATTGGCACAGATGTTAGCTCAGGGATGATCTTCATCATGCAAAAAGAGGGAGATTGGCAACAGATGTTAGCTCAGGGCCAATCTTCCTCACCAAAATAATATCACTTCAATTTTACCATTAGATGTGGTTACTTTAGAATTGATTCTGATAAATATAGAGCAATAAAGATAAGAAAAAAAGCACAACTGGATATTAATAAAGTCAGATTTAACTCAGAATCCATTTGAAGCTGTTAATCCTGTGTTGGATATCTATAATTAAAATATAAAGGATGATTTTATGGGCTGGTATATGCATTGTACTGGAGGAAGCAAAACTAAATCCAGAAACAATATCCAAATCTGCTCATATGTCCAGAGGTGTAAGATTCATGGTCACATACTCATCATTTTTATGATTCATGTTACATAAGGCACAGTACCTTTTAGTGGTCTTTCTTCATGTCGAAGGAGGCAAACCAAGAAGAATAGCTTCAAACACTTAACACAGAGGTTTACTTATTCCATCTCTCAAAATTATTTTCACCCCTCAAACAATGAAGACTAGTGGTTTAAAGCAATGGTTCTATTTAATTTTTCTGGTAAGGCTAAGAGTGTGATCTGGAAAAGTAACATGCATGGCCAATATGAAAGATAATCACAAGAGTAATACATACTTCAGATCAAGATGTAGTACTTAGCAGAGTACAGGGAGGGTCCTGAAAAATTCTGAGTTTAAAAAGAAATGGAGGGCCCGCCGCGTGGCTTAGTGGTTAGGTGCACGCGCTCTGCTGCTGGCGGCCCGGGTTCAGATCCCGGGCGCGCACCGAGGCACGGCTTCTCCGACCATTCTGAGGCCACGTCCCACATACAGCAACTAGAAGGATGTGCAGCTATGACATACAACTATCTACTGGGGCTTTGAGGAAAGGAAAAAAAAAAAAAGGAGGAGAATTGGCAATAGATGTTAGCTCAGAGCTGGTCTTCCTCAGCAAAAAAAAAAAGAAATGGAACACCATGACTAATCATCAGGAGGTGCAAATCAAAATACAACGAGATATCACCTCACACCTGCCAGAATGGTTATTATAAAAAAGACAAGAAATAGGAAGTGTTGACAAGGATACAGAGAAAAGGGAACCCTGGTACACTGTTGTAAATGTAAATTGGTGCAGCCACAAGGGAAAACAGTATGGAGGCTCCTCAAAAAATTAAAAATAGAACTACCATACAATCTAGCAATTCCACTTCTGGATATCTATCTGAAGAAAATGAAAACATTAATTTGAAGATATATATGCACCCCTATGTTCACTGCAGCATTATTTACAATAGCCAAGATATGAAAGCAACCTAAGTGTCCACTGATAGATGAATGAATAAAGATCTGCTATATGTATACAAAGGAATATTACTCAGCTCTGAAAAAGAATGAAATCTTGCCATTTGTGACAACATGGAGGGACCTAGATGGTATTATGCGAAGTAAAATAAGTCAGAGAAAGAAAGACAAATACCATATGATTTCACTTATATGTGGAGTCTAAAAGACAAACAAACAAAACAAAACTGAAACAGACTGGTAGATACAAGAAACAAACTGGTGGTTAATAGATGGGGGAGGTGTTGGGGATCAGATGAAACAGGTGAAGGGCATTAAGAGGTACAGACTTCCAGTTATAAAAATAATGTCATGGAGATGTAATGTACAGCATGGGGACTATAGTCCAAAATATTGTAATAACTTTTTACGGTGACAGATGGTAACTATATTTATCATGGTGATCATTTTGTAATGTATATGAATATCAAGTGACTAACATGTACCGTTGAAACTAGCAGGATATTGTATGTCAATTATACTTCAATTGAAAAAAAAAGAAATGGAGCATTTATTTTTCCATTTCACTTACAAGCCTTTGTTAGAAGGTGAAACAAATTAAAAAATGGCACCGTCCCCTGCCAAATGGAATTACAAAAGTGAATAAACTGACAAGAGAAAGAGAAGAACAGAAAGGTCAGTAATTGATATGGGAAGGGACAATTTTACTACCATGTTAGTTTCATCCATCCTCTATTTACCCCACCCCATTCACAAAACTGCTTGGGCTCAGGAAGGTCCAGTTATGTGTCCTTTGGGTGTAGGAAGCCACCTTTCACCATTACAACTATCCCTATCTCACAATTATACCATTCAATGAAAATATTAAGTAGATTGTTTCTCTAATACATGAAAGTTATTTGAAATTGTCATTTTTTAAGTGGAGCAAACACACCCAATAGAACAGTGCATAACTGATGTGTTTCTTTTAACATGTCCATTAGCATTATTAGCATTATTGACAAAATAGCCGTAAGAAGACAAAAGATACTCAATGAGCGCTTATTATGGCTGATGCAGGAGAGAATTCTGCCAGCACAGCCCAGGGACATTTTGTCAAAGGACTTAGCAGTGATCAACCTCCCCAAATGCAGAGGAAGAAGAATTATATATAGCTGGACAATTTTGAACATCAAAATGGTCATAACATTCTCCGTTACCCTTAATTAATTGCAAAATAAATATCTCTTTATTCTGTAAGACATAAGGACTTCATGGATAACAGCCATAGAGAAGAAAAAATGACAGCTAAAAAGCTCTCTCTCTCTGAGTCAATTTACCAGATCTTTCAGTGTTTTTGTGCAATTCCCATGAAAACCAGAGTAGCTTATTCAAGCTTTAACTAGAATTTCTAATCAGCTTAATGTAAATATAAAAACTAAATGCATTCCTTCTGGAGCTTTGGCACCCTCAGGTAGCAAACACTAAAATATCTCCTGTTGAATCAATAGTAGATTGTGACTTTCTCTGGATGAGTTTAATGGGGCTACTTGAGCTCCTGGTCCCTAGTGCTCTGTGGGCGATGGCTATTTTTTGAGTTAGTGGTCTATCCTGAACACTACTGACTTCCTTTAATAGTTCTTCTTTGATGATTCATTACCAAGTGGTTTATATAAATCACCTTTTTATAAGGTGTGTTCAATTAAACTGGTAATAGGCTTTAGGAAATAATAAAGAAATTCTGTGGCCAAAAAGTTTGAAATATGCTGGGTTAAATAAGGTTAAATAAGTCCCATTATTTTAGGACTTGTTAGAGCTCCCGTAGATGTTAACAATCTAAATTTTAGAGCCAGGCTACCTGGGTTCAAAGCTGAGCTCTGCCACTTACCATGATTTTACTTTGGGAAAGTTATTTAACCTTCCTGCACCTCAGTTTCCTCATATGTAAAACTGGTATAATAATAGTACCTATCTCATAAGGTTGTTGTGTGGATTAAATAAGTTAATATATGTAAAATGCTTAGAATAGGACCTAACATAGTAAATCCTATAGATGTTTGTTAATGTTACTAATATGCCTTATAAATCTCCAAGAGTAAATTGGAATTTTTTTCATTAATTCATTTAATTATTCAACAAAGATGGGGAGAAAATATATTCTTACTTATGCCTTGTACCTCTAACAGGCAATCCATGATAAAAACAAGTTGTACCTAGAAATAGTTCATCTTTTCTGTAGCATGCTTGTGACATCCCAAGTGTAGTCGGAGGTATTTTTTTTTTCAGGACCTGAATTCATTTGATAGCCAGTGTTTTTTCCAGAACTCCCAGTCTCCTGATGATTGTACTACAAAGATATGGAACAGCGTTGAGCTTATTGATTCGAAAATACTTGGCTCTGTTGACAGTCTGATTTCCTCTTAAGGTTTGTGGTGTGTTCAAACTGTTTTCTTCCCATTGTTTCAGGCAGGAAAAGTTCAGTTTGGTTACGTGTACGGCATAAGTGCCATTGGCTGCCTTGGGATTCATGCCTTACTAAACCTGATGAGCTCTTCAGGGGTGTCCTGTGGCTGCGTGGCCAGTGTATTGGGTTACTGCCTGCTCCCCATGGTCATCCTGTCCAGCTTTGCTATCTTCTTTTCTCTGCAGTAAGTGTCTGTGTACGCTAATTGACCCCACATGCACAGTCATCGCTGAAGCTTGTAACATCAGTGCAAAGGTTAACCTCTTTCTGATCATTTTGGTAGTGGAATTGGGGAAACTATGACTATTAAAAGCTACACACAGATTCAGGAAAGTAGGTCAGTTTTGGCTCAGGTGGTGTTCCCATTTCAATGGTTTAAAAAATAAATTAAACCAAGTGATCTTTAAAACTGTCACTTTGTAAATTGTCACATTCTTCAATGTGAACTATTGTCGTGGGTAATATAACAACTGCCGAAAATTCACTTGTTTGATTTTGGAAGAGTAAGTGCCTGGTGAGCACTGACAAATTGCTTCAGCTCCCAGGCATTCTGCCTTCTAGGCGGGCAGCAACTGTTCTTTCTCAGTTGGGCTCCTGGTTGCACAGAATTCCCAGGAACCCAGATGAGGATATTAACGCTAGAGAATTTTATAGCATATATGCTCAGTCAATAATTTTTTTTCCTTCCTGAGCCGTTAGTATTGGCAATTCAAAACTATTAATAAGCATCCAGTAGATCTGTTTCTCTAGGGCACTTTCCCGGGGCATATGCATATCACTACCACTTTGGTTGAGGAAAGCAAGTAATTACATAGTCCTTTGTCACCTGCTATGCTCTAAACCCAATTAGAAATAAACATTTGCCATCAGTGCTCATTCTTCCACATTAAAAGGAGACACAATTCGTATTTTTTTCTTGGATGATCCACATTTTATTAACCCTACATTGGATAGAATTTTATATAAAGAATTTACAAATGCCAAAGATAGACATTTTAGAAAAGCCTTTAATATTTTTATTTAGATATAATCTCATATAAATTTTTTTCACAACATTATTGAGAATGACTTAGTTGGAAATAATTTTTCGTTTTAATATGGTCTCATTTTTAACATTCTTGAGAAAAATTTAGAGCAAACTCTTTCTTTATCAGTGAGTACTCAACATTTAAAGAAGAGGAATACAGGGCCGGCCCCATGGCTTAGTGGTTAAGTGCGCGCGCTCCGCTGCTGGCGGCCCGGGTTCGGATCCCGGGCGCGCACCGACACACCGCTTCTCCGGCCATGCTGAGGCCGCGTCCCACATACAGCAACTAGAAGGATGTGTAGCTATGACATACAACTATCTACTGGGGCTTTGGGGAAAAAATAAATAAATAAAATTTAAAGAAGAGGAATACAATAGAAAATGCATACCTTGAATCTATAAATACAATGTGAGTTATAGGTATATTTATTAAGTCTTATCCGTGGAAAAATTCCACTTTTTGTATATCATGATCTTTAGCAAGCTATTCTGTTTACTACAGTGTTTGGTACAAACATTAGACAAGTTAATACAGAGTTCAGTTCTACAACTTATATTTTGTCAGATGCTTTCCCCAAAGAATACTATAATGATTCACTATTTAAAAATTCCAAGTTTTAAACATTATTTCCAGTAAAGTCGACATTTGGAGCATCTAGAGGAAGAAAATAAAAGCTAAAACTTTTGGATTTTGAGAATCATCAGAAGTCTGGACCTTTTTTCATTCTGAAATTATAAAGGATGATTTAGAAATCTTTTAAACATATTAAAGGGGAATAAACTCCCTGACCCCTAAGACCATTACACTGAAATTGCCCTTTTGGCATATTACTAAATCATTCAAATTAATCATATACAATTTTACATTTTTGTTCACAAAAACTTGTAAATTAAATAACTCTAGAAATTATTCTCAATAGATATTAATTAAACCAATGAGTATAATATTTATTGGAGTGCTTTTTAAGTATTTTTGGTTTATTTATAATCCAAGGCATTATAAGCTATATTATACAGTTTTTCACTTGTTTTGCTTTGGTTCGGTTATTAAAAGTAGGTATTCCTGTCATTGTCACAAATAATAAACACAATTCTCAACTTCAGATTCAACCAGGATCAAGTTTGATGGTGAAAAGAACAGTGTGCGTGGAGTTAGGAGATTTTGACCTACTGCCCATTTTACTACGCAAATTTGTCAAGTCACTTCATTGCTTTAAAGCTGGGGACTAGATATACCCTGAGATCTCTCCTGGCTCTGATGTCTTATTTTCCTAAATAATGCATTAGGTTTTGCACGTAAGGAAAGAAATTCACTCTTGACCACCCACACCTCGTTTTTGATTCCCAAGGTGGAAGACTTAACTACCTTATTTGCCCATTTCTTCTTAAAGAATCAATTGCCTCTACAGTTACTTTTTGAAGATATCAATTTGAACAAATCCATTTCAGTATTCTAAAATGTCCACATATATACATATAAAAGGGATCTTCAGTGATAGGGTGGGAGGCCACACATGTCTGTGCCTTCCTGTTCCATGTCTTCCCTACTCCAGCTCTCAGGCTTTGCTATCTCAGACGAAAACCTGGGAAGTGGACCTGGGAGCAGTGGGGACTAGGCACCCTACTGGAATGCAAGCCCAGTTATCTTTCTGTTCATACTGTGAGTAAATTTAGGAAGCAAGTGGCAAGAGAGTGGGTGGGAAGGAATTCCATAGCTATAAAAAAAATCTCTAAACATAGTTTAAATAAAAGAATTTCAGATGTTGGGATTTGGATGTTGACATATAAAAGTGAGTGGAGGCAACTTCTTCTGTTTCTATTAACTAGAGTTCTATTAACATATAAAATGTTTAGCCTCTGATCGTGAATTTGACACAAAAATTTTCTAACTGGCTGAGGCCTCTGAGTTCATGTGGTTCCTCACCCTCATTTTACAAATGGAGAAAGTAGTTATAAATACTGTACTGAGGACATTTCAGAGGCAGCTCTGATTCAATAATCTCTTTTTCTCCTCATGTAAGGTAATCGTCTCTTTTGTCTTCGCAATAGGGATGCCTTTGGAATCGTGTCTGCACTGGTCATCATTGGCTGGTGTAGTCTCTCAGCTTCTAAAATCTTCATTTCGGCCTTGGACATGGAAGGACAACAGCTTCTCATTGCCTACCCTTGTGCCTTATTTTATGGACTTTTTGCCCTCCTAACAGTTTTCTGAAGAGTGTTTGAGATGGCGTTACAAGATTCTATTTTATTGCTGGTCAGATTATCCTGGAAATGTATTAGCATTCAAAGTTGGTAATATGATTTCTGTTTTATTGCTGTTGAGATAATAATAAGCAGAGAGGCAAAGCAGCACTTAAGGATGGCGCTCTAATAGCCTGTTGGTTTGAATGATGTTGCTTTTTGGTTTGGTGCATTAAAACATTTTAAAATACTTTAAAATAAAAAGGGATATAATTGTTGTACTGATGGACCCTGCTTTTCTCAACAGATATATTTCTGAGAAGTTGTAAGTAAATAAAATCATATGCTGACTGGATAAAGGAAATCTATAGTGAGCCTTTTGAGAAAGCTTCTTGACCGCTCAAGCTGTGAGCACCTAGTTTAAGTCACGCTGTCCAGCACCTTGGAGAATTGCAGGGGAGGGTTAGATAGGGTTTTATTTACCTGAGACTCAAAGAACTTCTTGTCTTTTAATTCATTTACTTTAATGCTGTTCTTTGTTTCGTTAAAACAATGCATTAACTCATCACATTTTCAAGCCCTCGCTTCCTTCTTACTTGGTTTAGGTGCCATGGTCCATTTCTCCTTTGCATATAATTTCTCCTTTGCATATACCTGAGTAACCTTGCCATTTGCTCCCTAAATAGATGTATGTGACTAGAGGAAATCTCACTTGTTTCACTTTAATTATATTACTGTATCTTAAATGGTTCCTCAGCACTGCCTTTTTAATCCTACTACATCACTAAATTTGCTTTCATACTTTCTGAGAGGATTATGTTACACCATTTCTTCACTGCTCAAATTTCCAATAGTCCGTCCTCATTTCGCACTGTTAGTGGATGACTTTTCTTCTTATTTTATTGAAAAATAGAAACATCCAGAAAAAAGTGCATCATCTTCCCACCACCAGATCTACCAACCTGCCTGCATCTTTGTATATATATGTGCATACATGTATGCGTACACACACACACACACACTCTGCATTCCTTCTTGTCACTGTCTCTTCTCTCCACAGCCAGCTTTTCCACCTACGTAACCAGTGTTTTCCTCTTGACCTATCATTCACATCAGCAGATAAACATATTTCAATATCTCCTATCTTAAAATAAAAATCCTTAGTCTCAACGTCACTCTCCAGTTATGGCCCATTTGTAACAAAAATCGTTGAAAGAGTTGTCTATTGTCTCTGCCTCCACTTTGTCACCACTCATTTTCTTTCTTACAGTCCAGTAAAGATTTCATCCCCCTATTCACCAAGACCACTTCTGTAAAATCAGCAACGACCTCCACATTTTGCTAAATCCAAAGGTCAATTCTCAGGCATTCATTTTATTTGAATTCTCAGAGGTATTTGATCACCTTTCTTAGTAATTTCCTCCAGCCCCTGTGTTGAACACTTACTTCTTCGCTAGGCTTCTTGTGTGTCATACATTCTTGGTTTTTTCCCTACCTTACTGATGCCTCTTTCTCAGTCTTCTCGGCTGGCCTCTCTTCCTCTTCTCAACCTCAAATCTCTTCTCTATTTATACTCACTTGGTAGATGAGCTCATTTAATTGCATAATTTTAAAATCTAATGACTCCCAAATTTCCATCTCCCATCTAACACTCTCCCTTGAACTCTTGACATATGTATATCCAACTTATACTTGATACCTCCATTTGATTTTTTGTATGATAGTCTCAAAAATAGCATATCTGAAACAAAATCCTTGACTTCTATCCTGTCCTAACTGTTCCTCCGCCAAACTTCCTCATCTTTCTAACATCGCCCTTTCTAAAATTGCCCAGTTGCTCAGTCTAAATACTAGTAGTCTGTCTTCATCATTCTTTTACTTTCACACCCAACATCTAATCCGTCAGACACTCCTGTTGACTCTATAATCAAAATATATCCCAAATTTGACCATGTCTCATGAGCTCCTTCACTGCCAACACGACTCTAAGCCACTATCATTTCTTGCCTAACAGAAGCAGTCTCCTAACTGGTTTTCTGCTCCACGCTTTCTCACCAATAGGCTTTTCTACACACACAACAGCCTTTGGAATCCTTTTAAAATATAAATCAGTTATATCGTCCAAAGCCCAAGACCCTTTTATGGCTTTCCTTCATATTTACAATAAAACCCAACCTCCTTTTCATAGCTCAGAAGCTTACTATTCAAAAAGTGATCCCCAGAACAACAACATTAGCATCCTCTGGAAGCTTGTTAGAAATTCAGAATCTCAGCCCCTGCGTCAGACCAACTGAACCAGAGTCTGCATTTTAACAAGATGATTTGCATGCACAACAAAATCTGAAAAGCGCTAGTGGAGAGAAGAAGCTTTGCCTGCATGATCTGATCATGTTTTGCCTTCCAATCTCATCTCCTTCCATTCTCTCCCTTGTTCACTAGTTTTATTGCTGCTTCTTGGACCACCAAGTTTATCCACCAAAGGATCTTTATACTTAGTCTACTTGCAACATTGTTCCTCCAGATCTTTCATATTAGTCAGGCCTCTGTTCATATTTTACCTCCTTAGAGAGGTCTTCACTGGCTATTCTTTCTGAAACAGTATCCCTCCCCACTTTACTCAGTCTATTTCATTAACTTACTCCCTAATAACTCTTAGAATTACCTGAAATTATGTTATTTATTTACTTCTTTGCTTTATGTCTCTCCTCTTTGCTTTTTATCTCTAAACGCTTTGAGGCCAGGAACCTTGTCTATATACAACAGCTCCCGACAAAGAATAGGAGATTAATACATGTTTATCGAATGAACGAGTAAATGAATGAGATTGTGATTGGGTATAGGTCATTGTGGTAAACAAGACAACCATACATTGGGAGTGGAGGAAAAATAGATAATAAACAGGTAAACAATAAATAAACAAGACAATTACAGATGTATGAGAAGAATGCTAAGCTAGGAGTGTGTGGAAAAGAAGGTAGTGGGGTAGTAAATATTAGACTTTTCTACTTTATAACCCGTTAATGAACCTGTTACTGAAGCATGGAGTTTTCTTAAGTTCTTGCTCTTTCTGTTTGGTCTGAGATGGTCCTACTGATCACTTTGTGAGATGAAGCAAGGATGCTGTTTATTGTAGTGATTTCTCTATAACATCATCTATTTCTTAGAGGAGCATTTATATTATGACATTAAAACTTTTACCTTTTAGAAAGTGCTTTTACTAAAAAACGTTATAGGGAAAAATTGCTCTGAATTCAGGATGTAGGTTGATGTTTTTCTATGCATAAAAACAGAGTCATACACAAAAAAGGTTTGTTTTTTTACTATGAAAAATTATAACATCTGTATAAAAAGCCCATAAATGAAATACTAAATATTTCATAACAGCAAGAAATAAGAATAAATTCTATTTAATAGTTTCTAATAGCAGAATTATGAAATACCTAAGAATTACTGTAAAAATAAATATAGATGATCCCTATAAAAATAATTGCAAAATATTAGGGGTAATGTTTAAGAAGATTAGAATATGCAGACAGATATACTATGTCCCAGGATGAGAAAACTGAACTTTGTAAAAGAATCTCCACAAAATAAATGTATAGATTTAATATAATTCCAATTAAAATTCTAGTAAATATTTCTTAGAAATTGGCAAAGTGATTTTAAGTTTAATCTGAAAAAATAAGCAAATATGAAACCACGAAAAATTGGAAACAGTCTAAAAATTTATTACAATAGGCAGGGAGTTAAATCAATTATTGTTCATCTCTATGGTTGAATGCTAGGTAACTATATGAAAATATTTTGAAAGAATTATAATATGAGAAAATGTGCATATTAAATTCTCATAATTTTCAATATTTACTGAGGACTTACTTTGGGTTGATCTAGATACTTTATGTTATTAACTCATTGAATCCTCACAATAACTGTATGAGGTCCTCTTACCATCACCTCCACGTTACAGATGAGGCTACTGAGTTACAGAGAGGCTACATCACTCGCCCAAGGTTATTCTGCCAACTACCAGCATTTGAATCCGGGAAGATTGATTCCAGAGTCCATAACCACAGCATAACACTACCTGTTAGTGAGCAAAAAACCTCATTGCATCTTCATGGCCATCAACATATCTACTATTTATTCAACTCAGATTTATCCTTTCCCTTTGACCTTTGACAATAATAGGCAGAGCTAAACAGCTTTACCTGCCAGGGAAAAATAATGCAAAAATAATACAGAAGAAGAATCTAGAATGTCTAAAAGGACTAAAGTGGTACCTAAATGATTTCCAGGTCCATTTCTGCACTCTAGTTGATATAAGCTATGCAGATTTAGATCTAGTTAGCAATTGGGTAGAAAAATCTCACAAAATATAGGCCTCTTCTTCCACTCCAAGTAATGTGTGTATTATATGAATTTGTACAGAATGGAGGTATTTTCCTTTTTTAATAAATGGTGACATTTATTTATGGTCACTAGGGTGTGTTACAGAACAAATGAGAAATTGAGAGAAAGTACATTTAGTGTGCACAACTAGAAATAATATCTTTTTTGTTGAACAGGCCCTGGCAAGTTTTTTCACTTTCCCTTTTCCTCAAATGCTTCAACTTCTTTTATCTGAGTGTGAAACATTTTTCCACTTTTCTGTCTTTACTAGTTGAAAGTTACAGATTATGTGCTAAGCGTAAATGGCACATTTGGAGTCAGGAGATGGCCTTCATTTCTACAGGAATGATTGGGGACATGTGCTGAAAATAAAAGTCTTGAATTACTTAGACTCAAGTGCCCCAGTTCACAACAGTTTAACTAGGGCAGTGGCCTTTGCAGCATTTGATGACAGATGCTTTCTACTCTGCTCTGGTTCCCAGTGAAGAATGCCGACTGTAAAACCGCACTGACAACCTCCTGCTCCTCTTTTCCTTACACTTGTGGGTTCTATTCTGTTTCTCAGTGACACAATCAAGGATCTATAGCTTTTCAAATCAGTTTTCATTTCATTCCAGAGTGGACATCTGGAATGATTTTAAATGAGTGTTCTGGGAACCAAATTTCCACATGTGAAGGGAGGGGGACTTTCCTTCACAACCAACAAGCAATTCTTGGACACCAGCAGAGTGCATGAGAATTCAACTCAATTCAACTCGCTTCTGATACTATCTACCCAGAGATACCATCAGATTCCACAGGTTAAGGGTCAGTCCTACAAGGCTGTCTCTCCACCCCCTTCAGATGCCAGTTGCAAGTCCAAGTTGTCACCTGTACTTCTGACAGAGTGGCTATAAATCAGAGGTTCCCATGAACCTCCCTGGGCTCGTTTAATTTGCTGGAGTGGCTCACAGAACTCAGAGAAACATTTTACTTTTTTTTATTACTAGTTTATTATAAAAAGATATGGTAAAGGATACAGAGGAACATCCACACGGCAGGGATGTGTAGGGCAAGGTATGGGGAAGGAGCACAGAGCTTCCATGCTCCCTTTAGGTACGCCACTCCTCCCAAATCTCCGTGTGTTCACCAACCCAGAAGCTCCCTGAACCCAGTCCTTTTGGGTTCTTATGGAGGCTTAATTATATAGGCATGATTTATTAAATCATTGGCCATTGGCAGTTGATTCAACCTCCAACCCCTCTCCCCTCCCTGGAGGTGAGAGGTGGGATGGGACTGAAAGTTCCAACCCTCTAATCACATGGTTGGTTCTCCTGGCAACCAGCCGCCATCCCTCAGTGAGTTCCAAAACACTCTTCATTAACATAACAAAAATACCTTTATTACTCTTACCACTTAGAAAATTCTGAGGATTTTAGGAGCTCTGTGCTAGAAAGGAGAGGAAGACCAAATACATATATCTTATTATAAATCACAATTTCATAATTTTTTTTTTAAGTTTAAGAAACCAACCAGGCTTTGTCACAGAGAATTCATGATGATGGTGACCAAATATATATTTTCAGGAAAAAAAATTGATTTTTTTCGTGAAGGTAGGATTCTTGGGCTTTTACATTGCTGATTAGCCATGCAAAATGGTGAAAATATTAATAGCAAGGACTTGGATATAGAAGAAAGAAAAGAGGGAAGGAAGGAAGAAAGGAAGGGAATCCTCTATTTTAGTCTTGGCTCTGCATATAAACAGGGTGGTGACTTTGAGACCTTTGTGTACCTTTCTGAATCTCATTTTCTTCACATAGAAAATGAAGTGAATGATACAGAGTTTGCAAGGTCATTATGAGGACTAAATAAGATGCTGCATTATAAATTACCTAGCCTAGTGCCTGGAATATAGTAATTACTCAATAAATAGAAACTTACCACAGCTGTAATAGATCCTCTGGGATGAGAAGATAAGAAATACTATTTGCCTTTCCCTTATATCATGAATAAAATTATGGATAAAGTATGATGACCTTAACTGATATACGTATTTAGCAGAAAGCAATTGTTTTGGCACAGTGGTGCAGTTGGTGAGGGGAATCATATTAAGGTCAGCTCAACTTTTTTAGGCGTTATTAGAAATATTAACACAATTTTATGAATTTGAAAAAAGGGTCTTTATTGAAGTTTCGTTATTTGGCTAGCAAGCATCTGAACCTCCCTCTTATATGGAAGGTATTCTTCATCGCCCAAAGCAGAAACCAAAGCAGAGAGTTTTACCCTCTCTCTCAGATCTCTGGCAGCTAGTGGCATATGAACTAGGATCAACCAATTAGATCCTCTTGTTTAATGCCTGGAATCCTGATAAAGTGATAGAAAGACAGAGGGGCATTTAGAAATACTCATGGAAACAGAAGACCAGATTCGAGCCAGGGTAATGGCTACGGACAAGTAGTTGAGGTTATACCTGACAGACCAAACCTTCTGACAAGACCTTAGCTGTGTTCTCTGCATGGTCTCTTTTGGATGCCCTTTTCCCAAGCCTGGTCCTCTTGCTTTAAGGTTGATTCTGTGATCTGTCCTGTATCCTTCTTATAAATCCCATTTTCTTTTTCTATTAACCAGAATCAATTTCTGTTTTTTGCAATCAAGAACTCCCAAGGGATCAGTAAACTAGGGAACATTTCCTTATCTTGGTATCACCAAACCTTTGGAGTGCAAATTAGGTTATCCTATTATAGAGGATTTAAATAAGCGTACTCCATACATTGTCCGAGAGGATATAACCATTGTACTGTATGTAGCTCTCACATGCAGAATACTTAGCACCTAAACTGTCAACGTAGGGGTGTTATCACAAAAAACCAACAAAAAAAAATGGCCCTCTGAAACTGACTGTAATCTGGGGAGATGATTTTGGTAACTAATGTATAATTCCCAGAATCTGGGCACAAATTAAGAATGGGGGTTTTATCTGTCCCACCAGCAAACCTTCTGAGATTGTATTTGATGGTGTGTAATGTGATATAGAGGGACGAGTCATGCTAGAACAAAAGCAGCGTGTGAGGAGGAACAGGTTAAATATTTTCCAGAGGTGGAATCCAGGGCAGGGGCAGAAGGAGCAGTAGGAACACTAGCCCCAGGCAGAGCAGTCAGAGGATCCTCTCACTGACCCAGTGAAAAGAGGGCTCAACCTCAGTCACTGCAGTGAAATCACCACCTTAATAGGCACTGCAATCTGTCTTGCCTTTAAAAATGTGGAAACTGGGGAATTCATCCTTATTTAAGAAAAAGTGTGGGCCTTGTAGATAAACCACCACTCTGAACTTCCCTCAGAGAGGTCATTTATTGAACAGACAGGGGTGAGAGAAGCTGGTTCAAGTACAAGCAAGGTTGTTCTAGTGTCAAAAGTGTATTAGAGGAACCTTTGTAGAATCTTTTCAAATTTATTGGATTCTTTCAGAATGTGATTGTTTGGAGAGGCCCCAAAATGCTGTTCAGTGTTTCTGTGTTTGATATTCTTCATTTGCTCGGAGAGATTTCTGGAGTGAGTCCAAAAATTATATAGGATATGCAAGGATATTTTTACACCTAGCATTATTTTTGTAAACACTGACTACAAAAGCATTTATTTTATCTCTATTTGGATTATGACCCTGGGCTTGTCTCTTTTCAAGGAATCATAGAGCCTGGCGTAATACCTTGCACACCTATAACCTATACTCTGTTTATCTGAGTCATGAGTGCTATTGAGAAACAAGGCTTAATTTAAAAAATAAATCAGAAATATAAATAACTCCTCCTTGAAGAGTGATATGCATTCATGCTTACTTGATCTTATTAGAAATACCACTTCCAGGAGGATTAACCAAGTTAAATTCCCTTCAGCATAAACTCTTTTCCATAAACCTTTTATCATTTATAAACTTTGATAAAATAGACTCCTCAAATAGCTATTAGTATTTGCTTAGACATTATGGATTTCATAGATTATTATTTAAAAATAATGAGAAATTCTATTTACTAATCTTTCCTCTCAATCATCATTTAAACTAAACTTGAGAATATTCTTCTTAACTTGAGCGGAATGAACTAACCCAGAATATTTACAAATTATCATCAGAACCATCCTGGATCATGTGCACAGCTTCACAGAACTTCAGAACTAGCAGCCATTTGGTTGTGAAAGTCTTCTCTCCTAAGTGACCTAAAGCTGCCAATGCCAGGCCTCACCATGGCTCTGAGTGTGCAGCCAATAGGTGTCGGCCAATGGAGTTTTTTTCAGACTCTTCTACTCTGGCTTTCTAGTTTTTTTCCTTCCATGGGTAGAAGGAGAAAAAACATTATGTATATAACAATAGGCACGAGGGAAGTATCTAAAGAGCTATTATATAGTGAGCATCTATTATGTTTCGGTGTTTTATAAAGAATGTCTCATTTTACCATCAGAAAAAGCAATGAGACATTACGCTAATGAAAAATATAAACTAAGAGAATACTCTGCCTTTTTTATATGCTCTCATGGCATCCTGTGTCTACACTTGCTGCAGGTAGTAGAAATGCTTATTTATTTGTCTACATCTTCAGTGGAGTTAAGTATCTTGAGGATACTGATTTTATAAGTTTGCTGGGGCTGCCATCACAAAGTATCAAGGACTGAGTGTCTTAACAGAAATTTATTTTCTCACAGTTCTGGAGACTGCAAGTCCAAGATTAAGGTGTCAGCAAATTTGGTTTCTTTTGAGGCCTTTCTCATTGGTTTGCAGGTTTGCAGGTGGCTGCCTTCTCCCTGTGTCCTCACATGTCCTTTCTTGGCTTGTGTTTTCTATGTCCCAATCTCCTCTTCTTGTAAGGACACCAGTCATACTGGATTAAGGACCACCCATATGACCTCCTTTTACCTTAACTACCTCTTTAAAGGCCCTATCCACAATTACAGTCATATTCTGAAGTACTAGAGCTTAGAACTTCAACACATAAATTGGGGAGAGGAGCACAATTCAGTCCATAACACTCTCCATGTCTAATCATTTTTGTATCCTCACTACAAAGCTATTGCTTGTTTCTGTCATACCACCTGTTTATCTAAGTAATTTTCTAATCTCTTCCTCAGTCTGCTAAGAACAACTATTTTCCTTACCTCTTATGACACACCCCCACCACACACTCCTGCCCCCTTATGTAGGATCTATCAGGAAATATGGCTGCTACCAATAATTCCTTCCCTCTGTGTACACGTGTGATACTCCCTGTCTTGAATCTGGGCTGCTTGTGACTGGTTTGACCAATATATTATGATGGAAATGGCACTGTACCAGTTCTGAGCCTAATCTTTAAGAGGACTGGCTGCTTCTGTTTCCTGGCTCTTGAAGCCTTGAACTAACTGCGTAAGTTCAGGCTTCTCTGCTGGAATAAGACACACCACAGGGAGGAGCACTGAGGTGCTAGAAGTGTTAGTGAGGAAGACATCTTGACAGATAGCCCCTACATTGAGAATATGTTGATGGGAACTCTAACCAGAAGAACTGCCTCTCTCTTGATCCCCATCCTTTGAGGCCACAACTACCTCTATGCTCATTTGTCTTCATTGAAGCTCCTGCTCCCATTTTACCACCTCGTGGATGGATAGGTTTCTATAACCTTAGAGAAATGCTTTACACTAGCCCAGTACATAGAGTACGCAGCGAGGGCAATCTTGTCTTCTGTCCATACCCAAGAAGTTAGCTGGCTCTGTCTAAAGGGAACTCCAAGCCTCTAAACAATTTAATAAAATTATTATATTTCTATGACACACTCTTGCAGTTTTAACATAAAACCAATTTCACATAATTTGAAATCTATTCACTGGAGCAATCATCCACAGAATGGTTCTCAAATATCCTTGAACCTGAAATGCCTGTTAAGGTACAATTGGTACTGTCAACATTCCTTTCCCAATTTTAATGAGAAACAAATTAAAAAGCACACTTCTCCATACAGCCATTCATTAATCACCATAATGAATTAATTCATTACATCTGAACATATTTTTTTAAGGAGTGATGATAATTAAAAATGTTAAAAATCAAAGGGTTGTTTTTTTTTTCCAGTTAAAAAGAGAAACATTCTGAGAACCTCAAACTTGGAGGCAGTACTGCAATTCTCATCTTTCCCCCACTGTCACTTTCTGTATGCTTCTTAGGCCATGCCTAAACCCTCTTTCTTGCCACCCTCGCCTCCAGAGGGCCCTTTGCATCCACTGGGGACTTAGGATCCTTATTGTATCCTGCTCTTTTCTCAAGGGACCTGCATATTCGTATGGATAACTGCAGGACCCTTTATTTCTCCTCTGTTCAGCATCCTACTACCATAACCACACTCTGGACTTCGCTGTTTCCTAGAATTGTTCCATCTCAAAAGAAAAATTTCATTAGGATTCTCAATCATTCAATTCTTTTCTTTTCTTTCAGTAAGGTTTTCCCATCTCAAGACATTTCACTTTTGTTTGGTGTCTCACACTTTCAACACTCTAAGCCCTTCGCCCTTCTACCAACTTGCTTTGCTAAACTGCACACAACCCTAAATTAATACAAACTCCTAGTTTCCTTCTTGGTCTGATGGGAGCTTCTGGAAAGCTGGAGAATCACGCAACTATATTAATTAGCTTGATTTCAAGTTTATAAACTAAAATATCAAACAGGTTCTCAAAGCAACTTAATTTTTGTAAAAGTAAAACATGTTTATTATAGAGCTTATAAAAGCAAACAAAAATAACAAAGTGTAGGCAGAAAAATCACCTATAATATCACACAGGAAAACTACCATTAAGATTTTGGTGCTCCTCCTTCTAATCTCATTATGTCTATGACCGGCAAAATGTGCATAGTATTTTACAAAATACTCCTTAATATTGTAAAATGCACTTAGTCCATGTCATGGAATTTATTTACAATGTCTAATTTTTAATTTCATAATATTTCTCCTTTTAGACATATTGTAATTTATTTTTAACTTTCCCTTACTGGTGTAATTTAGGTTGTTACTGACCAGCAACTCAAACGTTTTTCTCTAGAATGAATCCCTAAAGATAGAACCTGGAAACTAAAGAAAATAACAGTTTTGAGGTTCTTATGCACATTCAAATCATCTTTGAGAAAATTGAGAACAACATATTCCCATAACAGTGGAAGTACGAACAACTTGGCATACTGAGTAGCGTATACAGAAGTAGCACTGAAAATCTATGCATCTTTGTTAATTTAAGTGACCAAAAATCTTGTGTGTGTCTTTTATCTCTTTGATTACTGGCAGGATTAAACTTTTCACTTTATAAGTTTCTCAGTAGTGTCTATTATTTTATGAATTACCTATTCACATTTTTGTGTGTGTGTGTGTGTGTGAGGAACATCAGCCCTGAGCTAACATCCATGCCAATCCTCCTCTTTTTGCTGAGGAAGACTTGCTCTGAGCTAACATCCATGCCCATCTTCCTCCACTTTACGTGGGACGCCGCCACAGCATGGTCTGACAAGCGGTGCGTTGGTGTGCCCCAGGGATCCGAACCCGGGCCGCCAGCAGCGGAGCGCGCACACTTAACCACTACGCCACGGGGCCGGCTCTCATAGTCACATTTTTTAAGTAATCATTTGTACTGTTCCTGGCCATCTCACTCTCCCATTCCTCTTAGTCACTCTTAGTTTTCATTGTTCTCTAGTAGTCACCCATTCCATATCCATACCTTCCCAATTCTGCTTCCTATATTTTAGATTAAATTGAGTCTATCTGTCAAAAATATTCCTTCTTCGGGGCCGGCCCGGTGGCGCAAGCGGTTAAGTGCGCGCGCTCCGCTGCGGCGGCCTGGGGTTCGCTGGTTCGGATCCCGGGCGCGCACCGACGCACTGCTTGGTAAGCCATGCTGTGGCGGCGTCCCATATAAAGTGGAGGAAGATAGGCACAGATGTTAGCCCAGGGCCGTCTTCCTCAGCAAAAAAAGAGGAGGATTGGCGGATGTTAGCTCAGGGCTGATCTCCTCACCAAAAAAAAAAAAAAAAAAAAAAAAAAAAAAAAAAAAAAATATTCCTTCTTCTTTATCCCCATACTCTGTCTTACGTACTGTGCTGGTTTGTCTATTGATAACCCAGAATCACGTTTCCCTTTTTGTGTTACTTTTTATCACAGAGGATAGAAACCTGGAAATTAAGCTTACCAAAATTCCACCAAGAGAATTCCACATGAGATTCTGTTAAGTCTTTCATGCAAGATGCAGTAGGCTGAAAAGAAGCAGAAGCCACCGTTCTTCCTAAGGGTGGTGGGCAAACATGGGCTTTGGCAGAAGGCAAATCTGAGGTTTCTCACCTTCTGGGTATCCTACTTGTCACCCAAGTTGATGCTACAGGCAGCTGAGATTATCACTGTCATTTTCCCGCAATTCCCATATAAATTGAACTATTGAATGCTAGAGGCTTCTCAGTGAGGAGTCCAGCTCCAGACCAAAATCCTATGTGATCTTTCAAGCTGGACAACAGGCAATTACAAGGCTTTGCCAAGCAGGCCTCCCAGGGAGAAGCCACCGTCCTTACACCAGATTTGTTGCACAGCCAGGGCATTGAAGTTCTCTGGAGGGAATGACAGTCAAGGAGTCAGGCTCCTCTGGACCAGCCATGCTTATTTGCATATTGGAGGTCTGCTTATCAGCGGATCTCTCTAAGGCACTTTTCTCCACTTTGACTTTGACCTTTTGGCTGCTAGGTCTTCCCCAAGTCCCTCCGTCCAGCTCATGGATCCTTGAAGAGATAGAAGCCTTTTGTCTGAGACTCCTCAGTAGTGACAGGATCCCTGCCATCCGCTCCGCACCCACCTGACCCTGCCTGGTGCCCGCCGTGGGGAAAAATGGAACACTGGGAAGCCACTGTCTCCTCTTGTCCCTTGCTTGCACAGCAAGGGAATAAAGGTTTGATTGTTACTTTCAGTTTGGTTTGTTGTCCTAATTGACCACATCACACCTGATTGCTGACCCCCCAATATTTGCTCCCCTGGCCTCTAATACGCTGTGTTAAATACCTTCCTACATCAAATACCCAGACTTGTTTCTTTTGTTCTGACAGAACCCTTACTCACACACGCCTAGCATTTCTTCCACTTTCCAGGAAGAAATCTTTACATTTCCTGCTCAAGGTTAATAACTCATTTTTCAGTCATTCATTCACTCATTCATTAAAACATATTTATTGTACATCTGGTACTGTGTTATTATCACTGGCTCCGTGTTAATTCCCGAGACTATAAGATGAAGTCTTGGTCTACTCCCTCAAGGAGTTTTATTCCTGAGACACAAATGGACAGATAATTACAACACAGAAGCAATCACAGGATGCTACAGGGAAACAGAAGAAGGTCGCCCAATCTAGTCAGTAGTTAAGTATTTACAGAGGAGGTAATATGTTGGCCCAGAAAAATCGTACAATAAAAATTTGTTAAATAATGCTGAATAGAAATGGGAGCTTGTCAGAGGGCATGAGGCTGAGGAAAATAGGAGGGGGAAAAGATAAGGAGGAGGGGGAGCTCTTCAGCCAAGAAAAAGGAAGGAGAAGCACTGGGTGTGTAGAGAACTGCAGGCAGCCATGTGTTAACCAAGTGTGAAGGAGGGAGGGAGAGAAGCCACCCTGGAAACAAGGTGTGGCCAGCGAACGTAATGACATCTACGGGAAGAAGGGGTTTGGCTTACTCTTGAAGGTAACAAGGAGTTATTGAAGAATTTTATGCATAAAAGTTATTAACTAAAAAGACAAAATGAGTTCCTTTAGCAATTTTAGGGCACCCATCACAATGAAGAGCTTTCTGTAACATGGTGCTGAAAAACTTGTGAATTCTTGGAGGCTTCTTGGCAACTTCCTGAGAAGAAGCTGGGCATATGGAGGCATGTGAGACAGGCACGTGCAGGGCGGATAGCCAAAGCCTTGCCTTCAGACTCACTGGTAACCAAATAAATTAAATTTAGCAAATTAAAATAGCAATACTGCACTACTTTCACCTCTAAAATTAGCAAAGATAAAAATGAATGTTAATACTTATGAGGGTACGGCGAGGTGGACCTTCAGCTGTAGTGGTGTAAATTATTGGAAACTTCTCTGAAAATCAATTTAACAACATGTGTCAAGAGCCTTGAAGCGTTCATATGTTTTGACCCAGTAATTCCACTTTTGTGGATCAGAAATGCAGACAATAATTGTCATTACCAACTGGAAAACAAAATGGCAACAACTTACATTGCTGTGAAGAATGAAGAAGATAATGCTTTAAAAATATCTGTATTGCTGCTAGGACATAGAGGAGTTCAGTAAATGTTAGAAATCATTCTTCTTTTACGTCTCAATTTAAAATGTGCTCATGCAATCAATAAATGAGTGAGCGAACCACAGTATGTGTGGACTGCCCACTATGTGTCAGGCTCTGTGCTAATTGCTGAACATATAATTGTGAATATTGTCAGCTTGGTTCTTACCCTTATGATATAGTGTGTATTATAGTGGTGAACACAGGCTCTAAATAAATAAACAAATAGTATATGGGCTGGCCCGGTAGTGTAGTGGTTAAGTTCCCACCCTCCGCTTCTGCAGCCCAGGGTTAGCAGGTTTTGATCCTGGGCGCAGACCTATGTACCGCTCATCAAGCCATGCTTGGTGGACACCCATGCGGGTGTCCCATATACAAAATAGAGGAGGATGGGCACAGATGTTAGCTCAGGGCCAATCTTCCTCACACACACACAAAAAAAGTATAAAATCTGCCTATTGTGTGTGTATATTCACACACACACACACACATTGAAGGAAAGGAACATGGTGCAGTGAGAGAAAAACAAAAGAGATTAAATTTAGAGAGGCAGGGACAGGGCAGCTCTTGGTGACCAAGTGAGTCTTAACCAGGGACCTTGTTATGGACTGAATTGTGTCCTCTTGAAATTCTTATATTCAAGTCCTAGTCCCTAATGTAACTGTATTTGGAGATAGGGCCTTCAAGGAGGTAATTAAAGTTAAATGAGGCCATAAAGGTGGAGCCCCAATCCCATAGGACTGGTGTCCTTATAAAAAGAGGAAGAGACAACAGAGTTTTCTCTTTGCTTGTGTGCACAGAGAAAAGGCCATGTGAGGACACAGCAAGGAGAAGCCATCTTCAAGCTGAGGAGAGTGGTCTCACCAGAAACCAGCCCCGCTGGTACCTTGATCTTGGACTTCTGGCCTCCAGAACTGTGAGTAGAGAAATTTCTGTTAAGTCTTGCAGTCTGTGTTAGGGCAGCCTGAGGAGACTAACACAATCCTGAATGATGGGAAGAGATAGCTACGTGCAGAGTAAGGAGACAAGCATTTCCAGGGAGAGGGGACAACAGACACAAAGCCCAGGGGGCTGGAAAGGGCTTGATGTGTGTGGACAACTGAAGGCAGAGCAGTGTACCTATGATCCTAGGGGTCCATGGTGTACATTTCTGAGATAGCTTTGTGAAATGAGGCCAAGATGACGTGACAACTAGTTGTGGGAATAACAAACTGGTTTTGGGCGTGGTGGACCTGAGTTCCAGTTCTGAGGAGTGCAATGTGATTGTGCAGGGGGAAGAGACTGAAGTTCTACATGCTGGCCGTGCCTGAGGTGCTGATAACCACTGAGTAAGCTCAACCTTTGCATGTTACGGGTGTCAAAATCCAAACACAGAGAAATAAAGAGAATTAACGGAGATTAAACAGACTCACGACACACCAGCTAATGTCAGGCACATTTAAGAACCTAGATCTTATCGTTCTCAGACTAATGTACAATAAAGCCAGGAATGATAAGAAAGTCAGAAAATAAAAAGACCCTTCCACCTTCAGAAAATAAGAAGAATGCTAAAAAAAAAAAAAAAAAAAAAAGAACCTGGGTCTCCTATATCCATGTCAAGTGCCTTAAAACAACTCCATTAAACTAAGCCAAATTCCCCACCCAAAATTGATGTCTTGTAATTAGGCTATGGCATCAAACCAGAAAAGTGAGCTCCATGGTGTCTGAATAATTTTAAGGAAAAGAGAAACTGTAAGCTAAAAGCATTAACTGTTAATGCATTTGTTGAGTGTATTTGCCTCTATATTCTTAATAGTATTGACCAAGCACTGTCTGAAAGTTCGGGATTTGCAGGTCATGGATCTGTTGCATGTGTTGTTTATTAACATTGCACTACAACCTCCAGAAAATTCTCACTTTCATAATTGTAGTAATAGTAGTATAATGTATATTTATTGAGTATTTATGATACGCCTAATAGGTGGCTAAATGTGTTATAAAGCATATTTCATCTATGAGATAGGTACTTTTATATCAACAGATGAAGAAAATAAGGGAATATGTGGATAGGTTACCCAAGGTTATCTGGCTAAGAAAATAAAGGAGTGGACACTGAAGTGGTTTAACAATCAACTCTTCGGAGGGAGAAGCAAACCTTGATCTGCAGCAGCTGAGGATTTCTGTGAAGTTAATGCACTCATCATGGTTGATTTCGAGCTACAAATGTGACACCACTGAGCTGGGAACAGATGACAGTAGCACACCATTATACAGCACTTCAACCATACCCATCTGTTCTCACAAGCCTGGGTGAGCCAGTTGCGGGACATCACTGTACAATAGAAGAGTGGCTCTAGAGTTTGTACATCTAAAAACGATGCTATATTTTCTCTCTTTGACACTAGGCTTTAAAACTGGCACAATTGGTATAACTTGCCAGGTATATATAAGAGACTGGTTTATCAGCATTTCGCTTTTTTGATGTTTCATCTCATCAACTTCACAGTTACAGGTTAGTTTCTTTCTGGTTGGTAATCAAAGATTGGATCCATTTGGAAAGACATTGACTTCCTTTGTGAATTCCCACGCCTTCGGAGAGTAGATTGGGAAATGGATTGACAAATTCCTGTAATCGTGTTGTTAGAAAAGTATGAGGTCTAGAACACTAATTTTTAAAGAGGACGTAGGTAAAACTGATACTTTCTCACCCAACACTTATTCCCAATTTTTTCTCTGAATGCAGAGCCTACACTTGATTCTGGTCATATGTCCACCCTTCACCATCTGCTTTGGTAAATTCTTATGGGTCTAAGCCAATTATCAGGTCTCATAACCTTTGCCAATGATGGATTTTGGTTTGGGCGTGTTATCCAAATATGGCCAGGGAGATATGAAGAGACGTTTAAGAGCTTCTGAGAAAAGTTTCTGAGTTCCTAAACACCAAGACAAACAAAAGATCATCATTTTTTCCGCCTCCCTTCACTGGCATAGGAATATTTAATGTTAGGAGCCACAGCCATATTACAACAATGAGGTAAGCTGACTAGTTGATTATGACAGAATGGAAAGATGGCAAAACCCTGGATTGTTGCTAATGACTTTGAGCTGCTAAATTAATAACTCTGGAGTTTCCCTTCCTCAGGGCTTCTTGTTCAATGAAGTAATAAATCCCCTTATTTGTCATTTGAATGGTCTTCTGTTTCTTGGATCCTTAACAGCTAGCTCTGTACTGTGTTTCCATTCCAGTTTTTTCAGTCTCTATTTCCTCTGGATTATTTGTTATATCTTGTCTTATTTAAATTTTTGTAATGGGGTATCCTGGCTGAAATTTGACCAAAGATTTGTGAAATGTTGAGTAACAGCTGGGAGAAAATAAAAGTCACAAATATTTATGGCTCTCAAGAGCTGGAGGCATCAACAATCTTTTGAAATAAATTCTCTTTAATAAAAAAAGATAAATAATCAGTATAGGTATTTTATTTATATAAAAGTAGAGGCAGTACCCACCTATTATTCTTGTGAAAAACTAAAGAAACAAATCACTTGTATGCAGCTTTTTTAAACTGAAAATTCTCTTTCTATAATGTAAATTGTTGTTTTGGATGCGTCAATGTTGTGCCTAAGCAAGTTTTATTTTATTTTATTTTTTGGCTTAATTTGGAAATGGGAGAATTTTCTCCCTACTTTTTTTCCATGTGTGGGTATTGAGTGTACTCCATGTGTAAAGTTTTGCATGTTCTTATGGAGATGCTTATCTGTGTGGATGTGTGATAACCAGGTGTTTACAAAGAGATGAGAAGCTGGGATGCAGAGAAGCACAGGAGGATATGTGGGCCTGAACTTCATCTCAGTCTGGAGGAGAGAGTGTAAAAAAATTGGTCCAACAAGACAACTTGCCTGGAATCTTCTCACATGTCAGTGTCCAGAAAAACACACACCCACAAGAAGGATGAGGACCTGTTTGAGATTAATGGAGACTAAAAAGACATGATTATTAAATACATCAAATGAATGAAAATTTTAAAAATCTATGAGGAACATTATTGATACAATTGGCAACATTGAATACAGACAGTCAAATTTCCCAAATGTGATAAATGTATTGTGATTATGTTGAAGAATACCCTCTTAGCAGGTATATGCCAAAATGTTTAGAGATGAAGTGTTATATACTGCCTGCAATCAACTCTCAAATGGTTGGGAAAAAAAATTGTGTATAGATAGAAAAAAATGTGGCAAAATGTTAACAGGTAAATCTAGATGTAGGGTATATTGATGTCATGGTACTATTTTCTAGCAAGTTTTCTGTAAGTTTGAAGTTTTTTCAAAATAAAAAAAGTTGGAGAAAATAAAAATAAAATGGAAAGAATTTAGCTTGTGGTTGCTGAATCTGGATTAACTGCTGATATTCTACATATGGCAAATGACTCTGCGTTGGGAAAACAGGGTACATGGAACCACTGTGTTTTCAAGTGATTATCCAGTTGTGGAGAGAGAGTTAGGACATATTACCGACGATGGTAGGGGTAGTATTTTCCATGAATAGAGCAAATACTTCTTCTGTAGGTTTTCCCGGGAAGAAGTATAAGGTAGGAGAAGAAATGAGCACATGGAAGGCAGACTTTCGAGTGCGAAGGATAAATGTGGGAGGTAGGATCTGACATTTCACAAAAGGAGCTAGTACATGCAGGTGTACCTGGGTGGGATTACACTGGCCTCTGCCACACGGAGTCAGCCTTTTAGCCAAGCCTGGAAGTGCCATGGGAATTCTGAGCTTACAGGCTTGAGAATATTTACATCTACTGTTAAACCTTCCTCAAAGTCTCCTGAAATGACAGACTGAGCTCTGCAATGGGGACATAAGTGTGGCCTCTTTACACCCGTCCTAAGCTAAGCGGTGGCAGTGGTATGGCTTGAAGAAGATCATTTGCTCTTAGAACTGCTGGAGGCCATCAGTAAAAGACTTGATGCTGGGGCTCCACAGCTGCATGAACTGACACAGAACAAAGGGAGCGACCACCTCCACTGGAGACTCACCAGAGATGGCGGGGAAGGAATCCTTGAAAGATCGTGTAAAATCTACCATTCAACTCAGCTGGGTTTTGGGGCCTTTGTGATTTGGACCATTGATGAAGACACAATTTTTTTTTTTTTGTGAGGAAGATCAGCCCTGAGCTAACATCCATGCTAATCCTCCTCTTTTTTTTTTTTTTTTTTGCTGAGGAAGACCGGCTCTGAGCTAACATCTATTGCCAATCCTCCTCCTTTTTTTTCCCCCAAAGCCCCAGTAGATAGTTGTATGTCATAGTTGCATATCCTTCTAGTTGCTGTATGTGGGACGCGGCCTCAGCATGGCCGGAGAAGTGGTGCATCGGTGCGTGCCTGGAATCCAAACCCGGGCCGCCAGTAGCGGAGTGCGCACACTTAACCGCTAAGCCACGGGGCTGGCCTGAAGACACGATTTTAATGGTAGTCTTGGTTCACATCTAATGTTTATATTTGAGTTAGTGTCACATCTATTCTGCTTGAGAGTAAGATTCTTTCGGGCAGCAATCATAACTTATTTTTCTTCTTACTTCTAACTGCAATTGTTTTATTATATTTTATCTGGTATATATTGACAGACTTTCTCCTTGACCAAACTTTGGACCATCTGAGCCATCTTCTCAACTAGGCCCAAACCTTTGGGCATCTGTGTTCCTCTTTGCATTGTCAAGTTTTAGCAAAAATCCTGCTAGATCAGTTTAGCCAGAACTCCCACCCTTCATATCTGATCACCTTTGATCAAATTCTTCATCCCCCAGTATTCCCCAGGTAATATCTGATCACTCTGGCCTGCCTTCAGCAAGAATCCTGTCAGCTTGGTTAGCCAGAATCCCTCCTCACCCCTGATGCTTCCTCTTAGTAATCTTCCATCCGCTGAGCACCACCCTGATCCTTGGCTTTAAATCTCTACTTGTTCTTGTTGTATTCGAAATTGAGTCCAGTTCTATACTGAGGTCTCTTTTCCCCTACTGCAATAGTTCTTGAGTAAAATATGTTTTTACTGCTTTAACTACTGTCCAGATGTGTTTTTTCTTTCACAGTATTAAATAAATATTTGTTGAGTGGAACCACTTTGCATTTATTACCATCTGTAAACACTGTTTAAAATACCATAATATCCTAAGCCATCTTGCTTTCTATATAAACAATAAATTCTTGGGCCCTACTACCATGTAAACAATCATATTCTCTGATTTTTTAGGCTATATTGATGCTTTCTGAACAGCACACTCTGTCAAGGGTTTCTCTTCCATGCAGAATCTTTACCTATATTCCTGAGTTTGCAAACCGAATGTTGATGGAAGCTTCTAAAGCCTGAGTGGGAGCTGAAGTCTCTGCATCGATCAGCACGCCTTTTAGAACGTACATTTCCTGCATCCTGATGACCCTGTTGGCAACGGATCTCTCTCTTTAAATTATGAACAGTACTTATATGAGAAGCTGCTCCCTTAATTTGTGAGCTGCACTTCAATGGGGCTATTATAAATGTAGAATTTGGCTTGGTCGTGCAAGGCGTTTCATTGAGAATGATGCAGAGTGCCATCTCCCCCCAAAATTGGGGTCAGTGTCAATAGTGCCCCTCTGCCAAAGCATTCTCATATCTTCTGCAGGCTGTTGATACGAGATAGTGCTGGTAAGAAATATACTTCCAATAGTCCACATAGTCATCAAAGTTTTAGTTCTAGATGAAGCAGAGATGGTAGTGAGGCCTAATCTCAGTACTTATTTGTACCTTATAACTAACAAACCCTAAAACAGTTTCTTTCCATTTAGTGCTTTTTATTCTGTCTTAAGATGGACTGAGAGGCTCTTAGCATACAAATTTTAGGAAATAGGTCAATTGATATTAAACTCTCCAATACGCCCCAAAGCTATTATTTTAAGTACAGATTCTGCTCAAATTCCAGAATGGAGACTATATTCAGTTTTATCTCATTATATAATCTAGATTTATTTTTAATGGGATTTTGTTCTCTTTGCTAGAAAATTGTGTTTGTGTGAATTGACAGTGGAACTTACCAAAACCATGTTTCTTTCCAGAAAAAGATGATCTGGATCAATTCCACACTGTAAACCTCAACAGCCAAGGGATTTTAATGCAGACAAAACAACACCAAGCATTTAACCTGGAATGCTTGAGAAACGTACTCTATAAACTTCCTTAAAGTGATTCTTAAAAGGAGCATTCATTGGACAGACATTGAAATGCTGACCTGCTTTTGTGTGAGGAGAGGGTCTCAGCTTGTGTATGATTAACTTTCAGTTTCTTTTATTTTACTTATTTATTTATTTTTTTTGCGAGGAAGATCAGCCCTGTGCTAACATCTGCCAATCCTCCTCTTTTTTTGTTGAGGAAGACTGGCCCTGGGCTAACATCCGTGCCATCTTCCTCCATTTTATATGTGACACCACCACAGCATGGCTTGCCAAGTGGTGTGTCCGTGCGCGCCCAGGATCCGAACTGGCGAACCCCGGGCCGCCACAGTGGAGCATGCGCACTTAACCACTTGAGCCACTGGGCGGCCCAGTTTATTTGTTTTTGTCAGGTGAACATTTCCTTCAAATAAACACTTTCAAGTGGCTTCTGATTTAATTCATGGATAGTAGCTCAATTGTTTAGGATACCAAGCAAACAAAGTGTGTGTGTATGCATCTGTATATTTATCTATCATCTATCTATCTACTATCTATCTATCTATCAATCATCTATCTGTTTCATCATTTTCCAAGATCACATACTGAAGAATTGACTGAAGTAACTAAAGTGTTATAGAGTATCATGACATGAAAGCCACATAATGTGATATGAATGACCAATAGCAATTTGTACATATAAAATATAAATTTATACTTAAATATATATATATATTTTAAATTTGTTTAAGAAATATGTGCATGCTGGAAAATTTTTAGAATGCTATTTATCAAGCAGAGTGCCACTGAGTAATAGTTAGAACCAAGTTACTTTTTGATTGTCACTAAAAAAACATATTTTAAAAATGAGGGGCCAGCCCATGGCCTAGTGGTTAAGTTCAGCACGCTCTACTTCGGCAGTCTGGGTTCGGTTCCTGGGTGTGGACCTATACCACTTGTTGGCGGCCATGCTGTGTCAGTGACCCACATACAAAATAGAGGAAGATTGGCACAGATGTCAGCTCAGAGTGAATCTTCCTCAAGCAAAAAAAAAAAAAAAGAGAGATTATTTATTTGAAATAATGATATTGTTAATTTAAGAGAAAAGTTAAATACTCTAATTTTATATTCCAATTTCAAAATTTGAGTATTTCTGACTCCAAGCAAGATAGGTCAAAGGAGACTATGGAGAGATCATGGAAAATCCAGATACATATTCTATCAACCATGCAGTACAATGTATGTGCTTGGGGACTTAAAAGAAAAAAGACATAGCTCCTCCCTATAAAAGGTTTACAACCTATGTAGTGGATTCTTGCCTATAAATATAGAATGAAATTATTTATCTGGTTGTATTAAATATAACAGTATGTCATGTCTTCGCTGCTACCTATTCCTAGGGAAAAATGAGGGACACTCTTCTGACTTTCAAGGTCAAATATATACTAGTTTATTCACTGAAATTGATGCATTCAATAGACTTCTTCAGATGTTCTAGTTAGGATATTTTAGTTGAAGGAAACAGAGACTCACTCAAGTTGTCTTAATAATGAGGGATTTATAGTAAGGAAACATCAAGGGCAATTAGAGAGACAGAGATGGAATAGGCTTCCAAGAATGGAAACCATGGTACAGCTGGGCATCATACGAATGGAACTTGATCCAAGGCAGCACTAATAATTTCAGCAGCAGAAGGCCATGAATTGTCAAGAGCTTGACTGTAGTATTCTGTTCTTTGTATTGACTTGTGTATTCTTTTCACTACTCTGTCTTCTAACTCTGCTTCCTCAAAACTTCAGCCAGCTATGATCCTTTATGATGCCAACTCTAAACACTTCTTGGTCCCATCTAATCCTCTTGGCTTCTCCTTATTCTTCTCAACAGCTATAATTCTTAGAGTTAATGCTTAATTTCTCTTGATATTTAAGAGATAAAATTCTTAAGATCTAGAAGCTTATAGGGCTTTTCTATTAGGATGCTTATTTTTCTTTTATTGATTTTTAATATATCATTTTAATATATCAGAGTTAGCCTTGGTTTTTAGTTTAAAGATAGTTTTCCCAAGTTATTATTTACTTTTTCATTTGGATCAGTGTTTTATAACATACTCTAGTTTTAAATCTTTATTTGTCAAATCTATCCATCTCTTTTTCCTAGATTTTGCTTCTGTTACAGGCTCTGAAATGTCTTCTTCTCTACAGAATTATGTAATTATTCTCCATCTATTTTTTTTTTTTTTTTTGAATTGTGGTCTACAGATCACCTAAGCAGAATCACCCAGGTTTGCTTATTTAAAATGTAGAATCCTGGTGCCCTACCCCAGACGTATTTTATTAGATTTCTTTTCAAGGTGAGGCCTAAATAATCGGCATTTTTTTTGTGTGTGTGAGAAAGGTCAGTCCTGCGCTAACATCCATGCCAATCCTCTTCTTTTTGCTGAGGAAGACCGGCCCTGAGCTAACATCTATTGCCAATCCTCCTCTTTTATTTCCCCTTTTTCTCCCCAAAGCCCCAGTAGATAGTTGTATGTCATAGTTGCACATCATTTTAGTTGCTGTATGTGGGACGCGGCCTCAGCACGGCTGGACAAGTGGTGCGTCAGTGTGCTACCGGGATCCGATCCTGCGCTGCCAGTAGCGCAGTGTGCGCACTTAACCACTAAGCCACGGGGCTGGCCCCTGTAATATGCATTTTTTAATCAAGAAAAAAGGTTGATCATTTTGCATATTACAATTTGACATAGTTGATAGATTTTTCTGATACTTCATTAGGACTACAAATTACTTTTAAACAATTGTAAAAAGAGATTATTATTTGAAAAGGTTCTGCAAAACAGAAGTATGTAAAATAAAAGTGCAAGTTATCTTCCAGTCCCTTTTTTGGGGATAAAGACTATTATTAATAAGTTTGCTTTGAATTCTGCAGGACGTACCTTCTATCACAGTGAAATTTTGATTATGTCTTACAAATTGGGACTGTATGATCTTGTAGACCAAGAACTGGTTTGTAAACCTATATAATTATTTTTGATTTTAACAGAAATCTAACAAAAAATAGAAATATGGGTTCTTTTGTACAACTTAAAGATTCTTCAGCAATAATATAAATTATGTATCATACGATGCTCTAAAACTAATAATAAGGATATTTAGATATATATATAGTATAAAATTTTAATGCAGCTTGCTTTATGTTATTTAAAAATTCCAAAGGAAATATTGCAAAGTATTCATTATAACATGAGCTGAACTTAGTAGTAAAGCTATTCATATTTTATTTTCTGTCATGCCAAGTTCTTTGCAAATTGTTATAGAGTATAAATTACTTGAAAAAACTCTGGTCTTCTGCAGTTTGATCTTGTTGATAAAATTTTCAAAAGACATTGAAGGTCCTCAGAAGTAGCAGTTTTACATCAAGTGCAAAAATACATGTTAATCGTAGATGACAGTTTGTCTTTTATCATGGCTTCCCATGTATTATTGAACTTGATTTTGAAGATGAGCAGGCTGTCTTATTCTATTGTCTGACCAGGAAGGAATTTATCGTCATTAGGTGTAAAGCAATGAATCTTTTCTTTAAAGTTGAATGTAGGCTTTTTTCAAACACATTTAGTATTTAGTATTAACACTATTTTAATTGTACTATGTTAATTGGATTCTGTGATGTTGATTTTCCAGTGATGTATTAACTCATTAAAATACTTTCTACTGGAAATTGATCTTGGGCCTAACCTCTGTGTATGTTAGAATACAGGGGCTTTTCAGTCCTTGGCCTTTCTGACTATTCACTGAGACTGTGGAATTTATACAAAAGAGAGCTCACAGCTGTTCTACACCAAATGTTTATCTACCTACAAGCCTGGTGGTGAGACTCAGGGCTAATTGTTCAGACTCCTCTTCTGCATCTACACTTGTTCCCTAGGCAATAATCTCATCCAGCCTCGGAGCTTCAGATTTAGCTTTATGTCAATGACTCCCAAATTTCCCAGGCAGTTAAGGGCTGAGTAATCAATGCTATAGCCCCCTGGGTAGAGTGAAGGACCCCAGTGAGAACCTTCCTGGCAGAAACTTTCCATGAGAGTTTCTAAAGGAAAAGTTTCTAGGGATTTTTTGCCATCTTGTGGGAAGAACTGACTGAGAATGAAACCAACACAGGGAAAAGCACTGCTAAGAGGTGGATAAAGATGGATTTTCCATTAATTCAACTGAGCACATAAGCCCAAACAAGCTTACTCCCAGCCTTTTCAGTAACCTTTTTATTCCTACAAGCCAAAATTACCTTTATTTGCTTAAGCCATTTTTAATTGGATCTCTATTCTTTGCAAATGGACAATGACACAGAAAATACTTAAGTAATATCAAATGGTAAAAACCTACATAATTTTTAAATTTCTAATATTATTTCAAATAGTAAAGCACATGAAAAACCCGTAAAAATCTAATTCTCTTTGAGAAATAGAATTATGAGTGTTTTTATTTACTAACTTTTTTAGTCTTCAAATTTTCTACAATAAGCATCTGTTATGCTTATAATTAGAAAATGCTGTAAATCTAATTTTATAAAATCTAGCTTTTCCATGATTATGTTTTTGTGTGTGTGTGTGTGTGTGTGTGTGTGTGTGTGTGTGTGAGGATGATCAGCCCTGAGCTAACATCCATGCCAATCTTCCACTTTTTTGCTGAGGAAGACTGGCCTTGAGCTAACATCCGTGCCCATCTTCCTCCATTTTGTGTGGGACACCGCCACAGCATGGCCTGACAAGCAGTGCATCGGTGCGCACCTGGGATCCGAACCTGGGCCACCAGCAGCAGAGCACACACACTTAACCGCTATGCCACAGGGCCGGCTCCTTTTCCATGATTATGGATGCTCTTATTTTCTCCATATCATTACTGACAAATATTTTCTGTGCTTAGATATGGTTTTGCTTGGGAATTCAATCTAATGGATTTATTTTTATTAGATGCATGATTTTGAGATCATTTTAAAAGAAAAATATATACCTGTCTAATAGCTTTACATCAATTCATAAAGATTTTTGTTTCCTATTTTAATTGTGTGTTTTGTTTTATAATTCTCACCTCTAAAATTCTAAATATTTTCTTTCTTTCGTTGCCTATAGATTATCTTTCTACTGCTTGTTTTAGGATGTTCTAGTGCATATAATTTTCTATTTCTCTTTCCTTTTAATATGTGACATAAGTGTACTTTCTTTTAACTGTTGCTTTAAGTGCATTGAAAGCAATATCTTGTGAATATCCCCATGAATAGTTGTGATGGAAGTGAACAGTTATTGCTATTCTAGGTGCTGCTACTACTGTCTCTGTAAAAAAATTAGGTTTTTAAACCTTTGTGTTCTGAAAAAATTTGCAGAAGACTCAAGCATGATGTCAGTTGCCTCCTCTTTCAGCTGGTCTTACAATTTACCCAAAATTATCATATTAAAACATAATCCAATATTGAACAAATTTTATATCTAAATACACAGGGACTGTATGATTCATTGTAGATGAGTTTTGTACACTATGTAGGTATTGGAAATTGCAATGTGAGTAGCTAATGCATAAATGTACAAGTAACATTAATAAACATGAGGCATTTGTGTGTTAAAGCGCCATACAACAACAGATATTTTCTTTCTAGTATTGGGAAAGAGTTTTTTTTAGCTTAGAAGTTATTTTCTTTTCCCAAATACCAGAGTGGTCTTCAGCAGTAAGAAGAGAAACTCTCCTTGGGAATTCTCGGGCAGCTGCTCAGGAACACTTGGCTGAGGTGGAATTGGAAAAGAATAGCATCTATGGGAAATTTGCCAATCTACATATCTTAGGGTTATAGGAATGTAGTTGAGAATGTTTCTACATTAAAGTCAGCTTGGATCAATTACAAAAGAGACTGAAAATTCTCTGAGATTTGTATAGAAGCTCTTATAAAAGGAAGTAATTAGCCTCACATGAACCAGTTTGGGAACAGAACAGGGTTAATGGGTGGTTTTAAAAAAAAAGAAAAGAAAAAGGTAAAAATAACAGAAGCAGATCTGGACCAGACCTGGGACAGAGAGGTTCCCTTGGAGCCTCCTAAGAGTTTCACTATATCTTAGAGTACAAGGGCTGGTCATTCACACTAGAACCACATACTAGTCTTAACTGCTTTTATATTATTTGTTATTATTGTCATGCTTAAGACTACCTAGTTCATTCCATAATATGTGTTCAATTCTTCTGAACCTTTTTTTTGGCCCAAATTATCAGAGCTTCAGGGATTGTTAAACTTAACAGGAAGAAATTAAATTTCCTTCAGTTTAGCAGAACAAATATTTCTTAAGGGCTTAGTAAATGTCAGGCACCGTACTCAGTGAGGAAGGTGAGTAAGACATCACTTCTCACCTGGAGGCACCCAGGCAGCATAATGCAGCAGACTAGGTAGCATGAAAATGAGATAATACAAGTTCAGTTCATCTAGCCCTCAGTGGGGCAGGGGTCAAGGACAGGAGGACAGGTAAAGCTTGCTCAGGAGGTGATGCTAGAGCTGAACATTGAAGAGTAAGAGTGTGTTATGCAAATAGTGGGGGTAGACGTGGCTGAGACTGGAGCAGAATGAAAGGTGGAAGAATGTTCTAGAATCAGAGAATGGGATTAGAAAAAGCATGGCAAGATCCTGCTGCTGTTAGTGAACAGGCCAGACAGGCAGCATAGCTTCTGTGACGTTTAATTTTTAAAGATGAGGAGTATTTATTCATCTTGATTCAAGTCTCCATTAATTGCTAACATTAGAAGTTTTGCTTTTTTTTTTAAACACTTGATATTTCTTATACATTGGAAGCCTAGGTTCAGTGTAATATTAATGGTTTGTAATGATGTGGTTATATAATCACCTAAAGTTTGAGATTCCTGATTAATGAATTTTTCTTGATTTTCTTAAAGTGTGTGTACTGTTATTTCTGTAGTTTTGTTAAAGTTGTTCTTCATGTATCTTAGCCCACTTTAATTGTAATGTCTCGAGATCTTTGTAAATCAAAGTGTGTGTGTTTTAAAATCTTATTATCTCTTTTTTTTTTTAAAGTAAAACTATTGGTTAGACTTTGGAAATAGACACATTTGCAAAAGAAAGATATTAGAAGCTTAACAAATTAACGTATTATCAATAATTATTAACATTTACTTCTTTTTAATATAATTCTGTGCTTTCAAAAATGTGGAAATATACTCTTGATACTATGTAATATATTTGCAAAAGCAAGTAGAACTCACTCATTATAACAGACATGGTAGAGGAAAAAAAAGGAAACTGAATCAAATTCCATAACCTGGGTATTTTTGTAATGCTGATGAGCAAGAAATGTCAAAAAAATATTACATACTTCTGAGTTTGCCCAAAGCAGCAAATCTCTCAGTCCCAGTTTGTCTTTTCTAGGCTCTGGTTTTCCTCTTTTTTTTTTGCTCTCTTCTTGTCATCAGCATATGAGAGATAAATCCTTAGCTGTTTCGGAATTTCACACTTTCTGTGAGTCTCTTTACACATAAAATAATTTTCTTTGAGTAACACTATGGAAGAGGAAATCCTCTATGGTGCTTAAAAATCAGAATCTATCAGAATGTTGGCTACTGCTTTTATTTCCAACAATTTTTCTTAATGTCTCACATTCTATTTCTTGAAATACTGTAATTTAATTATTTTGGTACTATAGGGATCTCTTTTGATTAGCATTGATCTGTGACTCTTGTCAATCTTTGGAAGTACATTGAACTTAATTACAAATACATAAACTTTTTTGTAATATATTGTCATTGGGACTTTCTGTCTTCAGTGATGTAGGTTTATGCCAAATGATTTCATATAAAGTGCCTGGATCTATTTCTTCTCTTTGTTCTTCCTATCTGCAAATATGCAGACAAGAATTAGTTTGTATATTTTTATAGTTTCCCGTCTTTAAGGTTAGATTCGCTCTCTTCCTAAGCCACTTAACGTAACTCCATTGCTTCATTTATCTTTGCAGCTGTAACCAAAAGCTCTGAGTGCTTTATTTCCTTACTTTAAATGGATTGGGAAGCTTTCAGTGACAATAGGTTAGCTTTATCAACTGTATTGTCTACATTCTGATAATTCCGCCATTGCCTCTTCTGTGGACTAGCCATGGTTGTGTGTAAAGGGAGAATCTATTGTATTTACTTCAAAAAGAATAAGACTGTTTTGAATATTTTATGATAACAGTGTTCCTTCTGAGTTTTATACGGTTGCTTTACTCTTCTAGAATTATCTAACTTTGTGTTTTGCAAAAACTAAAGACCCTGGCACAGAATATTTTTAACCAGAGTATTAGAAATAAATTACTCAACTTGTATTACATTTTTTCCTATTCTTTGAGAGAAAATTCAGATTAAAACTGAATGAAAATGAAAATTTCATGTTGCTGGGGTCTGGAGATTATTTCTGATGGCAATTTTTTAATGGTCTTTATTTTAAAAGAAAAAGAGATGAGTACAGTTTTGATATATAAGAGTTTAAGGAAGAAGAGGTCAGAGGCAAGGGGCTAGTGAGGGTGATGAGGAATGGGGACCAGGCAAGAAGGTGCTGGACTGGGAGATTCAGATGGTTTCTGAGCTAGAACAACAAGGATGGTCCTATAGTTGTAAATGGTGGCCATAAAAATGCTGGAACCTGTAAGTCCAGGGAAGAACTAATGAGGGATAATATTCCCCTATAAGTTGTTCCAGTCAAGTACCCAGAAGTAGTGTTGCACAGAGGGCCAGCTATGGCACCAAAGCTTGGAGCAACCCAGCTGAACAGGCTGTTGATCATATTCCTGAAGTATATTGTCCTGGCTATGCCTTAATATCTCACCCAGCCTTCTTCAATCGATGCATGGGTGGCATCGGCATCCTACTATTGATTTAAGTTCTCCAAAACCAACTTTTGAGATGCCTCGTGTATACATACCAGGCATTTTAATTGTTTTTCTTATTTGTCATTGTATCCCTACTGCCAAGCTTAGTGCACTGGACAAAGGGAGTGTTTAATAACTACTTGAATGAATGAATGAATGAGAGACCCTTTGGATATCTTGATTGGTGGGAGAAGGCAGAAGATCTCCTATTTATGTGTTACGACATAATGGAAAACATTAGAAATCTCCAAGCTGTGTATAGATATTTATGGTTTAATTTATCCTATTTATAGTTTAATTTGGGCTCTTTCTTTTCCCAACACACACACACATCCTTTCACATCCCTCTCTTCCCAGTACAGGTTTGCACAGTGTCCTTCTGCACTTCATGTCTTGACCTTCCCAGAATGACCCTCTGCCTACACCACTCTCTCCTACTGTCTCTTTAATTAAAATTTCCAAAATATCATTACTGAAAGTCCTGTAAACTAACTTACACTAATATAAAATAAAATGAGTTTAATATACTACTTTGTCTATGCATAGGAGGGATTAAGTTCAAATAAAAAACATGAATTTCAACAGACAAATTTGAGAGTTCTGAGAAGAATACTTGAGCAAGAAGTATTTTCCAGAATCCTTAAAAGATATTAATTTTTTAATTTAAAGAATATGGAGTGTCTTCCAGTTTTCTATCACCGCGTAAAAAGCCACTCCAAAACACAATAGCTTAAAATAAAACTGTATTATTATCTCTCACATTTCTGGGCGTTGACTGGGTCCCACTGGGCAGTTGTCCCTTAGGGTCTCTCACATGGTAGGACCGGAGTCACTGAAGCTTTGGCTAAGCTAGGTATTCAAGATGGCTCATTCACAAGGCTGGCAAGTGATGCTGTCTGTCAACTGGTTGCTCAAGAGCAGAGCTCCTACACACGGACTTGTCTTATAGTTTGGGCTTCTCACAACATAATAGCTGAATTTCAAGGGGGAAAGTCCCAAGAATGAGCATTCCAAGAAGCCCAGAAAGAAACTTAGCCTCAGAAGTTTCCCAAACATCACTTCCATAGAATTTTATTAGTCGGATAATAGAATCTGGCCTGATTCAAGAAGAAGGGAATTAGACTCAACCATATGATGTAGGCATGACATGTGAGTACGAGGAGGAACAGAATTGATGGTGGCCATATTTGGAGACAACCTACCACAGGGGACATCAGGTATGAAGACTCAACTTAGTTTCCTACCAATTCCTCACCTGCAGTTACCATCACTGAAGTTTGGCAGCACTTAGGATTACCCACTTGCTGATAAATAAAATGATTTAAAAATCAGATGCTGCCACTTATTTATTAATATATCCTTTTAACAAGTATTTATTGTAGACATAAAGTGATAGAGTATGGCCTCTTAAAGTTTATAATATGGGAGGAAAAAGAATAAAAAGCCAAATCCCATCCCTCAGAAATATTCACTTCTATCATTTGGTGAACCTAGCTATCTCTCTCTTTTTCTTGTTATATATATAATTATGTTCACATTATTTATCTATGTATTTGTATAATTTCACATCAATATATGCACATTAAACATGCTACTTTATAACTTTTTTTAGGAAATGATTTATTGTGGAATATAATTCCAGGTCAATAAAACTATAGCAATGATACACAATGGGTGTTCTTTGGACCGCTGGTGGTTCCATGGACAGGTTAGCATTTGTAATAAAAAAATTAATTTGTTTTCAAATGTATTATAAATTTGAACTCTAAGATTGATTATGATTTTCATAGAAACCTTATTATGTTCTTAATAAAAATTAATGTTCTCAAGTTTTGTGCATATACTTAAGGACTATGTTGGCAACTTGTCTCAGCTTACATTAAATTAAGAGAGTGTAATTCCCAGAGAAATTATTTTCGTAGCATTTGCATATTAATGTTTACATTTATTAAGTTTGCAAACTTTGTTGGTTTCTTTGCATTACAACAGATCAATGGGTCAAAAGTGGTGCATTGATGAGTAAAAAAAAGTGATGAAAATGGGAACAACAAAACTAAAAATAAAAATAATGTAATAATTTTAAATCCAATAGCCCAGTGTATTATTGTGGTTGTTGTTTTTTTGTGAAGAAGATTGGCCCTGGGCTAACATCCATGCCCATCTTCCTCTACTTTACATGGGATGCTGCCATAGCATGGCTTGACAAGTGGTGTGTCAGTCTGTGCCCGGGATCCAAACCTGCAAACCCCAGGCAGCTTAAGAGGAGTGTGCACACTTAATCTGCTAGGCCACCAGGCCAGCCCCCTTGTTGTTGTTGTTTTTAAACTAGGTCAGTCTCTTTATAATCGCAGGGAGTGTACTTGTGCAAGAGATTGGGAAGACTCAATGGAATTGTTCAGAGGGTGCAGTAGAAGAAATTGAGATTTTGGAGGTGGTTCAGTTTCTGGTGATACAAAGGTCTGGTGAAGTAAAGACAAAGGTCATTGAATCTGAGGAGAATGTTGTGCGCTGAGAATGGTGACAAAAATTTGTAGTGAAGAGGAATATTCTGAGGTAGGAGCTAAAATTCAATTGCTTTGAATAGTTCCTCCAGAACAATGTTAAATGATCTTGAGGATAAGGAAAAGAACTGTTTTATTCCTAACTTTACTAGACATGCTCCTAGATATCACCCTTAAACATGGTGCTAAGCATTGGTTTGAAATCTGCCTTTTTAAGAAAATATAGTATTTCTACTTTTTAAAAAAATCAGGCTTTTTTGGCATTTAGTTATAAGTTCATGTGTATTTTTCTGTTGATCTTTTCATATTCATTAATATTTGAAATATGTTCTCTCAATATCACTTCCTATCTTTCTATCTTACTTTCACTAGTTGCTTGAGTCCGACAATCTTTTGATCCCCACCAGGACCTGTAAACTGTTGATGAAGTCACCTTTCCATGCTCTTCATACTTCGGTTAGCAAGTATTTGGTCCTGTCCAAAGTGTCCATAAGCATATTTGCTCCATGCCAAATGGATCTACACAGGACCAAATACCAAGGACCTTTTGGTGTGGACCCAATGTCCCTATGGACGTTTTGGAGAGGACCAAATATGATCAAATATCAAGGTCATTTCGCTGTGGACCCAATGTCTCATAGATGTTTTGGACAGGACCAAGTGGTCCTGCAAATATCAAGGGCATTTTGTCATGGACCTAATGTCTTAGAGATGTTTTGGACAGGAACAAACGTCCTGCAAGTCATCCCTCTCCTGTCATCAATACCTTCTTTAAATTCCATAGGCAATCATTATAATCACATCCTTGCTTGCAAGTTTAACTTCCTTGGTCTTTCTCTGCCTATCACACCAATCTGGCAAAACACCAACCCAGCTTAAAGCAGATCTCCACATATATATGTAATGATATTGATATTAAAATAAAGTTGAGAAAAAATGTTAGTCTTGGAAAACTATGTGGTAAGATGACACTTTTGTGAATCTCAAAAACAAGCAAAGGCAAGCAATCACTTAAGAATTCATTCACAAAAAACAACAAAGAGGGAGAATTACCATCACAAAACTCAGGATTGTGGCTACCTGGTTGGAGGTGAATAGGGAGAGGAACAAGCATGGGCAAGGGCACATTATTGGTGTTCTCTTTCTTGATTTGAACGATGAGTTCATAGGTTTTTATTTATTTTTATGCATTATAATTTACATATATATTACACATTTATATATATAAAAAGACATTAGATAATATATTCAGACGAAAATTTGAGAGAGCTTTATAAATCCTTAAGAGTTTTGAAATTCATTCTACGAACAATATAGACTATTTTAAGAACGGGTATGAAATGATAATACATGCGCTTTCAAAACAGTATCACTCTGTTAGCAATTTGGGAAATGAATTAGAAAGGGTAAGAATAGACGCAGAAAGACTTAAATTTGTTAGAATAGGGCAGGGGAAAACTGGAGGGCAGCACTGAGGAGAGAGAGAAGTGGCTGATATGTTTGCACCTCTTCTAGTTGGAATCACATTTCTGTTACAGGAACGAAGGACAGTTGTTCATGGTGTTTCATTCTTTTAATACACTGCTCTAATTTATTCATGAATGAAAAATTCTACGTCTTTATTTACAGAATTAGATTGTTTATAGTTAGTTTTATTTGTATTATCTTTGTGAGATTTTAATATCATTGTTACCTCACATTGATTTTTTAAAAAAGGAAACATATCTATGATCAGGAACAACTTAAATACTAATTAAATACGTTTTTTGAAAAGTTTGAAAGACTTCTTTCAGCACTATTTCTTTTTTTATTTAATTATTTTATTGAGGTCATATTGGCCTATAACATTGAGTAATTTCAGGTGTACATTATTATATATCAGTTTCTGTATAGACTGCATCATGCTCACCCCTAATAGTCTTGTTTTTAATCCATCACCATACATATGTGCTCCCTTACTCCTGTCACCCTCTCCCTCACTCCCTTCCCCTCTGGCAATCACTAATCTGTTCTCTTTATCCATGTGTTTATTTTCCACATATGAGTGAAATCATACAGTGTTTGTCTTTCTCTGTCTGGCTTATTTCGCTTAGCATAATACTCTCAAGATCCATCCATGTTGTTGCAAATGACACGATTTTGTCTTTTTATGGATGAGTAATATTCCATTGTATATATGTACCACTCTTCTTTATCCATTCGTCCGCTGATGGACATGTGGGTTGTTTCCACATCTTGGCTATTGTGAATAGCGCTGCGATGAACATAGGGATGCATAAATCTCTTTGAATTGTTGGCTTCATGTTCTTTGGATAAATACCCAGTAGTGGGATAGCTGGATCATATGGTATTTCTATTTTTAATTTTTTGAGAAATCTCCATACTGTTTTCCATAGTGGCTGCAGCAGTTTGCACTCCCACCAGCTGTCAGCACTATTTCTAAAGGTGGCTATTTGCCCACATTCCTAAGTCTTTTATGTATATTGGCATATTTAATTTTTTCTTCTTAAGTAGGGTTGCCATATAAAATCCAAACTGCCCAGTTAAATTTGAATTGCAGATAAACACCAAATATTGTTTTAGCATAAGTATGTTCTAAATATTGAATGGGAAATATTTTTATGAAAAAATTGTTATTTGGATTCAAATTTAACTCTGCATCCTGTATTTTTATTAGCTAATTCTGTCAACTGTATTCTTAGATCAATTTTGTTATAAATTTAGACATCTATTTCATCCACATTTAGAACTTTATCATTATAGTGTTATAAAAACGAATTCTCATACAAGCAAGTCAAGTTCCTTTACCTCTATGGTTATTCTCTTTGGCCCTTTCATACTTCATGCATTTGATTTTCTAGTTAGTATACCTAGTGTTTTATCTTTTTCTCCCCTCCACCCCGAAAACCACTATATCAAATTTTTTTTGCTTTCACTAAATCACTGTTATCATTTGAATTGCTTCCTTATACTTCCTTATATTTATTTTCTTTTTTTATGAGAAATAAATAACTTCCATATTACATATAGGTTTTTGGGAGCATCAGAAGCACTCTTCTCTAAAAATATTGTTTGAGTAACTCTTTTTGCAAAAGAAAATGATGCTACATGGTATCTATCTTTAAAATGGAAAACGTTTAGTTAGTAAAAATTTTTTGAAAACAGAAGAGTTATTTCATTTTATGAATGGAGAGAAATCATACATATACATGGAGTTTTCCTCTTGCAGTACAAAATAAGGATATAGTTAAATCTAGTCTCATGGAGAAATTTCTTTGACTGATTAATCAGTTACTTGAAGTTTTTTGTTTGATTTCAACTTCTTCATCAGCTTAAAGGAAGACCTTTTATATCACCTGAACATAGAAAAAGTATTCCTGGTATTTTTTCTGGTGTTTTATTTATAAAATGAAAAGTATTCCACATTTTATTTTAACCAAAGAGGGAATGAGATTTTTAAATTCCACAATTTTCTAACTCAAATTAAATGTTTATCTAATTTAACTTTATTCTTTCTTATTTATTAATGAAAGTTTCTGAGATTATAAACGTTCCCATAAGCTCAATGTTAGCCACGGCCCATGGTTTTTGATGTTTAATATTCTTTTTTTTTTTTTTTTTGTGAGGAAGATCAGCTCTGAGCTAACATCCATGCCAATCCTCCTCTTTTGCTGAGGAAGACTGGCCCTGGGCTAACATCTGTGCCCATCTTCCTCCACTTTATAGGGGACACCGCCACGGCATGGCCTGACAAGCGGTGCATCGGTGTGTGCCTGGGATCTGAACCTGGGCTGCCAGCAGCAGAGCACGTGCACTTAACTGCTATGCCACGGGGCCGGCCCCTAATATTCTTTTTATAATCATTTTCTAAATAATTCCAAAGAGAGGATTTATATTCTTCTTGGCCCCAATATTATTTTAAGGAAATAAATTTTTTCTTAACATTTCTAAGTGGTTGTATTTGTGTTCTTTATATCTTTTTTATTTGTAGATTAACTGCACTGTACTCAGAGTGTGGCTTGCATTTCACTTCCGGGAATTACTTGACATTTTCTTTGTGGCCTAATACAGGGTCAATGTTTGAAATTTTTTATAGGCAATTTAAAAAAGTATATTCTTTATTTACGCAATACAAACTTTCTATAGAGCTAGTCAAACAATGTGTTGTTCAGAATTTTATTATTTCTTGGGTTATTTTTGCTTACTTGTTTTATCAAAGACTGAAAGACATGTCTTACATAATTCTACTAGTATGTTTCTCTTTTTATTCAAACAGTTTTTATTTATATATTTCAATTGCAAAGTAATTTTACCTACCTCAATTACTAGATTTTCCTCACTTTAGCATAAAAATAGACATATTTCCACCACAAGACCATGTACACTTCTAGGACAGACATTGTGTCCTACTTACCTTTTCGTCTCCAGTACCATCGTGCCTGGAAAACAACAGAGAGGAGAAGTTTAAATACATGGTGAATGGCAATATTCTAGGGTTCAAGGTTGTAGAGGATGAAAAACAGTGGCCTCTGGGGTTTATACTCTGAGGAGGACAAAAGTGATTAATTCTCTTCTTACGTGTAGTGCCAACAACCAGGGCACAAACATCTTGCATCTATACTTCCTGTCTAGAACTCTCCTTGTAAATGATACTCACAAGAAATCTTATTTCATGAAAATAAGTATACAGAATTATAGTAAAACTTACTATGAGTAAATTCCCAGTAAAACTTTCCAATTTTCACAGAGCAAGAAACGTTGTCCTCTAAAATAGAAGGATGGTCTATTTTAGGAGCTGTAACATCAGAATCTATAATTTATCCAGTCTATTTTTATCTATAGCATAAACTGTTCTTTTGGAAATTGTTCGAAACAGTTGATATATTGCCACCATTGTAATCATTACTCAGTATTTACAGACCATGTGCCAGGATCTGCTAAAAAACTTCTATATCCTGAGCATGCTAAACAGAGAAAACAGCAGAGCTCAGCCAAATCTTAACTGCCATTTCCCTTCCCTTGGAATCCTACCAAGACTTTGGGAAAAGTCATAATTTGTCTTCAACAATATATCTGTCAGGTTTAACTAAAACCTATGTAAATTACTTATCTATGAGGAAGAAAGAGTAAGTTAGGTTCTCCTTGTTAATTAGTGATGCAGCTTTTAAATTGGATAAATATAATATACAATGAATATTCTGGACATGAAAACTTGCAAAAGCTTTCTTACACATCTTTTCCAAAGGAGAGGCCAGACTGACTTGTCAGTTGGGAGTGCTTTCTGCTGCGTGAGACAGTGGCCAGTAGACATTGGCCTAACCAAAAAGTTTATTCTTTGCATACAACAAGCAGTCTGGAGATGGGAAGTTTGTATTCGTGAAGTGTCTTCATGATGCTGTTAATATCCTGGATCTTTTTATCTTCCCGGTGTGCCCTCCTTAGTGGAAGGAGCTTTTCTTCATGTTGTCATCTAATTACAAAATGGCTGAGGCACCCTCAGCGTACTATCTGCTCTGCAAGCAAAAAGAAAAAAGGAAAGGAAGCAGGAAGGGCTGGCACTTAGAAAAAGCAAAGCTTTCTTAGAAAGCCTCAGTTTATATTCCTATGGCTAAAATTGTGCAGCTTGTACAGTCCTAGCTGTAAGGGAGTCTGGGGAGCTGAATGTTCCTAAGTGGACATATTGCCATAGTGAATAAAACCAGGTTTTCTTAGGAAGAAGAAGAAAGGGACATTTGGTAATCATTAGCAGTTTTCCACAGGGATGTTTCTATTTGTATCGGATAGATCACTGCCTAGCATTAGGTAAATGTTTCTATCTATGCCCTGACAGAAACAGACAGGCAAAGCTGTTGTGATCTCAAAGGGTATCTCCCTGAGAATTTGAGAAAGGTGGACATACTAAGGGAATGCAGCCCTGTGTTGGAGCATATACCTTGGTGAATGTAGCATGACTTAGATTTCAGCCTACACTTACTTGTTTGTGGGGTAGCTGTGTGCAGTGAACAACATGAACAGCTCTACCAGGCAGCATTAGGAACAGAACAGAAGTAAAGTAGGAGGAGGTGATTAGTGATTGATTTTGGCTACTTTGTCATAGATCCAGTTGGTTCTAACTGCTCTGCCCTTGTTTCTTTTGAAAGCAAAGGTAACCATGCTTGAAAATTACAATATTGTCAGCAGAAACTCTGAAGCAGATGTACGAAATATTTTGCATTCTTAGTGAAATTTTTCTAATGGCTTGGAAACTTGATAGCTGATGAGGAAAAGGGAAGGAAAATCTACTTCCTAGGGATATTTAAGTAAAACCTCAAGTCATTAAAAAGAGTTGTCATTGAGTAGGTCATTAAACAAATGTGAAGAGTTATACTAATTATTATAGGAGTATATAAAATGTATATCTCAGGGAAAAAATATTCTCCTGTGCAAGTAGAAAGATATAGTCAAAGCTGCTGAAAAAGAGAATCCTGAGGCTATCATCATTCATCCTTCACTGTCCTGGTGGATTTAGGATACTTTTTTCCCCTCAGCATAGCATAACTTAACAATCTCAAAAAGAAGTGCACATATCTCTCGGCTATGATTGTATTTACTCCATCTCTCCTATTTCATCTGATAAAGATGCTGTTGCCATCATTCTAAATGTGATGGTGTTTGCAGAACATGAGATATGATCCCTCTTTAAATAGAATGCTTGCCAATCATCCTTAACTGTTTTCTTTGGAGGTACTTTGTCTTTTAGGCAGGCTTATCAAGAGTAAGCTCCGCTCTTTCTTTGAAGGTGCCAGATCTTATATTACCTCATTACTCTTTGCCCTGTCCTCAATTCAGCTCAGAATACTTTGTCCTGTTTTTTAAAAAGAAATTTAACAATCAGAATGCATTCTGAGTAAGGAAATAGCCTTCAAGATGCATGCTTTATTTAAATGACCTATCAAACCGTCATAGAAGAGACTTTAAGTAGTTACCTGGCTCAGCTTATATCCTAATTTGATCATTTGCCAAGTGACTGAAATCTGATAGCCATTTTTCTTGTTAATGTTTTTATACAGTCCACAATCTTTCTTGATGTCGTTTTGTGTTAATCATCCTTGTATACGATGTTTTTCATATGTCCATTCACTCCTTCATTCATTATTAATTTCTTGTTTTATTGTATTCAGAAAGTACTCTTTGTAGCAATTCTACTTTATGGAAATTACCAATGCTTTCTTTTTGATGTAATATAAAATCGATCTTTGTGAATGTTGCTTATGTACTTGGGATTAAGGTGTGTTCTTTATTATTAGAGTATAAATTTCAATATACATTCATAAAATCTACTTTATTGATTATATTATCATTGCTCATATTTTTCATTACTTTTGGTCCACTTGTCTTATTGCATCTTGTTAAATAGTCTAAGCTCATTCTTATTTATTGATATGATCTGATGTTTTTGAACTGAACTGTTACATAATTTTATATTATAAATTGCTATATTTATTATGTTTATGTCTTCTGCATTTCTTTCTTTATATGATGTGTTTACCTTTTTCTTTTTAAAAATTGTTTTCAACATCCACAGATCAATGTGATACACTATATTAGCAAAATAAAGGATAAAAATCATATAATCATCTCAATAGATGCAGAAAAAGCATTTGACAAAATTCAACATCCATTTATGATTAAAAAAACTCACAACAAAGTGGGTATAGATGAACATACCTTAACATAATAAAGGCCATATATGACAGCTAACATCATACTCAATAGTGAAATGATAAAAGCTTCTCCTCTAAGATCAAGAATAAGACAAGGATGCCCGCTCTTGCCACTTTTATTCAACATAGTGTTGCAAGTCGTAGCCACAGCAACTAGGCAAGAAAAAGAAATAAAAGACGTCCAAATTGGAAAGGAAAAAGTAAAACTAGCACTACTTGCACTACTATATGTAGAAAACTCTAAAGACTCCACCAAAACAACTATTACCACTAATAAATGAATTCAGTAAAGTTGCAGGATATGACATTAATATACAGAAATCTGTTCTGTTTATATACACTAATAATGAACTATCAGAAAGAGAAATTAAGAAAACAGTCCTATTTACAATTGCATAAAAAAAGAATCAAATATCTGGGAATAAACTTAACCAAAAAGGTGAAAGACTTGTATTCTGAAAACTATAAGACATTGATGAAAGAAAAGTGAAGATGACACAAATAAATGAAAAGATATGCTGTGCTCATGGATTGGAAGAATTAATCTCATTAAAATGTTCATACTACCCAAAGCAATCTACAGATTCAAAGCAATACCTATCAAAATACCAATGGCATTTTTCACAGAACTAGAACAAATAATTCTAAAATTTGTATGGAACCACAAAAGACTTTGAATAGCCAAAGCAATCTTGAGAAAGAAGAACAAAGTTGGAGGTATCACGCTTTCTGATTTCAAACTATACTACAAAGATGTAGTAGTCAAAAACAGTATGCACTGGCACAAAAACAGACACATAGATCAATGGAACAGAATAGAGGCCCAGAAATTAACCCACACTTATATGGTCAATTAATCTATGACAAAGGAGGCAAGAATATACAATGGGCAAAAGACAGTCTCTTCAATAAACGGTGTTGGGAAAACTGGACAGCTACATGCAAAAGAATGAAACTGAACCACTTTCTTACACCATATACAAAAATAAATTCAAAATGGATTAAAGACTTAAATGTAAGATCTGAAACCATAAAATTTCTAGAAGAAAACATAGGCAGTAAACTCTTTAACATAGGTCATAGGGATATTTTTTTGGATATGTCTCCTCAGGCAAGGGCAACAAAAGCAAAAATAAACGAGACTAGATCAAACTAAAAAGCTTTTGCACAGTGAAGGAAACCATCAACAAAATGAAAAAGCAACCTACTGAATGAGAGAATATATTTGCAAATGATATATTCGATAAGGGGTTAACATCTAAAATATATAAAGAACTCATACAACTCAATATAAACAACATAAGCAATCCGATTAAAAAATGGGTGGAGAACCTGGATTGATAGTTTTCCGAAGAAGACATACAGATGGCCAACAGGCACAGGAAAAGATGCTCAACATCACTAATTATCAGGAAACTGCAAATGAAAACCACAATGAGATATCACTTCACGATTGTCAGAATGACTACTGCCAAAAAGTCAAGAAATAACAAGTGTTTGGTGAGGACGTGGAGAAAGGGAAACACTTGCGCACTGTTGGTGGGAATGTAAATTGGTGCAACCGCTATGGAAAACAATATTGAGGTTCCCCAAAAAATTAAAAATAGAACTACCATACAATCTAGAAAGTCTACTTCTTGGTATATATTGCAGAAAACATAATCACTAATTCAAAAAGATATATGCACCCCATGTTCATTGCAGTATTATTTACAATAGCCAAGATATGGAAGCAACCTGAGCATCCATCGATAGATGAAAAGATAAAGAAGATATGGTGTACACACACACACACACACACACACACACACACACAGTGGAATATTACTCAGCCATAACAAAGAATGGAATCTTGCCATTTACAACAACATGGATGGACCTAAAGGGTATTATGCTAAGTGAAACAAGTCAGACAGAGAAAGACAGTGTATGATTTCACTTATATGTGGAATCCCAAAAACAAGACAAGCAAACAAACAAAACAAAACAAAAACAGACTCATAGATCCAGATGCCAGAGGGGAGGGGGTTGAGAGGATGGGCAAAATAGGTGAAATGGATTAAGAGGTACAAACTTCCAGTCACAAAATAAATGTCATGGGGATGTAATGTACAGCAAAGGGAATATTGTCAATAATATTGTAATAACTTTGTATGGTGACAGAAGGTAACTAGACATATTGTGTTGATCATTTCATAATGTATAAAAATAGAAAATCACTATACTGTATACCTGAAACTTATGTCAATTATACTTCAATAAAAAGTGTTTTTTATTTAGGAAGTTTCACATTTTTGTTCCAAGGGTTACCTTTGTACTTAAACTTTATACTTTTAATGTTCTTTACCATAGTTTCTTATATGACCATTTACTATCTGGGTTGTTGGCATTTAGTGTCAGTTTTTAGTGACATCCACCTATTGGCTATCCAACATTCAATCAACTCAATTCAATTCAATCAACTTTTCCCTCTCCTTCTCTTTCCATTTTTTATTTGCAATATTTCTTTTTCAAAACATATAACATTTATGTATTATTCTTTCAATCTTGTCTCTAACCTTTGTTAGATTGGTAATTAAGTATATAATTTTTTCACCGTCAGTTCTTTTGCCAAAGTTTCTCCAATTATCTCTTGGTTGGATGAAGGTCATTCTCTACTACATTTCTCGAGAAGAGCTCTTGGGTACAGAAATGTCCCAGTTACCAAAAGTTTAAAGCTGGTTTTCTATGGGCTTGATACTTGAAGGACAGTTTACCTGGGAATAAAATCTCTGGTTCACACTTTTTTATCTTTGAGTTTCTTGAAAATACTGCTTCATTGTTGCCTTGCTTTCAATATTGTTTCAGAAGTCTGATGCCAGTCTAATTCTCTTTCCCTTGTAAATTCTTTGATAATAATTCCTAGATGTCTAGAGAATTTTTTTTTTTATCCTTAAAGTCTAATAGACTTAATAGCATACGTCACTGAGTTGATTGCTGCAGGCAAATTTTCCCAGCAACTTGGTGGGTCCTTTCAATATGTAGATTGAGGTCTTATTTTATTTCTGGAAAGTTTTCTTGGATTATATTTTTGAATATTAGTTCTTCTCAATTGTTGTGTTTTCTTTGTCCAGAGTCAATAATTATACAACTGTTGAATTTTCTTTGATGTCTTCTTGCTTTTTTCTCTTTCTTTCTTCTTTTTTTTCCTCTTCTACTTATTTGATTATTTAATTTTCATCTTTTTGATTGTTTTCCTCCTTTTATTCAAGGACTATTATTAAATTTTCTTTGAATTTATTCTCCTTTGGTCATCTTGTAATGTTTTCACCATTTTTTATATTGTTCCGGCTTTCTCTTTCATTTCCTTCTTGAGTTCAATCATTTGTCATTTCATTCTTTACTGTTTTTTGTATATTTTTGTTTTTTATTTTTTAATTTATGATTCAAAGTGTTTTAGTTTCATATCCTCCATTGCTTTTTTAAGGCTATTTAATTCAATGTAGAATGTTGTTTTACAGTTTTCTTCTACTTTTTTGGGTGAGGAGGGTGCTTACTAGCAGAAATGTTTAATTTCCATTTTCCTATTTTATTCTTTTTAATAGCTTTGTATAACAAATACTGCTTGCATCATTATATTTCTTGGACAGGTGTGGTGGTTTTGGGTTATTTGTGCAGTTATAGTTCAAGAACACATTCTGTCAGATTAAAAGATTACGATCTCTTTAGTGGATGATTTTTTTCTTTTTCTGTTAATGAGGAGAGGGTTGCTTCCTTTGAAATTTTTGCTTTGCTATTGAGGGATTGTAAAAATTCCCCCTAAAAGAAGAAAGTTCTTTTACCCTTCACCACAGTCTTCAAAGAGTGTCTCTCCTCTACTTTTTACTTATGTCTCTCTAGAAGTATCACCTTTCCAAGACTACCTCCTTGAATCCTGTGTGCACTTTTAAATCCCTTTCCCATAGTCAGTGTTCTGATGTATCAGGACTATTTTTCAGTATTTTTGTGTGTAAGAAAGACTTTTTCTTTCTGGGAGTGATCTTATCTCAAACACTTGTTCTCTATTTAGCACAGTTTTTTGGGACTTCTCTACCTTTCTGCAAAGACTTGCATCAGGGGCTTGATAAATAAGTATGCTGGAAATCGGCATTTTTATATTATTTTATTATTTTTTATTTACAGGTAATTTTGAATTTGTTATGCTGAAAGAATAGAAGGCATGTGGTTTGTGTGCTTGTGTTTTATCTGTATAGTTTTGAAGGATAGCTAGAGAGAGATGGATTTAGTCAATTGTGCAGCTACCTATTGTCTCTCTTGTCTATTGTCTCTCTTTTATAGATGAGGAAACCAAGACTCAGTGAGTTCAGATAATTACCAAAACTCAGCTTAAATGTCACAAACCCACTTAACCACTATCTACACTACCTCTGAAATTACAAATACAGTTTCAATTTGCAATGCATCCAACCAACATTTGTTACTTACAGCAATTACTCCAGGATGAAAAATTGACATGGTAGCAGAATAGAGTATCAAAGTGGCCAAGCTGTTTAGAGAACAACTTTAAAACGATATGGTACAAGCTTTAAGGGAGAATAAGTGAGTAAGGTTAGAATGGACAGATAAACTGTGAAAATAGGCAATGTGAAATGGACCAGAGTACACAATGAGAGAAAGCAACTTAAGTAATCACAAAGAAGTAAAAAGGATGGTGGTGTTAGGAGGATGTCATTTGTTTCCAGGGAGAGAAATCAGCATAAGCATTAGCTGAAGTCTAGAATAAGTATAATTAGGGAGATAAGTCTGCACTTTCCCCAAAGCTTAAAAACCAAATAAAATTAATGGTATATAACCAATCTTTTGGATAATCCTCGCCATTATTCTCATCTAAAAAATTAAGATTTGCTATTTTCTTGGGTGCATGTGACCTTGTTCTGAAAATGGCAAGATGTATTTTCAAGGAGTAGTCACTTTCAAATATTTGAGGACTAGAAAAATAAAGATGTATAGAGGACAGATAATCATCACTTGAATGCTCAAAGGAAGTGGATCTGTGACCATGCAGAAAGAAAAGTGCCTTTAGAAGAACTAAGTGCTCTCAATGATGCACTGCATTTCTATGCCTCAAGTTGATTCTGAGAAATGGCAAGTGCAACTTGTGGATTTAGAAGATGCTTAATGTGAAATAAGTGGGAGTTCAGCATGTTTCTCAAGAAATTTTGTTCTTGCTATACATTAAGAGACTACCAAACCACATTAAAACCATATCTGCCTAATGCCAGCCTGGTATGTTTCTGGCAAACCAGCATAAGGTTTTGATATTCTGGTTATTTGTTACTTTCATATTCTTCTCAAGGGGAATGTGGCCTGGTGGAGTTTGCAGATAGCCAGTAATTCTGTAACTTTTAGCCTATTTTACAGTGTCCAGTTTGACTCATCTAAATGCAAAGCGTGTCAGCTCAGGTCCCAACAGGAAACAATGAGCATTTTCAAAATAAGATAATTCAAGGAAGCTTTATTCACAAAGAGGCAATTTCCACAGGTTTGGATTTAGAGCAACCACAACAGATGGTGTAATAATCAGACCAAGCTGTTATCACCTTTAGGCTCCATGGGTTGAGGTGAGGGTGTGGCTACTGGACATGGAAAAATTAAGTGGGTAGAGCCGGCTGATTTGAAAGAAGCAGAGATCTTTCATTAATCACCTGACACCTCAAACCAGGATGTGTCCAGACCACACCAGATAAATACCCTGTCCTCACTCCCACTCTCCCTCTGATCTCCTGACTGGGGTCCTTATTAGCTGAAACCAACTGGAAATCAGAAGGCATGAGAACCCCTTGATGTAGTCTCTGAGGGTTAGTCTCCAGGATAGAATACAGACTTGAGACGGGTGGAGAATGGATCTGGAAGGACAGTGGAACAATCCAGCACACAGATCTTACAATGTAGCTCTTTTGCTTTTAAATATTTGGACTACCCCATCTTCTATTAGGGAAAATTTCTGTCTTTAAAGTGGAATACTAAATATTTCTTATTGCCTCATTGCCTCTTTGTCTGGCGGTCTCTGCCTGGCTTACCATGTTACAGAATGCAAATTGCTTGTGGTTCCATATTAACGTCCTAGTAATTTTTACCTCTATGTTTTTGCTCAGGCCTTTCCTTCTAGAGGAAATACTCTCTTTCTCCCTCTAACTCCTCCCGAGAAACAGCTCAGCCATATCCCTGACTAATATCCCTCGCTCTATCTTTTACAAACATCTTGACTTGGCTAGTTATTCATTCCCATATTGTATGGATCTTTCTATCACTGCTTTTACCACATTGTTTCATTATTATCTATTTGTGTGTTTGTCTCCAAAACCAGACTCCGAATTCCTTGAATAAAGAAATAACATCTTAGACATGTTTATAGTCCCACGGCTAAGCCCAGTGCCTATTTGTTGAAAGAAAAAATGAATTAGTAATTTCTCCCTATCTCTTCTCTCTTGCTATGCATGTGCTAATAGTCAAAGGAATCACTTTCAGATTTCTAACAAATGGTGTGCATCTAAGCACCTCTCAGTGGGGCTGCAGCCAGCATTAATATTGAAGTGGTAAGTAATGGCCAATTTTGTTTCCTCTGTAATGGAAACTGATGGAAGGAAGCTTCACTGTGGATAATTAGATTGATTTCAGTTTTACTACTTTAATATCCAGACAGTTCTTGAAAGTGATTGTTGTAATTACAGAAGGACAAGCTGATACAGAAAGCCATTCTTTATTTTTCTCTCCCCAACCTAGACTCCCTGTGCTGGTGAAAAGACTCTATTAATTCTTCTATTCCCCATGCTCTGCATACCTTCCTTAAAAGAGTTGTATTTTCATCTTTAATTAACATCTTATCAGTGTAGATTGAAATGTGGAAGATTGAGGCCATAATAAGGGCACCCAGAATCAATCAATGTACCAAGTGATTTTCATTTAATGTCTATGGGGTATGTTCCTTGACTACAATGTGACATACCAAACAGTTTAGGCAAACTTCTAGTCTGCATTCCAGAAACTTACAAGAAGTTGCTTCTGTAAAAAGGTAAGTGAATATTAGAGGGAAGACACCTTTTCACAAATCTTGCTTTCATCTAGGAGGGATTTTTCCTAAGCAGGCTCTCATTCCTCCTGACCATTCTCTTTTCTTCTAATATCTCTGCTCCTGGGGAGCAGATGGTGGACTGGTTGTCTTATAGGCATGGTTAATTTGGAGCAGATAACTATATATGTCTCAGAACTTCAGAATATAAGGGGATATTTGCTAGCCCGTTTGTGACATTTAGAATGGGTAGAGCCTCTCATTCACTGTAATGCTTTCAGTCAAAGTGCCAAGGAAATAAATGCTGGCATCAGCAACATAATCAATTATTTTTTATGATGACAGTGTTCTAGGTGCTATTTAAAATTTTAGTTAGAAACAGAAAACTCTTATTCACCTGTCTTTTTTCTTTGCTGTGGTGCAAAGCAATAAAAATATGGTTTATGAAGGAACCCATCTCTCATCTATATTGGGCAACAAAACAAATAGGAGAAGGAAAACAGGAAGCTCACTTAGAAAATAATAAAATTACTTCTGTGAATAGAAATGAGAATAAGAAATCACAATGTCAGGTACTATGATATCCTTGAAGATAGAATTTGTATTCTTCATTATTTCTGGCATAACATTTTGCATATTGTCAGTGCTTAGTAAATTTTTGTTGAATTGACCTTAATTAATTCAAAGCGTATATTTCTGTGAGTTCAAAAATTGTTCCTGAGGAAGTCTCAGGAAGGAATATATTGATTTAGGCATCACACTGTGCATTGACAGATGTGCAAATATATTTCCAAAATCACGTTAAAGTTAACTCCGTTTAGATTTCAGTGAATCAAAAAGATAAAAAATATATACCATGTTCTCTACACAACGACCACGCATTTTACTCTGCACTAAAGGATCTTGTAGTTTGATTGGTTTGCCAGTGGAAGGGATTGGATGCAGATCCCTGACGTGCTATGGAAGTTTGTTCACATGGTTTTTTAATATTTGTCACAGGTTGAAACATGTAATGCAAAATTCACAAATGACATTAGCTTTTAAAACAGTAAACTATGTAGAAGTATGGACATCGGAGTTAAAATGATGCAACTGGTTTCTACCCTGACTGACACTTACTAGCTATGTGACCTGGGAACAAGTTACTTAGCCTCTTCTGCCTTAATTTTCTCATCTGAATGTGGGCATAGGAATACCATCTCTATCAGAGCTTTATAAAGATTCAGTGAGATCAAGTTCTTTGCATAGTCCCTGACAGATAGTAAGTACTCAACAATTGATAGCTGTTATCATTAATATATTATGGAAAATTGACTTATAAATGGGCAATAATTTAAATGGATTATTGAAAGCTTTCTGCTAACAAAAAGCAAGGACATAACCTAAGAGGAAGGCTAGCTATTTTGACATTTCTAAAGACTTTAAAGAGTAAAAATAGAATTAGTATGTTAAAAAAAGAATATGTCAACATAGATAAAGGGAAAGAGCCATAGAGAGTGCCCATTTAGGAACAGGAGAAGAAGGGTCCACTGTGTCCCAGACTCATCCCTTCTCTCTTTGGCCAACTTGTGTCCAAGCATCGCTTCCTTTGGTTAGCTTTTCCTTTGTCTCTAGATTAGATTTAATCCCTTATGTATGTGTTGCTTTCCCTGTATTGTAACTCTTTGGGGTTCAAGTTATCCAACAAATAACTCTCTCCCCTCTTAAATTCTGAATCAAATGAGAATTAGATAAAAGATTATGGCAGATGGAGGCAAAATTACCACCTCCATTGCTAACAAAGTTAATAGTGGAGAATGTAGCTTATATTTGCCATTAAGGGGACTTTCTTACCTGAACTTCAGAGTTGGGGCTATCTATACAGTTATTGGCAGTGACGAATCCTTAAGCACAAGGCCCTCCCACCACCTGATGGAAGAGAGCCACATACTCTTTTCAGGTAGATGAGCAAATGAAGAAGAATGAATGAACTGGGAACCATGCATACTCAATGTTTTTTATCTTAATTCACCTTTTAGAAAATTTACTGCTCTTCCCCAGGAGACAAATAAGTGAGGACACAGAGAAAATCCGGGAGGTTATACTCATGGAACTCCCTCTACATGGATGGAAATATTGGGAATAGACAGTGAGGCCCTCCTCCTGCCCCACCCTAAACAATAACAGCCACCATATTTATTGTAATTATTTGATAAATTTCCTATTATAATGTAAGTTCTGTTAAGGGAAGACATCAGTTTGGTTGGTTGACTATTATATCACTAACACCAAGTACAGTGAATGACTTATGCTAGGTGCTCAATAGATATTGAGGAATGATTAAATGAATGAATAAATAAATCCACTAGCTCCACTCTCTTGGCTGCCATAACTCTGCTGTGTATTGTACACATCAGGCTATTATAAACCATATCATTAAATATTCAAATAATTTTTTTTATTATTGTGCATCTACTTGTGCAAGAAACTGTTGTAAGCATTTTACATATGTTGACTCATTCAGATCTCATAACAATCCTGGAGGTAGCTATTATCATTATCACTATTTTACAAATGTGTGAACTAAGATACAAAGTAGTTAATTTTCCAAGGTCACATGCTAGTAATTACAGAGCTAATTACTCTGATTCAACATTCACCAAAAACCTGATTACAATTTGGCTCCCATATCTCACAGGGAAAGAATGAGTGGGTCATACGGCAGGATATCTGTTCACTTTTTTTTTTTTTTTTTATAATTTTATTTATTTATTTATTTATTTCCCCCAAAGCCCCAGTAGATAGTTGTATGTCATAGTTGCACATCCTTCTAGTTGCTGTATGTGGGACTTGGCCTCAGCATGGCCGGAGAAGCGGTGCGTCTGTGTGCACCCGGGATCTGAACCCGGGGCCGCCCAGCAGCAGAGCACGCGCACTTAACCGCTAAGCCACGGGGCCGGCTCCCACTTTGTTTTTAATTATAAATTAACACACTAGCGCCACTCTGTAGAGGACTTCCATGGTGGAAATCTGCCCCCAAGACTTACTGTCCTTTTTAATGAGTTGTCAAAACCAAATTTCCTGGCTTGTAAATTGAGAACCTTATTGTATCTATTTTACCAAATTGATGCCAATCTGTGGGACCCCTAGGTGTCCAACTGGCTGGATTTTCTCTGGTAACAGCTATTTCTTTCCAAATTCTCTATAAAACATCAAACTCACTGAATATTTTAAACTACCTATCTATACAATTCTGTCTCCTCTACTAGACTGCTGCATTTGTTATAAGCAGGGACTGGATCTATTTTATCTCTATTTCATCAGTGCCTTATGCTAAACCCAAGACAGAGAAGTTACTCAATAAATTCCTGTTTGAGTGAATGAGGCATCTATATTCTCTAGTCTGAAATGGCATTTAGAGTTTAGGAATAACCTCCTGAGTTGGAACATAGCTTAGTTTTGTGCAACACATATTGTTTCACAGGAATATATGTGTACCTTTGACTCTTTACTCGAACAAATGGACCAATTAGCACATATGTAATTTAAAAGACATATTTGATCTGTCAACTCAGTTACATAACTGATTTTGAGCATTTGCTTTGTGCTGAAAGCTTGCTGTAGAGGGACTGAAAATGCTCATAGTTTAGGCATGTAAATAGAGAAAAACACCATAGAGTTTATTATCAAGAACTAAGATCTGGGTAAAGACCATAAATGCAATGTGACCATTTGGTTAAAATACTTGACAAAAGTTCCTTAGAATGAGCTGGACTTTAGTTGTTTCTTAAATAATTGGTGGAATTGGGTAGGTTCAAGAAATAAGAAGAATTCAGAGATGGTTGGATAACATGAAGAAGAGCAAAGATGCAGGAAATGAGAGTGGTGCGGGTGGAGGGGCTGGCTCAAGATAAAGCATCACACACATACACATCACACATAGACAATCAGATTCTGCCAAGTATTCTCATAGCTTGTAGTATTTAATACCATATTCACTTATGTGATTTTCTTCTATTCACACCATTTGGAGGGAAAAATACCCTTTGACTTATTCTTTTTATACTATTTAGAAATATGAAATAGTCTATAAGCTGAGATTACAAAAACATACTTTCTTTTTCTTAAGGCAGAAGGATTGGAATTGTATCATAAAAAAAGGATACGTGGGTCTAGAAAGCAGTCCTAGACACTTACTGTATAACCTTGCTTAACTTCTCTGAGCTTCAGTTTTCTCATCTGTTAAATAAGGGAAAATTTGGGTAGCTATGCATAGAGTTATGAATATTAAATGAGATAAAGATTATTAAAAGTCCACTGTTACACTGGCTGTCACATAGTTGCCACTTGATGACTAGTGGGTACTAATTGTCTATTGTTTAATAACCAGTAGCACATTGCATTCTGCCACTTGACATATCCTGGGGAGGTGAGTGCTAATTCTCACTGCTTCCCTTCTCTTCTTTCCCCAATGTCTGTTATCCTTCTCTCCACACTTTAACTACTGAGGATGCTTGATCTTTCTTCATGTGAACCAAAGGTGCTTTTCCAAATCCAAAATATGAAAGTAGGTAAACATCACGTCATGAATTATCCAAACCATTTCTTTCTCTCAGCCTTTAGCTTATTAAAAAAACAATAACAACAACAAACATTACTTGGAATCATAAATCATACAGCATTCTTATCCATGTAGCAAGGAAGTAGTAAGGGAAAAAGAAGTTCTAAGAGATCTGGATTCAAGAATTGCTACTTACTGCTACTGAACTTTGGAGGAGAGTCTTTTTTAATTTAAAAATAATAATATCAAAGATTAAAGAAAGTTGTTGAGTGTCTCAATGAATCAGAACTGAGATGTTTAATTCCATTCATTATATGATATTTTTAAAGCAAGAATATCATAGAAATAAATTACATACATAAAATACAATATGTGCTCAGATGGGTACATTAATCTTCTTTTAATTAGGAAGGTATTGGTGAAATTGTCTCACAACTAAAAGGTATCATTTTGGGTTATCGCTATTTTCACAGTGCCCAAAAGGACCACTTACGTAATGAAAGAATCAACACACTTCCTTTTGTTCTTTGCTAACTTATTAAAGGGTGTAAACTGGGGAGATCTAAGCTCAAAATGTAGTATAATTCTCTGCAATAATTTTTTTTTAATGCGTGAAAAAGGGAATGTGTTTTCTGTTTGTACGTATTGTTATGGACTGACTCTGTCCCCTCAAAATTCACATGTTGAACCCCTCACCTGCCTTGTGACTGTATTTGGAGACAAGGCCTTTAAGGAGATGACTCAAGTTAAATGAGATCATATGGGTGGAGCCCTAATCTGCTAGGACTGGTGACCTTATAAGAAGAGGGAGAGACACCAGAGATCTCTCCCTCTCTCTCTGCATGCACACAAAGGAAAGGCCATGTGGAGACAGAGTGGGAAGGTGGCAATCTGCAAGCCAGGAAGAGATGTCTCACCAGAAACTAGCCCTGCTGGCACCTTGATCTTGGACTTTTAGCCTCCAGACTACGAGAAAAGAAATTTCTATTGTTTAAGACACCAGTATTTTTTTATGACGGCTTGAGCAGTCTATCATATGTGTTAAAGCATCTTTCAGTATATTTTTAGTTGATATAAACAATGAATATCAAATTCTGTTTTTGCAATGTCCATTCTAACAGTATATCCTAAAATAATGCACATTTTTTATTCCACAAAGTCTAAATATCTTTTATTTGTTTATTTATTTTTGTGAGGAAGATCAGCCCTGAGCTAACATCCACGCCTATCCTCCTCTTTTTGCTGAGGAACACTGGCCCTGAGCTAACATCTGTGCTCATCTTCCTCCACTTTATGTGGGTCGCTGCCGCAGCATGGCCTGACAAGCAGTGCGTCAGTGCGCCCCGGGATCCAAACCCAGGCTGCCAGCAGCGGAGCGTGTGCCACGGGGCCGGCCCCTACAAAGTCCAAATATCTTTATACTGCTAAAAGTTAAAAATAGCATTTCTGGAGAAAAGTGTATAGAATTTGATATGCCATAAGGGTTAATATGCTTTATTAATCATTCATGGAATTACTTCATTACAATTGTTAATCCATCTAATAGTGAATTAGATGTCTATTATCATAATTGCTGTATAGCATAATATTATGTTGATGTTAAATTTTGTCTAGGGCCAGCACATGAGTAAAACATAGTGGATGTCTTCCTAATGGTACATGATTATAATTACAATAACTTCAATTTGACACACATTCTTTTCTCGTGAATTCATTGCCGAGTATTTATATTATCTTCTTTACAGGAGTTTAGGTAATAAATCTCAATGCATTACAAGGACCAATTTGCTTTCGAGAGTTTTGTCTTTGTCTTTTTGAAGGTAAATAGACTGGCAGCCTTCCTAGTAATGTCCAGGAGACAAATGCCAACCATTCTAAGTAGATTTTCCTCATGTTTCTTCAGGATGTGCTTTGCCTGCGTAAGAATAAGTTTGCTGCCCCTTTAAAGAACAGCGTTGTAATCAATGATTGGTAGGGGGAACAAATTTGGATAACCAAATAAGAATTTTCATTTAGCTTTAGAATTATGCCAAAAGCATAACTGGATCCCCAATCAGACGCTGCACACTTAAATCCTCTGTTTCCAACCCCAAAGCCTCTGAGGTTACCTCATTTCTAAACAGTCTCGGAGCCATCAGTTGGGGAATTTTGGAGCCAGAAATCCATGGACAAACCCTGTGTTTGTTCTTCATTCTGTTTCTTTAGATTTCACTTTCTTTTTTTTTTTTTTTTAAATTTTGTTTATTTACTTTTTCCCCCAAAGCCCCAGTACACAGTTGTATGTTATAGCTGCACATCCTTCCAATTGCTATATGTGGGACCCGGCCTCAGCATGGCCAGAAAAGCCGTGCGCCTGTGCGCGCCCGGGATCCGAACCCCGGGGCTGCCAGTATCAGAGCGCACGCACTTAACCGCTAAGCCACGGGGCCGGCCCTAGATTTCACTTTCAATGTTGTAGGTGCCTCTGGCGCCTTCATGAGCTTATGTCAAAACACTGAAAGAACACTTAAATTCCCAAATGAAAATTCACATTATTTCAGGTGTTTCTAGGGCCTAATATAAAAGCATTGATACACTGCATGTTGTCAGCAAGGGTTTCTCTGATAGTTCTCTATCGGATTCAGCTCGCGTCCCTTTAGGACCTGAGAGTTGATTTCCTGGATCTATAAAAGATCATCTAGGCACACGTGTTAAGGAAAAGAGCTATTATGAAGCCATTCAATAGGTACATGGAATCAGGCCAACTGCATTTCGGTTTAAACCTGTTTCTAGAGAAAAGATGTGAATAAAATATTATTGCATAGGTTCAGGATGGCAAAAGAAGATTTGAAAAAAAGGAGAACAACCAGTCTTCTGGGGCTGTTTATAGAGAACTCTAGCCTTGAAACTCGAGGTCCTAAAGATAGGGGAGAAAGCTTTGGCCTGATCTCCCCACTCCCTCACACAGAGTCCAAATTCAGCCTGACTTTTTCAGAATCTCCACTTTGCATTTGTATCCTCCAATAACAAGAGGATGGACATGGGTCTTTCTTATGTGATTCAACTTCCAGTTTTTATCAAGAGTGGAAGCAACAGGTAACGTGAAGTATAAGATGCTGTGTATTCACTAACCCAAAAGAAAGCAACTAAAAACAAAAAAAGGGGATAAGGAAAGTCTGGAGTCTATAACAACGTCAACCCTCCAACTCATTTTTTCCAACCCTCAAGAAAAGGGACAATTTTTAAATAAATACTTTATAGCAGGAATCCCAAAATTTTTTCTGTCAAGTGCTGCCATTGTAGTGCAAAAGCAGTCATCAAAACGAATGAGCACGGCTCCGATAAAACTTCATTTATGGACACTGAAATTTGAATTTAATATAATTTACATGCACACAGAATATTAATCTTCTTTTGACTGTTTTCAACCATTAAAAATTCTTAAAACATTTTTAACTCACAGGCTGTACAAAAATAGGCAGCTGATAGAATTTGGCCTGGGGCCACAGCGTGCTGACCCGTATTTATTGCCTCATTCAATGCAGAGGTAGAATGACTTCCAATCATCCACTCCTCTTGGATATAGAGGTCTGGGGAAGTGGGTAATGCCATGAGCTAATTGAAGTCATGCCTTGCTTTCAGGTGCGCAGTGAAGAAAGTAGTAGGCGGACCTTAGATGCCAGCACGTGGAAGCCTCTGTTCACCAATTCCTACATACAGCTGCTCATTTATGCTGCATCATTGTTGAAACTAGAAAAGGCCATCCTTTCTAAGCAGATGAGATAGAAAAAGACACCATCTCTGGACTAATAAAATAGGAAAAGGAGACTTTTCTAGACTAATAAAAATAGAAAAGCACTTTGGGTAGATCCACTGTGCCCCTTCTTCCTGTGGGTGCCCTTGATGCCTGGATCACAATGTTTGGCAAGCAAGGAAAAGGCAAAATGTCAGCTCCACCTTGCCCTGTTCCACCATAATCATGAGCTTTCTATCAATGCTCGTACAAACTGACTTTGTTATCTCAAATTGGTTAGTTCAATTTCTTTAGAGAAGAACTTAGTTTTATGGCCTGGGAAAGCACTTGCAGCCCAAGTTTTCATAGGGGTGAGGGATGGAGGGGGTCTACTCTTGCATAAAAAGATTTTCAAATAAAGCCTTTTCTAATAAACTACAACTCACCCTAAGGCGCCACTGAAACTGGAGTGTCTGGAGTTTTCCACAGAAGACAGACTACCTCCCCTGCTGGAGGCTTTTCCTTATGTTACTCTGTCAAGCTGCATGAGAATCAGTTAGCAGGAGCAGTTCTCCACCTGCTTTTCTTTCCCATCAATCTGTTTAGACCTCTCGCTGATGGACAGCTTCCCTCCTTTCTATCTTCATTGTTTATAGGAAAAGAAGCTTCTTTTTCCTTTCATTTTATTCTAGAGAGAGAAGGGAGAAAAGTAGAAGATAAACCCATGAGTTGAGTTTGTCATCTTAAACAGTGGAATCAGAATTTCTTTTTTTAAAAGTTATCAAAATGATTACAATGGAGGTAGATTGGACCACTTTGGGAAACACTGCCTAAGTGGATATGGACCCTCTCTATCTTTCTGTGCCCCTCTCCCACCCACAGCATAGGATTAGGATTCTGTTCAAGAGTCAGGCTATAAACTCCACCCTTTATTAGCTGTGAGGGATTGAACACTGTTCAAAGTAATTTATATGTATTATCTTATTTCAGCTTCAAAAATGAAGTAGGCAATGTTGATTATTTTCCCCACTCATAGATGAGAAAATGAAAGTTTGTCAAATTTGGCAAATTTAAATAAGATATTCATGGTCATAGCACCATATTATAATCAATACCTTACCATTACACCCTACGATGACTTTATCTCATTGCTTTGTTATGAGAGTCAAATAGGAAATAAAGGCAGAATGTCTGGTACATGGTACTCTATAAAAAGGTGTTAGCCTTTTTTTTTTGACTAGTCATAAGCCTAAAACGTATAAAACTGTACACAGCCTCAGCTGTTGCCTTCTTCCCACTTACCTCTTCCACCTTCTGACTACTTGACTAAACCCTACACCTGCTCCAGGTCCATTCCCTCCATAAAGCCTGTTCTAACTAGCCTGAGTTTCGTCTTTCTTAATCCTCACAATGATCATACTTCCTGTAATCATAGAGAGTTGGTAGGGTTCATTGTTATTTTTTTAAATGTGTTTTAGTTTTATTAACAAATTCTTTCAATGTACAGTCATATATTAAATTTCTGTGTTCTTTTAAGAACACATAGAAGAGGACCAGGGAGAGATTAAGCATACAAATATTTATTGATGGAAGATTTGATTAAATATAACATGTATGAGGTTCTCAAATTTAGTTCTGTGGATGGTTTAGAGAGCAGATGGATGTGTTTCATGAGGCATCAGTTTTCCAAGTGTCCTAATATGAAGCTGAAAAACCAGTATATATTATGAGTATATATATAAAACATGTATGTATAAGTACATATAAACCAATATATATGTTAAAGTATCAAGAATTGAGCTTTACATTTACTACTCCTTTTTTCCCATGCTTCATTCTCCACTTGCCTCCTCCATTAATACATTCCAAATCATTTTTCTACAGTATCGTGGAAGAGAAAAAGACAGAGATTATACTTGCTACTTTTCTACCACTTACCCTCTTTTTTACCCCTAGTGACAACTTGGACAATTGGCTCCATTTTTCCATGCTCACCAAAGAAAAAAATTAACAAATAAGAAATATTGTGCAATTTAAATCTTTGTGGAGAGCAATGTGCAAGAAAGTTTAGTAAGGGACAACAGTACTAAACACTCAAAAAATAATATGACCAGAGAGATTAATGCTGATTAATGGAATTCTTTGCTTAATTTTTACATAAAGATCAAGTCAGTCTCCCTTATTCAGCAGAACCAGATTCATCTAAATATTCACCTCAATTAATGGGGGTCCCTGAAAGAAGCCAAAAAGAATAAATGGTAATTAAATGCTAATTTTGCACAGTTAAAATTACTGCAAATTACATGCAAATTGGAAAACATAATCAGTAACAGATCTCTCTCTGTGAAATTCCTGGTGCCATTATCTGAATTTATTTTATGTTGTATTCAGGGAGCATAGTGAGGACTCTGGGCAGAGAGCAGCCCGCCATTTCAGGGCCTTGAGTTCACTGTTGTCAGGGTCAATAGTAGCCTTGGCTGATAAAAGTAGTGAACTAAATAGTAGCAGTGGGGAAAGAGAGAAGGAAATAGATATAAGGATGTTTAGAGGTAGAATTAATAAACTTTCCCGGTTAAATGAACAAAAACAAAGTCTTCTCTAAAAGAGAAGTCAGAAATGTGGGTTCTATAGATGGAAATAAGTCACCTTAATTTAAAAATTTAAAAAAGCACTAAATACTACGAGAGAGAAAATTCAGCCTAGTAAAAATGATGCGAATTTTGTGTTAAATATCTTCGTACAAGATCTCTGCAACTTCCCTGCTGACATAGCTGATTTTAGTAATTATGTAGCTCTTCTAGAAAAGTCTTCATTTTACCAAATATAGATGTCTCTTGCTGCCTGTTTCCTGTTTTCCTCAGAGGTGATGAAGTATCAAGCACTGTCTTCTAGGCAATAATTGGTGTTAGTTGTTCTCCAATTGTCCTTCCAGATCAGCACCCGACCCTTCTCACCCAGCTCTGAGTGCCAGGATTCTGACTTCTGTGGACTATATGATACACTTCCTTGCCCTCTGTTCAGCCAGTGGAGGCACCAGCGGGAGATTGGTGGATGGGAGGAGAATGAGGTCAGGGTATATATTTTCCCCACCCATTTGTTGGTCTGTAGTTTGGCAGTGGCTGTCTCCCTCTACCTAGAGCCACAGCTCCTATTGGGGAGACCCTCTCCCACCATTACAGCTCTTGTCAGCTTCCCACTAGAGCAACATCTCTTTGCCCCTCCAGATTAGAGATGGCAGCAGCTTCTGGCTGTTGGAATTCTTAATGCTTCTCCTTCTCTAATTGGTGCCTATAATCCTCCCCACAATTCTGTAAATAGTCCCTTCATTAAACTGTCTCAGTTATCACTTCTATGTGTGTGGCAAGGATCCTGATTAATAAAATGGTTCATATTCTTGAAGTATTATTAAATTGACATTTTCCTTGAGGTAAGTCTAAAGGTAATATGTTCTGGCTTTTTAAATTCACTGTTGGCTCTTTTTTGGGTTCGCTCCATTTTCTCTTCCTCAAATCTTCCTCTGCTCCTCTCCTCTTCCCCCAGTGAGGGCTTCTGGACCAAGTACGGTCAGATTTACACTCCTGTGGCCCTTTCTGTATAACTTCATGCTGGCATTTAACCCTACTATTGTAATTAATCATTTATATTTCTCCCTCTTCTTCTTAAAAGTTCCTCATTTACCATTGTATTCCCAGACTTGGAATGGTAGGAAAACTGGTACTCAATAAATGCTTGGTGAATGAGTTAATATCTGGGGATGAGTTGACCAAGAGTGGACATGACTCTGTGGCTCTAACAGTGTTTTAGAATAGTTGGATCATCTCACGATAGTACACAGATGTATTTCAATTTATCGTGCTTTGCTTTATTGCACTTTGCATATAATGTGTTTTTGACAAGACCTTCCACCAGCAAAAAGATTGTGACTCCATGAAGACTCAGGTGATTGTTAGCATTTTTTAGCAATAAAGTATTTTTTAATTAAGGTGTGTACATTTTTTTTAGACATAATGTTATCGCACACTTAGACTACAGTGTAGTGTAAACATAACTTTTATATGCACTGGGAAACCAAAAAATTTGTGTGACTCACTTTATTGCTATATTAGCTTTATTGCTGTGGTCTGGAACCAAACCCTCCAATATCTCTGAGGTATGCCTGTAACATAGTGGTTATGAACATGGTCTCTTTGGCCAGACTGTCTTGTTTGGATCTAGTCTCTACCATTTGCACTAGCAAGTGACCTTGAAGATACTTAACCTCTCAGTGCCACAGTTTCTTTATGTAAAATAGTAACAATAACAGTACTTATTTAATAAGGTTGTTGTGTGCATTAAATGAGTTAAAATACATGAAGTGCTTAGGACAGTGTCTGGCACATAATAAGGTTATGTAAATATTTTCTACTATATTTGCTATTTTTATGGATCTTATATAAAAAGTACCAGTGAGGAGAGAGTTAAAATATCAAATGTATGGTAAGCAAAGAGGATATTTCAGAACTATTGCAAACTGGATGCAAATAGATCATCAGAATCATTAGTGCCTCCATTAAGAGTTTTAAACCCACATAAAATTGAAAATGTGGAATTGTTGGTCAAAAACTTAGTCTACTGTTAGGTTCTTAGAACCCAGCAGAAGACCTTATCTTCTTCTTGGGCAGTGATCACAAGCCACAAGACAACAGTCTTTCAAAATGACTCCTATCTCAGGTAGCATTGTATTTATTATTATTATTGTGTTTATTAGCAGAGTTTTTACATGATAGTCTTATTTCTTTTCTCTGAGTATTTGGGAGACATTACACTTTTGTTTCCTAACTACAGATGATATTCACTAATTTTCCAGGGACTTTTGAAAAATTAAAATAAGAATATGGACAAGGCTTCTGGATGCTAAATCCTTCAACTGTAATCATCTTATCCTGACAACCACTTCTATCATAGTGGCTAGTAGTTAAAGTTCTGAAGTCAGACTTTTGGAGTTTAAATCTCCTCCATTTTCTAGCCTATGACCTTGGGCTGATTATGTAAATTCTCTCTGCTTTAGTGCCTTTAAGTGTAAAATGGGAATAATAATGGTATCTACTTCATAGAGTTGTCATGGGGATTAAGTGAGGTCATCATGTAAACCTCTTAGAAGAGGACCTGGCACAAATTAAGTGCTCAAATTGTTAAATATTATTGTTCTTTTAAAAAAAAATCTGAGATAGTTTCACACCAATTGTTGATTTGAAAGAGTGAGGACAACTTATCAATAAAAAATAAACTTAGTCTTTTTTTGGTGGTGGTGTTTAAATGTAATATAAGTTTTAGACAAGAATAGAGGGCTACTTTATCTTCCCTTTCAGGGTAACTGTAAATGTGATTAAAATCTACCTCACAGATCAAAATTATCCCCAACAATACCTGAAGGAGTTATTTTAACTCTGGGCATTGAGATTACAGCAGGATTAATAGCAAAGAAATTAATTTTCCCAAAGAAATGCTCCATATTTAGTTATTTCATGGCAATGAAATCTCTGTTTTTCATTTAAACTAATTATACATGTGTGTGTGTATGTGTATGTGTGTGTGTGTGTATATGTGTGTGTATGTAAAGCCTAGCCAGGAGTGCCTTAGGTAATGTTATAAATCTAGGGCCTCCTCTTTCATTGAACTATTTCTACAATGTGCTCTCATCTATCATGCAGACTTTTAGATCCTGTGTTAGCCACAGTCATTTATTGATTTCAATGTTAAAGCTCATTGACTGTTAGTGTAGAGTTCTCCACCTGAGACTGCTCAAATTTCAGTCTAAACTGCAGAATTTCACCAATTGGACTTAATGGTGCTGTTGTAATTATGTTGTTTATAATTGTTGCTGTGCAAAGCTCTGCCACTTACTAGCCTGGTGCCCTTAGGCCAGTGCTTCTCCATCCCCTACCTCTAAAAGGAGGGTAATAATGGTACTTAGCTTATAAGAATTGAAAAAATTAATATTTGTAAAACATTTAGAACATGACTTGGCACATAGTAAGCAACATATTAATATTTGTAAAATAAAACAAAGATAAATAAGACAGTATAGACCCTAAAACATTTGATGGTAGGGAAGTGACAGTAAGTCTTCCAATTTGGGGGATGGTTCCAATTTGGTTTCTAAGATACAAACTAAGGGACTACATTGCAGAAAGATCTATATTGGTTGATTGAAGGGGCATAAAAATGATCTTAAACTATATTTATAAGAAAGTGGATTCTGAGATACTAGTAAAGACCAAGGAAGCATTTAGGAAGTAATGTAGGTAGTGCCCTAAAGAAAGTGGTCTTATGTGTTTTCAGGGCTAAAAAGGCAACACAGTTCCAGAGATTTTTAGAAACAACACAAAAAGCCTGGGAAAGTATTCTGGAAATGCAATCAGAAGACTCATGTTGGTCTAGGCTCTAGTGTCATGATTCTGGGCAAATTATTTAACTTCTTTGAGCCTCAGTTGCTTCGTTTGCAAAATATGTGCTTTTTAGTACATATGTACGTTACAAGATTGTTGTGAGGATTACATGACAGTAGGTGTTCATGTACTATGTTCACTGTAAAATAAACTAACATACTGTTAGCATTCTTATTGTTAATAGAGCCTTTATGTTACCATTTTCTGGAACAATGATGGTTCTTGTCTTCTAATTCTCAGTGTACTTTGACAACTTTAGGGAAAAATTAAACCAAACTAGAGAAGATGCTGAATATTCACACTAATAGTGAGGAGAAGGGAAAGACCCTTCCTCCTTCCTTCTTGTAACTTCCGTTACAAGCCTCTGAAAAAAGCAAAAGAAAAAAATTTATAAATCAAACGTAAATTCAGCTTAAGGAGACTAAAATATAAGGAAAATTTTAAAGAATATCTATCTCCAAACTTTTAATCTTACCTATAACTACAGTAATAAGTCATGATGAATTTATTAAAATTTTTTCTACTCTATAGTGCTGCTTGGGTTATTGAAGTCTATAGTTGGCTCAACATGACATGACATGAGTATTTTTGTTTATTCTAAAGAATTTTTCAATATTCTATCAGTTATTTTAAAAATTTTAGATTTGGAAAAAATTAAATCCCACATCCCTCTTCACTTTTGTAATTTTAACCAATTTCTGTTGCTAAAGAAGTGGAACATTTATTGGATTTGATTATGGGAAAGATGATTCTTAATGTAAAATTTTCTAAAGGGAAGATAAGACATAGCTTGTCAAAGAAAAGGAGAAAACATTTCATCCTTGGAGAATGGTCCTTGCAAAATATCCCACCCTCCTAGAAGCTAGCACATTATTAAGTGTTTACATGGCCAGGCACTCTTCTAACAGCTTCTTCTAACTGAATCCTCCTAACAGTCTTGTGAAGTAGTTCTGTTATTATACCTATTTCCAAGGTAAAGAGAGGTTGAGTGACTTGCCCAAGATTACACAGCTAGGTAAATTGTGGAGGTAGTAATTTACAGAGTACAACAAATTGGAGTGTTACAGAAAGTGAGGTCAGTGTAAGGAGGAAATTCTCTTTAATTGCACCACAACCTTAAAAATGTGTGAAAAACGTTCATATGTATATTCTGTTTCAAAGAGAAATGTCTGTGGAGAAAGACACTATCATGTAATAGACGAAGAAACTGAACCTCAGATGAAATTAAATGGCCCATGGTTACAAGGTAGAAAGCTTAAATGTGATGATTTAACCAGAACTGTGGAGAACTGTACTTGGCTTCCAAATTACACAGTGAGGACTGAAAAAAAACTTGTTTAGCTTTTCCCTCTTCTAGATCAATATTTCTCCAACTGGATTTCATAGATATCTAAATGCTGGCAGAAATACATCTGGAAGCTCGCAAGTTATCTACCCTAATTTTTAAAATTGTTTTCAGTTTGATGATAATAATAAAATATTAGCATAAACGTACTCTAGATCCTCTGGATGACTACATTAGAATTGAATAATGCTGGCAATTTCAGTGTTTATGATTGCCATTATTTTTATGATTGCCATGAGTGCCATATACTATTAATCTAATTGTGTACCAATTAGAAAAGAACAACTGTGAACTTAATACTGAATTGACTCCATAAAAAATAAAAATGATGGCATCTTGTATTGGATAAACAAAATAGGTCAGCAGAGAAAATGGTGGAAGATTTGAGCCAACACAAGGAACATGGTAGTGCAGGCTTGCCGAACTCAGAAAACAAAGGCAGCAGCCACCAGGGCCTTATTAATTTTAGGCATGGTGACCTAATTTCAGCACAGCAGCTCAATTATTCCCAAGGATCAGTATAGCGTACTGGACAAGTACATGGACTATGGAATCAGACAGCCTGGCATCAAATCTCAGCTGTGCTGCTTACTGGAAATGTGACTTTGGGAAAGTTTAATCAACTTCTCTGTATCTCAGTTTTATCACCTGGAAAATAGGAATTATAATTGTCTTAGTTCATGGGGTTGTTGTAAGGCTTACATTAATATATGTGAAGCACATAGAACAATTTCTGCAATATAGTAAGCCCTAAGTAAGTTTAAAATGCAATCATTATAAATAATTAAATTACACTAACTTTTTAAAACATTTTATTGACGTGTAATCTACATAGACTAAAATGCACACACATACATCATTTTATAAGTTTTGACATATAAATACATCCATGAAACCATTACTACAATCAAGACAATGAAAATAGCTATCACCCCCAAAAGTTTCTTCATGACTTTTGGTAATACATCCCCTGCTCCTCCCTATCATCTCATTCCCAGGCAACCACTACTGCTTTTGGTCTATAGATTAGTTTGCATTTTCTAGGATTTTTAATAAATGGAATGATAGAGTATGCATTTTTTTAGTCTGGCTTCTTTCACCAGAATAATTGTTTTGGATTATCCATGTCGTTCTATTTGTCAACATTGATCAACAAATTCTGTTTAATTGCTAAATATTTTTCAGTTGAAAGGATATGCCATAATTTGCTTATTCATTTACCTGTTGATGCACATGTGGATTGCTCATAGCTTTTGGTTATTAAAAATAAAGCTGCTATGAACATTTGCATACAAGTCTTTGTATGGATTTATGCATTCAGTTTTCTTGAGTCCAATAAATGGATCATATAGTAGATATATGTTCAGCATTTTACAAAAGTACCAAGCTGTTTTCCAAAGTCATATCATTTCACTTTCCCACTAGCAATATATGAGAGCTCCATTTCCTCTACATCTTGCCAACTTTTGATATGGCCAGTCTCTTTCACATGAGCTATTCTAATAAGTGTGCAATAGTAACTCATTGTGGTTTTAATTTGTATCTCTCTAATGATGAATGATGTTCAGCATCTTTTCATGTACTTAATTTTTAATCCCTATATCTTGTTTTTTGAAGTGTCTGTTAAAATCTTTTGTCCATTTACATTGCGCTTTTGTATCCTTATTTTGATCTTTGAAAGTTTTTAAAAAATCCATTCTGGATACCAGTTTTTTAAATCAGAAATGTGATTTGCAAATAGTTTCTTTTAGTCTGCATTTTGTATTTTCATTCTCTTCATAGTGTCTTTCAAAGTACAGAAGTTCTTAATTTTGATAAAGTCCAATATATCAACTTTTCTTTTATGGATCATGCTTTTGGAGTTGTATCTAAGAAAGGGCACAAAAATTTTCTCCTAAGTTTTCTTTGAGAAGTTTTCTGGTTTTAGGTTTTGCATTATGTGCTGTGAGATATGATAAAAGTTCATTCTATCTCTGGCCATCCAATTGTTTCAGCATCATTTGTTGGTGAAATTCTCCTTTCTCATTGAATTGCCTTCATACTATTTTGAAAATTAATTGATTAATGTATGGTTCTGTTTCTGAACTTCCCACTGTATTGCACTGATCTATTTGTTTATCTTTATTCCAATATCCAGTACCACAGTCTTGATTACTGTAGATTTATAATAAGTCTTGAACTCAGGTAGCACAATTCCTCCCATTTGGCTCTTCTTTTTCAAAGTTGTTTGGGTTATTCTAGGACCTCTGCTTTCCCATATAAATTTTTGAAGTAGTTTATCAATTTCTACAACAAGCTTACTGGGATTTTATGGGGATTGCCTTAAATCTTTAGGTTATTTTGGGGAGAATTAACATCTTAACAGTAGTGAGTCTTTCAATCCATGGATATCACATCTCTCTCTATTTACTTTGGTTTTCTGCTTCTCTCAGTAATATTTTGTAGGTTTAGCTTAATATGCCGGTCTTTCACATACTTCGTCAGATTCATCCTTAAGTATTTCATATTTTTGATGCTATTGTAAATAGTTTATTTTTAAAATTTCAGCTTCAGTTGTTCATTGCTATAATATAGGAACACAATTCATTGTTGTATATCGATCTTATATATTATCACCTCAACAGAATTCACTTAGTTCTAGCAGCATTTGTGTAGATTCCATCATATTTTCTACATAGATGATAATACCACCAGTGAATAAAGACAGTTTTGATTCTTTCTTTCCAATCTGGTCCCCTTTTATTTCTTTTTTAAAATTTTACTTCCCTAGCTAGAACCTTCAGTACAAAGTTGAATAGAAGTGGTAAGAGCTGACATCTGTACGTCGTTCCTGATCTTAGGGGGAAAGTATTCAGTTTTTCATCAGTAAGTATTATTTTAGTTGTAGATTTTTTTTTGTAGATGCCCTTTATCATGTTGAGGACATTTCCTTCTATTCCTAGTTCGCTGAGAGTTTTGGACAGAAATAGATGTTCAATTTTGTCAGATTCTTTTTCTCTCTGTATTGAGATGATCATATGTCTTTTTCTTTTTTAATCTTTTAATACGGTAAATGTATCCATCAGAGTTCAATCAAAGAAGCAGAATCACTATGTGGTTTTGTAAGGGCTTTATTATAGGAATTTGACCTGATTCAATTTGGGGATCTAGTTAAGCAGTCTCTGTGAATCTTCATGTCTAATGCTGAAGCTTGATGTCTACAGGGCAGGCAGCTAGGAAGGAAAGGTAGATGTCCAGTAGGTTTAGGGGGAGCAAGGGTAAACTACAACCCACAAGCGTTAGCTGGAAGCGTTGAGGACAGATTGAAACTCACGGCAGTTTTTGTTGTAACTAACCTTGATGGCATGGGTTCTCTGCTGGAGAAGCTGGCATCCTTCATCATGGAGCCAAACACACGCCTGGCCCAAGAGTAAGAGAAGCCAAAGGAGAATCCAGATAAAGGTGAGGCAGTTGCAGTCCCAGCTGCTGCCACACACCAGGGAGATGAGCCAGCAGATAAGCAACATTGTGTCTGAGCTACAAAATGGCTACACCTTCAATTTTTTACCCTATAATACTCACAAAAGAATCTCCCTTTTCGCCCACTCCATCAAAAACATATAAGGATAGGAATTCTCAGAAATATAGTTCAGCCTAGACAAGTTGACATGTTGCCAAGCCACCTCAGTGGCTTTGATTTACAGTGAATTACATTGATTGATTTTCAAGTGTTGAACCAACTTTGTATTCCCTATTTGATCATGATGTATTAACCATTTACTATATTATTGAAGACAACTTACTGAAACTTTTTAAAATAATTTTTTTAAACAATTGGTCTGTAGATCTCTTGTATTATATTTGTCTGGTTTTGGTAACAGAGTAATGCTGGCCTCATAAAATGAGTTTAAAATGAGTATTCCTGCCTCTTCAATCTCCTAGAAGATTTTTTGAAGAATTGATATTATTTCTTTCTAAAAGAACAATTCACTAGTGAAGCAATCCAGACCTTGAATTTCCTTTGTGGAAAGTTTTTAACTACAAATCCAAATTCTTTAATAAATATAGGGCTATTCTGATTATTTTTTTCTTGAGTGAGCTTTGGTTATTCATGTATTTCAAGGAATTTTTCCATTGTATATAAATTGTTAAATTTATGGGCATAATGTTGTTCAGAATATTCTCTTATTATCCTTTAATATTTGTAGAGTAACGATGTCCTCACTCTCATTTATGATACTGGTAATTGATATCTTTGCAGTCAATTTTTTTCCTGATCAGTCTAGCTAGATTTTTACCAAGTTTATTATCTTCTCAAAGAACCAAATTTTGATTTTATTGATTTTTCTCAATTGCTTTTCTGTCTTATATTTTGCTAATTTTCACTCTGATTTTTATTTTTTCCCCTTTTCTACTATATGATCTATTTTGGTAAATGTTCCATGCACGTTTGAAAAGAATGTGTGTTTTGTTGTTATCAGATGGAGTGTTCTATAGTGTCAATTAGATCAAGGTGGTTAAAAGTGTTGTTTAAATCTTCTATATCTTTACTGATGTTCTGCCTACCTGTTTTATCAATTACAGAAAGATGTATGTTGAAATTTTCAACTATATTTGCAGATTTGTGTATTTCTCTTTGCAGTTATATCAACTTTTGCTTCATATATTTAGAAGCTCTGATGTTAGGTACATAAATGTTTAGAACTGTTAACGTCTTCTTGAAGAATTGATCCGTTTATCATCATTATGAAATTAAACTCTTTATCCCTTATAATATTCTTGCTCTGAAATCTTTGATGTAAATCAGCTTTCTTTTGATTAGTGTTAGCATGGCATACCTTATTCCATCTCGTTTTTTAACCTATCTGTGTTTTTATATTTAAAGTAAGTTTCTTGTAGGCAAAATAGTTGGGTCTTGCTTTTTTTCTATCCAATATGACAATCTCTGTCATTTAATTGGGTTATTAAGACCTTTGACAGTTGATTCTTGGTATATGCAATAATATATAAACTCACCACAATCACTGAATTAGTGAATACCAAAGCATTGTTCCTTGGGGAAATACAGAATTAGGCTCCTAGAGCCTCTGGCCGTAACTGATTTGTCAGCAAATCAGTATATAACCTTGTTTTCTGTTTGTTTCTGTTTAAAGACACCTTATTTAATATATACCATTGATTAATTAACATTGAACTCATGGCCAACAGTAATATAGCTCATGCCTGAATGAAGCTTATCTAACACACTCATTGTCATCATAAGGCACAGTCTTCTTGTGGTTAGGAAAGCGTTTGAGCACTATGCTTGGGGGCCATTTTAAGTAGCACAATCACCAACAAAAAACGCAAAACTGTGGCACTAAATAGACCATGAAAAGAACATTTGTTTACAATATGAGAACTGAAACAAGACAGCAGAGTATCACCTTGTTTAACTTCGTTGGAGAACTTGCACGTTGGACATTTAAATTTTTCGCTGTTTTGTGCAGGTCCATGGATGACTGGGAAAGTGCAGTAAATATTGATTTGGGGTTACAGGTAAATGTCAGTGAGTAGACAAATTTGCAAATACAGAATCCACAAATAATGAGATAGACTGTAAATTTATTGTGATTATTGATATGGTAAGATTTATATCTACCGTTTTTCTCTTTTTTCTATTTGTCTATTTGTTCTTTTCTTCTTTTTCTGCCTTCTTTTGAATCATTCCACTTTATTTTACTTAATATATCTTCTTGGCTTTTTAGATATAACTGTTGTTTTTTCCTAAACTCTGTTTATTGGTGGCTTTAGAATTTATAGTATAAACCTATAATATATAACAACCAATATTCACATGATATTATACAACTTCATATACAGTAAATGTATACAGATGGTCCCTAACCTGTAATGGTTTGACTTACAATTTTTTGACTTCATAGTGGTGCAAAAGTGATATACATGCAGTAGAAACTATACTTTAGATTTTTTTTGTGTGTGTGTGTGGAGATCAGCCCTGTGCTAACATCCACCAATCCCCCCCCCCTTTTTTTTTTTTTTGCTGAGGAAGACTGACCCCGGGCTAACATCCATGCCCATCTTCCTCCACTTTACATAGGATGCTGCCACAGCATGGCTTGCCAAGCAGTGCATTGGTGAGCACCCGGGATCTGAACTGGCGAACCCCGGGCCACCGCGGCAGAGCGAGCACACTTAACTGCTTGCGCCACTGGGCCAGCCCCTACACTTTAGATTTTGAATTTGATCTTTTCCCAGGCCAGCAATATGCGATACAATACTCTATCGTGATGCTGGGCAGCAGCAGTGAGCCACAGCTCCCAGTCAGCCATGTGATCACAAGGGTAAACAACAGATACACTTACATGTTTACACTCTGCTTTTCACTTTCAGTACAGTATTCAATAAATGACATGAGATATTCAACACTTTATTATAAAATTGGCTTTGTGTTAGATGACCAACTGTAGGCTAATGTCAGTGCTCTGAGGACATTTAAGGTAGGCTAGGCTAAGCTATGATGTTTGGTACATTAGGCGTATTAAATGCATTTTCACCTTATGATATTTACATCTTAACGATGGGTTTATTGGGGCATAACCCTATTGTTAAGTCGAGGAAGATCTGTACTATCATTTCTCTCTACCTGGTCTTTGTTTTATTGTTGTCATGAATTTTACTTCTACATATATCATTAAGGCCCACAGTAAATTGTTATTATTTAATTCTTTAAAGAAATTGAAAGAGAAAGAAGAAGTTTTTACCCACATAATTACCATTTCCTGTGCTCCTCATTCCTTTTTGTAGACACAGGTTTTTATCTGGGATCATTTTCCTTCTCCTTTAACATTTCTTTAGTATAGATCTGCTGTTGATGAATTCTTTCAGATTTGTGTGTTTGAAAATATTCTCATTTCATGTTTATTTTTGAAAGATATTTTCTGTGAGTAAAAATTCTGGATTGATTTTTTTTTCTTTTTGTGCTTTAATGTGACCACATAGCTTTTTAGCCTCATTGTTTCCATCAAGAAATCTATTGTTCTTATTTTTCTTCTTCCATGTGTCATTTTTCTCTGGCTGCTTTCGAGATTTTTCTCTTTAGTGCTGGTTTTAAGCAAGTTTGTTATAATGTGTGCTGGCACAGTTTTCTTTATGTTTCTCTTGCTTGAAGTTCGCTGGGCTTCTTGGATCTGTGAGTTTACAATTTTTATACAATTTGGAAAACATTCGGTCATTATGTTTTCAAAAAAATTTTTCTCCCTCTCCCTTTGACAATTATGTTTATTCCTATATTAAGCTGCCTGATGTTATCCCACAGCTTACTGATTCTTCATTCTTTTTTAAATATCTTTTACTCTCTGTGTTTCATTGTGGATAGTTTCTATTGCTGTCTTCAAGTTCACTAATGCTTCTTCTGCAGTTTTTAATCTTTCGTTCATCCCATCAAGTATATTTTTAATTTCAAATATTGTAATTTTCATCTGTCGAAGTTCAATTTGAGTCTTTTTTGCATCTTTTGTGTCTCTTCTAAACATGTTAAATCTTGCTTCTTGAACGTATGGTATACAGTTACGTAACTGTTTTAATATATTTATCTACTAATTTATCATTTGTATAATTTCTGGGTTGTTTTCATAAATTTTCTCCTTCATGGTCTTCTTTTTCTTTTTCTTTGCATGCCTGATAATTTTTGGTTGGATGTCAAACACTGCAAATTTTACCTGTTGGGTGCTGGATATATTTGTATTCCTAGAAATATTTTTGAGTTTGTTTTGAGTCATTTAGAAACTGTTTGATCCTTTTGCATATTGCTTTTAAACTTTTGTGTTGGACTACAGCATGTTTAGTAAAAGACTTCTGAGTATGCTGTCTGATACCCTGTGAATTATATCATTTTCCACTCTGGTTGATAGAAACAGACACTATTCTTGTTCCTAAGTGTGCTCCAGAGATTATTTCTTCTAATCCGTTGGGTGATTCTTTTCCCCAGCCTTGGATAATTTCCTCACATGCTTGTGTGGATCAAAATTCACCTGAAGACTTGAAATAGACTGTCTCTAGATCTCAAGAGTTCTTTCTCCACCAGCTCTTTGCTCTCTGTTACGTTTTCCTCAAAACTCCTGTCCACTTTGGTCTACCTGGACTCCCAGCTGTCTCTCCTCTACTCAGGAAGATGGCAAGGGTCTGCTTGGCTTCCCCCTCCTTACAATGCAGCCTACAAATTTTCTTTATGTGGCGAGCTTGGGAAATTTCAAAGTTCGTTGTGTTTGTTTCCCATTGCTCAGAAATCATGCCCCATTATTGTCTGATTTCCAATGACTTAAGACATATTCCAGACAGGAGGCTAAATCCTTTCCCTGTTACTTTATTTTGACCAGAAGCAAAAGTACAGTGACATTAACGTTTTTATTTTATTGGTTTTATAGCTTTGTTTGTCTTTAGCTTATAATTTTAATTTTATAGTTATATAATACCTATGAGCATAAGGAATATATTACAGCTTTAACTTTTTTTTTTTTCGGTGAGGAAAATTGGCCCTGAGCTAACATCTGCACCAATCTTCCTCTACTTTGTATGTGGGACACTGCCTCAGCATGTCTTGATGAGCGATGTATAGGTCTGTGCCCAGGATCCAAACCTGTGAACCCTGGGCTGCCGCAGTGGAGCGCACAAACTTAACCACTACATGACCGGGCTGGCCGCATGGCTTTAATATTTTTGAGAAACATAATATAATAACTGAAGCTGAGTAGGAGGGGGGAGAAGAAGAATTTCATCGTTCTTTAAAAAGTGTCCATATGTTAGTCAAATTGTGAAACATTGTCCCAGTTTGAAGCAGAATATGATCTCAATGTGTTTTAGCCTTGAATGTTCTTATGTTTCTAAAATGATTCTTTTTCTTTAATTTGTCACCCTGCTATTTGCCTTAGAATGCCTTCTCACACTATTTTACTTCTGTGGCCCTTGTGATACAGACATAGACTTTTCTCTCTCTGGTGTATACTATTTATAAATCCTAAGATTTTCACTTGTAGAGGCTGAGCATTAAACGCACATACCAGATTAGGTACTGAAAATTTTGGGATGGCGGATGATACTCAGAACCAGAACAACTTAGGTGTAGAGTAAACCATAGACAGTAAGAAAGCAGAGAAGCCCCAGTAAAGACCTCATCCTTAATTTTTCCAACTTGTGACCCCCCGTCTTTGGTAGATTGTCCTGGCAATGAAAACTGGGAGAAAGGTAGAGAAAATATTTAATCATTAGCACTTATAACTTTTTGTGGAAGTTTCTTTCATTGATTCTGGCTTTAGACAGGATATCATCTACTTCCACTGGACTGGACTATCCATGGGGGCAGCAACTATGTGTGTCTTGTTTGCCACTGATTCCAACACTGAGAACAGTATCCAGAACAAATGCTCCAGAAAAATACGCTGAATATACTAGATATAATAATATCAATACAGTGTTCTCAGATTAAAGAAATCAATGTATCTCTGTCTTCTCTAATTACTTTTATTTCTCTGATAGGCCAAGACTAGGGTAGGGGGGAAGAGCAAGATCTCAGTATCTGTAAAGCACAGCAGTAGTAATTGGCAGATGTAGTAGTTGGACTCTAGTCCACTATGGCTGCTTCCATTAATTCTTGGAAGACCTAGACTATAACTTCCATGAGCAAACAAATCACATGTATTTTGTTTTCTTCTACATTCTCAGGGCCTAGCACATGTGCAACACATATATAATAGACATTCCATAGAAATGAGAGAGGAATTATTATTTAAGATGTGAGATGACTGTGAACCGTCCTGTGATTCTGAAGGGAATCTGAGAGAGCTGTTCCTTACTGCCAGGTATCAGAAGAGAAGAGTGGAATTCAGATATAGGATGCGTAGATCCAAATACAGCTGTGGCAAAACAAGGGAAAGTACTATTTTTCATTTACTATATATGCATATAGATTTTGTCCTACTCAACATTTCTTCTTACTTAATTTTATTCAGTGTGCTCTTCATCATCCTACCAGTTCCTTGAAATATATTAAATTTAAATCCTGCCCTTTAAGGTACTGGTTTTTCTCCAAATTGATTGAAAAAGCAACCTTGAATAAGCCATTTAAATTTTTGATGCCTATGTAGACCCTTCTTATTTTCCTCACTAGGATGCCGTGAATATTACTATTTGAAAGGCTCTACGTGGTATTTGATCTGGTCAAGAAGCCAAGATGACTTTGATAGTTGATTAAATTCCAATGACATTCACAGCGAGGAGAAAACAAGGAGAATGTAAACAACCCAGTGGTAGAATTTCGACAGAAAACAGGGCCTGTCGAAAGTTGTGTTCAATTATAAAGGATGAGTTGCATGTGATGGAAAGAACGAGGAGAGCTCCTCCATCTCTCTCTATCATCTATTTATTCATTCATTCAACAAATATTTGAATGCCTAGTGTGTACCAGGTATTTATCAAGGTAAATTTTTACATTAATGAACAAATGATTCCTGCTCTCATTATCCCTCCTTACATTCTATCAAGAGTGAGGGCAGGTAGAAATGAAGACAGAAAATGAATAATAGACATAATAAATAAATAAATATATCATATGGTATGTTATGGGGTGATATAGGCTTTGAGAAAAAGAAAAATAGTAGAGCAGGGTAAGGGAGTTTAGGGGATGGTAAATGAGGGGACTACTTATTGTTTTAAATAGGTGAGATTTGATGAAACACTTGAAGGAGCTGAGGAAATTAGCTATGCAGATGTCTGTGGAAAGGCCTTCAGGCTGAAACAACAGCTAAAACAAAAGGCCAAGGCTGGAATGCCCCTGGTGTGTCTGTGTGTCCTGGCTTTGCTTGAACAGAGCCGGAGGAGAGTTGAAGAGCAAGTCAGAGAAAAAAGAAGCTGATTATGTGCAGCTTCTTAAGCCATCGTCTGGACTCTGGATCTTACTCTTAGTAAAATGGGGAGCCACTGCAGAGTTTTGAGCAAGGGAGTGAGCCATCTGATTTTGGCTTTCAAAGTTTTCTCTGACTACTTTGCTGAGGATAGACCTTTTGGGCTGTGGGGCAAATGTAATAGAGGAGACATCTTTTAAAAAGCTTTTGCAATAATTTATGTGCCAGATTGTGGTTTTTGACCAGGAGGGTAGCAATGAAGATGGTAAAAAATGGTCAGATTCTAGCTATATTTTAAAGGTAGATAAAACAGGATTTGCAAATGGATTTGATGAAGGATACAAAAGGAGTCAAGGATGGCTCCAAGTACTTTGGTCTGAGAATTTAAAAAGATGGAGCTTCCATTAACTAAATGAGAAACTGCAGATAGAGAAAGACTGTATCACTGTTACTACCTAACTTGTCTGTACATCTCTAGTTTTACCTCCTTTTGGTTCTTAATCTTTCTAAAATGCAAACCTGACCACATCCTTAGCTAATTAAAAGATTACTTTGGATCACCATTTATTTTAGGATCAAGTCCAAGCTTCTTAATCTGAGTTCATTTAGCTTTTGCATATTTCTTCTCTCCCATTTTGTTTCTCCCATGCTCCCCATCCCCAGAACCACATAGGCTATCATCAGGACATACTTTCTTTCCATCTCTAAGACATGCAACTTCCTTTTCCCATTCTTCCTGTGTGTGTCATCTTAGTTGCTACTTCTTCAGAGAAGCTATTACTCTTAAAAACTACAATCCATTCTCCAAATATACGTTAATGCATTGTTGTTGTTAGAACAATCTCCACATTATATCATAATTGCTTGTTTAATTTTATTTATCATTTACTGTAAGCTTCAGAAGGACACAAATCTGACTAATTTCTCACTGTTCCAGTTAGCTATTGTTGTGTAACAAACCACCCAAAACGTGGAGCCTTAATACAGCAATGATCACTTATTTTGCTTACAAATATACAATATAGACAGTCTCTGAAGGAAAAGTTTATTTCTGCTCCATGTGGTATCAGCTGGGATGGCCCAACTCAAGCTACACTCAAAAATCTACTTTAAGATGACTCATGCATGTGATTGGCAAATTGGTGCTGGCTGTCAATTCCTCTCCATGTGGGCCTCTTCATGAGATTATTGATTCCATGAGCAAGATTTCCAAGAGATTCAGGCAGGAACCATATCACCTTTAGTGATCTAACTTCAGAAGTTATGTAGCCTCACTTTCACCATAGTCACAAGCTTGCCCAGACTCAAGGAAAGGAAACATAGACCCCCCAACTCTCTATGGGAAGAATAGCACAGTCACGTTTTAGGAAGAGTATGTAGAATGGGAGATATTGTTGCAGCCATTTTTGGAATATACAATCTTCCATCCTCACTGTGGTGTTTTTGCCAGACAGCATATTGTCTAGCATAGATTAGAGGCTCAGTAAATATCATTGGAATAATTAAAATGTCTTTTTCAATAGCTTCCTTTACCATCCGCTGTAAGAAACTTCCTTCATTATGGATAGCTCAGTACGTTCTTTGTATTTTGGCTTAGTTTTATTTCTGGGAGCATACTATTCACAGTGAGTAGGTTCACATAACTAATTCTGTGTTTTTCACCTGGTTAGAATCTTTATTTATTCCATTGGAACCGTTTAATTCATACGATGTTTACAAGGAGAAGTGCTCTCAATATTTCTTAGTTGCTCCTCATTAGGATATTACCACATTTCTTTGAAAGATGTTACATAAAGAAGAAACCATTATTGTGCTAAGCAGTATAATTTTGTGGAAACCAATTGACTAGTTTTGTGCATTTTTCCTTCCTATAAAACTCTGGACTAGACATTAATGTTTAGCTATTACAGTAACAAAAATAATACACATATTGATTTGTAAAGTGCCTTTCTTCTGCAAAGTCCGAAGTCTTTACTTAAAATATTTTTGTTTTTTTTTTTAAAGTAATAAATTAAGAGCCTTCTTTGCCATACTTAGAACGTTAGCTATTATAATTAAATAGGAATTTTGTTACCAAGCTCTCCAGAAAGTATTGTTTCAAATTTGAGAATAATTTTTTTTCCTGTATATACATTGACACATATAAATAGATTCTCAACATACCATAGCAGAATGAAAATCCAATCCTCCCATTTTCTAAAGATTTGGAAGATGGGCAATGACATTTACTGAATGCAGTGGAACTCTCTAATATGTGATTAACAAATATACAAACCTCTGAGTCTCAGAGAGATTGTTACTTGCTCAATGTCTATCTAATGCTATAGTCTGTGTTCTTTCCACCATAAATAAGTTATTTTTTCCCCAAGCCATACTTAAAAGTCCTTAACAATTCTATTCATAGTTGCTTATTTTAATAGGACTGGTCATGTGATATATATTTTCCTGATAATTCGTCATATGACTTTAGATACAATACTTCGATATTTGCCAGGAAGATTTTTTCAATTTACCTAACGAAGACAATCTTTTCCTTATCAATATTCTTATAATGCCCTTGGGCCTATTTTTACCATAACACTTTCACTTAATATAACAAATATTTTCTAAAAATCTATCTTTCAAAGCAAGCTAAGAGCTAAAAAAAGGAAAAGAAACTGGATCTTCTTTATAGTTCTTTCCATGACACTTATGCCAGGCATATAATGTTTCCATACCTCAGTTGAGGTTACAGACTTATCTTCTTACAGTGCCAGAATTCATACCTTGATCCTCTGTTCCTTAGCTCAGATTCCTCTAGAACTAAAGTATGGACTTGTCTTTCTATATTTTTATGAGGAGTACTGCCTGCCAACTCTAGACCCTCTGATTACATTCCCATCCTTGTAGTCAGATTTCCCAGTAGGATTTCTGTTGTTGACCTTCTCTGTCATACCTTCTATCCTTTTCCTAGCCATTATTTCAACCATCAGCATCAGTCTGTACCTTCTCCTACTGTCTGATCTTTGGAACTTCCCTGATGGTTTGTCCCCCCATGCAGGTCCACCTGCCATCTTTGATGAAGATCACTCTGCCTCTCTTCCAGCTGCTTTTTTGAGACCGTCTAGACTATAACATGGTCCTTTATGGCACAAAAACAAACAAACAAAACCAAAGGAAAAATTCATGTGACTTTAAAACTTAGCATATACTTTCACATGGGTGCCCAATAAATGCATTGAATAAACGCTTTTCCAAATTTAAAACAACATTCATAGCAGTCGTTTTAAGAATCCAAAAGGATAGTTTAAAAAAATAATTTACAGTTGCCCTTCAAATTGAAAAACTACTTGAGAGGTGATTGCTATTTGCCACTCTGTCTCAGAGGGAGAGTTGACCAAGCCTTCATTCAGAAAAAGCCACTCATTTTTGACTGCTTCACCCCAGGATCATTGTGATATTGATGCACAGACCCATTACCTTTAGAGCAAATATAAACACCCATCTCCGGCAAGACAAGAACACTGCTTACAAAAGATGCCAACATGCAGAGGTGGGTAGTTGTAACAATGCTAAAAGATACCCTTTTGTTTTGCCCTTGAGCCAAGTGATCCAAAGCATTTGCAGTTTGCTTAAGACTAATGCCAATTTGATCAGTTGAGGTTAAGAATGATGAGCCAAATGAAGCCAGGCCAGCCTCTGCATTGGAAGAGCCTACTCCAAAGCCTGAATGGGCCCCAGTACAGAAGAACCCTGGGGAGACAAGAGAGACATGCAGAATGCTGAAGAGAGAAACCAGTCTTGCAGGCAGGAGACATTCTGTTAATCAACAGTTTGACTATCAGAAAATATCAGATTCCTATATTCTAAGGTATTCTCAAAATAAAAAGAGTAAAATATAGTTAGAAGGCTCTGCCCACAGACAATATTTCATTGTTAAACCAACCCAAAACTAACCTAGCATGAGTTGATCCCTCTATCTGTCTGACTTCTTTCTCCTACTTAAGACACTCTCCTCCAGCCTCACTGGCCTCCTTCCGGTGCCTTGGACAAGCCAAGCACGTTCCTCCCTTAGGATTTTTGCACCAGTCCTTCTGCTCTTACTTCCTTCAGGACTCAGCTCAAATATGACCAGAGAGGTCTACTTTGACTCCTGATCTATACAGCCCTGTACCCCATCTCACTCTCATCCTCCTCATCATGCTTTATTTTCCTATATCACTTTGGTATATTACATATGCTTATGCATGTATTTGTTTCTAGTCTATCTCTCCCCACAAGGCTTTAGGTTCCACAAGAGCAGAGATTTTGATTTCATTTAATGCTACAGTCCCAGACCATAGAACAATGGCTGGCACACCCGGAGTACGTACTCATTACAAATTTGTTGAATGAATAAATTTTAAATTTACTGCCTCACTGTATAATACATTCCACTTTGTTGGTCCAAAGTTCTGAAGTCCGCTAACCATGTAAATAGGCGTATGCAGGCTTTGGAGGACAAATCAAGGAAAAGAGGTGATTTCCCCCTCAGACTGGCACAGAGCAGAGAGGAGTGAATGGCCCTAAGGGGATGAGACATACACTGGTTCAAGATTTCCATTGATATTGGAATTTTTAGCTAGAGATGGCTATAAATATGTAAGCTCCCCAGTAAACTCACAGAAATCTTTGAAACGACAGGATGCAGGATAAGGAACTCAATCTAATTTTATTTAAACTTTAAAAGATGTGATGACCTCAGTTGACATCTACACTATAACTAATGATGATGGCTGCTCTGTATTATTTGCTTTATGTTCCGTAGTTTGGATTAGGTGGAGTGGGGGCAGAGGAGGGAGGAATCAACTAGTGAATAAAAAGTTCCACATCATCCATTCTGTTTCTTTATTGCTGGGTTTATACAGTTGTTTGTTTATTATACTTAAAAAAAAACAAGAACGTATCAAATATCAAAGACCACTGTCTGCTAATTTCAGTGATGCAGTACTCCTTCTTAAAAGACATTAGTCATTTCTGTGAAAAAGTGTGCTTATTCTGCCTCTCCAGGTGTGATGTGACCTTCTTACAGATGCAGAACTCAGCCAAGGACTGATCCTGCTCGAGGCACATGAGCACTTCCTCTTTCTTCGCTGACATATGTAATATCCCCCACCCAAGCTCTTCAGGGATGAAATCTCATAATCAAGCCACTCTGTAAGAGAACTTAAGCTCACACCCAAAAGCTTTATTTTAAATTTCTGGCAAACATTTGTAACCAATTACGTAGTCATCTGAGGCATTCTAAAATCAAACTGCTTGGGCCTCGTGTCTTTCTGGAAGGAGGGATTATTTTTACATTATTTTCTGAGTTAATGTTTTCTAGTCTCTTAGATACTTTGCACATTAATGAAAATAAGATCTCAAAATGATGACTAAGATGAGGTATGAAATGTTACACTTCTCTCTTGATCCCCATCAAGCCTTGACGCTCCTTAGTCATGATATTCAAAGAACTGTGATAAACAATTCAAAATATATAAATTAAACACCATACAAATCCGTGGAGTTATTCTAAAAGATTGGAAATTGAATAACAAGTGGTAAAGTGGGAATTTAAGCTATCACAGGAAATAGCATCTATAACAAAGATAGAGTCCAGGGCTATAAATCTACTGATGTATTCAAAGGAGCTTTATTATAAACCTTTACTCAATAGTACTTTGAGGACAATCGGAAGCCACTGATTCTTTAAGACGTGAAATCTCAATATTTATCAAAGCAAAAATGAGTCAAATCTCCAAGCTTGATATTAGTCAGCATCAACCATTTGTAGTTCAAACCATAGATGTTCATGGAACAGTTTTTTCAGTTTAAAATTTAGAGTCAGCTAAGGTGAGTGATTTTTCCTGTTTCCACGGAACCAGAAGTTTTTTTTAGAGGTAAGTGCTTCATGCATCTTTTTAGTTCAAAAGGAACATAAAACTTCCATGGAATTTAACACATAGAAACATCGTTGGAAATGGAATTCTCTCACTGGCCGTTTTCATGACTAACTAGCGTAATCTTTACCAAGAACTCAGAGTCAATCCAGTGAACACTTTTCACGTAGAAAATGTTATTTCCTGATTTATCCCTCAAGTGGCTGGCAAACATCTGGGAAAATTACAGATTACTGCTTTGTTTCTCTAAGCAAAAATTAGGGTTAGTCACATCTTCATCAGAAACAGCATGCCTACGGGGACTGGAAAAGCTGGCCTTGAGTCATTCCAGATGGTACATCAGGCAGGAATGGTGCGAGGCCATGGGGATACTAATGTTATGTTATCAGGGTAACAAAAAAGGTGAGCAGAGATTCAAGATTCCCATTACACCATTTAGACCACAGATGAAGCAAGATCAGCAAAGAATTGCCTCCTCAGTTGTCCACATTTCTTTCTCACCTCCTCCCCCTCCCTCTTATCTCCTCTTCCCCTTCCTGGAGTCTTTCAATAATCTTCCATAAAACCCTCAGTGGTAGAACTTTGAGACCCTTAACAGCCTGAATAAATTAAGAGAGAGTCTCCAATTAAAACAATCATCAACGTGTTCAGAACTGGTTCCTCGTATTGCTCCTTTTTAGTAACATAAGTGGAAATTTGGTAAAGGACAAACTATCCCATTTCTGGATTATTCAGTTTGTTACTTTTCTACATGCTGTTACTGGCTTTTTGACAAACTCTTTCCCCCGTATTCATTGATTCTGGAAGAAGACTGGACAAAAGAAGAGAAAGGAGATAAAAAAAGAAAACTTAAATTTATCCAGAGGCTTGGGGAGAAAATCAGAACTAGGAAGAAGCATTGAGACATTTAGATCATTTACATGAAAACTTTGATATTGTCACATGGGACACGAACCTAAAGGATCATAATTGAGCACATTCAGTTTTCCTTGTTATCTTTTCATGTGTATGCTACTACTACTTAATGAAAGAATCTCAAGACAATCACCCCTTCTCCTTACTCCATGAAAGTGTCTACTATGGGACAAGCTTCTTCACCATGTGGGCCCAGGTATTGGTGGTCGTCCTGACAAATAACTCTGCTTCGTTTTATGAGTCATTTTAGACAAAGGAAACTGGCAGAGTGATTTCAGGAAGAGGGAAAAATAAACACAAAACAAAACAGAGATACACATTGAAGTCCCTTGAGTATTAATTGGGGAGTTATTTATGTGAGGGTAAATCGTTCCTGTGAAGCAAATATGACATCTGAAAGAAACATGGAGCTCTTTGGTGGTCCCTTCTGAGGGCCCTCCCTGTTCTGGCTATAGCTGCCCTGGGAAGGAAAGCCATTTACCAGGAATCGATGTCTCTTTAGTTCTAGTTTTAAAGACAGGCTCCAGCTTGGAGACCTGCCTGGGTACTGATTTATTACTTTGAAATTTTCACAAGTTTATTTTTTTATTTTTTTGTCTCTCAATCCAGTATGATTTTAGCAGGTAATTCCCATGTCTCTTCTAGGTTATGTTTAATAGTAGACTTTTAAGACAGGCCTGTTGTCCTTTTTATGGCTGGGTAGAATATACTTCCCAGCTGTGTGCTTCATCTCAGAGTTTGCTGAGAAGTGTGAGGCTTTAGCTGTCTCACTAAATAAAGCGTTATAGCACTCAGAAGGGATTAAAAAGCACAGCAAGTCCTGTTTCCACATCCGTCACCCACTTTGGGGACTAAATTGATTCCCTGCTCATCTATGGATGAATAATTTTTTTCTCATTACCTTATTTCAGAGTGTTTCTTTTTATTCCCAAAGACAAAGTTATGAAACTCTAAGGGAGAAAATGATCATTGTATGTTTATTCCTAAATTCCTCTAAAGTTTTACTATCTTATCAAACAATAAATACTCTCCAAAAACTGCCATAAAAATGAGAAAATTTGTGAGCACTTTCTCTATATGCTTTTCCAAAAGAGAGATATTATGAGTTTCCTGTCACTGTCTAAATTGCAGGATTACAAAAAGACAAGATAAGAACATCAGTGGGTTCTTGATATCACACACTGTTTAGCATAGATACCTCTGGGAAAAAGAAATGGGCTATGAGAATCTCTAGTTATTTTAGTTTCCTTCTGATTCAGACTCCAGAGAGGATATGGGCCAGGATTTTTGCTAACAGTTGTTGCACCCTCATAATGTGAGAGAGTTTTGCTAGGTGCTAGAGATCAATATGTAGGAGAAGGGAGACATGGGGAGACAGGAAAAAGCATCATGGTGGAAGGAACATTGGTTTTGTGCTCACACTCTCCTACTTTTTGCCAGGTGACCTTGGGCAAGTAACATCTTGGACCACAATTTCCTTATGTATAAAATTGGCAAATAAAAGTTATAAGAAGAATTGTTCTGAAGACTACAAATTATTTATGTAAAGCTTTGGCATGTGTTTGTTATTTAGTAAATAGTTATTATTATGATATGGTCCTTGAACTCTAGTAAATTACTATTCACTTAGAGAAGGAGATGGTAAATACAAGAAAAAAAATGACCTATTCAAGGTATCATATATTAAATTCCCATGAGTGGTAGAAATACTTGCTTCTTCTCAAGCAAGTAGAAGCCACTAGGATGTGTTAGTAAGAAAGTCTTCAAAGAAGAGTTGGGACTTAACTATAGCTTGGCTTTAGAGCATCACCAAGTGGAAAGGGAGACTGGAGAGTTACGGGCAGTTAATATTTGAAGAGCAGGAAATCCAGCATAGCAATGGGTTTGGGTGAAAAAAGCATCAAAATCAGCAAATGCACTTTTGATGGTTTTCAAACTTCTATTTGAACTCGAAGAGCATGATTTGTAGGATTACCTATGCAGGTATTCATTAAGTCAATGTTTACTAAACTCCTACTATATATGCCTAGCTTTACGCTGAAGTAGAGTGGTGAATAGTGACGACATGGTATCCATTCTCTTGAGTTTACAGTCTAGTGGGAAAGTCAACAAAAAAACAAGAAAACAAACAGAAAAAAAAGGTATAATAAAAGAATAGAATGCTTTTATTTTTAAATAAATATATTTATCTATCCATCACTCTATATAATATATTTCTTGTCATATTTAGAAAAAATATCAAGCATCCACTCTAGATAAATGGTCTAGTAACGGCTTTTGAGGAGGCCATTTTTTAACTGACATCTGAAAGGTAAGAAGGATCCCACATGCAAAGCATAACGAAGAAGAATTTTCGAGGAGGAGGAAACAGTAAAAAAAAAAAGCCCAAAATACAAAAAAAGATAAAAACAACCAGAAAAACAAAAATACAATGTCCGAAAGCAGTTGCTGCTCAAAGATTGGTCCACAGACGAGCAGTATTAACATCACCTGGGACCTTGTTAGCAAGGCAGAATCAAGGCACCACTTCATACTTACTGAATCTGAATCTGCATTTTTAAAAGATCCCCAGGTGATTCGTATGCATATTAAATTTGAGAAACAGACATAAAATTAACTTTGAGTTAGTCCAAATGGAGGTCTTAGGCTGGATTAATAAGGGCTGTTTCAGTCGAGTGGGGTCGAAGCCAGATTGAAATGGACTGAAGAATGGCTAGGATGTGAGGAGTGAACACACCACGTGTACATAACTCGTTACAGAAGTGTGATTGGGATGGGATGAGAACAGAGGATGGAGGCTGTAGCTGCAAGGGAATACAGGGTCAAGAGAGAAGTTGTTTAAGATTAAAGATGTATATTTGTGTGCATCAAGGTTACATCTAGATGAGAGGGAGAGTGAGGATGAGAATACAGAGAGAATATCTAAGGATGAAGGTCATCGAGAATGCAGGATGAGGTAAAGAAGCAACAGGGCAAAATTAGCCTGTGATGGGAGAAGTGACACTTTCTACCCTGGAGCAAGAGGGAGGGTGGAAAGGACGATTGCCTTGTAGATTTATGGATGGGGAGATGAGCAGCTTCCGGCACACGGCACACTGATTGTCTTTGGTCAACAAAGCCTAAGGCATGAACACCAGCTGTAAACGAGGGGGAAACAAGGTGGGGGGGGGTGGGGGTGAAAAGTGAGATGTTAATGAACTCATCTCTGCAGAAGAACAAGCTGAAGAGAAAACAAGGGGAAAAGTACCAGGTAGGAGTAACCAGATAGTGTTCAATACCTATTTAAATTCAGCAATCAAAATATATAGTGATATCTGCGCAGTTACATGATTCTTTTTTTTTTCTCCTAGCTGTGCTCACTTTATGGGCACAGGTGTAGAGAAAGCAGATGGTTGGGTTCATGTAAGGTTGGGGCTAATAATCAGAAGGCATCCTTTAACACGGCAATGTGTCTAAATCAAGTTCTTGGCAACTGTTTCTGTCTACAGAAATTAGAGGTTAGATGCAGATATTTAGCTCAAATTATAACAACAGGGTGCCAATCATTCACCTCCACTGTGCTCAGCTTTTGCACACATTTCCTGGAAACTTCATAGCAATGCTTTGGCTTAGGTATGGCTTAGGTATTATCAGTCCCACTTTCCTGATTAAAACTGACTATAAAGAAGGTTCAGTAAACCTTAAGTAAATTATAATGCTAAGAGTCAAATTAAGATCTACTTATTAAGATCTACTTAACTCTCACCACCAGAGGCACGTCATTAAAATAATGAAAGGAACTTTTTAAAAAAGGAAAAATAAGAAGATTGAGGAGTTTTTGTTTGTGGTTTTTTTCCTTTTCTTTTTTCTTCCTTTATCTTTTTTATTTAAAGCAACAAACTATTGGTTTCAATTGGGCAGTTTTTTCTTTCCCTGTGGTGTTATGAAATTCAGTGAAACATGGCATGTGTTTTCTCTTTCTGGCTGTATACAATCAGCAAATAAATATGCACTCTTGGAGACCTTGCCTCTTACATTTCCTCTGTGTGAGAAGTCTGAGAGGACAGTTTAAGCCAAGCACCAGGTATGGGATGGGGGGGGAATAGTCCTTTTAAGTTTCTGAGAAGTCTACAAACAATTTATCTCAACTTGATGTTCCTTTCCTTGCAAAATATGAGGGATATGGCATTTATTTTGACTGGTTAAGTCACAAAAATGGTTTTAAATAATAAAATTCCAAAATAAGTATCAGACAAAGATTCAGATAATAAACTCAAATGCTGACAGAGGCCTGGAATGAAACATAAAGGAGTGAAGAAGGCCAGGCAGAAGATAGTGGGGAAAAGCATGGAGCCTCGGGCAAACAGGGGAGCCACTCATTAGTTTAATCCAATCGATGCCACGCAGGAATTCCAGCTCAGTGTTGCTACATCCTCTTATGATCCAATAGAAGACAGCCTAAAATTCTGTGTAATGTAAACATTTTTAAACATCTATTGGCAAAACCAAACATATCAGCTAGGATGGTGTTAAAAGATAAACTGAGGCCTATTAAAAATTTTAAGAGTTTATCTGAGCAAAAACCAACTCGAATTGGGCATCACCAAACCAGAAGTGGTTAGGCGTGCTCCTCAACAGGAGACAAGGGAAAGACTTATAGGTATAGGGAAAGAGCAGAAGCAAAGCAAGGGAATTATTTGATTGGCTAGAGCTTAAAGCCTAGTTGGCTGTTTGTGACTAGTTGTCCTCAGCGGTTTGAGTCTGTAACCTTAAGGTATTTACAGGCTCAGATTTCGGTTTCCTTACGGAGGCTGCAACGGCACTAGAGTCACCTCGGTCTACAAGCCCCCTTCTTTAATTTAACAATAGTTAGGCCCATGGGCCTCCAGTTTGCCGCTTCTGCTACAGACGCTTTTAAATCTGTGACAAGGATCACAGATTACCAATTACCAATGTTAATTACCAATGTTAACAAGCCAGATAGCCCTTAAAAACTTCTTTCAAATGGTTCATTTGAGAAATATGATCTACTAGGAATAACGAGACATCCTTTAATTTATCTTTTAATTTAGAGAAGTTACCCAAGAGAAGGAACTCCCTTCAAACGTGGAGTAAGAGAAAGTAAGAAAAATATGCTTTCTTTGTACGAGTCATAGGCTTCTCTTTAATGAATGGGTTACCAGTGCATAGGCAAAAAAGCTTCTTTATGAAAGAAAGTAGGGAATATCTTTATTCAGCAGTGGTTCTCATTTATGCACCAAAGAGTTCACAAACTTAATTTATCATAATGAACTCCCCAGGGGTGGTCAACAAGAGCATTATAAGCACAGCAGGTAAGTTCTCCAACAATAATGAAATGATGCTTCTTTCTGCATAAAAAATAATTTTAGCAGCTTTGTGTCTCAGATAAATTAAGCCCATAAATACACGAAAGCCACAGTGATAAAAATCACAGCCTACTAGCTAAGATTCACATGTGATATTGTCTAATTTCATCTCAGGAGCACTGAAAATGTGAATAAGGTTCTAATCTAAGTGAATTTTTTGCTATTTCCTAAATATGCCTCAAACTTTCGGGACTCCACGTTTGGTGCTGGATTTCTTTCCCCTTAACTTGGCCCAGTATGTCTATCCAAATTCTATCTGCTTGCCAAGGCTATGCTCAAAACAGCTTCCTCCCCACTGATCCTAGTGAATGGAGGCCTCAGCTATTCATGAATCCACTGCAAATTCAGGTTTGCTAAGGTATGTTGGTGCAGGTAAGGAATACGGATTGTAGACATTCATTTTGGTAGAATGGAGGGAGCCTGATGGAAGACAGAAACCGACCAAACACACTGGATTTGATGGCTAATCCACACAGCTGAGACTTCCAAGGAATTTGGAACAATGACAATCCTTTAATCTCACATGTTGTGTCCCTGACAGTGACAGGGCCACAGAGATTGGCAACCCTAAATAGCAAGGCAGGGGAGCAACGTCAGTATGGCGGTGTGTGCAGCGTGAGAGTATCAATCTGCGTCTTGACTAGGCCCACCTGAAAACTAATGCCAAGTTCCTGAAAGGGGAGTGAAATAAACAAAAAGGAAGAATTAATTAAAGGAGTTTTGCTGATCTGATATTAGAGTTGTACACTAAGAAAGAGAACGTGGTTACATGAGAGACTTGTGGCCTTAAAATAGGATTATTAATTGCTATGAATAAGATCCTTTTAATAGCTGCATCGCATTATTTACTTTTGTTAAATTTGTAGTTAACTAAGAACTCTGTGGTAGGCTAATCTCCAGAAACTCTAAGTATGTTACTTTACATGCAAAATAGACTTGGTGATTATGTACAGAGCAGCTAGTCTCTCTCCTTTCCTGCTTGCCCTTTTAGAGTCTATTCTCCATACAGCAGCTTTAGTATTCTTTTACAGGGTACATATGATCTTGTTATCACCCTCCTGGGGGAATCTCCCCAGTGGCATTCCTTCACGCGTAGAATAAATTTCAAAGTCCAGACTTTGGCCTGCTAGGCCCTTTGTGAACTAGCCCCTCAGCTACCTCTCCAGTCCTTCTACTATTCTGCTCCTTTTTTCCTATGCTTCATCACCTGGGTTTCCTTAATGTTCTATGAATATGCCCCACGTACACCGTCTTCAGCACCCTTGCAGTTGCTATTCAATCTGTGTGGAATACTTTTCCCTCTGATATCCATATGGCTTGCTCAGTCACTTCCTTCAGGTTTCTTCTCGACAATAACACCACCCTACCTAAAACAGCATGCCTCAATTGTTTTATTCTTGCTCCATCCCGAATTGTCTTCATAACACTTATTGCTATCAGCCATCATACTATAAATTAATTTGCTTATTGATTACTTTCTGTCTTCTCCACTGGGAAGGGCAGAACTTCATCTGTTTTATGCATTCCTGTGTCTCTTGCATCTCAAACAATGTCTGCCCTATAATACGTTAGACACTCAGTTCATAGCTGTAATCAATGAATTGTGAACAGGCTGATCATTTAAATCCTTCCTCCTTTAAAGTTTAGACATAATGAATGTGTAACACTGTGAATAACTTTTGATTGCTACTAGAAGTTTCTTTCCTTAGAACTCGCAGGCCTAAGAACCCCTTCCTAAGCCAACTCTGTCTCCTCCACATGGTAGGGGTCAGCTCACTGCCACTCCCGAGATTACTCCAAGTATCTCCATAGCTTGGAGTCCAGACTAACCTGAACCCTGACCTCAGAAAAAGAAGGAAACATTTCCTCCACAAGTCCAAGGCCTACCCCATTCTATGCCTCCAGATTGATCCATTTCAAGCACAAGTGACAATGGGGACATCCAGTGGATGTCCCTTCTTGGAAGACCCTGCTCACAGGGGTATACGCCGGCCTCTGATCTTGGAAAATGTATTTATGTGAGAACATTTCCTGAGTCTGTACTTTTTGACTTTCAGATTCACATTATGCTGTATCAAGACCTTTCCTTTTCCACAAGCTTTCTTCCAGAATAAGAGGAAGAGAAGGTGAGACTGGCTTACCCCTCTTGCTATACTTTGTTCCTCTCTATCTCTTCTGAACAAACATCTCATCAAGAAAACATTACCTACTGAAATAACTTTCTGCAGAGGGCAATCTAAATCCATATTTACAAAAAAAAAAAAATATATATATATAGATGTCCCTAAAGCTAAGATATAGATCTGTAAATACACCTAATTCACAAGACTAAATGAAACATCTAATATCTCAGGCTGAAGATATTTGATTTAGGTTTCTTTACTGTGCTGAGGGCTTCTCCAAAAACGTTGGGTAGGTACTTACCTCACATACACGTAATCATAAGGAACCATCGAAAAAGCCCCACTCAGAACAAAGGAAAACTATGCCTCCATTTTAGGTCAAAAATTATTTTTAATGTTTAAAATTGAAGTTTTTCCAACTTCAAAAAAAAAAATTTCTTGAGAACCAACCTCCACTCTGCTAAATTTTATTTACTTTCAGTCTCAGGCAGAGGTCATCATATTTTTGAACCTTCTGCAATCCATATTCCCAATCCCAGTAGCTCCTTATTTTGCTAATAGGAACTCAAAAGCAGTGTGCAAGGACATCTACCTGCTCAGTCATTCCTTTACTGCTTTTGAGCCCATATCTCTCTGTGCCTTTCTCAGGGGGTGATGGGTAGCAATTAAAAGGACTTTGAATGTCATTTCTCCTCTCTCACTTCTTCAAGTTTTTGTTCAACTCTCATCTTTCAGTGAGGTTTCCTCTGATCCCCTTATCTAATATTGCGTCCTGGTTCCTCCTCCCCCCAACTCCCTGGACCTGGCATTATCTGTCCTCCTCACTCTGATTGGGATGGTTTTACAGATATGTCCACACTTTAATACTCCTCTCCTCAGGACGGGGAGCTTAACTCCTCTTCCTTGAGTGTGACTGGACTAGGTGACTCTCTCCTAGTGAATAGTATGTGGCAGAGTGATGGAATGTCACTTCTGAGCATAGGTTATTGAAAGACTATGGCTTCTGTCGTGGGCCATCTCGCTCATACGCTGTCTCTCTCTCTGTCTCTCTGTCTCTCTTTCTCTCTCCCTCTCAGATCATTTGCTCTGGGTGATGCCAGCTGCTATGTCATATGGGAAGTTCTGTGGAGAGAATCACATGCTGGTAATGAAACCTCCTTCCAGCAGCCATGTGAGTGAGCTTCAGTTGACTCCAGCCCTGGCTGACAACTTGAGAGCAACCTCATGAGGGACTCTAAGCCATAATCATCCAGGAAAGCCACTCTCAGATTTCTGACCTTCTGAACCTGTGTGAGATGATAAATGTTTGTCATTTTAAGCTGCTGAGTTTTGAGATAATTTGTTATATAGCAACAAATAACTAATATAGTTTTTCTATTCCATTTATTACCCTTAACATATTAGTTCTGCTCTGTCCAATGTGATAACCACAATGTGTGGCTATTGAGCAATTAAAGTATGCTTAAATAGGCCAGTGTGCCTAAGGAACTAAAATTTTACTTTTAATTAATTTGAATTTAAATTTAAATCGCCACATGTGACCAGTGGTACCATATTACACAGTGCTTTATTAAATAATCTACTCATTTTTTATGTTATTTTTTATCTGTTTTCCCTATCTAGAATGTAGGAATATAAGATCCTTGAATGGAGAGATTTGTGTCTGCTTCTTCACTAATGTGTCTCAAGTGTCTAGAACAGTGTCTGGCACATAGAAGGTATTCCATAAATATCTGAGGAGTGAATGAATGAAATGGGGTGTGTATTTTGTTTCTGTCTCATGTACATTTAACTCTGCAACCTCTCCAGGCCTTGATTTTCCTGGATTTACCTGTAACAGGAAGGAATTGAACTTAACTCTCATGAAAATCTTTTCTACACTTAAAATTATGTAATTCTGGGGGCCGGCCCCATGGCGTAGTGGTTAAGAGCGCACGCTCTGCTGCTGGCGGCCCAGGTTTGGATCCCAGGTGCACACCGATGCACTGCTTGTCAGGCTATACTGTGGCAGCACTCCACATAAAGTAGAGGAAGATGGGCACAGATGTTAGCCCAGGGCCAGTCTTCCTCAGCAAAAAAAAAAAAAAAAAGAGGAGGATTGGCATGGATGTTAGCTCAGAGCTGATCTTCCTCACACACAAAAAAAATTATGTAATTCTGTCTCCTCTGAAATGATATTTTTAGCAATATTTTATCAGCTGTTTTGGCCTTAGCTGAATGAAACATCTAGTAGACGTCCAGATATTTGAAGTCCCCAATCACTAATCACTTCTGCTCTAGGTTTGCTCTCTATATTAGGCAAGTAACCATCATACCCTGTCTGCTCTGACTAGACGGTCCTGAGTGTGTTATCATAATGATATCATGTCACTTTCTCTTTGCCCCATCCACCTGCTTTCAATCTCCCTTACACCTTCAGCTTTGTGAATTTTTAAAGCATCTGCTTGGCACATCGTTCTATATCCCACTATGATTCTTTTAAATAGGCATATCTTTCCATTTCCTTAATAATCATGTGTCTCACCACCAGGACCTGCTGATTTTTGTGGGACTAGAGTTACTTCTTTTTATTAAAATTCTTACAAATAAAGACATCTGAAGCTCTATATTTTGCCTCATTCTTGTTTTCTTTTAAGGATTTTTGGTCACTACCACTATTGTTTTGTTTTTTTGTATAATCACATCTATTTTTCATTACAGAGGTTTTTTGCTGTTGTTGTTTATTTGGAACTATTGCTCCCTTCTCTGCATTTGTTTAGAATACACTGGACCAAATTATGATGCCCTAAGTGAAAATGTTATATTCAGTCTCTGTGATATCGTCTTTGACCATCTAATTTTCTTATATTAGGTAAGGTAAAAAGAAAAAACAACAAAACAATTACTGTCCTTTGACAAGTTCTTAGTTTTCTGTTAATATCTTCTGCCAAATTCTCTTCCAGATTCACAATATTCAACTGAAAAGAGGAAAAAACTCCCATGTATTCTCTTTCCTATCAAAGACTTCAACATCAGTAGAGATGTAGTTCATGTTTATTTTCCCTGAATTATCTAATCCTTCATGAATTAAAAGAAGCAGAAAATGGTCAGAAGATTTGAGTATGGGCAGTTTTTCCATGTCTCTGGTCACATTCAGAAGGCAACGTGTCTTGCTGGCTTGCATGCTTCTTAGCATCCCATGTCTTCCTTTCAGGATTATTAAAAAGATTCGTTATAGTTGATTGTGTGTATGAATCCTCTTGATTGTTATACCGGGTGTGGGATCAGAAGCTCTGGATTTATGCTGTTTGGGAAGAGGTCAACTTCCATTTAGCTAAAATAGTCCTGAATTTATCTTCTTCTTTTTCTCTTTTTATCACATTTTTTCTACTTTCCAAACTCTTGACTCCAGTTTTACTTCTCCTTCACCACTTTGAATTTCTTTGACTTTCTGACTTCCTTCCCAGATCTTGTTTCTGTCTAGAGTCTTTTCTATTGTTTCTAGGAAGGCAGAGCCTATGCAAGACTTCTTCCAGCATTTGTGTTTTCTCTAATACAGACATCAACTTGCATCATTAACAAACATAACTAGCAACTTCTTCATGCAAAAAAGTTAAACATTACTCTCAGAAAAGTCACACATGAGCTTCCAGGTCTCAGTTTGACCTGTAGTTAAAGTTCCACTGTAGATGCTGCCTGTGTGTCACATATTTTGCTGCTAGGGTTCTTGGGAGCCTGACCTGGATGTCTTCTGGTCATTCTCCAAAATCCATCCATAACCCACATTGTCACCCATTGTTATATCAGTGGTTCTCAAACTTGAGGATGCATCTGAATCGACTGGAGGATTTGTTAGGACAGTTTCTGAATCAGTGAGTGTGGGATGGGGCTTGAGAGTTTACATTTCTAATAAGCTCCCAGGTGATATTATGCTACTGGTCAAAGACCACACTTTGAGAGTCACTGAATTATGGAATCTAGAACTTATTAGCCTACCAGGCGATCAATGGCACTGACTGTATTACGGGGAAATAGGAGCCCTTCTTAATGACTGCTGACTCAGTGGGTATTTTGTGATTTCGGCCAGGTGTTTTCAGATTTCTTTGAGCATTTGGAGATAGTTCCTATAACTACATTCTTAATCTTTCTGTAATCTAACAATTTCATTAGGTCAATTTAAAATTTTCTTCCTTAGCTCAGGTACTGATTCTTCAAGGAGTAGAGAGGAGGCAGGTATATTCTACCGAGGAACATTCTTGGTCTCTCTCCAGCTCCTTTGTATATTTGGAGCCACCCTCAATTCTAGGTGACTTTGTTTAGAGCTAGGGGGTCAAGCCTTGTTCCTTCCACCAAATAAAATAGCACATTCACTAACTGACCTCTTACATTTATTTCATTTCCAAATATTTTACTCACTTTTCCTCCAAACTCCAGTATTAACTATTGACGGCTTTGGGCATATGTATGTATTTGGTGACTTCAGGGAGGTAATAACACTGGCAAACTCAAGCAGTGTTTATGTAATTTGCATTCTAGAAAACTGAACAGAGAATTCCATAACGGGCCTGACTCAACTGACATAGCCCCAGGACAGCTAGTCTAAGACTTAGCTAGCACTGCACCTGACAGCTCCTTCTAGAAACTAATACTTTATTGAGAGATCAAAATGAGCCTTAAAAAGTTGAGAAACAATTTGTAAGCCTTTCAAACAGCAGCATCAACTTACATAGTGGAAATAACAAATCTATATTTTCATAATTCTGTTTATTTTTATTTTGAATAAACTGAAAGCAGTTTTTAAAAATTATTAAATCAGCCATAATTAGTAAAATGCTAGCATGATCTGTTTTCTCTATTCTGCTTTTAGTGCCCTTTTCCATTAGAGTGATAATAAAAGGTACTAACAACCCGTGAGCATTTATTATTAGCCAAGATTTTCTCTAAGCAATTTGAGCGTATTATCATATAACCCTTACGAAAATCCTATGAGATAGAGTCTATTCATGTTTTTCAGGTGAGAAATTTGAGACAGATTAAGTAACTTGCCCAAGGTCACAAGCTACTAAACCACAGCAAGATAGGGATTTGTACCAGGTTGGACTCCCAACCCCAACCTTTAACCATTTTGCTGGGAGCATCGCAGCAGTGTCCTTGCCCACTCTATCAATTTCCTGGCTCTATTTCCAGGCTTTCCTAGGGTTGTTAGATGGCAAGAGCCAAAGCAGATGTAACAGATTTGGGTCCTTCCTGTAGTAGAAGCCATGGTAGAGCCTGGCCATCAATGGCCCTGGCTGAATTATGGAGTGCAAGAGAATCAGCAGCATTTCCAAATGAGAAAATCCTGATGCCCTGGATATGTTGTGGTCACAGGAGCCTGTTTTCCAGATTTCTTTGAGCACGTTGAGGTAGGTTCTGTAACTATGTTCTTAATCTTCCCATAATCTACCAATTTCAGTAGGTCAACTAAAAATTTTCTTCTTTCCCTGTTATTCCTTCTCCTTTTTTTCCTAAAACAAAGATGAGAGTGAATTGTAATAGCTAAGAATTTAGATTATTTTAATCCAAAAATATTTTGTTTTCCCTGCCTCAACTTTTACCATTTAACCTACTCTTTTTTGGCCTTCATGATTTTTCTCTCTGATTGAAGCCAGAATTATATGAGTTTATTTACATCCCCAGTTATAAATATTTAGAAGTGCTTCACAAAATCCTTATATGGATCAACTATTTCTAGTTTCCAACAATAGGATTCAAAGTAGCAATAGTCCTTCCTCAATTACAATAAAGATAAAGGGCTAATAAGTATGCAAAATTGAATATTCACATCCATGAACAAAACTAGAATGACACTTCTTTGTCAGTTTAAAAATACCTTAAGACCTGGAACTACATCTTGTATTTTATTTATAAATCTCAAAGGGAGAGAGATGTGTGGTATACTCGACCCATCATTGACAGTGACATGAATATTGATTTATCAATAAACTGTAAGTATGCTACAATAATAATGTGGAAAACAACACTGGCATCCCTTTTTAGCCAGTACTTTCACATATTTTATATGATTTGATCCTAACATAAAACTTGAGACTAGAGCTAATTCCAGAGAATCTGATGCCAAGAGAGCTTAAATAACATGCTTAAGATTATAGAGTTAGTGCTTAAGTACTCTGGTTTTCTTAATGCTTTCTATATAATATACTGCCTCCCTGTTATAGTCTCTGATGAAAGCTCGAGTAAGGGAGAATGATGCTGAATAATATGGCTTTATAAATTAAATATGATATAAATTTTATAAATAAATTCAATATGATATAAATTCCATGTGATATAAACTTTAAAACTTAGAGTGGTCACTTTTTATATGGATTATAATCCTAATATCTTGAGTGCTCTTTTCTCTGTTTAGCTATGACTTTGTGTTCGTGTTAACAAATGTTTTAAATAATGTTGATTTATGTTCAGTGGTGGGCATTCTAGAACTCCTAGTGGGTCACTGTTGTAACGCCCTCTGAAGCCAGCTGATATACATTGGGATCTGAAAAGCTATTAAGCACTAGTTAGCACATATTGGCTGAGGTGCTGTTGAGTCAAATTCCAAATGATAAATTAGTTCTAGAACATTGGTTCTTGAAAAAGAAAGAGAGAGAGACATATTCACATACCATAAAATTTACCCCTTTAAAATGTACAGTTCAGTGGTTGTTAGTATATTCACAAGTTGTACAACCAGCAACACTATTTAATTCCAGAACATGTTCGTCACTCCAATAAGAAACCTTGTACCTGTTAGCCCTCCCACTCCTTGGTGATGACTAATTTATTTCAATGTCTATGATTTACCTATTCTGGAAATTTCATGAAAATAGACTCATCTAATATGTTTGGTTTCTTTCACTAAGCATAAGATTTTCAAGGTTAATCCATGTTTTTATATGTATCAGTATTTCATTCTTTTTTATGGCATAAAAATATCCCATTGTTCATATACACCACATTTTGTTTATCCATATAGCAGTTGATGAACATTCAGGTTATTTCCATATTTTGGCTACTATGAATAAGGCTGCTATGAATATGTTTATTGCGCGCTTGAGAAGAACGTGTATTCTGAAGTTGTTGAGTAATGTGTTCTATATGTGTCTGTTAGGTCTAGTTGGTTTATAGTGTTGTTCAAGTATTCTATTTCTTTGCTGATCTTTTTTCTAGCTATTCTATCCATTATTGAAAGTGGGGTATTGAAGCCCCCAACTATTATTTTTGAATCATCTATTCCTCCTTTCAATTTTGTGAGTTTTTGCTTCATGTATTTTGGGGATCTGTTGTTAGATGCATATGTGTTTATAATTGATATAAATTATTCATAGATTAACAATTTTATCAATATAAAATATCCTTCTTTATGTCTACTAACCACTTTTGTCTTAAAGTCTATTTTGTCTGATATTAGTATAGCCATTCTAGCTGTCTTTTGGTTATCATTTGATTGGAATATCTTTTTCCATCGTTATATTTTCAATATTTTTGTGTCTGAATCTAAAGTGTTTCTGTCGTATACGGCATATAGTTAAATCATGTTGTGTTCTTTTTCCATTCTGCCAATCTCTGCTTTTTAATTGGATAGTTTAATCTATTTACATTTAATGTAATTAGTGATTAGGTAGGATTTATGCCTGCTATTTTACTATTTATTTTCTAGGTGTCCTACATGTTTTTTGCTTCTCAATTCTTCCATTACTGCCTTTTTTGGTGTTGAATAGACTATATCATTTTAATTGCCTTGTCATTTCTTTTACTACATATTTTTGAACTATTTTCTTGGTGGTTGTCCTGGGAATTGCCATTAACGACTTTATTTATAACAATCTAGTACTAATTAATAGCAACTTAATATGAATAATACATAAAAATTATGCTCCCATATAACTTTGTTTTCCTACCTCCTTTATGCTGCTATTTTCACAAATTATATCTTTATACATGTGTGCCCATCAACTTAGATTTATGATTGCATTATCCAATTGTATTTAAATAATATAGGACAACCCCCCCTCAAAATACTTTAATACTGTTTTTTATATTGACCTATGTAGTACCTGTGTGGTTACCTTTACTGATACTCTCTATTTCTTCATTCGGATGTGAATTACCGTCTAGTGTCCTTTCATTTCAGTTTGAAGGATTCTTTTTATTATTTCTTGTAAGGCAGATCAAATAACAATAAATCTTCACATTTTTTAAAATCTGGAACTATCTTAACTTCCCTTTCCTTTTTGAAAGATTGCCTCATTGTTTTTTCTTTCAAGCACTTTTAATATATCATGCTATTGTCTTTTAGCTTCCGTAATTTCTGATAAGAAATCATCTGTTAGTCTTATTTAGGATACCTTGTATATGGTAAGTCACCTCTCTTGCTGCTTTCAAGATTCTCTCATTGTCTTTGGCTTTCAAAAGATTGTTTATGATATTTCTAGGTATAGAGTTTTTTTAGTTCACCAGGCTTGGAGTTTGTTGAGCTTCTTGGATGTGTAGATTAATTTTTTTTAACATGATTAACAGGATTTCTTAATAGATTTAATGCCAAGTTTGAATCCAGTGTTTTTGTTATTGTTGTTTGTCTGTTTGTTTTTATTAATACTTTATTTTTTAGGGCAGTTTTAGGCTTATAGCAAAATTGAGGGGTGGTACAGAGATTTCCCATATATACTCTGCCCCTGTAAATGCATAGCCTCCCCCATTATCAACATCCCCTACCAGCGTGGTATGTTTATTACACTTGATGAAGCTACATTGACACATCATAATCACTCAAAGTCCAGGGTTTATATTACAGTTCACTCCTGGTGTTGTATATTCTATAGATTTGGACAAATGTATAATGACACGTATCCTTCATTGTGGTGTCGTACAGAGTATTTTCATTGCCCTAAAAATCCTCTGTATTCCACCTACTCATCCCTCCCCACTATCCAGCCCCTGGAAACCACCGATCTTTTTACCATCTCCATAGTTTTTCCTTTTCCAGAATGTCACATAGTTGGAAACATACAATATGTAGCCTTTTTATTTATTTATTTATTTTATTTATTTATTTTATTTTTTTTGTTTATTGCAGTAACATTGGGTTATAACATTGTATAAATTTCAGGTGTTCATCATTATACTTCTATTTCTGCATAGATTGCATCATGTTCACCACCCAAATACTAATTACAACCCATCACCACACACATGTGCCAAATTATCCCTTTTGCCCATCTCCCTCCCCCTTTCCCCTCTGGTAACCAGCAATCCAATCTCTGTCTCTATGTGTTTATTTATTGTTGTTATTATCTACTACTTAATGAAGGAAATCATACAGTATTTGACCTTCTCCCTCTGACTTATTTCACTTTGCAGAATACCCTCAATGTCCATCCATGTTGTCACAAATGGCTGAATTTCATCATTTCTTATGGCTGAGTAGTATTCCATCGTGTATATATACCACATCTCTCTTATCCATTTGTCCCTTGATGGGCACTTAGGTTGCTTCCAAGTCTTGGCTATTGTGAATAATGCTGCAATGAACACAGGGGTACATGTATCTTTACGCATTGGTGTTTTCAAGTTCTTTGGATAAATACCCAGCAGCGGAATAGCTGGATCATATGGTAGTTCTATCCTTGATTTTTTGAGGAATCTCCATACTGTTTTCCATAGTGGCTGCACCAGTTTGCGCTCCCACCAGCAGTGCATGAGAGTTCCCTTCACTCCACATCCTCTCCAACACATGTTGTTTCCTGTCTTGTTAATTATATCCATTCTGATGGGCGTGGGGTGATATCTCATTGTAGTTTTGATTTGCGTTTCCCTGATAGTTAATGATTTTGAACATGTTTTCATGTGTCTGTTGGCCATCTGTATATCTTCTTTGGAGAAATGTCTGTTCAGGTCTTTTGCCCATTTTTTAATTGGGTTGTTAGTTTTTTGTTGTTGAGATGCATGATTTCTTTATATATTTTGGAGATTAACCCCTTATCAGATGTATGGTTTGCAAATATCTTCTCCATATTGTTAGGTTGTCTTTTTGTTTTGTTCATGGTTTCCTTTGCTGTGCAGAAACTTTTTAGTTTGATGTAGTCCCATTTGTTTATTTTTTCTATTGTTTCTCTTGCCCGGTCAGACATGCTGCTTGAAAATATGTTGCTAAGACTGATGTCAAAGAGTGTACTGCCTAGGTTTTCTTCTAGAAGTTTCATAGTTTCATGTCTTACATTCAAGTCTTTAATCCATTTTGAGTTAATTTTGGTGTGTGGTGTAAGGTAAGGGTCTACTTTCATTTTTTTTGCATGTGGCTGTCCAGTTTTCCCAACACCATTTGTTGAAGAGACTTTCTTTTCCCCATTGTATGTTCTTGGCTCCTTTGTCAAAGATTAGCTGTCCATAGATGTGTGGGTTTATTTCTGGCCTTTCGATTCTATTACATTGATCTGTGTGTCTGTTTTTGTGCCAGTATCATGCTGTTTTGGTTACTATAGCTTTGTAGTATATTTTGAAATCAGGGATTGTGATACCTCCAGCTTTGTTCTTTTTTCTCAGGATTCCTTTAGCTATTCGGGGTCTTTTGTTGTTCCATATAAATTTTAGGATTCTTTGTTCTATTTCTGTGAAAAATGTTGTTGGAACTTTGGTAGGGATTGCATTGAATCTATAGATTCCTTTAGGAAGTGTGGACATCTTAACTATGTTAATTCTTCCAATCCAAGAGCATGGAATATCTTTCCATTTCTTTGTGTCTTCTTCAACTTCTTTCAGCAATGTTTTATAGTTTTCGGTGTACAGATCTTTCACCTCTTTGGTTAAGTTTATTCCTAGGTATTTTATTCTTTTTGTTGCAATTGTAAATGGGATTGTATTCTTAATTTCTCTTTCAGCTACTTTGTTGTTAGTCTATAGAAATGCAACTGATTTTTGTATGTTGATTTTGTATCCTGCAATTTTACCATATTCGTTTATTACTTCTAAAAGTTTTCTGGTGGATTCTTTAGGGTTTGCTATATATAAAATTATGTCATCTGCAAATAGTGACAGTGTCACTTCTTCCTTTCCAATTTGGATCCCTTTTATTTCTTTTTCTTGCCTGATTGCTCTGGCTAGGACTTCCAGTACTATGTTAAATAGGAGTGGTGACAGTGGGCATCCTTGTCTGGTTCCTGTTCTTAGAGGGATAGCTTTCAGTTTTTCATCATTGAAGATGATATTAGCTGTGGGTTTGTCATATATGGCCTTTATTATGTTGAGGTACTTTCCTTCTATACCCATTTTATTCAGAGTTTTTATCATAAATGGATGCTGTAACTTGTCAAATGCTTTCTCTGCATCTATTGAGATGATCATGTGATTTTTATTCTTCATGTTATTAATGTGGTGTATTACATTGATTGATTTGTGAATGTTGAACCATCCCTGCATACCTGGAATAAATCTCACCTGATCATGGTGTATAATCTTTTTAACGTATTGTTGTATGCGATTTGCTAGTATTTTGTTGAGGATTTTTGCATCGATGTTCATCAGTGATATTGGCCTGTAATTTTCTTTTTTGTCCTTGTCTGATTTTGGTATCATGGTAATGTCGGCTTTGTAGAATGAGTTAGGGAGCTTTCCCCCCTCCTCAATTTTTTGGAAGAATTTCAGAAAGATAGGTATTAAGTCTTTTTTGAATGTTTGGTAGAATTCACCAGGGAAGCCATCTGGTCCTGGACTTTTATTTTTGGGGAGGTTTCTGATTACTGTTTCCATCTCCTTACTGGTGATTGGTGCTTGTCCAGGAAATTTTTGATCTCTCCTTCCCTTTTGAATGATAACCTTGCTGGGTAGAGTATTCTTGGCTGTAAATTTTTTCCTTTTAGCACATGAAATACATTGTGCCACTCTCTTCTAGCCTGTATGGTTTCTGCTGAGAAGTCGGATGATAGCCTTATGGGGTTTCCTTTGTATGTAACTTGTCTTTCTCTTGCAGCTTTTAGTATTCTCTCTTTATCTTTAATTCTGGACATTTTGATTATGATGTGTCTTAGTGTGGGCCTCTTTGGGTTTATCTTGTTTGGGGCTCTCTGTGATTCCTGTATTTGGATGTCTATTTCCTTCCTTAGGTTAGGGAAGTTTTCATCTATTATTTCTTGAAATAGATTCTCTGCCCCTTTGTCTTGCTCTTCTCCTTCCAGGACACCTATAACATGGATGTTAGTGCACTTGATGTTGTCCCAGATGTCCCTTAGACTGTCCTCACTCTTTTTAATTCTTTTCTCTTTTACCTGTTCAGCTTGTGTAATTTCTTCCAGTCTTTCATCCAGCTCGCAGATCTGTTCTTCTGTATCCTTTACTCTGCTTTTGAGTCCCTCTAGTGAATTTTTCATTTCCAGTATTGTATTCTTCAATATGTAGCCTTTTTAGATTGCATTCTTTCACATAGTAATATGCATTTAAGTTTATTCTATGTCTCTTCATGGCTTGATAGTTCATTTCTTTTTAGTGCTAAATAATATTCCACTGTTTGGATATTCCACAGTTTATTTATCCATTCACCTCCCGAAGGACTTCTTTGTTGCTTCCAAGTTTTGGCAATTGTGAATAAAGCTGCTATAAACATTTGTTTACAGGTTTTTGTGTGGACATAAGTTTTCAATTCCTTTGGGTAAATCCCAAAGAGTGAAATTGCTGGATCATATGGTAAGAGTATGTTTAGTTTTGTAAGAAACTGGCAAGCTATCTTCCAAATGAGTGTACTGTTTTGCATTCCCACTAGTAATGAATGAGAGCTCCTGTTGCTCTACATCCTCATCAGCATTTGGTGTTAGTGTTTCAGACTTTTGCCATTCTGATAGGTTTGTAGTGGTATCTCGTTGTTTTAGTCTGCATTTCCTTGATGACATATGATGTAGAGCATCTTTTCATATGCTTGTTTGCCATCTTTATATCTTCTTTGGTGAGGTGTCTGTTAAAATCTTTGGTTTATTTATAAATCAGATTGTTCATGTTCTTATTGTTGAATTTTAAAAGTTCTTTGTACATTTTGGATAGCAGTTTTATATCAGATGTGTGTTTTGCAAATATTTCCTCCCTGTCCTCTCATTTTCTTGACATTGTCATTTGGAGAGCAGAAGTTTTTAATTTTAATGAAGTCCAGCCTATTAATTATTTCTTTTATGAATTGTGTCTTTGGTGTTGTCTCTAAAAAGTCATTGCCATACTCAAGGTTATTTAGGTTTTCTCTTATCTTCTAAGAGTTTTATAGTTTTGCATTTTACATTTAGGTCTGTGATCCATTTTGAGTTAATTTTTGTGAATGGTGTAATTTCTGTGTCTGGATTCATTTTTTTGCGTGTGGATGTCCAGTTGTTCCAGCATTTGTTGAAAAGGCTATCTTTGTTCTATTGCATTACCATTATTCTTTTGGCAAAGAACAGTTGACTATATCTATGTGGGTCTATTTCTGGGCTCTCTATTCTGTTGCTTTGATATTTGTCTATTCTCCTGTTAATACCATGCTGTCTTGATTATTGTAGCTTAATAGTAAGTCTTGAAGTCAGGTAGCATCAGTCCACTTTTGTTCTTTCAATAAATTAATTTTTAACTCAAATTTGAGAAGTTTTAAGCCATTATTTCTTCAAATATTCTTTCTGATTCTTTCTCTCCTGTTCTTCTGGAACTTCCATCATTTGTATGTTGATACACTTGATAGTGTCCCAAGGTCTCTGAGGATCTGTTCATTTTTCTTCATTCTTTTATCTTTCTGTTCCTCAGTCTGGATAATCAAATATCAATAGATCTTTCTTCAAGTTTGCTGCTTCTTTTATCTCTCTAATTGAATCTGCTGTTCATCCTCTATAGTGAATTTTTCACTTAAGTTATTGTACTTTTCAACTCCAGAATTTCTATTTGGTTTCTTTTTTATACTTCATATCTGTTTATTAATATTCTATTCATTAAATATTAGAATAAGACACAATTATAATGTTTCCCTGTAGTTCTTTGTGCACAGTTTCCTTTAGGTCTTTTAACATATTTAAAATAGCCAATTTAAAGCTTTTGTCTAATTTCAAGCTCTGAACTTCACCATGGAGTCTTTATTCACTGTTTTTTTTCCCTGTCTATGGGCTATATTTTGTTGTTTCTTTGTATGTTTTCTAATTTTTTGTTGAGAACTGGACATTTCAAATAATACAATTTATCAACTCTGAAAATCATATTCTCCTCCCTCCCAGGATTTGTTGTTGCTGCTTTCTGCTTTGGTGATTTGTTTATTGACTTTTATGAACTAATTCTGTAAATTCTGTATCTTTGTTGTATGTTGCCACTGGAGTCTCTAATCAGTTAGCTAAGGGTCAGCTAATGATTTGACAGAGATTTCTTTAAATGTCTGGAACCAATAAATCTATTTTTTCTGAGAGTTGTGTGTGCCTGTTGGGATCTGCCTTCTGTACTCAAGTCAATCAATTTACAACTCTGTCTTAGCCTTCTTTTCCTGCTTGCAGAGCCTTAAGATCAATCAGAGTGAGAGCTTAGGGATTTCTCATATCTTTCCTGAGCATACTTACAGCTCTACACCTGCATGTGGCATTCTAAATTCCCAGGAATACGTTAGAGCTTTTCAAAGCCCCACATCTCATATCTCAGCTTTTCCTTTTAAACTTTTTGGTTAGTCTATCATTTGCTCCAACTGTTATCTGTTGCCTCAGGCAATAGTGATGCTAAAATATTCAACAAATGGCATCTGGGAAGTTTTTAGCATGGGGCAAGTTCAACTGAGGTCAATAAAGACAAGCATTTCAAGTGGGGTCTTCCAGGGAACCACTAATTGGGTCAAACACTGACTCCTTTTTCAGAACGAGGCCTCGAAACAGTTCCAACACTACTCTGCTCTTTCTGGTACTGGGAATACTGCCTGTTATTTTTAAGGCTGCTGCAATGCTTGTGAGTAGAGGACATGGGACTAGGATAAGTGAAAATGCCACAAATCTCACTGTTCTTACTGAGATTTAGCTGTTTTTCTCCACTAAATGCTCCCCATTCTCTGGACTGTTGCAAGTTTTTGATTAATTTCCAGAGTTCTGAAAAATTGATTTTGATAATTTTTTCTTGTTATTTTATTGCTTTATGGAGGGGGAACTTTCAGATGTTCTCACTCCACCGTTTTCACTGATGTCACTCCTTAGAACGTTGGTTCTTAAACTTTTGGTTGTTGGTGGTTTTGTTACTGGGATCTTTTTGGGGATCTCATAAAAGCTATAGATATAATTGTGAAAAAAGTCCATGTATGGGGGCCGGCCCGGTGGCACAAGCGGTTAAGTGCGCACGCTCCGCTGCGGTGGCCCCGGGTTCGCTGGTTCGGATCCCGGGCGTGCACCGACGCACTGCTTGGCAAGCCATGCTGTGGCGGCGTCCCATATAAAGTGGAGGAAGATGGGCACAGAAGTTAGCCCAGGGCCGTCTTCCTCAGCAAAAAAAAAGAGGAGGATTGGCGGATGTTAGCACAGGGCTGATCTCCTCACAAAAAAAAAAAAAAAAAAAATCCATGTATGTATCCACACTAATTTGACAACATTCTATTGGTTTTATTAATACACTGAGTCCTACCACAGATCCCTCACCCTCAGAAAATTCTGGGGTTAACAATCCTGATTTTAGAGCCTCTTCTTCCTGAGACTACTACAAAGAATTCCAGGACAAATAATTCCAGAAACATAGCCTAATAGCAAATTTAGTAGGTAAACTTAATAGGTAAATTCAATTTTAGTGCCTGCTACTTTCCTTATCTGGTAAATCATACCTCATAAGATTATTGTGAGGATTGGATGAGAAAATGAATATAATATTGCTTAGAATATTGTAGACACTTAATAAAACAGTTCAGACACTTATTAAGCACTTCATAAACTTTAACCATTAATAACATTATTCCGTTCTCTTTCTGTTCCTCCTGTTACTCCTTCGTTACTTCCCTGAGGAAGTTCCTTTGAAGAGCACCACACTTGTGCTCATTCTTTTGAGTCCTTTGGAAACATATGTTTTATTAACATACTAACATTATTTTGTTGGAGGACGTATTCAAATACTAATCACCACTATAAATCAGGAAGGGTTATTCAACCACAGGATATGGTCTCAATTGGAAAGATGCCAACTCTATAAATACAAAAAAGTGAAAAAGGGAAGAATTATGGATGATATTGTGACAAAATGCTGTACAACTGGAGGAAAGGCTGTACAAGTTTGATTTCTGTAATGTTTTTCTTTGAATTACCTCATTTTCTCAGATACTTAGATAAAATCTAGACCCAATCTTATTACGTAATTTCCATTTCCATTTAAAAAAGTCTTCTGAGAGTCTAGCGATAGCATGAAATCTTTTTTACATGCAAAGAAGCAAAGTATTAGATAAGCAGAAAGGAAGTAATATAAATTAAAACCTCAAATTCAATTTATTCTCTTAAAAACTATGACTTAAATTCAGTCATCAGAATTGCTGCCAGGACTTAGTTATAGGATAGACAAGCCTTCATGGATGACCTAGTATAAATCATAAAATGATTTGGTATAGGATAAATATATAAGTATAGGATAAGATAAATCATAAAATGAAATGAGGCCAATGTCAAATGTAAGTAGTGTCTGTGAAACATCTACTTGTTTATTGTGTTGGACTGACACTGCCAAGAGACCAAGATGTGGAACCCTTTAGAATTTTATCATCTCTTAGACAGTAACTACTGGACACATGCTTAACATGTATTATACATCTACCTGGGTGTGTTTCAGAAAGTTAATAAGACTAAAAGATACAGTGGGTGGAGGGAATGAAACACTATGCAATTCTTCCTCATTGGGACCTCTCTATAGTCTGTGGGGTCCAGGACTGGTGTACTGGGAAGTCTTTGATGCACAATGAATAGATACTGGGCAACTAAGATGTTGGAATAAATCATGTAGAACAAAGATCACTTTATTTTACAAGGTCAATTCTTAAAAAAGGACAAGCATGAGCAACATACCACAGTGACAATGAAGTTTTATGTTGTAACTTGCTAAAATGTCAGGGAATGCCACAGACACTTTATATGTAAATGTGTTTATCTCCCTTGACTATTGAGAACCTTTGCTTTTATATTCAAATTGCTAGATTTTGTTTTCATACACTGTACTTGCTGATCTTTTCTTGTTTAATCTTTAGTGAAGGACATTGGGATAGAAGTACAAAAATGTTATAATTCACATTTCTTTTTGTTAAGATTATTCCAAACTTTAGATTTTAAGTCTGCATATAGAGAAGCCAGTAAACCATTTAAGAATCAAAGGCAGCTTCAATTAAGATATATATAGATTTCAGGATTTGATAAAATACTCCTGATTACTTCTGTAATATGTGATTCAGATAATTTCACTTCTTTTTCTCTTTTTAAGTTAAGCCCACATTGAGGGTGGGCTAGTTCATTTATGGATTTTGAAAGCTTGTCTAGGTGGTTTTATAATTAGACCCTTCCAGGTAGCAGGAAATTTTGCTTTGCCTTCCTATTTAACAGCTGTGTTCCCAGCTGGGTCTGTTTGTTATAAATGAAAATGGCTCTTTAAATTTACATTCTCTGCATGACCAAGCTTGGCATCAGATGCAGATTCTGGATGATGCCAAAGATAAGCACCAAGGGGTGTCAGATTGAAACTCTGGATCAGAGTGTGTTAGATGGCATTATCAGCCACAATTGTATATTTCTATTAAAGCCAAGTGATGTGACCAATGGGTCTTTGAAAAGTGAATTGCTTCCAGTCTTTGAATCATTTTGTAATGTGACTGAGATGAATCCCCATGATATGTCTATGGAGCATAATGAGCTGTGAAATATGCAAGAATAGAGATTGTGGCAATATAGGACACTTGTTGACCCGAATGATGATATTACTTTGCTTCAGGCCATGGGCTTATGGAAGAAGTGAATAATTTCTTCAGATAGTACCCACCAAACATCACAAAATGGAATGATGTTTTCATATTTCAGAGCAAGAGTGGCTATCCTATAATGGCCCTGGGACTGGAGTGAAGCAGGTGGATGGTCTAGAGGTGGAAGAACTAGTGGAAGGACTAAGATCTGGTTTGTCTAAGACCTGCTTTTACCTTGGCTTGACTCTGATTAATTGGAGTTCTAACCCTTCTTTTGCCCTACTTTGACCTGCATTATTACCCAAGGTACCTTCTAGAGCTGTGTTTCTCAAGTTATGATGCTTATGCTTGAACTACCTGCATCTGAAATACCTGAGATATGAAGAAAGCATATCTGTGAACCCACAGGTACTGAATTGTCATCTCTGTGAATGGGCCCTGCACTCTTAGGTGAGAAACTTGTAGGGGAGCAAGGAACAGAGTAGTATAGTGAAAAAAAATGGTCAACTGAGAGATAGAATGCTTGAATTGAGCCTAGGATTTATCACTTACTAGCTGTATAACCCAGGACAAGCCACTTAATTCCTCACTGAGCCTCAGTTGCCCCATCTGTAAAATTGGGGGTAGCAGCAAAAACAACACCAATGGTTATACTAAGGCTTAAATAAAATCAGGCATGTAAAAATGCTTTTTAAGAGTAAAATTCTTAATTAATAAAAATAATGTGATATTCTTTTTTAAGATGGTAAAGTGATAAATTAAATGAACTAAAGCTTTTATTGTAAACTAGATTTTGTATTCAAAGTTTGCATTTGTAGGGGAGAAATAAGTGTTTGCATTACGTAGGAAAGAAACACGGTGCAGTATGGAATATGTTGAAGACCCGCCCTCCCCCCAAATATCTTTCTCTTTCATCTGCAACAGATGCTAAAATCATATCATTATAGAGAATTTTTGTTCTAATCTCCTTTATCATGCAAATGTTACTTGGGAAGAGGAATGCTTTGAATCTAAATTATTAATAAGATTTTATACCTGGAGACGACGAGGTGAAGAAAGAATACCTTAGGGGATGAAAGGGGCCTTCAAGGTGACATACAAAAAGACAAATTGTGCCTACTTCAAACTTAGTCTCTGTTAATACAACGGTCAGAAAACAACCAACCAATGAACACATACATACACACGCACATGCACACACATATGCTCACCCTGTGGTGGAAATTGGATAGAGGTAATTAGTGAAGCATTAGAGAAAATGGACAAATCAACTTTGTAATTAAGCCAGAGCAAAGGAAGAAAAGGAAGTATTACTGTCAATGCCAAGATATGCAAAAACTTTTGTATAATTTTGGATGTCATGATCTAGGAAATGATGGGGATAAAATTACAGAGAATCAAAGTTATGTTGCTCTTATGCACTTCCTTTCTTGGTCAACTGATTGCTAACTATGACTACTGTGAAACTTATAGTGGTGAGAGTTTGGCTTTAAAATACTTGGCATTTGTTTCAGTCCCTTTCTCTCCTGTGTTTGCAAGGTTCTTACCTACAGTTATCTCCCATTACCTGTGACCCACTAGCGCTTCCCTCCTCAGTATCTTCCTACTATCCTGCTTACCCACCACCTCTCAGAGAGGTTTTTGGTAGCTCTATCAGAGAGAATCAACAGTTCCCCTCCATTATGCTGTTAAAATACTTTATTCATGCCTCTAGAAAAGCACTTATTAAATTACATTACATTATTGTTTCTCATATACATCCTTCTCTATCTCTAGAATATAGACTCCTAGTTTGCAAAATCATCTTTCCATCTTTGCATTCCCAGCACTTAATAGAGAGGTCAGTACTTGGTAGGTTTTCAAAAATGATTGCTGAGAGAATTAATACTATGATTATTACAATTTTTAGTTTGTCAATTTCTTTATATCTACTAAACTTTTTGTACTCACAAATCACCAGACTCTCATTTTTCTTTCCAGCTTATCAGCAAGTTTTATCTTCTATTGCATATAGTCTACGTATTTCGCTTTTCATTCAAGATATAGTTATGACTGCAGCATACTTTTTTCTAAAGAGTAGATGGGGTAGAGTCAGATAAATACATATATTTTGTTTATTTAATTTAGTTTTAATATTTTTATTATGGTAAAACACATCTAACAAAATTCACTATGAGTAATATTTTGTACCTTCACAATGTTATGCAACCATCACCACTATCTAATTCCAGAACATTTTCATCAACTAGAAAGGAAACTTCACACCCTTTAAACAGTCACTCTCCATCCCCTCTCCTCCTAGCCTGTGGCAATCATTAATCTCTTTTCTTTCTCTATGGATTTGCCTATTCTGGATATTTCATATAATGGAAGCATATGTGGCCTCTTGTTTCTGGCTTCTTTTGCTTAGCATGATATTTCAAGGTTCATCCATGTTGTACCATGTATCAGTACTTTTTTCCTTTTTATAGTGGAAAAATATTTCATTGTATGGATATACCGCATTTTGTTTATTCATTCATCAGTTGATGGACATCGGGGGTGTTCTACCCTTTGGCTATTGTGAATAGTGCTGCTACGACTATTCTTGTACAAGTTTTTGCTTGAACACCTGTTTTCATTTCTTTTGGGTATGTATCCGGGAGTGGAATTGCTAGGTTATATGGTAATAATATGTTTAAATTCTTGAGGAACCATCAAACTATTTTCCACTGTAGCTGCAAAATTTTATGTTCCCACCAGCAATGTACAAGGATTCTAATTTAATTTATAATTAAACAAAAGGGAAAATAGCTATAGGTGTGAAAGATGTCCAAAAGTTATACAAGAATATTATGAACTGCTAAATGCCAATAATTTGAAATTCTAAGGAAATAAATATTTTGACAATATAATACTCCAAAATTGGCACTGAAACAGAAAATTTTCACAGGTTGATAACTACTACTAAATATTTGCCCCTAAAAAATGGTTTTATAGGTGAATTCTACCAAACTTCCAAGGAATATGTGTCTGTTTTACACAATTTATTTCTCATTGCAGGAAAGAAAAGAAGATATAAAACTCATATTCTGATGTGAGTATAACTTTGATATCTTATCAATCAGGATCCCAGCAGGAAGCGATTGGCACACTCACACTGGAGAATTGAGGAGATTTAATTAAAGGACTCTTTACAATGGTATGGGCTGACTTTAGGAAAACCAGCAGAGAATAGTTTCACACTCAGGTTTACAACAGAAGAAGCCGATATCACTCTTTGGCTTAAAGAGGCAATTCGGGAGAATTGTTTGCAAAATTCAGAGTGGAGCTGGGACCTTTGGGAGAATGATGCATTGAGCTGCAATCTAGCAGAAAGGGAATTAGGGAGGTAAATACCCAGACTTCACTCATATCCTGCCCTTGAATCTCCTGCCAGAGGAGACCATTGACAACTGTACCAGAAGCCAGAAGGCAAAGGAGCCCATTGATGGAATCCATTCAGTCACATTCCATGATACAGAGCAAGGAGAATAGAGAATAAATCTGGAAGGGCAATTGAAAAACTATCCAGCAGAATATCAAAACTTGATGAAGACACTACGATAAAATGAATGTATAAGACAATTTGTCTTTTGTGCGTAGATTAAAATTTTTTAAATGTTAGTTAGCCAACAAAATCCAGCGGCCTATTTTTAAAAAGACACCATGAATCAAATAGGATATATCTCAGGAATGCAAGGACAGTCAACATTGAGAAATGTAATAGCATAATTTATCACACTAATGGATGCAGAGGAAACATGTGATCATCTCAATATACACGGGAAAAGCTTTTGATAATGTTCAAAATCCATTTGAGATTTTATTTTTAAAAAAGCTCTTTAAAAAATAGGAATAAAAGGAAACTTCCTTAATAAGGTAAAATCTATCTTTCCTTGCCTCTGTTGACAGTCATCCCCAATTGCAATATAAAGCAAAACAAACAACTTAACAAACACAAACCAATACCAATGTTATACTTAATGAAGAAATTTCAGAAGCTTCCTTTTAATATTAGAAATTAGGCAAAACTCTAATATACTACTGTTTAACATATAATTGGAAGTTCTGTCCAATTAAATATAAAGAAAAAAGCATCTATGTGAATTAAAAGGAAGAAGAAAGATGTTCAGTATTTGTAATTAATTGATCATTTACAAAGAAAACCCCATATAATCAGCAGAAAAACTATTAGAACTGTTAACATTGCAGCAAGATCGATATGCAAAAATCAATAGCATTTCTTTGCAACAGCAATAAACATTTAGAAATTGAAATAGAAAATAGGATGCTATTTACAATCACAATAAAGACTATGAAGCTTCTAGAAATTAACCATTCAATTCCTGAAGTAAAAAAGTTTAGAATTCATTCCCTAAGTCTTGTTTTCTTTTGCTCCCCATGTCTAATTTATCATTGTCTAAAATATTTCCCAAATCTGTCCACTTCTCTTCACTTCCATTACTATCTCCTTTGTTGAAATAACCATCATGTCTAGATTTCTGTTCAGTGAAGTCACCATAGACAAAATTAATAGACAGTTGACAGACAAGGATAAAATATTTGCAACATTAAAAAGTCAAATTTTAATTTTAGAATAGTTTTATTTTTACCCAAAAGTTGCAAAGATAGTGCCGAGAGTTTATATATACTCTGCAGCCAATTCCCTCTATTATTAACATCTTATATTAGCATGATTCCTTTGTCACAACCAATGAATCTACACTGATATATTCACTAAAGTCTAAACTTTATTCAGATTTCCTTAGTTTTTATCCACTTTCCTTTTTCTGTTCCAGAAAACTGAAAATATTCTTACATTAATTCATAATTATAAAATAAAAAATAAAATAAAAAACGTATAGATGGCATTTTATAATTATATAACTGGTAAAAATGAGAACATTAAATAAATCAGTGGCTGTTAAAGATGGCAGGAATTGGGAATCTTGTACTTTAATTTTGAGAGTATAAATTAGCGAAGTCCATTTTAGGGGGCAAATCTGGCAGTATTTTAGTAAAATTGAGTAAGTGCCTACTCACTCCAGGATATTTGCCTTCAGGTACACAGAGAAATTTATGAGTATATTTACTGCAATATTGTATGAGTAAGAGGCTGGAGGCAACCAATATGTTTGTCATATATGAATGGGTAAATGACATGCAATTACACATATCATAGAATATTAATCAGAAGAAAAAAACCTAGATTTACATATAAAAACATATAGTGGATATCAAAAACAATGTTGAATGGGAAAAGTAAGAAATAGGACATAATTTACAGCAACATGTCATTTGTATATTGTTAAAAATATATATGAATTACCATACTAATTTTTTTACACATACACATAGAGATAGATAAATATATATAAATTGATCTAAAGGACATGCATTAAAATACAAATTCTGGCACTTAAGGCTGAGGTTAACTTGGATGGAGAGTAAGGAGGAAAGGCAAGTAAATGATAATAAATTTCAAGTATGCAGAACATAGTCTGTTGATGTTTTGTTATAAATTGAGAAGTAAAATCAACTCAGTTCTTTAGAGTCAAGATAATCTCCAACAATACCTCAATCAAAGCACACCAACCAATCGACCAACCAACCAACCATCATGACCATCAGCAACAAAGTTGTAAGGTATAAATAAAACCATTTGTTATGCTGTCAGATTTTTAAATGGCAACATATATATTAATGATTATCATTGGTCATTTAATAATTCAATAAATATTTTTGAGCTTTCCAAGTATTGTAGCAGGCTCAATTGAGGAATCTAAAAATGTGTATCTAAATCAAATTTAGGAGTTTTCTGAATAGTTTTATCACATCAGTATGAAAATTACTGTGACATATAACAGCATTTCTGAAACTCACCTTACCAGCATATTAGTTTTATGTTTTTCTTTGTTGTTGCTGGCTTTTTAAAATTTACTTCTCATAGACTAAAATCATCAATTTAAAATCCCTAGGGAAAGTCCATTATTATGTATTCCATTCAGTTTCTAACACTTGATTGTCTTTTAAAATATAATTTGACATTATTTATAGTATCCTTGTCTGTGAAGAATAACTCTGAAAACAATTTTTGTAGATGCTGCTGAAATTTGAACTTGTATTCCTTTTCATTTCCCTTCTCTGTGAAACTTGTCAGATTCAACATTATTCTTAGATTCAAAGCCATTATTAATTTATCATTACCATGCCGCTTCTTTTTTACATGCAAAAGCTTACACTACTAAAGAGTTCTTGAATGTACTGGCTGTACTATTCTATTAGTTCAATAAGTTAGAGTCAAGAAACAAGCAAAAAAAAATTCCCTCAACATTGAATTTTATTTTATAATTTACACAACCTCCATCTAGTATAATGTCTAAATTTTAGTTGAACACGAAATATATTTCTTAATCTGGTTTATTACTATACATACTTTTTTCAGGTAATAGTATGTCCTGGAAATCTCTCCATAGTTGTATATAGAGATATTCTTCGTTCCTTGTACAACCACATTGTAATTCATTATATGGATGTACATGTGTCCGTTGTGTGGATGTACATGAATTATTTATTCAACCAGTCCGCAAATAATGGACATTTAGAAAGGGCAAGTGGCCAGGATAGCTTTTCTAACTTCCAGGTGTTTAGAGCTCCTTCTTCCATTGTCTTTGTGAATTGTTCAAACATAAGACCTGGAGATATCTTAGCTTGTGGCCCTCCAAACGTTCTGGACCTTTCTTTTCATTTGTATCAATTGTCCCTCTCCTGCTAATTTTGGATTCTATTCTAAACGGGTTCTTCTTTCATCCTGAAGGGAGCTACACCAGCCCACTCTAGCTCCTCTAAACCTCACTCAGGCCCCACACACTCATCTGCGACTCCGAGAATGTGGAACATCCAGCTAGTTTCAGTTGTTCTCTGAAGGCTTGCTGCTCTTCCCAGGGGGCATGTGTTAGGATTCAGGGTTTTTCCTGTTCTTACATCTGTGAGATGCCTCATTACTACCCTGTCACAAATGTGATACCTACATAGTTTGTACAGCTGTAGAGTTTGTTAGCAGATTTAGCAAATAAAGAGTTGCCAGATTTAGCCAATAAAAATTCAGGACACGCAGTTAAATTTGAATTTTAGATGAACAATGTACAATTTTTATTATAATTATACTCCATGTAATATTTTGGACACATTTGTACTAAAAAATTATTCAAGTTTAACTAAATGTCTTACATTTTATCTGGCAACCTTATTCATGTTTTTTTTTTAGACTTATGGAAAGACTCAGCAAGATTTAAAAGCAGTGTCACCACAATGGTCATCAACATAGAATTCCTATTTTTTTTTTGTTTTATATTTTGGCTACATCTTGTAGTTACTAAATAATCCCTTTTATGTATTCACTTTTTCTTTATTTGAAGTACGCAATGATATTAGGTGTGTTCTCCAGAAAGATACAGCTTTCTAATTTTACCTTTCTATGAATGTCCAGGGGTATTTGTAACTAGCAATGTGTTGTGCACCGCATGTTTGTGTCCCCCAAAATTCATATGTTGAGATCCTAATCCCCAATATGATGATATTGCGAGGTGGGGCCTTTGAGAGGAGATTAGGTCATGAGGGTAAAGCCCACTTGAATGGGATTAGGGCTCTTAGAAAAGAGATCCCAGAGAGCTCTCTTGCCCCTTCCACCACAGAGGACACCAAAAGAAGAATGCCATCTATGAACCAGGAAGCAGGTTCTCACCAGACATGGAATCTGCCAGCACTTTGATTTTGGACCTCCCAGAGTCCAGAACTGTGAGAAACAAATGTTTGTTGTTTAAGCCACCTAGTCTATGGTTTTCTGTTATAGCAGCCCAAACTGACTAGGACAAGATGCATCAGCTATAAATTTATCTATCTCTGCTTCATATATGTGTGGTCAGGGTATTGATTTGGTTGGTGGCAAGGTCTTTTGATAGATTGCTAATTTACAGTAAAATGCAGTTTATTTTGAAGTGATATTTCCAAATCAATAAATCATATGATGGTTTAAAGGAAGAATCACTTATGGCCTTGAAAAGAGAAGGTCTTAAAGTAACATTTAAAAGAGAGAAAAATGACTGTCTTAATGGGAAAGAACAAGAATTCCAGCTACCTCAAGCAGCACTTATTATCTGTTCATAAATGTAATAAGGGCAAGATACCAAAGGGAAGAGGACACAATATTTTCAGCTCATAAGAGGAGCAAGGGATTAAGAGTCCTAAAGAGGCAACAGATGCGTCAACAGTTAGGAAAATGGGAAAGGGCTTTAAAGGTCACAATAATTTCTTGGGATATCAATTGATAAACACACACACATGCAAAAGGAAATGTGGCCAAAAAAGCACTAATTTTCTAGGCAAAAAGGGCTAATATCCAGACAACCCCCTCCCCCGAAAAAATAAAAATCACTTCCCATATTTAGGTAGAATATGGAAGAATATTTAAGAACAGAATTAGAAGAATGCTCTCATTCCAGAATACCTGGATGATCGAAATCAGACCTTTCTATCTCACAGATACAGTTAATACAAACAAGAACCAAGATTATAGACAAAAAGGGCGTAAAAGTAACAAACAACAGAAAATGTGCAGAGACAACTTCACATGAAATCGTGTCTGTGATGGAAAGGTACCCATTATGGAGGGTGGAGATAGTATGATTCTAAGACATTTGAAGAGAGAGGACAAGGGAAATATACAAGACTAATAGTACTGTAAAATTTTAATGAAGAAGGAACGAATTTAAAATCATTAAGGCACATCTCGACTGACTGCCAGACCACAACGTGCCCTACCAGCAGAGCAGGTCACACAACAGATGAAGAACTGAGGCCAAGAAGGAATGTTAAGGCATTTGTAGGCTGACTTGGACCTTTACAGGTTGACACTTCAATAGCCACCATTAGAACTACCTTTTAAAATGCTGTTTTTAATTTGTTTATATATAAGGAAAAGAAGCCATTCTAAACAACATGTACTATTCTCTAAAGTGGTATTTTTTCCCCTGTAGTTTAAATTTAAGTTTCGAAGTGTTGGACTGCAACTGGAATAGAGAATGATGAAAAACAGATTCTCTCTAATAGCTAATAGTGCTTCCTGGTCAGTTTTGGTGATAATGTAGACAGGCTCTAGATATTTTCAAGGTTTTTGTAAACTTCTTGAAATATTTTCTGACTAAGATAAAAATAAATCATGTCAAACATCCCTTTTAGGAAGGGGACGGTTTGCACACAAAAAATAATATTTTGGAATTCTCTAAAGTCTTGCCCTTTTTGCACTAGATTGCCAAAGATGCTATTTAAAGAGAAGGGACATTAAATGCTATGCAAAAATCAGGTACACTGAAATAGAAATTTGAATTATAAGTGACAAGAAGTAAATCATTAACCATCTAGAGTGTCACTGTATGAACAAGTTGAAAACCAATCTAAAAGGAATCAAAGTATACCAGACAAGTGACTACATAGCTAAGGAATAGAAAATTAGATTTCAAATGGGGGAGGTAAGGAGGTAATTTGTTGATACTGCTTTTGTTTTTGTTTTTTAAAAATATATGTTAAGCATCAGTTTTAAGTGTGATAGGAAAAGTTCTGTAATAATAAATATGTTTATAACCACAGGTTAAAAATATTAGAATATACTGATAATTATGCCCACAGAAGAAATATATAAAACTTTTGTTAGATTTAGCAAGGATGAAGAGAGGATAGAGCTGTACTGCTCAGTAGGATACCCACTAGCCACATGTGGCTTTAAAGCACTTGAAAGGTGGCTAGTCCGAATTGAAGTGTGCTGTAAATGTAAAATACACACAGGATTTCAAAGACTTAGTTTGAAAAAACATGTAAAATATCTCAGTAATATTTTATATTGATTATGTGTTAAAATAATAATGTTTTGGATATACTGAGCTAAATAAAATATATTATTAAAATTAATTCCACCTGTATGTAGTAAAGAATTTAACCTTACTTAAGAGAAGTCTAGCCTTTGTCTTCAGCTCCTGGGAGGTTATATCTAAGCCCTTGGAATGTTCTGCGTGATGGGTGTCTTTGTTTGCTTGGAAGTCGTGGGCCCCAGTAGATAATCTAAGAATGTGATTTATGATGGGTGCTTTGCGTCACATGCTATCAGCTCAAACTTGGGAGGGGCTGGAGACTGAGGTCAGCCATGTGGGCAACCAACCATTTCTATGTGATGGAGCTCCGGTAAAAACTCTGGCCCAGGCCGGCCCAGTGGTGTAGTGGTTAAGTGCTCGCACTCTGCTTTGGCGACCCAGGGTTTGCAGGTTTGGATCCCGGGTGCACACCGATGCACTGCTTGTCAAGCCATGCTGTGGTGGCATCCCATATAGAGTAGAGGAAGATGGGCATGGATGTTAGCCCAGGGCCAATCTTCCTCAGCAAAAAGAGGAGGATTGGCATCGGATGTTAGCTAATCTCCCTCACACACACACACACACACACAAAACAAACTCTGGACACTAAATCTCAGGTGAGCTTTCCTGGTTGCCAATACTCCATGCATATTGCCACACATTGATCCTGAGAAAGTTAGCACTGTCCTTCACTCCCCTGGGAGAGGGCAACTGGAAGCTCCAAGTGTGGGACTTGCCTAGACGCTGCCCCATGCATCTCTTCCATTGGCTGATTTCAACCTGTATGCTTTGACTGTAACAAACCCTAACCATGAGTGTAAATGCTGTCAGTGAGTTCTCAGGGAACTTCTAGCAAATTACCGAATCTATGAGTGGTCTTATGGATACTAAACTTACAATTAGTGTCAGAGGTGAGGGTGGTCTTGAGGACCCCCAAACTTGCAGTTGGTATTAGAAGTGAGGATGGTCTTCTGGATTGCTCCTGATCTTTGCAGCTGTGTCTCATTACTTTGTTTAATATGGCTACTAGAACTTTTGAAAATACACGTGTCTCACTTTTGTGGCTTGCACTGTATTTCTTTTGCAATACAACACTGGGATAGAATTAGTGTCTAGCAGGGAAAGGTGGAATCAGACAGCATGAGGTACCACAGCTCCATGTAGGGAACAATTATTCGAATGGCAATTAGCTATTGAAGTACACAGATTGTTTGGATTCTAATCCTCTGGTTGGAACGTGGTGTTATAGATGTCATGAGTTGTTGAAAAGAGAAACTTCAGTGAGTTGCAAAAGAAAGTAGTTAGAGAGTTGTTGTAACTTTGTATGAATCCCTCTCTTTGTTTATAAATAAAAAGCAAAACTAAACAAAACAAATAAACAAACCAACTTTTCAAATGAGTTAGAAATTAGAGTTAGTATAGGAAAGTAAGTACTGTTGTAACTCTGCAGCCAGACAGCCTGGTTTTGAACCTCACCTCCTCCATTTGCTAGCTGTGTGAACTTAGACAAATTATCCAGTTATTCTGTGCCTCAATTTAATTCTAGGTAATGGTAGAGATGATAGGGTACCTATCTCATAGGATGGTTGTGAGGATTAAATGGCTTAATATAAACAAAGTGCTTACAACATTGTTGGCACATAGTATGCAGGAATAAGTGTTAGAGTTATTGTTGCTGTTGTATATACGAAGTCTTGTGTAAGTGGTGTCATTACCTACCCAATCATCATTAATTCTCTTCTTTAACTCATCCCCTACATTCAGTGAATCATTAAAGACATGATTTTGCTAATAAAGCTCTTCCGAATCTGTCTCTTCTACTCAGGTCTCTCTGCCACAGAACTGGTTTAGGTGTTTCTCTTTGCTTGGCTGGATCATTTCCAAAATTTCTTAAAGGGTCTTAAATTGTCCTCCTGCTTCCTCCTTCCTACTTCTTTTTACCAATAGGATGATTATATAACACTTTTCTCTAAAATACTCTAAGTCCCCACTCTTGACACAACAAACACAAAATTACTTAACCTGGCATTCCAGCCTATCTTTAGCCTCATTATTTCCATTGACTCCTTCCCAATTCTATTGATTGACTCAAATTCTTCTAAAAACACTGAGTATTTTTTTTGTCTTAATGAACCCCTAGTTGGGAATATTATTTTTTGCCCCAAATCCTCCACTTGCATTGTTTTCCACCTTGGTTTTCCTTGCCATCAAAATCTGGCCAAAGTTCTCTTTCTTGGCTTGTTGTGCCCTTAGCATTTTGTTTACATTGCTGTTACAGCACTGTCACATTGGATTATTTGTCTGTTCTGGATAGCTCTCGTTTGTCCTCCCAAGTCCACTCTTTAACCGTCTGTGGTCTTTTCTGTGTCCCTAGAATGCTGACTCATGTGGAACAAACAACGGGGTCCCTTGCTCTCTTGCTTTTGGCTGGATTTAACCAAGTGATAATCACTGGCAAAAAATATAACAATAAAAAAGGAGGAGAATAAGATTGGAGTTTCTTTGTTTCCCTTGGTTCCCTCCTGTTCGGTTGTTCTGGGTTAATGCCTCTCTACCAAAGGTCACAGCCCCTGTCAAATAGCCCTCTCTATATAGCTCTGTCTCTGAGGCTCCAATAACTGCTCCCTCCCCTTGCCCTCCAGACTTAGGCATGGCAATGACCCTGTGCTTTTACTAGTCCTAGTGCTTCCTTTGTTGCATTTCTTAAACTCCATGCACACCAACTCTTATCAGTTACACAACAGGAGTGCGTGCCATCAGTTTCCTGCCTAGACCCTGTCTGACATAACGCTTATGACGCTATTTGAGAAAGGAGATTAGAAGAGAGAAATTCTAGGTTGGAAATATTGAATAGGAAATAATTAATTCAGAACATACATTTTGAATTTTATTATATTTTCCTTTTATTGATAAAAGAAACAATTTACATTTTGTCCTTGCTCATATTCTTTTCTCTAAGGTGTGTAAAGCATATTTGATATGTTATCTCATTAATTCTGGCCAGGATCTACCAGGCCTCAGAACAAATTATTAGCTTGAGACAGGATATAGAACCTTAGGAAGAGATGTGAGGCAGGAAGCAAAAATCAGCATCTTGGTTTAAGAGGATCAAGATCTGTACTAACATACAGGATTTTAAGCACCAATATAGGAAAAGTGACAAACCATCTAAAAAATCGTTAGAACCAGGGAATAGATTCAAGGTTCAAGATAGACAGAACAGTCGGGTGAACGCTGCCCAAACCTGAGATTATGAATTGTTTTAAGGAGATCTGGGTGCTTGTCACACAGAAAGCATTGCATAAATATTTATTGAAAGAATTGGAAATGAAATAATAAAGAAATGCCAGATGAGGAGGCATTTACTATTCTTCTATTAAGAATCTTTATCCAGCTGTCAGATCTTGATATGTGCTGTGTGAGGATTTAAGGTACAGGAAGAGACATACACACATTTACAGATTGCTTAGTGTGTGCTAGGCACAATCCTGGATACATTTAATCCTTAATAAAATTCAAGTATCAAATATTAAAATTTCATTTTTTTTAAGGCTGAGACACTTTTTTTCTTTTGAGGAAGATTGACCCTGAGCTAACTAGCATCTGTTGCCAATCTTCCTCCTTTTTTCCTTTTTTTCTCCCCAAAGCCCCAGTAGATAGTTCTATGTCATAGTTGTACATCCTCCTAGTTGCTCTATGTGGGACACCGCCTCAGCATGGCTTGGTTAGCGTTGCGTGGTCTGTGCCTGGGGTTCCGAACCAGCGAACCCCAGGCCGCCAAAGCGAAGTGCACGAACTTAGCTACTACACCACCAGGCAGCCCTAAAATTTCATTTTTGATATGATAATATTGAAGCTTTAATAGAGTAAGTAGTCCAAAGTGAAAAATCCAGAAGCTGGACTGATTTTTCCAAATGTCACTCAACTCTTAGGTTGGTGGCAAATCCATGGCTAATAAGGAAATTTAGTTATTCTGATCCCCAGACTAGTACGCACATTTCCAGACATGATTAATTTCATATAAGCAGGAAATGGAGTGAAATAAGAAAAATGGCTACTTAATATCCTATTACTTTGCTCTCAAATGCTGGTTCCTTTAGGGGACAAGGGGCAACATAAAACATTTTACTTGAAGAAGTTTTGTCTAGAAATCTAAAGTCAAACTTATTCCAAACCTGCTGGAAGACTGGTTGGACCATTTCTTGGGCTCTTTAGTTGATATCATTCTTTTTATTCACAGTGTGTTCAAGGAAGACTAGTTCTGCCTCTCTGCCAACGCTAAACCCATCATCAGTTCTCTTGGTCTCATCTTTCTCTAGGCTTTGTTCCACTAAACAGCCTCTTTAACATTCTCACTTTTTCCAGTCTGCTTCCTCTCAGCCTAGAGGCATCCTTATTTGCCTTGCCTCCAAAGGCTTTATTTTAATCTTGGTAGTATATTCTCAACTGTTCTCATCACAATCAAACTTTGTGAATGATTTCTGCCTATGTCTTTCTCTTGACCAACTTTCAATCCTCTACCATTCAGCTTTCACTCCCACACTGAAGGAACACAAACCTGGATTCAAGTCCAAATCCAAACTCTAACAGTTGTTAGCTGTGTGCTGTTAGGTGACTTACTCACTATTCATGAATCTGTATTTCCTATTTCGTAAAATAGGAATAATATTACCAACATTCCCTATATAATTGCTTTTACTAAGTTGTACATTAATGTTTGATCCTTAGCTCTTAGTGAGGATAAGTAAATTTGTTATTAAGCTTAATCTGCTCTTACATTTATATCAGCTATATTATTTGTGATATTGACCATTATTATATACTCAAGCTGCCTTATATCGAGAAACTTCTAACAAATTAATTAGCTTTCCCAAAGGGATTGGTAATTTTTTTTTTCTTGTGGATAATTTGAGTCATGTAACTGATCACATTTTGCTTCTTCTAGGAAGCTCACATGCCATATGAGTCAAATTTGGGTCAACTTTAATAACCTAGGTTACTATGAAATATGTAATTATGTTCTAACTTTCTTATTGGTCTCAATCTTGTATGCTATATTTTCCATATCCTGATTTTTATCTACATTTGTGTTTTTCTACAAGCTACCTTTCAGAAACAAGTCATGGGATTGGTAGATGAATAATTGAGTAGATAAATGAGAAGATAGGTAGATCAGTGAGACAATGTTGTTACTAACTAGTCCTGATTTTGCTTATGCTATGACTTAGACTTGAAATACTATTCTCTGTCATCCAAGTCTATGAAAGTTATGTCAATCTTTTAGAGCCTGTCTATTCCACCCACTACCTACTTCTTCTAGCATTTTCTAATCCTTCAACCAGAAGTACTCTCTCCATCTTTCCACTGACCCTCATATCACTTTGTGTATTCTTCTGTTGCAACGTTAACCTCAGTCCTCCCCATAACTCAATTTCTGGTTATTTGTGGGCTTGTCTAATTCTCCTTTCCCATGTTGTAAGTTTGAATGACAAGGTATATGTCCCATTCATTTTTATAACCCATAGTACACTTAGCAGAGTACGTAATTGATATTGAATAAATACTCACTGAATTATATTGAAATGAATTCGGTAAGAACTTATATTTTAAAGCTACGTCAAAATATATTCAAACTATGTGTATGACCCAAACATAAATACCATCTTTCTTGGATATTTGGGTTGAAGTAACTAGTGGTTTCATTTGATCAATTTCCCCAAGATTGGGCAAAAAATTTCAAAATTTCAAGTTTTGCAGATGGCCATGTACCAACCATATTATATTTACTGTTTTTCCAATCTTTGGATAAATAAATAACATGAGTAGTATGAAGTAAATGAGAGTAATATGGGAAATAATGAGAAAAATGAGTGTAATGAATACTGCCAGACAAACAGCCAGTACTTTTGTAGGGAGCAGGGTGAACTTTGAGATTGAACACAGAGATTGAAATTCATACAATGAAGCTATATCTATCATATAATGATCAGAGTAGAGAAAATTATTGAAAAACTGGATAGCAAGTAAATTTTTAAGTGTTCACAGATGTATTCGTGTTTACTAGGTCAGCATCTAAAAGATGAAAAGAGATGATTGACTGAGGGAGAATGAAGACTGGCAGATGTTGTAAGGCATGTTAAAAGAATGAGGCAGAGGGGAGGTTTGGATTAACCAGAGCAAAGGCAAATTGGCTGAAGCAATTTATTAGAGCAGAATAAATGATCAAAATGAGAAAAAAATGTAGATTCTTATTAAAAATGAAGGAAACACCTGGCTGTCCTTTCAGGTCTTTAAATATTGGCTTAAGATTTCAGACAAGCATACTATTGAGTTAGCTGCTTGTGCATGTGTGTATGCCTCTTTGTGTTTATGTGTCCCCATACATCACAATTAGGTATGCAAAGCCTGTAAAATGTGTGCCACAGCAAAATGCTATGTCTCTATTTACAGAGCTCTCTCTATATAAATATCATAAAGGGTGTAATGAGACTTGATTCTTACAGCTTTTGTGGCAGATTGTACTTTCCAGAAATGGCCACAATAATATTTTTGGTTCCATGTGATCTTCCAGAATGTTTCTACTCTCCTTTCAAGCAGTAGAGTCTGTGTTTCCTCCCCTTAAAACTGGAAGACATCTTTGCGGCTGCCTTGCTTAATAGAATACGGTAGAAGTGACACTTTGTGCCTTCTTAGGCTAGGTTACAAAACATGATACAGCTTCTGCTTGGCTGTCTCTTCTTGGATCTTGCAACTTGGGAGCCCTGAGTCACTGTGATGGAAAGACCACATGCACAGACTACATGGAAAGAAAGAGAGAGAAAGAGAGAGAGCAAAAAGGATTGACTATTTCAGTCCTCAGATGTTTGAGTCTTCACAGCTCAGGGACCCGATGATTTCAGCCCCAGCCACCGTCTGATTGTGCCCTGTGAGAGACCTGAGCAAGAATGGTCCAGCCGACCCCAGAACCATAAAGATAATGATAAAGTGATTGTTGTTTAAGGCACTACGTTCTGGGGTGTTTTATTGTGCAGCAATAGATAATCAGAACAGTATTTCCCAAAATATATTAGGATGTGTCCATTTCACCAGTTAGGAAAGTAAACAGAGAAGATACTTGCTCTGGGTCACTTAGTACATCTGTGTCATTGCCAGGGCTGAGATTAAAATTCAGAGTTTCTGTCTCTTGTTCAGACTTCTTGGTCCACTCTAGTTATGATGGGGGAAAACACAACACACCCTAACATTCATTGGCGTAAAAATTTACGACACGCAATTTACTTTAAACCTAGATTTTTAAAAAGCTGTTTACTGAACCTAAATAACATAGTGTACCACAATGGCTGTTCATTAGCTGAATTCATACCTTATATTAGACGCTCTCCCAGATTGAAGCATTGTGCTTTAATTGTATTTTTAAAGTCTGATTTGAGTGATATACCTTTTAAAATAGAATCTAGAGATATACAAATATCAGTATTTTTCTATTTAGCGGTACACAGAAAAATTAAACAGACAACAAATGCCTGCAAGTAATCTCACTGATAATTAGTCCTGCCATAGAAAAACAATTTGCCCATCATCATTTTAAGCTTCCTGTATGCAGAACACTGAATTGGAAATAAAACAACCGGAGAATAGTCCCTGTGTTCAGAGTCTGTTATCTAAGTAGAGATAGAAAACAGACACATATGAAGGATAATTCAGAACACATACAGGCCAAATATAAACAAATTGTTCTGTGTACAAGCTATATTTAAGTGCTGAGGGAACCAAGAGTAAAGTGGTAGACAGAATTTTTTTTTCAGAAAAATAATATTTAGCACACTCACATATGCATGTTTAAAACTCAAATTATGAATTGTGCATTTCTAAATATTTAAGAATTTAGTGATATGGTGCTCATTACTGAAAACTATTAAGTTGAACCATATGAAATTACCAATTTTTCACAGCTTTTATAAAATTGGCTACTTCCTTTGGCTCAACCTGACCTATCAATTTAGTGAAGACACTATCCCAGGTTCAGACAATTAACCCCTACCAGGGACCTCAGTCATTTGACATATGTCCAATCATCCTTTTAAAAAATCCCAATGACAAGATAAGCAATTTTATTTGTAAATAAATATATACTATATTTTATTATATCAAACTATAAGCATTCCCATCCACACTCAACATGTATAATTTTTAAATTAGATTACCTGGGGACATTTATTTTAAATTTTTATTTGCTTTTTTTTAGATTTAAGATCGTTATCAAGCCTTTTACTAACTGAAAATCTTAGACTGAAGGATTAATTTCACAAATCCAACTCACCCTGTGCTCTCACTGGAGACAAGCATCATAAGAGAAGTATAATATTTACAATAACACTATTTTGGTTCCACAGTAACTTCCTTTGAGGAGCATCAAGTACCTTAGAGTCATTATCTAAATAATCTTCTTGGTAAGCATAGTAGGTAGGACAAAAAGTTAAAAAACATACGATACGATTGAATTCCTGCTATGATTAGGGTTTTAATGATGGAGTCAAACTCTTCAGTTAACAGTCAGCCACTGGGTAAAATAACAAATTAAAGGAAAGTTTGTAATTTAGGGGCATTTTCAAGGGAAAATTTGGCTAGTTATCACAAATTAACATTACCCTACTTTATATTTAAAAATCTTCTTCCAATCAGTGAAACATTTTTTTAAGTTACAGCACAAAATTGATAACATTTATATTATGCATATGATATTACCAGTTTTAGGCTCCTGGTTTATGTTATCTGAAGGGACTTAGAATCCATCTTGGATCAGAATATTATCCCCACTGTCCAGATTACAATTTTTACCCAGATGTTCTAAGGTTATGAGAAATTATGTTGCCCTTTCCCCCAAGCTTTGGGGAGCTAAGCAGTGTTTCAAGGACACAGCCAATTGGGCAAGTTTAAATACTAGACCGTCTGTTGCTAAACTACCCCCTTCACATACATTCCCACATCATATAATGTATTAAATTAAATAACTACCTCTGAAAACATGACCTTTACATCATATAAGTTAATATGAAAATGGGTTACCTACAATTTTATTCACAGATATCTGTTGATCACTTCTTATGCGCCAGGCATTATATTAAGTGCTCAGATACATTGAACCATAATCTATCCAAGCTTTCATTAATTTCTTTCGGTATTTAATTTCATAGAGTTTTACCAAGTGTCACCCTAACCTTTAATAGTGCTTCTGTAAAATTTATAATATAGAACAAGAACTCATATCACATTATTTTAAGATATTGAAATTGCTGGAATATGCTATATAACATGCACATAAAGCACTGATACTCTGACTTTCCTACATACCTCATTTGCAAAGTTTTTCATTTCATAGCATCATTGAAATTCTCAAAACTGATATGTGAGATTTTGGCGTGAACTAGTTTGTATACTTTGCTTTCCAACTTTCCCAGATTCTACAGCAATTATTGAATTTGTAGATGGTCTTTCCCATCTTACATTCAGTCTCATTCCTACCAAAGTTGACCCTGCTCCGGCAGTAAACCACTTACTTATTACCTTGCAGGAGGCCATTGGCTTGGCCTACTTTTCATAAGAGTGATGTGTGTAGCAAAACTCGCACAAATTTCACCAGTATGAGAGTTTGATGGGTGTGAAAGGGAAACCAAAATTCTTCCACTGATAGAGTATATATTATTCTCTTTCTTCTTTTTAGGGCTTTTCCTCTTTTTTTGCTCGAGAGACTGCATGGTCTTCATCCTAGGTGCTAATGATTCTACTCAAGTGTTGAATTCCAGCCTCCTCTCATTACAAGTCCTGTAATAAAATCTTTTAAAAGACATGTTATCTTACCTAATCCTCAAAACAAATAGGTATTTTAGAGTCAAAAAGGCTTTAGAGCTTTGCTGTATAATACAGCGGCCTCTAGCCACATGTGGCTCTTGAGCACACGAAACATGGCTAGTCCCTATTGAGATGTGTTATAAGTGTAAAATACATACTGTATTTTGAAGACCTGGTATGGAGGAAATGTAAATTATGTCATTAGTAAATTTCTATATTGATTACATGTTGAAATGATAATATTTTGGATCTATTGGGCTAAATAAACTATATTATTAAAGTAATTTTACCTATTTCATTTTTACTTTTTTAATGTGCCTACCAGAAAATTTAAAATTAGATATGTGGTTCACATATTTTTATGGGACAGCGCTGCTCTAGAAACTGCAAATTTTCTGATATGAGAAAGAATGTCAGGCTTTTTGCTGAGAATTACAAATACTTAAAGTTGTTTTGGGTTTTTTTGTTTTTTTGGGGGGGTAACACTTTCAATTGCCTTGAACAAGATAAACAGATGTCAGATGGGTTTCTGAAAATTAGAAGAGCAGTTGGCCTTGGACACAAGCAAGCTAAAAGGGATAATTAGACCACAGTCAAAAGACTGAACAAAGTTAAAAAAAAAAAAAAAGAAAACAACAGGACCAGGGTAAATTAAATCAATGAAATCATATCAGTGTCTAGGATGATAAAATGCAAGGAGAGAGGGACAACAATGGCTACAGACAGGGAAGGACACGCTGGGGTGGTGGTGGGGATATTCATGATGGTTGGGCCGTGTGACGTCGTGACGTCAGGCCCTAGGGGTGAAACAGTTGGAAGGAAGGTAGGTAGAGCTACTATCATCAGTTATCTGCTTTGAGATCTTGGATCTATCTAGTTAGGATGTGGCTCTGCTCTCATCCCTTAGGACAGTGGTGTAAAACAGACATAATAAATACAGTGAACTCCATCAAACTTGAATGGTCCTGTTACTGGATGCATCATCACAGTGAGAAGTCTGTGATCTTTATTATTTCCACTGTACCCATGAGGAATCTGTGGTTCAGAGAGGTTAAGTAACTTGCTCCAATCTAAAGCTAGTAACAGAAAAAGTTAGATTTTAACCCAGTTCCACCTGACTTTAAATCTCATTGTTACCTTCTATGTTCTCCCTCTCCCATCAAAGAAGATACAGTCCCTGCCTTTAACTCACTCTCAGCCTAGTGAAGAAATATTTAGTTTGTTATTTTAAATTACAAACTATTTATTATATTCTCGACTCAGGATATCCTTTTTGGTTAGTTTGCTGTGCTCTTAGAGACACACAGATTTGACTGTTATTTTATAACGCGCTGGGAACATCAAGTGAGCTAATGTAGTTTCTAGTCAGAGAATTTGATATCTTGTCTTTGTGCAGCAACAGAAGATCTTAAGGACCCATCTTTGCGATCAAATTGGCCTAGAGAACATTAATGGTGTCTGTGGCTTAGAGCAAGATGGTCCTGATTATAGTATTTGGTGTTGATTGCTCAGTTCACTAAAATGATTGCTCCAATAGTGTCTATCACTTTCTTGCTTTTCCTTCCTCTTTAGATCTGAGTTTGTTGTAATCAGATTCTGTTCTCACTTTTCCTGATTTTAATTGTGAAGGATGGAGTCTTACTCTTCTCTGCAATCTCATTGCTTAGCCCAGTATGTAGTACAGAGTTGATACTTAGTCATCCATTCATGATATGAATATATTTCTATGCAGTAAACATTCAACCAATAAAAACTGACTCTCTCTCACCAGCTAGGCAGGGTCCCTGGGATAGAATAGTGTGTTTGGTTCATTCTTATAATCTGATGGGAGACAATGACACATCAGTGTGATAAACCCTTTCCATGTGTAAGCACAGGGTGCTGTGGGAACACCTAGTTTGGTAAAAAGCTGAAAGATTTCCAGAGGAAGGGCTATTTAAGCTGACACCTCACAGAAGAAGGCAAACAGAAGGAAAGGATTAGGAAACTGGTGGAAAAGGAAAGGCATTCCCAGCAGGAAGAACGACAGGTAAAGGCATTCTGGACCTGCAGTTTGTTCAGTTTGGAGTTTAGTTAGAGGGTATAGTTGGGGGAGGGGATGAGAGTTAGAGGAGTATAGGGAGGGAAGGGATTAGGGAGAAATGTTCAATCAACATTGAAGGAATTATTTTAAAAAGCAATCTATCACACAATGCAATTCATTCAGAATTTCTAAGATGATTCATTTTAGAGTATACATTTTAGACCATTATATCTTATAAGCATATTTTATATAATGAAAAAAATTAAAATGGATTTCAACCTAATAATATTGGGGACCTCATATTCATAAATACCTATGCATATATGTTATATATCCACTTCATTACCATTCTGTGGTCTGTACTATACTTATCATTAGGGACATTTACCTCATGATAAATGGGATTCATTAGTAGTAGTTTAAGCATTATTATTTATTCATCTATAAAGGTTATAGAGATCCTATTAATTCATTTTCCAGGAACTATTATTTTAAATTCCAAATGCTTTCTGATGTTAGCTTTTAAATGAAGAAGGCTAAAATCAACTCTACTTCTTAATTTGATCAGTGTATAAATTTGGAGGGGGGCAATAGGCTTGAAAAAGAGAATTGCATGAAGATACACATGGCAAACCCAGATTTAAGTCTTAGTCCTTTGGCAAAGATTTTGTGTTTTTTCATTCGTCCATTAGGTTCTCTCAGTCTCTGGTAATCTAACTCCAAAACTGATACAACATTTTCTGTGGATGTGGCTTATAAGGATCAATGAATTAAATATAGTTTGTAACGCTCCAAAGAATAATGTATTAATTATTTATAAAAATTTGAGGTTACAACTGTTATCTCAAATCCAGTCCTTTTGTTTCTTTGGTGGATTCAAAGAGAAGGAATTCTAAGTAGGCATTTAGAATTTTTAGAAAACATTAAAATCTGTACATGATTTTATCCGTTAATGAATAAAGTTCATCTACAATATTATTATGATAATTTTTGAAGCAAACTACTTTGTGCCACAGTATACTATTTTTGTTTTGTTATTTATAAATCAATGATTCTTTATATTTCTGAACACAAAAGGATGCCCCAGGATGGATAACCAGAAGAAGGGAGATTTTTCATTTGTATTTCTATCCTCACTCTTTATCACAAATAATGCTGATATGGCAGACTGTTCCTGAGCTATGTACAAATGGAAATTAAGGTGAGCTTAAATTCAAATAATTCTCATTTATGACCTGACTCTTGGGGTTAGAAGACTAATAAAACATAAGCCACTTCTCTTCCCTTATGGAGTTGAAAGGGAAATGGAGAGATTAATGAAGACACTGATCAGAACTGAAAACTAGGAACAAATACAGTAAGTTTCCTCCCTGGCTCTGACGCTTCCTCCATAAACATTTATTAAGCATCTACTATGTATCAAATACTGAAAAAATGAATGAAGAAAACAGTCGCGTTACACACAATCTATTAGTTTTGTGAACTGAAATCAGAGTTTAGTTTTAAAGAATCTTCAGCTATATATAGCGCATGTAGTTAAATAGGCAATCATGACATTTGATTGTAATAGAGGTTCCGGGCATTTAGCCCTTCACTTCAAAAACTATGGTAAAAGCACTACGAGATTCACCCCCACGTAGTCTTTTTGCAATCACTGCTCGCGCTCCACCATTTGTAGCAATTTCAGATTAGGAGCCTAGCATTTTTGTTGTAGTATAAACCTTGCCGCCTCCCTTACCCCCCCATCGCCCCGCTCCCCACTCCGCTTCTCACCTTAATGTAAGCGTTAAAAAAAAATAGTTTTACTGGGCGAACAGCGGCGAGTGAGGTAAGGGAGAGAAGAAAAAAGAGAAGGAGGGAGGAATGGAGGGACAGACGGACGGAAGTAGGGAATGAAATGAATGAAGGAGAGATGCTGTTCTTTTTCCTATTTGTTTTCGGTTCCCTGCCCGCTTCTCGCGCTCACTGCCCGGTGGCATCATCTCCCGGCTCGGCCCCCGGCCCCGCCCCCTAGCGTCGGACCCCGGCAGCCAGCGGCTGGCGCCTATCTCTTTAAATGACAGCTGTGGCCCGGGTCCCAGTACCGGGCTTGACGTCAGTGCCGCCTCCCAGGCTGCAAGGAGCAGTTAGCGCCACCGTCCGCGCTCGGGGCTCGCGGCGCGCTCGCAAGCTGCTGGGGCGGTGAGTTTTCTTTGCTTCGGCCCCTCCTCTCGCCCTCCCCGGGAGAGCCGAGCGCAGCCTGAGAGCCTCTTGCAAGTCTCCCTCACACTTCCCCGCCGTCGCCCCAAAGGAGCAGCCGCTCCTCCTCGCGCCTCCACCGCCGCCGCCGCGCCCGCGGAGCTCCTCTCCCGCGCTCCGCTCCCCCGATGGAGCCCGGGCACCGCCGCCGCCGCCGCTGCCCCGAGCCCTGAACCGGGCCGCCCCGGCCGGAAGAACGTGCCGCCCGGCCCGAGGGTGCACCAGACGCGCGCCGAGGCCAGGGGCCGCCGGGGGTGCAGGGTGCGGGCTTCGGGAACGAGAAAGTGCTGCTTTCCCGGGTCACTTGGCCAGCGGCGGCGGGATCATGGCTTTGAAGGACACGGGCAGCGGCGGCAGCACCATCCTGCCCATTAGCGAGATGGTCTCCTCGTCCAGTTCGCCCGGCGCCCCGGCAGCCGCCGCCCCCGGGCCCTGCGCGCCCTCGCCCTTCCCCGAGGTGGTGGAGCTGAACGTGGGAGGCCAGGTCTATGTGACCAAGCACTCGACGCTGCTCAGCGTCCCGGACAGCACTCTGGCCAGTATGTTCTCGCCCTCCAGCCCCCGGGGCGGCGCCCGACGCCGGGGCGAGCTGCCCAGGGACAGCCGGGCGCGCTTCTTCATCGACCGGGACGGCTTCCTCTTCAGGTACGTGCTGGATTATCTGCGGGACAAGCAGCTCGCGCTGCCCGAGCACTTCCCCGAGAAGGAGCGGCTCCTGCGCGAGGCCGAGTACTTTCAGCTCACCGACCTGGTTAAGCTGCTGTCGCCCAAGGTCACCAAGCAGAACTCGCTCAACGACGAGGGCTGCCAGAGCGACCTGGAGGACAACGTCTCGCAGGGCAGCAGCGATGCGCTCCTGCTGCGTGGAGCGGCGGCCGGTGCGCCCTCGGGCCCCGGAGCGCACGGCGGCGGCGGCGGCGCGCCGGACAAGCGCTCGGGCTTCCTCACGCTCGGCTACCGCGGCTCCTACACCACGGTGCGCGACAACCAGGCGGACGCCAAGTTCCGGCGTGTGGCGCGCATCATGGTGTGCGGGCGCATCGCGCTGGCCAAGGAGGTCTTCGGCGACACGCTCAATGAGAGCCGCGACCCCGACCGGCCGCCCGAGAAGTACACGTCCCGCTTCTACCTCAAGTTCACCTACTTGGAGCAGGCGTTCGATCGCCTGTCCGAGGCCGGCTTCCACATGGTGGCGTGTAACTCCTCGGGCACCGCCGCCTTCGTCAACCAGTACCGCGACGACAAGATCTGGAGCAGCTACACTGAGTACATCTTCTTCCGTAAGTTCGCAGTCCCCGCGTTTCCTAGTTCTCCCTGGCCCCTCGCCGACCCGCGGCGGGTTCGAGCCCGACTGGACGGGGCTCTCCTTGCACACATCCTTTACGCAGCAGATATGATTTATGGTTTCGCACTTTGCCATCTCCCCTTTGACTCCCCTCTTCTCCAACTCGGGAGCCTGCAGTGCACACGCAGCCCTCTTTCTTAACTTTCGTGTTCTTGCCTCTCGCCCCTCCCTGATCCTGGAGGCGCTGGGCTCCCTTCTCCTTCGGAGGGCGGGGACGAGACGCGAGCGTAAGGCTGAGCGCATAGGTCCTCTTCCTCTCCGCTTCTGCGGAACTCCTGGGGCTCAACTTGTGTGGCTCTCAGTGGTGTGCCTCCAAAGGGCGGGTTGGCATCAAGGCGTTGACGCGCACCGCCAGTATTACCTCCTGTTGGTGCCCGTCCGGCGCAGGAACGTCCAGTTACTAGTTTCAGAAGGGGACAACCAGAGAAGTGACAACTGTGTTTCCCGAGCCCCTCAGGGGGCCTGGGCGTGAGAGCGGCTGGTGGGAAAGAGGTCTCCATCGACCCATAGACACCTCAGATTTCCCCCACGCCAGTTGTCATCTGCAACTGCTAGGGGTTTTGGACAGCAGAGGGTGAAGAGAACTAGATTTTGGATGTCTGAACGCTGCTGGCAGGATTGGAGGTTAGGAAGAGACGTGGTGTGTGTGTGTGTGTGTGTGTGTGTGTGATTGTGTTTCCTTTCTGGGCACCTTAAGTGCGAAAAGGGGATTGAATCCACTTTCCCAGGGGGAATAAATGCATTTTCTGAAATGAGAGGATGAGGCAGAGGATTTGGAAAACATTTGGCACGATGCTTTTTGTAGTGTGCTTCGGGAGGGGGCTCTGTGGATCAAGTTCAAGAACTCCACCAAATATCACTGAGGCTTGGGGGATGGGGAGGCGGGGCGGGCACAATTTTCAGTGACGTTTATAAAGTGAAAAGGGCCACAACTAGAGGGCTATTTGGACAAATGAAAAGCCAGCTGGGATGGCAGCAGGAACATCATTTGGCAAACGTTTTCCCTTTGGCAAGACACAAGATGCTTTAAAACTTGCCTGTAGTGCTTGGGAGAGTAGCATTGGCAGCCTATGATAGCAAGCGAGCAGCTTTAATTGTATTTATTTATTTTGGTAATTCACTTACTGTTTGGGAACTAGACAATTTTTTTTTTTGCGCTTTATTTTGACTGGAGAAGTGGAAAGGAAAATTCTTACACAGGTGCAATCCTGATTGGAAGGTGGCTCAGGGTTTATTCTAGTAACCTTGGAAGTAGGGTGACAAAACACAGCACACTGGATCTTAGAGTTAGATTGTCTTTTTTAATAGTGCTGGATTTCCTGAGAAAACCGTTTCAACAGAAAAGCAAAGAAGGTGTCCACTGAAGTGGTAGATAAAAATCTAATTGTCTTAATTATATGAAAGTACTATTTGTTACACAGTCAAAAGGCGGATAATCAGAAAAGGCACCCAAAGGAAAGTAGTATTTTATTGTTTATAGTATAAAATTGGGATCTCTTCAATATATATTAAGTAATTAAACTATTTTTTAGCATCATTCTTTACATTTTATTGTTTATCAATGGGATCTTTATTAACATTTTAGGTTTTAAACATTCATGTCATTTCAACTTGGATATATTTCCAAGCATTTCAGAAAATGAGATGAAATGAACTTTTGACTTTCTGTGGTTAGTGATTTTTGTTACAGAAGATATCAACATAAGTGTTCTGTAGTTAAGGGTCTTGCATTTTGGAATCTTTCACAGTTTTGATTGTTTTTTTTTCCCCCTAGAAAGTTGTGGACTTGAAAATGTTCATTACTTTGATTATGAAGAGATAGTACAAGTTGTCCCTAAATTATGAAAAAAAATGCCCTTAAAACAGTATACTGAAGTTGGAAACTCAGCCAATTTAGTTAATAAGATAATTTGAGAGATATTTCAAATTCAGAATATTTCACTTCTGGAGCTAGAAGTATTAAACAAAATAAAATATTCATATGTGAATAACCATTTGCAGAGACTCACGTAACTAAAGAACTCTGAGATTCATTCATAGAAGTCCCAGAAATCTAAGGAAGAAACCCATAGCCTTCTTCACTGATTATCTTGTGGGGGGAAATACACAATTCCAGATTAAATATTATTCTTTTGAAGTGATATTCTAGTCATTGACCAACCAAATGTAGTTGCCATTTTTTATTTAGGATGTAAAATTTATCTTGAATGCTATTATACATACATTTATTTTATGTTTTGTGTAGCTCGCAGCATATTTTCACAAATTATTTTGGATAGGGTTTTTTTAATATTGGTGAATAAAGATATACTGTAAAATTTTTATATTTCCATCCTATTCAGTTTAATGACATAAGTTTACAGAGTGCAATTATCTTGTTTAGCAGTCTCTATTTAAAAAAGAGTGTCAGCGTTATTCATAAGAACAAAATTGTTGGATTAACTTGTCTGCTATGTTTTAGACACAGAAGGGGGCCTTATTGTCTCTTATTTCCCCTTTTGACACAGTTTTTCAACAAATATTTATTCAGTGTATATCATATATCAGTCATTTTAATACCTTTTAAAATCAAGTCTACGTGTGAACTTAGTAGTTTGAAGCTGCTCTAACACCTGTAGAATTGTAGTTTATACACTTGAACATCAATTTCAGCTCCTCACTCCCCACACCCCCATTCACCCCTGAGTTTCTATATAGGTGGAAGAGAGTGCCAAATGGTTCAGTAATCTCAGACACTGCTGTTTGCCAAATGTGTGATCTTAGTTAAATTATATACTTGTTGTATGTCTCGGTTTCCTCACCTGTATAATGAGGGTTATTATATTACCAATTTTATAGGATTTGAGAATACATGTAAAGTGCATAGACCAGTGCTTGACCTGTAATAAAAGCTTAACAAATATTAGCTGTTACAGTTATTAATAATATAGTACAGACTTTATTAGTCTTGTCAATATTAAATTTTAATTTTGTTTTATAGTAAGTATAGTTAATTTAATTGTACAGTTAGAAAATTATTTTGCAGTTAAATGATAGCATAATAAACTTTCAGAAGTTTGAAACAACCAGTTTAATAACCAACCTCTTTCCTGGAACATGGATTTTTCACACCAAGTTCAAATCACCTAGGTTTGCCAGTCATCCTCCAGTTGGTTTTTTTTGGATCGACTCCAACAGGACCCTTTTCTGATTCAGGGCCAAGAAGGGTTTTAACACTCTCTACTAGAACTTGAAACTTTGGCAATATTTTCTGACAAACCCAGAGCTAGATTCATATCTCCTTAAGTGCTTGTATCCAAGTCATTGAGTTCTAGTGCTCAATGTTATACACAGGCTATTAAACATTAATACCAGCTTCATTTGGCTACATGGACACTTTTATTTATTCTCAGACAAGTCATTATTTTATCAAGTCTTTTAGACTCTGCAACATATACTAGTACTATAAAATTCCATATTCTTCTTCTAATAGTGAAGATGGATTATCCTTTCTTGAAGGCAAACTGATTTATTGTGCTTTCTGTTTTTTGGGAGGTGTCTGTTACGTGTAGCTGTGGCTGTTTTAGCAATATCTAGCTGACAAAAAAAAGGCATTTTATGTTGGCATTGTATTACATAGACAATAGATAGTTATATGCTTGGAATGTTGTATGTAGACCACCTGTGGTTAAAACTAGAATTATGTATCTCCTTTATTTCTCATAATCAGTGAGTTTACAGAAAGATAGTCTGATTTATTGCTCATCTCGTATAGTGCTTCGAGTTTTGTACTCCATTTATTGGCTGAGTCATGTGTGGGTGAAAGTACATATTTCTCTAGGATGCATTGATATTCTTTATGTTTGGTATATCCTTTTTTTGTTGTGGTGTATGAGAGTGTCAGATCTAGGAATTAATGCTATCACTGAACTGGGCTGTGAAATCTAATTTGTCTTAATGGATTTTATATCCACTCTTTCAAATTCATTCTGATTTATTTCACTGTGTTGGGTTGAAGAAATCTAGAGTTGAACACATTCGAATAGCTATTCAGTCCTACATTAGCAGGCCTGTTGTGTTAAAACTTTCTAAGAAGCATCTTTAAAAAGTCAGTCTGGGGGCCAGCCTGGTGACGCAAGCGGTTAAGTGGGCGCACTCCACTGCGGCGGCCCGGGGTTCGCCAGTTCGGATCCCGGGCGCGCACCGACACACTGCTTGTCAAGCCATGCTGTGGCGGCATCCCATATAAAGTGGAGGAAGATGGGCATGGGTGTTAGCCCAGGGCCAGTCTTCCCCAGCAAAAAGAGGAGGATTGGCAGATGTTAGCTCAGGGCAGATCTTCCTCACACACACACAAAAAAAGTCAGTCTGTTTTGATGCATACCTTTAAAATGGTATATTATTTTCTAGTTTAATAGTACTTCTACTTGTGTCACCAAACACTGTTTTATGGAAAAGAATTCTGTTAATCACTTCTTTTCTTAAGTTGGTTTTTTTCCTCTGGAAGACTTACTAGCTATTTTTATAATTATAATGTGAAAATTTCTTCTGCAACTACATGGCTGAATGACTTTTGAATCAGTGGGGAATAAGCAAAAGGAACACATAACTTTTTAAAACATCAAGATTGTGATTTCATGCAAATACTTGCAGTAATAAAGCAGACAGACGACAAAAACCTTGGAGTGCAAAAAATTTGGAGGCTGTGCTATGGCACTGGCTCCTGTTTAAGGCCATTAAACTTTAATGTCTGGCTTGATTGTTTTTATAGGTCATGGCTTTAGCTTTCCCTGCCACCCTTGCTATAGCTTCTTGTTGGTCAACTGTTAGGCAGATAATGAAGCTGAAAGACTGAATGGCATTACAAGCCTTATTTGGTAAAGTTCTGTCTCTTTTATAGTTTAGAATGCTAGAACTCACAATTTCTGTGTATGTGTGTGCGAGTGTGTGAGTAAGCCTTAGTTAAAAAGAAAAAAAAAATCTCTTTGGAAAAAAGAGAAATAATCTATATCAATTTAGCATCAATTATTATCTATTCTATTGTCATAAGTTATTAGTTGGCATTAGTAAAAAAATGTGAAAATGATTGTCCACTTGTCATTCAAAAGTAGCCCTTTTTTGATTGTGAAAGTAATACATGCAGTTTTAGGAATTTTGTAAAAGAAAAGTAAGATTAACAAAATCACCACCAGTGGGGCCGGCTCGTGGCCTAGTGGTTAAGCTCACTCACTCTGCTTTGGTGGCCTGGGGTTTGCAGGTTTGTATCCAGGGTGCAGACCTACACACTGCTCATCAAGCCATGCTATGGTGGTGTCCCACATACAAAATAGATGATGTTAGCTCAGGGACAATCTTCCTCACCAAAAAAAAAAAAAAGAAAAAATCACCACCAGTAACTGCTAATAAAATCTTGATTCATTTCCTTCCAGACCTTTTGCTATGCAAATGTAGATGACCAACATATGTATATTTTTTGTTTTGTTTGGTTTTTGTGAGGAAGATCGGCACTGAGCTAATATCTGCCAATCCTCCTCTTTTTTTTTTTGCTGAGGAAGACTGCCCTGGGCTAACATCTGTGCCCATCTTCCTCTACTTTATATGGGACTCCGGCACAGCACAGCTCGACAAGCGGTGCATCGGTGCGTGCCCAGGATCCGAACCAGCAAAACCCAGGCTGCTGCAGCGTAGCATGCACACTTAACCGCTTGTGCCACCGGGCCAGCCCCCCAACAAATTTTTTTAAAGTTATGGTTATACTATATAGATAGTTTGTATGATGTCTTTGTTTGCTTTGTTTTGTTTTATACATTTAATACATTGATACATTTAATGACATTGTCCCTATGGCATTAAAATTTTTATTGACATCTTAGATAATAAAAGTATAATACATATCATTTTCCACAGACAGTATTATAAATAAATATTAGTGTTGAATATTTTCCCTGTATGCTTAGAAAAAAGTTGAATTTTTCAAAATACAAAATGTATAGTAAAAAGAACATTTACTATGTACCTAAATTTATTTTGTGTTTTATATACCTTACTTTGTTTACGTCTCGTAACATTCCTTCAGCTTGGCGTTAGTTCCCTAATACTTCAGTAAGGAAACTATGACATGGAGAGGTTTAGTAATATCTCTAGGTCCTAGAGCTAGTCTGGGGCAGAGCCAGAATTTGTAGTTCTGTCTTACTCCAAAGCCCTTCCTCCTAAACATTTAAAAATAATGCCTGTTTCATTCAGTCAATTTGACAAATGTTTTTCAATGTCTACTGAGTACTTAGAACTTAGCTCTATAAGCAAAAAAGGATGGTGTGAACTGTATATGCATGAACCTAATATTTCTTAATCTATGCAAAATTTCCATAAGAATGCCATAAGAAATGTTTTATGTCTTTACTTGATAAAAAGGTTAATTTTTATTGATTAAGTCTATTATATTCATGAATATTGTTAAAATTAAAGAAAATAAACCATTTGACTCAATTCAGCACATTTTTTGGGTGAACAAGTAATATCTATAGGTTTGATAAACTGACAAATTTAAACAGTGTTAAGGTAGTCATATACTTCTGCAGAAAATTAATTTTTACCTTGTGTAATAAAACACATTTTATATGTTCTTTTCTTAGGTGGCAAATGAAGAGGCTATTTTAGATGAAATCAATTTTGTAATTATATGTAGTTTATTGGTCCTAAATATTGGTTAATGCCATTAAGTTGTATACTTGGTTTAGTTAGGTTCAAAAAAAAAATCAAATACCTGTTGGATATTGGAATTGGCTTTTGGTATTTTTGAAGCCTTAAAGTATTGTGGAGATATATACATATATATATATACACATATATATATACACATATGTATATATGTATATATGCAAATATACAAATATTTGTATACGAATATATACAAATGTGTGTATATATATATATTTGAAGTACTTTGTAAGTAGCATTTCAGATTACCCTTCAAACTGTATTTAATTACAGAGATCATTTTTAAAGCCTCTTTTGAGTTAACTTCAGGGTATTTGAGTGAACTGTCAGTACTTTGCAGCCACAATCCTGCAAAACGTGCTGGTGGCTCCTCTAATCAAGTTCATTCTTTTAGTAGTGGGAGGCTACCCCAACAGAGGTTTTACAAGGACTTACTTACCTAAAGATGGGAATATCTTTATTCACAGGATTTCAAAATCACTCCAATAGGTAACTTAAATGCTTTATAAGTTCTAAGGGTAAGGGTGAACCTCCAGCTGCTGACTTGAATATACATATTCTATGCCTGTCATATACCTAATTATCCTACAAGGTTAGTTGTATTTTGCACTTTCAAAAGCAAAAATAGATGAAATATTTTATGCTGAGTTTTTCTAACCCGTGGGTTTTTAACCACTGGTCTCATAGCTATGTAATACTGAGTGACCCCTTGCTGTAGAATCCTTCTAAACTTAGCCTCTGCACTTCTCTATCTTTTTATCTGAGGCTGTAGGGCCCTCATTGCATTTCCAACAATATGTAAGTATCTCTCTTCCTTTTTTTCTTTCTTGATGTGTCTTATTTTTTCTCTCCAGCTTTATTGAGATATAATTGAGGTATAACATTGTGTAAATTTAAGGTGTACAACAGGATGATTTGATACACTTGTATATTGTGATATGATTACCACTGTAGTGTTAGCGAACACTTCCATCACATCATAGAATTACAATTTCTTTTCAGTGGTGAGAACATTTTTTACTCTCTTAGCAACTTCCAAATATATAGTATAGTATTATTAACTGTAATCACAATGTTGTGCATTAGATCCCCGGAAATTGTTAATCTTCCAACTGCATGTTTGAACCCTTTGACCAATATCTTCCCATTACCCCCTGCTCCCTATCCCCTGGTAACCACCATTCTTACTCTCTGTTTCCATGAGCTCAGCTTTTTTAGATTTCACATATAAGTGATATCATACAATATTTGTTTTTCTCTTTGACAGATTTCACTTAGCATAATGCCCTCAAGATCCATCCATTTTGTTGCAAATGGCAGGATTTCCTTCTTTCTTATGGCTGAATAATATTTCATTGTATACATATATACAACATCTTCGGTATCCATTCATCCATTGATGGGCGCTTAGGTTGTTTCCGTATCTTGGCTATTGTGAATAATGCTGCAATGAACATGGGAGTGCAGATATGTATTTGAGATCCTGTTTTCATTTCCTTTGGATATATATATATGCAGAAGTGGGATTGCTGGATCATGTAATTATCTCTTTTCATGTTGATCTTCCTCATCAGCCTAGTCTCTCCTTGAGAGTGGCGCCAAGTCTTATTTTTGTGTTCTCAGCCCCCAGTTCAGTGGCTAGTACTACATTAAGGACTCAATTAATATTTGTTTTTTGAATGAAAGTGCAAATTAATGAATGAACCAAAGATGTTGGAAGTTCTATTAAGGTAGTTATTGAATTAAGGTTTGGTTTCACTTTAATTTAAATTGCACTTATTGAGCAATTACCAGGCTACAGCTTGGGCAAGACATACAAATATGAATGACAAAGACCTTTCGTATAAGGTGATCACAGTAAGCTTTATGTAATAGTGAATTATGTTATAGAAGGGTTATGTAATATATTAGCAAGAGGCAGAGTAACGACACAAGAAGTTGTTACATAGGCATCTATAAAGAATAAAAATAAGTGAAATGTTAACTAAAATATGGGAGAGATTAAAATAATGTTATAAATGAAGTTGTCAGAATTGTAAACATACATAGATGCACACACACATTTATTTATTTATGCTTAAATGATTGGTGGGATAGAAGGTAAAAGGGATAAAAAATTAGCTTACTTTTTTTTTTTAATGTATGAAAGATGTTGGGCAAATGCTCAGTACTGCAGCCTTACCTGCAACCACATTGTTGAGAACTTGCCTTTCAAAAAATCTTAAAATGTGGAGTGGCTGCTGCCTCCTGACATAGTCCGGCCCTGTTGTGGTGTAACATAAGTTCAAGAAGTATCTGGCTATCTTGGTAGGCATTTGCAAAGGTGAGGATCCAGTTAACTCTATATTGCTATCTCTACTCTTAGTTTTTAAAAGGTACCTTAAAATACACTTAACAGGTATTATTGTTTTATGATCAATATTACACTGTCATCTTTACTTATACTCATTAACCTCACGTTAAGGTAGTTAATAAAAATAAATCAACTTTTCTGGCAATAACAGAACATAGTTTCATGATACCTAGTAGGACGCTCATTAGTTCAATATTTATTTGCCGATTAAACATTGTTCAGTGCTTGTTCAGCAGTTAAACTTAGAATGTTATTTTTACCATATTGTAACCATTTTCCTCTTAAATCCTACTTATATAGGGAGAAATGAGTTAAATACAATAAAAGAACATAATAAAGAAATACATAGTGTTGACTTCAGGTCGCTAGAATAGTGAGCGATTTAACCATTCAATTATGCTACTTCCATTTCTTTCACCCATTATAATAACAAAAACCTTGAGCAAAATGGAATTCATAATATATTGCTCTTTCTCATCGTTTTGTATAATTAGAAATGTTGTCTAATTTCTGGTACAAGGAGAATAGGGAGAGAAGTACTGTGTTGAGGGAGAGAGAATACCAGAATCTCTTGGCCTTCACTCCTAAGAAGTAAAAACCCTGAACACTATGAATGGTTTAATACTTTTTTAGTCAAATTCCTTGACAAATTCTGGCTCTAGCTTTGAGATCTTGGGAAAATAATTTAATCTCCCTCCTGAAGAGAAAGTGAGGGAAAAAATAACACTCATCTCATAGATTTGTTATGAGGATTAAATGAAGTAATCCTTATAAAACACTTGGAAGAATATCAGACAGGCAGAAGTTAAATGCTCAATATATGTTAACTATTGTCATTTATCAATTTAAGGGCCTCAAAGTACATGACTAATCTCTTTTCTCTACATTATTAATTCTCAGTATCAGATTCCTTCTCTTTTTCCTTTTTTTTTTAAATTTATTTTATTGAGGTCACATTGGTCTATAACATTATAAAATTTCAGGTATACATCATTATATTTTGAATTCTATATAGACTGCATTGTGTTCACCACCAAAAGGATAGTTTCCATCCGTCACCATACATATGTGCCCCTTTACTTCTTTCGCCCTCCTCCCACCTCTTCCCCTCAGGTAACCACCAGTCTGTTCTTTGTGTCTATGTGTTTGTTTCTTTGTTTATCTTCCACATAGGAGTGAAATCATACAGTATTTGACTTTCTCCTTCTGACTTATTTCACTTGGCATAATACCCTCAAGGTCTGTCCATGTTGTCACAAATGGCATGATTTTGTCTTTTTTTATGGCTGAGTAGTATTCCGTTGTAGATGTATACCACATCTTCTTTATCTGTTCATCCACTGATGGGTACTTAGGTTGTTTCAAAGTCTTGGCTATTGTGAATAATGCTTCAATGAACATAGGGGTGCAAATATCTTTTTGAATTAGTGTTTTCACATTCTTGGGATAAATATCCAGAAGTGGAATAGCTATATCATATGGTAGTTCTATTCTTAATTTTTTGAGAAATCTCCATACTGTTTTCCATGGTGTCCATACCAGTTTACATTCCCACCAGCAGTGTATGAAGGTTCCTTTTCTCTGCATCCTCTCCAACACTTATTTTCTTGTCTTTTTAATTATAGTCATTCTGACAGGTGTGAGGTGATATCTCATTGTAGTTTTGATTTGCATTTCTCTAGTAATTAATGATGTTGAACATCTTTTCATGTGACTTTTGGCCATCTTTGTATCTTCTTTGGAAAAATGTCTGTTCAGATCCTTTGCGCATTTTTTAATAGGGTTGTTTTTTTGTTGTTGTTGAGTTGTATGAGTTCTTTATATACTTTTGATATTAAGACCTTATTGATATATGACTTGCAAATATCTTCTCCCAGTTGTTAGGTTGTCTTTTCATTTTGCTGATAGTTTTCTTTGCCTTGCAGAAGCTTTTTAGTTTGATGTAGTCTCATTTGTTTGTTTTCTCTTTTGTTACCCTTGCCTGAGGAGACGTGATGTTCAAAAAGATACTGCTAAGATCAATGTCAAAGAGCATACCACCTGTGTTTTCTTCCGGAAATTTTATAGTTTTGGGTCTTACATTCAAGTCTTTAATCCATTTTGAGTTAATTTTTGTGTATGGTGTAAGATAATGGTCCACTTTCATTCTTTTGCATGTAGCTGATCAGTTTTCCCAAAGTCTGTTGGAAAGACTTTCCTTTCTCCATTGGATGTTCTTGGCTCTTTTGTTGAAAATTAGCTATCCATAGAGGTGTGGGTTTATTTCTGGCCTCTCAACTCTGTTCCATTGATTTGTATGTCTATTTTTCTGCCAGTACTGTGCTGTTTTGATTACCTTAACTTTGTAGTATATTTTGAAATCAGAGAGTGTGATATGTCCAACTTTGTTTTTTTTTCTCAGGGTTGTTTTGGCTATTTGGGGTCTTTTGTTTTTCCATATAAATCTTAGGATTTTTTGTTCTATTTCTGTGAACAATGTCATTGGGATTCTGATTGGGATTTCACTGAATCTGTAGATTGCTTTAGGAAATATGGACATTTTAACTATGTTAATTCTTCCAATCTATGTGTACGGAATATCTTTCCATTTCTTTATGTCTTCTTCAATTTCTTTCAAAAATGTCTTGTAGTTTTCAGTATATAGGTCTTTCACCTCCTTGGTTAAATTTATTCCTAGGTATTTTATTCTTTTTGTTGCGATTGTAAATGGGATTGTTTTGTTGATTTCTCTTTCTGCTATTTCATTGTTAGTGTATAGAAATGCAACTGATTTTTGTATGTTGATTTTGTACCCTGCAAATTTACTGTATTTGTTAATTATTTCTAATAGACTTTTGGTGGGTTCTTTAGGATTTTCTGTGTATAAAATCATGTCATCAGCAAATAGTGAGAGTTTTACTTCTCCCTTTCTAATTTGGATCTCGTTTATTTCTTTTTCTTGCCTAATTGCTCTGGGTAGAACTTCCAATACTGTGTTGAGTAACAGTGGCGAGAGTGTGCATCCTTATTTGTTCTTGTTCTTGAAGGAATATCTTTCAGTTTTTCACCATTGAGGATGATATTGGCTGTGATTTTGTCATATATGGCTTTTGTTGTGTTGAGGTACTTTCCTTCTATACCCATTTTATTGAATTTTTATCATAAATGGATGTTGAATTTTGTCAAATGTTTTCTCTGCATCTATTGATATGATCATGTGATTTTTATTCCTCATTTTGTTAATGTGGTGTATCACATTGATTGATTTGTGGATGTTGAACCATCCCTGTGTCCCTAGAATAAATCCCACTTGATAGTAGTGTATGATCCTTTAAATATATTGTTGTATTCAATTTGCTACTATTTTTTTTTTTTTTTTTTTTTTTTTGGTGAGGAGATCAGCCCTGAGCTAACATCCGCCAATCCTCCTCTTTTTTCGCTGAGGAAGACGGCCCTGGGCTAACATCTGTGCCTATCTTCCTCCACTTTATATGGGACGCCGCCACAGCATGGCTCACCAAGCAGTGCGTCGGTGCGCGCCCGGGATCCGAACCAGCGAACCCCGGGCCGCCGCAGCGGAGCGCGCGCACTTAACCGCTTGCGCCACCAGGCCGGCCCCCAATTTGCTACTATTTTTTGAGGATTTTTGCATCTACATTCATCAGAAATATTGGCTTATAATTTTCCTTTTTTTTGTGTTGTCCTTGTCTGGATTTGGTATCAGGATAACACTGGCCTCGTACATTGAGTTAGGAAGTGTTCCGTATTGTTCAATTTTTTTGAAGAGTTTGAGAAGGATAGGTATTAAATCTTCTTTGAATGGTAGAATTCACCAGAGATGTCATCTAGTCTTGAACTTTTGGTTTTTGGGAGGTTTTTGATTACTGTTTCAATCTCTTTACTTGTGATTGGTCTATTCAGATTCTCTATTTCTTCTTGATTCAGTTTTGGGAGGTTGTATGAGTCTAAGAATTTATCTATTTCTTCTAGGTTATCCAATTTGTTGGTGTATAGCTTTTCATAGTATTTTTTTGTGATTTCTCCACTTTCATTTCTGATTTTATTTAGTTGAGCCTTTCTTTTTTGTCTTAGTGAGTCTAGCAAAGGATTTGTCAATTTTTTAATCTTTTCAAAGAACCATCTCTTAATTTCCTTGTTCCTTTTAGTGTCTTTTTAGTCTTTATTTCATTTATTTCTGCTCTGATTTTTATTATTTCCTTTCTTTTTCTAATTTTGGGCTTCATTTGTTTTTCTTTTTCTAGTTCTTTAGGTATATTGTTAGATTGTTTATTTAAGATTTTTCTTGTTTCCTGAGGTAGGTCTATATTGCTATATACTTCCCTCTTAGTACCACTTTTGCTGCATTCCATAAGTTTTGGTGTGTTGTGTTTTCATTTTCATTTGTCTCCAGGTATTTTTTGATATCTCCTTTGATTTCTTCATTGATCCAGTAGTTGTTCAGTAGCATGTTGTTTAGTCTCCACGTATTTGTGACTTTTCCAGCTTTCTTCTTGCAGTTGATTTTTAGTTTCATACCGTTGTGGTTGGAAAAGATGCTTGATATGATTTCAATCTTCTTAAATTTATTGAGGCTTGTTTTGTTTCCCAACATATGGTCTATCTTTGAGAATGATCCATGTGCACTTGGAAAGAATGTGTATTTTGCTGCTTTTGGATGGACCATTCTATAAATATCTATTAAATCCATCTGGTCTAGTGTTTCACTTAAGGCCCATGTTTCCTTGTTGATATTCTGTCTGGATGATTTATCCATTGATGTAAGTGGGGTGTTAAAGTCCCCAATTATTTTTATGTTGCTTTCAATTTTTCTTTTTACGTCTATTAATAGTTGTTTTGTATGCTTCGATGGCTCCTGTATTAGGTACATATATATTAATAAGGGTTATGTCTTCTTGGTGGGATGTCATTTTCTCATAGTATAATGTCCATCTTTGTCTCTTGTTATCTTTTTTGGCTTGAGGTCTATTTTGTCTGATATAAATATGTCTACACCCATTTTCTTTTCGTTGCTATTTGCTTGGAGTATCACCTTCTATCCCTTCACTCTGAGTCTATGTTTTTCTTTACAGCTGAGACAAGTCTCCTGGAGGCAGCATATTGTTGGATCTTGTTTTCTAATCCATCCAGCCACTTTGTGTCGTTTGATTGGTGAATTCAATGCATTTACATTTAGAGTGATTATTGATATATGAGGGCTTAATGCTGTGATTTTATTTTTTGTTTTCTGGTTGTTCTATATTTCCATTGTTTCTTTTTCTTTATATTTCTGTCTGCCAGTTTGGTGGTTTTCTGTGATGTTTTTCTCAGTTTCTTCTTTTTTTATGTTTTGTGACTCTGCTCTGATTTTTTGTTTTGTGGTTACCATAAGGTTTGTATAAAAGATCTCATAGATGAGATAGTCCTTTTTTTGCTGATAGCAGCATATCTCCATTAACCTAAGCAGGTTCTGTCCTTTTCTTCTTTCTCTTCTATGTTTTTGTTGTCACAAATTATCTTTTTTTTTTTGTATTGTGAGTTTGTTAACCAATTGATGTTGTTGCAGTTATTTTTTATGCTTTCTTTCCCTTTAGCCTTAAGTTATAATTAAGTGTTTACTAACTTATTCTGATATAGAGTTGAAATTTTCTGATTCTATTTATCACCTTGATCAAAGCTTTGTATACCTTTGCCTTTTTGTTTCAGGTAGGAGGGCTCCTTTCAACATTTTTTGTAAGGCAGGTCTAGTGACAGTGAACTCTCTCAACTATTGTTTGTTTGGGAAAGCCTTTATATTTCGCTTTTATATCTGAAGGATAACTTTGCTGGGTAGAGTATTCTTGGCTGATAATTTTTGTCTTTCAATATTTTGGATATATCATTCTGCTCTTTTCTAGCCTGTAGAGTGTCTGCTGAGAAATCCACCCATAGCTTGATGAGGGTTCCATTGTAAATTATTTTTTTCTCTCTGGCTGCCCTTAATATTCTCTTTGTCATTGACTTTTGGCAGTTTTGCTATAGTGTGCCTTTGAGAAGGTCTTTTTGCATTGAGATAATTAAGAGTTCTATTAACTTCATGTACTTGTATATCCAGTTCCTTCTTCAGGAAGGAATAAGCTCTCTGCTCTTTCATCCCTCTCTTCTCTTTCTGGGATACTCGTTATCCTTATGTTGATTTTCTTAATTAGTCTGATATTTCACATAGAGTTTCTTCATTTTTAAAAAATCTTAGTTCTCTCTCCTCTTCCACCTGAATCATTTCTAGATTTCTCTCTTCAAGCTTGCTAATTCTCTCTTCCACATGGTCTGTTGTAATTCCAATGCTTTCTACTTTATTTTTCATCTCATTAATTGTGCTCTTTATCTCTAGAATTTCTGTTTGGGTCTTTTTAGAGTTTCAATCTGTTTCGTGAAGTACTTGCCCTGTTCATTAATTTTATCCGTGAGCTCATTGAACTGTCTTTCTTCATTTTATTGTAACTCATTGTGTTTCCTCATGACAGCTATTTTGAATTCTCTGTTAGATTGCAATCTTCTGTGACTTCAAGATTGGTTTTTTGAGAGTTGTCATTATTTTTCTGTTCTGCCCTGTTACTGTAGTTCTTCATGGTACTTGATAAGTTGATCCTCTGCTGGTGCATTTGTGGTAGTAAACACCTTTCTTTTGGTAAAGCTTTGGTTACTTTGGTTCTGAGCTGATTCTGGTTGTATTTGAGAGCCTGCACTTTCCACCCTCCCCTACCTCTGCTAGAGGCATTGTCAGTGCCCTCCTTGTGCTGCTTGTGCCTCTGAGGTAGATGGTACCTTGCTACTTACAATGTCACTGCACTCTCAGGTGTTGCCACTGGAGTCTGCAGGCTGTGAGCACTGCTGCTGCTTCTGGGGTCACCTGGGTCTTGTGTTCCCCCACTGGCTCTCCACGGCCTTGAGTGCTGCTGTCACATGCTACATCTGTGCTGCTGCTTCCAGGTTATCTGGGGCTGCTGGCAGCACTGCTGCTAGGGCACTGGGTTCACAGGTGTCACAGTCACTGCCAAGGGCTCATTGTCTTGTATGCAGCCCCACTGCTGGTAGGGCTGGTGTCAGGCGTACCACCACTGGGGGCTGAGTCATGGGTACTGCTGTCACTCCTGAAGCCTCAGGTTGCAGGTGCCACCTGCCACTGCTGGGGGAGGGGGAGGGGCTAAGCTGTGAGTGCTGCTGCTGCTCTTGCAGCGTTTGGTCTCCAGTGCCATTGTGCTTTTTTTTTTTTTTTTTGATTTTTATTGATATTTTAATGGTTTCTAACATTGTGAAATTTTGGGTTGTACATTTTTGTTTGTCCATCACCCCATATATGACTCCCTTCACCCCTTGTGCCCACCCCCCACCCCCCCTTCCCGGGTAACCACAGTCCAGTTTTCTCTGTCCATGTGTTGGTTTATATTCCACATATGAGTGAGATCATACAGTGTTTGTCTTTCTCTTTCTGGCTTATTTCACTTAACATAATACGCTCCAGGCCCATCCATGTTGTTGCAAATGGGACGATTTTGTCTTTTTTTATGGCTGAGTAGTATTCCATTGTATATATATACCACATTTTCTTAATCCAATCGTCAGTCGAGGGACACTTAGGTTGCTTCCACTTCTTGGCTATGGTGAATAATGCTGCAATGAACATAGGGGTGCATAAGCCTCTTTGGATTGTTGATTTCAGGTGCGTTGGATAGATTCCCAGTAGTGGGATGGCTGGATCATAGGGCATCTCTATTTTTAATTCTTTGAGGAATCTCCATACCGTTTTCCATAGAGGCTGCACCAATTTGCATTCCCACCAGCTGTGTATGAGGGTTCCTGTTTCTCCACATCCTCTCCAACATTTGTTGTTTTTTGTCTTGGTGGTTATAGCCATTCTAACGGGCGTGAGGTGGTATCTTAGTGTTGTTTTGATTTGCATTTCCCTGATGATTAGTGATGTTGAGCATCTTTTCATGTGCCTATTGGCCATCTGTATATCTTCCTTGGAGAAGTGTCTATTCATTTCCTCTGCCCATTTTTTGATCGAGTTGTTTGTTTTTTTGTTGTTCAATTGTGTGAGTTCTTTATATATTATGGAGATCAACCCCTTGTCAGATGTATGTTTTGCAAATATTCTCTCCCAGCTGGTTGGTTGTTTGTTCATCTTGATTCTGATTTCATTTGTCTTATAAAAGCTCTTTAGTCTGATAAAGTCCCACTTGTTTATTTTTTCTTTAGTTTCCCTAGTCTGGGTAGGCATGTCATCCGAAAAGATTCCTTTAAACCCAATGTCAAATAGTGTGTTGCCTATATTTTCTTCTATGAGTTTTATAGTTTCAGGTCTCACCTTCAGGTCTTTGATCCATTTTGAGTTAATTTTTGTGAATGGCGATAGCACATGGTCCACTTTCATTCTTTTGCATGTGGATGTCCAGTTTTCCCAACACCATTTATTGAAGAGACTTTCCTTTCTCCATTGCATGTCCTTAGCACCTTTGTCGAAAATTAGCTGTCCGTATATGTGTGGTTTTATTTCTGGGCTTTCAATTCTGTTCCATTGATCTGTGTGTCTATTTTTGTACCAGTACCATGCTGTTTTGATTACTATTGCTTTGTAGTATGTTTTGAAGTCAGGAATTGTGATGCCTCCTGCTTTGTTCTTTTTCTTTAGGATTTCTTTAGCTATTCGGGGTCTTTTGTTGCCCCATATAAATTTTAGTATTCTTTTTTCTATTTCTGTGAAGAATGTCATTGGGATTCTGATTGGGATTGCATTGAATCTGTAGATTGCTTTAGGTAATATAGACATTTTAACTATGTTTATTCTTCCAATCCACGTGCATGGGATATCTTTCCATTTCTTTATGTCATCGTAGATTTCCCTCAATAATGTCTTGTAGTTCTCATTGTATAGGTCCTTCACCTCCTTGGTAAGATTTATTCCTAGGTATTTTATTCTTTTTGATGCAATTGTAAATGGTATTATCTTTTTGAGCTCTCTTTCTGTTAGTTCATTATTAGCATATAGAAATGCAACTGATTTTTGTAGATTGATTTTGTACCCTGCAACTTTGCTGTAGTTGTTGATTGTTTCTAACAGTTTTCCAACAGATTCTTTAGGGTTTTCTATATATACAATCATGTCATCTGCAAATAGTGAGAGTTTCACTTCTTCGTTACCTATTTGGATTCCTTTTATTCCTTTTTCTTGCCTAATTGCTCTGGCCAAAACCTCCAGTACTATGTTGAACAGGAGTGGTGAGAGTGGGCAGCCCTGCCTCGTTCCTGTTCTCCGAGGAATGGCTTTCAGTCTTTCCCCGCTGAGTATGATGTTAGCTGTGGGTTTGTCATATATGGCCTTTATTATGTTGAGGTACTTTCCTTCTATTCCCATTTTATTGAGAGTTTTTATCATAAATGGATGTTGTATCTTGTCAAATGCCTTCTCTGCGTCTATTGAGATGATCATGTGGTTTTTATTCTTTGTTTTGTTGATGTGATGTATCACGTTGATTGATTTGCGGATGTTGAACCATCCCTGCGTCTCTGGTATAAATCCCACTTGATCATGGTGTATGATCTTTTTAATATATTGTTGTATTCGGTTTGCCAATATTTTGTTGAGGATTTTTGCATCAATGTTCATCAGCGATATTGGCCTGTAATTTTCTTTCTTTGTATTGTCTTTGTCTGGTTTCGGTATCAGGGTGATGTTGGCCTCGTAGAATGATTCAGGAAGTGTTCCATCTTCCTCTATTTTTTGGAATAGTTTGAGGAGGATGGGTATTAAATCTTCTTTGAATGTTTGGTAAAATTCACTGGAGAAGCCATCTGGTCCTGGACTTTTATTTTTTGGGAGGTTTTTGATTACTATTTCAATCTCTTTACTTGTGATTGGTCTATTCAGATTCTCCATTTCTTCTTGGTTCAATTTTGGGAGGTTGTATAAGTCTAAGAATTTATCCATTTCTTCTAGATTGTCCAATTTGTTGGCATATAATTTCTCATAGTATTCTCTTATAATCCTCTGTATTTCCATGGTATCCGTTGTAATTTCTCCTCTTTCATTTCTAATTTTATTTACTTGAGCCTTTTCTCTTTTTTTCTTAGTTAGCCTGGCTAAGGGTTTGTCTATTTTGTTTATCTTCTCGAAGAACCAACTCTTTGTTTCATTAATCCTTTCTACTGTTTTTTTGGTCTCAATATCATTTATTTCTGCTCTGATTTTTATTATTTCTCTCCTTCTGCTGGCTTTGGGCTTTGTTTGTTCTTCTTTTTCTAGTTCTGTTAGGTGTAATTTAAGGTTGCCTATTAGGGCTTTTTCTTGTTTGTTAAGGTGGGCTTGTATCGCTATGAGTTTCCCTCTCAGGACCGCTTTTGCTGCGTCCCATATGGTTTGATATGGCATGTTATCATTTTCGTTTGTTTCCAGATAGTTTTTGATTTCTCCTTTAATTTCATCAATGATCCATTGGTTGTTCAGTAGCATGTTGTTTAATCACCACATTTTTGTCACTTTCCCAGTTTTTTTTTCCTGGTTCATTTCCAGTTTCATAGCCTTATGGTCTGAAAAGATGCTTGTTATGATTTCAATCTTCTTAAATTTATTGAGGCTTGCTTTGTTTCCCAACATATGGTCTATCCTAGAGAATGTTCCATGCGCGCTTGAGAAGAATGTGTAGTCAGCTGTTTTTGGGTGGAGTGCTCTGTATATGTCTACTAGGTCCATCTCGTCCAGTTTTTCATTTAAGTCTAATATTTCTTTATTAACTTTTTGTCTGGATGATCTATCCATTGCTGTAAGTGGGGTGTTAAGATCCCCTACTATTATTGTGTTGTTGTTGATTTCTCCTTTTAGGTTTGTTAATAGTTGTTTTATGTACATTGGTGCTCCTATGTTGGGTGCATATATATTTATAAGTGATATGTCTTCTTGATGGAGTGTCCCTTTTATCATTATATATTTCCCTTCTTTGTCTTTCTTAACCTGTTTTATCTTGAAGTCTACTTTGTCTGATATGAGTATGGCAACACCTGCTTTCTTTTGTTTGCCATTAGCTTGGAGTATTGTCTTCCATCCTTTCACTCTGAGCCTGTGCTTGTCTTTAGTGCTAAGATGTGTTTACTGAAGGCAGCATATTGTTGGGTCTTGCTTTTTAATCCATCCTGCCACTCTGTGTCTTTTGATTGGAGAGTTCAATCCATTTACATTTAGGGTAATTATTGAAATATGAGGGTTGAATGTTGCTGTTTTGTCACTTATTTTCTGGTTCTTTTGCATTTCCTTTGTTTCTTGTCCCATTTGTTTTGGACTGCCAATTCAGTTTGGTTGTTCTGTCTTATGATTCTTCTTGTTTTCTCTTTGTTTATCATATGTGGTTTTAATTTGATTATTTGTTTAGTGGTTACCTTGAGGTTTGGGCGAAAAATCTTCTGTATGAGATAGTCCATTATCTGATAGCCTCCTATTTCCTTATACTAAGTCAATTCAGTCACTTTCCTCTTCCCCTTCTAAGTTGCTCTTGTTATACCTTATTCTATCTTGTGTTGTGGCTGTGTGTTTACAGTGATGAGGTTAAATTTATTTTTGGTGAATTTCTTCCTTTGATCTTTGAGTTTAGTATTTAAGTGGTTGCTAACCTATTCCGGTAAAGATCTACTATTTCTCTGATTTTGTCTACCTACTTTTCTCCTTACTCCAAGCTTTGTGTTCCCTTTCTCTTCTTGTTTTCAGGCCTGAGGGCCTTCTTGAGTATTTCTTGTAGTGACGGTCTCGTGGCCATGAACTCCCTTAGCTTTTGTTTATCTGGGAGAGTTACTATTTCTCCATCATATTTGAAGGATATTTTTGCTGGATAGAGTATTCTTGGCTGAAAGTTTTTGTCTTTTAGTATTTTGAATATATCATTCCAGTCTCTTCTAGCCTGAAAAGTTTCTGTTGAGAAATCCGCTGAGAGCCTGATGGGAGTTCCTTTGTACGTTATTTTTTGTTTTTGTCTAGCTGCCCTTAATATTGTTTCTTTGTCGTTGACCCTGGCTAGCCTTACCACTAGGTGTCGTGGTGAAGGCCTTTGTCTGTTAATATATATAGGAGTCCTGTTGGCTTCACTTACTGGTATTTCCTGCTCCTTCCCCAGATTTGGGAAATTTTCAGCTATTATTTCCTTGAATAGGCTCTCTGTTCCTCTTTCCCTCTCCTCTCCCTCAGGAATACCTATAATTCTTATGTTACATTTTCTAATAGAGTCCGATATTTCTCGGAGTCTTTCTTCATTTCTTTTTAGTCTTAGTTCTCTCTCTTCTTCCATCTGGAGTATATCTGTATTCCTATCCTCTAAAGTACTAATTCTTTCCTCCATATTGTCAGCTCTGTTCTTTAAAGATTCCAGATTCTCCTTTATCTCCTCCATTGTGTTCTTCATCTCCATCAGCCCTGATAGGTTTTTCTTTATGATTTCAATCTCTTTTGTGAAGAAACTCCTAATCTCATTTAATTGTTTGTCTGTGTTGTCTCGTATTTCGTTGAGTGTTTTTATGATAGCTATTTTGAAATCTCTGTCATTTAGTTTATGGATTTCTGTGTCTTCGGGGTTGATTTCTGGGTGCTTGTCATTTTGTTTCTGGTCTGGTGATTTCATATATTTTTGCATTGTGGTTCCTGTGTTGGTTTTGATTTTCCTCATCCTGGAAGTCTCTGGTTGCAATTTCCACCTGCCGCCACTGTGTGGTGGTAAAGGGCTGTGTAGTCTAAGCCCCCTGCGCTCTGCCCCAGTTTTTCTGCTGTGATCCGCAGTTTTGTTTTGTTTTGTTTTGTTTCTTTTCCCCACTGCGATCCACGGGTCCAGTCCAGTTTATTCAGGTCTGCCTCGGACCTCTAGATCTGGTTGAGCTGCAGACTCCGGGTTGCGGGGAGGGGGGAGCTCTCTCTTTTGCCCTCTGGGTCCCTGACGTGGGAGGCTTCTCGTTTGCCCCTCTTTATCCGCTCTCTGGGTTGCTCAGATGTTGATGGTAGCCCTGTGGCTCCTCTGAGCCCTCTGTGCGGGAGTTTCCCACTGGCTGAGAGCGCCCGAAGAGCTACAGTTTCCCGCCGAGGGCCGCCCCTCCCCCCTCTCTGGGAGCCACGCGGACCGGATGGCTGATCTGATGGGGAGGGAGCGGAGTTCTCCTTACCTCTCCCCACTTCCTCCGGGGGCCCAGCACGTTCTGCTCTCAGATGTGCGGCAGTGTGGATCCCTCCGCTCCAGCTTTTGACTGTCTGGGATTCCGTTGTTGGTCTGTGGCTGTTACTTTTGTTGTATTTTGTGGGGGAAGAATTCACGGGAAAGCTCACTGATGCTGACGTCACTCCCGCCATTGTGCTTTTTTAAACCTCAGGCCAGGGCACTACTGCCCCTACTGGGAGTATCCGTGTTTTGGATAGTGCCACCACTGCTGGAAAGGCTGGTGATGGAGTTGCCACTGCTGGGGAAGGGAGAGGGGGGTTGGTCGCAGGTACTGCTGTGTTTCCTGAAGCACTAGGTCATAGGCAACACCCACCACTCCTGGGGGAGGGACAGGGACTAAGCTGTGAGTGCTGTTGTTGCTCTTGCATCCTCTGGTCTCTGGTGCTGGTGAGCTTTTTGAAAGCTCGGGTCAGGGCACCACTGCCACTGCCTGAGATATCCACGTTTTGGATCACCACCACTGGGGGAAGCGGGGGCTGCTCCCCTTGTTCAGTTTCCTCCCAGAGGTCCAGTTCACTCACCTTCAGATGTATAGATGCATGGATCTCTCAGGTGTTCTGGTACAGGGAGTCTTTTTTTGGTCAATGGATGTCCTACTTGTAACTTAGAGGGGAGAGACAAAGGGAACAACTCACTCCGTCATGACGCTGATGTCACTCCATCCTCTTTTTATTTTTGAGGAAATCAGTAGCAATACCTGTTCAGAATTGCTCTGGAAAGCTCCCACTATCATTAGTGAAATTAAAAAACATAATTTATTGACCTTATAAGTATAAAAGCAATTAACATATTATTAAGTTTGTTCTAGTTTGATCTTCATTGCTTAGGGGAAAAATGCACTCTTCCAGGTCTAGTGCTTGTCACTGGTCAATTTTGACACAATTAACAAGAATAGTGGTATTGAAGGTTTATTGTCTCAAACTATAGGGTGTGTTTAAGCAAAGCACCTCTTAATCTTAATCTGTATTTATATTTCTGATGAAAGCTTTTAGCTTTGATTTTCAAGAGTTTTGTGCAAGAGAACAAATTGTCACAGGGTCAGGTGGGCTCAAACATTGCTCAGAGTTTGGGCATTTGGCCGAAAATTTCAGGCTGGATTTTAGATTCAAATACATATATGTATAATTTTGGGAAAACTATTTTAGCTTTCAAGTCAATCAACTCCTATTGAAACTATGCTACACATTTTGCATATAAGTTTTCTAGTTGCTAAAAGTCCAGGTATTTGAAAAAAGCAGAGAGATCTAAGGCAGTTGCCAGCAGCCATTCAGAGGTAATTCTCCAATATTTTGACCTCTTTTCTTCTGGTCGGTGAAGACTGCATCTAGGATGTCTCTTTGCAGATGGAGGGTAAGGATTTATACATATAATTCCAAAGTGACTTTTTTTTTTTTAAGTTTAAGGTGTACAGCGTGTTACTTTCATGCATTTATATGTTGTAATATGATTGTCAATGTAGCAATATTTATCACATTACATAATTGTAGTACATTATTGTCTATATTTATTATATTGTGCTTTAGATCTCTATGGCTTATTTACTACTTGTTACAAATTTGTACCCTTAAACACCATCAATCTTATTTCCCCCTCCCCACCCCATCCTCTGGTAACCACTGTTTGGCTCTCTGTTTTTTACAGGTTTAACTTTTTTAGATTCCATATAAAAGTGATGTCATACAGTACTTGTCTTTCTCTCTCTGACTTATCTCGCTTAGCATAATGTGTTCAAGGTCCATCCATGTTGTCACAAATGGCAGAATGTCCTCGTTTCTCATAGCTGAATAATATTCCACGGTGTGTATGTACCATATCTTTTTTATTTATTCATCCATGGATAGGCATTTGAGTTGTTTCCATATTTTGGCTCTTGTGAATAATGCTGCGATAAACATGCGACTGCATATATCTTGTTGAAATCCTGTTTTCATTTCCATTTGTTATATACACAGAAGGGGAATTGCTGGATTGTATTTTTAAAATTTTTAATTTTTTGAGGAACCTCTATATTGTTTTCCATAGTGGTTAGACTTCTTTACCTTCCCAGCAACAATGTCTAAGTGTTTGCTTTACACCACATCCTCACCAGCACTTGTTGCCTCTTGTCTTCTTGGTAATAGCCTTTCTAACAGGTGGGGGATGATATCTCATCATGGTTTTGATTTGCATTTCCTTGATGTTAGTGATGTTGAGCATCTTTTCATGTGCCTGTTGGCCATTTTGATGTCCTCTTTGGAAAACTGTCTATTTAGTTCTTCTGCCCATTTTTTAATTGGATTGTTAGTTTTCTTGTTATTAAGTTGACTGACTTTTTATATATTTTGGATATTGATTCCTTGCATGATATATGGTTTGCAAAAATTTTCTCCCATTCTGTTGGTTGTCTTTTCATTTTGTTAATTGTTTCTGTTTCTATACAGAAGCTTTTGAGTTTGATGTGATCCCATTTGTTGATTTTTTCTTTTGTCGTTTGTGCTTTTGGCGTCATGTCCAAAAAAATCCTTGCTAAGACCAATATTGATGAGCTTCTGCCCTATGTTTTCTTCTAGAAGTTTTATGGTATCAGGTCTTATGTTTAAGTCTTTGATCCATTTCAAGTTAATTTTTGTGAGTGGTATAAGATAAGGGTCCAATTTCGTTGTTCTGCATGTGTTTCTCTGGTGTCCACAGCACCATTTGTTGAAGAGATTATCCTTTCTCTCTTGGGTATTCTTGCCTCCCTTGTCAAATATTAGTTGACTGTATATGCTGGGATTTAGTTCTGGGCTCTCTATTCTTTTCCATTGGTCAATGTCTATTTTTGTGCCAGTAACATACTGTTTTTATTACTATAACTTTGTAGTATAGTTTGAGATTTGGAAGTGTGATACCTTCAGCTTTGTCCTTTTTATCACAATTGTTTTGGCTTTTGGAGGTCTTTTGTGTTTTCACACAAATTTTATGATTGTTTCTTCTATTCCTGTGAAGAATGCCTTTGGTATTTTCATGGGGATTGCATTGAATATGTAGATGGTGGCCATTTTAACAATGTTAATTCTTGTGATCCATGAACATGGGATGTCTTTCTGTTTGTTTGTTTCTTCTTAGATTTCTTTCACCAATGTCTTGTAGTTTTCATTGTATAGCTCTTTCACTTCCTTGGTTAAATTTATTCCTAAGTATTTTGTTGTTTTTTTTTTTTTTTTTTTTTTGAGGAAGACCAGCTCTGAGCTAACATCTGCCAATCCTTCTCTTTTTTGCTGAGGAAGACTGGCCCTGGGCTAACATCTGTGTCCATCTTCCTCCACTTTATATGGGATGCCGACACAGCATGGCCTAACAAGTGGTGCGTTTGTGCATGCCTGGGACCCAAACTGGCAAACCCCAGGCTGCCGCAGCAGCGGAGCACGTGCACTTAACCACTTGCGCCACCAGGCTGGCCCCAGTATTTTACTGTTTTTGATGCTATTGTGAATGGGATAGTTTTCATTTCTTTTTCAGATGTTTCATCATTAGTATAAAGGATTGCAACTGATTTCTGTATGTTGAGTTTGTATCCTGCCACTTTTACTGAAATCATTGTTAATTCCAACAGTTTTTTGACTGACTCTTCGGGATTTTTCAATATATAAGATCATATCATCGGTAAGCAGTGTCAATTTTCTTCTTCCTTTACAGTTTAGATGCCTTTTATTTCTTTGTCTTGCTTAATTGCTCTAGCTAGGATTGCCAGTACTATATTGAATAGGAATGATAAGAGTGGACATCCTTGTCTTGTTCCTGATCTTAGAGGAAACACTTTCAGTTTTTCTACATTGAATATAATGTTTGTCATATATAGCCTTTATTATGTTGAGGTATGTTCTTTCTGTACCCAGTCCGTTCAGGGTTTTTATCATGAAAGGATGTTGAGATTTTGTCAACAGAGATGATCATGTAATTTTTTTTTTTTTTGGTGAGGAAGATGGGCCCTGAGCTAACATCTGTTGCTGATCTTCCTCCTTTTGCTTGAGGAAGATTGTCCCTGAGCTAACATCTGTGCCAATTTTCCTCTATTTTGTATGTGGGATGCTGCCACAGCATGGCTTGATTAGTGGTGTGTAGATCCACTCCCAGGATCCAAACCTCTGAACCCTTTGAACATGGGCTGCTGAAGCAGAGCATGTGAATCTAACCACTGTGCCACCGGGCTGGCCCCCATGTAATTTTTACCCTTCATTTTATTGATGTGATGTATTACATTTATTGATTTGCATATGTTGAACCATCTCTGCACCCCAGGGATAATTCCCACATGTTCATGATGTACAATCCTTTTGTTGTGTTCTTGAATTTGGTTTGGTGACTTCTATTTTTGATAAGGAAAAGTTACTACAGTCTCAACTTTACAGTAAGTGGTGGGAGGAAGCAGACATGATGATTACAAATCATTGGTGTAATTTATATGGTAATTTGGGGAATGAGTTCTTCTAATATTGATCCAGACTTAGAATAAAAAAGGAAGATTTGGCAGTAGAAGTCCAAGGTAGTCTTAACCTTCATCAGTATATACATTTGTTTTATTTTGTGCTACTTTACTTTTCTGTACTTCATTTCTTCATACAGAAAATAACAACCAGTGATCTTCTTTTTTGTCTTACTTTCATGGAATTTCATAAGTAATATGTCCCAAGTAATCTGTGCTGAGTAAAAATGTAGTATTTGTTTGTGTTTTAGTGTGTCAGGCTGTCAGTTCTTAAAAAGAAAGTGTTGAGCCTATTGCTTTTAACAAAACACTTATTGAGGGTGAAACCTTTTATGCACTACCTTATTTAATGATTTTTTAAAAAAACATTCAGAAATATAAAAACTGCCAAATTGAGAGAAATACAGATTAGATTAATTTTAAGCTACTGAGTCATATCTCTTATTTAGCCCATTTATATTTATTCATACATTCATTAATCAATATTATATCCGAAGCAGTCTGTTAGGTGCTAAAGATGTGGTGGAAAACAATAGTGAACACATGTCCTGCCTTTCATGATCAGGGCTATGACATATAGATGTGTAGGTTGCACACCACTGAACTCTAGATTGCGCTTGTTAGGTTTAGGTGGTTCAGCACCTGTTGATGTGCAATATACAACTTGTGAGGCTCTGTGAGATGGCTCTGCTTATGGCCAAAGACCAGCTGTATCTCTTACTAACTTCTGACTACAGGAGTCTGGGCATGATTTCGTGTGTGTGTGTGTATATGAGTGTGTTTAGAGGGAGTATCAGTATGACTCCATGGCCACTGCTGGCAATTAAAAAACCTTTGCCCTCTGAACTGTGGTTGAATAATGACCAGTTTGTTTTAGAAAAATATGACACTATCATTGATCTTGACCTTGTGTTGAAATTATCTGTTTAGAGATAAACTGAGTATTTTGAAAGTGATGATCTTTCTTGTTCCTGTATCACACTTGACTCCCTGTCTGAGAAATTTTACCACTTGAAGAAATGCAAAGTCTACTCAAAAGTCCAGATTTTGCCCTATATCTTATAGATGTTGCTTATTCTCCATGAAGAAATCCTAAATTCAAGTTAAAATGAAGACTTCTTCTAGTTATCTTTCACAGGTATTCCATAGTTAAAATTAAATTTGAATTTGAAATGGTTATGGGACATTCTTTTTCTTTTCAGGATGTGTTGATTTAGCATGCTTCACAGACAGTGTAAAAAGATACATATTTGCTTTGTAACAAGAAGATATGGACCTTGTTAACAATTGTTAATGTTGCTGGTATAAGAGACCATGACTAAATATGCTAGAAAGTCCAGCATTGAAGTTTCTGTAGCTTAGTATAATCATTTACATATTTTCTGCTGGATTGATATGTTTCTAAGGCATGCAAGAACCATTACAATAATTCAGTTTTTACTTTCTGTGTTAGCATGTTTGGACTGTAAAGTAAAATGACTTATTTCAAGCTGTCTGTTTTATAGCTACTATTATGAAGACATATTTATCATAATTATAATTTGGTACTTAGCATTCATACTGTGAAGCTCAGTAATACCCAGTATTTGGTAAAACTGAAAAAAAGGAATAACAGATTTACCTCACAGTTTTACTCTAAGCACCAGGGTCTAGCAACTAATGGCTATGATTTTTGTTAAATTGCATGCAGTATTTTATGGGTTGAATTGTGTGCCCCACAAAAAGTTATGTTGATGCCCTAACCCCCAATACCTCAGAATGTGACCTTATTTGGAAACAGGGTCTTTTCAGAGATAATCAAGTTAAAACAAGGTCTTTAGGGTGGGCCCTAATCCAATATGACTGGTGTCCTTACAAAAAGGAGAAATTCTGGACATAGAGGTATAGACATGCATGCACACTGGGAGAACATCATGAGAACATAAAGGTAGGGATCAAGCTAATGCACCTACAGGGCAAGGAATGCTCAAGATTGCCAGCAAACCAACCAGGAGCCAGGAGAGAAGCATGGAACAGATTCTTCCTCATGTCCCTCAGGAAGATCCAGCCCTTGCAACACCTTGATCTCAGACTTCTAGCCTCCAGAACTGTGAGATAATAAATTTTCATTGTTTAAGCCATCCAGTTTGTGGTACTTTGTTGTGGCAGCCCTAGCAAAGTAATACAGTCATTTCAAATTTGTTATCTTGTAGCAAATCTGAGAAAAATTTGAAAAGGCAATGCTTTTCAAACTCTTTGTATTTTTCAGAGATCTTAGTTGCAGACAGCAGACTCCAGTCTAGGTAATTTAAGCTGGAAAAAACTTATTAAGTATAATACAGATTGCTTGGGAGGGCTGAGCTTCCAGGCATGATTCCCAACCACACCATAGAATAGGGCTGCCAAGGGTGGTGCTGCCTTGCAATGATGTGGGAGCTCAGAATCAGGAAGCTGCCATGCAGCTGCAGGGTCTAGCCACACCACCTCTGCCATGATTTGTAACAATCAAAATTAGATCATCAGCACACTCCTTGTCTCCCCTTATGCCTCAGTTTACAAGTGTCTGGTTGTGCCACCTGAATCACATATGGAACCTAGCCACAAGAGAGCAGGAAATGTAGCTTTAAAAACAAAAACAGTAATGACAAATCTTCATGGCACATTATCAACATCTGTCTATGTAAGCCTATTTCTTGTTTTTTGTTATTGTTTTAAAAATTTAAACCATTTAATCTCCGCTGCTTCATTCCCATAGACAATCATTCTAATGTATTTAATATATATCCTATATGTTCTTGTAAAATGTTTTATCTTTCTTATATTATTAATTTAAATACATGTTATCTCTCTCATTAAGAATTTTCTTTTTAAGATCTCTTCATTTTCATGTGCCAATCTAATTGGTTGTTTCTAACTGCTGAAAGTTACTTCGTGGTGTGTATTTTACCTGACTAATCTCTCCCCCACTGATCTATACTCAGATTGTCTTCAACTTGATCATGGCCAAGTCTACTGTGGACCTGTGTGAGAATTTTTTTTTTTTTTTTGAAATGTACAGCTAGGAGGGGAATTACTAGGTCACTGGGAATGTATCTACTTCCTTTGATAGAGTACTGTCAGATTGCTCTGCAAATGGGCACACCAGTCTTCACTTCTAAGAGCAGTGCTTGAGGATTCCATTGTCTCTACTTCCCCACTAACATTTGCCAAATTCAGTTTTCTAATTATTGCAAAAATAGGTGAAGAATGATATTTCATTGTTGTTTTCAGTTTCACCTCTCTAATGACTAACAATGGAAATGCAGTTTTTAGCTCTCCAGTCTCTGTAGATTAGAAAGGTATTGGGAAGATTTTAAGTGAGCTGGTCAAGAGGATCCACTACAGTCTCTCTCTTTGGCCACCCTCTTTCCCTATTAAAATTTCCAACTACAGCAATAGCATCATCAACAGATGCTCCTACATAAAATTGCCCTTCATGCAAATGAAAATTTTACTAGCCTTCCTCAAAAAGGGAACACCCCAAGTCTCATCAGCCCTGCCTCCATCTTTGGGTGATATACAGTACATTGTATGAGGTCTGATAGTGATTTCTTGTGGAATGGTCACCTATGAATTACTATTTTAATATACAAGTTATTTGCCCTCAATGCATTCAATAAACAATATCAAATAGGAGCAGGATGACTTCAGTGAAAACTTGTGTTCCAAGAATGGGAGAATGGGAAACACAGAGCACCACAGGTCTATAGCAAATCCTGCTGTGCAGACAGAGCAAAGACTCCCTTTATTGGCAATAGAATAAATTCCTTGTTAAACCTATCTGGCAGGATTTGGTTCTGCTATTGAGTAAAACTCCCATACCTATTGTCCTTTATGGTCCCTTTCTTTACCTTCTGGGAGATTCTTTCCTGTTAGTTGTCCTCTATGACCACATCTGAGGCAGGCATTGGGCCATACACCCTCTTTGCGGCTGCACGGATTTCACAGCCCACTTCCTAGCCTTGCAGGTTCAGGGGCTTGCGGATTGCTTTAAGGGTTAAATAGCCTATGCTACTGATGGCCAGTTTTGCACTTTTTTTTGGCAAAAGAATTCCTTCAAAACTGTAGTGCACTCTTGGTCAGTTTCATGAGTGAATTCAGAGCAACCAAAATCTTGTGTAATATAATTTTTAGGACTGAAGACTCTTTATTTTGCTGCCTCTGTGAATCACTTATTTCTCCCTCTCTCAGATTAATGGTTTAGGAGGTGACTTAGTCAGCAGGGCAGTCACCTTGTGTGAAAGAGTTGTATCTCCTGCTAAGGCTGCTGTTTTGTAGTTAGATTTTGTTATTGCTCTTGTTTTTTAAACTTAAATTTGTATTTTATGAAAATTTTAAACATAATGAAAAAAAATACAGAATTGTTAATAAACTCCCATATATTCATCTCCTAGATTCAACAATTATCAAACTATCACTTCATCTCTCTGATTTCCATTTTTTTGCTAAAGCATTTTAAAGCAAACTCAAAATATTATTTGCCCTTACATACTTTAGTACCTAAAACAAAAAATGGATATTTTCTTATAAAACCACTATTCCATTATCACCTCTAATAAGACAGATAATAATTTTGGCATTATCTGAAACATAATCCACAATCATATATTCAAGATTGTCTTAAAAATATTTTTTATAGTTATTTCTTTTTTTGTCTCAGTACTGTATATTTTATTTTACGTGCCTTATCTCTTAAGAGGATAGGATAGCTCCTCCATTCTCTTTCTCCTTTTCTATCTCTATCTCTATCTCTTTACCTGTAATGTCTTCAGTTTGTTTACAGAAATAGGGTCCGTTGACCTGATTAATGGCCCGTGTTCTGGATATGGCTGCTTGCTTTCTTGTGACATCGTTTAAATTGTTCATTCTTCCCTATATTTTCCGTAAGTGGATGTTAACTTGATCTTATTAGATTCAGCTTCTTTTTCTTTGTTTTGGACAAGACTATTCTTAGGTAATTCTGTGTACTCCATTAATATATCAATTCACAGGTGACCATTCCACAAGTATCAGGTTGTCCCATTTTTAATGATAATTAATTGGTAGATGTGAGATGTCAGTCTGATACCTTTATTTTAAGTTCCCATCAGATGTTTATGTAGTAGTTTTATCATTGATGACCATTGCCTGATGCAAATATTACATTAGGGGATGCAAAATTGTGATTTTCCAATTTTATAATTTCTTCCATATTTGTTAGGTGAAATTTTGTAATGAAGAACTTTCTCTGAAGAACTAGTTAAAATATAGATCATAGGGCCAGCCCCAGTGGCCTAGTGGTTAAGTTCAGCATGCTCTGCTTGGGTAGCCCAGGTTCAGTTCCTGGGCATGGACCTACACCACTCTGTTAGTGGCCATGCTGTGCTGGCAGCCCACATACTAAAAAATAGAGGAAAATTGGCATGGATTTTAGCTCAGGGCAAATCTTCCACAGAACACACACACAAAAATACAGAACATAGAGGAAAGCCAGGACAGATGTGTAATTCTTTGTTATTTCTTGCCATTTTTCACAGTAAGGAGTTGGTTCCCTAGTCACTTCCGATGATATTCTGTGAGTGCTGCTATTATTTTGGTATTTTGGTACTTTCCTTTCTCCTTCTCTGTTGTGGCAGTTGTCATCCTTCTCCTCCTCCTTCTCTTCTGCTGCTTCTTCTTTTCTCAATCTCTCTATCTCTCTCTCTCAAGTGTAGTCATGAAATTGTGGATATTTTATATATTTCAGCATTTCCTTCAATGACATTTATTATTTTGGATGCTCAGACTGTTCAGACTTTAACCAATGAGAGACTCTGTGCTCTTTTGACATAGCCCATTAAGTCCTTGGATGATTACTTGCTATTACGTAGCCACAACTTTTAACTGCTTTGGTTTGTGGTATAGAAATAGCTGGATTTGTCAACTCCATAACTTTCCAAATTATAGGACTCTCCTTCAACTTTTCTTTCAGGCTTAAGGCAAAGGGAGAAAAGAGCGCCTCCTTTAGAAGAGCTGTGTTCCATTCTATCTCTTCTGGCAGGTTTGCTACATGGGTCTTTCTCTCTTATAGACTTTGCTCAAAGAGGCAGGAAGCAAACTCTACACATGAATATTCTGAAATTTCCTAGCATTTTATCTCATGCTATAGTTTTAGTTGGCATGTGTCTACCATCTAAGGGGCAGCAGATCATAATTTGACCAAAAGATCACCATCACATGATAGTTGTGGCTAGCTTTCTCATCTGAAACATCTTTATCTTGTAGCCAAACACCTGACTGCCTCCCTGATATATTAAACCAGTACCATATTTTAGGTTTTGTTATTGCAGGAAAGAACCATATTCTCTAGTATGTCATATTTCTTAGCTGCATAAAACCAAATACATTCTGGTTACTTTAAGCTGAAATTGATTTATTAAAGATATACATATCTCATAGAATCATAGGAAGGATTGAAGAAATGGACTCTAGACCGAGCTCATAAGAAATACTTCAAACTATGTGAAGAACTGGCCATTAAAGGAGCTGCTGACTTTTCCACAATTAGGGAACTCAGAATAAAGAATCTGCCAGCACAGCTGCAGGCCACTTCCCCACAACACAGTGATGCCCTGCACCCTGCCTCCTCTGAATTCTGGATGAAGGTCTGTGGGAGGACACCTGATTGGTGCAAAATGGGTCACATCCAGAAGTCCATGTCAATGGAATGTGGAAATGTAGATTTTAGCTATGTAGCCTCTTCATGCTAGTTTATGGCAGGCCAATCCACTGTTTCCTGCACATGCTGTGCCTCATTTCAATTTGAGAAGAACATCTGAAAGACAATAATTTTTATTAAAATAACTGCAAGTATGTTGATATTCATGCACATCTCATTTCTGCAAAGACATCACTGGATAACTCCCCTTTTGGGCATTCCTTTGTATACTAATGTGTGTATAATAGAAATGAGACTAGTAATTTTAATCTCATCATTTCAGTGCGAGTTATCAATGAGGAAAAATTACAGGAAGTAGGGTTACAGCCTAGATAATAAAAAATACTTGACGAATATTTATATTGTGGAAGTATGTAGTTTCAAAATCTGAATATTAGAGTCTAGGATTAATGAATATCTGCTAAATCGTTAGACTACTATAGTTGTAGTAATGCTAAAGTGCATATGGATTCTGGCAAAGATTAGAGAAAATCAGAGGATCTTGGCCAACCTTTTGCTTCTGTCACTTTCTGGCTATTGATTTCACGAAAATCATTTAAGTACTTTGAGATTATTTCCCCATCTCTCATCTGAAAAGTAATCTGAGTATAAATGAGATGATACTTATCAGGTGTTTTTAGTACCTCAGTTGAATTGTACTAGGTAAATTAAACCACTGATAACAACACATAAATTGCTCTGAGGTAAAATACGAGGAAGAAGCTGGTTAAGGGGCTATCTCATTCTCCATAACAGGTAAGATACAAGCTAAATGTTCTACTCCAGCTACTAGCCAGATGAATGACTTTTGCCTGGCACTGGAATGTGAATGTAAGTCAGTGAAGTGCAAGATATAGGGCAGTTAGGAAGATAAAGGGTAGGAAAATTAGAGGCAACAGTGATGTCTGTACATTGTAATAAATAATTCCATGAAAGCCCATGAATGACAGCCATTACCAGGTGACTCTAACTCTCCAGAGAAATTCATTGCTAAACCAGATGCTGATGTTTTGTCCAACCAAGTTAAGGGGATAATTTCAGTCTGTCCCTGGAATGAAGTCTCACACTGTGTCTGATACTCAGTACTATTTCTTGATTTAAGTAGTGAAGGGTGGTACTTCACTACTTCACCTATGTACTAGGTAGGTTTTTCAAATGAAATTAAAACTGGTGTTTCTTCAGTCAGAGAGGGTGATTTTTTTCTTTTTTTAATTAGATTCACTCTCCGTGCCTTACTCAGTGAAGCTCACACTGTGTCTGGCACCAAATTGTCACTTAGCAAATGTTTGTTGATTTAATTAGGGAAGCTGTGTGATGGGTGAGTAGAGACATATTATGACTGGGTTTAAGGAGGAGGGCTCTGAAATAAACCAGGACTGTGTTCGTATCCTAACCCTTTCAGTTAATAATTGTGTGATTTTGGTAAGTTATATATTGTATCCAAAGTTTGGTTTCCTCTTTTGTAAAATTATTGGAATAATAGTACATATTTCAGAAGGTGCTCTGAGGATTAAATGATATGATGCCTATAAAACACTTGGCACAGCATCTTATACAAACTGAAGGTTTTCTAAAGTGAACTATTTCACTTATTATTTGTAAAGAACAATGGCAATACAGAGGAGGTGGTTATTGCCTGAAACGAATGAAGGGTTCAGGGAAGGCGTTAGAGAAAAGGTGACATTGCAAATTATTGACAGAATGGTGGGCATCCATGTGAGAGCTTGAGAGCTTTACAAGGCATGGCATGTCAGGGAATAGTTTGATTTGGCTGGATATCAGGGAATGTGTTGGGGGAAAAATCTGGAAATGTAGGCAGTGGAAAGTTGATGCAGTACGTTATTTAACCAGATAGTTACATGATCAAATGTGCATTTTCAAGAAGCAACTATGGCAGCAGAGTGACACATGGAATTGGAGAAAGTGAAGTTACTTGGTTAGTTGGTGGTTATTGGAACGCTTCAGGCTAGAGATGAGCTGACGTGCTCTAGTAGAGATAGGGAGTAAGAGATGAATTCTAGTGCTATGTAGGTGGTGTAATGAATTGAACTTTGGGAGGAAGGAGTTAAAGCATCTGGCAGTTGGTCTATGATTCATTTATTCCCTTTACCAGGAGGATGCCTTGGGAGAAAGAAAAGGAGGCAGGTGACCTGGTCTAATCGCCTTGACAACTGGCTCTCCAAGTGAATAGATGAATGATATTTCTAAGAAGAAGAGATCTTATCTAGTGAAGGCCTTTACCAGATGACTCCGGCTAAAGGATGACTTATAGTAAATAAGAAAAAACCTATAAAGCATGGCTCCCTGGAGGATACCATATAAGCTGTTCATTTTTCTGGGTATATATAGTATAGAAGTTTTATAACTTATATGTTTTTGTCTGTGTGAGGAGCTCCATAAAACCTTTGTTGATTTCTTCATTGATCATTCTGGGCCAGAGAGTGAATATCCTTTGTGGGAAAGAAGGAACTGGAGAACTCCATTTGGGATGTCCCAGACCCCTCTGTTTCATCTGTGCCTCTACTCTTTATATTATTAATGAACCTCGTACTCTGATCTTTTCCATGGAGTCTGATTTGACGATCTGATCCTGTGCCTTAACTCCAAACTTTGTGACATAGTGGATGTAGGGGAGAGGGAGAGATACAGAGGATGACTCCAGAGTTGGTGATGGCCTTATCTGAGATAGAGCATATTGGAGGAGTGAGGCCCTGCCCCCATCCCTAAGGAAATGATGATGTCAGTCAGTCTTAGACCTGTTAAATTTGAGGTATCTGTGTAATTTTCAGGTGGAGATGTCTGAAATGCAGGTACTGGAGATGAGATGAATGATCAGTGAGTTTGGAGAGGCAGAGAACTGTACTGAGACTGTTGCAGGAGTAGATAGATAAAGAGGAGCCTGGGAACCATATTGAGAAGGGCCAGTTGGACATTGGAAGTATCAGAAGAGAGAAGTGGTTGTGGAATCTATGGTAAAAATAAGTGTTAAGCACCAAGAAGTGAGTTTTAAGCACAACAGTGTAAATGTTGCAGAGGGTTGACCATAGATTAAGACTGAAAACATCAATTAGATTTACCAATTAGGAGTTCATTAGTGATTTTAGAGATAATTAAAGAAAATTATAAATTTGTAGTGGTAAAAATTGCATGACTGGGAGATAGTCTCTGGTGTGGATGCAGAAGTAGAGAGGGTAGACAATGGAATTCATCCAGGCTCGTGGATTTAGTGTGGGTGCCGTGAAAAACAGAACAGAGCTAGTTAAGGATGCTGATAAAAGAGCAGTTGATGCATCCAGTTGCTTCTTCCAGGATGGGTAAAGAAATCAATAAAACTATGATAATCTATGGAGCTTGTAGTAGTATCACCTGGGATGTTAGTTAAAAGTGAATATTTGTTCCGTACTGAATTAGAATCTTGGGGGGATGGTGCTTGAGAATGTTCTTCTTTAAGCGGCTTTCCAGATTAATGTTTAAGAACCTGTTTAATTCTAAACAAGCGGGTTATGAGGAAGATTATGGTCTTCCTAAAATATTGTGCAAAAGAACAGGACAGAGATCTGTATGCATAGAATGCAGTTAATTATATTAAAAAAGATGCAAGTCAATGTTCATGCATTAAAAAGGCTGGAAGAAAATTCATTTAGTTATTTCTAGATTGTAGGATTTTAAATAACTTCTATTTATTTATTTTTTGCAAATATTTTAATTGCAGCTTATGTTTCTTTTATAATTAAAAATAAATTACAATTATTAAAAAATTGGCAGCTAATGAATGATATATTTCTATATTTTGGATTATAGGTACAGATGTGGAGACATAGGATACCATCTTAAAGAGAATGTTTTAGTGAAGATAGAAGGAGGAAAGAACACAAAGGCATTTTATACCTGAATTAAGTAAAGAGAGAAAGATATCCGAAAGGAACATAGAGTAAAAGCAGAGCTTTTTTTGTGAAAAACAAATTCCACATACTTTGTTATTTTGCCTAGGGTGGTCCATCCTCTAATACCCTAGAGACTACGGAAGTTCAAGCTCTTACCTTCTACCCACTTTTTTAATCAAAACCTAAACTGTCCAAGTGTCATGGAACAAATGAAAAAAAATTATGGATCACTGTAGAATCAGTGCAATGATGTAGAGGGAACATCAGTCTGAAAAAAGTCATGAATCCAGCTGTGTTAGGAAAAGTCCAAAGGCCTTCTTAGAGAAATGGTTGAAATCTGCCATAGATTTCTATTCAACTAGGAGTATATCTGTTAAAAACTATCCTGATAAAAATTGGGTACAGGAGACAAGAATATTCTTTGGAAGACTTAAACTAAGGAATTTTTTTTTTTTTGTATTAGGTTTTTGACAAGGTGATGTTATACACAGCATTGTCAGAACAAAGTGACTTTGTTAATTTCATAGATGCTTATTGAGTAATCATTATAGACTAGACACTTTAAAGAGGGATATCAAAATGTGTATGTCATAAATGTCATCCGTAACTTCAAGGAGCTTAAAATATAGGTGGGAGACAAAATAAATGAGATCTTTATCGTGAAGATAGTGCAAATACTAAAGATACAGAGGCAAAGGAAGACATGAAAGGAGTAGATTATCGCAAGAAATGCCTTTGGGAAGTGATTGCAAAAGTCTAGGCATGAGATGGCGCTAGCTAGAACTGAACTGATGATAATGTGAATGGAAAAGAGGGGATGGATATGAGAATCATTGTGAAAAATAATCATTAGAACTTGTGGACTGCTTATTAAGTACAGGGGAGGTGGGGAGGAAGAGTCAAAGGTGACTCTAATGCTTATTACCTAGAAGAACTCACAGGAATATGGCAGATGAGATGAGAGGAGGGACTGCTTTAGGGAAAGGAGGGAAATGATGAGTCTAGTTTATTATACCAAGTTGGTCATTATAGTCATAGCCATATCCATGAGAATTTATACTTCTCTCTTCACAACATGCCTTCATGGAAAGAGGATTACCAATAAACATTCTAGATAGATGGATCACCAGGGAGAGACACAAAGGTTGGGGATGGGGCAAATTTCAGCTCCAAGTATTTTTCTGGTCATTAACTCAGGACAACAAAGAGCGACCAAATGCTGTATATACATAGTTGTTCCACCTTCAAAACTATTCATTCAAAATCTCACGGACTATAATATCCTCTCCTGCCAACTTGTGTGATCACTCTCTATTATAACCACTCTCTCTCAATTCATCAGCCTTCTTTAGTTCACTGCCCTCCTTATCTAATTTAGGTTACAGGTTTATAATTGCAGTGACTCTCCTGGAAATATCCTAAGCACTCTGTTCCTCTGTCTTTTTTTCCAATCCCTTTTGTGGCTCTGTGTGGACCCAACTAGCAACTTCCCCTGCTATAACCAGGCAGCCTAGAACAGCTGGAGAAAGCCACACAACAAAGCAGATCATTTCTACTAAAAATCCGTGAACCTCAGCTTTAAGTAGACCTTCAGCACTCCCTGGCAATTCTCCTATGCTTCTCTGGTAAACTCTTCTACTCTTTACAATATTTTCTTATTATAACTTTTTTTTAAAATCTCCAGTTACCTCACATATTCTTGACCATCACTCTCAGCAAATGTCTTTGCCTCTTTCTTTACAGAGTAAATGGAAGCTATTACATTCATTCAATTTCCTCCTCATTTGTCTTCTTGCTGCCAATCGTACAAACCTATCCACAACGTAATCCATCTTGTCTGCCTTCCCTTCTGTTACAATAAGAGAGGAACTGTCCTTTCTATCCTAGGACAGTTCTTCAGCTCGATGCTCTGGGTCCTATCACTATTATCTTCTTAAGAATATTACATTAATGATTAGTACTTTTGTTTTTTTGGTATTCGACCTCTCTTTCAACTATGTCCTTCCCATTAGCTTTCAAACTTGCCAGAGTTGTAGCAAGTTTGAAACATTAAAACAACAACAAAATGTCCCCAAAGTTATTCTTTATATTTATCCAACTACCCCCTTACATAGCTAAATTTTTTTAAAGTTATTCCTTATCTCTATACAGTTACCACTTTGCACAACAGAACTTTTTGAAAGAATGATTTGTATTTTGATGTCAGTATTTTCATTTTTTCACCTTATGCTTGCATTTCAGCACACTCCAATCTGGCCTTGTCCTCAGTGTGTCTTAGCCCCTTCACAGGTTTCCAGTGTTTTCTACACATGCCATTAAGTCCAGTAGCTGTTTTCACTTCCTCATTTATTCCCACCTCTGATTAGCATTTGCCATTGTTGACTATTCTGTCTTGAAACACATCTTCTCTTGGCTTCTGTGCATATGACTGTTCAGCTTGTGCCTAAGTGAGGGGACAAAATCTAACGTGTGATCCTCTATCCAAGCATGATACCAAAGTGTCAGACCAGAGGAAAGAGGAGGTTTTTCTATTTATCCATTCATAAGGGGAACTTTTAGGGTTCTTAATTTTATGACACAACAATATGTTTATCTCTTTGGTTCTTTTTGTTTCTTGTGTAGATTCATCGTTTTTTTTCTAGCACTTCATATTAGAGTTACATAAGTTTTGTTCTATCTCCCTTCTCACCATTCCCATGTCACTCAGAGATCTAATCACCATGATGCAATGATCACTTATATGTTGATGGCTCCCAAATTTGTGTCCATAGCATAGACTTCTCCTTGAGTGCCACACCTACTGGTAGCCCAGCTCCAATTTGAAATTTCCATGTGAATATGTGAGTGACATGACTGATTTATTATATCCAAGTTAACAAGTCCAGAATTCAAAATCTCCCTCCTCCTTCTCTCCCACTCCTAGCAACACCTATTTCAATTGCAGTGTTGTCTCTTTCAATAAGTGGCCGTTTTATGCACTCTGTCACACAAGCCAGAAACCTAGTAATCTCTCTTGACACATTCCTCTACTTGGTTTTCTTTTAGAGTTGAAAGGAATTGTAGGTATTTGCTAGTTTAGAAGTATTTAATCTGAGGTACGAGGGCCTCTTGCAGGTCTGTGAATCCTCTGACATTTGATTCACAATTTTCTGTGGATAATCTTCTGAGCATTTTTAGGAGAGAAGAAGAGAAGGTCCCTAATAATCATGATATGCTCAGAGGGGTCTATAATCCAAAAAAAAAAAAAAACCTGGATAATACTAATCAATATTTTGATAAACTTACTCCTTCACGGATGAGGAAACTGAACCCAGAGATGTTAAGTGACTTTGCCAGGATCTTAATTCTGGCTAGAGCCAAAGTAGAAAGTCAAACCCAGGCTCCTGACTTCCAGGCCACTACTCTTTTCCCCATAAGGCATTTAGTGGTCAAAATCAAATTATTTTCAGTAGAGGCCATCACCTCTTATCACAAATGAAACTGCCCTGATAGCAATGTAAGCCTGAAGGAACTTGCTCTTCACTGTGCATAAGCATTAGAAAATCCTCTGTTTATAATTTATTTCAGATTCAAATAGGTTATGCTTATATGCAAAATAAAAAGAATTGATGTTTTCAAAAAAATTCATATTTATATTTTAAAGTTTTATGGTAGAGAGCTTCTTTTTAACTTGTTTGTGCGGATTAATTTCTGTTATTATTCCATGTACCCTGATCTCTGATTTATGATTCCATTATCACCCAGTCCAATTCCCTAGGCCTATTTTACTGTTCAAAGTAACAATTAGGCCTCCACTACTACCACAGGATGTCAAAAATGACAAGGAAAACATTGTACAAGATGTTGCTCTTATTAACTTCATAGTTTTACTTTTTGTATTAAGGTCTTATAACCATCTGGAATACTCTTTGTATGTGGTATTCAAAGGTAGGAATACAGTTTTATTTGTTTTTTGCTATCTACTACACAGAAATTTATCCTTTCCCCCTTAATTTATGCTGCCACATTACTCATCACCTTGATTTGTGATATGACCTTGTATATGAAGTTATCTTTTATGCTTTGGAAAGTCTCTAAGTCTATTTTGTTCCATTTGTTTAGTTTTGTTCATACCATACTTTTTTTTATTACTGTGGTTTTATGTATTCTTCCCTAAATTGTAGATTTTCTTTTTCTATTATGAAGGGTATTTGACTTCTCATTATATTCTGTAGCTGGTTATTTGGTTATTTCTAGTGTAAAGAAATGTTCATGATTTTTATAAATTGTTTTTGCATTTGATCAAATTCTTTTGTGCGTTTTAGTAGTTTGTCTATTCTATTGTTTTTTCTATTTTAGACCATCATATGATCTAAAGGACATTTTATTCCTTCCGTCCCAATCTTTCTACTTGTATATCTTTGTCTTTTTTTATAGCATTTGCCAGGATTTATAGTGCTATCCAAAGCAAGTATACTCTTGCAGTTTCTTGGACCTTTTGCAGTTCTGTAAGTCCCCTGAAATTAAATATACGGTTTTGTATGAATGCCTATCTTAACTGTAAAAGGACTGTGTCTATAGTTTTTCCCTTAAATGTAGTGTTTAAGCATAATGTTTGCTTAGGTATTTAGTTTATAATTTATCACCAAGTTTAGACTGTTTCCTTCTATTCCTAGTTTTCTAGGAGTGGATTTCTTTTTTAATCATGAGTAAGTTTATAATTTTATCCAATTCATTTTCCTCCATATCTTGGAATAATTTTATGTTTTATCTTTGTTAACGTATTGATATATGGTGGATTATATTGGTACATTTTTTGTACTAAAATAATTTCACAATTCTGGAATAAATCCTACTTGATCAGATTGAATTTTGTTTTAATATATTTTTTTATTTGGCTTATATTTTATTTTGGAATCTGCACATTATTTGTAATTGAATGGGCCTATAATTTTCTTTTTGTACTGTCTTTATCTAATTTTGAAATAAAGATTACACCAGCTTCATAAAATGGACAGCTTTCTCTCTTTCTGTTTTTCCTTGAAAGGTAAGAATTATCTGTTCCTTGATATTTTGGTAGAATGCACCTAAAAATCAGCAAGAACAGAGAATTTGGGGGAGGAAGAGACTTTACCTTTTTAATTTCTTTAATACTTTTTAATCTATTCAAGTTTTCTACCTCCTTTTATATTAATTTGATATTTTTTATTTTTCCAGAAATATGTTTTACCTAGGTTTTCAAATTTAGTAGCACATGAGTGCTCATAATATTCTTTTATTATCATTTTCATAACCTTTTGAATCTCTAGTTATTTCTTTCTCACTTCTGTTTTTTATTTGTATTTTCTTCCTCTCCTTCTGTCTCTCTCTCCCCCCCTCCCTCTCTCTCTCTCTTCCTCTCTTTTTCCCCCTTTCCCTCTCTTCCTCTCTCCCTCACCCTCTTCTCTCTCTCCCAAAACTAGTTACCAGAGTCTTTTTTTCTATTACTCTCCTTTAAGCTTTTAGTTTTTTGTTTTTCCTGATTTTTTTTTGGTGGATTTGACCTCTATTTATTGATTTTTGTTAGTGTCTTTATTATTTTCTTCTTCTTTGTTTCTCTAGGTTTGCTCTGTTGTTCTTTTTCCCACTTTCCAACATCAATGATTGGCTCATTTTTTCCAACCCTTCTTCTTTCTTGATGAAGGTACTTAAAATAAATTTCCATTTAAATGGCACTTTATAAGTATCCTGTACATGATGATATGTATTATTCAGTTTAAATTATTTCGTCATTTCTCTTTTATATTTTAGTATATGTTATTTATCAGTATTTTACTTGATTTCCAGACACATTTTTTCAATTCCTCTTTTTTATGGATTGCTGATTTTTCTTGCTTTTGTTCATATATCTTGATATAGACATGCTGTTATTGCTGGTTCCTGTCTTGGCAAATGGTGTGGGGTAGACAATGATTCTTCCAAAATAATGTTTAGGAGAAGCAAGAGCAGGAGCCCTCCCAAAATTATCTTCTGATACTGTGCCCAGCCACGCTCTTCCACATGCTGTTAGGGTTTCTTATAAGGCCTCTCTTCTTGGTTTGTGGATGGATGTCTTCTTCTTCTAGTGTCTTTACATGGTCTTCTCCCTGCTATGTCTGTGTCATGACCTCCTCTTCTAAGAAGCACACTGGTTATATCAAATTAGGGCCCACCCTAATAATCTCATTAAAACTTAATTACCTCTTTAAAGACCTTATCTCCAAATATAATCACATTCTGAGGTACTAGGGGTTAGGACTTCATCATGTGAATTTTTGGGGAACACAATTCAGTGCATAACAATGGGAATTGTGTAACAATGATGTGTTTCTTGATATTATTATAACGAATGTTACTGGTAGATATTCTCTGTGATTAAGTTAGCTGAACTATATGTCATTTTCATATGTTAACATCGGAGTTGACTTTTTGGACATTTTAAATGATGTGACTAATGGGTTTAGCTTTTCCGGGCTAAAGTTTGAAGCAATTGCTCAACTTATTTTTGGTGGACAAACCTGATTAATAGAGGGAAAAATCTCAGAATTATATCAAACAGGATTGCTTTCAATTGATATTTCTCAAAAGTATTTAGCAGTCTGTAACATTTTGTAAACTGTTACTATGTTCTGAATTTCCCATTCTTCTGTATTAATTTTTGACTATAAGTGTTAGAGGTGAAATTGATTGACAGAGAAGAGAGAATGACTGTTTACATTGTGTGTATATGTGGGAGTCTATCAAATTATGTAGAAAAACAGGATCATTTAGTAAAAAGAGCCCAAGAAATGCTGGTCTGGGAGTGAGGACAATTAGGTAGGACTCTAGGGGCTGCTAGTATGTATAGATACAAATATAGGTAAATGGCCATACTGGTGGATGACCAGAGGAAGGGTTGAGGGTGTTAATGGGAGATTCAGAATAATTTCCTTAAGGCCATAGATATGCCTTTAGGAAAGATTGGCCACCCCATATTGGTTAATAGTGTCTCCCTGGTCCCGAAGTGTAGAAATGTTCATTGCATAAAATCAAACTGGAACCCATTTAGCTGGGTTAAAGATGGATAATGTTAGATAAAACCTATAGAAACTATCTACTCAGTACTACTTTATTAGGTATAGTTTGAGATGAAATTATGATATCATATATATATATATTGTTTTTACCATCAGCACCTGAAAATATGTAAGCTCTCTCTGAATGAATTTTAGGTTAAATCAAGCCACAAGGATTATTCAGAATTTTCATTAAATACTTGTAGAAAAAATTAAACTTCTCTTCAAGATAAAACTTCAGAATGTCTAGAAGGTGTATAGATCTGCTGATTACAGCACTCTTTTTTTCTTCTGTTGTAAGCAGCTCACCTTCTGTTCGTAGCTCAGTGGGATTAAAAAAGCTGATATTTCTTCATCATTGTTGATTTAAGTAAACAATAATCTCATGGTACATTTATTACTTACTTTTTTTCCCTGCTAATTTTCGACCCTCTGTTTGTCTTTAGAATTCTGGGTTTGCCTTTAAAGGGAGATGAAGTTCATTGTCTCTTGTGGATCCTTGTCAAGTACTTTTTCCAGTTTAATTTAACAGAGGAATGGGGTCACTTTTTATTAAGCAGACAGACTTGTAGACATTCTCTGGAATCACAGCTGTGTCAGTTAATGAACTGCAGAGAAGCTCTTGTTTCACTGATGTCTTGACAAGTCACAAAATAATTAACAGTAGAACTGTTTTACTGATGGAATATTTTGTGTTCAGAATGTTGTGATTGCTTACTTCAAAAATTGCTGAAGAGTGGAACAGCGTATACCCTTCTCTGTGTAATGGGTATTCACTAAAAAAACAATATAAGTATGTCAACTTTAATAATCTAGGTCAGGGTTTCTCAACTTCAATACTATTGACATTTTGGTCCAATAATTCTTTATTATGGGGGTTGGCATGTGTAGGACGCTTAGTAGTATTCCTGGCCTCTATACGATAGATGCCAGTAGCACATCCTACTTGTCCCCCTTGCCCTCTTGTGACAACCAAAAACATCCCCAGATATCCTCTGGGGGGCAAAATCACCCTAGTTGAGAGCCACTGACTTAGATCAATGTTAAAATTTACCCTGGAAATTGAGGCAGTTAAATTTATGGTTGGTAAAATAGAGCTGTGGTAGGGTGGGTCTCTTTCTTAGCCAAAAACAACAGCAACAACACAGCCATCACTACTGCCCTTGGGCAGGGGGGATGGAAAGGAATATTTGCTGGATATAAACCAAGTACCAGCTGCTGTCCTAGGCCCTTTATGTTATTTCATTTACTCTTTCTAATAGTCCTATGAAGAGAACACTGTCATTCTCATTCTACTACCATGAGAATTGAGGCTCAGTGTGGTTAAGCTATCTAGCCAGGGTCAAACATCTGATAGGTGGTGCAGTTGGGATGAAACCTAGCCAGCCCCATCTCTAAACCCTGTTCTTTCTGTCCCATTCTACTGTACCTTTACAGCCCCTTCTTCTGCAACTTCCACTATTTCTTTCAATGGTAACATGGTTCTAAGCATCCAGGGTTGTAGTCTGTTTTAATTTTTTTTTTTTCCCCCACTGAGGAAGATTTGCCCTGAGCTAACATCTGTTGCCAATCTTCCTCTTTTTTTTTTGGCATGAGGAAGATTCATCCTGAGCTAACATCTATGCCAGTCTTCCTTTATTTGGTATGTGGGTTGTTGCCACAGCATGGCCACTGACGAGTGGCGTAAGTCCACGCCTGGGAACTGAACCTAGGCCGCTGAAGCTGAGCGTGCCAAACTTAACCACCCGGCCATGAGGCTGGTCCCTGATTTTTTTGATTTTTACTTGTTAATAAAATTATTAGCTCTACTTCAAATGGGATATGGTTTTCTTTTTTAAACGAACACGGTAAAAATGTGGGGGGAGCTTCTTTAAACTACATCCACTCTCCAAGGAATTCTAATATAGGTTCTTTCTTGGCTACGGGATTGGTTCTATCCCTCCCTCCCCTCCGCTCCTACATACCCAAATTGAAAATCACATTAATAAATGTATCTCAAAGGTATTCACTCCAAAAATTGATAATGGAGAAAAAAAATTCTCATATTACAAGCGCCTTAATTCCTAAATTATAAGACCTTTCTAGTAACAAAGTTTGATAGATTTAAATTTAGTACTTTTTATTGTTCCCTTAGAGAGAGGGGTCTGATCAGCAACCAAGTGGCTAATAAGTAGGTGGAAAAACTAAGAATAGGTAAAATTCTAAGTTAAAGATATGAATGTCAAGTTTGAGATTTCTATTTCATTGCTAAAGAATGCAGTGTGTCACATTAAGCATAGACATTTAGAAAGTTATCGCTAAATAACAGAAATAAGAATGAGTGGCATTTATTTTAGGAAGAGTTAATTAATGCCCATGTTCAGATCATATAATTGCTGTTAAGCACAGAATAATTTAAATAAAGGAAAAAAAGGAGATCTATAGTTAAAATTGGAAACTATAAGCATTATTGTGAACAGGCCATTGTGACTTTTTTCTATATTATAAGAATTCTGGGCTTTCTTTCAATAGTAGCTACATCAAACAATGAAACATCTGAAAAAGATGTTGCATGTTTCTTCCATAATTTCCAAGGATTTTATCTATTCCAAAAAGTAGGTAAGGAATAGGGAGTCATACAATGCCCCTATCATGCTTATGTTGTGATCGAATGTGAATCTGTTTGGGATAGGTGCTCTCCAAAGCCTGATCTTCAGAAATTTGTTTCATTCCTTGGAAGGAAATATATATTATATGTCATACTCAGTAAATATCATAAAACTAGAGGGTATGAAGAAACATTTTGCTTTCAGGAAAACCTACTTATGCTATCTCAGTTGTCTGATTTAAACAAAACATAATAAAATGACAAAAAAAAAAAGAAAACAGTTTTAAGAACACCTTCACGAAAGGATTCTACAAGTCCCTTGCCTTTCTCTTGGAAATTCCCTTTTTTTTTTGTTTCTCCCACCCTCTCCTAACAAGCAGATTATATTTGTCTCTGGATGAGAGTCACCCTAGGGACTGAAGACCACTAACCCTACTCTATTTTAAACTATTTAATTGTAGTTCCTTTAGAGCTTTCATTTTCTGACTTCTTTTAATTAGCTTCCTGATGGACTTATAATCCTTCTCTTTATCTCTAATAATGTTATCTGGATTACTCTGTTAGGACTTATTATTTTCTTTCAAAAGAGAGACTTTCTCAGGATTTTCCTGACCTTTTCTCTGAATGCCTGGGGGAGAAGCCTGGTAGAGGATGTGAATCCTCTACGTTTGCAGTTCTGCCTTTGCAGTTCCTAAGGGCTGTCTTCTCTCTTGCCAGCGTACACTCAGTCTCCAGCAATTCACCAAACATCTAGCTCAAGGGTATCAAACCATCGCCCACTGTGAATTTTTTGTAAATAAAGTTCTGTTGGGACACATCCATGCATATTTATTTACCTATTAGCTATCTCTGTTTTTGACAAAGCTGAGTAGTTGTGACCAGTCTGTGTGGCCTCCAAAGCTGAAAATATTTACTATCTGGCCCTATGAAGAAAAAGTTTGTGGACTTTTGATCTCTTTTACCCATATCCAGATGTATCCTGACCAATTAAATCACTGCTCACCTCTTGTCTCTTCTTGCAGGCACCTGACTCTCCTTAGACTTGGGGCCAGTTGGTTGCCCTGTGACCTTAACACTTCAGTTTGTTCAAGTTGTCGATTTGTCATTTGTTTATTTCGATAGACTGAATATTTGTGTCCCCTCCAAATTCGCATGTTAAATCCTAACACCCAGTGTGATGGTGTTTGTAGGTAAGGGCCTTTGGGAAGTGAAAAGGTCATGAAGGTGGAGCCCTCATGAAAGAGATTAGTGCCCTTATAAAAGTGGCCCCAGAGAGCCCCCTCACCCCTTCCGCCGTGTGAGGACACAGTGAAAAGATGCCGTCTAGGAAACAGAAGTGGATCCTCACCAGACACTGAATCTGCCAGCAACTTGATCTTGGACTTCCAGCCTCCAGAACTGTGAGAAATCAATTTCTGTTGTTTATAAGTCACCCAGTCTATGGTATTCTGTGATAGCAGCTCTAATAGACTAAGACACCCATCATTTTTTGTTTAAAGTTGAGAGTGAGGGTCTTTCAACATTCTACATTTTCAAGTGATACTCAAAAGTCTCCATTCCTCCTCCCCTCTGTTTTTTTTCCTTACAATTTATCTGTTAAAGAACCTGGATAATTTGACTGGTAGATTTTCCCACAGTCTATTGTTTTTTTGTGGCATTAAAATAATATTGTGCCTTGCTTTCTGAGATTTCCTGGCTTGGTTCCCAGACTCTACTTTTTTCTAAGCTTTCTCATTTCTTCCTCCCCTTTGTCCCTCTCCCTCTGTATTTTGATTCTATTCCTAGTGGTTTTTCCTCAGTATGGAGTCCTGTTTAGGAAGGCAGCTTGGAAGGTCTCTTTCCAGAAGTCGCATACATTAAAGTGTTCCAGCTCCTTCAGCCCTTACCATGGGACTCTGTGGAGTGGGGAAAACCCTTGCCATTCAGTTTAGGTTCTTAAAACTGGCCAGTGGCACTTTTCGGTGAGTACCTAGTGGCTACTTGGGGGTTCTTTTGTTCTTAGGTCTTCAGTTGCTGCATTAATTCTCTCTGTTTCTTTCCACAAAGTGATGATACCAGGCAGGCTTTGTGGCTGTTCGTGGTTTGAACCCACCTACTTTTACTTTGGGGCTTTGCAAAATATCTTGTCCGCTTGTTTTGGTAACTGTAGTCCATAGGTTCTTAGTTTTGCTATGAAGTGACTCTGTATGTTTTTATATGGAGATTCAGAAGATTCAAAATTATGTTTCCACTATTGCCACCATTTTCCCAGAATTCCTGATTCAATTTTTTTGATTAGTTAACTGTATTTGAATGTATTATGTTAGAATGTTTGAGAATAAGAATAATAAAATAATTTGAGTTCTTATTAAACACAGCCACATTTGGATATATACGAGGTAGTTGTCATGTGAACAACTAGTAATGCATGCATTTTAAAATTGTAGTAATGATAACTACTCTTTTTCAGTCATTTTCTGTGTGTCACATGCTATACATTATCTTAATTGACCTTAGGAGATACATAGTATTTGTTTTTATTATTTTACAAGTGAGGAGACTGAGGCTTGAAGAGGTTAAGTAGGATTTGCACAAGGTAACACACTAGTGATTGGTGAGCTGGAATTCTAACAAGGCATGTCTGATTCCAAAGGCCATGCCTTGACTATGGTAATACACCGGCAGTTGTTCAGCAGGGCCTGTGTTTATTCATTCCTCTCTTCTCCATTTCCTCACCCTCTGCCTTAATCTTCTCTAAGAGCTTCTAAAAATAACTTCCTGATCATTTCCCAGCTTCCTCCATGCCTGCTCACATCGATCTGATCTCTTGCATATCCATAAGAATACAAAACAAAAAATGTTAAAACCTCTGTAATAAGTTCTACTGGTTAGAAAGACATAAGAAAGGACAATACTATGATTCACATTTTATTGCCACAGAAGAAATTTCAACTGTTTGACCATTGGTTCTTGCTCATTCTTTGCCCTATTTCCACTTACTGCCCATTACAAATCTGTTGTAGCTACATCATTCTATTCTCTTTCTGAATAGAGTGCTGCCATTTAGTTTCACCCCTGACTTTGCTCATCCTGCCAACTCTTCCTGGAATGTCCTCTCTTTCCATTGCCATACTTTAAAGCCAGATGCTTAGGTGGCCTGCTCTGTGAAGCCTTCCCCAGTTTCATCCAATGCTGAGGCAGAATTTATGGTTCCTTAATGGTCCTCACACAGTCATTGGCAAGGATGTATAGTATAGCACTCTTCAGAGTGTGTTTAGGTGAGTTATTTGTGAACCTGTCTATTCTTCTAGACTCTGAGTTTACTCAGGAGTGGGACAATACTGTACTTATTTTTGTAACTCCAGAGCCTCCACAGTGCCTGGAACATAGTAGTTATTTAAATCATTTTTTTAAGATGAACCTAATTAGTATCAGTAAGATTATATATTGCTAGTTGTAGGACTAGTTTTAGCTTTTTGGTTAGAAAACAAATACTGAACAATTGCATACTTATTTTGCCTTTCTGTTATTACTTATAGCATATTTTCAAAAGTATAATTAAGTAAGCATGGCTAAACAGGCAAACAGCATTTTGTTTACCTATATTTGCCACAAAATTAACCTTTTATCTTGCATGGCAGTTCTCTGAGAATTATCTGAGTGTGAATAATATTTCTTCATGTAGCTCATCATGCCCAGCAAAATTAAATATTTTTAATTAACATTTGTAATCAGCTTTTCCTATTCTTGGGTCTAGTAGTTTATATTCATTTAAACAAATTGAATTTTAAAGATAAATTAAACACTGCCTTTATAATGCCAAATTCAGATTGATTTTCTTTTTTCCAACCTCACGTACTTTATTAACATACATTTCCATCATTTATTTATTTATTCACTCATTTAATAAATCACATATGTGTTGAAAGCCAATAACTGTCGTCTCTAGATAGGTCTAGAATTTGCCCAAGTCAGGGGTGATGGACCTTTTTGGAAAACACTCTGCTTTGATTTTTTAAATCACAATGAAACAGAAATTTCGGGACATCAAGAGACATAGACTAGACAAAATGGCTTTACTCTTCATTTATTTTCTGATTGAATACAATCTCAAACAATATTCAGAAGCTAATTCAACTACTTCTGGTCCTCTGCCTAAAGGTGAAAGTATTCAATTGTCCCAGTGGGTCTAGGCTCCAAGTTATCGTTTCTCTTTTAATGACTGGGATTGATGAGTGAGATGTCTTACTTTACAGACAAATGAAGCACTTTACAGGCTTAGCGGCGCCTGTTGCAAAGGGGTAGTCTTTTGGCTTCTTCTTCTCAGGGCAGAAGTAATGGTCTTTGGATGACATTCAAACATGATTTTCTTACCTCACTTGTGACACTTCAGAGAAAATTTATCTCTGTTTTTAAATAGAAATATAAGAGCAAATAATTTCTAAGAAACTAGATGATATTTGGTGCTCTCCTTCCTTATTGCAATATCAGTCTCTGGTTTTAGAAAGAGACACACAGACCTTAGGGCAGCTTGTTTAGGACAATAGGTACAGTATATACAGTATGCTAATGCCACCAACTTCCCACAAGAAAGGAGACTTATTTCCAGTGGGTATTGTTGGTGTATTTTTCAGGCCTCATGGAGATTTTTCTCAAGGATCTGCCATAAACAGGGACACACACCCAAGTAATGCATGGTTCTTTCCCCCAGGTAGTTTATAATCTAACCAGGAAAACATTACCAATGATTATATAACAGTGTGGCAAGTTCTTTTGAGTCAGTAATTTACTAGAATAGATGGTATTATTCTTTTATTTTAAAATGATTTTCAAGGTTAATGTTTTCACAAAAGACAACTTGTAGACGAAGTGCTCTCCTAGAGAGTAATATCCTATGAGCTATAATTTGGACAAATTTTTAATAATTTTTTTTTCTAATTTCTGTGGGAGATATAAATTAGATTCTGATAAAGTAGGAAAAACCAGTAGAGATACCATTCAAGAATTTCAAAAATCTAGCTCTTGGGGGCAATTTACTGTGGAAGTGAAAAGCTGTAAGTACTTGAAACCCCAAACAACGTTGTTGTATTACAGTGATCGTAGTTCAGAGCTTGGGGCTTTGAAGTCAGACACACAGAGATTCAACTGCTGGCACCTTAGTTATTGTGTGACCTTGGACAAGTTACTTAACTGCTCTGAGCATCATTTCCTCACCTGTGCCATGCAAAATCATAAATTATTTTGAGGATTAAAAGAGAGTATGATTGTAAAAGTTCATAGTATAGTGCCTAGTACATAGCAAGCCCTCAAAATATATTTACTATCTATATATTACTATAATAATGCCCCTGAATTAGTTTAAAAATACTTTAAATAGTTTATAGTAAATCTATTCAAGTAAGTGTCAAAATAAATGAGAGTGAGATAAAGGTATTACAAAGGGATCGTGGCAGGGCACCTAGACTTCAGAAAGAGTGGCTGTCAATCTAATCTTCAGCCATGAGGGGCCAGACACTCAATTTGTCAGGATGCAATTTTATGAGTAGACTCAGAAGGATCAGGAGATGCTTCCTACTTTTGTCTCATTTTTGGTGGAGACAGTGCCATTTTTATAATACATTCACTACCCAGAGCACTTTTTAAAATCTTGTATCCTAGAAGCCATTTTGGTCATTAGAATTTTGCATGCTCAGCACAGAAGTAGATCAAAGGGAATTGCATTGTTTTGTGGAATTTTCTGTCCCAGCTGCTTAAAATCCCAATGTGGTCTCCTGACCAAGAAAAGTAAACCTTTCCAATAACTAGTGCACTCCAGGGTCTCTTTCCTTTGAACAGTGCCAAATAAAAAATCTTCACAATCTTTTGCTCTTTTTCAGTACTCTGTGAAGACCACCATATTAGTTTCCTATTGCTTCTGTAACAAATGACCACAAACTTAGTGGCTTTAAAACAACATACATCTTAAAGTTCTGGAAGTCAAAGTCTGTAGTGAGTCTCATTGGGCTAAAATCTAGATGTCAGCAGGGCTGTGTTTCTTCTGGAGGCTCTAGGGGACAATCTGTTTTCTCGCCTTTTTCAGCTTCTAGAAGCTGCCTGTATTCCTTGGTTCCTGCCCCTCTTCCATCTTCAAAGCCAGCAGAGTAACATTTCAAGTCAATCTCTCTTGTCTCTGCCTCTGTGTCTCTCTGTTTGATTCTCCTGCCACTCTCACTGACAATGACCCTTATGATTATATTCAGCTCTCTTGGATAATTCTTGCTTACCTTCCCATCACAAGATCCTTAACTTAATCCATTTGCAAAATCTCTTTTGCCACGTAAGGTAACAGGTTCCGGAAGTAAGCGGTGGACATTTTGCAGGGAGCATTATTCTGCCTACCACAATGACCTAGATAGTCTTTCTGTGGGTATGGTAATATTGTCAATTACATAATGGCGTTTTTCACATTTTACTATGCTGCAATTAGATTTCCAGACTGCTCTTTAAGCATTGATTTGGGAGAAATCTGGTCCTCTAGCCAGGTTTCTGTAATAGCTCATCTTATCCCTTATGTGTTAAATTTGCTAGTTCAACTCTTATAGGCTAGTATTATATTGAAGTTCAAGTACTTTTACTTATCAACTAGAAATCATAAGGATGTAGGTCATATATTTTAGAGAGTTCCATCTGTAGGGGTGAGAATTTCTTTTCCAAAAAGTTTATCTTTTAAAGTTGCAAGTTTCAATTACCTGGGAAATTTACTTCCATGGAATCGCTCATTTTCTAAGGATGCTAATTCAGTTAGATATTACCGTAGCATATATAGGAGTTTCTTAGATTTTAACAAATACTTTAATCTGACTCCTCATTTAGATGTACTCATGCTTTTCACTGTCAGTTTAGGTAAATTGTACAATGAATTATCCTTTTTGAGCGCCTTTTCATATATGGATGCAATATGTTTGCATTAACTTGAGAATATATAACAGGTACTGTTATTATAGGATTTACTGTATTAAACAGAAAAATGTAAGGACAAATTAAGCATCTTTTACCTGGAAGTGACTTCCAGTTGGCATCCAGGCCATATTTTATTGCATTATCTATTCATGTTATAGGTCCTGAACTAATAAATACATTGCAATAGTGGGGAAATATGGTCATGAAAAGAGGAAGATAACTAGGAGGAAGGGCGCAGAAGAGAGAAAAGAAGTGAATTTTTGTGCTTTGGACCAGCTCTTTGAATAAATAAAAGTTATGCACGTGAAGTCTCAGGCAAATAGCTTTACATCATATTAAATAATTTAACTAATTGACAATATGGCTAGAAAAATGACAGCACTAAATTTAAATTGTATTTTGAGTGTCATTGTAGCGAGTGCTTTCTTTTTCATTCCATTTTATACTTGGAGGCTGTTTTGTCCAATTAAATACTGTTTTTTTTTTTGGTGAGGAATATCAGCCCTGAACTAACATCACTTGCCAATCTTCCTCTTTTTGCTGAGGAAGATTAGCCCTGAGCTAACATCCGTGCCCATCTTCCTCTATTTTGTATATGGGATACCACTACAGCATGGCTTGGTGAGCGGTGCGTAGGTCCATGCCTGGGATTCTAACCTGCGAACCCTGGGCCGCCAAAGTGGAGTGCACGAACTTAACCGCTACGCCACCGGGCCAGCCCCTCCAATTAAATACTCTTAAAATTTGTAGTCTTAGGCCAAGCTCTGCCTACTAAATTTATCAAAAAAGCAAATATTCTGGGAATCCATTTCATAGAAGGCTAATTTTCAAAGATGTGTGGCTTGATACGGTCTTCTAGTAAATGTATTGCTTTTAGAAGTTGTACTAATTCTTCTGAGCCATTAAGCTAATGTGTAGTATGTTATGGATACTATGTTTGAGAAATTATAACTTGGGAACCTATTTATAATATCTATTCTTTCTTCACTAGACTAACACTTCTGCAGTGACTTTGGAGTTCTCTGGGGTAACTCAAGGCTGGTGGATGAGAGATAATGTTAATAGTACAAAGTAGCTAATGTGGTAATATGTCTTAATTGCTTCCTATATGCTATGTATCCCAATTAATCATCATAAATCTTGTAAGGTATGAGCTGGTAGCACTGTTTTCCAGACAAGAAAACTGAGTTTCAGACAGACGTTAATTACTCTAGATCAGTTTTTTAAAAAAATTCATATAAACAATAGATCGCTTCTCAATTGACCACTTGAATATCTGCTCTCAACTCTGTTTCCAAGTTGTTTACTCTGTCCAATTCTTACACAGTGCTTTGAGTAGTCTAGATTTTATTCCTCGTTCAAGGTATCAAAATTTTGTTTTCTTGTAATCCATGTGTATTAGTTTCCTAGGACTGCTGTAACAAAGTACCACAAACTAGGTGGCTTAAAACAACAGAAATTTGTTCTCTCACAGTTCTGGATGAGTCTGAAATCACGGTATCTACAGGGCCATGCTCCCGCTGCAACACTGAGTAGAATTCTTTCTTGCCTCTTCCTAGCTTCTGGTGGTGGGGGTCAATCCTTGGCATTCCTTGGCTTGCAACCTCAGCACTCCAGTCTCTACCAGTGTTATCACATGGCATTTCCCCTGTGTGTCTTCACATGCCATTCTCCTTCCTGCGTGTCTCTCTCCTCTTCTTGTAAGGACACCAGTCGTTTTAGAATAAGGGCCTACTGTATTCCAGTGTGACCTCATCTTATTTAATTACATCAGTAACAACCTTATTTCCAAATAAGATAATATTCTGAAGGCCTGGGGGTTAGGATTTCAGCATATCTTCTTCAGGGGACACAAACCAACCCGTAACACTAGGGGTACCATATTTGGAAAAACAGAGAGTTATTTTTGTAAATTGTGGTTTTTGGCATTATGTTTTCAGCTTTATATCAAAGGATGTCACAACTAAGATTGTATAAAAATAATGACTGTACTTTTTATAAATAGGTGTTTCACCAAGTTTGTTTCAAGAAAGATTAGTTTTTCAAGATGCTCTAAGAAAATGGAGTGTGTAGTCAAATAATTGTGGGATATACTGCATATTCGTCTATGTTTTCTGCACCCTTCTTGGAGACCTCGTGCCCCTTAGGATGTTAAAGTCACTGAGAAGTCGTGTGTAAAGTCTATTGAACCTAACCCTAAGTTCCACAAACATGTTTGATGTTGGTAACTCTTTATCACGTAACACTTGTTACTTTGCACAACTGTCTTGGAAAATGCCGAGTTAGGGGATCACAACATACATACTATTGTCTCTTTTCATTAAGAACATGGGGAGATTACCTTTGTTTGCTTCAGTTTTCTCAACTGTAAAATGAGAATAGTAATTGTATTTATATCATAAAAATTATTGAGACTATTAAGTAAGATAAAACAGGCAAAGAACATGACTCACTGTTCAACCATAGAAAGGGCTCAATACATGTTTATCATTATTGTGATTAGTATTATACTTATCAATATTTGTCCCTAGGCATTAATCCAGAGTGATGCTGAGATCCATCAAACAAGAGGGCCATACTTATTAGCTTGAACTAATCTCTATATAATTTACAGAGTAAAGAGATCCTACTTTTTATTCTCAAAGTATTTATGTATTTTAGCTGTTTTACAGCACTATCTCAGGAAACATAGAGAAAAAAGGTTATATTAGGATCAGTGTAATATGTATGATAAGAAAGGGAATTGTGCAGTACATTTTAGAAAGAGTTTTTTTCTAGAATGATTAAAATTAAGAACGTTCCTCATTAAGGACGCTAGTCATTTTATTGTGCTACTAATAAAGCGATGCCCCTGGAGCGATTGAAATACATAAGGCAGAGAGAACTTGCAATAAAAGCCCCAGAACGCTATGCGTTGATTTTTGTGTGTTTTCTCCTATTGTCCTTTATGTCAGGCATTCAGTTGACAGTTCTTTTCTTCTATTTCCCAGGTGCTTTATTCTATCGCTTATTTCAACCGTTTGCTCTTTTAAAATATACCATAAACTGGAAACCTGATCATAAGGGTTATTCAGTTGTTTCTAAAATAATAAAGATGGCTGGAAGCTTTTTGTTTTTTTGCTGTGGATTCTTGAACATATTTTTCTATGTGGTTGAAATTGCTAACTCAGTGACCTCTGTCCAGTTGGTAAAATGTTACTGTATTATGTCCCTTAAAAGGATTAGTTTTGTGTAACCTAAAGATAGCTCCCAAGTTACCACTTCACCGTTATTTCTTAGTCTCTGAATACCCTTCTTTCCCCATCATTTCCTCATAATTTCTCCAAATGAGTGCCAGCCTGGCTGCCACCAAGCCTTTTACAGCTCGACCACTCAAGTCAGAAGCTTGTCTTTCTGCCTGTTAGAGGGTGTAACTTCTCTCTCAGCACAACTTCATACTGTATGACAGTTCTGCCTTGGAAGAGCTGAAGACTATGCTTGGGGTCTCCCTTGGATATATAAAAATGTCACTCTATTCTTTGTCGGTCATCTTACTTAGAAGAAGAATAATGCTAAAATGAAGGTTGGAAATTTTCCATTCAGGTCTTTCTGAATTCAAAAATTTTCATGCTCTTTTCTCAACTGTTAAATATGTTAAACTCTGGCTGTTTGTGAATAAGTCATTTGAGGGGATTATATATCCCCTCAATATATATTTTTTGTTTTTGTTAATAAAGAATTCTAGTTAAATGCAGCATATATACCAAGTATATCTTATCAATTTTCAAAGAACTCATAGAGCATAGAATGTATAGGTAGCAAGAAAAGTATGCTACAGAGATTTCCTTTTTGTTTAGTAAATATTTAGGGATCATTTAGTGAGTCAAGGTCATAAATTTACCAAACACTTATGATTATATTTAGAAGTATGAATTAGTATTTAATAGACTGCCAAGTAAAATCACTTGTCCGTGCTAGTACTTTGCATACACTGTTTCATTTAATCTTTTATTGGCATGTGGGTTTGGCTTTATTATTCCCTGTATTGCAGATGATGAAGCCAAGGCTCAAGGATTTAACTTGTCCTTCACAGTGGATAGATGACAGGGCTGGGACTTGATCTCAAAGTTACCTGAAATACTATACTGCTTCTGGTGAGACAAGGGTAAGGAAAAATCAGAGAAGAGGTAAGACCAGATTAACTCTTTAAGTATGAAAATTCGGTCGGCAGTGAGAAAGTAGGAGAATATTCATTGTGCAGGGTGTGGGATGTGGGATAAAAAAATGAGCAAATAAGAGATCTAGGATTGTTTGCAGGACTTGAGGAGAATATTCTGATTATAATGGTAGAGTTTGATAGGAGATAAATTTAGGTAGTGTAAGCCTCAATAACAGACTGGAAAACTTAAAATTGTTTCAGTAGGTGATGAAGAGTTATTGAAGGGTTTGACCTAGGGTGACGGAATGTCATGATGAAAGAGGTGAATTAAAAAAAATTAATGTGATAGCTAGATCAGGGTAATTGGAAAGAGGTAGACTTTGAAGCATTTAAAATGAATCAGGAGTTTATTGTAATAATTGAGATGAGATTGATGAGAACCCAGGAACCTAGTGTAGGTTAATAAAATAGGAGATTTTTGAAGGAAGTATCTTTAGAACTTGTTTGGGGATGAAAAAGATGAATGACAGAATTAAGATGCTGAAATTTGTGTTTTAAATAATTGGAAAAATTTTGATAATATTGATTGAAGTAAAGACAATATAAAGCTGTACTTTATTGAGGAAGAAAAAGTAATGCATTTAGAGAATTGTGAGGTGATGATTGGACAATGAAATGGATATGTCTAGTGGGCTATTAGACAGATGGAACTGAACTCAAGTGTTCCATGACTTAAATAGTCATGGAGGAGAAAAATTAGATAGTCATCTATATTCATTTAACATGAAAGATTTATGTCTCATATTTATTTAGTTGTTATGCTTAATTCAAACATTTGAATACCCAACTTGAGCTCTTAAAATTAACCTGAGAACAGAAACATTTGTAAATACAATATGTAAATTTGAGGATAAAAATAATGTGACAAGAAGCACAGATGGATCTTTTTCTCTGGAATCATGAATACTTTTTTTTTTTTTTCCTCAAAAATTTTACTTCAACTTTTTTTTTTTGCTTGGTCAAAGCTGTCATTTCCATAGATATTTATGCTCTTAAAGCATTTTCTTAGATTTGATATTTTATAGATCATGTTTGAGTTAGTAAAGAGAAGAGCCATATCTTTCGGTGCATAAAATTATGCTTTCAAGTTGAGCGTCTAAGCCATATTTAACTCATGAAGAACATCCATTATATACTCTGAGTGCTGCACTGACTACCAAAGACTTGCCCCTTTTGCACCTTAACCTCAGAACTGATAATCGCTGTATCTTCACTTCCTCATTCTTGCCTGCTGTCCCAGTGTGGGAAGAGGAAGAGGGCATCTAGAGTACTGTGAAGAAAGCAGAGATGTCTCAGTCTAAAGGAGACACGAGACATGATACATTTTTCTTTTTTTTTAAGATTTTTGCTTCTTACTTGAATGTGAGAATTTCTTTTTTTCTTTCCTTCTTTCTTCTTTTTTTGAGGAAGATTGGCCCTGAGCTAACATCTTTTGCCAATCTTCCTCCTTTTTTTTTTCTCCCCAGTGCCCCAGTAGGTAGTTGTATGTCGTAGTTGTACATCCTTCTAGTTGCTCTATGTGGGACACTGCCTCAACATGGCTTGATAAACGGTGTATAGACCTGTGCCTAGGATCCGAACCGGCGAACCTGGGGCTGCTGAAGTGGAGCACGCAAACTTAACTGCTACGCCACTGGGCCTGCCCCATGATACATTTTTCTATTGGTGACAACTTTACAAAGAAATATAAAATGTAAGTGTTGATCTCAAAGAAATCAGGGCTGCCAAAATATCATGCCAGTCTTCTAGTATGGCCACTCATGTCTTATACTCCTGTCCAGTTCCCTCCAACCAAAACTTGTTAGAAGAATGGCTCAGAGTATAAAGACATGCTTTGGGATGAGAAAAACTGTACTATTGCTTGTTCTCTGGAGGAAACAGGACAAGCCCTTCAGAATACTCATGGTTAGAGGAATGATTGATCAATTGATCCAAAAATTGACATTGACCACCATTAAGAAACATTTTAGTTTTATTTTGGATTGAGACAAAAGTGGACAACACCTTTTTGTTGGTATGTGGGGCTATTTGAGTAGAGTTCCAGGGAAGAAAACAGATGAAAATTAGAAGAGTGACACTAACTAGCTATGATTGTGCCTTCTTCTACTCTTCTATGATTTTATAAGACTTGGCTGATTAGATCTCTGACCCTTAATAGGAGTTCATTTTGCAAGTGACTTTTTTTTTTTAACCTAAGACCATGTATAGGTGTTTTAAATCGTTTTTCTGTTGTTGTTTTCGTTGGAACAAAAGCTGGTATATTTGGTCATGAATTTTAGATCCGAGAAGGTAAAAATCCAGATTTAAATTATGAAGCCTCATGAAATTTAAATTTAGAAAAATAAAATTGCAGTTGTCTACTTTGAACTGTAATTTATTTAGGCTTTTCAAAGCAGCTTTGTCCTAAGAAACCCAAAATATTTTACTTCAAACATTGCTGAGTGAAGGTGAATTGTGATTATTATGAAACAAGAGAGAGGCATTTAGCACCTGAAAGTCTGACCTGAATTTTTCTCAACATTTCGGGGAATGTTCAAAGCAAGATTGCTTGACAAGCTTCATTACTTTTATGTGACTTCAAACATGAAATTAAATGTGAGATGATAGAATCTTGAATGAGTGTGTGTTAGGGGATTTCTTGAAATGCAAAACGTGAGGATTTCATAAATTAGATACTCAATTTCTCTATCTCTTTATTCCCCTGGATGTCTGTCAAACAGGTCAGCTCTTGAGGTCATTCAGCATATTTTCTCTTCTGGATTCTATCTCCTTAGGCCTGAGGCAAAACTTAGATCATACTCAAGGGCATGCTGATGTTCCAGGAGAAACTCTATACAGGGTTTACACAATTAGTGTCCCATTAAAGAAAGATGTATAGACTATAAAATAGAAATATAAAATGTTATACTTAGTTATTCTTTTGGCAAGGTCAGGCTCATGTAGATATTGTTGGTGTCACTGAACAAAATTTTCCTTATTGATATTTAAAAAATTTTCTACCTATGACCTTAAAATATAGAGGTAGGAACAAGACATGAAATATAATATAAAAGCACAGCAAGGAGTTTAACGTCTGGATTTAAGGTCAGTGAATATTAAGGGGAAAAAGCCCCTTTTTTTTGGCCTTCTGGGAAACAATTACACATTTTTCAGTGTCAATAAAATGATTTCTATTTTAGAGATTAATCGCTTGAATCCTGACACTCTATAAAGACATTGAATCTATGAGATGGGAGTGGACCTTGGTTTTGTAAGGGACTGAATCCAGTGTAGTATGGGGGGGCAGGCAGCTCTCCTGAAAGAGGAATACAAAATAAATTATAAACACAAAATTAGGCACAAAAGTGAGTATATCTTTCACATTAGAAAATAAAATGCAACAAATTGCACATTTAAAAAGATGACAAGTGCCAGAAATATCTCAAAATCCATAAAAACAAAATACTTTAAAAAATTATTAATTGCCTACAAAGGTTACATTTTATGGCTGTGTACTCTTAGTGTCTGTTATGGGCTGAATTGTGTTCACCTAAAATTCATATTTTGAGACCCTGTCTTCCAGTATCTCATAATGAAGATAGGACCTTTAGGAGGTAATTAAGTTAAAATGAGGCTTTTAGGGTGTGCCCTAATCTGATCTGACTGATATCCTTATAAAGAGAGGAGCTTAGGCCACGCAAAGGGACACCTGGGATGTGTGCTCCCAGAGGAGAGACCGTGTGAGGACAGAGCGAGAAGGTTGCCATCTGCAAGCGGAGGACAGAGGCCTGAGGAGAAACCAAACCTGCCCACATCTTGATTTTGAATGTCTAGCCCCCAGACTGTGAAAAAATACATTTCTGTTGTTTAAGCCCCCCAGTCTGTGGTATTTTGTTACAGCAGCTCTAGCAAACTAGTACAGTGCCTCTACTTTCTACCTATTAAAATGATTTTGTAATATTTTCTATAGAAAAATAAATAATTCAGCTTTTCCTCTTGTATGATTGATTAAAATATATTTTTTATTATTGGGATGCATAAACCATGTGACTTTACACTGGATATACTTACTTTATGATCAGCAAACAGAGTAATTCTGATAATTCTATTTTGGTCAACTCCAACGTCCCCTAAAATATGCATTTAAAGATATATATATGCTGCATTGTTGCGTATCTTGACCAGAGAGATCTTCAGTTTTAACCATGTGTTGATAAATTTTTCATTTTCTATTTTCCATTAAATTGTTTGATAAATGAAAGATTTTCACACAGACTAGCTTCTGGCTCCATTCATTTCCAGTCTTGTTTCTTCTTCACTGGCCACATACTTTTAGTGCTGGGTGTCCAAGGGCACGTTTATGTCATGATATAATCTTTAGTCTATGCTTTTGTGTCACAAAGCTAAGTTGTGCCAGTGGACAGTACGAGTGTTCTTGGAAGCCATTTGTACACTGGGATAGCTAGTAAAATGGAAGCTACTTAAAATCATTTCAATATATCTGACTACGTGTATTCCTAATTCAATTTCTCCTTAGCCAGATTCCTGATGTGCTCACAAACAGGCCAGTGACAGCTGACATGAGGGAATGTGTGACTAGAAATCAATATGGGCAAAGAAAGCAATTATAATCAATTGCAGTTAAAATTTCTTTTGCAAATTTTATGAAATCTACATGTAAGTACATCGCTAGGGCCCCACCGTGGGCTTCGGAGGGATCCTTGAGGCTGAAGCTTTATTAGCTTCTGGTCAATCAGCTTCTGAGACTCAAGAGGTTTGCCTAAATTGACACAGCAGTTGATGGGGGCACTACCGTAAGTTTCTTTGTCTATGTAATTTTTTTTAAAGCTTGGATTTAAGCACTTTTATTCTTTCTAATATATTTAAATGTTGTATGACAATTAATTTCAATTAAATAGTAATTAAATACTGATACTTTGTTAAGGACTCTTAATGCCAAGAAAAAGTAGAGTCTTGGAATATTTGCATTAATAGATTATTGTTTACATTACTCTGTTGAGCTATGGTCTGTGGTAAAAAGAGAAAATCAACATTTGCAGTTGAAAGACTTAAATCTGGAGGTCCTAAAATGAAAAGTCAAATAGTAGCATGGCTAAAATCTCAGAAGTTAAAAATGTAACTCCCTGAATTGTCCTTTATTCTGCTGCTGTTCTCCAGTTAAATCTTTTTGCAATAAAGTCATTCAAATGTCAGGTTTACTTTAATTTTGTGAATTCAATTTTTACTCTAGAATATAGAATTTCATTCTAAAAGTGAAGATTTCAAAAAAAATGTAGGGGCTTGAAATAACTAAGAGAATCTTTGTTGGACTATCTTATGTTTCATCATAGATTTCAGTTTGTGGAACTTCATGGCCGTTTGTATAAAATTATTTTGGGAGAGCTGTGTTGCTCTTGGCAATGTAAAAAGTAGAATTCATTTATTCAGTGTCATAATTATGTTGCAGTTTCTGGATGGAGCAGTGTAGCATTTTGAGGCTTAGAGAGAGTATTAGGGAAATGGGAATAAGAGGAGATGCCTAAATAGAGTAGTAATTACTGCCATTTATTTAAGATTTAGTATGTCCTCTGTCCTGTGTTAAACATTCTACATGTATTAACTCATTTAATCTTCTTTTTTTTTTATAATTTTATTTATTTACTTATTTTTCCCCCAAAGCCCCAGTAGATAGTTTTATGTCACAGCTGCGCATGCCTCTAGTTGCTGTACGTGGGTCGCGGCCCCGGCATGGCCGGAGAAGCGGTGCGTCAGTGCGCACCCGGGATCTGAACCCGGGCCGCCAGTAGTAGCGCGCGCACTTAACCGCTAAGCAACGGGGCCAGCCCAACTCATTTAATCTTTAAAACAACTACAACATAAGCTCTATTTCTGTCTCTATTTTATAGATGAGGAGACCAAGGCTCAGAGAGGTGAAGTGACTTGTCCAAAGGTCACTTAATCCCGGATGTTTGTGACTTCAAAGTCTGTATGCCTAACCTTTGGCTGTACTGCCCTTTTGTCTTTTTTTTTTTTTTTTTGTGAGGAAGATCAGCCCTGAGCTAACATCCATGCTAATCCTCCTCTTTTTGCTGAGGAAGACCGGCTCTGAGCTAACATCTACCGCCAATCCTCCTCCTTTTTCTCCCCAAAGCCCCAGTAGATAGTTGTATGTCATAGTTGCACATCCTTCTAGTTGCTGTATGTGGGACGTGGCCTCAGCATGGCTGGACAAGCGGTGCGTCGGTGCGCGCCCGGGATCCGAACCCGGGCCCCAGTAGTGGAGCGCGCGCACTTAACGGCTAAGCCACTGGGCCGGCCCTGCCCTTTTGTCTTTGAGAGTGAGTCAGTGACAGCTATAAGAAGATACACACTAGAGAAACACACTAAACACAAGCAAGGATGAAAACTCCAGTCATTCCAGAGAATTCTAAAGGATTCATGCTTCTGATATGGTGATGAGAGGAAAAGTATGGAAAGAAGGAATTGTAAAGTCTTGTTTGAAAGCACTCTGCACCATAAGCGGATAGCGTTTACTTATCAGACCAAACTGTATCTTAAGAAACTCATGATCAAAACAAAATGATGAAATTTATCCATTGAACTCAAATAAAATAGCCATATAGTGAATTCCCATGAGATTGGTTGAGCTTGCGGAATTGAAGGTGCTAAAATAACTGCTTTTGATGTCTGTTTTGTTTTTCCCTTCTCTCCAGTCTGAGCATGGTAACAACATATTAGAAGAGATGGAACGCAGGAGACAGGAATATCATGATATTGACCTGACATTACTATCTAATTGAAGCAGTGGGAAAGTAGATGAAATTCTAACTTCAAAAGATTTTTAAACGTCTTGTGTCAGATTCCAACACTCAACAGTTGCTATTGGGTAGGCAATACAGGCCATTATTTCAGCATTTGAAGAAACTTTACAGAAACTTAGTATCAGAAATTAAATATGACTGCAAAACTTTGAGCCTGATTTCTTCTAGTAATAAAAAATTGCAGATTTATTTGAACAGAAACAGGCAAATGAAATGTCAGTTACACAATTTGAAAATGTACTATGAACAGTAGATTTGGTATTAATAGTAAATTATCTAGTTTCTAACTAGTATGAGGTCTCTTTATCACAGAAAAAAAAGCTGGATTAAGGAATGATAGAGGGAGGGGCCGGAACCGTGGCATAGCAGTTAAGTGCGCTCACTCAGCTGCTGGCGGCCCAGGTTTGGATCCCGGGCGCACACTGATGCACTGCTTGTCAAGCCATGCTGTGGCGGCATCCCACATAAAGTGGAGGAAGATGGGCACAGATGTTAGCCCAGGGTCAGTCTTCCTCAGCAAAAGAAGGAGGATTGGCATGGATGTTAGCTCAGGGCTGATCTTCCTCACCAAAAAAAACAAAAAGAAGAATGATAGTGGGAAATTCAAAGTTGTTTCAGAGGCCATCTGAGAATGTGATGAGTTGGCTTATCTAAAAAGAATATGTTTATTTTCAATGCCATCTAGAGTAGATGCTCAGCAAAAGATTTATCCCTGTCGCAGTTGGAGGGAGATAAACATACTCACACTTAAGTTTGGGCCTTTTTCTTCTGTTATGTAATTAATGCTATCCAACCTTAACTGGACTCTTACCATAACTTGATTGCTCTTTTTCATCTTATGAGGGAGCCTGTGATATTTAATAAAATATGTTCTCCCAATTTTACTTTATCCTCAAGTCTCCAAGCTGTACACTCACTGTTGCTTTGTTGGATGCCCTTTATGCTGCTGGGGGACCATCACTTGTGGACCATACTAGCTTTTTCTAATCCTTTAAAAATGGCCATTGATCTCTTCTTTCCTTGAACCTTTGCTCAGGGCAACTCTTCTACCTCTGAGTCAGATCCTAGCGCCTTCTGCCTCCTCCGTGATCTTGCTTATATCCTCAGTCTCTCCCTGTTGCACTGGGTTTTTGCCTCTACCTACATCCAAACTAAAATTTCCACATCCCAATAAAAATTTTTTTCACTGTTACTTCATCTGAATGGTCTCTCTTCACTGATGTTTCTCTTATTCCCTTCACTTGCGAAATCCAGTTTCCTGAATTCTTTCACTAATCAATTATTTTTTACACCTCCATAATCTGGCTTTCACCTTTTCAATATTTTATTGTAACTGTTCTTATCTAATAGATATGTGAAATGACCTCCAGGATGTGCCTATAATGTTTGGCACTGTTGATCAGCTCCTTCCCCACCCCCCACCTGAAACTGTCGCTTCCCTTGGCTCCTGTGACCTCATTCTGTCTTGGTTATCTTGGTGGTGCCCCCACTTGCTGGTTCCTTTTTCTTCTCTTCTGTACCACGTGTATGAAGGCATTCTTCAAGGTTGATTCATCAAATCTCTTCTCTCATTTGTTTATTGACTTAAAATTAAATCCAACCTCCTTACCATGGACCTAGGAGTCTGCATGATCTGGTCCTGGCTTACTTTCTGACCTCAACTCACATTTCTCTTCTTTGGCATCAGTATGCTCCAGTCTGGCTTTCCCTCGATTCCAAGAATCACATGTGCATTTTCTTCATGTGTGTTTAGTAGATGCTGTCCCTGGCTCTTCACGTGCTTGGCTCTGTCTTCAGTGTCGTTTTAAATGACTACCTTACACAGAATAGGTCTGCTCTTTTGCTGCCCAGTGAAATCAGCTGTAAAATGAGCTTGCACTAGATGTCCTCTAGAGTTCGTTCTGGATCTTTAATTCTGTGATAGACCTAAATGACCTAAGATGATAAAGCTGAAAGGCTGCTATAATGGCTATCAAGTGGAATACATTCAAATATCTCCTTCATCAACTCTCTGTCCCCAACAGCTAGAATACAGTTGATGCACAGTGGATGCTTAATGAATAAATCAGTTGTCACTCTGTGACTTAAGATAGGTCACTTCTCTTTGTACTCCATCTTTGATGTTTATGCTAGAGTTTTGCTTCTTTCTTTTATTTCTTTTAGGTAAAGAATCTAATCCTTTCAGGACCAAAGGTAGCAGTGTTAAAGAGGACACATTAACACACAATTGGGCACCATTTTCTTGCATCCCTGATTTAATGAACTGCAAGAACTTACTTTTAAAATAACTTTTAGGCAATAGAAAAATAGGTAAAAAGCTTTGCCTTTAAAGGCATAGAGCTGTATAAATTCCAGTTATTAACCTGACATATGTCATTTTAAAGATTTTCTTATGACTCTCTTATAAAATAAAATACATTTCTGAGTTTCATTCTCTGAATCCAAGAATAAATATTTTAATTTTCTGTTTTTCTACAGGAACATGGCTGTAAAATGAGCCCTTAGTATTAAAAAAATACATCTGAGCAAAAGGAAATTTAGTCTTTTTTTTTAAAATCTAGATTTAACTGTAATTCATTATGCTACAACTGCTTCATAACCACAAACAAATTAATTCCATTTTGTAGATGCTATAATTGCAATAAATTGTGCTTGAAAGAACAGTTCAAAATTCTTATAATGTTTTCTCACATGGTAGGAATATTTACCAGTATATTTTGGTTTTAACACATTAGCAACAATAAATCCTAACTTCTTTTTTCTAAAGAATGGTTTCATTCCTTTTGTAAGAAAAAGATACGAGCTCATTATTAAAAAAATGGGTAAGCAATACAGAAGCATTCAAGACTAATAATAAAACAATTATTCAGATATAACCATCCAAAAAATACTATTGCCAATATTATGCAGATGATGTTCTAGTCATGTCTTTTTATGACTTGATGCCTTAGCTTCATTTTGAGCCATGAACATAAACTCCTATTTACCAACTGATTATTGTCTTCTTTGTGTATGTATGTATATTTATATGTGTATATGTGAGTGAGTGTATGCACTACACATACACGTGCATATAAACTTTCTATCTACATATATATGAATGTGCATAAACATATGTGCACATATTATTAATGTATGTATACAAATGTTAGAGACATGGGCTTAATATTTGCTACTTATGGTCAAGTTACTTATAAATCAATAAAAAGAATTTCACTAATTGGCATGTGATCTGTAAAAGGGACTATTGATTTTTAGTATTTCTGTGGTCTTCATTTTTATATAAACTAATTAAGTTAAATTTGGCATGATATCTTCATTTTATGTCCAATGAATAGCATTTCATAATCTGGCTAACAGAACGTGAAAAACTATGGCTTTAACAAATTAAGGGGTTATGTTTCATTCATGGGAAAGGGTCTAGATGGAGGCAGCCTAGGAATGTTATTGAGGCCTTATTGTGTCCCCAGAAGCCAGACTCCTCCTACCTTTCTTAGCCTCTCGCCTAAGAGTATGATACTTTTCATGTTTGCAAATGGGCTGCTAGTGTTCAGCCACTAGTTTGCATTTCCAGCTGTAAGTAAGAGGAAGACAAAGGGCAAAATGGGACACACCAGCTGAACTGGTTCCTTTCTTTTGAGGAACTTGCTTAAAACTTCTTCCAACAATTTCCATTTCAATCCAATGGACTTGAAATGCATCATGAGGGACCTTCCTGAATGCTTAGGAAGGAGATTCTCTCAGTAAAGAAGTGGAGACAAGATACGGAGTATGTAAGTAGTGGGCTCTGCCACAGATATTTCCCTCATGGGTTAGGGCAAACAAAGGTTGACTTGATTTTTTTCTTAGATGTTGATCAAATCATTCTTGTGTTTGTTTCTTCAGAAGTTTCCTGGTATGAGCAGATCCATGAAAAAGTTGATGAGGTTGTTTTAGACTTTTGTGACTGATTTTGAGGATAAACAAAATTGCAAGTATCTGTTTTAACTGAAGCATTTAAAAACCTCTCTGGTAGGTCTTGAGGCAAATACTGTAGTTGGATCACACAATATCCCTTTACCTTTTCCTTCTCTCTTTCCTCTCTTTTTTATAAAGTCTGGAAAGCTAAACACTCCCTTTTTCCACCTTTCTTGCTGGGACAGTTGGAAAGCTCACACAGTTCTGGCTACTAGACATAGGAGGAAGTCTGCTAGGAATGTGCCCAGGAAAGCTTTTTAAAAGGGGAAAACTAGGGAGTGACATTGCCTCTTTCTCCTTGTTCTTGCCATAAGCTCAACTATGATGCCTGAAATCTGAGCAGCCATCTTGAGAACATGAAAGACCACGCATGAAGGAAAAGCCTAGACAATCACAGAGTGAAGCCCTAATATTGTTGAGTCACTGGGCCAAGGCCTATGTCAGAATCTGAATGCTTTGTTAGTGTGAGAAAACATTTATCACTGTAAGTTTTTCAGTAAACTCCTGCCCAATTGATGGAGCGTCTATTTCTTCACTGAATCAAGCTAAGGTTTTTTGTTTTTGTTTTTGAGACTTTGGCCTGGTTTAGAGTTGTAATTAAAAGCCTCTGGAGGGACTGCTTCATCTGTCTATACCATGCATGCAATAGCAGAAAGGTTTGTGCTCAAGTTAGCTGATTTGAGCTCAGAGTGCTCTTATGTTGTCAGACAGACTTGAGTTTGAAGCTAGGATTTGATCTTGAGGAATTAAATTTAAAATAGGAATAATAATGACTGCATCATGGATTTTTTGTGACATTAAATATGATAATATGGGAATACATATTGCACAAACATTGGCTTTCTCTTGGAGTACTTGCAAAAAGACCAAAGGATATACTTTTTTCTTTTTCTTTTCTGAGTTTAAGTTTTCTTTGAGACATATTATGATTTTTATGTTGGGATCATGGAATTTGGAAGCCTGAAGAAGACAACTACTCAAATCTCTCTTCTATGAATTATGAACTTGGGCTGGTTACTTGAGCTTTCTGAACTTCTGATTTTTGCCTGCCTTGAAGGGCATACTAGCACTTATCCTCAACTAAATGAAATGATGCACGTGAAAACTCCTAGTCCTTGCCATACTATTGGGAAATCAGTAGATGTTATTTTTTTTTTCTGATCATTTGAGTTTGCTACTCATAATTATGTTTTAGAGTGAATGTCTCATATTTTGAAATAAATAATACTTTTGATACTTTCTATTGACTTAAGAGAAAGTAAACTAATGACAGTAAACTAAACATAGAGAATAGTTGGAAAATATTATGTTCTCTTCAACTCTATATTCTCATTGACCAAAACTAGACTACATAGGTTATCAAATTCAAAGTAATTGGAGAACTATAAATATAATCGATACTGGCATACTAAATACTATTTACTTTTACATTAATAATTCTTAAGATATTTTAATATTCTGACAGTTACCATTCAGAAACTCCGTTGTTCATGCACAGTAGTTTTTAAAAAGTGCTCATTTGAATTTTATGCCTGGATTTTTAAAAAATTGAATGTAATATTTATAATGTCAGGTAGGTAGCTAGGCCTTTTTTTCATCTATTTTTTTTAGAGTGACCTTTAGTAGCTGCTCTGTTTTGAAACAACAATACATTTACTAACATTATTGGTATAATTTTAATTTCCTAATCTTTTCTTTTGTTAAGGACAAAACATCCGTTGCCAATCTTCCTCTTTTTGCTTGAGGAAGATTATCTCTGAGCTCACATCTGTGCCGATCTTCCTCTATTTTGTATGTGGGTCACCACCATAGCACTGGATCTGAACCCACGGGCCACCGAAGTGGAGCATGCGAACTGAACCACTACGCTACCGGGACGGCACCAATTTCCTAATCTTTTTGTTTAATTACCTATTTTTAGCTCCACTGGTGTGTGAATAACTGTAATATAATTTTAGAAATTTTTTTGACACTAATTTTCTAAGGAATATATTATTTGCAAGACCAAATGTACATTCTTCTTTTAACTTTCTTTATAACTTTAGGAAAATAGCATAACCTTTGCTTTCAATCCTACCATGTCTCCTTTGCTGAAACTTGATCTTACTTTTGAAGAGCCAGCAAAGCTCTAGTTTGCTGTTTAATGCTCCTAAAAATACAGTACTCATCTAAGGCCACAGAACTGTGCTCACTATAGTCAATGCTTAAATATGGAAGGAGTACAACTATTGTTACAATATTGTATCTTTCCCACATTTTGTGGCATAACTATTTCCATTAGGAATTGAGATTCAGTGTCAGCACTTTTCCCAACTATAACTTAACAGTGATCAGTATTCTTGCTTTGTAGGCTGAGAAGAAAGTGCTTCTTTGTCCTTATCTGTTCTGACAATTTGATATATTTAGGTTTATCTCATGAATATCATTTGGTCTTATTTTTGATGTTTAGTAAAAATAGATGTTTTTCAGCTGTACGTAGCTATAGTTTATAATGAACTTTATATTGCAATGTTCAAGGAAGAAATTATGATGAACCGAGACCATTCTCTGCCTGTAAGCCAAATCTCACCATTTTTACACTTCTCATTTAGCCTGGAGGGGAAGTTATATCCACCATTTGGGATTATCTCACCTGGCTATTCTTAGCTCCAGAAGTTTTTCAGCAGCAGCATGATCAGAAATACTGATTATGCATTTTTTAATGGTACTTTATATGAGTGAATCAGCCTGTAACTTTTGGATGCTCGTGAACGTTGGCAGGGGAAACCAAGGTGGTTTGGAACAATTCAGAGTCTTCTCCAAGCACACTCAAACCATTTAACTCAGGGTAATGTGACTCAATGATAGTTGAAACTGTGTAATGACAATTAAAATCGCAACCCAGAAGTTCAACTTGTGTTTCTTTAGGATTCAAAAGATGTGGTCAACAAATATGTTATTTAGTATATATTTAATGCCTTGTTTTGCAGAAGGCTGTGTACCTCACTATAGGAGGCTGCTATAACACTTCTGAGATAGGAGGAGGTCACATGATATACCCACTCAGAGGACCAACTCTGTCTCTTTCTGAAAATCTTAATGTCCTCTCTCAGCACCAACTTAAAATAAGGAAGAGGCTTATTGAAGTTTTAGGGACAGTAAAAAACCTAGAGGTCCAATTCTATGAGTTAATGGAATGAGCATTAGTCTAAATAATAAAATCTGTGTGGGTCGGGGGAAGGCAAATAGGGCTGCTTGACCAAAAATTTTTTCTCGACTGCCAAATTTTCTGAAATTTTCTCAGTTGGCAAGACTCTGTAAGAGTCTTCTTTTTTGGCTTGCACTGAGGTTTGGCATAGGCTTTGAAATTTAGACTATACCTGGTGCTTGGCGTTAGCTTCAGGCTCAGGTTTTAGAAGAATTGATTTCCTGAATGCCATTTCTGTGTCATTTCTGACAACCTTGAACTTATATGGGAGCATGTGGATTACCATCATATGATGGTATATTTAATCAATGTAACAGTAACACAAAGTATACCATTTGTATTGATTCTGAAAATCTGAACATATTTTTATTATTTAAAAATTTTTAATTGTAGTAAAATACACGAAACAAATTTACCATCTTAACCATGAAGTGTACAGTTGAGTAGTGTTAAGTACACTCACATTGTTGTACAACTGTGTTAGTCCGTTTGGGCTGCTCTAACAAAATATCATAAACCAAGTGGCTTATAAACAACAGAAATTTATTTCGCACAGTTCTGGAGGCTGGAAAGTCCAAGATCAAGCCGTAGGCAGATTTGGAGTCTGGTGAGCACCCACTTTGTCTTTGTGCTCTGTCCTCATGGGGTGGAAGGGTCAAGATTGCTCTCTTGGTCCTCTTTTAGAAGGGCACTAATCCATTCATGAGGGCTCCACCTAATCATCTCCCATAGGCCCCACCTCCTAATACCATCACATTGAGCATCAGGTTTTAACATATGAATTTTGGGAGGATGCAAACATTCAGACCATCCCAGCAGACAATCTCCAGAACTCTTTTCATCTTGCAAAACTAAAACTCTACACCCATTAAACAACTCTTTATTCCCCCTTTCTCAAACCTCCGGCAACCACCATTCTACTTGTGTCTCTATGAATTTGACTACTGTAGGTACCTCATGTAAATGGAATCATATAGTATCGGTCTTTTTTTTTTTTTTTTTTGTGAGGAGATCAGCCCTGTGCTAACATCCGCCAATCCTCCTCTTTTTTTGCTGAGGAAGACGGCCCTGGGCTAACATCTGTGCCCATCTTCCTCCACTTTATATGGGACGCCGCCACAGCATGGCTTGCTAAGCAGTGCGTCGGTGCGCACCCGGGATCCGAACCAGCGAACCCCGGGCCGCCACAGCGGAGCGCACGCACCCAACCGCTTGCGCCACCGGGCCGGCCCCAGTATCGGTCTTTTTTTGAATGGCTTATTTCACTTGGCATAGTGTCCTCAAGGTTCATCTCTGTAGTAGCACGTATCAGAATTTCCTTCTTTTTTTAGGTTGAATTATATTCCATTGTATGTACGTATCACATTTTGTTTATCCATTCATCTGTGGATGGACACTTGGGTTGCTTCCACATTTTAGCTATTGTGAATAATGCTGCTATGAGCATGGGTATATAAATATCTTTTTGAGACACTGCTTTCAATTCTTTTGGGTGTATACCCAGAAGTGGAATTGCTGAGTCATATGGTACTTCTATTTTTAATTTTTTTGAGAAAGTGCCATATTGTTTTCCATAGCCACTACGTCATTTTACATTCTAATCCAACAGTACACAGGGTTCCAATTTCTCCGCATCCTTGCCAACACTTGTTATTTTCCGTTTTCTGTTTGTTTGCTTTTCTAGTAACCATCCTGATGAGTGTGATGTAGTATCTTATTGTGGTTTTGATTTGCATTTCCCTAATGATTAGTGATATTGAGCTTTTTTTTCTTGTGCTTGTTAGCCATTTGTATGTTTTCTTTGGAAAGATGTCTATTCAAGTCTTTTGCCCATTTTTAATCAGGTGTTTGTTTTCTTGTTGTTGAGTTGTAGGAATTCTTTATATATTCTGTATATTAACCCCTTATAAGATATATGATATGCAAATATTTTCTCCCTTTCTGTGGATTGCCTTTTTATTCTATTGATTGTGTCCCTTGATGCATAGAAGTTTTAAATTTTGATATAGTGAAACATCTATTTTTCTTTTGTTGCCTGTGATTTTGGCATCATATCCATGAAATCATTGCCAAATCCAATGTCATGAAGATTTTCCCCTATGTTTTCCTCTACGAGTTTCATAGTTTTAGCTCTTATGTTAGGTCTTTGATCAATTTTGAGTTAATTTTTGTATATGATGCAAGGTAAAGGGCCAACTTCATTCTCATTTTTGCATTCTTCATTCACATTTTTGCATATAGATATCCAGTTTTCTTCATTCTTTTGCATGTGGATAGCCAGTTTTCTCAACACCATTTATTGAAAAAACTGTCTTTTCTCCATTGAATAACTTTGGCACACTTGTTGGAAAGCATTTGACCATATGAGTTTATTTCTGGGCTCGCCATTCTATTCCATTGTTCTATATAACTATGTTTATGACAGTACCATGCTGTTTTGATTACTGAAGCTTTGTAATAATTTTTGAAGTTGAGAAGTGTGAGACCTTCAACTTTGTTCTTTTTCAAAATTGTTTTGACTATTCAGGGTTCCTTAAGATTCCCTTTGAATTTTAAGATGGATTTTTCTATTTCTGCAAAGAATGCCATAAGGATTTTGATAGAGATTGCATTAAATCTGTAGACTACCCAAAGTACAGTTGTTCCCTGTTATCCTTGGAGGATGTGTTCCAAGACCCCCAGTGGATGCCTGAAACCACAGATAGTACTGACCAATTATATGCTATGTATTTTCCTGTGCCTGCATACCTATGATAAAGTTTAATTTGTAAATTAGGCACAGTAAGAGATTAACAATGATAATTATAAAATAGAACAATTATAACAACATACCGTAATAAAAATTACCATAGATCTTAGCAACCTCAGCATATTATTTTTTTATTTCCTTTTTAAATCAAGAACTTTCACCTTTTCGCTTAAAGGAGGCACTTTATGGCTTCTTTTTGGCACCTCCGAATTGCCAGCATCACTACTCTTGTGCTTTGGGGCCATTATTAAGTAAAATAAGGGTTATTTGGACACAAGCACTGCGATACTGCGACAGTGGATCTGATAACCTAGACGGCTACTAAGTGGCTAACCAGCGGGTAGTGTATACAGCGTGGATATGCTGGACAAAGAGATGATTCACGTTATGGGTGGGACGATGCTAGATTTCATCATGCTACTTAACACCGCTCAAAATTTAAAACACGAATTGTTTATTTCTGGAATTTTCCATTTAATGTTTTTGGACCACGGTTGACCAAGGGTAACTGAAACCGCAGAAAGTGAAGCCGTGGATAAGGGAGGACTATGGTATTGACATCTTAATAATATTAAGACTTCCGATCCATGAATACAGGTGTGTATTTCCATTTGTTTGCATCGTCTTTAACTTCTTTCAATGTTTCGTAGTTTTCAGTGTACAAGTCCTTTGCCTCCTTGGTTAAATTTATTCCTAAGTATTTTATTCTTTTTGGTCCTATTGTAAATGGAATTGTTTTCTTAATTTCCTTTTTGAATTATTCATTGTTAGTGCGTAGAAACGCAATTGATTTTTGAGTGTTGATTTTGTATCACGCAACTTTGCTGAATTCCTATTTGCTCTAACAGATTTTTTTGTGGATGAACATTCATTTTTAAAGATATCTAAACATTTCAGAGGTAAGTTAGAGTGAAAAATCTCATGTGATTTATACATTGAATTATAAGAGCATGCTAGTTTAAGCATAAAATGCTACAATGAGGAATAATTGTGAAAGTGCCTAATTTTTTTAACAAAAATATTTATTAAATTTCCAAGTAAATTTGGAAGTGCATTGAAATCTAATGGGTCTATTAAGAGTGATTGCGTTAACTAGGTAGCTTAGGAAGACATTATATTCTTTTTGAGCCCACAAATGTTTATATAATGGTAATAATAATAAAAGGCAGAATATAGAGATTACATGGTTTCATAATTCCAATTTTTAAAAATTAAAGAAATGAAGGTTTAACTTTGAAAGTTTTCACATCTTTTAAGCAATAATGAAAAAGAGTATCAACTTTGCACTTCAACATTTCACAAGGAGGGAAGCCTTTAAAATCATATATAAGATTCATGATTAATCCTCTTCAATCCAGACATTATAGGTAAAATAAAAAGGTGTGAGGAAAAGAACAAAATGATAGGGAAAATTCAGGCATGCCCTAAGTAACTTTTTTTTTTCCACTGCAAAGTTTGCCTCTATTTAGGATTGCAAATGTGAAATTGGGTGATCACAGGAGCAATGTGATAACTTTCTATGCTAAGAAATTGTCCTTCTCGCACTATAATGGTGAACTTTAGAATTTGACCATCAAAATTTATAATAATAAAATACTAATAATTAAAATTGTTTAATAAAATCTCAAATTTATTCTTGTATCGCATAGGTTTGTTATATAATTAAAATATTAACTTTGGCCTTAACCTTGGCCAAATACTCATTTTTATATATATATATATATATACATTTTTTTTTTTATGAGGAAGATTTGTTCTGAGCTGACGTCTGTTACTAATCTTCTTCTTTTTTTTTTGCTGGAGAAAGATTAGCCCTGAGCTAACATTTGTGTCAATCTTCCTCTATTTTGTATGTGGGTTGCTGCCACAGCATGGCTTGACGAGTGGTGTAGGTCTGCACCAGGGATCCGAACCTGTGAACCCAGGCTGCCTAAGCAGAGCGTGCCAGACTTAACCGCTATGCCACAGGGCCAGCCCCCAAATATTGATTTTTAACATGCACTCATTTAGCATTTGGCCAAAATATGTAACTGCTTTGCCTCTATCTTGTGTGGATAGGTGTGTTTAAATTATAGAAGTGAGCCCAAAGACTAGAACTCAGAGTAGCTTAATTTGATGATGTTGTAGCTGGACATTAAAAGAATGGGGGTGCTATGCGGAAGGTCGAGGATGGTATATGTGATCTGTCCTACGAAAGAACAATGAAAGGGAAAAGATAAATTTTATTTACTTTACAGTTTATCTAGGGCTTGTCCTAAGGCTCACAATTATTGATAAAGTGTACATTCACATATGACTCTTTAGGAAACAAAACAATATACACTAGGAAATGTACTGTATGCTAGGAAATTTGTTCCTTTATCAGACAATGCTAAATTTATCATTGATAAATAAGAAAAATATGGAATATTATAATAGGTTTTGTTTAATTGAAAAGGAAACATCTAACTACATCAGAGAATTACAAAGTAAGCTAATAAAAATTTTAGACTTTGAGCATACTTTAAAAATATGTCGGGTTCTGTGTAATTGCTAATTACCATAGTGTATGTGATAGTTGTGCGGTAGAATTGATTAAAATAAAAATTTTAGTAAGATAAAAATTAATGTAATTTTACATGGCAACAATACATAATTCCATTACCTAGCTTAGTATTGTGTTTCAATCAAATTAAAAAGCTGGTATCCTTTGCACTGTGCTATCTCACAGAGAATATTTTACAATAAAATAGAGGAACATGGGATTCTGATTCTTAACCAATTTATCCATTGTGAAACGTCATCACTCTTTTCTCCCTTGCATGCATGTGTGCATATAAGGGTAAGCATGCACATGGACAGATACAGAAGACAGACAGACAGACCCCCTTCCCCCAACACACACACCTGCTTTTACTCTGCTTTGCAGCTTCTATTTTCATTTTCATGGACTAATCACAATTTACATAGAATCTGTAAAAGACCTAATATATACAGTGATAATGTTTAGTTCTCGTATGCAAAAACCTAATAGTAGGTCTCAATAGTTTATCTGTTGGTGCACTCTAATCCCAAAGTGTGCTCATTTCAGAAAATGAGGAACATTTCTAAACAATTTCATTTTATTTGGTCTTTTTTCATTTAAATTGCATGGTCAGAGAGTAGGTGATTTTTACATTCACAGAGTATTATTTTGCTCATTTATACCAGCCATTGAATGCCCCCTCCCAAAGATGTCCATATTCTAATCTTCTAATCCGGGGACCTGAAAATACGTTACTTTAAATTTGCATATGCGATTAGGTTAAAGATCTTGAGATGGAGAGATTACCCTGTCTTATTTGGGTGGGCCCAAGGTGATCACAAGGGTTCTTATAAGAGGCAAGAGGTCTGGAGTCAGAAAAAGAGATTGGAAGATGCCATGCTGCTGGCTTTGAAGATGGAAGATAGGGTCACAAGCTAAGGAATGAAGGCAGCCTCTAAAAGTTAGAAAATGCAAGGAAACAGATTCTCCCCTAGAGCTTCTAGAAAGAACCAGCCCTGCTGACACCTTGATTTTAGCCCGCTAAGACTGATTTTGAACTTCTGACCTCCAGAACTGTAAAATAATAAATTTGTGTTATTTTAAGCCACCAAATTTGTGGTAATTTGCAGCCATAGGAAATTTGTGTTAACAACAGTAGGAAACTAATACAACCCCCAAATTTTTATGTGAATTTGTGTGTGATTGCTTTATCAGTAAAAAGTAATTATTACATTGTTCATTGAAGTCACTAATAGTTAATTCAAAACTATTTTTAATTAAGGTTATGTGAACATTATCTTAAAATCTTGTACATTCATTGATTTATACATACACACACATGTGTGTGTTATATGTTATATATAAATATAAAGATGTTTGATTATAATTATTATCTGCATGTGATCTGTGGTAGGAAGCCTCTAAGATGGTCCCAATGAATCCTGCTTCCTGGTATCCATGCCCTTGTGTAATCCCTTTCCCTTGAGTGTGAGCTGAACCTAGTGACTCCTAATCAATAGAATACAGCAAACGTGATGGGATATCACTTCTTAGATTAGGTTATAAAAAGACTATGACTTCCATCTTGGGTGTTCACCCTCGATCTCTTACTCATTCTTTCTTAGAGAAACTAACTGCTGTGTTGTGAGCTGCCCTGTGGAGAAACCAACATGGCAAGGAAGTGATGGAAATGGAAATCTCTGGCCAAACCTATAGTTTAGTTAGATGAACTGAGGTTATCAGTCCAGCAGACATCAAGGAGCAGAATACTGCCATGTGAGTGATCTTGGAAGCATATTCTCTCCCAGTCAAGCCTCCAAATGAGGGGACATTTGGTTAGTTGCAACCTCATGAGAGATCTTGAGCCAGGGCACCTAGCTGTGCTGTGACTGCATTACTAACCCATAGAACTATAAGATAATAAATATTTTTTGTTTTAAGTTGTGGGTTAATTTGTTATACAGCAATAGGTAATTAATAGGTGGTTTTCCATGACTTGGGACTTCTCACACCCTAATATAACTCAGATGTGAAATATTGACTTTCCCATGTATGTTTCATTGTATTTTTTTAATTGCAAGAAGAAATAGGTTTGACTAGATCTTTTATTCTTAGTTATTGCTCTAGAGCAGTAACATGAACTTTATTTCAATAATATAATCATTTCTTAATAATATGGCAGGTAATAGATTCAGTTCACAGAGAGAATCCTCATTTTACAAATAGTTGACTTTACACATAGGAGTTCTCAGTTATGTCATTTCACAGTCTGTGGAGGAGAGCAAATATCGCTGCAGCTAGCTTGCCTATGCCAAATAGACTTATGAAGAGTTCTCTGAGAAGAAAGAGTAAGGAGTGATTTATTTTGCCTGATACTGGGGCTCAAGAAAAGCTTCATAGGAGGAGGGGGAAGGGAAAGAAGAAGAAATAATGTGACAAAGCAAGGTTATAGATCTTTGACATAGCAAGTCCACACTGCTTTCATCAAGGTCTATCTGATCATGTAATTTCCTTCAGTGTCACATTATTACCTACAGGATAATGAACAGAAGACATAGAGAGTAAAACCCTTTATAACCATTCTCCTTCCCTCCTTCTACTGCTCTTTGACTCAAGCAAGAGGAACTTGAGTTCTGGGCACCATGTTTGGCAGAACCCACTCTGGTCTTTCTTCCAAACAGTTTTTCCCCATGTTGTCTATGGGACCAAGGATCGGTACCCACTCTGGAGCTGTGCCTCCTTCTTTTAGAACATGTTTGAGGTACTCAGAACTCATAATTTCCCTCAAAACTGGCCTTGAACTTGCTTCCATGGCCTCCACTGGCCTCTTCTCTAAATCTGTCCTTCCAGAAATAGGCTCTTTGACAATGTGCTTTTCTGTTGACATGAAAGTAGCTGTTTTCAGTGAGTGTGGATGGGCTTGATTGTGCAAGCTGGAATGTCCATTCCTGTGTGTGAGAAACCTCTCACATTAAGGGAAGGAGCCGGGGTTGGGAAGAGAGGTGGGACTGGCCAGAGTATGGAGGCTGTGTCTCCACACACTACCGTGCTCTGGTATGAAAACTCAAGGAATATAAGAATTCTAAATTTAAGTCTGGTCTCTAGGTTGTTAACACTATCTATTTGTAAATGCAGAAGGCAAGAGCATACTCTATTTAACAGTAGGTTAGCTTGATTTATACATTTTAAATATTTAGACATATAGTATACAAGGTTCATTTATACTTTTACTCTGGGTCTTGCAAATGTTAGTCTCAGGTCTTTTCTCTAAGCTCATTTCCCCCTGTTTCTCACTCATTCCATGTCCTCCAGACATATCTAGTCACTTATAGATTCCTGACCTTCCATGCTACTTGGTGCTTCTGCATGTAATACCTCCTCTGCCAGGAATGCCCTTTCCTACTATTTCTCCCCCTAGAACCTGTCACACATTCTTCAAGATCCAGATCAAAAGTGATCTCCAACCTCCTCTGGTCACAATTAGCCGTTTCCCTGTTGGTGCTCCCTTTGCTCCGTTTAGTCCTAATACAGCTCCTATATTTCTGACTTGAATGTGAGCTCTTTGGTGGAAAGGACTACATTTTATTCATACATTCTATATTCCCATTGCATGCGTATTTTGTGTTTCTCACATATGTTGATGATGTGAATGAAAATCACTTAGTTTTCTTCCTTCTATTGGTCCCAGCTGATAGAAAACATCTACACTAGATGCACAGGTAATTAGGCTAGAAAAAAATCAGCTTTATAATGAAGCCCCCATAGGCCCAAAGTGCATGCTTCTCTGGCAAAACTTTGTTGAGAGCATAACTATATCTTGAGGCTGAAGTGGGAATGGGGACCTTACCCCCTTTTCCTAAATCTCAGCCTTGGGAATCTTTGTAGGGGAGAGCCTCTGAATATGTTTACTATCCAATTGTATGGAACATTGTGCATCCTCATGCTCCCATGAGTGGACGGGCTAGAGAGCTCCACAGAATACGACAGGAGAGCTCCGGTCCTACCTCAGGAAAGAGGGCTTTGGCCTGACACCGTGTGCCTCTGCATGGGTTGAGGAAGTGTGAGGAAACTCTGGTGCTTATTCTCTGATACATCCATTGGGCAGTGTCTGAGGGGGTTATAGGGGGTGAATCTACGTCTTGTTTCTGAGGAACAATAATCATAACCCATGGCAGCAGTATCTCTAGTCACATTATCAGTTTTTTTTTTGAGGTGGGTGTAGGGGGATAGAGGAGAAAAAGAATGAGTAAGGAGCAGAAGGAGACACGCAAAATACTCTCTCTAATACTTCCTGAGTTATGAAGATAAAGGATGTTTCATTGTGTATAGAAAGGAAAAGCTAGGGATTAAGTATAATCCCCTAACAGTATGCAGCCAATATGTTTTTGTTGAGTGGCCTATTGGTTGTCACGACTGAGAAACCAACTGTGTGTGAGCGCTACGCTCTGTTCTGCCCTCCCAGTAGGCTCTGCACTCTGTTCTGTGTACCAGGAAGCTGATTTTTATGGATTGTTTCAAAGTACTCTCTTACTTTCTGGCTTCCAGTTAGATTTAGCAATGGGAGGTTTCTCTAGGCAAGTGTAATATAGATGTGCTCTCGAGAACATGGTCTGTAGAAATGCAGATCCTGGAGTTACTGGCATTTAAATACTGAAGCACAGGGAGTCTTTGAAATCCTATAATAAGGACCCAGGAATAAAGAGAGAAATCTCATAACATTCTCTCAGTGCCTTTACATTGCACTTCCTTCCTGACCTATTGACTATTGTGTTACCCCTGCCCCCAACTCCCACTTCTTTCACTTGTATGGTCTTTCTGAGGCTACCTTGATTTCTGTCTTTGTCACTTTTGCTTAGACTTGCCTGGCACTTTATCCTCTGCCTCAAACATCACCACAACTTCATGGACTTCTGTGTTTCCTGTTTCTTATCTTACACTCCCACCATACACTCCTCTGTTGCCTGGCCTGTTGCCTCTGCCCATCTCTACTGACCATGTTGTCTGACTCCTGTATTGTCTTAGGTTCTTTGCTTACATGAAAATAATTTACATAATGTTTAACTCTCCAATTTTGAGGTCTCCGAAGGTAAAATAAAAACAATTCAGGCTAATGAATGTGATAATATGGTTAGGTTATAAGGAAGATGTGGGCTTGACCTAAAATACTATGATTCTAATGGGCTTCTATAATATTTACTAAGCCAGGTTTTCCTTGAACATAGACCACATCTAAGGGATAAGTTAGGCATAAAGTTGTTTAGACCATTAGGACTCCAAGTAGCAAAATCCTGATTTAATGCATTAGATGATAAATTCATGGTACCATTTCATTCTCTCATAACTCATGTGGGAAATCCGCCTCATTTATTTGTTTCTCCTTCCAAAGTTCTCTGTATTGGCTACTGTTTTTTTCTCCACTCTTGAACACTGGTCTATAGGAAGTTACAGAAAATATTTAAGATATGACAAAGAGGTATCAGCGACCTACTGTCCAGTCAGATTTCCTTAACAGAGATTTGAAGAAATGAAATGAATTCTACCCAAGACTTTTCTGGTCAAAATCATATTTACCGATTTATATTTTGCCCAACAATGTCAGCTGTAGTGATAACTCTATTATAGATAATTACATAAAGTATTCACATTTAGAAAATGTGTATACACGTATTTCCATATATATGTTTTCTTTCAAGTGAATAAGATTATTTCATGTAACTAAAGGTTAAAGAAATGAGAAACTGAGAAATGTTCCAAGACAACGCAAGCACTTTTATAGAATTTAGATCTTTGACTTACCCACAACTTATCCTGTATTTGTAACTTGGCAATCTCTGCTTGTTTAAGAGGTCAAATATTAACCATAACAGTAACATTTATTTATTGCTAGGTGTTCTGTGAGGGACACAGAGTTTCTTCCCTTATTTATTTGCTGGATCTAAAACCACAGTTTTTCTTTTTATACAAATAAACAGAATTCTGATATTGAATCATTTTTTATTAATCCTAGAGTCAAAGCTGCCATAAAACATCTAAAATTCTCTTAACTCTTCTTAGAAATCAGGCTTTCTGAGAACCTGTGAATACTGATAAGCCTGGGGTCATTTCTACCTGTTCTATATTCACCACATGCCTTTGAATGTAAATTTATTTCTGACTAGTAAATGTGTCCCACATAATGATATTGGAGAATATGAGAGGACAATCTTGCTTATTTTGGTTGCTTTATCTGGGGAAATCATAAGGAAGTATAGTTTCAAAATGATTTCTCATTAGTATGAATACTGTCGGGAGAGGGAGAATCTGCCTCTGCCCTTTTCCTTAAGGTTCTTATGGCTGGCCAAATAATTAACAAGACAGGTTAGCAGGAGAAAATAATACCAAGTTTAATAACATGTATACATGGGAGAAACTCAGAAATGAGCAACTCATCCCTCTGTCTAAGCTGCCCGCTTAAGTATTGTAGCTAAAGGCGAGGAAGGTGTTGGGGGTGGGTAGTGGTCTGGGACCTCAGAGGGCAAGAAGACAATTCTTTTCATGGTCATCTATAGATAATGTGGTCAGGGAGAGATAGAGTTTTTTGATAAAAGGGGCTTGGTGCCCCTCCCATTGTAACATCTATTTCACATTATCATTACAGCCATCGTGATAGAAGATCTGTTCCAGGAAGGAGCCACCATGTCAAATTCTTTAGGCAGTTAGTGGGGGAGGTCAAATGTCCCTCAGAGAAAACAATCAAGGTAAAGAGATATATTTCAGGGTGGCCAAATCTTGATCTCCCACAATACCTATGTTGAATTGAAAACTAAGAACCTGTCAAAGTCTTGAAGTCATTAACCTCTCCTTGAGAACAGTTAGAAAAACATGATTTGGGGAATTATTAATTCTTATTTATAGTTTTGTCAAAGTTATTAGTATCACTATCACTATCACTAAACTAGCATAATGTATGGGGAAAATATGACATTTAAAATGAGACAAACTAGGCTTTAAATCCAAGCTTCAAGTAACTTTTTGACTTTAGGAATATCAGTTAATCTTATTAAGCTTCAGTTTTCTTAATATTGATATGAGTACAAAGATCTATAACTCATTGATTTCTTATAGAGACCAAATGAAATAACAAACGTAAAGAGCCTCTCTTATGGAACCTGGCACATATTAGGTGCTTGATAATTATTAATTATCTCTTTTTCAAATTCATCTGTGACTTTTTCTTCCGCCTCTGGGTCTGCTAAAATGTAAGTAAAATTCTTCCTATCACATGCCAGTACTCTTCCCCATCTTGATTATCCTTCCTCCTCTAGGAGTACCTTCATATATTTTTTGCATTAGTCTACACTTTAAATTTGGGCCTACCCATCAGTGTATAGTAAAAACCTGTGCAATCATCTAGAAAATTATAGGTAATCTAGGCTAACAAATATTGACCATTATCTACACGTTAGAATACTTCTGAGGATTGCCCAAATTCTGCTAAGAAGACTATAATCTTTACTTGCCTTGCTTATGTAGCTATCTAAACTATTTTGTGCTATTTCTAAAGAATAGTACTTGGGGAGAAATAGACTTACATATTTTTAACCAATTTGATTTTTCAGTGCAATAGATGAGATGAGTGAAATTTTACAATGCCTAATCCAAGGACTTTTTTTTGTGTATGAGTGAGGAAGATCAGCCCTGAGCTAACATCCATGCCAATCCTCCTCTTTTTGCTGAGGACCACTGGCCCTGGGCTAACATCTGTGCCCATCTTCCTCCACTTTATATGAGACGCCGCCACAGCGTGGATTGACAAGCGGCGCCTCGGTGTGCACCTGGGATCCAAACTTGGGCCGCCAGCAGCGGAGCATGTGCACTTAATTGCTATGCCACAGGGCCGGCCCCTAATCCAAGGACTTTATAATAACTCTAAGTTATTATAAAATAACTTGAAAGAGGGAGAGAGAGAGTAAGAAAGAAAGAAAAGGGAGTGGGGCCTGGGAAAGAAGGAAAGAAGAGAGGCAGGAAAAGTGACCAGATGAAAATCTGGTCAATGATTTTCTTCCATTCATTTTATACAGCACGTGTTTATTATCTGTTTGGTGCCAGGAATCATGTTAGTCCTGGGCATACTGATGATTAAATAATAGTAAAAAATAGCTAAATTTATATAGTGCTTACTATGAGTCAAGCCCCGGAATAAATGCTTTAAAAATGTTAAATCATTTATCTTCATAACAATCCTATGAGGTAGGTATTGTTATGGTCCTCGTTTTACAAATGAGAAAACAGAAATAAACAAATTAGGTGCATACAGTCATAGAGCCACTGAGTGGCAGAGCTGGGATTTGATCCCCGGCAGCCCCGCTCTAGAGCCCTTGCTCTTCACTACAACACGGTACTGACCCTTCTTGAGGGTCTACAGTCGATGAGCACTGTAAGTGTAGTGAAGGAGAGGGACAATTAATAGACATTGTTAGGATGAAGAGCATAGGAAGATAAGGGAGCAAATAGGAAAGACTTCTCTCCCAGCATTCCCGAGTTAGGAAGGGATCCAGAGAAGGTGAGGTTTATGCCTGCAGATGGTTGAGTGGAGGTCAGCCACATGAAGGGAGGAAGAAGGAAGCTCGAGGAGAGGTGAGCTCCATTAGTGAAGGTAAATATTTTGCATTTACTTTATCTAAGAGAAATAGTATTTGAAACAGATGCTTCATTCTTCGTTAGTGCTGTTGAGTTGATTCTGACTCCTAGCGACCCTGTGGACAGCAGAGTGGAACCCTGCCCGGTCTTTTTGCGCCATCCTCTCACTTTCCGGTGCTATATCAGACAATACTCCACTGCTATGCATGGGGTTTTCATGGCCAGTTTTTTTTGGAAGTGGGTGGCCAGGTCCTTCTTCCTAGTCTGTCTTAGTCTAGAAGCTCCCCTGAAGCCTGTACACCATGGGTGACTCTGCTGGTATTTGAAATACTGGTGGCATGGCTTTCAGCATCACAGCAACACGCAGCCGCCACAGTATGACAACCGACAGGTGGGGGAAGGGAACCAGGGCCAGGGCAGTAAGACTGATGAAGCTTAACCACTAAACCACCAGGGCTGGCTATGTGCATCATTCTGTATTATTGAAAAGTACACTTCAGTATTTTGCTGAGCTGTTAAAACCTATCATATGGATTTCCAAAGCCATTGATACAGCTGAGGTTTTAATTATAGTTGTGCTGTAATGAAAGATAATGTGGAGTTATTTTTCTGCACCAAGCATGCAACTTGTAATAGTGTCTCAGGTTTTTAAAAGAACTGAAGCAGTGTTTCTGAAATGTGGCCTGATTTTCAGAAGCATAAGTTAAGACACAAATCTGTGCCTGGAAGGACATCCTATTATTGGCTTTAAGACCTTTCCTTTTCAACTAGCGAAGGATGGTTATTAATCAGAAACTCGATGAATTTTGAAGTGGGTTTGTGAGTAAAGTGACTGAAGGAAAAAGTGCCCCAGGCTTCTTTCCATAGAAATGAATAATCCTTCAAAAGATGTTCTCTTTTTATTCTTCCTGAATGCTTTACCTCCCTTCCCTCCCCTTCAAAGTCCACTTGTTTCTGTAATGAGTCTGCTCTGATGTCACTGCCTCCATAAAGCTGCCTTAAGCCCCCCTGCCCCTAGATTGATCCTGTCTTTTTCCTCCACACTTGTGCACATACCCTATAGCTCTAGCATCACTGGTGCATCTGCCTCATTTACCTATAATTCTTAGTACATCTGTTTGTCTTTTTTCTGGACTGTGAGCCCCTTGAGAGTAGGGAATATATTATACTCAGTCTAACAGATTGCATGACACACTGTGCTTATTAAAAGCTGAATCACCTAATACCACTAAACTATTATCTAGTGGGAAATAATGCTACTTCAATTAGAAAAAGCAGATGCATGGTTCTTTAGAAATACAAACATTATTACCAATATTTTCTTTTTTTTTTAAACCATTTCATCGACAGAATTGGCCTCAAGTAGAGGATCAGCAGAATGTAACTGTAAGCCCCATATAAGTTATCTGAAGCAGAAATTGAGAGAATCAGTCAGGAAAACAAGGCTAAATCACAAACAAAATTTTAAAATTGACCAAAAATCCAATCAAAGAAAAAGGAAGGGAAGAAAGCAGATTCTTTTAGGTAACTAACAAGTGAAATATTTCATTTCATTGTCGTAACGACCTTGGGATGTAGATTCTGTTACCCGTTTTACAATGTAGATATTAAGACACAGCAGGGTTGTAACTCACAGTAATACTAAGTAGAGAGAACTGCTCTTAATCAGGAATTTATTTTCAAACTTGTTTGTCTATGTATGTTTCAGGATTGGGATCACAGAATAAAGATGTTTGTATTCTGCTTTCTTTGTATAATATGTTTTTGCAAGCAATCTCCAATGTTCTTTAATATCCTTTGACAATATACTTTAATGACTGCCTATATTTCATTCGTTTATCAGTCCATTCTTTCATCAACCACTTATTGAACACTGCTGTAAGCCAAGTAGTGTACTCTAACCCAGGGATACAAATGCCAGCAGATTAAGTCCCTGGTGTCATGTAACTTATTCCAAAGATATAATTTTTGTGGCCAGTACTCTTGGTTGGCTAACTCAGCATTCATTTCCACCTCATTCTTTCTACTTCCAGAAATTGAGGCTGGAAAAGAAGTACTCATTTTTTGCACTTCTCTTCCAGCTAGGGTTGGCAATGTAACCCAGTTATGGTCTGTGGGATTTAAGTAGAAGTCTCCTGCTGAATTTCTGGGAAGTTTTTGCTTTTTTTTTTTTGGTAAAAAAAAGACATATTTTTGTCCATTATTCCCCTCTTTCTGCCTTGAAAAATGATGCTTGAACTGTGTCTGACATCTTTCAACCAAGAGGATGCAAGCAACATTCTAAGGATGTCGGAGCAGAAATACAGAAAATTTCTGGGATCCTGGTGGCATTGTTGAGCACCTAAAGCAGTGTCAGCCACTACTTTTCAGTAGGCTTATTATGTGAGAAAAATTAACTCTTATTTGCTCAAGCCTCCGTTAGTCAGATTTCCTGTTATTTGCAGCTATGTAGTGTCTTAATGTTACATATTATTTAGCCAATCTGCTTTTTCGGTGTGTTTAGGTTGCTTTGCATTTTTTCCGATTTTTAAACTATTCTATAATAAATGATATCATATGCAAAATTTTGAGTGCATTTCTAATTATTTCAATGAGATAAATTTCTAGATGTATAATTGCTAGATATAAGGGGATGACTTTTGATGCATATTGGCCATATTTCCATCTTGAAAGTTTGAAACATTTTATAATCCCAAATATATAAGATAACTCAATTCAAATGACTGGTACTTCTTAACTGTACATTTTCAACTTATCATATCCTTTCAATGATAGTGAAGATTCCAGTTCAGAAACTAACCCCATCTGCTCTCTGTGAGAAAGCAGGACTAAAAGAGAAGTAACGGAATGCTAATGGATGCCCAGGAGCGTTTTGTGAAGAGAATATTTTCTTGTGTAAACTCTGTAGGTGAAAAGACAACCCAATCTTGCTATCTAAGATGCAGAAACAGAAAGAACTACAGTGTCAGGAGACACTTGTTCTCATCCAACTTGTATTTTTTTTCATCATTCTGAAATATCTGGGTAATTTTTAACCCCGGAAAATGTGTTGAGAATTTGTGTAAATTGCAGGAAAATTCCAGCCAATAGGTATGATATTGTTTATTAAAAAAACACAAAACTGCAAGTACTCAGAACTGTCAGTAAAAGCAATTGTGCTCATCTATTATAATCTCTTATCCCTTTTATTAAAAAAAAAGTGGTTATCAACTAAGTCCAGCAGTACTCAAAAGACTTCACATGTTTAAGCGCTCTACAATTTGCAAACCTCTTCACATAAAATGTGTACATCCTGCTGGCAGTTTGGAATGGTTATTTTCTCTTAAACATATTCTTATCTGGTTTTGCACTATGGAGCATATATTGAACCAGTCATTATGCTCAGCTTTCCTATATAGTGGGAAAAAAACTTTCCTTTAGGAATTGTTCTCTAGAATGCTGAACATGACCTAATTAGAAGTACAGAAAGCCTTAAAACAGCTTAATTAATCCCTCTCCAATCAATTATAGAAGACTAAGCTTAAATAATCTTTCTCCAATCAATTACAGAAGACTATGCTCAGGGAATACTTCTTCCCCTTTAACGCATTTCTATTCCAGTGTAGAGTCCTTTTATGACATTAAGTCCTCTAACTTGTTCCCCTTAATCAGAAAGGAATATTTTCATTCTATGTCTTCCTTACACTGGTGTACATTCAGCAACTACTTGAATAGAGTTGCTGGTGTAGAAAACCTGGATGACCAGCTTGGGTGTAACTTTGCAAAAAAGAACAGAAGGAGCTGAGCAGTGTCTGTACTGATGACTCACTGAAGTCCAGTCAAGTGTAAAATCAAGTTAGAAGCAGCCCAGTCCAGATACAGAAATGTGCCAGAAGGTAAGATTTCTAGAAAGTGTGTTTTCTTAATGATTATGAAAACTTTAATTCTTTCTCAAAATATCATCATTGTCCTTCATATTTAATTATAACTTTGTGTTATGTTACTTTCTCTGAAGCAAGTGATTTTCAATATACTGAAGAGTAAAGATGAGTCTAACAGGGTTTATTTTTGTCGTCTCTGGGCTTACCTCTTTACCTTATAGTTTACATAACAGCTTTTTCCCTCAAAAAACCTGTTCCTGTTCTGGGTGCCAAAATCCGTATTTATCTTTCTGCTGCTGACTAATTCCAACAGTCAAGGGATCTAAGCATAGCTTGTTCTATTTGTATTTTTAGGGTTTTTCGTACACTAAATGTGGTCTTCCACTTAATCTCACCAAAAACAACTTTGTGATTGGGCATACTGCTGTCGGTTTAGTGTCACTGAGTTTCAACAGTCATTGGCTGAATTCCAGAGTATGGCTCATGAAGAATCCAACTTGCATTTAAGAAAGATATAAACCAGACACTGATGAAACTATTCAAGAAGCTCTATGTGATGTCTGTGGAATCCTGGTTTTATCCTTAATCTCAAAGATTCGGCATGACTGCCCATATCAGAGGATTTCAGCTCAATACCATCTTGATAAGGCAATGAAAAGATTTTCTGAAGAAAAGGATATTTTTTCCTACTCTGTCAGTTCTGTTTTTGGGGTCCCTATCATAGTTTAAGATAGCGAACTACAGTGATAGCTTTAAAGATTGTATAAAATTATGAATATCTTTGGATGGGTGATGGTTTCTATGGTGTCATTTGCTGTATTTTAGACATCTAAAAGCTAGAAAGATATTTTAAAGATCATCTGCCTAGATCATCAAACTTGTAGTCAGTAAAAAAGAAATACCACCATCATTTTTCCTGTAGCTGTCTCAGAGATTTTCAATAACACCAATTTAGTTAATTGAATAGAGGTGGCATTAATTTTAATTTCAAGTATACTGAGCCCACAAAAGAGTTGAATATTAAGACAAAACAGCTTTTATTTTAATTTTACTCGTGTTTAAAAATACTTCTTTATAAATTTAGTGATAGTCTGTCCATACATGATTCCTTGTTGTTAACTTAATATACAGTGTAAACATTGCAGCCTGATGTGCTAAACTGGATCCAATAATGAAGGATGAACATCTAAGAATTCTATTAGCTTTGAGATTGATTGATTGATTGATTCATTCATTCATTCATTCAATGAATGATTTATTGAGTTCCTTCTGGGTATCAGGCTATGTGCTGGCAATGCAATAGTAAGCAAAAATAGACATGTTCCATATAGTCTTGGAGCTTGTTGTGAAATAGAGGAAAGAGATATTAATCAAATTTATCATAAATTGCAACTATGATAAGAGCAACAAAAGAGGTGCATGATGCCATGTGATTGCATAATGGGAGATTTCACCTAATTAGAGAGGTCAAGGAGGGCTTCTCTGAGGACTCGATGCTTAAACTGACATGTGGAGGAGAAGCAGGAGTTAACTAGGGGAAGAGGAAGTGGAAGAAGGAGCAGCTTGTCCACAGAGCCTTGGCAGAAGGGAGCAAGCAAGTCTGAGGGACTGAAAGAAGACAGGAGCGGCTGGAGTGTGGAGAAGAACGTGGCTCACGGTGAGGCTGGAGGGGGTGGTAACAGCCGTTAGGCAGGATCTTAAAGTGTTTTATCTTTATCTTAAGAGCAATGGGAATTCACTGCAAGTTTTTTAATTAGGTGATTCAAAGAGCAGGATAGAACACATGTAACATGATAAAGTTTCAATTCTAAAAAGACCACTCAGTCTATGGGGGTAGGAATAATCGGAGAAAGGAGAGTGTATACTCATCATCGGGTTAGGGCTTTCCAGGACTTTACAAATGACAGAAGGATAGTAAGAGGAAGACTGGGTTGCTTAATTAGGCTGCCAGAAATTGATAGTGATTATTTGTAGCTCCAAATCTGGTTACAAAGAATTATGGATTCAACATTTATGATGACAATGATTATTAGTCGGCGAGACGAGCTAATCCACATGGCTAAGTCTCCCCTCATGAAGGTCTTTGTAAGTAAGCTCTCTGATTTTGTTTCTGTTTGCTTGCCCACTTGTTTGAATTATTTTTTTTCCAGGTCCTTATTCTTAGGAAGTCAGATATAAAAATAAAAGCAGATTCCCTCCCAGCCCTCTGTCTTTGCACACAAACACACATAATGAAACACATATAAATGTATCGATGCAGACAGCCTATGTATAATATTATGTAAATCGTGTTGGAAGCATAATTTTACAACCTGCTTTTCAAACTCATTTTGTAAGCAAGATATTTCCTTGTCAACGAGACACATAGCAGCTCCACTTTGATGATTGCATAGTAATCTATTGTAAAGAGTGACCAGAATTTATTTAAAAATTTCTCCTTTGATGGACATGTTTGTTGCTTCCAATTTTCTCTATTATACAAGACTAGAATGAATATCCTTGTACATAAATCGTTTTTTTCCTTGTCTGATTATCTCCTTAGGATAAATTTCTACATGAAATTGCTGGTTCACTTGGTATAAACATTTAAAATTTCAATATATTTATGCATTCTATACCCTCTAGTAAGTTTGCAACAATTTAATCTGTATCAGTTTTGGAGATGATGTCCGTTTTACTACATCTTTGTCAAGGCTGGATAAATGTATTTTTATTCAGATTATTATTTTTTGCCTTTTTGATAGGTTATAGATGATATGTTTTTGCTACTTTCATTTGCTTTTTTTTTATTTGCTTTTTTTTTTTAATTGATGTCATTCTTCTCAACAGCTCTATATTACATTTTGGTACATTCATTTTATTTTTAGGAATTCATTTAAAATTATTAAATATTCTTTTTTTTTTTAAACTTTTTTCTTTTTTGTGAGGAAGACCAGCCCTGAGCCAACATCTAATGCCAATCCTCCTCTCTTTTTTGCTGAGGAAGACTGGCCCTGGGCTAACATCCATGCCCATCTTCCTCTACTTTATATGGGGCGCCGCCACAGCATGGCTTAACAAGCGGTGCGTCAGTGCATGCCCAGGATCCGAACTGGCGAACCCCGGGCTGCCGCAGCGGAGCGTACTCACTTAACCGCTTGTGCCACCCTGCCGGCCCCTATTAAATATTCTTAAAATATCTCGGTGCTCAATATAACATGTTCTTTTTTTGTACACTTTGGAGTCATCTTTGTATTCAGGGATAGTATAAGAATTTTGGTGGAACTAGATGAAATTAACATTATAAAGACACATTTTCATTGATGCTGTTATGCAAAGTCCTATTTTTCTCAAAACTAAACCGTTCACAGATTTTTTTCTAATATTTAAAAAAATAGACTTTATTTTTTAGAAGAGTTATAGATTTCAGAAAAATTGTGCAGAAAATACAGAGTTCCCATATACCTACCACCTTCTCTGCTCAGTTTTCCCTATTGTTAATATCTTGCGTTAGTGTGGTACATTTGTTACAATTGATGAACCAATATTGATACATTATTAACTACAGTCTATAGTTTATATTAGGGTTTACTGTTTGTATTTTACATACTATGTGTTTTGGAAAATGTATAATGTCATGTATCTGTCATTACAGTTTCATATGGAATAGTTTTAAGGCCCTAAAAATCCCCTGTGCTCCACTTGTTCCTCTCTTCTCCTTCCCTTACTCCTTGCCTGAACCCCTGGAAGCCATTGGCATCTTTACTGTCTTTATGGTCTTGCCTTTTCTAGGATGTCATATAGTTGGAATTGTACAATATGTAGCCTTTTCAGATTGGCTTCTTTTGCTTAGCAATATGTATTTAAGTTTCCTCCATGTCTTTTTATAGCTTGATAGCTTACTTTTTCTTATTGCTGAATAATATTCCAAACCACAGTTTGTTTGTCCATTCACCTATTGAAGGACATGTTGTTTGTTTCCATAATTTTTAGAAATTATGAATAAACATTTGTGTGCAGGTTTTTGTGTGGACATAGTTTTCAACTCATTTGGATGAGCACAGTTGCTGGATCATATGGTAAAACTATGTTTAGCTTTGTAAGAAGCTGTCAGAATGTCTTCCAAAGTGGCTGTACTATTTTGTTTTCCCACTACCAATAAATGAGAATTCCTGTTGCTCCACGTCCTCACCAGCATTTGGTATTGTCAGTGTTTTGGATTTTAGCCATTCTAATTGGTGTGGAGTGGTATCATGCTGCTTTAATCTGTAATCCCCTAGTGACATATGTTAAGTAAATTTTCATCTGCTTGTCTGCCATCTGTATATCTTCTTTGGTGTGGTATCTGTTAAAATCTTTTTACCATTTTTAAATTGGTTTGTTTGTTTTCATATCATTGACTTTTAAGAGCTCTTTGTATATTTTGGATACAGTCTTTTATCAGATGTGTTTTGCAAATATTTTCTGTGGTTTGTCGTTTCGTGTTTTGCAAATATTTTCTATGGTTTGTCGTTTCTTTATCTTAGTGTCTTTCATAGTGCAGAAGTTTTTAATTTTAATGAAGTCAAATTCATCCATTTTTTCTTTCATGGATAGTGCTTTTGGTGGTGTATCTAAAAAGTTATCACCAAAACCAGGTCATATAAATTTTCTTGTATTTTGTCTTCTGGCAGTTTTATAGTTTTGTGTTTTACATTTAGGTCCATGATCCATTTTGAGATGATTTTTGTGAAAGTTGTAAGAGCTCTGTTTCTATTCATTTTTCTTTTTTGCATGGAAATATCCAATTGTTAACCACCACAGATGTTTTTTTTTTTCCATGCTAGGAGCCCTCAAACATCTCTGTTTTCTTGATACTAGGATATAAATGTGGCTATACATTTAGATGTAGAGCTGAATATTTTGCAACTTCTTTGAGTAGTCTGCTTGAACGTCAATAAAATGACTTCTATTTATTCTAAGAATCTTTAATTTAGGATGAGATCACTGGCAGGAATACTTCCATAATGTCCAATTTTAATAGAACTGGTAAGTTGTTTAGGAACACACAAAAGACCGTTCAGAAATTGATGCAAAAATATAGGTGTGCCTAGAGGAGAAATTCTGTTTCCTAACATCTTCCCTCTCTACCCTGGTCCTTCTTACAGATTCTCATTTTACTCAAGTCTGTGATCCTTGTGTTTGTTGGCTTGCAGTGAACTTCGTTCACTGATGCTGGAGGCAGAGAGTTTTCAGTTAGACGCCCTAGCTCCTGATCCATACTGTTGGAGACCAGCTCTAGTCTCAGTATTAAAATGTGCAGGAATACATCAAAGATACATTTTTTCAATGTCCTCCTTTAACCTTAGAATAAATAACTTGGAAGTATTTCTCTTCGTTCCTAAGCTTTGATATGACTTACAATGGAATAAAAAGACATAAGAGTTTCAATTCTTTTTAACGTTTCTCTTTTAATAGTTCTGTGATTTGATACCATGGTGACAGGCATCAAGGAAATACTTAGAATTAATGATGCTTTCAGTTGTTATAAAAAAAAGAAATGTATTTTTAATTCCTCTAGCTTCTTGGTTAAATTACCATCTTGCATACAAACTCCTTTCTGGCATAAGTGAATTGAACATATCGATTTCAAAAGTTATTTTAATCGTTGTAACACCGTGCTTATTTTTGCCTAATTTTACCAGGTTATTTTAACCCAAATTATAGAAACAAAAAGAGTAAAGCAGATGGCTTAAATATTATAAGTACATCTTATAACACTTTTGGTATTTAGAGAATTGTGTTTGGAATTGCTGAGCTATTTCTTAGTATTTAAATATCTGCTATTTCTTGATTTCTTTTCTTTTGGCCTTAACTGGATTAAAGTTTTAGAGCTTTTTTCACCTTTAACACAGAAAGAAGCAGCCTCTTGAAGTTATTCTGGTGTCCTTTTACAATTCAGTAAAGAAATTGTGTAGATTCTTCGCAGTATTATTTGAAATATTTCTTTTCCATTGCTTTCCTACTGCAATTACAGTAGGTTTCCATTTCATCTCACCTGGACTATTTTTATAATAACTTCTTCATATCCCTGACTTCAGTCTTTTCCTTCACTGTTTTGCCCCACACTCTACACGCTATTTCATCTTCCACAAGCACAACACTGCTCATATTGTTATAGTAACTATTTTGCATTGTGGTGTAGAAAGAGTACGGGATTTGGAATAAATACCATTTACTATCTATGTGATTTTGGACACACTTCTTTAATCTTTCTAGGGTTTTGTGTCCTTAACTATAAAATGGAGTATTATCAGCAAACTCATAAAAGTTTGGTTTACGATTAAATGAAAAGAATGCTTGTTCTCTTAATAATTCTCATCTGCCTAAAGAAAAAAGCCCCAAATTCTTAACTTGACATACAAAATCAACCAAAATTCAGGCTCAGACACCTGTCAACAATTCCATTAACTCACTTATGTATGGCCAACGTTTTAGCCAAAACCCATTCAGAACTCTCCTACCCCATCCTTGGCTTCTTTATTCCTGTACCTCCACCTCTATTTATATTTCTGCTGCCTTCATTCTTTCCTCTACCTTCATCATTTATGGAAATGCTACCAATTCACTGAAGCCAACTGACATGACATCTCCAAATTCCTGATGAAATGTAGCTAGCCTAAAATGACCTTTTTTCTTTCTGATATTTGTAGGGTACTGATTTTAACTTTCTTGTGACACTTAACAGTTACTGCTTTGAGTAATAGGTACTTGTGTAAAGGTCTTTTCTAAGAGATCATAGAGTACTCAACAGTAAGGCCAATGTTATACTCAAGCATGCTTATGGCACTTAGAACTATATCTGACACAAATAAGGTTTTCATTAGCCATTTGTTGAATTATGGTATCATTTACCTTTTTAATATTCATAATTATCCTATTATTTCAGGATTATTTCTCATAGAGATATTTTTTCTCATTAAACTATTAAAAACTTGGCAAAATTTGGTATAATTGTGTTTTTCCTATATTGGCTCAAGAGGACTTAACAGACCATTTCAACAATGCAGAGTGCATATCACTCTGAGTATTTTTATTATCATCATCTAGAAAATTAGCTCAAATTGGCTAACAGCAAAAATTTCCCCTAATACATCAGAGTTTGACAAATCTATTCCCATTAAGGAAAGAATCTGAGGCATTGTTAGTTAATACTTTTTATTTTAAAAATATTTAGGGTATTTCTGACCCCAAACCATCTGAACAGGTGAGGCTCTATTGTATTGCTAAGTGAGTGTCCTTTTGTTCAGAAAAACATGTTAAACAATGTCCCAAATAATGCATAATATCTCATTATATACCATAAGACTAAGAAAGGCTTCTTACCTGTCTAGTGCATTTTCCATATTTTCAGGCAGGTTTTACCTAAACCATTTCTGACAGGAAGACAACTCTTCTAGCGTTAATTATCCCAAGGGAAGATGATTTCATAGCCTCCCTTATAAAATAAGGATCTTCACAAATGAATGTGGTAAATGAACCCTAGAGCTATTGCAGTGACAGATGAAATATGTCAGTGAAAAACTCAAAGTAAATAAGATCAAGGAGGAAAAATCTCACCTTGCTTGAGATCAGGTAAGCATAAGGCATATATGAAGGCTTTTAATGATGCCTCTCAGGAAAGTTCTGCTTTAAGAGAGAGAATGAAGAGATGATAATGAATTGTGATAGAAGGAGAGAGGAAAAGAAAAGAGCATTTGAGAAAACTGAAGAAGAAATATTGGAAATTAAATGGAAAAAAGCTGTATGGAAAGAAATATACCCATAAGTAAATGAAATATAAAAGACTCAGAAGAGCCCCAGATAGGCGGCTTTTCTAGATTGCATCTTTAAGAGAGATTTAACGTCTGTCAGTCTGAAGTTTAAAACACTGTTAGCTTTGCATTTATATTGACTTGTTAATCTTTAAAATTTTTTAAAGCTTCAAATACTAAATTTTTATGAATGCTTTTCTGAAAGGATCCCTCAAGGATTTCTCTGTTTTCACTTTGGTTAGTTTTCCACAAATGAATTAAATATAAGAATTGCCTTTCCATTCTGTTCTCTTGATCTCCTAGCTGTTTGAAAAAGAATACTCAGTTCATTTAATAAAGCAAGCACTTGTTCATTGATCTACCTCTCCAGACTTCTAGAAGATGTAAGGAAAATTAAAACCATCCATTAGTATAGTTGTTGTTTTTCTTCTGGCGGCTTCAATTCTATTTTTCTTTGACTGCATCTAAAATTTTTTAAAGAATTTTATGAAATTGTCCGTAAAAGATAACTGTATGATCCTGGATGGCACTTATAAAATGTGAGTCATATGCAGTAAGTGTGCAAAGCATCACAGGAAGCAGGGCTTTTAACGATATATTTTATCTTTTCTTTGAGGTCAGGTATACATAAAGCAAATAAAAATTTTGTAGTTTCTTAGAGACTTTGGACAGTGTGTTTGAAACAATCTGGATAATTTACTTTTTCATTTTATTTTATTTGTAATTTATATGATCTATATGTTCCTTTTTATGAATAAAATATTTTATTAAATATAAAAGAAAACATTTAGATGTTTGATTGCTGTTAACTTCCATCTACTGAAAAAATTCACTGAAACAGTCCCAGTCCCCTGAATCATAGGGATAAATAGTTTTGCTCCTGAGAAGTGTGTATATGTTTCTGTATGTATGTACGTATCTTCAGTATAATAATCAACCGTGCTTTCAGTCCTGCTGAAATGATGCATTATTCCTTATTTTAAAAAACGTCACGTGTACATCCATACAGGTGGAATAAAAATGTATTATTTTGTTAAGCTGTACTCTCTCAAAAATATTTAGCGGAGAGCTGTATGCAAATTTTTAATAATAAATTTCTTATCTGATCTCAATCTGATCAAGGTTGAATTTATTCAGAATGCTCTATGGTACTAGAAATTTTGTCTAAGCCTAGAGAAATGTAAGTGTTCTACATGAGTTTGAACTTTGAATTAGGTCTCACAAGCAGTGAGATCGAAATAACAAAGTTCAATAAATAAGAAATCAATGACATTTGCATAAAATGAGTTAATTATGTTGAGTGTTTTGAATTTTATATTACTTCAGTACAAGATAATGAACATATAGAGGCAGTTCCATTTATATTTCCTATATATTTTATTTCCTTCTTGGTCTCAGAGGTGTGCTTACTGTCCAGTCTACAAATAAATGATGACTTGGATGATCAATACTTTTTGTAAGTGATATATTCAAAACTTAATTCATTTTATTTCTTTTACAAACTTCATTCTGCCATTAATTTCAATAAAATATCAATAGGATAAGAAATAAATTTGATATGTTAGGGAAAACCTGTTAGTAGAAGAAGTAATAGTATGTTAAAATCTTGCTAAATGTATAAATCTAGGCAGGAAAAAATAAAATAACGAAAACAAGGACTTATGTAAAAAAATTTTGCAGTGCTATTCTATTAATTTATGTGGGGCTTTCAGATTTGTAAAAATTATTTGGACAGTTAAATTTCTCATTTTATTTATTTTTCATTTTTATTGCCATGACATATATTCAGAATAATCTATAAAGCAAAATTATAGACTTTATTTAACTATTGCAGAGCCAACACCTGTGCAGCCACATCCAGGAGAGGAAATAGATCTTTGCCCTCTCAATCACTGTCTGTTCCTTAGCCTCCCAAGTTAATTTTTAAGCTGACTTTAAGGTTACTAATTTAATGTTACTAATTTTTTTGTGTTTCTTTATAGTTTTAACTCCTAACTGTACATCCCTAAACATGTGTAGCGCACCATTTTTTGAAGAAATTGAATCATGCAATAAGCATGGTTTTACGCCTAGCTTCTCCCACCATGATGTTTGGGGTCATTAGTAGCCATGTTGCATGTAGTTGTGTTTTGTTCATTTTCATTGCTTTGTGGTACTGAATGACTATTTTACAATTTTAAAATTGATTCTACTGTTCATGGACATTTGACTTATTTCTAGTTTTTATCTTCATGTCTCTTGAGTGTATACTTAAGTGTGGAACTGCTAGGTATGTGTATCTTTAGCTTTAGTAGATAAAACCAAACTGTTTTCCAAAGTCCTGTAACTGTGCCCTCCCACTAGCCATGTGATATTTTTCCCCATTACTTCACCTCCTTACCAACCTTTGGTATTTGTTAGATTTTTAAATTCTAGCCCCTCTGGCGTGTTCTGGTATCTTAGTGTACTCTTAATTTGCATATCTGCCTAATTAGATTGAGTTCCATTTGGTCATTTGTGAAGTATTCGTTTAAATCTCTTGCATATTTTTCTGTTAGATTATCATTTTTTCCTTCTCTGTTGATTTGTATAATTGATACACACACACACACACACACACACACACACACACACACACACAGAGTATAAAAATCCTGTGTTGGTTGTTTGTTGTAAATATCTTCTCCTAGTGTGGGTTTTATTCTCTTAATGCTGTCTGCTGAAAACATAAATTCTTTATTTCTATGTGGTCCAATTTATCTATCTTTTTCTTCATGGTTAGAACTTATGGTATCCTGTTTCAGAAATCCTTCCCTGCCCTCTCATAAAGATACTTTCCTATATTCTATTCTAGAAGCTTTATTGTTTTGCCTTTTACATTTTTCTCTACAGTTTAGCCAGAATTGATTTTTATGTATTATGTGAAATAGATGTCAAATTTAATTTTATTCCATGTGGATATTCAATTGTCCTAGAATCATTTATTGAAAGAGACTGTCATTTCCCCACTGTATAAAGTGCTAACTTTGTTCAAAATCAATTGTCCGTATATGCATGCATCTGGTAATGAACTCTCCATTTTGTTCCATTTGTTCACATATCTGTCCTTGTGCCAATACCACGTTGTCTTAATAATTGTATTTTTATAATAACTCTGATATGCCATAAAGCAGGTCTTTTTGCCTTGTTATTCCTCAGTAGTGTCTTAGCTATTTTTGGATCTTTGTATTTCCACATTTTAGTATCAACTTGTGAAGTTACACACACACACCACAAAGTTGTGATTTTTATTTGGATTTTATTCAATCCTTGGAGCAATTTGGGGAGAATTAACATCTTAAAATTTTGAGACTTCGAATCCATGAACATATCTTTCCAGTTTCTTAGATCTTCATTTTCTCTCAACAAAATGTTATATATTTTTGTGTGAAGAGGTCTTGCACATCTTTTATGAGATTTAATCCTAGTATTTGATTGGTTTTCCTACTATTGTAAATAGCATGTTTTATGAACTACTATGTATCAATTACCCTTGTAAAACTATGTATCTGGCATTTTTGTAAATCTTTCTAAAATTATTTTATATCAGGGTTAGTAATTCTCACTGTGTATCTAAAGTTAGTACTATAACTATATACTTTGTCATTGCCCTCTGATAATCTATGGATTTTGGTTACCAGCAATAGAAACTGATTTTGGCTAAGTTATGCAAAGGAGAATTTACAAGAAGTATATAGGTGAGATCATAGATTTGTGGGTTTCTGAGGATCTGTTTTGAAAACAGCGGGAACCATGGCAGCCCCAAAGTCCTAGGAGCGTGTATGAGAGTTTGAAAGCATGCTGTCTCTGTGATGGCTTTCCTACACCTGTTCTTGCTTATTTTTGCATCTTTTCCTCAATTGAAATATTCACGGCACAGAGCATTTAATTCACCCAACTTAGATGACTTCCTGACTCTCCTTAGGTAAAGAGAGGGAAAATTTGGTCTTTGGGTTTCTTCAGTAGGAGGCAGTTCCTGAGAATTATCTTTTCACCAGTGCTACACACTGGGAAAGAGAGCAGAATATAATTCCTCAAAAGAAAATTGGATGCTTTTAAGAAGAGGATTTGAACGCTGGAGAGCAAAACCAACAAATAGTCACTCCTCCTTAGAGGAAGATAATAGATGACAGTCTGACACCCATCGGGCAGTTCTCTGTAAAGTTTAGTAGTAAATGCTTTGCTAAATATGGTCATATACTGTAATAGAATTTCTGGATTCACCGTATTTCTCTCCCTCTCTCTCTCTATATATATATTCTACTATTATCTCATATATTATACATGTATAATCTCATTGATTTTAATGTCAGTACATGCTAATTTATAACAAAAAGGTTTAGTGAAGCAAAGATTAGAGAATTAGGAAGTCAAATCTTGGTATAACTATTTACATTTTCTTTCCGTAGAAAGTTGTGTTATTAAATGAACTAAGAGAAATCTATACAATAACTTAATGTCTCCAGGAATTAAAATAAGGTGTGTAATTTTTTTTTTTTTTTTTTTTTGGCAAAGCAATGAAGTTAAGTTAGGGTTGGTATTTAACCCTTTTTCCATTCCCAGAGATCCTCCAACCTCAACCGTGCTATTCACAAAATGAGTAACTTGCTGTGCAGGTGTTTCCAGATGTGTTAGGCTTGTGGAGATTAATTACATTTAGAGTAATGTTCGTATACGTGTAGGACTAAATGCTATAATGCCATGGTAGTCTATTGTATGTCAAAGAGACTTGAGAGATCTTTTAGTTCAATCTCTATTTAAAGAAGGAACTTGGCCTATATTTCTCTGGAATATAATTGCCTAGTATCCATTTGAAAGCTTCCTGGGATGAAGCATTGTACTCTTTGAGACAACCGTCTCTATTATTGGACAATACTAAAGTCACTTTCTACATCAATTCTTTAAGATTCCATGACTCTTCTTACTTTTTATCTACTTTTTTTCCTGAATGTTATTTTTTTCATTCTAAAAAAAATACAGATTCCTTAAAAAAAATCACGCAGGTAGTAGAGAATTGTATGAAATGAAAAGCGAAAGCTTAAAAGCTTCTTATGCGGCTAAAGTAATTCTTCCTCTCTGCTGTTTCCACACACCCAACTTCAGCCTTCTGGAGCAGGAGACTGTGTGTCAATCTATTCTTTCTTCACATGGCAACACTGCTGGTGTTTGAACACAGCTATCATGGCCTCATTAAGTGTTTTTTTTTTCCCTTTCTTACTGTGCCATATATTTTCAGTTGTTGAAATAAATGGTATAGACATCTTTTTAGGTATAGACACCTTTAAAAGAGAAAATAGAATTGTTAAATATGCTTCCATAGTAACATTTTTATGACATTTGTGCAACTTGATTTTATTGCTAAAATTTGGGGGAGTACTGAATAGACTGGCTTGACATTCTGAATTGTGTTTCAGCTGTTACTGAATTTTTACGTGAAACCTCAATATGAATGCCTGTCAGTTAAGATAGATACACAAATGGCATTTTTGTTTTGGACACTGATTCAATAGAAAGAAACATCATTTTGTCATTAAAATGTTATGTGTCTATATTGTTAAAAGTTTTGAAATAATGACACTGGCAATCATAACTCTCCTTTTGATAAAATAAAAGCCAAAGAAAGCATTACTTTAGTTTATAAAATCATTGTATTGAAAGATTTTTAAAGTACCTATGCATTACATGCATCACCTTCTTAATGAATAAAAGTGTCAATTCAAGGTCACATGCATGTAATCCTGTTCCCATGCAAACAATTAATTACAAATATGTGCAACTCTTATAAGTAAGAAAGAAGTTTTTACTGAGAGGACTTAACACAGCAATAGAATGAAGAAAAAAAATTAACTTATGCTCATGACTGTCGTTGAGATATATTTCTTAATATTTTCCCCCTAACGTGTAATTTATAATACATGGATCATAATATAAAACTACTCAGCAGCATGTTTTTTAAACAGTGATGTATATTCCTATTGGTAGATCTGTCCTTTTTTAGAAGAAAGCTGCTTATTATTCCATAGCTTGAGTGTTCTGAAAATTAATTTATCCCTTCCCCTTTTAATGAGTATATAGGTCTTTCAATTATTTATAACAAATAATGTTGCAAAGAACTTCTTTGCAAGTGTATGTGAATATCTCTATAGTAGATCCCTTGAGCTAGAATTACTAGATTGAAAGTATGTGATTTCAGTTTTCCACAGACAATGACAAATTGCTCTTTAATGTGATCTCCACTCACACCAGACATGTTGTTTTGGAGCGCTAGTTTCCTCACGTTCTCTCCAACGTTGAATAATAATCATAATCTTTTTATTCTGGGCAAATCAATTGTCAAAAAAGGATATCGCATTTTAATTTTCAATTTTTTTGTTAAGGAGGTTGTAATTTGGGACCATTTGAATATCTTTTCCTGGCAATATCCTTTCCTTACTTTTAATTGAGTTATTTGTCTTTTTGTTATTTACTTATTGGAACTCTTTTAAAATTAAGGTTGTTAAACTTTGCCTATTTTGTATGATGCAAATATCTTATTCCAGTGTGGTATTTGTTCTTTCACTTTGTTTATGGAGGTACGTTTTACAGGCTTTTTTTCCTATTTTTAATCTGTCTCTCTTTTATAGCTTATGCTTTTCCGTCATGTTAGGGCAGACTTTTCTACTCCAGGATTATAAACTGTTATTCTATATTTCTTTTATTGATAATATTTCTTTTTCAACTGGATGCCAAAATAGAAAAAAAATGCAATATAATAATTGCTAATGTATATTATGGGGTGCTTACTGTGTGGCAGGCAATTTCCTAAATTCTTTACACATACTAATTCATTTAATCTTCAAAAATATCTGATAAGGTAGGTTATTTTCACTTAGTGGATAAGGACACTGAGGCACAGAGAGATTAAGAAACTTACCAGGGGTCACTGAGCAGGAGGTGGTGAGTCAGGAATTAACCCTCTGCAGTCTGCCTCTTGAAGCTGTTCAGTAAACCATAATTTATTGCTCACTAAATCAAATACGTTTTCTTAAGAGCGATATTTGAATATCTCTTGTTTCCAGCACTGTATTGCCGTCTGTGGGGAATATGGTAGAAATTTAAGTGCTTTTCCCTTTTACATGGAATGCAGAACTAAGCAAGTTGTATAGTAACTTGAGAAAGCAAAGGAAAACAAATCAGTAGATCAAGCATCAGAAAGCAAACTGTATTCTTCAGAAATAAGAAGCTCTTGGTGATGATAGTCACAGGTTATATAGCATGAAGGTTTTGGTTTTGGAAGTCCTCCTTATCTCTCTCTGAAACACTAAATCAAAGGGGAGATTTGGAAGAACGGATAGAAATAAAACAAAACCTCTTCGCAAATAAGAGAAAATACAATGACTCAATCTAATGCATCATGTCACCTTAGAGATCATGTGAAACAATCACTTTATTAGCAAAGAAGAGAAAGAGATTCATAGAGGAAAGTGATGTGCAAATGTCACTTAGTAGCAGTTCTGGGACTAGAACTCAGTTTGCTAGCTCCTGAATCAGTACACTTTCCACTGCCTTCAGTTTTTCTGCTGCGTATCCTTTACACTGTAATGGCCTTGATTGAAATAATTTTTAAACTGCTAATTAAGCAATGACCCTACCTTGATATTTTAAGCAACATGTTTATGCTCATATTAAATTGCAAGAAGTGTGTAGCTTCAAGAGAGGGGAAAAAAAAAAAAAAACGAACCTTGACCTTTTAAAGTCCTTCTTCTATGGATTTGGTAGAAATTTCCAACTCAGTTTCATCTTCTATATTTAGAAACTTTAATAGCATTCAAGATTACCATAAGAAAACATTTCTGGCAGTATTTCTTTTCCTTCACATGTTGTTTTTTACTATAGTTTAAATAGAAAAAAAAAAAATCCCAAACAAGTAGAACAGTGAAATCCAGAACATCTAATTAAAGAATATGTATATGAATAGAGAGGATCTTGACTATTATGGCAGACATAGTTATTCCTTAACTTTCATATTTCCTTTTGTTTTGATGATTCCAGAGGATAGCATTTATTCAAACAGAAAGTACAATGTACAAAATAGAGTAACTACTTAAAAGTATATGGGGGAGGGAGGAGGGGGAAAGGGATAATTCGGCACATGTGTGTGGTGATGGGTTGTAATTAGTATTTTGGTGGTGAACATGATGTAATCTATGGAGAAATAGAAGTATAATGATGTACACCTGAAATTTATACAATGTTATAAACCAGTGTTACTGCAATAAACAAAAAATTAAAAAAAAAAGAAGTATATACACAAGCTCATTATTTTTTTTCCCCTCAATTTTGGGTAAGTTACAGAATGGTGACCATTACATGTGGTGCTCCCACTCACATCCTCTTAAGGATATATCTAATTCTCGTGATTCCTTTGAGCAGAATTTCTCATGGACTTTAACTTAATATTCTTTGTTCCCTTTTGTTGGGGAATTAGATTTAGGAGGGGAATCCTCTGCTGTTAAATAGTGTTGTTAACTGACCCCTACTCAGTTCAAAACATTCTTGTAATACACTTCAGCTGTTTGGTCTTGAGTACTGAGAGCAAATGTAGTAGTTTTATGGAATTACCTGAGCTTTGGATTAACCTTAATCAAGAGAAGAAGAATGCTTCATTCATTCATTCAAATATTTGTTCCCCTTTCTCTGTGTTAGTGGTCTGGTAATAATGGAGGAAAGTGGAGAGAAGGAGAAAAGGGTAGACTAGTGAAGCAAGGACAAAGCCTGGATCCAGAACATCGTCTCTGGAGTCAGGTTGCTAGAGTCCCACCACTTTACTAGTGTGACATTTGTTGAATTATTTAACTGCTTTTTTTTTCACTTTCTTCATCTTTAAAAGGGGGACAAAATGATGTGGTAGAGGAGAGAGATGGGTTAATTCATGTAACGTACATGTTAACTCTTTTTATGTCTTTGTTTCGAAGTTTTTTTTGTTTTAACGTCTCTTTTGCAATAATTGCCTTTAAATTGAGTTTTGTGAAAAATCGTATGACATCTTACCAAGGAAATTTGTCTAAAAAGTAATACTTAATAATTTTATACTGTTTAGAGTTTTCAAAATATTGTTCTAAATATGGAATTATTGTCTTATGACAATTTTATGTCGTAACCATCATGGTCATTAATATCCTCATACACACTAAACCACTTATTCCAAGTTACACAGACAGCAAGTAGCTGAGACAGAAATGAAATATGGATCATATAAATTCTAGTACATTGCTCTTTTCATTTGATGCTACCTTGCCCAGGATCTAGCCACCTGATAGGAGGTAGAGAAATGGGGATTTAGGAACATGTTAAGAGATCTATAGATAGGAGCAATTACTCTTTTATAATTGTCAACTAATAATGCTTAGTCTTTCCTTTCTTTTTATTTGCCTGCAAAGAAGAAACGATGCAAAGAAATGTAGAGAGAGAGACTACATCCGTCCCTCTTAACTCACAGCAAACTGCTTGGGATTTTTAGGATCTTAATAAATTTTAGATAAAGTAGGTAAAAGATTAAAGTTAAGTAAGAGGCAATAAAAAAGACTTTTGATGCAAAGTTAAACACTCTTAAGCTGTAGTCAAAATCTGAAACTTATGAAAGATTCAGAGTAAGTGAGAAGGATGTATAATACTCAAGCATGAGGGGCAAAGCCAGGATGCGATGAAGAATTTCTGTATTCTGTATCTATATATAGGGCTGAGTGTGTGTGTGCATTTGTTTGTGTAATTATATTCTATGTTTGAATAGTGATTATTTTGCAAATGATTGTTGAAGATAATACTTAGGTTTTGTATTTATTTAAATTTTGCTATATTGTATTGATTATTTTCTATACATCTGTGAATTTTTTTAATGATTATATGTAACTCTTTCAGCAGCTTTATTCATTTATTGAACTTTTTTCTTTCAGTTTTATTGAAATATAATTGACATGCTGCACTGTATAAGTTTAAGGGGTACAGCATAATGACTTGACTTACATATATGGAGAAATGATTACCACAGTAAGTTTAGTTAACGTCCATCGTCTCATATAGATATAAGAAAAAAAGAGAAAAAGTTGTTTTTTTCTTGTGATGAGAACTTTTAGGATTTATTTTCTTAGCAGCTTTCAAATATACCATACAGTAGTGTTAACTATAGTCATCATGCTGTACATACCATTCCCAGTACTTTTTATCTTATAATGGAAATTTGTACCTTTTGACCACCTTCATCCAGTTCCCCTACCCGCTACTCCCCACCTCTGGTAACCATAAATATGATCTTTTTCTGAGGTAGTGATTTCTTTTTTTTTAGATTCCACATATAAGTGAGATTATATAGTATTTGTCTTTCTCTGTCCAACTTATTTCACTCAGCATAATGCCCTCAAGGTCCATTCATGTTGTTGCAAATGGCAGGATTTTCTTCTTTTTTATAGCTGAATAGTATTCCATTGTAGATATAGATACTACATTTTCTTTATCCATTTTTCTGTTGATGAACACTTAGGTTATTTCCATGTCTTAGATTGTTTCCATGTCTTGGCTATTGTAAATAATGCTGCAGTGAACATGAATGTTCAGATATCTCTTGGACATTTCCTTTGGCTGTATACCCAGAAGTGGAATTGCTGGATCATATGATAGTTCTATTTTTAATTGTTTGAAGAACTTCCATACTGGTTTCCATAGTGGCTGCACCAATTTAACGTTCCTACCAATAGTGCCCCAAGGTTCCTTTTACTTCACATTCTCAGCAGCATTTCTTATCTTTTGGGATTTTATTTTGATGATAGCTATTCTAACAGGCTTGAGGTGATATCTCATTGTGGTTTTGATTTGCATTTCCCTGATGATTAGTGGTGTTGAGCACCTTTTAATGTACCTGTTAGCTATTTAAATATCTTCTTTGGAAAAGTATATATTCAAGTCCTTGCCCATTTTTGAATTGGATTGTTTTTCTGCTTTTGAGTTGTATGAGTTCTTTATATATTTTGGATATTAATCCTTTAATAGATATATGATTTGCAAATATTTTATCTCCATTTATTGAACATTTTAAATAACTACACTGCACCATATGGAATGTAAAGATGAATAAATCACATCTTAGTTGGAGATTAACATTATCGAATGGAGAAGTATGCTAATCTGGATTTCTCAATTGATTGTGTCCATGCCCTCAGTACGCAGACCAAATAATTTTCACTAAGATGCTGGACTGTAATTTATTCTAGTTATGTAAGTGCTCTGTTTGTGTAAAAGTCATATTTTGACAACTCTAGCAGTCATAACAAATTCACTAAAAAGTAAATGAAAGCAATTTCTTAATGGAAAACATACTGCAAAGTCCATATAGGATTGTAGCAGGATTAGAACCACCCATAATGGCAGAGAATATTTTTAAAATTATGTGTAAAGTTACGTTGCCTAATTTAGTAAATCTGACATCACAAAATATTGACAGCAGGGATTAGAGTAACTAAAAGCTGAAACACTGTATCATGGTTCCTAATGAGGAAGAAGACACAAGAAGCAACATGCCCAGCAATAAAGCAAATGTCTTCATTGATCTCGCTAATTCTTGAAGGCATGACCTTATAACTGCATAGTTTAGTAATCAATATTTCTGATGACTATGTTATCAAGAGAGAGGATAAATTATATTTTGTTATTCCCTACTTTAAAAGACAGAGGAAAGTGTATATGTTTTAATAATTTTCTCAACAATAATTAGTAATTTTAAAAATAACATTTTGTTGAATAAAGAGGTAAACTTTAATTATCTGGAAATAGAATTTTCATCATAAGTGGCACTTACTGAATTTTTCTCAATTAACTCAATTTTTCATAGAGTTTTCTATTCCAGTTTTTAGTTTTAATAAAACAATTGTACAAAATAAAGTGTCAAGGCAGCTAAAACTATTTTATTATTTACTACCTACTTCCTAATTATTATACTTTTATTGATTTTCCTAAAATCATATCAACTTTTAAAAAAGAATAGCATTTCATGGCTATTATTTTTCACTCTTTCTGCCTTCCAGAGCACGTGGAATACATACTTACTGTATCATCTTTGTTGTATGCAAAGTCTTTCCTAAATGTTTTGCAAAGCCACTGCCCTCATGGAGTTTATAATATATCTATGATACTGTAAGGATGTGCTAAATAAAGCAACAAAGCATCGTGCTTACAAGTAATGTAACCTTAGACAACTTATTTAGCATCCCTGTCCCTTATTTTCCCCATTTGTAAGATAGGGGTAATAACAGTACTGACTCAGCAGGGTTTTATGACACTCACATGAAATAATTTGCACTAAATGCTTAGAAGAAGTGGCACATGCTAAGTGCTCAATAAATTAATAAAATAAGAGTGTACTCTATGGGTTCAGAAGAAGGATATTACATCTATCTTATTTAGGCTTCATGAAAAGTATAGTATCTCAGGTGGACCTTAAAGATGTGATGACAAGTAGAGAAAGCAAGGCTCTGGAAGAGGAGTCTGTTTCAGATGGAGAGAGGCTCCATCTGTGTCATATTTAGGGAAGAGTCATCCAGTTTCACTGGTATGAAAAGTAAGCATGAAGGAATAGAATCAAACTGGCTGAAAATGTTATGTTGGGGCCAGGGAGTGGGAGGGCTGCTAGGCCAATCTAAGAAGTTTTTACTTAATTTAAAAATTACAAAAAAACAGATATGATTGAGCCTGGAAGCTGATATGATAAAAATTTTATATTAGAAAATTAATATATTTAGTTTGTTTTAAAAAATAGATTGAAAGAAGGGAGATATGTTGTATGCTATTGAAAAAAAAAAAAAAACCCAAGTAAACAAAGAAGTAGATTGGTGATAATAAGAATGGGAAAGGGGGAATTATGGATGGATGTTAGAAAATTAACTTTAGTTTGGGTTGAATATCTACTAGATTTTTTTTTAATATTGGTGGCAGGGTGAGCAATAAAAATGCTTGGAATAATCCAAAGCAAATTTTCCAACATGGAAAATTTATATGTGTTTTATATAACTGGGGCTGGAATAGCTGTGTTTCAGTACACAACTAAAGCACTGGATAAAATAGTTTAAACAACTGGTTTTAAACATTGGGCAATGGGAAATACAAGACCGTGATCACAAAGAGAAGAGAAAAACTGAGGAGAGCCCTATGATCACCTTGGCTTTTCCCCTGAAAACATTTTCCTAACTGTGATGCAAGGAGGAAGAGCCAAGACAGAGTGCAGGGGTCTCTCTGAGTTGAGGTGACAGAAATAGAATTTGAGGAGGTCCAGATTGCCAGATTTTGCAAGGCAGGAGGAAACTGTGGAGAAAAAAAGCTGCAGAACTCTGAAAAGTGGTATCATTGAGGCTGTCATTGCATACCAAGCCAGCCAGATGTAGAGGGAAATCCCACGAGGCTATTAGGGACTGAATAGGGAGCTATAATATGATCAGTTTTCAGACATCACACAAGGCTAGGGAATATTTGAATTCCAACAGACTAGAGTAGGGAGAGCTGTTTGAATACCTGAGACATTCATAAGAGACCCCATAATGGTCATGTTTTAGAAATAGATGTAAATTTAGCTCAGAATAAAGGCTACACTAGACCTATCCTCCCCCCACCAAAACCCTAAAAGCCTCAAAAGGAACAGACAGACATAACTCCCTGTCAGAAGAAAAGTCTAATAAAATGTAGTACTCAGTAACATAACATTCACAATGTCCAGAAACAAACAAACAAAAACATTACTAGATATGCAAAGAAAAATGCAACCCTAATCTCCTTAGGAAAAAAATCTGATAATAGAAACTAATGTAGAAATTACAGAGATGATGAAAATAGTGGAAAGTGACTTAAGTCACTTGTTATGAACATGCTTAGGATTTAAATAGAAACATGAACATGATAACAATAGAAATGGAAGATATTAAAGAGAATTAAATGGAACTCTTACAGCTGAAGTATAAAAGATCTGAAATGAAAATTCAATAGATTGGATTAATAGCAGTTAGTCTGATTACTTTCTGGTCTCTTTATTAGTGAATTTCCTGTCCCTGTCAATCAAGAAAGCCATGCCTTTTCCTAACCATCATCACATATATCACATACTCAACCATAAGTCAGCATTTCAGTGCTTCAGAGGTAGTACAGAGCTCAAACACGTCATTGATAAATGTGTATAATGTCAGTGTAAGCTGAAAAGTCTGTTCAGTAGGTCTAACAGACCTTCATTTAGTAAGCTGACTTCATTTTCATGAATCCTGGGCTGCATCCAGGGTAGTGGTCTAGGGTAAGTGAGCAAAAGCTTCAGGGTTCATGGAATGGGAAGAGGGTGCCTGTGTCCCTAGTGGTGACCAGGCGAGAAGTTTTCTAGATACCCTGGCCCATTTTCTTCCTTTCAACTATTTATTACCAAAAAAGAGAAATACATAAACTATTTCATTTTTTCTTCTTTTTAGACTATGCCTGTATAGGAAGAGATGGATTGAGTATGAATGTTGACTGAATAAATCAAAACTAAAATGTTTAATAAAGAATAAATGATTATTTTCAGCTCAAATAGCTATAACTGATGCCATCTCTCTGTACACAGTAGTGTTCTAGGCAGAGAAATAACAGTTACTCAAAGTTCCGGTTCATGATTTCAAGGATCTTATGATCTCTTTGTCCTATTGTAGCATATTGATACTTTACATTAACAATATTTCCTGGATTGTTACATTGTTAAAGTAATAAAACCTCATTTTTTATACCACCCAATCCAAAGGAAATATTATGTGGGACTTCAATGTATAAAATTAAAGAAAAAAGGTGAGTGGGAAGTGGTGTGAGCCTGAAGCCCTTCAAATTCAGAACTCAGTGTTTTACTCATTTCTGAAATCTTCCACAGAGGTCTTGGCTTCCTACTGAGATCCCCAGACCTCCTTGGAACCTTATGGTCCCTGAGCAGACAATTTGAAAATCAATGACAAAGATAATTTTGCAGGAATCAACATTATTTTTTTCTGAAGAAACATAGCCAAAAAAATGTGGAAATCTAACTTGGTTTTGATACTAACTAAATGGGTTTGTTTGGGTACTTTTAATGTATAAAAATCCATTTTTTAATAACTAAAAATTGAACTCATTTCAGTCCTGTAGTGAATATCAGATCATCTAATGCATAATGTTATCTTCAGAACATCATTTATTCATGCATGCCACAGTTATTTACTGACAGCCAGGAGCAGTTCTAAGTGCTGAGGATAAAACAGTGAATGAGATAAAATGTATGTCCTTATTAAATTTGCATTCTAGGGAAGGAGACAAAAAAATCAACCAATTTAAAAGGTTGATATGTAAATTATGTCAGGTAGTTATAAGTATATGAGGACAAAGCACAGTAAAGGACTAGAATAAATGGAGGAAAATTCTTTTTCAGATAGGGGATCACGGAAACTGAGAAGCTATATTTGGATGGAGATCTAAATGCAATTGAGATACTGACTGAATCAAAATTTACCCTGCGAGTGTTCCAGGCAGCCAACATGGAGGTTGTTGGTCAATGTGATAATGGTTGCATTCAGGTAATGAGAACAGAAGTCTGATTGCAGTGGATCGGAAGATAGGAGGAGAGATGAGGAAGAGAGTAGGTATTGACAGCTCTTTCAAGGACTTTGGCTGAATTAGGGCAGAAAATCAATATTTGTTAAATAAATGGTGGAAAGGATGATCTAGTTTTCCTGATTCATTATAATGCCATTTTACATTGATGGCATTTCATAGATTAGTGGCTATGAAATTTTTTCTAAACAACAAAACTTTTTATTTATTTTGCCAAAGTACATCTTTGGTGGAGCCATCATCCGTAAGCAGATATCCTTAGAACGGCACTAAATAACCCCATGAAGTTGTTAGGTTGCATATCACCAGATGATGTTATACTGTAATATTTATTGAGGATCTACGATTGCAAATGCTGCGCTAGAAGCTCTAGTATTTATGTTTATCTATAAAAGCATACATACACTGACCTTACCTTATGATCCACTTATTCTAGGAATAAATGAAAACATATGGGTGCAAAAAGAAAATGAACACATAGCAGTCTATGAATATTCTGCCAAACTGGTTTGTTTTATTTTGTTTGTTTTTGTTTTAGTCTAAATAATGGAACAACATCTGCCTGGGGTGATCAGAAGGCGTTGGACTATAAGATATCAGATGATGCCTAGGATTTTGGTAGCTGAGAAGATATTGGGTAAATGGTATGGTGCAGAGAAAGAATTTTAACAAGGGTCAGAGGGTAATGCATAGGCAAGAAAGTATGTGACATTTTCAAGGCATGGTAAATGATCTGCTTTGATACCTGCAGAAGAGAAAGAACACTAAAAGAGAATTCAAATGTAAGTCCTTTTTATGCCCTAAAATTATCTCTATAAACTTGCAAAATCCATCTCTAGTATTCTTATTTTTCTAATGAAGGAATTGAGGTGAAAAAATTGTATAACTTTAAGTGGTGGATAGAATCAGCATTCCAAAGCATATCTCCCTGGCTCTGCAGTGTCTTTTCTACTGGACTTTACTGTCTCTTAGATAAACCCAGAAAGAATGATTGGACCCAGGTTTTGGTGGCCCATCAATGCTGAGTTAAAGAATTTCAACTTCATTTATTAAATAATAAATAAATAATAATATTAAATAATATTGAAGGCTTTTTGAATAGGCATTAGTACAATTAGAATTGTACTTTGGAAAATTAATCAGGTGGCCGAGTCTAGAACTGATTGGTATGGAGAAATCAGGACGGAACACACCAAGCATAAGTCAAATGTCGTGATGTAAGTGACAGGTATTAAGGAGGTGGCAGCCATGGAGGTGTGCCACTCAGCTCTCCCTCAGAAAAAACCTGCTGATCAGCTGCAAGTTGCATAATTAGTGGACAGCTTCCAGCTGTTAGTGCTTTCAGGCTCCACTTTGATTTTTGAACTAAGGCCATGCCTTTTCCTGGGCAGCTTTCTACCAATGACTGAGCAGGGCTTCTAGAGCCTGGTCACTTCTGACTGCTGTGGGACTTCTGTAATGGGAAGTCCTTGCTCCCACTAGTTTAGCCAACACTTTGTCAGATCTTTACTGTGGTTTGAGGTTCTCCCTGCTGAATTCTGTTTCTCCCCTCCCTCCATCTCCTTTCCTTAAACATTTTTCAGATCTGTATCATAATCTGACAGTTTCCACACCCAATCCTCCTTCTTCCCCTTTTTATCTTCCACAGATATTATCTCAACAAATCTCATTTGCTCCTAACTCCTCTCAAAAATGTTTGTCCTATGAAAATTAAAGTGTGAAAATCAAAAAGTGAAGACCGATGTTAGAGCTGTTGTTGAATAATGATAATGATGAAGATTATGATGCTCTTAATAGTAAAACTGACTTTAGCTTCACTCGTTTTTCTTTAGTCTCAGCCAGAAATACGGTTCATAAATGTGCAGTTTCTGTTTTTTTAAAGAGAAATTTTATTTATTTATTTATTTATTTAATTTTTTGTGAGAAAGATCAGCCCTGAGCTAACATCCATGCCAATCCTCCTCTTTTTGCTGAGGAAGACCGGCCCTGAGCTAACATCTATTGCCAATCCTCCTCTTTTTTTTCTTCCCCCAAAGGCCCAGTAGATAGTTGTATGTCATAGTTGCACATCCTTCTAGTTGCTGTATGTGGGATGCGGCCTCAGCATGGCCAGAGAAGCGATGCGTCAGTGCGCGCCCAGGATCTGAACCCGGGCCACCAGTAGCAGAGCGCACACTTAACCGCTAAGCCACGGGGCCGGCCCAATGTGCAGTTTCTAGAACTGACAGTGTATCCAAAGAAGTGGAATCCAAGAAAGAGAGAAAAAGCCAGTAAAAAAGGAGGCTGAAGGATGGTAAGAGGAAAACTGTGCCAACAGAGAGAAGAGAGTTTCAGTGAGGAGGAGGGAATCAATACCATAAATGCTGCCAAGCTGTCAAGGAGGGTGAACACTGCAAAATGTCATGTTACGTGTTTTTTTGGTTTCTGACATGTGACATTGCTCTTAAATGTGAGCATAAATGGCTGTAAGCAACAAGGACCAAGAGGGGTCACTAATCTCCTAGAACCGTGAGTCTATAGAACTTGATGATGTCAAAAATCCTGAGGAAATACCACTTCTCCTCTGAAGCAATAGGTATATCTTTTCTTATAGGTATTTTTGACAAGGAATTAATATAAGAATCGTAACCAATTGTAGTTAAGACACAGATATTCGTTATTAGAAAATACCATTGATCACAAGAATAGAAACTTTTAAGATACACACACACACTTAGTTTGCATTTGTCTTTGTGATTCTGGCTAGAATTGAAATGAATTGCATTCATTTTCCACCATAGTTTGCATTCATTTTCCACCCTGGTTAAAGCAAATGGAATTGAACATAATATCTCCTTACGTTAGTTTACACCTGTATTTTCTAGTGTGGCTTTCAGATTGGTGTTAAATATACCATTTGCATTATTGCAGTTATTTAAAACTATGTTAAGAAAGAGGAGGTAGAAAAATAGGGTTTTAAATAGTGGCTTTACTTGTCTAATATTTAGCCCAATTAGCTGTGCCATTTTCTTTGGTGATTTTTACACCTGACCTACAGTCTTTACCATGCAAAGTCGTGTGCTCTTTTTTGTGTAATACAATCATTTTAATTATGGTCTTAACTCTGTCCTTCTATGTTATTTGAAGCCAGACATACTGATTAGGAAGGAATAGTGTATTTCCAAGTAGAATTGGTCTGTAATTCCTCTACCTGCTGTGTATATTCCGAGAACAGTTCTCCAACTGTGATATTTATATTACATTATTTATCATGAAGGAAATTTGCCGACTTATTTCCAGTGAAAGGCCAAGATTATGCCCTATGGGGATAATAATGGCATTTTTTTTTTCTTGGCCTAAAAGTATTAATGTAATTATTTCTTTAATGGTACCAGGAGAAACATGTGGCTGCCTACATTACCATTAGCATGATTCTGGTTTATACATATAATATTAAGATATATTTAAAACCACTTTTAAAATCTTCTAGTTGAAAAGTTTTATATAAAGTTCTTTTGTTGATCATAAATGTTAGAGTGTTTATAATGCTGACATATTTTTATCCAATATAATTTTTTTTATTAATTCTACTAAGGACATATACAAAAATTGTAAGGTAAAACACCTTACTTACTAATGATTTATTGGGGTCTAGTGCTAACTAAGCATGTTTAGTTGAAAAAGCTCAGGAGTACTGCATTAAAAAGTGGGGAATTGATAGGAGCAAGCAGAAGGATTTCTCCATAGAACTGCTGTTCTAGGATCAAATATTGAGGATGGAGGTTGGAAGGTCTCCATTGACCGGTAGCTTTCTGCTTTTGGTGTCTTCAGGAGTGCATCCTGATCCTAGTGCTTTAGTTGCTGCTGATTAGCACTGAGAAAAAGCTGAGTCACTTGCCATCCTTTCTGCTTTATGCAGCCATTTTTACTATTGAAGAACTGGCCTGCACCATGTGTGATCCAAAGCCTTTGTCCAACCATGATTGTCATGGACTTTCACCAGAGAAGTTTAGATGGCCCTTTCATTCATTAGATGTGCCTAATACTAATGTTACCATGTTCCATAAGGTTTGTTGAAGCTTTGAAATAATGTGAAGAATTGCTCATTTCTACTGGGTGGTATGACATTCACTTTAAGAAAGGCTAAAATTATATCCTTATTCACAGCATCTGAGCAGCAGCCTCCACTTTGACATTCCCAACCATGACATGACAATATTTGATGTTGTGGGCCGTAGAATCCAAGATAATGTGTCTTGGAGGATCTAACTCTGAGGAACCCTAACAAGCTCTTTGGTACTCCCCATTTCCTGCTGAGCTCAAGAGAAATTCAGTCCAGGTCTTAGTAGTCTTGTCCTCTCCTTCCATATATATATTTCACTTTTTGTGTTCATGGGCTTATAAAACCAAGGTTATAATCCCAATCCCTATTACAAAACAGGAAGAAGTCTACTGCTTTTAACTAAAAGGATCTGTATTTTATAAGGAAGAGCACAGCTTTATCAACGAGTCCCAGATGGTGGTGACATGGGGAACTAAGGAAAGCTGGCCAGCATTAAAGGTTTCTGTTTGTACCACTGATACATAGTTATCTGGATTCCAATACCTAGTTTCTTTTGTGTGGCCAAGAGGTGGGGTGACATTTGTACCTGTATACGTTTTTGGTTTAAGTCAGTTTCATTCATTCTCTAGAACTTAGTCTGTTGCTAAAAATGACCTCTGGCCACTTTTTCATTAATAGTTCAATCATGTGATATAGTTGCTCCAGTTAATTAACCAGCCACCAGAAGGAGGCTGGAGAAATCAGTTAGTGGCTGAACTTCAGATATAGAGAAAGATTGTGACTGGTTGAATTTGTTCTTTGATTAGCACCTCAGGGAGGCATGGGAGGTGGAATTTAAAATATCTACAGAATGATGGGTGTAGGGATATAAACTATGCCAACTTTTGTAATTTGCTGCAATGTCTCCCCAACAAATACCTTTGGAATGAGGACGAGAGCCTCTGGTTACAGGAATCAATTAAGAAACAGGGTAGAGGGGGCCGGCCCCTGGCGCAAGCGGTTAAGTGCGCGTGCTCCGCTGCTGTGAACGGTTCAGATCCCAGGCGCGCACCAACACACTGCTTGGCAAGCCATGCTGTGGTGGCGTCCCATATAAAGTGGAGGAAGATGGGCATGGATGTTAGCCTAGCGCCGGTCTTCCTCAGCGAAAACAAAGAGGAGGATTGGCAGATGTTAGCACAGGGCTGATCTCCTCACACACACACAAAAAAAGGAAACAGGGTAGAATGATCTTGCAATCCTAAGGTCATTTTGACAAAGCCAAGTCTTTGAGGTATGTAAATGTGTATACAATCTTTTGAAAAAGAGCTTGCAAACTACTGTAGAATTCTCAAGTGGGGTCCTATTGAGATGTGAATCTGCTCAGCTGTCCAAATGCAGGTTCCCCTAATGTTCATACCATTCCTTTAATAAGGTAGCTGCTAGTTAATGTTAAAGCATAGCCACATAGATTATGAACTCCTCAACTAGATTGACGTCTCTGCTAGTAGGATATAAGCATCTCAAATTTTTCTTATATTTCTTTCATTGTCTTTCCCTTGGCTTCCAGAATTCAGCCTTTTTTTATTACATTTTTAGAATTTCATTTGTGATACACGACTGCTAAAACATATATTTTGTTTCTCATCTAGATAATGTGTAAATCAGTTTTAATTTAAGTTAACACATACTATGTGTCCTCCCCAGTGCTCTGCTTAGTAGAGAATCTTCTACCCAAGGATACAGTCTAGTTGAGGTGATAAGAAAGAAACAGATGACAAAAACAAAAAACACACAAACAAAAACACATGACACCTTCTTAACCAGAGGAGAGTATACCTAACATTTGGGGCATAAAAGATGATGTAAACTTGATCAACATGTACACTAAATATATAACATTTTTTATTTTTTTTCACGGTAAATCACACTGATCCTGAGAATGCTAGGTCTCTACAGCACTTAATTCAATGTTTTGCGAATACTATATGGTAAATTAGGGGTATGTAAAAAGTCATTTATATAGCTAGGACCAATGGTATATTTTTGTTTAAACTATCCATGTTCATTGAATATACCTTTAGAATTTATCACTTGATTGTCAGTTCTCTGTTTTACTTTGTATAAGTCTACCTGGAGAGGACTTTTGAAACCATTTCCTTAGTGCATTTTATTTCAATCTGCAAAGAACATGTTTAAGAAAATTGCCAATTTTCTTTACTATGTTTAATCTATCTGATATTCATTCTTCTATATTTATTATTCATGAAAATTGCTTAAATCAAAAAATAGATGATTTTGAATGTTAAAGATAATTCCTATGATACATTAAACATTAAAGGCTAATTTACTGTTTTTAGTACTTAATAAAATATTCTCAAACTAAATATTGGGTTACTGGAAATGAGAAAAAATAGGTCCTAGAAATACCTAATAAAGAAAGTAAAAGCTGTCTAAACTATCCAGGCTTGAAAAACACGCTGATGTAGTTCAATTATAGTATGTCCGAAAAGATATAGGAAAGATAGTGAAGTTGTCTCTTGGGACTTATTGAAAGAAACAAGGAAGAAGAGAATAATAGGAGCTGAAGTTTAAGCTTAATAAACAGTGAGGAGGGGACAGATTCGAATACTTTCTTCCCTGCTATCTATAGAAATGAATGTTGCTAATAGCATTGTTTCTCAAACTGCAGCCCATACAGCACCCTCCTTTCACATATTTGTGGGAATTCCTTAACGTTAAAATTCTCTGGTTTTAATACAATGATAATCTTTGGAAAATTACTACAAGCGTATTCTGAATCTGCTTGGCCATTATGTCAGAATTCCAGATTCCATGCCTCTATTTGCATTTGTTTTTAGGTCTGTATTGTACAGTATTGTATGTCTGCTTTAATTTTGTAGCCAATAACAGGAGAGAAAGAGATTTAAGGTGCAAAAGATGTATGTGAACCAAAAACCAAGTCCTGATAGTGTCATGGGATTCTGTGTAACTGACGATTCCAGTGTACTTTGAATAAAGAAAATTAGAACTAGTTCAGTAGTCCTCACCTAGGCATACTGAATTCAGAAGACCCTGTAATGTGGTGGCCAGTTCATTTTCAGGTAGTAAGCATTGATTTAGTTCAGTTCAGATTTGTTACTTTATATTAATGTGAATATTAACATTTTATTGCTTTATAATATAAACTGTATTTGTGTTTTGTATGTTTTGATTTAATAGTTGCTAAAGACCTAAAAGCTTAATGAATCTATACCTCATTTCATATTGTAGATTTTAAATTTTATTTTAAGATATTATTTACATATAGTAAAATCCATGGCTCTTGTATATACAGTTTAATAGGTCCTGACAAATACATACATTTATATGATATACATCCCTATCAAATTATGGAACGTATCACACCGGAAAATTCCATCCTGCCTTTTCCAGTCGAGCCTCCTTCCCCAAGGCAAGCACTCTTCTGATTTTTATTACTGTAGATTAGTTTTGCCTGTTCTTGGATTTCTTATAATGGGATTATGTAGTATGTGCTCTTGTATGTCTGTCTTCTTTTGCTCAGCAGATTCATCCATGTTGCTGCATTATCAGTAGTTTAGTTCTTTTTTTTGTAAGACAAATTTTTTAGATCAGTTTTAGGTTCACGGCAAAATTGAGGGGGAGGTACAAAGATTTTCCATAAACCCCCTGCCCCCACTCCTGCATAGTCTCCCCTATTATCAACATCCTCCACCAGAGTGATACATTTGATACAGTTGGTAAATGTACATTGTCACATCATTATCACCCAAAGCCCATAGTTTACATTATGGTTCACCCTTGGTCTTGTACATTCTATGGGTTTGGACAAATGTACAATGGCATGTATCCATCATTAGGGTATTATACAGAGTATTTTCACTGCCCTGAAAATCCTCTGTGCTCCCCCTGTTCATCCTCGCCCCACCCAACTCCTGGTAACCACTGATCTTTTTACTGTCTCCATAGTTTTGCTTTTTCTAGAATGTCATATAGTTGAAATAATACAGTATGTAGCCTTTTCATATTAGCTTCTTTAACTTAGTAATATGCATTTAAGTTTCCTCCATGTCTTTTCATAGCTTGATAGCTCATTTCTATTTAGCACTGAATAATATTCCATTGCCTGGATTTAACCCAGTTTATTTTTCCATTCATCTAATGAAGGACATCTTGGTTGCTTCCAAGTTTTGGCAATTATGAATAAAGCTGCTGTAAACGTCTGTCTGCAGGTTTTTGTGTGGACATAAGTTTTCAACTCCTTTGGGTAAATACCGAGGAGCACAATTGCTGGATCACATGGTAAGTGTATGTTTAGTTTTGTAAGAAATATCAAACTATCTTACCAAGTGATTGTACCATTTTGCATTTCCACCAGCAATGAATGAGAGTTTCTGTTGCTATATATCCTTTTGAGCATTTGGTGTTGTCAGTATTCTGAATTTTGGCTATCTTAATAGGTGAATAGTGATATCTCAAGGTTGTTTTAATTTGTATTTCCCTGATGACATATGATGTGGGGCATCTTTTCATATGCTTATTTGCCATCTGTATATCTTCTTTGGTGAGATGTCTGTTAAGGTCGTTGGCTCATTTTTTAATTGGGTTGTTTGTTTTCTTATTGTTGAGTTTTCAGAGTTCTTTGAATATTTTTGATGAGTCCTTTATCAGATGTGTCTTTTGCAAATATTTTATCCTAGTCTGTTGCTTTTCTCATTCTCTTGACATTGTCTTTCACAGAGCAACAGTTTTTAATTTTAATGAAGTCCATTTGATCAATTTTTTTAAGTGGATCATGCCTTTGATATTATATCTAAAAAGTCATTACCAGGAAGATGGACAGAGTTTGGAGATGCAGAAGAAGTACTAAAGGTCATTCAGATTTTTTTCTATCTTCTAGGAGTTTTATAGTTTTGTATTTTACATTTAGCTCTGTGATGCATTTTGAGTTAATTTTTGTGAAGAGTATAAAGTCTGTGTCTATATTCAGTTATTTGTATGTGGATGTCCAGTTGTTCCAGCACCATTTGTTGAAAAGACTATCTTTGCTCCATTATATCGCCTTTGCTCTTTTGTTGAAGATCAGTGGAATGTATTTATATGGGTCTACTTCTGGGCTCTCTATTCTATTCCATTAATCTATTTGTTTATTCTTTCACCAATATCACACTGTCTTGATAACTGTAGCTTTATAGTAAGTCTTGAAGTTGGGTAGTGTCAGTCCTCCAACATAGTTCTTCTCCTTCAATACTGTGTTGACTATTCTGAGTCTTTTGCCTCTCCATATAAACTTTAGAATCGTTTGTTCATATCCACAAAATAACTTGCTGGAGTTAGTTCTTTATATTGGTGAATAGTATTCCATTGTTTGAATGTGCCACTATTTATTTATTCATTGATCTTTAGGTGGATATTTAAGTTGCCTCCAACTTTTTGCCTATTATGAATAAAGCTGCTAACACTCTTATATATTTGTTTATGTGGACAGATGTCTTTATTTCTCTTTTGTAAACCTAGGACTAGAGTTGTTACATCAAATGATGTGTTATTTAATTTTATAAAAGAGTGTAAAACAAGTTTCCAAAATGACTGTGCCATTTTGCCTCTCATGAGCAATGTATGCGAGTTCCAGTTTCTTCACATCCTTTCAAACTTTTGGTGCTGTCAGTCTTTAAATTTAGCTAGTTTAGTGCGTCTCTGGTGGTATCTTATGGTTAATTTTGTGTTTCCCTGATGACTAATGATATTGAATACGTTTTTTTTCCTGTTGTACTATTTTGTATGTTTTTGTGTGTGTGTGTGAGGAAGATCAGCCCTGAGCTAACATCCACGCCAATCCTCCTCTTTTTTTCTGAGGAAGACTGGCCTTGAGCTAACATCCATGCCAATCTTCCTCCACTTTGTGTGGGATGCCACCACAGCATGGCCTGACAAGCAGTGTGTCGGTGCGCACCTGGGATCTGAACTTGGGCCCCCAGCAGCGGAGTGCACGCACTTAACCACTACGCCACGGGGGTCGGCCCTGTATGTTTTATTTTTGAAGTGTCTTTTCAAGTTGTCTTTCCATTTGAGGGAGGGGGTTGTCTTTTAATTATTTATTTGAATAATGTTTTTATATTTTGAAAAAATATGTTGTCAGGTGATTATGAACTAATTATTGGTTGTTTAATTTTCAAGTATTGGCAATTATCGGAAATATATTTGTTATTGGTTTTTAATTTAATGTTGTTGTGGTCAGAGGGCATATTATATATGATTTAAATCCTTTCAAAGTGTTGGTCTCCTTTGGTATATATTCCTTCTCAATATTTTGTTGTAGTGTTCCAAAATTGTCGATTAAGTTGCTTGATAATGTTTTTAAAATCTTCTATATCCATGTGGATTTTTCTGTCTTTTTGTTTTTTTGTTTTTGTTTTTGTTTTTTTTGTGTGTGTGTGAGGAAGATCAGCCCTGTGCCGTCTGCCAATCCTCCTCTTTTGTTGCTGAAAAAGATTGGCCCTGGGCTGACATCCATGCCCATCTTCCTCTACTTTATATGGGACGCTGCTACAGCATGGCCTGACAAGCGGTACGTCAGTCCCCACCCAGGACCCGACCCGGCGAACCCCAGGCTGCTGCAGTGGAGCGCACGCACTTAACCACTTGCGCCACTGGGCCGGGCCCCTGTCTTCTTGTTTTATCAGTTACTGAGAGAGGAATATTAAATCCTTCAACTATAATTGCAGAACTGCCTATTTCTCACTTTAGTTGTGTTATTTTGTTTTATGTATTTTGGAGCTCCATTTTTAGGTGCATGTATCTTTGGAATTGTTATGTCTTTCTGATGAATTTACCCTTTTATCATTTGAATCATATCTGTTTGTTTTTAACAGTACTCCTTAGCCAAAAGTTACTTTGTCTGATATTAACCGTTACAGTTTTCTAAGGATTAGTGTTATCAAGTTTTATCTTTTGCTATCTGTCTACTTGTAAACCATCTCTGCATTTATATTTAAAGTGTGACTCTTAAAGATAACAAATACTCAACTCTTGCTTTTTTATACACTCTGATAATTATTCCTTTTTAATTAGCATTAATAAATTTATGATTAATGTAATTATTGGTATGGTTGGTTGTAGCCTATTTTGCTGTTTTTTTCTATTTATGCCATTTAATGTTTGTTTCTTTGTCCCTTCAATCCTGCTGTCTTATGTGTAGCTTTGAATATTCCATAATATCTACTCTATTGGCTTTTTATTTATTTATTTTTAATTGACATAGTAAAAATTTACCCTTTTTGGCTTACAGTTATATAGGTTTTAAAAAATGAATAGAGGGGCCAGCCCAGTGGCATAGCAGTTAAGTTCGTGCACTCCGCTATGGTGGCCCGGGGTTCACAGGTTCGGGTCCTGGGTGGGGACTGATGTACCGCTTGTCAAGCCATGCTGTAGCGGTGTCCCATATAAAGTAGAGGAAGATGGGCATGGATGTCAGCCCAGGGCCAATCTTCCTTAGCAAAAAAAAAGGGGGGGGGGATTGGCAACAGATGTTAGCTCAGGGCTAATCTTCCTCACAAAAAAAACCAAAAAGCAAAAATGAAAACAAAACCCCCAAACAAACAAACAAAAATGAATAGAGTTATGTCCACCACCATAATCAATATATAGAATATTCTATTGACTCCATTTATAGTCAACCATTCCTCCCACACTCAACCCCATGTAACCATTGTTCTGTTCTTTATCCCTATAGTTTTATCTTTTTCAGAATATGATATAAATGGAGACATATAGTATATAGCCTTTTGGGTGTGACTCTTTCACTTTGAAAAATGCATCTGAGAGTCATCCATATTGTTGCATGCATTGATAACTCACTCATTCTTTTTTATTGCGTGAATGTACCAAAGTTTGTTTAGCCATTCCTTGGTAAAATACATTAGAGCTGTTACCAATTTTTGGTGATTATGAATAAATAGGCTATAGGTTTTTACGTACAGATGTCTGTGTGAACATAAATTTTCATTTCTCTTGGATAAACGCTTGTGCAATATCCACAGTGCCTAGAAGAGTGGATAACATATAACTGGCTCTCGATAAATATTTTTATAAGAAATAGCAGGATATTTCTTCTTAATTTTACTTTTTTATATTATTTCATTTTAAAAAATGTTTGAAGTGTTTTATAATGAAAAATTTTTTTGTTTTAAAAATTTGTATGCCATTGTATCTTTTCAAACATTACAAGATATTAATTACTCTATGAAAGTCCTGGTTCTGGGTCTTTGAGAGATCCAGTAAAATAACTGGACCATGAGCCTCCAAATCATTCATATGAGCAAATGACACAAGGGCAAATTTGCAAACTATATTAATGGATAATATATAAAACTTGTGTTAAATTCACAAGGTTTGTTGCCAGAGATTAGGGTTTGAGTTTCATCTGTACCTTTTAGTATCTGGGTGACCTTGGGCAATTTACTTTCTTTCTCTAAGCCTCAGCTTGATTATCTGTAAGACAGGGATAAAAATAAAATCTACCAAAAGGTTTTCCTGAAGTTTAAATAAGACAATGTTAGTCAAGTATTTAGGATAACACCTGACATTCTATATATGTTAGCTGTTATTAGTATTAGTATTAATTATACTTTTTAGATTATAATATTTGATGAGACTGTAAATAGTATGAAGGCTTTATAAGCAGTTAATCCTCCAATAATATTTAACAGAACATGAGAATTTTATGATTTTCCTTTGTTCTACTGAATGACTTTTAATATTTTCTCTAAGTGAATGATTCTATGTTAGTTTTCTATTGTTTCCATAACAAATTCCCAGTAATTTAGTGGCTTAAACAACATAAATGTATTACAGACCCATAGACCAGAAGCTTAGTAAGGGTTTTACAGAGCTAAAATCAAGGTGTTGGCAGGCCTGCAGTCCTTTCTGGAGGCTCTAAGGGAGAATCCATTTCCTGCTCATTTGGGTTCTTGGCAGAATTAAGTTCCTTGTGGTTGTAGAACCAAGGGCCTCATTTTCTTGTTCTGTAAACTGAGGTCCATATCCAGTTTCTAGAGGCCACTGGCATTCCTTGGCTTGTAGCTCCCTTCCTCAGTGTTCAAAGCCAGCAACAGTGGATTGAGTTCTTCTCACATTGCATCTCTCTGATTCACTCTTTTTCCACTGTCTTCCACTTTAAGAACTCATTTGATTAGATTGGGCCCACACAGATAATCCAGGATAAGCTACCCATCTCCAAGCCCTTGAACTTAATTAATCACATCTGCAAAGTCCCTTGTTGTCGTTGAGGGTAACATAGTCACAGGATCTGAGGACTAGGTCCAAGACATTTTTGGGGGGAGGGAGAGGGAAGAGGTATTATTTTGTCTATTACAGATTCTAAGAACACCTTCGGGAAGTCTTTGTTAGTTCAGGACCCCCATATAGGACATAGCACCTCAAAGATGATAGATTTTGCTGTATAAAATCTGTTACGATTTGAAGTGCTAACCAATGCCCTATGTCCTATTAGACAGGAACCAATAATGGTCTGCTCTTTGCTACATCAAAGCTTTGTTGAGCTGTTGCTGCTGTGTAGTGAGAGGTGGAGGAGAAAAGAGAATAGATGTGAGACTGAACTAATAAAATAAAAGGGACAGATATGTGTAAGGAATGCGAAAGCATTTGATTCTTTTCCATGATCTTATTTTAGCTGCTTAATCTTTCTTTCTCCTTCTATAAATGTGAGGAAAATGATCAGACGCACACAGAAACACACATGTACTCTTTTTGAGTCGATCCAGTTTTCACCCTGGTTGAAATATTGCTACTTTTAAAACAGTCTTTTCTCTTGCTTTTAATATGTTTGGATATTTTGTTAGGGATTCTAAACACTCTGGAGTAATCATTAGTACAATTTTTTAAAATTCCTTTTTGCAATTTGTGGGATCCTTCCACTATACACCCAACACAGATCTACAAATTTCTTGTTATCTATGAATTAATAGATTGTATTTCCTATTTTCTCAATAAATAAGACATGAATTATACTAAAAATATTTTGAATTTTAAAAAAGTGCCTTTTGCAATTTTTATAAAAGGCGACTGTATCACAACTAATAATCACCCCGTTAACTATAAATTTCTACATTATATTTGGTCTCAAAACAATCCTACTAGGTAAATTGCGCAGGTAACATCTTCATTTTGAAGATAAAGTCAGTGAGGCTCAATGTCACCCGGTATTTATAGATTCATGATTTTAACCTATTTTTTTCTTACCTCCAAAATCTAGATTCCTCTGCCTTGCAGGGTTGTTGAAAAATAGGAAAAAATTCAGTGTTTCCTCCTTTAAATTCAGAGTGAACTTCACAGTTCAAAAAAGGCACCAGCTAGCTCTTTCTCTACTTCGGTTTCTTGTGAGTATATGTAAGAGGCTTATAAAGAGAAATTTTTCTATCATAAGTACAAATTATTTTTCTCACCATCTTTCCTGCCATTTCCTTCAGTCTGATTCAAAATATATTCTTTTGAAAAATCCCTCTAATTAGCTCTACCATAGGTCAATTAATTCGTAATTTGCTTTACTTTATAATTCGTTATTAGTTAGATCGAACATTTTGAGGTGTTTATTACCTATGTGTATTTCTGCTTTTCTTATGACATAATCAGTTCAGATCCTTTCCTGGATTAATTCCTTTTTTGACATATTTACTCTGAATAGTTTCCCATTTGTCATTTTAATTTTATTTGATTGGTTTTCCTTTATCATTTTTTTCAATCATTTTTAAAAATAAAAAGACTTCTTGCATTTAGAGATTTGTTATATAGCAATTTTATTTTATTCTGTTTCTTTTGATATACAGAGTGGATATATAATACTATTCTTTTTTTGTTTGTTTTTTTGAGCAAATAGCTCATCAGTTCTTTTTATGTCTCCCAATAAAGGGGTGTAGTTCTCTCCAAATAGGTGTCACACATTTATTATTTGGGATATTTTAATTTCATGATATTTTAACTGTTTGTATATTATATTTTCTGTTACTGCTACAGAGAAAAGTTATTGATTTTTGCACTTTTATTTTCTTTGTAGCCATCTGAATGAGTGTTTTTATCTTTAATTTTTCAGTTAATACTTTGTAAATAGTCATACTTTGTCTTATAATGATAACTTGTTTATGTTGCATGTTTTGTTGTTGTTTTACAGAACAGAAATAACAATTTTTGGTTTTTGATTTTGATGTGGATGCCTTCAGTGACTCACTGAATAAAATAAATAAGAACAAATAAAATGCTGTCTATTTGAGTATGACATGCTTCATGACTTTAAGGAAGTATTCTTTATTCCTGATTTTCTAATTGGGTGATACTGAAACTTACCAAATAAATTTTTAGTTCTATGAAGATGATCTTTTTTCTAGTTTGTCCTATTGGTGAGATATGTTATTTTATTAGAGATACTAATATTAAGCAGTTTCATATTTATGAGATAAATCCTTGTTAGGTATTTTTGATTATAGTTTTAACATTCCATTAAATTAGATTTGCTAATATTTTATTCAAAAATTTAAAATTTTCTTTTATAATTCTTCAATAACTTTTTCTGTTGTAGTCAGAGTTCCTTTGAGGTTATAATCCTGTCATTGAGTCAGGAGATGCTTTCCTCCTTTTGCACTCTCTAGAAAATTATCGTTTTTCTTGTATCTATATCTATATTGTACCTATAACAGATACTATCTGTTCCTTGAAAGCATAACAAATTCACCAGTAATTCTCAATTCACTAAAAAAACTGTCATTGTTGCAGAAGGTCCTTTCTTATCTTTAAAATGTCTTCTGTGACTAATGGTCTTTTCATGGTTTTCAAGACATTTGTTTGTTTGTTTGTTTTTGTTAAGTATTTAACTTAAAAATGATTTTCCATTTCATTAAGTTGATCAACTTTGTTAGCATCGACTGGTGCATGGTAACATAATTTTCAAGTATTTTTTATATGTACTCGGTGTACCTTTTTAATCCTAACTTTATTCATGCTTTCTATCTACTTCATTAAAAAAAAAGTTTTGCCAGAATCAAATATTGTAATTAATTGTCCATTTGAACTTTAAAACCATATTTTTATGTTGTTATCCCTTGTCTGATGAAAATTTAATAATTTTATGAATTTGCCTGTTATGTGTTAGCATTTTAAATATATGTTATCCTCATTTTGGATGTATTTCAGATAATCTGCACTTTTATGTTTAGATTTCACTTTGATTGTAAAGCAATTAAGCAAAGTATGTCACTATTTCCAAGGTGTATTTATTTCAAGAACTGATAATTCTCCCCCCTTCCTGTCCCCAGCTCCTAATATTTATGGTTGCCATTTTGATGTTTTATTCCTTTGTGATCAGATTGTATACATTAGTTTATCTGCTGGGTTTTTTTTTTATTGTATGTTCAAGGATTTTCTCACGTTATTAATTACTCTTCTCAAATCTATGTAAATGGTTGCATATTATTAAATGATATGGTTGTTTAAAAATTTTTCCATAAATTTACAATTTACACCCTATGAGACATTCATTAATGTAATTAATGCCTTGATAAGTACCATTGTAAATAAATCTCTATTTATTTTCTTAGAATAAACTCCCAGAAATAGTATTACTGGGTGAAATTGACATAAACATTGAATAATAGTAAAAAAAAACTGGTGAGGATTTTGTTTGCATATGTCCAGTTTAATTTCTTCTTGTATCATGTTGTGGTTAGAAAATATGTCCTGTACAATTTCTGCTTTGGAATTTATTGAGGGTTTCTTGGTGACTTAGTATAACAGAATGTATGCTACATGATGAAGAGAACTTTGTCTTTTGTTCTTTGCTGTATCCCAGTTACTAGAAGAGTACCTGGCACATAATAGACATTTAATGTATTGAGTGACTTTTAAAAAATGCTCAATGGTTTATTGGAATAAAAGTATAACATCTCTCAAGAGTCCTAAGTTCAATATACTGTAGCTATTAATTCAACTTTATTAATTCTATTCTTCAAATTCTATCCTAATTGCTATCTTAATTGACAATAAATTGGTAGTGATATCTACAGTTATATTTTGTTCAATTTTTCTCATACTTCTCATAGTCTTTGCACCATATATTTTGATGATACCTTTTTTAGTATATAAAGGACTATGAATATTATAGCTTTCTGTGAATATTAATTTTTAAATATATAAAGTGATTAACTTTCTTTTCCTTAATTTCTTTGACAACTAATAACCTAGCCATTAATCCTTTTTAAATTTGGATTTGCCTTATGTTTTTGCCTTTCGTTTTTAAACTTTCTCTGTCAAGAGTTTCTGTCTTCATATCATCAATTTCATTCACCTCAGTACATCACATCCTTAGCTCAGCTGCTTTATCATCTTATCTTTGCTTTCTAATCTTTAAAGTATTACCAGATAAAATGATCACTTAATAAATGTGTGAAGAAATGGATAAATGATGAGGTCAGTTTCGAGCAATCATCAGGACATTCCTTGAAGGACTGTCAGTTAGGTACTGTTGATAAATAATCATGGAAGACTTGACCTTAGTTATATCTACTACCCACCTTGTGCTCAGCTCTGCCCTTGACGATAGAGATTACTACTGTGCATCGCCTGAAGGATGTAAGTCAAGGACAGTATTTTAGAAGTATTGAGTCATGCTTCCTTTAAGACAGCAGCCCAGGTTTTTATCCAAAACATCTCCAATAAAAGTCTTCTCTTGATTTGCTGGTGACTTATTTAAGCACATAATAGTGTCTATACCGTTTGCTATTCTATGTAATTTCAGACAGTAATATCGATTATAAGACTCACATCTTTCCTAGTCTCTGTATTAGATTTCCTCTCTTTATCTTCAGTATCAATGAAGACATATAGTGTTTTCCAAGGTCTAATCAAGTACCTGTATATTCTACGATGTACTCATTCCACTGTCTCCTTATGGTTAAAATGAGAAGGCTCCAATGGATTCAGTTGATTACTTGGGCCACTTAAAAACAGAACAAAAATAGGATGGCATTGCTCTCTATTCATTCTGGACAATCATGCAAATAGTTGTGAATACAGCAGGCATGTTGAAATGAATTGGTCACTGTATTTGGCCTCAGTGTTTGTCTGTCAAGTGGTTCTCAACTGGGAGTGATTTTTCTCCAGGGGACATTTGACAGTGTCTGGAGACATTTTTGACTGTCCTAACTGGGGAAGTGCAAAAGGAATGTAAAGGGCAAAGGCCAGCGATGCTGATAAACATCCTCCAGTCCACAGGACGGCATTCCACAACAAAGAATTACCCAACTCCAAATATCAGTAGTGCCAAGGTTGAAAATCCCTGGTCTATCATAGAAAACAAAAGGCATTTTGAAAGAGTGACATGAATATGGAACATGTGTGATATGAGGCACTATAAAAATAGAATCATTCATGATGGGATTAGTGTGATGGATTTGTTTTTTCCTAACTATTGAGATTTTTTTAAGAAAAAAACTAATACTGTGAGAAGAAAACCTACTCCTCTTTCATTTATACTTGTCTTGCCTACTTAATTAGTGATAAAAGCCAGTGAGATAATGAGAAACTGTGTGAAAGTGCTTTGTAAGAAGTAAAATAGCACATAAATGTAAGGTAGAATTGCAAGTAAGGTAGAAGGCATTCAAGTCAATAATCATTTATTGAGTACTTACGTTGTATGATTCTACTGAGAATAAAAATGTTGAATAACATTCCATTCTGTTCTGTGTTGAGAGACTAAAATTTGTAGATTTGGGATTCCCAACTTTTAGAAGTGGAGAGACTTGATTTGAAACAACGTTTAAGGTATTTGTTTAACAGCCATGTGCGACCAATAAGGCTGACGGTCCTGGACCGTGTTTCTCTCATCTTCATTCCAACAGAGCAGATCCACTGTCATCTGTTAGAAACATATTGAAATTCTATCTAGACTGTGATTGAAAAAGACGAGTCAGCTGCTAAGAAGACCAGTTGGAAAAACACTGGCTGATCGAGTCCAACTCCTATGACAATTAAGACTACTGAAATTTAGAGGGTGGGTGACTTACTGGAGATTGTGTAGCTAGAAAATAATTGAAGAACAATCAGTGAAATTTACATCTTCTGCTTCCTTAGATTATTTCTTTTAGCATGTTGCATTAAACTTTATGTCTGTTAAAGGGTGATAATCTGAGAGAAATTTGGTCTGTGTTTTAATTGAGTGTGTCTATTAGTTTCTGTGGAGTAACTATAATAATTTCTCATCATTTGTGCCTTTTGAAAAATTGGCCTCAGAATGATACTGTTATTTGCATGGACTCTTATAGGTTTTTTCCATTGTGCGCTCTCTTTCTCTGTCACATACAACTTCTGTAAATTATCATCTCCAAAATCAACAAGGAAGGTTAGCAGTGAATTTTCTACTCAGAATGGCAATGAGTTTTGTTTGCAGATTGATTTGAATTCACATTGTGTCATATTCATTATATCAAGAATAATATGATTATCCCATCATTAAGACCCTATTTATGATCCATTTTCTCTCACTGAGTCCAAATCCTTTTCTCAGTGCTTTATAATAGAATAAAGAATATTATATGGAGTGGACATATTTTTCTGAAAGAAAATAATTTTACAATATTATGATTGTTAAAGTGTGTAAGTGCTAATTTTATTCCTATCATCTTTGAATTAAAATATCCTCAACACTGGGCGTGTCTGTATGTAATTAATACTCTGATCTTCATTTTTTCTTGACATTATTAGAGGATGTAATAATTAAGAATTTGTATTTAGGGCCAGACAATTAGAACTACTCTTTGAATCAAAAATCTATTGCAAAACCGAGAAGAAGCAGATAGTTTCATAAATGTATTTTTTTCATATTTTATTTTTTCATAGACTTTCTTTAGAAGTCATGTTAAGCTATCATGCCTTCTCAGTTTACAATGTACCTGGGATTATAGAACTGTTTCTCCATTGCTGAAAAATATTTAGCATGTATAACTCACAAATAGTAAAAGTTTTCTTGTCTTATCATAAAGCATCTATTATGCCATAATGCCATGTCATGAGGATGGGGGTGGGGTAGGGAGGGCAGTGTCACAATGTGGTGTGTGTCTTCTCTGCTTTCCGAGAATGTATTTGTGCCAAAGCGCTCCCTTCTATGGCTCAAACAGGAAAGTGATTGGAGATCTGAATCAGCATCATGGACGCATTGTCTTTGTCGTCACGGTTGTCATCATCATCATCACAACCAACCCTGGCATGAAATTGCATACCTACATTTCCCATGTACCATGTGCCTTGCATATATCACCTCATTTAATTTTCACAGCAACCTTTCTGGTAGCCTTTCATACACAATATATAGACATATTCACTGAGACTCAGGGAAGTTGGGTAATTTCACACAAGTTCATAACTCTAGTAACTAACAGACACATTAATACTCAGGTCTCTCTGAATTTAGATTCCAATTTTGTCTTCATAATGCATACCGCAATTAACTACTTACTTTTTATCATAAAAGCTATTACAAAGATGGGCTGGAGCCTCTGCAAAATAGACAACATCCTGGGACACTGATAACATCCATGAATAACAAAGCACTGATGGAAACTGGGGTATGAAACTAAATCCCGGAGATATAAATGTTCTAAAAATTCATAAAGAAGGGAAATTGATGTATTTGAGAAGGGTAGAACTAAATAAAACATGAAAATGATCTAGTGACAGTGTTATGGAAAAGTAAGGACAGCATTGGCCTGAGGTTTCAAGCTAATAGACAGTGTGAGTATAATATTTATAAGTGAAATATTCGCCTGAGGTATGACCCACATTTTTAAATCTTATGGGAGATTCTCACAGCATATTACTGATGGCTGGAAGACTAACCAAAAGATCCACCTAACCACTGCGATTCAGACGTCTCTAATCTGAAATGTGAGGCTTTTAGTTACACTGAGAAATAGAATGATAGTAAAAAGCTGACAGGCTCATGTACATTTTTTTCCTGAATTGTTCGGGCTTTTTCTGTCTAGAATAAAGTGGGTGCAGTGGCCAGATTGTGAATTTTGAGCCATGACGTTTTGTGATATAATTCTCCTGGTATTTCTGCAAAATTCCAGTAGGTGGAAGCTGCCACAGTCTTAAATGAAAAGTCAGAGTTATACTCACTGTCGTCTCCTGTAAGCTAAAATCTATGAGGTCACATTTAGAATGGAAATTTAAATTTTATATGGAAAAGCTTATTCCAAGATATATAAAAGGCTATTTGTTTGGATTATTAAAAATAATTTCCAGACTTAGTGCATGCTACTCCATAAATGTTTTCTTATATGACTTGTACAAAACATTTTAATTACATTTAAAGTTTTTTTTTTATAATTTTATTTATTTATTTTTTCCCCCAAAGCCCCAGTAGATAGTTGTACGCCATAGCTGCACATCCTTCTAGTTGCTGTATGTAGGATGTGGCCTCAGCGTGGCCGGAGAAGCGGTGCGTCTGTGCGCGCCCAGGATCCGAACCCAGGCCGCCAGCAGCTGAGCGCCCGCACGTAACCGCTAAGCCATGGCGCTGGCCCTTTAGTTACATTTTAAAATCTACCTTCCTTCTTCTCTGGCTATCACCGCCTACTCATGTGGGCATTATGATGTTGCGAAACAAATACTAATGATTTGAGTCCTTTGTATCTTAAGAAAATTATGCTGATATACTATTAGTAACTACATTTAGAACAGGTGCTCTACATTCTTGACTCACTTTTGTTTTTCATTCAATAAATTTGTTTTAATTCATTATAATCTAGTACAAAGGTTTGTGTTGGGTGCTCATGTTTTTAATCTTGTTACACCGAGAAAGCTAAGGGTTAATTGTATCTCTGATTAAATTAAGGGCATGAGAATAATGGGTGTGTTACATCTCTATAGAGCTTTACAGTTTACAAACTGCTTTCATAGTCATTAAACATCATTCTTCATTCTTTTAACACTTTTTTTTTGGTGTGGGGAAGATCAGCCCTGAGCTAACATCCGTGCTAATCCTCCTCTTTTTGCTGAGGAAGACCGGCTCTGAGCTAACATCTATTGCCAATCTTCCTCTTTTTTTCCCCCCAAAGCCCCAGTAGATAGGTGTATGTCATAGTTGCACATCCTTCTTAGTTGCTGTATGTGGGACTCGGCCTCAGCATGGCCAGACAAGCGGTGGGTCGGTTGGTGCATGCCTCGGTGCACGCCTGGATCGGAACCTGGGCTGCCAGTAGCCGAGTGCGAGCACTTAACCGCTAAGCCAGGGGCTGGCCCCCTTTTAACACTTTTTAAAGTTTAATGTGTATAAGAATCACCTGAGGATCTTGTTTTTTTTTTAATAAATACAGTTTTGATATCTCCTTTTGGATCAGTAGCTAAGTTGGTTATTTTTTCAGGACTATGTATTTTTACATTTTTTCTGTAGTATTTTTTTGCTCATATCATTTCACGACTCCTAGTTGTGCTTATATTTTTCTTAGTGATCATTTTATTCAGGTATAATTGACCTATAACATATAACATTATATTAGTTTCAGGTGTACAATATAATGTCTGGATATTTGTGTATATCGATCACCACAATAAGTCTAGTTAACATCCATCACCGTACATAGTTACGAAATTTATTTTCTTGTGTTGAGAACTTTTAAGATCCACTCTGTTAGGAACTTTCAAACATGCAATATGGTATTATTAACTATAGTCACCATGCAGTACGTTACATCCCCAGGAATTATTTCTTTTATAACTGAAAGTTTGTACCTTTTGACCCCCTTCACCCATGGAGGATCTTGTTAAAACATCAGTTCTGATTCAGCAAGTCTGGGCTGTGGCCTGAGATTCTGCATTTCTTACAGGGTCCCGGTTGATACCAGCGTGGCTGGTTCACTTACGGTAGCAAAGCACTTTTCTGGCTTGCTCCTCCTTTGCTGCGGTGAGGCAGCTGAGGCTAGACGGGTTGAATGACCGACTCACCGTCCCGTGGTGAGACCTGGGCCAGCTCGGAGCAGTCTGTGAGGGGCTCCATTCAGACCAGTGGCTGTCCCACCTCACCTTGATGTCACTGAAAGTAGTGCTTGCAGAGAGACACTCTAAAAGGAAGTGAGAGAGAACGGAATGCAAACGTATTAAGAAATGTGTAAAATAGGAAAGGAGGCTTTTTCTTTTTCTCAAAGTGTTCAGAATACTGCCTGAGAAGCTTAATCTTTGCCAGAAGTGCAATTGATTTATAAATGATCATTTTTTTGGTATCTTAACATGTTTTAAATAGAACATATTTTAGAATAAAAAAATAGCAGGTTTGTTTTCTATCTTTTTAAAAAGTAGAGAATTTATCCTTAAAAATATTGAAACCTATTAACTTGTTCAAGACGCTAAGGTAATATTTACTTTTCTGATGTAATGTTCCGAAAGGAACACTGTTTCTTATGGTACCTAACCATGACCCCCAAATTGAGCAAGATCTTGAGAGAGACGTTTTACTGTCAGTATGTAGATGGAAAAACAAAAGCCTTGGGAGGAAAAGTGACTTACACACTATGTCAGCTACGTGGCCACAGGACAGGGAGTAGAACCCAGTTCTCCTTTTCTCTAGATTCTTCTCCTCAGCTGCCAGGGAGTGATAGGCAAACTCAGTCTCTACTGACAGTCAATAATGAAGTAAATCTAAGAGCTCTTTAAGGATTAATGGATTTTCCGAAGTAACTTGTGGGCAGTTAAGATTCAGCTCAATAAAAGCTGGAACCATTTCCCCTAGCTCAGTTCGGCCACATCTATTATTTGTTGAAGCTTAAAAGCAACGTTCTGGATGGCTGTGATTATTTAGCAGCTTGCCTCTCATGGTGTTTAGTGCAGAATAATTAATAGTTTTGTGTTCCTAACGGAAAATGATCTAAAATTCTTTTATTGAGTACTTACTATCTGCACGTTTTACGGATGCCTGATGTGTATAGAGTGAAAATTGCCATACATGTAGTAGAGCCAAGTCATTGGGATTACCATGGTCATGCAAGTCTCAGTTGTGCAAAGACCTCTCCCTAGTTCGAATGTATTTGCTAGAGTCAGAAACAAAACATTTAATAGATGTTAGGAAAGATCCTTTAAAAATAAGTCAATTACAACATGGTTGCCATTGCCATCAACAAATTTAGTGGTTTATTTTTATGTTGATACTTTGTACAAAGTGCCTTCTACAAGCAATAATTCTAAGTATTATGTGTTTGTATTCGAAAATGAACACAAGGTCTTGGATCCATGTATAGGTCAGCCACATATCAATAAAACATATAAAATTAGTACTTGATGTGAGATAGAGGCATTACTTTACTTTCCTATAAAAAAAGTATCCCTGAAGGAATGTATAAATTTCCAGTGTGCTTTGAAAATTCATACTTTTAAACTTTCTTAAAATTACCAGTTTTTTAAATTGTAAATTGCTTAGACTAGTGTCTGACACAAAGCAAGTGCCAGTAAATGACAGGTCTTTGTAATGATTCATTAAATCTTCACAACAACTCTGTGAGTTAAGACCTACTTTATTTTAATCCCCTCCTCCCCCACTGCAAACCCTCCATGCTCCTTGCCTCCCCTCCCATTCAACAGATGAGGCTAGGAGGCTGTCAAGGCATAGATATGTTGAGTAACTTGCCCAAGAGCACACAGCTAGGTACTGGTGAAGCTGGAGTGTGAATACAGAAAGTTTGTTTCCAGAGACTGTATCTTCTTAATTCCTACCTTCTATAAATGTTTAAATAAAATAATAATAATGTTAATGATAATAATAAGTAACTTTATCTCAGACTTATGGGTTCTTTTTGAGCCTTGATTATTTCACTGTATCCTTAGGGTTTGCTCTTAGTTCCAACATTTATAAAATCTCTTGCAACCAGAACTGCTGTGGAGAACACTATGTCAACATTCATTACCCCATGTATTAATTAGGAAATATTTCATTAGCCAGAAAATCTAAAACAGAGACCTATAATTATAAGAAAGTAAAGATGGGGAGGCTGAAGTTAACGTGCTTAATACTCACTTGAGAAAAAAATGAGTTCTGAGGCAAATATACATGAAAAACTGACATATCCAAACCAGACAAATTTGAAGTTGTTTTCAGACGAATGGCCTGTGAGAGGTAAATCACAGCAAAAAGTTGTCTTTGCAATTTCACTTCATATGGAATTTGAACTTTCGTGCTATAAAAATAAGAAAGTCGTTCGACCCCTGACTTTTTATGCTTCACTTGTTTGAGTCGCATTTTTATTTTCTCACAAATTAAAAACCATATCTTTCGGCAAAGAGCCCATTAGAAGAACAAATCTTCCTTGAAAATGTTCTGAAACAGGCTTCATTTTCATCCTTGTGTAATTTTATTTCCAAACTGAGAGCCAACTGGAGCATGTCAGAAACAGCTGATGAGTAGATGAAGTAATGACTTCTTACATAACAAGATTAGTTTTCTTATTTGGAAGAATCAAGGGACAAAGACTACGTACGAGGTGGTTAATTTCACTGTAAGAATACCTGCTACTCATGCATGGAATCTTTCTGGAAAACAGCTTGCTTTCAAATGTTCAGATATTAGAAAGACAGAAGTATCAGTCATGGCCATTCATAGTAAATAACAAGAAAGGAGAAAGCTAACTAGACAAACAACCAAGGCATATAGCAGAAAAAGACAGACGCAACCTGTTTATACAAAAAAAAAGATGAGCTAAAATGTGAAAAATAAAATGGTGCTTAAGCTTTAAACTGTTTAGACAAATGCAATGGAGAGTGGAGGCAATTATCTTGGTAATCCAGGCTCCCAATCCTGCAGGGAAGTAAAATAGGTGAGAGTAGACCTGAGGCTTTTTCATACCGAGGGTTTTAAGTGATCACTTTCATTAAATCAAACTGCTTTAGTCACAATTCTAAATCCAAAGGGATTAAAGGCATATGGCACAAAGTAGAATCCTGTTTTTTGGGGGAAAAAAAAATCCAAATAGTATAGACAGCTACCAAAACACACACACACACAGACACACACAGTCATGCTGAATAATAGTGTGATTGCTGCTATGCTGTTGTTCATGAAGGTAACAATGACCTAAAATATGAAGTGTTGAATGTTAAAAAAATAGGGGCCGGCCCCGTCGCGTAGCAGTTCAGTGCTCGAGCTCCACTGCTGGCGGCCCGGGTTCGGATCCCTGGCACGCACCAATGCACTGCTTGTCAGGCCACGTTGTGGCGGCTTCCCACATAAAGTGGAGGAAGATGGACACAGATGTTAGCCCAGGGCCAGTCTTTCTCAGCAAAAAGAGGAGGATTGGCGTGGATGTTAACTCAGGGCTGATCTTCCTCACAAAAAAAAGAAAAAATATACGGAAGGCTCATGGCACATAGAAGATGCTCAATTTACTTAATGAATGAAACAAACAAAAAACCAAAACAGTACAAAGGTGTGAATACAGCAGAAGAAGCAATGGCATACAAGGGATACGCATTGCAGACTGAATGTTTTAGAGCTCGTCGGATCTGGCTATTTGAGCAATGGCTGCCTTGTTCTCATTTGTTTTCCCTTTATATTCAGAGATTCTGTTTTGAGAAGTTATGTATTGAGTCAAGATTTTTCCCATCTCACCACTCTTTGAAGCAGATGAAAGGGGTATCTCATATCTTCACGACTTTCTTCTTGCCCTGTTTTGAATTTCTTGTGCCTGATAACACCAGGTTGGTTTTATCCCCTATGAATTAAGGTGATGAAGATACACCTCCTTTTATAGGGCTGTATATAAATATTTTCTAAGTATGAGGAGACAGTAAGACTAAGCAAGCCTGCTGCTAACATTTACAGGCCTGGGCAAGAATATATATATATATATGTGAATATTTAAAAGTTGTATATCAAATTATTAAATAAAACAGGCTTTATCTTCAGACCTTGACCAATATATTTTCATAAAAACCCAGAAGGCAGGTTTAAATTTAGAATTCTTAGATGCCTCAGCGTTCTGTTCTAGAATATGCCAGTGCTGAAAGAGCTGCCTCAGCCCCCGGCCTACAGTTCTCATCCCACTCTTTTCACCTAGATGCCTCCTGTCTTTTCAAGGGTCTTCCACACACACACCTGAGGTATCCCAGATTACACATCCAAACTCCCTGCAACCCTCCCTGAAGCAGCTGGGGCTAGATATCTGCTTTGGGTATATTCAAGCAGACAATTGTATTTAAAATTTTTTTTTTTTTTTGGTCCAGAATTGTAGAAACCACTTAGAAATTCTTGCCTTAACCGGGATTATTCTTTCCACCCTACTTTTCTCATGCTCATATAATCTGATTTTTAAAACAATGGTGTATGGTAGACTTGGCAGTTATATCACTGGATGAAGAAAATGAAGTTCAGGGGTGTCAAGTGAGTTGCCTAAAATCGCAGTAACTTAAAGCCAACCTAAACTGGAACATTCTGATTCCAAATCCTTACTCTTAAAAAGAGAATAAATTGGTAGTGTGTTGGTGAGTGTTAAGCAACCAAACATTCAGAAATTTTAGAATTTCTTAGGTTAAGAAAATAATGCATTTACGAAAAGTCTCCAGGGGAAAGCCAATATCAATACTGAGACATTAGCCGAAGAATTTTTCTTCTGAAAATACTGTTAGGAACAATTACCTAGCCTAAGGGGCAACTGAAGGAAGAGTTAATCAAACAAATTTTGAAAGATATTTTATGATGAATATTTATTAGTCAATTTTAAGATTGTAAACTAAGTATAGTCTGTTTCATGCATTCTTTGTCAATATTTTATAACTATACTGAAATGTCCCAGGAGAACTTGGAAAACAAAATGGAAATGAAATTGCTTTCTGAGAGTTAAACCGTGAAGTCAGCAAATAATGTATCAGATCAGAGATATGCAAAGTTGCCTTAAAGCGAAAAATTAGCTTCCTGAATTGCAAGACTAAACTGAACCTAATTAAATATGCCCATCAAAAAGAAGTTAGTCAGAAAATGAAGTATAGAAGAGAGAGTGTCCCAGAATTAAGAGTTGACTGTGTCAATCCAGATATGTCAATCCATCTCTAAGAAAGAAGATGCCTTTTTCAACAAAATTTGAATACTCCTATCTCATTGGAAAGGCCATCCCTAAAGTGCCTACGTACACATCAGGCTGCCTTGTCCTGCCATTAGATATGTATTTCATTTAGCCATCTCTCTTAGTTCTAACTCAGTACTCTCCAGGCCTACTTCTGATAAATATTTTGTTTCCTGTGCAGAACAGTCTCTATGGCTGATTATACCTGCTGGAGTGATACAGATCATGTGATGATGATTTTTTTGTTGTTATATATCAATCAACAGGCATTCTAGTGTGTATATGAGGCTATTAATTCTCTGCCCAGACTTCTTTCTTATTAACAGAACCCTGATATTTTTGTAATATTTCCAGCATAAACAAATAAACAAACAAAAACTACATTTTTAAGCCTCTCTTGCAGGATGCTAAGGCTGGGAAAAGAGAAAAAGATCAAAGGATCTCAGGACAGTGGTAATGTGAAGTTGTCACACCCTTTCTGAACCACTTACCTCTGATCATTTTGTTATATGAAAAGACAAAACAACTATGCTTTTGGATAAGCTGCTTTAGGGCCCCTGTTGCCTTCACCCAAATACAATCCTAACTGACAAATTAAGTCTTCTAGTCGGCCTTTGGAAGACTGTTGTCATAAAGCTGAGGATGACAAATTAAGTCACCAGATGATAATCAAGGGCATACTGTGTGTAAGGTTCTTGGTGCACAATTGTACATAAAACAGCATTGTTCCTGAACTAATTGTTCATACAGTAGAAATAGACGTTAAAGAGAAGACAGAGAGAGTGAGAATAAACAAGTACAGGTAAAACTGGTGTTATGATAAGTACTTGGAAGGAAATGAACAGAGTGAAGTGATAAGGAAAACAAGGTAGAAGGTATTTACCTAGGTGGTTGGCAAAAGCTACTGTGAACAAATGACAGTTTTGGGAATGGAACAAATGGAGCATGAGCATTGCAAAGGACAGATTCTGGGAATGTAGAACAGAATGCGCAAATCCACCTGGGGATGCCATCTTCTTAGGACTCCTTGTCACTATCAGGCTTCTCCTGTTCCTTTAATCTTATTGTCCTTTTATTTGCCTTCTTAAGATGTCTTTAAACAAGCAAAGCACATTAACAAAGAGGAGGTACTGATAAGCATTTTTTAGAATTAGGAATAAACAGTGGATTTTGTTTCATTTCCCTCTCTTCCATTCTTCCAGTCGCCTTTGCACGAGGATTTAGTATAGATTCATTAACATTGTCTCCATTTTCTCACACACAACTACTGCTTTACTGTTGTGCATCCCAGCCTTTCAGTTTCAAAACCTTTCCTGAAAATGAATTCTAGCAGAGTCCTCAAAGGCTGTAATTATGCTTCCAAAATAAAAATGCTTTATTGGATGATGTCTATTTTTCAGTGATTCTCTCTATAGCACCAAAATGTATGAAGCCTTACTTCACAATATTTACAGGGGAAAAGTACCAACCACCAGGCATAGCTATATATCTGAATTCATAACATGTATTCCTGTAATTTAAGGCAGTACCAGAATCTCAAGTGAGATTTCTATTGAAGAGAATCCTGAAATATCCCTGTTTAACTGCCCTTGAAAAAAAAATTAGTTGCAAATAAAAAATTCCCTCCAGATCTGGGGTTCCCAAACTTTACCACAAAAGGGGCATTTTCTTTATGTGAAATTGTGAAATTGTGTCTGAAAGGATAGGTAGACAGTGTAGGAGGGGATAAGAGTAACTTGCTCCAGGATTTGATGCTCCATGGGAACAGGGCATAGAACTGTCATTTTCTAGTGGTCCCCTCACTGGAAATATCACTGAGACACAGGGAGAGTGTGAAAAACAGGATTGGCTGTAGAAACACCTATACTTTTCAAATTCCAGATTCATCACTTTTTGGCATTGTGTGACCCTTTGCAAGTTACTCTTCTGCGATTTTATTTTCTCATTTCTGAGAGGAATTGAACAATAATTCTTCATGTTGATGTGAGAATTTAATTAGATAATTCATCCACAGCTACAGGAGGGATGGATCATGGCATAGAAGTGCTTTATTTCATTTTAATTTTAAACGTTTTACTCTCTAATTACAACTTCTTTTCCTGCAACTCTCTAACTCCATGTTTTTACACTGACTTGCAGTTTTGACCACAAAAATACACAGTCCCTAACTCCTCTACATTTTCTCCCAATCAGTCCCCTCTTAATTTTACTTCCATCCTATTCATCTTAAACATCATGGTCAAGTTTCACTTAGTGTCTTGCTAATCTCCCCGTTCCTTACTGGGTAAGCCCAAGCCTAGATAAATCCAACTGTGGCCTTCTTCTGCATCCTTATTCATATTGTGGAAAGCTGTTATGGAAAATTACAGACTGAAGCTTATGTCACTACAAAAGAATAATACCTATGCTCAATTGGATCCTCAATACTTCCTCAATACTTCAGTGTTATCCAAATTATCTCTGTCTCCCACCGTCTGTGGCAGCTATTCCTCTCTTGAGTTTCCTAGGCTGGCTAACACCTAACACACGTTGTCAGCTGGTACCTCACGTAGAAAATAACAGCAATAGGATGAACTTTTGTGACCTACTGCTAATGATTTATAGACTGTATCCACATCCATGATTTCCTCCTCTCATCCTGTCTACCATCTTATCTAAAGTGAATTCTTCTATCTGTGCCAAGGATTCTATTCTTTTCTGCTTCTTCAAGGATACATTTCATAAATTATTCCCTCTCCCTCATCCTCTTTCTTCAACTAAAGTGTCTTTCTGTCTCATACTTTCTTGCACTGGATTTTAAATTAGATATATTCACTTCTATCTTAAAAAAAGAAAAGCAACAACAATAAACAACAAAACAAAGGTCCACAATTTAATCACACATTCCCAGCCACACACCAACCTGTTTCTCTCCTCTCCTTCACCAACACTAGAAAGTTATATATGTTCGCTGTATCTGTTTCTTCAAATCTCAGTCATTCCCCAAGCTACAGCTCTTTGCCCTCTTCCCCCACTGTTCCACTTAACCTGCTATCTCCAAGGTAACCAATGACATCCTTGTTTCTATATCTAGAGCCACTTTTTTCCACCCACATCTCACTTGAAGTCTCTGCAATATTTAGCAATATTGATTATTCCTTCTTGTAAAACTTTTTTCTTTTTGGATTTTCATGTGCCAGATGACAGCTTGAACACAAGAATCTAACTCACTTATTTCCAAAATTTTCATGTACCTATCAGAAATTTCATGAAAACAGAAGATAAGATACAGTTCCAATGATAATAAATAAGAAATAATTTATGCTAATAGTGGATCAGAAATTTTATGATAGTTGAGATATAGAAAGCAGATAGCATAGGACTGACATAGAATATGCTGCAGGCATCAGAGATAAACCAGCAACTTCCCAAGGAAGTCTAGAGATGCTCCAGGTTCCAAGTCGACAAATGCAAAGACTACCGGGAATCAACCAGATAATTTATTAAGTAAACACCTTTAGAATATCTGAGACAGATGCTTTTCTTCCTTCTTCCTATTATAAACCAAGTATCTAGCAATTGGAGTTTTTGACATCAAGATAAATACTGAAACTCCTTCTCTAAACACAGAAAGTGATCTACCTGAGCACAGCTACTAGTGACTATTAGAAGATGAGACAGAAGTATTACAGAGCTTAAGTGTACCCTAGACCAGGAGTTGGCAAAAATTTTAAACAGAGGACCATATCATAAATATTTTAGGCTTTGCAGGCTTTATAGTCTCGTGTTGCAACTACTTAACTCTGTCATTATAGCGTGAACGCAGCCACAGACAATACACAAACAAATGAGCATGGCTGTGTCCCAATGAATTTTTGTTGTGTATGTTAACTTCTGTTCTAGATTTACCAAATAAAAACAAGGAGAGAAATAAAAAGAAATGCAGTTTCATCTAGTAGTAAAAGGATTTTCTCCACTGCTGAATTTCTTACTCCTTACTCTGGCAAGTGTAGATGTCTGACTTTCTGTTTCTTATCTGGGCAACCTATAGGAAGATTACCTGTTGACATGCCCAAATATTTCTATAAAAATTGCAGTTGGTCTTCCAATTCAAGAGATAGAGATCACCTGAAGAGACCTACACAACTGGTGAGAAAACAAATTTTAGCCACACATACTAGCTAACATAGTACTTCATTTATATTTGTGCATGAACAACAGGCCATATGACATCTGAAAAAAATCAACATCATCAAAGAGAAGAACCAAGTTAAACTAAAAGAAAAACTAGCCCTGGAGGTTAGAGATAATTTAGAGAACAAAAGAAAGCTTAAAGATAATTTTAATTGTCCTCATAAAGATTTAGATGTAAATTGCATCTACTGGAAAGATTAATTATAAATTTAAAAAATGACTGTGGAAATAAAAAATACATTCAAAGTCTGAATGGTAGAAATAGACAGTTAAAGCGTGCAGGTGGAAGAAATTATCCCAAACAAGACCGACAAGTCGTCTGAAAGAAAAAAATCAAGGAAATCTGACCAAATTTAGACCAAAAAGAAAAAGAAAATATTTTGAGGAAAATTTAGTGATAAGAAAACTAAATCAGATAAGTCCAGTGTGTATCTAAAAGGAGTTTTAGAGGGAGAATAGAGACACTGATTTGCCTTATCTGATGTTCTAAATACATGGGTAAAAAACCAAGTTTTTAATTGCTGAGTATGATTAATGAAAAGAACCAAAACAGTAAAATTTTAGAATATCAAGGTTAAACAGAAAATCCTAAAATCATCCAGTAAGAAAGAAAATAATTATGTTGATTTCAAAGAACTGGCACACAAGAAGACATCAGACTTCTCATCAGCAACATTGCACCCAAGAACAGTGGCTTTCTAAGTCTGAGGGGAAAATATGTTGAACCTAGAGTTCTGAGCCTGGATACATTATCAATCAATTTTGAGGGTAAAATACACAAGTTTTCATACATAGAATATCTCAGAAGCTTTACTATGCATGTTTACTTTATGAAAAAAATCACTTGGAGAAATTTTCCAGGAAGTAAAAAGAACCCCTCCAAAAAAAGGGGGGGACAATATGGCATACCAAACTAGAGTCCGATAAAGAAGATGGGAAGGAAGCTAGAAACAAGAGTATAAATGACATAATCTTACATCTCTGTGGGGTCAATCCCACTTTTTGATTCTATGGTCATAATGTTTACAATCATGTTAAATTCTGTACAGTGATTAAACATTTTTAGTATTAAGCTATAGAAATAGGGAAAATCCCTTTAGAATTTATATTTACAGAAGAGAACGCAAAAGTCGTAAGGCTTAACAATATAAAAATAATAATAATGTCTACCAAAAAATTTTGAGAAATGGAAGAAAAGATGGACAGAATCTAAGAAGCTAAATTCTTTTTTTTTAATCTAGGGGAAAAATAGATAATATTAAAAGTGATAACTGTATTTTGATTGAGGAGTTTATTATGAGCCAGGAACTATTGTTGCTTCAAAATAAATGAAGTACCAAATTAGACACCAATTTCATTTAAGATTACAGGTACCCTACCAAGGCCAAATGATCTACCTGCTTCAGGGCATCTCTAGCACAGAGGCCACACGACCACATGACATCACGTACACTATGACCTGCTCTAACTATAGATAACTGTCTCCTCCTGTTGGTGTGCTCAGTTAAATGCTTTTTGCACCACATTGGATGCCACTGATGTACAGAGGTTTGGGGGCACACACTAGTAAGGTGCTACCTTGCTCTGATTGGAGCCCATGGGCATATCACAGATACATGTAAGTCTCCAATTTTCTTGGAATTCTGCAGAAAGCATGCTTGGGCTGGGCACAGCTGGCCACACCCTAGGACTGTGTTACTAGAAACTGACCCAACATCTTGGTGCTCTCATTTTATGTGAGATGAGTGCGAAAGTGAGCTCAAATATGGGAGAAAACAGTCTGGGTTTGGAAAAATAGTCTGAAATGGAATATCAGCCAGCAATGGAGTGCTGAGAATGCTGAATGCCTGACAGCTGGAGGTTTTGGGGGAAGTTAAGATCCTTCACAGCACCCCCTGTTGGGAGGGGAAGAAAACATTGGTCCCAACTAGCTCATTGCCAGGCAATTTCAGGACAGTACCTGGGTGGTCCATTGAAAAAACCTGTTTGTTTTCCCACATACATTATTGCATATGTAAAATGCCAGCAACAAACAAATCAAATAATCAATCCAAGATGTGTGTGTTTAGAAACACATATTTATGTATAAAGAGTTGTGGAGGAATGCATACCAATCTTTAATCTTAAAGAGGGCAGGGGGTGGGATATAAGTAATTCTTCACACATCTACGTAAATTCTAAACTTTATGTTCTAGGTGCATCAAAATGCATTGTTCGTTCTATATTCATATAGTAGATGTGTCTTCTCTATTGCTATTTCTTTCAAGTTTTATACCTTGGATAATTTTCATTTACTATTACACTGAAAAATGAGTGAATGATTGCAGTGAGAAAAATAATCAGATGTGTTTATTGTACACTGAAAAAATAGCAGATTATTGATCCCCAGTGATTCATGTCCTGACTTGAATGGGCCCTCTGTTTGCAGATGCAATTAGGAAGTCTGTTCAGTTCAATTTAATAGTCCATTCAAGTGCCCTACCTGGCTTAGAATCCTCAACACTTATTGAGCACCTAAATGTATTTTGAGAAACAAAGATAAATAAAACGATCCCTGTACTCTCAAGGAGCTCCCAAAGAGCTATATCCCTCCTTTGAAAAATCTCTGGGGAACATTTTCCAAGATTTAATTACTTCAAAATCTGAAAATATACCTCTCCCCAAACTCACATTTTATCTATCTTTTTAAAAATCATAAATCAAGACACCTACAGCTCAAAAGAGAAGTGCTTTTTGGAACTGAGAGGCGAAGATGCTACATGGAGAATAATTATGATCCTTTATTTCTGATAGATGTCTACAAAAAAATGACTGGGAGGTCTGGTGATGACCACAGGTCTCCTTCAGTTTCTTCAGGTGGTTCAGTCCCATTAAATGTCTTCTATGATGATGACACAAGATTAGATAATGACAATGAGGACACCAAGAGGAATAAAAATACAGTGTTCAGCTTTTAAAATTTAATTTAGGGGTTTAGAGTTGAAAATAAATTAACTTGGCTTTTTGTTTTGGAGATCCTGAATCACTTGCATTTCAGCTTCATACAATAAAGCACATTTGTTTATTATCCTCTCCCTTTGGCTTTGTTTGGTAATGCCATGTTTTGTTGAATGTTAAATACTGTATGTTTTCCCTTGGGTCCCAACATTTTAACGACAGGCTCTCAAACTGACCGGCAAAGGGGAAGGTGTTTCTACATTGTGATGGACATACCATGGTATCTGTTGGTGACTCTTGGGTTTCAAAATATAACTTCCTTATAATAAAGTTCAAGTGAATAGCATTATTTGCTATATATAAATACAGTTTAGGGTCGAATGAGCAATTTTCATTTTCATCTGACTGATTTGGATGTAACGGATAGACAAGAAGATAATCCGCCTTTGTGGTGAAAGAAGCTCCTCTTACTACCACAAAAAATGATTTGGAGATTGAAGGTCACGGTATGTAAGATAGGATAGTAATGGAGAGAGAGAGCTTATTGCCGATAATGTCTTTATTGTCATCGAAACTATGGATATAAAATAATTTTGAAAATTTTGGAAGACAAAAATGATGGGAAAAAGAGAATATTAGAACTAAAGGCTGTTCATGTCTCTATCTAAGTGATTGGTTGGAACATTATTTATGGAAGAATTTGAGGGCCTGTGTCTTTAAAGGAGAAGAGGAATCACCAAGCCTGAAATTTAGACCTGTGTGAATACAATACAGAGTAAGAAATAGAGGGTGTAGGAATGTGTGAAGGAAGAGTGTAGAACAACTCTGCTTCGGAAAACTGGTGGTGTGATCTATACTCCACATTCCAATCAGTGGGAAGGAAATGGGTTTATCAGGGCTAATCTTTTCTACTGCATCCAGAAAATAGTTGGCTTATATACAATTACGCACAGGCAAGCAAAAATAAAAACAAATTCCTTACAACATCGAAACTGATGAAATCGAAAGATTTTCAGAAGTTAAAATAGGATTTATAATGGCACGATGTCTTAATCACATCTGCAGTGTCTCTGCACATTGATGGTGACTAATTATGTTGAGTTCCTCTGGTTTACTCATGAATCTGATCACTGTTCCTTACAGTGCAATTAATATTTCCAAGACTGGTAACTGCAGCCTTTCAGAGTTTAAATTTTTATGGTAAGACAGAAAGCCCATGATTGTGAAGTAGTTTGTTTTTTCCCCCGAAAGTGATTAACCAGCAATATAAATGGTTTAGACTATATCAGGAGACATCAGGCCTTACTTAGTTTGCTGAATATGTGTTAAAAATTTGTATTTTTTTCTCATTTTTAATATTTTGATTATTTCATAAAACACTGTTGCCTTTTTTATTGTAGCACTAAAAATCGTTCAGTTCCACAATTCTTCATTATGTTTAGTGTTTCTTGGTCTAGAAATTATGTACTAAGGCTGTTTCTATATTCAAAGCTAAACTATTCACAAGCAGCATCTATGCTATCAATTTGTTTCATTGGGCTACATATAATTAAGTTTCAAATTGATCTCTAAAATGTTAAGTATTTCTAAGTGGTTCATATAAACAAAAAAGATTATGTTTCTTCTCAATTGGATCTAATTTAGTAGGGCCAGGCCCTATGCTTTTAAAGAATACACAATTTTTTTTTTCTTTTTTCTTTTTCTTTTTGAAGGATCTCTTCAATGACTTAGAAGTCTCAAAGTGATATAAATCCTATGATCAGATTGCCTTCAAAGATTCAATATTCTTTTAGGCAACTATTCTTCACATTATTTTAATAGATGCAGTTATTAGATAACTATATTTAAAAAATCAAATGTTGAGAATTGGGAAAAGAAGATTATGGGAATAGTCTTATGAAACTTATCTAACTTTTTGAAAGTCATAATTAGCTCCATTTTATCTCTGCTATACAATTCTAATACTATGAGTTCCTGAATATTTTATGAGTAAGAGAATTAAATGTAGCTGAAAGATTTTACTAGATTTCCAGCATATTGTTGATGCTCAGAATAATACATTTTGTAAGGTATATATCTTCCAAAGAGACTTTAAGTCTGTTAACTATTAAGTTATTGTAACTAAGAAAGTTTTGAAACTGAAATTAATTTAGGAGTTCAAACATTTGCTTTTAAATGTTAGATTTAAAATTCTTCAGTTTGGTTTGTCAAAGATGAGTCAAGGTAATGTACATTATTTGTCTGACATGTATTTGATTAAGATCATTATTCAATACAATTTTGTCCTTTAGGTGTCATTTATCAATCATTGCCACTCCTGCTCAGGCTAGGATTAATGTGCTATTTTTGGGCCAACTCCTGGAGTTTCTGATTTCTAATTGTACTATGAAGGATACATGGCAGTGATTCAACATTTATTTCTTCATATTTTATTTACAAGTTATTTAGTGTCTTAGTGAATATTTTTTGTTAGTCTGTATTTTTTGTTATTGATTAGTGTATTACTTTATTTTTAAATTGCTATCTGTTTGGTTATTTTTATCTTTAACTTGTGAAGGAGAGGCCATAAACATTGAATAAGATGTGTCCATAAATGTAGGCATATTTATTCCCATTTAATAGTATATTTATCCTTGTAAACCTTATAACCTTATCAAAAAAGATACATCCACAAAATCAAACCAAAATACATGCAGAATGAAATATTGCAATACTATATCATATAGATCTTGAACAAAGAATGGATCAAATTCTACATTGTTTTTCCTTACTTCCTCCTTTCCTATTTACATATGACTCTTTCTGCTAGCCTGATGATTAGTATACAATCTATTAAACCAGGAAAATGAGATTTAGATAATCTATCTTCTTAATGAACTGTCTGAATATGGAACAGGCTTCATCTTTTTAGAGGAAAAGAAGAGAGTTAATTGTAATTTAATCTCCACTGTGGGCATAGATTTAGTGCTTAACAAGCACTTGTTGATTGATTGATTGAATGATTGATGATACTACACTAATATATTACTTTGAAAGTTTTGTTGCCATATCCAGCTACGAGACATCACATAGACTTAAATGTTCTCTTCTTTCATCTTGACCCATGGAAGGTGTTATTTAACTTATAAATGTAGATAACTGAATTATATATAAAGGAGGACCTGCATATAATGGGAAAGTGTATCCTTATATAATAGTAATTTAATATATGAAAATTAGATAAGGAATATATTTCAGTATATGGAAATCAGCAATAGTGACTGTAACAGTGGGCTGTATTCCTATGTTTGTAAGTTGCTTAAAGAAGTTATATTAGCCTTATTGTAATTAATGAGTCTGTCTTCTGCTGGGTCTCTTTAAAATGTTATGCACTGAACTTCTACGTTATTTTAATTTTATGGCTTTTTTCCTTGAAGTTTTATTTAGATACATAGATTTATAAGCTATAAGACTGTGAATTTTGAAAAAAAAATTATGTACACACTGTGGCCTATTTCATGATAATTTCTACTCTCATCATGTTAGTTGATATAATGAAAACCATAGGCTGATATGCAGCTTGAATCAGAGTGTTTTCTCTTGGGGTTTGAAATTTAATTATGCAATTAATTGGAAAATAAATTACAATGGATGTAATCGTGTATTAAACCCAATGGCCTATTATTTTTTTAAATAAAACTTCACATTTTATTGGTAATCTGACATCACAATGACAGTATATTGAACTTCAATGAATATATTTGTCTTGTGTGACAAAACTTACTGAAAATATGTGCATCTAGTGCTGTACTATTTTCTAAAAATGATATTCCTCTTGAAAATAATGATGCATAAACAAGTATAGGATGACTTCACAATGTGAGAGTGTTCAGGCATTTCCCATATTATAACAGATCACAGTTTTAGACAACAGATATAGATGAGCTAGCTCTATTCTAACTGTGTAAATCTGATTAATTCTGGGTATGATACAGAAAGCAAAGAAAGTATATTGTCATCATTACTACAACCTGAACATGGACTTGGAAGGCCCCTTCAGTTTCTCCTAATCTGATCTTCAGCTTAGACAAATAGCCCTTTTAAAATATTCCTAACAAACATTCTCCCTGACTGTGGTGAAATTCTTTAGGGATGGGGACTTCTTCACTGGCTTTGCTAGTTTTTTGATTGGATAACTCAATAAAATATCCTTCCTTATATTGAGCCCAATTCTGTCCCTTTCTAACTCTTAGCTGCTGTTCTTGTTTATGGCTGCTGTGGTTAAGTAATTCATCATATATTTGAAGACACCTGTCAAGTCACTCTCTCAAGTCAAAATGTCCCTGGTACCTTTAGCCATTCTTCATATCTTTTGGTTTTTCAGACCCCACTGACCATTCTGATGCTCGTCTTCTACTGAAAATAATCTAATTTGTTGATTAGAGGTTTCTTTTTTGCTTTTATTTCTTCTCCTTTTTAAACAATCTGTGGCAGAGAGTGCCTGTTGCCTATTAAAATCCATTTTCTTCTTTACTATTAGAAGCCCAGTTTTATTGGAGACAAATCCAATAAAAATTCACATTTCTTAGCTCCTTGAGATGGCCATTGACTAATTTCTGGTCAATTATATTTAAGCAGAAAATATTGGATATATTTTCCATGAAAATGCCTTTACAAGGGATTGACTCACATTGATGGACCTTTTCCTTTTACCCTTCTCCTTTCTGGTTGTAATTCACAAGCAAGAGGTGCATCAGTTATCTTGTGTCAATGAGGCAACAAGCACTTGCTAAGAATGGCTGAACAGAAAAATGGAAGGACAGGATATTTTCTATGACATTGTAGAACTGGTGTACCATTTTTGAATTGCCTATCTGTAAATTGCTCTTGATGTGAGAGAAAAAGAACCCACTAATTTGTGTAAAGTTTTTTATTAGGGTTTTTGTTACATATAGCCAAACTCAATATCCAATGTACCTTTTAAAACTATAGCTCTGGAACTAAGGCAGTGCTAAGGATACAGCCTAATTTGGTGATCCCACCAAAATATGGGCATGGTACTTCTAAGGGGCACATATAATTTTAAGTGTTACATTACACTATATACTTAGGTAAAATTTATTGTCCGTTACAATTCTCAGGTCTTTTTTACATAAACTACCATTCAGCTTAGTCTTCCTATATATGGATATGATTTTTTAAATCTAAAATACAAGGTGTGTCACAGGGGACAATATGGGCTGTGGAGTCCAACAGGCCTGAATTTTGGGCCTATTTTTCTTGACTTCTATGCCCCTCATTTTTTTATCATCTGTAAAGTAGAGTTAATAACAATTACTTCATTGGCTTTTGTGAGAAAAGAAAAAGCTAGCACTGTGAACAGCACATAGTAAGCCATTTAACAGAAAGTACACATTTATTGGTCTTGAGCCAGGGTCTAGCCTACCAAGATCTTTGGGAATCTTGATTATATTCTCTAACATATTAATTTCTCCCCCAAACACTGTATGCTTTGAGAATTTGATGTGAGTATTCCACATGATTCTTCACATAGATATGATAGTAGATGAATAATGAACTATATGTAGCAATTTCTTTAACTTTAATGTGCCTATGAATGACCTGGTCATCTTGTTAAAATGAAGTTTCTGATTCATAGGTTCAGGGTTGGCCTGAGATTCTGCATTTTTAACAAGCTTTCAGGTAATGGAAGTCCATGGATTATACATTGAATAATAGGGAGGTGAATAACTTTTTGATTTGGGCCTCTATATTCCAATATGTGTAAACTGATTTTTTTTTAAATTATTCATTTTGATCATATGATCTATGCAGCTGGCAAAGCATGAACTAAGGAGACTGAAATTCAAGTAATGCCATTTTTGATAAAGACGTGAAGATGTTTAAAGTAGGTTAGAGAAGCCAAAGGCTTTGGATCTGGGGGGACATGTATTTTAATATCCACCTTACTAAACATGTAATCTTTAGCAAGTTATATAACAAGAAAGTGATGATATAATACTTGACTGATCTGAACACTGAATAATAGTATCACACCAAGAAGCAAACAGCATAGTGCCTGTTGCATATTAGAGATTTAGCAATTATTATTTCCTTTCTCTCTTTTAAATTGACATTATTTTCTTATCTATTTATATTCTTTTTTTATTTATAATTTTTTGGTTTTATATTTATTATTTTACTTCTTTCACTTCCTTTGGGTTTATTCTTATATTCTTTATCTACTACTTAAGTTGAATATTTAGGTCATTAATGTTTAGCCTTTCTTCTTTTCTAGTATAAGCATTTTGTTGTACAAAATTTCCTCTACATTCTATTTTGATATTCAGTATTGTTATTCAAGTTTAAGTATTTCCTAATTTTCATTGTTTTAGGTATCTGGCAAATGATTTATTTCAAATTTTTAAATTATTTTTAATTTCTAAACATTTCAAAAAATTATTCTTGTTATTAATTACCAATTTAATTGCTTCAGGGTCAGAAAATGTGATAGGATTATTGTGACAGCAAATCTTTGAAATTTGGTGAAACTTGGTTTGTGGTAAAGTTAAAGGTCAGTTCTTATTAATGTCTAGTGTATACTTGAAAACATTCGTATTTTTCATGTTTGAGCAAAGAGTTATAAACATACACACATATAGTAAATCAATCATGTTAATTGAATTACTCGACTCTTCTGTAGACTTACTGATTTGTTGAATTGTTTCTTTCTGCTGGATCTGTTATTAACTCAGGGAAATATAAAATCACCCAGTGGGACAATAGATTTGTCTGTTTTTCCTTATTCCACAGTCAGTTTTTTTTTTTTATATGTACTGATACTGTTATTAGGTGCATTTGAGTTTGGAAATATTATGTTATCCTGGTGGATTTAATTGTTTAATCATCATGAAGTGATTCTCTTTATCTCTGAGAATGTCTTTTATTTTAAAATTTAGTATTAATTTAGCTGCACCTTCTTGGTTATTACATGTCTGCTATGTTTTTAAAAAATATCCTTTTATATTCTGTATTTCTGTATCATGAAATTTAGGAATTTTTTTGTAATCAGTAAATAGCCAGATTTTACTGTTCAAAATTATAATCCTCATCTTTTAACTTGAGAGTTTATTCCATATATAGTGAGTTTGATATTTTACATACTTAGATTTATTCCTATCACATATTTTTTTAATTGTATCTGTGCCATATTTTTTCTTGCTCCTCCTTTTGTATTATCTGAGCATTGATGTTTTTAATTCATTTTTTCTTTCTTCTAGATTGCAATATGCATACTCTATTCTGTTTTTATGTGTTCATTCTAGTTTTTTTTCTTTCTTCTTCTTCTTCTTTTTTTTTTTTTGTGAGGAAGATTAGCCCTGAGCTAACATCCATTGCCAATCCTCCTCTTTTTGCTGAGGAAGATTGGCCCTGGGCTAATATCCATGCCCCTCTTCCTCTACTTTTTATATGTGGGACATCTGCGACAGCATGGCCTGACAAGCGGTGCCAGGTCCACGCCCAGGATCCGAAGTTGCGAACTCTGGGCTGCCAAAGTGTAGCGCACAAACTTAACTGCTACATCACCGGGCCGGCCCCTTGTTCTAATTATTTTAATATGAATATTTACTTGAATAAAGCATATGATAATCAATTTCTTTGTCCTACTGTCAAACAATAAAATATGATTACAATATTTTAACTTAAAACATTCTCCACTGGACTTATTTGCTATTGATTCCAGCATTTTGGTTCTAGAAATTTTTTTAGTGTTTATTATACTCTATAATTAAGATATTGTTACAATTGTTTTATATAGTCAATGTTTGTTTACATGAAACAATATATTTAGCAGTGTCTTTTCTCAACATTCTTTCTTACATCTGAGACTTTATTCTGGAATAATTTTGCTTCCTGAAGTTTGTTCATTAGAAGTTTCTTTAGTAAATGGGATGTTAGCAGAATCTCTGTTTTGTTTGTCTGAATGTGTATTTATGAAAATATTTTCTTGAAAGACAGTGTTCTTGGTATACTATATAATGGTATATAGTTCTAGATGGCAGTTACTTTTACTTTCAACACCTGAGTTATTAATTTACTCTATTTTGGTTTCCATTTATGCTATTGAGAAGTCTGCTGTCTTTGTAGGAAATTGATTTTTTCTCTGTCTATTATTAATATTTTCTGTTTTTTACTGCAACTTCAAGTTAAAAATTAGTATTTTGATCATCTGAAAAATTCTCAAGTATTGCATCTTCAAAATTACCCTTTCCTTTTCTCTCTAATATCTCCTCCTAAAGTTCAAATTAAAAGTTCGTTAGAAATTCTCACTCATCTTACATGTCTCTCAACCTCTTTTTCTTATTAACCATTTCTTTGTCCTTTGCTACATTCTCATTATCTGTCTTTTAATGTACTTGTTTTGTCCTCAAATGTATCAAATCTACTGTTTAGCCAATCCTTGAGATTTTTTAATTTTAATAAATATATTTCTTCTTTCTAGAAGTTCTCTTGTTTTTTTTTTTAATTTTTTATTTATTTATTTTTTCCCCCCAAAGCCCCAGTAGATAGTTGTATGTCATAGTTGCACAGCCTTCTAGTTGCTGTATGTGGGGCGCGGCCTCAGCATGGCGGGAGAAGCGGTGCGTCGGTGCACACCTGGGATCCGAACCCGGGCCGCCATCAGCGGAGCACGCGCACTTAACCACTAAGCCACGGGGCCGGCCCTCTCTTGTTGTTTTTAAAAATTTTTATTATGGTATAATTTACATACAGAAACACTCACCCTTTTTAGTGTCCATTTCTGTGAATTTTGATAAATGTATGCAGTTGTATAGCCATCATCAAGCACGATATAGAGCCCTCCAAATTCCCTGTGTCACTTTGAGCTTAGTAAAAACAGATTGCTTGATGTACTTAAATAGATAGACTCATTTCTTGTTTCATCTTTCCTAACCATTTATTATATTCTGTACTTTTATCACTTCAGCTATCAACATAATGGAAGGAAGCTAGATTATAAGAGTTTAATCTAGGATCATTAGAGAACCAGAAGGGTGCAGATGACATTATATTACTTTCAACCACAGTTTATTATTCCCTTAAAGTAAATAGATTTTATGTGAAAGTTCTGAACAGGAGACTGAAGACATTCAGAAGAGTGGAGTCTAGCAGTTCTTGTAAGTGTGGAAGTCATTGTTAACCATATTTACCTATTAACTATTATTAACCTTAAGTAAGTATTTTAAAGGGGAAACAAAATAAAGAGGTCACTTTATGAATTTGAGCCTTGTCCAGGCCCCAACACATGGATTCCTCTTTCCTTTCAGACAAATCTCATTCACTGAGGCTGATTTCTAATAGTTGTTGATTTTATTAAATTTATTATCACTTATTATTCCTAGTTATTACTGAGCTGGGAATAATCAATGACATTGTACCTGGAGTTTGTGACAAAAGATTTTGTTGACCCAAATGATGCTTCAAGGGGTAGAAAGACTAGGGAAAATATTTTTTAAATATGGTCTGATCCTCTACTTCTCCTCAAAAATTCTATTGTCTTGATTACGTATTTTTTCATTTAATCAACAGATATTTATTGAGCATGTTCTACATGTCAGATATTTCAATCTTTATGTCACATAGAGTGATCTGTATACTACCCACCTACCTTTCCTTATTTTTGTTTTATACTTCTTGAGCTTAGTAAAAACAAAACTTCTTGGGCTTTGATAGAGAAAATGGATTTTTATAGAACTGGGAATGTAGACAGTCACTTGGAATATTTATAAATAGAGTCGAAATTCAGGTGCCTCAAGTTCAGTAATGATGTCTTCTCTGTACACAGGGTAGTGTTGGGGGCTGGACTGATTGCTTCTGCCCTGCTGCAATTTAGTGTGATGTGAAGTTTTATCAATATGACTTCATACGTGTTGCATTATCCACTTGTAACCTGAATTAGTATTTGTCTTGCAGGTGACAGTTTGGAGCACCATACTCTTTCCACTAATAATGTGCTAATTTAAAGAAGCTTTGCTTTCTTTTGGCCTATTTAAGAAAATTTAAAAACATTTAAGAGTTCTTGTTGATAATCTTAATAGCGCAGGATTAGTTTGAACTGAGCATTTACAAAATATACCATAAAAGTGTTTAATGTTTTTTTGCTAGTTATTACGTGTGATGGTATTTTCCCTTGTTGCAATCAGATTGCAAAGTTGATTATTCTTTTCTGCAGTCTCTTAATAGAATATTTCAAGTAAGTTTTCATTTAAAAAGAGATGGCAATACAGAGAATAATTTTCTCATGAAATATGTGAATGTAATCTTTTTTCTGATAGCATGATTGGAATTAGATCCATTTTGGAAGGTGCTTTACATTTATTATTATCTTATAATACTAGCGATAAAAATCATGATTGGGAAACTGAAACAGAAACTATGTCTCTAATAAATATCAGACCTTTGGAGGACTCTAATCTCATCTAATTTACGAATAAATGGGCAGACAATTATAATGCAAAACAATATGTTACTCAACACCTTTATAGGTCATTTTAGACAACAGTGAATTTCCATTATATATTAAAAATAGATAAGTTATTTTTTAAAATTACCCACTAAATTTTTATGCAAGAAGGAAGGAACACACGATAGCTTGCTGTGTCACATTAAACTTTTAGTGGAAATATCCTGGAGTTTATTATGTGAGAATGCTGCTACACAAAAGAAGAATTGGTGGGCAGTAAAAGACGATGACACATGCACTTTTTAAAGAGAAATAAGGAAGGGTGCATCTTTGAAAATGAGACTAAGACCCTTGCAAACATCTGTTCCAGTGTTAGATAAGGATTTTAGCAGTGCTTATCTTTAGGTGATACAATTATTAGCTTTTAATATCTTTTTCCATGCTTTTCTGTTTTTGTAAGTTTCTACAAGCGTGCATTCACTTTTATAATGGGGAAAAATGATACCTAACTAACGTACATTAAAGTAATGTAGTTAAAATACTGATGTTTATGTTTCTAACCTAGCTGCATGGCAATTTTCAGATGCCATTGAAAACTTGTAATTCATTTTTTTACAATTATATGTATTTTACCTTGTTTTCACCTTTGTAGGCTGTCCATTTAGATGAGATAAATGGCTTTTTCAATAGGTCTATTCATTTGTTAACTTTATTTGCTGTCGTTTAATAAATATCTATTTCATGTCTAACTTCTATGCTGTATTCTGTTCTTCTGGATCTAATGAGGCTTATTCAGACCAGAAATGTTGTCTTTAAGAAAGTAACATTTTGTCACTTGGATACAGAGCAGTGGATATGAACTCTAAACTGATAGCTATCCTCAATACTTTAAAAAAGTTGAGTCAGTTGAAGGAGTTTGTCTCATGTTGTGGCTGTCAGGATGACTATCAGGAAGCAAGTTCTAGAGAAGTTCTCCAGGGAGCTATTTCCTATTATTTCTACAGGGCTTCAGCTCTTCTTTTGGGGTGATTTTAATATATATTTACACCTTATTGCTGGTAAAAAAAAAAATGTAGGCAAAGTCAGTGGTGGTAGTGATACTTTTTCCTCCTTTTCCCCCTAATTCATTTTAGTTAATTTTATCTTACAAAAAAATAAAGCAGAAGGCAGGTCATTAGCGTGAGGGAGATCTGTGAGGAAAGGTAGAGACTTTGCCACTTCACTGCAGGAATATGGGTCCATTTCAGGTGATATATATAATTGAAACATATCATCTTCTAATTTCAAAACCAAAGAAGCCCCGACAGACCATTTGTGGGAAATGAGGGGTCTGCAGCCTCAGTGGACCTGGAAGGACTACTGTAAATCCCCATCTAGCACAGAGAAAGAGACACTTTGGACCCAGCATCCTTTAATTATTCCTGCAGCATCTTCTTGTATATATTCTTGTATACATATTTTCTTGTGTATATTTTCCATTATAACTTTCATTATACACATATTTTCTTGAATATTGACATAATCTGTACCAGACACTGTGCTGCTTGTGAAGGGAAAGAGATAACAAACACAGTTCTTGACTCTACCGAGTTTAGTCTAATGGCAGGCTCAGATGTGGTTACACCGATTATAATATGTACAGTAAGAGGATGTTGAATCTACTGTGTGCTTTAATAGTCGGGACTGGCCTTTAATTACCAGAGGTAAAAAAATTCCTTGAAAAATTCCATTGATTCTTGCCATGTGGAATTACTCAGAAAAGGCATTGCACAAGTTTTATATTCAATGGAAGTCTCAAGTTCACCATGAACAATTGGGCTTTTCTATTGTTTACATATATAAAATAAACATATTTCATTGGACTATAAAGAGTCTAAGACATACCAAATTCCTATTTAGGATCTTGAAAAGCTTTGAGGAGAAGCAGGTATAGTATTCTATTTATACATCATTAATAAACATAATCTTTATTCACGATGCTTCTATGGTAGCCATACAGGAGGGAGTTTATTTTTTTTTTTCATTAAAACTTTATGTTTTTAGAGCGATTTTATGTTCACAGCAAAATTGAGGGGAAGGTACAGACTTCCCATATCATCCCTGACCCACACATGCAAAGCCTCCCCCATTATCTACATCCCCCACCAGAGTGGTATATTTGTTGCAATTCAACCTACATTGACACATTATAGTCATCCAAAGTCCACTGTTTACATTATGGTTCATTCTTGGTGTTGTACATTCTTTAGGTTTGGAAAAATGGATAATGACAAGTATCAATCATTAGGGTATCATACAGAATATTTTTGCTGCCCTAAAACCTGTCTGTGCTCTGCCTATTCATCCCTCCCGCCTCCCAAACTGCTAGCAACCACTGATCTTTTTACCAACTCCGGAGTTTTACCTGTTCCACGCTGTCATGTAGTTGGAATGATATAGTACATAGCCTTTTCAGATTGGCTTCTTTCACTTTAGTAATATGCATTTAAGGTTTCTCCATGTATTTTCACAGCGTGATAGCTCATTTCTTTTTAGTGCTAAATAATATATTCTGTAGTCTGGTTTTACCACAGTTTATCCATTCACCTACTGAGGAACATCTTGGTTGCTTCTAAGTTTTAGCAATTATGAATAAAGCTGCTATAAACATCTGTGTGCATGTTTTTGTGCTAACATAAGTTTTCAACTCCTTTGGGTAAATATGAAGGAGTGTGATTGCTGGATCATATGGTAAGAGTATGTTTAGTTTTGTAAGGAACCGCCACACTGTCTTCCAAAGTGGCTGTACCATTTTGCATTCCCACCAGCAGTGAATGAGAATTTCTGTTGCTAAACACCCTCACCAGCATTTGGTGGTGGATTTTGGCCATTTTAATAGGGGACATTATTTTTCAAAGATGTGTTAAAGTATAAGGCAATGGTAAATTAGTATTTGCCTTAAAAAATAGAAAACATACATATATACTATATGTTGTTGATCCTAAGATTCTTTGATCCTAAGTTTACCAGAGGAAAAAAGATATAATAATACTGTATTAAACATAGATGTCTATTTAAATATTAAAAATATGCATCTTAGAAATTGGGAACATGTAAAAAAAGGTGGTTTTTTTTGCATGAAAACAATAAAAAATGTAATTTAAGTTACAAAGTAAATTGAAATTTTAGATAGTCTATTTTTACAATTCTGTTGGAAATATTGCTGTTTAGGCCATTTTAATTTAATTTCTTCTGTTTACTGAATATACTCGTTTGTGGAATGATTTTGTTTTTCCTATATTATTTTAAATTATTTTTTCAACTTAGTACTTTGCATTGGTAGCATGCTTTATATGTGTTAGTGTCTTAATTGAATTATCGAATGTGTTATTTGGGTTTTTAGGATATCAACTCAGTGCTTGGCACATAGATATGACAAGAATATTTGTGAAAGTACACTGCTTCTGAAGCATTAAATATGTTCTTTAAAATATGGAATCATAATTTTAGAAATCTAATGTAATATGTCCTACTGATTTAAAAGAATAATGGAAAGAGGTCATTTTCCACTGTCTAATGGAGTATTTCAGATTATGCCTTACATAACTTGGACTGTGTGACCTTGAGGATAGAATAATTTGGGGGCTCTTATTCTTCTTGAATGTTTTTAGAGGCAATTTGTATTCTTTTATTTTAGGTTATCACTGTGGGAAGTATTTTTTTTAAATTTCAGAAAGTCACAGAAACTAAAGATTAAAAAAAAGAAAATACTCAGCTTTCTGGTGTCTCTATGAGAATTCAGGGAAAAAGTATTAGTGGAGCCTAAGTGATACCGTTCGCTCTGTGTTATCAGAGGAGTCAAGTAATCTTGTGAACTTGTTAAAGGTCAATAAAATGTCAATAGATTATATTGGTGTCTGAGATATTCTTTTTTTTTTTAACAAACAAATAGAAAAGATTTGTAAATTATAATGTTCCATAAGTCATTAATAGATCAATTTGAAACATGATAACATTATAAATGATTGTTTGATCCCCAATCCTGCTCACCAATGTCTAATTAACGCATGTAGCACTGTTATGGTACTGTTGAAACTAATACCATTGATCTCATTAATTCTTTAAGAAAGTCATTTCCAAGACCAAACACAGGTCTTCTGTTAGGGGAGACTGGGATTTCCCATAACCTTTTCTTGTATTGGCTATGGTGACTAGAAGAGAATTCAGAATGGTTAGGGTAGGAAGAAAGGCAGAGAAATTAGCTTAGTCACAAGATCAGAAAAATGAGGAAATATATTTCTTGCTTGTCCAACAAATGAAAATTTAAATCTTTTCATGTAATATATGTCTAGATTTTTTTAAAAATGAATTTATACTCTCTATTTGAACTATGCTGCCATTTAAATAGCAGAATCTTAGCATTTCTTGTTCTGCTGCAAAATTGCTTTTAAAAACAAATATGATAGGATAAGAATTGGAACTATTTAAACCAAGGAAAACCATTACTTTGGGCCAGGCAATTAAGGGAGAATGGGTAAAGCAGTTTCAATTATCTAAGAATTTACAATTTTAAAGTTATCTACCGAGTGACCAGGATAACTACTTCGCAAAAGGAAAAACTAATAAAAGTGAATTAATATTTAGTGACTCATCAGCATTAATAATTGCATAGCAAAATGAAGGAAAAGTACACTTACATGAACATTTAAAGAATATAAATAGATACAAATAGAACATATATTTATCTGCAACATTTAAAAATTTCAAGTTTTTTCTTTGCTTTCCTTCCCCAGAAACTGTCAATTTAATGATATGAATGACATCAAATGACCTGAAAGGAAGGGTCTCCTGGGCCTCACATTTAAGAGCTAGTGAGCCCAAGGCCAAACCTAAGATTGCCAGCATCTCAGTTCCAGAAGACCCCATTAGAGGACATGTGTATAGCCCTCTAGTTTCTCTGTCTCTGATAGCCTTTTATCCCCTCTTGTCCTAGAACATTTTATCTTACCTTTTCCTTAGTTCTGTAGTGTTTTAACTGAGTTCTCCTTGGCCTTAAGGAGAACTGAGTTCTCCTTGGCCTCAATGACTATGCCTCAGGAATTTACCAGAGAAAAGTGGGGCCTTAAACATGAAGGGTGCTGGTTTCTCACTCTGCTTTTAACAGATCAGCTCCACTTTCATCTGTTCTGTATATTTGGCCTTGCATAAGATTCGCTTAGGAAAGCACATCAAACTTTAAAGATGTAAGTTTGAAAACCTGTGCACAAACTGATATATAGGATGTTTTGCAGAATCAGCATTCTTCCATTCTGTCGATGATGGTGTTTGGTGAGAACCCAAGTAAAAGCTTAGGGGACAAGTTGTCAAGAAAATCAGGTTCCATCATGAAATTTTTTTCAGTATCCGTGAATAAGCACTCCATGTCACATTGAGCCAATGCTTCTATAAATCAAAACCAGATCATCTCACCAGTTGCTATGGTGCTGAAGGGTGATAAGGAAATGAATTTGAAGTAAGTGGCATGAGAAAAGAATAGATTTTCTTTTAAGACAATATTTTCTCTCATTACAATGAGAAAATCTGGTTTTGATTTATAAAAGCATTAGTCAGAATGTGTTCCTGTTTCATGATCTTGAGAGTGCTCTGATGGCTCCTAGGTACCAGTGGACAAGTGAGACTTATAAAATCTACTAAGTTTCTAAGACTGGCTTTCATTTCTCCTGCATTACCACAGGACTCCAGGGACCCAGATATACTAAGAGGAAGGATGTCCAGGAAGGAGTAATGTAATTATTCATTTCTTCTCCTGTATATTTTGTCTGGAACTTAATGTGTCAAGTCATTTCTATGGTTTAGCTCCAACAATAACATGATATCACTTAAATTATAATTTTTTGAATGTCAATTTCACTAAACCATTGCCAGCCATGATCATTATCCTTTGTCAAATTTTAAGCACAAAATCATGGCATTGCATTAATTTAAATTTTAATTATTAGCCGTGTTAAATTTTTGTGTTGATAATTAAGTTAATAAAACAAAATGTTCATAAAGATTGTTAAACAAATGAATAAATGGACTTATCTGACTCTCAATGCAATAATTCTTTTTACAACATTTCTGATAAGGAATTCTCCTTTTTAGTTGGCTTTCCACAGGCTATTTGACAGTGTTTTTATGCTAGATCCTGTTCTCTAACTCCAGAATGCTGAAAGAATTTTCAAGTAACCATGCTCCAATATTTTTAACAGTCTGTTCCATTTTGGGCCAATGTTAAAAGTTTCTTGGGTCTTTTTCTTTTCCTTTTGTCATCAAACAGTTGATTAAAATACTGTCAACAAACCTACCACATCAGATTCCTAGAAAAAAAAAATCAAAGCCTAGAAACCCAGCATGTGAAGTAATAAATATCATTTGCTTTTCCCTGACATTTTCTTCTACACGAGTCAGCTTTCTTTGTGTGCTGCTTTTAGAAACTACACCCTTACGGTTTCCATGCTTGAATCTATAGCTACATATAATTGTTTGCCCAGAACAAACATAAATCAAGATGAAGAACTGAGTTCACAATCTTGGCAGCAGTTGAGGTTAATATTCTCTAGTAAGTATGGGGGATAAATTAATCTGGTTTTACATTTGGGCATGTTGAACATTTCTTTTGGAAATAATTTGAGCTCAGTAATTTGGTAGATTATATTTGATAACTCTGACTGAATGGGAAAAAGTCATCAAGTAAGTAGGAAAAACTTAAAATAGTTTTCAAGGGAAAATTATATTATATGGAAAAAATCAAATTAGAAAAGCAGAGGCGTTAGTTTCCATAATAATCCTATGCTTAGATAAGGTTTCCATCTGTTCAGATTCTGGCTGTTTTTCTTAACTAGCTGGAAACTTATTTATAGTCTCTTTGCGGTATTTTATCAACATCTCTTAATGATCTACAGTGATTATCTACAGTCTCTTAATAATTAGAGATTTGTTTACAAGGAGGCTTGAAAAAGACTTCAACCGTAGGAGATGCAGAAAATTATTTCCTATAGTCCCTATGTAAACACATAGTAGTAATCAGTCGAACCACTTTAGAATTAAAAATTATAATTTAAAAACAATTTTGGGGGAATGACTGGTATTTCTGAGATAAAATTTAATCCCATAGGAAGTTCTGTAGTATCAGGAAAATGTAGGCCCTTTCAGTTTGAAGAATTATTAATGAAGACTAAATCTTACTGGGTACTTCTTGGATTTTCTCCCCCACTATACCTAATTCTGATAACTAGTCACTGCGGAAACATATACATCACCATCTCATTGTAGTTGAATGATGGATAAATAGGATCAATATTATTTTATCTAAGAGCAATTATTCCAACTTTGCATTTTGACTTATTTAGTTTTTCTTATACATTGTGATTACTTATGCCAAGCTGATTATATTAATACATTGTGAGAGATTATTACTACTGAGGTGTAGTGTCCCATATAATGTTAATCTCACTATGTTATGTTAATATATTATCATATTAATACATAATATATAATCATCATAATATATAATGTTATGTTAATATATAATTACATTATGTAATATATTATATATTGTTTATATTATATGTATGTATATATGAATATGAACCACTTAACAGTTCAGAGTGCATTTTACATACATCAATTTGTTTAAACCTCACAACGATCTGTGAGATAGACAGTATCCCTATTGAACAAATTGGAATTCTGAAGATATTAAAATAATAATAAATGGCTAAAATTGAAATACAGATTTTTAAACTATATTTCTTTTTAAAGTATACTTTATTGTTTTTATAAAAAATGATATATATTCATAGGAAAAATTTAAATAAGACTCAAAATCTGACTTTCCAACAATAATCATTACCCACCTTCTCTGAATATATTCTACGTCTGCATCTCTAAATATATATGTAGAAAGGAAGAGGGAAAGTTAGATGATTAGTCAGAAAGAAATGATTTTTAAAAATGGGATGATACATTTTCATGTAAAGATAGAAAACATTGATTTAATTTTCACTTCAATGTAACTGAAATAAAAGGAAAGGAAGTAAAACTGAAGGAATTCTTGAAATTGAATCTTTCTTCATAAAAAGTAAAGGTTACCTCTAAATTTAAGAAAATGGCCATGACCATAGGTGCTTGATGTCGACATGTTTTTTGACTGTTTCAACTATGAAAAGTATCCACTGAATCCCTGCTAAGAAAGAAGAGGAAATTATCACCTTACAAAACCACAGTTGTTTAATTTCTGTGTTCAAATAGACTCATCATGAGATATTTTTGATTTTTCACTATTTTCCATTTATTGAGCTATTCTGGTTCATCTCTTGGTTGGCTAGATTTCGTTGTCAGTTTGTATGTCTGTGTGCTTTCAGATAAAAGTTTCCATGGGCTAAATTACCTAATCTCTTGCATAGTTGCCAGTGTCTCTCTGTTGATTATAGATGAAGGAACATTTGGCTGGGTATACAATTCTTGATTTATACTTTCATGTTAGAACTATGCAGTCATTTCTAACCTATCTTCTAATGTTAATTATGTGCAAGTCATAAGTGATATTTCCATAGAAAAGGATTAGAAATCTTTTCCTAATATGCCTTAACATTTTATTTTAGCACATGAGGTTGAAGATACTAAGGACATAGCCTAGAGAAAGAAAATGAGAGATATATAATATCTATCCAACTAATGGGCTGTTGGCAAGGAGGCAACTCTTCCTTACCTCTTTTTAACCAGGGACAGGTGCCCTTTTGTGCTTTCACAGTATTCTGTACTTCCTTTTATAGTGTATTTATGAGGTTTTTTTAATAATCATCTGCAAATGAGTCTAGACTGTGAATTCCATGAGTGGAGAAACATAAGTAGTCAGTAAACATTTTTTTTTATTTAGAGGGATTAGATTTATCTTCTATTGATTTGTAGTGACTACCAAGAATACTGTGTTGAGAGTGCAGATTCTGAGGCCACTGCTGGATAAGTAAGAAAGGGTACATTGATCAATTAGCAATTCTGCTTTTAGCCAAAGAATTAAAAGTGGTGCCAAAAGTGACAAACATTGTTCATCCTAGATGAGATGCTATTTATTTACCACAGATGGCAGAATTGGAACTATGAGATAAATACTCGAGGAAATAGATTTGGGCTTCAATATAAGGAAGACTGCTTGAATGATTAGATAAATTTAAAAATTGAATTTGGTGCTAGAGTCCCCGGGGTAGGTGAGTTTTCTTCCCCTGGAATTTTTAGCACATAGGTTAGACAAATATTTGAGAAATATTAAACATTATAAACACTTTCCTCTCTATGATTCTAACCTTGTAGGAAGTAGTTTATCAATATGACCAAGATATGGTTAAGGGATTAATTTTAAAGCAGAGAAGCATTATTAGGTCTATGAAATACTTTTTAAAATCTCAATTTTTATTGAACTTATGCAAGTTTATATGGTTTAAGCCTCTAGAATATTTATATGAGAATAAATAGTCTTTGGGTTATACTTTTGAAGATGTCATGAAACTTTAGTAAATGAATCTTCCCTAACTTAGTAAATAATACCATCTACTAGGTTGCTTAAGCTAAGAACCCAGTAGTTACATTAATTTCTCTTTCCCTCGCCTTCCCTCAACCAATCCATCAGCAAGCCCTGTGGTCTCTACCCCAATCTTGAATCTTGCCTCTTCTTTCCATATCCACTTTCATCATCAGCTTTCCCTGGTCTACTGAAATGCCTATTTGATACCTCTGTTTTTACCCTTGCTCCTATACCATTCATCCTCCTTCCAGGAGCAGAGTTATCTTTCTTAAAACACAGATCAGATCATGTCACTTTTCTTAAAATACTCCAATAGCTTCCTATCATAGTAGCATAAAATCCAGGCTTCTTACCTTTACCTAAAAAGCTCTACAGGAATCTGTCTCTGGCCCTTCTCTGATATCCACTCTGCCCCTTTGCCACATGCCCAGACACACTGGACTTTTTATTTGTTAGGAGATTGTTACATTATTATAATAAGTGAGAAACAAGGGTAGCAGTATAGGAGATGATGAGAAGTAGTCAGTTATGGATGCATTTTGAAGATAGAGCCAACAGCAATTCCTGACAGATGTACGGTAACAGAAAGAGAATTCAAGAGTGACTCCAAGGTTTTTGTCCTGAGCAACTGGAAGGATAGAGTGGAGTTGGCATCAATTAAAATGAGAGAGGCTAAGTTTGAGGTAGATTTAAAAAAGAAGATCAGAAATTGAGTTTTGTAGATGTTGAATTTTAGACATCTAAGAGTTTGATATATGAACCTGGAATTGAGAAGAGAGATCTGGGTTGAGGTAAAATTCTGTGAGTTTTTGGAATGTATTTGGTACTTAAAGTTATGAGACATCCTATGTTTACCAAGGGAGTGGATGTGGACAAAAGTGAGGAGAGGTCAAGAACTGAGCTAGAGAGCACTGGAATATATATTAAGAGGTTTTGGAAAAAGAGAAGGAATTAGCAAAGGAGACTGAGAAGGAGTAATCAACATGTTAGGGGCAAAACTAGGAGAGTGTGGTGTTTAAAAAGTCTAGTGAGGAACATATAACAAGAAACGAGAAAGATGATCCATGTCAAATAGTGGTAACTGGTCAAGTAAGATGAGGACTGAAGATTGACCATTGGATCTGACCGCAAGTAGGTTCTTAATGACCTTGACAAGAGCAGTTTTGGTGGAGTAGTGGAGGTGAAAGTTTGAGTGGGTTAGGCGAGACTAGGAGGAGTGGAATTGGAGACAGCAAATATAAACATCTCTTTCAAGATATTTTGCTGCACAGGAAAGAAATGATGTAGATTGTGGCTAGAGCAGGAAATGATGTAGATTGTGGCTGGAGTCAAGTCAAGTGTTGTTTGTTTTGTTTTTTGGATGGAAGAAGTTACATCATGTTTGTATCATTTTGTACATGAAGTACATTTTGTACATGAAGAAATGTACATGAAGAAAGCAAAAAGTTGATGATGCAGAAGAGAGATGACAAATGCTTGAGCAGGCTTAGGTAAGTTTGTGAGAAAGAATAGGATTTACTATACAAATGAAAAGAATGGCTTTAGATAGGGCGTGAGTGGCTAATTCACAGGAGAGCAGAGAAAGTGGGTGCAGTTACTCATAAGTGGGTAGATGTGGAATGGTATACAATTCTATGGAAGCTCTTCCATATTTTTTTTTAGTTTTTTCAGAGAAATAGAAAGCAAAGCCATTTGCTGATAAAAAGTCTCAATTTTCTCTTCTGTAAAATGGGAGAATTTCAGGGAGGATTAAATGAGAAAAAGTAAGAGAAAATGTTTTGCAGACTCAAGTTCACTCTATAGCTAAACATAATATTTTTTAAATGGTTATCTCTCTGGTTTTATGTTTTAAATGGAAAATTTTAAGTACTGTGATATTCTTTCACTGCTGTAAAGTGAACAAATGTCAAAATACCTTAAATTATAAAATTTGTATGTTGAAATGACTGACTAGTAAACAACATTGCTCTCCATAACAGGTTCTATAAAATACTCTCAGACTAAAAATATCTTTCATTCTTGAAATTAAGAAATCCAACAAGTACACTGGAACTCTTACTTCTAACCATTTAACATTATTGCCTTGCTAGATATAGAGAGTAGTCACTCCTCTCTATAATAAAGATTTTAAGATTGATTTCTTTCTTGGTATATATGTGAAGTCAGAAATATATTTACTTTTTCCTCAATTTCCATAGATTTTTTTCAAATTTGTGCAAATTCAGTTTGTTTACAGAAAAAGAATCATTATTAATCACTTTGATTTCTTAGGTTTGCTGTGAATCAGGTATGCATATAATTTTAAAAATCTTCTACTTCAATGTATTGTGATAAAAATTTACTTCATTTTAGATACGTGCCTTATGAATTCTTATATTTGAATCTATCATGATTGACTTTCAGATTTGTTAAAAATCAAAACTGAAGGCGTTATGATGAATCTGGTATTGAAAAATTTGTATTTTTGCATTTACATTCCTGAGAAGCAGACATGTAATTGATAGACTACATTGTTTTAATTTGTGTGATATCCAATGTTTGTCTCTAATTTTTCCCTTTACTGGAGAGAAAACTAAAGAACATAAAGGCAAAAGACAGATATATGTTTTTTCTTATAAAGAACTCAATACATTTTGACTGCCGGGTAAAAAACACAAATCCTGTTTTATTTGCTTTAAATTATTCTTTTCTTAGAGCTATTTTCACTTATATAGTCAACGAGAACACTCAAAGAACCATAATTTATCAAGTTTTTTTTTTTAATACTGTGAATCAAAATCACTACGCAATTCTAAAGCATATTATAGTGTCTGTTTCATTCAATGTGGCCTCACCATTTGGCATTTCATTGTACTTTGATTCTTTAAATATTGTTAACTCTTGTTTAGTTGTAATAGAACATCAGTCCTGAGATAGTACCATAATTTCTCAACCATTCCAGATGAGTTCATGTTTGCTATATGAAATACAGGAGGACAATCCCGAATACGCTTGATATTTGTTAAAGGATTAGATACTTTGCTGGGTGCATGGAGACTGAGAAGAATTAAGTTTTGGTATGATGAGCCACATATAGTTAAGTAAGCCAGATTTACTTCATTGTTTTGTAATTATTTCTCATTGATTTTAGCATGCTATTCATCCTCAAGGCCACTTTCTATGAGGACATCCTTTTGGGGATGAATATTTCAAATGTGCTAAACCAGCTTCTTCATTATATAGATGAGGAGTGCAAGCCCTGAAAAGCTAAGGACGTCTGTTTCTAGCTCTTTTACGGTAAAGGATTACTCCCGTTATTGATAGTGTTTAATGCCAATGCTGTGCTATTAAAGTTGTCCAGTATTGGTGCAAGGTTCTTTATAGCTGCTATCAATCGTTTCTCTGCTGGTACATTTTTAAGACTAATTTCTACTAGGATTCTGAGCTAATTAAATGATAGTGGGAAAGCATTTTCCATCATTACCATTGGAGCGGGAACAGTAAATCACCACAGGTACAAATTGGGAACTCTGTCTTAATATCATTAGGCAGAAGAAGGCACGCAGAAAATTCTTATCAGTCAAACCCCAGTATTTAATGAGTGAACACATCAGTTTGTTCGCAGTAGTGCCCAGGAGAAGTTGCTGGAAGCAAGTATCTCTGCAGCTTGAGCCATTTACCGTTTAATATGTGGAAGAGAGAGAGCAGGACATATATTCTTTCAAAATCTAAGTAGGCAAATGTGCACTTTGTGAAATGGAAACCATTGAGGTACATTCTATATGAAAGAGTGAGCCATAAATTTAACTTTGTTGCAATCAGTAAATATTCAACCGCCAGGAATGGGAATATGATCAGCATTGGTTAATTTGGGTGCAAATAACTGGAGAGAGTTTCACCAAGTGACTGAGGTTAGCAGAAATTTTAAGGGGATAAGGCAAGTGCTACAGTGGAAATAATACCAGATTGCTCCCCGTTGTGTGAATCCTTGCTACCTCTGATTAAGTTGTGCTGCTTTAGGCAAATTACTTATCTTCTCTTAGCCTCAATTTGCTCATTTTTAAAACAACATAGTTGGGTTACGTAATTTTGAACCTCTTATCTCTGAAGCTCTATCATCCTTATAAAAATGACAGTTTTCTTGGAGAGATCAAAAAATAGCTACCTCTAGAAATATCATCTCACTTGCCACATTACTCCTAATGAAACCCAACAACCACACTTACTTTTTCTCTCAATTTAAACTCATACTAAAGTGATGTACATAAACCAAAGGAACTCAAGAAGAAAACCAAGGGCATCATTTTGGTAGTAGGAGGCAAGAATTTCATCTGGATTTGGCAGGTGCTACGGGATCATAATGGAAGGAATGTATGTAGCACTGCAAAACTTTCAGAGAGTGCAAAAAGAGAACCATCAGTATTATTCTGGCTGGCTAGGAGGAGGGAGAGCTGCATGTGATGAAATGTATCTGCATCCTTCCACAATTTGATTCCCTGTGATAATCTCCCTAGCTCAAGGTAGCTGTGAAGGAGGGCATAAAATGGAGGCTTTGAATCCTTTCTCACTCTAGAACATCCCATTTGTTTTCTTGATCCTTAGTGGTGAGACTAGTAATTGCCATCATTGAAGTCTGAGTACCGGGATGGTCCTAAATTTGAGGAGGGGATATGCTACTCATGAAAGTGATGAGAAAGTTGCGTGTTTGAGGAGAGGAAAGAGAACCCCACTTATTTTGAAACCTGAATTAATCTGCCAAGTGAAAAGATGCCCCAAGCCTAGCAGTATAAGTTATATATTGTCTAGTGGTTCCTACCTAGAAGAAACTTCTAGGATTATCCTATGCCTTTGCATGGGAGAAAAAAAGCTGCGGCTCTCTCTGGTTTATGTAGACCTAATACAGATGTTCTCTGGCCCCAGCAGGCTTCTTGAAATTTTCTGTATCTCAGAAAGGTAAGAGAAATCTGTTTCTCCAGCAGTTCTCCACTAGAAATTCTCTAGGCCAGGAATTATGTAACTTTCATTGCATCTTGTCCAAGGTGATTTAAAATTCCCCAGACCTGTATCAGTCTCAGGATGAAGTAGGAGCTAAAGGTTTAGGCACAAGTTGATCATGAAAAACCAAGGGAAATAATAAAGTAAACATGCTTTGGTTGGTTTTTAACACATTAATACCTTTATGAATAAGATTGGGTAAAATGTTGCATTTCATCCTAGTGGATCTATCTAATCTTTTAAGAAGAGACACAAGCCAACAGATTGAAGCTAAGAAAAGTGTGTGTGTTGTGTGGAGTGAGCAAAGAAAAGATAAATATTTATTTAGAATGTGTTATATATCTTGCACCATGAAGATCTTGTACCCTGCTCATGTGTTTTCTTATTTGATCCTCACATTAATCTCTTGCAATAGGCAGAATTTTGGCCGCTGTGACCTTTGCCTCCTGGTATCATGCTCATGAATATGTTATGTTACATGGCAAAAGAGACTTTCCAGATGTAATTAAAGTTACTAATAAATTGACTGTAAGATGGAGAGATTACCCTGTATTGTCCTAGTGGATCCTCTGTAATCACATGAGCAGATCTCTCTCGCAGCTGAGGGCAGAAGGAGGAAGTCAGCGAGATTTGAAGCATAAGAAGGACTCCAAGCACCACTGCCAGCTTAAAGATAGAGGGACCACGTGGAAATCGTGGAAAAGAACTGAATTCTGCCAAGGTACTGAATGAACTTGGATGTGGATTCTTCCTGCAAGCCTCCAATATGGAATACAGCGTTGCCTATACCTTGATTTCAGCCTTATGAGACCTTAAGCAGAGAAACCCGTTGAGACACACTGTGCCTGAACTTTTGACCCACAAAAAGTGTGAGATAATAAATGGGTGTTATTTTAAGCTACTAAGTATGTAGTAATTTGTTATGGCAGCAATAGAAAATGAATACGTCTTAATACAGATATTATCATCTCCATTTTAAAGATAAAAGTGAAAGTTAAGGCATAGACAACTCATCCTAGGTCACACAGCTATGTGTATAATGAAAACTAAGACCCAGAAATATTTTATCCCAAAGCCCATGCTTTTTCCACCAGTCAGTACCTACTCTGACAAATTGTAAGAAGAGAGGCTTCCCCAATTTAAGAGTGCAAGGAACAAAAATAGAGAGCAAGAGTGCCAGTGAACCATAGCATATCAATGAAGAAAATCTTGGGGAATGCATGCAGAAGGTTTTGGTAGCCAGTGGAGTCTGTCGCCTCCATGGCTGAGGAATAATGGAGACAGAGTGATCAACTCTGAGTCATGGTTGAGAGGTCAGAAAGGATGAGAACAGAGATGAGGCCTGGACTGGTCCTGAAACAGGTCACTGTTACTCTCACCATTTCTGATTTCAGACCTTTATCATTTCAACCTGAATGCTACTGATCAATGGGAGTGTGATAGGTTTTCCAACTCCAATAGAATTTTAAAGTATGTTTGGATGACTTCCCAGGATGGGCCAGAGAGCCAATAACTATTGACTGTTTTGTTTCTACAGTTTCTAGACTACTTCATCACCTCTATAAATATGCTGCCCCTGTTGTTTTTCACCATTGCCGTTGTAATCAATATGAAAGTAATTACTATTTTATCCTGTCAATATTCTGACTTTTTAATAAGCATTTCTCTCCTATAAAAAGTACTTCACAGCTATCTTTCTTTTTCTATCATAGCAATGAAAAGAAAGTGGGGATAGTGAATGACAAATGGGGCAAAGGAAGACATCCTGACACTAAGTGGGGACATATTGAGGGAAGAATACAGAATAGTTACAGAATATAGCTTTAGTTACAGAATACAGCATTATTTGTGAATTATTCAATATTGACACACATAATTATTATATATTTGGAATTTTTTTTTCTCTAATATTCCCAGCTATTACCTCTCCAATGGACTTGGCTTAATTTATATACATATCTGTGTAAAAACTCTGGTATAAGTCAAACATTCAAAGACAGAAGAAGAAATCCAAAATAATGAAAAATGGAGAGAAGATAATGGGTGCCAGGAAATTTAGGCTAAAGAAAGCTAGTACAACTGAGCACATTCCTTAGCTCTGAGATTTCTGGAAGGCAAGGCAATAAGAGAAAATTTAAAGAACTATGATTTTACCTTTCTGTATAAACTTGTTGTTTTTTCCAGACAGTAACCTCCTTTAGGAACAGAATAAAATTTGCATAAGAATAAAGTGGTGTAGTCAGAATCTAGATTTTGGAGTCAGGAATATCTTGGCCCAAAGTCCTATTCCACCCTTTACTAGTTGAGTGGTTCTAAACCTTAGGCTTTTTATCTTTAAAATGGAGTTTACTGTCTCTACATGGGATTGAGGTAAGAATTTAAAAAATGAAATAATGAACTTAAAATGTTTAGGAAAGTTCGTGGAAATAAATTCTCCATAATGTTCATTACTAATTATTGGTTAATTAATTATTAGGGAAAACACTGGTGTCTAATTCCCCTCTGGATTGTCTATAGTCTGGCATGGTTGTTAATTTGATTGTTACTCAGCAAGCTTTTGTTGAATGAATGAATGAATGACTTTACTCTGTGGATCTGTTTTCTGTGGTATGCTAATGGATATTCCTTGAAAAAGGATTCCACAATCTAGACAAAGGAAATACAGGATTAAACCAAATTAAGAGGTTTCCTTGCAGTGGAGTCCTATATTGTTAATGTAAATTGTGACTATCTAAATTTAGGATTTTCACATAAAGATTTTTTTCCTTTTGCTTTGTTTTGCTTTATTTGAGTTTTAATATAACCTTCTTTTCTTTGAACATTTCATAGAATTAGCATTTTGAGGTACTTACTTTAGGAAGTGTAGATCTGTCGTGTCTTCCAGCGTGAATATCAATAACATCATATATTATTAATCACTTAATATTTGCCAAGCACTGTTCTAACTACCTATACTAACTCATTTAATACTCAACACAATCCAGTTAGTTAGGATTTTCTTTTATTCTCATATTACAGATAAAGAAACTTAATCTCTTGCCCAAAGTCACAAAGACGGTAAGTAGCTGGGGTGGCGTTGGAACCCAAGTACTCTGTCTCAATGGCGTACCTAGAGTATTTAAACCATCAGTGTGGATCATTTTTTTAACACCCCCTCCTCTGTCTGACAAAATTATTTTCAGCAAGATTCATGTAATAATTAGTAACAATCCTCTTCTCAATTCACTCTTTAGTTTTAAGACAATTAAATTTTTGGAAAGAACAGTAAGTTTGAACTTTATTTAAATTCAGTAAATAGTTAATGTATAAAATAAAACTTGCACTTATCAACCAAAAATATTACACCTTGCATTTCTCACTCTGTTTCACTGTTTGTAAAGTTTTAAACACAAAGTTTTAAAGCCAAGTGGTCACGTAGAGTGACAATTCAAATAACTCAAGGTTGGTTTCTTCATTCTTATAATTATTGTGCCATTATTATTGGTTTAAATTTTTGTTTAAACTAAGGAATATGTGTTACCTCTTGGATAAAGCCAAAAAATGTGTCCTGAGAAAATTTGAATGATTCTGAATCCTTGGGAACTTATTTTCAAAAGAAATGCCTACAGCCAAGTCCACGTGGGTCAGAGGCCAACTGTATAACTGGGAATACTCAGAATTAATTTCCATGTAGAATACTATGTTTATTAAAGGATACATAATACAAATGTGTTAATTTGAAACTAACACGTAATTATTAAAACTTGGTAGTGACTACAGCAATTATTTAGAACTTAGTCAAACAAAAGATGTTTTCGAGGAGGAGCATTCTATCATGGAAATTGATGAGAATTACCCATGCATGGTGGTAATAAAAAGATAGAATTTTATTTGGTTTTATTATTATTTTTAAATTATCTACAATGTACCCACCTTATTGCCTACACCAGGGTAGATGGCTTTCACTGTGCTACCCTTGGTATGTCACTGTTCTAGAGCCATGGGAGTAACTACCCTGACATACTGGCTGTCGTGGAATAAGAAACCATATTTAAAGCAAGTTCGATTGCATTTTAATTCAGACCTTTAAGATATATTTCCTTAACTGACACCAACTGGTTAATTAATGGCTTACAAAAAGTTGCTTTGCTTTTCTGTTGGGAGCTTTATGTGACAGCATTGCTCCTGTCTTTTTTCCATCACTTTCTTCACACTATCACGCTGTTTGCCAGGAGCGCCCTCCCTGAGTCTGGCATTCAGATCTGCCTGAGTGCTGCTCCTCACGTGGGCAGGCAGAGTGCAGCAGGTGCTACCACTTAACACCAGCTTGTTCCACCATGATGCACAAGAAATAACAAGCTAGTACAAGACACCATACAGCGGCTATTGCTTCTACATGTTAAGAGCATATTCTGTATTTTAATAAGTTCTTGGCTTTGATTAAGCCGTATTTCACCTTCTTCTGGTTTATACATGTAAACCTGAAGTAAGCTTGTCTCCATTTGTACAATTTATGATGACTAAATGTCCCCTTCTCCTAAAATTCTGAAAATTCCCAAAGACTTTTGATCTCTTCTGCTTTCACGCCCTTATTCCTGTTGTGGGTACTTTATTCCATCTCTTGTTGATTCTCACATCAGAAACAAAAGGAAAGAAGAAAAGGAAAAGAAAGAAAGGGAAGGGGAAAGGAAAGAGAGAAAGAGAGGAAGGAAAAAGTAAAAGCATCTACTGATAATCTACCTTATATTCACATCCCCCCATATGTAATGTTAAGAACCCATCTTTTACATTCCTGTTGTTTCTAGCCACTCCCACACTTGGAGTTAGAGGTTACCTAGTGTTACATCTTCCAAGTGATCCCAGTCTCATTTCTATGTTCCTCTTTTAGGATATTTTCCTCATCCCTCTATACATGTTAAGCAGCAATATACTCCATACATAGAAATTTTATTGTTTCAGCAAGACCTTCCAATATTAACTTTTATTCCAAGCTCTGATCAAGACAAAATTTCTTAGTAAATCACTTCACCTCCTAAAATCCATTCTGGGTAATAAAAATGACTTTACAACTTTGTATATATGTAAAACACCTTAATCAGGAGTTCGAATCTCTAAATTGGTTAAACTCTGTTCTGAAGGCAGGAGAGTAGATATTTTTGCTGTATATCAATTTGCCTGGCATATGTAATCCTGGTTTGAGGCTATTTTAGAAAGTAAGATAAAATTTATAGTAAATTTATTAGAAATACACCTCTCAGTCAAGACCTTAAACTCTCACCATGAATGAACAAATAATTTTCAACCAAACTCCTGCTATGGGCCAAGGAATCACTATACAAACATTAACATAATATAATTAAGCTCAGATACTCAGAGCCAATCCAATTTGATAATGTAACATGGTTTAATAGTATGAGACATCAGAAGACTAGCTCACAAGAGCTAAGATGTGACCTCAGTATAATCTTATAATTAGCATTTTGTATGACATAAAGCTTCGAACTGTATTGCTTCAGGATAAAATTCTAAGTCTTTGGATAGTGATTATGGAGATTAAAAAAGAAAAATGTAAAATTAATTTTAATATCTTTGGGGAAAAAATGAGAAAAGGATGAAATGTTTCTGAAAAACATCTGACATCATTCAAAAGAGTGATATTACATTCTTAGACTTTCCTGAGGCTAGAAGGTGAAGTTTCCTTAAATGACTCCAAGGAGTGATGTGAATATTTGAAATGATTTATTAAGCCTATGAGATATCTCTGTCTAAACCTAGTATTATAAAATCTTTGTTACTGCCTCTAAATTTTGGCAAGTATTCAATTTTATAAAAACAATCTGTGGAGTTAAACTTAAGGAGTACAGGGAGTTTTGATACTGGCAGATAGACCAGGTATGGTTTTATAATTATTTTTCAATTTACAAGAGTAAGCTGAAAAAGACTTTTTCTGTTGTTGCCTGTTTACGTGATTTCAAACAATAGAAAGACTTATACAAAGGAATAGAAGTTTTTAGATGGCAAGAATCTATGTTTTTCTCCTCAGACTTTATGTGGTTTTTAATAATCATGGCTATGAGAATCCAACTAACATCTGCTCATCTTGACAAGATAATTATAAAATACATTATCATTATAGCATTTTTGGATTATTATTGATCATTTTTATCATTTGCAAATATCCAGATTATTTGGCTTAACTGATAATGTTGGGTTTGCCCCGTCACATGTATTTTTTGCTTTTAACAATCTTATTTCTTAAAATATATATTCCCTAAAAGAATTCTTCAATTATCAGTGGAAAAAGTTAAGAAATTGTCATGTGTCAAGTGTCTTGGCAATTCAGTTTATAAGCTGTTTTTTTGAGTTCAGGAAAGGTGACTCTTTTCCCTGAAATCTTTATCTTTTTCCTGCATGCTTCAATGATTGGACTGAGAGACATTTTCAACTTTTTATAAGATTTCTAATTCATATTCCAAACCTCTGCACTCTTTCAGTCACGAAAAATTCGTTAAGATTTTATGATGCTAACATTGAAAATGTCTTAGTTGTTTTCTCATAGAAAATATTTATGTAGAAGTCTCTTAATATATATATGACAAATATACACACATACTTTTTTTGGATATATATTTGCTACTGGGAGAGTAAGCTTTTAAATTAAAATGGATTGTCCGCACCCTTTCAATGTATTTATTTTTTACCTGTATAATGGCAGCATGGATAAAATGAATTATATATGCCACATGGAAAGAATGTTACCTTCTGAATATTTATGAACATTTGCTTTTTGTTTTGTATTGGGAAACATTTCTTTATAGCTAAGAAACGATTGAAGAAATGAACTGTAATATAACATTCAGAATTCTTTAAGCAGATTTGTGATTCACCTATTATTCTTCCATTTTGCAATTTTATTGTTAGCTATCCAACTCTTCAAGTCAAATAAGAAATTTTGTGGTTCTTAATATGTGATGTGACTCATAAATGAAGAGGGATAATCTTCTACATAAGAACCATTTACTCTCTCATTTTCAGAAATATCAACAACCCTGGCCTTACTAAATGATTACAGTGAGAAAAGGAATTTGAGTTTGAGTGTTTGAAGAATTTTTGATTTTCTGTTTTGGTGGCATTGCAGTAATAACTAGATTTCAGCAGTTCCAATGATCTGTGCCTACCTGAGCACAGAGACCCTGCCTGTCTCACTCACCACTGTGTCACCTAGTGCCTGACACCCTGCCTATGCATGATTGACATGAAAATGGATCTGTCAAATTAGTATATGAATCAAAATGCACAATGCTATAACTTGTGTTACCATTAATACAATTCACATGCACACACTCCTCATATGTATGTGAGTTTATGGTAACACTAAGTCTTTAAGAATGCTTCAAGTGTTAAATTAATTTCATATGCTGATTATCTAAAATATTACCTAATATAGACTATCGTTTTTTAAAGAACATAAGTACATGGGAATACACTTCATTCTGCACTTTTTTAGGTATCTAATGATTTATAGTTCCTCAAGTTCATAAAATTCCTCATTTTGAATTGTCATTTTATATTACATTAGACATGAGTATGTGAGATGGGGAAAATTTATACTGCTCCCATAATATATTCTAGAAGTAGCTTTAAATTTTTTTTAGTTTTTCTTATTTCGTTTGCCAGTTGTCTTTCTGAAAATGTCTATGGCGAAAAGTGTTCCTGTTGCTAACATTTGTGGGGTTTCTTTTGAAGCTTCTGGAGATTCACTCTGTGTCTGTATTTATTAGATTGAACCATATGAAATTTCCAATATTTGACAAATATTGACAAAACCAGCAGTTACTTGTAGCTCAGCCTAACATATCCATGCTAATAATATTATAGGTATTTATTGATGGGCCATTGGTATGTGCAAGCACTTAGTGTGTATCTTCTCACTTCATACTGATAACAACGCCGTGAGGTGTAAGTAATCTTATCATCTTCATATAATAGAGGAATTAACAGGGTCATACACTCTGTAAACAGTGGCATTGGGATTTGAACAATAGAAGTCAGAATCCAGAACATGTAGACTCTTAATCATTATGCTCTTCTGTCTCCCACAGTGAAACAATTATTAGCAAATTAATTATCTGATATACTCAGTATATCCCTATCATGATTGATTATTATTCATTGAATATGAATTATATTCGTTGAATACTCCTTCTAGAGGACTGGAGTTTAATGTAAATATTGATTGAAGATGAACTCCAAATGGAACGACTTTGCAGTACATTTTCTCTTCTGACAGGCAATAAGAGTTATAAAAAGTTAAGATTTTAATTAGTAATATAAGTGTAAATACTTGTATAAGTTCTTTTTATTTTTTATTTATGGATTTTACCCTCTATGTGGCTCCTAAGTGTATGCCTTTATATGATATGTGGAGGAGGTATACAGTATGCAACCTCCATTATTCTTCCTAACACTTTATTCGTGGTACATATAGCCAAGAGGTAGGCTAACTATTTTCACACTCTTGAAGTGTGAAAAGAAAAGTAGGAATGAAAGAAGAAAAAGGTTGGGGGAGGCTCATTGGGAAAAAGGAATGATATTCTGAGAATAAGTGGATTTAAAAGAAGAACTCTCTTCTCTTTATTCAAAGGTAGCACAGGTTTAAAGAGAGAATTCTAATCTTCTTGATATGGAAATCATATGGAACAAAAAAAGCCTTAATGTGTGTATAATCACATTTCTTGTAAAACAAAATTATTGGTGAAAACGTGGTTGCCAACAAATGATGTGTGCTTTCAGAAGTTTCTCCTTATGTGAAATTCACCACCTATATTTTTGGGAACAGCATTATCCCAAAGCATTTGTTAAACTCAAGTGCCAGGACGTGATAGGTGTATGAAATTTCTAAGAAAAGGCTTAATACTGCCTTCTAGGACTTTACAACTTAGTGCGGACACTCTGATGTGGCTTGACAAGTGCCCTAAGATAATTGAAATAAGAAAATTCGACATTGACTCTAGCAGTCCTGGTAAGTGATTTAGATTTTATATTGGTAAGTAACAAAGGGGCCAAATACTGCATTCTGGCTCAAATACTGTGAGCTTTTAGTAAGTTTCAATTTTGACTTAAAGATTGTAAAGGAGTGGCTCTTTTTCATTATTTTAGGACTAATAGTAATTTTAATAATAATATTTATCGAGTACTTAAAATGTGCTAGATACAATTTAAAGCACCTTACCCTTTTTAATTCATTTGATCTCCATAATAATCCTTTGAGGTAGAAACTGATATTATCCCAATTTTACGGAGGAGAAAATTTAGGCAAAAGAAGATAAGTCATTTGCTCCGAATTATTAGGTCTTTGGGGCACAGTCAAATGTGGCTGCTTATCCCAGTCACTTGGAAACAGTGGGAGAGATTGGAGACAGTTCCCTGCAAAGAAAGAAATGCCAATTGACATCATACTATCAGGGCCACAAAGAACCTTCTTTGGAACGCCTTAGGTTTCTGCTCAGGAAGTGAGTATAGCTACATTTGGATATTGCACGCAAGCGTGTTCATGGATAAATGATTCTACTTCCTGTCTTCAACGTCTTGTGCCATTTGAGGGCTGTTGACTAGGGATGTATTTTAAGGCATCAGTGATCTTAATAACACTTTTCAATATTTGTAACCTATTTTCCCGAAACTGGATATTCCTTTTTCTTCCCTTCTATTTTTACTACTCTCTGTTCTTTCTAACATCAAAGTCAAATAAAACAATAAACTGTATATTATTCTATCTGTAGACAGTGAGAATGCGCAGTGTTTATATCTGAGTTTAAAAGGCTTGAAGAAACAGCAAACAAGAAGTAACCATTTTTAGGGTGCAAAACATCAGTGCATTCACAGAGACAACTCCATTAATATTTATTCAAGGTCATGACAACATTAGTGTTCCATTTATTCTCTTTGAAAGACTCCAGAGATATATTCATGGTTCATGTAACCTGTTTTCTTTGAAAAATAAAACAACTCCATTCCCTCATCTACCTAGATTTTCAGCACAGAAGTTCATGATTGATAGAGGGAAAGAAGCAGATTTTCAACTGACGTGTTATGCCTAAAATGTGACAAATTAAAGGTTATCAAAATATAGACCTAAAAAGAAAAATTACCATATGTTTTCCATTGCTACAATGGCAGAAGAAAGAACATGTAAGAGTGAAATTTAGAATTATCATGGGCAGAGTGAAAACAATTATACAAAAATCTCATATAGCAAACAGCCCCTTGCCATAAACTGATCTCTTATTATGGTAATTTAACATATATCTAAGTTTATAATACCAACTCTTCCATTTTGCTCAAGTTTTCATACAAACTACAACATTAGAAAGTCTCATTTTGAAGTTTGAAAGACACCCTTGAGATATATCCAATATTAATTTTTGAACAAGCTGTTACACTTTCAATAGGAAATGAAGTACCAGGCCATGTTTCATCATTCTACCTGTGTGCACATCTCATCCCACTTAATTAGTATTTTTTAAAAACCCAAGGGGGGAAATATAACATTATAGAAATCATTTTCTTTTAGGGCTATAACAGTTGTTTTTATCTACCATAAAACACTGACAAAAGGCTGATTCAAATAAAATTTAAGGCACACATTCTAGAGGTTTTCTCATTAAAAGCAAAATAACAAATTCTCTCCTTTTACATCAACTTTATTTTAAAGAATAAATGCTTTTTTTTTTTTTTTTTTTTTTTTTTGCCTAAGGCACTGGTGACAACTGTAAGTAAGGTAGATTTTTTCTAAAGTAAGCAAGGTCTTTATATAATTAATATGAATTCCACCTCTTATTGCTTTTTCAGAAATTTTGTTCTCACAGTTATTCCCTTTCTTCTTTCTCATCAGTTATCCCTTCTCTTCTCTCTTGGATTGTTGAAAGAGAGAGAGGGACCTTGATCTTATATCCCCCTCAGCAGCACTGGCTCCATTAGTTTTGCTTTGGAGAAAAATACTTTGAAATCTCTACTTCCTCCTCTCTATTCTCTCTTGAACCCACTGTAACCAAGCTTCCTTCCCTATCACTCCACTGAAAGTCTAGTCAAGACTTCATCATAGATAATAACAACAATAAACAAACACATAGGGACAGAGATTGGATTGGTGGTTACCAGAGGGGAAGGGGGGAGGGAGGAGGGTGAAAGGGATAATTCGGTACATGTGTGTGGTGATGGGTTGTAATTAGTATTTTGGTGGTAAACATGATGTAGTCTATGCAGAAATAGAAGTACAATGATGTACACCTGAAATTTTTACAATGTCATAAACCAATGTTACTGCAATAAACAAAAAATTAAAAAAAAGATTTCATCAAAGTCACCACTGACTTCCTCATTTTCAAACCCAGTGAACAATTGTTCACAACTTAATCTTTCAGAAACATTTGACAGAACTGTTTACTTTCATTTTCTTTAAGTGCTTTCTTCCCTTGGTTTCTAGAACACTGTACTCTTCTATTTCTTCTATCTCAGTGTTACTCCTTTTCAGTCTCTGTTACTGGCATATTTTCCCAATGTTGAGATTTTCAAGTGCTCTAGGGCTCAGGACTCAATTCTGAGATGCCTTCTCTTTTCTATTTATACCAACTTCTTTGGTGACCTCATCCAGTCCCATGGTTTAAGGTAACATTTATAGTCTGATGATGGCTCAATTTTGATTTATGGAACGAAACTTGCTACTGGAATCTAGACTTGTGTGTTCAACTGCTTTCTGGCATTTTCACTAGATATCTCATAGACATTTCAAACTTAACATTTGATTTTTCTTCCCCAATTCAGTGAACACCACTATTAATTCACTGATTGCTCAGGTCAAAAATCTTGGCAACTTCCTTGAGTCCTCTGCTCTCTTTCTCTTATACCTCATATACAAACCATTAGAAATTCTACTAGCTGTACCTTCAGACTAGATCCCAAACCTTACCACTTCTAATCCCCACCACTAAGAGCCTAGTCTAAACCACCTTCACCTCTTACATACTTTAACTCAATAGACTCTAACTGGTCTCTCTGTTTCCAATCTGACTTCATTGAAATCTGTTTACCACACAGCAACTGGAGTGATCCTTTTAAAAATAAAACACATATCATGTCACTCACCTGCTCTTAACCTTCCTAAGTTCTAAGGCCTACACATCACGGCCTATATCATCCAGCCTCAGGGTAGCTCTCATAACTCATTTTCCATCACTCTTCTGCTTACTTACTTAGCTCCAGCTACATTGGCCTATCTGTTATTCTTTGAAAATTCTAAGCATGATGACAGGAACCCCAAGGCTCTTTGCTCCTGAGGTTCTGAGCTGGAATACTTTCCTTGCAAATGTTTGCATGGCTCAACTCTCACTTTATTCCAGCATTTGCTAAAATGATAGCACCTCAAAGAACATTCCCTGACCACCCTATCCTAAGTGGTCCTTTTCCTCACTCTGTTGCCTTTACCTGCTTTATTTTTTCTTCAAAGTGCTTATCAGTACCTGACATTATGGCTTTTTGGGCATGTGTGTGAGGATTAGCCCTGAGCTAACATCCGATGCCAATCTTCCTCTTTTTGCTGAGGAAGACTGTCCCTGGACTAACATCCATGCCCATCTTCCTCTACTTTATATGGGATGCTGCCACAGCATGGGTCCACAAGTGGTGCATCGATGCGCACCCAAGATCCAAACCTGTGAACCCTGGGCCACCATGGCAGAGCACACAAACTTAACCGCTATGCCACCGGGCCGGCCCCCCTGACATTATGTTTTATATAACTTTGTTTATTATTTTGTTGTTATCAATCTTCCTGCTTGGAAGGTAAGTCCCATGAAGGTGAACACTTTTCCTCTTTTGCTCAGTGCGGACTCTCCAGTGCCTAGAACAAAGTAGGTGCTCACTTCAGGGATGTTGAGTGAATTATGGTTATCACTTCCATATTCCCTCTACGGTCCTATCTCATTCCAGGTATTTTCCAATTTCACCTTACTTTTCTGCTAACCATTTCTCTTGTTTGTTTAATAATTGTTTTCACATTTTACCATGAAATATTTATTTCTATTTGGTGTTACCTCCTCTTGCATACAACCAGGTTAGCCTTTTCAGGGTTTCAAACGCTAGTAATTCATGCTATTCCTGTTTGGACTGGCTTCCTAAAACCTAAATAACTTGTTCAAAGTTGAAGTATATACAGAAATTGAGTCTTCTTGTCAGATTTATACCTAAGATATGGCATTGAGCATATAAATGTATGTTCAAAATGTTTGGTTTACAACAACTGGAATAAATATTTAAGGGTTGTTTTTGAGAGAGTTGAGAGAAACCATGAAAAACTCAATATACCCCAAAGAATAGATCCATAAACAACAATTTGCCTTTAGGGTTTTCTGCTCCTATCAAAATTTTCCAGCATTAATGGCTTCACACATTTCACAAAAGTGATTATAAAATTCAGGCAAATTCTATGGGAAAAAAAAATCATGTATAGAGAAAGAACTGGAAATAGAAGAGTGGTCAAGTTTTTTACTCCTGAACTGGCTTTAGAAAGGACTATTTGGCTATACAGATTATTAGAAATTAGAAGAGGTTGTGAAAGAAAAATACATTTCCATCTCAAGAGGTTTTGGGGAATAAAGTAGACTGTTACTTTGTGGGATGGCTTAGGTGCTTGGATGTAGAAGGATGAACTAAATAGATCTTATAATTACTTCCTGCTCTATTGAATCTCTATTTCAGTAATCCTATGCGCATTTCAACTTGAAAACGGAAGTAGAAGTTTTATTTGCCAGATTCAAAGTGTTAGTATGACATGCTTTTTTTAATTTAATTTAATTTTTTTATTGAGGTAGAATTGATATATAACATTATGTTAGTTTCAGGTTTACAACATAATGGTTGATATTTGTATACAGTGTGACATGTTTATACTTGATTTATAATAGGAACCTCCTGATGATATTAGAGGAATACATAATTTCCTCATGGTACAGGAAAGAAACGTGCAATTATCATCTTTCTATCTACATGCTGCCTATAGAAGATCATGTACTATCATTCTGAAAGCAAAAAACAACAAAAAATAAATTAATTAACAAAATAGATAAAACTAAACCAAAGAATCTCCTTTGTAAAAAACAAACAAATAAAACTCCTGGAGGCTCTATCTCAAACCCAGTACAGAATCTGTAGCTGAAAGTTTAAATGCTGTGGGTATTTGGGAGTTTTGAAAAGCTACTTTGCCTTCAAAAAGTTTCCAAGCTCAATTCATTAATTGTGGAAACCACATATTTAGAAATTATTGGCTCTAAATGATATAATGATAATTAACATTTAAGAGTGCTCACTATGTGTCATGTACTTCACACCAATTTTACATTGTAGATATCATTATTATTCCCATTTTACAGATGAAGAAACTGAGACACATGGAAGTTAAGTAACTTGCCCAAGATCACACAGTTTGCAAGTAGTGGAACCAGATTGGTATCCAAGCACTGTAGCTAGAGAACCCACATTTTAAACTACTTGACTCATATGTCAATATAGTATCACAGACAATCCCCATAATCAATTTAGGTTAAAGGAAGTGGAGCCAGTATGAAAATGGAGTGAGGTATTATCCAGGGAAATGTATTAAATATCCTGTTTGGGTTTTAAGGAATACAGTCGCATTCAGGTTACTTAAAGTTTAGTAAACTTATTACAAAGTTTTATAATAAAGGCATATATGACGTTAAGGAAATGAAATCAACTCAATTTGCAAATATACAAATAGCCACTCAACCAGAAATTATGGGTTTTCACAAATACTTCCACTAGCCTATAGAAAGATGAAACACAGTTTGGTTCTGGCCTTCACCTCTTCTCTACCCAGATACCTGAATTTATTAATTCCTTCCCTAGTGGTCTGCTTAAAAAAAATAATCTTTATTGAAATATAATCAATATATCATAAAATTCATCCACTTAGGGAATACAACTTAATATACTTTTAAGTATATGGACAGAGCTGACCAGCCATCACCACAATCTAAATTTAGAATATTTTTATCACTTCTAAAATAATCCTTGTACCTATTAGCAGTCACTCCTTGTCTTTCCCTCTCCCAACCCTGGGTGACCACTAATCTACTTTACGTCTCTACTGATTTACCTATTCTGGACATTTTATATAAATGCAATTATACAATATACGGCCTTTTGTGACAGGCTTCTTTCACTTAGTGTAATGTTTTCAAGGTTCATCCATGTTGTAGCATGTATCAGTACTTCATTACTTTTTATGGCAGAATAACATTTCAGCGTGTGGATATACCACATTTTTGTATGCATTCATCATCATTTTATGAACGCTTCAGTTGTTTATACTTGACAATTATGGATAATGCTGCTATGAACACTTGAGTACAAGTTTTTGTGTGGATATGCTTTCATTTCACTTGGATATATACCTAGGAATGGAATTGCTGAGTCATATGGAAAACCTATGTTTAACAATTTGAGTAAATGCCAAGCTATTTTTCAAAGTTACTGAACTGTTTTGCATTCTTACCAGCAATGAATGAGGGTTCCACTTTCTCCACATCCTTGTCAACACACGTTATTGTCTGGCTTTTTGATTAAAGCCATCCTAATGGATGTGAAGTGGTATCTCATTGTCATTTTGATTTGCACTTTTCTGATGACTAATGATGCTGAGCATCTTTTCATGTGCTTAGTGGCCATTTGTATATTTCCTTTGGAGAAATGCCTATTCAGATCCTTTGCTCATTTTTTAATTGGATTGTCTTTTTACTATTGTGTTATGTGAGTTCTATACAGATATATATAAATATTCTAGATACAAGTCCCTTTCAGATACATGATTTGCAAATGCATTTTCCCATTCTGAGAGTAGTTCTCTGCTTCTAATGTGCGGCAGCCTATCCTTCTTTTTCATCTACCACTCTAGCTGCTTTCTCCCAAGACTCTCTACTTCTTATATCTGTTGATTTCTGCTTACTCGTAGCTTTGACTAATAACCTCTTTTTATTCATGTTTCTTGTGGCTCTCTTTGCCTCATAGTCATTGCTTGTCTTTATCTATGTGCTCTCAACTTTTGATTCTAGTTTTTTGGTCTCAAAATTAAAAATCTCTTAAGAGAATTCTAAGATTTCTCTGGTCTAGGTGCCCCTTTCTGGTTCAATCAAGACCAGTGACTGAGGTCTTTTTTCCTCCCCAACCCCCAGTACATAGTTGTATATCCTAGTTGTAAGTCCTTCTAGTTCTTATATGTGAGCCGCCACCAAAGCATGGCTACTGACAGACGAGTGGTGTGGTTCTGCACCTGGGAACTGAACCAGGCTGCCGAAGCAGAGATGATTTGTCACTGAGGTGACACTGAAGTGATTTGTTGCCGTATATGAATGAGGCACATTCATTATGTGAATGTTGACTTATGGTTCACTGAGCAAGAGTGAGGGTGGGTAGTTTTCTTGAGGAAAGGTATTGTGGGTAATGCAGACTTCTAGAGCTTAATAGAATGCACTATGGTAATGGGTAATAAAGGCAGAAGAACAGAATGTTGTGAATAACTACTTTATTTCGTCATGTAGTCATAGAGGCACTACAAAAGTTTACATGTTGCCTACTTCTAGTTTCAGAACAGAAACTGAGAAATTTATCTGAAACTAAATTACAGAGGATAATGGTCTTTGCTTGATTCTGTTATGTTTCAACTCAGGGCTTGCTTGCATTGACATTTAGCAAGTAGGATTGTAAACTTGCTTTAATATAGCTGATGTACAGTACAATATAGATGATGTACACTACAATGTAGATGGTGTACAGTGAAGATACGTCTATAAGTAAACAGATTTAATATATAATATATATATTCTGAATTTACTGAATGTTTAGTATTTCAACTCTCAATTCAAATCTTCTTATATTGAATATTCCAGATATTCGCCTAAACTTAAAATCTTGAAATGAATTGGAGAACTACCATAGTAATACATCTGTGTCCATGAATCATGACCTACCTTTCCTATGAGCATCTGGTTTCTTTGAGGGCAAAGACTTTCTAACTGATTTTTTGTTAACTCCTCAGTTTCTTAAAACAGCACTTTGCATCCAATAGGCAACTCAAAATATGTTACATATAACTGAAAGGAATTAGTGAACTGTAAGGAATTTAGGAAGACACAATTTAGTAGAGTATCTTTCTTTCTATAGAAGACAAGTTTACCCATGGATATCAACAGCCTATCTAGCTACTTGGATCTTTAAAAACTGGGAATTCAGAGCCAGCCCTGATGGCCTATTGGTTCAAGTTCAGTGCGCTCCGCTTTGGAGGCCCCATTCGGTTCCCGGGTGCAGAACCACACCACTCGTATGTCAGTAGCCATGCTGTGGTGGCGGCTCACATAGAAGAAATAGAAGGACTTACAACTACAATATACAATTATGTGCTGGGGCTTTGGGGAGGCAAAAAAAAAAGAGGAAGTTTGGCAACAGATGTTAGCTCAAGATGAATCTCTCTCAGAAAAGAAAAAAAGGGAATTCACGTCAATGGATCAAGACTTTTGTATCTTGACAGTGGGATGCTTTTTCTTTGTGTAAAGGTAAAGAGGAAAAGTAGGGGCCTTGACCATCACTCACAACTCATTTTTAAAATCTGGATTATGGCTTCCTTGCATCCTCAGCCATCTACTCTATAAGCAGAGAGCAGCTGGCGCTGAAGATGTCAGTGTGTCTGTTAAGGAGAAGTCGTGTAAAAGGCTTACTAGGAATTGAAAGACGTCTAACTGGAAGTGATTGGAGCTAAAAGTGCAGCCTATATTAAGATTTTAGTCTCAATAGGAACATGGAAACAAATAATTAGGAAGGAAAATATTGCCATTGTGTCAGGTTTGGGAAAATTTCTTTCTGTGTGTATTTCAATTAACTATTCAATTAAATATGCATGGCCTCATGACAGTGCTCTAGGGACAGTGTTAGCCTCTGGTTAGGCCCTCAGGGCTTGAGAGAAGGTTTCAACTTTTAAATAAGACCTCAAAAAGGCCTTGGTTCATATTTTTCATGAGTTTATCCAAAGTGACTTTTTAAATCATCTTAATTTTTTTAAATGTTTTAAATTTTCCACAGATTTTAATCTTCCCTATTGTCAACCAAAAGAAGTTCTTGGGTCACATTTTAAATTTACTTTTTAAATTGTTATTGAAGTATCAAATACTGATAGAAAAGTGTACATAGAGAAAGAGATGGATTTTCACAAACTGAACACCCTCATATAACCACCACGCAGACTAAGGAACAGACATTCACAGCCCCCAGACACACCTCTTTGCTTCCATCTAGGCTCTATACTGTCCTCACGGGTAGCCGCTGTTCAAATTGCTATAATCATAGTTTTTTTAATTTTTAAATTTTACGTAAATTAGATCATACAGCATTTACTTTTACGTGTCGAGCTTCTATCTGTCAACATTGTTTGTAACATTATCGATATTATTTCATGTATTTATAGATGGTTCATTCTCATTGCTATATAGTATGCCACTGTGTGACTATACTACAATTTATTTATCCACTCTACTATTGGCAGGCCACTGGTTTCTAGCTTTCAGTATTACAAATAGTGTTGCTATGAATATTCTAGTATCTTTTAATGAATGCATTCCCTGTTAAGGGTATACTGAAGAAAGAAATAGTTGTTTCATAGAGTGTATTCTGTATTGCTCCTTTGACAAATTAGCACAAACTTAGTAGCTTAAAACAACACAAATTTATTATCTACAGTTCTGGAGGTTAGATGCCCAAAATGGACAAACTAATGGTTCCTTGATGAAAAAATGGAGTGATTGGGTATTGAGGGGGTTTTCAGTCTTTGGAGCTTTGGGAGGGTTTTAGTACTCGCAGTAAAACAGAAGGAATGGCATAGATTCTGCTTAAGTTGGTGTGTCGGGACCACAGATTCTCCATTAGCCGAGAAAGGCTACAAATAGTGCAAGGATGATTTAGAAAAAAAGCTGTTTACCATCACAGGTAAGATACTTTTGTATTTTTGTGCCGGGGCTCTAGGTTAAAAAAAAAAAATCTCTGTGCACTCACTGCACTCACACAGGTTTTAAGTTTTGAATTTCACTCCTCGGGATGAAAATTGTTTCTAGGGTGGTAAAACACCTAGGACACTGGCAGAAAAAATACAAAATTGCTTAGGTAGGGTGGATTTTCCCCCACTCAAATTATAAAATATTTTTACATAAAGATAATAAGCACACATAAATATGAGCTCAAAACAATTATGTCTCCAACTGTGACAGAGTAAATGGTACCAGACTTTCCCTCCTACCATAGCAACTACAAACTGGACAAGATATTTAACAAAACTGTCTTCAGGCATTGGACACTAGGCAGAGAGGCTGAGATTCTTGAGATGAGGGAAATACATGAAGTGAACCTCATATTTACCCAGGGTCTCTGAATGGGAGTACTTTCCTTACCACTATGCAGAGAAGAAACACCCAAATTGAGAGGTGACCTGTGGAGCTGAGATGTAGATCAGAATTCAGGGCTGCTGAGGTGTCTGAAATTTGTAGAAAAGACCTGGAGAAGAGAAACTTTGCACTGGGAGGAATTAGAAGTCTGTGTTGGTGTTCACCACAGACCCCTGGCTAAGGGCTGGGCTGGGCATCTGCAGGATGAGTCTCTATAAGATCTAGCAGAGACTGGATGCTGCAGGCTGAGAACTGGATGAGGTATCAGAGGTTGAGCAGCACAATGGTTCATTAGCATCTTGATCCTAAGACCATGTTTTCCTATCAGGACCTGCATTTGATTTTTTTCCCTAAGACTATTACTAATTTTGAAAATCTTTTGCTAGGAGAGATTGAGAATTAGAAACAGTTTTATATTTGCAAGTCCTGGGTTGGAAACATTTCCTCTAGATTCTGCATAATAACTGAACAGTTTGTTATTTAGTTCATCTATGTCTCTCCATGCCTTAGCATATACAGCTAAAAGAAACCATTCAGTATTTTCAGGATTCTGCATGGAAATCTTCTTAGCCAAATCCACAAATTCATTAGATATATTTTCTATTTTTCATATTGCTGTAGTTGACAGTGTTGCCACCCTTTCTACCACTGCATAACACAGGTTGACTTTTTTACTTCCTGCAATAAAATATCTTCACTGTTCTTCCACTACACACTAACAGTTTTCTCAAAGCCCTTCTAGCTTCTGCCCACTACCAATAGCACATATTTTAAGGTTTTGTTATAATTGCATCCCACTTGCAGGACCAATTTCTGTTTTGGGTGCTTATTTCTGTGTAACAAAAGCTCCAAAACTCAATGGCAAGATACAAAAATAATTATTTATTATCTCATGAATCTCTGGTTTGACCAAGTAGTTATTCCACTCGTCTCATTGGGGTCACTCAAGTGGCTGCAATCAGAGGGCAGATAGCACTGAAAGAGGCCTAAAAAGCGACGGCTTCACTCACATGTATGTCGGGGGTATTAGAAAGGACTAACAAAGCAAGGCTGGGACCTCTATCCATATCCATTTGGGCTCATCATGAGGGTAGCTTCTTTATATGGCATCTGGATTCCAAGAGTAAGAAAATAAGAGGTAGAAAGTGGAAGCTCTGAGCCCTCTTGAAGGCTAGGTCTAGAACTGGCATGACATCATTCCTGCCATGTTCTATTGGGTTCTATATGGCAAAACCAACCCAGATTTAAAGAAAAAGACATAAATTCCAGCATACATGGGGTAGTGACAATAATTTTGGGCCACTTTTAATTCCACAGGGACAAATTCTTTGAAAACCATAATTTATTAAAACTGAAGAAAGAAAAAAATTAAAAATATGAATAGCCTATATCTAACAAAAAATTGAATTTGCAATAAAAAACCTTCCCATGAAGAAAACCCCAGACCTAGATGGTTTCACTGGTAAATTCTGAAACAAGAAATAAAAAAGATCAACAAAACCAAAACTCATTCTGTAAAAAGACTAATGAACTAGAAAACCTCTAGTGATATTGAACAAGAACAAAGGAGAAAAGTCATTAAAGATATGAGACTATTAAAAATAACAAAAGTGCATAATGCTTTATTAAGCATAAATTTATTTCAATGTTTATGGAACTTTGACAATCAGATTCAAGAAAAAAACGGAATATCTGAAACAACTTTTAACCACTAAACGAACGGGATCAATACATTAAAGGCTACTCTCAAATGCAAAACCAAACACTAGGCTGAGGAGATTTTAAAGACTAGCTTATGATAAACCTTCAAATTGTCACTCCCTATAAAATGCAAGATATTCCAGAAAACAGAGACAGTACCTCGTTTCAATTTGTGTGACTGCTACGTAACTCAATAAAATTTTTAAGTATCTTTTATGAAAAGAAAACCATAAGCTATGTCATGTGTGGCTGTAGATGTAAAAAATATTAAATAAAATATTAGCAGCGTCACTCCAGCAGTATACTTTAAAAAATACACTGGGACAAGGTATAACTTATTTCAGTAACGCAAGAATGGTTTAGCATTAGAAAAGGCTATCATTGAAATTCTCCACAATAAACAATAAAGGGAAAATAACCTTTGAGCACATACAAAAAAGCATTTGAAAAGTTCTACACGTCATCATGATTTAAGAAGAAAAAATAATTTTAGTAAATTAGGAACGGAAAAGAATGTCCTTAACTCTATAAAGATTATCTTCCAAAACCTATAATATATATTATCCTTAATGGAGAAATGTTAGAGACATTTTATTTTAAAGGAGGAACAAAATAAAGACTACCAGCACAAAAATTTATAGCTTTCATAAATATGAGCAATTAATAATTAGAAAAATCTAACTTTAAAATAGATATTATTTACAACAGCAAAAAATAAGATGCTTAAGAATAAATCTAACAAAAGTTATGTTCAACTTTTATAGAAAAAATATATTAAATCTTAATATAAGATTTATATTAAGAAAGATATAAAAAGGCACAAATAGATTGAAAGATTTTTCATGCTCATGTTTGCAAAGACTCAATAAAATAAAGATGTCAGTTTTCCCTAAATTAATCCATATATTCAAATTATTCCCAATCCACCAGTTGGTCTTTCTTTTTTGGGTATTTTTTTTTTTTTTTGCATGTGTCAAACTGATCCTAAAATTTAGATGAAAAACTGAAGGGATGATAATACACAAGTCTTAGTATTTTTGTGGATGTGAAAGTAATTTCACCCCACCAGACAGTAAAACTTACTAAAAACGTATGGCAGTTAAAATATTTTTATATCTGTGAAGAGATAAATGTCTCAATGAAAATGAATAAATAGCCCCCAAATAACTTCACATGTAGGAAAAATAGTAAGTGTTGCAGGTGACATTACAGTTCAGTGGGGCTATCCATATGGGAAAAAAGAAGAACATGTAAAGAAAAAAATCACAAAGAATTGTCTCAAAATGACATAAGAAAATAAAAAGCCAAGCTTTTGAATTGGAGAAAATATTTGCATCCTATATGAAGTAAATCTTATTTACTTTTCAGAATGTATGAAGAAACTTCTGCAAACCAATAAAAAAGCATAATTAAATAATAACGAGCCAATAAGTCAAGGGTATATCCAGGCAATCCACAAAAGAGTAAATCTGAATTTTAATAAACACATAAAATGATCATCAACTTTACTCACAATCAAAGAAAAGAAAGTCAAACCTAGAGAGAGAATTACTAGTTTTGTGAGTAAAGAACGTGGACTTTGGAATCAGACCACTAGGGTTCAAGTTCTGGTTCTATCGCTGACTAGCCGAGTGACCTTGGGAAAGTTACTTTATATCTTTGAGCCTCGTTATCTCAGCTGTAAAATGGAGATGAAAATAATGCCTTCCTCATATGATTAAGTATGTTAGGACAGATTAACCATTTAGATCATTCTCAACATAAGCACTTCATAAGTTTAAGTAATTACTATTAAAACAAGGAGATTTCATTTAACTCTCATCAAGTAGGCAAAATTTTTAAGTCAGATAACACCATGTGTGGCACAATATAAGGAAACAGGAATTAATATATTTCTGATGGGAACATAACGTCTAATTTGAAAAGCAGTTTGGCAATAGTAAAATTGAAAATACACATACTCTTAGTACTCAGCATTTCCACTTCAAAGAGTCTAAGAGAAAATCTCACCTATGGACATGTATAATCTTACACATATACATTTTGTACAAGTGTACAAAGATGCTCATAGCCACACTGATTGTTTGATATAAAATAAAAAATTACAGGGGCCGGGCCGGTGGCATAGTGGTTAAATTTGTGTGCTCTGCTTCTGCGACCCAGGGTTTGCAGGTTCGGATCCCGGGCATGGACCTGTGCACTGCTCATCAAGCCATGCTGTGGCAGGCGTCCCAACATATAAAGTAGAGAAATGTGGGCATGGATGTTAGCCCAGCGCCAATCTTCCTCAGCAAAAAGAGGAGGATTGGCGATGGATGTTAGCTCAGGGCTAATCTTCCTCACCAACAAAAAATTACAAACTGTCAACCAGTGGAGACTGGAGAATAAACTTTAGACACGTCAAAATATTATAGAGCAGTGAAAACGAACTAACTTAATACACGTGGTTAAATTTCAAAAGACAATGTTTAGTGAAAAAACTGGCTGCAAAAGATCGTGTTCAGACGTGATAATATTTGTGTAACTTAAAAAGAAACATGTTAATTTGTATCATTTATGGATACAGGTGCATGTAGGGGAAGTATATACATCAGCATAAGGGTGACAGACACCAACTTCAGAATAGTGGTTACTCTGGAAGTGATAAAGGGAAGAAAGTTCTGAGGATAGGATAGGATAGGAAGTGTGGCTTTGTCTGTATCTGTAATATTTTATTCAGCGAGAGAGAAGGAGAGAGCAGGAAGAGAAAAAGGAAGAGGAGAAGGCAAATTTGGAGAGAGAGACAGAGAGAGAGAATATAGCAAAATATTAATACCCTTATCATTTCTGTATTATTTATACAGGTACTATATATTTAGGTATAGATGAGGGGGTTGGCAAACCACAACCTGTGAGCCAAATCCTGCCTGCCACCTGTTTTTATAAATAAAGTTTTATTGGAATACAACCATGCTCATTTGTTTATATGTTATCTATGGCTGCTTTTGCATTTTAATGGGAAGTTGAATAATTGTGACAGAGACCTTATGGCCTATAATTTCTAAAATATTTCTCATATGACCCTTTACAGAAAAAAAAAAACCAGTGCTTGGGGAGTACAATATGTGCTTTTCCCATATATTTAAAATATATTATACTTTCAAAAATATGCATTAGAATGCAGTGATTGTAAAGGGAATTGATTTTTGGAATGATTTTATTCAAAAGTCTTGTTAATGGTAACTTGTTTACTTCTAATTTTTTTCAAAGGGGAAAGTCAGAAAAGTCTATATTTAGTCATGAGAAAAAAAATTCATTAACCCATATTTCTTTGTTCATAAGACAAAGTAAGGATATAGGCTTCTTATATTACAATTCATGACCCAGATAAAATTTAATGAAAGTCTTACTTTTCTCACTGCAGCTCTTAATCCTCAGAATCATCAAACCTCCTTCATCTACCTTACACTCCCTTCTGCAACCCAGTATTTGGAAGGCAGAAAAATCTTTCCATATTAGGTAATATTTATTTAGCTGAGACCCAAATATAAGGAAGGATAGTGAATTAGTAAGATAGGCTAATTAGACCCTGAATATAATGGCTCAAATACAGTAGAATTTTTTTGCTCACAAAAGAGTCTGAGGCAGGTGCTCCAGAAGGATGGAGAGACTGCTTCATGAAGTTTTTCAGGAACACAGGCTGATGGCAGCTTGGTTATCATCCATACATGGATTTAATGTTTCTCTCTCTGTCATCATCCCAAAGAGCATGGAAGGGCACTCTTTGGAGGTTTTATGAAACAGGGCTGCATTATGGCACAGATTACATTTGGTCTCATTTCATTGGCGATAATTTGATCCTATGGCCACACCTAACCACAAGTCCATTTGAGACGTGAGATCTAGCTGGGCGGGCATGTGCACAGCCATTACAGAGACCACAGATGGAGACAAAACGTTATAGGCAAGAAAGTATAGTGTTTTAGAAGAATAGAAAGAGGAGTAAAGTAGGCCAGTAGGTTTTTCTCTTTCTTCGGGGGGGTGGTAGATAATAATGTACAGGGGTGGGGAGTAGTATTGTGGGTGGAGCACAGGAAGTGATGACCTAGAGAAGTATTTGGGTCCTCTATCACTTGGGTTGCCAGAAAAATACAGGATGCCTGATTAAATTTGATTTCAGATAAATAATGACTAGTTTTAAATGTCCTATGCAATATTTTCATTTGTTAGATCTGGTAATGCTGCATGTCATGAAATTCTTTCATGCCATAATAAAAAGCTTTCATTCATTCTGGTGGGTAATAATGGTTCATTTAAAGGTTTTTGAGTAGAGTATGTGAAAGTTATGGTCATATGAACATTATAGAAAGTCATGCTGACAGCATAAAGGAATATAGATTTGAAGAAGATGAGACCAGAGGCAGAAAAAGAAAACAGGTAAAAGGACTGTTGTATCTGTTTGAGATCCTAATTTCAATTCTTTTTAATATATACTTAGAAGTGTGATTGCTGGATCGTATGATAGTTCTATTTTTAATTTTTTAAGGAAGCCCCATGTCCGTTGCAGCATTGTTCACAATAGCCAATATACAGAAACAACCTAAATGTCCATTGACAGATGAATGAATAAAGAAAATGTGGTATATACATACAGCAGAATGTTATTCAGCCTTAAAAAAAGAAGGAAATCCTGCCATATGCAACAACATGGGTAAACCTGGAGGGCAGTCTTCTATGTGAAATAAGCTAGGCACAGAAGGACAAATGCTGCAGAATTCCACTTATATGAGGTATCTAAAGTAGTCAAACTCATAGAAACACAGAGTAGAATGATGTTTTCCTGGGGTTGGGGCCAGGGAAAATGAGCAGTTGCTGTTGAACAGATATAAAGTTTCAGTTATACGTTCCAGAGATCTGCTGTACAATATTCTGCTTATGGGTAACAATACTGTGTTGTACACTTAAAAATTTGTTAAGAGGGTAGATCTCGTGTCAAGTGTTCTTATCACAGTAAAGTAAAGTAAAATAAAATAAAATTATTGTAATAACCCAGTAAGGGATTTTAGGGAAAAAAGAGAGAGAGAGAGTAGTGACCAAAACAGTGTTGATAGTGAAAAGGAAAATAATTAGGAAAAAATTAGATGTTGTAACTAATAGGGGTGATTAATTGGATGATGGGAGCATAGATCACTAAAAATGGATCTAAGATGATTTTTTCCCCATTTGTAACAATTGATGCCATAAACAGAGATAAGGAATATGGAGAAAAAAGCAGTTTTAGGGAGGTGAGGGGCAGAGGCATTGGGGGAGGCATAAGAAGGTAAGTTTTGGATGGGGTGATTTGTAAGGTGCTCAGGTAGTGATGACCAGTTGGCAGATATACATCGTGTTTTGGAATTTCTGCAAGATGTCTGGACTGTGGATATAAACTGGAAATTACCACTCTACAAATACTACTACAAATAATGAGAATTGTAAAGTTAAAAAAATGTGGAGGGACTATGACGCAATTCTGTGGAATGCTATGATTTAAAGACATACAGAGCAAGAAGATTCAGCTATGATCAAAATGGAATGGCACAGAGTAGGATAAACAGGATCAGAAGATGACACGGAGGCCAAATATGTGCTCCACATCTCAAAGGCCACAGGGAACTGTGATCAAGACTGAGAAATTGCTGCTGGATTTGGCAACAGTCTTCAAAGTTGGTTTTAGCAGGGGTATTTCCAGGAGAGGCTGTGGGATGAAGGTAGGAGGATGTAGTAAGATAGATAACTGAGGGTGAATGTGAAGTAAGGAATTAGAAGCATCAAGGATTGATGGCTCTTTAAAGAAGATAAGACAGGAAAATTGAGAAAGAGAAAAAGAAGTAGCTAGTAAGTGGATCCGAGCCAAAGCAGAGTTTTTGATTTTCATAATAGGAGAAACTTAAGCCTGCTTTTTCTGAAAGAAGGATGTTTGTAGATTAAAGATCTCGGAGATGTGATCAATGGAGAATGTTTCTTGAAGAAATAGAAAACAATGGGTTAAAAATCGTAAGTGGGTTGACTAACTTGAAACAAGAGGAGAGAGACCTCAACCTGAAAGATGGAGAGAAAAATAGGATAAAATGTAGATAAGTTTGGTTGCTTGAAGAGATGTAGGTCATATTCAATGACTTCAAATTCCTATTTAAGTAGGAGATGAAATCATTTGCCAGGAATGAAAGCATTTGGTGTTGGCTTATCTTGAGGATTGTTGCAAAGGTTTGGACTGGATTTCTAAGTAGTTTGAACGAATGGAATATTAGGATATGTTAGGAGGATTTCCCGTGTAACAAAAATAACTACACTGTCCAGATGTCTTCATATATTGGAATCTGTTATGACTCCAAGTCAACAATTTTGGGGCCCAATCATTATATTCTTCTTTCTAATACCACTGCTAACTAATAAGAGATTGTGTTTTTTGTTTGCTTGGTCTAGTGTTTACAATCTTCTCACTATTTAAAAAAGTTATGAAAAGCTGAAGTATTGCAAGCATATGTGAAAAGCACTGGGAGGATTACACAGGTTATATAATATGTTCTGAATCCTTAAATTATTATTAAATTATTCAAATTGTTTCAAGCATTTTCTGATCTATCTAGAGGCATCTTAGTTTTAGCAAACCAGTGCTAGAATGTTTCATACGAGTCAGCTGATTTTTCTGTAATCAGTCTTCTACTTGATTTATTGCTTGATAAGAAAAAGTACTAATTAAGTTGACTTTAGTGCTGGCATATGATTATTGGAATATTGACATTTAACACCAATTAGGCTACACTCTTAATCTCATTTTCTTGATAGTCTCCTTTATCACTATTAAATTATAAGAATAATCTCATCTTTCTTTTCTACTTTTACCTGAAAAATAGTTTTTTATCTGAAAAAATTCACATGCCATTAATACCTGCTATAAAAGCCATAACACGTATAAGCACCTACATGAATGTTAACCCAGACCCTATATATATTGTTGGCTACGTGTAAGTTGTGATTTTTCTGTCAGATCATTTTCTGAGATTTCCAAATGTGAATGGATACATACATTTTTATAGCTGCCAATCTTAGCCTCTTTTGAGTATTATTTTGAGTGTGAAATAGCCTACATTTTTTTCAGTCCTAGTATAGTGATACTAATATTTTTGTATATTTTAAAACATTCTGAGGAGTATTAGATTCATTTCCAGTCTCTCTACTCCCTTCCCTTCCCCAGAAAACCAGCTGACTCTAATGTCCCCTATTCTCATTATTCTCACTCAAAGCACTCCTTTTTGGACATGTTTTATAGAGTTTTGAAAGTCAAACACTCAAAAGTTTGCACTTGTTTTTTGCCACTTTAGGGAAAGAGGGAGAGGTTGGGTATGTTTATTTTACTCTAAGAAAAATGGAAAAAAATTGTGTGCTAAAAAAGTTTTCTGCAATCAAAGAATCACAAGAAAAGAGGATGAGAAATCAGGGTCTATAAATATATTTGTATTGGAATATGGAGACAAAGCCTAAGGAAAAGGAAGGTTGAACCTGTTTAGGGTAATGAAGAGCAAAAATGTGGATAATAGAATGTGGACATTTTGCTTCAGTTAATAGGTAATAGGGTTGACAGGTTTAGCAAATAAAAATACAGATAGTCCAGTCAAATTTGAATTCCAGATAACCATAATGAATGATTTATAGTATAAGTATATCCCAAGTATTGCGTGAGTATTTTGTATTTTATCTGGCAACTGCACCTGGGAATAATCAGAATGTGGGTGATAAAAAGGAAGTGGAGCAAAGCCATCTTCCGAAGTCCATTATGGAAAGGCAGAAGGAGTGAGCAGACTCTTTGAGAGTAAAACATGTAGTAGAAAAGCGTTCTGTGGGAGACTGTTGTTAGATTGGGGTTTTTTTTCACTCAATTTTAGTTTTAATGCTCATAAAGCCACCTAACAGAATAAACGTCACCAGCCCACACTCCCAAAAAAAGGCAAAATACTTTAACCCAGATTTAGGAATCATTCCTAGCACTTCGGAATTAAAAATGTCCATTATAAACAAACTTTTCTCTCTTGTATGTCTGAAATAATTCATAATTAAAAAATTAAAAAAAAAACATGGAATCAAGCAGACAAGACAGCACATTTCATTTTATCAGCATCCTGAGGAGCACACTTAACTTGCCCAACTCTTTCCAGGCGTGTACGTTCCTTATAGATTTCTTGAGTCTTTTTCTAAGGTATTCCATTCTTCCCATAGGACATTGATCTGGAGCTCAGAATTCTGAAATAAGTCTCCCTGGACTAAAGTCAAGATGTCAGCAGGACTAGTTCCTTCTGGAGGTCCTAGGAAAGAATCTGTTCCCTTGCATTCTCCAGCTGGGAGTGAGAGTAACTCACTAGAAGATACTCAGGAAGATGAAACCAGATAATAGACAGGGTTGTTTCTACCGCCAGCCATTCTCATTCTCTTCCTTTTCTTTTGCTGTTTAATGACAAGGCAACTGTGTGGCTTTGGAAATAAACAGGTTTAGGTTTCAATCCTGGCAGTGTCACTTCTTAAAAGTTGATGGTCCTTAGTCAGGGTAATTAACATCTCTGAGTCATATTTGTCCCAGCTTGCAAAGTGAAAAGGTTATTGTAAAGACCAAATGATTTTTTCAAGCCCTTGAATTGGAGTCTTGGCCCTACCAGGTAAAAGGACCCATGACTGGGAATCCAGAAGGGACACCTGTCCAGGCCTCGCATTTATGAAGACCCCTGCATTAAGACTTTGGGAATTAGCCCTAAAAGATTTTATACAGACAGTCAGAGAGGTAGAGGAATTAACAAAAAATATTCATCTTACAACTTTAAAATCATGCTTGGTAGTGTACCACAAGTGTAATTTTTACTAATCCTGAAATTATCCTATAAATATAAAACTTGTAACCATCCTTGGAGGTAGCAACAGGATCACCATGTCAGAACACATGGGTACATGCGTTGTAATTTATTAAGTGTAAAACGACAATACAAAGTTTTTACTGCTACTTTAACATCTCTCTATTTTTTACTTTGCTGGAACCTGCAAAGGAAGTTGCCTCTCTTAACTTTAAAATTGCCAGATCGCTTCCATCTTCTTTGTTTCTTCATTTCCCTGGGGCTCTCTGTCTTTGTCAAGAGTCTCTGTTAGATTCGTAGACTTTCTTTCTTTCTCGGAAATAGCTCTTTTTTTACTCACTTGCTAGTCAGGTGACTTTGGATAAGTTATTTAACTTATGTGTGCTTTGGTATCCTCGTATGAAAAGTAGGGGGAAAATTCTACCTATCGCATAGGGTTGATATGAGAGTTAATTAATATAAAGCATTTAAAACATTTAAAATAATATCTTGCGCATAGTAAACCCTTGTTGTTGCATTAAAAACAGGCTTTGCTTCACAAAGAAATAAGCTTTTTACTCTTGATTCTTGCACACTGAGTAGTCAGTGGTCTGGAGATTGGCAGCTGAAGTTAATGTGAAAGGCAGCATGGGGTTCAGTCAAGGCACTGACTGATCCAGAGAACAACAATGATATCCCTTTGGGTAGAAGCCTACCTATATGATCATAAAAGCTGTACAAGGGGTGCAGTACAGTGTTATGCTTTCGTTGCTGAAGTGAATGTGAAAGGCAGCATGGGGTTCAGTCAAGCCACTGACGGATCCAAAGAGTAACAATGATATCCCCTTGAGTGTGATAATAAAAGCCGACCCAAGGGGCACAGTCCATCGTTATGCTTTCATTATAGGCGTAAAGAGCAGGCAGATATTTTGCACCCTCTCTTTTGTATAACTCAGAAACAGTGTTCATAACCAGGTTACTTTATGTGGGCTGGACTCGCTGGAATTATACTTTCAGAAGTTTGGTTACATTTTACTAGAGGTCTGGTTAACTTTGTCTGACCTTCAAAGGATTAGTCACTTGTTGGCTATGACCTGTGATTCCAGTCTACTTCACTGAACTGAGAATTCAATACTATACAAGTTCTTTATTTGCTTTTATATAGGCAGAATTTTTAAACAAAAAAGATTACATAAATAAATATTTATCTTGGTGTCCTGCCTAGTGCATATGGTATGTATTCCTTATGTATTTCTTGATTTAGTTCTGGAACCAGACCACCTGGGTCCAAAACCTGACTTTGCCCTTTGTTTAGCAATTTGACCTTTGGAAGTTAATTGTTTTTACAATTACTTAATTGTTCTATGCTACAGTTTCATTTTGGGAAATGGAGATAATCATAGAGGTTTTGTGAGGTCTAAATGAGTGTGGGTATATTTCTATAAACCCACACTCATTTAACTAATGACTATATATACATATATATACATATTGTTTTGTTTATTATTGTATTAAATATGACCTCCTGATTTTCTTTCAGGATTATGATATAATATTCACAAGATAAATCTCTATTTTTGTCACATATAGTGCTACATATTTTTGACCCTTTTTGAAGGTTATCAGTGTTATAAATGTGATATAGTTTTCTTTCTCCTGGATAAAAAGAGAAAATGTATGTAAAACTCATAACCAGTGCTTGGCACCTAGCCTAGTAGAAAGTAACTGAAATATAGATTAGGGATTTTGTAATTGGCAAAATGAGGACAGGGTAACATTGAGCTTGGAAATGGAGGGGTGTCAAAGTTGGTATGGTGGAAACTATGGGAAATGAAGTGTGGGTTTTGAGCTCAAGAGAGATTGTGGTTCTGCCGCATGGTGGAGAAGGGAATCAAGCGTGAAGACATTGTTGCATGTCTTCCTCTGAATGCCTTCTGACAGATTAATTAGGATACAGAGATTAGATAAGATACAGAAATTCCTGTTTATTTCACTACAATTGATTAGCAGCCTCAGGGGCTATGTAGACTCTGCACATCCCTAAATATCTTATTTAGACCATGGCCAGCTGATCTTTAGAACTGTAATAATTTCAGTCTTAGAAGAGTTTTAAAAGCTGCTGTAAGGATGTGTTTCACTCTGGCTCCTGGAGATACTTGATTCCTGTCACAGCCCTTGGAAGGACGACAAAATCATTCGTCAACACAAACAAGAATCAAATCCTGTGGCTGATAATAATTCTGATTTATGGGTGGAGTTAAAGACATACATTAAAAACTTGCCGGGAGCAATACAAGACAGATGAAAGTATGTGTCTGGCTGCACAATATGCCACTGGCAATCACCGACTCTCAAACCTCTCTTTAATCTCTACAAAGTAGGGGAATAGGGAAAGGAGTTGCCAGCCTCTGGAGGAAAAAACAAATGTGAACAATGAATACCGTGGTTCTCCTAAAAGCAAATCACGCAAAACTCACTTGATTGCTGTTTTGGTAGAGGAACACCATTTGTGGCTGCCGAGAAGGCAATTGTTTTCTCTGTTTCAGTAAATCATCTGTTAGTGTCCCAGGCAGTTTTACAAATTGATTTAAATGGGCTTCAAAGTGAACCTGCTTCACATAGTGGAGACTGGCAGCGGGGTCATGATAAATGACACTATGAGAACTTCTAGTGCTTTCTGCAGGAGTTGGTATTTGGTTGCATCTCCAATTTCCTTATTACTAAATCCATATGGGGATGTAATTGGCATGAAATGTAGAAGAGAGCTTACCAGATCTTAAAGTGCAGTACCTTCAAGACTAAGAGAAAGCAGGTAGCAAGGTTAGAGGTCAAATCTCTTTGGAAAGTTTGGAGGCCTAGTCTGAGAGAAGAAAGTACAAGCCAATCAAAGGAACCAGGCACACATCTCATTGTGGGAGAAGACCAAGTAAAAGGGAAACAAAGTGACAGTACAGATGAGCACTAATTTAAAAATGATAAATATCTTTCAATTAAATTTCAATTGGCAAAGTTATATGCCCCTTGATAAAATAGCCCTGATGTGTTAAACAGACAGAGGATTTTTTTTCCACCCAAAAGGCTGCAGAATCACGTGATGAACAGATTAGTAAACTGCCACCGGCCACGCCATCCAGTATAAGGAACCAATGAATCAGACAGTGAATTCTAACGTAGTGCTAGTTCTGTGAATAATTGTTAATACTTAACTGATGCCTACTCTGTGGTGGGCAGTGTTCTTCAGACTTTCCATATGCAGCCTCATTTCATCTGCCTGATAACACTATGTGATATATGCTATTATTGCCTTCACATTACTCCCGAAGAAACAGAGACACAGACAGGTTAAGTAACTTGCCTGAGATCATACAGACAGTAAGTGGGGAAGCTGGAATTTGAGACAGCCATCTGGCTCCAGCAGCTACCTGCTTAACCCCAACACTTCTCGGGTTGGAAGAGTACGATGTAGCTTCAGAGTCCACAAGAACATGAGACTCCTCCCTGAAATTTTGTGGCATAGAGATAGCCTGTGATTGTGTTAGATTTGAACTGTGCTTTAGATTTCACTAAGAGATGAGACTGTATTATTTTATGTAATCCTCCCCTGGTGTAGAAGACAAAGCAGGCAGCGTTTCCCTCATTCGCACAGATGTTCCGGTTGTTTAAATTTACCCCTGCATGTGACTAGCAATTTGTGAAAGGAACTAGAACCCAAGTACTCTGACTTTTTTTCCCAAAGCAATCTGCTTCTCTTATTCTGCTTCCCAGCATGTTATGATTTTCTTTTATAAATCAAAGCTAATATAAGACTGTTGAATAGGCAACATTTATTTGGGGACTAATTTATAATTTTAGAAAATCATTTGGAATGTGTTGATGGTTAAGATAATATGCAATAGTGCTACCATATACATAGATTATACAGATTTTAAAAAATGGGATAATCATATGGATAGCAAAGAAATAACTTCATTGTACCACAACAGAGATGATTTCTTTTTAAACTTAAGGCCACTAAAATGAAATGAACTTTTTTTTGAGAAACAGAAAGTAAACTACAATATCTAATGTAGAAATCAATTTATTTTTCAATATGGGATCTTTTCTTGAGATACACTAAGATCCTGTATCCTAAGACCCATAAAATCTATTTCATCAGTATTTCTTCATATATACACAGTATATTAACACATGGATGACTATATTTTTATTTAATTTGCATTTGTTCTTTTATTTGTTAATTCAACAAATAATTATAAAGACTCTACCGAACTCTATTGTAAATAAATATGAGCAAAATTACATATGATTCTACTTTCAGGATGCTATGTCTGGGTTGAAATAGTCATTAGTCAAATAATTCCACTGGTAAAGGAAACATCACAACTGGGGTAAGTCTTGAGAGAGAAAGACACAGAGGGGAGAGAAAGAGAGAGAGAGAAAATGAAGCTATGAGAGCATATAACAGTTTCAGTAACCTAAGCTACAGGGTCAAGGAAATTTCCTGAGGAAGGGAAGCTTAGGCTAAAATAGAAATCATCAGTAGCAGTTAACCAGGATGAGGGTGGGTGGGGAGAACATTCCAAGTAGTGGGAACAGTATATATAAAGGCCCTGTGGCAGGAAGGAGAGTGTTGGGTTGAGGAATGGAGAACATAGGGAGATTGTGGTACAGATGAATCCTGAGTGAGAGAAAAGGCCGGAGCTCTGATCCTGTCACAGATTTCAGACAGAGAGCAGTGGAAGACATTGGAGGACTTCTATTTTGTTAGTTTTTGTTTATTATTGTTGTTCTGAATGGATGTTTGGAGTGGGAGTGGTGACAGCAGCAGATCTTGGTGTTATGTACACCTGACTGGAAACTGTGAAATTTGGCCCTCAGCTGTTTGATTGGTTTCTGCATAATCTCGCGGCAGTGTTTCTCCCCTCCATTGCCTGAGATTTATTTAGTGAGTCATCCCACTCCTATGATGCGCCTGCCCAAACCAAGTGGGCAGATTAGAGCTCTTACAAAATGTGCATGTGCCCAGGGTTAAAGAGAGATTCAGGCAAAAAATGTTTCTTATCTTAATTCATTCTTCCAGAGAGTTGTTGCTGGGCTTCTTTTCGGGGTGGAGTAATAAAGATCATATCTTTCTTCTCCTAAGTTGTGAACCAATTGAGATGATGTTTGAGTTAGACAGATGGAGACCAAAATGTTTGCTTTATTATTGGTAAATCTGAGTTGAAGAACACAGCTTACGTCTAGGTCACAATTGATCTTCCCAATACTGTTCCTTGTATTGATTTCACTCACCCAGAACTACAGGCCACTCCATCCCATCAAACTCATTCCCATCTCCCAGATGGCACCCTGTAGGGGCAGAGTCTGTTTTAATAAGCTCAACCCATAAAGTAACAGAAACTCTTGTGTTTCTTACAGAGGAAAATGCGAAGAGAGGGGAAGAGGAAGAGAGACTCTCTAGCACCATTCACCTGTCAGATGTTACTTCTCCTTCCCTAGGGAGGAATGAGAAGGAATGAAGTGAGAGGCATAAAGGATTTCTCCCATATTTCCCCTCTCAGGAGTGCAGTGGAAATTCATTCCCCATTATAGAACAAGAGATGTGATGAATAAATGTCCACCCTCATCCATAGCTATTTAGCTGTATTTTCTTTTCTCTTTTTTATTTTATTTCTTCAATATCTTTCAAAGGTTTTGGCCCTTTCTCCTAGTCCTCCATGTAGACATACATACATATCAGTGTGTATCAAGGTGTACATTACAGGAGAATTTAAATACAGTATCCCACGTAGAGAAGAGTAATTGCTTTTTTTTTTGTATATATAGCCTCAAAATTACATGTTTACATATGCGAGAATTAAATACAATCAACTCACAATTATTAAAAACCCTAAAAGCGTTGGTAGGAAATAAATACTTCTTCCAAAATAGAACTTGTTTTAAAGTGGTACATTTGATTTCAAAATGAACTTGTCTTGCTCTTCTCAATTCCTTTTGGAGTGAGTGCCACAAACACAGTCCACTAGGTGGCCAGAAACCAGGGAACAGACCTGGACTCCTACCTATACCTCACCCTCCAGACTCCAAGAGGCTGATCTTTGTTCTGCGCTACATTAATCATGCCCACTTGCACTCTAGCTTCTTATAGGGTTCAGGCAGTGGGAGGCACTGCAGGATATTGAGAGCACAGGAGAATAATCAGGTCAGGGTATTGATTCCCTCAGCTCCCTGAGTCTCATGGCTGCTGGTGAGCAGTGCCTGTGTTCCTGGACCTGTGGCCAGAGCCCTTGCTGGGCAGCCCTCCCCTCAGTTGCAGGCACTCTTCAAGTTGGGGTAGCGGTGCTCCCCTCTTGCCCTTCAGGTCTGGAGACAAAGATTCCTCTCTGTTGCTAGCCCTGTAATGCTTCAGCATCTCCTGTCGGGTTCCCTTTATCCCCATTCACCTTTTGTCAATAGCGCCTTCATTAACTTCTACTCAAACAACATCTTTGAGTGCCCTCTTTCCTACCATGACATTAATTGATACAGGAAGTCATTGTAATAAGGTAACTGAGTGTAAGATCAAAGCATGCAATACTTATGGCATGTTTTGTGGAGAATTGATTCATCAGACTCACTGGATAAACACAGAGGTGTGCCACACAGCTGAGAGATGTATGATATTTTCTATTAAATTCTGTGTACTATTTAAAATAACATAATCACAAATAAAATACTAACATAAAACAATTTTATTGGTAGACTGGAAGCTGTTTGGTCCATTCCTTGCTTGGAGATTGGATTTCACCCAAACTATTCTCAATATATATCTCTCCTAGTGTTAATGACATCTGGAAAGTATCATGACAAATAAGACTAAAATCTCAGTGTTACCTCTTACTTGCAGGGTGACGTTGGACTGGAGGTTTAACTCTTCCAAGTCTCAGGTTTCTTTGTACAAAAGGTTTTGAAGGTTGAGTGAGATGTTGTGTATAGAAAATTTAGCACACTGCCTGACAAGTTTTAAGTGCTCAATCATTTATCTATTATTATTACCAGCATATTATTATCATCATTATCATTATTATTGCTCTACTGTGGTCAATGTTGATTCATGTTTTGATTTAATGATTTTATGATCTTGATTTATTAGAGTTGGACAACAACCAACGTCACCTTCTGCCTAAGAGTTCTTCATATATTTTATTTATTCTTTGCATCACGGCTCTGGACTAAGCTTATCTCTCAATCCTGTCACTAAAGGAAATGTCGGTTAGAACTGAGCCTGAGTCTGCCTTTTCTAGAATATTACTTTTAGAAATAATTTTTCCCTGTAGAAGAGTGATAATTTGAGTCATAAAGTCTTTACTTTGTTAGGTTCACGTGGAAATGTAAAGGCCCTAAGGACACGGACCGTATGTAATAGTCCTTGCTATTTCCCAGCAGGGCCGGGCATATGGTGGTCTCTTATATTTTCCTTGACTAACAGGAGGTGGAGAGTGTGGGCAGAAGGAGCGACTTTCTGCTCTGCTCTCTCTCTGAAAGTCCAGGCAGAGAGATGCATGCAGCCTAGTCACACCCTGGTGTCTACACTTGACCAGTGCTGGACTCCTCTTTGCTAACTTTCCCCTTCCAGCTGGTATTTATGAATAATACTAGAGAAAAAGTAGCTCTATCCTTTCTCCATTTATGCAAACATCCTTCTCTTCAACTGTCTCCCTTGATACCCATCTACCAAAGGACACCTACTGAGACCACCCTTATTGTCATCTTCAGAACTCTCATGGAGCTCAGCTTTTGCTACTTCATCAAATGAAGGGCCAGCTCTGCCCTGAAGGGTTTCCCTTCACCCTCTAAAGTAAATTGGAACCTGCTGTTGCCTCCTGCCATCCCACCTCATTTGTGCCCATGCCCAAACACTAACCACACTTGATTTTAATTGCTTATCTTCTCTATTCTATATAAGTTCCCTAAGAGTAGAAATCTGTCATCGGTCATAGACACCACTGTATCTCAATTGTCTAGAATCACTTTCCTAATCTATAAAATTTGGTTGTTGATAATAGTAACTCTCTCATGGGTTATTTTGAGGATTAAATAATTATTATACACAAGAGGCTTAAAAGAGTGCCTGACACATAGTAAGTGCTATGCATAAGTATTAGCTTGATTATTAAATTATTTAATCTTATAATGTTGATGGTATTTTAAACCTCATTTTACAGAAGAGAAAACTGAGGCACAGAGAAGTTAAGCAATTTTCCCAAGGTCATGCAGCTAATAGGAAATCATATATAAATGAATGGGAAAATATTTGAAACCACCCTACTTGCAGACTGACTGTTTCATTATTGAAATGCTCTACATTGTGTTTAGGTCAATAATACACAATTTTAAAGAAACTCTGATTCTTAAAAAAATACTCCAAATTCTTACGGACTTTGTATATTCTTACGGACTATAAAAAGTATGCTTTTCCTTTTTCAGAGAATAGAATTCTTGTGGTAAATAGTATTCTTAATTTAAATGTTGATAACCTTTGATATCTCCCCGAGATGTAGAATTTATATAAAAAATAAAAGAGGGACAAAGCAACATAGTACACCTGACAGTTCCATACACAGCAACTTGGTTTCTGTCCTTCAGTTCATTGTATCTAAACCTGAGGGCAACTGCATTTGTTATATTAAAGCAAGTTTTATCTTAATGAAATCAAGAATTGACAGATTCAAATGCTATACAGATTGCTGAAGTGGTAAACAAACCCAGTGGAATGCCATGCAGCATTGAGATGAGTTAGGAAGCTACTTGAAAAAGAGCAAATTATATTTGTGATTATTAGAGTCACAGAAACAGAAACACTCTGAATTAAAATGAAAGATAAAAATGGTAAAAAAAAAATTGATGTTTAATAAAATATTTTGAGGCTTTGGAAGATACCGAAGAGGCAGAAAATATTTAAGCATACCAAAAAGCTCATAAAATAAAGAACTCGGGTCGTAATAGTGTAAAGATAACAACTAAAATGAATAGTAAGGAAAACACGCATTTCTCTTTGACTCACTCCCTAGAAAGAGTTCCATTAAGTAAGCACCTAAACTAATTAGCTCCCTGCTAGAAAACAACAAAACAAAAAATTAAAAACCAAAAACCAAACACATAAAAACATTAGCTAAGCTACTGTTCTATAAATTTTTTATTTAAATTTTGCATTTATTGAATAGTGCATTGTATAGTTTGAAAGGTCAACTAGTACTATAAGATTTGTAACAAAAAAACAACTTTAGTTCTTCAGAGGTAACCATTTTCTACTTATTTCCTTGTTTATTTCATCATTTACCTCAGTGTTTCTAGATAAGTATATAATACCATTTTATTTAAATATCTAATTAAATTAAATAGGTACCAATAATAATGTAATGAACCTATGTTCCAACTTTGGAAGTAAAACACAGCAGCCACAGTTGGACTGCCTTTTCCCCAAAGGAAACCACTATCCTAAATTTGTTGTGTACTAGTTTTATTAAGCTGGCGTTGTAATAGCTCAATCTATTTATTTTGTTGTATTTTAGAGGATAAAGCTAATATAAAGTTGCTTCTTCTATTATAGAAAGGTAAACACTGCTGACTTCCTTTTTTTCTGTAAATTGAGTGAAATGCTATGGCCCACTTCATTCTCTAGCTATGCAGCTACCTTGAAAACTGAAGTGTGCTAATGACTCCTACAGCCATATCACTCAATCAGACTCCCTGCCAGGTATGCTGTGTCTATAACAGGGCAGGATGACAAGATGGAAAGAGTAGGGCAGAAGAGTGAGTTTGAGTCTCTTCTCTGCTGCTGAATTTTTGGACAGCTCCCCTAACCACTCCAATCATTAATAAAGGAGGGGTGCGATTTTGGCCCTGGGAAAAATAAAGACAAGGTCTTTAGAAATTAATCATTAAGAAAGATATGAAGGACTGTTTGAGCAATATGAAAGAGCTTTTTAGTCTAGGAATTATTTTTTCTGGAAATGCTGTTTCTGGATCACTTCATACTTAAGGGATCACTTAAGGCTCATCTGGGAGTTTTCAAAAAATAGGTCTCACTTCAGATTTATTGAATCAGAATTTCTATGATGGGGGCCTAGAAATTTGTATTTTAACCAGCACACCTTCTCCACAGATGATTCTGATAGATATAAAAGCTTGGGAACTAGTGATAGTGACAATATTATCCATTTTCGAACTGTTTACTTCATTATGCACACACCCAAAGAAACTGAAGAGGTTTCTTTTTTGGCCCTTGACTTTTAGAGCAGCCACTCTGATTTCATTTCTGGAGTCAGTGCCTAGGATCAACCTGGTAACAACTCATTATTTCATCAGACAGACACACAGAGAGAAACGGAGAGTCAGAGAGAGACAGAAAGGGAGAAGAGAAGAGAAGAGATTGATTCATTCTAGGAAAAATTCTCTATAAAAAGTTGAAATTTAAAAATATGTAGCTAATTATTTTAGTATGCCTTTCTGATACAGGAAGAACATTAAAATAATTTCATCAATTGGTTGTAAAATTGGATTTTGTAGGGCTCCTAAGATAATGCTGAAAATATTTAAACTACATATTCAAAGGTAACATCCCATTTTGGTCAACTATAGCTTCAGCATCATTGTTTGAGAAAAAAGATACAGGCCGTAATATGTAGTATCGCAAATAAATAAACTAAAAACCAATAGTTAAGCATAACCAAGTCAGTATTAGTAAATGTCATAGGTAATTTTATATAAATTTTATTATAGATAAATCCCTTCCTGGAGTTGAATGCTTTGCATCAACATCTCCAGGCTTACAGTGCTTGCTAATTATAGTGTTCTGAATTGATTTTCCATAAATATCCACTTAATGTGTTATAGCATTGATTGAAGCAATTATAGAAAGACCTGAAAATCAGGGATAGGGCCTGTGTGGGGAGAAATAGGGTAAGATATATGATCTTTTCCTAGCTTACATACGAAACGAGTCACATGGCAGCTGGAGGATAACTGGTGTTATTGAATAGTGACCAACTCTTGGTGCAGGTGTTTGAAATCCAAAATAACCACCTAAATGTGCGTATCTGAGGTTGTCATTACCACTTAGCATCTCTGCTGCCCAGTAGAGGAACACTAAACAAACACAGAGAATTTAGGACCAAATTTATAAATTTGCAAGCAAAATCAATTTTTTCAGGGTGTTTCCTGGGAACGGCCTAGCACAGATGGCCAGATGGGCTCAGATACCACTCTTTTCTGTCCATTATGCTTGAGAGTCTGGATATTCTCAATTGGTAGCTGTTGAAAATGATATGTTCTAATAAGATCTCTAAGTCCTGAAGACAAGCTTTTGAATATTAAGAGATTTTAATGACAAAGCTGAACTGAAAGTCTGGCTCAAGAATTCCTCCATGAGAAAGAACACTCAAGAGTATGAGGTCAGCATGTTGACCCTAAATTTTGGGTGCCTGCTGAGAGGCCCTGAGACATCCTGTATTCTGCCCTAGATTTCTGCCAGTCACTGGCTCTCTTCACATCACTGAAGAACTTTTTTTAGAAATACTTCAGGAGGAGTTACTTCATAAACTCTAGTAAGTCGCTTGTAAATAATGCTTCTTGGAACACACCTTCATAATCCAGATAATGAGAAATGGTGAAATCCGTACTAAGCAGTGCCATTCATTTGGCAATAATTATATGATGCACAATCATGTTAATTATATTCATTTTCATCATAATTATTACCCCAAATATTTTATATTTATATTATCCATTTTCTTCAAGTTATGAGTTTTATTTGAACAACTTAACTTCTACAGTTAACTTCTATATGGCTTCTACCCTAGCCATATAGTAAAGTCTTTGTGGGCAGAGAAAACGGCCTTTAATCTCTTTTTATCAAATATAGCAAATAATACTATACCTTGCATATCTTTAACAATAATAATAATAATAATAGCAAATATTTATATATACCGTGTGCTAGGTATAGTTTTAAATGCTTTATGCACAATTCATTCAATCATGATAACAATCTAGTACCATAGGTGTAAATATTACCTCCATTTTGCAGACGGGGAAATTGAATAACAAAGAGGTTATTCAATTTGCCCTAATTCAAAGCTATGAAATGACAAGGCTGGGTTTAAACCTAGTAAGTGTGGCTTCCTGATCTGTGTATTTTAAATCCAAAATAATTGCAAGAAGTTTGAAAATATTTGATGATTTATCTGAGTAGTTTTCCTACTTTGTATAAAGCAAAAGGAATAATCATTCATTCATTCACTAATTATTTATCAAGGACCTATAATGTATGAATCACTATGCTATGCACAGAGGGACTAAAGCAATAAATGAGTGAGACAAGTACCCTGCCCTAATGTAGGTTACATTTTAAGGAGGGACACAGATGATAAATATGCTAAGCTAGATTATGATGGGAGAACAGTGGGCAATATTGGTGCTTCAGAGAGGCCAGGGAAGACCTCTCTGAGGAGGTGGCAATGAGAATAAAAAAGAAAGAGAAAAAGCCAGACATGCAAAGAGCAGAAAAATTCATTGTCTCACAGTTCTGGAGGCTAGAAGTCCAAAACCAAGGTGTCAACAGAGCCATGCTCCCTTTGAAACCTGTATGTGAAAGACCCATCCTTGCCTCTTCCAGCTCCTGCTAGCCCCAGATGCCCCTTGGCTCATGGCAGCATGACGCCAATCTCTGCTCCACCGCCACATGACATTCTCCTGATGTGTCTTCACATCATCTTTCCTCTGTGAGAGTCTGTCTCTGTGTCTGAATTTTTCCTTTTTACAGTCATACCGGTCATATTGGAATAGAGCCCACTCTAATGACCACATTTTAATTTAATTATCTGTGTAAAGACCCAGTTTCCAAATAAGGTCACATTCTGAAGTACTAGTGATTAGGACTTCAACACAACTCTCTTTTTTTTTGCCTGGAGGCAGAGGAGCACAAGTCAGCACATAATAGTTTCTAGAATTGCATAGCCACACACATTCTCAGGTTATCATGTATTTGTAAAGAGACTATCTCTGAATTTCACCCTTACCCCAGGGATATTGTCTCTCAGGAAACATTCACTGAATCCATTTACTCCTGCATCATCCACATATCAATCTTGGTATTATGGGGACAGGAAAAAATCTGGATGCCTTGCTCATAAAAATCATTTTCTGAACAACATATTCAAAATAAAATCCAACACAAGGGTGCTTCACTCATGACCACAGTGGATACAAAGAGTATTGTGAGTAATGTAAGGTCAGCAAAGGATTTTGTCAGAAAAGTAAAAAAAGAAATCAAGTAAAAAAAAGAGGTAATACAAATAGACATACAATAAATACCTGATAGATCATGTTAGAGCCTAGTAACAGAAAAAAAAAAAAAAGTACTATAACGGTTGAATGGGGAACAGAATTTATCTGAATAGGAAGGTAATATGGAGAGGAAAGATGGTTTGGCAGAGGCTGCTAACTCCCTATCAAAGATTTGTGTTCCCCACTGATCATGTAGACTTGTTGCTGAGGAGCAGATGCTTAACCAGGAGCCATATTTCTCAAATTCCCGTGAAATGAGGTGGGGCCATATAACTAGTTCTCACCGAGGAAATGTGGGCAGAAGCAATGTGTGTAACTTCTTTGGGATTAAGAAGTGATATCCCTTCTCTACCATCTCTTCCTTACCTGCTGTCTGGACATTGATGCCCAGGTTGACCTTGGAAAATTTGTATTGAAGATGGGCAGTCTTGAATGACTTGGTGAAGCAGACTACCACTCTCACCACACCTCACCCCACACCACTGACCAAGAACACCTGCATTGAACTATTATGTGGACAAGAAATAAATTTTATTGTATTAAGACATTGGAGTTTAAGAGTTTGTTTTATGAGCTAACATTATCCTAACAAATGCAGATGGATATCATTGAAGCTGCAAAGAGAGTGGAAGAAAGACGGTCTTTCTGGTAGAGAGAATGGCATAGGAGTAAAGGGACAGAGAGGAGAAATCACAGACTAAGGAAGGAAAGCAATTTGGCTGGAGTACCTCTGCTGAGGTGTGATTGGAGATAAGCCTAAACAATTACGCCTCGGTCATATAATGGAGGCTTTCAAATACCAGAATAGGTGTTCATATTTTATTCATAAGGCAGTAGAGAGCTGTTGAAGAATTATGAGCATGGGTGTTATATATTCAAAGGCATTTTTAGAATATTTTTCATATTTATTTGAGTATATCATGTCTCACTGAGGAAAGGATTATAGTAACTTTTGAGGTGTTAATCTAGCTGTGACTTGTAAGAAGGATTGGATTAAGGAGAGAGAGGAAACAAGGAACTCACATAAAAGGATATTGCAATACTTTGTTCTAAATCAGTGATCTGCAAATGTCTTTTAAGGGCAGGATAATAAATATTTCAGGCTTGTAAACCATAGTCTGTGTTGCAGCTACTCAACTCTGCCTTTGTAATATGAAAGTAGTCATAGACTATACAGAAATGAATAGGCATAGCTGTGTTCCAATAAAACTTTATTTACAGAAACAGTTGACCAGCTCATGGGCTTTAGTTTGCCCACTCCTGGTCTAGACGGAAGAGTAACAAGACTTCAACTCTGGGGGAAGAGAGGTGGAAGGACAAAGGAGGAAAGGAATGTAACACATAATTAGAAGTCAATCCAACAGAACTTGCAGAGCTAGTGTCACACTTGCAGTGTTGACTGTATAATCAGCACACCTCTCTCTCTGCTACTACTAGACTAGGAGCTCTATGAAGTAAAGGCTCAATTGTATTCATCTTCATATTGAGAACATATTAAGTACTCAATGAAATATTTGCTTAATTAATTGGATAAATTTTGACTTATTGAATATGGAGAATGGGAAAGAATTAACAAAGACCCAAAGTGTTTCAGAGTGTATATTAAGCTTGAATTAACAGAAAATAGTCATGCTGTTATTAGAAATATTCATGACTTTGAAGAAGTTATTTAACCCTTCTACACCTGGGTATCCCAAAGGCATCAAAAAATTAGCAGGTGTAAAATGCCACATTTAATTTCCCTTCCTCCTCAACCCGAAATCAAATCTGGTGTACTCCATTTTCATCAACGTCTTTGCCATTTATCCAGTCACTAGAAACAGAAGTACTATGAGCCTTCCTTGTCCCCTTCCTTAGAGGAATGCAGTTTGGGAGAAAATCTCCCATATATTCTTCCCCTGAATTAAATTTTAAAAATCCATCTATTTCTCTGCACTGTCATTGCATATATGGATTACTGCAGAACATCCCTGCTTCCAATATTGATACCCTCCTTGCATTCTCTACGTAATTGTTAAATCAGTTACTTTCTGGTTAAAACTGTTCCATGATTTCCCATTGAATTTGGAATAAATCTGTATTCCACATCATGACCTACAAAGACATCCATAATTAATCTCTTGCCCACATCTCCAAACTAGTGTCAAGGCCACTCTCCATCTTACCCAATAGTAGTCAGTCATTGTTGCTGTCGTTTCCAAAAGTTCTCAAGCTTTTTTTTTTTTCTTTCAGTTATTTTTACTTTCTCTTCTTTCTTTCCCCTCTCTTTGTGTGGTAGGCAGGTAGAGTGGCTTTGTTCTTGGTCTGCTGAACTAGAATTCCCAGAATTCCCTTCTGTGTATAGTTCCAAGTTAACCTTGGACACAAGATATATTTTTGCATGAGATTTGGAAAATGAAAGTAAGCATCAGCCACATTTTTTTAGTCTCTGAGTGATGATGCAGAGCACCAGGAGCTGCGGTATGTCACTGACACAGTGACTCACGTTTGAGGTGTGGCAACATCCCCATCCACAGCTCCTTCAACTCTGAGCAGATCTCCAACTTCAGCTTCTCCTAGCTGAAGTCCTAGGCATACGTGTGCAGCTGTGGAAAAGCTGTTTCTGAAGGTCACCCAGAGGATCACGATTGGAGTTCTTGAAAGACAGACAGTTTTAATAGTTCTTGTCATTTCCAATTTGGCCATGCAGGTTCCAGTTTATCCTTGCTGTCATCCGCATTCAGCTTTCCTTCATGACTTCAAATTTTCATGAGTCTATAGCAAGTTCAGGCTCAACCTTGCAAACAGAGGCAGTTGGCTGCCTAGACAGTCCCATCAGCTCCCACCCTCGCATAAGGGCTATCCCCTTTTAAACTGCTATAGAATCATGAAGACTAGAAGTCATGAATGAAAGCCTAGTATAGATTTAACAGATCCAAGGTTAGGAATTTGGTATATAAACCCAAGACCTGTCTCCTCTGACATACACACGATCAAGGCCAGTGAGGCAGTTCTGCATAGAAACTTCACTTATAACTTTCAGAATGAACGTTTCTAGCTTATAAACAGATAACAGAAACCCTCCACTCTATATCCATTCATTTTTCTATGTTCTAACTGACAATCCTTTTTTGCCAGTCTCAAATAATACTCCAAGATGGATTTTAACAATTCCTCAGAGAAAATGTTTATATCTTGTGTTCTAAACTCTGATTGTTTCTTAGTCCCATAGTTATAGTTAAGTGTTTCTAGCATGTTATCTCTTTGCCCCTTTAAAAAGAATTCCAGCTTACTAAGAAATTGGTCCTATATTGAGGCTTAATAAAAAAGAAACTAGCTAGTAATTTCACTGGGGGTTTTTGGAAAATTCCTCATTGATGAGACATAAATCTCATTCTCCAATCAGAGCATTCCCCAGTCCAAAATTGAAGTCTTTCAAAAATTATTTCAATTTAACATGTTCTCCACAAAGTCTCTATTACTCTGAGTCCAATTAAGAGACAGAAACCATATATCAATTTAAACAGGGAAGTTTAATATTAAGATTTATTAAACTATGATAAAAGAGTGAGTATGAAGAGGTAACAAGAACTCTAAAAGGTACCCTTTTTAGGTTTATAAATTACACATTGTTTTGGTCTGAATGTTATAGTTGATTTGTCTTTGGTAATATGCTTAAATCATCCTAACTTTATTCTCGCTGATATAGGTCACTTTTTGGAGCATGATTATAAACTTCATTTCTATACAGATGTGATGACCAAAAATTATCTCCAATAGTCACTACCATTACAAACATTTAATAATAAAATGATAAATTTCTTAGGGCTGCCATAACAAATTACCCCAACTGGGTGGCTTAAAACAGCAGAAATTTATTCTGTCACAGTTCTGAAGGCTAGAAGTCTGAAATCAAGAGGCCATGCTCCCTCTGAGACTCTGGGTAGAATCCTCCCTTGTCTCTTCCTAGCTTCTGGTGGTGGCCTTCAACCCTTGGCTTGCGCCTATATTAGTCCAGTCTCTGCCATCATCTTCATGTGACATTCTTCTCTCTGTGTCTTTGTGCCCAAATTTCCTCCATCTTATAAGGACACCAGTCATTGGATTAGGTCTTACCTTAATCTAATATGACCACATCTTAACTTGATTTCATTGGTTAAAGACCCTATTTCCAAATAGGGTCACATTCAAGGTGCTGGGCGTTGGGACTTGAATATATGCTTTTGGGGTACACAATTCAACCCACAGAGTAAAGCAACTAAAAATTAGTATTTGTTGCTTCTTTGCTTCTTGTTGTCATTTCTATTTGCTTAAAAGGATCAAAATTTAACTTGCAACATTTTGAAAATTTTTCCAGATAAATTAATTACTAAAATCATGGATTGGGCGTAAAATCAGAAACAAAATTGAAATTCATATTATTATAGCACTCTTCATCAGAGTTATTTTAAGATTTGATTCCTTTATAATACTTTTTGAAGTGGCTGAAGAGAACTTAACGTTAGGCTCCTGGAGGGGTGATGGAGGATGAGCCAAGAAAGCATGGGGCCATGCCCTACAATATGAAACACTGAACCACAGCACAGTGAATGGAAGAGAATGAAATTGTTAGTCTAGGCACATGTAGGAAAACACAATTCCCATGTTATGAAAGTCAGTGATCATAGAGCTCTGGTTACAGATTTATGAAGCAGAGGAAGATTCTGTAATCACTATTTAGCTCAGAATCTCACTTTATTTTGTGTATCTCTAACTCTTGTTTCACTAGCCTACACCGACCCAGGAAGAGTGGAAGATGGAGCTTGAGGAAGGAATGTTGAGAAGGCCCTTGACTCAGGAACAAAAACCAAATACAGATATTATAGCACTTCTTGTTGCTTACCTTTTGACACTAGTTCAAATCGCTCTTACACACTTCCATGTCAGTGCTAATGTTTCCCATTGCTTCCACAACCATTCCTTTTCTAGCCAATGAAATTTTCCTACAGATGATTTTAACAATCCCAATGTTCCCCTAGTCCCACTCTTAATTTTGGGTCAAGAATCATAATCTCTGTGGCCTGTCATTCCAATAGACTGCTTCAGTTTTCTTCAGGAGTCTTATAGATTCTTAGGGAAATGACGCATTGGGTAATTGGAACTGATATCTGCGAATAAAAAGTCACATTAGCTAATAAGAATAAGAAAACTAAATTGTGAAATTGCAAGACGTATATGCTGATAATCCTTATAACATGGTGAATTCTCTGTATTGTCATAAACTCCAGTTTAGAATTGCCACTCAGAAAAATTTTGTAGCAGAGGTAGTTTTCACAAATATTAACATCTTCTACGTTATTTTCTTTCATTCAGAGTCTTTCTATGTAAACATTGAAAGTGCGTTTTGGCTATAGTGAATGTTAGCAGTTGCCTCTTTCTGCACTTTACTATATTATCAGCTTTTGAATACTTTTTTAAGCTGCTAATAAGACATGACACTGCACAGGGGACTGCTTCTGGTTTTGTATTCTAAGAAAGACATATCAGTTTGAACAGACACCCTGCTCTTTTCACATTTGTGAGTTCTTTCCTTTCAGGAGAACTACACAGCTTAATATAATCCACTAATTTCCAAAACCCCTTTTGTATTATATTGTTCTGGATTCATTAAATCTTTGTATAAGGTTAATGAAGTATTACAAATTGGGAAGGTAACCAGATCTTCAAAACAGACCTTGGCTAAAATTCATGATAAATTCCATTAGCATTTTCTGTTACTTCTCTAAAGAATTCTGAATTAAAGATTTAACTTATTGACCTCCTAATTAAATATCATAATCAGAATATAGAAATGTGAAATTTAAGTGTCCTTAGTTTTCAATTAAAATTGACAAAAGTGTTCCCATATAAAAAATACAAACTATTTAAAAGAATGTTATTAAAATTTACATAAGTGAAGAATTCTATTGTTTTACGTAAATTTTATTTAAAATTGAATTACCATTCATCTATATTTTTTTAATTAAAAAAATCTTAAAAATAAAACTAATTTTCTTTTTAGGTTATGATGTTTTATTATTTTATTTAATAGTTTGCTATAGATTTAATTTTATACTGATAAAATTCTAAGCTGTATATCATTGCTTATACTACTGTATGCGTAGATGATTAAAATGCATGATTTCCCTTTTAAGCAGAATTGAGAAGACTTTTGATATGGGGAAGATTGCATTTTGTATACTTAAGACACTGCCTAAAGCAGAAAGAGAGAAGAGACAGGGTAAAGAAAGTAGGAGCTAAGGAGTTTACGTAGATCATATTGAGTCATAAACAACCAGTGAACAAGTGTTGGTGCTTAGAATTGACTTTGATATTCAAAGAATAAAGGGATAAAAGTATAAAGATAGGTATGTTCCCTGACCTCAGGGATTTTCCAGTCTAGATGTGGAGACAAAAATGATACGCATTAAAAATAAATGAACTATACAAATAAGTATAAACTAAGTGATGATGAATTGGGTAGTTCCTATTATGCTACACTTTGACTTCAAAGGAGGAAACAATAATGGACTTCATGCATGAGAGTCAGTTGTAATATGGTAACAAACGAAAGAAATATTGGAATTAGAATTAGAAATCATAAGTTATAAGGCCACCTCTGCCACTTTTTACCGGTATTGCTTTAGAAAAATCGCATAATCTTTCTGACGTTTAATTTCTTTATCTGTAAGATAGGCTGGTTAAAGGACTTCTTTTTTACAGCAGTAAAACCTACTACATATTCTAAAGAATAATCTTTCTTACAAGTAGATCATCGATAAGCTACCATAAATAATATTTAAAGACTCCTGCGCTTCTAGGGAAATCCCCAAGGGTCAAAAAAAAGAAGGAAGAAGACGAGCAGGAGAATCTGGAGAAGAAAATTCGAAAGTGTCTATAAGCCAAATATAGCCAAGACTTGTATGGGGGCAAACACCAGTAAGGGAGCTGAGGTAGCTGAGATCCTATAGGAAGGCTCAGCCTGTGTTATCATAAGGTGGAGAAGCCAACCTGGTATTCTGCATTAGTCTACGGCTCTTAAAGGGAGGAGTGTCAATTTGGTGGCAACCTTAAGCTGAGTAGAAGGAAACCCAAATCCTCTTTGCAAGAAAGTAATCTAAATTTAAGTCCTAAGGATTCTCCTAAATTAACCTAAGCCAAGTATGTGGCCACAATAAAAAAAAACAGCTAACTTATAAGTGTATGAGACGCCATGAGTGAGAATTAATATAAAAAAGTAACAGATTTAATGCATAAATACTTCAAATTTTGTAATTATCAAATTCAGAAGGTAAAATAAGTATTTATAAATATTTAAAAAGTAAAAGAAATGATATTTAAAATTACAAATTAGAAAGGTACAAGAAATTACTAAAAACTGGCTGGCAAAGAACAAAATATAACAAAGAACAAAGTAGAATGCTTAGAAATAAAATTAGGACAAAGTGTAACTTAGAAATCAAGTAGAACTTTTAGAAATCAAAAACAATCAATGACAAAAATGACTCATGATATGAGTTATCTATAGCAATTTAGACACAGATGAAAAGAGAACTCATGAAACTGAAGCTGGAAAAATGACCCTCAATGCAGTTTTTAGGAAAAAAAGAGATAGAAATTATGAAAGAGTTTGAGACACGGAACATAGAATGAGAAATTCTATCAATAGAAAAAGTAGAGGAGAGACAATAATTGAAAAACAATGATAGAAATTGGTTTTATGTAGACCAAACCTATAAGTTCACCAGCCCAAAGTTTATAAGTTATATAAAGCAGAATAAACAAAAACAAATTGACACTTACCATATTGTAGAGAAATCACAAAATAAACAAAAACAAAAAGTAAAGAGGAATAAAGCAAAGAGAGAGAGAGAAAAAATAAATGAATGAGAGAGAGATGAGATGAAAATATTCTTAAAACTGGCAAACAGACACAGGGTTTAGCAAACTTTTTCTGAAAAGGGCCAGAGAGTAAATGTTTTAGGCTTTGTGTGCCATGTAAGATTACTTTCTCATATTCTTTTTTAATCCTTTAAAAATATAAAAAACATTCTTAGCTTGAGGGCCATACAGGAACAGGGCACAGGCCGTGGCCTGTAGTTTCCTAACCTCTTCTAAAAGGAACTAGAGATGCAAGAAAGATCAACTAAATGACAACAGCTACAATGCAAGTCAAAAAACATTGGACAAATATCTTTAAATTACTAAGAAAAAAGTTACAGTCCATTTAGAACTATGTCCTCAGCAAAGTTTATCTTTTTGGAGCAAGAACAAACTTTACGAAAATAGATAGGCAAAAGCAGAAAATTTACTATCAACAGATCCTCAAAAATAGTCTATAAGAGAAATATTTCAAGAAGAAGAAAATCACAATAAAAGAAAAGCTCAAGAGCATAGAAATTAGTTAACCTATACAAAAAATGATATATTTTTCAACTATAATAGTGATAATGTCTAAATTGTGGAATTACAAAAAAATTAAAAATAAAACAGAGGTCAATACTGACCAACAATAGCATATAGTAGTGAGGGTAGAGGTCAGAGTTCAAATATTCTCATTTCTTGTTTTGTTCAAGAGGATGGCAAAAATATTGATTAAGCTTAGGCTTGAAGTCTAAAGATATTAAGTATTCATGATAAATTTTCATACCCACTAAAAGAATAAAAACAGGGTTTATAAATCCTGAATTAGTTGAAGGAAAAATATGAAACCAAAGTAAAAGTATAATTAAAAATTTCAGTCAATAAAAAAAGAAAGGAAAAAGGAAGAATGGATGAAAAGGAAAATAAGACCAAATAAAAATTAAAAAGTAAGACGTTAGTAATCCAAATAAATATAAATGGACTGAAATTGCCAGGTAAAATTCATTGATTTTCAGATGAGATTAAAAAATGAAAATCCAGGGCCTAGTCCAGTGGTGTAGTAGTTAAATTCGCACACTCCACTTCAGTGGCCCGGGGTTCACAGGTTTGGATCCTGGGCGCAGACTGACGTACTGCTTGTCAAGCCATGCTGTGGCAGTGTCCCATATGAAGTAGAGGAGGATGGGCATGGATGTTAGCCCAGGACCAATCTTCCTTGGCAAAAAGAGGAGGATTGGCATCGGATGTTAGCTCATGGCTAACCTTCCTCACAAAATAAACAAGAGAAAATTCAGGGGCCAGTGGTTCAGTTCGCACACTCCACTTCGGCAGCCCGGGGTTCGCAGGTTCGGATCCTGGGCATTGCCCTACACACTGCTTATCAAGCCATACTGTGGCAGGCATCCCACATATAAAATAGAGGAATATGGGGACAGATGTTAGCCCAGGGCCAATCTTCCTGAGCAAAAAGAGGAGGATTGGCAACAGATGTTAGTTCAGAGCTAATCTTCCTCACAAAGAAAAAAACAAAAAAGAAAAAACCAAGAAAATCCAACTAAACACTGTTTACTATAAACTATAGGAACTATAAACTTAGAAAGTAAATGAATGGAAAAACATATACCAGGTAAAGTCTAGTTAAGAGAAAGCATTGACTTTTAAAAAGAAATTAAACATTTTATTTTGAAATCATTGTAGATTCACATGCAATTGCAAGAATAGTACAGAGAGGTCCTGTGTACCCTTCACTCTGTTTCTTCCAATGATAATACCTTTTATAATTATAGTTCAATATCACAACTGGGAAATTAACATTGATACAATCCATTGACCTTATTCAGATTTCACTGGTTTTATGTGCACTCATGTTTGTGTTTCTATTTATTTCTATGCAATTTCACCATGTATGTAGATTTGTGTAACTGCCACCACAGTCAAGATATAGAACTGTTCCTTCACCACAAATATCTCTCATGCTATCTTTTGCTAGCCACACCCTAACCCCATCTCTAACCCCAACAACCACAAGTCTGTTCTTTGTCTCTATAGTTTTGTCAGTTTAAGAATGTTATATAAATGGAATTACAAATGGTTTTTTTTTTTTCTTTTGGTGAGGAAGATTGACCCTGAGCTAACCTCCACTGCTAATCTTCCTCTTTTTTGCTTGAGGAAGATTGTCCCTGAGCTGACATCTGTGCCAGTCTTCCTCTATTTTGTATATGGGACGCCGCCACAGCATGGCTTGATGAGCAGTGTGTAGGTCCATGCCCGGGATCCAAACCCGTGAACCCTGGGCCACCAAAGTGGAGCGTGAGAATTCAACCACGATGCCACCGGGCTGGCCCCCAACAGATGAATTTTTTAAGGCAACAAATATATTAGGTAAAAACAGGAACACTTATAAAACTATAAAAATTTGAATTTACCAGGAAGATATAAATATTGTAAAACTATGTAATAATAAAATACAACAAAAGTAAAATAACAAAATAACTATGATGAATAGCACCAAATATATAGATAACAGGGGGAATTTTACAGATTACTAACCTAATGGGAGATTTGTATTTCCTCTTTTAGTTATATATAAGTCAAACAGACAAAAAGATTTAGTAAACAAAGAAAATGTGAGAAAATGATATGGTATTATCTTACAAAGTTGAATTTTTCCTGCTCGTGATGTACTCTACAGAATTCGTGCATGTGTGTACCAGGAGACATTAGTCAGAATGTACACAGAAGCACTGTTCATAATAGCAAAAAACTGGAAACTACCCCAGTGTCCACTGATGGGAGAATAGATAGGGTATTTTCACACAATGGCATAGTATACAGCTGTGAAAATGAATGAACTATAGTAACTCACAAAAACAAGGATAAATCTTAGAAATATGGTGTCGAATTGGAGAAGACTAATAAAGTGACAGCATTTTCGGAAAGCTCAAAGACAAGAAAACCCAAACCAAATATATATGTGTGTCTGTATTCGTGTGTTTTAAAACTATTTTTAAAAACAAGGTAAGTTAATACAAAGTTAAAGATAATAGCTATCTTTAGGGGATACGCAGGAGAATGACACTGGAAAGGAGCCACAGCTTCTTTCAAAGGCTACTGGTCAAGTTTTACTTTTTAAGTTTGGTGATGCGATCACAATTGTTTGGTATATTATGTTTCATCACATAACACATATATCACATGTGTTTTTATACGTATGAAATAGTATATAATAAAAATTTTAAAAATAAATACAATGAGCCTAATAATATTTCCCTTATTATAATGGTATTTTAAATATATGTAAAGGATAAACAGAGCTAGTGAAAGGGGAAATCTCTGTCAAATATAATATTAATTACAAACATTAGGCAAAATCATAATAAACACATTTCTGCCTCTAGGTGACTGGTGAGCTTCCTCTCTGCTATAGTCCCAACTTGCCTGTGTGCCTGGTTCTGCTGTTGCTTACGTCGACGGTGACAGTGACTCTCGGCCCGCCTCCTGAGAGCAAGCTTTCCTACTGTCTTTTTAATTTGAAGTGGAAACTCTCCCAGGAGCTGAACTGCTTAGTGTCTGGCTGCAGGCCCCAGCCTCCAACCACATCTGAGAAAAGGAAAGAGTGGTCCTCCTCCTTCCTGTCCTCCTATCAGAGATGGAGTTGTGCCCCATCTCCATATTCCTATAAAAAAATTGATTTTATCTTCTTCTTCCAAAATTCATTTATCAGATTTAATTGAAATCTTGTGGCTATTTTTTAGTACAAATTTTTTCCTATGTGATTATCAAAACAAATAATGAATAGGTACTCTTTGAGGCAAGCAATAATAATGAAATAGCAGTAAAAAACCATTCATTTTTATAGCAAACTGCTTTATAATTTCCTAATCACTTACATATATATCCTCATTTGATAAGACTTTTTTCTTGATTATTTTATAAAAACATTTTCCAGATTATCTTTTTCTTGCTTTGAAAACAAAATTATGGTGATTATAGGGGGTCAATATATAAGACAAAGAAAAATGCTTTAGCATTTTTTTCATTGCCACAGATATACCCAGAGAGTTAGAGAATTGGGAAAGCTCATTACTGTGATCATCTGACTTCCTAAAACTCTCTCTTTTTTGTTTAAATTGTGTTAAAAACAGATAACATGAGATCTACCCTTTTAACCAATTTTTAAGTGTACAGTGTAGATGGTTAACTATAATCACAGTGTTGTACAGCAGATCTCTAGAACTTATTCACCTTACGTACTGAAACTTCATACCCATTGAACACCAACTTCTCATTGCCCGAACTCTTAAAGGATTCAGATTCACTGAGGACACTTCAAAATACTTTCAGGGAAAGAATTGTGAAGCAAAGATAAGAGATAACTGCTATCTGATTAGCTGTTTCAATATGTACACAATGTCAAGAAAAAATATACATTGGGCATTCAAATAGAGAGATCTCAAAGTGAGTTCAGAGAGATTAATTTGCTTTCTGGTCTCTCTGTTTTAACCCTGCTTTTTATTGTCCCATTCCTCCATTCTAGAACTCATAGCAGCTTTCGCCTCTTGGAGTTATTTAGCTAGAACTCCATAACCTCCTTCCGTCTCCGTAGTGAAGCTCTTCAGTAGCCATCCAATTTTACATTTTCACTGCCCAATCTGTCCAGGCTCTTTAATGTGCCTCTGCTCATACATTTATTTCTGTTTTTTGCTTTTCATTCACAATCTTATGTTTTTATTTTATCTTTGGTTTAGGAAGGAGAAAGAAGACTTTTTTCCTCAAGTCTGTAAAATAAAATGTTTACTAGCTTGAAGAGTGAACTCAAAGAGAGGAAAATCATATTTGAACCTGATATTCCCTAGTGGGTATCTTGCCTTTGAACAGGAGTTCTGAATCTCATTCTTTTATTAAGTTCTCTGGCCCATCACATTTCTTTTCTCTGTTTCTCATTGCAGTAGAAGCCATTTTAAAGCAAGCCCTGCTGTGTGTGCATAATAGAAACCCTTCAGAAAAACCCTATTTTAACAGATCATTAAATATTATTGCTTGTGAGGGGGTAAAAATCCAAGATTCCAGAACAAACGCATTTTGATTTTTGTTTTAATTTTTCTGTTAAGATACTTAAACAGAAAGTGCATGCCATTTCTAAAATAACATTTCCTCCAATAAAATCCACACGCAAGGAAACTGAATGCCTCTTAATAAACAAACAAACAAACAAATAAAATCCTTCCCATATTGCCTAGAGATCTAGAGAGTGGATTAAAGATGGACTTTTAACAGGTTTGTAATTTCCTCTGTCTTGACAACAGTTGTGAAGTCAGAGCTGACAAGCACTGTAGATAAACATATCCTCCCTAGTCTCATTTCTAATCTTAATATGATGATGCATCCTTTGCTTTCTTCAGTAGTTGCAGTTTTTTTAAGTGGAGGAGGCTCCAATTGAGTTTCATGAGGACAAATGAATGGAAGGGCAGGGCAGTATATCAGTGAGAGTGGAGAAGCACAGGGCTTCACAACTGCAGCCCAATTATGCCACTCCTAGACAAGATCTTTTTCTTTTAGGATGAAAAATTTTGCATACATTATACTTTTGGAGCACACCAAACTTCTTATTTAGGGTTATTTGGCAGTTTTCCGTATACTTTGTAATTCTATCTGTGGCCTTATATGATGACCCTAATTAGGGAGTGCTTCATTATATGGATGTAGTGATAAGAGGTGGAGGTGCAGATTCAAAGGCTGCTCATTAAGACGCGTTCTGGTGGTGGTGCAGTTCTCTGAAGGTCCCTGTGGCTGTGCTCCCAGGTAATTACTTATCTTGCTAGCTGGTCCTTCACAGTGCCAGGACACACAAGGGCAAATATGAGAGATGACACCAATTGGTGTTGACTCAGTAAAATTGTTGTAAAAATAATTACTGATAGTGCCTTTGGTTAAGCACTGAATTGCAATTAATGTATTATAATTATGGTAATGATCAGAAACGCTGTTTCCACAGAGAAAAGAAATTAATTGTACAAAGATAATTGCTGGGGTAATTGAGAAAATTTCTTTTTTAAGGAACCTAAGTGGAACCTCTTCTTAAAGGCTATGTTCACCCTTTATACTCAAAGAGTAAAACTCAGTAATGGACACAGAATTTCTTAACCTATCACAGTTTCCTGGGACTTCTTCAATATTTGTCTCTTGAGCTTCACATGAAGTTCTGATGTCACCAAATAGGTCAAGTGTGATCATCTCAGCCTGATCTTTGTACCTCATCCCTGCTTACTTCACCTGTGTTTATACTGCTAGCAACTTGTCAGCAAGCCATTCCCCATGCTTGGAGCACCTAATAAAACTCCTCAGGCAAAGCAATTTCATCTTTCAGCATTATCCTAGGCTTCCTGTAGACAGCAATGTTTTTTCCCGCCACAAAGAAGTTTTTAATGTATTATGTTGCGTTCTTGTGTAGCAGTTGACATAGATGGCAGGTTTTTACCCCCTCCACAGGATTAAAGAGATATATGTTTGTTTAAAAACAGTAACTTTACATGTTGACACACACATTTGGTGAGAAAACAGTGTTGTATTCCAATAATATGGGACAGAGGAGAAGGATTCGTGAGGACTTTTCAATTAGGATGGGAATCAGGAGGACAGAAGTGGAGGAGGGTTATGACTTAAAATAAGGTGGTCAGAGTTGAACTCACTGAGAAGATGATATTAACCAGATATATGAAAGAGATTGTGTTACATGATGTGCCATTCATATCTACTTGACCATTTGCATTGCATTTAAAGATTCAGTTATTTAGCTAAAATATTTATTGAGTGCTTAGTCACCGCAAGGCAAAACATCTTGTGAAAGACACATTTTGATCTCTACTCTACATATAAGGAATCCAACATATGGAGAGTTTAAGTAATGTGTTTAAGGTTACACATCTGAGAAGAGACAACACAAGTGTTAGAATCAAGCCCTCTGGTGTCTCCAGGTATCAGGTTTCTCATCTGATACTTGGGCACAGATATCTCACAAAGATGTTCTCAAGGATAGCTCTTAGAAAAGGACCTGACAAATAGTAAAAATTTATTTTGAGTGATTATTAGTGTTATTTTTCTCTTCTAACTCTTAAAATAATACTGCAAACCTACTATGTGAAAAATGCTTTACCTGCTTGGCTTATCTCATGTACAACAAGCGTTCACAGATGGAAAAACTCTGATTGTAGGGAGATGTTTAAGTGACTTCCCTAAGGTCACCTCTAGCGAAGAAGCGGCTATAAGCCTGAGCTTGAACACGGGCCTGTCCATCCTCAAAACCTGGGCTTACAGCAACTATTCCAGATGCAATTCTTTCTCAGTTAGAAGCTTCCAGTCTAATTGGGGATGAACAGAGACTCATGTGAGTTTAGATGAGATGACCTGGGAGAGGCCTCTGGCTCCCAGAGCAAGGAGAGCAGCCAGCAGGTCTGACCAAGCACCACGTTGCTGCAATGGTTTGGTCACTGGATAAACAAGTCTCCTCTTTCAGCAATGCACATGGGGCCCTAAGCGATAACCTGGGTATTTAATGTGGAGCAGTTTCATCTTGATTGCCAGCAGCTGTGAACATTGGGTACACATGCTGTGGGCTCATGGCTGGAAGCTGTTTTGAGTCAAGGAAATAGATATTAGGCCTTTCCAGTAGAAAACACTGCACCCTAAAACCTCATATCTTTCTGCTGGGATGGTTGCAAAATTCAGAGCTAAAAGGGATCACCCGGTGGTTCTCTTGTAATTGTTTTCCACATTGAAATTGGGATCTAATTGGTGGAGTTCCTTCTCTAAGGTCCCTGCTGGTCGCTGGCAGAACTGAGACTTGAAGCCAGATTTCTTATGTGCACCACATGCTGTTTTTAATCACTAAGTAATGAAAACATACTCATTGAGAATTAAAAGTATGTATATACAAGGAAAGCCCCCTTTTGCTGTCCCCATAACCGGGCTGTTCTCCCTAGAGAAACAACTCTTATCAGGTTGGTGTGCTTCTTTTCAGCTTTTTACCATCTTTTATTTGGGACCTGAATACTTCCAGGAAAGATGCATTTTGCTTTGTTACTCTATGCCATGAACTTTAGAGGAGCCAGGCAAGCACCCATGAGAAGTGTGAGTGTTGGAGGGGGTAAGTGTGTGTAATTGTACAATTCTGTCTCTGATGTGGTAAGTTAGTTTATTTCTGGAATGCAGTGATAACAGGATTGTCCCTCACACCTACTCCCATGTCTTCCAATGGTTTCATTACTAATAAGTGTGACTTTTTGATCTTCATCAGCCTGACTCTCTGGTTTATCTCTCAGTAGGATCAGAATACATTATATTTGTCGAGTTTTTTCCCCAGTTTGTCACTAGTCTTTAATTTTGTGTTGGTACCTTTTATCCTATAGAAATTTTAGATTTTTGTAAATCAAGTCCATCATGCTTTACACTTATTGATTCTGAGTTTTTTGACTTATGTTAACCAGCATAAAATTATTTTTAAAAACCTTTATATTTTTTTCAAGTACACTAATAATTTTATTGTTTATATTTGGCTCTTTAATTCATCTAGAATTTATTTTTATGTATAATGTGAGGTATAAATATATATTTTTTTCCAAATGGATAGCAAATTACCCTAACATGATTCATGGAATAGTGCATTCTTTCCCTACTGAATTCAAATACTAAATTTCTATAACTACAAGTTTAGTTTTTGCACGTTCGATTCCATTTCATTGACATAATTTTCCACATTGTTGCAATCATGGTAAAGTTTTAAAGCATAATTTGGTATCCAGAGAACAAGTCCGTCATATTCTTTTTTCTGTTTCAAAATACAATGTTATTCTTGTATATTTCCTTTTCCAAATTACTTTAATATCAGTTTGACAAGTTACATAAAATATCTTGTTCAGATTTGTATTTGCATTGTATTTGTATATTTATTTGGGGATAATTAGATCTTTACAATATTATTCTAACAGGGAACATATTGTTTCTCTCTATTTATTCAGTTTCTGCGGGTCCTTCAATAAAAACAAGTAGTCCCAAAATTTCATACTTTTCTTCGTAAGCCTCTTGTTTCATTTATCCACAGTTAATTTGAAATTTGTGTTGCTACACTGAGTGTGATCTATTTTCTATAATATTTTTTAAAACTTAGCGTTGCTGATATAGAGGAAGGCAGTTGATTTTTGTATGTTGATCTTCTACCCAGCTTCTGAAACCGGCAAACAGCCATTGATGATTAAGCAGCTAGTAACTATGAGGGATTGGAATTTGCCAGCTCAGAATATGTCTCTGCCTGAATGACATTTTGGCCCCCACCCTCACTAACTAACCAAAGAGTTTTGGTTGGGAGGCCTGCCCCCAGAATAGCCCAGCACCATAGACATCTCCAGTGCTAAGCCCATTCTTAGTTCTGCTTACCCTTTATGAGATACATTTACATTTGAAAAGAAAATCTCCATCTGTAAAGGTATCTTCTTCCCTGTACCAGGAAGAAGTGGGGGGATGGCTTTACCTAGAAATTTATCAGAATAGAAGATGAGGACTTAAATCTGCATGATAAACTTACCCATTGTTAGCTGTGCTGTTTAGGTAATATGCTATCTGACTCCCACTAATTTCCTATACGTAACATCCCCCTGGAGTTGGGGTCACCATGGTAATGGATGTTTGAGCTATTTTTTCAGGAACTGAACCCTTTGTCCACTTCAGGCTGGATTGAGACCACCAACCCATCAACTGGGCCCTTTTGACAACAAGAGGTTGGAACTCCACCCTCAGGGCATGCTAATGCTGCCATTCTGTGAACATGTGTCCTACGAAGAGGCATCAGTTACCTCATCTCTCCTCACCTCCTATCATTTCAGACCACCTTGCCTCCTTCCCCGTAAATACTCGTGAGTCCCTATTTTTGGGGAGGCGGATTTGAGACTTGTTCTCCCATTTTCCTCACTTGGCTGCCTTGTGATTAAACCCTCTCTCTCTGCAATCTCATCGTCTCAGTGATTGGCTTTCTGGGCGGCAGGCAAAAACAGACCTGGTGCGGTAACACTTCTTTATGAAGAGTTTTTCAATTGTTCTAGATCATTTCATATCACCTGAAATAATGACATTTCCTTTGTCCCTTTCCAATATTTCTACTTATTTTTTATTACTTCTTCTTATTTTATTGATTGTACCCTTCAGTAAAAAATTAAATAGTAGTAATAATAGTAGGTGTTTTGGGCTGAATTTTGACTTTCATAGAAATACTTTTGATACCTCACTGTCAAGTTAAATTATTTTTCTTCCAATTCCTAGTTTGCTGTTTTAAAAATACTAAATCAGGTATAAGTATTGGATTCTATCCAATGTTTCTTTACATCTATTGTGATGATGACATTATTTTTCTCATTTTATCAAATAATGTAATGTATGATATGTTTTATGGTGATGAACTGTCTTTCATTTTTCAAGTAAATATTACTTGGTCATGATACGTTATTCTTTTGATACATTGTTGGATTAAATTATTTAGGATTTTTACATCTAGTTTCAGAAAGGAGATAGACCACAGTATTCTTTTCTGTGTTTATTTTTCTCTGGATTTGAGATCAGGGTTATTGATGCTTACAGAGTTGGTTAGGAAACTTTTTCTCATTTTCTATTCTTTGGATCAGTTTGTATAACATAGATCTTATCCCTTCCCCTAAGATTTGAGAGACTGAAAGATAAAAGAACTATGAATTTCCCTATCTTTTCTTTCTTTCTATGTCTTTGTTTTTAGCATATGATGAGTTAGATAATGATGTTTTAGATAATGATGAGTTAGAAAGGATATGGTAGATTCCTTGGTCATTCTTGTTGCTTAGAGTTCCACTAAGCCTTCTGCATTCAAGTAAGTTCTAGTTGGAACAGAGAGTGTGGCCCCAGGCGCCATCAGTGCCCCCCCCCTTCCTGCCCCCTGACTCAGTGTTCATGTAAGATGCTGACACTGGGTTTGAGTCTCCCTGACCTCTTACACTCATGAGGCATCCAAACACTGTATGCAAATAGGGTGGCAAGGAACTGGAACACTCATGCTTATCTCCTCAGCTTACACATATGCTCCCTTGTTCTACTGGACTTCACTCACCAAACCCAAGTTCAAAGAGTAAATTATCATTTTAAAACAGTAACAACAAAGCATTAAACCAAGCATGTGGCCTTTCTGAGTGGGGGCCCTGTGCAACTGCACAGGTTGTAAGCCCATGAAATCTGCCCTGTCTTTAACCAGAAAGCTAGTTAGGAGGTTGTTTCAAAATATTCAAATAGAAAAAAGATTAAGCTATTATTTTTAACTCTGTCATTCGGGGATTTTACCTCACAATAGTCATCTATTAATAAAGATCCTCCTTGGGGCTGGCCTGGTGGCACAAGCGGTTGAGTGCGCGCGCTCCCCTGTGGCAGCCCCAGGCGCGCACTGATGCACCGCTTGTCAAGCCATGCTGTGGTGGCATCCCAGATAAAGTGGAGGAAGATGGGCATGGATGTTAGCCCAGGGCCAGTCTTCCTCAGCAAAAAAAAGGGGAGGATTGGCAGATGTTAGCTCAGGGCCGATCTTCCTCACAAAGAAAAAAAAAATAAAGATCCTCCTTGCATTTTCAATTTACTACTTTTTTGGCTTGATTTTTTTTTGTCTTTGATAATTTATAGTATATTATGTTTTATTTTTCATTTATTTTGTTCCATTTTAGCTTTTGCTAATAATTATTCCATGCATGCCTTGTATTTTTATTCTTTTAGTAGTTTAAAAATTTTAACACATACTTCACATATTTTCCAATAATATATAGAATTAATCAGCATCTATATTCTCCTTCCCAATAAGACAATATGCTTAGTATGCTATTACAGTACTTCCTCTCAGCTCCCTCCCTTTCCCTGTTGTAATCATTTAGATCTTGGTTCCAGATTGCTAATATAACCATGTTTATATTATGACTTAGTGATTTCTGTTTTTAACAATTTTTCTTATATTCTTTGCCTTCTTTCTTGGACTCGGGGGCCAATCTTCTTTTCTGAGATACAGACAAGTATATGTTCAAAAGCATACCTGAATTTCCTCTTGGATGTGTTAAACTGTCTAAATTCAATAGGCTCACCACAAATGAATTCATGATTTTTTCCTCATAAACCTAGTTGTCCTCCAACATCTACCACCTCAATATGGAAGAACCATCCAATCTATCATGAAGGCCAGATACCTAAGTGTCATCACTGATACATCCATTTCCCTTACAACTCTTTCTTCTTACCCACAGCCAATTCGTCACCAGATCCTCTTGGTTTTTATATCCTAAAATTCTGTAATATTTTTTCACTTCTCTCCGTCACCACCACTACCACCACTACTAAGACTTTACTCTAGTGTGTCCTCTCATCTAGGAAACAAGGGAAAGCTTCTAGTTGCTGTTGCCCTTTCTGCCTACACACAGTCCCCTCCCAAGCCATTCCTTGCTCGTTTCAGGGTGATGGGTACAAAATACAAATTTGATCTTGTTCCCTATCTCCTCTCTGACTTAAATTGTTTTGCTGTCCTCTCTTCTTTTACTAAACAAGTGCTAAATTTCTTTATAGTGCCTTATAAGAATTTGAATGGTCTGCAGCCTCTGTGGTTCAACTTGGGGCACACTCCATCAGTGCTGCCTTTATTTAGTTCTTACAGCTTTTCCTGCTTCCATGCAAATGGATCCTTACACGTGCTCTTAGTTCTTGCTCCCCTCTTCCCTAGTCATCCAGTACCTCCCGTGATTTCTTTACTTTCACGATCCCTTCCTGAGAGAAGCCCTTCTTTTACATTTTGGAAAATGTAACTTCCAAAAATATGCTATCATGATATCAGTTAACACAGCTCTTATTGTAGTTATAATTCTGCATTATTTTGTGTAATGTTTAAATGAATATCCGTCTTCAGCATTACATAAATTAAACATCCTTGTACATTCTCCATATTTTTCCCATTGTCTAGCAAGATGTCTTCCATGTATTGGCTCTTAATAAACACTTCTTAAATGTATGAATCAATGAATTAATGAGCTCATTTTCATTTTTGTTGGAGTGTAATCTTGACAAATTCTTTCAGTGAGGATTTACGGATGGTAAAATGTTTGAGTGTCTTCACAAGTAACCTCTACATTTGAATGCTAAAGTGACTGGAGATAGCTCTCTAACTTCAAACGATTTTTCCTAAAATTTTCAAAGGTTTTGACTCATGGTCTCCTAGAAATCAGAGTGGTTAGTGAAATTTTCAAGCTCAAACTTTTCCTTAATCTTTTGTCTGTAGGATACTTTATTTTCCTCTGCAAGTTTTTAGGATTCTCTCTTTTCCCTTGGAATTTTCAAAATTTACCAAGAAGCATTTGGGCATGGCTTTTTTTTTGTTTTTTAGTTTACATTGCTTGAAACTTTCAGTCTGAAAGTTATGCCTATTATAGACTATGAACGTTTTTCTTCTATAATTTCTTTTGTTATTATTGCCACTGCTTTCACTCTAATCTTTCTTTTTAGGAACTCCTGTTAGTTAGATATGGACACGCTGGATTGATTCTCATTTCATACTTACCTACGTATCATTTTGCTGCAAATTCTAAGAAATTTCCGTGACATTTTATTCCAGATTATTAATTTGATTTTTAGCCATGTTCTTCTGTGTGTTCATTTTATCACTTATTTTTCTTTTTCAGTAAAATATTTAGGTCCCAAGAAATATTATTTATTAGTTGTCAACTCTTTAAAGATTTAATATTCTCTCATTTCTCTCTGAGGATTCTAAGTAGAATTTTTAAAATTCTCTTCTATTCCCTAACTATCTCTATTTGTTCCCGCAAAAATCTTTTTGTTGTTTATCCAAGTCCTTCTCTTTAATGCTCTTGTTTATTTAAAATGTCTATTCATTTTTTTTTCTGTTTATATTAATGAATGAATGGCTAAGTTGCTTAGTGTAGGTAGATGGCATGGGTTTAACTCAGCAGATTTTCAGATCTCTTTCTCCAACAGGATATTTTAGTGCCTGGGCTCTACCTCACTGGGGAGAAGGGGTAGTATGTCTTGACTGGATGACCTTATTTTAGAATGCATTGATATTTAGCTGGTATGTAGACTGAGGCCATCCCAACTACACATACATAGTACCCACCTCTCACCTGCAGTCAAATCAAGGAGAGATTTCTGTTAGTTTGTCTTTTGACTGGGTAGATCACCTTTCTTCTTTACAACCCCATCCACCTCCTCACCTATGGCAGAGATCTGGAATTACCTCAAATCCCTGCTCCTTCATCCACTGAAGGAATTATCCTTGGAAATTTAGTTGACTCTCTTTAGAGAACAGTTGTATTTTTGTCCTGGGATCTGTGCCTCTGCTGCCTTCTACTTAGTGAAATGGACCAACCCAGCCATATAAACAAGGCCAAGGCTTCTGACAACTGACCCAAGATTCCTTCCATCTCTTTTTATTAGTTTACTCTGGGCTTTGAGTTTCGCTAAATCATTCTTTATTTTTTATTTTTTCCTGTCAGTGTCTTAAGCTAATGTTTTTTCTACTCTTCTTTACACTGATTCCATGTGCTTTCTGTCATCCAGAATTTTCCCAATATCTGTTCTGTTCAGGATGGCTTTCTTGTTTTCTAGCACTGTCAAGGATTTAGCTCATTTGTTCTCTTTTTCTCTCCTACTTCCCCACCACCCCTACCATAACATTTTAAAAGGGTTTTATAAGAGATTGAGAAATACAAAAAAATGGCCTGCCGTCTTGATTCAATCTCCTTCATTTCTTTTTCTGTCTCTTCTAGACTATATTACATTAGGGAAGAATATGTTCTGTAGTCTTTATAGCATCAAGCATGAGTCCATATTCCCTGGTGATTTTCTATAAATATAGTACTAATAAAAGTGATGTGCATTTAATTCATTTTTCCTTATAATTACTTTGAGATCTCTAGAATGCATGGTGCTAAAAGGTAATATATACATTTTTTTTTTGCTGAGGAAGTTTAGCCCTGAGCTAACATCTGTAGCCAATCATCCTCATTTTTTGCTTGAGGAAGATTAGCCCTGAGCTAACATTTGTGCCAGTTTTCCTCTACTTTATATGTGAGTTGCTGCCACAGCATGGCTGACAAGTGGTGTAGGTCCATGCCTAGGATCCAAACCTGTGAACCTGGGCTGCCAAAGTGGAACACCCTGAACTTAACAACAATGCCACGGGGCCAGCCCCAGTAATATTTTTAATAAAACTTGTATTGCCAAAAATTGAATTATGAAGTAATATTTTGTTATTAATAATAAGTGTTTAAAGGCTAGACCAATTTTAACACATAATACTGAAGATTTTAATTATAAAGTTTCACTCTAGTTATATGCATATTTTTAGTAATGTAAACAAAAAGGGTAAACTGACAGAACAAGACCAATGAAAAACAAACATTAACAATTATCTTTTGCTCTTTGATCTACAAAATCAGAATCTTCTCAGTCTTGTATATGATCTTTGGCCTTGATCTTACAATTTTGCAAGCAAAATTGTTCACAACACCTTAAAGGTAAATGGAGCAGCCAGCCATTCAAGGAAAGGAGTTATGAGTCTTTAATCATTAATTAAACATATTTTCTTGTACTTCTCTAATGCTGATATACAGTCACAATAGTATTAAAATCAATTATACTGTAAATCATAATTCCCAATTAATTAGTGATCTTTATATACATTCCTTGTAACTGAGTAATTATAGCTCTAGTTTAGTTCTTTGTTGTGGAAATCTTTGCCCTAAAAGGAATGCATATATTTGAATTTTTCCTTCGAATTGTACATAATTTGTCTAAGTAAGTTTTGTAAAGTGAACAAATAGTGACCACCCCAGATTACTTTCACCGAACTACTTAACGTCAAAGCAGAATATTTGTTTCTGTGAATCCTGTGTTCTCAGCATTTCATGGAGAGTTATTCAGTATGCATCACTCTGGGAGCATCTTCTATTACTAATGCTTCGTATATATCTGTCTATCTTCAAGCTTTTAATGAATGACCATTAACATATCTTGTAATTAAACATGGTTTTTCAAAAGTATTCCCAGGGCAAATTCCTCCTTTACGTAGCTATTTTGATTGATCCCTGTGGAAGGTGTTAGCAGTGCATCTTTTTATCTTGTAATGGTTTCATTAGCACTACTTCTCCACTTTTATTATTTAAGGCTTTAATGTCAGAAAGGAAGATTGATGTTACTACTGCCATTGAAATATTAGGTTTAGACTAAAGTGCCCTATAAAGTGACATGAAAAGTTCAAGGCATCTCAACCCTGACAGAATCTACTAATTATTTAATTAGGCTCTGAAAGCTCTTAGCAGAAATTTCTGACCTTATGTCAGAACCTTTCCTGATCAAGAGGTACACATCATTGAAAGGTTCAGTCTAAAAGGTGCCTTATTGTACAAATGTAATTCTGATATTTTGGAAATTCTAGTACCTGACAAGTCATGAGTCCTAAGATAATTCCCTCATCCTTTCTGTTCCTTCTCTGCTATAATTCTACATCTTCTTATCTATTTTCCAAATTATATTCACCCTATAAATTTTATAGTAGAAGTCATATCTTAAATATATAATTTTCCTTTAAACCGTACTTGCTTCTTGACCTGTGCCTATCCAGTTAATGTAAAAGAACCTTTTGTTATTGGTCTGAATTCACAACAACATGCATTTCAGAGGATATTGCAACATAAGCATTTGTTTTGAAATGGGAAAAATCTTAAGTTTGATAAGCAGAGATTGCCTGGTTAAAGTGCTTTGATCACAAGGAACTGAGTTAAAAAGCACAGTTCACGTTTTCATACGTTTAGTCAATTTAATTTATTTTTTGTTAAAATAGCTAGATAGGGTATAAAATAATACTATATTGCAAATTAATCTAAAGAAATTCTAACACTCAGGTATAGTTAAGCACTTTTATCCCAAACCTTTTACAGATATGCATCTCAGTTTAATCTTAATAGGGCTTGAAATTCATGAGCAATTGTAGCTCTAGTTTAGGATTTCAGGGAAGCTGGTTTAAACACCATTTTCAGGATTTCTGAAACTCAGCATAAGCTCTGATGTCTGACAAATCTCCATCTGAATCCTGTCTCTGCCACTTCCAAATGGGACCCCATCAAGTTACATAACCTCCCCAAGCCTCAGTTTCCTCATGTTTAAAATAGGCATAATAGGTGCCTACTTTATAAAGTTATTGTGAGATGTAAATGAGATGCTACTTAGCATGTTGCCTGGCCCGTAGTAAGTGTTCAGTAAACGTACAATATTATTACAGCCTTGGGCTCACTTGGTAAAATATAAACTAAGTAAAACTGTCCTGGTTGCGTTACAAGGTTTGTTTCTCTAAGCTCATGATCTCCTTTAACTAGTGGCTACACAGGAAAAGATAACACCATCACATCTTGCTCTGGAAGGGTGTGAAACACTTATTTTATTACAAAACATCTTGATTTCTGTATTTAACCACACTTCCACCATAAAGTGTGTATATATTGGCTTTGTGTGAGTGTGTGTGTGTGTATGTGTGTGTGTATCTTTATGTTGACCTTGCGCTATCTACTTCTTAAAACATACCTTTTCCCTCAGGACACAGGAATGGATGAGGAGCTTAGTCTAGGACAATCATAGTGCCTTCCCTACCCTGGTCACAAGTTCTAAGGCCGAGATGGGGGCACATGGCCCTGTTAGTAGAATAGAAGTAAATCTCTGGGATTCCTTAAATTGTATATATTGCTATTATAATGATTTACTCATAAATACACGCTAATTATGTTTTTTTCTGCCTAACTCCCTCTAAATTTCCCTAGCTTTTCTGATCAGTAACTTAAAATGTGCACTAAAAAAATTAAGTTTATGCATGAAGCATTAAATATTAGAGTTCTCTAATGAGAAATACAACCAATACATCGTTCAACTTGCTTTGGGAAGAAAGGTTTCAGTTATATTTCAAGGTTATTCGCATCTAATAAAATATCTAAACAGGTTTAGGAAAAGGATTTTTCTGATTAAATTAATATTTTAATTGGTCTAAAATACTTATCTGACAGTTGGTGCTGGCCAGAGGGATTACTGAGTCAGACACCCAAACATTCCTAAGACTCCCTTTCAGCTCTCATTCTCTTCTACTGTAGTTGGCAGTATGGTAGCTGACAGACTAGTCACCTGCAGTCATATCTGAGAGCTTTTTGGCTAGACATGTAAAGGCCTTCTCTTTCTTTCCCTTCATCAACAATTTAAAGTATCCCAGGGATTTCCTGTTATTGAACTACCCAGATTACTTGCCTCTCAACCCTCATCCTTGCCTTAGATTATGGGGCTGGGTTGGTAAGGTATTATGATTTGCCCAGTCTAGGTTATAAATCCACTCCTGTAGCCTGGGGCTTGGAGTCTGTTACATAAGATAGTCAGGGGCACCAAGTATATTCTCAGACACACATATACACAGCCAATAAAGAATTTACTCCATATATGTAAATATGGTACAAAACAGAAATCAGCCTATCATTTGCATAGGTGAAGAGTTGAAGACAAGAATACATGTGGTATTTAGGATGATATTAATGTCTCCAATTTGGCCTGAATAGAGGATGGGAGTAATAGAAAATGAGTTTTGAAGTTTAAACTGGGACAACACCATGGAAAGTCTTGTTTCGTGGGCTAAGAGATTTGGATATGTTTCTGAAAGCCATTGACATTCTCTGAGAACAGGTACTACAATAAAAGCTATGTTTCAGTGATACGTAGCTGGGATCTTAGTGTGGATAGCAGGAGGTAGAGATTAGAGATAAAGAGATCTCTAGAAGGTCATGGCAATAGATTCAGTAAGAGGATAGGAAGTCATTGCAATAGGTTCAGTAAGAGTTACTGAGGATCATAATTGTGAGGGTGAAGACTTAAGATGAGGGAAATTATTGAGACATTATCTAAGGACACTCAATAGGATTGGGTAGCTGTTCATATGAGGAGGGAAGCAATAGAGGGGTAGGAATAGGAGTAATGAAGATGACTCCAAGATTTCAAACCTAGGTAATTAAAAAGATCATGATGCTTTTATAACATAGAAAACATAGGAGGAGGAACTGGTTTATAGGGAAAGAATGGTGAGGTAATTTTTTGGCATATGGTATTTGAAGTTTAGGAGATGTTCAGAATCACAGTGCTTGGAGCTTCAAGGAATGATCAGCTGCTAGACATGTGTGTGGAATCAGTTATAGATAAGAGACAGCTCTGTGATTACATATATATATATATATACAATGTGTGTATGTGGAGGGGAGAAGTGTCTGAGTGTGTGTGTCTGTGTGTGTGTGTAGAAAGAGAGACAAGAGTGTATTGTGGGAACAGATGTGATGTGAGGAAACTATAAACCTCATTATGCAAATAATGGTTGATCTATATAATTGGGGAAAAACTTCAACTAGAAATGATAACTGTTTTCCAAAATTTTAAGGGCTATTAGTTGAAAAAGAAATAGGATTACAGTCTGGCAGAGACTGCAAGAGATTGTATTTTAATAGAGAAACAAAGATCCTATCATTCAGTTCCAATATCATATAGTTATTAAGAATAAATATTATGTTCACAGATATAAGACACCGTAAGTCAACATCTACCAAGGGCCAGATATTAGACTAAGTAAACTTGTATTCATTTCCAATGGCTGCTGTAACAAATTAACACAAATTTGGTGACTTAAAACAACACAAATGTATTCTCTTACAGTTCCAGAAGCCTGAAGTCTGAAATCAGTTTCACTGGGATGAAATCAGGGTGTCAGCGGGGCCACACTGCCTCCAGAGTTTCTAGGGGAAAGTCTGTTGCTTGTGTCTTCCAGCTTCTGTGGCTGCCGGCACTCTGTGATTTTAGCAGCATCACTCCAATCTCTGACTCAGTAGCCACATTGCCTCCTCCTCCTCTATGTATATCAAATCTCCCTCCAACTCCTTCTTGTAAGGATGCCTGTGACCGAATTCAGGGCCCAGCCAGATAATCTAGAATAATTTCGCCATCTCAAAATCCTTAATCACATCTGCAGAGACTTTGTCTATATATATATATATAAATGACATTTACAGGTTCCAGAGATTGAGACCTGATACTTTTTCTGAGACCACTTTTCAGCTACTATAAGGCTCTTTCTCATACATATCTTTACTTAAAGCAACTCTAGGAGGGAGTTACCATACTTTTAACCCCTCTTAGGCAGAATAGGAAAACGAGTCTTAAAGACACATTTTGGCATCCAGATAGTAGATGTCAAAACTTCACTTCAGGCACAGTTTTGCTACTTGTTCAAAGACTGAGCATTTTTGTTGTTGTTGTCACATGACATGAAATTAAACTCTACTGTGAGCATATATGCTTCCATTTTTCACTCATTGTAGTGATTCTGTACCAATTTGCCTCCATAATAAGCAGACTTCTATAAATCTCGATGTAAAAAGAAGTGGCACTTACATTAAATAGTATGGCAGCTCTAAGAAGTTGCCTCTTGCTGACTGTTGTTGGAAGTACTTGAAAACGCTTGTTGGTAGGCAGGCACCCAAGATCTGAAGAGATCAGACAAATAAAAACCTCTTCAACTCTGACTTTCTGCCTATAATCGCTACTGCTCCTGGAACCCAAGAGTATTAGCCTGTTTTTGCCTCCTCGCAACCTCTGCCCCCGCCATTGTCATCGAGAGTTTTTCTCGGGCCTGAGACAGCTGCTTAGTATTTTATAACAGGCAACGATAATGTACAACCAGCATGGTTTTATGTTCATATAAATTTGTTATACACAGCATGTCATAAGTGCGCCCCCAACCTGTATTTACAGAGCGCTTTTTTTTCCTCCCAGAGCTATCAGAGGTGTTGTAGATGCAACCTCTTATTAATCCTTGCCGAGCAGCATGTAGGTGTTATGATCCACGGTTTACAGATGTGGAACAAGCAAGAGTAGGCTTGTGCTCACAAATTTGAAAACCAGATAAATCATCCCTCTCATACAGTATATACCTGTGCAAAAGAAGGCCAGTAGAAGGTGGCCACCTAAGGATGTGGAAAAGAACTCTGACAGTATCGATTAAGGAATGGTTGCTTTGGAAGTGAGAACCTGAGATTGAGCAGGTCCTAATTCCAGGCTCCAAAATAAGCCTGCGCATCTTTATGGAGTTTTGCTTTTTGGGTTTTTTTTTGTTTTTGTTTTAAACACAAAAATGGTGATTGTGCCACAGGATCCTAGTTCTCATGAATGAAGTGTGGGATTAGTTTTAAATGTAGACCTCTTGCAAGGTGTCTGTAACCATTTTGCATGTGACAGGGCTTCTGAAGGGACAAGCGAACACATAAATACCTTTTCTACTAGAAATATTTAGGTGCAAACATGAGGTACCATCACGTAAGTGATGTAGAATTCTTCCGCAGAGTAAAACAAATTGTTTTTCCTTATTATTTATGGTTCCCACGTACTTTTTGTTTCTCTTTAATAACCTAAAAGAGATAATATAGGGACCTTCCCGAAGGAATATTTTCACTAACTAGAGAGATGGTGAAGCCCTTCTTATGGCTCACTGCAAAAGCCTCATCTCCTTTTCCCTCCCTTTTTCTTTGTTTTTGTTACATCCTGTAAGCTTAGTTATGCTTGGGTTGATTTTTTTTTTTTTTAGTTAAACAAAAACAAAAAAGAAAAACGAACTTCTTTGGGCATAAAACAATTCCCTATGTGCTTTGACATTCTTTTGTAGATAATACCAATTTCATTTAATTCAGTTCAATAAACAGTTACCAAATTGTTATGAGCCTAGTCGTGAGTGTGGTGCTCCAGAAAATACAAAGATAAAAAGAAAGAACCTCTGTTCAATAGTGAATAACATAGTTTGTATGTGTGTTTGTGTGTGGGTTTTGTGGGGCAGAACACAGGGATGAAAGTTAAAATTAGTGCAGAAATAAACTATTAAGACAGAATAGTCTCAGTACTTTGAGATAGATTCAAACAAACAGCTATGGGTCACTAAGAGAGTAAGAAATCATATCCAAATGTGAGAATGGAAGGTTTTATGCTGAAAGCATCCTTTGGAACAGGCTTTGAAGGGTATGTAGCAAGGAAGGAATATAGTCCAGAGGGAGGGAAATAGGCATGGATAAAGTAAGGTGTTTACCAGAAACAACAAATGTATTTTGGCCGCTCTATGGAGAGCACTGCAAGATGGGCTGGGATAATCATTTGGATCACATGGAGGACAGTCCTCAATGCCAAATGTGGTATTCAAATTTCCTTGTGTGCAGAGGAACTATTTAGAACGTTTTTGTGCAAACGATATACCTGATGGAATTAGACTTTAGAAATATTTACTTAGCAATGGCGTGGAAAATAGTTTGAAATGGTGCTCAAGTGGAGCCAGAGAACTGGCTAAGAGACACAATAAGAAAGAACGATAAACCTGTTGTAGAGTTTTAAAGTTATAAGGTGAAAATGGGAACAGAAATGAAGGGGTACATTCAAGAGCCCCTGTAAGGGTAGAATTAATAAGATCTGGAAAGTAATTGGAAATAAAAGATGAATCCACTGGGTAGCCAAAGGTGACCTTGGATATCATCTACAGAGATAACTAATAGGAAGACACAGATTTATAGAATGGGAGGAAGGCACTAAGATTACTTTTAAAAACCTCCTCCCATATCTGTTTCATTAAACATATATTTTCTCTCACATTTTTTCCTAATGCTACATTTCCTTATTCACTTTATTAGTATTTTTGATTCAATGATAAAAATAATCAGGCTCCTGACCTGTCTGAGTGATGAAAGGAAACATAATACGCAGTCTCTGCCCTCATGGAAATTATAACCTTTTTGAGGAAGATAGGACACCAGATGTGTGCCTTTGGGATGGACAACTGTGTGGGGATGGTGGGAGCATTCTTACTACTCTGCGAATATTTAGTAACAAAAAAGTTAGTGAATGCTAAGTACTGATTGAATGATACAGTCAATAGTGTATACTATAGAAATTCAGAGGAGTGCAGGTCATTTTATTGATTTGGTTAAGCAGTTACTCTGATCGAGGGTTCACGGTAGGCTAGAAAGGCACAGTTTCTGCCTTCAAGACATTTACTCTTTTTGACTGGGAGACACATTATAAATAAATAAGTACAATATAACGTTAACAGGTACAAGAGAATCAGAAGAGCGGGTTAGTGGCCAGTCATGTCAGTATGAAAAAAGGAATACCACGACGTTTCTCTTTTCAAATTACACTTCTTTACTTTTCTTTTCTCTTTTATTCCCCTTATCCATAAAAGTGGTTAAGTAATGATAGTAAAGATTATAGAAAACACAAATAAATGTTTAATTTTTCTCATATAAAAATTAACTTTTATTCATTTAAATAGCCTTTTTACCCTAAGATGAACGCATCTCCTATATGACCTTTAAGGTTCAATTTATTGTGAGAATTTAACTAGTAAATTAAAAACGATCCCCCATTCCTTAGCTCACTCCAGTCACAATTGACACCAGCTCTCTCCTTCATGTCCTGTGCAAACTTTAGCCTGAACTACTTGATATCAGGGACTGTGTGAGTGTGTGTGTGTGTGTCCGTCCCCTTATAACTAACACTATCCCTGGTACATAGCAGGTGCACAACAAAGGTTTATCAAATCAACATGGAGATTTTTCCCTTTTGACTCAACCACGTAATACTTAGAGGCATGTGGTGCTAATAGTGAAGATGGATCAGTTCATTCTGTTCAAGTACCACATAACCATTTACACACCATTGAATTTAGTACTATTAAAGGGTAATATCTCTTCTGGGAATTGTACCTGTTGCAGACACATTTTACATATTCAGTCTTTTTTTGTCATCACTAGCCAGGTAAAGAGATTAAAATAAAAGATGTTTTCAAGTGTGCAGTTGTGCACCTAGACTTCATTTGGAAATGCTTATGTATTCAAAGAAAAAGTATGTAAGTCCTCTTATTGGACGTGCCCACACACAAAACTACTCAGATGTCATGTGCCTTTTATAAAGACGAAAGCATTAACGTTTAGTTTCTGTACTACACTATCTACCCAAATGACTTGGAAAAGCTAGCATTTCCTCCTTTTTATATCAGTGTAATAAAACCCAATGAAATTAATTGAAAGCCCTATTTTGCCCAATTTTACAAGTTTTGGCCGATTGTGATACCAATTTGTTTTATTTTGTTTAATGTAATGCTTTTACTATTGCTTTTAATTCACACATTTTAATAACTTAGAACTTTTGTGTTTTATTTTCTCAAATAAGTTCTTTTTTGGACATGAAAATCTAATACTTAATAGCCTCAAATCTATTATAGAGAACTTTACAGCAAAATTGCTTTGATGTACGTTACCTCCTTTCTTCTTATAGCCATGTGACTAGATGTTGCTATTCTTATTTCATTTTTAATAGATAAAATACTGAGGCCTAAAGAGGCTTAGAGTCTTTCTTGCAATTCATATGTTTGTAGGTATCACGTGCAGAGCCAAAATTAGAATGGAAGTATTTGGATTCCTTAATCAGTACTCTCAATATTCAAATGAACAAATATGCCATACTATGGCCAAATAGCACTGGATATTTATGCTGAATAATAATAATTAACATTTTGAGTATGTATACATGCCAGGCACATCCTAAGTACTTTATATGTGTTAGATTATTTAATCTTTGCTACAACTCTATGAGGTTTAAACATGGAAAACAGGCCTCAAGAACATAAGTAACTTGCCCAAGAAAACACACCTCGTAAGTTGTTGAACTAGGGTGCTAGCCCACCCAGTCTCCACTGTGTTGCCTTAAGCATCATTCTTATTGCTGACATTTCAATGACAAGAATAGATTAAATGAAACAAAGGTAAGTTGATAATATCTTCTAGGACTATACTTCCTATCAATAAACTTACAGAAAGTTATCTTTTAACCTTGTAGTTCTGTGAAGTACTTTGGTGGAAATTGAATTTCTTTCCCCATTCTAAGAGGTAATTTCTATGGTAACTCTTTAATGTTTTATATTTAATTAGAATTTTATAGCCGGGAAAATCTCTTCCTATTCATTATGTTATATAGAATAACAGAATTTTATAACATAAAAGAACATAGGGGCCAACTCCCAAATTTTAACCAACAAGGACCAAATATTAGAGAGGTTATGTGACCAGCACAAAGTACTTGCTTAAAATGGCTAAGCCAAGGTCAAAACCAGATCTTCCAAAGTTATTCCCACATTGAAGAAAAATGTGAGCATAATAAATGAATATAATGTGTGTGTGTGTATACTGACTGTTCTTTAAAAAAGTAATAGTGGCGAGGCATGACTTAGGTAGTTGGCTTGAAAGTCTCCTAGGTAAGGCTATAATTCCCCCTGAAAGATGATCGACTCTCGATGAAAATTCTAGTCTATTTAATGGCAAATAGCCGAATGAAAAATGGAAGATTTAATTGTCTAAATACTGGAAAGTTATTAGGTGTACATATGTATTGGACACTTTTAAATAATTAACTCCTTTTAAAGTTAGGTCTTAAATAGGTATGAGACTTGCTGATTCACTCATTCGTTGCTTACTCTTTAATAATTAGTGAGTTTCTTCATGTGATGGAAGAAAGCCTAGCTGATAAGACCACCAAATCACATTCCATTTTCTTTTCTTATACTAAGTCTGATTGGTGCTCTGACTCACAGGGCAAAATGCTTTGGGCAAGATCATTTAGGTGTATATTTGATTCTATTACTAGTTGAAGAGACACAGAGAAGTTTCTGACTGTCATGATGTTCCCATATATGCAGGACTTAGTGTTATTTAAAATATCATTCATGTTGTGCTTAAGGCATTTCAAGTGGCTTTGGATCATTGAACGGAATGATGTAAAATTAAAGTTTTAAATTATCCCTAGAAGCCTACAATTAGCAGACATCCACAAAAAGACTAGGTAACTAGAGTAAATCATTATTTCCTCCGAATTCATTTATTTTTCTTAAATTTCATATCTAAAAAACACATAAATCATTTTATTATTGTATTTTAGTTCCAGTTCAGATCCACTCATATCAGTAATTATTTAAAGGCGGAGAAGATATTTGCAAACCATACATCTGATAAGGGCTTAATCTCCAAAATATATAAAGAACTCATGCATCTCAACAACAAAAAAACTAACAACCCAATTAAAAAATGGGCAAAAGACCTGAACAGACATTTCTCCAAAGAAGATATACAGATGGCCAACAGACACATGAAAAGATGTTCAAAATCACTATCAGGGAAATGCAAATCAAAACTACAATGAGATATCACCTCACGCCCGTCAGAATGGCTATAATTAACAAGACAGGAAACAACATGTGTTGGAGAGGATGTGGAGAGAAGGGAACTCTCATACACTGCTGGTGGGAGTGCAAACTGGTGCAGCCACTATGGAAAACAGTATGGAGATTCCTCAAAAAATCAAGGATAGAACTACCATATGATCCAGCTATTCCACTGTTGGGTATTTATCCAAAGAACTTGAAAACACCAATTTGCAAAGGTACATGCACCCCTGTGTTCATTGCAGCGTTATTCACAATAGAGGGAGAAGGTCAAGTACCGTATGATTTCCTTCATTAAGTAGTAGATAATAACAACAATAAACAAACACATAGGGACAGAGATTGGATTGGTGGTTACCAGAGGGGAAGGGGGGAGGGAGGAGGGTGAAAGGGATAATTCGGTACATGTGTGTGGTGATGGGTTGTAATTAGTATTTTGGTGGTGAACATGATGTAATCTATGCAGAAATAGAAGTACAATGATGTACACCTGAAACTTTTACAATGTTATAAACCAATGTTACTGCAATAAACAAAAGATTAAAAAATAAATAAATAAATAAATAAAAATAAAGTGCGCTTAATCAAATAGCAATAATAATAAATATATTACATATCATCAAAAATTCTGACATAAATCAAAAGAGACTATTACTTATCCCTAATTATTTATACAGAGAACTGTCATATTATTCTATACATTCAAAAGTGTAGACAAAATAAAGTTAAACATTTTACCTTAAGTCATAATATAAACATTTGAACTTATTTCGTCTCCTGATTGGGAGTCCACCTTGCCCAAAGATAGCTTGTTAAATGGGAGTATGTAGTGAAAAATAAAAGTGTATACTTGTTAATTCTTGTTAATATCTGTACCTTTTTTAAGTTCTTAAAAAAAAAGAAGCTCTTAAAATCATGGTAAATTCAGGTACCCACTCCTTTTTTTTAAAAATAGAGTTTAAATTCTGCAGTGGGAGATATTCTAAAGTGCCCCATGTGTTTTAAACACTTTATGTTATAAAATACAATAAAATATACCATATTTCAGACCACCTTCAGATGCATCTTATTTGACATTCCAGGTGGGGGTGGGGTGGGAAGGGAGAGATACAGGTGATAAAAAGAGTGACAAAGAAAATGGAGAAAGAATTGGGGTGGGGGGAAGCTAGTCTCAAATAGGGCCCATTTGGTGTGACATGCATCTTAGCTTGTCTTTCCAGAAAATTATGGAGACCCTTGGCCACACATGTGCAATCTTTTTCCCTGCACCTTTTTGCCCTCCCCCACTTGTGGTTAAGTAGAGTAAGCCTGTGAGCCTCCCCAGAACAGAGAGTTCGTCCTACTCATCTTTGCAGCTCCTCTAGATCCTAGCACAGTGCCTGGAACATAGTGGTACTCAGTACAATTGCATTGGCTAAACTGATTTGTGCCTTCTTCAGAAAAGTCTTCCTTGATCTTCTATCTTACACTACAAGAGCAATTCATTTCCATCACACATATGTTGCATTCTATTTTATTGTGGAGTTTCTTCCTGTATGTGTGTGTGTGTGTTGAGAAGGGGGGAGGAGGCTTATTTCCATAAGTAAATTTCAATGTCATTGGGGATAACTGTATATAATTTATTTAGCTAATGCATGGACTTTCTATAACTGCGTATCCTCCCTAGTATATGTCATTAAGCATTTTTTTCCCCAGTGAATAAAAACAGCATGAAGCATTTGCTTTGGTGGTACCTAGTATCCTCCTTCTGTCTTCCACTCTGATGTTATTATTTTTCTGCCTGGGTATCTCTATCTAGCACTCTATTCCCCTGCCTATTAACAGGAAATGATTTCTCATCATTCATTTATCCTTGAATAAAATTGATTTTCCCAGGTATTTGCAGCTTAATCCTTTAGTCGTTATTGGGAATGAAAATCACAGATTCCTCTGTAGGGATTTCTGGTTAAAGTAATGCAGAAGATTGACAGAAAGGGTAAAAAACGTTTATTGACATGCTGTGTTGTACTAGGCTGGTGGGCATCATCCTAGCTTGGGATCTCATTCAGCCATAAAGATAATTAGATAAACATGTGCTGCACCTCCTCCACCACCTTGACCTCCACAGAAACACACACATACCAACCCTTCAGCAAACTTAAAAATCTCCAGAGATGGGACTGAACATCTGTACATTAAAAAAAAAATTACAATGTACTCTTCTTGTTGAGAATCATTGTACTAAACCCTTCTGTATGGTATTTCATTTAATCTCAAAATAACCCTATGAAGAAAGTACTACTACCTCATTTTATGGATAAGGAAACTGACGCCTAAAGGGTCTAAGTATTTTGCTCAAGGCCACAAGACTATTTGCCAGAGAGCTAGAATTTCATTCCAGGTCAATATTATCGCCACTAAAATCTGGTGCCACGAAAAATTGATCCTACAAGTAACACCTCTCTAGTCAATGGAGAGGATGGTTGGTGATCAGTGTGGGCATATCCGTCAGGGCCCTGGAAGAAAAGGGAGGTACATCCAATTGGGTAATTTGAGAAAAGTTGAATATTGACAGTTTACAACAGTGTGGCAAATACTCTCATGCTAGTTACAGTGGACAGGGTTAACACCTGTAGGCCTGAAGATGTGAGTCTCAGTTTGATGGAATCTGGAGAGAGGGGAGGGAGAGAGTGGGGAAAAGTGAGAGGGAGGTGGAGAGAGCTGCCAGACAGGTCTGTGCTTCTTGGTTCAGGGATGCAACTGGATCACAGAAATACTGAAGGAGAATGGGGGAGTAAGGGCATGGTCTTGCCAGTGTTTGTCATTGGCTGATCCAACTGGAAGCCAGAAGGCAAGAGAGCCTAAGGATATAGTTTGTGCCCATCAACCACTAAGGACAGAGGGTAGAGAATGGATTTCAGTAAGTCAGCAAGGAGTTAGAGGTGCATGTTCTCCACCACCACCCCTCGGATTTACCCCCATTCTCTCTTACAATGAATGAAAATGGCAGGGGCTTAAAAAAACTGTTTGTTTTTGTTTTCTTTAATCCACGGTTTTAGAAGCAAATGCTTCTAAAATGTATTAGTGCACTTTCTTACTAAGCATTCATAAGCATCAGCATTTGTTCTAGCTTTGCTGTATTGCAGACAAAGTAAGTATGAAATATTGGTTAAGACCTTCCCTCAAATATGTACATATTCTTTAAGGTTTTTGGGTTTTTTTGTTTGTTTGTTTTTGGTTAGATTAATTGAGGTATAGTTTAGATAAAGAAAAACTCATCTATTTTAGCTATGCAATTCTGTTAGTTTTCACACATATATATACTCCTGTAACTAACGCTACAGTCAAGATATAGAATATTTTCATTATTCCAAAAAGTTATAAAGCTTTTTTAAATCTTTAATCTCACTCAACTAAATGTTTGGTATCAACTTTTATTTCTTATGATTTTAAATAGGAAAATTGGTGATAGCACCCAACAGTGTGTTGCCCTTAATAGGTGCTTTATGAAAGGTATTTTTGTTGGTTTGTTTCCCTCACCTTTCTAAGTAAAATAAACTACGCAGATTGGTTATTAACTCATTTCCTATATAGTAAACTGAGCAAAGGTTCACAATCTTGGCTACACATGGAAACCACCTGGATCTATTAAATGGCCCGACAGCAGGGTAGCATCTCATTAAAACAGGATGTCTGGAGTTAAGACCAAGGCATCAATAATCTAGGCAATTCCAATATGTGACTAAGGTTGAAACCCTATGAATTAGACCAGTTGTTCTCAACTCTAGCTGCACAGAAGAATGCTCTGGGCAATTGCTTTAAAATACTGATGCCTTTCCCCCCATTGTGATTTATATAACTTGTTCATAAAAGTTGACTACAAAAAAAATAAGATTTGGGTAACTTATATTTCTGAATGTTTGCGCTCCAGTTAATCAAAGTTTTATTATACTTCTGGGTATGTGTGGTACTCAATAAATGTTAAATGGAGGTTCTAATCCCACGGCAGAGTCAAGGAGAATAAAATATGCTCCCTCTTGGAAATAAACTGTTTGTGTATTTGAAATAATTATCTTGGCAAACTATCACTTTCTGAAAATTGTCCTCCTAGGTAATTTACATCAAGTGGTAAGCCTTGTATTTTAAGAGAATACTATATTTCAACTATATTTTTTCACCATAATGTTATGGACATATATGTCTTAGAGCACTTTCGTAATTCTCTCCAGGGAAATAGACAGGAAACAAGATTAAGAGACTGAGGATAAGATTTAAACCAGCCTCTCACTTGGAGACATAAATGATGCTATTGCACTTCTGGGCCTGGAGAATACTACTACTTTGTAAAATAGAGTAATGGTACTTTCTGCTTTTGTAATGGCAAAATATATACACAAAGGGCACTTAGTGCCAATAGCTAGAACACACATGAATTGTCTAATGAAACAGTTATGGGACTAGCAAAATATTTACATATGATATCTTTTTCAGATTTCAGGAACTCGTAACTAAAATAACAAAAATCTTCTTTTTAGCATAAAGTTATCAATGACCTATTATGGCAGAAATGCTCATTAAGCAAACCTCCTAGACTTTATGGTTCTAAATAATTAATATGCATGCTACATGTTTCGGTGTACACTAATGGCACTAGGTGTTGTATTTAATCCCTCAACTATAAACTAGTGCAATAAACAGCACTTTTCTTAAGATAATTGTTCTTGGTTTAAAACAGAAAATATAAAGTTTATTTAATTTGACCTTCTCACTTCTTATTCAATCGTTCTACTCCTTTTTTCCTTTTAGGACCACCTCAGAAAATAGTATCACCTAAACAAGAACATGAAGATAGGAAACATGACAAGGTCACAGATAAAGGAAGTGAAAGTGGGACTTCCTGTAATGAGCTCTCCACCTCCAGTTGTGACAGCCACTCAGAGGCGAGCACTCCCCAGGACAACCCACCCAGTGCCCAGCAGGCAACAGCTCACCAACCTAACACCTTAACATTGGATCGCCCTTCCAAAAAAGCACCTGTGCAGTGGATGCCCCCACCAGACAAACGCAGAAACAGTGAACTCTTTCAGACACTCATCAGCAAGTCCCGGGAAACAAATCTTTCCAAAAAGAAAGTCTGTGAGAAGCTAAGTGTGGAAGAAGAAATGAAAAAGTGTATTCAGGATTTTAAAAAAATCCACATTCCAGATTATTTCCCAGAGCGCAAACGCCAGTGGCAGTCTGAACTGTTACAGAAGTATGGGTTGTAGTAATTATCACATTCCTGCAGTATTTCAATGACGTTCAATGTTTACTACAATGTCACCGCCTGACTGTGTCCTAACAATGGTCAGTGTGATTCTCGCTGCTCTTCCTTTTAGTGAACAGTGGATGTGGGACAGTATTTTCTTTCATTCCTTTTTGTTGTTGTTGTTTTTTAGAAATATGACTAAACAAAAGAAATCCAATAAATGTTGAATCAAAATGGTATACCTGATCAAACCATTTTGCGAGAATGAAAGTAAAAATATGCATGATCGAGAAACTTAGAATCTTGATTTTTGAACTGTGGTCAACTGGATATGTTTGTCATTTTATAACTTAGCAAAAACAAATCAGCATATCACTCCAACTGAAATGACGGTATGGATGAAGCAACATCAAGTAAAATGTTAGATGATGGTTTTGGGGACTCAAATCCAAAACTGTTTAAATGTTAATGCAATAAATCAAGTATTATTTTTGCATGAGCACAATGTTACAAATAAATCACAAGACATAGGGAAGATCTGTTTGTTGCTTGGAAAGAAAAAAAATTATTAAAAAAATAAAGCAAAAAAATGTTTTAGGGAAAGCCTATAAATGTAAGCTCTCTAGGAGATTGAATTTTCTTTGTTCTGGATCTGTGATTTTTTTTGTGTATGTGTATGGTGTTCTGTATGTTAAGATGGTGTAAATATGCCTTATATGGTTGTGTTATGGCACTGACATTCATCTATTAATGCTAGTCATGATTATTTCTGTGAAATGAGTCCTTACATCAGGCTGTGAAAATTGGTATAATGATGCTCTGAAAGATCCTATTATCATATTAATCAAAATAATTGAGGGAAATGGTAAAGAGCTTTATGTATTTATTAAAAAAAGAAAATATAGTACGGTTCCTGGATTTTTATTGACTCTTCTTTAAAATTATTCAATTGTTACATTGTCTTCAATTTCCTTTAAAATTCCAAGCTAGAGTATGATATGTTCAGCCTTAATGTTGACATGTTAGAGTTTAAACATAATTCAAAATGGAGATAGAGTCAGATCCAGATAGCCTTGGGTTTGATTAACAAACCCTCAGCCCACGAGAGAAAAAGACTTCATCTGAGATTGCAGTAAAATTTTATTTTAGCTGACAACCAGATTGAAAGCCTCTCCAAAAACAATTGGAAAGATACTTCTTACAAATTAAGAGAGAAAATGTCAACAGCAAGCTAAAAGGTCAGCCTGAATGACAAGAGATTTCTTCCTGGTTGCATATATGAAAACAAGCTTTCTTATCATAAGCCACACAATTTTTGCCTCACTATCTATACAGAAAGAAATACATAATATCATGAAATCTCGCTAAAGAATAGGCTGGGAGAGGGTAAAAATATCTTCAAGAATTATAAAGCTTAATCCCCTCTGTGGTTAGTTGAAATAGAAATTGAGCAGCACCTGTGGTATCATTTCTTTCAGAATAATATAGGGAGATAAGCATTATTAACTCAAAGTTTAAAAAATCTATGTTTATTTTTGGATGTACTATTATATAAAATACCATCTACAGTGGAGTATTAAAAAAAACCCAGATATATGATTTACCTTGAATTATCTATCCAGCTTTAGGAAAGAGCTATTTTCAAGTTCTGCATGTCATTTTAGGAAGGTTGGCAGTCCCAACATGGCTTGATGTAGCTGCAACACACCGGTTAAATGAATAGAGCTTGCTCATTAAATCCCGCTTCTTTCACTTACCACTTGTTTGATCCTAGGGATAATGGGGATAATAATAATATCATAGAGAAGATTTAAATGAGACAATTGAAATAAAGATTCACCACAACTCCGGGAGATGGAAGAAAAAAGGGAAGTGGTGGCCTACCAGAATCCAGGAACCAGGGCTATCAGATGGGGAATTTGGACTAGAAAGGGACAAGCTGTCCAGTAAGAGCTCTGGCCACTAAGGAGTCATAGTTATTTCCAAAGATGCCTCCCAATGCAAAGAGAGAGGGGAAAAATTATCCTAGCTTCCTACGTTCCAATTTCCCACCAATGTTTTCCATTGTCCCACTATAAATGGAAGCCAATTGGCAAAGAAGCCTAGGAAATGTAATTTTTAGAGGTGTTCCCCCTGTGGTACAAAGCCCGGCAGTGAAGGGCAAGAGTTAGATCTGAAAAATATCTCACACCCTACTGTATTTTTTTCCCAACACAAAACTTCAAATAGAATCACAATGGCAAGAATTTGATAAATGAGGACTATTTCAGATCTTCATATCTCTACACTATAAAAGAAGTGTTGCCAGTGAGAATGTCTATCTTTACAGTCCTTCTTAGTAAATTAGAATCATTTCAATAATAGTCTATTGAGCATTTACCATACACCAAGCATTTGGCTCAAAGATTAATAGCATGTTCAAGAAATACAAATTACCAGCTATTGCCCTTGGGAAGACTTTTGGTCTGACCGTCCCAAGCCATTATGCTTTCGCTAGAGGCTAGGACCTGGCTGGCCCCAATTGGGATTCCACAGGGATCGGGGAGGCAGCTAGAAAGGGGACTCTTTGGGGACACCAAAATTTAAATATGACTTGGGCTAAAACTGGTATATAAAACTCCTTTTCCAAAGAATCAGGAAATAAAATCTGAAGGGTCATCAACAGTCAAAAGAGCTGGAAGCAGCCACTGAAGTTGAGTATTTATTCTCCTTCACATGGTTTACCTTTTGTTTGGTACACAGTAAACACTCGACTTGAGATCTGATGTGTTATTGTTGTTAGCTCAAGTGGAAACACATTGAGTACTAATGAAGATGAGAAAAGATAATAAAAGTCAATTGTGAGATTTTTCAATTTTGAAACAATGGAGTAGAAATACTTCTCATTTCTCCCACTAAGTGTAACTGAAAACCCTAGACATTGTATGTAAACACACTTAAGAAGGCTCCAAAGAACTGAGAGAAAAAGGAAGGCTGGCTACAGACATTGGAACCCAAAGAACCACATGGTAGTGAAGTTCCTGGGTTTTCTCTTTGCCTCGGATATCTCAGACTTGGAGCTGAAGAAGTTGGTAACCTGGAAACACTAATAGGTGCAGACAAAACAAGCCCCAACAAAAAAGGACCAGGAAAAGGGCGGCTTAGCAAACTAGCAAGATAAAAACTTTTAGATAATAACTGCTCTGCTGTGTCAGGTTACAGGTAGTTGGACACAATTGTATTACATAGTCATTTTATGCACTTTTTTTAAAGATTTTTTATTTTTAGAGCAGTTTTAGGTTCACAGCAAAATTGAGAGGAAGGTACAGAGATTTCCCATACAGTCCCTGCCCCCACACATGCATAACCTTCCCGTTATCAACATTCCTCCACCAGAGTGGCACATTTGTTAGAATTGATGAATCTACATTATACACATCATCATCACCCAAAGTCCATGGTTTACATTATTATTTTCTCTTGGTGTTGTATATTCTATGGGTTTGGACAAATCTATCATTATGGTATCATACGGAGCATTTTCACTGCCCCAAAATCCTCTGTCCTCCACTTATTTATTCCTCTCCCCCTCCCCCAACCACTGGCAAGCACTGATTTTTGTTTTGCTGTCTCCATAGTTTTGCCTTTTCCAGACTGTTACAGAGGTGGAATCATACAGTACCTAACCTTTTCAAATTGGCTTCTTTCACTTAGTAATATGTATTTAAGCTTCTTCCGTGTCTTTTCACGGCTTTATATCTCATCTCTTTTTAGTGCTGAATAATATCCCATTGTCTGGATATACCACGGTTAATTTATCCATTCACCTAATGAAGGACACCTCGGTTGCTTCCAAGTTTTGGCAATTGGGAATAAAGCTGCTATAAACATCCATGTACAGGTTTTGGGTAGACACAAGTTTTCAATTCCTCTACTCAAATACCAAGGAGCACAACTGCTGCATCGTACGGTAAGAGTATGTTTAATTTTGTAAGAACCCCTCAAACTGTCTTCCAAAGTGGCTGTACCATTTTTCATTCTCACCAGAAATGAATAACCAGCTTTTGGTTTTGTCAGTGTTTCACATTTTAACCATTCTAACAGGTTTGTAGTGGTATCTTGTCGTCGTTTTAATTTACATTTCCCTGATGTGTGATGTGGGGCATCTTTTCATATGCTTATTTGCCATCTGTATATCTTCTTTGGTGAGATGTCTGCTGTCTTTGGCCCATTTTTTAATTGGGTTGTTTCTTTTCTTATTGTGGAGCTTTAAGTGTTCTTTGTATATTTTTGACAACAGTCCTTTATCACATATGTCTTTTGCAAATATTTTCTCCCACTCTGTGGTTTATTTTCTCATTCTCTTGACATCGTCTTTCACAGAGTAGAAGTTTTTAATTTTTATGAAGTCCATCTTATCAATTCTTTCTTTCATGGATCATGTCTTTGGTGATGTATCTAAAATGTCATTGCCACATCCAAGGTCATCAGGTTGTCTCCTATGTTATCTTCTAAGAGATTTATAATTTTGTATTCTACCCCTAGGTCTGCGACTCATTTTGAGTTAATTATTTTCAAGGGTATGAGGTCTGTGTTTAGGTTCATTTTTTTGCATATGGATGTCCAGTTGTTTCAGTACCATTTGTTGAAAAGATTGTCTTTGCTCCATTGCATTGTCTTTGCTCCTTTGTCCCAGATCAGTTGACTATATTTAGATAGGTCTATTTCTGGGCAGTCTGTTCTTATAGTTGTCTATTCTTTCACCAATACCACACTGTCTTTGTTACTGTGGTTTTATAGTAAGTCTTGAAGTCGAGTAGTGTCAGTCCTCCAACTTTGCTCTTCAATATTGTGTTTGCTATTTTGGGTCTTTTTCCTCTCCATATAAACTTTAGAATCAGTTTGTCAATATCCACAAAATAACTTGCTTGGATTTTGATTGGGATTGCATTGCATCTATAGATCGAGTTGGGAAGAACTGACATCTTGACAATACTGAATCTACCTACCAATGAACATGGAAGATCTCTTCATTTACTTAGTTCTTCCTTGATTTAATTCATGAGTCTTGTAGTTTTCCTCATATAGATCTTATATGTATTTTGTTAGGTTTATACCTAAGCCTTTCATTTTAGGGGGTGCTAATGTAAATGGTACTGTGTTTTTAATTTCTATTTAATTTGTTCTTCGCTATTATGTCAGAGCCCCCCACTCTTTGAAGAATTAAATCCAGACACTTTAGTATCACAGTATAGGCCCTTGATAAAGTGGTTCCATATCAGTTTTCCTTTATTGGGCAACAAATCACTTCCAAAATTTTTTGGCTTAAAAAAAACCATTTATCAGCTCATGATTCTGAAGATTGGTAATTTTAGCTGAGACCAACTGAGCTGTTCTTCCACTGATCTCACTTGGGCTTACTCGCTTACTGATAATTTGTCAGTGGCTGAATAATCTATAATGGCCTCACTGCATATTCGGCCATTGGTAGGCTTTAGCTGGGGTGCCTCAGTTCTCTGTATATCCTCTCAAGCAGTCTAGCTCAATTTATTCATGTGTTGGCAGTGTTCTAAGAGTGTGAGACCAGAGGTTGCAACACCTCTGGAGGCCCCGCTCCAAACTCATACTACATCATTTCCCCTGCATTCTGTTGGTCAAAGCAAGTCATTCCAAATTCAAGGGTTGTGGAAATACACTCAACCTCTTCATGGGAGGAGCAACAAAGAATTTGGAGCCATTTTTAACCTATGATGGATCCAACCCATCCTTTCTAGATTCACATCTAGAAGCAAACTGTGCACACCAATTATCAGTGGTTTGCTGAGACTCTACCTGTGCCCTGAGATCATCACCTCCCACACACACACATACGCACATACAAACTTCATCATTCACATTTGAAATGTTACCCATACTGCATGCTTCAGTTCAAATGACACCTACTCTCCAAAGCTTTCTTTAATCCCTCAGGACAGAATTATTTATCATTCTATTCCCAGATACATCAGAGCACTTTAAAAACATCTACTATTGCTGTGCATATTATTTATATTTTACAATATATAAGAGTAGTAATGTGCATTTGTATCTCCCATTAGTTTGAAAGATTTTCCGTATAGGTTAAGATCTTATTTTTCTTTGAATGCGAGGGAAAATTTAGTAGACACTTTCTGGCACACGGTAGGTATTAACGATTTGGGCAAATATATAAACAGACTTTTCCATACAAGAAGCTCCTCAACAGCCCTTGATTGAAACTTTTCTTGCCTCACTAGCCTTGCTAAACTTATTTTACAAGGTTTTCAGGCCAAATCCCACTCATTGGTCCTACATTGTTAATCCGTCACAGGGAGATTACTCAAATGAGTATTTTAAAAATATTTCACAGTTTGTTCCAATTTGCCTGAATGTGATTTTGGCTTCTTCTGCTGGAGATGCAGTGACTAGGCCTTAAAATTATTTCTTCTCCTCCACAGCATTAACACCTTTTGTTTGGCATACAATAAACATAACCTGTGACCTCGTGTATTAGTGTTTTATGGTTTAGGTTAATTAAGCAAATTTTGCCAAAGAATAGTTATGTTCATTAAAAAGGAAACAATTTGGGGGCCAGCCTGGTGGTGCAAGCGGTTAAGTGCTCAGGCTCCGCTTTGGCGGTCCGGGGTTTGCAGGTTCGGATCCCGGGAGCGCACCGAGGCACTGCTTGTCACGCCATGCTGTGGTGGTGTCCCATATAAAGTAGAGGAAGATGGGCATAGACATTAGCTCAGGGCCAATCTTCCTCAGTGAAAAAGAGGATCAGCATAGGATGTTAGCTCAGGGCTGATCTCCCTCACAAAAAAAACAAAGGAAACGATTTGGAAGAGTTTCCTGTAAAGCACTTAAACATCAAATCTATTTTCCTCAAATCTATTCTCCCACTCTGTTCCATAGTCCTAAAAACAGTCACTTTGAAGCATACCATACAGAGGTTAAAAGAATCACACAACTGCAGAGTTGAAAGAATCTTAAAAGTCATGTGCATTTTCTATACAAATGAATTCAAAGTAATCTATGCCTCTTTCTGGAGTGTCGACCATGGCAAGGCTCATTACCACATGTATCAAAGGTACAGCAGTGAATAAGCAATAATAAAAATGCCTAAGAGCTTGTAGATTTAATTTCAACCATACGATGTATACACAATGACCATGAGAAAGCCTAGGCAGTGGGGTGGACTATAATAAAAGCACAAACATTGCTACATAGATTTACAGAAAAAAGATAGCTTTATGGTAGAAATGGCATTTGAGTTGGAACATGAAAGAAGGGGGATTTGGATTTGTATGGTTGTTGAAAAGGGAACTCTACAAGGAAAGAGACAAATCTATAAGTTTAAATATGTAAGAAGACTGTAGTAGATGAAGATATTCCAGAAAAATTTTCACAAAAATACTATTATGTTTTGAATACAAAGTTTTCTATGAACATATCATTCTTATGTTGAAGAATATATCAATGAAAACTATGTTAATAAAATCGTCATATTCAAGATTATATTCTCATAAGTAAATTCTTCTTATACCCACTCAGTCTCCTTTTCTTCCTGGCCCTCAGGCTCCAATTGCAGCAGCAGGGCACTAAGGTAGAAGCAAATTAAGTTTTCTTTAAAATGCTGTTAAGAGATTAAATGGAAACTGATTAGTTAAACCTAATGGAAAGAAACTAGTGAATTAGACCAATAAAATATTTTTTGTGGGGGAGGAGTATTTTAATACTAATATTGTTTAGAATTGCCAGTGCATGTGATAATAAAAAGCAGATTAATTTATAGTAGGTTTTATTGGCATTTTAAAATTATCTACTTTTATTGGCTGCACCAGGGGCAAATTGGTCCCATCACCTATGCTTGATTTGCATTGCAGCTCAATGCAGAAGACAGACTAGAAATTATAGTATAGTCTAACAGGTGCTAAGCTAGCTGCATATAAAAGGACTTTTGCGACTGCAACTACAAGTTCATAGCTTCATCCTTTTCCACTTCAGCTACAGTAATAAGGACTACACTGGTCTGCCTTCAATCTTTTTCCTTCCAGTCCATCTTTCATGATGCTAGAAATGTGTTCTTCCTACAACACAAACTTTTTATATTATTCTTGTGCTTAAAACCCTTCATTTCACTGCCTGTTGGGAAAAAATTTACAAAGTACTTTTATAACTAATAAAGCCTTCTATTTTCTGCCTCCTCTCTTTCTCCAGTCTTATCACCATGTACCCATGTGTACACCTGCACATACACACACACATACACACATGCACACAAGCACAGTTGTATCCTTTTCTCCAGCTATTTCCAGCTACTTCCAATCCCCAAATAGAATTTGCCATTCCTTTCTTTGTGCCCACCAATATAATATTTATTATGACAGGGACAAAATTTATTAACATGTGTGTATGTTCCTCCCTCTGCTTCTCCCAAACTAATGATGAGGATTTGCCAACTCAATCTTCACCTGTCTGGTGATATAGAATAAAAAGAGATTAAGAATGCAAGAAATTTAGTACCTATCCCACTCCACCACATTTTCTCTCTTTCCTCTTAGCTTTGTCTTCATGGCAGAATAAGTAATAAAAATAGACTATCACCATTTTGCAAACCCTAATGAAATAATGGATCTAAGCAATAGTCATCCATGACTGCTAAAATTATTATGTGAAAAGATAATGGGAAACTTTATAATGGGTGGATCAGGCTGGTAGTATCTGATCCCACCACCAAATCTTAGCATCATACATAGGGAGACACCAGGCATTAGTGCCTCTTGATGCGAAGTGAGAGGCACTAGGAAACTCACAGCACTAGCCATGATGTATTCTTACCAGAAACATTAGATCTGAATCTGGTAGGTCACTGTATCTAACCACCAGTTTGCTGGAAAAACAGGGGATAAAGAAACCTTTTAAATGATAACAAAATGAGGCAGTCAGTAATTTCTAAAAAGTCGGTGATTCTACATAACAAATTACCTGATTTCTTCAACAACAAAATGGCAAGGGAAAAACAAAGAGGAAGGAGGAAGGACCCACAGTCAAAAGACATATCCTGTACATGTTATGTGGGGATATTGTTTGTATCCTGATTCCAACCAAACCAGCTGTAAAAATCATCACCATTATCATCATTGTCATCATCAACATCATCGACATCAAGGAGTTTTAAGACAGATGTTTGATGACAATAAGAAATTATCATTATTTTTTAACAGTGATGTTGTGGATATATTGAAAAACATCCATATCTTTTAGAGATACTCTCTGAGGTATTAATGGATAAAAACAATAAGGTATCCAAGTTTACCTTTAAAATGACACACGGAGTAGGAGCAGTGTGTTGACATAGATGAAGCAACTTTGGCCATGTTGGTAATTGTTGAAGCAAATGAGAGATACTCAAGGTTTCTTTCCACTTTTGCGTATATTTGAAGATGTAATAAAAAAAACTTTAGTTTTTAAAAGGCATTTTGAGAAGAAGGAAATTGTTGACTCCACAAATGGATAGGAATTTTGGGTAAATTTGAGAGCACTTTTAAGGTTAGTAAACAAGAATTCATAGTGACATACATTTATCTTTTTGTGTGACTCTCTGAAGCAGTACTAGACTCTGGGAATGGGAGGTTGGGATGGGGGCACAAAGAAATTATACAAAAATAATTATGTATTTTTTTTTTTATCCATTAGAGATATGTGATGAAATATAGAGCGGCAAAGGAGATGAGTATTGGTGAGGGTGTTAGTGAAATGATGGACCTTACAAATTCAAATAGATTTTTAAAAATGAAGTGATTAAAGAAGAAATCAATAGATTGGGGAATGGGTAATGGAATGACTACTAGACTGGAAATCTTGTGAAACCAAAGTATGACCTCAGAAAGAGTGGTTGCATATACAATCTGGAGAGAGTGGAGAGTGTGGTCACAGAGATTCTTTTAATTGGTGATTTTAATAAATTAGGTGTTAAAGGGAATCCAGAAGAGCCAAAATCATTTGAATCTATTTATTCCAACTTTCATTTCTAGGGATTTGACTTCCATAATTCTGCCCTTATTACGTGATCGATTAATCACTCCCTAACAGCTGTCCCTATATCCTCCCAAGCAAATAATCCATACCAGGTGAGATCACTCTTCATAAAACATTGCTTTCATAATTCCGCCCTGTTTTAACCGGGGAAAAGGAGTCGGATCAAAGAATAGCGTCTTTCCTGCCCAAAGGACCACTCAGAGCAAATATCTAATAAATAAGCAATGATTGTTTATTAATAGAGATATACAAAATTAGGCTGAAACAGCTGCAGTGAAAGAAAATCAGTAAAGTGCGAGAATACAAGAACCGGAAAATGAAAGTAACATCAAACCGGGTACTCACATCCACGCCTTTTGGCCGGGGGCGTCCCAACAGCATGGCCATGCCGGGAGTGCCGGTTGAGAGCAAGGATCCTGGGCGAGGCGTCCCCTCCGCAGGTGAGGCTCCCGCCCAGGCAATGCTAAGCAAGGGTTTTTATTTAGGATTTCCCCGAGGGCCCATATGGGAACATCTGGTGTTTCTTTTCTTGAGATGTTAGGTGTTATCTAGTGTGTACCTGCGCTGTGACTGCCGGTAATATTCCGGAGCCGACACAGATGGCCAGTCTGTGCCTGCTCCCCACGCTCCTAGTCTTGAGACATAAACAACGGCAGTTTGTATTGTGAGAGAAGGGCCAGTTGTCATCACAAGCAACTGCTTTGTATTTTTTTAGTGCAGATGGTTTCTGAGGGTCATGGATCTGCCATCATGGCTTCACTCTGTCAATTCACACCCCCTCATAAAAACTCTCAGTGGCTCCCTACCTCCAGATTATATTCATAATTCCCAGTCTATCATTCCCAGTACTCTCTCAACTGCCCATACTTTGTTCATTTTACCATCTTAGTTGCTAATTCCCATTAGCCTCAGTTCCAATCAGACATATACTCTTCTCATTTCTTCTTTTCTGTTCTTTTTCTTTGTGAGGAAGACTGGCCCTAAGCTAACATCCGCGGCCAATCCTCCTCTTTTTTGCTGAGGAAGATTGGCCCTGGGCTAACATCCGTGCCCATCTTCCTCTACTTTCTATGGGACACTGCCACAGCATGGCTTGACAAGTGGTGCATTGGTCCACACCCAGGATCCAAACCTACGAACCCCGGGCTGCTGAAGCAGAGCACGTGAACTTAACCACTACAACACGGGGCCAGCCTCCTTTTCTGTTCTTTTTATTCTCCAAATTTGGAATTCCCTTTTTCCCTAATACCAAATCAATAACCCCATCAAAGCCCAAATAAACACATCATAACAAAGGCTGCCTGGGTTCAACTCCTATCTTCAGCACATGGTAGCTGTATATAACATGGTGATAATTATAGTGCCTATCCTAAGGGTTGCTGTGAGGATTTAATATGTGTAAGGCACTTTAAACAATGTTCAGCATTGCTCAAAAACTTTTTCAACTACTTACGAAAAGACCTCCTTGTGGTGATATTTCCTTATTTGACTTTCTTTAGTAGAGATATATAATTGTGATACCTCTAAATGTTTTCACATATTGCCTTACATTTGTTTTATAATTACATGAAAGAAGAGTTGTAATCTCTGCTATTATTGCATTTAAGCAGTATTTTGCACCATTAGCCACTTAATAAATGCTTATGATTAATTGAATACCAAATATGTAAATTGAATAGAAGGAGAACAAATAAATATATTAATGAATCAGTGAATGAATGAGAGATTAAACAAAATAGCATGAATTGTAAAGTAAAACTTCAGCAGAAATGAATGATCTCAAATTCCCAACTTGTTCCACTATAGAATGCTAATTTTTCACTCAGGTTTCAACCTTAGGACTCCTGAGTTATGGCCTCCCGTTAACTACTCATTACTTTTCTGATGCAGAAAACCAAATCATATCTATTTTTCATCATTATAGTTGCTGTTTGTTTGCTAGTGAAGTTAATTTGCTATGCAAACTTTCAAGAAAATATACCATTTTATAGAGGTTTCAAAAGCATAGCTAAATTGCACAGAGCTCTTCTACGTACTGAGGATATTTTTAAAAGTAAACTGACGCAAATCAATGTTGACATTTTAAATGCTTAGCCATGTAAATATTTGCTCTACCTAAGATTCCAATCTATCTATATCAATGTAGTAAAACTGAATTATCTGAACGCAAATATACTTTGAGATTCTGCTAAAGATTTTTTGGGGGAGTTGCTATTGTTCCAAAAGTAATATTTCCTCTAAACTTATGTTTAATATTACAATATCTCATTATCTGATTATTTTAGATATATATAAAGATTGACATCAAGGTGAAGTTCTTCTCTCTCTTTTCTTCTTTAGTGAAAAAATGTTATCAGTTTTTTTATTAAGATATAATTCAAAATCATAAAATTCACCTTTTTAGAGTATACAATTCAGTGATCATTAATATATTCAGAAAGTAACACGACCATCACCACTATCTAATTCAAGAACATTTTTATCATCCTGTAAGAAAGCTCGTACCCACTAGCCGTCATTTCTCTATGCTCTTTCTCTGCCACCAGCTCCTTGGCAATCATTAATCTACTTTTGGTCTCTATGCGTTTGCCTATTCTGGACATTTCATATGTATGGAATCATACAATATGTGTCCTTTTGTATGGAGCTTCTTTTATTTAGCATAATGTTTTCAAGATTTATGAGTACTGTATCATGAATCTGTACTTCATCTCTTTTGAAGGCGAAATAATATTCTTATTGTATGAATACAGTACATTTTGTTTATTCCACTCACCAGTTGATAGATAGGTTGCTTCCAGTCTTAGGCTGTTATAAATAATGCTGTTATGAACATTTGCATACAAGTTTTTGAGCAAATGTATGTTTTAAATTCTGTTGGGTATATACTTAGGAGTAGAAGTACTGGGTCATATGGTAACTCTATGTTTAACTTTTTGAAGAACTACCAAATTCTTTTTCAAAGTGGCTGCAACATTTTATATTCCTACAAGCAGTCTACAAGGGCTCCAATCTCCACATCTTCAACAAACCCAGCGGCATAGCAGTTAAGTTTGTGTGCTCCTCTTTGGCAACCCAGGATTCACAGGTTCAGATCCTGGGCACGGACCTACACACTGCTTATCAAGCCATGGTGCGGCAGTCATCTCACATGGAAAATAGAGAGAGATAGGCACAGCTGTTAGCTCAGGGCTAATCTTCCTCACCAAAACAAACAAACAAACAAACAAAAAACAATACTTTTTATTGTCTGTCTTTTTGATTATAGGCATCTTAGTAGGTGTGAAGTGGTATTAAGTCATGGTTTTGATTTGCATTTCCCTAACAACTAAGGATGTTGAGCACTTTTTAAAGAGCTTATTGGCCTTTTCTGTGTCTTCTTTGGAAAAGAAAGCAAATCCTTTACTCATTTTTAAATTGGATTGTTTGTCTTTTTATTGTTAAGTTGTAAGAGTTTTAATATATTCTGGATATTAGATCCTTATCAGATAAAGGATTTGCAAGTATTTTTTAAAATATTTGGACCAATAAGTCTTCTAGTCATTGCCAAGGGCCTTTATGTGGATGTTAGGGCATGCCTTCAACACTCAGACAGATTATTATTCCATTTTGGCCTTCACTTACTCCTTGGACAGGACCTGAATGTCAGCTAGCAGTGAGACCTTAGGGCATTCTCAGGTCTTTCCCAGGCATTGTAGGGGTAGAAGACAATACCTCTACCCTCTAGGTCCATCTGACTGGTCTAAGAATTAAATTGACATGAGACAGAATAACAGGAGAAAAATCAAACAAAATTTAATAACATGTATACATGGGAGAAACCCAGGAAACTTGAGTAGCTTGCAGAATTGCCAAACGTGCCACCTTAAATATCATCTTCAGGTAAAGGCAAAGGAGGTTGTTGGGGGAAGTGGTTTGGGTCTCCAAAAGGGGAGGAAGGCAATTCACATGGATATGGAAAAGAAAATGTTTGGTAGACAGAACTTTAATAAGAGTGGGCTTAGCAACGACCCTCACAGTCCACCAATACCCAGAGTTATCTATGGTGATGGCCTGTCCTGGGAATGGCTTTTTATCTTAAATTCTTTTAGGCGGTTAAGGGGGAAGGTCCAAGTTTCTTTCAGAGTCTTTTGTTCTTAAAAATAATCAAGGCAAGGAGACACATTCTAGGGTGGTCAAATCTGAAGTTTCATAGTTTAGAAGCTGAGTTGGTAGATTGTTTCATCTCACTGAACATGTCTCTTAGTCCTGATAATAGATTAGTCCAGTTAAATTTATTTCAGGAGGCGGTGATGCAAGTGGGCTCCCAATGTTAGACCTATATTGTTTAAGCAAGTAATCAGGTATTTAATAAGAAGCATTTCTATGGAAACAAAAAGAAAAACAAGGGTAATGGTTGGAGCAAATTATAAACCAGTTTTTGAGTCCAGGGGGCAGCCATTCAAGAAGATTTCTAAATGTCAGGGTTGAAGCATCTTTTGCAGTTTGAAATGTCGGATGATGTCATCGGATGTTTAGGTATCTTTTTGAGTGGCTTATGTAGCAACAGGAATGTTATCGTGGTAATTTTTACAGAGTTTATATCAAATTATTCACCTCTAGTTTACAGGGCTTCAGGAAAATAGGTGGTCTCAGTTCTCAGCGATTCCAAATGAAAATGATGGAAAGAATTGAAAAAGTTAGTTTGGAGATTTTTAGCAAGATATTTCAAGAGACTAGAAGAATTCAGGATCCAGTTCAGTTTACAGCTAGAAAACCTCAAAGACAATGAACAGAAATAGAATCCAATATCCACAAATGTGTATTATATTTTTTACTGAAACATAATTTTTCTCTGTAAAATCACCCTCATTTTTACCAAAGATAACCAAATTAAGACTAATTGGTTTGTAAAATAAGTCTAGGGGCCGGCCCGGTGGCCTAGCAGTTAAGTTCACTCGTTCCACTTCAGCAGCCCAGGGTTCGGTGGTTTGGATCCTAGGTGTGGAACTACTAACCACTGATCAAGCCATGCTGAGGCGGCATCCCACATAGAGGAACCAGAAGGACCCAGAACTAGGATATACAACTATGTACTGGGGCTTTGGGGAGAAAAAAGAAAAAGAGGAAGATTGGCAACAGAGGTTAGCTCAGGGCCAATCTTACTCAAAAATAAAAAGTCTAGTTTCAATAAACTTGGCCAAATTATTTACATAAAAAGAATAGCAATTGATCATATAGGTTCCTTTAAACCTGCTTTGCTGGCATTTTTATAAAGAATCTCAGATTGAACTTTAAAGGGGTCCAGGCCAAGCCAAAGACTTGTCATCAGACAAGGCCTGTAATACCTGTAGATTTGGGTGAATTCCTCTCTTCTCTTAAGGTTCCCCAAAATATTTTGAGGTTCCTTGCACCTGCCAGAGAAATGGTCTTCTTTACTTACCTGGTACGGTTGCAGGGAACCCTGTAAACAAGGTACCAGTTCAATATTTCCAAGTGTCTTTATTCCATAATGTCCAATCTTTGGTTCTTAAAGCTCAGTCATATCTGAGTATATGTATGTTTCTCTTGAATATGATATTTCAGTCAAAGCCTTGATAGTATAACCAATGTTTCCAATTATGTCCTGTTATCAGGACATCAGATTCTTATTGAACTTATGCAAGCAACTATATTGCCATGAAAATAAGAATATTTACTCACTAAGAGTTTCTAAATTCTGGAGGGAACAGGTAGAGAGAAAAAGACAAATGTTTCAATTCTGCTTACAAAGGTATAATTTACCAAATTGTTATCAGTCATAGTTAGCTTAAGAGAAAAGAGAAAAAGGTTTTCTTAAATATGAAAAAGAAAACACTTAAAAAAATCAGCAATATTTCAAATGAAGAGTCATAAAAATTATAATCATCCTCATCAGTTCATTCAGTCTCTGTAATCAACTCTTGATCTTGATCTTTTGTTAGCAATTTCATGAAGTCATCAGTTTCTCTGTTAGAGTTCTGTAATTTTTTTTCCTAGTTCAGTTTGATGATCTGAAAGTTTATTGGAAACCTGTCTTCTAGAGTGTCAAGGTCCTTTCCATGAATCTGTCTAAAGATGAAAACACTTGTAAAAGCAGAGTAAAACAAAACTTCTGTAAATGACAAAAGACTTAAAAATGGTAATTGACAAAGTAATTTGATTATTTATGTGACATACAACATTCCAAAATAATAACTAGAATTATGACTGACAACCAGGACACATCAGAATTTTAGGAATGTTATATAAAATGTAATTTTTAAAACACTTATATGAATAAGATTTACCCATATAATATCATAGGTCCCTATGAAACAATGTTTAGTTATCCATTTAACCATAGTGGCAATTAAAGATTTTCCTTGAATGCAGAGAATTAAATAGCTGTGAGAAAAACCTTAGCACCTGTGATTAATGACCTGATAAAAACAACATGGGAAACTTATTTTGATAAAACCATAAAATCCCTACCCTTCTGGTAGAATACTTAAAGAAAAAACCTTTCATAATCTCATTATCAAGAGTAGACTAAAAGTTCAAGAAAATTATCCTTTTAAGAGGGAAAAAAGCCAAATTCTAAAGTTGTGCCAGCTTACTTTTGATATTAAAACTTATTTACTTAATTAAATTTATTTTAATCTTAGCCAACTTGACAACGTACAAAACTTTTTTCAGAATTCCTCTTTCACAAACTTTCTATAACTTTCTTTTTACATTCAGAATTTGTCCCAATCCTTCTTTTTTCCTTTCTAGTACTTCAGGATAAATTTACCTTTCCTAATAAAACAAAATATTTCCATTATTTATACCTTCTTTACTGAAAACATACATTTTAGATTCAATACAAAGATGTTTCCCTTATTAATTTTTAGTAGCTTTAATCACAGTAGAATTTTAAACTCTTGGAAACCTTAGTTTTTAGTGAAAACTAAGTAAGCAAGCAATTGTGAACTGTCATTTACATTAGCATTCTCTGCCTTGGCAGATTTATAAATACTTTTTATAATTTCTAGAAACATGTTACTTTATAGTACAATCTTTTAATAAAACAAGACATGTTTACAAATAGACCCAAACAATTTTTAGTTTCTCTGTAATGAGAAGCCAAAAGTAGGTAAACCTATATTTAATAATTAATATCTAATATTTTATCTAATTTAGAAATGATATAGATCTTTAATGAATTTTCTATTATTTAAATTAACCTAGTAAAACTTCCAAGTTTCAAGTTACCAAAGAGATTTTGGAAGTTATTTTAAGTACACATGTGATAAACTGTAATTATTGCTGAAAGTTTATCTATAAACTCTTATCTCACTTACATCTAAATCATTTGCTCCCAATAGTTATGTTTAGATTACCCAGGAAAACTTCATGAGACATTAGACAAAATCAACTATTATTTAAAGCTATTATTTTTGCTGACAAATTTGTAACAGGGATAACATGAGCTTATTTGACTAGTAAACCCAGGTTTCATGTTTTCATCGTATCAGTGTTGTTAACTCTGAGGACATGCTTATTTTAATCAAACCAACAAAATTAAACAAGCTTTTATTCACCAAATATTATTTCACATCACATTGACTTGAAAAACATTTGGATTAGTTTCTTTTACACTTAGAAATAATTTGTGTAAGCATTTAGTTTAAGCCAATTAAATAAAGCTCTTAATTTTGGCCATACCATCCAGAGGTAAAATATCACACATATATAACATACATATAGACACACGTAGACAAAGACTTCACAGCTATTGCTTTAAAACTTTCGGACAATGTATCACACCCTTAAAAGTCTACACAAAGTGTTTAACAAAGACCCTCTTTGCAAGTGTGCAGTTTAACCCTAGACCAATTTACCTTGGGGAGGAGTCTTTTATTAGCACCTGATATTAACCTCTAGTTTTTATCTCATATAGTGTGGGCTCAGGCAATCCTGTTGACTTCTCTTTAGTATGTTTAATTAACACTATGTGAAGGGCAGATTTATATGCTGTCTTACAATCAGGCAGGGGAAACATTCCCCAGTGAGACACAACGTCTATTCCCACGATATAATTTATAATATGATCATGTAAAAGGATGCAATCACTTCATAAGAAGCCTGTAAATATACCAATTTTCCTATAAATTTCATCTTAATTCCATCAACTTTTATACCTCTAATCATAGCTTTCATTAGGACTTTATTAATAGGTCTTGGTCTTATAATTTTGGAGAGGGAAAGCATTCCTAACCAGAGAGAATGTCCATTTTCAAAACACATTCAGGCAGAGTTGATATAATCTCTTTATATAAAATTAGATCAAACATTCCAATCTTTATAATCTTGTAAACACTTATACTTTTACATTTTTATCTCAATTTAATTGTAGCCTGAGTCAGGGTCTTCAGGCTAGTCATTTTTTTTTTTTGTATTTCTTTTTTAATTTGGCCTTTTCATAGGTACCAATAAAACAATTACGATGAGAGCTCTCAAAAAAACTTTTTCCCCCTGTTTAGAAGCTTTTCGAATTTAAATGATCCGTCATCTAGCAGTTGACGAGTAGGATCTTAATAGCGACTCAAACCAATAAGACTTCAACCATGGACGCAAGGGGCATCCCCAAAAGAGAGTGCAAAAGAAGCAGCTCTCACAAGATCCGGAAAACTCACTCCCAAAAATAGTCTAAGAAAGCAAAGGCCTTTGTTGCCCTGGCAGAGTGAACAAGCAACAAAAGTTGAAATGACAGAGGCCCTAGTGAAGGCAATTGGGACCCCTTATGACAAGCTCCCCTGAGAGCTGACACAGCTGGACAAAGAGAGTGCATCTTGGAACCCCAGTCTATTCCACTGACTACCAGGATGCGTGCCAGTACATGCGTCCTCTAGACAGCAGAGACTGGAGAGGTCACAGAGCCAAGCTCTCAAGACAGAACAAGACAAGAGAAAAAAACCTCATCTTATACGCACATTAACAGCTTTAGTTAAGCCTTGGATCTCTCAGAGCCAAATTAATACCTAGGAGGGAGGTACCATGAGGTTGGGGTTGTGTGTGCTTTACTGAGTACCTCATTGTTGCACAGACGTTTTCTTGAAGATGGGGGGGGGACCTGTGTCATCTACCTCGTTCTGTAACCTACTTATCATATCATGGGAGTCTTCTTGAGGTGGTGAGCACCCTAATGACTCTTAATTGCTCGACCCAAGCCCACCAAATGTGTATCCTTTTTGGCTCCCAAGATGCCCTTAGCAACAGGTTTCACCTCATGCACATATTCCCAGGCAACAGGCTTATAGATGCCTGCATCTTGCCCTACGATTTTTCCTTTTTGTGACAAATGATGTAGAAGACAGAACAAGGGAAAACAGTGACCATCTCTGGGAGGAAAAGAGTCAATAAACCAATGAGCACTCAAACCAAATTTCCCAGAGATGCTGACTCCAAGAAGCCAGCTTCACCAATATTTTCTCCTACTAATCTAAATTTAGAAAAGGAAACAAAAGTCACCACTCTTGCTTCCATTGGGCACTGCAGGCAGAGATCCAGGAGACTGATGTGATAAGAACTCTTACTTCTTGCTGGCTCTTATCAGGGATCCAGGATCTCTCAGCTGCAGTAGTCCAGGAGTAAGCAGTGTCCAGCCAGTGAAGTTTTATCTCGTCCTTTTTGCCAAACTGTAAGTGAGGAAAACAATTCCTCTACCATCTAGTTCCTTCTGGCTGGTCTAAGAATTAAATTGACATGAGACAGAATAACAGGAGAAAAATCAATCTAAATTTAATAACGTGTACATCTAGGGGAAACCCAGGAAAACTGAGTAACTCGCAGAATGGCCAAAGCCACCATCTTAAATATCATCTTCAGCTATAGACAAAGGAGGATGTTGGGGGAAGTTGTTTGGGTCTTCAAAGGGGAGGAAGGCAATTCACATGGAAATGGAAAAGCAAACGTTTGGTAGACAGAACTTTGATAAGAAAGGGCTTAACAAGGACCCTCACAGTCTACCAATACCCAGTTATCTATGGTGATGGACCATCCTGGGGACAGCCTTTTATCTTAAAATCTTTTAGGCAGTTAGAGGGAAGGTCAAAGTTTCTTTCAAAGTCTTTTTTTCTTAAAAATAATCAAGGAAAAGAGACACATTTTGTGGTGGCCAATTCTGATCCCTCATAGCATGTACAGAGCCCTGCGATTACACACAGCCCTACACATGCATGTGGCTTTGTAGGTTCCCAGAAATACGTTGGCGCTTTTCAAAGTTCTCTATGGACATCTCATTCCTCAGCTTTTCCTTTTAATTATTTTGGTCAGTTTTTTGTTTGCCCCAAGTATTATTGCCTCAGGTAGTGGTGATGATAAACAATTGCCACTGATTATTTTCAACAACATTGTCAAGGAAAAGATGGTTCACACCATGAGAAGTCTGAGTCAGGTCAAATAAAAACAAGCCTTGCCCGTGGGATTTTCCAGGAAACCCCAGGAAATGCACTTGGGAAAAATTCCAGCTCCATTTAATTCCCTCTAAAAGATTCTAGGCTGATGGTTTTCACTTTGGTAATGGACTGTTAGTTTTCTAGAACTAACAACAGAACAAAGAGAAAGGGGCCTCGGACTAGGCCATGTTAAAATGCCACAAAACTCACTTTTCTCACTGAAATTCAGTAAAATCTTGAATAAAGACTCCCCAAATTGTTGCAAGTCTTTGGTTAATTTCCAGAGTTTTTAAAAAGTTGATTTTGACCACTTTTGCCAGTATTCTCATTGCTTTTATGGAAGAGACGGCTTTGGAGATTTTTATCCATTCCTACTCTACCAGTGTTTTGAAATTTAATATAATCTTAATGTTTATCCTTTTCTGAGGAAATTTTTACACAAGTGGGAAATCACATATTTCCTATGCACAGAATGTCTGTGCCCATCCAGTGGTATTATATGGAATCTTACGGGATCAAGCCATTCCCTTCATTGTCTTCTCAGAAGTCCCATTTCATATTTAGCATAATTTGAATTCCATGGAACAGAGACTGCAGGAACAATCATTTTCCTCTTTAGTTATATTTTTGCTTCTCGATTTTATCAGTCTGAGATTGTGTTATAATCCTGTGATGAATTCCGCACCATGAAAAATAAGACTGCAGTGGAATAACATAAATCAAAGAACATGTGATATGTTGAAAGTTGTATTTCTTATAACTGAAAATGCTGCCAGTTCTGATCTAATGATAATAAAAACACTGACTGCCGTATCTAGATTTCCTTTCCTGTGCAAAGAATGATAGTGATCAGCAAAAAATCCATTTTTCATAACTGCCTTTGTTGTTCTAGAGTTCCCTGCATTCTAAACAGCATAATAATCACTTCCTCCGTATCTAGAAATCAGGTGCCGCGTGAGAGGGGTCAAACTGGAATGTGCCACACTAAGTAATAAATCCAATCACTTCCAAAGAGCTCATATCTTAGTTTTGATTAGATCAGGCTACAGTAATAAGTTTGCTGTTAGGAATATTCACCTTTCGCAAAACATTTGTCAGTGGAGGAATTATTTAGCTTGGAAAGTTCTATTAAGGAAACAAAATCACCAGTCACCAAGGAGGAGTAAGATCAAAGCATTGGTTTTACTGGTGGGAATATAGTTCCCCTTGAACAGGGCGTGTATGGCTATGCATGAACTGGCTTGTAACAAGATAGTATAATGTCCTTTTAGAACCTTTTTACTTTTAAATAGTCCTTTTCAATTTGAAGCCCAAACAAAATGTTTTTGATATTACAGTAATAAACCCTCGATCCAATTAAATCATTAGCATATTTGATAGGCTGCCTTCTCATTTCCCCCTCATTACTTCAACAACTTCAGACTTCTTCTTGTTTTAACTGGAGATGGTACAAATGCAAGGATAAAGCAGTCATTTCGTAATCACACAGACCTTCTCATATATAGTATTAGCAATATTTCAGGATAAAATTCCGAATCTACCTATACTCAAAACATGCTTAATTAAATCGATCCAATCTCAAATTAGAATCTTCCTAATGGTAAATAAATCGTCACTGAAAATGCTATTTCTTGCCAGCCGGGACATGAAGAAAATGAAGTGTGCCGTAAATACATTACTTTATATTCAGCAATCTTGCTTTGAACAATCGTCACCGCAGTCCTATATAAAGAATATTTATTATCTCAAGGAAATGTGTAGGTCATTATTCCTAGAATTGAAAAGAACAAAATAAAGTATCATTAAATCATTTCATGCTCTAAATGTTACCTGAAAAAGCTTAAACTGCTTTGTTTTATTTTTAAAGCAGAGCTTCCTCAATTCCTCCATTTGATAGTTCAAATCACGTATAGACAGAGAGCAGACAGGATCTGTCTTCAACTTAAGATGAAATTTCCATTTTACATGTGCTGTTGTCAATGTCTAGATACTGAAACACATGCATCTATAGCACAAAGATATATTTGAAATTTTGACCACAAATAATCCATTTTCTATACTGCTACAGTGTGCCTTTTCACTACATCCATCACTATGTCTGCCTGTCTGTTCTCTATTTGCAAAGTGTCATATCTCTCATATGTTGAATAGTCATTCCACAGAGCACTATTAGTGTAGAAAATACCCCGTAGGTTGGCATTACGCACTTGACATATTGGTTTCTGAAGTATTTATTTTTTAATTGAATAATTAAAAAAATCTAAATGGAACCCTGGCTAGAGAACCATTAATGTTTTATTCATATCAGTACTCATCATTTTATTTGCACATCCATACATTCATTCATTATTGCTATTTGTTTAATTTTTTTTGTTTTTGTTTTTTTATTTGACTACCAAATTAAACACTGATGCTACAGTCACAAGTAAGAAAGACATAGTGGCCTCACAGACTTTTTCATCAATAAATAATTCTGGGTGTAAATAAAGCCAACGAAACAGAAGCACAGATGTCACAGGAGCACATGCAGATCTTGAGTGATCTGGGAGAAAAAAAGGAGGTCTTCCAGAAGACATCTGGCCTGCATCTGAAGAGTTAGTTGAAATTTTCTAGACAGGATGTGAAGGGGATAACACACTGCTTTTGTAAAGGGAATTCGAGAGAAAGGCTTGCATGAATGAGAAAGAACAGAAATCCAGAAGGCAGAATATAAAAAGACAAAGCTGTAGAAGTTGGTATAGACCTGAGCCTTTTAAGCCATGTCAAAGATTATAGATTTTTCTTAGGGACGATGAGAAGCCAATGAAAGTTTGGAAATGAGAGTACATGAGCAAAAAGTGTTTAGACTATCACTGTGGTTGCAGAGGAAGGAGGTAAGAGTTTATGTATGACCAATTGGAATTCTATCATGATAATCCAGGGAAGAGATTATATATGAAAACAGTGTGGTAAATACTGGGTATGGAAAGAAGTGAAGTAATTGGAAAGACCTAGGGCTGTTAGGAATATATTCTTTTCTTAGGATATCCCGGCACATTTGGTACAAATGCCTCTGGTGGGCTTAACCCTTTTATAAGCCTTTTATAACGATTATAACTTAACTTTTAGTGGGAATTAAAGCTGTAAGTAAAAGAGCAGCAGATGCAAATGGAATTCCAGCTCCGTTATTTGCTACCTACTGGCAAGCCCCTTAGCCTTTTGGAATTAGTTCTTCCTTGGCTATATAGGAGGGGATCCACATTATCCAGCAGATCATACATACACAAAGGACTTTATAAACTACAAATAGAATTATCACTATTATTAGCAGAAAGTAAGTTCAAGTAGGTTAACAGCAGTAATTACGCACCTGGAGGAAGATACAAGTGTAGAGATGGGGAATAAACTATGCTTAAAGAGACATTTGGGAAGGGGAAGTTTAATACTCCATTACACATTCTAAGTCACAGCCTGTTTACTGCTTCATATATTTGTCACATCAAACATCTGCAGAAATCCCATTAGTTTGTATAAACCAGTGTAGAGGCTAGCCTTGCAACTATAATGCCAATATCTCTTCCTATCACATAATATGTGAACATCACAACATTTTCTTCCCCTCCTGTGAACACCAGAAAGCTGACCCAGCACTGTTCAGCTGCTGTATCTATAACATATATACTGTTTATGTCATGTGTCTAGGGCCAGAAAAATGCGTGTTCAGTGCCTCAAGTGTTCCAAGGTTAGTGAGCATACTTCTCATATTTTTATTTCCTGGCAACATTCATATATCTTTGATAATAGCAAAAAAAACCCTACAATTATCTCTAAATTAAATGACTGCAATTTCCTGGCATGAGTCCATATTTTCTGAGTTCCCAATTATGAAATAACCTAAGTAATTATGGATTGACTTTGAATCTTTTCATTTAAATCATTCTTTGCTGCAAGAGTAATTCTAAATGGCCACATACAGATATCCTCCTATTATTTGAGAAGATGAGGCCATTGGAGTGTTCCTTTGGATTTAGATAAATTAAATCTATTCATTGGATAGATTTCAAAAGTAGCAGTGTTTAAATATGAGATGTCAGGCTGTGCATGGAAAGCAACTCTTTATTTTATTGCCAAAACCTTTATATCTTTTTTGATGGAGGTTTGTGTGTTTGCTTTGACCAGCAATTCTGTAAATCACAGGCTACAGGCAAATATGCCTTTGATCCAAAAAATATGCCAGTTAATGTCACTGGAGGTAGTTTGTTTTTCCTTCCCTATTTGACTTTGCTACATTATTCGTGGTCACCTTTAGTCCATCTGGCAACACTTTTCTTTTTTCTTTATTCCTGGCTGTACATACATGAGATATCATCACCAAGCCTGACTGTGGTTGACTAACAACCTCTAGTGCAAAAAGAACTACTGGTAGCTATTTGGTAGAGTCTCACTCTCTTGTCTCCTGACCACCCTGATAGCAGTGACAGGTTGCTTGGACAGCAGTGCCAATAAATCTACTCTACTTTGTGCTGATTTGGTTTGTCCTTAAATGTGATTTCTGTTTTTATTCCCAGACAACCATAGCTATTTAGTTTCCGTAGAACTTTTCTCCAGATTATCAGAACTAAATAAAGCTGAATCTTGCTATGTAAATGGTAGTATATAGATAAGAATTCTGGGCCATGTATTATGGCAATGGTTCATGATCTTGCATCCCTGAAGAATTTGAGGTGTTTATTAACTGAGCTAATTTAAATGTCCTTTTCATTTTAGACTTTATTGCTAATGGGTTTTTTTTTGATTTTTAAATAAGTCATAAGAATCTATTTTTCTGTCTTAGTAAGTATGTTAGAATATTATTGACACACTTGCTCATGAATGAGGAGCTTGCTTCAGCTTTAACCCTCTTACAATCTTATCTACTTATATAGATCTATGCAGACAGGCTAGGATGGTCAGTTGAACATTTATGGGCCTCCCGACACATATTGAAAGGAATGATTAATTTGCTATAATTTTTTCCTTATGTTTGTTAGTCAAATAGGTTACCATCAAAGTCTTCATGTAGTTACCAATTTGTCCTCTTTGCCGTAAGCACACAATGAGCCCTGAATCCCTCAGCTGTGAAGAACAAAAGTACTCTGTTTTTCGTATAGCATGATTTGTGGGGCATGGAGAGGCCCCATACACTGCCATGATATGTCAATAATCACTATTCCGTTGCCAGTGTCTGGAATTTTCCCACTAGGAATTTATTCTCATTTCTTTTAATTTTATTAGTTCTTCTTTTCTCTTTAAATGTGCAAATAATTCTAGAGTAAATAAAGGAAATTAAACTGTTTTAAAATAAGGTGTGAGTGACCTGGGTCAATTTTCTTTCCCAAAGGAAAGGACAGTTAGAATGTTGGATATGTGTTATGGTGGTTGAGGGCTGAAAAGAAGAAATAGGAGTTGAAGTGTCCCTAAAGGTCACTTGATCTATTCTACAATGTTTCCTGGCATCAGTCTGATTTCAACACCCCATCATCTTTCCATAAAATGAATGTCTATCAGTTGGACCCAATGAAATCAGTCTAGGTCTGCACTAGACTAAAAAATTTAAAAAAAAAAAAAAAAGGTCCCAATGAAAGAGCTTGCCCTCAGCCATTTTCGGTCTTCCCTGTATAATCTCCAATCCACCCGGTGAAGATTTAATAGCTTCTTCCGTTAATCTATCATCTTAAAATTGAGTACAGTCATGGCCTGCATTGCCCTTGTTTCATTTCAGAGAATATTTATAGATTAGATCATGTGCCAGAGGCTCCTCAAGCAATCTAGCCTGGGCAGACAGAGAGAGATTCTTGGGCATTGGCCATGAGGCAATGTTTGCTTCAACTGTGAACACATGGACTCAACAAACTGCTCCTATGAGTCCAAGTGACTGTACAGCCCAGGCTATTCCATTTCCAGGAAACAATTTATGTAATTTATAACAAGGGGAGAAGAACAAAGTAAAGCATAATATTTCTTCAGTGTTTCCATCTTTCACTGTCAAGAGACAATTATGTTTGCTAGCAATTCTGTAATATCTCTGTTAGCAAATAGAAGAATCCCACTTCTTCAGGCATATCTTCAAATGATAAAGGAAAAGATGTAAGTAGACATTATCATTGTTATTTTGGAAATAAAAGAAGGAAGCAAGTCACTGAAAAGGAAAGAACAGTGACTAGGGCGTGACCTCTGACCTTGCACGTGGATGGTTTGCTTGAGCTTTTGTAGTTGATTAAAAGACAACTCTCTGGCGGAAATCTGAAAAAGCAGTAGGTAATAGTTGATCACTACTTAATGTTATTGCAAATAGAAGGTTAAGGCACTTGGTTGAAAAGTTTCTTAAACTGATGTCTGTTGCTTGCATAAGTCAACCTCCTGTTCAGTGCCTTATTAAAAATGAATTAATTTGAGGCCTCATCACCACAAGAAGGTCTTCCTTGATCGTGGGAAAAAAATTCTAAAATAATTACTGTGTGCTAAGCAAGTATATTTATTACATATTTCTTTCAACACTTCTATTTATTTTCTTTCAGCATTTTCATCCAAACAAATTGTATGCTACTCCATTTCGGAAATTTACTTGATTTCCTTATATTTCTAAAACATGATCAGTTTCATCTCTAGTGAGTTAATCATTAGTAATTTTGCCACAGAGTATTTTTGAGGACATTCATTATCACTCCTAGGCCAAAACCACCTGCTCTTTTCTCAGAAAATCTATGAAAAGATCTTCGTCCAGTTTTGCGCACTTTGGAGAAATTAAAGTCCAAATAGCCACAGACATAGGTTTAATCTCTACACTGTTGGCTTTATACGTTAATTTTTATCTATGTGCATATAATATTGCCATTGGTCTGGGAGAATCACAGATTATGATTGACAAAGCAAGACCTAATCTTCCCTAATGTGAATGCCCACAAAACGGTTTGTACCTCTGTAATTACAGATTTGTAATGCTTCATATTAATAGTCATTTATGTACTTATCTCATTTCTCTCCTGATATGTAAAGTTTCTAGAAGACTAGAATGGGCTTCTTTATTAACTCTGTATCCATGTAGCACCTACTATGTGTGTGTGTGTATGCGCGTGGTGTGTGTATATGCATATTTATATATATTTATATTTGATATAATAAAACAGTTAATAAATTGGAGTGAAGGATGAACAAGTTGGAACTCAGAAAACAAATGTCTTTAAGAGGAAATGAAATATAAAAGCAAAAGCAGCAATTATACATCACCACCATTAACAAACTTAGTTCATAGTATCAGAAATTAATTTGAGTTTGGAAGAAACCTAAGGTTACGTAAATTTAAACAAGTCCAATACACGTTTATTGAGTTCCTCTAGGGGTACATCTTTCCACACTTTTTATGTTTATATAAATATCTATAGATGCACATATATGCATGCTTATGTATTTTATTTTTACTAAATTGAAATCACATATATATATATTTTGCAACTTACTTTGTTCTTTTAGCAATTAATAGCTGTCTTTCCACATCAGTAAATAAAGAGCCAACTATTCTTCTTAATGACCGTCATTTTCCATAATTTGTGGTATATCATAGACTATTGATGAACATTTAACCTGCCTCCAGAGTTATTGTTATGAATAAGACTGATGAGAATATCCTTTTGTGTATATAACAATATTCTCAAATTTTAGTTCTTTGGGATAGTTTCTTAGATGTGGGATTCCTGGGTATATACAATACAATTTTAATATATCATGATAAATTAATTTCCATGGAGGCTATAGTTGTGCTTAATCATATGTTTCCCCATTGCTTATCAATATTTGATATTGCTAATATTTTAAATTTTGTTTCTAATCTGATGGTAAATATATTCCATAGCATTCTAATTTGCATAACTATTACTGTATTAATTAAAATTTGTCCTTAACATAGTAACTCTCAGCACACGTTTCCCTTTCCCCACCCTTTTTCCCCAGGCGATAAGTAATGTTCTTTATATCTCAGCAATTATTTCTTCAATATTTGGCCGTGTCTATGTGAGTAAGGCTTTATGATCTTTTGCCTAATATATAAATGAATAAAGAATATATTTACATAATTAGTTAGTGACATGATAATTTCACTCTTTCCATCTTGTCTTCAAAGAGATGGTGGGAGTGGGAGAAGGTGCTTGCTTTGTGTTTTTCTCATATATCAAAAAGTCTAAAGCATAAGTCTGTGTACATGATTTCTATGAAATTGGAGGCTTGTTTACCTAACTGACTTAGGTAACTGACAATGATCTCTTGGAATATCATTATTTCTGTCATAACTAATCTGCCCTAACTAGTCAAGAATATAGGAAAATAAATAATTGATAAAGTATAATTTCCAAAGTGTAATCTATGTACATCTAAAACATACTTATGCATTATATTTCTATTGTGTATATTTTGTATGACCTATAGTTTGTAAAATTGTACTTTTATTTTTCAGTTGTGTTGCAATTTTTAAATTATATATATGTGTGTGTGTATATATATATAGCAATATAAGCATTCAGTGTCGTTTTAATAGCGTTACACATTTTAGATAGTATTCATTTTATCTCCAGTATTTACGCACAAACACATTAAATGTAGACAACTACATTATATATCATTAATGCTCTCCATATAATTTTATTTTAATCTGTCTTCTTCTGTGCTTTGCATCTCAGAATCAATAACTCTTTCCTCCCACATCACATGCCCTGTCAACGATCTTGTGCCTGAGCAATTTTAAATGAAATCCTATTTATCATGTCATGGTTGGTTTCATATACCCTTGCTGACACCAGGATTATTAAACTTTATTTTGTATGTATAAAATAAGAAAAAAACCTTTGAATGGCTACCTATTAAAATCAGCATTGTACCTATATTATCTTTTATTCTTTAAAAATTGTCTAACGAAAGTTCCTGAAACTGTTGGTACTGTTCTTCTTTTCTGCTGCAACTGATAGATCTTAGTTTTTAAAGTTACTTTTATAGAATGTGACTGTGGAGAGGATAAATTTTATGAGACAAATCAAGGGTGTGTCCAGGGATGATAGCAAACTGCTATCAGGAGCCCCCAACAGCTGGAAGGAACACTGGTACTGATGCTGGCTGGCGGCATAGAACCTCTGGTGGCATCTGTCCAATTTTAAATTGCAGTCATGGTTAAAATGTGAAAAATCTAGTCAAACAACGAGTGATTTTATAAACATAGTGTTAAATAATATCTTTAATAATGTATTTTACCTAAATTCTTTCCACTCTATTTTCCCTCCATTGGATCATATGCACATTGTAAGTTTCCAAAATTCATCAAGCAAGGCTAAATTATCATTTCCATCTAATCTGCTTATACATCAGTCACTAATGTCTGAAACTGCATTTAGCAAACATGAAAAGTGCAAAAAAAGACTCCTAGTGGGAGCTGTTACCTCAAAATCTTGCTAGAAAATCTAGATTATGTAATAAAATGTGGAGGAATTTCCAAATGCTTCTGGCCATTAGATGTGAACTCAAAAAGACAAAACCATATAAACCATCTTTGACAAGAAAATCTTCGATTACCTAGAGCCAATAAGCACAGAGTCTCTACCTATCCTTTCTCTTAGGATTCTTAGTTAGATTTTCTATTTCAACCTGACCTTCCTTTTTTCTTTAGAGATTTTTATCTTCCATGAAAATATGCCTAAACTTTCATTTTCATATCACATGTAAGATAGAAAAAAGAAGCTATATCTTAATCAAGTAGACTTTTAATTTCTTTCTTCTAATAACTGAAAAATTTTCATATTATGTATCCTATACTGTTGAAGTTTCTGATATTCATTTTAATTAATTCTTGATATTGTTATATAATTTTGTTATGTCATTTACATGATCTATTTGGGTGTTTTTTAGGGGATGCTCTATTTTCTTTAATTGTCTATCTTGTTTTTATCTATGCATAAGAAATTTGGAAGTTTTTCCATTTTACTAATTGTTAACAGTGATCTTGTACCCAGTGGTGGAATGTCATATGAGAGGACTATAATCCAAATTCAGATCATGGAAAGTGTGACCAAAATAAATTGTAACAATTAAGTAATTTACAAACATTGATTTAGTACCTACCTTCTATCTACCGCAGAGATCACTTCCCTTGGCCTCCTCTTCTGCCCACCTCTTAAATGGCAGCATTACCTGAATTTCCTTGACATTCTACTTCTATTCGCTCCACACATACTCTCTCTTTTATACTTTCCTGCCTTGTTCTCTCAAGCGGACACTACCATGGCTTCCATCCTTCTGCCAGCCTCTATGCCCCTTCATGTGAATCCATTGGAACCACCAGTACTCTGCTCTGCACTGTACAATTTCTTAAGAATGGTGTAGCATGAGATTGCTCCCGTATTCCTTGCATGCTGATGACACCAGACTGGTGTTTGCTCTGCTATTGTGGGCAACAGCATCTGGCAGGCTTCCTACCATTAGAAATCTCTAGATAAGGAATGGTAGTCTGTGAGTTCAAGCATGTCTACAAACTTCTCACGTAGGCTTTTATACCACTTTCCCAAGAATTCTCTGCTTGTTTACTTTAATAGAGGCACAAGGGGAATGTGGCTTCTACAGCTCATATTCAGCTAGAGAAAGAGGTTTTGATCTCTCCTTTTGCCAGAATCCCAAATGTTTATGAGTGATTCTTTTCAAGTCCTCATCACATACTTTTACTTTAGGGAGAAGAAAGAGAAAGAGGAGAATAGGTTGTTTTCATGATGCTGTATTTCTCGGAGGCCTAAACTTCTCCCTTGCAGTCCCATTTTTAGGTTAACTGAACGGGTGAGGGTGAAGAGGTGTCTGTCCTGTGCCCGTGCATCCCAGAAAGCTCTGCAGTGCTTAGAATATGGGAATATTTGTAGCCTTTTGTCATCAGATTTCAGCCTTCACTGAAATTTTGATACCAGAGGAGCATTCCATTTACCTCCTGTTATAGATGGGACACCGTCTTCCACACATGTTCAGAATCCTAAACGTCACAGTACCTGACTCCCCATAACTTTGTCAGTTAAGACACACTGCCGTGGCTGTATTTCCCGGAGGTGTGTTTTAATATTATTTAATGCAAGTGTTTTTGGTGGCTTCCACTACATTCAATCTAGCATTATTCTACACATCACCAGTCTCTGAGAAGACTAAGGTGCTATTCAGAGAGATACTAGGAACACAGACTTAGCCTTCCTACACATTCCATTATTTTGACCTCATCTGGTTCCTATTGGCCACAATCTATCTAGCAGTAACATTTAATAACCGTGCATATTTATAAGAAGAGGACTTATTTCCCTAATTCAGAAGTTTCTGTGTATAAATATTTCAATCTTAACAAAGAATTTAATTATTCATTACCACATCGACACTGATTTCTCTTCCTTCCTCCCCCGCCCTTTCTTTCTTTCATTTATAAAAGTGACTCCTTTGTTTTGCAGAAAAGCTAGTGCCTGAGTTGTAAGAAGCTCTTCTGTGGTTTTCGTTTTGTTATTACATGGTTCATGGAGCAGAGAAAAGAGAAGTCTGAAAATAAAAGAATTTTAGAAGACCTGGTCCCAAAGTGCTTAACTGAATATTCAGGCTTTTAAAATGAAGCCTAGAAAATATATTTCAAGTAAACTTATCTTTTGCTGTGATTGGTGGTGGGGGGGGGTGGATAGTTCCCTTGCTAAACGGTTCAAAATTTATTCTCCACTCATGACACTCTGAACATTACACACACTTTACTAATGATGCTATCCTTGCCTATTAGAATTTTATATTCTTAGGCAATGAATTGTAAAATCCAGTACAAATATAATCATTTAAGGGCTGAGAGAGAGAGATAGGGCAGTATTAAGCATTATAGTAAGACCAGAGCAAAAACATCCCATGGTATCATTTTATATTATAGGGTGATGTACAGAAATGAGAGAATGAGAGGTGCAGTCAGCAAAATGCAGAAAGCGTTAGGAAAAAAAGAAAGATGTTGAGAAAAGACAATAAAACAGAGGAAGTGCAAATGGGAGAAATGAAAACAAGGTAAATGCTAAGGATAATAGTTTAAGAAGGAGAATGAGAAAAGAAGGAAAAAAGAAAAGGTAAAAAAGTGAAGGAACAATAAACAAAAAATAAATGGTAGAAAGAGTAGAGAGGAAAAATAGGAAGGAGAAAAGAAGGAAAGAACAGATGAAATATTGAATTTATCAAATCAAAGATGTTTTAATCAGATACAAATGGAAAGAGTGATATAATGTCTAACCTTTTTTATTTGGATTTATATCAAAACTGAATGATTCGGTATACTTGAAACCATTTCACATGGCAAAAATAAACAAAATGCAAACTATTCCAATTACAGTTTTTATAAAGAAAAAAATTTGTTTTCATCTTTTCCGATTCTCTTAGTATTTCATTTGTGTGTGTATATAGTGTGTGTATGTATATCTGTATTTATAGATTCGAAGCTGCTTCCAATAGTAATGTTCAGTTTTGTCTTTATATTCGACAAAATGGTTATTTAATTGGAATTTTCCCAGGGAATTAACATAGAAGAAGGCATAGATTAATATTCATTTTATTTCTATAATCTGAAATTTTGAAAAGAGGGACTTGCCTGATTTGAAACAATTAAATGATTGATTAAGTTTTCCCAATAGAATGTAACCTCTGCTGTTAAAACTAAAATTTGCTTTATCAGGGAACAGCTGTCTGTAACCTCTATAATATTAATAGCCAAAATGCAAAAGGAAATCACGAGAGAAAATAGCCTACAGGAGAAATAGAAACCTTTTACTTCAGTGAAGGCTGAGATCTATAGCTTAAATTCTTTCACAAATGCAATCTAAGACATCTACATAATGACAGAAACAAAGCAAATTTCAAATGGTCAGAGAAAGTGTTGCAGAGGTTTTATGATTAGTTATAGGATGCATTTAAGGAGTTTTTTTTGTTATGTAATTAACACTTGCTAATGACTTCAAATCAATGTAATTAATGGGCCATTCTCTCTGCAAATTTGTTTTCTGTGCTGCAGAAAGAAAAACTAAGCCTCAGTGGTGAAAAAAGTAATTAAGGCGAGAACAATGACTATATAAAGGATAAAAGCAAAATTTGTCAAAATATCTCTAGAGCAAGTCCAGAAGGGGCCCAGCTCTCTTTCTGGATGTTGCCTTTGACAAGAAACAAGGGAGAAAAGCTTTGCCCACACTCACTGGAGATTTTAATTTATTTCAGCAGAAGCACTTCCAAGATCACTGATTTGTAAAATGTGCCCAGAGCTGAGCCCTTAGGAGCACTTCCCAAGAACAACATATCGTTTTCCCCTTTGCCAAATCTCTTTATTTATTATTGAATTTTATTTATTATTGAATTCACACAATGCACTCATCCCCGTGGCCTCAGGACAGATTCCTTTTGTTTTTTTAAGCCATTAAAAGGAATCCCAGCTATTCTGTCTTAACACTGGAAACTGTAAGGAAGATAAATCCACACACAAACACAAAAGCCTACATTTTCGAGGAAAAACCAGGACTCCTCCTGGTGCTAATGTGGGAGGTGATGCATGTGTACCCGCACTGAGTCTGACATCAGGGTTGGTGAACACAGGGGATGTAAATTTAAATTCTGCCTCCCAGACACCTGGTCCTCTGAATTAGCAGGTGTTGGTTGAGATGAGAAGAGGTGATTGACCAAATCCTCTTCCTCTGCCTGCCACAAGAACCAGCTGTCACAGCCACACCACCAGGCTGCCTGTTCCCATTGGGCCAGTGGGAATGGCTGTTGGGCAGAAGGAAGAACCATGAGAATGGAGATACGGTTTCTGTTTTGCTTTTCCATCTTAGTCCTTCAGATATTTGAGGGGAGTGAGTTCATGCCTGTTGGTTCAGCATAGATCACTTCATTGAGCCCCACACTAACTTTGCCAGTTTTCTCTGGTCTCTAAATGCATCACTGGATCAACAGAGACTTCTAAAATTTTATCAGTGAAAAGGAAATTAATAAAATAAAGCAAACTGCAGGTTTAGGAAATCACACTATTCATTCATGAACACTTGAAAATGAGGAGCTCCTGGGTCAAGAAAAGCAGCTCAGAAATGCAGCCCACTATGCTTGTCTACTATCTTGCTATCTCCCTGGGGATCTCTTGAGGACTGACCTAAATCCTAGATCAAAGGGAGTCAGAAGAAGAGAAGGAAGGGAGCCCCAAAGTTTAAGCCTTTGGCACCAGTTTTGAAATCAGGGCCTAGATGCAGCACACAAATGCATTGTGTTATGGGCTAGATTGTCTCCCCCCAAATTCATATGTTGGAGTCCTAACCCCCCAGTATCACAGAAGATAACTGATAGGATCTTTAAAGAGGAAATTAAGTTCAATTGATGTCATTGTAGGGAGGAGGTGTTAGTGGATGGAAAATTTCCAATAGGAAACATCAGGGATAAGAGAGGATTCTGGCTAAACCAACCTAACAGGATTCTTGCTGAAGGCAGGCCAGGGTGATCAGACATTACCTGGGGGTGATAGATGATGAGGAACCTCATCAGATATCCAGGGTGATCAGATATTGAAGTTGGGGATTTTTGCTAAACTGACTTAGCAGGATGCAGGATTTTTGCTAAAATTGGACAATGCAGAGACAAACACAGAAGCCCAAAAGTCATGGGATAGTTGAGAGGAGAGGTAGGGAGTTAATTAGAGTTTGGTTAAGAAGAGAATCTTTGTCAGCCCTAATCCAATGTCCTTATAAGTAGAGGATGCCTAACTCCACGTGTAAACTATACATCGGCAAATTCTTGTTCAAGTCTGTTTTAGAAGCATTGACCAGACACTATGCTTCACAGACAGTCAGTTCCTTTCATCATCAGGATAAATTTTCATTCCTTGCGACTGTGGGTGGAGAAATATTTGTAAAAGGGCTAAATGTGCCTCAGAGTAAGTTAAGAAAAACCAACACCGCAGGAACAGGAAACTTTGATTTAGGGATATAAGAACACATGAATTTGGGGTTTAAATATGACCCAAACTTAGCTATCTCTGGTTTGGGTCCATAAGTGGAGCAAAGTGGGCTAGGTTTTAGCAATGCCAAAGAGAGAAAGGACAAGTTGAATGAAGGAAAATAAAGATTAGCCAGTGGGAAGCCACACATTGTTTGCAGCAAATTCAGGAAGAATTCACCCTTCCTGCCAATCACATTCTATTCTAAAGACCAGTAAAAATGCCTTAGGGTTAAGAAGTTTAGTGCCCCAGTTTTTTGTTTGTTTGCTTGTTTTTGTTTGTCTGTTTACTGTTGCCCGGTTTCTCCTGGGCACTGATACACTTAGCCAGTATTTATCTCTACACATGCTCATTAGTGGTCTTGGGAGTTCTCTGTCATAAAACTATCTGGGAGTGACTCATGGTGTGAATCACTAAAGAAAATGGAGGAAGAACAAGTTCTGAGAGCTTCCTCCTGCTCCCTCCTTTATCCTGCCACCTCCATAAAATTCTGAGTGTAGGGACTTGCCCTGGGCACATCTAGCGTAGCACTTACTCTCCGACCTTGTCTGTGCCAAAAAGTTTAACATGCCTTCTTTTATTTAATCCCTAGCTTGGATGAATGGACAGGTTTTGAATTTAGACACACCTCAGTTACAATCTAGGTTTTGCTTCTTTCTAGCCGCATGACTTTGAGCAGACGATATAACCTTTCTGGGTCTCAATTTCCTCATCTATAAAACACACTTTATGGTATTGCTCTGAGGGTTGGATGAGAAGATGTAGAGAAAATGTTTAGTACTGTCCTTGGCACATACTAAGACGGGCAAAGCTCAAAAGATATTAGTTGTGATGATGAATATGATGAAGATAATAAGGATGTATTAGTGTCCTCATTTTATGGATATAAATATGGATGCTCAGAAGACTTAGATAATTTGTCCAAGGTCACACAACTAGTAGGTTATATTACTAGAATTTTAACCTCAGTCTGCAAATTTTACTTTGTTATATTGCCTCTTAACTCATGGTTATTGGACTTCCACTATAGAGTAGTGATGATGCTAGCTCTGGAATTACAAAATAAATAGCTATATGAATCTCAAAACTAAAGGAACTTATATCTTGTGACTTATCCTTCTAAATACTTTGGCCACTCATGAGGAGATGCATATTACACTTTGATTTTTACTGTAAATGGGTACAATCATTTCTTAAGAAAGCTATACAATCATGTTTTTATTTTACATTACTTATTTATTTTTGCTTTTATGAGAGGGTATGCCCTAAGGTATCATGTGAATTGTTTCTAGACTAAGCACTATATTTAATAGTACTGGGTCTCATTTTAAACTTTCAGAGTTCCATAGCAATATTTATTTTGTTTTTCATAGGATGGCTTATTTACTTGATATCTTCAAGGATGCATTTAGTGGTATGAACCAACAGTATGCACAATTATTGTGAACTCTACTGAGAAAAGCCAGGCAGCTATCCAAAGAGAATGAGCAAAAAGAAAAAGAAGAAGCTTTCCTATTGTTAAATATTAAAAACACAAAAACTCTAGCAACATTGTAACAAATGAATTAAAGGAAGGCATCTGAGAATTAAAACTGCAAGCTTGCCACTCACTCACCCACAGACACATTGTGGTAGTCTCCACAAACTGAGCAATGAGACATAATGCAATTGCTTCACTCTCAAGGCACAGGGAGTTAAGAGAAGCTCCAATCCAAAGTTATAAAAACAGCTGTTTTGTTGTTTTATTTTTTTTTCTTTTTTTTAACAAAGTATAGAAAAAAGTGTAACTTTATACTCACATTGTATTACTTTTATAAACTGAAATTTAAGAAGTATTATTTTGAGTGGAATAAATATATCTGGTGCCAATTTGATACTGCACTATAAGAGTCTTCGTTTAGTAACAAATTGGTGGTCACATCCATAGCAAAATGTGAAGCTCAGGACTGAACAGCTCTTTAGATAATTTAGCAAATAAAAAACAGAACTGCTCTTCAGTTGTCTTGATGATATAGGAAAACAATTGGGGAAATGTTGGGCTTAGATAATCTAGATACTTTGTGTCTCTGTGAGGATTACTCTACCATTTTCTTTCTGAAAAAAGAAGTGTAGTGAAATGAAAGTTTCTAAAAAAAAAAGAAGTGTAGTGAAATGAAAGTGGCTTTTTTTTTTTTTTGGTGAGGAAGATTAGCCCTGAGCTAGCATCTGATGCCAATCCTCCTCTTTTTTGCTGAGGAAGATTGGCCCTGGGCTAACATCTGTGCCCATCTTCCTCTACTTTATATGGGACGCCACCACAGCATGGCTTGACAACTGGTGTGTTGGTGCACGCCTGGGATCCGAACCTGTGAACCAGGGGATGCCGAAGCAGAGCGTGTGCACTTAACCGCTACGCCACAGGGCGGACCCTGAAAGTGGCATTTTAAAATAGAAATGATCTCAAAGCTGTTCAAGTTTACTTAAGTAACAAAGCAGAGGTAAATCCCAGTACTTTATTATTAGTAATAATTAGCCTGCAAATGTCCACCGTAGATTGTACCTCACCAGTATCTCAAGAGTCAGTGGGAGAGAACCACTTGACAATAAGAAGTATTTGTACATATAAATGTGTAACCCTAGGTGCTCTGACAGATGTCTGTATAAGGTACAATGCAGGCACCAATGTGGAGTAGTCATTAATCCCAAAGATACTCAGGAAAGTATTACATGAGGAAATGACATTCCACTTCAGTCCTGAAAGAAGAAAAGATACATACCAAGTAGAAATTGGAGGATGCCAGAAGGAGTGGGATGTCAAAATATCTTCCAGGGAAAGGAGAGAAAGTCATTGAGAGACGTAAAAAGGCATGATGCACTTGGGAATCTCCAAATAGTTTAGAATGCTGATACTCCTTTAGGAATGGGTAGCAAAATACTGTGGGAGATAAAACTGAGCTGCATCACTATTGTTGGGAGGCAATTCTCCGTAGGTCTCTTGTGTTTCTGCACATCTTGCGACAAAGGCACTGACTGTCTTTTCAAGGATGTTACCAAATAGACTTGGAGCAGAGATAAGGTTTGTTTGTTGCCCAGTGTAATAAAGATAATATCTTTCTGTAGGTCAAAGGTTTAGCATGTTTGATTGCAGTCCATTTTAAAAGAATGGATTTCTTTAATCTTGGGGTTCCTCGGGTCTGATACAAACCCACCAGGTGTACAACACCCACCTAGACCCACCTCAGTATTGGTTCTACAGGACTTGGGGAGCAAGGGAAACCATTATGCAAATAAAGCTCATACTGTTTGCTATGCCACAAGGAATAAAATCCTTTGTCTCTGATCCAGAAGTCTAATGTCTTCTGCCAGTATCCATGAAACTATGGTAGACTAACTTGTTAGCCTCTAAGTAGGGTAAAATCTTAGACCCTTTACAATTCCTAACAATTATATGATCTTGAATTTATTCATTTGTTCAACAATATATTTTTAAATGGCCCTTGTGATCTTGCTGGTGTTCTAGGCTTCAACCTAGACAGAACATTTAAAGAAAAAAGTAGGAAAACATTTCCCACTTTCATGGATTTTATACTCTAATGGTATCAGATTGGGGAAAGTCAGAGGGGACACCTCAATAAGTAAGATATATGATATGTTATATAGTGATTAGTGCTTTGAAGTAAGGGAAATGGGTAGAGAGTTTCAAGGTCATGGTTGAGGGACATTAGCTTGCAACTTTAGATAAGATCCTTATGGAAGGCCTGACTGAGAAGGTGATATTTGAATAAAGACCTTGAAAAGTTAAGGAAAACTTTGGAAGGCTATTTGACAATTTCTTAGAAAACTAAACATACTCTTACCATATGATCTATCAATTGTATCTTTGTTATTTATCCAATTGAGTTGAGAAGTTATGTCTGCATAAGAGCCTGCAAACAAATGTTTACAGCAGTTTTATTTATAATTGCCAAAACTTGGAAGTAATAAAGATGTCTTTCAATAGGCATATGGATAAACAAACTGTGATGCATTCATGCAAGGGAATATTACTGATAAAAGGAAATGATATATCAAGCCACAAAAGGACATGGAGGAACCTTAAATGCATATTGGTAAGTGAGAGAAGTTAATCTGCAAAGTCTACATATATACTATGTGATTCCAAGTAGATGACATCTAAAAAAGGTAAAATCATGGAGACAGTAAAAAGATAAGTGGTTGCCTGGAGTTCGGGGGAGGGAGGGATGAATACGTGGAGTACAGGAGATTTTGAGGGAAGTGAAAGTATTCTGTATGACATATAATGGTGGATTCATGTCATGACACATTTTTCAAAACACGTAGAATTTACAACACAAAGAGTAAACCTGAATGTGAACATGTCAACTGTGGATTTTATTTAATAATATTGTATGAATGCTATTCATCGATTGTAACTAATACACCACACTAATGCAAGATGCTAATAATAGAGGAAACTGGAGGTAGGGGGGCTGAGGAGCTATATGAGAACTCTGTGTACATTCCACTTAATTTTTATGGAAACCTAAAACTGCTTTAAAAAATAAAGTCTAGGGGCCGGCCCGGTGGCACAGCGGTTAAGTGCGCACACTCCGCTTCAATGGCCGGAGGGTTCGCAGGTTCGGATCCCAGGCACATACCAACACACCACTTGTCAAACCATGCTGTGGCGGCATCCCATATAAAATTAGAGGAAGATGGGCACGGATATTAGCCCAGGGCTGTTCTTCCTCGGCAAAAAGAAGAAGATTGGCATAGATGTTAACTCAGGGCTGATCTTCCTCACACACACACACACAAAATAAAAATAAAAAAAAATAAAGTCTATTAATTATTTTTTTAAAGGTAAGGAAAAAGCTATTTGGACAGATAGGACAAGAGACTTCTAGTCAGAGTGGATGCAAAGACCCTGAAGCAGGAACATGCCAACATGTCAAGAAAGAGTGAGGAGGCCAATGTGACCAGAGCAAAGTGTAGGAGGAAAAGACCAGTAGCAAATGAGGTCCGGGCAGTAACGGCATCACATTGTGTAGATGGGTTTGGAGATCTTGGCTTTTTTGAGTAAGAGGGGGAGACATTAAAGGTTTTTAGCAGAAGAGTGACATAATCAGCATTAAATTTTAAATGAATCATGTTGGCTTCAGTGTTGAATATGATGTAGGGGAGGACAAGGGTAGAAGCAGGTGGGCTAATTAAAGTACACTGAAAGAGTCTTGGAGAAAAATGATAGTCATTTGGACATTTGGACCAGGATTTTTGGCCTGAGCAACTAGAAGAATGGAGTGAAACTTTACAGAGATTGAGAAGATGTGAATATGGCACACTGGAGGGCAAGAGAAAGAATTCTGTTTTGACTGTGATAAACTTGAGATACCTAATAGACATCACAGGAGACATATTGAGTAGACACTTATATATTCAATTCTAAGTAGAAGTCTGGCAAGAGATATAAATTTGGAAGTTGTCCAGTGTAGTAAGTATTTAAAGTCCTGAGACTGGAAGAGTATAGACAGAAAAGAGATTTAAGAACTAAACCCAAGGGCACATCAACATTTAGAGTCAGGTAGAAAAGAAAAATCAGCAAAATGTACTGAGATGGAGCTAATGAGATAGGAGAAAAATCAGAAGTGTTCTAGGAACTAAATAAAGAAATTATTTCAAGGAGGATGAATAATTGAGTATTTATTTGAAATGCCGCTGCTGGGTCAAGGAGAGGATGGAGTGTTGTTATTGGTTTTAGTTACATGGAAGTCATCAATGACCTTGAAAATGGATAGTTTTGCAGATGTGTTGGGAAGAAATTTTGATTGTTTTGAGTTAAAGAAAGAATGAGAAATGAAAGAAATAAGGATGTTGTGGATACTCAACATTTCAAAGGAGTTTTGCTATAATGAGATATGCAGAAATGGGATAGTAGGTGTAGAGTGATGTGGAGTCAGGAGAGGTTTTTGGTTTTTTGTTATTTAGATTGGAGAAGAGAAAAACGACTAAAATGAAGTGATTGAGCAGGTTCAAGATTACTAGTGCACAAGTGGAAGGGTTGGTCTTTGCTATGGTCAATTACCTGTAGTAATAGGAAGGAATACTAAACATATAGTGATGGATATAGCTAGATGGAGAAATGTCATAGTGGGAGCTAGTGAAAGTTATATTCTGGTTGCTTTTATTTTTTCAATGAAACAGGAAGCAAAGTTATTAAGGATGAAGTAGTAGTAGTTGTAAGTTTGAAGAGAAGGAAGAAAGTAGGAAACATTTGTCTAGGAGAATGGGGGTATAAATGAGTATACATAGAATAATGCAGGACAGCATTAATGACCCATTCAAAATTTGTGGTCATAAGCAGAAGTGAGACCAGTCATCATGGATAAGTGCTTTCTTCTACAACATTCAACTGCTTAGGTATAGGAATAGAGAATCCAAAGAATTAGATTTAATTTGGGTTGGAATTTTTTTCAGATAACTTGGAGAAATGAGAGAAGGACATGGATACTGCATGAATATGCAAGAGAGTGATTATAAGGATGGACCACGTATTAAACAGTAAACTAGAAATTGAACATATATCAGTGATGAGGAACAGAGAAAAATGGTACAGTCAACTAATTTTAAGTCCTGGTGAAGTTAAGATATTTTTGGAGTTGGTGTATTAGAAAAAACTGGAAAGAAAAGAAGTGGTGATCTGAAATGGAATACTTTATATTTAGATTTTTATTATTGGCAAATAATTGACTTAGACTATTGGCAGTCTAAGATAAGCTATGGAGGTAACTGGCTGAGGTGAGATGGAGAACAAGTCATCAAAGTGGTCAAAGAAATGATGGGAAGTTTTTGGCCTGGCATTTAAGGAGCTTGGAAGTTGTCACTCCATCCTAATAACAAGTAAAAAGCTGAACAAACTGAAAATGAACAACTCTTCTTCCATCTCTTGGAGAATTGATGTCATAGGGAAAATCACTGCCCTCGAAATTGGAGAGACAGACAGGCAGATACAGAGAATCACAACTTACTAGACCAGAGATCCACTATCAGAAATCTCCACAGGAACCAATACCCAGATAGGAAATCCTGAATTGTAATTGGTGAATTTTTAGAAGCTCAGTGTGGGCAAATCTGCAAGTTCAAAAACTCAAAGGGGGTCCAGGCTTAGGGAGATACGCCCACACTTGTGTGAATTTTACCTTGAGGAGGTCTACCAGATTCTCACGGTGAAAACTGGAGAAAAATATCCTCATGCTTCCAGCGGGAGGAGGAGAAAAGTAGCCAGAGCATTCTGTTCTTCAGCAGGCCTGGCATCAAGGGAAACTATTTAACTACAGCCTAACCTATTGCGGTTTTATCAGAGTCTAATTGACCTGGGGGAAGGGCAATATCCAATTCCAGCCTCCTCCAGCCATCGTGTCCCACCTAAGGGAGGGATGAGAATCTGAGACGCACTTGTGAAGTTCACAATCCAAGGGTGCAGGCTTACTAAAAGACTGTGACTTAATCATAGGACTAAAGAATGCTTCCCCTCTCCCCACACTCTACCATCACATTACTAAAGACCTACTTACCACAGTTGCTTTTTACCCAGTGCATCATGTATGCTTTCATTTCAAACAAAATTACAAGGCATACTAAAAGTAAAAAACACAGTTTTAAGAGACAAAACAAGCATCAAAACCAGACTCAGATAGGGCAGGAATGTTGGAATTATCAGATTGAGAAGTTAAAATAACTATGATTAATAAGCTAAGAGTTCTAATGGAAAAAGCAGACAACATGCGAGCACAGATGGGTGACATAAGCAGAGATTCTAAGAAAGAATCAAAAAGAAATGCTTAGAGATAAAATAAACTGTAACAGAAATCAGGAATATCTTTGATGGACTTATTAGTAGACTGAATGCCTCTGAAGAAAGTATTCTGAGCTTGAGGACATGTCAATAGAAACTTTCAAAACTGGAAAGCAAAGAGAAAAAAGATTGAAAAAAATGGAATAAAATATCCAAGAACTGTGGAACAACTACAAAAGGTGCAACATAGGCATAATGGGAATACCAGAAAGAGATGAAAGAGAAAGGAACAGAAAAATATTTGAAGCAATAATGACTGAGAATTCTCTCAAATTGATGTTGGACACCAAACCACAGCTCCGGGAAAGTCAGAGAACATCAAGTAGGATAAATGACAAACAAAACAAAACAAAACTACACATAGGCATAGTGCATATACACTTGCCTTAAAAATGTAAACTTTGTAGTTGAGAGAAAAAACCACCAGTCTAGAATTCTATGTCCTGTGAAATTACCCTTTAAAAGTGAAAGAGAAATAATGACTTTTTCAGACAAACAAAAATTGAAAGAAGTTGTTGCCAGTAGATCTATCATGCAAGAAATGTTAAAAGAAGTTCTTCCGGGTGAAGGAAAATGATAGAGGTCAGAAATTCAGATCTACATAAAGAATGGAAGTGCATTAGGGAAAGAATAAGTGAAGGTAAAATAAAACTTTTTATTTTTTTATTCTTAGTTGATCTAACAGATAACAGTGTGTTTGTTGAAAATTATAATAGCAACAATATATTTGATGATTATAGCTTATATATAAATGAATGACAGCAATGATATAGGAGGTGAGAGGAAAGAATTACGAATACTTTTTTACTATAAGGTACTTGCACTATCTGTGAAGCAGATTTGAAAGTGGATTTGGATTAGTTGTATTAGAGTATAACAAACTCTATGGCAATCACTAGAAAATGTTAAAAGTATAATTGATATGCTAAGAACTGATGGGCTTGGATATTAGAAGTGACATCCACATGAATATTGAAATCTTCAAGAACAAAGACAGAAATTATGCTAGGAAAATAACTTTGAGCCAAAAACTTAAATACTCAACAAATGAAAGAAAATTATCTTAAAATCTGTTGGATTTACAGAACGGTAGTTGGTGGTGTAGTTTGATGACATGAGATTAAAGCTAGGAGATATTAGGAAGGAGGGAGAGAACATGATCTGGATGTAAACAAAATGTCTGTATTTTAGACAATAGGCAGAAAATGAGTATATGATTAAATTCATATTTTAGGAAGATCACTCTGACAACACAAAACAGTGAGGGTTGGATTGGTAGAGCCTAATTCATAATGCATTATCTCTATTTTTCCAAAACAACACATACTCACCAATCTTAAGGATGAATCTGTTGGAATTTCTAATGCTTTTTCAACTACAATAGCACATCTAGAAACAAATGTTGGCATATGTCGTACTTCACAGAATGGCCACATTTTAATAATCTCTGTCTGTTATGCCGTATCTGTTATAAGAAAGCAAAATAATTTCTATTTATGAAAGTTTTGAGTATATATGGTTTAAGCTTCAAGGTTAGCAGAAAACCTATAATAACTAAAAAATTATCTGATTATGAAATTAAAATAATTGAGATATTATATGTATTAATAAAATCAACATCATTAAGAAGTTGTCACTTAGAAGTTGCTTAAAGGAAGAATTGGTTCAGAATAATTGGAGATATTTGAGGAAAAACAACAATTTAAAATTTGTTGGAAATCAACAAGAAAATTCTAATTCATTTTAAGACAAAAGTATTCATTCATCCATTCATTCATTCATTCATTTACCCATTTTTTTATTTATTCAGCACACATTTGAGTGCCTTCTTTATACCACATATTGAAGCTATGGAATAATGGTTTTTAACTAAAGATAGTAGCACCCACTTAACGGACATTTGGAAATTTGACTTGGGTCTTACAAACATTTGGTTGGGGAAATAAATGCAAAATATTTTATAATGCTAAGAGCATGTCACATAAAGAAGAACTATCCTGCCCCAAATGTTAATAGCACTTACATTGAGAAACACTGTGTGTACAATAAAGACCTTAACTTCAAGAGATTCATAGCTTAGTGAAAGAGATATAGAAACAGACCAAAACTTGTTATCCTAGATGGCAAGTGCTCTTATGTAGCCATTTATAGGCTGTTACAGGAGCACAGCCCAGCAGAGAAGCAAGAGAGACATGGAAGCTTTCTCAGGAAGATAATCCATGAAGAACCATAAGGAGTCAGTCAGGAGAAGAAAAGTGACAAGTATTCTAGGCAGAAGACCTGCTATGGCAAAGGCCAGGAAGCATGAAAGAGAATGGTGAGTGTGTTCTGGAAAGCAAAAGTGGTTGGTTGACTTTTCATAGGGTAAGTGCAGAAATGGTAGGACGATAAAGTCTGAAGAGACAAAGTACAGGTCACAAAGTGACTTGTGTGTCACAGAAAGCCTTTAAACTATTTTGAGCTGGAAAGTGACATGATTAAGTTATGAATATTTGATAGGCAAGATTGTGGTGGCTAAATTTTAGGAGGTGAATATTAGTGATGGGGAGGCCAGTTAAGAGGCTGTGGCAGTAATCTGGTGAGGAGTGGTGAGGGTTTACCTAAAGCAATTGCAGAGAGGAAGGAGTGAAGGGAATGGATTTATGAAAACACCATAGATTTCCTTGCCTTATGCTTATATACCAATATACAACCAAATATACCAAAGCAATGCTTTCTCAAGGACATCGGGAAGGTCCATTTCCCTCAAATACATGTTTTACCGTTTCTTGATGTCTGAAATACCAGTAACACCAGATAAGTATGCTCATTCCAGCAAGTCTGTTTGGAATAGAAATCTATTGACTTGGAAGAAGACAGTATATCAAGTTTAGCTAGTAGAAATAGGAAGTAGTAAATCACTGAATTTAGGGAAGTATGTACAGATCACCACAACCATATGGAAAACCAGGCAAGATAAAAAGGAGAAGACTACAGAATGCTTGCATTCTTGTGATTACAAAAATGAGATGAGCCAATATCAAAGTAGTCATTTGAACAAATGAAAGAGCAGGTCTAACTGAACCCGAGCTGCCCATTACTGTACTTGTAGTGACTCCAACCACAGGTTAAGAATATTATGGTAAAAAAAATATACACATACATATATAAATTAATTTAACAGAAAACATGGGAAAATCTACACTGAAAGATTTTTTTCAGTGAAAAAAGAATAAGATCATTCTAGGATAGTCTTGGATGTGTTCTGTGTGCAGATTAAACAGATAGGGAGATAAAATGCACCCTTCTCTGACACTTTGCCCATAGGAAACCATTCTGTGTCTCCATACTGGTCCACTATACCAGTTACACATCAGGACAATCAAGTGCTGAGCCATACCCATTTCTTTCAGAGTAACTCAGAGCTTTTTATGATCCATGCAGTCGAGGGCTTTACTGTAGTCTATAAAATATAGACTAACCTTCGTCTGAAATTCTTTGGAGCACTCCAGAAGCTGGCAAATAACTGCAGTTAGATCTCGTGTGCCTCTCCCTTTTTGAAATCCAGCTTGGAGATCAGGTATTTCTTACTCCATGTAAAGTAAAAGCCATTGTTGCAGCACATTGAGCATTACTTTACTTGCATAAGAAATTAGAACAATGGTCTTATAGCTACCGCACTCCTTGGCATCTCCTTTCTTAGGGATTGTAATATGCATTGAGCATTTCCAGTCCGTAGGTCATTGTTTTGTTTTCCATATTTGTTGGCATACTCTTGTTAGGATTTTGACAGAAATGCAGAACATATCATACAAAAAGCTGGGCTAGGTTCAGATGAAGGAGGGGTGAAAATTGGTGGAAGAAATATCAACAATCTAAGATATGCAGATGACACCATCTTACTGGCAGAGAGCAGCAATGACTTGAAACGACTTCTGACAAAAGTGAAAGAAGAAAGTGCCAAGCAGGACTGCATCTGAACACCAAGAAGACAAAAATCATGACTATAGAAGAACTACATAACTTTAATGTAGACATTGAAGACATTGAAATTGTTAAAGATTTTGTTTACCTTGGTTCGGTCATCAATTTAAATGGAGACTGCAGCCAAAAAATAAAAAGAAGACTGAGACTTGGAAGGGCAGCAATAAAAGAATTAGGAAAGATCATCATGTATAAGGAAGTGTCATTAGAGACTAAGGCCAAGATCATCCACACCCTCGTGTTCCCAATTACTATGAATGGGTGAAAAGTTGGGCAGTGAAGAAGGCTGACAGGAAAAAAATTGATTCATTTGAAATTTGGCATTGGAGGAAAGCTCTGCAGATACCCTGGACTGCCAGAAAGACGAACAAGTGGGTCCCAGAGCAAATTAAGCCTGAACTATCACTGGAGGCCAAAATGATAAACAGAGACTGTCCTACTTTGGGTACATCATGAAGAGGCAGAATCCTTGGAAAAGACAGTAATGCTGGGAAAAGGAGAAGACAGCAGGTAAAGAGGAAGATCAAATATGAAATGGATTGACTCCACAAAGGAAGCCGTAGGTATGAATCTACAGAAGCTGAGTGGGGCAGTTGAAGACAGGGCACTGTGGACGTCACTCATTCACAGGGTCCAGCAGGAACTGGAGCTGACTTGACAGCAAGTAACAACAGGATCGGGTTGGATCAGTGGAATTGTATGGGGCCTAAGTTTGGGGGAACTTCTTGGGACATGCAGACCTAATGAATTGTCTACTGATTTGATAATCATTCAAATAAATAAATTAATGCTTTAAGGATGTTGTAATATCTAACTTACCCTATATTGTTGGAGAATGAAGGAAAACCTGAAGGATACAGCATACATAATTCAGCCATTTAAATGCAATTACCAAAAAAAATAAAAAATGAATGCAATTACATTTAGAGGAGGAATGAAATTAATTAAATTTATACTCAAATGTAAATTATTAGTATCAGAGTCTTTTATGAGGAAATATTTTGATAATGGAAGATAAATGACCAGGATTGTTTTTGTTTCTTAAGATGAGCAAAAAAAAAAAAAAAAAAAAGAATAGCAAAGAAAATGAATAGGATTCAATCTTCACCTATATAATATTCTTAAATTACTGCTTGTGAGAGAGAAATCCTAAATTATTAGATAAAGCATTGATAGTAAGTCCTATCTAAGATTTTCTTGAGATGTAAAAATAATAATAACATGAAGAATACAGCAAATATTTGAGTGTGGTTTTTCTTTCTTATTTTTGGTGAAGAAGATTTGCTCTGAGCTAACATCTGTTGCCAATCTTCCTCTTCTTTTTTTTTTTGCTTGAAGAAGATTAGCCCTGAGCTGACATCTGTGCCAATCTTCCTCTCTTTTGTATGTGGGCCTCTGCCACAGCATGGCTTGATGAGTGGTGTAGGTTTGTGCCCAGGATCCAAACCTGTGAAAAACGGACGCTGAAGCGGAGCACGCCAGACTTAACCACTACTTCACGGGGCTAGCCCTCTCTTATTTTTTATTACATGTAAAACCAGAGGGATTTTAATAACTGAAAATAGACATTTCATAATATTTTATGTAAATAATTCTAATATTGTTGAAACACACCAAAAAGATTGTTTAATCTGTCTTAATAAGACATAGAGACATAGACAATATAACATATATTATGTATTTCATGCATATTTTGTATTTACATAAAAAGATTTTCTGCAAGAGTATTTTCTATGAGAAGTCAGACAATATCTCTAGCTCATTTCTCTCCTTTCAAAATAGTCTTATATTTGGAATTATTGTAAATCTTAAATTGAAAAAAAAATGCAGTTAATTCTTCTTATATATGGGTAATCAGCAGTCATTCCAACACATCAACTGAAATAAATGTCAAGGCTGCAGATTAATCATACAGTCAATATGTGTTTGATTGATAAAATATTAAAGAAAGTTTTCCCTTTTACACTCTTGAAATCAAAAATCTTTCAACATATTCTATGTTTTCCATGGTTTCTCAAAGGTTGTTAGAATAGCTATTGCAATCCCAGTCTCAAGATTTCCAGGCCTCTTAGATATGTTAAACAGTTGAGCTTTAAGATCTCTTCTGGGGAATCTGGGCCTGAATGCTTAAATTTATTTTAAATGTCTGGGTACTATTGCTATAATTTTTCTTATTGAGGCTTAACTTCCTTCTAATGATGTTTGGTTTAGCATTTCTTATTTTAAAATCAATCTCCTTGGTTAAGAATTCTGAGGTTAGATGGGCCTGTCTTCTTTCTACTAACAGTATAAAACCTGACTCAAGTAGTTGCTCTTTCACTTTCTCTTATTATCTTATTTTAAAAAAAATGTATCTTGGGCCAGCCCAGTGGCTTAGCGGTTAAGTGCGTGCGCTCCGCTGCTGGCGGCCTGGGTTCGGATCCCGGGCGTGCACCGATGCACCGTTTCTCCGGCCATGCTGAGGCCGCGTCCCACATACAGCAACTAGAAGGATGCGCAACTATGACATGCAACTATCTACTGGAGGGCTTTGGGGAAGAAAAAAAAAATGAGGAGGATTGGCAATGGATGTTAGCTCAGAGCCGGTCTTCCTCAGCAAAAAGAGGAGGATTAGCACGGATTTTAGCTCAGGGCTGATCTTCAAAAAAAAAAAAAAAAAAAAAAAGTGTATCTTAAGTTTTTTTATTATTATAAAATTGTAGGTAGGCATAAATATTAGTACCAAGTCAAGGCTTGATGAATCATTGTTGATTTTCATACCTTGGGCAATATTTTATAATATTATTCTTTTATTGCTCAGTCTTGGCTATATACCTCATGATTTTTTCATATATATGTTCTCTATAAACCTGTGCTCTTCAGAAAAGCTCACTGAACAGCCACATTTCTCTGCCGGCCAACTCCTCTTTATACCTTATTTGGATCATTAACATTTGTTTAAGTAGATTTTTAAAAATGTTCTCTATCCCTTTTTAAAATTTATGTTTATGATATTGACCAAGACAAGCTTTAACATTCCCCGCAGCTGGACTCAACTTTAGACAGGCTTTTTCCTGAGTGGACCCCTGGCCTCCCTTTTCCTAGAGCATTTACTTTAGAACAGCTATAATTGTAAATTCTTTTTCTGCCTCTTTGAGTTGTAAATATTTTTAAAACCTGTCAGTTTACAGCCCAGAAATGTCTCTCTCAAGGACCAGGAAACTATCTCTTTGAGATGTAATCATCAAGGAAGATACACCCCTATTTCCCAGTTTCCTTGGGTGGGTAGGAGACTAACTTCAGGGGGAGCCTTGCTCCAAGTTGTAAAACTACCTCCTATCTACATTTACCTTGCCTTTGAGTAAGGACCCTTAAACACAGATAGCCTACAATCTCTCCCATCCCAGTTCTTAAAACTCTCCAGCCCTTTGTGTCAGAAGAGTTGAGTTCAGACTGAGTTCTGGCCTCTCTTCCCTATTGCAATAGCCTCACGTAATATCTTCCTTGCTTGGTTAACTTTGTCCAGTGCAATTTTTGCTTTGACACTATCTTACTGATTTTTTTTTAAAAATTAATAAATAATCTTCTTTAATGCTTAAATGGATGGACTAAATCTGACTACTCTTTGAATTCTCTGTTTTCCTATTATGAAATTATAGAAATAATTTTTTTTCGTGATTTATCCCCCTTTTTTCTCCCTCGCTCCCTTTTCCTTTCCTTCCCTCCTTCCATTTTTCCTTCCTTCCTTCCTCCTTTGGACAAATAATATTAAGTCCCATAATATTCTTTGTCCAAAGCTGTGCTATTAAAGCAATAATAGGTTTGGGTGCAAAGTTCTTGTCTTTTGTGAATCCACTTCAGTCATTTCCCTTATTGGTCCACTTTGAGATGAAAGTAGCAATACCTACCATCTATTCATTAGAAGGAAAGGGGCTTTTTCTGCCTCATCCTAGTATTTTGCTAAAGAATTTCTTTCCACTCCCAGAGGAAGCAGTGTTAGAATATTTGCAAACAATTTCTGAACTCCTCACACTCATCCTCCTCACAGGAAGAGGAGGTCCTCACCAGACTGGTGCTATGGGACACATTAAGGTGAGTAATTGTTTGAGGAAGCAGTGCTCCTTTGTCTCTTTCCTCTTACTGTGGTGCATTTCTTGCACTTGGAATGTGAAACAGGTTCAATCTTGCATTTAGTTGGCTAGGTATATATACAGAGTTTGCTCTGCAAACTTGGCCTTTTCCCAGATAGAATCCTCCTAAATCTAGGCTTTCCTCAGACTCTAGATTAGGGGCATTTTTGGAGAGATTGGGAAGGAAGGCAGAAGTTCCACGTTGGATCTAGACTTAAACAATGTCTTTACTATATGTTAGGATAACAAAACTTATACTATTCTTTAATCTTTGCATTCATTTTTGTGCTATTTCTTAAACTGGTTAAACACCATAGGGGAGAAGGTGTAGATATGTGAAATCACTGAGAGATGAAACAAATACCTCCATTTTCTAGGCAATGAAACTATCATCAAGGCAGGAAGTTAGAAGATGAACTGCTTTTAGTAGAATTGGTAGCATTATTCTAGATCTAGATCATTTCATACCTAGAGTTGGATATACAGTGGTATGCATATTATTTTTACTCACTGTATCAGTGTTGAATATATTCCAATTCTAAGTCCAGATACTAGAATTTAAGTATTTCTATCATTAAAGTCCCTCTGCTCCAGGAGAAAAGAAAAAGACAAGAAAGAAGTAATAAAAAAGTGCTAACCTCATCCTTTATTTTCTTAGATATGTTGCTCCAAACTTCTGTAATAATATGGTGTCTAGTTCTCTTCTATTCTCATCTTCCTGCTTCTACCCTTAGGTTTCTGGATTTCTTAGCATACAAGAGAGTCCAATGAAAATTAACACATACCTGCCTTGTGTAATGTGCAACTTCTAAAATTAAGTTTGACCCAGAGTAGCACAGATTCTGTCTGGACTGTGAAGGCTTCTTGTACCAGAAATCTTTTAAATTATTATAGTCATACTATTAATTTGCTTCCTACTTTTTATCAAGTTTGACAGTGAACACACTTTGCTAAATCGACAACCCCCTTTCTTGTCTTCATCTACCCGAAAGACACAGCTGTGGGAGGAAAGAGAAGAAGAAGGAAGAACAGCACAGTTATATTTACATTTTCTGTTTGGTACATCCTCTCTGCTTAAATAGATTTTGCCTTCCTGATGGGTATTTGCATTGGTTCTTAAAGTTCAGCCTCCTGGGGCTGGCATTAAAGATTCTCACATAAGCCCTATTTTCCTAAGGCAATGGACAGAAGATTTCAATGAGACATTAGCATCTGAATAGGTCAGGAGTCCTGATATTTAGTGTGCCAAGGATTTGTGATATTTATTCATTTAATTATAAATTAAAAGTGTGTGGGCTGTTATCATCACTTGAGGTTCACGCGTAATCCAAAGTTTGCTGTCTTAAATAAAATAGCTACCATATGTGTTAGCCATGCAGTAAAGATATGTATATTTATCTTTTTATGGGAATGTAGTGAAGAGCTCATAACTTTGCTCTCTAGAGGTCAAATCAATGATTTTACAGACTGGTTGCCCACTATATAACCTCCCTTTCCTGCCATATATTTATAACAAAAACCTGTTGTCCCTGGATTTATGGCCTATCATTTTGTCTATATGCCTTTTACCAGCCTATCTGCTCCTTCCACAAGCTGTCACATTTTAAGGTAATTGTCACCCGAAGTCCCTAGGTACTGAATTGAAACATGTAGGAGACAGCAAGAAGAGAGATTCATTTCTCCCTGGGTATCATTACATTATTGTCATCACTCCTGATGCCAAAGAGGGCTGTTCTTTGTCATATTTTGTGGCATATGGAATCTGCAATGAAGAAATATAAAAAAGAAACATGAGTGACCTCATTTGCAAAAGAAAGGGCAAGATAAATTAAGCAAGGGTTAAATGATGTGCTCCCATTGCATTCATTCATGGTAAATATTTATTGAAAATTTGCTTCATGCGAGACACTCTAATGTGCGCACCTTGAGGTAAAACTTGGTACCTGTGCATTAGATAATATGTATAAAAAGGAGAACATATTTTAGATTCTACCCTCTTACTACTTGTGTAACTTTGGGCATTATACTTAACCTTCTTGACCTAAAACAAATAGACAGCTAGTTATTTTACCACCAGAATGAATTTATTTAAGAACAGCACAGACTTGCAATTTGGGACATGCAGTCTATGGCTAACCACATCCAGAGAAACAAAATTGTTTTGTGAAGTTAGGAGGGGCTGTTATAAATGAAGAGTCCATTGGAGGAGACTGGGAGTTCAAAGTCTAGTGGCTTTTCATTGGTTGAGTTAAGGCAGTCTCTCATTGGCTGAGCTATTGCTGAGCTAGGAGGAATTTCTTCCTTTCTTCGGTTCCAGTAGTAAGCAGTATCACTTCCTGTTGGAGATGCAAGGTACATCTTCCTGTTGGAGTCAGTAGTGTGCGTTGAGTGACATGTGCATCAGAGTTCTCTCTTCTTGTTTCCTGACTCCATTTTAAATGAGGTTTCCACTTATTAATTTTGACAACCTCTAGGAGTCTCTGTCTCAAATCTATAACATGAAAATGTTGACGCTTGGCCTGCCTACCTCAGGGGATAGTTGGGAGATTCAAACAAAATAATGTATATGAGAATATCATAGAACCTCTGGTCCTTAATGAGGACAAGGATGCTTCATAAGTGTGTGTGTAATCGAAGAGACTATAAAACGGAATATGAATTTAAGAAAGTCAGCTTAGTGTGATGGTTAAAACCACAGATTCTGGGTTTGAATCTTGGGTTTGCCATGCACTAGCTTTGTACTCTTGAACAATTTATTTAGTTTGCCTCAACTTCCTCATTTGTAAAATTGGAATGGTAGTATATCTAGTTCATATTAATATTATGGGGAGTTTATCAGTTAGCCTTTGCTGCAAAACAAACTTCTCCAAACTTAGTGGCTGGAATCTGCTGGGTGATTCTCCTGCTGCTCTTGCTTGGGTCACTCATATAGCTACAGTCATCTGGTGATTTCACTGGGGATATTTGATCTAAGAACTTCACTCAGCTATCTGGTAGGTGGTCTAGTCGTTGGCTGGCCTGTCTCTCCACGTGGTTGCTTATCCTCAAGGAGGCTGCTGTGGGTCCCTTTACCTGGCAATCTCAGGACAGCAAGAAAGTGAGAGCAGAAGCTGCAAGACTTCTTTCAGCCTAGGCACTCAACTCACAAAATGTCACTTCTGCTGCATTCTACCGTCAAAACAAATCACAAGAGCAATGCAGCTCCGAGGAGATGGAGAAGTACACACGAGAGGTGTGACGAAGTCACATTACAAACAGGGGTGCAAACACAGATGGGAGGAATCATAGCTATATTCTGCAATTTCCCACAAGGCTTAAATGAGATAATATTTGCAAAGTGCTTAGAGCAGAGCTTGGAACATAGTAAGCACTATATAAACATTTATTGAATAAGTTATTAATACATTTTACTGGAGAATAAACATTTACACTTTCATGTGAAAAAAGATTCTATAAAAAGTGTCATATGGGTGCTAACATAAAGGATGACTTTAGAAGAGATGAAGAGCAATTCTATTTTTGATGAACAGAAACACTTAACAGAGAAAATGGCATTTGAGTGTGGCCTTGAAGGGAAGGTAAAAATTAAATTGGCAAACCAGGTTATGTGCAGAATCTTTCCTCCTCTGAGCCAGAAACTCAGAGTTATTTTACTATCTTTAGCAATATGCCCACATAATTCCTCCTTTCTACTTTTCTAAAGGTAAAATATCAGGTTTTAGAGGAGAGGGAATCATGCAAATTAATAAGATTGCTTTGACTGAGAAATTGTAGATATCCCTGCTTGCCCTGTTCTAATGCAGAATAAATTGCTCCAATCCCCTTGGGCTGATTTTCATTTGACTCCCTTTTATCTTCCTATTTAAGCAGGTCAGGAAAATAATAATAAACTAATATTTATTGAACATGTGCCAGACACTGTTCTAAGTGCTCTACATCTATTCATTGATTTAATTGTCATTCCAACCCTATGAGTTCAGCACTTATCCCTAGACAAGAAAATTGAAGCACAGAGAGGTTAAGTAACTTGTCTGAAGTTTACACGTAATATGTGTCAGCTACGTGATTCACTCATAGACAATCTGGCCCCAGTGCCCATGGCCTTGTCACGGCTATGCTGGACTGTTTCTCTGCTGGCAACCCAGCTCCTTCATGATATAATAGATTCTAAGGCTGCATGTTTTCAGTTTTTTTTTTAAAAACAAAATGAAGTTTCTAAACACCACCCAAATCTGAAAATCTATATGAACTCTATACCAGTGAATCACAGAATACGGAACTATAGACGATTACAGCTGGAAGAGATCACAAAGCTCATCTGATCACCACTTTTTAATTTTATTTATTTATGTATTTTATTTTATTTTTTTGGTGAGGAAGATTAGCCCCGAGCTAACATCTGTTGGCAATCCTCCTCTTTTTGCTGAGGAAGACTGGCCCTGGCTAACATCCGTGCCTATCTTCCTCCACTTTATGTGGGATGCTGCCACAGCATGGCTTGATAAGCAGTGCATCGGTCTGCACCTGGGATCTGAACCCGAGAACCCCAGGCTGCTGAAGCAGAGCATACAAACTTAACCGCTATACCACCAGGCTGGCCCCAGACCACCAGTTTTTATAGTTAAGGAAACTGAGTAATGTTTCATTTATGATACATTGTGAACTATAGGCATTGGCTAAGTGCCAAAGAATCTTCCTCTCTTTGCACATATCCCTATGTGAATTTAGAACCAGGGTATCTGGAAGGTGGAAGGATTCAACGATTGCATTTCGTTCACTTTTTATAGACCACCTAGATAATTTCAAATTCTAATGCTTTTCTATGAAGCTCAATTTCTCCAGCATAACTTTTTCTGCTTCTAAAAATATTAAAGTTCATTTAAAATTTGCATACTAATGAACAACATAAACGTACATAAATGCAAAAAAAATTATAAAATGAGATTACACATAATCCCAATGTCTAGAGCTAAGAGCTGGTAACACATTGGTTTATTTTTTTCGTATCTGCTGTCTGAAATGTTTTTTTAACAAAGTAGCTCTCAAACTAAGATCCTACTTTTCCGTTTAACCCACTACTCTTTTCTGAAGTCAGTAAATATTTTGAAGACAAAATTTGTAATAGGTCATAGTATTTTATTTTATGGATGTAACATCATCATGTACTGTCTTCATTTAATGACTTACTTGCCATATATTTTCCATGATCCTGGCTTGGGTGTGATCCTATTTCCGTCTACAATTTAATGCCTATGCAGATGTCACAGTCTCTATTAAATCTCAAGTTTTGATGCTTCTCAGAGCACCTTGATTGAGCCTCCAGAAATCAGAAATCTTCAGAAACACATATAAGACAGCTAAGAGGTAGTATTTTGCATTTAAGCCTAGAGGTGAAATAACATTTTAAGATCAAATTTTTGGTCAAAATAGGGTGTTATTTTCTATATGAAAGCCTCATCAAGATCTCTGTACATTTGTCTTGCCAAGTAAAGTGAAGTTAACAAAATGTTGAGCATAGCTCAATTTGGATTTCAAACCAACTTCATATATTCATCCACTCTCTATTTTACTTGGGCTTTCTAGGAGGAATATTATATAGTCTCATGACTATTTTCTTACTAGATAATTAAATTTACTCTTTCTTTGGTTAATGCTGTTTGGAAATTTTAGCATTTAGGCATTATATTGAGTGTCACTTATTAAGTAGCATTCTCCAAATGCCCATTTATAAATCATCTTCTATTTACCATCTTTCAGAGCATCATGCACTGTTGATTTCCGAATTCCTCCTCCTCTAGGAAATCAGCCAGAAAGATTAGAAAACATCAATATGTTTTGTTTACTCCATGGCTCTAGGCTAGGGACCACTCTCAGCTCTCAGAGGCAGCATTTGGGTCCTTGCCATGTGGCCCCTTCCCTAATTCTTCTGACAGCCTGGTAGCTTACTCCTTCAAGGCCAGCAGGAGAGCACCTCTGTGCTTAAGGAAGGCATAAGTCTTTCATTTAAGGGCTCACCTTCAAAACTCAGAGAATCTCCTTTTAACCCAAAGTCAACCGATTAGAGCCTTAATTACATCCAAAAAGTCCCTTCATTTTTGCCATGTGAATTGAGATATCCCATCATATTCACAGATCCCACCCACACTCAAGGGGGGAGGGGTTATACAAGGGCATGGGTCATTGAGAGCCATCTTAGAATTCTAACTGCCACAGTACCCTTCTCAATCCTTTCTAATTTCTCTACCCTAGTCTCACTCATCTTTGACCTTGACTAAAAATCAGGCATAAATTGATCTGTGGTTGATGTTGACAAATTTCAATGGCATATGGGAAAAGCATACACACGTGATTTTGAGTAAGCCCTGAATTTAAATCCTGCCTTCACTACTTATTGGCTACAGGGTAAGTTATTCAGCTTCTCTGAGCCTCCTGTTTCTCCTCTAAAAATGGAGATAATAACATCACCTCCATGGACTCTTAGGAGGACTAAGTAAGATCACCAATGTAGTATTTGTTACATAGCAAAAGCTCCAGGAATCATCGCTATTATCAACAGTGCTATTATTATCATTATGCTTTTATTTTGTCATACATGAGTATTTTACTTATTAGTCTGTGATAACGGTGCTTACTTTACAATATAAATCTTAGAGGACGAGAATGGGATATCTATCTGTTAGTTTGTTCTGCTTGTATGTACTTTTGACTCTGAGAATTGATACTTTCTTTAAATCAGACTTAAAATATTAACAAACTAAATCAGTGGTTCTCAACCTGTTTTATTTCTAGAAATACATAACAGATGACATTCACAAATGAGACATACTGATTATACCTAGGATTATAAGCAATTCTGGGTACGGTAGCTGTAACACTTTGTCTCATACTCTGAATTTGCATTTCAGAAAGCAAATGTCTGAGTGTAATATTATTGTAGGGCTACCTGGAACCCATGCTAATTAATGCAAAAAATAGTAAAGTAATAAAATACCAGTGATATTTCTCACATGTGATCCGGAGACATTCTTGTGGTGGAAATCTGTTGAGCTAGAAGATCAATTTTGGTGAACAAAATGTTTTAATTTGTGATCTTTTGCTTCAAATTAATGAGGATTTACTTTATGTATAGTTTAGAACTAAAGGCTACCCAAAGGCTAAATGCCCCAGCAGGGAAGAATAGTTAGTAAATTCATTCATTATCTGTTTACGTTTTAATAATGAGTAAGCCTCTCTGCTTTTATCACAAATGTGAGTTAAGGGAGAATTGTTCATTTAGGCTGAGTTAGGCTTCCCACTGTAAAATGCAAGATTTGTGAAATTTTAAGAGAGTTTCCTGTATTATTAAACCAATGAGCCAAGGAGAGTCTATTCCCTAAACAATTAGCTTTCTTAAATGAAGTATAGAAAGAAAGGCAATCCATGAATTCATTACTTGTTCTTCCTGGGTGCAGACATTAGCTGGCATTAAGACTCTTTGAGTTGTGACATATGAGGTGTGATTCAAAAGGAAGAGACTGATTGCTATTAGTCACCTGGGAAATCAATCACAACCCTTTATAGTGACATCCTCATGTTCATGTCTCTTTATGGGGGAACACATTTTACCTTGAAAGTAGACAACTGTGGACTTAGTGGGTTTTTTCTCCCTACCATTCTTGACAATTTATAGCTTCCATTTGGAGTTCTCAATTATCAATATCTTTTATTAGGCATTGTTTGAGATATTTTACAGGAATATCCAGATGCCACACAAACGAAAACTGGCAATCTCTCAAATGGTGCAATTCTATTCCAGTGACTGTAAATCAGAACCTACGGCTACAATCACAGTTCGTTCTGCTGTTGGTACGTTGCTGCAGGTGTTATATGTGGCGGACCTGCTTTCAGATTACATTTATAGCCTTGGCCAGACAAATTAACTTGAGTAAAGAAAATGAAATACTTTTACCAGCTTAAAATTAATTAAACAGTGAGAGCCAAAAAATCTTATAAAATGTTCAATGTAATACTGAGACCTGTTGCCTAGAACACAGGATTTGGAGTCCAAAGTGAAAATGCTGTATCTGTCACTTCTTGGGAGCTTGACTTTTAAATCATTAAACATCTGTGTGTCTTATCCCACAAAATTGGAATAGGAATCCTATCTGTGCATTAATGTTACATGATAAATAAAAGAACTTGTCAAAGTTTCTAGCACATGGAAATGCATATGGGAAAAGTGGTGAAGTTGTCAAGCACTTGGACTCTGGAATCAGACAACTTCGCTTCAAGACCCAGCTCTAGCACTTACTAGGGATACGACTTGTCAAATATCTTGACCTTTGTTCCTCAGTTTCCTTATCTATAAAGTGGCAACAATGATAATAACTACCCCATAGTCCGGACTAAATAAGTTAATATATGGAAATCACTTAAAACAATGTCTGGAACATGTAATTAACTACATAGATGCTTGCTATTAGTATTATTAGTATTCCTATTTTTATCATCATCATTATTCAGTAAATCTTTGCAAAATATTTATTCCCTAAGTCAATCAAACACTAAGTCATAATAATGGAACTCTGGTTTTTATTTTTATTTCTTGTGATATCTCATAGTGTCTGGCTCTTCTTAAGCAATTAAGCACCGTGTGGAAAAAATTATTCAAAGGAGAAAGCAATCAATATCTTCACATCTTTTAGAATTATCTATTCTCTCTTATTCTTAGTCACCCCAAAGTATTCTTTTTGAAATAATAAATTCCAAATCAAATGAGAAAACATTTGGGAAACTTCTAATGTACCTGCTTGCAAACATATATGTGCACTCTACACTTGCTTGTGTGTTGAGAGTTTGATAGATATCATCTTGTTTAATTATCTATTTATATGTTAATTCTACAACAATCCCATGAAGTAGGCTGTACTATTTTCATGATACGGGACACAGAAAGAAAATGAAACGAAACAGTGGTTCAAAGAGTTTAATGACTTTCTGAAAGTCACACAGCAGGTTGACTATTTGAAGCCACATCTGCCAGAATCCTAAGCAGACATAGTTGGTATGCACCAGGAAGGTTGTCTCATTTGTTTTTGACGTGAGCCAACTGTGTCTGGTTACTAGATGCCCAGGCCTGATTGGCTAATGTCCATGTTGTACTCATTGTTAATTGTTTCTATATTCACTCTGCTCTTAGTGGACAATCCTGCTAAACAGTTTTTGAGTGCCTGGTGTTGACTCCTGAGGGGGTCAGATAGTCAACTGTCCATTTCTCATAAATTTCTAAAAGGAGATTTCTGTAAGTTCTAAGATTTCGAGGGGATCACCCATTCTTATCCTATTTTTCAGGATTCAGAATGAAGGATCTCAAAAATTCTGTACATGAATTCTCTGAACTGGTGGCCAGAATATGTAGGGAAACATTGGAGACAAAAGAGTGGGGCAAATTAGCTCCAGGATCATTCATCATCGACTTGACATTAGAAACCTGTCATGACCAGAATCTCATCATAACAGTGATTCCCCAGTAGGCAGGCTTAGAAATGATTATAATTTACTTGTAGTGAAGTTGTCTAATTTCTGGATAAACCCAATGAACCAATTGTTGGAAAACACAGAATATTTAAAACTCCCAGTTTCTTATCTTGAACTTTTTAAAAAGTTAATCATTTGAACTAAACTCATTTCCAAGAGAAGTATTGTAGTTGAGAATTGAGGATTTAAAATAACACAAAACCTAACAATAACCTATTTTCTGCATACAACAGGTTTAAGTCTCCTAAGTGGCCTTATAAAAAGATCAGTTGTTAAACAAATACAACAGCAATGTTTTTTGTGGGTTTTTCTGTTTGTTTTTTTTGGTTTGTTTGTTCATTTATTTTTTGTGCTCTCAAGCATTTATTCAGCTTTCAGTGGCCGGGAAAAATCAAAAAGCCTAAGGCCCACGAGATGAATAACCAAGATAACACTTTCTTTTTTTTTTTTTTTTTGTGAGGAAGATCAGCCCTGAGCTAACATCCATGCCAATCCTCCTCTTTTTGCTGAGGAAGACTGGCCCTGAGCTAACATCTGTTGCCAATCTTCCTTTTTTTTTTTTTCCCTTTTTCTCCCCAAAGCCCCAGTAGATAGTTGTATGTCATAATTGCACATCCTTCTAGTTGCTGTAAGTGGGATGGCGCCTCAGCATGGCCAGAGAAGCAGTGCGCCAGTGGGCGCCCGGATCCGAACCCGGGCCACTGGTAGCGAGGCACGCACTTAACCGCTAAGCCACGAGCCCGGCCCCAGGATAACACTTTCAATTTAGCATTTTTGCAGCTGATTTCATTTACAAAATAGCAAGGGTAAGAGCCTACATGCAACTAAGTACAACTCAAATGGCTCTAACTTTCAATGCATAGAAATCAATTGTAAGTTTGTTCTAGGTCTAAGTCACAAGTTAGGCATCCTTTGAAGAGGTACATGACATTTTGTTTTAACAATATTCTATACGGTAGATCAGGCTAGCAGTGCTTGTGAAAATCTCTCAGGACCTGAATAGTGAGTGAATATCTAAACTAGTGCATTTTATTTATCAATCTACTCTTTCATGCTTTCTCCTCTCCCTCCCACCAGTAGACACTCATTCACAATATCTGTAGTTTAATTCAGAATTAGTTATATTTCAGATTCATGATATTGAATATGAATTAGTGGCTGTTATGGGCTGCATTTTGTCCCCTCCCTCCCCAAATTCATATGTTGAAGTTCTAATCTCCAGTACCTCAGAATGTGACCATATTCAGAGATAAGATCTTAACAGAGGTCATTTAGTATAAATGAGGTAGATAATGTGGGTCCTAATCCAGTATAACTGGTATCTTTATAAGAAGAGGAAATTTGGAAACAGATATGGACAGAGAGAAGATGATGTAAAGACACAAGGAGAAGATGGCCATCTAAAAGCCAAGGAGAGAGGCCTGGAACAGATCCTTCCCTCATAGGCTGTAGAAGAAACCAACCCTGCTGACACCTAGGTCTTAGACTTCTAGCCTACAGAACTATTAGAAAATAAATTTCTATTGTTTAAGCCACGTAATATGTAGCACTTGATTATGGCAGTGTAGCAAATGAATACAGTGGCCTAGTCTTATAAATCCCTTAGTATTTATAAATCTTGGAAAAGAGAAATTCTAAATGCATATTTATTCTCATAAAAATTAAAATTCATCTTCTGTGTGCAACACAAATGAAGTCTAAAGTTATAAAATTGAATTGAAATCCAACACCATTGATTTTAGAATCCAATGACCTTTGCCAGCTGCACAGTATATCAGATAATCATGAGTGCTACATAGAGAAATAAAGCAGGAAAGTGGAATAGGAAAGGTTAGGGGGAAGGGTTGTAATTTTAAATCTGAAGTAGGGAAGGCTTCACTGAGAATGTAACTTGAAGAAGGTAGGACACTAGCCATCCATAAATCTGGGGGAAAAGTGTTCTAAGAAGAATGAGCCACAAGAGTATGCATGGAGTGTACATGTCTTAGTAAAGTGTTCAGTGTGGGTCTGGGGAAGAATTGTAAATATAATGGCACTAGAGCATGAAGAAAGAGACATAGCAAGGTGAAGAATCTTTTGAGAGCCTTGTAGTTCATTGCAAAAATTATGGATTTAACTATTTGTAAGATGAGATCCCACTGGAGAGTTACAAGCAGAAGAGAGACACAATTGCATTTATATGTTAAAGGGATCAATCACTCTTGCTGCATATTTGAAAACAGACTTACAGGGACAAGAGTGTAAGCAGAAGACCTGGTGAGGGATGAAGGAGGCTGGGACCAGGGCAGTAGAAAAAAGATGGTCATAAATAGTCACATTCTGAATATCTTTTGAAGGACCCAACATTGTTTTATGGTATGTGGGGAAGAGAGAAGTCAAGAGTGACTCATATATTTGACCTGAGAAAGTAAAATGATGGAGTAGCCATTATTGAGGATGCGTAATACTGGGGATGGGGAAGGTTCAGGGGGACATTCAAGACATTGGTTTTGATGGGTCCAATAAGTAGGAAAATATAAATATGAACCTGAAGTTCAAACAAGAGAATGGTTTAAAGGAGCAATCAGCATATATGTATAGTATTTAAAGCCTTGCAACTAATGAGGCTATCTAGAGAGTTGATGAAGTTAGAAAATAGAAGAGTTCCAAGGATGAGTTCTGGGACACAACAAAATTTACAAGTCAAGTCGAAGAATTGGAATGAGCAAAGGAGACTGGGGAGGAATGGGCAGTGAGATAAGAAGAGAAACAAGAAAAAGAGTGGCCTGGATGAAAAGTTAGTGAGGCCAGAATGTCAAAAAGGTCTGATGATCAAAGGTATAAAATGCTAAGATGTGTCCCTCTTAGAATGAATTCTGTTATAATGTGTTTTTATCTCTATAACACTTTCATATTCACAGAATCTGGATTGTGGACATTTGTTCGTTCATTCATTCATTCATTCATTCATTCATTTAGAACTGCAGTGTAAGCTATCTCATCTGAATTGTCTCTGCTATTATCCACCTCAAACTGGAAACTCTGGTTATTGAGTGAGACACTCTGAAGAAGCATTTTAACTAGCTATTGCTGCATAATAGCCACAAAATCTCAGTGGCATACTCATTTAGGTAATTTATGCATCAGCTAGGCATTGACTGATCAATCATGTTCCGCTGGGGCTGATTCTCATGGGACACCTGTAAATAAACCTCGTTAAACCTGTGAGTTCAACCAGAACGGATTCTTCTCTTGGCAATAGCAGAGACACAAGAGAGCTAGCCCAACCATCAAGCAATTTTCAAATCTCTGCCTGTGTTACATATAATAACATCCATTGGCTAAAGCAAGTCATAAGGCTATGACCAAGTTCAGGATCAATATGTGGAAAAAATGGAAAAAAGAGAATCAATATTTTTGAACAATAATTTGATGATAAGCAACACAACGGAAGCCAAGGAAACAGTCTTCCTGATGGACTAACGATTTTTTAATTCTGTTGAAGATAATATTACAATTTTAAGGAAATTTAATGTAACAAGTTAGGAAAAGAGAAAAACAGAATTAGAATAATTTCAGAATTGGGTAATTTCATAGAATTAAAATATATTAGTGATAGCTAATTCTTTTTAAGTAAGTCATTTAATCTGGCCACACTCAAGCTGAGGGGAACTAGGCTCCAACTTTTAGGGAGAGGAATGTCAAAGAATTTATAAGCATATTTAAAAACATCCACCGCCCATAATCATCATCATAAAAGAATTAAATTATTTACCTGCAAAATGATCATATTTTAAATGTTGCTTCTCCTGATGTTAGGAACTATGTCTCTTTCTTGACCACATTTGCCAATAATATAAGTCTATTGAGGAAATAAGTACTGTAATATATATGTTAGTTTCCTTTTCTGAAGTTAAATTAGAGACAGTAGTCCTCAAAATTGCTGTAGATTTTCTTGGATATTCACTTCAATGATTAATTAGAAATTATATCAAATGAATACATTTAGGAAGGAAGCATTTTTTAATTTGTTTTTCAAGTGATAGAATATTTGTATCCATATAAACAAAAAAATGCAATTTCTTTTTTCAGGTTCAGGTAGAAGCTGAACTGTATATTTTGTCTTACATTAATTGTTGACCTGACTGAGATGTGGCTAAAGGATCTAGTAGTCTTAAAACCTTCCCTTTCTGTTCCTCTTGTAAGATCTCCTGAATTTCCTTCCTTTTGCCATCCTCATCTTTGCTCAGATCCTCTCTGACTGTGTGTTGTCCTCAATTCTACTCAGTTTAATTTTCATTTTATCCCTGTGACATTTTCCAGGATTAGTTTGGCTGCAATTGGACTGGTATATATGTAAAAGGAAAGAAAAATATGAGAGCAAATCTAAAACATAACTAATACTTACATTTTAAATCTTAAAATTAATTAGGAAATTCATAGAGGAATTTTGTAAAAGATACCCACTTAATTCTCTCCATAATAAATTGTTTAGTAATGTAATCAAGACAGACACAATTACCTTAAGAAATTAAGAACCAACTTTTCCCAAGTTACTAAATAGATTTCAATAAAAGTGGAAAATAAAATCCATATACACTCTTAGTAATTTATTTTTATGCATTTCAGTGGAATATCTGTAATTTAAAGTGATGTTAAAATAAGTGCATTGATTTTATGCAAAAAAGAACCTAATTAAGTCTAATGCTAAATTTTTACTGGGATAATTTATGGGAGTAGTTAATCCATGTTTAAAAAAGAAAATCTTAAAAAGAAAAAAATCGATTTTTTATTGAGTCTCCAAATTATTTGAGGAATCACATTTCCTATGCTCCTTCCATAGTGGTTTTTGTATCCTTGCTTTTTCATGACAAGCTATTGTTTCTTCAGAATTTTTCTCAAACATTGATTTAATCTCTTCACATTGTGTGAACTGAGCTACAAAACACTCATTTCCCTCGGACCCCTCCTCTAATCAATGTGCACCTCTCGTCCTATAGCCAGGAAAGGGCATCAGCATTCTCCTTATTACCTGCTACTACTTCTAACCAAGGCTTCCATGCCATCCTTCAATAAGTGGTCTCTCCCTTTCTCCCTCTCTCTCAATCTTTTTCAATCTCTCCCCCTCTTTCTCTCTAGTTTATGCCATAATTTGTCCCTCCTCAATGAAGGATATAAATAAAATAAATTCATCATCTTCTCAAAACTGTCACTCCTTCAACCGCCTGAACTCAATAACATCCATGTCTCCTCTATTTCTGCTGTCCAATCCTTAAATCAATTGGTCTCAAACTCTAGTATACTTGAAGGTTGCATGGGGAACTTGATAAAAATAATTCAGCCAACACAGGTAGGGACCTAGGTATCTGTCTTTTTTTTAAGCATCCAGGGTGATGTTCTATATGCATATTACTTCTGTAATCCATGCTATGTCACAGATCTCATGCTTTGAATCCTGTGTCTATACCAATAAACTTCTGCTCGCCTGCCATTCTTATTTCTCTTTCCATATATCCTCTTTTCCAGCCTCACTATGACTTCAAGCCTTCTACCCATTCTCTGTTTCCTCTCATTCTTCCCTACTATCTCACATGCATATTTTGGTGTCACTAAGTCTCATGGACCTGCTGGCTGATTATCTACGCTCCATGATCAATCATCTAATGATGACTGCAATGGTATCTTAGAAACTTTCACTTATCAGAACTTTTCTCTTGTTTTTTACTTGCCAAGCCACAGCTTTGAGTTATTATCTTGTCTACTAAAGGAAAATGTTTTTTTCTCATTATAATGTTATCAAATTTTATAACGAAAATTTGGAAAATATATAATATAAAAAACAATATTTGTAAAGATTGCTTATACTCTCAGTAATAATTTCCTATTACTGATTTTCTAGTATAAAATGGGTAATAATTTCTTTAAACATTTTTGTTTTCTGAAAGGAAGTATGTTTTAGAAAAAGACCAAGTACTCTTACTCTCATGGACTAAACGTTTGTGTCCCCCCAAAATTCCTATGTTGAAATCTTAACCCCCAGTGTGATGGTATTGAGAGATGGGGCCTTGGAGGTGATTAGGTCATGAAGGTGGAGCTCTTATGAATGAGATTAGTGTCCTTATTAATCTTATTAATTAAAGCTTTCTTGTTCTTTCTACCATGTGAGGACACAGCAGGCCCTCATTAGACACCAGAATTGCTGGTGCCTTGGTCTTAGCCTTCCCAGGCTCTAGAGCTATGAGAAATAAATATTTGTTATTTAAGCCATTCAGTTTATGGTACTTGTTACGGCAGCCCAAACTGACTAAGACATGTATGGAATGTTCACGTGGAATTTTGCTAATATGCAGAAGATCTTAAAAATGTACATAGATTTTTACCCAGTAATTTGTATCTGAGAATTTATCCTACCAATAATTAGTGGTCAAAATCATATAGCTCTGATGACCGGGTCCACTAAACAATTCTGTTATATATCCATCTGATCTACTGAAGTTGTATAGCAATCTTTTCATTCATCTTCACAGACTTTTGGATTCATGGCCTAAACGATTTTCACACTCTTTGCTCTCCTCAAGCCTGTAGTCTCAATCACATTTCCTCATTCTCTTTTCCAACTTTATTATGAAAATCAAGTCAATCCAATATGCACTCTGCCAAGCTCTCTAAAATCTATTAAACTTCTGCCTCTATCTTTGGAAATTTGCTGTGCTCGTCCCATATTGACCCTTCTGGGACATTGAACTATTAACTCTTTATCTATTCTTGTTTTTATCTTTTTTTTCAAAACTCCTAGAAGCACGCATAGGGAAAAATCTTCTTGATGTTGGCCCTGGCAATGATTTCTTGGATGTGACACCAAAAGCACAGACAACAAAAGCAAAAACAGACAAATAGGAATGAAAAGCATCCTTGTGTCAGTTTTGCCAATATTAAAAAAAATAGTACGTGATATAACATATAATAAAGCTACTCAAATTTACAGCTTACCAAAATGAATACAAGAAGAAAAGAAGAATTATTTTTTAAACTATTAAAGAAGGTAAAATTATATTTAAAATTTTCCTACAATGAAAATTTCAGTTTCATTTGGCTTCACCAGCCCCTTCAATCAGTTAAGAAGTGATGTCAATCTTATACAAATTCTTTCAGAGAATAATAAAACTGAAAGACTTCCCAACTCATTTTGTGAAGCTAGCATAACTGAGAACTAAAATAATAAAACTCCTATAAGAAAACAGGCATAAATATTTGTGACCCTGGTTTAGGCAATGGTTTCTTAGACATGACATCAAAAGTCCAAGTAACCAAAGAAAACAAATAGAAAAATTAGATTCCATTGAAATTAAAAACTTTTGTGCTTCAAAGGACACCATCAAGAAACAACCCACAAAATGGGAAGAAATATTTTCAAAACGTATATCCAATAAGAAACTTGTATGTAGAATATATAAAGAATTCAAACAATAAAAAGGCAAATAACCCAATTAATAAGTGGGCAAATGATCTAATAGACATTTCTCCAAAGAAGATACAAATGGCAAACAAGCACATAAAAAGTTGCTCAGCATAATTAGCCGTCAGGGAAATGCAAATCAAAACCACAATAATACCCACTTAACACTCTTTAGAATGGCTATAATAAAAAAAGATGTACAATAACAATATTGATGAGGATATGGGGAAATTGGAATCCTCATACATCTCTGGTGGGAATGCTTAGGAAAAGAGTTTGGTAATTCCTCAAAAAAGTTATGATAGGATTATCATATGACCTTGAGATTCTACCTCTAGGTATATATCCAAGAGAATTGAAAACTTATGTCCACACAAAAACTTGTGCACAAATGTTCATATCAATGTTATTCATAATAGCCAAAAAGTGGAGACACTCAAACATCCATCAACTGAAGAATGAATAAACAAAATGTGGTATACCCATACAATGGGAAATCACTCAGCAACAAAAATGAACAAAATATTAGTACATATTACAACTTAAACGAACCTTGAAAACATTATACTAAGTGAAAGAAGCCAGTCACAAAAGCCCACACGCTGTATGATTCCATTTAAATGAAATTTCCAGAATAGGCAAGTCTACAGAGACATAAAGTAAATTAGTGGCTACCTGAAACTGGGTCTAGGGATGTGAGGATGGTGGAAGGGAAACCACTGCTAATGGTTACAGAGTTTCTTTTGGGGATGATGAAAATGTTCTAAACATACATAATAGTGATGGCTGCATAACTTTGTGAATATACTGAAAACCAAATTGTGCACTTATAAGCGTGAATTTTATGATATGTGATTTATATCTCAATAAAGCTTTTAAAAAATGAGAACTATTTGAATTGGCCTGTTAGAGGCCATTTACTTTGAAGAAAGATTTTAAAAAAAGTTTGGAGTGTAATTATAAACAAATTATTTGTATTTTTTTAATGCTGGTCCTAATATATACAAAAATAAGAATAATATTAATATTCCTTTGGGGATTTGTTATTTAAAGGCAGCTCATTATTCTTCAGAAAAAGCAATTCACAACATCGTCTTAAACAAATAGTGGAAAAAAGTCTTTTTTCATAATTAAAAAAATCATAGCTTAAGTTTATATCTTGCTAATTATTACTTGTGAAATTCTTTCACTCATCTCTCTGAAACCTAGACAACTAGTTAGAAACTAGACTTTGCTGAAGTGACACCTGTTCATTCCCAGTAATATTCGCTGCATTAAAAAAAGAAGAGACAGAGACAGAGAGAGGCATTTTTTAAGGTAGATAGCAAGCACAAATTTTTATATTTGGGATCTTCTCTCCTAGAGCATTCCCAATTCACTTCTCAAGCCTTTTTCTTTTACCGCCCTCAATTCATATACCTCTGAGATCTCATACCTGAAGAAAGCAAAATCTGTCAAGAAGAGGTATCTGCAGACTCAGATGCACAACCCTAATATGTGTTCTTCAATCCTGACTAGAACTTTCTCCCTATAGTAAACACCTCTCTAGTCTATGACAATCCTTTTCTAAGAATTCTCATCCCAGTCACGCAGCCATATGTATATAGTGTGACCCATCCTCCTGATCATAGGTGATTGTCGTGGATTAGACACATGATATGAGCTGAGCCAATTGCATTATCCATATCGGTTCCATGGAGAATTCCAATAAAGTGTGTTATATGATAATTCGTGATTATGGCATGGTTCTCTGAAAACATATAGTATAGGTTCTTAACCCAAGCTCAGAGATTGCATAATCAGGGCCAAAGAACACTGGAGAAAGAAAGAAAAGAAATCTGCAATGTTGGACTATTCCAGGGTCTTCTTTTTCCAAAATATCTGATATTCACAGAATCCCTTCACTCTTTCTGGAAGTTTCTGTTCTCCCTACAGTGATACCTAGAGATAACTACTGATACCTAGAGAAGACTTCTCATCTTAAAAAAAAAAAATTCTCTCCACATTTTTTTGTCACCTAATTTTACCTTTTATCTCACCTTTTCTTCACTCCTTCTACATGATTACCTCTGTTCATTAGCCGAAACAAAGAAATCTTTTTTCAGACATAATAAGTTTTTCTGAAGTATTTGATGAAGCCATTACTTCACTGGTTTCCTTAACACCAATCTCTCCTAGTTTTCAGTTGTTCTTTTTTTTTTTTTTAGTCTTGGCATGTTCCATATTATTTCACTTCACTTTAATTCAATTTAATTTATATTCTGGAGAACTAATATATTATGTGCTAAGCAACGTGCTAGGTGTCGAGAATATTATGATCAGTAAATAGGTCTTTCCCATCAAGAAATTCATTATCTAAATCGGAAAGATAATCTGTCTATAGGCAATTGGTTATGAGAGCACGTAAGAGGGATGCTTCACCGCAACTGATGGGGCCAGGAAAGATATTTCAGGCAGAGTTCTTAAAGACAAATAAGAGTAAACCATATGTGGCAAATCTGTCCACTATTATCCATATTTTTTCTTCCATGGCAATGGTGTTGTATCTGGAGTACTGTTGCCCAGCCAAAGGCTATAAATCTAAGCCCTTTGGAGAGCGATGCCATCATGTGATTAAGCTCCTGTCAAAGGATGATGAGTAGAAGTCATGCATGCTTCTTCCGGGAATTGTTCATGAAATTTGGAAGTATACTCTTCTACAACTTTCTATCTCCCATGGACTGAAATGGTAATGATGACAGCAACCCTGGAAGCTATGTATCAACAGCAGAGCCACCATCAGCCTTGGACTCTGAATAATTGTGCAGAGAAGAGCTCCATCCCTCCATCTATCTGTGTTGAAACACTCTTCCTGGACTATTGCACGAAAATGAAAAGATTTTATTGTGTTTGAGTCACTACATTATATTTTTGGATCTATTTGATCTAGTAGTTTAGTTTATTCCAACTAATACATCAGGCTATAGAATTAGGAAAGGCATTCCTGTCAAAGAGGATACCTAAGTTTTCCACTTAAGCAGAGAACATGAAGGAAAATATGGCAAGATATGAGGTTGAATTGAGAAGAAAGCCCAAAGCATGATGGACCTTATTGACTCTGAAAAGAGATAAACTCTACACATTAAGAAATGTGAAAGCATTGCAGGATTTTAGGAGGTAGAGTGATATGATTTAGATTTGACTGCAGTATATATAAAAGTTTGGAGGGTGTCAATGCAAGAGGAAGAAGGCAGTTAAAGAGCCACTACAGAAATTGAGGAGAAAATTGATGATAGCCTAAAGCGTTTGAGAATAAAGGTTCTGTTGTTGAAATCTTGAGCTACAATCCTGGCTGTACCATGTACTAGATGAATGACATTCTATAAAATGAAGATAATTCAGAACCTATTTTACAAGATTAATATGTGGACTACATATGGTAGTCTACGTAAAGTGATTAGACACAACTCTAGACAAATAGTAAGCACTACTGATGCACTGATATGATACTACTACTATTTTTAAGGCAGCAAAGATGGATAGGAGGACATTTTAAAGAAAAATTTACCTGGTAGCATTCACAGGACTTGGAAACCAACTGGCTTAGTAAGTGAGAGGGAAGAAATCAACAATTCTTCGCAGAATTCTAACTTAAGGATTGAAATAGATGTGGTGTGATTCTAAAACATAAGGGAAACTCAAGGAGGGAAATGGTTATCAACATTCCATTGTTGATACAAGGAGTTACAGTTATCAGCTATCGGTTAGATAAAAGGAAGTGAGAATTTGTTCCATGACTGCACAACACATCTCAGAATGGACTCTGCATTATGGAAGGGGGAGGGGACGTGCCCCATATTTTGGTGACTGATTTGCAGTCTCTGCTATAGTCTTCCTCATTGGCCAAGAAAATATCCAGGCACCTGCTTATTTTTTACCCATAGAACCAATTCGTCCATCCCCAGGAGAGAGAACTCAAAATCACATCAGGTCACTATATGACCTAATCTTCAGGTGATGTGAAGTCTTCTCCGTCAGGTCTGGTTACGGCTCACAGGCTGCAGTCTGTCAACTAAAATACTGGTTATCTTCCCACTCTTTGCGTGTACACCCACTACGCAAAGATGGAGAAAAAAATAATATCCATTCACAAATTTGGAATAATGAGCAATATTATGTTTTATAGCAATGATGTAATCCTCCAGCGTAGGCACTTTGAAGGCCAAGCACCTGGAAGTGAGGAAGTTCGTTGTTTCTGTAGTCTGGGTAAATCTTCCTTGTTCATAGTCATTCATGCTGTTGGTTCCACTATCTGGAAAGTTCTTTGTCCATTATTCTCCTTAGGCATTTATGAAGTGGGTTTTGTGAAGTATGATTTTTTTTCTCCTTATTTGTGGAATGTTTTCTGCCTGGAAAGTGAGTGTGCTATGGGTTATTTTACAACCATGCGCTATTTTGGACCAAGCCCACGGTTTTTCCCTCAACAAAAACTTAGTAGATTCTTGATTATTTGTTCTGTGTGTGAGTCACCATACTTAAAATTCTTTACTATACACAACTATCTGCCTTATTTCTTTGTTAACTGATCCATATGCCCTTCCTCACAACACACTTTAATGGGTGTTTATCTTGAGGTCATCTGAAATGAGAGATTTCCGTGATACGATGGTCAGTTTTATGTGTCAGTTTGCCCAATTATTCAATCAAACATTAATCTAGGTGTGGCTATGAAGAAATTGTGAAGATGTGATTCACATCTATAGTAAATTTGCTTTACGTGAATAAGATTATCCTAGATAATCTGGGTGGGCCTGATTAGAAGGAATTATTCTTAGATGTTCTTTGCTGTAGATCTAATATCCTCTATTTAAGTGACTCGATGGCGCTAAGCTTTCTTACAGTTTGAGGTCTACAAGTAGTGGACTGCTTAGGCTATGTATTCCTGCATAACAAAATACCCAAAACTGTAATGCCTTAAAAGAACGATTTTATTTTGCTCAGGATTTTATAGGTCAGAAATTCCTGAAGTGCTGAGCTGGTGGTTCTGTCTCTGATACACATAACGTCAGCAGAGGTGTCTGGGGCTAGGGAATCCGCTTTCAAGGTGATTTCTTCACTTACGTAGCTGGCACCTTGGTGCTCCATCTTCTCACTGTCTTCCCATGTGAGATCTTAGCCTCCAGGTCTCTGTATGTGGATTGGGCTTCTGATGACTTGGTGGTCTCAGGGTAATTGCCTTTTTTACAACGCAGTTGTTAACAGCAGGCAAAGAAAACTGCCAAGTCATTTAAGACCTGAGTCAGGAAGAGGCAGGGTCACCTCTGCTTTATTTTGTTGGTCAAAGAAGTCTCAACGCCCATCTAGATTCAAGAAGGTGGAGAAATAATCTCCACATCGTAATAAGGAGTGGCAAAGTCACACTGCAGAAGAGCATATGAGATGGGAGATACTGTTGGTGACATCTTCGTAAAGTATAATCTTCTACATCTGCTTTTCCACACTTATAAGTTCCCAGACTTTGGACTTACTTTATTTTCCTTCATTTCTACTTTTTTTTTTTTTTATTTTTTGGTGAGGAAGATCAGCACTGAGCTAACATCCATGCCAATCCTCCTCTTTTTGCTGAGGAAGACTGGCCCTGGGCTAACATCTGTGCCCATCTTGCTCCACTTTATATGGGACGCCGCTGCAGCATGGCCTGACAGGCGGTGCCTCAGTGAGCGCCTGGGATCCAAACCCTGGGGCCGCCAGCAGCAGAGCGTGCACACTTAACCACTACGCCACAGGGCCGGCCCCCTCATTTCTACTTTTAAACTAATTATCTTTTATAACATGCTATTTACAGTTATACCAACCAATTCAGGTTAATAACAAAATGGCTTTCCCATTTCTTCCCCATGAGCCACTGACTCTGAGTTGTCATTTATAAGTCAGCAAGAAAAGGATAAGATATTCACTAAATGGTAATGGAATCATTGGCTCTTCATATAAAATTGACAAAATTAGGTATAATTATTCATATTACACACATAAAGTTCACAGAATATTAAATTTATTAAAAGAAAATGTACAAAAGTAGCTCTATCACCTGCAGGAGGGGAAGAGTTTTAAAAAAGCACAAATTATAAAAATAATGGATTAGACTCTATTAAAACTAGCAAAAGAGAAAATATATGTGAAACATAAAAATAGATTAAAAAAACCTGTGACAAACTGGAAGAATATATTTGCAACAGACAAAGGAATTGTATCCAGAATTTCTTAAAATTATTATATATGAATGAAAAAGAGACTAATAACTCAAAAAATAATTTGGAAAAACATAGAACTAGGAAAATTCAGGAAATAAATCAAAATATTCCATCTTTCTCATAGTAAGGGGAATGGAAAAAATTTCTAAAAATTACCATTTCACATGTCTGAATGGAAAAAAAATGTCTGACAGTACGAGTGTTGGAAAGAATCTGAGATAAATGAAAAATTATGAAATCTGATGGAGGTGTAAACATAACCATAGTGGATAATAATTTAATAATCTTTTCTGAAAATAGAACTATATATTCACTAGATCTAGAAATTACTATTAGATACATGTAAAAATAATTTCTTGTAAATATTTACAAAGATATGCTTGTTTTGCCAAAACAAAAAACAAAAAAGGAATGTAGCTCAAAAATAAAATGTTGAGTAAAAAACAAGTATTAAAACATAAAAAATGATACCAAAAGCATAATTAAAAGATATATATCTGTAGATGTGGTAGAATGGCTGGGTTTATATTCTGGTTCCAGAACTTGTGATCTGTGTGACCTTGTGCAATTTATTTAAACTCTCTGTGCCTTAGTTTCTTCATCGATAAAATCAGTTGTGTTGATGATTAAGTGAGTTAATATGTGAAAAGCACTCAGGAGCGCTAGAAGAGTCCCTGCTTCGTAGTGAATGCTCGACAAATATAAAGAGTCAATACTTTTTAATCTTCCTCCTTCTGCTCCTCCCCCTCCTCCTTCTTCTACTTATTAAATATGGACTAAAGAATATATAACAATTTATGATAGTGCTTGTCTCCAGAGCTAGCGGTAAGTGAGACCAGGACTAATGTCTCAATGGACTTCAACTTAATCAGTAATATTTCATTTCATTTATTTAAAGATATAAAACAAATATTTGTTAATATTTACTTATTCCATGTAGTGGGCACAAGGATATTTATATATTATTCTGCGAACTTGTTTCCAAAAAAAAAATTTCAAAATATGATGAGGCATCTGAAAATTTTAAATATTTGTTTCATCATCAACTCTATTCTACAATAGTGGATATTTTATAAAAGAAACTTAAGCAAATAACTCATTAGAGAGCTTAGAAACAGAGTGTTCATATTTCCAAGTGCACAGGGCTGTGAGGCTACAAATACAGTATTATCTATGGCATTCTATATGTTCTGTTGAAGCAAGTATGGGAGTATCTAGCCAAGCTTGAAAATGGAAAGGGCCTGAAGTTAGCAGTTTTAGGAAAAACACAGTGTAACATTTGTTCCCTATTATCCTTTAAAGAATTAAAATAGCACAGAGAGAGGAACCTGCTCACGTCAGCAGGAAAGGCAGAGCCAAGCCAGCTGTGCCTGCCAGTCCCGTCAGAAACATTTATTCATTCTACTTGGTGAGCTTTCTCTAGGGTGAGGTGCCCTTCCACTCCAGAATTTAAGACACAACCCTGATTTTGATGATCTAGTCCTATTCTCTCTGTAAATACAATTTTATTTGTCAGACTTAGATTTCTTGTTCCAAATTTTAGTTTCAAAACTATCAACAATGTGTCTGTTGTAAAAAAAATTTGCAATAAAGAAATGGTTTGTTAAGATTATGTAGTAAGCAGATTAATTTCTCAAGCCTTAAAGAATGAATTTTGATGTGATTATTCTTTTAAAAAGATAAATCATATAGCTTAGTAGTTGAAAAAATATAGCCCCCACTCTCTCCTTCTATGTTATCTTACTTTATATATTAGAGTGACCCTGAGGCATTCTAAGTACTTTCACTGTTGCCAGAATGGAAAATGAGAATGTGGTGTAAATGTTACCAGTGTTAATCTAAGGGGAGGTAGTGGTGGTTGAGTTTGTTTTTGTTAGGCATTTCTTACAACCTTTATTATCAAACATTTGATCAACTATAATTATAGAGTGCATTTACTCCCTCAACCAGAAAGAAGAACTCTAACTTGCTAAATAGAATAAAAAATTAATACTCTTAAACTGAATCTAAATGAGGTAAACAAGAGTATGTGTGTTCTGGAAAGGTAAGGTAAAAGAAAACAAATATGGCTAAAGTGGGCTTCCAAACCAACCAAGCCAGTGCTTAGAAAGAAACTAGGGGTAGAGACTACATCATGTTTTATGAGTTAAAGCTTTCAAGAAAAAAAGGCAAATGATTTTTTAAAAAATAAAACTAAAAGTAGCAATTGTAGCCATGGAAATTACACAAAATAAGTAGGGCTTTCACAACAATATTAAGCAAAGAGAAATACTAAAGAGAAAATAAATGAGAAACATAAAAATAATAGTGGCTCTAAAATGTTTAAGAGCTCCTAACTGTTTAATTCTCTTTTATAATTGTCTTTAAAAGACATAAGAAGAGATTTTGGCAAAAGATAACCATGTTAAAATAATAAATATATATGAAAAATAGGAAGATGCTTTAAAGGAAAGTACACATAAATCTTGAAGTTTATCCAAGTAAAAGCTTCACAGTGAAAGGGTCAATGCACTTTTAAAAAGTTGAATGTCTCATAAATAGTTCAGACGTATGATTTATGAATTGAAGTAGGTAAGAAGAATTATACTAGTAGGAAAAAATGAAAGCTTGAAGAAGATAGTGAAATAAATATATTGTAATGGGAAAACTTACAAATTCTGGAGACCAATAGAAATACGATAATTTACGACCAAAATGCTAAAAAAAAAACTTTCAAAAATCCAAACTTATTAAACATTGCGTAATTAATAGAGTAAAATCACACAATATTTGGATTTTTTAAATTTTTTGGATACAAGAAGCCATGAGATTTTGGTTTAAGTCTAATGAGTTTGTAACATAGGCTATAAACGTAGTCAAAGGCTGCAAGTTCAAAAATAAAGTGAGTAATGAGAGAAGAGTCTAGATATGTTTTAAGGCCCCAAATTGCTTAGAACCGATTAATTTGCATGAGACTAGAAAGTCTTACTTGGCAAAGTGATAAATAAGAGTTGGTTCACAATTCTTGAATAACTATTTGGTAATTCAAAATTAAGGGGGTGAAGCTCTTCTGTCCTAGATAATGAGGAAGAACAGCAGATATACAGCTGGAGTTACTTTATGATGACATTATTTCTTTTCTTTCTCATTTAAGATGAATCATATTCTGGTTTGAGAGATTGAGAGCTACTGGCTTCAGCAGGAGACTTCAGAGGAAATGAAATACCTGAGAGGAGACAACTGTAATAAGCGCTAGGTAGAGATGAGGTTAGGAGCACAGGTACAAAATAAAAGTGCTATTTGATATTGAGAGTGGGAAATGAAGGAAGAATGAATAAAAAGACACAGTACTGTCTCTAGTGGAAATTAATATGGAAATCAGTGTGAGTCATTTGATGAGACTTCTACTCTGTACTCAATTCATTTCAGCCCAAATAACTTTTATGGTGGATTTGATCCTGTGCTAGGCACTGGATTTGCCTTAGAGTTTGAAGTCTAAATTCGAATAAAATGATCATAGGAGCTAGAGCAGGTTAAAAAGAATGAAGTGGGCCAGATGTTAAATAATATAGAAAAGAGGATTATAACAAACTTAGAGTAGAAATGCCTTCTTAAGGGAATATTTGCTACTCAGAAGGAGCCATTGTTACCAAGAGGCAATGTTGGCCCAGAGGTGCTAATATTTCTACTCCTCTCTTCTCCTCTCCTTTCTGCTCCTTTGCTCTCCTTTCCTCTTCCCTTCCTTTTCATTGCCTTCCCTCTTCCCTAACCCTCTCCTACTTTTTCCTCATTTTTTCTTCTCTTCTTTTTTTGTTTCCATTTTTTCAGTGGAAGTCAGAAAGCTAGATTTTATGCAGTCTCCCAATTTTCAATGCTGCTAATTAATTACAAGTAAAGAAACCCTGGAAGGCCGTAGAAAACATGTCTGTCGGGGTAGATATGGTCCACGGACTGTCATTTTTAAACCCTGGTCTAAAGAGTTTAGTTGCCACAGTTTAAATTATGTAGTTAGTTCTGAATGGAGGACAATCCAAAACACTGCTGGTGATTTTCTTATTCCATTAAGACAAATCTTAATTAAATGGAGTGAAGATAATTCATGGGAGTGAATTTCTCTCTTCATTCTCTGATGACAGATTTAGAGAATGGTGCTTATGGTGGGTGCACCTGTTAATAATGTTTTACTCTCCTGACTATTAACAAAAGAGCATGGTCTTTTGTTATTCTCTTTGTTTAAATTACTGTGTGGCTCTAAATTGGGAATTGTCACAGACATATGATTAAAAGAATGAAGAAGTTATTCAGAATATCTTCAAAGATTTCCTGACAGTAAGATCAATTTTGCCAAAATTGCCTTTTGCAAAGGACATTGTGGAAACCCCACTGCTAGAAGCATCTGGAGTTAGACTGCACAAAATCAAAGACATTAAATTGTAAATAAAAATCTGGCTTGTCCCCCAGGGTATGGCCTAGATAAAGCAATAGTTAGTTTTCATCTTTAATTTAGGTATTTCCAAGACAGGGTGATATTAATTATTAAAATCTTCATTTTAATTCAATCTATTTTAAACTGTACATTTAACCAAGCTGGTTACTCTAAAGTGTGGACATATAATTTTATCCATTGTTGTGAACGCCCTTTGAAATCTTTACCCTTTTGATTCATCTCATATTATGAAAAATAATTAATCATATTCTCAGTCGTTATATATCTGCTTCATGTCTAGAAGTACAAAGAGTTTTATAATTTAACTTGATGTTTGCTCTTCACAAGGCTAGTTTTCATCATCTTTCTTTGGGTCCCTCAGTCCAGTACAGAACGTAAAGCATCTAGGGACTTAATAAATCTTTATCAAATTGAATTAATTAAAACTTAGCTTGTGAAGCAGTCAGATGCCACTAGAAGCCATGTGAGTCTAAGGTTAGATCAGAGATGAAATAGAAATAAAGATACTTATCTTTATGTTTAAATAAATGAAGTTTATAGAAATTAAACAATGATAAGCATATTTAATTTCTATTTACAAGTTGAAAATTCATACCTCCTATTTTTAACTGCTGTATTATACTATTTATAATAAGAAAATAAAAATGTATGTTTAATTTCATAGCTTTTGGGAAACGGACACATCTCTGGTGATAAAGTACTACGTTTTTTGTTGTTTTCTTTGAATGGATCTTCCATTGTAAGCTCCACTTCTTAAAGAGGCATAAGGATATAGTAAAAAAACATTTAAAAAAAATAGCTGAAAAATGTGGGTTCTGATCCTTGTTTTATCATGCTCTCTTGATGTGGCCTGGCCATGTCAGTCTCCTTTCTGAGAATTAATTTCCTAGCTGCCTAGAAAAATAATATTTACCATTTCTCAAATGGTTGGGATGTGGATCAAATTAAGAATTCATACAAAAGCAGTTTTACTATGCAAATATAAGGTGGTAGCTTTCCTCCAGAGCCTTATCATAAATATAATTGTGTACTTTTTAAGAATATCCAATAACTTGAACGATCTTTGAGTTCAGACGTGTAGCAGTCACAATAGACTAGGTTGTGCTATTATACGTACACTCTCCAAATTCCTGTGGCTTGAACAAAAAGAGGCTTTGTTTTTTGCTCATATCAATGCAAGTCATTGGGATTATATTCTGCATCATACTCCGTCTAGGCCCGAGGCTGATGGATCAGCACTATCTGGAACACTGCCAGTATTCCTGATGTACTAGAACTCTGCCTCCATGGCAAGACTGGACAGATTGGCAATTTAATGCTCAAGGTTCACAGGGCCTGAATTAGTTTTCAAGGGCTGCCATCACAAAGTGCCACAGACCGTATGGCTTAAACAACAGAAATCTATTTTCTCACAGTTCTTCCGGCTGGAATCCCGAGATCAAGGTGTCAGCAGGGTTGGCTTCTTCTGAAGCCTCTCTCCTCAGCTTGTAGATGCCTGTCTTCTCCCTGTGTCTTCAAGTGGTCTTCCCTCTGTGTGTGTCAGTGTCCTAATTTCCAATTCTTTCAAGGATGCCAGTCATATTGGATTAGGGTCTGCCCTAATGACCTCATTTTAACTTAATTACCCAGTTAAGACCCTGTCTCCAAATACAGTCCCATTCTGAGGTATTGAACGTTAGAACTTCAATGCATGGACTTTGAGGGCACGTAATTCAGCCCACAACAGGGTCTCATCAAATGATAGGGGCCAGAAAGGAGGTGAACAGCATCAATGACTCAACAACTATCTTTTCACTGCTGTATTAAAGTGTCTGCCACATAGTTGGTACGTAATATAAAATAAGTTAATAAAGTATTAATATACCAGGCATCTTTCTTTCTGAAAATATATAATTTCACATATAATATATAAGTATAATTTTATATGTAATATACTTTGTCATCTACTTTAATCAAATTATATTACATAAAGCTTTAAACAAAGACATGCAATAATTTTTCCCCTTTTGTACTATAAAAGTGCTAAAATTTATCCTGTTTTTTTTCTCCAGTTGCATGTTTCTCTCTTTCTTATTAACTGAATTTCTACCCACCTCTTCTCAAGTTCAATAGAACTTAAGCTCTCCATGTGTATGATTTCAGTAATTCAGCATTGATAACAAGTAATCTACTTATTTCAGAGAGAGCCCAGAACACAGAAACCATCAGTGAATCAATCTTACAGGGCTCACATGTTATCTGACTCATTAGAATGTGTGCTCACTCAACTTAGCGATGAAATGAAACTTCCTGAGTGAGGTTAGTTCCAGAGACAGTAGCAGGGAGTTGTTCTGTATACTCACTATTCTATCTCAAATGTTAATATAATGTTGCATAAGACAGAGGATGTTAAAACACATTTTCTCATCTACGTGGAGAACTTTGTTGATAATTTGTACCATTCCTTAAAGAAATTAGAAACTTCAGGAAATTTCTTCAAATATATCTGTTGGAGGAGGTCATTGAGAGGATATGACTTCCAGTTAATCGGTTAGCTGGACCCTGAAGCCTCACCCTCTCCCTTGTCCTTGGAATCTATGTTCTGCCCACCATTCCCCCACTAGGAGCTGTTTCAAAGATGTAGCCCTGAGAGGGTAAGATGTTGTTGAGAACATCCGGATAGTATATGGGACTGAACCTGGTTAAGACCTCTATATACACTTTTAAGATTCTGGTGGGCGGGTGCAGAGATCTACTTGTCTTGTGGCCCCCAAGACAAATTTCATATGTAAGTTCCATTGCTTATTAAAACTGCCACCTACCAATCTGAAGTGATCTGCGTCTTTCTTCAGTCTTTCCTTGCCCATCATGTACAGGAGCCAGTTTCAGATTTCACCTGGGAAGCTCCCGAGTGTATGAACCAACAATATCAATGCAAAAGGCTCATTACCTGTCTGCAGCTCATTTACAATGATTTCATTTTGGCTCCAACCATCAGAGGATGGAAATGGATATTGATCGGTTATTTTAGTAGTGGAATAAAAACTTGAATTTAATGGTTGTGTAATAACATTACAATGGCAAAGGCTGCAAACAAGACATTCATTATTTCACATGTAAGACAAATAGCCTTGGCTTCTTTATATTACTAATTTTTATATAATTTAATTATTATACTCTCTTCAATATGAATGAGAATGAATGAAACTCTATTAGGTTGTTTTATTTGAAATATTAGTCCTTTAATTTTATTATTTATTGTTGTGTATTTTCAAAGTTACAAACAAAGGTATACCAAGAAAGGAAAGTTTCTTTATTTCTATAAAACAATGTATTTTCTATCTCAAAATGGCACTCTGCATGCTGGCAGAAAAAGTAATCCAGTAAATGTCAAATTTTATAAGTCAGTTTTGAGTTTTGTCAATGATTTCAGATTTAAACGAAGTCAAATCTGGAATCCCCAGAAGGCATGGGAAAGTTTCACCTGCTCTGTTTTCAGGGGGCTTGCAGCTCTCATCAGGCCTTCTTTCCCTCGTTATGCCTCGCATAGACTTCTTCCTCTTATTCAGAGGATAGATGTCAGAGTTAGGATTGGCATGAGACGAGCTACCTCCCTGGAGTTCCAGCAGTGTATACCGCAGACAGGACTTGTCTACACGGCTTGATATTTCCTTGACCTGAACCTACAAAGCTAGGCAAATGTTCTCCATTCTCTCAGAAGCATCCATTAACTTAAAAGGATTTCAGATTAGGCCTTGATTTGAGGTAGGAGTCAGGGTGTATATGGCCCTCAACTACATTCGCTTTTCATGTAACTGACTTTACAACACTTTTCTCCTTCTCCTCAAAGAATCTTATTTAGTCTGGAGTGAGGTTGGGTAGACAATCTAGTAAAACCAGTACATCCCTCGTTTTTCTGTCTCAATGTAAGTTGAGGCTTTTGAATATAAATGTAAAAATGTGGTGTCATTGTTTTCCAGTTATGCTGTATTGTCCCTTCCTTGGGACAGTGGCTATCTCTGAATGAATGGAAGGTAGGAGAAGCGCCTCTGGCAACAAAGAGACTCTCAGGATTGAAAAGCAAAAGCAATATCGTGATACTGCTCCTCTACTCCTTCACAGGCTAGGGATTGAGGAGGGGGTATTTCTTTTCTACTTGGCAGCAAGAATTTTGTGATAGAAGGATGATGGGCTTCAGAATCAGAGTTTGCATCTGAGTTTGCCACTTCTAAAATTCTTTGTCACATTTTTCTATATTTGAACCTACTGAAAGATTACAAAAATATTTACCTTTAAGTTTATACATAAATTAGTAACACAGTGGTTAACATATAATCTTTGAGTAATATATAGTTGCTGTTATTATCATGATCATCAGAACTATTTGCTATAGAAAGTAGCTTTTAATATTTTTTCTACTTAAGTCAACTTTGTCTTCTATATCTACAACTTTGAAATGCTATTTCCAATGTCCTCATTTTACTGTTGTGAAGTCTATGTTTTTTTATTATCATGAAGCAGACAGAGTTAAGTAGATTTTCTTGAACTCAATTTCTTTTACATTAATTTTCTTCTCTTATTCTCATTTCATTTTCTGAAAGCTATGCTCTTATGGTTTAGATAGTTAAGTAGATTTCAAAAGCCCAATTTTCTTTTTATCAACATAGTACACTTGAATTCTATAGTAATGTTCTTTCGTCACTATTTTGTTTTAATTCTTTCCTTTTCTGTTTGATGTAAAATACTTTACACAGATGCTTTTGTATGGAATTTGAAAATAGTTTTTCCTCTGGTTGAAATGGTATGAAGCAGTGGGTAAAGGCTACGCTGAAATAAGATGATGTAGGATCCAGTCTCTGCTCTGTCTCAATACATTGTGTAACTTTGAGCAAATCACTTCACATCTCTGGCTTCAATTACCTTATCTGTTAAACAATCAAGTTAAAGTAGATTATCTCCAAGACTTCCCTTGCAGAATCCAATTGTGTTCCATAAGGCAAACACTATGAACCACCTCTGTTTTAGGCAGTGTACTAGGCTTTATACATTTCATACATGATACCTCCTTTAATACTTACTCTGAGATATATGTGTTATTGTCTGCATTTTACAGATTAGTTTAAAGATCAGAGAAGTTAAGTGACTTGCACACAGTCATGCAACTAGTAAGCAACAGGGTTTTTGACTTGAAACAAGATGTTTCTTACTCCAAATGTTTTCGTTTTTATCTACTATTGCCATAGTGCTCCTAAAGGGAGAGAAATAAATGTCAAAAGACCAAGTAAAGTGCCTGATTCAGTCATAAAAATTGGGAAACTAATATTTTATGAAAATAATTTTACTTAGTGCTAGCTAAATGATAGATTTTTTCAAATCTTTTTCATGGGCCATAAATTCATATCAGTGGTACAATTATAATTTTGACAGAATTAAAAAATTATGTTCTATAATAATCTGTCCTAGAAAACCCAATTTTATTTACTACTAACAAACTACACTTAAGAAAGCTGAATGAAACTAAGAATGACTATAAAACTCTTTGTTCATACTATGCTATGTGTTTGGAGTGAAGTTGGAAACTGGTGCAGGGAACGTTAAAGAAGCAGAGGACTTTAAAAGATGTGCAATTCCACAAATCTTACAAAATCCGGAAAGCGATCTTCACTCAAAATGCTCTGGTTCAGGTAGACTGGATGCCTGCATATGAATTGTCCTTTTTATATGTTATGCGAATATCTTATTTCAAGAAGAAACAAACTTAGTTTGAGTTAATATAAACTTCCATTCTTTAGGAAGATGAATAGAATTCCTTCTTGGTAAATCTTCTTGATACGCAGAGAAGTGGAAGAAGTGACACATGGGACAACAAAAACAACAACCACATGTACACACACACATACACACACACACACAGTGAGCAAGGCACTAATAAATGATAAGCTTATCCAAAATGCTTGTAAATAGAATAGGCTGACGTCTGTGTGTTATTCATTAGAAAATAAGCAAAACATCTACATTGAAGATAGACTTATCTACTTGTTATGCATAGACTTGGTTTTGTATCTAAACTCCACTACTTATCAACTGGGTACCTTTGGAAAAGTTATTTAATCTCTGTTAATAATAATACTTGCCTCATAGGCAGGTATTTATAGGTAAAGTGAGGATAAAATAAAATAAATCCTGTGTAGCTCTTGATATAGTGCCTTGCACATAATTAGTTTTGATAACTTCCAGTTGTGGAAGCTATTGTTGTTGTAAGCAAAAAAACAAAAAAAGAAGACAGAAGGGGCAATACTACTTTTTTAGAGCAAACGGAGTAACAAATGATAGAAAAATTGGAAAACTACATAACATCTATTTAGTCTCTGTCCTCCCATAAAAAAGAATGATTGCGAAACTGGAAGGAACAAAGGAAACGGTCAAGAAGACTTTGAAGCCAGTCATAAACCAGGAGCTAATAAGAGAGTCAGTGATCTCTTCGAGAGTCATCTTCTCCCTTTGCCACACTTGGAGTCTCATCATCTTTCATTTGAATTATTGATTGGTGCAATAGCCACTTAGCCTCTAGTCTCTCACGGGTTCCAATATTCCATTCATGCTGCCAACATTCACCAAAAACGAAATTCCACAGATCATATCATATCAGTCTCTATTTAAAGTCTTTAATGCCCTTTATTCCTACAGGATAGATATGGAATGGTACTCACGGCACTTACCAAATCTCACTCTATTTAAATCTCCAGCTTCATTTCCCTCCACCCCATTTCTATTAGTCATTCATTGTACTTATGTCTAATTGGGCACTGTTCCTCTAACAGCATGATCCTTTTTTTGTTTATTTATGCCTTAGCATATATTACTATCTTGACCCAGAGTACTTTTCCCACTCCCATTTTTTCCTGATGAAAAATTCATTTTTCCTTCAAAATTCAGTTTAATATTACCTTTTTGAAGCCTTTCTCAAATCTCCAAAGTTTAATTTAACCTTACTCTTCTCCTAGGTTCTTCTGTATATAATTCTGCTATGAAACTTATTTTATTGTATTTGTTCAAAAGTCTATCTCCTTCACAATATTTTGAATTCCTCAAGGAGGGGGACCATGTCTTGTATTGATTCTTGAAATATCAATGTCTAGTGCGGTGTCTGGTCCACTTTATTAATGCCTGTTGACTGAATGAATAAATTAATAAATGAGTGTGTTAAAACAGAGCATTTGTAGACATATTTAAAGCAATACAAAAAGTTCACATTTTAGGAATCAGTGGGGTTCGCTAAAACAAGTTTATAAAACTGAACTTGTTTCTTTTATATTTATAGTGGGTTTGTAACAGAGACTCACAGTTATCTTTCCAAATCCATTTTCTTTATTCCATAGTAATAGAATACCTAATTTTTAACTGGGCACATGGGCATACAGAATTAAAAAATGCACTTTCTAGCTTTCTTTGCAGTGAGATATGGCGACATGGCCAGCTTTTAGACAATGAGATATGTGGAAGTGTCATGTAGCAGATGCCAGAAGTCTTTCTTAAAACAAATTTGCATTGTACATTCTTCTTTGCCCTTTTTCTTTTCTCTGCCTGGAATGTAGGTGTAATAATCGGAGTTTGGAGCAGCCATCATGAACAGTGAGTTGATCTGGAGATTGGAGGCCATGCATGATGAAGAAACAAGTTGGAAAAAACCTGGGATCTTGAGAACTGTATAGAGCAACCATAGAGAACAGAGCAACCATACTAGCTTTGGACTGCCTCTCTCAAACTTTTATGTGACCAACAGATAAATTTCTATTATATTTTAAGCACTTTTATTGTGATTCTTTAGTACATATACTATGAATTAACTGATAAAATTCAGGGCATAACCAAATATTCAGAGCTGAGTATACATTTTGAAATATGTGTATTGCAGAAATATTAAGAGACTTGCTTAGTGCCACAGGGCTGGTAAGTGGTGAGATACAAAAGAGCATTTGGACCCCTTGCCCTCTAGTTTTGTGACAACATGAACTTATATAACTTCCCTAGGCCTTTGTGTCCTTATTTGTGGGGGATAAAAAGGCCATCTCAGAAGGTGGTCATAAATGAGATGATGAATTTTGAAGGTTTAAATGCTCAATAAATGTTCCATTGCTTTCCCCACCAGAACTGTCTCTGCTAGATCTGTGAGAGTAGAGAAATATTATTGACACAGTTTATCAGAATTCCAGTAAGGCATTTGGTAAATTCTCTTGGATATGACATGCTTGTAGATAAGACAGAGAAATGTGTGTTAAGTGATGGAGCAGTTCAATACACACATAGCTACCCTTAAATGTGTTGTTTAACAAATGATTGTCACTTTGAAGGGAGGTATCTTGTGCCATGTCATAAGATTCTCTATTTAGCCTTATAAATTTTCATCAGTGACTTGAATGAAGAGAAGTTTATCAAATCTGTAAGTGATGGAGTGTTGGCAAGGGAAGCAAATGTTTTAGGTGACAGAATCAAGGTTCAATACTTTTACCCAATAGCCTTCACTAGTAGAGCCAAATTACCCAGAATCTTAAGATAAAAAATAGAAATTCTGAATTTAAAATAAAAACATCAGTTGCAGAAGTACAGGATTGGGACACCTGGCTTAACAGAAGCTCAAATTGAGTTTATTTTAGGCTTAATGGGAGCCAGTAGTAAATAGATAATGTTGTTATTTTTGTTGATGAACGTCTATATTAGGGCTTCTCCAAGTGTGGCTTATAGATAATTAAGGTCAGAATTCTTTGGAATGTTTCTTAAACATTCATATTCAATTCAGACCTATGAATTTCTGAGGAAATGCATTTAAAATAAGTGTCCCAAACATTTCTTGGGAGAGCGGGGCTTGAAATCTTGAAAATCATTGGTTTAGATGAGTAGAGTCCCACTTTTAGAATATTCTCTTCCATTCTGGAAACTGCATATTAAGAGAGACACAGTTAACCCTGGGTTCATCCAGAATCAGAACTCCATTTGTCAAAGTATTAAGAGGTCATGGCGCATAAGGAAACAAATGAGAAATTGGGAATATTTATACTGTGGAAGACTAGACCAGCAACGATCGTAATGGTCTTCAAATATTGGAAGTGTTTTCATTTAGAAGCAGAAGGTAGAACTAATATTATGGAGTCAATGCTACAATATTATCTGAGGAAGAGCTTGAATTCAATCAGATCAAATATATACAAATTTAAGACTACCATTTCCCTGAAATTATTCAGGGAGAGACTAGAAGAACATCTTTCAAGAGGACTTCTCGTTTTGGCAAGATTTTATTTGAAGATATCTAGAGCTTCTCCTTTTTTGAATGACCTTGGTGGCTTCTTTTAGCTTTTTGTTTCTTCCAATTGCTCATTGATAGAAAACCCAGGATTTCTATGCTAGTGCTTAAAACAACAATGACAATATTTTGCTTCTAATTACCAGGTAATTTAGAATTGTTTGACCTAAAGAAACAAAACTGTGACCTTTTCAATTTACCTAGAAGATTTAGGTAATCACTAAATCCAAAGCATACATCCAATAAGAAACTTTATATATTGTTAATTTTTTAATTAACAAAAACACTAAATAGATATTTTAATTTGTCAATGAAAAGGATATGAAATATGCCATATTTTCATGTGGAGTAGTTTTATATTGTTAAAACTATGTACTGTCCAGTGCACATATCATTTGTATAGCCTTAAAACCTTCCTAAAATCTCAGTAAGAATACATGTATCTAGATTTTGGAGGAAATGTGGTACTAGTGTTGACCTTAACATCTGTTCATAGAAAGACCCACTGCGAATGGATTTGGTCAGCATTTGCCAAGGAATTCTACATTGTGGGCCTTAGTGCTGAAAAGCGATATGCTGTATCCACTTCCACAAGGGGTGAAATCATTGATTTGTGTAAGCTTTTTCCTCTTGGTAACTTCAGAACTGACTGAGCTAGCAAGAAATATAGAATCTATCTTACTATATCTTCATATGATTGTGTTTATTGTCCTTGGAAGAAGATTAAAAATTAAGTGGGCACTGAGGTAAAATTTTTATCAACATTGTTTCAAAAATCAATTTAATTCTTAAAATACATTTCAACAGAACTCCTAATCTAATAACTTTTTACACTCTTAATGATACATAGGAAATGATAGATCATAGATAATAAATCCCAAAGTTGTTTAATACTTCTTGCTGCCAATTTCATGTATTAAGCATTCAGTAGGTAACCATAAAAAATATATATTTTTAAACTGTCAATTAACTAACTGCTGCTCTGAACAGAGTGTGCATTGTTAAGAGTGTCCTAAATATACAGATGCTAAGTCCCTGCACTCATATTGCTTATAATATAGTTGAGAAGAGAAAACATTAAAGTAAAATAAATGGCACATGCCTCCAAAGAATAGATCTTTAAGCATAAATTAATGTGTTTAAAACAGGCTTTAAGAAGTAAGTAATAATGATAAGTAAGGATAAATTTTGAATCAGGGCTGGCAACTGTTTCTATTTTGAGGAAGTAGAGGGAAACATACTTCAGAAAGTTGAAATTAAATAAATAAAAGCAGAAAGTTTAGGGGGCGGCTCCATGGCGTAGCAGTTAAGTGTGTGTGCTCCGCTGCTGGCGGCCCGGGCTTGGATCCCGGGCACGCACGGAGGCACTGCTTGTCAGGCCATGCTGTGGCGGTGTCCCATATAAAGTGGAGGAAGATAGGTACAGATGTTAGCCCAGGGCCAGTCTTCCTCAGCAAAAAGAGAAAGATTGGCATGGATGTTAGCTCAGGGCTAATCTTCCTCACACACACACACACACAAATGAGAAAGTTTAGTAACCATCACATAGGGATTAGAGCACAAACTTGCAAAAATATTATGTTAGAGACAGAACAACTTCCTCACCTGGAAGATCTGCTGTAACATGATTAATGTCTTAACGTATCTGAAGAAAGATTATAACATTTAGGAGAAGTGCTGCTTGGCCATGGAGACGAGGAAAGGAAGGTCTCAGAAGCAAACTTTGCTGATGTATAATACAAGCTCTCTCCATGGGTGAAAGGGAATGGGATCCATAGAATGATCCAGTCTGGGGCAGTCATGTGTATGTCCTAGGTCTGGAGAGGGACATGTTGGATTGTCTTAGCTTATACTTTTTATCATTTTACTAACTATTTAAAATTTTTATTTTTATTAAAGTGTATATACACAAAGCCAGATGTCTATACAAGGTACTTTACAAAAGGCAAGTAGTCTGTTTTCCATCTTCCTTCCAGCCAGCTTTCAGCAAATCTTCCCTCTGCAGCCCCCTTCATCTCACTTTCTTAGCTGATTCCTTTGGCATTTACATCCGCATTAGTTTATGTTACTATTTCTTATTTACATCTTTATATGTTATCTGTTAACTTTCTATCAAGGATGATGTTGGTTAGCTCTCCTATACCTAACTTTGCCACATGCCTTTGCCTCACCCATTCTCCAGTGCAGTTATATTAGGATTTTTGTTTACATCATTACTCAGTCATTATTATGATATAGAAATATTAACAGCTGAGCAGTGTAACATAAGACAATCAACAACAGCAACACCACCACCAAACTCTTCTTTAGTGTTCACTCTGTGCAAGACAGTAATCTCATTATCTTTCTTCTACATTCTTATTCTTGGAGTTCAAAATTTATTTTTTCCTCTCTCTTCATTAATTACTCAGCTATTTTTATATATCTATCATAAATGGCCTCCCAAGTATGTCTCCTCTTGGTACATTAAAAAACAAATACATCAAATACAGTACAATTTCATCTTTTTCTTGAATATCACTCCTGGAGTCTTCCCTCCTTCAGTTCCAATCTGGCTGTTGTCTGGGTCCACTGGGCAACATTATACTGGCAGCTACAAGCACCATCATCCTGTTGATTTCCTTCAGTTCTCTTCTTGGCAGCATCCCTCTTATGCTGGAGGTCCCATATTTTCCTTTTTCTTGGTTTATTTCCTCATTTTGCTGGAGCATATCTTCAAGTCACTTTCTGAGAAGTGATTTGAGGAATGATTTTTTGATACATCGATTGTCTGAAAATATCTTTACTCTCAAACTTCAGGGTTTGACAATGCCTAGAATTCTATGAAGAAATTAATTTTTCCCCCAAATTTGATGATGCTCTATTGTCTTCTCACTTCCACTGCTGCCGTTGAAAAGTCTAAAGCCAATCTTACTTCTGAACCTTGGTGTCTTTTTTTCTTCTCTTTGAGCCTAGTACTCTCAAATTCCAATTAGTGCCTTGATGTGGATCTTTTTCCATCTGTTGTGCTAGGCAGCAACTGTGCCTTTACATGTGGAAGCTTGGTTTCTTTGGTTCTGTAATATTTTGCTATATTAATTATTTGATAGTTCCTTTCTCTTTGCTTCTTTTATTTTAAAATTGCTATTATTTTAATATTGACCTCCTGTTATTCTTTTTATCTTTTCTTTCCTACTTTGTCTTTTAATCTATTTTACAGAAGATGTATTCCAATTCACCTTTTACCCTTGTAAAGAATTTTCATTTTTACTATTATATTTTTTAATTCCCTAAATCACTTTTGTTCTCTGATGTTTCTCCATTTGTAGTTGTCTGTGCTTATTTCAGAGTAACAATATCTTCTCTTTGGTCCCTTAGGATATTAAATAAAACCTTTCAGAGTCTTCTTATCCTCTCTGCCCTCACTAGTTCCTCTGACTTTGCTTTCATTGATTGTTTTAGTTTCTGTCTTTTACATCAAAGGATTTTCTGAAATGCCTATTGATCCTTGGTTAGATGTTTCTGTCTAGGACTGATACACTAAATCTTTGGAGTCTTTATTTGTGTTTTGGGGAAAAGGAGACTTGTTACCAGATAGCATTCATAGTAAGATGATCTTAACCTGGTGGAGATCCACATAACTCGGGGTTTGTTCTCTTGGGACCATTTTTCTTGATAGTGAAATCATCTTGTCTGCTACCTGGGAAATATACATCGAGCTACCAACATTTGTGAAGCTGACTAAGGGAAGCGAGCTAGATGCGACTGAATTTCAATATGGTACCTTCTACTCTCACCTGTACCTGGTTCCCCCCAAATTCCAGTCCTTCTAGATCAGCGTCATCAGAAATGGAATCCTGGAATAAAGTAACTACTTATATAGACTTTCAACCACTTCTCATATTTTTATACTTACTGCTCCTGCTTTCAGAGTTACGAGGTTCTTCCAACTTCTTAATATTTTTTGATTTCTAAAAGAGATCAGCTTGTTTCTTGGTTTCTGCATCTCATAATTGAGTTTCAACTTTATCAGAGCTGGCATGTTAGTCATCATTTGTCCATCTGCTTTATTTTTCTCATTTTTTTCTCTTTGCCTTTGTGGGTTTTACCCTTCTTTGTAATTTAGTAGGGTTTTGGGATGGAGAAGATATAAATAAATCCTCAAAATCATGTAACAGAACGAGTTCTAAATAATTTTATTTCAAGTGTGACAAAATCAACTCCACCTCTTCCCAAGATATAATTTTAAGAGAAAATAGGAATCATTTCCTCTTCTCAGGTTATAAAGCAAGAGTCATTGACGTTTACTATCATTGCCCTGGTAAAGGTATAAACCAGGATTTGTATAAAGTCAAAGGCTAGCTTGTGAAATTATTCTATGGCTACGAATGTTCAAAGAGCTGGTTAAAGTTAAGAAACTATAATAATGATTTTCCTGATCATCCTTTATGTGAAAAGGGGATAAAGTCAAGTAGAAAATAAGGGCTCTTTGGTTTGAGTGCCCATGAGGGTCTTTCTTTAAGGCAGAAAAGGCATTGCCTGAGGACACATGTACCATAGCTTCAGAAATTATCATCATCATTGTAAACTAATTAATTAATTTCTGTAGTTTTAGATAATTTTTATAAGCTTTCTACTTAAACCTACACTTAGAAACAGATGCACTCTTGGTGGACTGACAAATAAGGTTTTGCATATGTAACGTTCAAGGACAGACTGGGCTAACACAATTTCAATGAGGTAAATGTGGTGCTGAGTTGGAGAACAAGGTTCAGAAAAGAACTTTTAAAAGAGGGAAGTTGGGCAGCCAATATTTCAGACATATAAATGGTCCATAGAGGAAACAGAGCCATTGAAACGGAAACAGAGGCTCAAGTTAACATCTATTTCCACTATGGCTCCTGGAACCTGAGTGTGTCAATCAGGAACCCTATGGCAAAATGGAGAGCCCATATGAAGGTGTCTCATAAAATGTTTTCTACGTTACATATAGGGAACCTATTGCAAAGGTTTTAGAAGAGCCTGGAAGACAGACAGGGCTTCAATGAGGCAAACAGGAGTTAGCCACCACCATTCTTAGTGCATGGGGGACCCAGAGAAGGAGTGGCTGTTGGACTGTAAGAGCTGGGGCTGCCTGGCAGGAGCTGAAACTAAAAGAGGAGATGAATCTGTTAATATAGATTCCACTGGAAGTGCAGAAGAGAGAGGGACAAATACTCTGGTATTTCCTTTCCTCCTGCTCTCCAATATACCACCAGTGCCTTCCATTGACTGATCCTAACTGGAAGCCAATTACCAGAGGATCCTAGAAAATATAATTTTCAGGACCAGGGCAGGGCATGCAATCAAGAGCAAATGAATTAAAATCTGGCACTCAGTAGATACTCAGAGTATCTATTCTCTTCATAGGTATTGTATTTATAAGCCCAACAAATAAGCACTGGAGTGGCAGAGGACAGCCATGCTAACTTTCTGATTGGATCTTTTTGGACACCTAAATATCTACAGTCTTCTCTGCAGTGAGATCCTTAGTAAATGTTCATGTGCGACAGAATTATTCTCCCAGTTTGGACTCATTCTTGAGCTGTATATCTTTGAGCTTCTTCAATGCTTCTTGCCCTTAGAACTCCAATCTTGCTTCTCCCAAATTCCAGAAAATCCACGTAATCTATTAGCAATTGACCAGAGATTAGTATATACCTTTACTTCAGGGTCTCTCTCCATAATGTAAAAGAGACAACAAGATATGCTACTGGAACTTCATTCTAGTGGGAAAATATCAACTTTTTTCTGCCCTTTTCTACTTACTTATTTGTTACAGTTCCGCATCTGGAATACCAGCTGTAGTCAGATACCCCACCTAATTAAGTTTACAATAATTCAGTCGTTCTCAAAGACCCATCTGTCTTTCAAAGTGGTCGAATCTGAGAGTTAAATGGGCTGTGACATAAATCATTACTCTTGCATCTTTAGTCTTTGATGGTGGTACTTATCCCTTTATTTTTCTACTGATATGTATTATTTTTTATTTACTGTTTTCTTAAATCGGATGAACTATAGTAGCTTGGCTTCACCTTCTATATCAATTCTTACTCAGGATTCTGCCAACTTCTTATATTATTTCCAGAAACCATACACTCTGGACCTGAGAGAGCCAAACACAGATGTCCTCCTGGGTATATAGTGAGATGGACATAAGCCAAAATTGCATTTTTTATTCGATCTTCAACAATACTTTTGTCTGTTTGCCCAAGAACTAGTATCAATTCAGAGTCAGTGTCCAATAGTAAATTTGGCAGGATCTTTTGGAGAAGGCCAGGAGATATACTCTTAGCATTTATTTGTGATTTCATTATAGGATCTTTCCTTGTGACTACCTGACATCCTCTTACTTCAAAGACACCAAGTCTATTAAGGGATTTAATTCTGAAAATTCATTGAGAAGCTATGACTCTACTGAATAACTCACTCCAGATGTCCGCCCATCTCATTTGGAGATTTTTTTCAACTGTATAAATCAACTATGACCCTAGGGTACACTCTATTAATGTTATGGTCAAAGAGCTTGCCGTAAAGGTCACTGTACCTCTTAGCCTCCCTGGGCTGGCTTTTCAACTGCCTCCTTATCATTTAGGAGTGGGTACTGCCTCCTTATCATTCAGGAGTGGGCTGTGACATGACTGTGATTATGGGTCTGGAGAAGAAGGAGCATGGAGAGAATTGGTTTCCTCTTGTATGGTGACAGAGTCTTCTGCAGGCGGGAACGCACTCAGAGAAAACAAGAAACAGGACTCTATTGGTTGATTGGTTTTATGGGTACAGGGTATGCTGAATCCTCTGAATTCCTCTAAATAAATCTATCCCATTCTGATTTCCTCTTTCTCTGTCAGTACCATAGTCTTCACGTAATAATCCTAAAACAACTGTGAATTCACTTGATGTCAAACTTTGTCAATCTGTAAGATAAAACTGAGTATGCTTTCTAATTTTGAGATACATCTGTCCTTTGATATTGGAAGTTTGGAAGCTCTTTTAACATAATTATACTCTCAAGTCTTCCATCTGTACCTTGAGCCAAAATTATAGATATTTTGGAGGTTTTACCTTTTCTTTTCTTAAGATAGAGTTAAGATTTTCACTGCTCTAAAGACAGCTACCTCATCCCACAGTCCTTGACTTTCTGGTGGACTTTATGTTTTGGAAGTAGCAATGCAGCCCCTAAAATCTTGCCTTCATTTCAAGGAGATGATATAATCAACTGTTTTGTCACCATACACCATAGGGTTCCAGGTTACCATTCCCCACTATTGAATTTTCACTGTCTTGGGGTCAAATTAAGTACAATCAGTGTCGTAGGTTGAATAGTGTCCCCCAGAAATTCACATCCACCTGAAACCTCAGAATATAACCTCATTTGGAAATAGGGCCTTTGCAGATGTAATTAAGGTAGGGATAGAGATTAGATCATACCGGATTAGAGGAAGCTCTAAATCCAACAAGTGTGTACTTATAAGAGAGAGAAAAGGACACACAGAGACACAGAGGCCAAGTGAAGATGGAGCCAAGGATTGGAGTTATGCTGCCACAAGCCAAGAAATACCAGGAACCAGCAGAAACTGGAAGAGGAAGGAAAGATTTTCCCTTAGAGCCTTTGGCGGGAGACTGACTCTGCCAACACCTTGATTTCAGCCTTCTGGCCTCCAGAACTGTGAGAGAATAAATTTCTGTTGTTTTAAACAATGAAGTATGTGGTAATTTGTTACAGTAGCCCCAGGAAACTAATACAGTCACAAATTATGATTCTCTTTATTTGCCAGAGTTATATGTACTATTCTGATTTTATGTATTTCTGTACTAGTCAGGATTCTTAATTGCTAGCAAAACAAAACAAAATCACTTTCTACTGATTAAAAAAAGCAGTGATTTATTGAGGATGAAGACCACTCACAGAAACCTTGTGAAGGCTTGGAGATGAAGCTCAGAAAGTAGGTAGAAAATGAGTCGGAGTCTAGGCAGTCAGAAACAGTCCAAATTGGTCCCCAGATCCAGTCTGGTGAACCCAGCACTGCCACAACCACAGGACACCAGAGTGAAGACCTGTCCCACTTCAGTGGCTCTGGATCCTCCATAACACCACTGACCCCACTGCCGCTGCTCCCCGGCCCCCAGACACTGTGGATGCTTCCGCCACTGCTGTAACGAAGTCTCTTCTCTCCTTGCTTCTTGGCATCCATAGATGCAAATTCAGAGTCCTAAGGAGTCTTATTAGATTGGCCTAGCCTAGCTCCCTTTCCATGACCTCGTTTGCAGTAAGGTAAAAAGAGACGCTGGACATGCAAACATCTGTCCTCAGTAATGGCTGAGGACTCTGCCTCCCACCAGATCTCATAAATGAGGGGGGCAGAGTGGGTTTGCACAGTCATAGAAAGGAGATCAAAGGTGGGGAGGTAAAATCAAAATAAAACAAAACCAAAACAACAATAACAACAAAACCCCACAAATATGCATTACACATGTTTATCTAAGACCAATTCCATTTTCTCTGTAAAGAGAAGAAACTCCTTCCAGACTCTGTCAAAACTTGACATAATAGTCTTAATTATGTGGAGAAGGTGGGAAAAGTTGCATTAGGTTGTTACTCAAATGCATTCATTCCAGTAGAAGAAAGAAGAATGGTAATTATACAGTTTTTTGCATCTCATGAATTACAGGTTTATGAAACACTTGGAACAATAATGTATTTACCTTTCTCGTTCATCCCCAAGAGATCTTTGTCAATATTTAAACATTATGGTATCTTTGTCAGTGTCACATTCAGAATTAAACTCAGGTGGGTTAATTGGTAATTCTAATGAAAATGAAATTTTTATTTACATACACGTGAAAATATCAGGGAGAATATTAATGAAAATGAAGGGCTTGACACTACTATTTAAGAAAATTAAATGAGTAAAAAAGCCACTTTAAATGTCAATTCATTATACTATTTCAAAGGAAATTTATTTCGTATTGATAGAGCAATAAAAAGCAAATGCTGGGCCAGCCCCGAGGCTTAGCAGTTAAATGCGCCCGCTCCGCTGCTGGGAGCCCGGGTTCGGATCCTGGGCGCGTACCGACATACCACTTCTCCGGCCATGCTGAGGCGGTGTCCCACATACAGCAACTAGAAGGATGTGCAGCTATGACATGCAACTATCTACTGGGGCTTTGGGGCAAAAAATAAATAAATAATAATAAAAAAAAGGATTTCTTTAAAAAATACACAGTGTTAACATTGTAATAAAAATTACAAAACTCCTTTTAAAAAAAAAAAAGCAAATGCTAACAATGAGTTTAATAGATCATTTGAGATGAAGGAAAACGTACTATGGCAATTTCTTGTCATCTAAGAAAGTCAGGTTCACTGTTGTCACTGAAAGTACCCAAAAGAAACTTATTAACCAATTCAGAATAAAAATCAATTTCCGTGGTTTATGCTGTCTCCACTATTGAAGTTTGAGTACATATGACTAAATGGATTGTCTTCATGCTTGTCGTGTAAGTCACCAGTGTGGCATACATAATATTTATCAAAGATTTAGGAATTGGAAGAAACATAAAATGTCATGTTACTTTACTCCATAATTCTGTTGTTGAATGAACTTCTGGTAAACTTTAGACAAGGTCAGGGATCTGGAGAGGTTTGGCAAATATTTTCAACATACGGGTTCACACAATTTAAAATTAAAGGAGTTCTCATATATTACCTTTATTTGAAATTAATCATTTCTGTCTTAAAATTGCATTTCTGGTAGGTAGTGCAGATCGCTTTGCTCTTCCTCCATTGTATCAAGCTTCTAGCATGTTTAATAGAGGTGTTGAAAAACTATAAATTACATTTTCAATATTTCTTTGTAGCTAAGGTTCTGGATGCTAAATGATTCCCACCAAAAGGATCTAAACATAACGAGATTTGGAAAACCTAAGTGAGAATGAGGCCATCTTCCTTCTCTGTTGACTGTTTTCTGCTGGTAGGCAAGGTCATGGAGATATGGAATTTTTCTGCAGCAGTATTCCAGTTTCTCTTCTCCAGCTTCCTGGTTACAGAGAGGCCGTTATCATGTTCCAGGATCCAGCACAAGTTTTGTTTGTTGGGAGACATTCGCAATGGCTTCCTGATGTCTGGAAAGCAACCATGGCAGAATGGTCTTCATCTCCACAGCTTTAGTGGTGGCCTCGGTGGTAGGAGCTCCCTTGGCAGGCAAGTTCTCAGGGTTTGGGAGTCACTCCTGAAGTCCCAGACTAAACTGCATTCTTCCAACCTTTCCAGTGATTTTGTGGGCACTTATTTCCTTATTGAAATCCCTTTCTAAATAAATACGTAGAGTAATTTAGTGTTTTCTATTTCCTGCCTGGAACCTTGACTGATAAAACATTTTGAAATAATCTCTCTAGATAATTTCATCCTAAAATGAAATTTTAAAATGAATTGTAGTACTTCTAAAAATGAATTGTAGAACCAACAAAGTGTAGGCAGCTCAATTTGAAGGCCACGTCCTTGAGAGATAGCCAGTCAGATCTCCTCTCCCAGAAGAGTTTGATTTTAACTGAACCAGATGTAAAGACATAGAAAGGATGGAGAGCAGAACAAACTCTGTAAGTCTCACTTCAGCAGTTAGTTGGGGGAATCATCTTCTCTCTGTGACCTTCATCCCGTACCTCCCAAAGCTAATCTTTCACTAATGCATTCATATTCCTGCTGCTCTTACACCTTCGCTTGAAATCTGGACAATAAGGAATCTGATATGTAAGGACAGAATTGTTTAAAATTTCCAAAGACATATGAAAATCAGAGATGGAAAAAAATCTGTTATAGTCTAGTTTTCTTGTTAGACTTCATTATGTCTATCATGAAATGCTTTTTTTACTTTCTTTTGCTCCTCTCAAAATAAGGGAATATCTACTTTTCAGAGATGACTAGATTTTATTTAGAGATAAAGAAAATCATTGTGATAGCTTTCCTGTATACTTGTTTTCTGTTCCTTTGTGTTAATTTTTGTGGAGGTGATAATTAGTGAATTATTTACTCAACCAAAATATCTTCCCAGTAATCAGTTCAAATTTTACAATTATTACTAAGTTCTTCAACAATAAATGGTGGCAAAAAAGCATTTGGAGCCATGAAAAAATGTGCCATTTAATGAAATTAAAACTCTGGCTTTCCAGAGTATTATACATGATAACATGTTGCTTGAAGGAAGTCCATTTTACTAGGAATAAATAAACACTGGTGGGAAATAAATCTCTGTTTCAGATTTCAAATGCAGTTGTCTACAATATTGCACCTAAGGGTGAAAAACAAATGAGGTAAATGAATTTGTATGTACATTCCATGATTTTCCAGCAGTGTTATAATTAAGACTATAAAACATTGCCGTTAGCAAACAGCTATTGTGGGAATTCTTTCACACAGCCTTATGCACAGCAGCTGCGTTTTGTTTGTCTTGATTTCCTCTGACAATGATTGCAACTGTCTGCTGAGAGAAGGCAAAATGTAATTTTTATATAGAATTGTTTACCAGAAAGACAAATGCTATCAGGATTAGCTCACCCGGATTAGTTTCTGAAAAATGGAGACACTACAGAGATTCAGAACTTGAGTTTCCTTCCCAGACAGAGAAAAACCATCCCTGTGTTTTGAAGGGAATCATTGAGGCTCTGATGGTCACTGGTCATGTATCTCAGAATGTCGTAAATCATACACAGAACTGCACAAATTCTAAGATAAGTGAGTGGGTTTAGTTGAATCTCTACATTGTCAATATCTCTGTCAATCTTTTGTATCTTATTCCTCATGTGACTGTATTTACCTCATTTTTAGCAAAAAGGCAGACAGCACCCACATCCTGTTCCAGCATTAACACTCCACATCCAACACTTGATGTGATAGTGGGAGCCAATTTCCCAAAGTTCATTGACATATTTCCTACCAGATCTGTGTTTCCTCCTACCCTGCACACTGCTCCATCTCAATGTCTTTTATTGCCTCTTCCTTTTCTTTCTGACATTTAACTATCAGCATTTCCCAGTGCTCATTCTTTTTGTTTCTTTTCTTCTTCATCCACACTCTTACTTTGGGTAATTTTATCCAGTCCCATGGCCATAAATACCATTCCTATCCTTATAACCATCAAATTAATATTGCCAACCCGAGGCTCTCCCTTGGTTCTAGACTCCTTTATTTGATTGCCCAAGTATCATGGCACATAAATTTTAACATGTTCAAAAAAGAACTGATTTTTATCTCCAAATTCACTCCCTTCCCCTGAGTCTTTGCTGTTACTTTTCACTGGTAGCTCAAGACAAAAGTCTAAGGTCATGTTTGTTTTTATTTTTCTTTCACAACCAAAATCTAATCCATCAACAAGTCCTGCTAAGATACTTCAAAGTATATCCAGAATCTAATCATTTCTCACTGCCTCCATCACTGCTACTCTGTTCAAGCTGCCGTTGTGTCTACCATGATCACCGTAGCATCTCACAACTGGTCTCATTCCTTCCATTTCCTCCCCCCACCCTCCTCACCACCCTCACTCACAAGACCATTCTCTGCATAGTTTTAAAATGTTTATCAGAGCACATTAAACTCAAATCCCTCCAATGATTTCCATAGCATTTTGAATAATCAGAAGTCTTCTTCATGGCCTAAAAGATTGTCTATGATCTGAACCATGACTACCTGAGTGACCTGGTCTCCTCTGAATTCTCCTGGTGCACTCACTCCCAGCCCCACTGTTTCTTGATCACTAAGCTTGCTTGGGAGTCTTTACATTTGCTCTTCTTCTCTCGTGTCATCTCCTCTAAGAGATCATGCCTGATTATCCAGTCTAACTAGTGTAGGAAACATACATGCTTTGTTTCTAACTCTGCTTTCTTTGTCTTCATGTGTCTTAGGAATTCCTCTTCAGAATGACCTTTTTTTTTGCGTGTGTGTGAGGAAGATTAGCCCTGAGCTAACATCCGTTGCCAATCCTCCTCTTTTTGCTGAAGAAGATTGGCTCTGGGCTAACGTCTGTGCCCATCTTCCTCTACTTTATATGGGATGCCACCACAGCATGGCTTGACAAGCGGCGTGTCGTCTGCACCTGGGGATCTGAACCCGCGAACCCTGGGCCACCGAAGCAGAGTGTGCGCACTTAACTGCTACACCACCAGGCAGGCCCCCAGAAGGACTTTTTATTTTATATTTTCCTTTTTTTGTGAATCTGCCTACTTCTCTCTCTCCCTCAATAGAATGTAAATTTCATAAGTACATATTTTTTTTTATTGTTTGCCACTGTGTCTTCATGCCTAGACCACAGCCTGGCAACTAGTAGATGCTCAAACATTATTTATTAAATAGACAAAATTTCCTTTACTGCCTTCTCTAAGCCAGCCTTCTCCTGAGTATACCAACATCAGTACCCAATTTAATCCCTTCTTGAAAAAGAGGATCGTTAATCCTTACTCACTTACCCTGAGCCACTGTCACTCCGAAGCCCCACACAGACATATCACCTGAACTTCACTCTCCTTTTGGTTATCTTCACTGTGCCAAATATTTCACTCTAAAGAAAAATTATAACTGAACAAGAAATTATTTTTAGTCGGATATTACAGATTTTGTTTACATTATATATTGGTACCAGGAGGTGGAAAACAGAATATGTTCAACAAGCGTAACAGTTTCACAAACAAAAACATAGCTTTGGTTATAATAATTTTGTTTCAAAATGGTTCTCCTTTACTACTTTATTTTCTCTTTCTTCTTTGTGCTGAACATAAGCTTATGTTTGTCTTCATTTCAGTTATGTAGTGAAGTAAACAAAGGGAAAATCTATTACTATTATCAGTTTTAAGAATAATATATTGTTTTTACTTTCTTTTGTGTCCCTTGTCTTTTAATGTTTAGAATTTGGCATCTGCATAAATACTAAAATAAAGATGATGTGTTTTGTTCACATTTGCAGTCTTCAGAGCTGATCATGTTGCATTTGACTGTGCTCAATTAGTATTTTTGAATTGAATTAATTTGCCTTGCTCATAAATTTATGGACTCTTAAACATCACTAAATATTTATTACAATTCCATTATATTTATGACACAAGCTGTTTACTTGAGGTTACTTCTTAATACTTCTTTTCTATTGAATGATAGTTTTCATAATGATATAGATTAGCATTCAAAGGACTTTGGACATTTTGTTTCTCTTTAGAAAGTGTATGATTCTGTCAAGTGTTTTCTTGCCAATGAGATGTCAAATATATGGAAAATTAGCATCTTTTTACTGTAGTTGAAACATAATCTCTATCATTTTTATAATGTTTTTCAGTTTACAAAGAATAGTTGCAAACATTATTTAACTTGTTGACAGTATCACTTTGGGATTGGTTATGTTCTCTCCAAACAATCTCTAAAGAAATAGTCTCTGAGGAGCTAAGCGACTTCTCCAAGGTTAAATAGCTAAAGAGAGGCAGAATCAAAAGTTTAAGTTCAGTTCAATTGATTTTAAATCCCTAACTATATTTTTAAAAAAATTTTTAATTTTTTTGTGAGAAAGACTGGCTCTGAGCTAACTTCCATTGCCAATCCTCCTCTTTTTGCTGAGGGAGATTAGCTCTGAGGTAACATCTGTGCCCATCTTCCTCTATTTTTGTATGTGGGATGCCACCGCAGCATGGCTTGATGAGCAGGGCGCTGGTCCATGCCTGGGATCCTAACCTGCAAACTCTGGGCCGCCAAAGCTAAGCGTGTGAACTTAACCACCATCCCACTAGGCTGGCCCCCCAAACTATCTTTTTGTAAAATTCTAGAAGAAACTGTATTAACCATTTTTTCCCTTCATGATTGTCTCTCTGGTCTGGGACAGATTATGATGGGCTATTATTCTTCAAAATTCTCAGTATGATTAAAATTGAGCTCTCCATCAAACTCTTGCTCATAGGAGTATAGTTGGAAAACAAATGCCTAAGAGAATTAATATTTTTCTCCGCAGAAAGCTCTAACCAGAAATATGAGAGAAAATCCCAATATGTAGATTTGCATCCAATTATAAACTTTTCTGACAGATGCTTAACTGTGTTCACCCTTACACTAAATGGAACGTATGATATTCCTATTCATCATAGCAGTACTTTATTTATTCTAAGATATGTCGGTATGGTAATTGATTCCCCAATAAATCAGAAGAAAATGAGAAATAAAAAAAAAATATTAAAGCATTTCACAGACATTATTGTACACTTCTATTCATATATATTTTAAATGGCAGAGATTAATTATAAAGCATACTTTCTCCCATCAAACAGCAACATGTGGGATCAAGTTCGTTGACATATCTGAACTTTAATCAGAGGAAATAATTAGAAATTGCTCACTGTAATAACTTATTTCTAGTAATTTAGAGTTTGTCACAAATCAACAGAAACAGACCAAGAGAAAGGCAATGGAGCTACATTATGTTCACAAAATGTTCATAATATTAGTAAAAGAGTAATGACCCTTTTAAGTACAGATGTAAAAGCAAAATTCTAATTATGGCTTAACTTTTCCACAAGTTGTAAGGTGCTGAACCTCTACAACCTCTAAATAGTTTTCCAGGAAATGCTTCAATACACTAATTGGATTTTTTGAAGGTTTTTAAGACACAAGGTTCTTACAGCATTATAGAAACTCTTGAAGGACAGAAGAGTTTCTTCATAAATCCACAGTATTGATTCTCAGCGTTTTGCTTGAACAGTTGAGTGACAGGAAATATCATCTGTTATTTATAATTCCAGATGCCTTTCTCATGATGGTGTACTCCAAAGGGCTCTGCTGAGTGGTGTGATTGGTATGGAGCACAGCCGAAACTACTCAGCATAACAAATGAGAAAAATGTGTTATTGTGGTTTGGGAGGGGAAGTTATGAGATAAACAACAGCAGGGGCTTGAGAAAAGAGACACTGAGTGAGATTGTATGTGTGTATGGTAATACTCCTCCATGGTCTCCTCTAGAAAATCTTCAGTAAAATGACGGCTATGGCCAGGGCTGCTGCATTGAAATTACAAATAGACCTCATGCTTCTGTAAGAATTAGAGTAAAGAAATGTGTAACTGTGGTAGGACAAGAATTTGCTTCTATGGTAATAGTATGAGCCTTTGAATGCTACATGCTCCAGTACCCTAGTTTACATAAAATTTCTGGGCTTTTCTGACCTGGACAATTCTTCCTTCCCTGCCACATACTGAGCCCATCCAATTACTGGTGTGCCTCCCTTAGAAACAATGAGAAGCACTGAGGGACTGTGTGCACTCTCTCTTTATTCTTAACTGTAGACACTTTGAATTGCTTTTTACAAAAAGTGAAAGTAATGAGTCAAATCTAAGCCACCTTGCTCCGTGATCATGATCCTCAAACCTGAACTCGCCTTTGTGGTCTGGCCTACTTTACCCTTAGATTGGACATTCTCTGGAGAAATATAAAAACGTGTGTCTCTGCTTCAGTTTTGGTAGGTGGGTAAAAACAGAGGCTACAGCTGGTGATAGCCAGAATCTGGAGTGGAGCTGCAAGTCAGATGAGTAGAGCATATCGGTAGTGTTACCCAAGTCCATTGTAGAAGTGATAAAATTAGAACTATGGGAAGAAAGGAAGGCCTTATTTACTAAACTGTCATAAAGAAACTATAGAGAAACAAAGAAAAGTATATTTGCAATTTAACTGTCCCATCTGATAGACACATACCAAAAAAGCAGGTGGAGAAGAAGAAGGAAGAGGAGGAGGAAGGGGGCATAGGAGAGAAGGGGAAGGAGAGGAAGGGGAGATTGAGAAATCAGTGATGTTTAACTTTTAAATTTCACTGTGATCCATACCAAACTTGCTATGTGTTATATCATCTATAGGCTGATGACTCCCACATTTTATCTCCAACCGAAATCCTTCTCCTGAATTCTAGACTCATATACCCAGCTGCCTGCTCTATATCTCCTCTGGCATGTCTAAGTGGCATCTCATACTTAACAGTCCAAAGCTAAACCCTTGGCATTTTCTCCCCAAACCTCTGGCCCACAGTCAATGAAGGATGCAAGCTGTGGGTTCCCCCCACCACTCAGATGTCCAAACAATATAAAGTGAATCATTGTGTTGTCATGGACAGATATTGTATGCTTTTGTATGCTTTCCTTTCTTTCCCTTCCCTTTTCTCTTGTTATTCTTCTTTTCACTACTTTTATATTTCATTGAGAAATCGATTGACCTATGTGTAGAATCTTCTAAGATACCGGATGATTCCAGTGGAATGTAAACCATCTGAGGTCAGGGACTGGGTAAAATTTGTCCACTGCTGTATTTCTAATACCTAGAATAGTGACTTAAGGGCTCAATCAACATTTATTGATGGTTGAATGTCAGTTGAAGCCATATACTTTTATGTATATATTTACAAATTGTTTTCCTTTGCCATTGGGAGATACACTGGATGAGGCCTGGATGACTATGTAAAATTTTCTAAGATGTCCTAAGTTTGGCATATTTTCAACGAAAAACATTTAAAATTCAAAGTAGTGTTATGAATATAAATTTTATATACTTTGATTAATGTGCATTTCTGACTTTGCCAACTTCTTAACTAAAATACTATCCAAAATTATGTCAATACACTCTCTGAAAGAAGATGCAGCATAGAAAATAGGTTGAAAGGAATTTCATATGTTTTTAAGATAAGAACACTGACATCTTACCTTTTATTTATGTATTTTAAAGTCACTAGCAGAGCAACAATGAATAAATATTAATTCAGTTGTTCATCGCTTCCTTTTTTTTTTTTTCAAAATAAGACAGAAAAGTTAGTATTTTAAACATCCATGGCCCTGAATACTGGGGAACTAAATTCATAAAAGTTTGTAGCTAACGTGGAAAAAGGAGAAGTTACAGCATGTAAACCCAGGATGAGTGATGCTCTTAGGGCAAGAATCAGTTGGGATATTAAGTTTGTCCTGGGTTCCAAAAAAGCCATAGAGGATTCCCTCTGTACAGCATAGGGGTAGGAGAGTACATAGATTGGAACTCCAGTGGAGGGTTACACCCTGTGAGTGTTCCTGTAATTCATGATTATTTTATTTTGGGACAAATTCGGGTAAGAACTAAATTCCAGTTTCAGTGCATCAATCCATTTTTAACTTGATTTACATGTGAAGGCAATTTTCACTGTCACTTAGACTACCCACACAAAGCTTTTTATGGTAATCAGTGAGAGTAGAGATATTTGTTGATATTTGGAAATCAAAATTGAATTTTCTTATGATCTTCGAACAAGTGAAAAATGATGAAAAAGTCAACTTTATATTATTATGCATTAATCATCCTCTGTCTCTATTTTTGTTAGCTTTTCTTTGTATGTAAGTTATAAGTACAAGTAAAGGATTATCAAATAGTTCCATAAAGTTTATTAACCAAAACAGCAATTCCCTCTCTCCGATCCCACCAATACTATCCAGAGGCAATCATTTTCAACTCATGTAGACTAATATCCTTTACTTTTTAACTTTTCAGTTATAGGGCTTACCAAATTCCCACCATGGAAGACAAGGGAGAATTTAGCTTCATTTTACCACTACTGCTCATGACTAATAGTGCAGCTCTCAAACCTATAAATTAACCTACTTAACTTATAATTTTGATCAGATTAAGTTTTACCCTCTACATAAATATTACTATGTTAAAGCTAGTAAGAGTTTATCTATGTAATACAATATAATTATTTTCCTCAACAGCTCTTTGTTAGCCCTGATATTAATATTTTTCTTGTTTTGTTTACTTATATTTTTAAAATACTTATCACTAATTCATCCATAGACTGTCCTCCAATTGTTTACAATCCCTCTCCTGTAACACAATCATAAGCTTCAGACATTCTACCAAGATGATCTTCTCTCTGGAATGCCTCTGAACCATGCCAGTTTGGGCTGGTTGTTCTCCAGGAATGCTGCACGGAACTTGCTCTTTTATTTTTTGTCACAATCAACTGGGGAATTCTCCTCAACTCTCTCTGCAGTTAGCTCACCTATTTCCTGGATCCCATGTCTTTTACTTTACTGGCTTATGGCATTTTTTTTTTCCTTAGAGCACCTGTTCCAGTAGATTCTTGAGGAAATGTGCAAGAGAAACAAGTTTTTAAACCTTGATGTCTGAAAATGTTCCTATGCCACCCTTACATTTAAATTGAAAACATAGGTCTAGAATTTTAGGTTCCTCAAAAATTAAAAGCCATTTTATTAATTCATTTTACCTTCTGATGTCATTATTATTAAATGCAATACCTTTCTTATTTTTATCCCTTCAATAATATCTGCTTATTTATTTTATTTTTTATGTTATTTTTTGCTCTCTCATGAGGTATGCCCTTTCCACGATGTTCTGAAATTTCATGATAATATGCTTTGGGATGGACATATTTTCGTTCACGTAGTGTTGGGCACTTTAAGGGAATTTTCCATATGGAATGCATTTACTTCATTTTTGGATGATGCCTTGAAATATTTCTTTGATGTTTTCTTCTTTTCCATTTTACCTTGTTTCTTTTGGATTTCTTTGCTTTATCTTTCTCCTTTATTTTTTGAGATTTAAAAAAATATATAATTTTATTAATTTCTTTGATATGTGTGTGTGTGTTTGTATCTTGAATGTGTGTATACATATACAATTTTTCCAAGAACTTTTGTTTGTTTCTTGATGATTCTTTTCTTCCCATTCTATTGAATAATTCATATATTTACCCATTTTAGAAAATCAATGATATAAAAAGGTTTACCATGAAAAGCATTGCTCCTTCACTTCTCACACATGTATCCAGTTTTCAACCATCAAAATTGGCACTTTTATGAATCCTACAGAGACTTTTATGCAAATTAACTTAAAATGTATTTTTCTCTTTTTTGTCACAAAAGGTAGAATATCACATCTTTCCTTGCATTTCTCACTTAATAAAACTTGGATGCCTCATAGAAAGCTTCTTCATTCTTTTTTATGTGTAATCATTTATTTAATGAATTCTCTCTTGATGGACATTTGATTAATTCCCATCTCTTGTTCTGACAGTACTGCTAAAATGAATAACCCTGTTCATAGGCAATTTAATGTGTGGGCAAATATAAATATATGTTTAATGCATGAGCAAAGATAAATTCCCCAAAGTGCGATTTCTGGGTCAAATGTTATGCACATTTGCAATTTTGATAAATAGTTTCAAAGCTGCACATTGTAGTCAGTTTTGGATTTTGTCAATTTAACAGGTGAAAAGAAAAGCATCCCAGTGTATTTTTAATAAACGTAATTTTTCTTATGATGAATGAAGACTTTTTTTTTTAATGTTTGAGAGACATTCGTATTTCCTTTGCTATGATCTATCTGTTCATGCCCCTTGCCAAATTTTATTTTTGGTAATTGCTTATTTCTTTTACCAGTTTCTAGGTTTTTATAAATATACATTAAGTAAATTAGTTTTTGTCTCTGACATGATTTGCAGTTTTTTCTTATTTCTCGTAGTTTTGGAGGTTAGAAACCAGGATGCCAGTATGGTCAATTCTAGTTTGACCCTAGAGCTCTAGAGAGCCCTTTTTCTGGCTTGGAGATGCTGCCTTCTCATTGTGTCCTCACATGGTGGAAAGAGTGAGACAGTTCCCTGGGGTCTCTTTTATAAGGGCACTAATCTCCTTCATGAGGGCTCCATTTTTATGACCTAATCACCTCCCAAAGATCCCACCTCCAAATAACGTTATATTGGGATTAGAGTTTCAATATAAGAATTTTGTGCAAGCACAAACATTCAGTCTATAACACTCCACCCTCGGCCCCCCGATTTCATGCCCTTCTCAAATGTAAAATGCATTAATTCCATACCAACAATCACAAAAGACTTAGCTCGTTCCAGCATCAATTCTAAAGTCCAAAGTTTCATGTAAATATCATCTAAATCACACATGAGTGAGACTCACGGTGGGCTTCACCTTGAGGTAAAATTCCTCTCCACTGTAGCTCTCTGGCTTCTTCTCATAAGGTCACTAATTCCATTCATGAAGCCTCCACCCTCATGATGATGTTTCACTGTAAAACTGTGAAACCAGACAAGTTATGTGCTTCCAAAATACAGTGGTGGGACAGGCATAGGACAGAACTTCCCATTCCAAAAGGGAGAAATAAGAAAGAAGCAAGGGATGACAGGTCCCAAATAAGTCTAAAATGTAGCAAGGCAAATTTCATTGGATCTTTAGGTTGGAGAATAATTCTTTTTCAACTGATGCTGTGCTCTCCAGGCCCTTAGGGTGCAATCTCACCTTCCGGACCCACTAGGGTGGAGGTTTTGCCCTTTGGACCCACTGAGGAGATGGTTCTACCCCTACAGCTCTGCCAGGCAGCGGTCACACCCCCAGGACTCTACTAGGTGACCCCTCTCTGACTTTGATCATCTGTTGAGATAGAGTCTGTCAGGTTTCACCACTGTGAAGTTACTCTTTTCCCCTCTTTCCATACTGTAGGCCTTGGAAGGATGTCTGTATACACAGCCCACACTTATGGAGTAGGGAGTTATTCTCCATCTGTCTTAGTTCAGGCTGCTATAATAAATTACCAAAGACTGGGTGGCTTAAGCAATGACGGAAACTTATTTCTTATGGCTCTAGAGCCTAGAAGTTGGAGATCAGGGTACCGGCATGGTCAAGTTCTCATGAGAGCCCTATTTCAGATTGCAGACTGCCAACTTCTCGTTGTATTCTCTAATGGCAGAAAAAGAGCTAGCTAGCTCTCTGGCTTCTTCTCATAAGGTCACTAATTCCATTCACGAAGCCTCCACCCTCATGATGTTGTTAACTCCCAAAGGCCCACCTCCAAATACCACCACATTGAGATTAGGGTGTCAACATATGAATTTGGGGGGAACACAAACATTCGGTCCATAGCACTACCTCCTTACAATTGTGTATCTATAAAAATTATGAAGATTTCTTTAGCATGAGAGACCTTTCGTGATGTTTTTATCCACCTGCATAATTTTTGCTTTATCTGATTTGTTCTATTTCTTTTAGTTCTCTATTTTTAGATTTAGAGGCTTTCCTCTTAAATATAGTGATCTTTGGCTGTCTGCTAATAAGTAAGAGTTGAGGAGAAAAACTAAAAACTAATTTTAAGGTTTGTGTTTGGGAATGAAGTTTATTGACTATGGACTTCACTGTTTAGAGTTGCCTGGATAGGGCAACCCTGCATCAGTATCATTAGTTCTTTTTGTTTGCTTATTTATATGTTACTTTGGGATGACCAGACACTGCACTCGGTAATACATTTACAATATCCTACCTAGAAGGTATGCGTAAGCTTGGCTACCAGCTTAGTGAATTTCTGAGCTGAGTATCTGAGGAAAGTTGGGTAGAGTGATGACTCAGACTTCAATACACAACCAAGTTTTAATTAAATCCTATGAGATTCCAATCCTCGGTCTTTAAATGTGTGATCTCTAGTGCAGAGATCTTTTACCCTGCTTTGCAGAAGGGGAATGAGACCTGGAGGTCTAGTTGCTTCTCCCCTCACCCTTTTTTTCCCATCTCATCTCCAGAACTCAGGGACATGTCAATGTAACTATTAAGCAAATATCAACAAACCTATTTTTAAATCTGCCTTCACGCCTACATCCAAAAGCTCCTGGCTCTGGAATCCGAAGGCTTTGGCTGCTTTGCTTTTCTTTTTTCTCTCATTTCTCCCAAACTGGCTTAGGATTCAACTTTCTTAGTTATATCAACCAGTTTTCTTTGTTTCTAGATTCTAAAACGTTGTTGCTGTGTGTTCTTGATTTCTTTGTCTTAGGGGGTTTGTGTCTTTAAAAATCCGTTACTGTTATTTTAGTGGAGCTTTGGGAACAGATGAAGGTAAATGCATGTGTAAAATCTCTTACCTTTAATTAGCTAGGTTTTATCTTCATGTTGATATAATGGGGTTAAGAATATTATTCTCCATTAGCATCTTATAATATCTTTGTTTTAATGCCATCAGTAAAAGGGAGGAGAGGGAGCATGGGGCTGTCTTGTCCTGCAGCTAGCCCAGAGTGAGCTGGTGCTGCCAATCACCGGAAGCTGATATCTGGGAGTCTACATTCAGTCAGGAGGCAACAAGGTCTTTTTGGGGCTGGGAACAGGCTGGAACTTTCACGAGAGGGGAGAACAGCAGGACTGGAGAAAGCAACAGGGAGGAAAGAAACTTGAGACTAGAAAAAGTTGAGTGTAATTTTAGCAGTTGTCATGAGGAGGGACATTGGATGAAGGGTGCAGGTCAGTGTTTATGAGTAATTTCTGTGATTTTTTAGAGGTAATGTTGCCTATTAGTGTCTCCAGTATTGCCTTTTTAATTAATCGACAGTAATGATCTTTATTATTCTTCAAGGTATTTGGAGTCATATTTATGTTTCTTTTTATATGACTTTCTTGAACATAGACTATGTGTTGTCCCATTTTCTAGTCAAGTAATGCCTATATTTTAATTATAATACACTTGCTTCTTCCAAAATTATTCTAGATAACATATTAAAAACGGTATATATTTACATATTATATCTGCAAATATAGAGTAAAATTCAAATCAGATAATAAATAGGTGGGAAAAACATCTGGCTGACATTGTAAAACCTCATTTTGAGTAAAACATGATATATTGCAAGCTCTTATTTCCAAGACAGGAAGCATGATGTTCACGAAAATCTTATGGTGAAGAATGAGAAACAGACATGCTTTTGAAGGATATAGCGTTCACGGGAAGTATATTAGTTTCCAATTGCTGCTGTAACGAATTACCATAAGTGTAGTGGCGAACAACACAAATTTTTTATCTTAAGGAGGTCGGAGATCCTGACGTCAAGATGTCAACAAGGCTACATTCCTTCTGGAGCCTTCGTGGGAGAATCCATTTCTTCGACCTTTCAGCTTCTAGAGGCCACCTGCATTCCTTAGATTGTAGCCTCATCATCTTCAAAGCTGCAAAGTAGCATCTTCAATCTGTCTTTCTGACTCTGACCTCCTTCTTCCACTTATAGGGATCCTTGAGATGACATTGGCTCCACCCAATAATCCAAAATAATCTACCTATCTGAAGATTCCTAACTTAATGATATTTTCAAAGGCCCTTTTGCCATATAAGATATGGCAGGTTTCAGGGCTTACAGCATTTTTGGTGGAGGGAGGAGGCATTGTTCTACACATCATGGATACATAAAAGGTGAAAAAACTAATTCAGCCTAGGGAGTTGGAGAGTATATTTTATATGAATCTAGGTAAAAAATTCATGGCATAATATTCCATTTCATCCTTTCAGTCATCTGCTCATTTCTTTGCTCATTAGTTAAATCATAACAAAGAAGGGAGAAGAATATGCCAGGAAAAGGAAAAGACATAAGAAAATGTGACATGGTGGCAGGAATGGGTGGTATATGATTGGATGAGTTGTGTACATGTGTGTTGTGTGTGTCTGTTGTGTTTTAGGCGTGGTGTTGTTAGAGATTTACAGAAGGTTATGATTTAGGAATATAGTATTCTGACTATATCTGGCTTTATAATAAGAAAGATAAAATTCTGCCAATTGTGGAGCAGAATTATTCTTAGTATTATTTTTTATTTATGTACCTGGTTATAAAAATATTGGAAATATGTCAAAGCAATTTCCTTCTTCTCAATATGAATTACAAAAAAGTAAACAAATGAGAAATTTTCCAAGATAACTCCTAGTCAAAGCATTAAATAAGACATTGTTGAGAAACCTTGACTAGGATCTGTTGATTCGATAGGAGATGTAATTTTATGTATATTTTAACTTGATGTATGAGAGCATAAATGAATTATAAGTAACAGTTACTCTTATAACAATCAATTTGAAGGCACATATGGATTAATGTGCCTTCATTTCTAAAGCCATTATAACATCTCACATTTAGGATGGGTAGCTGCTTATATTGTGCTATGACTTCGCAAATATGTGAGTGTGGACATGATAAGATGAAAACAATATTCATCAGTAGTTATCTCTGATAAAGTCTTGCTTTAAAAATAAATATAGAATGTCTTTAATTAGGTTCAATAAAAACTCAATTATTGAAATGACTCTAAAGTTTGTTCCAATACACAACAAGAAGTAGGAAATAATGGAGGAATGTTTACATTTCCATGTTTCCAATAGTGAGTAGTTTTATTGGGACTATTGTCCTCATGTTTATAGATAAATATGCATAAGTATAGAGCTTGCATATATATGCATATGCATAAATATAGCCATGTGTGCTTATAACATTAGTGGCGAAGAAGGAAATCAGAAGTCACATTGGATGGAATCATGAAAATCTCCACGCAGAAAACTTGGGGCATCTCACCCTTTCTTAGTCATCTGTAGTCCCTGTTTATATTGCCAATGGCCAAACAGATGCAGACGTTTACTTTCTATTTTTCTTAAAATAGAGAGGACCTATAAATTATTGATGTTATTGTATAATGGTTGCATAACCAAAACAAAACATTTTTAGATTGACGTAGGTATAAAATTCACTATGTCACACTAACCAATAACTTATATTTTGGCATTTTCTTCAGTATTCAGAAATGATACTTGATATTGCATACAAAATTGTTGTCAGTGTAAGGGGTTAATGAATCTATATTTGTCATCCCTGGAACATTTTTCATATGGTTGGTAAACAGTTGTGGGTGTTAACTTCCTCCTTTGGTTACATAAAGGTATTTAAAAATATTCTCTCATGTATATGATATTTCTTTCTCATTTTATTTTCCTCCCCAGTAATTAGAACAATGTTATCATCAGTTTACCTAAAGAATCTTTATTGTTGTATTTGTCTTTGCATTGTACTTTATTATATTACTGTATTACATTATTTTTCCTTTTTCCCTGCCTTCATTCCATTTTTTTCTCTTCAATAACACAATATAAATGCATTATATATATATAACATATTTTCTTAAATATGTATGCAACCTTATAAAACATATAGTTTTCTTTATGCTGCTTTCTGCTTTTTTTACCATTTGAATTTATTTAAGAACATTAGTCTGTTCAAGATTTCCACTTTTGGAAATTTGGCATTTTATAGTGGTTCCAGCAGTTCATTAATATATAATATTACTAGTTATTTCTTAATTCTTTTAATATTAATTGTGCGTATTCTTTTCTTGTTTTCATTTTGGTTTATTTTTATCTTCCCTCTTCTTGTTTATTTATTCCATCCTAGAAGATTTTCTATGTTACTGATTTTTCCAAAGATTTCCATTTTTAGCCTCTTCTAAAAATATATGCAATTAATTTCTGTTCATATTTATTATTTTCTTCCTTTTTCACTCTTCTTGCTTTTTTCATTGCTCTACACTTGTCTTCTTGAATTGAATATTCATTTGTTTTCAGTTATTTCATTTTTTTTCTCATAAATGAGTTTAAAGCTACAAAAACACCTTTAAGGATTACTTTAGCTGCATTCTATACATTTAGTTTGAGTATTTTCATTTTAACACATTTCTGAGTATTCTGTAATTTTCCTTTTGATTTCCTATTCAATATAAAGTTTACTTATTGATTAGTTTGTAAAGATGTAATTTTTTTATTATTGTTTTTTGATTTTAAGTTTAATTACATAACGTTGGAATATGAAGTCTGTTCTGTTAGAGTTTTAGAATTCATGAAGGTTTCTTTTTGGACTAGATTATCACCAATTTTTGCTTATATTATGCACCTACTTGGAGTTCTCTGTTAATCAAGTGTAAAGTTTATATACATACATTCACACACATAAAATGTATTCATGTATGTGAGTTTATTCATTGTGATTTTAAAGTCTGGTATAATTTTGCTTAATATTTTTTTTCTGTATGATCTTTCAGCTTCTGAAAGGAATGCATTTAAAAATATCAAAATACAAATGTTGATTTATCTGTTTCTCCCTATGGATCAATAAGTTACTACTTTATTTATTTTTGAAGCTCTATTAGCAGGTGCATATAATCATGATCATTACATTCTATTAAGCTTAGTATTCTTTTACTAGTTTAAGATGTTTTTTATACTTTATGTTACTTTTGCCTTAAATTTTATTTGATATTGTGTGAAAGTTTTACTTGCTCTTTCTTGTGATTCATAATGGCCTGGTGTATCTTTTTCTGTTCCTTTACCTTCATCCTTTCTTCACCATTTTAAATGTCTTTTATTGCTCACATTGCTGGATCTGTTTTAAAAGTTTTCTTCTAGTCTGAGACTCTGTGTTTTGATAAGTGAATTTAATCCCCTTACAAAAATTGCAAACACGTTATAGCAGGTTATTTCTTCTGTCTTATTTTGTTTCTATTTACTATTTTTCAAAAATCTTATTTCGTCCTATCTTTCCTTCTATTGGTTAGATTAAAATTTCTTCTTCTGTTTTAAAGATAATACTGCCAAATTAAATTTTTTTGTGATTAGCTGTCACTTACTAAGACACATAGTCATGTTCACATTATCTTACATGTTTTTTGAAATTATCAACATCTTGACCTTCAGACAAAAAAAAATGCATGTTTTAGAACACTCTGCCTCCTTTCGGCCCTTAACCTGGGCCATGTTTTCTTCTGTAGTACCTCCACGGTCAGGCTAAATAAGACAACTAGCATCCTGTGCTGGTTCGTCATCTTCCCAGCGCTGGAAGTCTATGAGGACTATGTCATTTGGGGGGTATTAGAAGCCTTTACACAAACAAACAAACCCAAGTAAATAAAATAATGTCTTTCGTTAAAATTCTTAATTAGAAGTACATTTTGGATTTGACCAACAAATATAGGGACATATTTTCCAGAATATGTGTGTAAGAGATCACATGTGCTATTAGCAGAAGGAGGCCAGATGCTTAGAATTTTCATTCACAAATTTATTTTAATTATAATTTCAGTTTAGCATCTTACGTTATCCTTAACCAACTAAATAGAAAGAAACTGAAAATGTGGGCAAAAATGTGATAGGGCTTTGCCTAGGAAATTCATAACCTACTAGTCATACGTATAATATACATACATACATATGGGTAGAAGAGAGTGCACAGGAAGGCAAACTTTACCTACCGTTTAACTGAGATAGAGGATTTCTGCGACAAAGAGTGCAATCATCATCTTATCACTCCTGTACCCACCATTGATTTATTTCATGCAATATGAATCATCATAAGCATTAGAAGTCTTTACATAATGCTAGTATATAATATAAACACAGAATAAAATTATTAACAGTTAGACCATCCAGACAATCTGTTGACTAGCATTAACAAACAATATCTCTAAATTGTTGTTAATGGTCCATAATAGTAGTGATTTTTCATATTGATTAATACAAAAATCCACTAACCTGATCTTTTTAGATACATAAGAAAAAAAATATTCATCTAGCTTCCTTCCATTTATTGTTTTGTAGTGCATGAATTATTTTTATTGTATTTGTTTAGTTTCTGACTGACCAGCATTACTTCCCTTCTCTTGTCCTCCCCCTTCCCTCTTAATTTGGGCACTGTTCCTTTTTCTTTTCCAACAGCTCCAGGGAAAACTAATAGTCACATAATTCATTCTCTGATGACAGTTGACTGGGGCTGAAGTGTATAGTTATAAAAAAACAATCATAGTTCTTCTCTGAGGTTGTAAATCTGGGAACTAGGAAAAGGAATCAACCTTCTGGTGGCAGAAACCATGGGATGTGAGGTTCTCAAACTATCTGTGCTCGTGTTTCCCACTGTGTAGCGAAACTGGAGAAACAAAACTGGCGTACTTTATTTTTTATTTTTTTAAATTTTTTGTTTATTGCAGTAACATTGGTTTATAACATTGTATAAATTTCAGGTGTACATCATTATACTTCTATTTCTGCATGGATTACATCATGTTCTCATGTTCACCACCCAAATACTAATTACAATCCAAAACTGGCGTACTTTAAAAAAGAGAGAGAAAAGGAGGGAGAGAGAGAGCGAACGAGAGAGAGATCCGCTGTCCTATCAAGGTTCTAGTCCCTGGTTCTAGTTATTCCCAAAACCCAGATATCTCTCTGCCATTCCTAGGGTTTATTTGTTTCTTCTTCTCATAGTCCGTGTAATAGAATAGGCTCTTTATTACCTAAGCTAGGTTAAATTCAGTTTCTGTTACTTGATATCAACACTCTCTTGACTAGTATATGCTTAATCCTTATGCAGCAGAAATTTCAAACAGCAATCATGTGATGTTTCACAAAGGTAACAGATGGTCATAGCTAAGGAGAAACAGGAAGTAGAGGCTTTTTGGTTAGCTAATTTGCGTGACAGACCAACTAAGTGGGCATCAATTTAATATAAGTGATCATCAATCTATAGGTTCAAAAGAAATCCCAAGGAAGGTAGGAAATCATAAAATAAATTCACATGCATACAAATAAACTGTGTTTGTGTGTGTGTGTGTGTAGTGCTTATGAGAGGATTAATAATCTGCTAAATAATAATTGTTAGGGACTCAGATTCTGACCTAGAATCATGAATCAAATTCTAACTTTCCATTTATCCAGAGAAAAACTTACCTCTTCTGTACCTCATTATTCTCAACCATTAAATAACAATTTGAGCACCTTTCTAGAATAGCTCTGTGGTTTAAATGACTAGATAGATAGATGGAGATGTGGATATGGATATAGATATGTATACCAATTAGAACAATGCTTTGGAAGAGAAAATGCTGTACAATATTACTTATTGTTTTCAATAACTGCTAAATGCTAGTTTCTGTATTTTCCTCTTATGTGAGAAGCTATATGAGTATCAAACAATTCCCATTCTGTTTTCCTAAAGCACACTTAGAAGTCCCATCAGTAATTCTTTTCTCAGCTACACCCTATCACCACTGTCTGAGGTGAACCTCTTTCACAACATTGGCAATAATCACCAAAATTGCTTTTTTATGAAGGTTACTACAGGGTATCTATTCATCTTATTTCTAACTTGGGTTTTTGTCATGACATTTTCTTGTATCTGCACTGCAGTGACTCGTGTGATTTATCCTTCTAAAATATATTAACGATGGGAGATATAGATATACACGTTTTGTGAAATTATAGAAGATAGAATCCGCACACTTAACTTTCAGTGTATGACGTCCAGGGCAGACAGAATTGATGGACGTGTAATAGGTTGTACTGAACGATGAAAACAGGCTAGTGCTAGTGATTACATTTCTCTAACCAAATTCAGAGTAAATAAACAGACTGGCAAATTCATTTAATAAATGTTATTTAAGGTGTACAATATATTTTGAATGCTCTAAACTTAAGTAACTTTATAATACAATTTTAGAAGGTCATCTTAGTTTCAGGGCATTCATTTTGTATTGATATATCGTTATATATTATTTTCTATCTAGTCAAAATACAGCAATAGGAAAAGATTTAAGCTTTATCACTGTACAGAATTTCCTTAATTTTACAAGAGTTGAAATAGAATATGAGTGTTTATGTGTGTGTTTGTATATAATTGCATATATCCAAAATATGATTTTATGTCATTCCATGTGCACATTTATATACTAAGGACATGTATTTCTGTGAACTCATTTTAAGAAGTTTAACATAAATATGATTAAATTAAAAAAGCATTTAAATGGGCCGGCCCGGTGGCGTAGCCGTTAAGTGCACGTGCTCCGCTGCCGGCTGGGTTCGGATCCCAGGCGCGCACTGACGCACAGCTTGTCAGGCCATGCTGTGGCGGCGTCCCATCTAAAGTAGAGGAGGATGGGCACAGATGTTAGCCCAGGGTCAGTCTTCCTCAGCAAAAAGAGGAGGATTGGCACAGATTTTAACTCAGGGCTGATCTTCCTCACTAAAAAAAAAAAAAAAAGAAAGAAGCCTTAAAAGACTTTTTTTTAATGGAAGAAAATAAAAACTAAATAGAGAAAAAGAAACTAAGTAAAAAACTTAAGAATCTTTTGGGGAAGAAAAGGGAAGTAGAATCAAGGGGAATTCAACAAATCTATGAAAAAATGTAACATGATTAGTGTTACAATGTTTGGAGAAGGGGTTTATGGAGTCAAAAAGTTAGAGCTTTCGTGGTCAGAATATTGATTGATCTGATTTATGTCATTCTCAATGTAAGATTTACAGTGAGTTTTGAATATGGAAATTTGTGACTAGAGAAAATTTCATGAAAGGCCTGAGCAGATCAGATTAGCACCTCATAAATATAACGGTGGAGCCCCATTTGAGAGATAGAGTCTATTTTTAGCCCAGTGAAATGTGCACACGTCCTTACTTCATATTCTCAGAGTAAAACCCTCCAAGACCATTAGATCCTCTCCTTATAAGTAAGTAGTTTTCAAGTTTCCTCCTTTCAGCTACATACTCCCCATTAGTTTCCTTTAAGATTTCTTTTTTTTTAATGCTATATATAATCTGATTATTTTAGCTTGAAGTGATATTAGCACAGAAGAACTGCAAAATTTCCCTTTTCCTGTTAAAATCATGTAATCTTCAGTAAATTTTAAAACATTTAATTTAGAATATTCTTATTCAGCCAGATGTGTTTCTAACTTGCCCAATGTACTTGACATATCTGTATCACCTCACATGATAAGAAAGTGGAACAGTGTCTACAGACCTGCATTTAAATACTGTCTGTCAACCTAATATACAGGCTGGGAGTGAGGAGAATTGATGTGTGTAGGGCAATGAGAATAAGCCCAAATACTAAATTATGTATTTGTTGCTGCTGTGTCATAAAGCCTAAACTATCTGGTATGCTTATAAATTTTAAATTCTACTTGCAGGGAAGATGTGCTTCTAAGAACTCAGGCTTCACTGCGAAATTAGGCTTTAGAAACAGGATTCCACTATGTACTTACTTTTGACCCTACATAAGAAGACAATCTTTCTGTATCCTGGGCTAAATATTTCTTGAGTATTAAGTATTTAAAGCACTGTATTTCTGGGTAACAAGGAAGGATATAAAATTGTTAACAGTTCTAGAATATTTTTATATGAATTTTTGGTCCCCTTTTCATCGTTAAATTAGAAATTGACATGGGCATTGGTGATTTAAATTTTAACTGGCGAAGATATGAAGATGGTGAAGAAATAGACACAGGAACATAGGCTGAAAGGGAAAAAGAGAAGGTATAGTACATGACTTCAGAGTCTTTTAGATCTAACTCTCCTTCTAGCATTTAAATTTTTAATTAGAAATATGGGGTAGAGAGAGCTAGAAGGGTGAAGAAGGTACTATTTAATTTGTACGTCCCTAACAGCCACTATTGAAATCTCTTCAAAATGCATTCCTGTCAGTCTGCCCCCAGCACACCACCAGGCTAGATTCTCAAAGTTCATTTTGGTATGTTTGGGTGTTTTGAAATGCAAAACACATTTTCCTATGAAAATATAGTGATGACATTATAATGTTAAAAGTGACTTAGTCTTCTAAGCCACATAATCTTATATACATAATCTGATATAGTTTAACAGTGGCCTAAAGAATACTATAGAACCTGGGTAAAATTTATAAAATTAATTCTATGGAAAGTGTATTCAAGTGCTAATCTGATCTTTGAAAAACATATCTTTGCCTCTGACTTGGCAGTGAGACATCTAGAATTGGCAGTTCCCATTGATAATCCATAGATTTGTATGATCTATAGATTTGCATGTTTAAAGTGATTTAGAACCAGAAGTAACCATGAATGATTCAACTCAAAGGCAACTCATCATGTTGCTTCCTGCTACTGTGTTTCTTATCAAGGCAATGGCATTTTCAGTTGGCACCATTGTGTAACAGAAAACATAACTCAGTTTACAGGTGAAGAAACAAACTTAGAATGATTAAGTGACTTGCCAAAAATCATACAGGTAGAAAAGTGGTAGATCCAGGATCAGGGCCAGCTACATAATTTGAGGGGCCCAGTGGAAAATGAAAAGATGAGGCCCCATGTTCAAAAACCAGGAAAAAAAAGTTTTCCTTTCTTCCACAGTCTGTGTCTCTAGCCGCCGTGGTGTTTTTTATTTGCTATATGTTGTCATACTCCTTCCAGCATGGGGATGTTCATGGGGCAAGTGCGGCCTAGACGCACTACCTCCTCCCCCTGCCACAGGCAGAGGATGGCAGAGGTTGCTGGGTAGGAGTGAATGGCAGAGATCCCACCTAAGAAAGGCAGGGAAGTGAGGGGAGGGGGAAGGCAGGACGTGTGTGAGTCAAGGCTATAAGTCCCCAATAAATACACGCTCTATTCTTCCATTCAACTTCACCTACAAAACACATATTCAAAGATCAAGTCACTAAGAATTGCAAGACAGCTACTGCAGAGCATTAACTCCCAGGTTTGGGGCCTCCTGCTGAGCATGGGCCCCTTTGTGAAGGTTATATGCACTTGAAGCTGATCCTATCCAAGACACTAAAGGAGGTCATTTTATTTCAGAATGTTGTACTTCTCTCCATATTAACTGCCTTTTTCGGTGGAAGTATATTTGTAGAGTGGCCTTCTTAAAGTGTAACATTTCCATGGAGAGGGCCTGAGGTTCGAGGTCTTAGGATAGAGAACTCTGGACAAACGGTTCGCAGGTTTTGGCTTGTGAATTCACTCTGTAGGCGTGATCTTCATACCAAAGTACATACACTTGACATTCTTGCCATCAGCAACAGTTGCCCCCTCTCAATAGAACAGCCCTTGTACTCTTGACGTCATAAAAGTCACCAGGCACAAAATATAGACACACTGGGGACTTCCTGACGATTAGTTATTGAAAGTGTCAGAAGTAGTTTGAGTTTCATGTAGAATGCTTTTTTTCCCTCCACCAAGCGGACCTTGCCTCGTCTGGATTTGAGCACTTATTGGCTGGTTTGTTAAAATATATTAGATCCATCAGGCACCCAGTCCCTGCTGTAGATTTTAGTTATATTTGTACATGTGATGGGGCTTAGCTGCAAATTGGGAGGATATGAAATGGAAATACTATTCTTATCAATCTTAATAGATGAACCAATTAACATACTTTCCCAAGAAGATACTGGTAAAATTTATATTGCTGTGTTTGTTTTATCAGTTAACATTCAAATTCTGACAGAAAGGATTAAGATAAGTGTGCTTGGTTCCATTGAGAAAAATAGGTATTTCTATTTTCTCTAGGAAACTTTTGGCTTTTGAAATATCAAGTATCTAAATATACTGTCAATTTACTTACCGATAGTTTCTCAGCTACCTAAGCAGTTTGTGCTCATCTTTGTTTTTATCATAAGGGTGACAGGCATTTTAATGGTGCTGGCTTGATCTAGACTGACAGAGCTTTTTTTCCTCTCTCTCAAAAGCACTATAAATCTTTGTAAGTAAAGGAAGATAGTTAAGATTGACTGTTTTCCAAATTTGCTGGGATAGAATTTTCTAAATATTTTATGTGCTCAGGTATGTGTGAAAAGTTGCAGGACTGCAATATTTATTTTGGAATGAATTAAGGAGTCAGCTCCCTCTATGATTGATTCTAATTATTTCCATTTAATAGAGGTAATATAAATGTGGTACTGCTTTTTCATCCTTTCATCTTTTTTTCCTCTTAATTGCACAATTGATCAATCTTAGTTGTATAAAAGAGAAGCCTCCATTTTGAATGTCTGCTCTGTATTATCTTTGCAAATCCACCAAAAAATTAGAAGAATGGAAAATGAAGTGTAAATGATTCTCACTTCTTCAGATTTATTCAATCAGAATATTCAAGAGTAGGGAACCAATAATCTACAAACATAGTTCATTTCCTTGATGATTACTATGTAGTCAGCCCAAGTCTGGCATACCTTTTTATTCAAACACCCAGAATCTGTCTTCTTTTACTCTTCATCCCAAGATCATCACTTGATGGTTTTCTTATACCATTCGGGTATCATGTCAAATGACTCTTCTGTAAAAGAATTTTTCCTGAACAATCTAGCTAAATGGGTACCTTCATTCCATATCCTATCCAAGTCAAAATCCATTACCTTGTTAACTTCTTTTTTTGTATTAATTGGAAATTGTCTAATTTACTTATTTGTTAATGTGTTAATTGTAAAAATATTGCTGGAAGTTAAGCCTCATGGGAGATCTGTCTCTCATGTTCCTTGTTGCATTCCAATAACTAGAAGGGATCTGATTTATAGTAGTTATTTAAGAAATAGTTAATGAAGAGGGTGATGTAAGCATCATGGTGGCATAAGACTCAACCAAAAACTGTCGAAATTAATCAATTAATTTAGTAAAGTTGCAGTATATAAATTCAACATACAGAATCAGTTGCATTTCTATATACTAACAACAAAATGCATAAAAAAGAAATAAAGAAATCAATCTCATTCACAATAACATCAAAAACAATAAAATACTTAGTAATAAATTTAATCAAGGAAGTAAAAGATCTGTACAATGAAAACTATAAGACTTGGATGAAAGAAATTGAAGTCAATAATGGAAAGATATTTTGTGTTTCAGGGTCAGAAGAATTTGTTAAAGAATTGTTAAAACGTCAAACTACCCAAAGTCATCTATAGATTCAATGCAATCTCTATCAAAATTCCAATGGCATTTTTCACAGAAATAGGAAAAACAATCCTAAAATTAGTATGGAACCACAAAAGACCCTAAATAGCCAAAGCAATGCTCAGAAAGAACAAAACTGGAGCCATCACACTTCCTTATTTCAAACTATACTACAAAGTTATAGTATTCAAAAGAGTATGGCACTGGCGTAAGAACAGACACATAGACCAATGGAAGAGAATAAGAGCCCAGAAGTAAGCCCCGCATATATGGGCAACTAATATTTGACAAGGAAGCCAAGAATACTCAGGGAGAAACGATAGTCTCTTAACAAATGGTGTTGGGAAAATTGAACAACCACATGCAGACAAATGAAATTGGACCCCTACCTTACACCACTCACAAAAAATAACTTGAAATGAGTTAAAGACTTAAACATAGGGCCTGAAACCATAAAACTCCTATAAGAAAATATAGGGGAAATGTTCCTTCACGTTGGTTTGGCAACAAGTTTTTGAAAATGACACCAAAAGCACAAGCAACAAAGCAAAATTCAGCAAGTGGAATTACATCAAATAAAAAGTAAAAGAGGGGCCGGCCCCGTGGCTTAGCGGTTAAGTGTGCAGGCTCCATTACTGGTGGCCTGGGTTCGGATCCTGGGCACTTACGGACTCACCGCTTGTCCGGCCACACTGAGGCGGCATCCCACATACAGCAAGTAGAAGGATGTGCAACTATGACATACAACTATCTACTGGGGTGCTTTGGGGAGAAAAATGGGGAAAAAAAAGGAGGATTCACAATGGATGTTAGCTCAGGGCCGGTCTTCCTCAGCAAAAAGAGGAGGATTGGCATAGATGTTAGCTCAGGGCTGATCTTCCTCAAAAAAAAAAAAAAAAGTGACAGAAACAATCAACAAAATGAAAAGGCAACCCACGGAATGGAGAAATATTTGCAAGCCATGTATCAGATAAAGGGTTAATATCCAAAAAATACAAATAAATTATACAACTCAATAACAAAAAACAAACAATCAAATAAAAAAATGGGCAGAGAAACTGAATAGATATTTTCCAAAGAAGACATCCAAATAGCCAACAGGCACATAAAAAGATGCTTAGCATGGCTAATCATCAAGGAAATGCAAATTAAAACCACAATGAGATTATCACCTCACACCTATTAGAATGGCTATCATCAAAAAGACAAGAAATAACATGTTGGCAAGGATGTGGAGAAAAGGGAACCCTTGAGCACTGTTGGCGGGAATGTAAATTTTTTCAGCCGCTATTGAGAAGAGTGGAGGTTTCTCAAAAATTAAACAAAAACCTACCAGATGATCCAGTAATTCCACTACTGGGTGTATATCCAAAAGAAAGAAAAACAGGATATTGAAAAGATATCTACCTACTCCCACATTTATTGCAGCAGTATTTACAATAGCCAAGATTTGGAAAGAACCTAAGTGTCTGTCAACAGATGAACGGATAAAGAAGATTTGGTATATATATATATATATATATATATATATATATATATACACCAAATATATGTTTATATATATATAAAATGGTATATTTTTTAAGGAAATTTTATAAAGAAGATTCGATATATATACACCAAATATATATATATAAAATGGAGCATAATTCATCCATGAGAAAGAAGGACATCCTGCAGTTTGGGACAACATGGATGGACCTTGAGGGCATTATGCTAAGTTTGATAAGTTCAACAGAGAAAGACAAACACTGTATGATATCACTTATATGTGGAATCCAAAAAAGCCAAACTTATGGAAACAGAAAGTGGAATGGTGGTTATCAGGGGCTGGCTGGGGGTGAGGAAATTGTGGAGATATTGGTCAAAGGATACAAACTTGCAATTAGAAGATGAATAAGTTCAGGGGATCTAATCCACAGCGTTATGATTATAATTAACAATACCATATCATACACTTGAAAGCTGCTAAGATACTAGATCTTAAATACTCTCACCACAAAAAAGAAATGATAGTCATGTGATGGGATGGAGGTGTTAGCTTATGCTATGTTGTTAATCGTATTGCAATATATGTGTATCAAATTAACACACTTTACACCTTAAACTTACAAAATGTTATATACCAATATCTCAATAAAAAATAGTTACTGAATGAATGAGTGCATTGTATAGCTATATTACATTCTTGACAGTCACAAGCAATTTTTCAACATTCATCAAGGCAACTGCTTTGATTTCTCTGCCTTGAAAACAAATAGGGACAGCAAATGGTTTCTCTAACGTTTTCTCATCGACTTAGAGTTCTACATTTAATGTAAAATGAAAGCCAGATAAAACATGCCATTAAATGGAGATTGTTAGAACAAAAAGGGAAATTATATCATTTTATCACATTTCTTTATTTAATAGATTAAGAGATAGGTTCAGAATGAATAAATGCCTCATTTAAAGATACAAGGATCTATAGGAGAACTAAACCCAAAACTTAGATTTACCAATTTGCCCACCTAGCAGTGTTTCCACAGCTTTCTCTTGTTCAACGAGAATTCTTAGCCTTAGAAATCCAACTCAAACAAAGGGAACTTGCTTACCACACAAGAGGAAGACAGACTTCAGTCTCCTCTTGAGCCTAGACCTCGTACAGGGTTGTGCTTCCTTTCTCTCTCTCCATCCATCTCTTCTCTGCTTCTCTCAATGTGTTGGCCTTAGTTTCTCAGACTGGAGATAAGCTTTTTTAATGTGGCTAAAGATAAGACCCATGCTCACCCTATTCTACAAGATCCCAGGCTGGTAATCCCAGTGAAAGACAGCCAACATTTTTCCCCAGGACTGTATCTACCTAACACCGTACAGGGCTGCTGACGGTCTCTGTTTGAGCGTATGCACTTCTCTGAACCCATCACTGTGGGAGATAGATTGGTTGATTAGCTCAGAGCTATAAACTCATTTTTGTGTCCAGGAGAACAAAGTTTATTAATAAAATTAGGAGAAGAAAAATTTATGTAAAGGGCATACAAAAATCATAGCTACCACAAGGAATTATACACAACTTATTTTTTTACATCCATGTAATTTTTTACATATATAAAGTTTATATAAAAGGCGTTTTCCAAATGCCTCCTACTGGATTATTTATCTGCTCTAAATTCAATTATTTCTTTGTATCTAAAATTTCTGATATTTCTTTCCAAGATTATCCTATGTTTTCTTGGTGATCTTTTCCAAGCTATGTCTCAAAAGAGAAAAAAGATTTATATTATTTGAATATACATCGTAATTTGAAAAGGGGAATTGAATACTTTGAAAGAAGAGAAAATTGTAAAAACTAATGTTAGTCAACATTAATCTATTTTAGGAAAAGTTTTATCCATAGCTACTGTGAACAGTTTTCCATATTATTCTTAAAATATAACTTCTAGAGCAATTACCTAGCCTAAATATGCTTATGTTTACTTAAGACAAAAAAATTACTCTATGTGAAATGATAAACTTTTTTTTTGTTTGTTTTTGGTGAGGGAGATTCGCTCTGAGCTAACCTAACATCTGTTGCCAATCCTCTTCTTTTTTTGGCTTGAGGAAGATTAGCCCTGAGCTAACATCTGTGCCAATCTTCCTCTATTTTGTATGTGGGTCGCTGCCACAATGTGGCTTGACAAGTGGTGTGAGTTCGCACCTGCGATCTGAACCTGGGAACCCGGGCTGCCGAAGCAAGTGACCCGGACTTAACCACTACCCCACAGGACTGACTCCAACTTTTTTTTGACTTTCTTGCCATGTCAGACCTCTATGCTTGATCCCTCTGAAAATATTGCCCTTCCCATAAGTAAAGGTATCCTCACTATTTATGGGGGAAGAAAATACTGATCTTCTCTCTCAACTATATCCCCGGCAAGGGATATGCAAGCTCGTTAATTCTCCATACGACAGTCAAGTCTAGTCATGACAGTTGATGAGAATCTGCTAAAGGTTTAGATTTCTGGAGGGAAGTAAATACAGTTTGTAGCTACTGCACAATTTCTGCTTTTAGGGATCCTTAATATGTCACCTCCCTGCCTTGCTCCTTTGCCACAACCATGTGGCATTGGGAAGGATCTATACATTGCCATGTTTCAGAATCCAAAGAAAAAAATGACTCTAATACTTAGAAATGAAGTTCTCTCGTGGGGGCCAGCCCAGTGGCACAAGCGGTTAGGTGCGAACTCTCTGCTGCAGCGGCCCCGGGTTCCCCGGTTCTGATCCCGGGCGCGAACCTGCGCATCGCTTGTCAAGCCATGCTGTGGCGGCGTCCCATATAAAGTGGAGGAAGTTGGGCATGTATGTTGGCCCAGAGCTGGTCTTCCTCAGCCAAAGGAGGAGGATTGGCAGATGTTAGCTCAGGACTGATCTTCCTCACAAAAAAAAAAACAAACAAAATGAAGTTCTCTCACTTTAGTTAAAGCCAGGTCTCCCCAGTCTTTATTTCCCAGAAAATTTCCCAGATAATTCGCTATGGATAAATCTAGTCCTTTAGGGAAATCTCAACTCCCACTCACAAGGCTGAGGTCAGAGATTTTGCAAGTATATCCAGAGCTCATGTTTGAATTTGAACAAGGCATCTCGTTCGGGCAAATCGAAAAAGGTGCCCCTCAGAAGACCAGATGCACAAAGCTCACAGCTCAGTGAGTAGATTCTACTCTGTACAACCAAAAAAAACAAAATGAAACAAAAACAAACAACTAAAAGGATGATCTTTCCTCTGTTGGGAGCCAGTCTTGTGCCAGGTTCAATTTCAACCTCTACCTGTTCCCCGACAGGCTGCTTTTTTGCAGTGCACAAATTGCAGAGATGTACATAAGCAGCATGGGTATGGTTTTACAAAAGTTATCAGAACAATAGTTCAACATAGTACATTTTCCCACTATCTAAGAACTTTAGTTAGAAATAATAGCACCTACTACATCATCGTTCTGGTGTAGGAAACCGGTCATGCTCTGCATCCCTAGTCCAGGTTGTTTTCATCAACTCTCCTATGGTAGAAGGTGAAGAGCATACCAAGTCTGGAGATCTCTACATTCCAGATCCTCCAGGAGCAACTGTTTGGACGGTAGCACACACAACTCTGCAAGAATAAGCCACAGGATAGTCTAAATTCTTCTTTAGAAAAAAGCATTGATCTAAGTGAAGCCCATACAGGAATGTAAATCTGCTACTATAAACAGTAAATTGACAGTACTAAATATTACACTTAAATGTTTGATCCATGAATACTTCTTTTCGGTTGTTTTCCTGTATTAAGGTCGTGCTTAACTCACAAAGATCTACTGAGTGATTTATCTTTCACTGTCCAAAGGGAAATGGCGCAAAGATCAATTAAAGTTTTAACACTTGTAAACAGAAATTTCTTTCAACTTTTAAATGACAGCCTTCATAACGTAAAACAACACCCACTTAGGCTCAGTTCCCACCTAGGGAATTTCCTATATTGGCAGAGAAAATCTTGATCGGAAACATGGTCAAGAAACATGGTCAAGTAACGTAGGAGTGGATTAATTAAGTTTTTTAAATGATCTTGAGAATAATAGAGCTCTGTTTCCTCTCTCCCTTTCTCTCTCTCCCCCACTTCTTCCAACGCCATTAGCTATGGAATAGTCTCTTCTAAATTTTGTCAGCTTTCATAAATGTACCCCTAAGGAAAAATATCCACAATAATCTTGAACCCAATAAGAAATAAGAGGGTGATCCCAATATGTGGATTCAGTTGTTTCCATATTTACAATATAATCAGAGCCCTGATTTATACTTGATCTCTTGGGAACTGATCCCCATAATGAGTGTGATTTGACATCAGTGGGACATAAAAGATTTTTTCCTAATGTGAATTCTTCAAATACTTTAGCAATAAAGCCCAATTTTGCCTTAGTGACATTTTGATTGATTAGAGTGCTAGAGGGTCCATGGAGAAAGGGATTCCAAATTCTCTAGCATGTTACTCTATGTATGACCCCTATCTGAAACTTAAAGAAAAATCTATTTGGGGATTTTGAATTTCCCTTAAAGTACATCTATTTTCTTCTCTTTAAACAGATGAATTCTGCTAACTATCAAATTTTTGCAATTTTATATAGAATTTAATATTTTCAGCCATATTTTTCAGATGGGTAAAATCTTGGGTAACAATTAGCTAGTTCTATGTTATGGATATCAAAGGAGGCCAAGTTGCTAGTATTTTAATCCACACTTCAACTGTTTAAAATGGGTATGTCACCTCTATTGGTATATCAATAAAAGTGAAGAATATACAGAACTTAAGAGACCCTTGATGACTGAATTAACGTTGGTGGTTGGATCCATATAAAATTACTAACCTACTTTTGTACAAAGAAGTCACTAGCTTGTTTTTTTTCAATATTTATAAGACAAAGTGAATTATTATTTGTTAATGTAAAGCAATATTCAAAGAGCATCACCAAATTACATTTAACAAAACCAACTATTGAGGATATGCTGGTTTCAGCAAATTGAATTGCAAGCAATTTTGGTAAACTCTTACTGATGGATACAGAGATGTAATTCTGTTACAGTTATTTTCCTTGTCTGTAGAATAAGAATAGAAGAATTATTTTTAATTTGTTTAATAGAAATAGAAGTCCAAGCCTCAATTATTTTCTTGTATATCATCCACATTTGTTACTTACATAAATTTTTCATCAGCTGAGATTGTTTCATTTATTAATTTTGTATTTGTTTATATTCCACTTTTATCAACTGGAATGTAAACTAACAGGTCACTTTTCTGCTCTATTTAACAAAGTATCTCTAGCATCTATTGCAACTTTGACACATACTAGACACCTCATAAATATTTTTTAAATGAAACAATGGATAATGAAGTATACTATATTCTGGATACATAAAACACTCATTCATTAAATAAACACATTTACACCTACTAGATGAAAACTATTCTTACAAAACATGAAAAATTATGTTATCTTGCAACAGACATGCAGAAAAAAAATCAGACACACATAGGCTTAGTTTTCAACCATAACAGACTTATTTTACATGGATTAGAGTTTAGATTTCTGATCTAAGAATCAACAGAGGGCCGGCCCCGTGGCTTAGCCATTAAGTGCGCGCACTCTGCTACTGGCGGCCCGGGATCGGATCCCGGGAGCGCACCGACGCACCGCTTCTCCGGCCATACTGAGGCCGCGTCCCACATACAGCAACTAGAAGGATGTGCAACTACGACATACAACTATCTACTGGGGCTTTGGGGGTAAAATAAATAAATAAAATCTTAAAAAAAAAAATCAATAGAGGTCAGGGTGGGGGAAAAACACCTGTTAGCGCTGGATAATCTGGTATTAACTCTGATTTGAGGAAATACAAACAGGATGAAAAATATCTTTTTTTTAAATTACAGAATGCTTTAAGAGACAATGAGAAAAGTATCGCTACTTTGAAATGGTAAAATCACACCAAAAAAAAAAAGGAATGTTATGACTTCCAACCTTTGAGAAAGGACTAAGAAGTTATGTCTGCATTAAAATAAGGAAAAATGAAACAGTTTCAACTGAGATGTCTGGTTTACTTTCAATTCATTTCAAACCCCGCTGATTCAGTGAAACCACAGGTAATTCACATTCTCTTTATTAACCAACTAATGAACTAACTCTCCTATGAGTAATTGTTTGTATGTATATATTCATTCTCCTATCAGTAATAGTTTATATGTATATATCCACATAATCTCTTAACAGTAAATATCGGTCCTTCTACTTTCCAAATCTAGCAGTTTCTTGCTAACTTGCTAGTATCATGAAAACAATGAATACATTTTAACATACATAATTATCCATATAATCATTCACCATTCAGTCACTAATTGTCCATACGTTTATTGAGTGCCTGGTCTGTTGGTCATTGAAAAGTTGGCTATAAACAATAAATATAATAACCGTATCCTGCAACAAAATTCCAAATCTTACATATTGATAATTAAAATAAAACATTTAGTGTACTCTGAAATTTACTATATTCCTTAATGTGTTGAAATACAAATTAACTTTAACTTTGAATATTTTGGATAAAACTGGGCAGTGAAATAATTTCTATGGTCCTAAAAAATTATTCTTCACTACCTGCTCCTCAATTAATAAATATTTATTGAATATCCAGCAAAAACTACCTATCAGTACAACACAGATTTACATCAGTTATAAGTTATTTCATTGAGTGTACACAAAAACTCTTTCCTTGAGGTTTATGATTTGCAGTGGATTACTGAAAGGTATTATAAAATTGATGTCATTGGACATCATTACAAATAGGATTCTCAGGAGACACAGTTTTTGTGTGATGCTCTAAGAGAGGGAGAAATCCACGGTATTTTCCAAGGTCATGTCTACTCTCTATGTATGGCAGATACATTTGTAATATACCATAATTCTAAAAAGTGCTGGATCGAGGTTTTACCAGGTCACAATTTCATCATCCAAGTCAATAGCTGCTGTCTAAAGATTTGCAACTACAGCAGAGACAGTGAAATTTGTTACAAATGTCTACTAGTTCCCGTTCCAACTTCTGCCATATGAAAGGATTAATGCTGTGCCATTTAAAAAAAAAGTTTTATCTTGCATTAACTTTCTTGACGATTAGTGGAGCTTTAATCAAGTGGGACAGAAAGACCAGCTATTCAAACTACTGAATACTGAAAAGGTCACAGTATTGCAGCACACTCCCATAATTTACTGTCTCCTATTACATACTCTAAAAATGGTCACATTCTCTTCTCAAAGGCAAAACACTAACTATTTGACATAAAGTCACGATGCTTACTGAATTCAGATCCAATTTAGGTCAAAGCTGATAACATAATGTTACCTGTATAAAAGCATTATTCTGAAGAATGTAGAACAGTAGAATTATATCAGAGCATATCAAATGTAGTTTACATCTATGTATCATTAGTGATGTGAAATTGAAAGTATCGTGTGTTTACAAATAATATAAAAAATGTTTTTAAAAATCCTAGATGGCACATGTATAATGACTAGAATCTTTCACCATCCTGATGCAACAGCCATCCGAGAGATTCCCACATATGTCTCCTTGCTAAATTTGGCTTTTTCCAGCCAAGGCATTGGGCATTCTCCCTGGACCCCATTCTTGGGATAATGTCCCCTACTTTTTCTTACCACCATTGACTCTTCTCGTAATGGTGTTCACAGCATACTCATACAATAGTGTAGTACAACTTGTGTGTAAGCGTTGTTAATTTCCACGTTCATAGGCATTTCTTAAGGACACACTATCTAGTCTTAAAAATTACCGTTTATCTTTACTCCCAGAGTAGTTGATTTTTTTACTCTTCACTGGAGGATTTAGGCTGTTTCACCCTTCCATTCTCAGCGTTGCCTCTGATTGTAGCTGCCTTCTCTCTGCCACTTTGTAAATCCAAGATCAGAAGTTCAGTGCTTCCTTTACTACTTTCTAGAAACCTTTCATTTTAACTCTCTTTCTAAGAAATTATCATTCTGCAATTTACTTGAGAAAAATACTTTTTTATGTTTCAAATAATTTATGAAAAATATATTTGAAAAAGAATCATAAGTGTTCATCTTACATTGTAACCAGATTTTTGGTAGAGATAGATTTTGTTTTCAATTTTATCAGAGGGTCATGGGAAGGTTTACAATGAAAGGTTTCAGTTCCCTCTCTTACACCAAATCCTACTACTCTAAACAAACACTTTTAATCCTCTTAACTCTTATTTTTTTCACTGGCGTATTTTTAAATAATATGCTGATATTGCTCTCTTTCTCCTTTCTTTCTCTCTTTTATTCCCTTGTGGATCTATCTCCCTCCAGTTTTCCATTCTCTTGCTTTATTCTGGAATATTTGATTTTTAGACTAGATGTACAACCACACTACGTTCTAAATCAGCTCATCTTTACTCTCTTTTGGTGGATTCATTATTTCCTAGATCCCATGTTTCTTCTTTCCTATTTATCCCTGAATTTACTAGAACATATTTTAATATAACGTTTTAATGAAGAGGTGTATGTGATGATGCTTTTTTTCAGACTCCTTTCTTAACTGATAGTTTAGCTGAACATTGATCTACCTCACTAAGTTTCCATGATGTTCATGCAAACCCTAAACATCATTAGGATTTGCCTAGCTGCACTAAGTCTTTTTCCATCATTCATCAGAGAGTGGCGGGGCCACTTCAAATTGAAGACCTGTATCTTTCAGCATTTTTTTTGTATTTACTCTGTTAATTATTTACATCTTAAATGTAAACTGTCTAAACTTAATACGCCACATTATATTTCTTCTGATTAGTTTTTCCATGCTACATATTTTCTCATCTCTTTAAAACTTTCATATTATGTTTTAGGTGTGCATTTTATCAACAGCCTAGAGCTGGATTTTCATTTATTCCAATTTGAATCCTCTAACTTTAACAGGAAATCTTAATTCATATACATTTACTGGAATCACTAATATATTTTGACTTATTGCTATCTTTTTACTTTGTTTTTGCTTATACGGTTAATTTTCTCCCACATGCATAGATGAACAAAATATGGCATGTGTGTTATTAGTCTTCTAGTTCCATAACAAAATACAGACTGGGTAGCTTAAACAACAGAAATGTATTTTCTCACAGCTCTGCAGGCTGGAAGTCTAAGATCAAGGTGTAAGCAGGGATGGTTCTGGCGAGACCTCTCTTGGATTGCAGGTGGCTGCCTTTGTGTTGTATCTTCACATGGCTTTTCCTCTGTGCACAGGCACACATGGTGTCTCTTTCTCTTCTTATAAGGACATCAGTCCTATTGGATTAGGATCTACCCTTATGACCTCATTTAACGTTAATTACATGCTTAAAGGCCGTTTCTCCAATTACAGACACATAAGGGCCTTAATACAAGAATCTGAAGAGGGACACAATTCAGTCCATAACAGTGTATATTATTTGTGATTTGCATTTCTCTGTCAATATTATGTTTGCAACTTCTATCTATTGCTTATTGTGCTTTATAACTTTTTGTTATGAGAATATGCCTCAGTTTATTTATCTGTTCCACGGTCGATGGATATTTGAGTTGTTTCTGGAATTTTACTATTACAAAGAAAATGCTATCAAGAACTTCCCTATGCATGTGCACAATGTACATGTGCAAAATTATCTCTGTGGTACATAGCTGATGGTGGAATTTCTGAATGTTGGTGTATGTACACCTTCAATTTTCTTATAAATTGCCACGTCTTCCATATGATTTACCAACTTCACTCCAACCAGAAATTTAGGGGACTTTTGGTTGTTCTATATTCAGTAAAACCCAATGATGTCAGGCTTTTAAAATATCATGACCATTGTGGTGGGTGTATGATAGTATCTTATTGTGGTTTTAATTTGCATTTTTTGGATTGCTAACATAGTTGAACCCCTTTTCATATTTATTGGCTCTTTGAATTTTGTGTCTTGTGAAGTGCTTGATTAAGTCTTTTGCCTATTTTTCTATTTTTTTTTCTTATTGACTTATAGGAGTTGTTTATTTAAAATATATTCTGCACATTAGTCCATTTTTGGTTAGGAGTTTGGAAAATATCTCCTCCCACTCTGGGGTTTGCCTGTTTACTCTCTTAATGATGTATTTTAAAGATGTGTGTAAATTCTTAAATTCAATTTAGTTGAATTTCTGATTCTTTTATTTTATGGCTAGTGCCTCTTTAATTACTCTGATGTCACAAAGTAGTTCTACAAGTTACCTTCTAAAAGCTTTATAATTTGGATTTTTAAACTTAGGTATTCAAATTGCCCAATGTTAATTTTTGTGAATGGTGGGAGGTAGGGGACCAAGTTAATTTTTTTCCCAGTATGGATCCCAAGATATTTCAGCATCATTTATTAATAACTCTGTACTTTTGCCAGTAATCTTTAACTTGTAATGCCAATTCTGCAATAAATCACATATTCATTCATGTGTGGTTCTGTTTCTGGGCTCTTTATTCTGTTTCATTGGTCTATTTTTCTATCTTTCTATTGTTCTTTACAAACAATCCTGCAATCTGTTAGGTCAAGTTCTCCCAACGTTTTATTCTTCTTCAAGAGGGCTTTTGTTATTCCTGACAATTCACGTGTTAGAATACATATTACAGTTGGCATTATACACACACACACATCCTGTTGGGATTTTGCTAAATTAATACATAATTTTAGGGAGAATTGAAAATTTTAGTGTATGATAACTTCCAATCCATAAACATTGTGGATAGCTAGAATTATTTGGATCTTCTTTACATTCATTCAATGTACTTTAAAGTTTTCTTCAGACATGTCTTGCATATTTGCGTTATATTTAGTCTGAGAAATTTTATATTTTTGAGCTATTTAAAATGATATATTTTTAAAATTAGATTTTCTATTTCTTTGATACTGGTATGTAGACATACAATTGATTATTTAAAATATTGGTTCTGTAACAGTAATCAATAAGCTTATTAATTCTGATAATTTACCTATATATTCTATTTGATTTTCTATGTATACACTCATATCATCTGTGAATAGTGAGAGTTGTGTGTCTTCATTTACAATCTTCGTATGTTATTTTCCTATTTATGTGTCTTACTGCTCGGGCTAGGACCTCTAGGGTAATATAGAATAGTAAGTGTTGGTACTGTACATCCTTGTCTTTTTCCTGATTTCGTAGAGAACACTGTCAAAGTTTCACTATTATAAAGTATCAAGTTTGCTCTACATTTTTCATGGCTTCCCTAGAGAAGCTTAGGAACGTCTCCTTCATTCTTTAGTTTGTCAAGGTTTTTTCTGGATTCTCTGGGGCTGCTACACTCAGGAGTGAGAGGGGAAAGTGCAGTGTAACTTGAACAACTGCTATATGGACAGCCCTTCAGTTCATCAACTTGATTTCTACCCCAATTCCTGTTCCTCCTTCTGTACCTGTCTGCTTCAAACAAGGAGCCACATCACTGTTTTGGCAGAAGAGTGACACCCATAGCTGATGACAGTTTCTCTTTTATGTGTTTTGGGCTGCAACTATCCATATGGCAGCTATCATTTTATATCTTTCAGGAAGTCTTCAACATCCCGATCTAATAATATTGTCCTCTTCTGTTTCTTAGTGCAGAATGAATGAATGATTCGTGAATGAATGCAGATCATGAATGATTCTTTTTTACAATAATAATAATATCATTAATAATATGTAATATGTAATCTGACCACTTAGTATCAGGGACTATACTAAAAGTTTTATATCTATAACTCATTTAACTTTTGCTCATTTTATGATTTTATTTGATTTCAACTGGATTCTGGCAGAGTGTGAGTATACTTAATCCACCTCTTAAGCTGTAAGCACGTTTAAAATTTAAATTACAAATATATTTTTCTAATAAATTTTCACTTTTGCTTGTTTTTTGATTCTTTAATTTACTACCATAACAACTATTTTGATACAATGTGATTTTCATTTCTGTATTCATAATTTCTCTATATTTATTGCCATTGTTTCAAGAGTGAAGTATACTAGTTCATCAGTAGTGCAAATCCAAGTTGTATTAATTTTCACCCATATTTGCTAATTTTCATATTGAGTGATTTTCCTTAGTGTTGTAATGATAATTATATAGAATCTCACATGTGATAACATTTTTGCCTTTAAAAATCAATAAATAACTAGAGAACACACCAATAAATACCAAATTAATAAAAAAATCTTTGGCTTTTAGAATGATGCCTTAAATTTTAAGCTAAAATATAAAATCAAATATTATTTCAAAGCAAATTGAATAAAAGATATTAGTACTGTAATACAGAAATCTACCACTAAGAAAGTGGTTCTCAACCCTGTCTATACATTTGGATCACCTAGAGAGTTTTAAAAAGTCCTAATGACTTGGTACAACAACATACCTATTTAAATCAGAATCTCTGGGCTTTGGAATCTGACATCAGTATTATTACAAGTTCCCAAGTGATTGTAACATGCAGTTGTGGTGGGGAAACCCTGACCTAAGAGAATCACCCAGCTGGGACCAGGCCGACGCTGTCCATCCTGTGTCCCTAGTGGCTGGCCAGCACAATCACCTTCCTGTCCTGTACAGCCTGGTGCATTGATGCTGTAACACCATTACCTTTTGCTTCCCCATGACAGTGGTATGGAAAAGTCCTTCCCCTTTAACTTCATGTTCATCACAGATCAGTCTTCTTACCCTGCAGAGGATCTTCTCCTTTTAAAACCTTACATGAAATCCCTTTGTCCTATCTGAAGGACAATTCTGAATTAGTTCTTACTTAGAACTAATGGCCGAGACCTGAGCACAATGATCATACACTCTGCCTACTTCTCTTGGGTGTCCTTTGAAGGCTTACCATTCAGATATTCTCAAGGCAAAGTCGAATATTTCAAATGGTTTTTGGTGGTGATTTGAATAGATGTTATGTTATATAAGTGGAAGAAAAAAAGCATTGCTTTTCAAATTGTGCAATAATATAAAATCGTATACAGATTAGTATAAGGCCTTATTGGACATTTCTATTAGTTATCTGGAAGACAAAGTGAATAGAATCTGAGTAAAATTAGTAAATGAATTATGAAACATTATTATTCTTAAAGAGGACTAGTAACATCAAAGAGTTATAGAATTTAGTAAATGAACCTGGTTGAATTCTCAAGTTAGGGTTCCTAAGCAAAGGTCTTAAAATAAGAACAGAATGCTACAACAAAATAAACACTTTTGTTAAATGTTCAGCTGGGGAAAGAAATACTAAAAGATCTATTTTAAATATGCATATTAATTTAATGGAAAAACCAGGATTGCAACAACAATGAACACCATTTTTTAGTTCTACATTAAAAACAAAACACTGTTTTGGAACCAACACATGATAAAAACTTTTGAATTAAATTGTCAGTAAGACTATAGTGGGAATAATTTATTCCATTTTGGGTACCTCGTTAAGAGAAATATTCAAATGAACCAAGGACACTATATTATGAGAAGATGGTAAAAAGTGTAATACATCGCTGTACAGTCAAATCTATAAACCTGTTTATAGCATGAAATCTACTTGCAAGGAATGGGTTGATTCAGTGTGGTCAATGTAAATGCAATTTGGATTTGGTCAAGAATGTCAGATATCAAGACAAAGAAAATTAAAATAAGATAAAGCCTTTCCAAATTTGATGTCAGACATGAAAAGAAGTTAGTTTTTTTTAATACTATTATTTCTTTGAAAAATATTTTTTCAAAATGTATACTACTATATATTACAGAATGTACACAAAGAGCAAAGTCAGATGGTGTCCGATGACCTGACTAAAGACATTCCAAAATGACATTCCCAAAAGATATTCCAAAGATATTCTAAAATCCAGAAGTGATCACTCCCAAAATTGCCCCTGGCTATCCCTCTGACTTCACCTCATGCTCCTCTTCCCATTACTTACCCCTTTTCAGCCATACTGGCTGTCTCAAACTCAACTAACCTGCTTTTTTTCAGTCTGTTTTTATTGACTTAACTTATTTTCCTAAACACTTTATTGAGGTATAGTTTGCATACCACAAAATAGACCCATTTGTGTGTACAATTCGATTATTTTTAGTAAACTTGCAAAGTTGTGCATACATCACCACAATTCAGATTTAGAATGTATCTTTCTCCCAAATAAAATCTCTTATGTTCTCTGCAGTCAATGGCGGCTCCCACCTCTAGTCCCAGGCAACCGTTAATCTGCTCTCTATCTTTATAGATTTGCTTTTTCTGGACATTTCATAGAAATGGAATCATATAATGTGTAATGTTTTGCAATTTTGTCTGTTTTATTTACTGCTGAACCTTACTTAAAACAGGGCCTGGCACACAAATGGCTCTCAATAAACGTTTGTTTCATAAATACAAGAATGAAGCAAGGCAGATTTTGGGCTAAAATTCGTAAGGCTGCAATATCTAGTTTAGATATAACTTTTCTTGATTAACAGTTTTAATAGTTTAAAATTTCTTTACAAAAGGAATAAGAGAATGAGAAGAAGGTGAAAAGAAGACGCCATAATTTAGAGTAATAAGAAGTACTGTGTGGGGATAAATTTACGAATCTTGAATATTCCTTAAAATATGCAGATTCAAGAAATCTTAAAGATATCAATGCATCTATTTTTTTTTTTTTTTTTTTGTGAGGAGATCAGCCCTGAGCTAACATCCGCCAATCCTCCTCTTTTTTTTTGCTGAGGAAGACGGCCCTGGGCTAACATCGGTGCCTATCTTCCTCCACTTTATATGGGACGCCGCCACAGCATGGCCTACCAAGCAGTACTTCGGTGTGCGCCCGGGATCCGAACCAGCGAACCCCGGGCCGCCGCAGCGGAGCGCGCGCACTTAACCGCTTGCGCCACCGGGCCAGCCCCTCAATGCATCTATTTTGACTAAAAATTTGAGACTCTATAGCAGTTGACTCTTTATTACAACAACAGGGAAAGCTAAGGGCTGCAGGTATAAAAATGAATGTTCTCTTGTTTCACTAGATAATATATAGCCTAGATAAATAATTTCTATGCTTCTGCTGATAAATATCTCAAAAAAATCAGCACATCGTCATAATAAGCCAATTCAAAGACCAGTAGTTTATTTTGGTCTTTTTCTGTCACTGATCATAGTTATAAACTGTAATTATAAATTATTCGCTATGCGGGATGGGTAAAACAATCCTTTGAGCTTTATTCTAAATCTCTTTCAATTAAATATGCCTCTTAAAAATGATCTTTTGTGTCCAAGATTGTTTCCAAAGTGTCAAAATTTAGTTCATACATTGGGGAGCTTTTTTCCTAAAAAAAAAATCCAGGATAGTATTTTTTTTTAATTTTTTCCAGTTTTACTGAGAAATAATTGACATATATCACCATATGTTTAAGGTGTATAGTATGATGGTTTGATTTACATATATTGTGAGATGATTACCACAATAGGTTTAGCTAACATCCGTCTTCTCATATAGATACATAAAAAGAAAAGAAAGAAGAAAAGAATAAAAGAAAAAAATTTTTCTCCTTGTGATGAGAACTCTTAGGATTTGCTCTCTTAACAACTTTTTTATATATCACACAGTATTATTAGTTATAGTCATCATGTTGTACATTTAAAAAACGAAATTCCATTCAGAACAAGACCAGTCACTGTGATGTTATTTTGAATACCTCCTGAACAATATTTTAGTTGTGTACAGTTAAGCTATTTTTCTGCTTTAACTTCTTATCTTGAAGCCACTGGGCGAACAACCGGCCCATGGCTTTGATGAGCTAGAATTTGAATTCAAGTGAGCAGTTTACTGTCATTTTCAGCAAATCCCTTATATCACTTGAGAGAGATTAACAAATGAAACTTTTTTATTTATAATTTTTATTTTCTTTTTCAAATTCCGGACACTTCTTTTTTTCTTCCAAGCAGCTTGTCTATGAGGAAGACTGTGAGGTGAAAAAAGTTCATTTATTTTTACTATCATCTGAGGATTCTAGTTATTTGAACATGTTAGATACTTTGCTATGTTATCTTATTTGAAAATATTTCTGTTTACAAAAAGTTGCTAAAATATTGCTACCCATGAGGGTTTTTGATGGAACTTTGAGAGTCTATTTCAGGGAAGGTAGCTGAGTGGTAAAGTGAGATAAACAATGGACAGGAGATTTGACTGCTTATGAACTATAACTTAACTCATCTCTTCTAATATTGGTCAGACCACATAACTGCTTCAAGTTTTGTTGATTTTTTCCCATTTTCTCTAGCTGTAATATACAGAATGCACTGACTATTGAATGTCATAATCAATAGAGGAAGGTGAGTATCATGATTACAACGAAAAGACTTGTTAGTAGGACATTGTAGAGGACAGAAACTAGAATTTTTGAGCAGCTACTAGGCACCAGGTACTCTCATGGATTTTTAATAAATGTTATTTTACTCAAATAATCTTGTGAGTAAGTATTATTTCTAATTTAAGCTATGAAGAAAGAAAACAATTGATAGGTAAACTTACTGACGTGGATAGACTAGTAAATAGGAGCTTTATCAGTATTATTGATATCGTCAAAGAATTAGTTTTTGGTTTCATTTTCTTCACGAAATAACTGTTTTTAATTTATTGTATCTGTTCTTTATTTTTTCTTTCCTTTTGCTTGCTTTGTATTTAACTTGCTTTTTATTTTTCTAATTACTTAAGATGGAAATGGAGCTCATTGATTTTAAACCAGGGGTTGAAACACTGTGGCCAGCAGGCCAAATTTGAGCCGTGATTTGTTTTTCTATGACCCGTGTGCTAAGAATGGATTTTATATTTTTAAAGAATTATTAAAAAAAACATAAACAAACAACTAAATGAAGAAGAATATGTGACAGAGACTGTAGGTGGCCCAGAAGCCTAAAATATTTACTATCCAACATTCTACAGAAAAAGTTTGCCAATCATTGGCAAAATTTAAGTAATTTTATTGTAAATTTTATGTAATTATCAATATTGCTGATGTTAAATCTACTATCTTGCTATTTGTTTTCTATGTGACTCATCTGCGCTTAGTTCTTTTTATTCTTTTTCCCTGGCATCTTTTGGAGTATTTTTCTGTTTCTGTTTTGTCTTTATAATAGGATTATAACTGTAAGCTATATCTGTAACTCTCGGTTTTAATTTTTTGTAATTGTCCTTAGGTTAATAATGTTTATCACTATTCCCTTGGAAATAGTATTTTATACTCACAAATATTGTAAAAGTCTTACAAAAGTCCATTTCGCCCCTCCCACCCTTTGTCTTATTGTGGTGATATATTATGTTTCATCATACTAGGAACCACACAATATATTATTTTTGCTTTAAACCATCAGTTAATTTTATTAATTAATTTCTAAGTTAATTTTAAACACTTTAAAAATTAAAAAGAATTTTATGTTTGCTCATATATTTACCAATTCTGTCACTCTTCACTATTTGTATTGATCTAAATTTTCATCTGGTATTATTTTTCTTATTCCTGAAGAACTTTCTTTAACATTTCCTGTAATAAAGTTCTGCTTTCAGTGACTTTTCTTTGTTTTTTCCTTTTTTTTCTTTTGTTTAAATTGTCTCTCTGCATTCCATTTTTGGAATATTTTTGCTAGCCCAAAATTCTAGGTTGACATTTATTTCCTTGTAGTATTTTAAAGATGTTGTTCCATTGTCTTCTGGATTGCATTGTTTCAAATGAGAAATTAGCTATAATTCTTAGTTTCTTGTAAAAGAAACAAAACGTGTTTCTTTTATAGTGCATGTTTTAAACTTGTCTCTTTATCAGTGCTTTTTAAAAATTTTATTATGATGTGCCTAGATGTTATTGTTTTATATTACTTTTACTTTGGTTTCATTGAACTTTGTGTGTCTGTGGATTTATAGTTATTAAATTTGGACAAATATTTTTCTATCTCTAATATTTTTTCTATCCACATATGTTCTCTTCTGTCTTCCTGGGGCTACTTGGTACTTTTCCAGAAGTTATTGAGTCACTACTCATGTTATTTTTACTCTTTTTTCTCTCTGTGCTTCATTTTGGAATGTTTCAAAAGCTATGACTCATTATCAAGTTGACTTCACAAAGTCAAGTTCACTGATTTTTTTCCTTCTTCTACACTGTCTCATGTGATTTTAAACATTTCCAGTGTATTTTTTATTGCAGGTATTTTTTTATCCCTAAATGTTTCATAGTTTCTTCTAGTTCAATCTTTATTTCTGAAATAATTTTCATCTTTGTAATTTATTACTGAGATCTGTCAGTTTTTATTCTATATGCTCTTATTGCCTAATTATAAGATTTTAAAGATTTTAAGTTAATTTATGTTAATATCTGTATTTTTTGTTTATTCCTTTTATTTTGTTTATCTTTCATAAAGTGTGTCTTACTTTCATGTTTGTTTGATTTTTTATTTTGATGTTTAAAATTTTTTTTTTAACTTTTATTTCAAAGGTTTCATCTTTTTTAAACATTTCTTTAATCATATTTTAAAATTCTACATCACATTTTTCATTTGCTTTGTGAATATGGCTTATTATTATTGCTGTTCAGAATATCAATATGTTCAGTTTTTAAAAAATATTTGTAAAGATTTAAATTTGTGCATTTTAAGATCTCATGTTTAGATTATACAGCTCTTGTAGGCTATTAAGAAGGAGATTTCTGAAGTAACTTTCCTAGCTTCCTATCTCAAGGTACTACCTAACCCCATATCTGTGGCCAACTATTTGTTTCTCAGGGCTATTCTGGTTCAGGAATATTTTCTACCTGTAGCCCCATACTCCAGGATGAGATAGTGTTCCTGTCCTCAGAACTGGGTTCTTTCCTTTCATGGGTATGGAAGCCTGGGGAGTGCACTGCTCAGATATTCTGAAAGGAGTATAGTTAGTGAGCATCATCCAACTGCAATACCTTTGGAATATACTTCAATGTCCACACCAAAGGCAGGATCTCTCAGTGCCGCTCCCAGCTAATGATCGAGGATAGTAGGATTAATAGAGCTGACCCATTTCAGCCCAATGTAGGACTTATCTAACGTGCAATCTTTGTTAATCTCTAATGGTCTAATCCTTGCTAGTCTAAATCCATTGATTTATGAGGCTTTCTCAGAAGTACACAGCACCACTAATTTTCTAACCATTACTTATCCATGTCTGAATTTTTACCTCTCATTCTTGAGTGTTGGCATTTTATCTCTAAATAGTCTTTTCAAGGTCCTGATCTTCTTCATGGGTTTTATCTCAGAGAGTTGCACACTTTGCTCGAGCAATTTTTGGCTTGAAAAGCTGTCCTAGACTTATAATAGGAGCTTCTTTATACATATGTTGTTTGGTTAAAATCTACCATTAAATACTTTTTTTCTCCGTTTCATTTTGCCATTCTAAAGTATTCATTTCCTATACCTTTTGTATTTTTCCAGTTTGAAAATGTCTATTTATTGACTTTATATTGGAATGATGATGTTTTTGAGAAAAATATTTTTGGACACTTTCTTGCCTCAAACTTGTCTTCCAAGTTTGAATAATTCTGTTCTATCAACTGTGTTTTATCAACAGTATTTTTCAAAATTTTCCTGAAATTCATGTCACTTTAAATTTGAATATTAATATCTTCCTTTATGCTGTGGTGGAATCATGTTATTTTGGTTTAAAATTCTATTTGGATATGGGCTACTGTTTTAACTAAGAAACTTTATTTTCTAACTATGATGATTGGTTCTGAAAGCAAGCTTTTGAGAGCAATTCCTCTCAAATTTGATTAAAGAATTTAGTGTGCAAATATTAACAAGAATTCTCAGAGGCGTGAGGCTAAAGTAAAACAGATATTATAAGCTAAGATAGCAATCATGTTTAAATCTGCACTCTTGGGTTGGCTTGAAGAGGAAAGACTCATATGAGATTTCCTCTTAAGATCCACGGGATATGGAAGGAAATCTGTTTAGTTAACATTTTGACAGGCTTTACCTAGAAATTTTCCAATTTTGTACACAGGCTATTACGCTTAATTATCCTGACTCTTTTTCACTTTTATCCTCTTTGTGCCTTTTAAAATCACATAGAATCTTTCCTTCCTTTCTCAGATCCTTTGAAAATGTGCTAAATGGTAAATATTTTAATTAGCAAAAAAATATTATTGAGAAAAATCCCACCAGATTATTTACCAAATACCTACTAAAAAAAAAAAACCACTACAATTTATTGATTTTTGGGCAGTCCTGGTGGCTAGGATTTTGACATACTTTATTTCATTTAATCTTCATACAAATTGATATCTCCAGTCTAAGAAGAGAAAACTGGTTCATTTAATTAAGTAACTTGCAAAACCTCTTACATCTAATGAATAGCTGGTTTTGTATTCAAAATCAAATTTACCTGGTTGCACATATTATGCTCTTTCCTTTATGCAATGTTGCCTTCAAAGAAGAATAGGACATGGTTCTTGTCTTCAAAGAGGTTTCAGTCAATGGAACATTGCCAAAGCAATAAAAATCATTATTATATTTGAAAATGTACAAAGGCATAAAATATTAGCCTTAAACACTTCACCTTTCAGTATGCTGACCCTTGATTTTGACTCACTTTTTCACATTCTATTGCTGAAGTTCTTAATAAATGTCATACTTATGACTTATTTCTAATATTTTCCTCTCTAGAGCATCATATCATTCCCCTGAGGATACTTCTTTTACGACACCTGTAAATGATAACTCATGAATAGCACACTATACACAATTGAATGGGGTTCGTGGGCAGTTCACAGATTGATTGATAGAAAATACATCATTTTTCACGGGATAAGTGAAGCAGCATAATGGATAGTTGTCTGCTGAAAAACATTTTATTTTACTTTTTATTTTTTAAACACTTAAATCAGTGCTATGGAGTCATAAGGAGTGTAGTGAAAAAATCACCAGGGAGTCAATGAAGGTTTTAAACAAGGAAGTGACTTGATTGGATCTGAATTTTAGAAAGGTAGGTGGAGAGAAGGGACTAGAGGAAGGGAAGACTATACACAGAGAAGCTATTTCAGCAACAATTGTTATGTTCTGGAGAGAGATGAAGAATGCCCAAGGTAAAGCAATAGTGAGGATTAAGAGGAGAGGACAAATGGGATGAACAATAAGAACGTAGAAATGATAGCACATGGTGACAAATTAGATCAGTAGTTCTCAATGCGTGTGTGTGTGTGTGTGTGTGTGTGTGTGTGTGTGTGTGTTGGTGAATTTTTTAGAAAGAAACTGGTTAAGAAGCAAGTAAAAATTGTACGTTGTACATAACTTGAAGTCAACTTTGTTTCTATTGTGTAACCTAAAATAATTGAAGCTGCCCATAAGAGTGCTAGCATACTATGTAACAGAAGTGCCTGCGGTGAGAGGGAGGAAAGGTTGATAACAGCTTGATGGTGTCTAGTGGGAGATTGAAAGTCAGATATCCAGAATGATTCTGTGGTTTCCAACTTCAGTGTCCAGATTATACGGCTAACACGTACTAATAATAGGAAGATTAGAGGAGAAATAGGTTGGTGGGAGGATTAGCAACTTGAGTAATTAATGGATTTAATGAATGAAAACAAAGAGCCAATTATTATAGAACTCTTCCAGCTGTTAGATTTTCTTCTGGCAAGCAGGATGCTCACTTTCACATAATAGAAGAGGCTTCTGAAGAGATGATATTTTAAAATCTTTGTGATTCTTTCCTAAGCCCGTTATCATCAGGCTTGTAAAGCTATTTTATGACGTCATTTTCCTTCGGAAATATATACTTTTGTCAATTACATTATATATAATTCTTCCACACTGTTCCTTCAGCAGTATAGTGCTATAATTCTTAAATTATAATTGCAAATTGCCTAATTTTTCTGATTACTTTTTTGTGTGTTTGTGAGGAGGACAAGCCCTGAGCTAACATCCAATGCCAATCCTCCTCGTTTTTTGCTGAGGAAGACTGGCCCTGGGCTAACATCTGTGCCCATCTTCCTATACTTTATATGGAACGCCGCCACAGCATGGCTTGTTAAGCCATGCATTGGTGCACACCCGGGATCCGAACCAGCGAACCCCGGGCCGCCACAGAGGAGCGTGTTCACCCAACCGCTTGAGCCACCAGGCCTGCCCCTCTGATTACTTTTTAAAGCAATATTCCTATTCCATATTGTGTGTTGAAGTAGTCCTTCTTCTGGGTGTAAGGAACAAGTAGGTTTTTTTCTCTAGAACTTTGCAAAATTTGGAAAGGTGTACCAAGGAATATTTTCAAGTATCTTTATAATACTATTTAAAAATGATACTTCACATCATTTTTTTCGTTAAGACTGAGTTCTGTTTTAATATGGATTTCCAAAATACATAGGGAAGACAATGGACAATAACAACTAATGATGAAGCCTGAAATCCATTATGTGAACTATGGTGTTATTTATTGACTTGATTAGCTGGGATTGACTTCCTTTCATGTACACCCTTGCGTTTTCTATAATCTCAACCATCAGGATATAAAAGAAGCATTCATTCAGATTTTTAAACATAATACAAATTATACCTAAGGGAGTGTAAACATAGAATGTAAGAAAGTGAGATGTGATAATTTTGATTATTGAAAAGAAGACAAAGAAAAAAGTACATGTTTTTCTGCTGAAGCCACATCAACTACATTTCTCAGAATTCAAAGACACCCCAGAAAACTTCCAGTCTTTTTCCATTTAAGAGAACAGAAAATTTAGATAAGGAAATTTATGCTGAGAAGTAATCATTTCTAGCTAAAATCTTTCACTCGATGCAGAGATGTCCTGCTTAGAGTAGATGTTCTGGAATCACAGAGAGCAGAGTCAGAACCCATCTCTGCTACTTACTTGGTCCCCGGACCAAGAACCTTAGTACTCTACTCCAAATTTATAATGTTTTTGAAGTTTTATTTTTCCTGAGAAATAAGTGAAAAATGTACACAGAGCACCTATAAGGAGGGTATAGTAATACCTTGGCTCTAGAGAGCTATAACTATTATTACTGTTTTTTTCCCCCCCCCCAGAATTTGGGAAAGTTAGAAGTTAAAAGAAAGTGATTTTGAAGTAAATTCTGTAATTGGATCAAAGAAACATACATTTTTGCAGATTAAAGAATTGCCTACGTCTGGATCATCTGGAGACTTTCCAGAAGGGTTATAGATAGATACCACTTGGTATATATCTAGATTTTAAATTATCATAATCATTTTTATTGACTTATTTGCTGCTCTAATTGATTAAAATATCCTTGAAGACAGGGACTATGTCTTAGTCCTCTTTAGAAGGTAACACTGTGTAGTGGACATAACATAGAATTTGCAAGTAGTTGGCATCCCTCTCCCCAGATCATTGATAGGGGTGCATTTCCCTTTTGATAGTGACAAAATCTACTACTAAGGGAGAATGTGTTTTCAGACACATACTTTGAAATTTTGGTTTCTTTTATCAGCTCAGTATCCAATATAAAAATTCATCATATTTTCTGACTTTCTGCATTGTATCAGCTATTTTTGAAGTGATTCAGTAAACTCTGGTCACAGCCTTTATGTACACTAACATGGATATTGAGGGTATGTCTCTGTTACCAAGGAGCTCAATAATTTACTAACTCTCCTACCTACACAGGAATCAGGAGTGAGGAGGGAGTGCTGGAGAGAAGACTGGATAGACTCTGGGACATCTTCATTTAAAATAAAGCCAATTATAGGAAAATTACAGCCACTCTTAAAATTTTCCTTAGAGTGGATTTGTGTTTTTCAGAGGGTAAGAGATACAGCAGTGACCTACAGCTTCTAAAAACTTCAAAAAAATAGCAAAAATCAATAGTAATAGTTTATTCATAAGGCAAACAGTGTAATTAGTTGAATCTGACACTTTCTGTGCATCACAAATTTCATGTTCCAATGAGGACTGGCAGATTAATTGCACAGAAACTTGATTCAACAGATTCTCTTTCCGGGAAAAATTGTTAAAGAGACAAACACCTCTTAGATGCTTTTTTTTTGATTACTTTTAAAATTAAATTGTTGATAAAATGTCAATATAAATGCATTATTAATTCATTTTTTATGTATTTTTATGACTATGCTTTTCAAAATATCTCTCCTGGTTACGTATTTTCGTATTCATTTTCCTGCTTCTCAGGGAAACTCGTACTAAAGAGTATTATCAGCCAATTTTCAAGTATCTATTAGCCCATAGTGTGCACTTCATTCAGTTTACTATTTTTTAAAAAAAATAAGTCACAGATTAAATGAAGCTGTAAACATCTTTGAAGTATAAATGATACTTAGAAAGTAAATGAAATAGAGAACACTTGAAGTAAAATATGGGAAGCCTAAGAGGTTAAAAGGTGAAAATTAGAAATTATTTATGGCCATTGTCCTGGGTAAGCCTCAGAATCACATCCTAGAAGCATCAAGCTCTTGTTACCATCTGGCCCTGCCTCTAAAAAGTCTTTCCTGGCTTGATGTAGTCTGCAGACCTATCATCATCAAAACCTGAAAGCACTTTCAGCACTAAGTTACCGCCTTTGCAGATCATAAAAGAAGATGGACTCCTACTTAGCATCTAGATTACATTTGCTCTAGTTTCAGAAGGTCTTACTGCAGGGTTACAGGAGGAATAAGGATCTAGTTACATCCAATAAACTTCATACGTTATGGCCGATTCTAAACGCATCTGGCTCTGTTATACTCACTTAAAGCTCTGTTTTATTTTCAACAAGCGATTGTGTATACTGGTCCCCTTGTAGCCCATGGTGATGTTTTATAAGGTGTTATGTTACTTTTGTTTATTTGAGTGGATATTTATACATATACTCTTTGGCTTCAGGTATTTTCATTTTGTTGTCAGAAATTTGGCATGCATATGCAGAGAAGTGCTGACGAGTCACTGAACTCATCTATTGCTCAGAAAGATGATGATGGGTTGTAAACCCAGACATTAACACAAACAGCTAGAAGAGTTCATTCCTTTCAGGCTTGATCCATGAATGTTTTTCTTATCTGCAAATGAAACAGGCTGCAGAAAGGAGTCAGATTAATAAGCCCTTGCACATCATATTTACTTGTATCATTGTTATGCCACTGAGTAGAACAAAAATCAATACAATTGCTTATATTTACTGAGTACTCACTCTATGCAGACAGTCCTCTAAATGCTGTGCGTGAATCAATGCATTTAACCCTTAACACCACCCTATCAGGTAGATGCTAGTATTATGCTGATTTTGCAGATAAGGTAACTGAAGCATACCAAGTGAAATAATGTGCTCAACATCACACAGTTGGTCAGTGGAAGAGCTGAGATTCACGCCGAGAAAGTCTGGTTCTGGAATCCATACGTTAACTCCTGTGCTGTATTGTCTCTCAATATAAGCTGACCTCAAAGTACAGAATGATTTAATTTTGAAAGGATGAATGCTCAGCTTAAGAAATTTGTGAGCATTGTCCATCCATATCAAGTATTACAAACTTCATCTGATTTATAAAACATCATAAAATTCAGGGATTGGTAAATCTGAGAACTAGTTCTGGGAAAAATGAGAAAAGAAGCCATACAAATTAAAAGAAAAAGGATGTAAAAATTGATAATAAATACTACAATCATATACATCAATCGAGATAGATTGTTTTATAAAAAGTTCCATGCCAAATTGACATAGAATTATAAAAAGTAGTAGACAATAACTCACGGAAAATTTTTCAAAAATATTAAAATACTACATTAAAAGCCACAATGCCTTTACACGTTCACTGGTGAAATCTTTCAAAGTTTGAAGAGAAATATAGTTATCAAGTTACATTATCTGTTCTACATCACAAAAACAATGTGAAATGAGCAAATTCGTCATATGAAGTTAATATTATCTTAATCCCAAGCTTGGTGATAATTTATGTAAAAATAGAAAACTCTAGGGCCAGCCCAGTAGTGTAGTGGTTAAGTTCCTGTGCTCCACTGCGGCGGCCTGGGGTTTGTGGGTTCAGAATGTGGGCACAGCCCTGCATACCACTTGTTGGGCCATGCTGTGGCGGCCTTCCATTTGCAAAGTGGAGGAAGATTGGCACAGATGTTGGCTCAGGGACAATCTTCCTCACAAAAAAAAAAAAAAAGAAAGAAAACTCTATTCTAATTTCACATATGTACATAACAAAAAATTTAAACAGAAATGCTAACAACTACAAGTAAACATGACTCAACATTACAAAAAAGAATTTGATCCAAGAATGCAAGCAAAGGTGATATAATGAACTATATGAGTTACTAAGTTCAAAAAAACATAGTATCAATTTAATATATGCCAAAATTAAAATCTTGAATGACTCATCTCAAGTTTTAAAATTGAATTTAATAGTATTAGACAATGATGCTTATTTAACAAAATATTTAAAATCAAAATTTTTACATTCCCTTTATATTCAGGAAAAATAATTTCTGCTTCACCATTATTGTTTAATATAATCTGGAAATTTTGGTCTGGTCAATGGTATAAGTCAGAAAATAAAATCAGAAGTAATAAATAGTACAAGAGAAGAGATAACTATATTATGTAGAGATGAGGTTATTTTGTATCCCTAGTAACTCCGAAAAGCATCGGATTAAAATTAACCCGAATTTAGTAATATAGTGGATAATTTTATCAAATTCAATATGCTAGCAACTACCATGGATAGTGGGCAAGCAGAGATGTGAGAAATCCACATCATATCACAATGGACAGAGAAGGCTTCTTGGAGGAGATTACCCTAGAGCCGAAACTGGAAGAGAAAAGAATGAGCTAGTTGAACCAGGAAAGGAGGGCTTTCTCAGTAAAGGGAATGTAAGTGAAATTTGGTGTTTGACTGGATCTCTCTTTTTTTCTTGTGAGGTTTTTGTAATAGTGCTGTCATTTCTCTGACTTTCCTTTGGTATTCTTTCCTGTTTGTTCTTACACATGACATTTTATCAAGTTCTGCACATGACTCCTATACCAATATTCTAAATTATTTGGATTTAATAAATATATTTACTTTGTAATTAAGTACTTTGAGACATTGTGAATTTCTCCAAATGTAAGCTCAAACAAGATTTTTCACTTTCACTTTCATCAGGGTCCTGGATGAATGTATGACCATCACGACCATGAGTGAACAAGGGCAACCCAGTTATTCTAAGAATAGTTTCAATTCACTTCTGTTACTCACAGGTAAAATTTCTCCATTTTGCTTCCTATTTGTGACAGAGTTAGGGGTGAAGGGACTGAAGACACCTACACCATTCTTGTTTCTGTTTTTCCCACTTCATGTATTTGAATCATAAGCAACACGATTTTTTCCCCATCACTTTCAGGCAAAGAGCAATTTATGAAATAACAGAAAACTCTACCATTTAAAGTAAAAAGTATGTGCACACACGTGTGTGTGTGTGTGTGTGTGTGTGCATGTATGTGTGTATTTTAGCCAAGAAAGTGAATGACAGTCCAATTCAACTCCAGAAAGGAGACAGTTCTGGGAACCATTAAAAGAAATCCAAGTACCAAGGAAAGCCTGCAGCACAGTCACAAGTTTCTACCTCTATTATATTTGTTTTGGGCCAAATGGAGGTGTTATGGACTGAATATTTGCATCCTTCATAAATTCATGTGTTGAAACCCTAATCTCCCACTGTAACTGTATTTGGAGATAGAGCCTGTGAGGAGGTGATAAAGGTTAAATGAGGTCATAAGGATGGGGCTCTAATCTTAAAAGAAGAGGAAGAGACACTAGAACTCTCTTTTTCCACAACATAAAGACACAGTGAGAAGGCAGCCTTACACAAGGCAGGAAGAAAGCTCTCTCCAGGAACCAAATCGGCAGGCACTTTGATCTTGGATTTCTTAGACTTCAGAACTGTGATAAATAAATTTCTGTTTTGTAAGCCACCCCATCTATGGTATTTTGTTATGGCAGCCCAAGCACTCTTATAGAGATTGTAGTACTTGTGAAGCAGGGTGCTACTGTAACAAATACCTAAAAATGTGGAAATTGTTTTGGAACTGGGTGATCAGTAGAGGCTGAAAAGTTCTGAGTTGCATAGTAGAGAAAGCCAAGATTGTCATAAAAGGACTATTGGTAGAAATATGGATGTTAAAGGAGATTCTGGTGAGGGCTCAGAAAGCAAAGAGGAGTGCTAGAGAGATAGCCTTCTTCTTGGAGAGTACATAAATAATCATGCACAGAATGTTGGTAGAAATATGGATGTTAAAGCCCAGTCTGGTGAGGTTTCAGATGTAAATGAGGAACAGGTCATTGGAAACTGGTGGAAAGGTGATCCCTGTTATAAACTGGCAAAGAAGTTGGCTGAATTGTGTTCATGCTCTACTGTTTTGTGAAAGGTAGAACTTGTGAATGATGAAACTGAATGTTTAGCAGAGGAGATTTTTAAGCAAATTACTGAAGGTGTAGCTTGGTCCTCCTTACTACTTATAACAAAATGAAGGGGATAGAGATGAATTGAAGAGGGATTTGCTAAGCAAAAAGGAATAAGAACTTGAAGATTTGGGAAATTCTCAGCTTATCCTTACTGCAAAAAAATGAGAAAACTTCTTCTATAGAGAATACTAAGGGTGTGACTGAATAACAATTTGATAAAGAGATCATAGATAAAACTCATGGGCTTAATCAGCCATCTCAGCAGAAGCCAGGAATAGAGATAGGATTACATCATCTCTGCCAGTTGGGAAGTTCTCTTCTTCCAGAGAAAATGGAAGGGAATCAAGGAAAACTACGAACATGCGTTTCCCTTCAAGAGTGACCCTGAAGTCCTTTTACAGATTGTCAGAACTGCCACTCCCACCACAGGCCCAGAGGACAAGGCCGCTTCCTCCTCAGTTTCAGAAGGCAGATCCCTTGCAGAGACCAGTGGGACTGCTTCACAGAGCCAAAGGGGCAAGGCCACCGGGTCAAGCCGGAGGGGTGATGCCACCACCCCAGTGGGCTTGGAGAGCAGAGCATCGGTCCAAAGAAGATTATTCCCCAGCCTTGGTATCTTATGGAATTTGCCATGCTTTTGAACTTGCTTGGAACCCATAACCCCTTCCTTCATTTCTATTTCTCCTTTTTGGAATAGAAATGTCTATCCTATGCCTGTCGCACGGTTGTATAGCACATAATTTGTTTGGTTTCACAGATTCACAAATGAAGAGAAATTTTCCCTCAGGATGAATTGTATCTCACCCGTATTAGATTTAGATGATATTTAGATGAAACTTTGAACTTTAAGATTGATGCTGGAACAAGTTAAGTCTTTGGGGATTATTGGGATGGAATGAATGCATTTGGTGTGTGAGAAGGACATGAATTTAGGGGGGCCAGGGGTGGAATGTCATGGACTGGATGTATCCCACCAAATTCCTATGTTTGAAGCCCTAGCCCAGAATGTGATGGTATTCGGAGGTGGAGACTTTGGAAGATTTAGTGCCCTTATAAGAAAAAGAGACACCAGAGTTTCCTCTCTCTGCCATGTGAGGATGCAGCAAGAAGGCAGCAGTCTGCAAGCCAGGAAGAGGGCCCTCACCAAGAACTGAATTTGCTGGCACCTTCATCTCAGACTTTCCAGCCTCCAGAACTGTTAGAAATAAGTGTCAGTTGTTTAAGTCTTTTGTATTTTTTTATAGCAGCCTGAGCTGACTAAGATACCCCCCTACAAACTCAATGGACAGAAATGATTGCACTGATGGACAGACCTGAGATCATAGAAAAGATAAGGCTTAGGCTATAATGAGGAGTCATCAAGATTTCAAATCCATAAATATTTGTCTCTAGAGTCACTTCTAAACTGATTAATTTACCTTAATTTCTTTTTTTGTTAGTTCTCATAGATACAGCACAGACACATACACAGACAGAGAGAGAAAGGAGAGAGACAGAGAGAGAATATTATTTAACTCTTCAGAGAACAGTGTGTGTGTGTATGTATGTGTATACTATATATATACAGTATGTCAAACAATGTACATTATAATCAAACAGATACCATAATGTAATAGCATTATCTTCTTTTTTTGTAGATAATAAACCAAGGCACAAATATAAAACTTACACAAGATTCTACTATTTGTGAGTTAAATAACAAGAACTCATATCTAGTTACAATACCAAAGCCTACAACACTGAATGAAATTACACCATATTGTGGCCGTCACATCACAAAAATCTGGGTCTACAGAAATTCTGAAGAATACATTTGGATAAGTAGTGGATTATTCCCCGTGAATTCTCTAGTAAGGCTCATTTGGCATTTATAATTATTATTAATAGTAATTTTGGAAAAGTTGGTTTACAGCCTTCTTTTTTTAAATTTTTTTTTGTGTGTGTAGGAAGGAAGCATCTCATTGAGTTAACCAGAAAAGAATGAATATTTGCTTAATGGTATTGTGTATGGATACCAAAATATTTGTTTGATTGTATTGCGCATGGAACTGAAAACACCCGAGGAATGGAGGCATTATAAGGACAAGATGCGTGTATGTCTTTCATTTGTGATGTGTGCTCATGGCTCTCAGCTTATCTTCAGCTCTGCTCATGACTTCTGCTTCTTCACCACATTGGCTCTCTATGACCCCACATAGTCTCCATTGTACTTCAACCCTCTCAAAGCATCTCTCCAGCTTTCTCCCCTAATACTAATTGCCTGGTTGTCTTGATATTTGCTAGGTCAAATTTTAAAATTAGATAGAATACAACTAGACTATGTGAGTTTTATGTGTTCTGTCCTATCTAGGACTCTGACTGTCCTATGGATTGGCCACCTTTGATTACGTAGCTCCTCGTCTCATCAATGATGTTCAGAGAGGGGAGGGTTAGTGTGGAAAAAAGGCTTGGTTAATATCTATTCATTCAGTTATTTGTCCAATAAAAATTGTTGTGTCTTAAGCTGGGTTTAAATCTATTCACTCAGTTATTTGTCCAATAAAAATTATTAAGTGCCTATTATATACCAGATACTATTCCAGACTCTGAGTTGCAGCTGTGGTCAAAACAGACAAAATCTTGCCCTAATGTTGGTCATATTTAAGAGGGAAGAGACACACAACAAACAAATGGACACATAAATATTCAATATGTCAGGAGGGAATAGGTCCTCTGGAAAAGAAATAAAACAGTATACAGGTATTAAAAGTGATAAGGTTGCCACTACTGTTAAGGTAATCAGAGAAGACTTCTCTGATAAAGTGACATTTGGAAAGAGACATTAAGGACGAGATGAAAGTCATATAACTATCTGGGGGAATGGCGTTCTAGGTGTCCTGTGATGTGAGCATGCAAGCAAAGTTTGAGAGTCAGTAAGGGACACCAGTGTTGGAGCAGAGAGTAGCAGAAAATTGATAAAAAATGAGCTCTGAAAGGTAGAGGGGCCTTTCGGCTGTGGAAAGGACTTTGGTTCTTAATTGTTTTAGATGGAAACTCATTTGAGCATTTGAACAAATAAGTGGCATCAACTGATTTATGCTTTTCTTTAGAAATATTATGATGGCTGGTTGTGGGAATATTTAGCAGAGTGGCAAGAATGAGAACAGGGAATTGTTCTCTAAAGTAGTTGTGGACAATGCAGGCACCAGGACTGGTATATGCCTATTTCAATTACATAGAAAGTTTGATCAAATCCAGCATACCAGGTGAAACAACCTACTACACTTAATATTTATAGAGTAAACAAAAGAGTTTCTGATTTTTAGAAATGTATATTTTAAGAGGCTATTAACAGTATCAGGAAACCTGTGTATTCACGGAGAACACTTCTGTATATTTATAAAGTTCTAAAATTACCAATGCTATTTTTGGTTAGTTCCTTTTACAAAGAGTTCTGTGTGCACTAAAAGTATGACCTATTCGTTTCATACTCATTAAGAAATCAATTTTTTAGAGCAAATGTTACAAATGAATATTTAATTTAGTTGCAATTAAGAATGTGTATTTACAGAACATTTCTTATTAATTAACACAAGCCAGAATGGCTAAACATAGAAAAATTTGACCTTCTACTCTAACCATTCACTTGGCTCTGCATTATTTTCAAAAGCACCAGAACTTGATCCAGCCTGGTCATGTCTCCCTCTGTAAACGCATCTCTTCCTAATGAGGTTTCACTCCCCAGGTGGTGTGCCGCAGGTTCAGTTCTTCTCATTTCTCTCCGAAGAGTCAATTACCTAAATTTCCAGCTGATGCTGAGGGAGGTTTAATATCAGAAGCCATTCTGATAACCTGCTACTATACAGTGCCTTCCTATTCCTACTCAAAATCAGGAAAAATGAGTGACTTTCCTCAGAGTGAGGTCTTTAGTACAAATATATAAACACAATATGTTTCAATATATGCTTGAGCAGTAGCCTTAGGAATAACAAATCAGAGGAAAACTGCATCCTAATTTAACTAGCCCTTTCTCACTTTTTTCTCTTTGGGCTTTTCTTCTTATTAAAAGCCAAGATTGACATCATAGATGCAAATTGTGTTGTACAAACTTTGCTAACTAGTCAACTAATTTCTGTATGCATATGTTTGCTAAAGCCAGGTGAATACAGAACAGATACGCCATGCTCCTGGAAGTTTAAAGAAATCACTTGTGTTCTTTTTCCTGATCATAATTCCCCAAAGAAGAGGTTGTAAACATATTCTGTCCGTGTTACATTTCATCATACAATACCTAAGCTGCCAAGTCCCAACTGTAGACTGTGATGGTTTCCCAGGTGACTTCAACTCTTTGGAAATAAATAACCTGCCATTTAAGCCACTAGCATTGCTTATAATTTTTTTTTTAAATTGAAGTCATTTTGCTAAATATAGAGTCATGAAGAAATAAGATATAGTTTCATCTACTGTTTTATCACCACCAAACAACGTTTTTGGGATTTAGAAATTAGTCTTATACGCTAACCGTGTATAAGAGTATTAATAGGGCCATAGTTATATTCTTAGTAATATTATACATTAATGTATTGAAGAGGTTGGCAGAGGATTGGTACCTAACATCGTTAGAACTAGTAAGTAATTATTCATTGTAGATTTATGCCATAATGCACTTAGCTGACAACAAGCTGTTTTCTTAAATGTTAATTAAAGACTTTCTTAATTTATGAAACTTTGTGCTGTTTATGTACAACATTGAACTAGACCACTCATATTACCAAATAAGTTTCTCTGAATAAATCAGGTCTCAGTAATGATTATTTGCATTTTTGTTAGTGCAGGATAATTTAGGGAACACCATGACTGAAGACACTGAGTAGACGGTCCAGAAGATCTCTTTCAACCTGATGATTATTGAGAAGCTTTAGTAATAGTGTCTCAGGGTATGAGAAAACTTGTATTTCTGCTGGAAATTATTTTTTGTGAGAATCAGTAATGATTTACATCTTTCATTTATCCTAATTACCCAAGGCATACACATTTTCAAATATATGAATGAACTACGTAAAAGGGACCTTTTTTGGAATGTTATATAAGCATTTTAGAAATATAAACTTGGTGGACACTAATATGAATCTTTAGCAAGAAATAAAGAGTTCAATCAATTTCCTATCTTGGAAGACTCAAACAGGAACAATGGTTAATTATTTTCTATAGGATTCTTGTTTAAAATTATAGTAGGAAACACTTTTCCAATGTCACAACATGCAAGCACTATCTGTCTGGTGTGGTGTGTGTGTGTGTGTGGGTGTGGGTAACATAAATTGACTCAATGATGTATCTTTGTTCCTAGTTTTCACCATCGTATAGAAGGTGTGATGATTACACATGGGACAAATGGAAGTGAAATCACATTTCACAACTTAGAAAATGTTTTACGCTCTTATGTTCTATGGTCTATCAGATTTAAGATAGCTGTATTTCCTTATGTTCATATTTATTTTGTTAGTGAAAAGACTTTGGGGTTTCATTTTACAGTCTCTGTGATCCAAGTGCCATGCTTCTGTCACACAGCTTTGCACAGCAGCATAGACAGTCTGTGATTCTTTATTTTAATCAGTACTTAATGAAGACTAGAAAGGTATTAATGGTACATTAAAACAAGACTTGGTTTTCTTTGGTTCCAAATTAGTCAATTTTTAATCTTTTGTGATTTTTTTTTTTTTTTTGCTGAGGAAGATTCGCCCTGAGCTAACACCTGTTGCCAATCTTCCTCTATTTTGTATGTGGGATGTTGCCACAGCATGGCCACTGACGAGTGCTGTAGGTCCAGGCCCAAGAACCAGACCCGGGCTGCCAAAGCAGAACACGCCAAACCTAACCATTAGGCCACTGGGCTGGCCCCTCTTTTGTGAATATTTTGATGCTCTATTTTGAATCGCCCTTGTAATTCTTGGAATTATTTTCAATCCATTACAAAGTTTTACCACGCATTTCTGCATGAAGTATATTTTCCCCTATAAAATAAGGTCACGTAATTGCCCACTGGCCAGTTTCAAAATCCCATCATATTTGCCAATATTTGCACTATCCATGAAATCTTCATCTAATAATATGAATTCTTTTTTTAAAAACCATGTTATTGAGGTTTGATTGACATATAAAAGCTGAATGTATTTGATGTATACAACTCGATAAGTTTGCATGAAACTATCACCACCATCAAGGCTGTAAACATATCCATCACCTCCCAAAGTTTCCTGATGTGCCCTTTATTATTATTTTTATCCTTAATGTTGTTATTGTTGTGGTAAGAACACTTAACATAAGATCTTAGCAAATTTTAAGTATATAATATAGTATTGTTACCTACAGGCACTATGCTATATGGTAGTTCTCTTAAATATAGAGGCTTTTAAAATTATTTTTGTCAGAAGATTTTGGACATTTTTAGGGGAAAATTTTTACATTACAGATGAGGCAAATGAGTTTTCCTATCTTTGGATATATCAAGGCATTTTTGTTGGGGGAGGTGAATTTTATTTATTTATTTGATTGCACATTTTGTGTTCTATTTGGTTACACAGTACAGTACTTTAAAATATAATGTGGTCGTGGTGAAGATTCTATAAGCAAGATGATAATGGACAGTTTGGTTTGGATATGTTTAAACAGCAACAGCAGCAGTAATAACAATATCAACTAGCATTTATTGAGGGATTACTAGTAGTCCATTAAAAATATTAACATTTAGTTCTCCAAGCCCTGGGAGATGAAGTGCAGTTATCATCTGTTTCACAGATGAAGTTATCATGACAGAGAGAAGTTGAGTGATATGACCAAACTGACCCAGCAAGTGATAGAGCCCCAATCCGAACCAGGACCCATCCGCACTCTAACCTTTATAGAATATTTTTTCCTATTTCATTATAAACTTCTGGATTGTCATATTATTTTATACAACAAGGATGCATAGACTCCAAACTTTTATTGCTTTTTTTAAAAGTAAAAAAAGGAATAAAAAAAGATGGAAAACATTACAGAGCTGGAACGTGCTAACTTTACAAACAGCCAGCTATGGTGTAGTAAACAAATACCTGACCTAGAGTTGAAAGACGTAATTTAAATATTTACTATAACTCTTATTATATGAAATCTTGAAATTTCTGAGAGTGCTGTTTCCTTTTTCTGTAAAGAAAGGGTAATAATCACCCCTTTATGGGATTTTTGTAAATACATATATAATATATACTTTAAATGGAAGCTTTTTATAAATGTGAGAATACATGACATCTTTTATGAACATAACCATTGTCTTACGTTATCTATGTCTTATCTAAGACTGATATCAGACAATTTACTTGACATATCTTCGCCGTCCTCCTGTTACACATGGGCACTTGAGTGATACACACATTGGGTTAGAAATGTGATCTGGGTGATTTTGCCAGAAGAGCTGCATGCTCTGCCATCATCTCCCCTCCTGTGTCCCCTGATATTAGTGGCATGCATTTGGAAGAACCTGTAACAGATTTTAGTGAAAGTCTAGTTAAAATAGTCTATGATACATGAAGAAATAGTTCTTAGGGGAAAAAAAAGTTACTTGCAGCAAATTTGATTAGTGCCAGAGTGAAGATTGAGCCTTGGTCTGACAACTAGTCCAAGGGTTCTCTCTAAGTGCCCTCTTCTTGGTTGGAGCATTATCAGGCTATGAACAAGAAAGACATTAATTGGCCTTTATAAGATAATAATAATGAGTTACTTGACAGGTTTTCTACAGAAGAAAGCTATTATCATTTATGAGTTAAAAGTTGGCTTGAGATTATTGAAAATATCATAGAATACTTCCAAGGGCTTCCTTGCTTAAATACCATTATAAACTGGTATGGCAGAATCATTCATTTCTCTTGAATCGTTACTCTATAAATGCATTCAATGAATATAATTATGTCAGACATTATTTTAGATGCTTTACTAGATGAGAGAGAATGACAGTACAGGGCATTAATTCAAGGTGGACTTTCATTTTTAAATCAGATCTGTGTTTTTGGTCTATTTCTACCACCAACTACCTGTGCAAACTTGAGAATTATAATTAACTCCTATAAGTGGATCCAACTTATTGCATCTGTACATAATTTACTGAGGGCCTATTGTATGTTAGGCATGTTTTCAGCATTCTTTATGTAAAAATTCATTTAATCCTATAACTGCCCAGCGTGGCAAGTATTTTTACCTCTGCTTTACGGATGAGAAAACTGAGAAAAAGACAGTTAAAGTAACTTACTCAAAATCACACAGCTAACACATGGAAGACCTGGGATTTTAACTCATGTATCTGTCTCTAGGATAGGTTTTTAATCATTACATTATACTCTAGCCTCCCTACATTGTACAGTTCTACCATTTAAAGATTGACTGAGATAATGCTTGCAAAGCACATTACACAACACATGTCTCATTTTGAGGGCTGTATAAGGGTTATTATTATTATAAACTAAGGCAATCTCACTAAGTCCTATGCATCATCGAAAGCCAGATGAAAAACGTATAGGACGAGATGCGTTCTATGCCTTAGTTTTTATTATAACGGTGTTAATAATCTATGTTTTAAAGAGCAAATAGAGTAAGCAAAACATGATCTTTTGTCCCAATCAGCTTATTTATTCCCTCTGCTGCTTTTTCTATCACCATTTCATTGTTCATTAACACTTTCACGATAGGGTGAGTGAAGTCAGGGCGTCTTTGTGGAAACCAATCATTTAATTTGGCAGCACTTATAAAAGACATAGATTTAAAAGAAGGAGAACATGGACATGAAACATATTGTTTAAAATTAACCTCAGGAGTTTAAAGATTCCCATTATCTATACTACCTGTTTCCCCGGTGGCCATATATGACAGAATCTCTGTCAGTCTCCATTCCACTTCATTATTCTCAGCCAACTTTGACTATAACCTGTCAAAGATATCATATTATTTTGATGGTTTCATGAATAGAAAATTTGGATTCAGAAGATGCAAAAATCACCAAACCCATCTAAGCATTTTAGAAGTTCAGAAAACATTTATCTTTTCATCTGTTTTATAGGCTTTCGTCTTTGCAGCGGTAGTTCTTTATACATGGCCACAATTGCTGCAGAATATTAATTCCCTCTAGTTTGTGGTGCATTCAAAAAGTGCCATGATGCCCAAATTATGGGCTGGAAATACATATCTGCATTTTGCTGATGATTGCAGCCTGCTATATTCCAAGTGGGTGATGGTAGTGTTTTAGGGTTTCAGTGTTCTGTTTATTGAAGATCAGTCTGTTTGGAGGTGAGTTAAATGCATTTTCTTTAGTTTATTCCCCAGACTAAATATTTGTCAAAAATGGCTTATCTTACTAACAGCAAAGCCAGTCTCATCTCTATATATGCATTTGCAAATAAATGAATAAATAAAGTTTTATAATATTCTCAACAGGGGTTCCCTATGGTTTCTATTGAAAACTAATTAGCTGAATTTAGATTTTCAATTAAGGCTAGACTAGAACTACGCAGGAAGCCACAAAATGTTTTAAAAATTACATGATATTCATATAAAAGTTATTATTTCTTTTTTATGTTGGTTTCTGGGGTAAGCTTGCTATAATATGGTTTTAAAAATTATGTTATAGTTAAAAACCTGCTACTGCATTCTGCAATGGTTTCAATGGGGAGAGAGGAATCATGGTACAACTTACCTCTCTTCCCATATAGGGTTCTAACCTTCGTAATATTATTAGTAAAAATCATTAGTAAAGCAGAAAATAGATATCGGTTTGTGCATCTAAATCTTGAGGCCACTATGCTCAGATGTGCCTGCTGAAATATGACTGAGAGCAGACATTGTTCTCTCTTACCCGAGTGGTTACATGTGAAAGGATTTCAGCCCTGATGTATACTCCCATTTACAAGTGAAACAGAGTGACTGTGTGGGTCTTTCTGCTAGGAAGAGTGGAGATGTCATGCATGGATATGCCTCCCAGAGGGGAGAGAAGGTCAAGAGAGTTAGTTGTGCCTAAGCCAGAAGAGTAAAGAATTGACTAGAAAACAAAAAATTAAATCAGAGGACTTATAATACTGCTTTCAAGACTTACCATAAACCTGTAATAAGCAGTGTTCTATTGGATTAAATGTAACAAATAGATCAATAAAAGAAAACAGGGAGTGTAGAATAGATCCCAATTACATGATCAATTTATTTTTTTACTAAAGTTGCTGAAGTGATTTAGTGAGAATAGGAAAGTTCTTTGAACATATGGTACAGAAAAATTTAATATCTGCATAAAAATAAAGCTTGACCGTATTTCATATTAAAGACAAAAATTAATTTGAGATGGATCACAGATCTAAATGTAAAAGCTAAAAGAAGCAAGCTTCTAGAAGGAAAGAAGGGAATATCTTCATGATCTTAGAATAGGCACAAATTTTTTTGACAGAACATGACTGTAGTACATAGATCTGACAAGAGGTTTCTATTCTGAATATATAAATAACTCCTACAATGCAATGATAAAAAAGACAGCAATTGAATAAAAAAGGCAATAGATATATTTAGGCACTACACAAATAAAGAAATATAAATGATTCAAAAGTACATGCAAAGATGCTCAATATGATTAATCAACAGAGAAATGCAAATTAAAACCACAATAAGATACTCCTTTCCCTCCACAAAAATGGCTAAAATTGAAAAGCCTGACAACACTATGTGTTTGTGTATGTGGAGCAACTGGAACTCTCATACGTTGTTAGTGAATGACAAATTGCACAACCACTTGGGAAATCATTCTGGTAGTTTCTCATATGGTTAAACATACATCTGACCTATGACCTACTAATTCCATATCTAGGTATTTGCAAAAGAAAAATTTACATATATCCAAGAAAAGACTTATACAAAATGTTTATAACATCTTTATTCATAAAAGCACCAAACTGGAAACTACTCAAAAGTTTGTCAAGGAAAGAATGGATAAACACATTGTGTTAAGTCCATACAACATAATTATATTCAGGATCTTCTTGGGTAGCTCCAGTTGCTATAATAAAATTGACATTGACTAAGTAGCTTAAATAACAGACATTTACTTCTCACAGTTCTGGAGTCTGGGAAGTCCAAGATCAAGGTGCCAGCAGATTTGGTTCTTGGTGAAGGCCCTCTTCCTGGCTTGCAGATGGCCGACTTCTTGCTGTGTCTTCACATGGCAGAGAGAGGAAGCTCTGCTGTCTCCTCCTCTTCTTATAAGAGCACTAATCCCATCATGGAGTCTCCATCCTCATGACCTCACCTAATTACTTCTGAAAGGCCTCACCTCCAAATATCATAAGATTGGGGGTTAGGGTTTCAACATATGAATTTTGGAAGATTCAGTCCATAACACTCAGTAACAAAACAAAATATGCTACTAATACATGCAACAATACGGATGAATCTCAAAAACATTATACTGAGTAAAAAGAAACATGTACAAAGAGTATGTACTTTCTGATTCAATTTATATGAAGTCCTAGGACAGGCAAAGTTAAGATATGGTAAAAGAAATTAGAACAGTGGTCTATTAGGTTTAGGGGTTTGGGAAGAAAAGGGGCACAAAGCAACATTCAAGGGTGGTGGGAATGGTCTATATATTGATAAGAGTGTGAGTTACAGGTCTATTTATTTGTCAAAACTCATCAAAGTCTACTCTTAAGATCTGCATATTTAATTATATGCAAATTATACTTTAATACAAATATTATCCATTCAGTGAAAAATTTCTATGGACAATGAAAATAGTTAGGTAAAAAAATAAAAGCACTAACATTCCTGATCCAATCTGTCACCCACGGTAACCACAGTTTGCCTTCAAAATACAGCAAGATTTGACCACTTCTCACCACTTGTACTGTTATAACTCTACCAATACAATATCTTAGACTACTTCGTTAATCTCTTGACTTGTCTCACTATTTCAATTCTTACTCCCCTACAGTTATTTTACTCTTCAAGCAGCGTCAAAGATAAACAAAGCCAGATACTAGTTAAAGCGGTAAGGACAGATTTATTCAGTAATAACTATTGCAACAGGGTAGAGGGTCCAGCGTGAACTAGACGCCAATTTGTGTAGAGATGACTGGGCATTTTAAAGGGAGAGTGAAGGAATAGGGAGGGGGATCAGCAGGAGCCTGAGCAGAATCAGGGAAGTGGAAATTCTCCAAAAGCGGGAAGGGGGATTGGTTAATGTGATTAGGCCATTTGGGCTCACTACCTGGCATTTACTGAAGTTAGGCTATTACCCTCCCAAAGAGACTGGGAGACAGAGGCCCTATCTTCAGGTGTTGGCTGGAACAAACAGTAAATTCTTTTGGCAGCCTTGAGCTTTCCCAAACAGAAAGTTAAGGGGGCTGGAGTCATGCTTCTAGGGAAGCAGCTTTGAGCTGTTAGAAACTATGGTAGTGTTTGCTCAAGTCTCTTAACCTTTGTGTATGTGTGTGTGTTGGGGGATGGAATGGAATCATTTGTGCTGAGAGTCTGTGCTTTTTACAGGCCAAGGTTGAGGTCTAGGTGAGAAGATGGATCAGAGCAGTCTGCCCAGAGTTTGATTAAGTCTTTGTCAGCAGCCAGAGAAATCTTTTTTTAAAAAGGAAATCAGTTTCTGTCTTACCTTATAAAAAATTCTCCAGTGGCTTGCCATAACCCTAAGAAGAAGAATCAAACTCCTTAAAGTGGTCTGCAAGGATTTAAACGATCTTCCCCAGTCTGTCCATCTGAAATCATATCCAATATTCTCTCTTTGATTATTCTGTTCCAGCCAGCTGAACTTCTTTATATTTACTGAAGATACCAAATATTTTACTATCTTAGGGCTTTTGAATTTGTTATTCTCATTTCCTGCAACCTTCTAATCCATATCTTTACATAGCTGGCTCATTCACATTCTTTAGGAATACTCAAATATCTTTCAGAGAACCTTCCATGAACTCCCTATGTAAAATTGCACCCCACCCTAAATCACTGTCTATTTGATTTTATACATGGCACTTTTCATTCTCTGGCAATGTTTCATATATTATTCACATATTTCTTATTTAGTCCATTTTCCCCTCACAATGATAGACACTCCTAAGGACAGGAATGTGTCTTTCTTTCTCACAGCTCTATTCTCTATATTTTGAAGTGTGCCTGGCACTAGTAGGTGCTCAGTAGACACATGTTGAATAAAAGAAAGAATTAATTAATTTTCCGTATGTGGTTTTATACTTTTACCTGAAAATATTAGCGTTGCTACATAAAAGTTTGATTTCACCTCTAATTTCAGGACAGCAACTTGCTAGTCATTCAGAAAAAGGGACTATTATTGGAGAAGTTGGCTTAAACCTACTCCCAAAGTTTCCACTGGCAATTTGAAGACATTTTGGATAAGACATATTGAATCTGATAAAATCTAATAAAGAATTAAAGCACTTTTTGATTAATAACGCATTGATTAGGAAAATAAGCAGTGATCCAAACATATAAGAATGGCTGGCGATGGAGAACATTTAACTTACCTTTGCTCAGAATTTCAAACTCCTTTCCATTGAGTCAAATTTATACCACCTGCCCAGGGTTTTTTTTCTTATCTGATATTTCCTTGTTTAGTAAGTTAATAGAGCTCTTTTGCCTACAGAATGCCCATCTTGGACCTTTCATCAACTTGAAATAAAGTAAGCACTTACTTGAAAGAAAAAAGAATTGCCATTTGATGGTGGTGATGACTTTTATATGTTATATTTCTGTAGGATTAATGATTAGATGTTCATCCCAGGGACATGGCTGCCTCCTGAATGATCATTAATCTCCAGGAAATCACCTGCACTTTGATTGTTACCCTTAAATTAAATCTTTGGGTCAACACAGAGGACAAGGCAAATGATCATGATTCTCTCAAATTCAAGTATCAGATTATGTTCTGATAAACAATTCTAGTCATAGAATCTCATAATAAATGATGGAAGAAAAATAAATGGATGCGTTTTTTTACAGCCCTGGACCAAATGATTGAGAAGGCTTGGTACACTTAAATACCTAAGTGGTAACACGATATGTAAGCCAGCCCTGGTGGTCTAGTGGTTAAGATTCAAGGCTCTCACCTCCACGGCTCGGGTTCCTTTCCCAGCCAGGGAACCACACCACCTGTCTGTCAGTTGCATACTGTGGTGGCTGTGTGTTGTTGTGATGCTGAAAGCTATGCCACTGTGTCATCTATGGTGGACAAATTTCAGTGGAGCTTTCAGACTAGGCAGAAAGATCTAGGCACCCGCTTCCAAAAAAATAGGCCAGGAAAGTGGAGAATTGTCTAATATAGCAACAGAAGATGAGAGGATGGTGCAAAAAGACCAGGCAGGGTTCAGCTCTGCTGTACACAGGGTCACTAAGAGTCGAAATCCCCAACAACAAAACATGATATATATTCAGGTATTTTTAAAATTTTCAAAAATTACTGGATATACATTTTCACCTCTACTTAATCTTAGGCTTTAATAAAGATTTATCCCTAATGGGAAATATGTTTGAATGGTGAATATAAGAGTAGAGTTGTAGGGTACATAAAATGGGGAAAAGGTGGGAGAAAGAAGATGAAGTAATGTCATCTTTCTGCAAGTTCTCAGGGCTAGAGGATAACAGACAACAGGAAGGAAGGCAAGGCCATTTCTCTACATAATAAGCAGTGGAGAGTCCACACACTAAAATTACACTTATGAGCTTCATATGCAGGCCATAGATGGGCAGTGAGGCAATGAAGTTTCATTAAATCTAAAGTAATGTCACTAAGCTTTCTTGAGGCAAAGTACAGTGGCAGTGCTTTGATTCGTGTTAGAGGCAAAGTTGTCTCTAGGAAATCTAAACTAGCAGATTAAAAGTAATTTGTGAAGTAAAATGTGTGTTTCTGTGTTCATACAAAAATAAAAATAGATATAATTGGAGATAAACATGTGTGTGTGAACAAAAACAACTCTCCAGAAGTACTTTGAAGGAGGTATAAACTATGACTCTATACCAACAAATAAATTAAAGCAAATGATGGGGCCGGCCGGGTGGCACAAGCGGTTAAGTGCGCACACTCCGCTGCGGTGGCCAGGGGTTTGCGGGTTCGGAACCCGGGCGCTCACAGACACACCGCTTGTCAAGCCATGATGTGGGGGGTCCCATATAAAGTAGAGGAGGATGGGCACGGATGTTAGCCCAGGGCCAATCTTCGTCGGCGAAAAGAGGAGGATTGGCAGATGTTAGCTCAGGGCCAATCTTCTTCACACACACACACACAAAAGCAAATGAATAGCTTTTGAAAGAGTTTTCTAGAGTTGGAAAGGAAGGCATGGACAAAAGACAAAAAGGAATCACTTCACTGCGTAGTGAGGGAGAAAGTGGAGGAGAAGGATAAAGCAGAGGGGAAGCAAGTATAACAAGCAATTAGATAGGATAAAGATGCCAAAAGAGGGAGGAAGTTTTCTGGATCCTTAGGTTTAAGGATATACTAGTAATTCAGAAAACAACTGGAAATCAGACGATTTTCACCATGATGTATAATATAGATTACTACTTGACTCTTCAATAATCTTAAAAGTCTTAGTAAAATTTAATGAATCGTCCACCATCTCATTGGTCATTGAATCTGTTTTCTTTCTTGGTTCCTCCTCATTTCCTGAACTTCTTAGAGTTTCCCAAGTTGGAGGTCCTGGGCTTCTTCTCTATTTAACTCACTCTCCTATAATTTGGTGCTCTAAAATTCAGATGCATATAACCAACTCTCTACAATATCTTTACGTGAATATCTAAGAGATATTTTAAAAGTAAAAACACACTCGTAACATTTCTACCTAGTGTACTCCTTCAATCTTTCCGTTGTTCACCATAGGCAATTCCGTTATTGTATTTGCTCAGGCTTAAACACCTAGAATTATACTTGAGCTTCTTCCTATTTATCATATCTTGTGTCCAATCCATCAAAAAATCATGTTGGCTCTCCCTGCAGAATATATTTGTAATTTGACCGCTTCTTACCACCTTCACTGCTACCTCTAGTCTAAACTACCCTTATCACATCCCTGCATTATTTTAATATTCTTCTGGATTTTTTTTTTTCCTTCTACCCTTGTACTCCTACAGTATGTTTCAATAGCCAGAGAGGTGCTGTTAACATATATGTCAAATCAAGTCATTCCTCTGCTCAAAATATTCCAAAGTCTTCTCACCTCACTTGGAGTATGACTCACATTCTTTTCAATGGGTGGAATCTGACCACCATTATTTCTTTAACTTCATCATCTACTATTCTTCCTTTCTGGCAATCTGCTCCAGCCTTGTTATTCCTTGACCACACCAGGAATATTTGTGCCTCAGGGTTTTTGCACATGCTGTCTCTACCTTTTGAATGTTCTTCTTTCACATCTTCAAATTGTTCACTCCTTTCCCTTCTTCAGAGGTTTTCATGAATTAGTCAGGCTGTCCTTGAGAGCCTATTTGATTTGTGAGTCCCTACTCCTACCTCTATCCCCAGATCTTTATCTCCCTTCTTTGGTTTACTTTTTTTCCTGAATGTTTGTCACCATTTACATACCACATATTTTATTATTAATTTTATTTGGAGGTAAGCTACTTTGTTGTGATATTTGTTAGTTCCCTCCTGTTTCTTTAGCAACTAGAACCTGACTGGCACTCTGTGCCACAGTTTTTCCTTAAAATAATATAGCCAAATCACTCAAAAGGACTTCATCCTTTGCCATTAGGCAGAGATCAATTATTTACAAAATTTACAAAAATAGATGCCAACAATATCATCATTTAGCCATTTAAAATTCCTTACTAAATTCTTATTCTTTCACTTTTTAAAAAAACTTTCCTCACTCTCTAACATTTTCTACTTTCAATCAATTTGTCAAAGGGCAGTAAATATTTCAAAGATGATCAACTTGATATATATTCATGTAAATTCAAATAAAATAAAAAATGCAATATCATTTTTACCCCATCATTTGATCAAAAACTAAAGGCAGGGGCCGGCCCGGTGGAGCAAGTGGTTGGGTGCGCGCGCTCCGCTGCGGCGGCCCGGGGTTTGCTGCTTCGGATCCCGGGCGCGCACCGACGCACTGCTTTGGCAAGCCATGCTGTGGTGGCGTCCCATATAGAGTGGAGGAGGATGGGCACGGATGCCCAGGGCCGTCTTCCTTGGCAAAAAAAGAGGAGGATTGGTGGATGTTAGCACAGGGCTGATCTCCTCACAAAAAAAAAAAAAAAAAAAAAAAAACTAAAGGCAGACAACTAACTGATGAAGGTGTTATTGGTAAAACAATTTTGGAAAATAAAACAACATTATTTTGGTACATTATACATTTGGTACATTGAGGTACATACTTGATAGTCTAGCAGTTCCAAATCTAGGTGTATACGCCCAAAATAAACTTTTGGCCATGGGAACCAGGACATATTTACAAGTCATTGCATTGTTTATGATAGCAAATAGAAAAAATTAAGTGGGAACTGTTTGAAGTTATTTATATTTTTCATTTATAATCATTTTCCTTCCTAACCCTGCCACATTTCCCTGAGGTAGGATATATTTGCCCATACTATTGATTTCAGGCTTTGCTATATGCTCGTACATGACCAATGGAATGTGAACATAAATGACATAAGTTCTATTAAATCTTTTCCTTTAAACTATCTGAGGTCAATTATCTTCCTTTCTGAGACTCAGACTTGTTCATATGCAGTATTCCTGAAATGCCTTGATTTGTTTACTTATAATAATAATTGCCCAATTCATGTTTAACTAAAATATGAATAAACTTTTCTGAGCTGAACCAGATCCCCTATTATGTAAGGCGTCTAAGAGATGAGCATGCAGAAAAGACAAAGACAAGGAAATAAATAATTTATTACCATGCAGTATTTAAACCCCAAATTCTAGGAAGCTAGGGCAGATCACCTCGAATTCTCACCTCTCTCCTTCTCTCTCTCCCTTCTCTATTTTTTTCTTTGAAATCTTTGAAAAGTAGAAGTCTGAGACCTAAACACTAAGCTGGATAAATGGCTTCCTTGTTCTTTTCTATCTTAACTCAAATATAATCCTTGATATTCTGTGTCTTACCACCCAGATAGTGAGGTAAGGTCATTTTAAGCAAGATGAAACCAGTCAGTGAATAGAATAAACACGTATTTGTCTCCAACGCCAAAGAAGAGATGATCTTGGTGGCTCAGCTTAGGCAGCTGTAACAGCCCTTTGTGTGACCAGCCAGCCTATGTAAGAGAGAAAACCAGAGACAGGGGCAGTTACCCCACCATAGGCAAATGAGTAGGAGGGATCAAGAGAAGCCTTGAGTCATCTCTGATGTATAACCGTAACTATGCCTATTCCTAGCTCTTTGGGACTAAATACATAGCTAACAAAATATCAGTCAAGTCTGGTAAAGTTACTTCAGCTACACAACTCATTAGATTAGTAAAAAAACAATACACCAGGTGATGGAAAAGGAAAAATTCTGTAATGACGGAATCTTTCACTGTTTAATTCTTTGCATCATTTAAAAATAATTCAGGCGTTTAGGCCAATAAAAGGCTTGAGAAAGTTCAGTAGAATAACGGTGTTAATCAATCTTTTATAAGCATCAGATAATCAGGCAAATAAGATACTCAATGTAGCAGTCTAAGTTCTCACAAGAAACAGAACCACTAGAGATATCTATATCTATATCTATATCTATGTCTATGTCTACGTCTACGTCTATGTCTATGTCTATGTCTATGTCTATGTCTACGTCTATGTCTATGTCTATATCCATATCTATATCTATATCTATCTATATATCTCTATCTATATGTATTTATCTATATATCTATATCTCTATAGATCTATATCTATCATAAATTTATCATAAGGAATTGACTTACGGGGTTATGGAGGCTGAGAAGTACCAGGATCTGCAGCCAGCAATCTGGAGGCCCAGGAGAGTTGATGGTATAGTTCCAGTCTGTGTCCAAAGGCCTGAGAACCAGGGAAGCAGATGATATAAGTACCAGACTGAAGGCTGGCAGGCTTGAGACCCAGGAAGAGCTGATTTTTCAGTTTGAGTCTGAAGGCAGGAAAAGACTGATGCTCCAGCTCAACTATAATCAGGCAGAGAAAGTGAATTCTTTCTTACTCTCCCTTTTTGTTCTTTGCAGGCCTTCAGTGGATTGGATGAGGCCCACTCACATTAGGCAGAGCAATCTGCTTTCCTCACTCTACTGAATCAAATGTTAATCTCATCCAGAAACACCCTACAGACCCACCTAGAATAATGGTAAACCAAATATTTGGGCATGCCTAGGCCCATTCAAGTTGACACATAATATTAACTATCATATTCAGGAACCCTTGAAAACAAAACTTTTTAGGAAGCCTTATTTCTTGTGTTAAGAAATCGTCAATTTCTAGTTCCATCACTGCTATTTTTACCCTAAGTTTTACTTCCAACATGATATATTTTCTTCACATGATTTTTAGTGCTTACAAAGAATATATTATGCACAACAAAAGAACAAAAGGAAATAAAAACTAAGTCCTAGGGTTAGCAATATTTAGCCCTGCCATATATCAATTCACTTGGATACTTTGGGAAGTTTTATTAATCTTTTCAGATATTATTTAGTAGCATATAATTTTTCTTGATAGCCTGAAATTTTGTGACTGACGCATAGAGAGGAATGTACAAATTGGGAAATTAGCCTTCAGTATTTGCCTTTAAGACTAATATCTAAAGATTGCCACAATCTGTTCCTGATTATGGTTACTTCCTTATTTCCTAGTACAATCCTTCCAAGAGTCTCCATGTCTCTCAGTTTAGTTGTCTCACTGCCTTTCACTTTTGATCCTTGTCCTCGCTTCATTGGAACACATTTTTCCAGCATTTGGCGCTTCTCACCACTGAGAATCATAATGGAAAAGGCCTTTTAAATGGGATGAGAGGCTGGATTTGTGTTTCAGCACCACCACTACTATCTGTGTAATCTCGTGCATAAACATCTCTTAAGTGGATGTAGTATACATTATATATGTTTTATTCTCTAATCAGAATAGATTTAGTTTATAGTAAAAACTTTTTAATTATAAACCTGCAAACCAGTACTGAGTCTGTGGAGGTAGAAAAAAATTCATTATTATCAAATGTTACAAAATCATTTTCCATGTTTACATTTCCATCATGTTCTTCCAATTTTATTGTGAATCTTATTAATTCTATATCCTGAAGGAGCTAGCCAGGATAAAATTTTGAATCATTCTAAGGTTCCCCCAAAATGCCACCAAAACAAAGTTGATAATTTGATTAATGAAAGATAGAAATCCTTGGCAATGACAATAATGAAAAAAATCACTTTAAATATACAATTTTATCTTAAAAACCATTTGAGGAGAGGGCTGGCCCAGTGGCATAGTGGTTAAGTTTGGTATGCTCTGCTTCAGAGGCCCAGTTTCCCAGGTTCAGATCCCGGGTGTAGACCTACACCACTCTTCAGCCATGCTGTGGTGGTGACCCATAGACAAAATAGAGAAAGACGGGTGCAGATGTTAGCTCAGGACTAATCTTCCTCAAGCAAAAAAAAATAGGACCGTTGGCAAGAGATGTTAGCTTAGAGCGAATCTTCCTAAGTAAGAAAAAAAAAACTATTTCGGGGAAAATGTGTTTTTCTTAATTTTCTTAATTCAGTCTAATGTTTAATTAGCAGGAAAGAATTCAATATAAGTTCAATAATAAAAGGAAAAAAGATAAAGAACAAATTAAATTCATCTGGAAACATAAATATGTTTGGATTTATTGTCCAATGAGAATCCACGGAATGGTGACTATATCTACTCCTATGTACAATTTTGTACCTGCCATATTAATAGGGCTCAATAAATGTAGCAATAAAATTCAGCTTATATGAAAGTGTAAAAGAAAGTTCTTGGAGCAGAATCATTTGATTCTATATCTTAAAATTTTACAGAATATTGGGTGTATTATATCTCCAAAATGGATTTCAAAAATCAATAGTGCCTTGAATTTTAAAATGGTCTTCCATGAATTCATGCATGAGTCACTTAAATAATAAAGTCACTATATCAAGCATTTCATTTATAAAGTAGCTATTTCTACAGAGATAGGCTAATCAGAACTGCACTACTGTGAATTGCTATAGCACTAATGATGGTACACAGAACTCAAGTTTATGTAGATAAAATGGATTCTGGCAAAAAATAAAGCCACAAAGAACTATGAAAAGTAAAAAAATATAAAAAAAATTGTAGTTCAGATACATATTTCTTGTAGTGCCACTGAAAATATGACAATACTTAGAAACTCAAGATTTAGAAGAAATGGTCTCCATGTTCATAACCACTTGCACTGACATCTCATCCCATAGCAAACAGACATAGAAGTATAAATTTTTATTGCAAATATTTATTTAGAGAATAGAAAAGATGATCTACTCTAAATGAAATATAGAATGAAATAGTTTATTTATAATTATCTAGTTGATATAAAAACAGTATTAGTTGTATGCAATTATGAAAATCATAAATTAAATCATTTCCAAATGATTTTATTTTCAAATAATTAAATTTTTAAAAAACAATCTTTAATATTAGTCTGGCTCCAAAAGTGACATAAGTAGATGACAAAATTCATTTTTAAGAGATAACATGATTTTGCAAAATTAGATCATAATATCATTTATAAAGTTCATCATGTTGATTTATGTTATAAGAGAAATACATAATATTTCTTTCAATATGACATTTCTTGATTAACCAAGCATAGAAGCTACACAATTGTTTCAAATCAAATGAGTTTCCTGAATACTGGAAATTATACTTCTATAGTACAAGAAACAATAGACTTGTTTTCCAGTGAGGGTGATTCTCCAAAGACAGTTATTGAAATTTCCTTTAATTATTGAGCTGAATAGGTCAGAAAAACAAGCTCATTTTTACTCCTGTATTGTGTGCATACTTGTTATTCTTATTTAAAATGATATAGGTATACCTTAGATGCTCTGTTGATTGCAATGGATTTCATCATAATTGTATAAATCAATCAATGTCTAGTCTAGTGAATAACCATAAGTAAACATAAACCAACTAAAATTCTTGAAAAAATACATAAACTTCTGGCCATTTACCTAAACAGCCTTGGAACACATACCTGTAATTCTTCCCTGCCTTGGATCATGCCCTTTTCTGTCTGGCTTTGCTTGTATTCCACCTCAATTTATATGTGAAAGCCCCTCTGAATTGTTCTCCACTTCCAGGAGCTGATTGTGCTGCTTCCTTCTGTATCACTGCTGTGGATATTTGATCATAACATTGTTTTACCATCTATCATGTTATACTGCTCTATTTTGTTTAAAAATCGGACTTTCTTAGATTTGGACATCTTAAAGGCAGGAATCCTATTGAATTAATCTTTGCAACCATGCTGCATAGCATAGTAAAGGAAAAATAGGGTTATCCAACAAATAATGCTTAAGTATTTCATTTGCTAGATTTAAGTATCTTGTTAGATTTATATATATGTGTATATATTGTGTGAATATATATGTGTGTATATTATGTGTATATACATATATACGCAAGGAGTAGAACCTCACCAAAGCTATTTTTAATTTCTTTTTCCCCCAAAGCCCCAGTAGATAGTTATATGTCATAGCTGCACATCTTTCTAGTTGCTGTATGTGGGACACAGCCTCAGCATGGCCAGAGAAGTGGTGTGTTGGTGCGCGCCTGGGATCCGAACCCGGGCCGCCACTAGCGGAGCGCGCACACTTAACCGCTAAGCCACGGGGCCGGCCCACACTGAAGCTATTTTTAATGCAGATGAAAGAATACTGAAAAAGTTTTCTAGAGCCTGAAACTTATATAAATTGGGAGATCTTTTTAAAGAAAAAAAATGTAAAATTATAAATAAAAATGAATTAAAATAAGTCATTAGAAGATTCTTTGAAGCCATTCCTACTTCCAGGTGGACACACTAACTATTCAGGCAAGGGACTGAAAATCATATAGATATAGTCCATAAACCCAACTAAACGTATTTCCAACTTTAACCTCCCCTTAGCTGATTGCCGAAAATGTCCCTGACCACTCCAAAGACACTTAGCACAACAGGGAATGTGATGAAGGAATGGTTATAGCTGAAAGAGATAGCATTATTAAATGATTTAAGTTAAGATACTTCAGCAAAATTTACAAAATCATATTTTGTGTGAACCCATTGCTTGACCTCTCCCAGGACTTTGGATGGGGCCAGTGAAGGTGAAGGGACATGAAGCTTCACCTTCTTTAGCTTCACAATGCAAAAGTTTGGTTTCTCTTTCTATAGATGAAAAACTCTAAAGTCCATTCTGGTTTCGGAATTCTCTATTACGTTATAATACTATCATAATATTTTACTATATTTTCAAATTAGTTGATTCCTACTCTATAGATGAAAAAAAACAGGCTTATAGAAATTAAGAAACATGCCATTGCTGTAGAGTGAGTAAATAGCAGAATCAAATTGAGAATTTAAACCTAATGCATTCAGAACAGAACATACTGCCTTCCATTAGTCAAACCGGAAATTTTATAAAATTAAGTTGCAGAAAGAGTCCAAACCAATGCAATCAACTTTTCCAATTATTTCAGGAAACTTAAATACGCAAAGAAAGATAATCATTCTTTGTCATTCAAATAAATTAAGACTTACAAGCAAATACAGTTCTCTGTAGACATTTGAAAACTAATTTCTAGAAAAATAGTATCATACTATTCTGTAACATACTACTTCAAATGATGATAATATGTCAGCAAAGTAATCTCATGCTACAATTGCTGATGTACATTGTCATTTTAAATTGTTTACATGAAAGTATAATCATTTGTTTAATTAATTTCCTGTTAGTTGTCATATAATCTATTTTTAATTTCCAGTATTATAAATAATAATGAAATTAGAGATAATGTTTTTAAAATGTATCTTTCTAAGCCAATTTTTTTTTCTTTGAAATCGAAATCCATATATCAAACTGTTTTCCTTACTTCGCTACTTGGCTATAGCAAGGGGACTGGAAACCCGACGTGTGATAACCAATGAGTGATATCCCATCTCTCTCTCTGTCTTCGTCCAGTATACCTTCTCTTTTTCCAAGAACGAATCCACCACTAGATTTTTGTAAAATCTAAAGACTGGAAAGTTATTAGAATTTCTCTTTCCATTAAACTCCATATGCAACTAAAATATGTTATTGATTTTATTTCTTATATAGCTTTCAAAACTATCACCTTCTCTCCATATCTGCAGCTTCCACACTGGTTAAAGTCACTATCAGATTTTGGTTGGTTTCCAGGAAGTCTTGTATTTCCAGGAAGTCTCCATTCTCCAAAACTTCAAATTATAGCCCACACTTCAATAATCATATTTTTGAAACACAAATATGATCACTTTTTGCTTAAAATCTTTCATAGTTTCTCATTTCTATTAGGCTGAGGTAAATATTCTTACTTATAAGTCTTTGCATAGTCTGACTCCTCTACACCTCACCAGCCCTCATCTTATAGCACCACCCGACACGCTGTCTGTACCACTCATAATGGCTTTGTTCCTCCCATTCACCATTCTCCCTCCTACTTCAAAATGTGTAGTTACTTTGTTCCATTAATATTCTCTTTCATCTTGGCAAAGAAATCAATTAATTATCATTCAGCCCTCAACTAACTGCAGAAACTGAAGTAAATAAAATGGAGACGAAACACAAATAGTAAGAAAGATAAAGAAATCTAAACAATAGAAGTTTAAATGACAAATAAAATAAGAAAAAAGTCACAAGCCTGAAGGAAAAAAAAAAGATTGAGGAGGAGTGTTATTAGCAAGGTGGCAGGCCAGGAGTTCCCCAGTTCTAGTACCTTCAGAGAAACACAGATTTGGCAACTTTCCACAGGCGACAATGCCTTTGTGAGAGTTCTGGAACCAAGGGATGAGGTTGTGGCACTTGGTAGAGCACAAAAAGAGAGAAAAGCCACATTAAAAAAGGTAAGAGGAACAGTTTCACTTTGTCCACGTTGCCCCTCCTCCAGTGCAGCGCCTTGCTGAGAAGGTTCCTTTTGGCTTGAGATTTCTCTAGTGGGGTAGGAGAAACCAAGGTGAATGTCCAACTTCCCCAGCTTTTGAAGCACTGCCTGAGAGGTCTTTTCTGTCTTGCCTCACACAGAACACTGGGGAAATGGGAATGCCTGGACCACTTGAGGACAGCAGGGAACAGAGAAAAGGGCGGAGAGTCTCAGCTTCCCAGTGATTCAGCAATCCCTTCTGGGTATATATGCAAAAGAGTTGAAATGAGGATCTCAAAGAGATATTTGTACTGCCATATTCATTGCAGCATTATTCACAACAGCCAAGATATGAGAACAACCTAAATGTCCATTGACAGATGAATGGATAAAGAAAATATGATATATGCATACAATGGAATATTATTCAGTCTTAAAAAGGAAGGAAATCATTTGCAACAACAAGGATGGACCCGGAATAAATTATGCTAAGTGAAATAAATCAGTCACGGAAGGGCAGATACCACATGATTCCTCTTATATGAGGTATCTAAAATAGTCAAAAGTATAGATGTAGAATAGAATGATGGTTACCTGAGGATTGGGGGAGGGGGATATGGGGAGTTGTTGTTCAATGATTATAAAGTTATAACTATACAAGATGAAGAAGTTCCAGAGATCTGTTGTACACTATAGTGCCCGTAGTTATCAATAAGGTGTTGTGCACTTAAAAGGTGATGGTGTGTCACTTTCGAGATTAGGTTATAAATGCTGCTTCAGCTTCTGTCATTTCCTCATATTCCTTCTCTCTTTCAGATCACTTGCTCTGGAGGAAACCAGCAGCCGTATCTGGAGGACACTCAGGCATCACTGTGGAGAGACCCCCATGGTGGGAAACGAAGGCTTCTGGACAAAAGCCAGCAAGGAATTAAGTCCTCTCAATAACAGCCCTGTGAGGGAGCCTTCTTGCGAGCAGATTCTCAAGCTTCAGTCAAGATTTTAGGTGATACAGCCCAGTTACGAAGATTAACTGCAACCTCATGAGACACTCTCAGAAAGGACCACTCAGCTAAGTTGCTTCAGGATTCCCAACCCCAGAAACTTTGAGATAATAAGTGCTTGCTGTTTTAAACCATTAAGTATTGGAATAATTTGTTATGTAGCAATAGATAACTAATACAATCACTGTAGTTACAAAATAAATACAGCCCTAGATTTTGCATTTCCATCTTTAATATGGGGATGATAAGAACCAACAACACAGCATTTGAAGATCAACAGATGAAAGACCTTTTATTTTGTGAAGAAGATCAGCCCTGTGCTAACATCTGTCAATCCTCCTCTTTTTTTGCTGAGGAAGACTGGCCCTGGGCTAACATCCATGCCCATCTTCCTCCACTTTATATGGGATGCCGCCACAGCATGGCTTGCCAACCGGTGCATCGGTGCATGCAATGAAAGACATTTTTAATTAGAATATATTTGTTTTAATTTTAACTCACACATCTTGTTTTATTAGAGTCCAGTATATTTCAAAAATATTAAAGGAATAACTTGAACCGAAAGTTAATTGGCTAAATGGTTTGCATTTTGAAAGTTTTGGGGTATTTTTTGATCATTTGAGCTCCTTATAGTTCCTGGCATGGAAGCCTAGGCCTGTGGCAATGCCATAAAATATCAACTTTCACTGTCACCCCAAGAGTCTGGCAGGTCAGGCTATAGAAATCCTCTTGAGCAGTTCCAGCACAGCTCAATGACAACACGGCTTTTCCATTTCTGTATTTTTTTAATCCTACCACTGTGATACCGTCTCTGTCTTGTTTTCCTTCATTAATTATAAGTACTATTTCACCTTCTGCTGGGGCTCATATAGGTTTTAATTGTCCTCTACATTCTGTTGATATATTATTTAAGTGTTCAGGTCTTTTTAGATTCAGAATCAAATCCAGGTTCATTCATTTATTGTCCATAAAGATCCCTTCCATGTAACAACCCTCCTCTACAGTTTTTTCTAATGATCTTTATATACATAAAACCCAACTCCTAACGTTCATCTTCAAAGACTAGCAAACATCGGTGGAAAATACCATGGTGTACATTTTTCTAAATACATATTTATTATAAAAAACTCATCTAGCTAAATTCTTGTTCTCTGCCAAAGCAGCAATTTGGTAATCTTTAAATTTGTGTTAAGTGGTAACTTTGCCACTGAAGCTGTGGAGCACAGTTTTCTAATTTCACCACCCTCTATCGTATGAATTTGGTGAGTCATTTACACTACCATGTGTCTCCAGGATTCAGAAGTTATCTTTGGGGTTAATCTAAATTTGTAATGATTTATTTACTGCTATTTATCTTTATATATTAAAAAAATGCATAACATCCATGGATTTATCTACAGTTTTGTTTGTACAAGTACCTAATTCTGTTATAGGAGATTCTTGAGAAAAAAATAAAGGAACTTGAGAAACACAAAACCATTCAGTATGCTCCAGTGACTGTATACAGAAATTTAAAAATAGGCTGCAATACACCCTTCAATGTCAAAAATTCATTTGTTTGTAAGTTTTGTCTCTCAGAGACCTTTGATCTGAATCCTATTTCCCATCTTGCAACTTCAATCTGTATAATGTTGATTCATTATTTTCTGACATGTTGCTTCCTAGTGAGCAGGTGGAACTCTAAAATGGCATATAAAAGCAATTTCTAATGGCATTTCCAACACATAAGAGACAATCTATTTTTCAGTGGCTCATTTGAATGCAGAATCTCAGGTTTGAGACTCTGAATTGAAGATTTCATAAAAGTGTACACTTTTTTTCAACTTACTACTCAAAGAGGTTTTGATAATTTAAAAAATCTTCTCTAAGTATGTGAATGTAAGTTTTTACTAGAATAAGGAATTATTCATAAATAAGCTGACACAAAGTTTGGGAAGCCATTACTGTGGCCTGAGCATGTTTATCACTTGATAGTGAACAATACTGAATTTCATAACCTTGTCCAGATTTCACTCTTTACAGAGAATATGAAACATAAGGCAAATCACACTTGATTAAATATCAAAATAAAAATGGCGATTATCATTTAGTATGGTTAAGGAAAAAAATACTTAGAACTTGGAAATAAGGCAAAGGTAAGGTAGCATGTACTTTCAATGTCATACTTGGTCATTGTTTAACAAGCCCACCTAAGGATTATTTAACTTCCTGGGAGAATGTGTCTGTGTTTGATTTTGCCATTTACTCTTGATTAGAGCCCACACTCTATGGAATTATAAATTAACTTGTAGATTTTTGTCTGACAGTTATACAAATGATTTCTTTCTGATAGAAATAATAACCTCAAATGTTATGGTTCTGATTTCATTGCCTTCTAGGTTATTAACTAGTTTTATATATAAGGTCACAATTTTGTTCTCATGTTTATTTTTTGTTGCTTATAAATTGCACATTTCCACAAGTAATATTTGAATCAGCTTTACCACCTTGCTGGTTTCTTCATGAATAAGTTAAATTTTTGACAATTTTATGAAATATGTTGAGTACGGTTCACTAAAAATTAATAGATGATCTCCAGGTCAGGCTACTTTTATATAAGAATCTTTTTTAAAAAATCTTTTTGAAAATTACAATCTGGCATTTTCAATCCTAGTCCAGTAATTAAATCTGTTTAAATTTGGTGCAGCCTTTCTGAACTTTATTTTCACCATCGAAAATTTCCATGCAATATGCATGAAATTCCATAGTAATAGTAAGGTAAATTACCTAGAATATGGTTGAAAATGACAGGCTACTGACCCTACAATCTTTGTGACACGATCGTCACCATTGTAACTAAATGTGTTGGTCATCACAGTGAATAGATTTCCCCTGCTATCTGAAAATTTGCTTTACACCACTTCGCTTTTAAGAAAAACCTATATTAGAACTTGTTTTTGCTAACCGAAAGAAATCTAAAGAGGATTTTCGCTTTTATGAGAAAAGGTGAAAAGCCAAAATAGCGTCCAGCATTTGTTTTGCGGCCAGCCGTTGTAGAGACAGCGCGCATGGGGAGCAGCGAGAGTGGTGCTGACAAGCTTCTTTGGGAAGAACATTCAGTATCTCAGCATCAAGCCGCCATAGCTTTGAACTGTGTCTCTGAGCATCTGTACTTTACCTCGATTTGTTTTGGTAGGTTCTTTTCATTGTCTGCGAACGCTCAAAACTTTTTCCCATATAAATTAATGGTAATTGCTTCTTCGCTTTACCCCATTTTGGCTCACAAAAGGATTCAGAGGAACGTTCTAATTTCAAATAGCCAGGAGAAACCCATATCTCCTAATGCCTTCCTCACCACCTGCCCTTCATCCGATGTCATCTTACTAATAATTTTTATAATTACCCCCCACATGCAGCGACTACCAGTGTCTCATTTGCCCCAGCAAGCAAGTTACAAGCAATCTTCAAATATATGAGGTTGCCAGAGGTTACCAGGAATAATTAGTACTCCTCGTACTAACTACATTTTTAGTTTCGTGACGGGGAAAAGATAGATGCTTAAATGAGATAATTAAGGAGAGAATAAATTAATGGACTATTTACAAAAGTATGGTCAGGATTAAAGGAAACCAATACAGAGTGTTGGAGCACTCCAGGATTAGCGATAACAGGGAGCCATTACCAATCCTAGGCTTGAAGGAACAATGGGAGAGAATGGTTAACCTGGAGAGAGCTAAGGCTATAATTAAAAGGAGCTTGATTTTGATAGAAAAACTCAAGAACTGCCTACCTAAAGCCCAAGGGAGTGGAGCTATAAGGGCAAACAGAGAATATCCAGGACAATTCTCTACTATCTGAAATTTGCACCAATTTCCCTTGTCAAACAACATGTCCTGATTTTTAGTTCAGGTCACCATTACTAGAGATGACCATCTAAGCTCAAGCTATAATTTGATAGCTCTAACATTTGAACTATGACTACGTGATTCACAACCTGTCAATTCTAGAATGAATAACATTTGATTAAATTTTTGACTAAGTTAAGATCTCATGTATTGCATTGTGACCCTAGTATAAAAGAGCTGACAACTATAAAAGTGGCTGAATTGGCAAGAGTCCTTCCCCTGGAACCCTACATCTTAGAAAATTGCAGTAAACAGAAAGAGCAGGGCAAAGCTTCCTCACTGCTTTTCTCAGACGGGAACAGAACTTACCAAAATAGTGAGATATTTGCTAGGTTGATTTTATGAAGGCCCTTGGTAGATTTCTGTTTCCTGGATCTTTTGTTTGTTTGCCTTTTGAAACTTCTTATTTTATAGGAATAATTTTTCTTTCTTACAATTTTAATGATTGGGATGCTCACTGATGTTAATGAGATACTAGTGGGATAATAATGGAGTTGTACCAAAACTACCTTAAATCCTGTGGCAAAATCCCATGAAACGTTTTTAGTTCTTTCTCCTTTTTCACACATATCTTCTCATATGACCCATACTCACACTATGCATTCAAATCTTCTGGAGTTCAAATGACCTACAGTTGATCAAACTCAGGCCTGTACCACTAAGAAGTCTCCTAGACTCCAAAATACTCTTGAACCCATAGTGTATGCAAAGTGAGCAGTAGCCCACAATTCACACATGTAAATATGCCTTTCAGGATTTTTTAAAATTGTTCATGACAATTCTGGGAAGGCAAATTATATGAATTAGAGAACTCTGAGCAGAGGCATCTCTTCTAATGTCCCTTTACTGGTGTTATACTCCATTCCCACTCATTCCTCTAGCACATTACCAATAAATAAGCAAATACATAAAACAAAACAGGGTTGAACAACTGTCATCCGTGTACTCACAGGAAAATTTGGACAAATATGAGAGTGCTGTTTCCCTGAAGATACACTGAATGTTTTCTGTATCCTTTGAATAAACGCAGCATACATGTGAAGGACAAAGTCCAAGTTCTCTTTCTAATCAGCTGACTAAAGGATTGATCTAGATTGTGGGATTCTGTACTGCGTTTCTGTAAAATTGTTTCTTAAGGTATTTATATTTGTTTTGAGAACTAATAATCTTTGAAGTTTGATTTTTTTTGTATTTTTTAAGGAAATGCTAAGGTACCTTTACTGATGCTCAAAAGACAAAATTCAAGATTCTAAAAGCTCTTTTTGGTTAATTTGGCCAGAGTCATGGCAAAGTATGATGCTCTCCAATTTGAGCAGAATACAACAAAGACTTTGCCATGTTGCATGTACTCCCACATATTCTTCTGGTGTCTCCTTTGCTGGTTGCTGCATCATGTGTTCAATGCACAGGTCAAGAAGTGAGGGAGTGAGTGCACAAGCTTTCCTTGAGGCAGTAGGAGAGGAGGACCCTTTCTCCCAAAATAGACACACCCACCACCAGCTGCCAGGTGTATCATCTTGCTTTTCTTAATGTTTCACTTCCGTGGGGAATAATTCAAGGGTAGTTTATGGACAGAGGAAGCAAAAATTTTAACCAACTCTTTTAATATTTGGTTGTTGGTACGTGATATTTTGTTTTATTCCCATTAAATGTGAATTTGAAAAAAAAAGTTAGAACTAATATATAAGGACCTGATGCTTCACACAGAGCACACTGAGCTTTGCAAATAGAAGAGCAACTCTGAGCCCAACTTTGAAATTCTCATTTCCCATATGCAGACTAAATTATACAGGGTCATTAGAAAAAGCATGTCTTCATCAAGGCTCTTTTGGTAATGCGTAACAGAAAGCCATCCCGGCTTGTTTGTGTTTTACAGCTTTATTAAAGTACTATTTACATACCATAAAATTTATCCATTGCAAGTGTACAACTGACTATTTTTTAGTAAATTTATAGGATTATGTCGCTATCACTGCATCCAGATTTAGAACATTTCTATCACTTCCACAAAGTTTCTATGAGCTATTTTACAGTTTATCCTCCTAAACCAGGCTCCTAGCAATTGCTGATTTGATTTCTGTCTCCATCAGTTTGTATTTCCTGGATATTTCTTATAAATGGGATCTTCTGTATCTGGCTTATTCCAATTAGCAAACTGCTTTTGAAGTTTATCCATGTTGAAATACACATCAATACTCCACTCTTTTTAATTGCTTTTTAGTGGATCATTCTCACAAACATAGAAACATACTACAATTTTCCTAGTCTTAAAAACAAACAAGAAAATACTCTTCTCTTGACACCATAGTCTGTCCAACCGTTGTTCTCTTCACACAAAAGTCTTCAAAAGCGACATCTACACTGTTGTCTCCACTTTGTCCTTTCCTTTTTCTCGTAAAACCCTTCCATTCTGGGCTTTTCTCCCATCTGTCCAAGACACTGTTGTTTCCACAGTCTAGAGTTGATTAAATCTCAATTTTTATTTTATTTTATGAATGTATTCTTAGTACAATAACTAGAAAAAGTCCTTTTTAAATGTAAGTCTGATCTCTTTACTCCTCTGCCTAAATTCCCCCAATTCTTTACCATTTCACTTAGGATAAAAGTCAAAACCCTCATGATGGCCTACTGGTGTGAGCTCATGTGATTCTCTGTTCCCATCCCCTCCTCCTGGTCCCTTTGAGCATCCATAAGAGCCTCAATGGCCTTCTTGCTATTTTTGGAAGACATCCTTCCAAATGTCTTTTGGAAGCATCCTTTCGGAAGTATCCCTTTTGGAAGCATCCTTTAAGCTTCCACCTTTCAATTTGCTATTTCCTCTTCCTGGAAGGAAAGTCATACAGATATTCTCATGGCATGCCCCGCTCTTTCTTCTTATCTATGAGGATTTCCCTGAACACACATTTAAAATAGCCCATCATTACCTGTATTTTTCTCCTCAGCACTTATCAACTTCTCACAGACTATATGTTTTACTTATTTATGTCTTATTTTTTGCCTCTCCCACCATTAGAATGTGTACTCTCTGATGGCACATATTATTAGGTGCTAAATAAACGTATGTTGATTGAATGAATAAATTTCAATCAGTTATTTTTTTTCCAGTAAAAAGATACCATTGAGAAAAAAATAGATAAAATCCTGTGGGAAAATAATAATAGGACTGTGGAAGATTGTTTTCATTAATGGCACTGATTTTTCATGCTTCCCTATATCCTCTCCCTTTGGTGGTTGCCATCCCACACTGACTCTGTGCTTGACTATAGCTATGGCTCATAGAATAGTAGCCCGCTTGATATAAGCAGATACTAGAAAAGTAGTTGTATGCTCCCATCTTCTATCTTGCTCTACTGCCTTCTCCAGCAGAACATCCTCACATAGCCTGTGGAAGGATGAGACAGATAGCAGAGCCGAGTCAACACAAAAACCCCAGCTCAGGCTCCATACATGTGACAGAGCCCAGTCAAACTCTGCAAAACTACCCAGTCAAACCACAACTGAGAGAAATTGCATGTGTGAGCCAAATTGAGCCCAACTCATAAAAACAACTGACTAGACAATCCATAGATTGATGAGTAAATATAAATACTTATTGTTATATGACACTAAGGTTTTACGGTTTGTTTACTACACATAATTATAATGGCAATAGATAGTTGATACACGGATGATTTTACATCAGAGTATCTGAGATGTAACTGAATACACCAAATATTGAGGTAATGATGCTGACTCAATAGATATGCGGATGTAAAGAACTGAAATAAAATATAAATAGAAACACATAAAGCACAATCCTTAAAGAGAGCTTTGAGGACCTTGTGGTTAGAAAGAAGGAACAGACTACAGCATTACCTTTAAAACAACTCAAATCTAAAAACTGAAGTATCTATTTTTGGATGTAACTTGTCCAAAAATATATAGAGAGAGATATAAATATTTCTGCTGGGAGATATATACTAGGCCTGAAACAGATTATAACGTAAATATATCAAATTAACAACGCAAATATATTTTTCCATTACAAAAAGCATAGGAATTCAGCCTTCAACTTAAGTATTTCTCATACCATTTTATGTTAAGAATAAAAAATATGACATTTCTTTATGAAACAAGGGACAATCGTAAAGATGATGGGACTTGAGACTTGAATTGATGATCTGATTTCTTAATCAAGGAAAGAACGTATACCCAAATCCCAAATGTCTTAAAGCAGTCCTATGGATAGAGCATTGTGACTATAACAGCAGCATGTAAACAATGTCTTCACTAGAAATATCTGCCAACAGAGTCCTAATCTTACCAAAATGGCCCAGATAATGAGCTATCGACTATGGAGAGAAAAACACAAACCTGTGCTTTAGGGGATTAACATTTTTCACATGCAAACAAAAAGAATCTCAAGCTAATCAAGTACATCTCTGTTTGATAGGACAGATTGCTCATTTCTCATAGCAATATTCTGCTAATGGATGACAAGTGATGAATGCTTATCCATGATCTAAACCAACAGGTCAGCTAAATTAGGAAGATATCACAATTAGTGTGATTTGATCTCCATATGAAAGTTAAACAGGACAGAGACAAATGACTAAGATCTACAGAAACTGGGATCTGTGGAATTGCTTTGAAGTTTGCTCATTGGCTCATTTTCTTGTTAATAAAGCCTTTAGCGTCAAAAGATTCGGGAAGCTCTATGTGAAACTAAAATCTTCAGAGCAGCAGGTGGCCCTAGTATTCTGCTTATATGGCTTTGGCATCCTCTTCCTTTATTTGTAATTTTTATGAATTATACCTAGCATCAAGTATTAGAACAAATTAAAAATGTTTTAAAGTCCTAAATTTTAACCAATTTACCATTTCCAGTCAAAATGATGATACAGGTAAGACTTGCCTATAGGACTCATTCAGAGTTTTCCAACTCTTCCTTGGTATGGCTTTTCTCTATTTTCATTCCCATAATAGTTATTTCGTGTCATTTTTTAAAAGTCTTACGCATTTCAAATAGTCTGATAAAAAAATCCAAACTAATATGTTAGGATTGACAAGGGACAAATATGCTGTTTTTTTAGATGGTAGTTTTCTTTTTAACATATTTGCATTTTGTTATTGGACTCTGATGGGTTAACCTGAAGCATAAGTATTTTGGGTTGTACAAGTACTTTGATGAGCATAACAACTTTGTGGCTGGGAGATGTGTTTTGTCCATTAATCAGAATGTGTAGCCATTTTGGAGACTGGGTAATTCTAGGCAATAGACTAGCGGGTATGACTCATTCCTGGTAAATAATGCAGTGCCTTGCATGGAGGAGGTGCTTTAGAAGTAAGAATATACTGTCGTAATAACAGCATCATTCCAATACTCTTAGAGAACAACAAATAATGTTTAAATTTGTCCTCCCTTCATTTTTTCTCATTTCAACATTTTTCTCCTCATTAAATTATTAACACTTGTTTGGTTTATTAACTTTTATCATTTTGTTTAGTAGACATGTATTAAAGGAAAAGCTTAGAGTTGCCATAAACTTCCATGAAACTAACTGTCATTTCATTTCCAAAATAAAATCATTTCCAATATACCCCATTTATTTTAGAAACGGCTATTTAAAAATAAACCTCCAGAACAAATGGGATATATAAAAAGTGAAAAAAAATACAATAAATTGATGAATAAGAATAAAAATAATTCAACTTTCATATACCTATGTATATTTTAATCAATTGAAAATTTATTGAGATTTCTGATTTGCTCACTTTTGCATAAATAAAAGTACTTTGATGGTCTAAGAAATGTATGGTAATTTATAAATATGAATTTTGATTTATAAATACATAACTGTGATATTCTGTCTACATATGACAGCTTATTATTTGAATTGATATTCATTTCTGGATTTCTACATAATATAGTGCAATCACCTTTTTATAATTCAGCACAATGTGCTTAAATAGATTCTTAAAATGGATAGTGTCTTGCAGAAAAAATAATCTTACCAATAAAACAGAGATGTTCACATTATAAAAAGTTGTTTTGCAGTACCTCCATTGCCTTCTGAAGATATCTTCTCTTATCACTTCTTTAAAGCTTTCTTCCAATATTTTTCATTTTTAATAAGTAAACTCTTATTTTTAAAAGTAATTAAAATATATGAGTTTGTGTGTGAATGTATATTTCAAAACTCAAAAATATGTCCTCAAACCAGCCACTTTTAAAGAGAACTTCTATAGTGACTTCAGACATATGACTAAGTCCACACTTACTTAAACTCACTGTTGGAATGCTCCATAAGGACAGAGTATATGCAAATTGGAATAGAAATATGTTCTAATTGGAAAGTATAAGAAAAAATAATAATTTCTTCTGTCATGAGAAATTAATATTTCAACACACTTTTTAAAAAACGTTCTTATTGGAAAATAATTTCAAACGTGAAAGTTGGAGGAATAAAAATATCGATATACTCTTTACCTAGATTCACTACTGTAAACATTGTGCGCTATTTGGTTTTAATTAAACCTTCTTTTCTCATTTTACTTGTCTGGTGTTTGGTCATGATTAAATTCAGTTTATATATTCCTGGCAGAATATTATAGCACAAAGCTGTGTCCTTTGTGCGTATTACATCTGGAGACACATTATATCCATCTGGTGTTTACCAGTGGTGTTAATTGGTCAAGATATTGTCTCATTTCTCCATAGTTTAGGTAGTAGTTTTACCATTGTAACTACTAAGCAATCTTTCAGGAGACAAATATCCTTCTCCTCATCAAAATTTTACCCTAGATTTATCATCCATCCATGATTGTTTTCTGAACGAATTTTTTAAATGATGGTTGCAAAATGACGATTTGCCAAACCCGTTGCTTCCTTGTTAATAAGTTAGCACTTGGCATTCTATAATCAAGAGGTCTCCCTTTTTTCTTTATCTATCTACATCTACATCTACATCTACATCTACATCTACATCTATATCTATATCTATATCTATATCTATATCTAATCTATATCTATATCTATATCTATCTATCATCTATCTATCTCTATTAATTATTTATTATCAATATAAACTCATGGAATCCTATTTTGCCAATTGTTTATAATTGGTTTCTCTAGTTAATGATTTTGGTGTTTAATCTGGTGTCCTAGATTTGGCTATAGGAGCTCCTTTAAGCTAGCTTCTGCATCTGTGTGACATGTGCCCATCATTTTTTGAGCATTTCTATTATTTCTGGTATAACAAAATACACCAGGTGCATTTTGTACTTAGCCTGCCACAAAACTGAAAACAGCAAATTCTTCAAAAAGCCCTGGTTCCTTTTTTTTTTTTTTTTGTGAGGAAGATCAGCCCTGAGCTAACATCCATGCTAATCCTCCTCTTTTTGCTCAGGAAGACCGGCTCTGAGCTAACATCTATTGCCAATCCTCCTCCTTTTTTTCCTCAAAGCCCCAGTAGATAGTTGTATGTCATAGCTGCACATCCTTCTAGTTGCTGTATGTGGGACGCGGCCTCAGCATGGCCGGAGAAGCGGTGCGTCGGTCTGCGTCCGGATCCGAACCCCGGCCGCCAGTAGCGGAGTGCGCGTACTTAACCTCTAAGCCATGGCACCAGCCCGCCTGGTTCCTTTCAGTTGGAAATAATATTAGAGACCTAGATCTGAGTGCTAGATTTGCTCATTATACTGTAAGAATTTGCCCATTCAGTGGACAGTACAAGGAAAACAATGAATATATATTAATATAAACTATATACATACATATACAAGTGCACATTGTTAAAAGATGAGTTTTTTTCAAAAGGCAAATTCATATTTCCCATCATATATAAAATGAATACATGTCAAAGATTTCACTTAATTTATTAACGAGGACACAAGTAGTATATTACAGTTGGTTCAAAGGAGAATTCAAAGAGCAGAGACATATAGGAATAAGCACCCTTGAAGTCATTTTACAAATGGATGCAAAATGCATCTGTCAATAGGACAATAGACAATTGCCTTCTTTTGGATGCAATGAATTTGCATTTCTGTTGATAAGGATCATTCACATTATTATCAGTTTTCAACAACTTACAGCTTTGAGAAATAGCTTGAAGATAAAGGTGGGGATAACTTGAGTGAATTAGACAGGACACCCACTAATGTATTTTTTGCCCGGGATATGCATATACACATGCCATGTGCACACACACACACACACACACACACACAAGTATTTCAGTACCCTGAATTTCTCCTCTTTAGATTACATTATCTCCAAACATTCAAATTCCCAGAAAACAAATTTAATAAAAAGAGCTTTGCAGATCTCTCCCCACACCACACTTCCAAACCGTTCAAGACAGTGCATAATATATAAACACCGTGTCCATAAATTATGTCAATTAATTTCTTTTACTCCTCCTGCAGAAAACACAATTGCGTTTCTTTGCTTCGGTTTTATGTATTTTTCCGTTTTCTTTCCTTTTTCCTTTTACTGATTTAATTTTGTTTTTTGAATATGTAGAACATTAGCAACGCTTCCAAATTCAAAACTAAACAAAAAGGTATACTCAGAGAAATGATGTCCCCTCCTTTCTCATATCCTGGTTCCTCACTTCTTGTCAGTAATCAACTTCACTGTTTTCTGATCTTTTTGTAAAGATTAGCAGATATATTTATGTCCTCTTATTCCCCTTTATTTCTTACATTAGCAGTAATATGTTATATATGCTCTTTGGGACTTTGTTTTTTTTAATTTAGTAATATCTCCTGTAAATCATTCCACATCATTTCATAGATATCTTCCTTATTCTTTTTTTCTTTTTTTACAGCTGTATAATATTCCATTGTGTGGATGTGTCATAGTTTATTCAACAATTTCCCATACTTGGGAGTTTAGATAGATACCAATATTTTATAATTACAAATAATGCTGCCATAAAGAACTTAGAATATTTGCATTTCTGTAATGTTAAGGTATACTGCAGGGCAAATTCCTGGAAATGAAATTGCTGAATCCAAGGGTAAATGAACACATAGGTTTTTAGATATTGTCAAATTCACCTCCGTAGAGATTGGATTATTTTGCATTTCTACTAGCAATGTATGAGATGACCTGTTTTTGTACAACCTAACCAACATAGTAGGTTGTGAAGTTTAGAAAATGTTTGCTAATCTGATGAATAAGAAGTGATAGTTCTCTATAGTTTACCTTGCATTTCTCTTATGAGTGAAATCAAACAGTGTACCATAAAGACTATTCTTAAATATCTTTTTGTAAATTTTTCATATACTTTGTCTATTTCTATAGATTTTTGATCATTATTTTATTTATTTTAAAAGTTTCTGTAAATTAGGGATATTAGCTCTTTTTCTGATATATGTTGCAAATATTTTCTCACAGTTTGCCATTTCTTTTTACTTTGCTTATATAATTTTTGTCATTAAATTTTTTTGTAGTCAAATTTATGAATCTTTTTGGGGGGTTATTTATTCATTTATTTATTGAGATAACATTGATTTTATAACATCATATAAATTTCAGGTGTATATCATTGTATTTCAAGTTCCATATAGACTACCTCATGTTCACCACCAAAAGTCTAGTTTCCATCCGTCATGGTACTAATGTCCCCATTTCCCCTTTTCACCCTCCCTCCACTCCCCTGAACCTCTGGTAACCACCAATCTGTTCTCTGTATCTATGTGTCAATTCTTCTTTTTAAATTGTATTTGGTACTTGAGTCATAATTAGGAAGACTTTTCCTCATCCAACTTGCTTTTAAATTGATTGTCTTATGTTATTTTGCAAAGCAGATATCACCAATTTATAAACTAGGGGCCCAAAACCAAGAATTATTAACATCAAGGAGGAACAGTTGTTTGGAAGAATGGACCAAAGAAGAATTTAGGTTATCCTGAAGTTCTCTTCTTTGGAATAAATGATCTCCAAATATTCAAATTCCCTATTCTTAGAGGATCATATTAGTTTTGAGCTGCATCTCAGAGTAAGCCAAGAAAATCCCTATTATAAATCATTAGGCATAATTTCCTAATTTCTTGACTTCCTGTTGTTCTATCCTCCATCAAAAAAAAAAATTCTTTGGCAAATAATAACATTAAAATTGAGTCTCAATCTATTTTTTCTTCTTAACTCCTACTCTGCTCAAGTTATCAACCCACTATTCAAGTTGGATTAGTTTGCACTTTCTTCTCTAACACATTCTTTATTCTTGCTAAATTTTCACTTGCAATTTTCTTCCTTCTCTTCTTCACCAATCTAAATTTCCTATGAGAACCAAGTTATCTCTATCTTTATCTATAAAAGCTTTCTTAATGAAAACATATGATAACTAGGCTGTCTAATTTAATTTAGTAGGTGAATTTCTAGGAATTCATATATCACTTAGCATGTGTACTACTGATTTTGACTCTTAAGCATATACTGACCTTTATTGGCATTTTAATATTTTGTTTTGTATTATTTAAAACCATTCAAAATAGAAAGAGATTTTCTTGAAGGAAGAGAGAGTGTTTTATACTTCCTATGGGGTAGTGGACATTTGCTAATTTTCATTGTCTGAGAACAATTCCTCTCCAAGCTCTCCCTGTACTTCATTGGAAGCTAACTTCCATCTTGGGGTAAGCATGACAGTCTGGTATCAACTAATGGAATAATCTCTCTTAGGGCACAGAAATAGGTACAGAGAAGGTCATGGAAACCCTAAATCAATCTAATTAGATTAAAGCCCAGGACTTCAGTTTGAAAATTGGTAGCAAAAGCATGCTCTTTCTCTTACATAAGAATGAAGAAGAATTGACCCTAGGAGTTGTTGCAGTCAACTTGGGCCCAAAGTGTAGATATTTGATGAGTATGCCTCCTATACTAAGGCAGAGAAGCCCAAAATAGAAAAGTATTGATTCAAAGCCAGGACTACTTCTGGAGGTCCCATCTCCATTTCTAACTACTTACCTTTAGAAAATTAGATATTAGGTTAGTACAAAAAGAATTTGATATTGAATTAAAAGTTTTCTCCAGCCAGTGTTATTAAGCATTGCTATTGTTAGTTAATACTATGATGTATTAAAACACTGGGCTGTGATTTTCAAAAGCATACTGTCAATCAATGGATAGAATTTTCTTTGAAGCTTTGTGGAATAAAAATTTATTCCAAAGAATCACTGGACCTAGAAAAAAAAGGTATATTATTTTTAGTGAGGAAGATTGGCCCTCAGCTAACATCTATTGCCAATCTTCCTCTTTTTGCTGAGAAAGATTGGCTCTAAAAGAGGATGGTTGGCTCTGAGCTAACATCTGTGCCCATCTTCCTCTATTTTGTATGTGGGATGCCGCCACAGCATGGCTTGATGAGCAGTGCATCGGTCCATGCCTGGGATTTGAACCAGGATTCAAACCTGTGAACCTGTGAACCTGCGAACTTGTGAACCTGTGAACAACCCTAGGCTGCCGAAGCAGAGCACGGGAACTTAACCACTACACTACTGGGCTGGCCCCGAAGAAAAAGATATTTTTAAAGATAGTTATTGGAGAAGTACTTAAATTTCTTAAATTTAGTTTTTAATTAACTGAGAGTATAGTGTTGAAATTCTCTCCCTCTCTCTCGCCATAAATATATGTAGAACTTGAAAAGAAATAACACATTAATATACAAGTTATTAAATTTACATCAGTTTTTAAATTACCCTATTATCCATCAACCTACAGGAAATCATTGATGAATCAAGACTTTATTATTTACTGAGCCAACAGCATCTAAATTTTTGTTCTCAGAAATTTTTTTAACTTGATTTAAGATTCACTGGCAGTAGAATTAACTGGCAGAAGAATATTAGCAAGAGACTTAATATCAATTTCTTCTAATAAGATCTGATGTTTTTCAAGAGAGAATTGTGCTAATTATGATTATCATATTTTTGCTCCAGTTGAGGCCAATCTTACTTTGCTATTTCTCCTCTCTGTGTACTTTACACAAGGCACAAGCCCCCAAAGAAAATCTTGCTTGTAACTAGGGCTGATTTCCTCAAAGAAATTACACCAACTCCTGATTTGAAGTATTCAAATTATTATATCTAAGTTATCGTGAAGCTTCAAGCTAATTAACTGGTAAGAGAAAATGTGTCATGGCCTTAAGGGAAATTCTTTGATCAAAACTATTTCTTTAAAGTCTACCTGTGCTGCAAATGTTTCAGTAGAGGAGAATTAAATATGCTATTGCCATTACGCATGTCTCATAAACAAATGCATGATTAAAAATTCAAGTAAGTCACAGAACTTAAACCTTCAGAGGCACAAGATCAGGCCCAAGCAGAACAGAAAATTTGGAAATACTTCAACAGAATCATGAATTTTGTAAAGCACACAAACTCGAATATCTCTCTTTAGTATTGTGGTAACCTAGGTGCCTGGAATAGAATCTGGCTTTTTGCCAAAAGAGCTTTTTCATGCTCCTGAAGTGATTAATTTTCATATATGAAAGAAAGCAAAGAGAACATGATTTCCAGCCTTGGAAAAATACCATCAATGAATAGAAGTTTCTACACTTTTTAAATTAAACTTTGTAGGATGCTGATACAAAAATGTATCAGTAACAAAGATCTAATCTTTCAGAAGAATTTTGGATGACACAGAAGGGAAAGCCTGGGTAAAGTGACACTTCACCAAAAGGAGATGACTATTTTAGTTTGAATTCCTTTTCTCCAGAAATGTAAATTTTAGTTGCCAAGTAATGCTGACACCTTTTGTGAACACCTGGGATAGACTCAGGGCCAGGTCTTCTTCTTATTTCCCTTTTTGTTCTCTTTTTGTCTCCCTAATTCCTAGGGAAACAGTGAAAAAAATCACTTTACTTAAAAAATGTATTAAAAACCAAACAAAGACTTTACATACACAGTGTTTTGAAAAGTTAACTAGCCTTATGTTTGGCTCTTAGAAATGACCTAACTAGAAAAAATAAAGACTATTTTGATAGCATAGTATACTTTTATTGTATTGACTTAAAAAAGAAGAAAGCCTATGAAACTAAAAATGTTGTTAGTTTTGTTGTAGTAAGATGTCGTTGGAGTTACGCTTCATTCTTTTGGATACCTATTCCCATATCAGAATTTAATATAACCTCTAGTTCTTACTTATTAGGTTTTTGATTTTTTTTTTTTTTTTTTTGTCCCTGAGTCCCAAGACCTTTATTCCATTACCTCCAAGTGTATAAATTAGTGTTTTCAGTACAGGGAATTGTGAATTACTTTTTCCCTTGTGCTTCTCAAAGTCCTGATTCATCCTCTTGCTGACCTTTAGACACTGAAGAGAATATATACTCATCATTTTTTTCAGCAAGGCATGTTTTCATGGTCCTCTTTCTATAAAGTTTCTATTTTTCTTCTCATATTTTTTCAAATAGTCTGGCTATAGCCTCTCTCTGTTTCAGTGTCTTCTTCTGTAAAACAAATATAAAACTGCCCCACAGGGTTCATCTAAGGATTAAATGATGATGTATAAATTACCTAGCACAGTGCCAAGAACAAAGTAAGTATTCTCTAAAAATATAGTTATTATTTGTAATATCAGGTTTTGGAAGATTATTTGAGATTTGTAGCTCTAACCAAAGTGTACCTCTAATCTGGGACTCCAAGAAGATGAGCTAATATACTTAAGTTTTTTTTTTTTTTTTTTTTTTTTGTGAGGAGATCAGCCCTGTGCTAACATCCGCCAATCCTCCTCTTTTTTTGCTGAGGAAGACGGCCCTGGGCTAACATCTGTGCCCATCTTCCTCCACTTTATATGGGACGCCGCCACAGCATGGCTTGCCAAGCAGTGCGTTGGTGCGCGCCCGGGATCCGAACCAGCAAACCCCGGGCCGCCGCAGCGGAGCGCGCGCACTTAACCGCTTGCGCCACCGGGCCAGCCCCTATACTTAAGTTTTTAAATAACCAAATCTTATTTTGAGTCAATTTTTAAAAATTTATTTTACATTAGAATTTTTTCTAAAATGTACCATATATATTTTTTTCTTTCTAAGTCAAGCAAGATATAGAATAAAATGATTAAAATTATTCTTCATAATTAAGTCTTATATGAGGAGTAAAAATTACATGTCTCTTAGTAGCTGCTCACTGTATGCCATGCCCTATACTAAATACTTTGCTCAGATTATCTCACTTATCCTTCTCAAAAAAGACAAGTTAGGTATTGATAATACATTGATAGGCAGCATAACTGAAGGTCAGAAAGGTTAAGAAACTTTCTCAAGGTCAGATAGAGAGTGAATAGCAGAGCTACATTTTAAATCCAGATTTGCCTGGTTTGAAAACTTGGGAGCTTAATTACCATTAGTCACATTTGTTAAAATTTGAAATAAATAGTAAACGTTACTATTTTTGTGACGTTTTTCACAAAGTGCTTTCATGTCTATGATTTTTTGTGGACAAATAGAATTATGCATACTTCATTTGCATAATGGGAGAATTGCACTTAGAACAGAGTTTATGTCTTGCCAAGTTTGTAAGGCAATTGGTAGACATGTTGTCAATTTTACTCAATATACTATGTGGTCTAAATGAGAGGCAGAATGTGTGAGGATATATGCATCCAGTTTTCCTTGAAGTGAATGAGAAGCAGTGTAGATCTGAGTTAAATTGATTCTTACTTGGTGTAAAAAGTAATTGTAAACTTGGACTGTATTGATACGCAGTGTTTGGGTTAAGGAAGTCTTTTGTTCCAATGTATAAGAGTAATATTTACTGCTGTTGGTACAATTTTCAATGGCACACAGTGAGTGAAGGCAAATTAAGAGCAATGTGAATAATATAATAAAGTGTTTGTAGCACCTGTCATTGAAGAAGCTTTGAAGGTGCTGAAGATACTCAGCTTTAGAGGAGGTGGCAGCGTGATTTCTGTTTTCAAGTATTTGAAGATCTGAAACCTAGAAGAGGAATTGAAGTTTACGTTCCATAGAGCTCCAGGAATGAGTTGGAACAATTGAACAGAGACAGACGTTGATTTCAGGATAAGGAAGAGTTGCCTAGCAGAGCTATTCAGAAGTGTAATGAGTTGCTTATATAATCGGGAGGGTCACATCCCTGAAATGTTTTGTCTTCCCAATAAAATATGCTGTAGGTTGTATAAAATTTAATAGCGTGTTAAATGTCTGCTTTGGTACAGTTTTGATTTTTTTTCATCCTGAACATCAAATATGTACTCATTACTCTCAACTCTCAATTCCCTGTAGAAATGGAAGGTAGGTAAAACACATTAATGAAATCTAGAGCAAATCCCCAACTCTCATTTGAACAATTATGTTTCAACCTTCTTCCCTTATCAAAATCTTCCAAGAGTTGTTAACAAGCAAGCCTACCAAATTGATTTACATTTCAGAGCTTCTTCATTTATCTGGTTTAAGCAAGATTGGCAGTGTGGGAGAAATAAGCAACAGGAAAAAAACAGACACAAAGTTTGCAGACGAAATTTTTAAAGGGTTAATGTGTTTGAATATTGACTCTCCATAGAAAGTGTTTACATCTTCATATTTTCTATACTAACAGATGTTTGCACGGCTTCATTGAAATTATTTTGCCTGTTTTCCTCTTTAAAAACAGCTCTCATTTTCTTTCATCTTTCCCTCCTCTGAATACTCTTAGATTTCCACGCAACTAGCTTCAGCAGGTGACCTCATGTGTAATTTAATGAGGAAATTGTCAATTCTTTCATAAAGAAAAAATGTTAATTTCCACACATAATTTAACCTTCACTTACGTATCTGTGTCTTGAGTTGATTCATACTCTATGCCATTGCCACTCAATGAGTGGTCCCAGAACCAGCAGCTTGGCTGTCACCTGGAACTCGGTAGGAATGCAGAACATCACCTCCCATCTCAGAACTGACTGAATCAGAATTTGCATTTTAACAAGATTCCCATGTGATTCCACTCCACACTAAAGTTTGAGAAGCAGTTCTCTATACCTATCCTCAGGTGCTTTCAAGTCTTCCAAAGCTTCAATTTCCACATTTATGCTGACTTGTTTGTTAGTTCATTCAGTCATTACTTCATTAGAGAAATATTTTTTGAGAACCTATTATGTGCAGAGCACTATTCTAGATGTTAGGCACACAGCACTTGAATGTATAAGCAAGACTTTGGCCCTCAAGTAGCTTATGTTATAACAACGAACAAACAAGCAAAGAATAATAATTTCAGATATATGTTGTGCAAATATTTTTCCCAGTCTGTCATTTGTCTTTTCATTCTCTTAACGTTGATTTTTTTTGAAGAGGAGCAAAAGTTTTTAATTTTAATGAAGCCCAGTTTACCAAATTGTTCCTTTACAGACTGTGCCATAGTACTCTATCAAAGAAATCTTTGCCTATTTCAAGGTAACAGAATTTTATTTCTTCTAGAAATTGTATAGTTTCAGGTTTTATATTTAGATCTAGAATTCATTTTGAGTTATTTTTTATTTATAGTGTGAAGGATACATGAAGGTTCACCTTTTGTTTTGTATATGACTATCCAATTAATTCAATACCATTTATTGAAAAGATCTTTTCTACACTGAATTAATTGCCTTTTTACTTTTGTTAGAAATTAGTTGTCCGTAAATATGTGGCTCTATATTTGTACTCTCTATTCTGTTCTTTGATCTATTTCACTACTTTTGCATCAAACTGGATTCTTTTGATCACTGCAGCTTTATAACAACCATGCCACTATTCATGGAATCAGGAATCAGGTAGTGTTAGCCCTCCAACTTTGTTCTCCTTTTTCAAGAAAAAGATATTTTTGTTTTAGCTATTCCATGCCCTGAGCATTTAGAATTATAGAATCAACTTGTTGATTTCTACAAAAAAAAAAAGCCTATAGGAATTTTGATTGGTATTGTGTTGAATCTATGCATTAATTTACGGAGAATTTATGTGGTAAAATATTGAGTCTTCTGACTCATGAACAAGGTATAGTTCTCCATTTATTTAAGACTTTAATTTCTCCCAGCAATGAGTTGCAGTTTTTAGTGTGTATGTCTTTCACTTATTTGGCAGATTTATATGTAAATATTTCATGTATTTTGATGTCAGTGTAAATGATATTGTGTTTTTACTTTAAATTCCTGATTGTCTGTTACTAGTATACAAAAATGCACTTCATTTTTATATTGATCTTGTATTCTACAATGCTGCTAAAGTCATTTATTAGTTCTATGAAATTTTTTTGTAGATTCTATCAGATTCCCTACATAGATGATCACGTCCTCTTCAAATAAAGACAGTTTCACTTCTCCCTTTCTAATCTGGATGCTACCTTTTATTTCTTTCATTTTTGCCTGATGACACTGACTAGAACCTCCAGTACAGTGTTAAATATATATATATTCATAAAACTCACTAACAAGAAAACAATGCAATTAAAAAATGAGCAAAATATTTAAACATTTTACTGAAACAACTGCCATTCTAAGTGTTAACAAGGATGTAGAGGAACCGGAAATCTGATACATTCCTGTTGGGAATACAAAATGGTACAATCACTTTGAAAAACTTGACACTTTCTTAAAATGCTAAAATGTGCCCATGATGTGATTCAGACATACTGCCTTCAGGTATTTACCAAGAGATTAGAACGCATATGTCCGCACAAATACTTTTACATGAATGTTCAGAGCAGCTTTATTTGCAATAGTCCCAAACTGGAAAGAACCAAATATTCGTCAACAAATGGCAGAATAAACAAACTGTGATATATCAATACGATGGAATACTACTCAGCAATAAAATAAACTATTGATACTGCAAGAAAGTGAGTGAATCTCAAAATGATTATGCCATTGAAAGAAGCCCCAGACAAAAGAGAGTACACACTGTGTGACTCTATGTATATAAAACTAATCTATACTAACAGGAAGCAGTTCAGTTGTTGCCTGTGAGTGGGAGGAGCCAGAGAGGGATTACAAAGTATCAGGAGGAAACTTTTGGGAGCAATAGATATGTTCATTATCTTGATCGTGGTGATGGTTTTCTCCTATATACACATATACATATATTCACTTGAAGTTTACTATTTGATGTTTGATGAAACCATACATATGTTTATATATAAAACTATGAAACCATATATACACATTCATAAATGTGTATCCATATATACATGTGCACACATATACATATATGCATATATATGTATACATTTTGTTGTTAGTGCTGGCGAGTTGATTCTGACTCCTAGCAACCCTGTGTACAGCCGAGCTGAACCCTGCCTGATCTTTTTGTTCCATCCTCTCACCTTCCAGCACTATATGAGACAATGTTCTGCTGCTATTCCTAGGGTTTCCATGGCCACAGATGTAGGTGCCCAGGTCCTTCTCCATAGTCAATCTTAGCCTGGAAGCTCCACTGAAACCTGTCAACCATGGGTGACCCTGCTGGTATTTGAAATCCCCATGGCGTAGCTTTCAGCGTCACAGCAACATGCAGCCGCCACAGGACGAAAACTGACAGACGGGTGGTGTGGCTCCCTGACTGGGAAACGAACCTGGGCCACAGTGGAGAGTGCTGAATCTTAACCACTAGACCACCAGGATCACTGCATATGTACATGTATAGTTTCATATATACATATACATGGTTTCAAACATCAAATTGTAAAATTAAAATAAGGGCAGTTATTATACAAAATATTCTCATTATTAGATGATATAATATGGAATAACAGATTTGGGGAAGCAGGGAACTCTAGGTCAATGATGAACTATTTTGGTAAAGTCTGAAGAGTGAACCTGAACTAATGTTTTGTTACAGAGTCCATTTTGGTTTCCTGAGCCTCAGATCTATTGCCTACTGAATATGTCCTTTTGTGACATACTACAGGCATCTATAACTTGTGTTCATATTTGAACTTGTCATCTATCCCATGAAACTCTCTGCTTTCTCCATATTATCTTGTTTAGAGTTATGACTAGCCTTGTAACTGCTCACACGTTCATGTTGCTGTAATAGAGTTAGGCTAGGCAGTAAATATTGTTTGAGGAGGGAGTCAAGAGAAGAATTCCTAAGTTATCCTGGCATTTCCTCACTCTGTCTCACCCCACATCAAATCAATCACTAATTTGTGTTGATTCTACTCTGCAACGTCCTTCAAACCTGTACGCTATTCTCCATGCCATTTTCTCCGCTTTTAGTTCAGAACACTTTCCTGCCTTTGTTAGAGTACCAGCTTCCTGATATCCCTGTCTCCTATTTTTTAATTTCTGCAATCAATTTTCTGCCCTGAAGCCAGAATAATCTTTTCTAAACTGCAAATCTAATTATCCCAAGAGCCAAGAACAGTGCCTGGTACATGGTAGGCACGCAATAATTATTTGTTGAATGAGACAATGGATGAATGCCATTCTCCAGATTAAAATTCTTCAGTAGTTCAGCACTGCACTCAGGTTAAAATTAAAATTGTTAAGTATAGTCCAATAGGTCTTCCCAATCTAATTTCTCCCACCACCCCCATCTAAAGGTGAACAGTATTTTTGAACTAAAGCACTTCCCTGAATGCACCCACTTTCCTTTGCCCCTGGACCTTGCACTTTCTACTTTCTCTCTTCTTTAAGGGCTTGCTCTACTTATATTTCAGAACTCAGCCAAGAACTCTCATTAGGGGAATTCCTCTGCCCCTACACACTCTTCAGGTTGTTTAGATAGCGCTATATGTTTCCAGGACACTCTGAGAATGGAGAGCTCTATCCTGGTGATTCATAAATCCCCAACTGCACACATTTCCTAGAATGCAGAGGCTAGGCCTTGTTTATTGTTCCTTTGGCATTACACAGCCCCTGAACCATGATGAGTATTCTACTAAAATTATTTTAATAAAGAAATAGATTCTTTTTACCCATTTTTTAATCTCTCTAGTGTGAGACTGGTGGTAGGGAACAAGTTTGAGTTTGAGAAATAATTTATTTTGTACTTACCTATGGACTCATAGAATCTTTGCAGTTATACATGGAAGGGAGCATCTCCTAGTCCAATAGTCTAATTGTGAAGGTGAAGCAACTAGGGCTCAGAAAATAAATTGAACTAGACTTATAACTGAATCTGTTGTGTGGTATAGTTCATTCCAGTGCCTTAAACTGTTATTCTTTTATTCATTTAATCATTCATTCATTCTTTTAATCATTTATTCACATATTCAATTAGAGTAGGGCATACTCCCTGAGTTATTTAGTAATTCTTTATAGCATAATGATTAAGAGCATAGATTCTGGACCCAAACTGCCTGGGTTCATTCCTAGTTCTACTATGTAATACTGTGTGGTCTGGAACACATGGTTTAACCACTTAGGTTCCTCTGTATTTACAATGGGGCTAATAGTAGTAGGTACTTCATAGAGACCTTATAGATTAAAGGTCATTAAATGCATTTAATATAAGTTAAGCATCCAGAGTGCCAAGTATTATATAGGTATAAAATACTGCTGTTTACTTATTTAATACTTAGGAGCAGCCATCACTTTTCACAGCTTTCATCATTTTTCCCATTCCTCTCATTTATTTAACCTCTAGATATAAAAATTTAGGCACCTAGATGGCTCACAAAACATGTGCATAGGACATACAGGGAGGCATTTTCAGCTGAATGAATCCAAATTCTCCATATGCACTAGATGTAGAATGATGTAATCAAATGGGAAAGACTGTTAGTAGAAAAGCTCATCCAGCCTTTTTCTCCATAAAAACCTATGAATACCATAAATGATACCTTCACAGCTGAAAATCAGAAGGCATTATAAACACTTACAAAGCGAGTTCAGAAAACGTTTTTCTTCTTATGGGAACAGCAGTTTAAAAGGCCTACTGATGCTAATTATAATAAGTAGTTAGTAAATGTTTCACCAAAAACATTGACCTACAGTCTTAGCAGGTGCTCAGTAAATGTGGCAGATTTTGCTCTTAATAACCATTTACCCCCTTGTAATATCTACATATGTAGTAAAGAAAAAGACAGCATTAAACATTTTGCTGAAGAGACTCACGAGGCTGTGAAAAATAACATGAATGCTGTAGTAAAATGTTTTAATTTCTCAGGCATGAACACTGAAATTTAAGTTTTATGTATTTATGTTTTTAAACCACAAAATGCTTTTAAGAGAATGCCATTTTTAGGTAAGGTATTTAAAAGCCTTGCCATTCTATAATTTTAAGAACTATACTAATGAATATTTGAATAGACAAGAGACACCCTGAAAGCAACTAATATCTCAGTTATTGTTTTATCGTACATATTTAGGATTTATAGCACAAATTTTTCCAAAAAAGAATGTAGCAGGTTCAGTTAAAATTTTAGGCAAAAATAAAGTGCTTTTTACATAAGTAGTGCATTCACTTGGTTAAAAAATGAAATAATATACAAATGTTTACAGTGATAATCCTCATTCTCACCTCTGTCCCCTCCCACTCCACTAACTATAAGTAGTTAATTTTACTGACAGCTCTGTTTCCAAGGAAATATGACCTTATATAATCACAAACTTCTCCCATTTCTTTCACAAAAGTTACCATAACATATGCATTGTCTGCATATTCTTGTTTTTTGTGTGCTTATTTTAGATTTAGTACTGTGAACCACCTAAAATTACCCAAGTACTATTATATTTGACTCACCAATTTCATATGGCCCAACTTAATATCTTGGAGATCTACTCATATGGGCACATGGAGAATTTCCTTATTTTTCTTTCCTTCATGTTTTCAACAATTGCAGAGCATTCTGTTGTAGATATCATAGTCGACTTAATCAGGTCCATATTAACGAACACCAGGTTGTTACCAATCCTTTGGAATTATGTTAAGGATCAAACTCTCAAATGCATTTTAATCATCTGCAATAATATCTGAAGGATATACTGTTATAAATGGAGTTATTGGGTCCATGGATAAATGTATTTGTAATTTCGATAGAAACAAGTAAGATTATTTTAAGTTTCTCTATCAATTACTACCTCAAGAGCTAAAAACTGAAGCTGCAGCACAATCTTAGCAGCATCCCTCTGGCCAGCACTTCCAACTCTTGTCCAACACCTTCTGGATGGAGCTGGAGGTCTCTAGGTTATGCTTTATTTGACCTAATATAGTGTGAGATCTTTTCTTGAAAAGGGAGCCAAAATTTCTGATAATCTTTTTCTGTTCATGTGTCTGGTTTAAAATGAAACTTTTCTGAACTACTAAAATATTTTCATCAGGGAATAGTTCATAAGAAACAGTTTTCTTCCTATCCTGGCCGCATAGGAACTCAGGCATAAACAAGCACTGCCTAAATTAGGTGTTTGGGGATCTGCTTTTAGCAGATGAGGGAAATTAGAATATCTTTGTTTACATATAAAATAGTGCATCAAAATCTGTTAACTATGTTTATATTGTCAATTTTAAAGTAAAGTCATTTTCCCTAGGTAATGATGAGTTCCTTTAAAATTATCACAAATTCTGACTAAATGGGGTTCAAATTAATAACCTCTATTCAAGGAACAGTCAAATGATAACCACCCACACTATTCTCAGATTGAATTCTGAAGTATGTCTTCAACTTATAAATTCTATTGCATAAGATTCCAAGACAGTCTTTATTTTTGTTTGTAATGGTGGCTTTTTTTGCATCTATCAATGCGTGGGTATTTTATTTACTTTTAGTCCCTATCCTCTTCCACACAAGGAGTTGCTACTGATATATTTGTAAATGGAACAGAAAATAATTTAAAAAATATTAAATTATAATTCCAGAAAATGAGTCTTCTTCAAACTACAAGGACTAAAAAAACTAGACTTCTTCAATCTTGTTGCTCTATGATGCTTCAATAACTTAGCTCAGGAGGGGGACATTTACGTTGCAGGTATCCATGTTCTAAGCAGCAAGACGGAGAAAGAATTGAAGAATAAAAAAAGTAAAACTTATGCAAGTTATCTCTTAAGAAAATTTCCTAGAATCTGCTACATGGTAATTTCTACTTACCTCCCACTGACCAGACTTAATCTTTTGGCCATACTAATAAAAAGGGAGGCTGGGAAATGTAGGTTTGTTGGTAGGCAGCCATCTTCCTAGACAGATATATTCATATGGCTGAATAGAAGAAGTAAACTAATATTGGGGGACAACCAACAATTTCTTCACCATGTCCTTACAAAGTTTTTGAGAAAATATTACATATATGTAACAGTATATTAAGGCCAGTATATTTAATCCCAGAAAATGGCATCTCAGAGTAGTCATATAACCCCAAACAAAAAATATATATCTTCTAAAATAAAATGTCTGGCTAGCAGTCTCTGAAGTTCTGGTAAAATAAGGAAGATAAAATAAGTGAAAATGTTAAAAAGATAGAAACTCATAACAGCACCAAAAATTAGCATGTTTAGTCAGTCAAATTCTTTGAGTCCAGGAAGACTTTCCATCAAAGAAAGAGCTTCACTGGGAGACAGATGTGGCATGCTTCAACATATTTTCTTATTTGATTCCTGCCACCTTGAACTAACCAGGAAAACTTGCCATCATTATACAAGGTTTTGAGCATTTAGGTTCTGCTCTTAGCCTCCAAATTTTCAGGCTAGAATTGCCATGCAAGTCAAAGTGGTGGACCTGTCTATGGCACAATGCATTCAGGTAAATGAAATCCTGACAAGTAGAACCCTATAGAATTCAGTTAAAGCCTTAATAGGTCTACGTGGTAGGGACTGTTGGTTTTTAGCGTGTATGTGTGTGTGTGTTTGCTGAGAGCATGGTTGTTTTTGTTTATTAACTTCACATGGTCATGGAATTATGCAATGAGAAAAGGGAGAAAGTCTACCTCAGATGAGTAAAGATGAATGCCTGATAGATACTGTTAATTGGACTAGAAGCTATGCATATCAATTGATTCTTCAGATAACTATCTAAAAAATGAGATTTTATTATTCATCCATTCAAGAATATATTAAGCACTTTTGCTAGACACTAGGTATACAGTGGTGATCAAAATGCTGTGATCCCCGCCCAAGTGAAAGATGTCATCTCTTTTGTTGGGCAAGACATAATTTATCTACTCCTTCCTCTTCATTGCTTTACAAATATTGGCAAACTCCTACTAGATAAAACGTTTTTGGTTTGAAGAAAATAAACCACCGTGGGGTCTAAGTCACAAACAGTATCCTATGCATGAAGATATAGTAACACATGCATGAAGATATGGATAAAGAAATCCTTTTGATATATTTTAGTAAAAACATATGGAGAAAATTGTAGAAAGCTGTATGATGATTTCACTAGGATGGATACAAAGATATGGGAAACAATAAAGAGAGAATAGATTGAAAATCAATTCTAAAGTGGAAAAAGTTGCTTGGATTCAGAAAAGTATTTAACAAAACTCAAAATGAACTAAGTACATAAAATATGTATTGGAAATTATAGAAAATAATTAACACTGAAGAAAATAGAATGATATATGTGTAGGATAAAATTATGAAATTTTCTACAAAACATTGTAAAGGAAGTATTAAAGAAATGATTAGATGAGATATACACAAAAAAGACAGAGAAGACAAAGTCAACATAAGACACATATATACCTAAATGAGTTACAATTTGAATAAAACTTTAGCAGTTAAATATACCTGTTTGTTATATTTTAGGCAAAATTAGTAAGAGACACAATCATCATTATTTTCATGCAGCATTACTTGACCCATAAAAAGCCAGTGGAAATTGATGGAAAAAATACTTAGAATTATTAAGTTTACTAAAGTGGCTGGTGATAAGATTAACACAAAGATATGCCAAAATAACAGCAATGAAAAACCTTTCTTATATACAGTAATAGTAGAATAATGAAAATCATAATTCTATTCATAATAGAGAAAAATCGTTAAATAGCTATAAATTCATCTAATAAGAAATGAATGAGTTTTATATAAAGAAAATTACAAAACATTAATGAACTCTCTACAAGAATATTTCAATACATAGAAAGATATTGCTACCTACAAAGACCTATAGCCATGAACTACCCTTTCAGATTGGACCATGTAGATATCAAAGTCAATTCAGAGCCCACACCAGTTTGCTGTGCTCCGTTTACTTTTGAGTAGGTTGTCTTCACAGTCAGATTAAATCTTCCAAGCCCATCCACATTTGGCCTAATCTGTTTTACCCATCCTTCTGCTACTCCAATTCAAGTTTTTCACAGCCAAGCCTGGAAGAGTGAAGGCATCTGAGAAGAGGTAGTAGGGGTATAATGCTGGGACTTAAAATGTATATATTTTTTAATTAAAAATCCTCTTATTTCCCCCTCTGAAAACAACTTCCTCTAAGTAGATGCAAAACAATGTATGTATCAAGAGCCTAAAATTGGAATTAGACAGACCTTTGCTGGAATCATGGCTCACCATTCACTAATTTCACTGTATTTTACATTTTACGTAGGCTCTCTAAGCTTCAGTTCTTCCTCTGTAAAATGAGGATAACCACACGTATCAAACGTATTGCCTAGAATTGTTGCTATTGAATGTCACAATTATTAGTACTTTGTTTTTTGATAAAAATAGATCTATGTAACACAGAAATCTTCTTATTCACTATTCTTGATTTCCTACTACCAATTTCTGGTATTTTCTAATTTTTCAGAGGTAAAGCTCTAAATCTGAAGAAAAATGTAGAAATGGAAAAGTCACATGTAATCCAAATTCATCAACATCATGAGAGAATCCATTTGTTCTGCAGGATATTGGATATGCCAAGGTTTATGCAGTGAAGCAAGAACAAGATAGTGCCAGTTGATAATTTTATAATCCTATCAAAATATGAAACAGTCTGTATAGTTCTGTGTTTAGAGTATGTGGTACCAGACCAAGCGCATCATGTTGATGAAAAGACTCTTATCAACCTTTAATTCCAGAAGCACTTACATCTGCTCATAGCAGTTGGTTTAATTAGAACCAAGATTCGTAGATTTAATTACACACTTCTATAAAATATGAGCTCTGTTAAATCTAGAAATACTTGAAGCAAAGTTTGTGATAAATAGATGGTTAAGATATGTTACAAATCTCACCTAAAGATGAAGAGGTAAGAGAAATAGACAGGGCATTGGCATCAGAAGCGTTACCAGAAGAAAGTAGGGTATGAGGGCAGGAGAATGAGGATGTTAATTGGTCAATGATTGAGGAAGAGCAACAACTGTCTCTGATAAAAAATTAACCTATATTCCTCATATTTCTTTAAGGCCTGGAGAGCTACACTCAGGTAGGAATAGGAATCAAGCCGTGGGGAGTAAGAAACAGTTAAAAGGGGTACAAAGAGGGTTTTGATGCCGAAAATTGCTAAATAACCTTGAAAAGTTTCATTGCTAATGGACTGAATTAATTATAGTGTGGTTCCTGATTAAGGGATCTGTGATCAATTAAAGGTTAAATAAGGACCATCGTGGTTACATGATATTGACTTTAAGTTGTATAACGGTTAGACAGAGAGCATACTGTTAAAATATATACGTATTTAAAGGAAGGCTAAAAGCAACGAAAACATTTCTCACTGAAACACTATCCCTCCGTATTTCACTCTAGAATGTAAGTATCTTGATGGTAAGGGCAATGCAAGTCAATTCATCTTTGAACCTGCAAGACTGGACACATTGAAGGTGCTCAATAAATATTTGATTGATAAGTAAACCTATGAATGAATGAAAAGTAACTGAAAGCAGTTATTTATGCCACACCAGACCTGTGGCATTTCTACTTTGAAAGGAATTGATTATTCCACTTTTTAACCACAAAGCACTTTTCTTCTAGATGCCTCACTATGTTACCACTACTACATCTCCAATCCTTTGACCCTTCTCCTTATATTGCTATATATATTCACTTCCTTACTTATTTATTGTAGATTGCATGACCTTTCCATATCCATTCTTTTCTTATGAATATCCTAAATTCTCTTACTTGTTGTCCTTGATTTCAAGCCCCTTGATCCAATAACCTGTCCTCAATCTAACCAAATAGAGTTGAATCTAAATACCCTTTCCTGTCTTACCCCCAGATTAAAGTTGTGAGAGAAAACTCCCCTGCCCGGATAGATTGATGGTTATAGTCTCCAACTAGATTCTCCATAGCTGCCTACCCAGTATGATAGCCACTAACCACATGTGGCTATTGAAATTTAAATTAATTAAATTGAAAAACAGTTAAAAAGTTAGTTTCTCAGTTGCATGGGCCAATTTCAAGTGCTCAATAGCTTCATGTTTTAGTGGCTGTAGTTTTTGACAGCAGAGATATAGAACCTTTCCATCACTGCACAAGGCTCGATTCAACTTCACTGCTCCATATCATTCAGCAATTCCTTTCCTTCTCAAGCTTTCTCCTTCTGTCTCCAGTGTTTCTCTTAAAACTTCTCCATCCTTTCCAAATCTCAATTCACTCTCTATTGCCATCACTTGGGGTAGATCTTTTTTTCAATACTTCCTCAAAAAAAAAAATACAACCCAATAAAACCATCACTTATAAATTTCCATCTCTTCTTGTCCCAAACTTACAAACTTAAGTGCATTCACAGCCAGCACCTCCTTCCGCCTCAAGGTTCTTTCAATGTTTGTTTGTTTGTTTAACTTTCCATATCTTCCTGCCTTCTTAGGACTTAAACATTTAAGTTTAAATGTTTACTTAAAACATTAAGTAAACTTAATACATTAAGATACTTAAAACATTTCCCATTTCTCTATTTCATCTTCAACCCTTCTCTCTTTACTGGCTCATTCCAGCAGTATTTTCATTTTTAAAGTTCTTCCTTTTTTTTTTTTGAAATAAAACAGAAATGTTTTTGACTTTACATCTATGCCAATATCTACTATTTTTTCAAAGCTTTACTCATTCTATCCCTAGTATAATAAGAATTGCACACTCCCATCCCTACATCTCTACCAAATCTGCTCCTACCAAGGTGACTAATAATTTCCTGGCCATTGAATTCAATATGTACTTTTCTGTCCTTCTCTTACTTGACCTGCATGAAATATATAGTTTCCCATTTTTCTCATTCTTCAAATACTTTATTCCCTTGGAATCCATGACATCAGACTTTTAAAATTGTACTGATCTCACTAACATCAAGCACTGTGAAAACAGAAAACCAGTATTTCATGGCCATTACACTTGAAACAGCTCCTGGTACATACTAAGCACTCTATAAATATCAGTTGAATTTTAAAGTTAAACATATATCTCTTTGTAGGTAAATTTTTTCTAGAAATTCCTAGAGGGGGACTTCCAAATCACCACTTAACAATGGGCTGGACTTCAGAATAACCATTGGAAAATTATCAGACGTGAGATCTCCTTGATAGGACATAGATTTTATCCACTTGCTCAACTCCTCCTTCTTTGGGAGAGAAAAGAGTTAGTAGTAAAGCACACGACCTAGTCTTTAATACCAGTATATACTCCCCCTTCTCCTTCTCTGGCAAACAGATACTGAATCTCTTTCTTCTGTAATCAGAATTTTATCGAAACTTAACCTAGATTGCCTTTTATGTGCTAGACTTTGTTCTAGTTGCTAGAATACACTAAGAAGTAAGAATTTACTGCAAGTAGGTTACAGGATAGAGTGAGAGACAGCCAATGGCACACAAACAAATACATGTATAAGAAAAGGGCAGGTATTAATGAGTGCTATGAAGAAGATGAAATAAGTTGCTCACAGTGGCACTCAGAATTGGTGGCCAAGGAAAGGCTCTATGAGGAGGTATAATTTGAATTGAGACCTGGACTAGGAAACGGAGGCAGCCTTGTGGAAAGAGCTGGAGAAACAAGAGCAGCAAATTCATAGACCCTGAGATGGCAACACGATTTTCATGATTAAGGAGCAGGAAAAAAAATGCTAAAGTTGCTGAAGCATAATGACTGATGGTAAGAGAGGAGGAAAACGAAGTTAGAGAAGGTGTCAGAGGCCAGATGAAGTTTTGGCCATTGTTAGGGAGTTGAATTTTATTTTAAGATTAATGGGAAGATTTGTGGGGGTGTTCAGTGGAGCTGTGTCAAGCTCTGCTTTATATTTTAGAACAATCATGTTCACTCACATTTGAAGAGACAACAATGGTAGCAGGGAGATCAAGTGATAGGCTATTGTTATGTTAGATGTTAGGATGATGACTTGAACTATAAAATCAGTAGCTGAGATTTTGAGAAATGAATATATTTTGGAGGTATAAATAGTATGACTTGCTAATAGAGACACAGAAAAATTTTTGTGAAAATAAATAAAAGTCAAAGGTAAATCAACTGGAGGAATGATGGTATCATTTACTGAGTCAGAGAAGACTTAGATGGGGAATAGTTTCAATGAGAAGAGATTAAGACCTCTGTTTCCACCATGTTTTATTAGAGATGATTATTAAGCATTAAAATTTAGTTTCTATATATAATACAATATATAATTGTGTATATATCATTGCATACTATATTTATTATTTTAATATATTTTTATATTATATATATTTATTATATATTATATATTACTTTAGTAATTATACTATTGTGTATATATATTCAATTGTATATTACTATATAAGTAATAATATATAATTGTATACATATATAATTGTAATATATGTAATTGTAATATATATGTTTCAGGAGCTCAAGGCTCAGGGGAGAGGCCAGAATGGATATATAATTTTAGAATCATATTTAAAGCTGTTGAGCTGGATAAAATATTTTTGAACTGGATGAAATAATTCAAAAGTCAGAAAATATAATAGAGTGCAGATAAAAAAAGGTAGAGCAATGAATGTAGTGCCCTAGTTATTATAATATTTAGAGGCCTGTTAAGGACAAAAGCCAACAGTGAAGGCCAAGTATAAGAAGGAACCTCATGGGAAAAAAAGAAGGAACCTCATGAGAAAGCAATATCTTAGAATTCAAGGGAAGAAAGTATTTAAATGAGAGAATTTTCATCTCTGTCAATTGCTGAAGAGGGTTTGAGTAAGATGAGTCAGATAATTGACTATTGGCTTTTGCAAGAAACTATGAGATCTGGAACAAAAAAGGAAGGCAGAAACACCTCTTGCGTTACAGTAAGAGGGAAGATAGAATATGTGGTACAGATATCAATGGCTTGTTGGGATTGATGAGAAGAGATCACCTCACCTGATATATTTTTCTATGAAGTGTAGAAAAGATCATTACCTGAGATTTAGGAGAGCAGGAAGTGATGAAGAGTTAACAATAAGAGATTGTGTAAATGGTAGTTGAAGATTGGGGGAAAATAATTTTTAAGGAAAGAACTCTAATATTTTCTAGTAGTGTAGATCATTTGGTATTTGTGGTCATAACTGCAAGTGATTTCAGTCAACACTTCCGTATATTTTTCTTCAGCAACTTTTGGCTACAGAGAAATGAGATCCTGGATTTAACTAAGGTTGGAATTCTGTCAGGTGAGAAAGAAAAAGGAAAGTTGAGGAAAAAGTTATAGGAATTTGCAAAGGAATGAAGATTGCACAGGACCATGGAAGCTGCGATGGGTTCAGAGGGAATTGATGACATGAGATCGTACTGTTTACTGTAGAAGTCATTGTGTTTACAATTGTCAGAGTGGAATAATAGTGCAGTGAAATGAAGGATGGAGATGATGGCCGAAAAGTAGAACATTTCAAAATGAGACCTGGATATAATTAAGGGGGATAACAGTGAGGAGAGTAAGGTGGTTAGCTGAGGAACTCAAGTAACTTGAGCTTTGTTGAATGGACTTCAATGTTCAAATCACGGTGGATGTTGATCTTAATAGTGGGGCAGTGGAGGAAGGGTTTCAGTGGCCAGGTGTAGGAGTCTTTAGTGAAGGATGGAGAAGGACTGAGAAGTCAGGACATGTGCATAGACAGGAAAAGAAGTGGCTTATTTGGGTTGGGGCTAGGGAACTACAACTAAATTTCTGCCTCATTCTGAAAAAAATGGTCTCAAGTTTTCAGAAAAAGATGAATACCTACACTGATGTCTATTATTACTTACAATCTGACGATATATTTTAACAAAATATGTAGAATTTCAGATAAATGGAAGTAAGCATTTAATTTTTTTTTCAGTCTAAGTATAAGTAAACATAGGGACTACTCAGGAATTCAGACTCTACTTTCTTGATGTTTTCTTGTTAATTGATGATTATTATGCAGGCATCCCTCTGATTTCCACCCTCACTAAAAAGCTCTGTAAAATATATAAATGCACCTCTCTATCTTAGAGAGCATGAGACTAAAATATGTCTTTAATAGTTGAGGATGCTGCAGTGCCTGTGACGATCATGATTCTGAGCATAAATTTATTTATATAAGGGTATCATAAAGAATCTGAATCAATATAACTTCAAAATTGTTTTCCTTAAAATATATGCTGTATAGATTTAAAAAAAAAACACAACAAACAACTTCTTATTATCATTTGAGTGATCCTGAACAAAAGTCTACGTTATTGAGCACTCCTGTTAATCTTTTAAATACATTGCCTTTAGAAATAGAAGCTTTAAGAAGACCAGAGCCTTTTAAAACCTGTGCAAACCAGCGAAATTTCTAGTGCATTCTATTAAAATGTACCAATCACAGCACATAAGGATAAAGAGTTATTCTCAGCTCTAATCTTATGACATTTTGTTTTGAAGCAACTTAAGTTATCAAAATATTATTATATTTTAATATGATAACAAAATAACCTTAATTTTAATTCTGAAAGATGATAGTGGTACCTGTGTGATGTCAGTGTTATGTGTATGAGAAGTGTTGGTCTCAAGATGGTGGAAGAAATTGGGAAAATACATGAGGGACTGGCAAACTCATTTTCTTTTAAAATACAGATCAGTTTGGTTACTTTGACAGGTTGAAAAAATACTGTCTCTAAAGTGCTTTCAGCGTGTTCGATTTCATTGCTTTTTTTCATTCCTTGATTTTCTCTATCTTTAGACTTCTCTTTGAATTGATACCATAGTAATGCCTTGTATTGTTGTAACTGCATTTCTTAGTGAGTTCTTTTTATTCAAATGTGTTCAAAATTGTAGTTCGTTGAAAACTTTCTTTGGATTAATTTTTCTTCTCATTATATGAACTTGAACAGAATAAATCTTTGAAATCTTTCACCTGGAGAGTTAACTTCACCCTTTCATACTAATCAATTTGATGTACATAAAATAAGAACTTTCCAAAGATAATTGGATTTTTTCATTGAAAATAAAAATTAATTTACCTTATTATTAAACCTGACTTCTTACTCACCCACATATTGATCCCTACAATGTGTCAAGCACTGTATCAAACACTTCACATGTTTGCAAATTTATTCTTTGTAGATACTGTAAACCAAAATAATTTTTAAATTACCCAATAAAGTTTATATTAATAGCTATGTTGTAGGTTAGAGAAAAAAGGTCATGAATATCTTTTAAAATTGTTTGAAAGTAATTTGTGTTCATTAAGAAAAACGGTAAAAACTAGGCAAATTAGGACATTACTATGTCCTAAAAAATAACAATACTTCTTTATTGAATTAATAAGAATGCTTCTGAAACAGAGCGGAGTGATTACTTCAAATTCCTGAATGTGAAAGTACTACTCAGAAAAGAGATAATTAAAGTGGAGAATGTATTACACGCTACACACCTCTTTTTAACTTCAGCATAGTTCTCTTGATAATTTGCACATCAAGTGTATTCAAATATTTTTAGACTCTAGTCAAATATTTATCTTTTACCAATTTTAGAATGTATGTATCTCAAAAAGAAGAAACAACTCCACACAAGGGAATAAGTATCCATTAACTGAAACAGATAAATTGAAGATGAATATAATACTCCAGGAAATCTTAACTCAAGTGGTGTTAAAAATCTTAAAGTACAGAGCCAGCCCTGATGGCCTAGCAGTTAAAGTTTGGCGCACTCCGCTTCAGCGGCCTGGGCCTGGTTCCCAATCGCAGAACACACCACTTGTCTATCAGTAGCCATGCTGTGGTGGCAGCTCACATAGAAGAACTAGAAGAACTTACAACTATACACAACTATCTACTGGGGCTTTGGTAGGGAAGAAAAAGGAGGAAGATTGGCACAGATGTTAGCATAGGGCGAATCTTCCCCTGCAAAAAAAAAAAAAAAATCTCAAAATACAAAATCATATTAAAAGTATATATAAATACAAGGTAGATCAAGCATTGATTGTTTCTAGAATAACATTTAATGTGTCTTTATGTAAACCTTTGAGTAAGCCTGCCTACATGGGCTGCTGCCGTGTATTGGTCAGGCCCATGCCCTTCGCTGTACACCATCCCTCCCTCTACCCTCAGCAATTCAATCTCCGGAAGCAGAAGATAAATGAATGAATGAAGCCAAGGGTTTTTCTCTCTGCTTCTATGTTCTTTATTCAAGCTGAGAGAGCCAGTGCCTCACTTCTTGATTTCTTTGAGTTCACTGGACTTTTGATTTTCAAATTCCTTAAATTATATTATACTTTATTTCAGTAGATCCTCATTATTTACATATTTCTTATTTTCAGATTTGCCAACTTGCTAATACTTATTTGTAACCCCAAAATCAATCTTTGTGGTGCTTTTGTGGTCATTCAGGAACATACGTAGAAGTGAAAAATTTGAGTTGTTGGATGCCCGTGTTCCCAGCTGAGGTCGAACAATGCAATGCTTTGCCTTGTTTAACTCCTAGATTGAAAACAAGCGCCCTTTTCATGATCTATTTAGTGCCCTGCTTTCCACATTTTTGTGCTTTTTGTTGGTGATTTTGCTCTTTAAAATGATCCCCAAGCATAGTGCTGAAGTGCTGTCTAGAAGGACAAGAAGTCTATGAAAAGACTTGCAGAGAAGATATGTGCGTTAGATAAGCTTCATTTAGGTATGAGTTGTATAGCTGTTGGCTGTGAATTCAATGAATCAGTGATATATATTAAACAAGCTGTCTCTAAACAGAAATTCATATAAAACAAAGTCATATGTTGATCAGTTGACAAAAACATGGCTAGAGACTTGCAGGAATCTAACCCTATATGTCCCCTGGGAACAGTGGATCAGTATTTGCTAATTCAGTGTTCACAGTGACTTTATAGCACATAACTACCAAGAATAATGAGAATCAACTCTATATTGTTATATATATTACTATTAATAAGTGATACTTCTCTTTTATTTTACTAATTCCTTTTAGATTATTAGTTCTTACATTTTATGCAATTACTTTACTCATTTTATGTATTAGTTATTTTATTGCTGTGATTTACTCTCATTGCTATAAGTGTTTATTTTTATATTTGAATTCTTATCTATGTAAAATCATTCATGCAATGGAAAACTGGCTGAGGTTTTTGGTTTTTTTTTGGTGAGGAAGATTAGCTCTGAGCTAACATCTGTTACCAATCCTCCTCTTTTTGCTGAGGAAGATTGGCCCTGGGCTAACATCCATGTCCATCTTCCTCTACTTTATACGTGGGATGCCTGCCACAGCACGGCTTGATAAGCAGTGCGTAGGTCCGCGCCCCGGATCCGAATCCACGAACTCCGGGCCGCCAAAGCAGAGTGTGCGAACTTAACTGCTGCACCACTGGGCCAGACCCTTGGCTGAGTTTTGAATTGTCTAGTGTGTATATAGCTAGGAAAAAAAACCACTGATTTTCATGGGGTACCAGAGTTCCTTGGAGGGAAAAAATAAACCCTGTTCAAAATCAGATTCTAGTTATATACAGATATGTTTAATGGAATTAAGGAGTAGGAGATAGGTTCTAAAGGAAAGTAGACTACTGAACAGCAGAATTTATAATACAAAAATTGCTAAAGATGAGGAAAGATGTGCCTTGGCCTTAGTATTCCTATATTATAAGGGACCAGGAATTCAAATAACAGTATAGATATTTGCTTAAACCAATCCCAACTCAACCCTCTGTCAAGTAATATTCCTATATAGCTTACAGAGGAGATGTTTATGAAGTAAAATTGAAAGAATGATGATTTTAGCAGTCCAGGAAATTCTATGGTGAGACCCTCCCAGTGCCATGTAATAAAACTATAAGAGCTAAATCTCTAGGGTGCATAGATGTGTCAGGCATATGTTGTGAAACACTTCAGATCTTCTTGGAGCCTCCTGTCTCTTGTTCCAGCCACCACTACCATAACTAGCTAAGTGAGGGCATTGATCAGCGTCCTGAAGGTTCACCTGACAATACAGCACCAAAACCTTTCACCTCCCATTCCAGACTTTCCTGTTGATGTTGTAAGAAAAGCCAGAGCCTGACAGCAGTTAAAATGGTAAAAACACAGTTTACTCAGGAAGCATTGCAATAGGGGAAAAGAGACCTAAGTATTGAACTGGGCTTAATTCTGAAAACAGCATGGACAAGTAGGAATTGATAGCTAAGGAGCAAGGTAGGGGTCAGTGGGTGGAAAATTACTAAGAGGAAACATCAGAGGCAAAGTGGGAGGATTTCTGACTAAACTGACTTGACAGGATTATTTCTGAAGGCAGGCAAGGGTGACCAGATATCACCTGGGGTTTGTGGGGGTGAGAAATTTGATCAGATATCGAGGGTGATCAGATATTGAGAATGGAGAATTCTCCCTAAACTGACTTAGAAGGATTCTTGATCTTGAGGTCAAGGCCCAAGAATGAGGCCTAGTTGAAAAAGTGCTTAGAGAAGCCTGACTAAAGTTTAGTTAAGAAGAGAATCTTTATCAACATAAAAGCTTTGGATACCTTAGGACCCTGCATGGACCCAATGTTTTTCAACCCAGAAATATGGAGAAACTAACTGTCTATGCACTGAAACTTTGACCAATAGAAAATAGGAGCTGCTGGATTTCTGTGGATCATTTCTCCACATTCTCCATCACTGTGGACTGTTCTGAAATATAGTTCTTGTGATATCAATACTTCTAAGAAGATGCCAAGTAATTAGAATCAGTCACCTCTAGTGGTCTCAGGTTGGCTTTCCCTCTTTCCCTGTCCTTTTCTTTTTTCTTCATTCTTGCTTCCTTGGATTGCACTCTTAATGAGATAGTGTCAAATAAGCATTTGCCTTCGGGTTGGTTGTCTGAGAATCACAGGCTAAGATACTCAGAACTTTTTTTGCCACAAGTTACATAATACCAAAACCAGAACTATCTGGTGGTGTGTAGGCTTCAGAAACGACTCAATTCAGGGCTCAAACATCATCATCAGACAAGATTTCTTTCCAGTTCTTGGTTCTGCTTTGCAATTTCTTGTCTTTATTCTTAAGCGTCATGTACAACAGAATGATAGCGTTTATTTGGTTCTTAAATCCTAGGTCCCAGAGAAAAATCAAGAGATCCTTTCACATAATATTCCGCCAAAAGTTTTTTTTATTTCAATTCCTGGTTGGGTCATATTCTCATCACAAAATCACACACTTTTGTAATATTAGCTAAAGTTTCAGTCATATTCTCATTCTGTGAGTTAAAAGTGGTGTCAGCTTCACTTGAACCCTAATGACTTGAGACTGGGGCAAATGGTGTTTCCTGGAGGGAAATCCAAGTTTGTTTTTGAGTAGATGCTGCAAAGTCAGCATTTGTTCTTTACACAGGACACAGCTGTTCTGTTGCAAAATATGTACCACAAGAACTAGAAAAGACATTCTCCTAGTTCAAACAGCTTCTGAAACAGAAACATCTAGAGACACCACTGTAATTGATGAAGTACAGAAAAAAAGACACTTCTAGGTAAATCAAAATGAGAGCAGACCATTATTACTATGTGCATAGTTGAACAAGAGCACAGGGGCCCAGTAGATTGGTGCATTAAAGAAATGAGAAAAGAAATATCTGTCAACAGTCAAGAGAGGTGTTGGAAGCAGCAGTGGAAACAGATGTAAAGTAGAGGCAATATCACCAATACAGATTACATGTTTTAGCAGATCCCATTGACTCTTAGAGATTTAAAAAAAACACACACACAGATGAGCTTAAATTTGGAAAATGAAAGTTATTGAGTTAGTGGATTTAGGCATAAACTGCTAAATAACCTTATTTACACTCTTACTATCACCAGATTCAATTCATCCATTCAATTTGCTAAAACTTAGCAAAGGTTTAGCTTTCATTTATTTTTGTTTTACATTTATTCTTATTAATTTGCATTTTCAAATTTTCTTCTATATTTTCTTTCTTACAGGGTTTGGATTCCAGATCTCCACTTGTCTATAATCATGAAAAAATTATTTAATCTCTCTATCTCAGTTTGCACATTTGTAAAATGAGACTAATAATATCTATCTTATAAGATGGCTTAGTTAAGAGAAAGTGCTTTGGAGGCAGACTACCTGGATGCAAATTTCAGCTCTATTATTCACTAGCTATATGATCTTGGACAAATTATTCTCAAATGTTCAGTGTTTTTCTTTCATAAAATAGGGATCATAGAAGTATCTACTTGGGGCTGGCCCAGTGGCATAGTGGTTAAGTTTGCACACTCTGCTTCAGCAGCCTGGGGTCTGCGGGTCCAGATCCCGGGTGTGGACCTACACCACTCATCAAACCATGCTGTGGTGGCATCCCACATGCAAAATAGAGGAAGGCTGGCACAGATGTTAGTTTAGGGACACTCTTCCTCAGGCAAAAGGAGGAAGATTGGCAACAGATGTTAGCTCAGGGCCACTCTTCTTCACCAAAAAAAACAAAAGGTAACTCGGTGGCTGATCACATGGATGGGTAAACAAAGGCCCAAGACAGCAGGGAGCAGGATGAATTTGGCAACTGAACAGCAGCTAGATAGTGCAGAGTAAGGAGGCATGGTGAAAAAGAACCATGAGCAGGTAGCCAGCCTAGCATTTATTGATTCCCCCAGGAGAGATGTCAGCAACATGGCAGAGTAAGCTGTTCCCTTGTCTCTCCCTCTTCAAACTACAACTAAATGGACATTCATTGATCAGTGGAGGATACCCACACAGCACTTCAGGATACCTGAGAGACCCGCACAGCTATACATCTGAAGGTAGATAGACTACTCCCAGGGAGGTGGGGGAGATAGGTGAGTACTCTCTGGCCGCCTGGCAGCCTTGTCCATGCATGTGACTGCTCTCCCAGCTGGAAGGCCCATAGCACTGCTGCAGCCCCAAAGGTGGGAGTGCACCTTGATGTGACAGGTAACGGTAGCCCTGAGCCCTGTGTGATTGCTTTCCCATCTGGTGGGAGAGCCCACAGTGCCAACACGGTCCCAGGCAGTGGATCAGGCTCAGATCCAATGGGGAGGCCCCTCCCACCAACCACAACAGTTGGTGAAACCTAGGAGGAGGTGGGGGTGGATCTGCATACCTCGGCCAATGACTTCCTGGCTGCCGTGAATGCCCACAGTGCTGCTGTGGCCCTGAAGTGGGGAGCATGGCTCAGAGGGACTGTGGGAGCAGGTGGCAGCAGCCCTGAGCCCCTGCATGATCGCTTTCACATTTGGTGGGAGCCAATACACAAAAATTAACTCAAAATGGATTAAATACTTGAAGGTAATACCTGAAACCATAAAACTCCTAGAAGAAAATATAGGCAGTATACTCTTTGACATCAGTCTTAGAAGGATCTTTTCAAATACCATGTCTACTCGTGCAAGGGAAAGAAAAGAAAAAATAAACAAATGGGACATCATGAGACTAAAGAGCTTCTGCTAGGCAAAGGAAACCAGAAAGAAAATGAAAAGACAACCCATCAACTGGGAGAAAATATTTGCCAATCATATATCCGACTAGGGGTTAGTCTCCAACATATATAAAGAACTCATACAACTCAACAACAAAAAATAAACAACCTGATCAAAAACTGGGCAGAGGATATGGACAGACATTTTTCCAAAGATATACATGATCAACAGGCACATGAAAAGATGTTCAACATCACTAATCATCAGGGAAATGCAAATGAAGACTACGAGATACCACCTTACACCAGTTAGAATGAGTATAATTGCAAAGACAAAAAACAACAAATGTCAGAGAGGATGTGGAGAAAAGGGACCCCTCATACACTGCTGGTGGGAATGCAAACTGGTGCAACCTCTATGGAAAACAGTATGCAGATCTCTCAAAAAATTAAAAATCAAAATACCATATGACCCAGCTATTCCGCTACTGGTTATTTATCCAAAGAACTTGAAATCAACCATTCAAAGAGACTTTTGCACCCCTATGTTCATTGCAGCATTCTTCACAATAGCCAAGACGTGGAAGCAACCCAAGCGCTCATCGACTTATGAATGGATGAAGAAGATGTGGCATATATATACAACGGAATACTCCTCAGCCATAAAAAAAGACAAAATCATCCCATGTGCAACAACATGGATGGAACTTGAGGGTATTACGTTAAGCAAAATAAGCCAGACAGAGAAAGACAAACACCATATGATTTCACTCATATGTGAAAGATAAACAAATACATGGACAAAGGGAACAGATTAGTGGGGAAGGGGGGTGGGGGTGGACATAAGGGGTAAAGGGGCACTTATCTATGGTGACTGACAAATAATAATTTACAACTGAAATTTCACAATGTTATAAACTATTACAACCTCAATAAAATTAAAAAAAAAAGAAAAACTATCTGCTTTGTAGGTTGTTACAGAAATTAAATAAATTGATATTAGCAGTGTTTAGAAGAGTGCCTAGCAGGCATAGGTACTATATTGCTTGAAAATCATCAATACACATTTGCTTCCATTCATCACAAATTATGCAATGTTTAATTAATGGAACAACTCCCTTTTAAAAACATACAAATTAATGGAGGAAATTCATTATAGATACTGTTTTTGTCACTTATCTGTGCAATATAGACAATCCTGTAATGTAATATCTCTATTATGTATTATTTGCGGTCAGGTTAAAAAATTGGTAAAATAATTTAGACTAAAAATCAAGACATTACTTTGCATTGTGAAATGAGTGTGCCTCTAATATAGAAAAATGTTAGATTTGTTCTGAATGCCTGCATATAGGAAAATTAGTAATGATTGGCCATAAAAAGAAGCCAGATTTCAATTCAATAGAAGTGTGATCTTTCTTTAAACCTGAGTATCCAATGATACCATGAGTTTCCTTGACAAATAGTGAGTTTGCCCTCTCTAGAGGAATGCAAACTTGTGCTAAATTTCATGCAGCTATTACTGTGGAGTCCATTCAAAAAACTGTTGGATACTGGTTCAATAACTGTTTTTAAACCTTTTCTATCCTGGAATATTATGATTTAAGTTCATTCCAAATTTAAATGTCACACCTTTGAAGAGAAAGAAATCAAGGATGAGGGCAAATAACCATGTTTAACAAAGGAACTGAATCTAAAACTAATTCTTAAAGATTGATGTCAAAGCAAGCTCTCATCGGGTTTTTGAACTTTTTGAGTGATCTGAGCCACACTTTAAGGTAAATGAAGCATTTAGACACTTTAGAAGGATAGCTGCGTCAATCAGATGCTGCTACTCACCATTGAAGGCTTTTTTCTTCTTATGCTTTGCTGAATTTCTAAACCTGTCTCACGTTACCTACACACCTCTAGTGATTTAAACCTGTTTCTTTGTGACATGCAGGTAAGGAAAGCCATTTATTTTTTCTTTATACAGAGCTGCTCATGGGGTGGGAAAGCTCTCACAGTTTTAATTTTTTTTTCTTCGTTTACACAGAGTCACAATATGCCTGGAGACTTGTAGGCTTCCCATGGGCTGCAGACACAGAAGGATAATAAAAGCAGCTTTATGTTGAGCCGCTGAACAGTTATTTTAAGGAAAATCCATAAAAATCTCTTCTTCTACTGTTAATGCATTTTACTCTTTCTATTGAGTTTTGTGTTATTTAAGATCTAGTGACAATAGGCAACTGTAAAATAAACTTCAAATACAAAATAAATATAATATGCTTATTCATAAAAATGATAAACAATGTCCAAAAATGTCAATAATTTCAGCAAGATACTACCCTTAACAAAATGATAAAACATTTATAACAAAATGATAAAAGTGAAAACATGATAAGGGCCAATGCAAATTAATGAGGGAAACGGGTACTGAGGTTGAGTGTCTACAAATGTGCCAGTTAATTTACATAGCAATCTTCACTAAAACCCTCCAAATTTATTATACATTAAATAACTGTTGAGCACCACTTATGCACCGGGTGTGGGACTCACAGCAGTAAGCGAGAGGCATGATCTCTATTCCTGTGGAGGTTCTAGGCTATTAGTCTCAGTTGTCCCATGGTGAAATATATAATCTCAACAAATCAGAACCATTATCCTCACTTTCCAAATAAGGAAACTAGGGCTCAGAGGAGTGTTGTAATTTTCCCTATGTAACACAGCTATTAAGTGGCAGATATCAGAGGTAAAATTTAAATTCATTCTGGGGGAGATTTCAGAGTTTAACTTCTTTCATTTTTCACTTAGTTTGGGGTTTCTACTTCAGCATCAATGTTTTCCTTTATAATGTCTTCTTTTTTGATTCTGGATTAGACAAAATATGATTCTTTTGAAATTTCAGAAATAAGTTGCCAATAAATGATTTTTCATGAATATTTTTCCCTGAAAAATAAGAAACTACTAGTCAAGTCAATGTTAGATAAATTAAAAATTAAAGATAAGATGAGGAAGAGAAGTTGGGTTTTCAATATGTGTGTTGACCTACACTGAAAAATCATAAAAATAGACATGTAAACTATGGCCATTGTAGAAAAAGACAGACCTGTATAAAGTTAAGAAGGTGACAAATACCTCTGTTTAGTAAAAAATTCTGACCCCTCAAAAATTCTGACCCCTCTGACCCAAAGCTACTCAATCTTACAAACTCTAAATTGTGCTCACATTCAGCAAGTGAGTTCTAAAATACAGAACATAATTCTATCTATTTATGGATTTGCAAAGTTCAACAGTAAGTCAGCCAAAAAAAAAAAAAACCTAATAACTGCATTGTGAAGGAAACTATGTATATGTGTGTATGGATGGATGTACTATAGGAATTTGGAGTTAGTTTTATTTTTATTTGTTTTGTTAATAAAAACATCTCAACTTTACTACATTTAACTGAGTCAAGTGTATTTCTTTTGAAGCATGGCAGAATATGCTAATTAGGCATAAGGATTATTTTGAGCCAAAGGCAATTGAGAAGAAGCAGATACAAGAAAAGCTCCCTGCCTTCCTCCTATTTGCCTAAAAGCAGAACATAAATTTTCAGAGATATCCCTCCTCTCTTCGCTACCAAAAAGAACAAAACTGGAGATAACTTTAGACCCCATCAGCCTGGAGAGGGCACCAGCAGAAGCCACATAAGAACCTTTACTAACTAGTCTTTATCTTCCATTAGTTTCCCACATATTTTTGCCTTCCCACAATTTGCTGCCCCTAGAGACTCAAGGCCCTTTTCGTTTGTCTTGTTACTTCTCTAAAAATTTATTGTTTCTATGCTAAAATACTACACAAATTCAAGTTCTAAGCAAACCTTTGAGTTACTCATTTTTCCCTGGGTATCTCCCATGTATACATGAGGTATACACGTTAACAGACTTCTGTTTGTTTTTCTCTTGTTAATCTGTCTTGTGTTATAGGAGTCCCAACTGAGAACTTAGAAAGATAGAGGGAAAATTACTTTTCCTCTCCTATATTATTTATATTTAACTGACAACTATTCTCAGCAAGTCTTCAGTGCTGTGTCAATATAGATATCATTGTTTCTCAAAAATTCATCATGAGGTTTATGGTGCCTTCCAACTCTAGATACTGGTTAAAAGAAAGACATTCTCAACATAAACTATGAAAAATAGGAACGATTCTCATGAGTACATGCTGACATTGATATTGCCTCTGAGATTTTAAAGATGAAGTGAAATATTTGTTACCATCTGGTATAGTTTCCTTTTTAGAGCATATTTTCTTATTTTAGGTTATTCACCCTCTACTGATTCATGCATGCACAGAAATATTTGTTTAACATATTAATGAGCCCCTACTGTCTGCTAGGTATTGTTTTTTTGTTATAGACATGAAATAACAACAACTAACATTTACACAATGCTTATTATGTTTCAAGAGTTACACATATAAAATTCATTTCCAAGCCCTGAAGAATTCTATCGTTTAGAAAAGGCACAGACAAGCCATTGTGATTCAACATGGCATGTAAAATAGATATCTGTGGAAGGAAAAGGTTTGGAACAAAGAAAGGAGTGATTAGCTCTCTTTTGAAAGTTGATTTAGGGAAGGTTACATGGAGAAGATTCTCTTTTTTTTTGGCTTACAAGGAAAATGAGAGCATTCTCAGGCTCAAAATAGAGAAATAACATGGCATGTTTGAAGAACACCATGTAGTTCAGCATATTTGTTGCATAGTATGTGGGGAGGCTAAGGAAGGAAGAAGAACTTTTGAGCTCTACTTAACTAATTCAGGTTTTTCCAAAACTGGTATGGCAAAGGTTAGCCATTAAATGATTATACAGGAAGATGACACATTCCAACTGACATTTTATGAAGATCATTCTGCTCGTAATATGGTGAATTTAGGCAAAAGTGGGTGCAGGAAATCAAAAGTCTACTGTTGCAACCAAGCATGAACTGGAAATCATCTGAACAAAGGAAGTAGTAATATGGTTGAGAGAAGTAGCCCATTTTAAGGTGTTAAAAAGTTATATTTGAAGGAACTAGTGATTGTTTGGAAACGGGAATAAACAAGAGTTGGATGCCAACTATGTGCCATGCACTGTTCATGGCAAGAAAGGGAAATCAAATGAACAAAGGAATAACAGCACAAAAAGAAAACAAAGAGTAACATGGTAGATTGACCATATCAATAATTTCATTGAATGTAAATATACTAACATTCCAATTAAAAGACAATTTGTCAGGGCTGGCCCTGTGGCTTAGCGGTTAAGTGCTTGCGCTCTGCTGCTGGCGGCCTGAGTTCGGATCCCGGGCACTCCCCAACGCACCGCTTCTCTGGCCATGCTGAGGCCAAGTCCCACATGCAGCAACTAGAAGGATGTGCAACCATGACATACAACTACTGGGGCTTTGGGGGAAAAACAAACAAAAAAAAAAAATTAAAAAAAAAAAAAAGACAATTTGTCAGACAGAATAAAAACAAAAAATAGGCTGTATATATATGAGATTCACTTTAAATACACGGGCACTTTCAGAGACTGGGATATTTAGATTTTAAACGTGGAAGAGATCGATATACAGCTAAGTTCTATAGTAGAAGTACGTAAGTGGAGAATGATCAGTATAAGATGGATATATTTTTTGAAGTTTTTTATTTGTGACTTTCTTTTAAATATTTCCTTCTACATGACTTTGTATTCAACTAAAGACATTGGTTGCCTTTGGGATGATTAGTAATCCAAAGATAAAGGAAAAGAAGAAAGAACAGTTACAGTTGTCCAAATACAAGGTTAAATAAAGAGTTGAAATTCACATACCTCCATCAGAGAGAAGCAGAAGCCAGAAGGACAGCAACTAGAAAGGATCAAACCAGACTATGGCTGACATCTTCCAATGAGGTCCGGTGACCCCACTTCCCTTTCCTTTATCAGAGACCATATGGAATTAATTATACTAGAAATATTGAAGCGCCTCACTCCAGCCTGATTGACATTCTTGAAGTCTTTGGTCACTAGCCAAAGCAATGTAACATTATATGTTAATATTTATTGAAAGTTAATTTTCAAAATATAAACAATAATATTAGGTCAGCAAAATAAAAATAAATTTTATAACAACATCATTCAGACTTTAAAAATGAACTGGAGTAGAAAAATCATTGGACTGAAAGTCCAAAAAGATTGATTCTTGTTTTGGTCATGCTAAGCGAGTTCTAGAAAATCTCTAGGCCTCAATATTCTCATCTATATCTAAGAAAGTCAGATAAGAAATTCAAAACCTTTAAATGAACTGATTGTTTATAATGGAAATTAAATGACCTGCAACACCCAGGCAAATATAATCAACTGACCTTGGACAAAGTAGCAAAGAAAATACAACGGAGAAAAGCTAGTCATTCAACAAATGATACTGGAACACTGGATATGCACTTGCAAAAAAATTGAATCTAGACACAAACATTATACCTTTCATGAAAATTAACTCAAAATGGGTCATAGACCTAAACGTAAAACACAAAACTATAAAACTCCTAGAAGGTAACATAGGAGAAAATCTAGATGACCTTGAGTTGGCAACAAATTTTTTGGTACAACACCAAAGTCATGATCCATGAAAGAAATAATTGATAAGCTGGACTTCACTAGAATGAAAAACTTCTGCTCTGCAAAAGACATTGTCGATAGAATGAGAAGACAAGTCACAGACTGGGAGAAAATATTTGCAAAAGACATATCAAATAAAGGACTGTTATACAAAATATACAAAGAACATTTAAAACTCAACAGTGAGAAAACAAACAACACAATTAAAAAAAGGGCCATACCCGGTGGTGCAAGCGGTTAAGTGTGTGCGTTCCACTGCGGCGGCCCGGGGTTCGCTGGTTTGGATCCGAGCGCGCACAGATGCACCGCTTGGCGAGCCATGCTGTGGCGGCGTCCCATATAAAGTGAAGGAAGATGGGCATTGATGTTAGCCCACTGCCAGTCTTCCTCAGCAAAAAGAGGAGGATTGGCAGATGTTAGCTCAGGGCTGATCTTCCTCACACACACACAAAAAAGGGGGCCATAGATCTGAACAGACACCACACCTAAGAAGATATACAGATGGCAAATAAGTATATGAAAACATGCTCCACGTCGTACGTCACTAGGAAAATGCAAACTAAAGCAACAATGAGATACCACGACACATTGATTAGAAGGGCCAAAACTGAAAACACTAACAACATCAAATGGAACACTGACAACATCAAATGGCAGCAAAGATGTGGAACAACAGAAACTCTAATTCATTGCTGGTGGGAATGCAAAATGTTAGAGCCACCTTGGAAGACAATTTGGTGTTTTCTTACAAAAGTAAACATACTGTTACCATATGATCCAGCAATCTTGTCCTTTGGTATTTACCCAAATGAGGTGAACACTTATGTCCACCCAACAATCTGCACACAGATGCTTATCGCAGCCTTATTCATAATTACCAAAACTTGGAAGCAACCAAGATATCCTTCAGTAGGTGAAAGGATAAACTGTGGTAAAACCAGACTATAGAATATTATTCAGTATTAAAAAGAAACGAGCTATTAAGCCATAAAAGACATGGAGGAAACTTAAATCCTAGTAATGCACATTACTAAGTGAAAGAAGCCAATCTGAAAAGGCTACAAACCACATAATTCCAACTTTAAGACATTTTGGAAAAATGAAAACTATGGAACAGTAAAAGGATCAGTAGTTGCCAGGGGTCAAGAGGGGTGAGAGACGGATAGTTGGAACACATGAGATGTTTAGGGCAGTGAAAACAATCTACGTGATACTATAATGGTGGGCATATTGGCATTTGTCAAAACCCACCGAATGGACACCACCAAGAGAGAACCCTAGTGTAAACTATGGACTTAAGGTGATAATGATGTGTCAATGTGGGTGATAATGATGTGTCAATGTGGGGTCATCAATTGTATCAAATGTGTCAACTGGTGCAGGATATTGGTGGAGGGGAGGCTATGCATGTGTAGGGCTAGAGAGTAGATGGGAAATCTCTGTACTTTCTGCTCAATTTTGCCATGAACCTAAAATTGCTCTAAAAAATAAAATCTATTAAAAATATCAAAAAGTGTAAATATTTTTACAAAATGGATTTGCCAATGAACAATTGCTTTCATTCTCTAATTTTAGAGCTTCACACTATCTACACTATGATAAATCTCACTCAAATTCTGCCAGCAAATAAGCAGCAGCCACAACATCTTAGCATGTTATGGAGTGCCGTGTTAGATTTTCAATTAAATATAACTTAAACTGAGGAAGAAATTTTTTTTTTTTTTGTGAGGAAGATCAGCCTTGAGCTAACATCCGTGGCAACCCTCCTCTTTTTTTTTTGCTGAGGAAGACTGGCCCTGGGCTAACATCCATGCCTATCTTCCTCCACTTTATGAGGGACGCTGCCACAGCATGGCCTGACAAGCAATGAGTCGATGTGCACCCAGGATCTGAACCCAGGCCGCCAGCAGCGGAGAGCACATACTTAATCACTACGCCATGGGCTGGCCCCAGGGAGAACTTTTTATTAAAAAATTATATTTTTTAATTTCATTTTGATTAATATTATTCTGAAAAAATATTTTAAAACAGGACAGGTCTGGGGTCGGCCCTGTGGCTTAGCGGTTAAGCGCGTGCGCTCTGCTACTGGTGGCCCGGGTTCGGATCCCGGGCGTGGTCGACGAAGGGCTTGTCTGGCCATGCTGAGGTGGCGTCCCACATACAGCAACTAGAAGGATGTGCAACCATGACATACAACTATCTACTGGGGCTTTGGGGAGAAAAAGAGAAAAAAAGGAGGAGGATTGGCAATGGATATTAGCTCACGGCTGATCTTCCTCACAAAAAAAAAGAAAACAGAACAGGTTTTCAAATAAAACTGGAATCTTATCTAAAGACTGTTAGAAAATATTTTTTGTTTTCTCTGGTTCGTTCACATGACACACCCTTTTTATTCTTGAGTATTTTAATGCTAATTTCAAACACTATGACAAAGTATATTTAAAAAATCTTAGTTTGCTTCATGCTTCATTTTTTCACCTCCATTAAACCATAAAAGTAATCCTGCTGTGTCCATAGATTTGTTTCTGTTCTTCAGTTTCAGGTGAGAGAAGAGAAGTTCAGAGGCTCAGTGACTTTCTCAGAGCCACATTATGAGTACACAGAATACAAATACAGATTCTTACACAATCTGACTTTGGCTCTCCTGAGTTCCTTCTACTTAGGTGCTATACTTAGTGGCTTGAGTCGGCTTTCTTGTTAGGATTCCCACCTGTATGTTAAGTGTCATATCGCCATTTCTTCTTCATTTGTAATTCCTTAACGGAAAAAAAGAAGGGTGGCATTAGGGAAAGAGAATAAAATTACATGCAACTGAAAAAGAAGATTCTTTTTCCTTTTGAATTTCAGATTCAAGCCTTTTACCTTTTATCATTCTAGGGAGAAAAAATGATGTAGATTTAACAATCTAAACCTATGACTTGAATTTTCCCACAAAATTGTTCTCTTCTTGGAGGCTAAATCCCTCACTGTCATCATGTATTATATTCTAAGACAGTAGTTTCCAAATATTTTATGATTTTGTGATCATTTCAATGAAAAAAATCTGAGTACCTCAAGTTCATGTGTAATTACCTATCTTTAAATATTATACATGTTCTACTAAAATAAATGTTATATATATTATAAAACGTACACAATGTACATCTTAGAAGCTAATATTAAATTATTGGCAATGTAAAAATTTGATAATGAGCAATTCTTAAATAATGAGTGAAATGTGAATCAAATGTAAATTTATATATGCGTCAACATATTCCTCACTACTCAGTTGAAAACCAGTAGTCTAAGAAAGTGAAATAAAGTGGTATCAATCAAACCCAGAGCCATATTAACTATTTAATTCAGATAAACACAGATTTATTCATTACTTACATATGTACTACAAAGCAATGGGTTCCAGATTCTGGGTGGAATAACTGAAGCTTTTCTTCAAAAGCTTACACCTAGAGGGGATTAAGTCAAGTACATAAATATCTATTATATGAAAATTCAGTAAGAGCATATGAAAGAATCAAGCATCGTGCTGTGGAGATAGAGAGGAGTTCTAGGCTGGGAGGATATCCTCGTTCTCTCCCTCTGTTGCCCCAGGTGGTGATAAGAAAACTGCTCTTTTCTTGAGGGTGAGTTTGCAAACTGCATCAAAGACAGGTAGGGCTCCTTTAGAAGGGAAGGCTGTGCTGACAGCAATCATTGCCATTTCAAAATTACAAAGGGAACAGGAGGATGGGATTACTTGCCAAAGAAAATGTTTCTCTAGACTGCCTTCTCAAAGTGCATGCTAGGAGTCAGGGAAGGACCTGTAAAATACAAGTAAAGCATGCAGTCTCACTGCTTTTCCTCTTCACATACTGCACCTCGGTTAGAGTACCAACACCCACATAGCTCATGCTCAGGACACCTAGGGGTTTTGGAAACTTACATATTTCTGACTTAAAGATAGAGTTGCATTCTTACTTTATGAATATTGACGTTAAAAAATTTATACATCTTAAAAATGAGTGTTATATTCTTGGGCCTAGGGATTTTGACATTCTGCCGGAGTCTGTGATGAAAGCTGTGAATTATCAGATGGATAAATGCATAACATCTTGACTGACAGATCGTCTTTACTATCTAGATAAAATTTAACATTGAGAAAGGGAACAAGATGCTTCTGGTTTCCTATTGATCTGCAAAAACCATTAGTGAAATCAAATTGTGAAATATTTATATAGATCGGAAGATGTCTGGAAAAGTCAGAATGCTGCTCATGGGAGATTTCAATTATCTAAATATTGACTGTGTAACAGCTATACAGAAAATGTAAGATTGTGTTTCTCAGAGAAAATTCCATTTGTTCATAATTCAATTTGATGAACAACTACTCTGGCAGAATAGAAGGAACCAGTCTGTTATATATTGTAGAGCTCTCAGCCAGGAATTATTGATAAATAAATACAAAACCAGGATCTTTGATTTCGTGGTAATAACCATGATACAGTCTATAAAAAAATATTCTGTTACAAACTTGCAGATTATAAATGCTGTTTCATTTTCTCGAGTTCTTACACTAAATTTGCTGCCCAGGAAAAGCTACATTCAGCTGAGCTCCTCAGTCAATTGTCTCTATGTTTCCTAATTTTCTGTGAGGTACAGTGTGGGGTAGGTTAGAAGGAGGGAAGAGAAGAGACAGAGAGAGAATGAAGAGAGAATTTTCAAGTCAAGATATTTAAGTATGAAGTCACTTGAGTAAAAAATAGTCAGTCGTGCTAATAATTTTCCTTGAGCTGAGATTTCTCTGGGTGCTATCAAGCATCTTTTCTATGCTTCCCTTTCCATCTTCTTTCCAGGTATAAACCTGAGACTCCTGGCTTTTCACATTTAGAACTCTTATTAGAAAATATACCAATAGATTTATTTACTTCATTTTGTGAAAGACTGATTTGTCGTAAAGTATTCCCCTATAAGGATATTTATACTCTGGTTACTCAACAAAGCACTTAGCCAAAGGAAGAAAACTGTAGAAATGGAAATTAGAAATTAGAATCAGAGAGAGGTATTTAGAATAATAGCAAAAAATGAAAGAAAGGAGAAATTGAATTGGAACAGAGCCTGATTCAGGGCTGACTTGCTAAGCAGGTGTCCAGGGCATCAACAGATAAAGAGGATTAACTACATTGTTGGGAGTTTTATGCAACCTCACTTATAACAAGAATTATGCAAATTAAAACAACACTGAGATGCCATTATTCACTTATCAGATTTGTGAATATTCCTCAATTGATAACACACTCTTGGCAAGGCAGTTAGGGAATCAGAGACCTTAATACGTTGCTGCTGGGAGTGTAAATCAGTATGATCCCTGTAATCAGAAACATAGCAATATCTATCAAAGTTTCAAACACATATTTTTGACCAAGCAAATCTGCTTTTGGGAATTTAGTCTACATATGTGGTTATACATATGCAAAATGACATAAACGCAAGTTTATTTGTTGCAGCATTGTTTTTAATAGCCAAAGAATCAAACTACCCAAATGACCATCAAAAAGAGAGGGCTTAGGGGCTGGCCTAGTGTGGCCTAGTGGTTAAGTTCAGCATGCTCTGCCTCAGTGGCCTGGGTTCAGTTCCCAGGTGTGGACCTACACCACTTGCTGGCAGCCATGCTGTGGCAGCGACCCACATACAAAATAGAGGAAGATTGCAACAGATGTTATCTCAAGGTGAATCTTCCTAAAGCAAAAAGAGGAGGATTGGCAACAGATATTAGCTCAGGGCGAATCTTCTTCAGCAAAAAAAAAAAAAAAAGGAGAGGGCTTAAATAAATTATGATACATTTATATAACAGATGATATGTGGATGAAAACCAATGAGTAGCTATCTGTGCACTGATATGGAAAGTCCTCCAAGATATCTTGTAAGTAAAAAATCATGTTCAGAACAATGTGCATAATGTACCACCTTTTGTGTAGAAATAGACAGAATAAGAATCTGTATCTATGTTTCCTTGGATATAAATAAACTCTGAAAAGATACATAAGAATCTAGTAACAATGACTTCCATGGTGAGGGGGAAGAGATGGACAAAGGAGAAAGTGGGAAGGAAGGGAGACTTTTCATTGTGCACCATTTTGTCATTATGGATATATTACCTACTAGAAAATTAAGTGAATAAATCTTTTGTCAAATTTTTGGAATAAAATTGGAAATGTGGATTCATTTAATTTTTGCATCTACACAAAATGTAAATTGATATAATTCCCACTATCTAAACAATAAATTTTAGTTACAAATAAAGCATTCAAAGAATAAGATTTATTATATTAGTCAGGGTCCAGTCAGGATAGGCTAGGTTATGTTACAGTAACAAACAAAATCTTAGCATTTTAGAAAACAAGTTTCTTTCTTTCTCACACTACATGCTTGTTGAGCATCTGTTTCTGTTTTTTCCCACATTGTCTGCATTCCAGGATGATGTTAATGGAACTGCTCCTCTCTGGGAGTTTTCATGCCAGACAGAAAAGAGTGAGATGGTGAACCATAAGCCCTTAAAGTTTTTTTTTTTACTTATTACTTAGCAACATTTATTGGCCAATGCAAATTGTATGGCCCCTCCTAAATTCAACAAGACAGGATATATAACCTTCCCATGAAAGAGGGGTGCATCTCGAGTCACATAGTCAAAACTAAGTTAATGGAAATGGAACTATAAATCTCCCCTAGGTAGGAAATATTTTGAAAAATAATACCAATTACCATATATCCTTTGTCATTAAAAGATCTTCATTTTCTCTTTATCCTCATTCAATGCATGCAGAACCAATCCTAATGCTAATTCTAATGTTAATTCTAACCTTGTATAATAAATCTAAGCTTTAAGGAATCTGCCTAGAGTTCCTACACATCTCATTGCTCTCCAGATAGAAAGAGACCTTGAAATTATTAAAATTGCCAGGACAAGATTTACTTTGATTATAAGTGAGTTGGTCCTGTTTCAGTTTCCAATGTGTTTTAATAGATCACGTCACGTAGTTAAGCCCTCCAATGTACTGAAACATCACTAGGAACATGTGCCATTCAATAAAGTGAGATCTATGTGAAAGATGATATTTAATTGTGGATGAACAAAGATTTTTTAACCAACTGAATGAATAAACAAAACTTGCATTTTAATAATCATTCCCAAATATGCAACTTTTTCTCACAATGAAATAACTGATTGAATATTATCCACAAAATACACTTCAATTAAAATTTTAAACTCTATTACTTAACTCCCTTTAGTCCCTCTTTGGTTATTCTCAACCACTCTATACTTTATTCAGATAAATAGGACATAATATCTTTTGTAAAAATTGAATACCATTTGAATTCTGCATCTTTCTACAAAATTATATTATCTGTTGATCAGTTAATCAGGTAACATCTATGTGGAGTTTATTACCAATAAAAAGCATAAACCATTTTTGACTCTAATAAAATCTTCATTGGGGACCAAAAAGAATCCTCAATGAAATGAACATTTTTCACTTTAAATCATCACATAAGAAGGACTACTTGATCAAAATTTGAAAATAGCCAAAGACTTGAATTTCATTTTAATGCTACTTCTTAAATTGTCTGTGATTGAAACTGAGAAGTGAATGAAATTGCATGACTAAAGTAGATAAAGTAGGGGAAATGGTGTGAGTTTAGGCTTAGAGGTAAGATTTGGGAAGGCATATGGAATAATGAGAAAAGCAGTCTGGGTGAAATAAAGAGATTATGATGATAAGTAAGTATTGAGAGGCAGGTTTGGAAAAGTAAATTAGAATAAATTGTGGGGGACTTAGATATCCAGCTAAGGGTCCTAATGGAAATGAGCAGATGGAACAAGTTTTCAAATAGGAGACGAGAGAAGGAATGTAGAGGGAACACGGAGTGAAGCAGATTGGAAGGGTATGATTGGAAGCAGAGAAATCACCACTTCCATGTGAAATAATTAAGGATGATAAGGAATCTAAATAGATAATGTCATTATGAAGAGATGCAAGATAAGAATTTTAAGCAATAAAAAATTATAAACTAACAGAAATTGAATGAATTTATTTGAAATAAAAGAAGAAATGAATTTAAACTGACTCATTTGGAGGCCAGGAAAATTAGAGAATAGGGGACTGGGAGCATCAGGATCCATAGGAAAAAGAAAATCGAAAGTCAGGCTTGAAGATTGCAGTGGGAAAGGTACGTGTATGTATATGCTTACATGCAGGAAGGGATTAAAAAAGTTACCTTTACTAATATTGAAATTAGATATGTGATTATACAAATTAAAATGTCAATTACATATTTCAAATTTAAGAGACGGGCCAGGGAAAATTTTGTTTTCTTCTTTGCTGTCTTCTCTTCTCCTCTCCTCTCCTTGCTTCACCTCACCTCTCCTCTCTTCTCCTTTCCTCTCCCCTCCTCTCTTTTCCTCTTCCTCTCTTTTATCCTCTGATCATTTTGACTGTTCTGTGTTCACTTGAAAATAATGTTCTTGTTGGGTGTACTGTTCTATAAATGTAAATTAGGTCAATTTGGTTGATAATGTTTTTTATGCCTCTATTTCTCTAGAATTGTGTGTGTGTGTATGTATGTGTGTGCACAAAAAAATGTTATAAGAATATTAGGCACAAAAATGGTTATATTTGTAATGTTCTGATAAATTCCTGCTTTATTAATATGAAATGACCTTGTTTATGCCCAGTAATATATCTTTGCTCTGAAATCTACTTTGTCTGGTATGAATGTAACCACTTCTTCTTTTTAAAACTTAGTGTTAGCATGATTTGTCTTTTTCTATCCATTTCCTTTTAATATATTTGTGTCTTTATTTTTAATGCAAATTTTTTTAAGGCAGCACGTGGTTGAGTCTTACTCTTTATTATCCTGTCTGACAATCTCTGCCTTTCAATTGACATGTTTAGTCCATATACTTTTAATGTGATTATTGATATTTTAATCTTGTCGTTTAAATCTACCATTTTGATATTTGATTTTTATTTGTCTCATCTGTTCATTGTTCCTTTTTTCTGCTTTTTCATCCTTCTTTTGGATTATATTTTTATGATTCCATTTTATCTCTTTACTTACCTTATTATCTGTAACTCTTTTTGTTGATAATTTAGTGGTTGCTTAATTATACACTTTTAACATCATAGTCTATCTTTTATGTATACCATACCACTTCAATTAGTATCTAAAAATTTCTACTAGTGTACTTTCATTTTTCCCCTTCCAGTGATTATATTACTTTTGTGTATATTATAAACCACAGACTCTATTGATATTATCTGTTTTTAAATAGTTAATTATTTTTTAAAGAACTTTAAACCAAGTCATATATGTTTACTCACATACTTACCATTTCAAGTGCTTTTCATTGCCTTCTGTAGTTCCAGATTTCCATCTGGTATCATACTTCTTCTGCCTTAAGTACTTCTTTTAAGATTTATTGTAGTACATGTCTGCTGGAGATGAGTTCTTTCAACTCTTGTATGTCTGAAAAAGTCTTTATTTTACTTTCATTTTTAAAGAATATTTTCTCTGGGTATAGAATTATTGTTTGATTATTTTTGTTTTTTAATACTTTAAGAATGTTTTTCTATCTTCTGGCCTGCATTGTTTATCATGAGAAATATTTTGTCATCCTTATCTTTGTTCCCCTGTATGTAACATTTTTTTTCTCACTGTTCTTAAGATTTTTTTCTTTGTCATTGATTTTGAGCAGTTTGATTAGAATGTGTCTTGGTGTATTTTTGTTGTTGTTTTCATGTTTTTTTTGCTTCGAGTCTGTTGACTTTCTTGAATCTGTCCATTTACAGTTTTCACCAAATTTGTAAAATTCAGGGGCATTATTTTAACAAATATTTTTTTTAATTTCCTTCCCTTCCTTTGGGGAGTCAATTTGCATGTACTAGGCTGCTTGAAGTTGTCTCGTAGCTTATTGATGTTCTGTTCATTTTTTTAAGTCTTTTCTTTCTGTATGTCATTTTTGATAGTTTCTATTGCCATATTGTCAAGTTAACTAACTTAATTTTTGCAATATCTAATCTTCTGTTAATGCTATCCAGTGGATTTTTCATCCCAGTCATTATAGTTTCCATCTCTGTCAATGAGATTTGGCACTTTTTAAAACATATCTTCCATGTCTCTACTTAATATGTTTCATCATTCTTATAGCTTTTTAAATGTGTGGAATGCAGTTATCGCTGTGTTATAGGGCTTCTCTGATAATTCTAGCATTTTAGCATTTGTTTCAGTTCTGAGTTTGTTTTCTTTGAACAAATTTTCTCCTCATTATGAGTTATATTTTCCTGCTTCTTTCCATGCTTGGTAATTTGTTATTATATGCAAGATATTGTTCATTTTGCCTATTGAGTGCAATTTTGCCTTGAATGCTGGGTATTTTTGTAGTTATATAAATTTTCTTGAGCTTTTTTCTGGGACTTGTTTTCTCTGCTTCTCCTAGTTATTGTGGCTAACCCCTGACCTGAGTTACTGAGTTTCTATGTACTAATGCCAAGAAACTGACTATCATTGTTGACTCTATTGGAAAAATACACATGGCTGAGTAGGTGGGAGGAAAAGCCTTAGAAAAGGAATATTGTGGCCTAGAGAGGTGTTTACTATAGGGACAGAGTTCTAGTAAGGATTGAAGAAAACACACTAAGGTCGTGTATCTGAGTCTTTGTGTAGGGGGCTGAAATACTCACCTTTAGACATTTTGGTTTCCTTAAGATGTGAGACCTCAGAGGTATATGAATTGAGGTGGTAAAAGAACAAGGCTTAACAGGTGAATTGGGAATAATCTGACAGCAAAGAACCCAGAGATGGGAAACTGCTTTCTGTCTACTTAACAAATGCCTTCCTCCTTTTTGTTATTCAGTAAATCTCACTGCAAATGAATAGATGTCATTTCAGTAAAGCTCTATTTCTAACTGGCTGTCTAATTTTTCAGAGAAATGAGTGAAAGAATTCATGAGTAATAATTAGCAAGTGGCAAAAGTTAGCTATAACTTTTTTAATAATGAAAAGAGATCAAATTTTCTTCAATTATTTGATTTAAAAGTCTTGTCGATTGCTTTTTTAAAGAGAAATGAGCTGTCTTCAGTTAATGTCTAAAACAGCATTTTCAATGAGGGTGAAAAGATGTTAATATTAGTCTTCTCAGTGTTGTCTGTATTAGGTCCTATATATTTTTTTGTCTTTTTCTACAATTTACTTATAAGTATACATCAAAGTATTATTATTTTTTCTGTGAGGCAAAAAGCCTCTAAAAGATCAGTTCAAATATTCTCTCTTGGTAGAATTATTTATGGGAAATATGACTGTTAGAATAGAGAGACAAAGAAAGAAATATCCGATTAAAAGTTACTAGGCTCTTGACTGACAATCCTCTTGGTGAATTGGTTACTGCTTTCTCAGAACAAGATTCAGTCTCATTGTTGTCCATAATAAATTACTTACTCATCTAAATAAGAATACATTTTTGTTCCCATGAGTAATTGATGAGTTTTCTCACTCAAGCACTTCATTTTGTAGACCAAGTTTTAAAGGCTTTTTTATTCTACAGGTCCTAGAAAAAGGGAGACATTAGACTTCTTAGAAATCTGACCTTTTGTCTAACGAAAGCTCTGATAAGTTTTCTTTGTCATTGTAGTTGAAAAATATAATGTATTATGTAACAGTGAAATTGAATCCAGTTTCAAATGTAAGAGAGGAATTTATTAAACAAACTAAAGGTGAATCTTTTTGTAAAAGTAACAAATTCTTAGGTCAATCAAATGAACTTTTTGGTAGTCCAGACTGGGTAGCCTCCTGGTATGGCTTATAGGAAGAGACATAAAGTATTTGAAGAATCTGAAGGTTTTGTTGTCATTGTTTGTTTATTTCATTACTGTTTTCATTCAGTTTTTTTTTTTTTTTAATCTACCACAATATGGGAACCCCAGTCAAGCCCATGGTCTAAATTTGATTCACATAAACCTGTGTTCACTAAAGTTTTATAAAATTACATATTAAAGTATTTAAATAATTGTACTCCAATATTTTACAAATCAGAGAGACTGATTTCTAACAGAGCAATAGTGAAAATGTTATTGTAAACCAACTTACAGAGTAAGAAAGGAAAACAGGAAAGCTATTATGCAATAATCTTACACAAAGGCTTTCAAAGCTATTGTGTGTAGAGGAAAAAATGTCCAGTATGGAGGAAAGGGGTAGACCCAAATGGTTTTGGTTTATCTAATTTCAAGTCTAATTTTTTGTTAATATTTCTTTTCTGATTGGATATCAACAATCACCTTTTTAATCGTTTGGTAAATTTGTGTATCTAGTCTTTTTTTTGCTATTTTTAAAGCAAATAATTGTCTTTTCATGATAATGTAAGCACTATGAAGACAGAAATTTTTCACACTTTTGGTCACCATTGTACCCCTTGGGTCCAGAACAATATCTGATTCATAGTAGATTTTCAATAAAATACTTGTTGTTGAATGTAGACTAACTTTATACTACTGGAAAGTCATGGAAACAGTCTCCCTGCTACACTTTCAGGAAAAGGCAGAGAGAAAAGAAAAGAGGATTTCTACCAAGCTCATAAATGTCTTGAGTATGGAAAATCTATATGGTGTGTCTTTGTACACTCATAAGATAAAAACCTCCAGGAAAAAAACATAATAGTTTCGAACATAGAAGATAATCAATAACTATTACTGATGGATGTTCCTCCAGTAGTTCATTCCCAAAGTTGAAACACACAGAGAATTTGGAGTGCTTTCCTTTTTTGTATGCTCCAAAAGACCAATTCAAGGGCTAACTCCTTCACACCATTCCTTCTCCACAGGTTTCTGTAAGAGAATAAGACAATCCAGGGACTAGTAGTTTCATAATGTGGTTTTGAAGCTGATTGGTGTGGTATTTTATAGCTTTTACAGAAATAAAGATTGCTTTGAGTGTACCCAATTAGGAAATAAGGCTTATCTTCTCTTTTTGAATCACTTTCAGCAGAGTTTTTGCAAAAATAAAAGGCTTGAAAAATATTTATTTGACTGAATGAACAGTAATGGTAATTTTTTGTACAGTTAGCCTCACCACAATAGGCTAGGGGAAGGGGAAAGAAGGATGCTTTCTTCACTACCAAAGATAGTCCAAGTGTCACTTTTATTTAGATTGAGGTTATCGATTTTTGGATCCCTATCTAAATATGAATAAACCTAAATTTTGAGACAGTTTGACATAATAGAAACAGATGAGGGATCACTATTCCTCAATGCCTGATGTACCATGTCTTGAAAATCATTTTTCCCCTTTGTCTTCTTTTTTTAATTATTTTCAGGAGGAAGGGTTTATCTGGCCCCTATTACTTTATGTTCACTAGAAGTAGAAGTTGGAAAGTCTTTTTGAAGACTGTTATGCACCGGGTCGTAGCAACACCTTGCAAAGCTCGAGTAATGTTCTCCAACATACAGCAACCAGTGGTGCTCTTTCTCCTGTAGCCAGGATTCACAAGTCAGGAAATCAAAGGATTGAAAAAGGAGTGCCTCTTCTCAGTGTTATCTATATTGACGTTCTAGCAAAATTTTTATTTTCTCTCTCTATAACTTTAGGCTCTGCATGCCCAAAGGAGGAAGGCTTCCACTGGAGGAAACATCAATGGCTTCATTAAACTGGATTTGAGACTGCCACTGGGCTACTGTGGACTCTTCATGTCAGTGAATAAAGAACCAAAAAAGGGGGTTACTGCACTGGTGGTGAAGATTGATCTTTATTACCACGTGTGGAATTTGTTTCTTCTACACAATAATGATGAGAAGGAATATGTCTGTAATGCAAAAGATCCCCTGGGGTGTTTCTTAGTACTCCCATGTCCATGATTAAAGTCAAAGGAAAACTACAGTAACCCAATTCAAGCCGGTCTGATTAAAGTCAAAGGAAAACTACAGTAACCCAATTCAAGCCGGTCTGATGATGGTCCATACACTTCAAGAAGGAAGGTTAGGATCATTCCCTATCAGGCAAGAAACCATGACAAGTCAAGGTACCTGAATAAGGCAAAAAAATATGGAAAGATAGTGGAAAAGGCAGCTATAAATATCGGCTACAACTATGGAATTAGTTGTACAAAGAAGAACTGTAATAGCTATGAATGTTTCTTACTTATTCTGACATGGATGTCTTTCTCTTTTCATTCCCCTACCATCTATCACAAGACGTGTTAATAATAGTTACCCTGAGATCTCAGAATTAAAATTAACAAGATATCAAAGGAGAAGTGTGTCTCAGCTAGATAAAGAATGAACATCACCCACAAACAAAGGGACTTTCTGTTCTTTTGTGGGGAGATAGTTGGCATATTTCCAGTTATATGAGAGAAAGTTGCAAAAGTTAGCAGAAGTATGCTTTTGCTGTTGTCTTTATTTGAATGTTAAGTGTTGATAAAGGAGATGAATATGGATTCAAGTTGACAAAGAATGGACTATGGTGGATTTGTATTGTGTCAATCTAGCTAAGCTGGGACTCCATTTTCCAGAATTCCTTTCCCTGCATTTTTCACTGCTGGTGTGGGCCACAAGAGACATTCCACACAAGATTGGGAAGGTAGAAGGGCAGCAGCAGTCATTTTCTTGTTAGCCAGGAGAAGTCAGTGCAGGCATAAGAAGCTGTTGAAGCTCATGAAACGTGTTCATTATCTATCTGCTGGTTCCCCTTGTTGGTGGGGAGTAGTAGCCAGGCCTTCAGTGACATCATGTCATGGCAGATTTTCTCCTTTAGATTCTCGAACTCCTGGTATGTGTTTAGTTAGGTAATGAAGAGTGCCAGCATCTCCTGTTAAACACTGCCATTTGGGGGGGGGAACATTTGCCCTGAGCTAACACCTATTGCCAATCTTCCTCTTTCTTTTTTCCTCCCCAAAGCCCCAGTACATGGTTGTATATTCTAGTTGTAAGTCCATTCAGTTCTTCTATGTGAGCTGCTGCCATAGCATGACAATGGACAGACAGGTGGTGTGGTTCCACGACCAGGAAGTGAACCTGGGCTGCTGAAGTAGTGAGAGCACTGAACTTGAACCACTAGGCCATCATGGCTGGCTCAAATACTGCCATTTTTGAAGTTGGAGACTTGGAGGCAGTGAAGCAGGTTGTAAGGTGTCTTCATAGGTTCCAGTTCAGATGTGGTTTCTAGCCCATCTTCACAGGTTCCAATTTGTTCTCGTTTCCTACACTTCACATCCAAAAAGCAAAGTAGAAAACCACTGAAAAATAAAACAGAGTATTTGAATATTCTATGGTACTGAAGTGACAAAATTTAGAATTTGGGACCTGCTGCCCCCAAGGAAAAAGAGTTCTTTTAAACACCATACGTTCTTTGCTGAAACTTCTGGAGTTAGGTGAACCAGATGCAGACAAAGCTTACAAAACTGAATCCTAGCCTTGTCAGCTCAGTTCCTAAGCGGATTATTGTGATGTTACCCAAATCTAAGTGCCTACTGGAAGGCAAAGTGAACTATCCACGGAGGAAGATAACATCGTTCAGATTCTTGGAAACTTTCACGCACATACTCAGTGTTTAATCAAGAATTGTGAGACTTAGAAACAAAACCAAGAAAAAGTCAGATAATAGAAACAGATTCACAGATAACCCAGTTATTGGAGAATACATATTTTAAAATAATTGTGACTATTGTGTTCAAGAAAGTAGATTACAGGGGCCAGCCCTGTGGCATAGCGGTTAAGTGCACATGCTCCACTGCTGGAGGCCCGGGTTCGGATCTCGGGCACGCATCGAGGCACCGCTTGTCAGGCCATGCTGTGGCAATGTCCCACATAAATTGGAGGATGATGAGCATGGATGTTAGCTCAGGACCAGTCTTCCTTGGAAAAAGAGAAGGATTGGCATGGATGTTAGCTCAGGGCTGATCTGCCTCACAAAAAATAAATAAGTAAATAAATATCTTAGGATTCTGAAAAAAAAAAAAAAGAAAGTAGATTACGAGAGAGAGTTTCACAATTAAGGAAACCTTATTATCTATTAAAATAATTAAATAAGAATTCTATAACAGAAAAAAAATACCATAATTAAAAATTATGATCTCAGTGAAGGGTTTAACAGAGAATTGGGCATACTTAGAGAGGGTTAATGAGTAGGATTATAGGACAAAGTAAAATGTCCAGGTGGAAGTTTGAAGAACTAAGAGGATAGAAAATACTGAACAGAGTGTAAGAGACCTTTCAGACATGGTGAAAACTGCTAACATGCATTTGGAGTCAAAGAATTATAGAGCAATATTTGAAAGGTAATGACTCTGGGAGAATCTTTTCCCAAACTGATTACAACCATTAAGCCAAAAATTAAAAGGATCCTGCTCATAGTCCTGTGAAGGGTGGATTATGAAAGCAGGGAGACCAATTTTGTCTATTATAAAGGTCTAGGTGAAAGATTATGTGGCTAGGTTAGTTGCAATAGTGTGAAGGTGGTGAAAAGTAGGCTGGATCTGGGTATATTTCAAAGGAGAACAGGAAGGATTTGCTGATAGATTAGGGTATTAGGTGTAGAGAAGAGGATGACATCAGGCTGAGCAACTGGAAAAAGTGAACTACGTCTACTGAGATGGGGACAATTACAGGGTGATCAAACTGGGGTTGGAGAGGATATGAAGAATGGTGAGAACTATGTTAAGAATAGACAGCACTATTCAAAACCATTGGCCGCACAGTATAACTATACTGAATAAAGTTTCAATCGCAACCATATTGCGTAAAATTTCAAGTCCCTGTGGTCATAAAAAATAGTCAAGTAGATAGAGAGTTCAAAACTATATTCTAAGGTAGTGAATTAGAAGCTAGCTCACTGAAAAGTCATAATCTCTCATCCTGTGGAAGTCTGTAAGTGAGCTTTGAATTGTGTTTGTTTAAAAATGCCATTGGGGGCTGGCCTGGTGGCATAGTGGTTAAGATCACGTGCTCCACTTCAGCAGTCAGGGGTGTGCAGGTTTGGATTCTGAGTCAGGACCTATGCAACATTGACAAGCCATGCTGTGGCAGGCTTCCCACATATAAAGTAGAGGAAGATGGGCACAGATGTTAGCCCAGGGCCAATCTTCCCTAGCAAGCAGAGGAGGATTGGCAACAAATGTTAGCTCAGGGCTAATCTTCCTCACCAAAAAAAAAAAAAAAAAAGCCATTGGTTCTCTCTTACTCTTAACTGATCAGAGAATTTAGCTGGTTGAAATTAATCTCCTAATAGCATTCAACACTGAAAATTATTTACCCTTATCATTATTACGATATTATTCTGTTGTCTCTTGACATTCATAGTGGGTGAGAAATCTGCTACTAGTCTAATTGATGTTTCTCGGTTGGGTGACTGTTTTTTAATTTTGTTTATTCTCTTTGTACTTAATGCTTTGCAATTTTATTAAAACCTTCCTATGTTAGATAAGTTTTATCTTTCTGTTTTGAGGTTGGAATAATTCTTAAATATTTTTTCAATTCTTGAAAATTCTTAGCTATGACCTTATCCCAATTCTCTATGTTCTCCTTCTGGAAATCCTATTAGCTACATGCTGCAATATTTCATTCTAGCTACCAAAATCGTTGAACAGTTTATTACATTTTGTATTTTTAAAAATCGCTTGGTTATCCAATTCATAAATTCTCTCATGTTTGTCTTTTCTGATATCTAATCCATTTATTGTTTTTTATTTTAATAACTATAGACTTTTGTTTCTAGACCTTTTCCAAATTCTTTTGTTTAAAGTTATTTTTTCAGACTTTTCCATTATTTTGTATCTAGGGATGTTAATCCTTTCATCTGTTGTATCTTTTGACTCCTCCTTATAGGGTGTTTGCTCCTCATATATGGTTTTAATTTTGAATGTGATTTTATCTTCCACATGTGTCTTTTAATTAGTGGGAGTACTATGAGCCCGAGTTTCAGAAGAGCTTCTAAAGAGTCATTTCGTGATAACAGAGTTAAAGACAAAACTGATGAACAAGCTCAGAAAGAATAGGAATTAAATGGATATCTCTTCATGGTCCTGAAGAGTTAATCACGTTCAACACTTTTATTGCTGTAGTTTTTGTTATATCTTTCCATTCACGCTTCAAATCCCAGGAAATATAATAATATGAACCTGGCATAAGTCACATGGCCACACCTAAGCCAGAGGAGCATAAAAGCTCAATTAATACTCCAAGTAAGACTAAATAAAACTAGAGAAGGGAAGTATGGTGACCAACAGTGATCTTTAAAAAACAAAACAAACAAAAAAGAGCTTTATATTGCTTACCAAGCATAGTTTAAGTAATGACGTCATTGTGAATAACGATAATGTTTGCATCCTCTTAATTCATAATGGGCAGGAGAATCATTATAACATATTCTTTAGAGAATCAATTTTGACTAGGGAAAACAATGGATACATATGTATTAACTTACAAGAAAATTTAATATTTCATTGGTCTAATTAGAAGTGATGATGTCCTGAATAAAAATCAAGAATTCATTACAGAAATGTGCAGATACCAAAACACTTGCACCGGGTATAAGGTTGAGGAAAACATCACTGGGGGGGGGGGTATGATTTGATATAGGTGGTATCTGAGAAACAGGGACCCACTGAAATTGTCTAGGTGTCGAATCTGGATGATATCCAGGACAGAGGAGTGACGATTTAAGTTATGAGACTTAAAAGAAAAAACAGTTTTGCCATCATTTGTGTGTGTGTGTGTGTGTGTGTGTCTATGAAAATGAAAGCAACAGAGTTCGAGAAACAGATAGAAAGACAGAAAGTAGTAAGTGTGTGCATAGATTTTGTTGGCGAGGGGAGACTGGGTGCATTGGCCAGTGAATGAGCATTAGATTTGGATGTATTAAAATCGGGATTTTTATAGTATATTCATAGGAAATCTAACAGGCATTTCAGAATGAAAGTCGAGAACTTTGCTGGCCAGTACAATAACTACTAGCCATATATGGCTATTAAAACTTAAAATCTGGTTTCTCAGTTGCACTAGCTACACGTAAGAGCTCAATAGCCACATGTGGGTAGTGGCTGCTGTCTTGGACAGTGTAGATAGAGAGCATTTCCACCATTTTAGCAAGTTCTATTGGGTATAAAATTAAGGATAGAGTGCAGGAGAAGAGATTTAGACTAAGATATTGACAGAGATCTACTTGGAACAGAGAGAGAAAAATGAACAACTGAGAGTATAGCAAAAGAAAAGAAGAGAATAAAGAACAAAACTTTATTGAATGCCTATTTTATAAAAATAGAAAAAGTGCTTTGTAAAGTTATTAAAAAGCAATACATACAATTGTTATTCCTATTACTTACGCTTAAAAGTTGCTAGAGGCAGAGGAGTCAGGAGGAGAGAAACAAATATCTTGATCAATATAAATCCAGTGAAAATAGACAGTAGATGATGAAAAATTGAATCAAATTGTTATTTTTAGAAGTCTAATTTTAAAAGTTTAAATTCTGTGTTTTTATTAAGTATATTCAGGATGAACTCTGAAATCTCTTTTGATTGGAAAAAAATTCCTGAAATTTAACAGAGAAGAGAGATCTATCTTTTCATAGTCTTCATTTTTGTATATTCTTCTCTGCAATGTCAATAGACATTCGAGACAAAATCCTCTATAGATCTTGATATTAATCCAGTGATTAAGAAACTACACCTCAGGGGCCAGCCTTGTGGTATAGCAGTTAAGTGCGTGCGCTCCGCTTCAGTGGCCCAGGGTTCACCAGTTCAGATCCTGCGCGGGACCCTCACGACTCATCAAGCCACGCTGAGGCGGCATCCCGTATAGAAGAACTACAACTCTGCAACTATGACATACAACTATCTACTGGGGCTTTGGGGAGAAAAAAGAGGAAGACTGGCAACAGATGTTAGCGCAGGGCCAATCTTCCAAAAAAAAAGAAATTATGTCTCAGATTCTACAACAAGGCAGCAAAGCTGATTTTCATTTTTCAGTGAGATGATTCTCAGGTTCCACAACTATTGGCCAGTTATAAAATACCAATATAAATTTAAAAATCTAATTTAAAAACTAATATTTTTATGTTTTGCTAAGAAATTTTTAAAAATAGTTTATAGCTCATTGGCTGATAGTTTTTTGCTTTATTAAAGCAAGTAAATTTGACCCAAATGTGAGTCTGTGTGTGTGTGTGTGTGTGTGTGTGTGTGTGTGTGTGTGCTGCTTTGGTTAGGAAATTAATTTGCATTGCTAAACTATACTTTAAAAATGGATAAGCAAAAACTGAGGATTACAAACAGAACAGAAATTAAAATAGTCATTATTTCTGATGCCAAGATGAGCAATAGATACGCCCTCAGTGGTATTTTTTGGTTTTTATCTTCTCTGTCCATCCATCAATGCTAAACATACAAAAAGTTTCCTTTTTTTTGGTTACCAAATTGTCATTTAAGTCTTTATTTTTTTCATTCAATTCTTTTGATGCTGATTCTAGGGTCTTTCTTTCTTTCTTTCTTCTTTCTTTCTTTCTTTCTTTCTTCCTTCCTTCCTTCCTTCCTTCCTTCCTTCCTTCTTCCTTTCTTTCTTCCTTCCTTCCTTTCTTTCTTTCTCTCTTTCTCTCTTTCCTTCCTTCCTTCCTTCTGTCCTTCCTTCCTTCTTCCTTTCTTCCTTTCTTCCCTTCTTCTCTTCTTCCCTTCTTCCTTCCTTCCTTCCTTCCTTCCTTCCTTCCTTCCTTCCTTCCTTCCTTCCTTCCTTTCTTTCTTTCTTTCAAGTACATCCCAATCTCCTGGACCTTTTTGACCTTCTTATGTAAAGTTCATGCCAAATCTTTCCATTAGGTAGCTGAGGTCACCTAAATCCTGTACCAGATGTGGTGTGGTTATTGCTGTCAGCCTCATTTATATATAGATCAGCTGAAATATTCATGCTCTATAAACTGTCATATTCCCTTGAGATAGACTGTCTCAAAGTGTACTTTCACATTTTATATGTGGCCTAATGATCCAGTTACCTTGACTGCCCATTAAAATCTTGAGCTAAAATAAAGAGAATATAAAATACTTTTCCAACTGTTCATTCATTTTTACATAGAATTAGAACTCTATTTTAAATGAGCAAAACATGCACTTCATATAGCCTTCATGATGTGAACAAAAATTAAGACAAAAAGTACCTTGATTATTTTTTTGAAGGGCTCTTTAGATTTTCTTATTCTAACTCTGATTTTCCTTTGTATGTAATTAAATTAATTCACCCAAGTTTTTTTGGCTTATTGGTGATAACTCATGGCTCTGGGATCAAAGCCTTTAACTTCTGGCATGAGAGATTTAGGTTCCTCCTGATGATAACAGATGTAAGATAGAGATCCCAGCTGTGGGTTCATGTTCTCAACAGACATATATGAATTTCCCTGAGTGGCTGTTCTTTTACAGGAGACTTTCATGAACTCTTGACTACTTCTCTTAAATTTAGTTTGTTGACTCTTGAAGCTAGGCTTAATATTATTCCTAACTTATTTTCAGTAATTAAGTTTACTTAATGCATCTCTCCAACAAATTTTTATCCAGAATTTGACATAGCCTGCATCTTTTTTTAAAGGAACCATGGGTCTACTCACAGGCATTAACTTTTAAATTTATCTTAACCAAATGTATCTACTTTAAATGGAAATAATATAATTTCCACAATGTTCAAAGTGCACATGAGAGTAATATAGAAATTCCATAGTAGATGCTTAGAAAAAGGGCATCTCTTGCTAGTAGAAGTGTTACATGCTTCCTCAACTCTTAGGTAACAAAATACAGTCATGCACTGCATAACAATGTTTCAGTCAGAAATGGGCGGCATATATGACAGTGGCCCCACAGATTAGTACCATATGGCCTAGGTGTGTAGTAGGCTATATCATCTAGGTTTGTGTAAGTCACTTTATGATGTTTGCACAATAATAAAATCACCTAATGACACATTTCTCATAACATATCCCCGTCATTAAGTGATGCATGACTGTAGTAAAGGATTTAGGTCCCCCCAAAACTGTTCCTGAAAATATTCCCTCCTAACTGATAAAAATGACATACCTCATTCCCTTTCCCTATGTATTCCTATTTACCATTAACTAGAATAATTTAGATTTCTAGGTTTTCCAAATAGTGTGTACCATTTGTTAACTAAGTGGCCTTAAACAATCCTTACCAGGAAAATGGGTCATTATACCCAACATGCAGAACTATAGTTAAGAGGATGAAAAATGACAAGTTTATAAGCCACTTAACCAAATCCCTGAGGATATGAAGAGGTGCATTATAAATGTCATCTTTCTTTCCTCCCCTTTAGTAATCCCACTTCAGGGCAGATATAAAGTTATGCATAAGCTTAACAGGAAACATGAAAAAATTGTTGCCCTGAACCACACCATTCATGTCAGCTCACTGAGGTTTGAAGACATCTTCTGGTTATCTAATAGATTGTAGACTCCTTGATGGAAGATGTAGTGGCTAACTTGTTTTGTAGTCAGGAACCATCTCCTAGCACAGAGCCTTACACACATAAAGGGAATAAAATACGTTCTTAGAACTAATCAAAGTAAATTCTCATGCTCAGAATGCTTTGGATAGTAATTTATATATTTAAAATTATAATAAAGAGCAAAGCTATGGATAAACACACAAAGTAAGGGCTTCTCTTCATCTAGAATGATTGTCTTAAATTTCTATCTCTAGTTTAATTGTCTTCCTGACAGCCTCAGGAGTGTCATCTGAGACACACCTATTGTGCAGAAGCTTTAGGACTGGGAAGGTAAGTGTGGCGCATGTTTCTCCTCTGCTCCCCAACAGCACTCTTACCTGAAACTGGTGAGAGTTCACAATCCTCCTCTCCTCAGCACTTCAGGCAACCACCAATGATTGTTTGGGTCTGTCTCATGTCCTAAAGGATCAAATTTGAGTTGCATTTGATGTATCTGCAAATTATTATCTCTCAGGAATCTAGTAGCTATAGAATTAAATATCAAGGGAGGCATCATTATGTGCTGAAAAGGCAGCCTGCTCAGGTATCAAGAGACCTAGCATTTTTGTACCAATTTCATCACCTTTAAGACGAAGACAATTGCCACCATTAGTTTCCTTCCAATTATAATGTCTATGATTTCCTGACTAAATCCCCAAAATGCACCTCAGTCTGGCTAAGTGTCTGTTTACATTGGAATGCATCTTTTTATCCAGAGCAGTCTCCGTCAGGCATTGACCATGGAACAGGAACAACTGAAGCCATTCTCGGGTCATATTTTAGCTTAATAACTCAGTTGATATTTGCTTATCTTAAAGGCCCATTGTATTAGTCAGGTTTCTTCAGAGAAACAGAACTCATAGGAGATATATATATATATATCTATATAGATATATAGTAGATAGATAGATAGATAGATAGATAGATAGATAGATAGATTTGTTATGAGGAATTGGCTCAATAATTATGGATATTGAGAAGTCTCACGATCTGCCATCTGCAAGCCAGAGACCCAGGAAAACACTGGTATAATTCCAGTCTGAGTCTGAAGGCCTGAGAGCCAAGGGAGCTGATGGTGTAAATCCCAACCCAAGGGGAGGAGAAGACTGATGTCCCAGCTCAAGCATGCAGGCAGGAAAGGAATGAATCCTCCCTTCCTCATTTTTTTGTTTTATTCAGGCCCTCAATGGATTGGATGATGCCCACTCACATTGGGGAGGGCGATCTACTTTATTGAGTCCACTGATTCCAATGCTAATCTCATCTGGAAAGACCTACAAATAATGTTTAATTGGAGCACCCCACAGTCAGTAAAGCGGACACATAAAATTAACCTTCACATCTATTAAGAGTCTATATACCTAGATACCGAAGAATGTTTTACTGGTAGCTCCATCCAGGAACACAAAGGCGAATTAGTAGAAATTGGACCAGATCACTTAATGTATTTTCTCAATTATTCTCTAATAAGGAATTAAATCAGCTAGTACATAGTTCACGATCACAAAACTTTGTGAGGCTCGGTGAGCTACAAAATCTGCAAAAGTCACTTGTCCTACCCATGTAGAAACTAGATACTTTAAATGGGAAGGTGAATCATGTGTACATGAAATATCTCGTGGAAAGAACTAGAACAAAGGATAATATGTTACCCCCATATTCTTGATTATCCTATCTGATGAAAACAAATAGAGAATATTGCATAAGTCACTCCTATTTTAAAAATTTCCTAGGATCTAAAATGTCAAACAGAATGTCTTATTTTATTGAACACATTCTGTGATTGATGATAGTAACTATTTCATGTATAATCCTCAGAAAATATTATCTGTCTTGTTTTCTTAGGCATGGAAAAACTCATCGGCTTGTGACTATTTAATAGGATTAATCTTCATATTAATTGCATGAATTTTCCTGATAGCCACAACCTCAGAACTTAGTGAAAAGGCAGGGCTCAGGGAGATGCTACATGAAGAGATACCAGAAATACATCTTCTCAATGGGGCCCTCCTTCCAACTTGTTAGGTTGTCTCAGGGTGAGTTTCTAAGTTTTCTGCTACCCTATGTATACTCTAGATAAAAACTCTTGTCATGTCCTTTAAACTTTGTGATCATTGCCTTCTTGACAGTTCAACAGCTAAAATCCTCTCTAATTTCCCATGAAAAAAAGTCAGAAAAGTTTTTCCATGTCTTTTGCCACCTGTATTGATTTTACAGGAGTAGCAAAATGAGAATGAACTTCTTTCATCTGCTTACGTGACCTGCTAATCTGTGAGTTCATATACAAGTTAACTCCCTGCAAATGATAGAGTTTCTAAGAGGAAAGTGCAATACTTCTTAACCTCCTCAACAGGCGGGCATCTCTTCTAAGTTTTTGACCATTTGCTTCATTTCTCAAACATGCCTTGAATACTTTCTCAACACCAGGCACAGAAGCAGGCAATGAAACTACAGAGTTGAATAAGGCATGGTATGGTCTCATACTCAATGAGTTTACATTTACATTTTACTCCTATGGGCTTTGACGAGTTCATTGAAGGAACTCTTTATGAGATTTTAAAATAAATTTAGATAACTTAGAAGTACCAATACTAAATTGGAGTTTGGGCTGGGAGCAGCACTAAAGGCTACTTGTCAAGGGAGCAGACTAATGAATAGTTCAGGGAACAAATAACTAGGCCTGAACAGAGGCAGTAGGCTTGGGCATAGAAAAGAGTTATGAAATTTGAGACGTTTTTTCAGCGTTGAATCAACTGGAATTTGGTGATGATTTGAATATGAGGAAAATTGATTATGTGCTTGTAAAAGTCTACCTAGGTTTTTAAGAGTAAACAAATATGATATATTCATGGACAATAAACCAATTAATTATTAATCATATAGAAAACAAGTTTAGCCTTCTATTGATTGTTAGCAGTTTGCAGTGGCTTCATATAAAAGTTTTGTCTCCAAGAACCTGCTAACAGGCCACTGAGATCCCTACTACCCTTACCATCCTCTATAAATATCAAGGAGGCATTTACACATTGGGATTAAGTCTTGTTACATGGAAGGCATAACATGTAGAGATGAGGGTACCCAGAATCATTGCCATTAACTATAGACCAAAAGTGAGCTGAATCCAAAGGATGGAACCCAGAATATGAAATACAATAAGAAAATACCGGGGCAGAAGAGAGGCAAGAGCATTGGAAATGGCTGCTAAAACATTTGACTAAACTAAAATTTTTGACAGGACTGTTTTGAGTAAACGTTCTAATAAGATGTGGACTTTGACAGCAAGTAAACTAAAGGACAATGTTTAACATCATAATTTTAGATATTTTTTTGAAACCTAGCACTATCTGTGTGTGTTGATGGGGGGTTTCCAGTGGCCATTTTTTTCTCTATACTCAATATATCTTTATGGTTATTATTCACTGAAGTAATGTTAATAAAAACAACCTGTCGAGCGATGGGTTTATCTGATGCTTTTGCTGACATGGATTTAAACGGGGATTGATTTTGTGGGATGGACTGGATAAATACCTTTGATCCCTCCCCATCTCCCGCATTTTAATGTGTTCTCAGATAGGCTGCAGAAAGGAAATGTGAGCTCCTTCACGGGAATTTTTAACTTGGATAAATACCAGTGGTTAATAAATAAAAATGAACTGACATTTGTTACAGAACCCCACTCTTATTTATGATTTTTGGCTTTAGTTCAAAAAGCACGTGACTTGCTCCTCCTGGGAAGATGCTGTCTCCTTTAAACTGCAGCTCTTATCTTTCTTTCCCTGATGTGGGAGGAATTTTCTGTGCTACAACTCATTGCAAAATGTGCAGCTCTCTCCCATTAACGTCTGTTTGAGTCTCTGCCTGCGTTACTGCTTATCAGGGCTGCCTGGTGTGTTTCCAAGAAGAAGAGCTGTGGTTTCCACTCGCCATTTATTACAAATAGTGAATTTAGGTAACAACACCTCTAAGGGGCCAAGAGTTCCCGAAATTTTGCCTTTAAAAAGTTTTAAATATTGGCTTCAGCAGAATATGATATACAGCAGGACTTCTCAAGATGGAAAATAATGACAACTATAGACCTAATTCCCTGGGTATACGCTATTGGGCTTGTGTACCTTTTTATACTTTCTAATGTGGACACTTTGATGGATTGATTATATTGGTGGTTCTAGTTAATGGCCTTCATGTATATAACATTTGCCTTGTAACTTTTAATCACCTCTGATGGTATTCAGAATGCAGTACCCTAAAATATGGTACCTTGGTATAGTGATTATTTAAAATGAAGGAATTTGAGAAATGACAGGTGCAGAAAGGACTCGCTGACCTCTCCCTTCTCCCCTGAAGCAGGTCATAAGACTCTCTTGTGAGAGATGTCCTCCCTATACCCAGAGGAAAGATGCATACAGGATTTGCTAAATTTCCAAAAATTTATTACTCTTAGTTCACACCCTTTTGTCCTGTCACATTTTTTCATAACTTTCTACTTTTCACCAAACCTAGTACAAAAAGCTCAGGTTTAACCATTTCTTTGGATCATTTCTTTCTGAGGTCTCCTGTGTCACAGAAAATTTGTATTAAATAAATTTGTATGCCAGTCCAGTTAACAGAGTCCCAGGCAGAGAACCTAGGAGAATAATAGTAAAAATAATTGTTTCCTCCTCTACACCTCATACTTGAAATCTGGGATAGCTATTACTTTAACTAACAGATTGAAGTACAAGTGATGGCATGCCATTTCTGAGATGGGGCCTCAAAAGGACTCACACATTTTCATTCTGTCTATTCAACCCCTGTCTGTGAAATGATGAAATCTTTGGCTAGACTATTGGAGGATGTGTGATGGAGCACAGATGCAAAATCTATGCCAAGGTCATCCTAGATTAGCAAGCCCTCGATGGATCTGCAGGGTGCCCACAGGCAGATGAATAAGCTTAGCCAAGATAAGCTAAGCCTGAACCAGATCAGTAGAACCACTCACCTAACCCATTATATCTGGTCATATCTGGCCCTGTCCAAAACACCCATGGAGACATTCGGTCTATGCCAAAAGATCCATGGTATTTGCAGGACCATTTGGTCCTGTCCAAAAAGTCCATGAGACATTTGGTCCACACCAAAAGGTCCTTGATATTTGGTCATATTTGGTCCTGTCCAAAATATCTGTGGACACATTTGGTCCATGCCAAAAGGTCCTTGATATCTGATACTATCCAAAACCATTTGGCATGGACCAAATATGCTCATGGACGTTTTGGACAGGACCAAATGTCAAGGACCTTTTGGCATGGACCACGTGTCTTATGAATGTTTTAGATAGGACCAAATATCTGCTAATCATTTTCTGGTCAATTGTCATACAGCACTGCTGTGTAAAATATAGCTCATAAAGAGACAATATTAATAATGAATCCTAAATATCACTTGAATCCCATGATGGTATGGGCCTTAAGAAAGCTGACTTTACATTTTATTTTAAGTTTCATATATTAATAACTCTATTGCCAAGGTCTAAAACTTCATCCTTCCTCAATTTTATTTGTCTTTAAATCTCTCAAAGCAAATATAAGGGTGGAGTATGGAGAGCCCAACATATAAATAGAGTCACTGTTTGCTTCCAGGATCTCTGGTCCCATGGGGATACCGTGGCCTTTGTTGAAGCATTGGCTTTCTTGTCTCCAGGGCCTTAGTGTCACTGCTAATGCCCTGCTTTTCGTGTTTTCACTTCACAATATTTATTCTGCTGGATTATTCGATAGCCATCAACTTTTCAACAAATCATTACTAGCTAAATTTAGCCCAGGGGAGCCCAGAGACTTTAGAAACTTTCTTGTTTATTCTACATTAATTACACCTAGAAAGTCTCAAATGTTATTAGATTGATAATTCACATGTGCAAAAGTAAACACTAGAGTATATTTGAAATTTTGAATTTAAATTATATTTATTATATTTTCAAGCTAATATAATTGAGAGATATGGCATTATACTTTTTAGTCAATCAAATTTTACTGAAGAATTATATGTGAGATACAGTGTCATTAGGATAGTTAAAAAGTTAAGTACAGGTATACAGTCTTCTTTTAGAATAAGGAAATCTAACCCTCTCAAAAGTTATGGCCTAAATGATTCTGAGATACTTTATTTCTTAATATATGTTTCTCCTTACATGTTCTATGAATGGAAAAATAGCGCTTGTATATGGAATAATAGAACTTCCACTCCTCCTAATCTTGTAGCAATGGATATTTTTTGGACCTGGATTGCTATACATCACGTGAATGCTCAATAAATACCTGAGTGAATGATTTCAGTAAGTTTTATTCTATTAGGCATCAAGTTTAACTTTTGGTTATACGAATACCATTACTAATGTAATCTTTGTGGTACAATCTCCTCCATCTGTACCACAGAGGAGAGGAAGGTTAAAGGGACAGGTTTTATCATGTTTCTAACTGGTTTTTCATCCACAGGGCAATTTTTCTTACTTCAGTAGTCCACATTAAGGTGTGTGCCAATGTCCGTCTGGTGATTTTTGTGCAAAAAGGAAATACAAGTCCATAAAACCACCATCATGCAAAGTAAATGTAATATACTGTTTACTGGGGAAAAAGTTACAAGCAGAGAAGTAGCAGGGCACACGTAATCCCCAAAACTTTAATCTTCCGACAGAGACATGTGCTTAGTCTGATAATATTTGAACTATACATACTATGGAAAAGGTTCCAGCAAAGGGACCTCACCTCCATAACTGTTGATATTTATAGCAAAAGAAGATTAAGGAACATATAAGCAATCATGGAATCATAGGGCTTTCCAGGATAGGAAATGGCCTTGTGAGAAAGAAGCTTTCCTTGCTCAGCCTGTTCTTCCATTAACCTAAATGAGGCCAGTTTGAATCACCTTTTTAATAAACTACAGGATAGGGGGAGAAAACTAGCTTCTAGAACCAACTGGATTACTCTCTCTTTGATGACCATGGAATAAAGTTCCCCTTTTGTTTTGTAAATACAGCCTTGACCATCACGCATGAAGTTATAAAAGCACATTGCTTAAGATTTTAGGTAATTGCCCCAACAGCAGATAGAGATCTGTACTATAAAGTATTGAAATTGGGTGAGGGGGATAAGAGAAAAAGTAACTGGGGGCAAAACCCTAATATGTATTTCTTATTATATCAGAATATCACACTGGACATGTCACTTAATTTTCTCAGGCTATTTCTTGATCTCCAGCGTAGGAAGAAGAATGCCTGCCCTGCCTGCCTCATAGAGCTTTGGGAAGAACAAAATGAGATATGTACGTAAGAGCTCCTTGAAAACCATACAGTGCTTTAAAAATGTAATGGTTATGGCTATATCCATAAAGTCAATATCAACTGCAGAAAGTCCTACCCATTTATATCCAGATATAATTAATTAAAATTCCCTGTGCTTTAGTCCATAGAAATCCAAAACAGTCTCTAGGATTTTTCCAATACCTGGGGGCTGATTACTTCTTTAATCCTTCCTCTGCACAGACCAACTCATTTTTTGTATGTCTCGAAATTTTGACCCCTTTTCATTTTTCACAAAGCAAAATGGTAAACCAAGTCATACAAAGCATTTATGAGTGCAGTAGGCTTTAGTGACTATTTGGTTGGGATGACATCCTCTATAGGGAAAGGTTTACACTACAGCAATCAAATCACTTAAAATTCAGCACCATTCATCCCTGGTCCTTCAGTGTTCCCAGTACACACTGAAGAGGAAACTCTATTGATTATTTCTTCATGTAGTCCTGTATCTCATACACTCTCTTCAGCTCTTTTCTTTGATGGTCTCTTTTCTCTCCTCCAACATTTCAGAAGCAGAATAAATTGATCTCCTACTCTCATAAAGACCACTTAGCCCATATTTCACAAGAGATTTATCAACGTATTTTCCAAATACATTTTCTTCTCAAAAATAATCATTTCTCTAGCTGTTAACAAAATATTTGTTGAATATATATATTCAACTTATATATTCAATAATAGGAATTGAAAACTACAATGTTTCTGGCATATTTTCCAATCCTCACAATAACCCTATTGGCTAAATCATTATCCTCCTTTTCCTTTTGAGGGCAATGAGTCGCAAAGGTATTAAAATAATTGCCATGTATCAGACAACTAGTAAATGGGAGAGAATATTTCAATGTTAAGCAGCCTGATTCCTAGTCTTTGCTCCTAATAATTACACTAAAGATTTTTGAAGAATTTAATGGACTTTGAAGGAATTTTAGAATGAAAATTAAATTTTTGATCACAAAGATGATTAAATATGATATTTGTGGAGCAGAGAAAAATGTATTAGATCCATCTCAGAAGTAGAAGATGTTTACTGCACACCAGAAATATTTCTTAGTGCCTCTTTAGACTTAGAAATTTATTTTTACCATTGCTTTTGATGGAGAACCCAGACATGGGATTTAGTACTTGGCTCTATTTGATCCAGCTGTGGGAGAGTTCTTCATTCAATCCTGGACATTGCTTATCTTAAGAAAGATTGTCCAGTTGATTTACTTATAAGAATTTTTAGGATTTCATTTTAAAAATTTTCTCAAATTTATTAATAGTTTAAAATATAACTAATAAAATTAAAATTGTTTTATTTAGAGAGAATTAAATTATCTGCATGAATGGTAGTGTCAGGGAGGAGGAAATTCCCCTTTTCCACCCTTCTTGTGTTTTTTATGACTGGACTAATAAAATTGACACAAGACCAGATTAACAGGGGAAAAACTCAGTTTAATCTGTACTTATTGGAGATTATAGAGAAATGATGCTCAGAGAGTGAACAAAGCAGACAGTACATCTATCTTTTACATAAAGAAACAACAAATTTGTGAGGAATGACAGGACAAAGAAACTTAGGTTTGGGATATGTAATTGGTGAGAAATTTAAGCAGAGTTTAGTTGTGAGGTAGTAAATTAACAAGGTTTGTTTATATAGGCTTCTCAGCCCTGAATTCCCTAGCTCTGGTGATAAGGATGCAGGGAGAGTGCCTTTCACTCAGGAGATTTATTTCCTGCTTTCAGGGGGAATAGAGAGAGGAGGGTCAAAATACTTTTATTTTTTTGCATTGGCCTCATCTCACATAACTTTAATTCAGAATAATCAACATATCACTGTGGGATACTTTGGGGTGGCCTGCCCTGGGCTCCAACAGGAGACATATCTGATCCTGAAAATTATGGCCTTTAGGTTTTAAAATGCTTAGCAGCTAAACTTCCAAGTTATGTTATATATATGTTAAGAGTTTGCATAAAAATTTAAAGGCCAAAAAAGCTGAGTGTAGGGTAAGGTCCTTAGTCACATAATTGCTTTGAGGTTTAATTAGTACCACAACTTATTTTTTTCTAATTGATCTAAGCTACATAGGCAACTAAAATAAGCATAAAACTTCCCTTGTAAATATGTGTGCTAGATCCAATGATGAACCAAAGGATAAACATAAAGATTCTGCCATTTGCTTCATTTGAGAGTAAAAAGATGAATTGAAACACTTTGAAATAGAAAACCTTTATGTATATTTGCTTTTTTTGGTCCAGAAAGTTTACAGAAGATATAGAGCTTTACTCTTAGTTGATCTGAATTTAATAACGATGCTTCAGCAAAAAAAATCTATAATGAAGATTGACTTTTCAATGATCAGCCCTACAACACTGTCATTAAACTGGACCCTGGCTAATATTATTTATGTGGAGAGGCTGGGTAATGCATATGGTCAATGGCAGATGTGTGCTTTAAAATGAGAAAATGTTTACTACTAACTAATAAGTTTCAAAGCAGTAAAAATTGGTACATGATGAATAACTGCTGAGGTAAGGGCATACTTCACAATTGGAACCTAGAGAATTTGTGTATTTTTTAGCTCACAAAAGTCATTTCAGATATTAACAAACTTAGTACTGCCTTAAATATTTTTATAGAACCAACATTTGTGATCACCAGTTTTCTTCAAAACAAAAAACTCTCTCTACATAAATAAAAAAAAGAGCTTATAGGAAAAAAAAACAGTGTTAAATTTAATAAAATAAATTCTAGCACTATTAAAGAGAGAAAAATGTTCAGATCTGTCAGAGATTTATCATGTTCTATTTCTAGAGCTTGAGAGAAATCAAAGAATTTTCACTGGGTACATTATTGACAAAATGAAAAAAAAATTTTTGCATCAATGAAAATTGCATACATTTCATTGGTAGAATTTGTATCATTAACATTTCCAGGCAGCTTGTTTGTTTTATAGTCAATAGATTTTAAATTAATATAAATAATTGGAAGGAAAAGACTAATTAGATTATCATGGAATAGAAATTAGCTTTCCTTTAAACTTTATCTATGTTTTAATTTCCATTTATTTATGTAGATAATGGATAACTAAATGGATATACAGATTAGATAATATGCGAATAGAAGTTTCTGGTTCACAACATTAAATATATATATATTTGAAATAATATATATGGATATACATTAGGACCATATATTACTGTAAATTAGGGTTCAGAGTAATCAATTTACAAAAGAAGAATTTTTCCTTTTAGATTAATTTTTAAACTCTTGTTTCAAAATAAATGTCATCACTTTTATGCCTCACTGACAGAAGTGTATCTCAACCAGATCTTCTATACGGGTCTTCTATACAGTTAGGGGCAATGTTTCCTCATCTGCAAGATAGTTTAAGCAAGTAAATTTGATATCACTTGAAAGAATAGCTATAGCACTCTCTGATTTATGATCAATGCAACTAAAGACCTTAATAAATAGGTACTTCACAAATGCTTGTTCTGTGAATAAATGGATATAATTAAGCTAGAGTGTTTAATGGGTAAACTGAAATATAGTCCTGCAACTAAACTCACCAGACTCAGTGGAAATGTTACAATTCTTTATGGTATTGGATGTATTCTGTCTTTAGAGACACTAGTTGGCATTTTGAAACAAATTAGAGTTTTGTAATCCTTGTAATCTTATGGGAGATTTATTTGTTTGTCAGTTCTAAGAACTGAGCCCTAAATATTGAATGGGAATATTAATTCCTACCCCATAGGGGTATGTGAGAATTAAATAAGATTATCTTATTTAACCTAATATGTAATATTCATATTTCTCACGCATATCAAGCACCTACTATTTCTGGCATAAAATTAATACTCAGTAATTTATAGCTATGTTAATTCAATATTATCAATTAATAACCAGATATCTGATAATTCAAATATGTGGGAGCTATGATTTTGTGAACAAACTTTTGGGACCCCTCTCCCTGGTCTAACAGGGAAATCTAGCAAGCGAGCTGCATAGGCTTAAAGTCAGTACAAAAATCCACGCTGTACTGAGAAGCAGCTGTGCAGGCCACCTTAAGCCTATGTTAAAATGACTTGGCAACCCCATACCTCATGATGGAAGACACCCGCTGGACAGATCCACAACAGGAAAAGATAAAGGGTACCTCACTCTCACATTTCCCAGGTGCATTTCTTAGAGATTGAGGGAAAAATAACGACGCTGGTCCTTGCCTCCCTCCACATATAGATAACACTAACATTACAAGCCTTGTTTGATGTATAATCAAAAAATTCATGTTGAAGTATATGAATATTAGATGTGTAAGCCCTTCCCTGCACATACACTGCTTTGTTAAAAATTATATAAACTGGACTCGATCTGCAGACCTTGGGGCAGTTCCACAGAATACACTGTCGCACTGTTTCCTGGGACTCAAGTTCCTCACTTGATTATTGAATAAACTCCTTCATTTAACCTTTACCTAGACTCTTTATTCAGTCTACAATTCTATAACGCTTACTAAAACAAGAAAGCTAGCTCATCACTGCTCCCTTCTGCAGACCTTTAGAAAGCATGTTATTTTTGTTGGTTTTTCATCATCCAGTAAAAATTTTCAGCTTCCTCTGGTTTGGGGCTATACAGGTATTGGTATCTTTTTATGAGACTGTCAAAAGTTACTAAATATAGATGATTCTTCTCTTGGGATAGAAAGGCAATGCATGCATGGCCAAAAAAGATGTGGTCATAATTCTCTCCCATTACTCATTTGGGGATAAGGTCTGTTTATTTGTTGTGAGGGGGTGGTGTTATCAAGGATTGCATTTGAATCTACTTTGTGTTGGTTTATACATTGGCAGTGCAGTGTAGTGAGTAAAAAGAAAACTGTAGGCCCATCATTTACAGTTTGACCTTAGGCAGATGACAACTTTTTAGTTCCTCTGTTTGCTCATCTCTAAAACAGGGATAATATACCCTATGGTATTATAAAGATCACAATAGGACAATACAGTTTGTGTACAGTGCTTAGCGTGACAATAGTAAACACTTTATAAGTATTAACTACAAATATTTTAAATTAAGTAATCTTTGGGGTAGTTTTTTAGTATAATTTTTGTACTATACAACTGTTAAAATGATGACATAGACAATTATTAACATAAAAATTATAGTATATTAAGTTTAAAGAGTAGATTTTAAAACAGTAAATGGAGTATAATCCTATCTTTACATAACATATTTTGTATAATCCTATATTTTGCATAATATATATAAATACACACATTGTATAATATACATACATTCTCAAGGAAAGTCTGGAATTATATCATCTAGATAATAATGGTGATCATATACAGGTGGGCAGAATACTTTTTTGTGTGCAATATATTTTCAATATAAAAGTATAACTTTTGTGATAAAAGTTTTTTATATTAAAAACAAGTTAATGGAGAGAATTTTAAGCAGCTTTTCCAAAGGAATTACAAATATCTGAGGTTTTCATTCAAGGTCCCCCACTGGCAACCACAGAAGACATCAGGAACTACTGTTGAAAATAATTCCCCCAAAAATGTTAAAATCCTCCAGCAAAATGATCTTTAGCCTCCCCCATTTAGTACATAGTGAATCTCCAATGTGAAGGCAAAATGACTTATTAACAGCTCAAAAGGCAACCAATTTGATTTGCATATAAAAACATTACTTGATGGCTTCCTGACTTGCATTAAGCTTGGTAATTTCTTTTAGGTCTTGGGCCTGTGGATTGTGCTAATATGCAGAAATAAGCTAAATGCATTGCACAGATGAGAGTGTTAAAAAGCAAAATTCAACTGAGTAAATTTGAAGATCTAATTGGCTTTATTAAATGATTCATGAATTGGACAGCGTCCCATCTAACAAATAAAAGGGATGTCCCAGGAGCTGTACAAAATGGAAGATTAATGGCAGAAAGGGAATGGGACAAGGAAGTCATAACCAAAAGAAAGAATTATTTTAGGGAAGGTCACCTTCCTTTGGGGGAAGGGTGGAGGTCTATTATGCAGATTACCTCACTACTGTTGATCAGGAAATTCCAGACTGATTGGTTTAAAATTGCATCCCTGGGAGAAGCTGAAACTGCAATGAAGTCTTGGTTCCTTGATGTGGGTCTTAGCCCAAGTGACTCCATTTTGGGCCTGTTGCTTCTCTTTTAACAGTAGTCATCACAAGATTGTTTATTTGTTTGTTTGTTTTTCCTATGCCTCTTTGTAGAATGTGAGTAGGAATTAGAAGAAAATGCCTTGCTGATGATCCCAAAATATCAATTGAAGGAGGTGAGATATTTTATGAGATAAAAGGTGGAGGTGCTATAAATTGTACCAAACCACATATCATATAACACCCCTTTAATTAAGAATACTCTTAAGACATGTATTGATGTCTAGGTCAATTTATTCTGGGAAAAGAGTAAATTTCAGATATCAAATCAGTGGTTGGAAATTACAATGCAATACATGGGCATTTTTTGTCTAGCCATTTCTGCTCTCAGCATCTTTCCCCGGGGGCTGTGTCTGACTTCTATAGAATGACGCAGGTGTGTATTTATGCTTAGCTGGACTCCAGACTTAACAATTTTTGCTAATTCTTTTTCTTTGTATTTGCACTCTTTGAACTGAGGGGGCCTATCTTTCCCTATAGTCACAAACTAAGATGAGTTTAGAAACAAGTCGTAGCCTCTAGATAATGAGGAATTTAGATATCACTAGCAAGTTGCCACTTCTCAGATATCCACTTATTGTAATGTTTCCTTGCTTTTCCATGATGTGGTAACACCATATTTTGTTCATGTAGAGCAGCAACTGTTTTTGATAACAAATACTGTTCTGCAGATCACTCATTTTGGAGCGCAGTCAAAAAAACTTCATTTGATTACTCAATGCTGTCACTTCAACTCCATATGAATTATCAAACATAGCATGACTAAAGAGCAAAACGTTGACCTCTAGTCGCCAAAAATTTAGGCTTGCACTTCAACAGGAATGTTTTTCTGAGAAAATTTCTTACCAAATTTTTGTTTTTTCCTTTTGCTCTTCAGCCAATATAATGCAGTAAATTGACAATCATTGCAAAACTGGCCATGGGAACAATGTATTTTTTCTCCCTTTGATATATAATATGAAAGATATATATATGAAAGAATCATCTATTAATTCTTGCTCTTCTATACCATTATTAGTAGACTAATACTAAGTATTAGACAGAATTAATGAATAATACCAGAGAATGCATGTAAGTAATATGCATGTCCTGTTCTCAATTTAGAAAATATTATTTATTTTCATGTAATTTCTTTCTCTTTCTCTCTCGAGAAAGATTAATTGCCTAGTATGAGCTAGGCAGTATGAGAGACGTTGAGAAAGAAAGATGAAAATAATAAGATGCCTGAATTAAAAGAGTTCAAAGTCTGGGTGTAAATTAATCATTCACAACTTAATTACATTACAGTTTGATGAAGGCTAGAGTAGAGATGGTAGCATATTATGTAAGCACATGTGATAGAGCAAATAACTCTGCTTATAGAATTATGGAGGGCTTCATAGAAAAAGTGATATTGGTGATATTTCAATCCCAAATAATTTTGGCTCTACATTAGAACATACTATTTCTTACCATCTGCATTGCCTCCACTGTCATCCTAGATATCATCAAATGTTGACTAGGCCCTCCTAATAGCTCCTCAACTGGTCTGCCTGCCTCACTCTTGCCTCTGGAGTCCTCTTCACACAGCAAAATGAAAAATAAGCCATGCACTAGTCTCCCAAATGAGTAAAACAATGAATGTCTCATTCAATATTTGTTGAATAAATGAATGAATTAATGAGTGGGAATTTGCTAAACTAAGCTGATGGAAACATATGTAACAGATCAGACATGTGAAAGTTGAAGGTGAAATTTAAAGTATTTATCAAACAATGTGACATGACCTCTGACTGATCATAATGGACCTCTGATCAGTCAGATTGGACATTGACCAAACCATCGTAGCAGTGAATACCAGTTGAATATTAACTCAGTTGAGAGAAATGATGTCTTTGGTGATGAAGACAAGTTCTTTTAGCTAGAGTTGAAGTAAGTGAAAGGGAATATGGAGGATTAAATGGAGAAGTCGATTGGGTCCCAAGTTTGGAAATCTTTGTAGGAAATTCTAAGAGATCTGATTAGTAGCCATTTTCCTCTTCTCCAGAAGGCTAATGGATTTTGACTTCTTTTTTTTTTTGGTGAGGAAGATTAGCCCTGAGCTAACATCTGTTGTGAATCCTCCTCTTTTTGCTGAGGAAGATTGGCCCTGAGCTAATATCTCTGCCCATCTTCCTCTACTTTATATGTGGGATGCCTGCCACAGCACAGCTTGATAAGCGGTGCATAGGTCCATGCCCAGGATCTGAACCCGAGAACCCCAGGCTGCAGAAGTGGAGCATTTGGACTTAACCACTACACCACAAGGCCAGCCCCAATTTTGACTTTTTAAAAAAGAATTTGCTCTTTACTTTCACACGTTCAAAATACTCACATTGGAAACACAAATTGGGTAAACTCTTTCTCAGTGGTACTGGTGATTATGGCTTGAAAAGTCATATTTCTCTGCTGTTATAGTTAGAAACTTTTGGATTGACAGTAACAGAAACCCAACTGGCTTAAGCAAAAAGGAAAACATTTTTATAGGTTAGGAAGGTGCTTCATAGAACTCAAGGACAGAGATGCAGTTGGGTCTCAGAAACAATTGAAAATAAACCAAGTCTCTGACTTTCATATTGCTTCTCATTGTTAGTCTGCTTCATCTTTCATCTTCAGACAAGCTATTTTCCAGAATAATAGCAGAAAAATAGTGCCACCAAGGTCTCATGGGTTTATATGTCATCTCTTAGTGCAAAGAGTCAGAACTCCCAACTCCAAATTTACATTTCTAGGGAATGTCACGATTGGCTCAGACATATGAGCTTCCTGACCCTGGACTAATTAGATATAGCCAGAGGGAAGTAAAGTAAGATGGATTGAAATAGGCATCCTATCTGGCTGGACAATATAGGAAGCAAGGTCACATTTTACAAGCCCATAACATAGAATCTACCATCATAACCTCCCAGAAATGAATTGACATAGATAGCTACTATAATTGGACAGTAAACTTCTAGGTTTTCTCTTCAACCTCTGGTAAAATGTCTTGCATTTAGTAGATGTTCAATAAATCTTTACTGAATTGATAGAGTTTATCATTGCTCTGCCACTAACTGCAAATGAGGGCAATACTGGCTGATATCACAAATATAGTGGGTAGCTATACATTGTAATGCTTCATAACGGAAACTTCTTGTCATATTCCCTGGTTTCTAATTCTGCATTTTCTTCTAAATAGATATGTAATAACCAAGCAATTCACCTCTCTATACCTCAGTTTCCTCTGCTATGAAATGGTCAGGAGTAGTACGTGAGATGAATCATGAGAAACACCTGGCAGGCTGCAGGCGTCCAATAATTGCCAGCTGGTGTTATAACCGTCATTGGGTATTTTAGTAAAAAAAAGAAAATAGGAAGCCAATAGAGTTTTAGTTTTTGCTTAAATTGTATTGGCTCTTATAAAGTCTTAGTAAAACTTTGGCTTTTATGAAACCATTGAAATGAATACGGATAATTTTGAAAGCATCAAGTTGTAGTTTTTGTTACCTTTGAAATTTGGGGGCTAAATTTACTGATTAAATTTTTTAAAAATCCCCTAACTCGGAAAGTGCACTTTGAAATTACAAGTGTAGAGACTTGAAATTGATCAGGTACTAATACTTTGGTGAGGGGGATGAGATTTGTGAACAACTTTTATTTTTAATGCTGCTGGGTTCTTTTTGTTGCTGTTCTTTAGTTGTGTTGTGTTTTGTTTCATCTTTACTCAAATGGCTGTTTGGGGACAGTTTATGCTGGGGTGCACTACATCTTTCCAGAACTCATTTTCAACTCCTTGCACTTCTCAGCTGAAAATACTCAGAAAGATCAATAGAAGAAACTGTAACTTTTACAAGGAAGAGGTTTTTATGATTCATATGTCCCTTTTCTTTTAGAAGAGGCTATTCTAGAAAGCTATTTTGGGATTTCTATTCTCAGTGCACCACAGTAAAGTAAACTTTAGGAAAGTTACAAAACCACCTACAGTCATTTCTTTTTCAGGATCAATAACTCAAGTGCTTCAACTTTTCAACAACAGAAGTGATACCCAGATCCTACAATGCTAATACATTATTACCTTTGTGCCCCATCCAGATGAATTGATGAGATCCTGGATATCTTTACTTAAATGTCTCTGCATAAAATGTGTTGGAGATTGGATAGACCCAGGGTCATTGGACATTTTATCTGGTGGACTTTGGACATGTATCTGTCTGATTAATCTGTCGAATGCAGTATGCAGCATTGTATTACATATGACCAGGCAGTTAAGTGTTTTGGGTCATTAGGAAAAGACAGATTAAATGAACACTATGCTTTTGGAAACCTAGGCTTTGAATGAGGAAAGATAGATGAATTTGAAATAAGTATTTTAATTAAGGCTTGAATAGCTTCTAACATTAAAAGGAAGCCCAACACAGGTGGGGCCCAGGCAAGGACTCATTGATTTGTAAAATGATGGCACATGAAAGAGAAAACACCCTTTGACAACTTTCAATAAATGTCTCAACAATATGTATTTGGCAGGATTTAGTCAGAAAAATAATTAGCTGGAGATATTTCAAAAAGGAAAAGATTTTAAATTGAAATTAGTGCTTACAAAATTACTGGAAGGATGAGGAAATCTGCAGCTAGCCAAGTATGCTGCTAGATTTCAAGGAATCAGGAAACTGTAGGCATTTTGGAACAGCTCTACTCCCTGCACACCTAAGCAGGTTGATTCCCAGGAGACCGTCCCAAGGCACTGCAAAATCTCATGTCCTCTAGAGTCCATGTATTGCCCGATATTGCCTAAAGAATGGTTCTGCTTTTCTTTCTCCTTTCATACCTCGCCTGAGTCTTCTCATGATCAAACATAAATAGGAATCTTTCTGGCAAGGAAGTATGTAAATGTAGTTTCCAAATATCCAGTCCCTGTAATGCAGAGGGGCCCAGAGAAGGTGACAGAAATGATACTAAGATGCCAACAGACATCCAACCACAGACAGTTGAGTTCAAATTTTTTTTATATTCATAAAGAATTTCTGACAAAGTTGTAACGAGCATTGAACAGATACCATTTTTGAAGATTGCATGTAGGATAAATGACTATTCTCTTTACTCATATCTCCCCCATCTATGTTTGTAATGGCTTTTGTTATTTGTGCCATTTTTCTGATGATAAAACCATTGGTTTTAAGTTTATTGCCTATAAGGTCTCATGTCCGTATTTCATATTTCTGAATTTCCATAGATTCATCTTTAAAATGCAAATAATAATGTTAATCTCATGAAAATGTGATAAGTATTAATCATATCAATGCCTATGAAATATCATAAATAATGGATGATGAATAATTTTCCAATTGTTTCTGTAAATATCCTTACACTATTTTTCCCATTTATACTTTAGAAATGAATAATGTAGAAATCCAGAACACATGTGTAAAGTCAAAAATTGGCATGTGAAGTATTTTTGATTTTAATGTCTACTATTTGAATGAGAAAAGAATAAAGAGGACAAATAGAAGAATAGTGTTCAATGACTGAAATGTAGATAATGTAATTTAAACCACTAATACAATACTCAGAGAGGCCTCAGCTCATCCTCTGCTCTTTTCCCTATAAACATGAATTCTCTTCTTTACAATCATACCAGAAAAATTCATGTCACGATTCTTGTTTGTTTAAAATAAAAGTCCTGCAATAGGCAAAGCAAGGGTGTCTTATTAATGCAGAAGTACACATCTCTATCGCAGCTCAATAAATGACTGTCAATGGAGGAGATTAAGAGGTTGCTATAGAAAAGGCAATTTTGATTTAGTTGTGGGTTCATCACTAAACAAACTAAAAGGAATCAAAGATTAACAACTCCCAGATTTGCTGGATGATAATGATCTATAACTATATAATAATGAATGATGTGGATACAATATAAGTAACAGTGGGAAGTAAGCATTATAATGCAGGCTGCATTATACTCTTAGCACATAAACAGGCAGTCAGATTTGAGGTATGTTTACACACTGATAGGCTTCCTGTACTTATCTGGGAAATAGATTATTAGAAACAGATAATTGCCTCTGGAAGAATAATAGTTTAAGCATTTGGATTAGTCTCATGACAATTATTGTAACATTCATCATCATTAGTTCGTTTTATGAATAGTATAAGCCTAATGCATTAGTCTTTTTTGATCTCAACTCTAAATTGGACTGCAAAATTGCCATACTATTTTTTGTTTTTACTTGTTTACATTAACCATTTTTAATAATGTGACACAAAAACTTAGGTGTGCCTATCCTAAAATATCTAATTGGACTGACGTAGGTCTTTTTTGTTTTTTTTTTTTGATGAGATAAACGAGCATGTGTTTAATGATATTATTGGACCTATTTGTTATTCCTTAAACTAAACTGGAGGAGAAAATAATTCCATTACTAAAAATTATTCAATTGTTTATAGAAATGAGCTAAATAGCTCTGAAGAATATAGAAGTTAGCAGACCTGGAATTTTTTCCCAAATCTGTACATATATGCTTGAGTTCCCTGAAGTGGATGGATTCACTTTTGGTGCTTTTACCTCAACTTTTCAAAGAAGTTCCTGAATAATAAATTTGAAGGAATCGTGATTCTTTACAAGAAATAATAGTGGGTAGAGTTTTAAATACAATTGACTCTCAAGCCTCTTATTTAATTAATATTTCAACAAAGGTTCTAAAATGTGTATTAGTCTCCTCCCTTGATACTCCATTTCACCAAACGTTTACCAATTTCCTCATATTTGAGAATAATTCCAACTATGACCTTGGATTAGTCTTCTTTTTAAATTTATCACCATCACTTCCTTCACAAGGAATCTATGTTAGCATTGGCTATCTTATTGTTTATTAACCCGTTCTAGTCCTCAATGAATATATATATCAATCCCACTTTTAAGAGGCAGTGTGGTGTAGTGACTTAACGTTAATATGGTGATGAAAACACTTGTCTGGGAAATGATGTGTCTAGAATTCACTAGCTGAGCGACCTTGGACAAATTACTCAAATTCTCTCCCCAAATGTAAAATGAAGAAAATAACAACATCTATCTTACAGGAGTATTGCTAGGATTAAATGGGAAAATTTGTATAAAATATTTAGAATAGTGTCTGACACAAGTAAGTGTTCAACAAATGGTAGTTTTATTATTATAACATTACATACTTGTATACTTTTGAAACAGAACATATTAGAGCTATATTTCAAATACATATTGAATTTTTTCGAAGAATTATTTATCGTAGAGTCAAAGATCAGTGACTCATCGACTTGAGCTCGTAGGGCTCAAGTATAAGAATCAGTGGAAGAGGAAGAGGCAGAGTTAAGCAAATTCTCCATAAATCTGTGTAACCTACTGCTCATTACAAGTGTGATCTAAATGACATGCACGTGAACTATACAGTCAAATGCATCTCAGCAGGGGAAATAAAAAGACTGGAATCACTGATTTAACCATGCTTTTTAGCTCTCATGGCTATTTGTGTCTCTGATTTTCTGAGTAAAACAGAGAAACATAATAAAATATTTCTGAACTTAAAAGTTTATAGAAATGTGTTAAATCTACATTATTAATTCACACAAATGAGATTTTTGTATCAATATTTCCTACATGTCAGAATAGAGCTATTATTTCATAATATTACAGGGTGCTCATTCATCAATTATATGTTATGGAATGCTGCTTGATAGTGGGAGTTAACTTCAGGTAAAATATTTCAACTCAATTGCACCTTTCTTATTGTCTCTTTCCCCAATATCACTTTATTTTCTCACCTATAACTGAATTAAAAAGAAAGTCAAATAGAAATTAAAATCATGGATATTTATATACCTACTTCACAATTGTATTTTTCAATTCCAAATGTAAAATGTTTTTATCTGGGAGTTATTATAAACTACTCTGATTTCTTCAGATTATCATCAAATAATTGAGAAGAAATAAATGCAGCATCTTCAATATAACAAATATATGGACTTATCTCAAAAAACTTTTTCTAAAGAGTCAAATTTACTTTTTTAATATAGACTTTTTAAAAGCAGTTTTAGGTTCACAACAAAATTGTGTGGAAAGAGAAGAGAGTTCCCACACACAATCCCTTCTCTGCACCCCTATGACAGTCTCGTTCACCACCAACATCCCCAACCACAGTGGTACATTTGTTACAATCAATGAACCAACACTGACACATCGTTATTACCAAAGTTCATAGTTGACATTAAAGTTCACTCTTGGTGTTGTACATTCTATGGGTTTGGACAAATGTATGATGACATGTATTCACCATTATAGGATCATACAGGATAGTTTCACTGCCCTAAAAATCCCTTGTTCTCCACTTATTTATGCTCTCTCCCAACCCATGGCCACCACTGACCCTTTTCCTGTCTCCGTAGTTTTGCTTTTTCCAAAGTGTCATATAGTTGGGATCATACAGTATGTAACCTTTTCAAATTGGCTTCTTTCACATAGTAATGTGCATTTAACCTTCCTTCTTGTCTTTTTGTGGCTTGATAGCTCATTTCTTTTTAGTGCTGAATAGCATTTCGTTTTACCACAGTTTATCTATTCACCTACTGAAGGACATCTTGGTTACTTCAAGTTTTGGCAATTATGAATAAAGCATCTCTAAACATTTTTATGCAAGTTTTTGTGTGGACATAAGTTTTCAACTCATTTGGGTAAATACTAGAGTGTGATTACCAGATTGTACGGTAAGAGTACGTTTAGTTTTGTAAGAAACTGCCAAACTGTCTTTCAAAGTGGCTGTACCATTTTGCATTTCCATCAGCAATGAACGAGAGTTCCTGTTGCTCCATATCCTCATCAGCATTTGGTGTTGCCAGTGTTTTGGATTTTAGCTGTTCTAATAGGTATATAGCGATATCTGATTGTTGTTTTAATTGCACTTAATAATTTCCGTTAATTTTAGCTGACTTTAATTTTAATTTTAACTGAATTTAATTTTAATTTCAGTTAATAATAGTTATACAATCATAACATAATTGCTGTGTTTTTATTCCCACACCAATTTTTCAGTTGAAGTACGAGTAGCAGAAAGTGGATAAGACTGTGCTTACAGATTAACTGAAGCAAATAAGAACAATTGTCATAGAGTTTACATTTGTTAAAAGCTAACTCTGCCAAGCAATGTTCTAAACCCTTTACATATATTAATAAATAACACCTTTATGAGTATTTTAGTAATTACTCTTGGCAAGCAAAGTGGTAAAGAACATGAACTCTTGAGCTAGACTACATGGGTTAACACTTTAACTTTGATTTTATTAGTTACATGACTCTTAAGGGTTGAATTATATCCTCCAAAATGGTATGTTCAAGTCCTAACACCTGATACCTGTGGATTTGACTTTATTTGAAAATAAAATCTTTGCAGATATAATCAAGTTGACATAATGTCATCAAGGTGGTCCCTAATCTGACTGGTGGCCTTACAAGAAGAGGAAAACACCATGTGATGAGAAAGACACACAGGAGAAGGCCACGCAACAACAGTGGCAGAGATTGGAGTGATGAAGCTGCAAGCCAAGAAATGCTAAGCATTGATGGCCACCACCAAAAGCTCAGAAGAAGCAAGGAGAAATTCCACTGAGTCTCAGAGGAAGCATGACTTCACTGACAACTTGATTTCAGATTTCTAGACTCTAGAATTGAGACAATAAATTTCTGTTGTTTTAAGCTACCCAATTTGTGGTACTTTGTTATGGTAGCTGCAGGAAACTAATACAATGTCACTGAGCAAATCAAATGGATTCTGTGTAAATCAGGGCTCTTAAGTAGAGGAGATGGAATTCAAACCCAATCTGACTCCAGAACTCTTGTTCTAAATCATTCACCACTATGGATTTATGCCATACTAAAATCATCCACATCCTACACAGTGACAAACATGGCCACAAAAAATTTAGAGCAAATTAAAATGTATGTATAATAATCACGTTTTCTAAACAGTGAAAATAAATGTTTTTCTATCTGCCTGAACTTGGCATAAACTTTAAAACTTGGAAAGAAAACCAATATGCTTGGGTGACATAGTAATATGGCATTTTAGCAAGAACACTTCAATATCTCCTTCAGTAGAATTTAGCCAGTAGACATGAATGATTAGAGATAAAATATTGGCATGGTTTATTTTCTCAAATATTTATAAAACTTAATAAATCATCAGATATGCAGAAAATTTACACTCTCATGTAATATATGTTAAATAATTGCAACTACTCTTCAATGTCAAAATTTAAGTCATCACATAGACACTTATGGAATGTTATGTTCAACCAGCAAAACTAATATGATAGAAATATTTGGGAATAGTTATGCCTTTATTATAACTACAAATGAATTTATTTTTCCTTCTGTTACCCCTCAGCCCTTCCTTCAATAGGGAGAGTTTATTCCTTTTAGTTGTCTAAAATTTGCTTTTGTGGGTTTGTGGATGTAGGATATTTAGTTCTCTTTTCTTCCTCCACTCTGTATAGCAATCTTAAGGTTTTGTAAAACCTTCCTTAGAGTAGAAATAACCATGAGGAAAGTTGTAGCATGCTAGTGATTCAGTACTGTAAATCAAAGTGCAATTGGTCATAAGGCCACACAAACTAAGTTACAAACTGATTTTCCCTTGTTAATTGATTTTATGCCAATCTGGAGTTTAAATACTATGGATCAGGGATTGAAATTAATTTGAATGACATCTTTACAATGTATGTATTGTATTAGTGCTTGCTGTCCTATTCCTAATATAAAGCATCAAATATTTTCCAGTTTGGCATTATTGGTGTCATAGGCAAAATGATTAAAACTAATCAACAAGGAAATATGCAATAATCTTCTACATATATTAGGTTGAACTGTCTGTTCTTGGTTGACTGTTGAAAAGTATAAATCTTTCTTTAAGTAATAACATGGAACATGTGTCTTTCAGATTCTCCTAAGAAAATAAAACCTTGAACTATTGGTTGCTTAACTCATCGAAATTCTAGATATGAGAATTGATTTAATGGCAGAATGCCTGAAGGGATTCATTTTTATAGGTGTCCAAATTTCATCCTAAGATCAAGCTAGAATATGAAAAACCGGAACCCTGTTGCTTGATCCTTAATTAATATTGTTTATAAAGAAATGGGCTTTAGGTTTATATTTTTGACTTACAATGGAGGGTGTTATGATAAAGGACTCTGTGAAACTCACATCCATATCTGTCATTGCCAAGAACACCATACACACTTGAGGAAGACTAACAGCAACATATGTCTTAGAACTTAATTCTAGGATAAGCTGCTTATCTTCTAAGCACTGATGTTTTTTCTTCATACTACTACAAATGATAACAAAATTACTTTCTTCATTTACTATGTATTAGGCACTATTTTTTGCTATACATGTAATAATACATTGAATTTTCACCTATGAAATAAGTACTATTTTCATCTCCTAGACTACATGGTTGAGTGATTGATTCATATTATATTTTTTTCAAAAAAACTTAAAGCAACTTAAAAACACACACTATATAGCAAGGTGAAATAAAAGATAAAATTAGAGTAGATTAAAAAAATACATGAGTGAGAAAAAGAAGACAAAACCATGCTGTGTATTCCTGTTCATTTTCAAGAGGTGGACAGAGACTGGCTAGTTATCAAACTCATGTCCCTTTTCCCTTTACTCATGGGTACACAGCTAACTACATTCCTCAGCTGCTCTTGAGTAAGTTGTGAACACGGACTGAGGTTTGATCAATAAAATGTGAGGAGAAGTGAGGTATGGTAATTCAAGCCTGAGCCATAATAGCCTCCCTTCTTGTCTTTTATGCCCCCTTTTCCCCAATCTGTTGGCTATGTATTGATGCCCAGGGCAAATTTCGAAACCAAGAATTGCAGGTGGACAAACTTCTGTCAACTTGGGTCCTTGAAGGTTGATGCACAGAGGACAGAAGGGGAAAAAATAGAGCTGAAATTGCCCAAGAGATAAATCAACTAGAGGCAAAAGCAAAGTTTATTAAAAGTGATTCTTGAGGAGCCGGCCTGGTGGCATAGTAGTTAAGTTCGCCTGCTGCACTTCGGTTGCCCGGGGTTTGCAGGTTTGGAGCTGGGGCATGGACACACGCACCACTTATCAAGTCATGCTGTGGTGGCGTCCCACATATAAAGTAGAGGAAGATGGGCACAGATGTTAGCTCAGGGCCAATCTTCCTCAGCAAAAAAAAAAAAAAAAAGTGATTCTAGAGTGTGGAAGGTTCAAAATCATATAGTCTGGCTACTGACTAAAGGAATGTTACGCCTAATTTGGGGACATCTTAAGAGCATCCAGGAGTAAAGGTGGATGGTCAAGTTTTCAGGCAATCCTCAGGAGTGCTATTTCTCTCAACTTACCTTTTGTTGAATGTTGAGAGTCAGAGGTTTTTCTTCTTGATAAGTCCCTAAATGCAGATATCCTGTGCTTCTATTTAAAGGCAGAACTATGTGCACATAAATGTCAACGGGGTGGGTATTTGGAAAGTTGAAGAATCTAAGTCTGCGCTACAAGAATCAGTAGGGGGCTGTGGTCTGGAAGTTATATAGTATATTAGTTTTTTATTGCTGTGTAACAAATTACCACAAAATTAATGGTTTAAAACAACATTCATTCATTAGCTCCTGGTACCGGAGGTCAGAAGTCCAGCACAGTATGGACAGGTTCTCTGCTCAGGGTATGACAAGACTGAAATCAGATGTTGAGGGGGCTGAGTTCTTGACTGGAGGCTTAAGGGAAATAAGTGCTCCTCAGCTCGTTCAAGTTGTTGGTAGAATTCTTTTCCTTGTAGTTGTGGGACCAAAGTCCCCATTTCCTTGCTGGCTATCTGCCAGCGGCCATTTTCAGCTCCTACATATGGTCTAAATTCTTTACCACATGATCCCCTCCATATGCAAAGCTGGCTACGGAGAATCTCCTTCAAATCTTCCCTTTGAATCCATCTCACACTTTGAATCTCTGACTTCTCTATCTCTGACCTTTAGACTCAGATTTAAAGAGCTCATATGATTAGGTCAGGCCCATCAAGACTTAGGTTAACTGATTTGGAAACTTAATTTCATCTACGAAATCTCTTCATGGCAAAACCCAGATTAATGTTTGACTGAATAAGTGGGAGAAGTTGTGGGCACACGAGGGACCAAGAATTTTGTAGACTATCTTAGAATTCTTCCTACCACCACAGCATGGAGATGGCAAGAATAGTTGGAAGCTGGAAAAATATAAAGGTAGTTTTTCGTAATGTCAATCTGTGAAGTATGAAGCACATTTGGGACCTACTTTTAGCAATTGTTGAGGATCAGTTGCTATGAATTCTCGAATTCTCTATGTTAATCTGATTCTCAGCCTTATTGTTTTCTTAAACTTATCTTCCTTTAACCTAAATTCCATCACTACTCATTCTATCTTTTGTATTATATGTAGGCAATATCATATACTCTGTGGAAAGAGGTTGGAGAATAAACACATTTTAAAAGAAGACTCTATTTTTATGATTCCATTTTTTTTCTGAGATTATATAAAAATGTTGTGGTCTTACCAAGAGGAAAATAAGTGATATAAAGAAAATTGGAAAGGAGTATGTATTAGGTAGTTTCCCTTGCAGAAAAAAATACATGAAGGCTGTTTAGCAAAGGATAAAGATGGGGCTTCTCTCTAAAAGCTCTTTGAAAATGATATAAATAATTACCTAGTCAGTATAATTTAGCTATTGGTTTTACTGGAGGAAGGGGTTTTACCAGAAAGTCATTTTACTTCTATAGTCCTAGAATTTTGTCAAAATAATTATTAACTGTTGGGTAATAATGATCAAAGCTGCATTAAATTAAAGATTTGAAAGTTTATATGAAATAGTTTTACAGTGCCTAGAAATTATGTCAACGTTAACAGAATAAGAATGAAATAAATATGAGGTCTTTTAAAAAATGTACTGGACATGTACTGTGTAGCTTTCAAGGGAAGGGCAGAAGAAACACTATTTTTGAGTCCTTGAAATGCTCATTTATTCCAGAAAAACACTGAAATTATATATCAGCTTAGAGTGTCTAGTGTCTTTTTCAATTTAAAAATCACAAAACAGCATGCCTCAGTGACACTGCTCTACTGAAATTAGATACTGTGAAATTTTCAAGTTGAAGGAGAGTTTGTGATTGATGGATGTGCAAAGCATCATCTTTCCATAATGCTCAATCTTTCTTCATTTGGGAGTAGAATCCTTTTAGCAAGCATTATGCTCTGCTGGTAACTTTAGGGAAAAAAAAACAAAAAAACAAAAACTGAACTTAGGATCCCTACAAGTAGTCGTACATTTTTAAAAGTAAACACTCTGCAGAGGAAAAAATCAATTAGATTTTCCAGCACCTCTATAAACAAAGGAAGTGCATAGCTCCCCTAATAATATCTTGGTTTTATGTAAGTGTGTATGTTTGTGTGTGTGTACGTGTCTGAGAGAGAGAGAGAGAGAGAGAGAGGAAAAGAGAGAGAGAGAGAGAACGCATGCTAAACATATTGGTTTATGTGTCTGTAAATGAGGTGAATACTGAAAGAACATTCCCTATAGCATTTCTTTTTTGGTTCAGCCATTTGTCAAAATGATGGCTTTCTTGTGTGGGTGATGTATTGCTTTTCTTGGGAAGATGGACTTAGGTACAAGGAAAAATTTAGGCTTTGATATGCTACATAACACTATTTGGATTTCTTTGGAGAGCCAAGCAGAAAAGAAAATATAAGGTCTAAGGAAAATATCTATTCTTTAAAAAAAAATCTCCCTCTTCAATTGAAATGTAAACATATCAACAGGGGAAAAGTCTTTTTGGGAAACATCAGACCTTCAGAGAGTTATTTATTTCTTCTATTTCAAAGTAAATGGTCACTGACAATACAATTTCCTCAAAGTAATGACAGAGAATGCTTCAGGTCCTGGGATTTCTTTTTTAAATCTCCCTTTTATGATTGATAATTACATTGCAAACTTAAAATATAGAAGATGCCATATGTGTACACACATTTATTGTAAAGACGTTTGGGGGATTTTAAGATTATTAGGGTGATACACATTGGACACTGGTGGCAACGAAAAGCTAAAGACAGGCTCAGGAATTGGTGACTAGGGCCTGACTGTGAGCTCTGTCACCAGCTATAAGGCTCTCAGCAAGCTGCTAAAATCGTTAGGACTCAGTTTCCCCATAAGTCAAGCAATGCAAATAATGCCTCATGCATCGGGATTTTGTGAAGGTTCAATTCACATAGTCAACAAATAATTATTGAGTGCCAACTGACTCAAAGACTACTATGAGTACCAGGGAGGCAGAAATGAGCAAAACAGATAAATTTCATTATCCTCAGGAGTGTTATATTCTAAGAGGTTAAATATGATGATAAATATCAAGTCCTTAGCAAAGTCCTCTGGCATATAATAGTCATTTAGTAAGTGGAAACTATGATGATTTTATTAGTTTTTAATAAGGGTATATCTTACAATGAAAAAAAAAACCTACAAATCTATGTAGAATTGTGAAAAAATAATTTCATCGAGACAGAAAAAGCTTTTTTACTTGACGCGGAAAAAGCTTCAAGATTTTAGTTCCCATTCCAAGCCAAGGATCTTCTGAAAATCATGGAAATCTGGGTTCCTCGTTTCTCCCCAGCTGTGATAGTTTCGCTGTAAATCCATCTGAATGAGTAGCACCAGATGAAAAGAAGTGATTGCACATAAAAAATGGGAATGCAAATCATCTTCTCTATTTCCCTATCACATCTGTATTAAAATCATGTTTCAATGGCCTTTTCAACACTAGAGGGAAATATACATATTAATTTAGGAGGAGGCTAGAAAGATGTCCCATTTGCTACCACAAGAAGGTTAACAGTTTAACACAACTATGACTCTCCTGTGAGAATTAACTTAGAACGATAGAGTATAATTTTTCATCATTATGGATATACAAGCCTGGCTTCATTAATCAAGGTGAGATGAAGCAGATCACTTATTATTAGTGCAAATCTTGGGTTTCAAATAACTAGCACTTTAAATATGTTCTGTGTTTGGTCAAGTTGGAAAGGCTCATTTTAAATTTGAAAGGCTAGACTACATGTAAATTATTAGCATTTTTTAATAGCACTTGAGAAAGAGAATTTGCTTATTTTATATCAAGAAATGTTCAAGGAGATAGAGCAGAGTTTACGTTTACGAGATTAGAGTGAACAAATGTCCTTGGATACATGATAAAGATAATGAGGATCATCCAGCATTTAAACACAACTAAGCAAATACATAGTTTCTACGGACTGAGATAGATCACAATATCACATACTCTGCTGAAACAATGTTAAGATTGAACAGATGCAGACAACAAACAAAGATAGCTTTTTAGGATCTAGCTTTCCAACAAAGCTCCTCAAGTTGGCCCTGCCTGGAAGTTTGCTGTGTGCCTGTTGTGTTTATTTGTGTTAAGCAAGTACAGTGAGATGAACTCTTTGGTAATCCTAGGTTATATGCTCTTCTTTGTTAGTGTCCTTCACTGGTAGTAACTTGGCTTTTAGAAGGCAGCATTACTTTATTAAGTCCCTAAGGCAGGATTTGCCTTTTTAATATCAATAAAACCAAAAATAATACGTTGAATCACTTACTGTTCAAGTAGAGCATAAGATACATAAACGCAAGGACTTGTTTCTGTTGGTTAACACACTGTCCTCAGTACTTAGTCCAGTGCCTGGTATAGTTAGCACTCATTAAGTGCTTGTTCAATAAATGAATGAACAAATCATTTTTCAGAATAAAGTTATTCCAGTAACAACTACCACTTATTAGGTAATTACTATGTGCCAGGTACTGTCTAAGCATATTACACGTCTAAACATGCAATAAATTATTAATAATATTCCCATAAAGTAGGTACTATTATTATCCCCACTTTATAAATGAAGACATAATGGTCCCAAGGGATCAAGTACTTTATCAGTTATACATAGTAAGTGGTAGTGCAACAATTCAAACCCAAGTAATCTGGTTCTAGATTATGTGCTCCTAATCATTGTACTGTACACTGTCTCTAATTTAACAGGAATTAACCCATTGTTGTTATCTTCTAGCTAATCTTTCAATCTTAGTATTCCACAGGCTTTGTTTTCAAACTCCCTTCAGATCTCGTTTTTCGTGTCCAACCTCTTGTCTAGTGTAAAATATTATATTGATTACTCATAACGTATACTTGTATGTCTTATAGATATCACAAACCCAATAACAGAAAACTCCATGTTCCCTTTTCTCAGTAAAAGGCACCAAACTCCATGAAAATAACCTGGAATTCATCCATGATGCCACAATACCTCTCCCTCCTCTCATCCAATCCATTATTAAGTCTTTTTAATTCTCTGTCCTAAATATACTTTAGCATCTCTCATCTCACCATCCTAATAGACGCCACCATCTCTTCTTACCTTAAACTCTTACCTCTTATCTTATTCTGAAAAACCTCCTAAATTGGTCTCCAAGCATTTTCTCTTGCCTCTTCCAGTCCACTAACCATTATGCAGCTGCACTGATCTTTAAAAACACAAAGCAAACAAACAAATAACAAACCTGGTCTTAATATTCTCCTGTTTAAAATCTTTTAATGGCTTCTGCCCGTTTTTCAGATTAAGTGCAGGGTCCTTAATGGAGCCTAAATATCCCTGCATGATGTGTTCCTACCTCTCTCTCCTGACTCATTTCTCACCTTTGCCCCTGGCTTTCTATCTCACAATCCTCTTGGACCATTTTCAGTTCCCCAAGTTCAATGCTTCCCTCCACTGAAGGACCCTTGTATTCGCTCTTCCTTCTTACTGGAATTTTGATCCTCCTCTCAACCTGACCCTGTCAATGCCTACTCATCCTTCTTTCCACTAATTACACGTCACTATCATAAAAAAGTCCCTCCAAACTCCAGTTTAGGTTATGGCTCCTGTTACACACCTTTATAGAACCTAGTACTTTTCTTCCAAATAAAAATCATAATTTTAATTTAATTTTATGTTTATCTTCTCTACTAAAATGTCAGCCACATGAGCGTAGGGTCAGGTCTTCCCGATTCATTGCCACGTAACACAGTGTCTGGCTAACAAAGGTGTCCGAAAAATATTTATTAGATGTGTGATACATTTCCAACTGAGAACAAAATAGGACAGCAGCAAGTAAAATCTATACAATTGTTGCTGAATGGTTTCTGAATTAACTTCAGTAATTTTCAAGTATGCTTCTTCATTGTTTTTAGCCGGTCTACGTAGTTTAACTAAATTAAACATTTATGTTTCAAACCACAGACATTGAAAAGAAAGAAAAAAAGGAGAGAGACCCACATTTTTGACCTTGTGGACAAAAAAGAGACGGAGATGGCACCTCCTCCCCCTGAAGTCCTGTTTCTGTTTCTGAAGTAGAAATGTCCTTGTTCTCTCTCCAGCTGGATGTGGGAGGTGAAGACTTTTCAAGATCCCTCTTAGACCAACTCTTGGCGGCAGTCAGTTCTCTGTGGTTGCTTTGCTTATTCTAAAAGGAAATATTTTGAGTTAGAACCAGGTCTCAGAGTATCAAGTTAAAAATAATGTGTGATCCTACAGCCTCACCCCACGGCTCAAACATATACCATATAACACGTACGACAGTTTTTCTGCCCATGTTTCCATCCTTGGCATTTTGCAAAGAGACAAGATTATATCGCAGATGAGCATGAGGGATGAGAGATATTGTCACTGCTATACTGGAAAGTACAATCTGCCATAGGCCTCAGAGGATCTTCCAATTTAATTCTCCACCTAATTAAGGATTAAAGAAGAGAAAAATAAAAAATTCATCACTGCTGCCTTATGAAGGAAACTACAAATGTTTCTAATTCATAGATGAGTAGATCCATATCTACTTAAAATTCCTAGGGGCAAGACTAAGCTTAGAACAATTTCAGGCGTAAGTTGACTTTGGTTCCTTCTCTCCACCGTCCTCTAATATATATTTTCTAATAACTAAAATGAATATTTTTGCAGTGATGTGTGCAAGCCTCAAGTGAGACAAGTGGATGTATAGGTTGATTCTGCCAAATCACATAACTGTGTGTTATAACCCTGTTTCAACTCTAACGTCCATCTCCCAGATTTTGGGCAGAGAGCAAAGTGCAAAGAGGGGAAAATATCACCCAGTGGGATATAACTGTTGCATCTTATAAACATAAACTTAATTGTTTTTGCCAGATATATATATAACTTGAATTACCACTTACCTTTAACAGACTCAGACTCAAACTGACATTCTTTATTAATACTGAAAAATATTATACTGAGAAGACTGGAGCATGATGGTTAAAAATCTTGGCTTTAGAATCATATTGCGTTTAAATCTCAGATTTAGCCCTAGTCTCTCTATGCGTTTGATGAAGTTATTTAACCTTCAAAATTCCATTTCCTTAGTGTAAAATTATAATAATGGTATCTCTCAGAGGATTTTTGTGAAGATAAAATCAAATAACACATATAGAGTATCGAATTTCATGAATAATGTACGGACTCAAACAATTTTAATTATTATTATTGTAGAGACTAAACTACTATAACTATTGAGAATTCATTGTCTACTAACTTCAAGAAATCCTAGAATGAAAGTTTTTACTGCTAAAATGCATGACTTTAACCTGAAGAGATTGTTATTTCCAGTTCTCCGCCATGATTGAAGTATCATCTTCTCATTTGCTTTTTACAAAAGAAGTAAAGGGAACTCATGGAAGTTAAGCAGCTTTTCCAAGGTCAACCATAACTAGAACTAACATCTCCTGTTTCTGGTTAGCATGCTTAACATGACACCAAGGTGGTCCTCATAATGCACACTATGATTATCTTTATTATGACAGTAAAAAATAGAACAATATACTCTTTTAAATATTACATTCTTTTCAAGTACTTTTTTCTCCATAGCCCTAGAAAGAAGGTAAGAGAGGTATTATTTTATTGTTGGATTAATGAGAAGTAGAAGTCTTGGGGAAAGTTGAGCATCCATTGAAGGTCACGTAGCCACTTGATGATCAAATTGGAAACAGAACCCAGTCAGCCGTTAGGGTTCTCTCTACCCCTATAGGCTGCTCATGGTAACACGAGGCCTTTGTCTAGAACTTTATGCTTTTCAAGGCCCCAACAGGCATTTTCTCAAATGACTTGTCAAAAAGACCATAGTTCTTTATAGTGGGGACTTGCTTGCGAATTAAGTTCCAAATAGTTCAGAAACAAAAGGCAAAAAGTGCCACAGTACTTGTCAATATAAATACATGTATCCCAGGCCCTGTCAGTTTCTGTATCACTGCAATGTGAAAGAAGGTTATTAAGCTCACTATTTTGCTCACCAAAAGTCATTAGGATGACTGCATTGAATTCTCAATTTTAGACTACATCATTATGTAGAAATCATTTGGAGTGAGTGATTTTTCAAAAATTTAAATATAATCTCCATTTGATCATATTTATATGTAAAATCACTTAAACTATGCCTGTTTCAATCTATGAAATAATTTTCTTAAACAAGTAGGGTGTTTTAAAATTTCTCTATCAGTCTAATTATCTTTTGGCTCTGTGACTCTGGATTTTGATGGTAGTACTGAAAGAATAAAAGGAAACTTGATTCAGTTGTGAATTTATTCTTATTACAGGCAAATATCTTTCTATTATACACTTTCAGTAGATGGGTAGAGTTAAAGTGAATAATTCATCGAGATCTTTAAGTGACCAGATTGCTCAATACCATAATACATTTGGACATGAAACCAAAAGTATGTGTGTGTTGTGTGTGTGTTGGGGAGATTGTTTATACATATATACCTACACATACATACTCACAATTCTTTTTTTAACTCAAAATTTGGGACATAAATGTTTGGGATTTTTTTAATAAGGACACAAATAATAACTGCTTACTTCTCCAAAATAAATTCAAACAGAGAATAAGACCACTGAAATCATCATTGTTAAATTATTGATTTTAGAAAGTACTTCATAAATATATTGCTGAAATATAGTTCAAATATAGTTTTCTAATGGAAACAGAAAAATAATTGCCAAAAGAATAAATTGATTTAAAAAAAGTGACAACTAAAAAATTATTTTGGGACCAAGTCACTGATTTTTTTTTTAGCCTCAATTGGCAAATTGTGTAAGCAATACACTATATTCTATGAATTATGTTCTTTAAATAAATAAATTTGTAATTTATGCCTTAAAGTTTAATTTATTAGAATTTTAAAATCTGAACTTCACTTTCTATAACAATGATTTGAAAAAAATCACACAGTTCTCAATAAAAAGTATTTTTTTCTTTGCTTTTCGACTGCAATACCAAGATCACTTGGCAATTCTTCTGTTTCTAGTCTGCACCTTCAGTTCTCACACCATAGTATTTTTAATAATTTCTCTTGGCCTATAGTTCATATTCAAATTTAAAGCTTTCAATGAATTCTTCTTCTTTTTTCCTATTTACATCTTCTAAGTTCTAGCGACTGTTAACACCCTCATTAGATCTAAATTTTATGCAACTTCCATTAGTACTTTCAATGTTTCTTCAAGAAGCCATCCTCTTTAGCAATTTATGTTTTTTACGACATAGCTTTCACAAGCTTCAAATTAACCACATTTTTATTTGATAGAACACTGACTATGAGAAAATAATCACTTTTTGTAGAGATGCTTCTAAAAAGTTTTCCTTAATCCATAGATTATTAGAGCATCCAAGGTATTTTAAAAGCCATCTAGTCAAACCTATGATGGAGACTTTTTCACCTGCTATAGCTCATTCCATCCTTACCGCTTATAATGTATTTATTATTAATCTCGCTTATACCAGAGATAACTGAGATCACAGAGAGTTTTCCTAACTTAATAACTGTAAATGACTCTCTTATTCCAAATTCTATGCTACTTCTATTATATCTGCCTTCTTATTGCTTGAAGGTACACATGCCTCTGAACATGATACCTTAAGCCCGAAAATATTAAAGTAATTGATCAAGATTCAGGAGTTAGTTTTAAAGATAAAGATAAGATTAGTTGCCGGAATAAAAATCTCCAAGTCCAGCTCCTAACAAGTATCAGGCGTCATGCAGAACAGTGGAGAACAAAGACAAAGGACACACATTCCCTGCTCTGGAGAGGATCTCAGTCTGGTGGGAAATATTATTATACCATTAACAAAATATGGTATGTGAACAGTGGAATCTATGGGATCAGAGAAGAGGGGGACTGCTGATGCTTAGGGAAAGGTGGGAAAGCTTTCACACAAAAGGAGGCAGTTTGAATTGAGTCTCAAAAGCAAGAGCATGAGTTATGTAGACAGAAAGGGAAGAAGTATATTTCAGGAAGAGATAATGGCTGTGCAAGCAAGCAATTTGACAGCAATATGGAGATGAAACTGGAGAAGTAATTGGGGAATTGATTTTAAAATGCTTTACATGCTGTAGCGCAAGCCAGGGATTTTGTGCTTTAGGTAATGAGAATGGAAACCATCACAACCCTTTTCTTTGCTTTTTTTCCAGAGAAGTAACATTTTCCAGTTCATAATTTGAAAGATAACATTGGCAGCATTGTGAAAGATATTAAATAACATTAATATTCATAAAATTAGAAAACCTTTACAGGAATGAATCCCTAAGGGATATACAGCAAATAGTTGAATTATTTTTTTAGCTCTTATCCTAATAAACACCTGAGGTGCATATATATGTATTTAAAATATTTGTAATATATATATTTTTAAAATATATAGTTTACATGTATAAATATAGTTTTTATGCATTTAAAATATTTATTTTTAGTTAAATCTGTATTTTTTATATAATGGAAAAGTTATTTTCCTAGAATATATATACATAACCTCTTAAAATATATTTTCAATACCTAGTACTAAAAAGAAAAAGACTTTAAAAAATATTGGGTATCATATGTAACCATGTATATATGATTCATATATTTCATAAGTTGTAAACGTTTCCTTGTTTGATATGGAGAGTCGGGGCATGTCTTTAAAATCTTCTTGCTTATTCAGTAGCCATTGCTCTAACAAGTAGATTATTCTTTTATGCCAAGCAATTGAGACTGACATAACTGTCTCAGTGACTCTATTAATAATTAAGTATAATTGACATTTCCTTTAGGTTGAATTCTAGATCAGATGCCTGACTAATATTTAATATAGCATATCCCTTTAAAGATATGAGAAGAGCAGTACTGAGTCAGACTAATAATCCACTCTGGCTAGCATTCAGATTCTGACATCTTCGCCTTATTTTTTTCTCCTTGACATCAAGAGGTGAGTCTCCTCACCCAAAAAAATAAACATTCAAGCTTCCCTTGTACCTCTCATTAGTGATGTGTCTAACCACCTCTTGAACATGAATGTAAAGTAGAACTCTAGTTGAGAATGCTTGGGGAAGAACAGGTAGTTGTTTTCAAGCATAATGGCAATGGAATGGAAATGGACTAACTCATAGTCTCTACGGCTCCACATGCTAGAACTAGGACCAAAGACAGGAGCAGAGATATCCAGTTTGCCATAGGGAAACTTGTTAGAGATATTGAAATTTGACTGAAAGTATTTAGCGGATGGCTACTGAGAAGGAAGTTATAATTTGGTAGGTGTTTTATAAAGAGAATTAAATGTTAGATGGTTGGAATGGGACAATGATTGTCAAGTGGAGAGAAAAGATTTAAGGAAAAATAATGTATGTATGGTTCAGAAAATGTTTGCCGAGGTTATTTTAATATTCCTAATCCCTTCTTTTCCAAACAGTTCTGAACCACTAGAATTAGTCTTTGAATTTTCTATTTCTCTTAGAATTATTTTATTCCCTGACTTGGAGTAATGCATTGCATTAATTTAAAAAGTATTGTTTGATTTTTTTTTCTCATATTTGGTTCAGGTTTAACATTTTAGCAATAATATTTGGGGTTTTGGAGAGAAAAATCAAAGCTGTTCTCAAACTCTGAAACTACTGCCCAAATATAACTGGTAAATTAATGGTGCCCAATTATGTCTCCTCTCAAGTCTTCATTTTCTCAACACAGAGCCTTAATTTCTCAGGTGTATCCATGTGCAAAGCTTACTAACGGGCATAATTATAATTTTAGGAAGAGTCTTTAATTTTTAAAATTCTTTATTATCCCAATAAAATTTCACTTCCCTTCTGGTGCAGAAGACAAGAGTTTTAAACTTCGGTCACATAAATTGAATCTTTCCCCATAAGTTGTCTAATTTCATTTGTCTCTAGGTGACCGAGGCAAATACTAAAAGAATCATCATTTTTAGAACAAATGTTTAATGATGACACTTGCATTCTGCCATTTGAATTTCCCATAAAGAAAAATCAAGGCAGTCCTTTTAATTAAAGTCTCAAGTAATTAACACTGTTTAAAAGAATTAAACCAAAAAAGACCCCTGAAAATGAGTTGATTATAAAGAAAATATTCTTTTGTATTTGCCATATGAGCTCTGAATTACTCCAATATCATGAATACTGAGCTTCATTACTGTAATTCTTCAATTAAAAATTTATCATCCATTAAAAAGTGTCATAGTCTTAACATTCATCACTGGTTATTCCATCAAACAATACATGATGAAACTATTAGGTTAAACAAATTAAAATTAACTCTACAAAAAAGAATATTTTATTTGCCTAGGAGTTAGCATATAACAACTTCCTCTAAATTTTAATCTCATTAATAAGACTGAATCTCCAGTAATAGGTTTTAGAAAAGATTTGTGCTAAATATATAAGACTATGTTCAGTTATATGTAAACTATTTATAAGCCATGGGTTTATTCTATTAAGTGTTTACAAGTGTGCACGTTGTGTCTATGGTGTTAAACGGCCTACATGTTGGCACGGTGACTTAAAGAGATACCGAGATGGAGGAGCAAAGATAGAATGCTGCTCCCACTATGCTGCCGGGGTTAAAGAATTCCACTATAATAGAGCTGAGGATTTCCTGATGTGCCAGGTTATAGTTTTCTGCAAAAATGTAAATTATTGGTACCAGCTGTTCTCTTCCTCTCCTCTCTTCTTCTATTTGAGCAAAGGTTTTTGCATGAGTTAAAAATAGCATATTAATCCATAAATTAGTCTCTAGGAATCGTCTGTGTTGACAAAATTCTCTCTACAATTTTCAAAGAACATATTACACCAATAGACACTGAACTTGATGAAGATATTTGAATTTTAATGCAGATTAAAATATTTCTTGACTTTCCAGCTATGATAGAGAAAGGCAGCCATATAGCATTAATTGTAGTAGAAAACTGATGAAAGCACTTGTTATTTCTGAACCCTGCAGAATAGGTTTATGCTCAGCACCATGCATAAAATTTAAATAGATTAATAGTGCCATTTGGATCAGAGTTATTTAGCTTGACTGGAAATACTTTGCTTTCAATGTCAAGGATCCTGTGGGGGAAGTAGAGGTATGGAGACTGACTTTTAAGAGCCAGGTCAAGGGTGGGAGAGAGAAGGATGTATCTTTCTTACATGCCGATAATCTACCTCTTCAATTCTGGTCTTCCTGGGTGTCACTTGCTGAGATTCACAAAGGATGTCGCCACACTTCCACACCTCTATTCTATTCTTTTCCAGAAGTTTTAGGGCCCCTTTAATTCCCATAGTACATTCTTTGCATCTTAAGACAATTTCATTTTTTTAACTTTTTATTGTAATAATTTATGCACATTTCTTTTATACTTTCCTTGTAAACTCTCCTGAAGACAATAAAAGTGCTTAATTATCTTTATACTGCATAACACATTCGTTTCCTTTGTACATAGTTGTTTCTTAATATGTAGTTGAATAAATTCTGTGAAATGGGGGATGCATTCATAACGCATTGAAGAGATGTAATTGAAACAATCTGGGAACTCCTTGAAGGTACATCAGAGTTGATTCTGAAGTCAGTACAAACACTTCATGGTGAGGAAAGGTGACTCATCACCACAGTCATTAGTACAGTTTAGGTGAAAATGTCAAAGAGTTTTGGGTGCTAAACTACTTTGGTAACATCTGTTGCCTACTTTTGAGAAAAAAAAATACTAGAAGATAATGAATGAAGTGAAGAATTTTTTATTTCACCTCAGAATGACTACTTTCGAAATTATGGCAATTACTAATTTCTATGTGCTGATACTTGGTACCACGGCTGGTATAGCAGAAATACTGGATTTAATATTCCCATTACAATTACACAAGGAAACCTATCGTAGTGGACTGAAAAGAGAGTAAATGTCAGGGTTCAAATACTGGCTTCTCCATTTATGAAATATCAAATATTTCTCTGCACCTTAGTTTCCTTATCTGCAGAATGAAATCAGTCACGTATTCTCTACTAGATACTAAAGAAATACAGATATTTTGAAGTCCTTGTTAACAAGGACTTAAGAATGAAAGAAAGATTGATATGACTGCAGACCTGCATTAAAATTAGACCGACCTTCAATTCATTTTAGATACGTAGAACTCGCCTTGTGAAATGAGAATATATTTGAGGGTTTATAATACTAACCCTATGATGTTAAATTGAATACAATAAATTCATATAAAATTCATAGCAATAAGTAAGCACAAGTTTTAAAATAAAAAAAAGCAACAAGTAGTTCTCTTATTTCAAATAACCTTGATTATTTTTCATATAAATCCATTCTACTATAATCTGGGATGATACACATGGATTTGTTATGTTCAAGAATTATTATTATAAACTATTTTAGATATGACAATGATAGTTATGTTAAGAAAAAGTCCCCATTTTTATAGGTACCTACTAAAGTGTTATGGATGAAATGGTATGGGAAGTAGGGTTTGTTTTAAACTAACTTAATGGGAAGCAAGGGCAATGGGGTGCATGTTGATAAAAAGAAACTGGCTGTCTATTAATAGTTGTTGAGTCAGGGTGATGCATGTATGGAGTTTATTATACTATTCTCTGCTATTCATATGTTTTTGAAATTTTTCATAATAAAAAGTTGAAAATAAAAAGAAAAGAAGAGATAGGACTAAATTTGATTTATGAATGATTTGTTTCCCCGGCAGCACTACCTGAGAACCTATATTTCTCATCTGAAAGAATAGACATTCTTAAGAGCAGTTAAGGTTTCGCCGCTGTAAAGTTAAGTAGGGGTGATCCAAATTTATAAGATGGAAAATTCCTGAATAAGATAGAGGTATCTGATATATGCCAGCATCACAAGGATATGAACCCCTTAGCCTGATAGGGAGCAGCAGAGTTCTAGTAGAAAGTAACAACCATTTGAGCTCCAGTTTAAACAAGAACAGAATAGATTTTAAGAGTGAAACATTTCAGGTGTACATCATTATGCTTCTATTTCTGCATAGATTATAAACCAATGTTACTGCAATAAACAAAAAATTAAAAAAAAAAAAGAGTGAAACATTTCAAGACCTAGGAGACAGAAGAAATGGTTGGGCCTTTCATCTAGTCTCCCAACATAACAAATTATTGCCTTGATGAGATAGAATTAACAAATACCTTAAATACATTCCCATGTAGCTGTTTGCTTATAAATATCTTTAGGAGCTCTATATGCTTAGTGTAACTGTAAACTTCAATTTAATTTTTTCCACATTATAAATGTAATGATATATTTTCCACTAGAAAAATATAGCTACTTAAATGCAAGGTACAATTAATACACCTAGTAAGTGGTGGAATCAGGGTTTATAACTAGGCAGTTGTAACTACAGTATCCTCACTCTCACAACAGCATGGCGGATTAAAGACACTAAGAAAGCCTTCTGCTCAAATTATCTAGATGCAACATAAAAAGTAAACTCTTGGATAACAACAAATGAGTTAAAAAGTCATGGAAAGGATTAGCCCTCCTGCCATAAAAAAACATGACAATATAGATGAAAAGCTCCATCACTTTAAGGTAGATAAAGCTTGCTCAAAAAAAAATTCTCCATAAAAGAAAAAATATTGATAAATTGGACTTTATCAAAATTAAAATCTTTTGCTCTTTGAAAGATATAATGAAAAGGAAAAGGTAAGCCTTACGTTAGAAAATATTTGATATTTTACATGTTTACTAATATGTTTATTTTCAAATAATATACGAAGGATGGAATGAGAGACTAAAATGTCAGTTATAGAAATAAGACAAGCATCTTTGTGTTTTTCATCTACACTTTTAATCCCAGAATACCTATTTCCAAGTGAAGGCCTACCCAAAATCATATTTTAGAAAACTAGAATCTACACTTTTTAAAAATTGTGTTGCTTATCTTTTTAATATTGATTTGTAGGAATTATTTATATATTCTGTATAAAAGTGGGTTTTTTACATTTACGTATTGATATGTGTAATTTATGTACTGCTAACACTTTATTCCATCCGTGATTTGCTTTTTCATTTGCTTAATGGAATGTTTGATTAGCATAATTTCTTTAATAGTTCGATTTATCAATTTGATAAATTGAGTTAAACAAGCACTTCACAAAGAAATATGTACAAATTACCATCAAACATATGGAAAGATGCCTAATTTCATTAGCCATCATGGGTATGCAACTTAAAACTTCATAGCTTTCAAATGGGTAAAATTTAAAATTGATGGAGTGGTAGAGCAATGGGAATTTTCACACACTGCTGGTGGGAAAGTAAAATTGTTCAAGTATTTTGTAAAAGCTCTGGTGGTTTCTAAGGTAAATATACCTCTCCTATTACTCAGCCGTTCCTTTCTTAGGTACATACCCAAGAAAAATAAATGCGTATGTCCACAAAAACTCTTGTAAATGAATTTCTATAATACTTTATTCATAATATCTCAAAATTGGAAACAACTCAAATGTCTCTTAATCAGTAGATTGGGTTTACAAACTATGTAATATTCATAAAATGTGCTACTATCCATCAATACAAAAAGAACAATGCACTGATATGCCTAGCAACATGAACGATTTTCAAAAACATTATGATGAGTTAAAGAAGCCAGACAAAAAGTATATACTGTATGATCTCTTGTATATAAAGTTCACAAGCAGGCAAAACATTTATGGTGATAATAATCAGAATAGTGGAAAAGTGGTTGCCTCTGGAGTAGTGAATGGAGAGAGGGATTGAATGGAGAGAGCACTAGGAAACTTTTTAGGATGATGGAAATGATTTGGGGGATTTTAATACAAGGTATACATTTGCTTCATCATTCAAAATACTTAAGATATGTGCATTTGACAGTATATAAATTGGGCCTCAATTAAATATTGTTAGTTTTTTTTAAATTAAGCTTTTGTTTTTAAAAGACTGGAATATAAAATGGTTTGTCTACTAATTACATAGTTTAATTGGCAGTAGTGTGTGTATACATATTTTCTCAAAGATCACCTAACATTTTTTAAAAGCGTATGTTAGAATCACATACTTTTTAGATATAGAAGAAAACTTCAATATCACCTACTCCAATCCCATAATTTTATAGATATGGAAAATGAGGTGCAGAGAAGTTAACTGATTTGAACCAAACCAAATATTAAATTAAAGTGGGATTGGGGCTCTTACCAATTTCTTGATTTCACCTACCTGTTTCTGTTTTCATTATACCATGCTGTCTGTTTTGATACAAAAAAAAAAAAAGGAAAGGAAGGTGAGAAAAAAAGTTGCTGATTGTTCTTTCTTAAGATACAATTTCACATATATTTACAGCGATTTCATGAGAAATGTGTACCTTGGGCCTTGATGTTTACTTGCAAGATTGTTTTAATCAAAAGTGAAATCTATGATAATAGCAATCATTTAAAATGAGTATAGAGATGGAGTCCAAATTATAAGCAGAGATTTCCACAAAATGAAAATGTTTTGCTCTATCACCTGTGAGAAATGTATATTCCTTTCTATGCTTTCAGATTTTCTGGTATTGGACATTTGTTAAATCATACCTTTGTGATAAAAGCTAATTTCATGCTCAGCACGAATCTCTTATTGAGTATAATTGCATTATTGTAGTGAAAAGTACCATTTCCAATATAAACAATAGCATGTGTACGCTAATCTACCTAAAATGTTAAACTAAATAATGAAAAAACCTATGAACTTTCTAGAAGGAAATGATCTGGATTTAAGACACATAATTTCTCAAAATAAATAATTCATAAATTGTTAGAACTTTTTCAAAAGAAAAATCAAAACTTGTTTTGATTTATATGCTGCAAAGAAGTTAGAAAAATTTTATTTAATATTTTTCAGTAATAAGTAAGTCATAATTTTAAATTCTAAGAGCCTTAGAGAAATAAGCTTTAAATTTTCTGTATCTGTTATTGCTAGCATCTCTTGTCCATTATTTGAAGTCAAAAAGTGTTCCTTTACTGTATATGCTTAATTTAAGGAATCAGTAAAGCAGATCAAACACTTTTTTTTACTTACAAATGCACTGATTATGCTTAAATGCTTCTTATACCACAAAAATTTTCTTCTTTCTCCCATCTTTGTTCCTATTCATCTGCTAGAAATTTCTTTAGTCTTCTTTTTTTATTTTTTCTATTTTATTCCTTTAACTGATACGATTAATACCTACCAATCTATAATAGTCTTTCTCATATAATGTAATTCAGATTCCATCCGATTTAAATATGTTACCAATTTCATCTTAAGTAGATTTTAAGATCCTCAGGGTAAGTGCTCTATTTTTTATTTCCCTGGCATCTTTTAATTGCTCCGTGTTGCAGGCTTTGCATACACATTCTACTTGATCTTACTCAGCAATTACCAATTCTCATTGATGAGTTGTTCAGTGTAGGAATAATGTAATTCTGGAGCAATGGATTTCCCTCATGAATGTTTCTCTAAATCTGTAATTAACTACTTTCTCTCTGTGGTTCACTCTTGGTCACTGCTATAATCATGTACTGCTCAAAAAATATTATGCTATAATGTGTCCTGCATGCTTATTCATTGCATTTTAGTATTAATTAACATGATATTCCTATATTTGATTTAGAGATATTCTTATCGGTAATTTTATTGGAATGTTCAGATACTTATAGCATAAAGTTGGTTAAAAAATAATCCACCTGATGTCTTTAATAAAATCAGACAAGCAAAATTGTCAAAAGATTCAAATATGATAGGCAAAAATGTTGCTTGTTCACTAAACATAGAAAGAATCTGAAAAGTTATAAAATTATAGATTAGAGCTAGATTGCAAGCAATCACCCTTCAGGTTAAACTAGATAGGTTAATTCAGAGATCAATCTAAGGGAAAGACATTACAAATTATGAACTACAATTGAAAAATGTAGTATCAGTTAGGCTCCTGATAGAAAATATATGGTACACTCAAATCAGGATGACTTGAAAATGTATTTACAAATATACAATTTATAGAAGGGGTCCATGCAAATGAGGGGTCCTGAAGCTAAGCTTTATTGACTTTTAGGTTATTTCATGTTTGGAAAGAAGTCTGTGTGTAAAGGAGGCTTCCCATATTCCCATGTCTACCTGCGTGGCCTCCAGTGAAACTTAGTTACATGACCAACACTAACTGCAAGTGAAGATCTTTATTCCTTGTCATGATACGTCACACTGAAAGTTAGGGTTTTCATAACAAGGAAGAAAAGAGCCTGCTGATGTTGGAGTAGACAATGTATGCCGCAAGAGCCAATTTTTGATTTTCACAAATTAATTCCATGTATTTATTCCAAAAACATTTACTGAACCTTTACCATGGGCCAAGTACTGTTCATACATTTTTATTAGTAGAAACAGCATCTGGATCTATTATGCTATTCCTAATCAAATTGTATGTTTTTTCTTATTGGCCTTTCAATAAATAAAATATTTATGATTTTTATACATTCAAATTAACTAACATTTATACTAAAATTAACTAACATTTTTTAAAAAACACCTCGTTTGTGGCATTAGTATTGTTAGCAATAATTCTAAAGCTGAGGAAGAGAGATTAAGAATTTATCATAACTAGTTTGCATAAAATTTATTGAAGCTTCTGTGAAATTGGAAAGAGGTCAAAATTATACTTCCAAAATAGAAGTAACAGGATCTGAAAATGATTAGGAAGAGAAGGATGGCAAAGATGGTTCCTCTTCTATCCAGCCATTGGTACATGTTGATATCAGTATTACTAATCAATTGAAGATTTAAATAGGAAATTGTAGCATATCAATTTAAGGAAAGAAAAGAAGAATGATTAAATATATAAATTATTTAGGCAAGGTAACTCAGTACTTGGAAGAATATGAATTTAATAACTGTGATCTAGTATAATTTTCAGTATAGACATATCAATTAGTACACTACTTCAAACCCATAAAACAAGCTAGGTAATCTTAAACTGAAGTCATTGGTAGAATTGTGCTAAAGAGTAAAGAAGAGAAGGAACTGCTCAGAAGAGAAGTGCTCATTTGGTTTTAGATATGTTGATGCTGGATTCCCCAAACATTACCAGAACAACATATCGATAAGACAGAGCTGAGTTTATTGCTTATTGTACTAAGGGAGAGCAATGTCTCACAGTCTTAGCATCATCTTAAAAGAAAAAAGGGCAATGCTGGCATATTTATGAGATTTCAAAGACTAGTTGAGGCTGAGTCTTTCAATTCAAGGATGGAGACCTGGGGTAGGGGGTTTGGGGTTGGTTAGGACTGCATAAGGATCATAATATAATAATTACTGATTGGTGGACACAGCAAGGTGAGGATGTTGCAGCAAGGGGTCAAAGAGTCGTAGGGTATAAACTGCCCTTCAAATTTTCTATTGAAGAGTTTATAGGTCTTTCAGAATTTTCCTGGAATGAAAAATAACATTATTTGCAATATTTCTTTTCCTAGCCAAGAATTTTCTGGAAAAGTAAAGTTATGTTAATGAAGATAGGAGAATAGTAAAATCATTTTGATGCAGACCATAAGTTCTGTAGGTAGTTTGCATTCTCATAGATATTGGTTCTAAGGATCCGTCATGTGCTTAAACAGAGATATATGAAGATAGATCAGAAGGTTAGGAAAGAGGAGAGATATCTGGGCTCCAGAGTTTCATATGTAGCTGTCAGCATAGAGAAATTTACCAAAACAATGAGCATAGAGCAGCTCTTTGCTGAGAGTCATAAAGGATAAAAATTGGAGAGTCAAGAATGCAACTCAGGGAGGGCAAATTAAAGCCAAAAGAGAAAGAGCAAGGAACCTAGGAAAGAAAGAAGAAAACAAAAGAGGATAGCTAGAAATTAAACTGAACATTTGAACATCCCATCAAATGTTATGAAAACCGAAGACGGAGTTTCAGTTCCTCTCTTTCTTTGTTCCTATTGGGTCACAGGCACCAAGACATTTTTTTTTTTAGGGTAGAAAGACAGTTCTGTACTGCATAATATATTAACACTGTTACAAAATATGAACTGGCAGAGACAGCTGGTCATTTAGTCAAGAACATAGTGGTAGAAGACAACCTACTGTCAACTATGATCAGTTTAAAAATTAAGAAAATGGAAAACAATTGTCCTTAAAGTGACCAAACCACCTTATGTCTGCACTGAGCACTGAAGTTAAAAGTTAGATCAAAGATTAGTCAATGAATAAATCATAGCTTGAAACTCTCCTCATGATTAATCCAATTGAGGCAGAGTTAACTAGTAGAGTTCAATTAACTTAATCAGGGATGTGAATATTTTATATAAAGAAAATTAAACAGTTTTTCCTATAAAACTCAGCTCTTTAATAACATGTTTGTCTGGTGAGTATGTGCTACTGCTATATTTGAATTTAACTGTGTATTACTTAGAATATAGAAATGTAACATTCACAGTCCTTTGTAAGATGGTTAAAATCTAGCAGGTAAACAATATTGAGACTATAGTATCCCAACATTTATTGAGTATTTATTATATGCTAGGCACTTTTATTTACATAATTTGAATATTCCTGCAAAGTGACGATTGCCAGATCCATTTTTGCAATGGAAGAAAGTTAAATTCAGAAGCTTAATCAACTTATCCAAGCTGTCACAGGTAGTAAATGATGAAATAAAGATTTAGGTCTAATTCCAAACTCTGTGTTTTTGCTGTTTCATGTAATTTATGTGTGTGAGCTTCTCATTTTCTCAAGAAATAATGATCCCATGTCATGTGCCTAAATTATGTGACAGAAATTGGACCAGGTGCTGGGTAGGTGAATGATTGGATTTTCCTAAGAGGATATACCCCAATTAGCACTTTGCAGGGTAGCAGAGACACAAAGTCAATGAAATACTTATCTTACAGTTTTTACCTGAAAATGACATGAAACAATGCCAAAAAATGTACAAGAATCTGAAATCACTACACTAATTTAAAGATTTAATATTAATATTGCAGAGTTATGAGTGAAGTTTGCCAAGCCTACACATGACTTATATGGGACTTGCATACCTGCAGTTAATGCCTATTGTTCCCTATCCAAACTGTGACTCAGGAAGAGGTCTACCTAAAAAGAAAAGGATAAGAACAAGGAGATGAGAGATGTATGACCTCCATCCTCAAGAATGAAAAGAGAAAGAGAGAACAAGAGGCCTTTTTCTATAAAGAAAAAGAATTATAGCCTTGGGGATAAGGATTACGATTCTTTTCAGCATTTTTGAAATCCCTATTACTTTGCCATTTTCATTATAGTGGCTATTTTTCTGTAGTGTATTTCTATAGTGTTTTCACGTGAGCATCTCATTCAACTTCCATACCTCTCACCAAGTACACCTAGATACTAATACATTTCTTCTAGTAACAAAATCCTTCTTTCCCGTGGGGAACCAATTTCATCTGGCTTGAGTAGATCTCATCCTACTCCTCTAAAAGTAAGAATGGTCACATGACCTAGGTTTGGCCAATTACAATAACATTTTCACCTGTCTATGTAATTGGCACAAAGGCTCATGACCCAAGACAGGTAAATCGGAGTTCTCTCTTAAGCTTATGTCAAGTTATGGATTTTTTATTTTTCTTTCTGCAGTTGCTATTAATTTGGAAGGATGTAAGTCAAGGTGTACACTGCTCACCATGTAGAACAGGGGTTTAGCCTTCGTGAGCCATATGACCCTTTTTTTTTAACTACTCAACTCTGCAATTGTAGCAGGAAAGCAGTAATAGACAAAATGTAAACAAATTGAAATGGTTGTGTTGCAATAAAACTTTATTTACAAAAACAAGTTGCAGGTCTGATTTGACCAATGAGTTATAGTTTGCAGATCCCTCATAAAGAATCCATGTGATAAACAGACAGCTCATGATTGCATCTTTTGATCACCTGAATCTATCTGCATCCATAATTGATGCAAATTGATGTAATCAGAGCCAAGTATAGAGAGACTCAGGGGTCTGATAATATTATTTGAGATCTGTATTAGTTACCGTCTGCTGCATAACATATTACTCCAAAATTTAGCAGCTTGAAACAACACACAGGCGTTACCTCTTAGTTTCTGTGTGTCAAGGATTCAAAGGAGGCTTAGCTTAGGCTCTTAGCAGGCTCAGAGCCTCTCATGAGGCTCAACTGGAAGATCTGCTTCCAGGCTTACCCACCATGGTTTTTTTGGTAGGCTACAATCCCCCGTGATCTGTTGAGTAAAAATCTCGCTTCTTCCCCAAGTGGTGTTTCCATAGCCCAGTATCTGGTTTCCCCCAGAGCAAGAGATGCAGTGAACAAGAAAGAGAATGCCCAAGACAGAAGCCATAGTCTTCCAATCACCTAATTTCAGAAGTGAAATACCATCATTTCTGCTGTATGCTATTGATCACACAGAACACCTCTGGTACATCGTGGGAAGGAACTACACACGAGCGTGAATTCGAAGAAGCAGGGATTATTGCGAGCCATGTTGGACTCGGGTTACCACGTGATAGCAGATGCATCCAAGTTGGGTATGTCTGAATCCTTTCTTACATTTTCAAGTTAAAGTAATAACTATCTTTTCTTTAAGCATTTTTTTTGTCCCTAACAGTGATTAAAATTTTTGCCTGTCTTATTTTATAAACTCTAAAAACTTTCAAGCTGGGTATGGTCGTTTGAAGAGAAGAGGATATCAAGGAAGAAAAGGGTGAGATGGAGGACTGTTGAAGGTGTATTATTCTCCACAAGTAGTCATGTGGGGTGGAGGGCATCAAGAAATGGAGGTTTTGGCAGCTCAGAAAAGAAGAAAACTAAGCTGAATTCCTGCTAGCAAAAAGGACAAATAAAAAGGGTTTTATATTGAGCTATCTCTGATCAGAGATGAGACAATGGAAATAGAATTAAATAAAGCCCTATGTCAGGTAAGTTTATTTTCCCACACAGACTTAAAGAGCAGAAAATAGAAAGGATCTGGAGAAGCACAGTTCAGACAAATTGTGCAAGATAATGAGAATTCACTGGGATCCAATAAAAACACTGAAACTACTCAAGAATATCTGTTTATCGGAAAGTCCGCGTATGAAAAATGTATGTTTATTATTATGATGTAAAACACATTTGCTACATAATAGCTACAGCTACTCAGTGGTAGAGATTTTCTTAAGAAATCTGAATAAATCACACCAACCAGTCCCAGAATAAAATACAGTTGTAGAATAAGGATATCATTAGGATTTGTCTTATGGCAATAAATCATTTTAATAAAACTGCTGTTAAAAATGCAGAAAGAATATCATACGGTTTTCAGGTTTTTTCCCTATGAGTTGTTAAAGCGAACTTCTTAAATGAACTAGATTTAAAAGGATTCTAAATGACTGAGATATCAGAATTTTATTATACTAGGAAGTGAAGAACTTTATACACATAAATAAAATCGAGTGCTGCTAATAAAATTAATACCAGTACAAGTACTCAGATATTTGCTCCTAGTTTTATTAAGCATTACAAATAAGAGGACATATTTATAAACAGTCTAACCAAAGCTAAAATGCTTCTGAATTCCGCAAAATTCTATATGCATTGTTTGCTCAGATAAATATCAACATACCAGACTAAAATGGAAATGGAAATTTTACGAAATAATAATAATGAAATAATAGAGAAAAATATAATATCCAATTTACTAAATAAAATACAATTTTAATTGAGCACAATATAAATTTTATAATACCAGCAGAGTCAAATATTCTTGATGTAATGGTCCATCATTATAAACATTTTAAATTCTATTTGCATAATCCAATTCCTCTTGTTCACATCAGAGTAATTTTATGGTTGATAGGTGTTTTTGACTCAAACCACAGTTGAAATTGCATTATAAGAAGAAAGCGTCTTTTAATATAGTGGTGAATGTACTTTGTTGAAATACACACATTTTCAGTGCCACCTATTGGTAGAAAGAAGAGATTTATATAGAATTATTTCTTTTACATATTTTAGTAACAGATAATGTCTGAATAGTAAACAAAATATACCTAAAGAGTATGAAATATTTTGGAGTGGTTTGATAAATTAGTCTTAGATTTGCTCATTGATTTATAAATTGAGAAATTGCTGGCAATTTAAGTAGTTGAATGAGTAAAGAAAATAACAATTTTTGCATAAGTTATAAAAATTATTTTAATTTTTATGGTTTTTACATCTTTGCACTGAGAAGTCTGATACAAAATGTAGATGTAAATTTGGTTGATTTGTTTTAATTTGTTTCGAAAAACTATAACTACTGCTTGATTTCACATCCATGGATTTTTCAAACAGAATATTGTACTGCTTTGTTAAAATATTATATTTACACAGAAATTGGAAATATTCAAATTAAAGATAAACTTTACCTAAAAATTTGGAGATCCAATGAGAATTTCTTTGAAAATTTGAACATTTATTGACTATTTATGATTTATATTATATCAGAAAAATATCATTCACCATGCTATTAAATAGAACCCAATTTACATCTTTTGACACAAAATTCATCTTCTATTTATTGCTATTTAAAAAAATTTTAAAGGCATCCTGATAATACATACAATAAAATGTCAAATAAAATGCAACAATAAATTATTGGTAATGACACTTGGCAGGTAGGACTGAGGAGACTTCTTTTTCTTCTGTTTTTTATATTTTCATAATTTTTCAAGGAACATATGCCAGCTTCAAAATTGAAATAAATTAAAACTAACTAATAAACCTGTAATGGTTTAATAAAAATATATACAAGGTCTAATAATGAAAAAATAGTTTGTGTCTTCCAAATTAACCAGTACTGTAAAAACAGTTTGATGTTTTTTTCCTGCTGGATTTGATTTTTAAAAAGTAATATAGAATTATATTTTCCAAATTTCTTATGATCCAGTGACATGTAACAATTGTTTTGTTACTTTAATTAATAGGAGGGAAAGTCTTAACCTGTACCATACCTCTACCTAGATTAGAAATAATGTTGATGATAAAGGATGGGTTGATTTTCAGCTGTGCTCACTGGCACCTTAGTGAGTCCCTGGCGATTCCCCAGGAAGAAGGGAAGAAGGAATGGAGGAGGGATTGGAGCAGGTAGGGCTCTGGATTCCCCATCTCTGCTTCTGCTTTTACTTGGTCAACAGTGGTGAGTTTCATCACTGTCCTGACCAAAATCTCCCATGGAGTGTGCAGACTCCAAGCAAATATTTTTGTGGAGCACTTTCTATATACACAATTTGGTTTTAAAATATGTTACAACATCATGGCCCATGCTCATTAAGATTTAGAGTAATGGGTAGAAAAGAGGTACTTATGTATTCGTTTATTTTCCGATTAGTACACATAAAAATTCTTCATAGTGTCCAGGCACCATCACTTCCTGTTCATCATCAGGAACCATCTTTTCGTGTGCTGTATTTTCAAATGCAACATTCCTGGCTACTTTCATATTTCCAATCACAAGAAAAAACATAGCAATGCAGTTATTACTCACAATCCTGTGGCCTGTCAGAACCTATTTGTGTTGAAACAATTGGGTTTTCTGGCTTCTGCAGTTTCCCAGTGCCATTTATTTAATGCTGCTTACATCCTTACTCATGACACGGCATCATCCATCATTCTTCATGCCATGCATGACTATTGGCGTCTAATGGCCCTCTCAAATCCAAGTTTTACCTAGATTATGCAGGAAAATGTAAAGGATAATTCATTTTCTGGTCATGTTTAGTTTACTATTTGAAATGTAAGACTGTAAACATAGAACAATACATTGTTCAACCATGTCTTCTCTTGAACTCTTTAGGCCTTAATCACTATATTCCTAAAATGTAATCTGTTGATGCTGACTGTACGCCTGTCTTCCACATCGCATCACCAACAACAGGCATTCTTTACCTGTGTGTACCACCGCTCCTCCCCCACTGGCATCCAGGGTAGTCACCCCAACCCTTCCATGTGTTTGGTACCAAGTGTCGGTAAGGCTTCTGGGAATGGCTGAACCTATGTTCTTTAAGGATTTTCAAAACCCTTGCACCAAACCTTCCTTTCTGGGGATGGTTTTGAAAACTCTCAGAGAAGATAGGTTCAGCCAGTTCCAGATAGGTTCACCCAGAAGGCTGCCACTTGGTACAGAGGAGCCCATGGAGGAGTTAGGATCTCTACCCTGGAAGTAAGTGGGGAGGAGGTAGTGGGCACATAGTAAATGATGCCTACCATCAACCTCACTGCCCCTAGGTGATTTGAGGCATCGTGCTTATAACACAGGCAAGTGTAAAGCTCATGTCCACACATGTAGCTCGAGCACAAGATGAGGCAGAGGACAGTTAGTGGCCTAGAGCCCTCAACATATCTTGTTTCAAATTTAAGTGAGCTTCACCCAAAACCAGTGTGTTAGCACCATTCTGGTAGCCCAATCTTGTGTGATCCTGTGAAAGAAATAGTATGCCATCCGGGATGAGCACTTGGTTCATCAGGCCTCCCTACTAGAATCCAGTCCCAGCCGTAGGGCCACAGGGTAACTCTTCGAGGTACATCCTGGAGCAAATTAGTCATGGTCCAACTCCACCTTGAAGGGGCTGAAATAGGAACTGAGTATCATGTGGATCTCAGTCTGACGTCGGAGCATCCTGCCCAGTGGCAGTGCCACCCAACTAGTTCCATTCAATTAAGTGATTCCAAAGCTTGATGTGTCCTGAGGGACAAGACCAAGGCAGAATCCTGTTGCCCAGATCTAAGGCCTCTATTCACCCTGTCCCATTCAAGTTGATATGGTAGAGTTTTTCACATCAACACTACCCCTACCAGCACAGCTCTGAATGTTAAGGAAGCTGCAGTCTATTTGAAATGCCGTATCTATGTCCTGGATGCCCCTTGCAAACTTTACCAAGACTAAACCCCTGTCAACTACTCTTCTTACTTACTACTATTCTGGGTGGCCCCCATCTAATTCGTTAGGAACAAGGGGGCACGTGTCTTCTTGTATTCTATTATCTTTTTCTGTTTTGTTTTTATTAAACATTTTATTTTTTAGAACAGTTTAAGGTTAATAGCAAAATTAAGAAGAAGGTACAGAGATTTCCCACACACACCCTTGCCCCCACACATGCATAGCCTCTCCACTATAAACATCTCCCACAAGAGCGGTACAATTGTTGCCATTGATGAACCTATGTTGACACATCTATATTACCCAAAGTCCACAGTTTGCATTACAATTCATTCTTGGTATTGTATATTCTATGGGTTTGGACAAATGTATAATGACATGTATCAATCATTATGGTATCATACAGAGTACTTTTACTGGCCTAAAAGTACTGCCTATGTGTATCCCTCCCCATACTTCCCACCTCTGCCTATGTGTATCCCTCCCCATACTTCCCACCTCTGGCAAGCACTGGTCTTTTTACTTTCTCTGTAGCTTTGTCTTATACAGAATGCCATATAGTTGGAATCATACAATATGTAGTCTTTTCTGATTGGCTTCTTTCACTTAGGAGTATGCATTTAAGTTTCCTCCTTGCCTTTTCGTGGCTTGATAGTTCATTTCTTTTTAGCAATGAATAATATTCCATTGTCTAGATGCACCACAGTTTTACCTACTGAATGACATTTTGGTTGCATCCAAGTTTTGGAAATTATGCATAAAGCTGTTATAAACATGTGTGTAGGTTTTGTGAGGACATAAGTTTTCCACTCCTTTGGGTACATACCAAGGAGCATGATTGCTAGATCATATGTTAAGATTTATGATTTAAGATGTATGTTTAGTGTTGTATGAAACTGTCAAACTTTCTTCCAAAGTGGCTGTACCATTTTTCATTCCCACATACAATGAATAAGAGTTTCTGTTGCTCACATCCTCACCAGCACTTGGTATTGTCAGTGTTCCGGATTTGGCCATGCTAATAGGTGTGTAGCAGTATCTCATTGTTTTAATTTGCATTTCCCTGATGACATATGATGTGGAGCATCTTTCCATAACCTTATTTGCCATCTGTATGTCTTCTTTGGTGAAGTACCTTTTAAGAACTTTGGACCATTTTTTAATTGGGTTCTTTGTTTTCTCATTGTTGAGTTTTAAGAGTTCTTTGTATATTTTGGATAACAGTACTTTATCTGATGTGTCTTTTGCAGATATTTTCTCCCAGTCTATGTCTTGTCTTTTCATTCTCTTGACACTGACAAATTTCACGGAGCTGAAGTTTTTGTTTTTAATGAAATCCAGCTTATCAATTATTTCTTTCATTGATTGTGCCTTTGATGTTTTATCTAAAAAGTCATTGCCATACCTAAGGTCATCTAGGTTTTCTCTTATGTTATCTTCTAGAAGTTTTATAGTTTTACATTTTATATTTATGTCTTTAATCCATTTAGAGTTAATTTTTGTGAAGAGTTTAAGGTGTGTGTTTAGGTTTAGTTTTTGCATGTGAATGTCCAGTTGTTCCAGCACCATTTGTTGAAAAGACTGTCCTCGCTCCATGTTGTTGCCTTTGCTTCTTTGTCAATGATCAGTTGACTATAATTATGTGGGTCTATTTGTGGAATCACTATTTTGTTCCATTGATCTCTCTATTTTTTCACCAACAGCACATTGTCTTGTTTACTGTAGCTCTGTAGTAAGTTTTGAAATTGGGTAGCATCAATCTTCTAACTTCGTTCTTCTCTTTCAATATTGCATGGTCTATTCTGACTCTTTTGCATCTCCATATAAACTTTAGAATAAGTTTGTCAATATCCACAAAATAACTTGCTGAAATTTTTATTGGGATTGCATTGAATCAATATATCAACTTAGAAAGAACTGACATCTTGACAATATTGAGACTTCCTATCCATAAGCGTGGAATATCTATCTATTTATTTATTTCTCCTTTGATTACATTCAGCAGAGTTTTGTACTTTTCCTTATATAGATCTTGTACAGATTTTGTTAAATCTATATCTAAGTATTTCATTTTTGGGGGTGATAATGTAAATATTACTGTGTTTTTAATTTCAAATTCACTTATTTCTTTCCGGTATAGAGAGAAGCAATTGACTTTTGTATATTAACCTTGAATTCTATAACTTTGCTATAATCATTTATTAGTTCCAGGAGTTTGTTGATTATTTCAGATTTCTCACATAGACAATCATGTCATCTGCAAACAAAAATAGTTATATTTTTTCTTTCCCAATCTGTATTCCTTTTATTTCCTTTTCTTGTATTATTGAATTGACTAGAACTCCAGTACAATATTGAAAAGGAGTGGTGAGAGGGGACAACCGTGCCTGGTACCTGATTGTAGTAGGAAAGTTTCGAGTATCTAACCATTAAATATGATATTAGCCGTGAGTTTTGGGTTGATATTCTTTATCAGGTTGAGGAAGTTTTTATTCTCTATTCCTAGTTTACTGAGAGTTTTTGTCATAAGTGAGTGTTAGATTTTATGAAATGCTTTTTATGCATCTGTTGATATGATCACGTGATTTTTTTCCTTTTTTATCTGTTGATATGAAGGATTACATTAATTGATTTTTAAATGTTGAACTGGCCTTGTATAACTGGAATAAATCACACTTGATCATGGTGTAAAATTCTTTTTATACATTGTGAGGTTTTATTTGCTGTTATTTTTTTGAGGATTTTTGCATCTATGTTCATGAGAGATATTGGTCTGTAGTTTTCTTTTCTTGTAATGTCTTTGCCTGGCTTTGGTATTAGGGTAATGCTGGCCTTATAGAATGAGGTAGGAAGTATTCTCTATGCTTTTTTTCTCTGAAAGACGAATGTGGAGAATTATACATTATAGAGAATTGGTATAATGTCTTCGTTTTAATGTTTCATACAATTCACCAGTGAACCCGTCTGGGCTGAGTGCTTTCTATTTTGAAAGGTTATTCATTATTGATTCAATTTCTTTAGTACATACAGGCCTATTCAGATTGTCTATTTTTTCTTGTGTGAATTTGGCAAATTGTGTCTTTTAAGGAATTGGTCCATTTTATTTAGATTATAAAATTGTGGGCATAGAGTTGTTCCTAGTGTTCCTTGATTCTTTTAATGTTAATGGGATCTGTAGTGATGTCCCCGCTTTTATTTCTGATATTAGTAATGTGTGTCTCCTCTCTTTTTTTTTCTTAGCTTGCTAGAGTTTATTGATTTTTTTCAAAGAACAAGCTTTAGGTTTTATTGATTTTCTGTATTGATTGCCTGTTTTCAATTTCAATGGTTTCTGCTCTAATTCTTATTTTCTTTTTCTGCTAACTTGTGATTTAATTTGCTCTTCTTTTTCTATTTTCCTAAGGGTGAAACTTAGATTACTGATTTTAAACCTTTTCCTTTCTAATATATGCATTCAATGTTATAAATTTCTCTCTAAATACTGCTTTTGTTGCATCTCACAAATTTTAATAAATTGTGCTTTCATTTTCATTTAGTTCAAAATATTTTAAAATTTCTCTTGAGCTTTCTTCTTTCCTTAGTGTTTTATTTAGAAATGTATTTTTTAACATCCATATATTTTGGAATTTTCCAGTTATCTTTCTGTTATTGATTTCTAGTTTAATTCCATTGTGGTCTGAGAGCAGACATTGTATGATTTCTATTCTTTTAAATCTGTTAAGGTGTGTTCTGTGGCTCAGAATGTGGTCTATCTTGGTGAATGTACCATGTGAGCTTGAGAAGAATGTGTATTCTGTTGCTCTTGGTTGAAGTTGTCTATAGATGACCACTATATTTACTTGATTGACAGTTATTTTGTGTTCAGCTTTGTCGTTACTAATTTTCTGCCTGCTGAATCTGTCCATTTCTGAGAAAGGGTTATTGAAGTCTCTGACTATAATAGTGGATTCATCTATCTCTCCTTGCACTTCGATCAGTTTTTGCCTCACATATTTTGATGCTCTGCTGTTAGACACATACAAATAAAGATTGTTATGTCTTCTTGGAGAATTGACTCCTTTATCATTATGTAATGCTCTTGTTTATCCCTGATAAATTTCCTTGCTCTGAAGTCTGTGCTGTATGAAATTAATATAGCTACTCCATTTTCTTTTATTTAGTGTTAACATGGTCTATCCTTTTCCATTTATTTACTTTTAATTTATATGTGTCTTATACCTAAAGTGGGTTTCTTGTAGACAACATGTAGTTGGATCTGGTTTTTGATCCTTCCTGACAATTTCTGTCTATTAATTGGTGCGTTTAGACCATTAACATTCAAAGTAATTATTGATATAGTTGAGTTAATATCTACCATATTTGATGCTCTTGTTCTTTGTTCATCTTTATGTCTTCTACTCTTTTTCTGTTGTTTGTGGTTTTAATTGAGCATTTTATAGGATTCCATTTTCTCTTCTTTCTTAGCATATTGGTTATAGTTTCTTTCTTTTTTTTTTTTTTTAGTGGTTACTCTACAGTTTGTAATATACATTTGCAGCTAATCCAAGTTCACTTTCAAATAACACTATACTACTTCATGGGTAGAGTGAGTACCTTGTAATAAGAAAATAATCCTAATTCCTCCCTCATGTCCCCTGCATCATTGCTGTCATTCATTTTACTTACATATAAACATATATAAGCATACATATATACATAAATATATATATAAGCTTATGTAATCAAATAGATTATTGATATTATTATTTGAACAGTGGTTATTTGTTAGATCAATTAAGAATAAGAAAAATAAAAGCTTTTATTTTACCTTCCCTTATTCCTTCTTTGATGTTCTTTCTTAGTTTATGTAGATGTGAGTTTCTGACTAATATTATTTTCCTTCTTTCTAAAGAACTTCTTTTAACAATTTTTGCAAGGCAAGTCTACTGACAACAAATTCTCTTAATTTTTATTTGTCTGATAAAGTCTTTATTTCTCCTTCACTTTTGAATGATAATTTCACAAGGTATAGAATTTTAGATTGGTCTTTTTTCTTTCTCTCAACACTTTAAATTTTTCACTCCACTCTCTTGCTTGCATGATATCTGAGAAGTCTATAGATAAGGTGTGGTTTTCTCTAGCTTCTTTCAGGATTTTTCTTTATCTTTGATATTCTGCAGTTTCAAAATGATATGCCTAAGTGTAGTTTTTGGGCATTTATCTAGCTCGGTGTTCTCTGAGCTTCCTAGATCTGTGGTTTGGTGTCTGACATTAATTTGGAGAAATTCTCAGTTATTATTGTTTCAAATATTTCTTCTGTTCCCTTTTCTCGTTTTTCTCCTGGTATTCCCATTACGTGTATATTACACCTTTTGTAGTTGTCTCACAGCCCTTGGATATTCTTTTATATTTTCTTTGTTCTCTTTGCTTTTCAATTTTTGAGGATTCTATTGATATATCTTCTAGATCAGAAATTCTTTTCTCAGCCATGTACTACAGTCTACTAATAATCCCATCAGACACTCTTCATTTCTGTTACAGTGTTTTTGATCTCTAGTATTTCATTTCGATTCTTTCTTAAGATTTCCATCTCTCTGCTTTCATTACCCATCTGTTCTTGCATGCTGTCTACTTTATTCATTAGGCTCCTTAGCATATTAATCATAGTTGTTTTAAATTTTCTGTCTGATAATTCCAGCATCACTGTCTAGTTCTGATCCTTGCTCTGTCTCTTCAAATTGTGTTTTTCTGCCTTTTGGTGTGCCTTATAATTTTTTCTTAATAGCCAGACATGATGTATTGGGTAAAGAGAACTGCTGTGTATAGGCCTTAGGAATGTGGTGGTGAGGTGTGGGGGAGGGCAAGCAATCTATAATCTTATGATTAGGTCTCAGTCTTTTAATGATCCTACTCCTCTGGACCGTGAACTTCACAAGAGTTTCTCATATTTTATCTCCCCACTTAAGTGGGACAGGATGGCTAGAGTGGGCTGGGTTGGGGTATTTCTTTTCCTGAGGTCAGTTAGGCTCTGACAGGCATGTTAGGCTCTGCTTAACTAGTTTCCCCACAGGGCAGGCCTTGGTAGGAAGAACAGATTGAGTGAGATGATGGATGTGTTAACTAACCTTATTGTAGTTATCATTTTGCAATATATACATATATAAAATCACTACATTCTACACCTTAAACTTACACAGTGTTATATGTCAGTTATACCTCAGTCAAGCTGGGAAAAAAAAGAACAAGAATAATGTCCTCTGGCCTATTTCAAAATGATTCCTTTTCTCCTCCCCCTGCCAGAAGCCTGAAGGAATTTTTCCCCAATATTTATTGTGGGAATCTGGTCAAGCTTCTGGAGGTAAATCTCACAATATTGTGGGGCCCCGTTTTGACTGGACCTTCCCGGAGGTTTTAGCTCTCAAAGCTGTCTACACTGAGCTGCCAGCAATTCGTCAATTACAATTCAGGTTTTCCTATCCTGGCACTGGTTCCCACTGAGGTTTCTGCTCGTGAGTCTCTGCTTAGTAAGCCATGACTCCCTGTATTTGCCTGTCAGTCTCTCCAATCTTGGGGCAGCAGTTTGCTTTTCTGTTTGTTTTGTCTTCCCCTCTCTTATAGATCCAAGAAGAGTTGTTAAATTTTCAGTCTGTTCAGCTTTTTACCAGTTAAGACAGAGTGGCAACTTTCAAGCTTCTTACATGTGGAATCAGAAATGGAATCTATTCATAGATGCTATGTCTTGCTCCATCTCTGGATAAATTGTAGATAGCATTCATGAAATGAAAGCTTTCCTTTTCAAAATAATTACATAAAATGATGGTTTCAAAGCCTATTTTGATAGTCATAAATTGGACATTGATCCTGTTTTTCTTATTGTTTCTTCTGTAATAATCCTAATTCTTCTGAAAAGCATGTGGAAACCTCTGGTAAAGAAAGGGTCATGAGCAAAAATGGAAACAAAAAAAAAAGCCCAAAGATTAGTATTCAAAACATTAATAATTAACACTATGGTCTTCCTGTGTCTGTTTTACTATTGGACTTCCATAATATTATATTGGAATAACCACTGCTCCAGATTGTTTATCTTTTTCCATACTATGTCCACAGAAATTTGGGATTCATCCTTCTAAGAATCCTGTGAAACAAATATAATGATATCCACTTTAAAAATAATGAAAGTGGACAGGTTCTTAATTTTATGGTGGTAGGATATTGGGAAGGTTAAAGTGACTTGAATTTATGTCCCAGCTCAGACACATACTAATGTGTGACTTTTTGAATTCATGTATCCTCTCTAAACCTTAGTTACCTCATCTATAGCATGTAAATCCTGATTAAGTTTTTGTAAGACAATGCATATAAGGTGTTGAATGGTGAACGGTAGATGTTAACTAATCGATAAGTGAAACTTCTTTGAATTTCAAAATTACATATGTATTAAGTAATAGAATGTAGAATCAAACACACTTTTTCTAAATTTCATGCTGCAGAGGCCATGTTGGACCTGCAAATGTAACAAAGTTGAGAGGATCAGAGTATATATAAATCTTTTGTAAATGAATAATATTTAAAGAATAGAATTTACATGACTCACTGATAATGGTGGTCTTGTGGATGCCTTGGGAATGAGAATGAGAATTGAGAAATTGCTATAGGAAGTCCACGAAATGAGATATGGTTTGCCTTTTTTCTAGATTTGTTTGTTTTTCACTTTTTAATCTCTCCTATTTATTTTCTCTGCTTGTCCCTGTATTAGATCATGGGAACCATAATATTAGCACAGGAAGAGATGGAGAAGAGGACTATTCTGGTCCTGTATTTCCTAACCTTGCCCCCTTAAAATCAAGCCCTAATTTAAAACAACAAAAAACAAAACAAACAAAAAGCAAACACATGACACAAAGTAAATATCTAAATATTGCCTGCCAAAACTTGCACATTTCTTTTCTTTCTTTTTTTTTTTTTTGTGAGGAGATCAGCCCTGTGCTAACATCTGCCAATCCTCCTCTTTTTTTGCTGAGGAAGACTGGCCCTGGGCTAACATCCATGTCCATCTTCCTCCACTTTATGTGGGACGCCGCCACAGCATGGCTTGCCAAGCAGTGTGTCGATGCACGCCTGGGATCCAAACCAGCGAACCCGGGGCTGCCATAGCGGAGCATGTGCACTTAATCACTTGCACCACCGGGCCGGCCCCCAAAACTTGCACATTTTAAAAGAGAGCATCATGAAGTATTCATTGATCAACATTTACACAGCAGTTTATATTTTTTTCAGAGGCATGCAGAAAAACAGAATGCATGCATATTTAAAAAGACAACCACTACAAAAGGGTATTTTTCTGTTATTATACTTATTTACATTAAGAATGTTACTTCAGAGTAAGCTTCTTTGACGTAAAGAAGTAGACCACTTGGGCAGAAGGAGGCCTAGAGTTACAGGTCATCTTTTATATGGAGAATATTCTAATGACTACAGACCAGGAAATTCTCTTAGATACACCCCCCTCCCATATTTACATCACTTTCCAAATTTAATCTTAAAGATAACACAGGTGAGAAAGTGTAGAGCTGTGCATGGAGTAAAGATAAAACATGGAAGAAATCCTTGTTTAATCCCACGGTGAAAATTTTCAGGTGATGAAGAGACATTTATCCAAACCATCTGTTGATTGCTCAGCCTAGCCTTACACATACAACAGAGCTTTTCTTTTGCATGCAAATGGAGATTCACACACTTCAATACTTATTGAGGATGGTTTATGCTTTAATAGATGTCGATGCGGCAAAAGATGTGTGTGGACTATTCTGACAAATGTCTTTTACTGAAAATGAGTATAGATATGTAGATAGAGAAACAGATATAGATATAGATTTATAGATGAATTCTCTCACTCTTTCATTCTCTCTCTCTCTTTCTCCCCACACTCTTAGTGAGATGGAGTGCTGCAAATTCTGTTGAGTTTGGGGCTTTTGAGAATGCTGCTCTGAGGAGCGGAAGCCATCCCAATCTGACATAGTCAAATCTCCTGGCAGATCAGATCATCCCAGGATGGAAATTCCCCAGGTCAAAGCAGATAAGCACAGAAGAATAGATTCAGTTGTCGGTTTGTGACATAAGGATACTGCCTCATTTGAATAGACAACTAACCTTATACAGCTAGAGGGGAGATGACTAAAAGTGATGGAAATGGTTGAGGCAGAGAAAACAGTGTCTCATTTCTGTCTGCAATTAATCAAAAAATATGTCATTAATTAAGGTCTCTTTCCAACTTTTTTTTCCCGTAGGATTCTGGATACTTATCTGTTTGATGTTGTGATAAACTTAAAAATAGATACTGATGTTAAGAAGGCAGTATAATATGTAATGTGTATGAATATATACATAAAATAAATCAAGGATTTGTTTTTTATATTAAGGAAGGAGGGGACATCTTATATCATAAAATTTTATTGAAAATCATAAAGATGTAAATTCTCTACAAATAAATCAATGGATTCAATATGTTTTTTATAACAAAAATAAGGGGAAAAACTCATACGTCCATCTACAAAGAATAGATTAATAAATTGTGGTATATTTGTAAAATGGAATACTAAGGAGCTATGGCAATGAATGAACTTTTGTCACACACATCAACATGGATACAACTTTTAAAATAAAAATAAAATAAAAGATAAAACATAGCATTGAGTGTAAAAAGCAAATTAGGAAAAGATATAGAGTATTATTTCATTCATATAAAACAAAACTAAACAATAGATTGCTTACAGGTAGATACATAGAACATGAAAAAGAAAAGCAAGGAAATATAAGTATAAAACTCAAGATATTCTTATCACTTTCTCAAAAATTATAAAACTTTTTATGTTATCTTTTGTACATGTGAGATATTCCTCTCTCTCACACACACACTCAAAAAAGTGGTTTGCTGGAAGGATAACAGGACATATCGCGGAAACTAAAGAAAGGAAGTACAATTCTATGGAAAACTGGAGGAATATGCTGCTCTTGGTGGCCGTTTTCATCTTCCTGACCCTTGTCTACACCTACTGGACCATGTGAGCCTAAGATTTCCCCATAGTCAGTGAGGCTTCCCCTCAGCTCCATAGTCAGGACCAAGCAGGCCCTTCAAGCCTCAGGAGGACCAAGGTGCAGGGGCATTTCTCCCCACCCAGACACTCGAGCACAGGTTCCTGTTGGCCCAGCCCCTCCTGTCTCCCCATCCTGTTGTGAAGCCTGGATCTCCAGAACAACATTGTGCTGGCTCCTCCCTTAGCCCAGGGGAAAGAACAACCAGGCTGCTCCTGAAAAAAAGGAAACCTACCCATGCCACCACCTCCTCACTTACATGGCACAAATGTGGAAGCTGGGCATAGGTTTTCCTCAGGGACTATTGCTGAGGATCATTTCCAAAATTAGGGAAGGTGGACTAGATAGGCATCCTTTAAAGTGTCCATTATAGGCTTCTGAACATCAAAGACATATTTTCATAGAAATTGTTGGCTTTAACTACCAACGGGAAAAATTTGACTTGGAAATTAGTTATTAGAGTGGGTCAATTATAAATTGTTCCCAGAATGAAAATGATTGCATTTAGAAATGTTAGCCACACACCAATGTCTTTCTTAACTGCTACTCGTAGTGTCAAAATGCTCACAGGAAGATCTAAAAGACAGTTAGAGAAGGCAAGAGTTCACATACTATAATGCAGGAAGATTGCTATGCCTCAACTACTACTGATTTCTTCCCCAGTATTAAGGACATTGATTGATTACTGTATTCATTCATTGATTGATTCATTCAATAAACACATATTGGACCATTATATTGTTAAGAAACGAGGGGACATCTTATAACATAAGCTGAATAAGAACATTAGATAAGACCTTAGTTTTCCATCTGTATAGACCACTGTGTGAGTGTGAGTGTGTGTGTGTGCGCGCGTAGTCTGACTTTTTGTTAGCATAGTATAGTAGCTAATAATGGAGTAGTCATCCTTGGTGCTTTTCTCCCTGTAACCCAATATTAACCTTCTAAGTAAATCTTAAATCTATTGTGGCAGTCCTGGACATAACGCTGCTCCAATCTCCCTTATGAGAAAGAACATGCCATTCAGCTGGAATGTGTGCAGTTAGCTGGCAGCCTCTAGCTGTAGCACCTTCAGGATCTGTCTCATCTCTCCTGCCTGGGTCATATTCTTCCTGGGTAGTCCCAGCCAATTATTAAGTATGGTGAACGTACTAGGACCAGGCTATTTCCCAATGTGGGATTGTTAATGGGAAATCTTTGCTCCAAAATCCCTACTGAATTGGCCAAGACTTGCAGATTTGCATCCTGTCTGAGGCTTGCACTACCAAATCCCACTTTTTTTCCACTTTCCTTTCACAGATGTCATTGCTGCATTATGGCCTGAAGGTTTTCCCTACTCAATTCTGTTTCCTGTCACCCCTTTTTATTTTTCATAGGTTCTTGGACTCCTAATACTATCTCAAGGTCTGCTTCCCAGAAGCCCCAACTGATGCATCCATCCACTTCTTTTTATTATATTCAAGCTGGGATCTTCTCTTGGGTAAGTTTCTGATATAGACTTCCAGATGATCATCTTCTATTCACTTTCTGCCATTTCATTCTAAACTCCTTCTCACAAGGCAGTCAGTGTCATCTTTTATACATGTGGTTGTCAGATCAAGCCCAGCCTATACCTCTCCAATGGTTTTCATTTTTTTAAGATAAAATCCCAAATCTTTAATACTTCCTAATTGTCCACATGAATTAGCCCATGCCTATATCAGAAGACGTTCACCACTCTCTCTCAATTACTGTAATTTATTTATTGTCCTCATCTCATTCTGGGACTTAATAGAGGCTAATTCTTCTACTTTGAATACTTTCTTTTTCCTCCTCATACTTACTCTCTTTACATAGAAAACTCAAATTTATCCTTTAGACATTTAAATTTATCCTTGAATCTCAAATTTATCTTAAACACATTTTGAGTGTTTAAAAACAAAACAAAACAATAATAGCAACAAAACTTCCCACTCTCTTCCTTCCTGAATAATTTGTTAGATCCCTCTTTTATATGCTTGCAGAACTTTACAATTATTTAGCAATTATCATAAAAGTATCTAAATGATTCATTTTCTAATTATTCACTTAATGTCTATCTCCTCAGTTAGAACAAAAACTCCGTGAAGGCAAGGATCTATCTGTCTTTCTTATCAACTCATCACCAATGCCTACGATAGTGCTTTGTGAATATGTGACCAATACATTGTATTTGAGTGAGTAAATAAATAAATAAAAAGAAGCAGTGGTTCCTAATTTCTGTTGATACTGTAACCAAATATATATAACCCTCCTTGACTTCCAACATTTTGTATGATGTAGTTTTAGGAAAAATTGGAATTCTATATAACTTGGGAAATAGCACACTCAAATTGGACAATTTGAGTAGATTGTATTCAATAACTGTTTAAAAAGGTGTGGGCAGGATTTTAGGAAATCGACTTGGAATAATTCAGTACCCTGGGGCTAGGCATAGGGGGAGTCATTTTCAACCCAGGTCAGAAGGGACAAATGAAGAGAACCATTTCCAAAACCCAGAGAAAGTAAGTGGAGAAATCTGCTCTACAGAAGTTGTAGCTTTTCATGGAAGACTGAAGCCAACTCAGCAGGCAGAGAGTCTGTGGAAAATGTAGCACACCTCACTTTCTTCCCATTGTCACATCTCCTGTACAAGCCTCCTGTTGATCAAACCCAACTGGAAGCTAGAGAACAGGGAGCCTTGTTAATTCAATGTATATTCATACCTTAACCCTCATCTACTTCAGGGCACAGAGCAGGAAGAGAAGGTGGAAAGTGTTTCAAAACAAATGGAAGATGTTCAGTACAAACACCAACTCCTATTAAAGATATTATCCGTCATTATGGCCAGATTCACATGTATTTCCCATTGAAGATAATATTTATTGACTTCAATGATGGCAGAGATATTTACCTGAGTAGTTCATTATTAAATTTAAATTATTTTCAATTGCTATTTCAGTATACATTAAGTTCCAATAATTTGGGATAATACTGTGGTAACCATTAACCATGTTGAAAATGGCTGCTTTTCAACTTAGCAAAGGGAGGAAAATAGAAAAATATTCTCATGAATTATAGATAAATAATTCTTATTTTATTGTTTACCCAATACAAATATCCAGAAGCAAAAATGTGATAGTACCACATTTGGAAGAATTTGGGAATATATATTTGGCTTTTTAATTTTTAAAGATCTTTTATTCTTTTTTAATACAGGGGAAAATGGTGTGTTAACAAATGTTTACATGTAGAAGCGACAATTTAAACAGTTCTTGAGATTAAAATATAATAGTTGCCCTCTGTCTTCGTTTGGATATAAAGAGAGCAATACTTATTTCACTGTAGCTTTCTTTTTCTGTGTTTTTCTCTGATATTTTATTGAGATCCACCTTCTCAAATGCCCACTATGGGAATTTGGGGCCCCTTCCTGAGGAGACCACCGTATTTGGGTCCCCATAAACGAGAGGATTTTAAATGTTCTTGACTAAGATGTATTAAGAAACATATTTTCATTCAGCATACACACACAAACACACTTCCACTCAACACAGTTTATAATCAGTACTTACATTCACTTTGTAATACACTCTGAAATTTTCTATTCTGTGCTACTTTATTATTTTACAAACTTTTAAAGCATTACGCTTTTAGGCAGTTTGAAAAACGGAACTAAGGACCTAGGTTTGGAAAACTTTGTTAGTGCAAAGATTAATGACAGGAAGGAGCAAATATTCTTTAAAACATTTATTAAGATTTATTTGTACTTATCTCTGATCTCTCTCTTCCCTCCACCTCTCACTACCTCAGATTCTTAGCATTATCCTCTTGAATGTATAGTAGTCTAATCTACTTGTTTTTTCTGTCTTAGGTCTAGTCACTTCATTTTCACAAGCAGCAAGATTTTTGAAAAATGGAAATCTAGTCACGCATCTTACTCTAAACCAGATCCTAAGGGGATTCCTTTGTGGCTTCATTCCTGCAACTCCCCATTTTCATCCTTTCTTCCACCCATACCATCGATTTATAGTTGCCAGATGAGGCTCCTTTAAAAAAATTTCTTACTATAAGCATTGGTTAGGATTCAGTCAGGGAACAAGAAGAACTATGAATGATGTGAAATAAAGCATTTATTATAAGGATTAGGCCTTACACAATTGTGGGGAAAGTTGGTGAAGTAAAGTTCTAGAAAGAGATGGTTGAAGCATTAGAGAAAAGTCACCAACCAGGGACCAGGAAAGAAAACTGGTGAAGAAGTCTATGGAATGAATTCTTTATGTACTTTGTGGTCAGTCTGAAGTTACCCTGGTCAGTAGTTAGATAGTCAGGAAAAAAGCTCTAAGTGAAACAGAAAAAATAAATAAATCACGCACAAACTAGAACCCTTGAGAATAAACTGGTCTCCTCAAGAACAAATCAGAACCTGCCTCTAACTCTGATGATACATGTAATCTGCAGAAGCTGATGCCCTTTACCCCAGAGTTGCACATGTGTCTGGCCCAGGACTTGGAGAAGCTGAAGGAAGAGATCTAATGACAGGTAGAGGAGCTATGGGTCTATGAGCACACCCGTGAGAGAAGCCAGTGGATCAGCAACAATGTGCCAAGCTCTGGCCATGCATGGGGACTTGCACTCACCTGTAAGTAATGACTACTACTTCACTTGTACCTTCCAAATCTCACTAGAATCTTTTGTGTTCCATCTTAACCATACAGGGAAGGTGATTCTAGAAAATTTGGCTCCTGTTTAACTAAATTGACATAGCACAAAGCCACCACACTCTAGGTTTGCTCTTTCCTCTGCCTGGAGAGTCCCATCACCTCAATTCTGTCATCTAATTGAGGCAACACCTCCTTCCCCACAGAGAATCCTTTTCTAAATCCACAATTTATTTTAAATTTCTGTCCTCATAAATCTTGTAACAAACTTGGAAAATGTCTTTCATAATATTTACTATATTTCATATTTATAAATTATCTAATTTTACTACCTTAAACTCCACTCCCTTAAACTTAGTGCATAAAATTCCTCAAAAATTATTCATTGAAGAAATAAATGATTGGCACTTATCACATCCTACCCTCTATGTTGGTTTATGTATCTGTCATCCCAACTACATTATACTCTTCTTGAGAGAAGGGTTGAATGGATTATTGATGTCTCTTTATTCTTAGCACCTACCAAACACTGGAGATGTTTTATATGTTCAGTCAATTTTGTTCAACAAATGATTTTATATACATCACTATCTTTCCTTCCAACAGTGGAAGGAGTCTTCCCTGACAGATTTGTATATTTTCCACATGTTCATACTGCTAATTGGTCATGTAGTCAGAGGGCACCCAATAAGTATTGGTTGACAGTGCTTCAGAGAGCCATATTAAAATCAACATGTGAATTATACGTGACAATTCCAGATGCCTGATGTGTTCATGGGCAGATATTTCATGAATGACACAAGAAATTTTAATGTATTTGTGATTTTACTTGTCAGAAAGGCAAGTCATTGATCATCTTTATGATCCCTGCAATGAATGACTCTAACTTATACATAGAGGCAGTTACAGTTGCTGTCAAAAAATATGATCAATCATTTAAGAATTAATTTCAGTTAAATGTTCACAGTAAATTAGATCACTTTTGCTATTTGGATATCTGTTTTGCCTCATCACTTTTATAGCTTTTCTTATCTTTTTGTGAGGCGTGTAAGCTCTCTGCCTACAAATTCGACTGAGTAAAACAGACCATTTGAGACACACTCACATGTTCACATCTTAGGGAAAAAATGTCATTAAACAATTCACCAGTTGAATGCAATTTAGCACCATACACGTTTACTCATTCTAATGCATTGTGTTCTGATTTCTAACAACAGAAACCAGAGGATTTTCACAGTCAATAACAATTTACGGATAAAAATCAATCCATTTTACTTGACTGGATTGCAAAACATCTTACAAATATTTATGTTTTTAACTGTATTTTTTCCCAAAGCAAACACCTTTAAAATCTCAATTGGATTTGTTTGTAAAACATTTAAAGCTATTCTTCCTCTCTTACCTCCTTTTTGTAGAAATCTTTGTCCATATTTCTATTTCTTATGGACTTTCTTATTTTTAATTTTTCTGTTTATATTTATTAATCAAAAATCTTTAGTATCCTTTAAGAGAGGATTATACAACTTTCATTTCTGACTATGACAGACTGTATTTTATCAGACCAGTCTCCCTCTGAAAGCAGCAATTATAAATGATGTATGAAATACAAAACAAAAACAAAATCTTTGCCTGAAACCATCAGAGAATAACCAAGATAGTCCTGAGTGGCCAAATTTCAAAAGAACGGAAATATATTGAAATTAGCTGGACAAGACGTTTGCTGATTCTTTAGTGATGCAGGGCCCAGAAGTTGAGCAGAAAGCTGCTCAGGATATTTGTCAGCCTCTTGGGAGTGGGAGGCAAAAATTGGAGTTCTTGGCTGCCAAGGCAGCTAGGGATTAGGGAACCAAGATCCTGGAGGAAAAGGAATCATGTGTGTTCTGCTCTATTTTTCTAGCACTTGTAGATTTGAAGACAAATGGAAGGAGAGGTCAAGAAGCCAAGTATAAAGGGAAAAGCTCTTGGCAGTCTTGCCATGCTGAGGAGATAAATTCTGAGTTCAGAGCCAACCAAGGAGAAAGGGCTCCAGTAAATACCCCCGGCTTTCAACTCTGAAAGACACTCTAGGAGTAAAAGCAAACTGGAAATAGATCAGACCTCAAAAATTTAAAACCCCACCTCACATCACTAACTCTCAGATCGGTGCAAGAGAATCTGGCCCTACTTATTAACTTCTCAAAAGAAAATAAAATCCTCTCTGGTGGAAGATTACATCATCTAGAGTTTCTACAATGCCTTCTTATATAATGGTCTAAAATCACCAAGGCATTCCTAGAGACAGGATCAAAAAGAAAGATGGAAAAACAAACATTTAGGAGAGAAATCAAGAGGGCAACGTAAGCAGACTCTGAACTCACCTCCTGCCACGGACACAGCCAATTTACAACTACTCGTGGAAAAATTACCACTAAAACAGAACTGAAAGCTGGATAAGAGGAACTCCTGAAACAAAGAACAACCCTAATTGAGGTGGAAGAGGCAGAAACTCCTTTCTGGAGAGGAAAAATGCTACCTTCACAAGCCTCAGCACCTCACAGCCACCCAGGAGCTGCCCACAGGTACGCAGCCCTCCCTGGAGGAGCAGGGCCCTGAGTCAGGGAGCGCCCCCACTGTAGGCACTTTGTGGACCCAGCACAATTGAGATGAGTGGCATAATATCTGACTTCACCTGCTACTAAAACATTGGGGAGTACCCCCAGAAAAGCTGCTTCACAAAGAAATTAAAAACAGCTCTTAAAGGGCCCAAGCGCAAACTCACCCATTTCAGAAAGCAACCAAAAATCAGCAGAAAGAAAGGTGCACAGTGCTTTGGTGAAAAGAGACTCAGCTGATAGGCCCTGAGTGCATCGCAGTGAAAGGTGAGACCTCTCCAAGGACTGGGACATTGGCCGTGGCCATTGTTGTGGCCTGGTGTGGGCATGCTGACACAGACGGCATTGGAGTTCTCCCTGGGGCCTGCTAGCCCAGGTCTGCCCCACCCACTAGAACACCGATTTAATCCAGCTCAGCCAGGGCAGGCAGCCCACCCTAGAGACTGGCCCCACCCAACAACAAGCACTCAGGCAACTTGTGGGCCTGCATAGATTGGTGCGGGGATTCTCTGCAGCCTGACAACTGAGCCAACTTCAGTGGGGCCGGGCGTGCACAAGGAGCAGGTGGAGAGTGTGGGGCAGTGGTGGAGTGTGTGGGGCTCCCACCATGGAGAGACTGGGTCTACTTCGGGAGGTCAGGGCACGCACACAGGGTAGGACTGTGTTGACTGTGTGTGTGGACCCGTGGGCAGCAGGGCTTGTCAGCTGCAGAAGACTTGTGCTTCTCAAAGACCCACATAGGGGGTTTGCCCCACCTTCCAAAGCCTGAAACAATTGGGTGCTCCCGTGCCTGAGGCCAGCCCCACCCAGCTGCAATCCTCAGAGAGCTGACAAGAGACCTAAAGTCTGGAGGCTTATAGCAATTGTAAGACCCTGAGCCTAACAACCTGCCACGCTGGGGGCCTACTCACTTAAAAGAAATACTGCAACACAAATGTGGTATTAGAACTAGCAGCCAACTGTGCTGGGGCTCCCCACACTTGATAAAGAGACTGAAGGGCCCACAACAACTACAAGCAGCTGAGCATTACAACAGCTGGCCAGGAGCATAACTCGGCCTCCTTGGGCACCTACAGGGAGAGCAAACAGGCCACAACAGAAGGACACACGTAGCCCACATAGGGTTCACCCCTGGAACATTGAGAACTGAGGGAAGAATACTGCAGGCTTCCTAAGGCATCACTTAAATAAGGTCACCTATCCAAGAGCAGGAGATATAGCTGACCTACCTAATACATAGACACAAGCACAGGGAAAGAGGCAAAATGAGGAGGCAAAGGAATACATTCCAAGTAAAGGAACAGGACACAACCCCGGAAAAGGAACTAAGTGAAACAGAAATGAGCAACCTACCCGAGAGAGAGTTCAAACTGAGAGTGTTAAGGATGCTCACTGATCTGGGGAGAAGAATAGATGAACTCAGTGAGAATGTCAACAAAGAAATGGAAGATATAAAAAAGAACCAATCAGAAATGAAGAATACAATACTGGAAATGAAAAATTCACTAGAGGGACTCAAAAGCAGAGTAGAAGATACAGAAGAATGGATCTGCGAGCTGGACGAAAACCTAGAAGAAATTACCCAAGCTGAATGGGTAAAAGAGAAAAGAATTAAAAAGAGTGAGGACAGTCTAAGGGACCTCTGGGACAACATCAAGTGCACTAACATCTGTGTTATAGGTGTCCTGGAAGGAGAAGAGTGAGACAAAGGGGCAGAGAATCTATTTCAAGAAGTAATAGATGAAAACTTCCCTAACCTAAGGAAGGAAACAGGCATCCAGGTACAGGAAGCACAGAGAGCCCAAACAAGATAAACCCAAAGAGGCCCACACCAAGACACATCATGATCAAAATGTCCAGAATTAAAGATAAAGAGAGAATCCTAAAAGATGCAAGAGAAAGACAAGTTACATACAAAGGAAACCCCATAAGGCTATCAGCTGACTTCTCAGCAGAAACCTTACAGGCTAGAAGAGAGTGGCACGATATATTTAAAGTGCTAAAAGGAAAAAACTTACAGCCAAGAATACTCTACCCAGCAACATTATCATTCAAAATGGAAGGAGAGATCAAAAATGTCCCAGACAAGCAAAAATTAAAGGAGTTTGTCGACAAGAAACCAGTGCTACAAGAAATGTTAAAGGGACTGATTTGAGGAGAAAAAAGAAGACCGCAAATAGGAAAAATTATCTATTTCCATGATAAGAGGGTAATGGATACAAATGCACAAAAAAGAGGTTAGATATGATATCAAAAACATAAAATGAGGGAGGAGGAGAGTTAAAGAGGGGAGCTTTCAGACAGAGGTCAAACTAAAGAAACCATCAATTCTGTGTAGAAGGAGAAAGGAACCGAGAAGGACTCCTAAAACATTGAGAAAAAAAAAAAGTTAAAAAATGGCAGTAAGTACATACTTATCAATAGCTACTTTAAATGTCAATGGACTAAATGCTCCAATTAAAAGGCATGGGTGGCTGATTGGATAAAACAACAAGACCCATATATATGCTGCACACAAGAGACACACTTCAGACCTAAAGACACTCACAAACTGAAAGTGAAGGGATGGAAAAAGATACTCCATGCAATCGGCAATGAAAAGAAAGCTGGGGTAGCAATACTCATATCAGACAAAATAGACTTTAAAACAAAAACTGTAAAAAGAGACAAAGAAGGGCATTACATAATGATCAAGGGAACAATCCAACAAGAGGATATAACACTTGTAAATATCTACACACCCAATGTAGGTGCACCTAAATATATAAAGCAATTATTAACAGACATAAAAACAGAAATAGACAGTAACACAATAATAGTAGGAGACTTTAACACTCTACTTACACCAATGGATAGATCATCCAAACAGAAGATCAATAAGGAAATATTGGCCTTAAATGACACACTAGAACAGATGGACCTAGTAGATATATACAGAGCATTCCATCCAAAAACCAAAGAATACACGTTCTTTTCAAATGCACATGGGACATTCTCCAGGATTGATCACATATTAGGCCACAAAACAAGTCTCCATAAGTTTAAGAAGATTGAAATAATACCAAGCCTCTTTTCTGATCACAACGGTATGAAACTAGAAATCAACTATAGGAAGAAAATCAGAAAAGCCACAAATACATGGAGATTAAACAAAATGCTACTGAACAACGATTGGGTCAACGAAGAAATCAAAGGGAAAATAAAAAAAATACCTGAAGACAAATGAAAATGAAAATATGACATGCCAGAATTTATGGGATACAGCAAAAGCGGTTCTAAGAGGGAAGTTTATAGCAATACAGGCCTATCTCAACAAACAAGAAAAATCTCAAGTAAACAATCTAACAATGCACCTAAAGGAACTGGAAAAAGAGGAACAAACAAAGCCCAAAATCAGTAGAAGAAGGGAAATAACAAAAATTAGAGCAGAAATAAATGAAATAGAGACTAAAAATACAATAGAAAAAATTAATAAAACCAAGAGCTGGTTCTTTGAAAAGATCAACAAAATATACAAACTTTTAGCTAGACTCACCAAGAAAAAAAGAGAGAAGGCACAAATAAGTACAATCAGAAATGAAAGAGAAGAAATTACAACAGACACCTCAGAAATACAAAAGATTATAAGAGAATACTATGAAAAGCTATGTGCCAACCAATTCGACAATCTGGAAGAAATGGATAAATTCTTAGAATCATACAACCTTCCAAAACTGGATCAAGAAGAAATAGAGAATTTGAATACACCAATCACCAGTAAGGAGATCGAAACAGTAATCAAAAACCTCCCCAAAAATAAAAGTCCAGGACCAGACAGCTTCCTGGTGAATTCTACCAAACATTCAAAGAAGACAATACCTATCCTTCTCAAACTCTTCCAAAAAATTGAGAAGGGGGGGAAGCTCCCTAACTCATTCTACAAAGCTGACATTACCCTGATACCAAAACCAGACAAGGACAACACAAAAAAAGAAAATTATAGGCCAATATCACCGATGAACATCAATGCAAAAATCCTCAACAAAATACTAGCAAATCGCATACAACAATACATTAAAAAGATTATACACCATGATCAAGTGGGATTTATTCCAGGTATGTGGGGATGGTTCAACATTAGCAAATCAATCATGGTGATATACCACATTAATAAAATGAAGAATAAAAATCATCTGATCATCTCAATAGATGCAGAGAAAGCATTTGACAAGATACAGCATCCATTTATGATAAAAACTCTGAATAAAATGGGTATAGAAGGAAAGTACCTCAACATAATAAAGGCCATATATGACAAACCCACAGCTAATATCATCTTTAATGGTGAAAAACTGAAAGCTATCCCTCTAAGAACAGGAACCAGACAAGGATACCCACTGTCACCACTCCTATTTAACAGAGTACTGGAAGTCCTAGCCAGAGCAATCAGGCAAGAAAAAGAAATAAAAGGGATCCAAACTGGAAAGGAAGAAGTGAAACTCTCATTGTTTGCAGATGACATAATTTTATATATAGAAAACCCTAAAGAGTCCACCAAAAAACTTTTAGAAGTAATAAACGAATACGGTAAAGTTGCAAGATACAAAATCAACATACAAAAATCAGTTGCATTTCTATACACTAACAACGAAGTAGCAGAAAGAGAAATTAAGAATACAATCCCATTTACAATTGCAACAATAAAATACCTAGGTATAAACTTAACCAAAGAGGTGAAAGTTCTGTACATCGAAAACTATACAACATTGCTGAAAGAAATTGAAGAAGACATAAAGAAATGGAAAGATATTCCCTGCTCTTGGATTGGAAGAATTAACATAGTTAAGATGTCCATACTTCCTAAAGGAATCTATAGATTCAATGCAATCCCTGTCAAAGTTCCAACAACATTTTTCACAGAAATAGAACAAAGAATCCTAAAATTTATATGGAACAACAAAAGACCCCGAATAGCTAAAGGAATCCTGAGAAAAAAGAACAAAGCTGGAGGTATCACACTTCCTGATTTCAAAATATACTACAAAGCTATAGTAACCAAAACAGCATGGTACTGGCACAAAAACAGATGCACAGATCAATGGAATAGAATCGAAAGCCCAGAAATAAACCAACACAAGTATGGACAGCTAATCTTCGACAAAAGAGCCAAGAACATACAATGGAGAAAAGAAAGTCTCTTCAACAAATGGTGTTGGGAAAACTGGATCGCCACATGCAAAAAAATGAAAGTAGACCCTTACCTTACATCATACACAAAAATTAACTCCAAATGGATTAAAGACTTGAATGTAAAACCTGAAACTATGAAACTGCTAGAAGAAAACATAGGCAGTACGCTCTTCGACATCGGTCTTAGCAACATATTTTCAAGCACCATGTCTGACTGGGCAAGAGAAACAATAGAAAAAATAAACAAATGGGACTACATCAAACTAAAAAGCTTCTGCACAGCAAAGGAAACCATCAACAAAACTATAGAAAACATCTAGACTGAAGCATGAAAAGAAAAAAAGGATAAAGATAAAAAAAAGAATAGAGCATAGAGGTACACCTTGGAGATATCACGGGTTCAGTTCCAGACCACCACAATGAAGTGAATATCACAATAAAACAAGTCACACAAATTTTTTGGTTTCCCAGTGACGTAAAAGCTGTGTTTACCCTATGCTGTAGTCTATTAAGTGTGCAATAGCATTATGTCAAAAAAAACGATGTACATATGTTAATTAAAAAATACCGTATTACTAAAAAATGCTAACCATCATCTGTTCTTTCAGCAAGTTGTAATCTTTTTGCTGGTGGAGGGTCTTGCCTCAATGTTGATGGCTGCTGACTGATCAGGGTGGTGGTTGCTGAAGGTTGGGGTGTCTATGGCAACTTCTTAAAATAAGACAACAATGAAGATTTCCACATCAATTGACTCTTCCTTTCACGAAAAATTTCTCTGTAGCATGTGGTGCTGTTTCATAGCATTTTACACACAGTAGAACTTCTTTCAAAATTGGAGTGAGTTCTCTCAAAACCTACTGCTGCTTTATCAACTAAGTTTTTGTCATATTATAAATCCTTTACTGTCACTTCAACAATCTTCACAGCATCTTCACCAGGAGCAGATTCCATCTCAAGAAACCGCTTTCTTTGCTCATCCATAAGAAGCAACTTCCTGTCCATTAAAGTTTGATCATGAGATTATAACAATTCAGTCACATCTTTAGGCTCCACTTCTAATTCTAGTTCTCTTGCTATTTCCACCACATCTGCAGTCACTTCCTTCACTGAAGTGTTGAACCCCTCAAAGTCATTCACGAGGGCTGGAATCAGTCTCTTTCAAACTCCTGCTAATATTGATATTTTGACCTCTTCCCATGAATCCCAAAAGTTCTTAATAGCATCTAGAATGGTGAATCTTCTCCAGAAGGTTTTCAATTGACTGCCCAGATCCATCAGAATAATCACTATCTATGGCAGCTATAGCCTTATGAAGTGTATTTCTTAAATAATAAGACTTGCGAGTCAAAATTACTCCTTGATTCATGGGCTGTAGAATGAAGTTGGGTTAGCAGGCATGAAAACAACATTAATCTCATTGTACATCTCCATCAGGGCTCTTGGGTGACCAGGTGTATTGTCAACGAGCAGTAATATTTTAAAATAAATCTTGTTTTCTGGGCAGTATGTCTCAACAGTGGGCTTAAAATATTCAGTAAACCATGTGGTAAGCAGATGTGCTGTCATCCAGGCATCCAGGTAGCATAGCCACCTTCATTAATGATCTTAGCTAGATCTTCTGGATTACTGCTGCATCTTCCACATCAGCACTTGCTGCTTCATCTGTCATTTTTATGTTATGGAGATGGCTTCTTTCCTTAAATCTCGTCAACCAACCTCTGCTAGCTTCAAACTTTTCTTCTGCAGCTTCCTCACCTCTCTCAGCCTTCATAGAATCAAAGAGAGTTAGAGCTCTGCTCTAGATTAAGTTTTGCTTAAGGGAACATTGCGGCTGATTTGATCTATCCAGATCACTAAAACTTTCTTCATATCAACAGTAAATCTGTTTCACTTTATTATCATTTGTGTGTTCACTGGAGTAGCACTTTTAATTTTCTTCAAGACTTTTCCTTTGCATTCACAATTTGGCTAGCTGTTTGGCACAAGAGGCCTAGCTTTCAGCCTATATTGGCTTTTGACATGCCGTCCTCACTAAGCTTAATTATTTCTAGCTTTTGATTTAAAGTGAGAGACATGTGACTCTTCCTTTCACTTGAACACTTAGAGGCCATTGTAGAGTTATTAGTTGGCTTAATCTCAATATTGTTGTGTCTCAGGGAATAGAGAGGCCTGAGGAGAGGGAGAGAGATGAGGGAAAGGCAGGTTGATGGAACAGTCAGAACACACACAACATTTATCAATTAAGTTCACTATGTTATATTGGGCGTGGTTCTCAGCACCCCCTAAAAATTACAATAGTAAGATCAAAGATTACTGATCACAGATCCCCATAAAAAATATAATAATAATGAAAAAGTTTGAAATATTAGGAGAAATAGCAAAAGGTGGCACAGAGACACAAAGTGAGTATATGCTTTTGGAAAAATGGCACCAATAGACTTGCTCCACAAAGGGTTGCCACAAACCTTCAATTTGTAAAAAAAAAAAAAATGTATTATCTGTGAAACGCAATAAAGCGATGTGCAATAAAAAGATGTCTGCCTGTAACAGCTAAATGCAACTTCATGAAAGATCTAACATATTTTGGTCCGAAATTTAAGAAGCAGAGAACAAGAATAGGGCAGAAGCAATATTTAAAGAGAAACTGTCTTGGAAAACTGACATAAGATGTTGAGTCACAGAGTCAAGAAGCTCTAAACAGAAGCTCATTTCAGCACTCTTCCAGGCATGTGCCATGTACTCTGCAGCATCCTCTCATGGTGTTTGATATAGTCACTTATGCAATTCCTTTTTTATCTCCCAGGACCTCCTTTCCAATCCCATTTACTGCGTCAATGTATAGATAATGTGCACACAGTTGTGAATAAGAAAATCACAACACAACTGACCAACAATGCATGTGGCTGCTTCTCACTGTGGACAAGAATAAGTGCTTTGAGATAAAGCATGACATCTTCTTTATGTAGCTAATTGTATAATAACCCACTGTGGCACAGAGGTAAGAGGAAAATTGATTCCTAACCTATGATAGTAATTAGCTTTTATGCCTGAGAATAAGGATTTATAGCAGCTCTTAACAGCTGTCTGAAGCCAGTGGGAAAGAATCTTTAGAACATCTACTGTACGGGAGATTTATCGGGACCAATCAGAAACTTGAATCTGTGTGTATGTGTGAGCATGTACGAAATGTATTATTTTTGCCCACATCTCATAGCTCTACATTAAGTGTACCTATTTATTAAGAATTTGTACACTTAGAAATAAAGAGAAAAAAGTAGATCTCCCAATAGGAGATTTTTAAGGATTTCCTTTATATACAGGTATCTTCAAATGTATCTCGTATATTACATGTGTTTTGTAATAATTGAATATCCTCATGGAATGCATTGTTTCATGATTCTCCAATTACTGGATATATGATTTCTCCATTATTATAAGTTACTTGAAGACTCCCATCACACTTTCCTAAAGTGTTGGTACTTTTTCACCATTCCTTAGGAACCCAGTATATACCTCTTTTTCAGAAATGTCTTTAAATATGGTTCTTCTCATCTCATTTGGAAGCCTAATCATGAAAGGTCATTTAAATGCTCTGATTTTGGCTGAGTTTTGGCCTTGTTCTATCTGACTTCTCAAGATCAGTAGGTGCTAACAATCAAATGCATTTGCTTGATAGTGTGGAAGAAAATAAGCAGCCCTGCTCTCATTCACTCTTGTAATTCACAGCTAGGCACCCTTACTTAGCCAAGTATTCCAAACTGTGTTCTCAAGTCCTTGATAACCTCTTGCTGAGTCATAGGTTTGAAATGCATCCTCTGCCGGGCTTCCTTGACAGCAGCTGTATTCAGGTAGAAGTCTCCATTTGCGACTCAGTGAGGCTACTAATCCCCACCAAGAAGACATGTGAGCTCGAGTGTAAGAGAAAGCTCTTTCAGAATCCACGTAAAATATTTATTTAAGATTGCACTGCTGTTGTCAACTAGATCTGTCCTTTTGCCCATTCCGAATTGTGTTTGGTTTTTAATATTCACTCTCTGACACAGTAGGATGAATTGTGCAACACCAGTAAGTATATAAAAAGTAAACAAAAAACCTTCAATGCAGTGCCACTCTCCTGGAGTTTCTGTCCAAACTTAGCATTAGATTTTGGAAATAATATTAAAATATTTTTGGAAAGTAGAGAAGATAAAGAACACTTCAAACACTCCTTAGCACTTTGTGTGCCTCCTTTCAGTATTGCATCTAAAGAAAAATATAAAAATAAATGCATCTCCCCTTCAAGGAGTTTATAATCTGATAGAGACACAACGCAAGTAGATAATCACAATATAGTGAGACAGAGTGCTACATTTGGGCTAAGCATATTGTGCTGTGGAAACATAGTAGGGACATTTTGGGGATTCAGGGATGTCACAAATATATTGAATTTTATAGGGTGGGTTGAAGATAAATACATGAAGAGGAATGAAAGATATTCTATGCAAGGATACAGCTTATGAAATGCCCAAAGGCAAGGAACCCCACTATTTTATTTTATTTTGTTTTTTTTATTTCATTTTTCTTCCTTCCCAAAGCCCAGTACGTGTTTGCATATCTAGTTGTAAGTCCTTCTAGTTCTTCTATGTGAGCCACCGCCCCAGTATGGCAACTGACAGACAGGTGGTGTGGTTCTGTGACCAGGAAATGAACCCGGGCCACCAAAATGGTGAGAGTGCTGAACTTTAACCACTAGGCCATCAGGGCTGGCTCAGAAACCCACTACTTTAATGAAAAGAAAATACTTGGTCAAGTACAGAAAGTGCAAGATTTGACAAAAGAAGAAGCTACTGTAGAAGTAGACCAGATTCAGAACAAGTGTTATCCTAATATACTAATTAACAGGAGTTTTATCTGACAGGGAAAATGTGGGAATTGCAGGCTTAGATTTGCCTTTGGGAAAGAACATTAAGTCGGCAATGTGAAAAATATATATTCATATCCACACGCACACACACACACACAATTTTACATAATTAGGCAAAAGTGATGAAGAAGTGACAGTTCCAGGATTAAAACTAAGGCATCTACTTTCCCATATTTTATTTTGAAACTTGGTTTTAACTCTTTGAAAATGTTTTTAGCTATTTTAATTAACCTCGCCAGAAATCTATGAAGCAGCTACCTCTATTATAGGTATAGTATTGTCTTCATTTGGCAGAGAAGGAACTGGAGTTTTGGAGAGGAATGACTTGTCTAAGCCCACAGAGGAAGGAAGAGACAGAGCAGGGTCTAAAGTCTCATGATTCTCAGCCCAGGGCTTTTTTTGCACAAAATCTCACCACGGTAAAGAATATTATCCAGGTATCTTTAGAAATACAAATGCATCATCTGACCCTTAAAGAAAACCACCCAGTCTTTTCCCTATATTATAACTTATTCCCTCAAAAATACTATTTCCCAGTGTTTATTAACCAGCCCAAATCTCTCTGTCCTGTGTGTTTTCTCTTTGTGTGTGTGCGTATGTGTGTATTTTAACACCCATTTGGAAAACAACTACACAGTGAAGGTCAAAATAAACTACCCATGTTTCTTGTAACTGTAGTAATTTCAGGGTTTTGTCCCATAAAATAAATCAAAACAGAAATGTATTGGCAAGTATTATGCATCTTGAGGAGGTTATTAAGCTGATGTTTCTATGCGTCTAGTAAATTTTTTTGTCAAGATCTCCTTCTCTGAAATTTCAAAATTGCTTTTCAATTCTCATTATACCAGAACCATTTCTTTAAATACACTATCCTCTGACTTTCATCAATCAAGCAAACTTATGCTCCTTCTCTGGTAATAAAGTGATAATTTAAAAACTTTATTTCCATTGGATAAATAATTAAAAATTATTTACATACATATTCTTTACAGACTGCTTTCATTTACCTGGATTATGAATCTATCTCAAAACTATATAGCAGAATTATGATATACTCTGCCTCAAATGGAACAATAAGTTTAATATATCTCATTTGTGCATTTTGAATACTTTGGATGCTCTTTTCCTTCTAAGCTTTATTCTTTGAAAATACAGTTTTCACAGTTTCCCAGTCACAGTAAACTTATCATTAACTGACAACTGAATGACAGATTGCCTAGTTAGAGCACTAATTGTGATTTTTGCCAAGAAGAAAAATTATACACAGGGGACAGCACAGTATTAAAAGTGGAGGATCTGAACCCAAAATGGAATACATGGTAGCATATCTTGGAAAGAAGCTAATGACACTCACATATCCACGATGATGAGGTCTCTAGGGGCACAATTTTCTCCCAGGGAGAATGTCAGAATTCCATTTTAGACTCCCAGTTCCTAGTCCCCATGAATTATTCACAGAGCTTTACAAAACAATGTGGTAATATGGAAATACGTAATTAATAATTAAGAAATGAATAATGTGTCAGATATCACAACAGCCCTAGTGTGTAAACATTATCTCCTTAGGCCACGTAAAAGCACATAGATAACATATATGCACAGGATTGTCGTTTACGACCCCAAAACAAGAATTATGGGTTGGATTATTATTTGACTAACAACATATTCTTCCTAGATATTAATGTTAAGAAGAAGGAGAGTTCTCCTTTTTCAAAATTTGATCTCAATAATAAAAAGTGATTTTTTCCTGCATGCACCGGTTTAAATGTCACCTGAAGCAGCTTCTCAGAGTGGCCCATAGCACTTAATGAGCCGTGAGACAACTGCCAGATGGCTTACAGGTTTGTTCATTATGAGACACAACCACAGTTTATTAACAAAAAGGAGAAAAAATAAAACAAAGTTGGCTTTAAAGCAAAAGATGAGATAGAATGCCAGAAAATTTTCATCTAGGATAATCATCGCTTCTCTATACATTGATTTTGGACTCAAATGCCCAATAGTTAATTAGGGAGTTAAGTGAGGGTGCCAATATTTCTTCTGACTAGATATTTAAGTGGTGGACTTTAATGTTTTAGTATATGCTGATTTTCAGCCAATCATGATCAATCTTCCACATGAATGAACACGTCATTATCCTTAAAGGTATTATGCACTGTATAAAATTAGAGCAGATCTCAGCGAGAATACAAGCAAAGAAATGTTTTTTTTAATCTCAAAAGTCTGTTGCATCAGACTCATTCTTACTTAATTCCCAGAGTTTGGAATGCTTGGCAGCTGTAATTTTTTCAGTCTCTCCAGCAGTAGAAAGCTGACCTTAGGAACTGGATTCTCCTCCAATAAACAGGGAGGAGGTCTTCTCAGTCTTCTGTAGTCTTCTCAGCATACAGAAACTTTTTATTTCTTGCATTTTTCTTAATGTTGCTCTTCACACTTTCCCGCAAGGGTCTAGAGGTATTCATTTTTTTCAAGGGCTTTTATTTGCCCCAGGAATGGGAGACCATAACAGAACATATGCTAGTAATGAGTTAGCACTAGATTGAATACTCAGATTATGCCAAGCCCAGTGGAAACTCTCATTAAATTTTAAAGATAATAGTAGTTAGAAATTCTAAAACAGATTTTTTTAAACTTCTGTGTGTCTTGAAAATTAAAATGTTTTGATTTGAAAGAACTCAGTCAACATTTTAATAAGAAAAAGTTGTTTTGATGGTTATAGTTTTGGAAAAATGGTTTTGAAAATCAAGAGGTGAGGGCTTCAAGGAGTATTTCATTCCCTCAACAAATATTTGCTAAGAACCTAGATGTGCCTATTCTCTTATGGGGAGATGTAACAGTCAGCAAACAGACACAAATCCTCCTCTAGGGAAATTTCAGGGTGGAGGGAGTACAACAATAAATAAGAAGACATGACATATATGATGTCTTGAGGCAAAAACACTATGAAGAACAATAAAGCCAGGTAAGTGGATGAAGAATATGGTGAGAAGGTGCTATTTTATAAAGGAAATTGAAGAAAAACCTTTTTGATAAGGTGGCATTTAAGCAAGACCTAAAGGAAGTGAAGGGTGAAACTTGCAGATATTTGGGGGAGTAAATTTTCAGCAACAAGTGCAGAAGCTAGTGGTGGGGGCCTGCTTGGTATGTGCAAGAAGCAGCAAAAAGGTCAGTGTGACTTGAGTAAGAAAAGGGGAGAGTGTACAGAGTAGCCAGAGTGAGAGTATCAGTAAAGTAAGGATTTTTAATATTATTCTTAGTAAAATATGAAGCTACTGCAGGACTCTGAGCCAGGTGGTCACTCGGTCTGATTATGCTTTAAAAGGGATGACTAAGACTGCAGGGTAAATATGGGGCAAGAGTGGAAGCTGTGCAACCATTTAGAAAATTTATAGAGGTCCAGAAAGAAGATGGATCAAAATATGTGGGAGGAAAGTTGAGACCTGGGCGGATACTGGATATATTCGGAAAGAAAAGACAGAAAGGATTTATTGATGCATTGGTTAAAAGAGGTTGGAAATGGAAAGAAGTATAAGATGAATCCAAGAGTTTTGGCTTGCACAACAGAGAAACTGAAGGTACTGAGAAAACTGGAGGCACATACATCTTATTTATCACAACATTTTTCATAAAAATTTAAATACAATTGAAAAAACAATGTCTATCAGACTTTCTAATCACAATGAGAAGAGGAAATAAAAATGATTTTTCCCTGAAAAGAGGGACTTCTACCCCCAGAGACGGAGATATGAGTAACAGGGTTAGGCACAAGTGGATGGTTCTGAGAAGGATCCTCTTGTTTGTTCCACTTGAAATAAGTTTGGGGAAATTCTAGAGCAGAGGGTATTGTGTCTCATTTCCCGTGTTATAGCCTGGAGGGATTCCAAGACTCTTAGGGAAGCCATGGGTCCATCATGGTACTAAAGAGGGAAAAGAGTGATAGTTCAGTGAGTTTTGTAAGCCCCAATCGGCTTGGTGCTATAAGGACACTAAGTGCAGAAGGACTGATGGAGACCAGTGAGCTTGAAGTGGTCTTAAGTTTTTGGTGAAGAGGTTACATAGCTGGTAACTGGTACGAGAGTAGGATTGTGGGTAGAAAATTAAATTAATCTCGTTAAAAATGTAATGGAGGCTAACTTTTTTTAAAGAAAGAGACATACAAAGTCATTCCTTCAAAGGCACTCATCAAGGTAAGACAGAAGACAACTTTTGAAGACTTACTCCTTAATGAAATTGTTGAGTTTACCAACAGTGGTCAAGATTAATTTAAGTCTGCTCTTGAGCAAAGCAACAGTTCAAGAATCAATAAAATTGTAGAAAGTGAAAGAAGTAACTAGCATCTCCATGAGTTTGGTCTAAAAATGAGTACATGCTCCAATGGTTAATGTTTATTGAATGCTTCTTTGGGCTAGATTCTCAGCTAAATTCATTACAAGGATTTTAGTATTTGTTTCTGACAAGCCAATGATAGAGGTAGATTTATTATTTCCTTTTTACAAATGAGGAAATTAAGGCAAAGACAGGTTAGATGATTTTCTCAATGTCATACATCTGATGAGGGGTGGACTTAGCTTTAGAACCCAGGAAGTCTAATGACATTTGTCATCACAGTAGATGGCTTCCAGTTAACAGCACTATGAAGTAAGAATCAAAATTAACCAAAGTTTCCAGATGAGGAAACAGAATACCACAGAGATTCAGTAACTCGCTCCATCATAAGTAGTGGATCCAGGAATTGAACGTGGAACTGAGCAAATCCAAAGAACACAATTTTAATCCCTAGCTTGACTGACTCTATGGCATTCAGAACACCTCTCCTTTTCAGAATGTGTTCTAACTTCTTAGCTACTTTTCAGAATACTTACAAAGTATCAGGAGGGAAATGCAGAAAAGTGAGAAAAATTCTTAATACTATCATTCCTACTCTACATGTAATGGATTTAAATCAGTGCCTGGACAGAATACATTATATATAAATGTTCTTGTTGTTGGTATTACTATTATTATTATTAATTAAAAAATTGGCTTCACTCAGTATTTCAGATGGTGTTGTGTTTTGTTTTTTTTCTCCTCAAAAACTCCCTGAAATTCTGGTGTTTTAAAAATACCACAATGGAGACAAGTTTCTTCCTAGAGGATTATCCAAATACACTGTTGATTACCTGTTGCATCTTGTTTTAGGAGAAAGAGCACAGGTTTTGTCAACAAAATAACATTCAATATATTATTGTCTTCCATTTCCTCTGTATACTCTCCTGAGTCTTGGCAATGTCAACTTCTTTCATGTGTACTGCTACTGTAAATAAAATTTAGAAAATACAATTTCTTTTTTTTTTTTCTTTTGGTAAGGAAGATCGGCCCTGAGCTAACATCTGCCAATTCCCCTCTCTTTTGCTGAGGAAGACTGGCCATGGCTAACATCCATGCCCATCTTCCTCTACTTTATATGGGACGCCGCCACCGCATGGCTTGACAAGCAGTGCATCGGTGCGCACCCCGGATCCGAACCGGTGGACCCCAGGCTGCCGCAGCGGAGCATGTGCACTTAACCGCTTGCGCCACCAGGCCGGCCCCAGAAAATACAATTTCTTATTAAAGATGCTTAACAGGACATGTAAAAGTACATGGTGACACTCATTTTATTATATTCACATGTGATCATAGCAAGTTCCATAAATTTGTCTCATTTGTATAAGGTTTAGTAATTAGAGAGATCATGAATCAGAAATCATTAGCTCTTCTTGTATCAAGTCTGATTATTAGGTTGGTCAGTCATATAGTAAATAACTGTCCAGTCTACTGACTCAATTTGGTTCTGTAGACAGGCCGGGGGATGTGAACAGAACTTGAATGCTTAGATGAAGGAATTACAGTAGCTGTACTTTTGAAAAAGCAGCCTTTGGCAGCTGGAAATGGACACCCTGCATACTTTTATAACAACACAACAATATTCAATGTGATTTAGGATATTGTTTCTTGGAAATAGACTCAATATACTTTTGCTTCCAAACTAGAAAAATCCATCATTTTTTAATGACATGTAGTGGCTTACTGTGTCTAGTAAACTTGGCCTTCTCATTGACATTCTACTTTTCTTTCCACTTGTATCCAGCTTGTTACCAAGTGCTGCCATGATCACATCTCTGGCATTCCACAATTCCTCTTCACCTCCACAAATATTTTACTCAGACACTCACTACCTTATCCCATCACTTTAGAACATTCTGCAGAAAAAAGAGTTGGGAGAGTATTCTCTCTCAAACACCACAGTTGTCACAACTTTTCCCTTGTTCAAATATTTACGTTTGATTTCCATAATTTAAATTTAAATTTATTCATTCAATCCTTCAAGCCGTTGTTGAGTATCAACCATGTATGAAGATTGCGTGGAGTCCTGAGGATGCAAGGATGAGGACAGTTTGCTCCAGCCCATATAAAAGCTTCCAATCTCTTATTTGCTTTTGAAAGTCTTTTATCAACTAACCCTTAATATGAATGAGAATGTCCAGAACAGTCCACATCTAGTCATTGATGAAAGCCTTTAAAGTTGGATGTAAATTTTATCTCTAAATATAATCATGCTTTTTTTTTTTCCTGAACACTTCCATTAATACAGAGACAGTCCTAGTCAATAGATCATGGGTGCATAGTAAACTTCCACATAGAATCAATTGCTGTCTTAGTTACATCATTTAAAGGTAAGGACCATGCAAGTGTCCTAAACTTAATGCTCTGGGAAGTTAACACAAGTCGTTTATTTTCCATTCAACCATATACAAAGAGGAGCAGATAGTAAATGTTGATGACTCCTCTGCCTCATTTTCAATATTCTTTCATCAGTCTAGGAGTCTGTCATCTGGTTGGCGTTTGTAAGTTCTTCTTGTTGAATCTGTCTCTGCCAAGAGGTCTCTGTCTGCTTGCTTTGGATGTAATAGCAATTTAGTACAATCAGAGCCACCTCCTTCCTGAAGTTGCCTTGTTAACGTAAGGAAACTTCAGCTTTTTTTTCTTAGACTTCCATAACCAATTTTGCATCACAGTAGTTTGTGTTTTAGTGTGTTTTTCAAGCATTTATGGGTATTTTTTCATCATCTTTTAAAAATTTTGTTTATATGTCATAGAACACCATTTCTTGGGAAAGCAAGACAGCAACCTCAATGTCTAAACCAACGGAAACTCTAGATTTATAGTGTAGCCCAGGGAACAATGAAATGTAGATTAAAAGTAGTGAATAGCTTGTCAAAAAATAGTATTTTGCATTTTATACATTCTTTTTACAATCTGTGTTTCATAGCACTCTTACACATCTAAATAGAACAACAAATCCTCAACATCTCAGTTTTCCCATTTTCTTCCCACCGTTTTGACAAACATTTATCTAAAGTAAACACTGAATATAATTACAACAATTGTAAATATGAGAAAGAATTTATTGAGTCATTGGACATTTATTGATCTCTGATGAGTTCCCGTGTCTGCTGAGGTGAAAAAAACATAGAGCTTGTACTTGAGAGTTTATAGCCTAGCTGGAGAAATATACATGAAAACAAGCAAATATAAAACATAAGACTATCATTTAGGCCTATACAAAGTGCTCTGGGAATATAGGAGTCTCTATTCTTGCGTGCAGAGAGGATAAAAGTTATGGTTATAATATATGAGTGCAGATGAATATATAATTATGTAGTTGGAGGAGAGATAGAAGAAAGTAAAGATGACTGCTTTAATTCCTAAAAACTTCCTCCCATCGACATGCTCTCTTATTGGGTTACCATTCTCTATTTTTTCTTGACTGTCAATATTCTTGATAGAACAGTTCACTTTCATTGACTTTTGTTACTTGCTAGTAACTGGATTCTTAAGAATATTCAATCAGGTTCCCATCTCTAATATTCATCTCATGCTACTATCTCAAAATATTACCAATAACCATCTTATCAGCAAATCAAATAATATCTTATTATCATTCATCATTGTTATCTTTTACAGCACAATACTGTCAATTTCTCCTTGGATCTGGAAATCTCATGACTTTTAGATTTGGTCATACTGTACTCTTCTTCAATGATAGATTTTCTTCTATCTTCATCAAACTTTCCCCTGTGTTGCCCAAGTTTCTCAATTCACTGCCATCCCATTCCACATGTTAAAACGTTGCCTCCATAAACATGACTCTAACCAGTTTTGACATCTTCCCTTAGTCTAAGTCAGAATGATGGCCTATTGGAATGCTCCAAATCTGTGACAAATGCTATGGTCTGAATGTTTGTGCCCACCTAAAATTCACATGTTGGGATTCTAATGCCCAGTGTGGTAGTGTTAGAAGGTGAAGCCTTTGGGTGTTGATTAGGCTGCACTCTCATGAATGAGATTAATGCTCTTATAAAAGAGACCTTACAGAACTCCCTAGTCCCTTCTACCACATGAGGTTATAAGAAGACTGTGATCCTGAAGAGAGCCTTCATGTGACCATACTGGCACTCTGATCTCAGACTTCCAGCCTCTAGAACTGTGAGAAATACGTTTCTGTTGTTTATAAGCTACCCAGTCTGTGGTATTTTGTTACAGAAGCCCAGACAGACTAAGAGAACTTAGTTCCAAGACTCTCCAGATTTGTCCTGACCTTTATAAGCAGTCAATATTTAGTTTAATTTTTCTTAACCCCACAGAGTTACTCAAAATGCCAATAAATACCTTATAATATCTCCCTTCTTTGTTTTTACCTTTGTGATTCTCTTCTCCTACTATATTGTCAAATATAAAATCTTACTATACCATGAAGCCTTCTGTGGAACGGTCAAAAGAGCACTTGCACAGGTATTAAAACATTTTTTCTGTTTCTCTCTTATTAAGTTCATTGCTTTTTCCCTTATGCTGTAGGCATGAGGTTTCTATGTCCCTCTCTTTCTTTTGCTGAGTGGAAGAAGAATAGAATGTTTCTAAAGCTAGACAGGCTTATGCTGAAACCCGTGGTCTACGTTTCCAGTTAAAAGATATTATACAGAGATGTTCATTTTTATCCTTCTTCCCTTACATTAGGGTTCTCAAATTCAACGGAATATTAGAATCACTTGGGTACTTTAAAAATACTGAGCATAAAATTATACAGCTGATATTTCAATAATTGATCTGGGGTGTGGACTGGAGTTGGGAATTTTTTAGATTTCCAAGGTTTTCATAATGCTACTCCAACGTTGAGAACACTGATTGAAAATTAGGTACCAACCTTCATTTTCCAGTTCTTTCACAGTACTTAGTGCGATAATTCTCACATGCTTTTGATAGCTTAATAATTATTTGTTGAATGAAGATCTGTGTTGTTCCACGTTGGTAGTTCACAGATGTGCCTGAAAGAAGGAAAAACAAAGCCTAGAACAGGGCATCTATTAGAAAGGCAGGAGAAAGAGATACACACAGAGCTGTTGGTCACTTTAGAACAACCTATTTAGCGTCAGCAAGCAAAACTGAAATAAACTTGAGGGTTATTCAGAGTTCATTTCAATGATTTTCAAATCAAAGAGTAAAAAGATGAATGTTTATCTAGTAGGAAAATTTGGTTTAGTTTTATAGGGGCCTCAGAGGTGAAGGCAATGTGTTTCTTTTGCAGTGAGACCTTGGCTCTGGCTTCTGAGAGTGTATTCAAGTGCTTAACACGCATTTCTCAGGTTCTTGCTATGGCAGGTAAATTCAAACAGAACCCAAGAAAGCTTCAGGAAATAAGAGACTCAAAAATATGCAACAATAATCTTGGCTTTGACATTGGATAATCCAGTTAAATTCTATGTTTCATCATTTGTTTATGCAATATGTTAATACTTATAGAATTCTGTCTATATTCCAGACTGCACTATGATGTGGAATTAAATGATGAAGAATATATAATCTATGCCCTCAAAACACATATAGTCTGATGAAGAAGATAAATGAGTAAAGAAAGAAACTAAAGTACAAAAATGCAAGGTGATGAATGTTGTGCATTGAGTATACACAGAGAGCAATGAGTTCAGCCATAGAAAAGTCAAGAAAGCTATTTTGCCAATGAAAAGGCTAAAATTATGATCTCCATTCTCTCTCATCTTTTGTGATTCTCAAAGTTTACTATTTTAACTGTCTACAAATTGAAATTACAAAAATTTTCATAGGAAGTGGGAAATGTGATGTTTACAGTGGGCTAGCAATGTTATCATGCAGCCGTGTTATAGGTGAGAAAGGATCTTGGGTGGCATTAACAGAGAAAATTATGGAAAAGATGAAGAGGAAGAAAAACAGTTACAGTTGGGCTCATTTTATTTTCCAGAAATGGTAAAGTTAATAGTTTGGGAAAGCTTTGGCAAAGAGTATTGAGGTTTTTAAATGCTGGTAGTAGTTAGATCTGAATGTCTAATGAATTATTTAGAGCACATTGAAAAAGTTCAAATAATCACAACACACACAGGGACAAATATGCACACAGAAAAACAAAAAGCAATATTGATCACATTTTAGAAATATGAATCGTACACCCAAGTAACTTGAGAAGATTTAGAAACTCCTTGTGAAAAATAGAGATTAAAATAAATTTGGGCCGGCCCCATGGCCTAGCGATTAAGTGCGCGCGCTCCGCTGCTGGCAGTCCGGTTCGGATCAAGGGCGCACCGATACACTGCTTCTCCAGCCATGCTGAGGCTGTGTCCCACATACAGGAACTAGAAGGATGTGCAACTATGACATACAACTATCTACTGGGGCTTTGGGATTGGCAATAGAGTTAGCTCAGAGCCGGTCTTCCTCAGCAAAAAGAGGAGGATTAGCATGGATGTTAGCTCAGGGCTGATCTTCCTCACAAAAAAATAAATAAATAAATAAAATAAATTCAATTAAGATAATAACCACTTACAGGAATATTTCACTGGTTTTCTCCCCAAGAGTCTGTTTGAACTCTGCAATTATTGGTGATGGGGCAAGATGTGTGCATGCTCTGTTTGTTAGATTTTGGACAAAGTCAAATTAATTCTGGAACAGAAGCTCCAAATTTTGATCACAGAAATACTTTATACTCTTAAAACTTGATGAGTATCTCAAAAAACTTTTATTTTGGGGACTATGTCTAACAATATTTACTGTATTAGAAAGTAAAACAAATTAAAAAATATATTTGCCAATGAATTTATTTAAATATGACAATGATAAACCCATTACCTGCGAATATAAGTAACATATTTTTATAAAAATGTGTTTTCTAAGCCAAAAAAATATTGAGAAGAGTGGTATTGTATGATATTTCTGTATACCTCTTTAATGTCTGGATTCTGGATTAATAGAAGACAGCAGATTCTCACATTTGCTTCTATGTTCAACGCATTTCAATATGTTTGGTTATTGTCTATAAATAAAATCTAACTCCCACTGATATATAGTTAGAAAAGAGCAATATTTTAATAGCCTTTGTTAGATAATTTTGGATATTTTTCCTTGATACTACACTAAAACTCAACACGCAGTAATTCCTTATAGGTTATTTGCAGTGGGGATTCTGAACATATTTTAATGACTTTTTCACATTTTGTTACAATTAAAAATTTATTATCCCTTTTGCACTTTGCATGAATCTTTTACCCATGTATAATTTTGTGACATCATTTGTTGATCGTTTGGAAAATATTGGTTTATAAGTCATGCCAAGTATTCCAAATGTTGACACATTTCGTTATACAATATAAAAATATCACATTTGTTAATATAATCACCAAACTCATCATAAAATCTTGAAGCTGTCAGGCTTACTTATGATGAGGGAAACAAGTTTTCCAAAATTCTAACTTTTGCTTGAAGTCTTGAATTTTATCATTGGCAGCAAATCCTGTCGGTTATTTTCCTTGAAGTGACAGGCTTACTTGATTACTTTTTGACAAAATATCTGCTCAGTACCCAAATCTGAATAACCAGTTTGTCTGTCAGTTGTTCTTTAAAATAAAAATAATATCCTCTGAAAAAAATGGCTATTCAGGTCACACTCAAACATTTGCAAAGTGTGTTTCCCCATACAAAGGCTACTGTCTTGATTCATACTAAGCTATCAACAGTTTTACAAATCATGTTTTTGCACCATTAGTGCAAATATCAATAAAGTGAAAAAGGCAAATAATATCTTACTATTATTATGAAAAGAATTTTAACCTAGCAGACTCTCTGAAGATGCCTCAGATACTCCTAGGGGTCCACTGACCACACTTTGCTCTAGACAGATAAATATAGAAATATAAAGCACAAATTCAGGAAAAAATTGCATTTGTATATGCGTGTGTGTGCACATGTGTGTGTATTTACACATATGCTATGGACTGAATTGTGTCTCTCCAAAATTCATGTGTTGAAGTCCCAACCCCCAATGTGGTAGTATTTGAATATGGGGCCTTTGGGAGGTAGTTAGGTCATGACAGTGGAACCTTAATGAGGGGGTTAGTGTCCTTATAAGAAGGGACAGTTCTCTATCTCTCCACTATGTGAGAATACAACAAGAAGGAAACAGTCTGCAAGCCAGGAAGACGGCTCTCACCAGAACCCAACCATGCTGGCACTCTGATCTCAGACTCCTCAGCCTCCAGAGTTGTGAGAAATAAATGTTTGTTGGTTAAGGCACCCAGTTTATGGCATTTTGTTATAGAAGCCCGAGATGACTAATACAGTATGCATATACTCAAAGTTATGTTATTCTCATTTATTAATAAGCATGAATCTTACTGAAACCTGAGAATGTGTACATAAACAGAATTTGCAAGATTATTCTGAAGTATTTTAGAGAAATTTACTAGGAAAAATTTTAATTGGCCTCTATTCAAATCCTTCCCACTGGCTTGATAGAGAAAAATTGGTTAATGTGTATCAAGATATGAAACAAACAAACAAACAATAATTTAGACAGATTCCCATAGCAATGAGTGCATACTTCAGGTAAGACAAAATTTAAGTAACAAGACATGAGAATTTGGTGGGCTAACTGTCCAGACTAGGGTGGAAACAGAAGAAACTAATAGTAGAGGATAGGAAAATAGATATTTTTATCAGAGGGAGGGATATGAAATTGAATTTATTGGAGAGAGAAACACAGGCAAGATTTTCTTTCAACAATAAAGTTTTGAGTGTTCACTATGTGCTAGACATCATTAAGGATAAAAGGATTACAACTGTAAACAACATTCGTCTACCTTTGACCTCCTAGAATTTTCAGTATAGTGAATACTACAGATAATTGACAAGCATTATTATAAAATGAGATAAGTGGGCTGTCACTACAGAGAACTATTCATGAACAGTTACTGAAGAGTGGTAATCAGTGGGTTTTAATTGACGAAATGCTAGGCCAAGATAATGATTTGGTCAAAAGTATATAAATCATTTAGGAAAGAATAGAGTCTCCAGGCTAGGAGACAAGGAATAAAGAAATTATTATACTCTAAATAAGAGATTACCAGAGCTCTGCACATACAGGAAGGACTGAAAAAATAGGAACATCAATATAGCAAAGCAACAAGTTGGATCCCTTAATTGAATATGAGCCCTGGGAGAAATAAAGGCTGACTTCTCTGTCAATGTCCTACTTGATCTCCTCTACTGTAGATTAATTTCCCTTCCCCAGCAAACTACATTCTTTTGCATGCCTGCTGAAAAAAAAAAAAGTGACTTCCCATCTCGCTCCACCAACCAAAACCTAATCCTATCCTCCACTGTGCATATGTGCTCCTTACATCTGCCTTAATTTTGACAGTTCTTATGGTGTATCGTATTTATTTGTTTATGTGTTTATCTTAGTAGAGTTTTCATAGTGAACTTCTATTATAGCAATGTTTTTAGCAACAGCCAAACTGTTAGGACTCACATCTTGGCCCTTTGGAACTTGTTGGGGAGTTCCCTGTCCCTCTTACAGTAGGGTAGAGAAATAATTTGGAAGCATAGTTAGTACACTCCTAAATCCATTTGCTCTACATACACTACAGCTTTATAGAAACAGATTTTAAATGACTGTTGAAAATCACCAAAATTTTTCAGCAAATATAAACATTCATTTTTTTCTGAGTTGAAAACATTTCAAAGAATTCAGAGTTTATGTACATAACAGATGGTTCAATTTGGTCTACAAAGTTCAGTGTATCTAGGGATAATTGGTCATGAATAGCAAGGTAATGTGACTGAATTGCGATTGAGTACCATACATAAATAAAACATATATGTAAAACTGTTCCAAGCAATGCTTAATTGTTCCACCTGGAATAGCACACAACACTTGAAAGTGTTCTGATAGTACCATTTGTCTGCTAATTCATTTAACATTGACTTTTTGCAAATTAGGATCATATTTCTGCAAACTAAGCCAAGTTCCTGAACTAACTCAATTCTTCCACAACTTTCTAGTAAACAAATGAAATAAGCCAACCCACATCTAGACAAATTAAAGATAGATGCAGAAAATCAACTAGTGGGGCAATCTTATTACTACCTTCCTTATAAGGAATAGCAATGAGAGATTACTTTATGCTTATATATTCCCTTAATTCTTTTAGATACTCTGATGCAGCACAGATATAAAAACTCATATTTTCAGATGGTGGATTTTTGACAAAGGTTAAAACAGATTGATGTCAAAATAATCACATGGCAAAGATAACCTACAGCAGGGTAGCAGGATCAATGAATAACTCTAAAACTTTATGAGCACTTTAATTACTTTTTTTGTGCTCTATTGAATTTGAAACTTATACAACAGTCCTATGAGGTAGGCTAGATATAGTCTGTATTTTATAGATAGACAGCTAATTCTCAGAGAAGTCATCTACCTAATGCCAGCCAGCACTTGATAGCGGAATCAACTTTAAAATCCATGGATTTTCAGGGCTGGCTCCGTGGCTTAGCAGTTAAGTGCTCATGCTCCGCTACTGGAGGTCCTGGTTTGGATCCTGGGCCCGCACTGACGCACTGGTTGTCCGGCCATGCTGGGGTGACGTCCCATATACAGCAACTAGAAGGATGTGCAACTATGACATACAACTATCTACTGGGGCTTTGGGGAGAAAAAGGGAAAAAGGAGGAGGATTGGCAATAGATGTTAGCTCAGCAAAAAGGTCTTCCTCAGCAAAGAGAGGAGGATTGGCATGGATGTTAGCTCAGGGCTAATCTTCCTCACAAAAAAAATCCATGGATTTTCATTCCAAATTCAATGTTCTAATCTACAGATCTCACTGACTTTTCAAAATAATAAAAATAATTTCAAAGGAAAAGATAAAATTACCTCATATTTTCAAGAGTTCAGCTAAGAGAATTTATTGGAGTAAACAATCTAGGAAGTAAAATGAAGCATTAGTGGATGGGCAATAGAGGAGTATTGGAAACAGCAAGAGTGAACAGAAAATAGTGGAAACAATAATGATGAAATGATCTTTAGGAGAGAGTTGAGTGTAATTTCTGAAAGCATTATGCTAAATTTGCCAGGTCAACGATTTTGATTCTTATGTAGGAAATTATCTTCACTCTTTTCCAGATTCACAGCTGCCACTCATGGTCAGTCATTTGTCAAGTTTGAGTTTTCCATCCTTCTATTGAAAGTGTGTTTTCGGTGTCCTTTAAAGGAGGCAGTATGAATAGAGTGTGCAGTGGAACAGGCAGGAACAAGGGATTAAATTTTGTCTGGGTTCCAATTCTGGCCTCTCCACTTAACAGCTGAGTAAACTTGGCCCAATTACTTAAATACAGTTGCCTCTCAGTTTTCTCAGCTATAGACTAAAAATAATAATAGTACCTACCTAATACAATTGCTGTGAATATTAAGATAACACATGTAAAGATTAAGAACAATGTCTGGCACAAAGAAAACAATCAATGATAGCAGTTATTGACTTTGTACGTGCAACAGAAATATCAGACTACAGTACAGCAGCTAGCATATTCAGGTTGTAAGAATGTAGGTATTTGTTTGTGCAAAAAAAAGGAAGGAAAGAGATGTAGATGTGGGTAGTGCAGGCTCTAGGTAATAGTAGGAATGAGGGAACGAGATGACATTCAAATGCAGCCATGCATCGCTTAATGAATGACAGGGATATGTTCTGAGAAATTCATTAGGTGATTTGTCGTGGTGCAAACATCATATACTATACTGAAGGGGAACAAATTTTGTCACCCCAAAATGTGTCTCTTTAACATGGGGACTATTTTAGGCTAATTATTTTTAAGAAACAAAAGACTCAGAAATTTTTTTCTTGCTACCTTCCCTTTAACTGCCTGAAAGAATTCAGATTAAAAACACCTGTCTCAGGAAGTGAGCTATTATATTAGCATAACATGAACTAGGTGGTAGATGGGGAGGACCCTAGAAAAGCCTGCTTGTGAGCCAGCCCTCATGGCCTAGCAGTTCAAGTTTGGTGCGTTCCAGTTTGGCAGCCCAGGTTCAGTGGTTCCCAGGCACGGAACCACACCACTTGTCTATCAGTAGTCTTGCTGTGGCAGCAGCTCACATAGAAGAACCAGAAGAACTTACAACTATTTACAACTATGTACTGGGGCTTTGGGAGGTGAGGAGAAAAAAGGAAGAAGATTAGCAACAGATGACAGTATAGGGTGAATCTTCCCCTGCAAAAAAAAACAAAAAAAACAAAAGCCTGTTTGTTGGGCTTCCCTCTGTGTTCTTCTGTTTCTGTGTGGCCAAACACTTGTTTTCCAAACAATTCCTACATTCTTCCTTTTCACCTACCTGTAAATTGCCTTCTTTCCCTTTGAAGTCCCTGAATCTCCCCACCCCCAACATCTTCTTTTGTCTTTAGCTGAGGATGGTATTTAAGGCGAGAGCTTCAGCCATCTTGGTGATTTACTCAACTTTCCTGGGTTTCTCTTATGTACACACATTATTAAACTCTTCTTCGTTTTACTCCTGCTAACCTGTCTCATGTCAATTTAATTCTTAGACCAGCCAGAAGAACCTGGGAGGATAGACGAAAATTTCTTCCTCTCCTGTAGTTCTTACACACACCTAGACGGTACAGCCTACCATACACCTAAGCTATAGGGACTAACCTTATGGGACCACTGTTGGTCCCATATGCAGTCCATCATTGACCAAAACATCATTACGGGGCACATGACTGTCCTGGGAACTTTAAAGCAGAGAGAAAAAAAATTTAGGAAAGCAGAATTCTTGCCTGGCAGCCATGTAGGAAGTTGAGCTGATATTAGGAATTAACTTAAGGAGTATATTGTTTCTTGCCCTTTTAGAGAACATTCTATGGAAGGAATTCTTAATGATAAAATGTACTGTCATGTACATGCATACACATAGACATACATAGAAGTTACCAAACTGAATTTAGTGAGAAAAGATGTAAATCAATTCTCTCTACCTGCACAGCTTTCTCAAGTATCTGCCCCTCCTTACAACTTCTCTTCTCAAATTCTGGTTATTCTGTCTATTTTTTTAAAGTTATAATTTATCATTGTGACTACTCACATAGTAAAAAAAAATGAAATCAGTTTGAATTAAAGAAAATTAATCCAAGAATAAAATTGTGATGTATTACCAGCATAATATTTTAAATGTGACATTCTAAATTAAGTAATGTGTCTATTACAGATCTATCTCCAAAAATTGAAGTTTCATTCTTCTTTTAATACCCGCCTGTGGTACAGATGATGGCAAAAGAAGAATCTCAAAATATTGCACTTCTTAAAAAAAGCACTTGATGAATGTGAAGGATATGAATCAAAGTCAGTGGTACTTATTCATTTGTAAGGACTACAGTTTCAATTAATTATCACTGCTATCAGAAGATGATTTTTATAATTGGAAATGGCTACTGTTAGGTCATAATAAGGAAAGAAAATCTTTATTCAGATGAAATGCAACTTTGTTCAGTTATAAAAACCCATAGAAAGGTTTTTTAATTAAGGCATATTATCATCACATACACAGTAAAATATAATTAAGTTTAGTCCCTCATCCACAGTATCTACTTTTAAAAGCTCAACTCTGAATGATGCTCATCCTTTTCATTCTCCTCCACTACATTCCTCCTCCTTCTGGATTTTGACCTATGGGTCTTGGAACCATGCAAGATATATTGAGATCTTTGATCTCATTAACATGTTTTGCAATTCATTTTTTCTGTTCCCATCTAGTTAAAATAGATTAGTACTGATAGATATTAAGTTACACAGCCCAGGTCAGTGCACTAAGATATTGCAAGTCAAAGCAGGCATTTAATTCTTGATTTCACTTAAATAATTATTTAAAGATTGGAACAAAATGACCTTGAGAGGTTAGTCTATTTCTTGCATCTTAGGCAAAATTATTACTAAAAGGTGCATGATAATCTTGGGACTTTAAACTCTATCTTGGCATTTTATTCTAGTCTATAAAAACACTCACTATTGTCTTAATCTCAGACTTAAATCTCTAATTTCATTTTATTTCTTCTTTGTCCTTAGAAGTAATTGGATGATTTTCCCTGCAACATCTCATATTTTAAGCTTTAAGTATTTTATTTTCTTCTACTGCCTCCTTAGCATTCTCAACTCCACTGCAAAAGAGTAACTTGTACAGATACCATGGTAAATTTCAATAACATCCTGGTGCCAAAGATGAAAAAAATATCTGACTGACAAATATTTATTTAATCCTCAATTGCACCCTGTTGTTTCAGTGGTAAAATCATGCATGACCTTTCTTACAAACGCAAGAGAGCTGGGTTGGATGGAATGGTGATATTTAAAATGCATACTTTATAAAATATATTTGTTAAATTCTTTGTCTCCTTGTGTTTTTTTTATGTTCCCTTCCTCACATCTCTAATCTTTGAAAACTTTGTGTCAAATTTAAATTTTAAAGCAAACATTAATGAAATTTTTTTTGTAGCAACTAGCCTTAGTCTAGGGTTGAGAAGGTTGGAGTGGAAGAAAGACAATATTTGAGGACAGTTTTGTTTTTTGTTTTTTTTTGAGGAAGATTAGCCCTGAGCTAACATCTGTTGCCAGTCCTCCTCCTTTTTGCTGAGGAAGACTGGCCCTGGGCTAACATCTGTGCCCATCTTCCTTTACTTTATATGGGATGCCACCACAGTATGGCTTGCCAAGTAGTATGTTGGTCCGCGCCCAGGATCTGAAGCTGCGAACCCTGGGCCGCTGAGGTGGAGCATGCAAACTTAACTGCTACGCCATTGGGCCGGCCCTCGGCCCAATAAATATGAGAGAGAAATTTTCTTGTACACGTTTTCCCTGTACTTTAATTTTTTTTCCTTTTATTCTCATACTCACTTGTAGAGTCATACTCACTCCTTTTCAAACAACTCCACTCTATCCAGCCTAGTAGCCATCTAAAGTTGCCACTGTCCCTTGAGAGAGAAAGTTAAGTGTCATACCACTGTAAATTGCAAACTTCATAGCATGGTCTAAATCTTTGCAAACTTCATAGCATGGTCTAAATCTTTGCCAAAATAATGTTTTGAACAAAAACATTGTTTCAGGGCTCAGCATTGGCGAAGATCGGAATGTTCAGTCCTTAGAATTCAAGGAAACCTAACTGTCAACGTGAAATTTTTCACACCATGGAAGACAGGCCATATACAGGCCAAACCTGACTCAGAGAAACTTACAAACTGTTATAATGAATTCCAAATATATTAACTTTCATATTTCATCAATCTCTTTTACATCCCAGTACAATTTTGTAAGCAAAAAAAAAGAAAACAAACTGGGTCATAAGCAGAGGGAACCTTACCCTAGAGGGTCAGATTGTTGTGCCTATCTCTGCCCTTCATCCAGCCTTATCTCAGGTTCTATTTTAACCTTATAGCTTTTGGCATTTTGTGTTTTTAAGGATCCAATCATAAAAAAGGAAGATACTAAGCTTTATTAAACATCTTGATACTCTATGCCAAGACTCAAAAACTCCCCTAAAGGTGTATAATTTTCATTTTTATCAAATAGTCCCAGGTCTGGAAGTGCATTCCTTTGACAGAGGTGTTCTTCTACCTAACTGGCTGGAGAGGAAAGTAACTGTGGCAGGCATATCAATGTCATCTAGCCTTACAGATCAGCAAGTAGAGAAAGAAGAAAATTTGCCTCAGTTTTGCGGTATCTGTATAATTAAGAACAATATAACTTAACAATAGAGGACTCCTAGGAGATTGCTTTTCTCAATCTTAAATTGGAACTAGCAGCTGATTTATTGAGAAAAGAAAAGAAAAAATGTTGAAGGATAAAAATGTACATGGGCAAATTATTCAACTACTTGATCTATTGAAGCATTTGCAAGATATTTGTTCAAATAAGATTTATTCATTTTTCATATTACTTTGCTAAGAAATATTTACTTATGTATTTGTAAGATATTTTGAACCAAGGATGCTATATCCATTTAATTCAGTTTTAAAGGATGAGTGTCTAATAAATTGTTTATATAAGTAATGTATTACATAATGTTTCAATTTTCAAGTTTCAGGACATTGTACTTTAAAATAAGCAAATAAAACAAAAACGGCCAGATTTTTTATTAGTTATCAGAAAAGTTTACACTTGTAAGAATTTAGAGCTTTATAATTTGCATAGTAAGCATTCAATAAACCTGTTTAAGTGATTTTTAAAAAGTGGTAGTTAAGCAAATATTCAATTTTTTTATAGAATTTAATTAAATCTTTACATCCGTACATACAACTTTAAAATAATTTATGGATACATTTTTTATCTTTAATATACTCTGTCTCTCAAATTTTATTTCCTTAGAACTCTCTTTTATGAAAGAAACGGCAGTGTGAAAAGTTTTTTTTTTTTTTTAATTTAATTGAATCCAAAGACTATGGCATTTTGGTGAACTTGCTTCCTTAATGTGGATAACGATAACATTTCTTTTGTGTGTGTGGAAGATCAGCCCTGAGCTAACATCCATGCCAATACTCCTCTTTTTGCCGAGGAAGACCAGCCCTGGGCTAACATCCGTGCCCATCTTCCTCTACTTTACATGGGACGCCGCCACAGCATGGCCTGACAAGTGGTGCATCAGTGCGTGCCCAGGATCCGAACCTGAGCACCCTCGGCCCGCCAAAGCAGAGCGCGCACACTCAACCACTACGCCACCAGGCCGCCCCAATAATGATAACGTTTTTGCACGCATAAAATTTTTTGAAGAGTAGTCAAACAGTCTTACCAACACCTTTTAAGATTAAAATAAGATTTAGCTGTTAAATAAAATAAAATCTAAATTGCTCAGAAAACTCTAGATTTACAGCAGACTAGCAAGCAGGTCATATATGAATTTCATATACCGCTTCTTAAAGTTGTAAATTGAAGAAACCTAATTCAAATTGCTCGAGGAAAATATGTTACTCTGTTTATGTTAAAAGCTGTGAGCATGACAACTTAATGGAAATTGCGTTCATTGCTATATTGCTTCAAGCTCCTTTAGTTACAAAGCTGAAGAGATATTTAATTATAAGTTCTAATAAGAATATCCATGTGACTCAAGGAAAGCATAACTTTTAAAAAAAATTCAGATATATTCAGGGAATAAAGGAAGATATGTCTTTCCATATTCTTCAAAAGTATGACTATTTACCTTATAATTTACAAAATTGTAATCAAATTTGTAATCAAATCAAAATTGGATCTAGTCCTACTTTTCATATGAAAGTATTGAAATGTTTGTTAAGTCATTAAACAGTTTTTCCATTGCCAAACTAGTTAACCAATTAATTGAGATTTCTCTGTTATATCCTCTGTGGGAATAATGATGTGAGCTGGCCTTACTGACAAATTCTAATTCTTCTGTTAGAAATAAAGAGAGAGAGAGCAAGAACACTGGCCAGGGATGATAATGCAAAGAAAGAGCTCTGCTAGTTGACCCAGGAGAAAGGTACAAGAGATGCCTCAGGAAGGAAGTTGCTTCTTCAGAACCTAAAACTGAAGCCCAGACAGGGTCTCTTGACTGCCCAAGATAGCTACTGACTCTCCAGAACTGATCCTCTACTACTTAACGGAAGCAAATGATGAGAAGCAAAAATTGCATTAGCTCTGATGTTTCTTTAAAAAAAATATTGTTACTCCTGATAATGTTAATGAGTTACATTAAACTTTAGAGCCTTAGCATATTTAATACTCTAGGACTTAGTCACAGCCATTGCAAGTCTTTATGGGAAGAGCATCCGTTATAAATGAGAATGATTTGAACTTGGCAGTCAAAGTGAGTAACGCAAGGGAGTACCGTTAACACCCAGGACAATTAAAGTCCTGGCAGATACAGTGGGCCAACGCACGAAAGCAATAAAACAAACACAAACAACAACAACAATAAAATAAAACCCCACAAAAGCTAAAAATCTCCAGATAAAGAAGCTGTTTGTCAATTAACCGTGTTATCCCCAAGGCCTTTCTAGAAGAATCATGTGTTTTAAGAGAAAGAAGGTTTGACAAGAGAAAAGGGACTGCACATGGAGCTTGCATAGCCTAAAACTAGAGGGCTATTTGACCAAGGCCACTTGAATGAAATTAAATGGTTGCATTTTCATTAATCCATAACTTATCTTAGAGCAATTGTTTTCTTAGAGTGGCTTGATGTGTCAAATATTATTATTTATGTTATTATCAAAGTGACTTTTAATTCAATTCAATTCCTCCTCATCCTTTCTACTAAAAGAAATTTTGAGTGCATTCCTTTTGAAGAAGATAATCTCCAGAATTTCTATGCTTCTCTCTGCGACACTTTCTCCATGTTTACATGGAGTCATTCCTTTAAGATTTCATGCAGGGGCCGGACCAGTGGCGCAAGCTGTTAAGTGCCCAGGCTGCGCTGCAGTGGCCCGGGATTTGCCAGTTCGGATCCCCGGCGCGCACGGATGCACCACTTGTTAAGCCATGCTGTGGCGGCGTCCCATATAAAAAAGTAGAGGAAGATGGGCACGGATGTTAGCCCAGGGCCAGTCTTCCTCAGCAAAAAAGAAGAGGATTGGCATCGGATGTTAGCTCAGGGCTGCTTTCCCTCACAAAAAAAAAAAAAAAGATTTCATGCAAAGATGTTTCTTCTCAATCTTGACATTCATCTGCCTTTCTGCATCATGACATTCCATGTTGGCTGATACTATATTAACATGCAATTTCAAATTTTCAATATTCTTGTTGTTTTCACCTTAAAGACACATCAAAATTAGTATGAAGTTTACTTCATTTGAAAAGTCTTTTGCAATACTCTGCTTTTTAAATATAAATAACTTGAAAAAGAGGAAGGATTTTCCCTAATTAAGATTTTTTATAAACTTTTAGGTGATTATTAGATTCTATTAACCCAAAGCTTAGAGAAAAGTGCTGAAAAGCCTGTGTTAGGTTCAGGCTGGCGTATGGCCTGCTTTTTCCTTTCTGTTCTATTTCCTACTGCACCACCCACGTGTTAGCCACCTGTACACAAAGAGAGAGCATTCCAGAATCTTAAAACTCTGTAATTTTGGTAAATAGCCTGGAATGTATATTCTCTGTCTGACACTTTACATTCTGTATGAATGACAACATTTTTCTCTTATTACTAGAAGATCCTCTATTGACACTGAAAAACTGTGTTTGATGACAAAAAAGAAACTGTACATTTTGTAAGCCATGGAAAAATATCCAGATGGCAAATGACACTGAGTGTTTTATCAGCAGACTGCCTTTCTCTGACTGGAGGCCAATAAAATGTACTTTGAGAATTCTAGGTAGTAAGTGGGGGATGAAGGGCTAGGAAGGCAGACTGCCAGTGAGTAAGCACTAGAGACTTTTTCACCCTGAACAGCTCATTAGTAAAGGGCTTCTGGTGGTCCTCTCGTGAAATTTAAATGTCGCTTTAAATATTAGAAATGTACTGAACACAAATTAAGATCAATAGATTAAACATTGAATTGCATAAAAGAATTTTAAAAAGCATTTAGAAAAAGTTATGTTATTGCAGATATGCATTAGGTTTAAGATGACAATGCGGAAATTCCCCAAGGTTGTTTCAGTTTTGTGTTTTTATCGTCAACCTCTTTAATTTCCAGTCTGCATTTAAAAAAATAATAGAGGAAAATTTTATTTTTATGATACTAAGGGAACAATTTCTTTTCACTTATTAGCTGCATAAACTTTTCAAACTATGGGAACTTACCGGAGTCCCTTAATTTCTTTGAATCCATTTCCTTATATGTAAAGGCGAGGGTTAGAATGGCTCCTAGGACATAGTTGATCCTTAAGAAATGTTATTTCTTAATATTATTTAAGTACATTAAGACTTCTTGAGAAAAATTCATTTTTTTTATTTTTTGCAACATTTTATTTGAAAAACTTTATACCTTCAGAAAAGTTGGAAGAATAGGGTAGGTGGAAGCACGTAAGACTACAGATAATTGGCTTTTAACTTACAAAAACATCAGTGAACAGGTGAAGGGTAAAAGAGTGTTCTTTGTATTTAGGTTGAACCACATGAAACTGCTATTTTTATAGGTTAAAAATGCTCAAATATCTGCATTTTCATATGATTCAATCTAAATACAATTTATACACCTATAAACTTCACCTAGATTCACCAATTGTTGCTGTTTTGCCCATTTATATACCCTCTTTGCAGACATAAAAAAAATATAGAAGTATAGACCTATTTATCTATGTAGCTATTTATTTACCACCTGCCTATCTAGCTAACCATCTATCTATCATCATCCATCTCCCATCTATCTCTCTATGCCAACCTCATTATATTTCACCCCTAAAGCATTTAACTCTCTCTCTCTACACACGCACATACACAGACACAAAATATTCATGATATTTCTTGTCCTTTTTTAAAGACACATAGTACTCCATGGGGGGTGGGGAATGTACCTAGATTAGTCAACCAATCTCTGGATGAAAATTAAGGATACTCTCATTATTTTGCTATTATACACAATTTCAAAATGATTAACATTATGCATAATGTTTGTTGTTTATTTTGTTTTGGTTTTTGTTGTTCTTTCTTGTTTTAAATTTATGGAATTCACTTTTTGGAAGCAGAATTGTTGAGTGAATGGCTAAATACACATGTACTTGTGTTGTATACTGCCAAATGTCTTACCAAAGAGGAACATCATTTTAAATTCCCAGCCGTGTAAGAGAGTGCCTGTTTCCTCGCAGGGCCACACGTAATGTGTTGTCAATCTAATAGACAAGACAGAGTATCACAGAGTAATTTTGTTTTGTGTTTCTCTTATTTTAAGAGAAACTAAGTATATTTTTGATGGTTTGATTGGTTGGTTGGTTGGATAAAGGCCATTTGTATATATGACTTAAGAGTTTTTCAAAACATATTAAAAAGTTTAAAATTTATCTTTTCTATATTGCAAATATGTATTCCCAATTTGTCATTTTTTTTACTTTGCAGATGATGTCTTATTCCAGGCAATTTATTTTTGCCAAAGAAGATTAGCCCTGAGCTAACGTCTGTTGCCAATCTTCCTCTTTTTTAGCTTGAGGAAGATTAGCACTGTGCCTATCTTCCTCCACTTTATATGTGGGTCGCCGCCACAGCATGGCTGATGAGTGGTGTATGTCCACACCCAGGATTCGAACTCAGGCTGCCAAAGCTGAACATGCCCAACTTAACCACTATGCCATGGGGCTGGCCCTGGCAATTTTTTTTCGTGTGGTCAAATTTATCATTTTTCTTTATTGCATATCCAGGTTATAAAGAAAGTCAGTCATATTTCCTTCAAGAATTTCTATGATTTCATTTTCATATTTTGCTCTCTTTTCCAATTTGAGTATATTTTTAATTTTCAATTTTTTGTAAGGTACAGCTACAATCTTATCTTCTTCCAAGTGCTTATCCAGATTATTGGTAACTATTTATTTAAAAGTCCATCCTTTCTCTAGTGTTTTGAATGCCACACTTCACATATACTGAATTTTCCTATGAACTAGGTCTATGTCTGAACTTTCTTTTCTGTTCCAAGGATCCACCTCTGTACACAGGTGCCCATCACATACTTTCTTTTTTTTACTTGAATCTTTGTACTACGTTCAAAATCTAGTAGTGCTATTAACAGGGGTCCCACAATGCTTCACACAAACCCCCGCCCCTCGTTTCTTCTGTGCTGTACTAGCATGCCAATTTAGTTTTTTTTAAACTTTAGAATCAATGTATTTAGTTACAAGGGAAAAAAAAACAACTCAAACAAGCAAACATTTATTACTTTGGCATTTTGTGATGTTAAAAATATTAACATGCGGGCTGGCCCCGTGGCTTAGCGGTTAAGTGCGCGCACTCTGCTACTGGCGGCCCAGGTTCGGATCCCGGGTGCGCACCGACGCACCGCTTGTCTGGCCATGCTGAGGCTGCATCCCACATACAACAACTAGAAGGATGTGCAGCTATGACGTACAACTATCTACTGGGACTTTGGGGAAAAAAAATAATAATAGTAAAAAAAAAGAAGAGAGGGGAAGGTCAGCTTTAAAAAAAAAAAAAAAATATTAACATGCTATACCACTTCTGGATATTTGTCCAAAGAACACAAAAATACCAATTCCAAAAGATATATGCACCCCTATGTTCATTGTTGCATGATTCACAACAGCCAAGACTTGGAAACAACCTAAGTGCCCATCAATGGATGAATGGATAAAGAACATGTGGTGTGTATATATATACAGTGGAATACTACTCAGCCATTTAACAAAAGATGAAATCTTGTCATTTGCAACAATATGGATGGACCCTAAGTGTATTATGCTAAGCAAATTAAGTCAGACAGAAAAAGCAAGATACCGAAAGATTTCTTTCATGTGTGGAAGATAAAAAACAACAACAACAAACAAACACATAGACACAGAGAATAGATTTGTGATTGCCAACGGGGAAGTAGGGTGGGGGGAGGGTAAAAGTGATAAAAGGGCACATGTGTATAGTGACAGACGGCAATTAGACTTTGGGTGGTGAACATGATGTAGTCTTCACAGAAATCAAAATATAGTGATGTACATCTGAAATTTATATAATGTTATAAATGGATGTTAACTCCATAAAAATAAATTAGCATGCTTACATTAAAATTATATCTTCATTTGTTCAAGTCTTACTTGTTTGTCTTTTTGTAGAGTTTGCCAATTTCTTGTTTGCATAAATCTTCTCCCCTAACAGATTCTTATGTTTTCCTGTAGCCTAGACATTTTGTGAACAACTTAGCTTACTATAAGATCCTTGACTCTTAATTTATCTGCTTTTAATGTGTGATTGAGAAGTTACAGAAAATCCAGTGTTCTTTCCTTTGTAACTTGGTCTATTTCTTTTCTTTATGTTTAAAGTCTAGTAATTTTATTAGCCTGTCTTTCATAGTTTACTGTTCCGGGACATTTTTCCGAGGTATATGGTGACGTTTGTCAATATTTAAATTGAGTCATCTATTTCCAGAAAGTTTTTGTAGACTCCAATTTTAAATATTACATTGGCTCCATTATTTTTGCTTTTCTAAGAACTCAAATTATATGTACAATGGACCATCTTTCCTGTTAGCTACATCAATTGCTTTGTCTGAATATTTGTACCTTTTTATTTATTTCACTTCATTCTCAGAGATATTTTCATGTGTTTTTTCAGTGACCTGTTATATTTTCAGGTAAATCTATTTTGTCTCAGCAAGTTATAATTTATATTTGTTTTTGTGAGGAAGATCAGCCCTGAGCTAACATCCATGCCAATCCTCCTCTTTTTTATTTTTTGCTGAGGAAGACTGGTCCTGGACTAACATCTGTGACCATCTTCCTCCACTTTATATGGGACGCCACCACAGCATGGCCTGACAAGCGGTGCCTCGGTGCGAGCCGGATCCGAACCCAGGCTGCCAGCAGCAGAGCACGCGCACTTAACCACTACACCAAGGGGGGGGGGGGCGCCCTCAGCAAGTTATAATTTAATCTACCTTTCTAAGATTTCTCTTTCTTCCATTTCTTTCCTGAGTTATATCAACTCTCATTTCACATTTTCCTATTTTTTTCCACTCACATTATGAATCTTGAATCATATATTTAATTATTTTTTATATCTATAAGTGCCTGATTAAAGGTATTTAATTCTATTCTAATGTCGTGTCATAGTTCCCGTCTGCTTGTTGTTGTTTGGTAGAGAGAATTTTTATCAGCTGAAATATTTTGATCCTTCTTCTTCTATTAGTTTGCTACTTTCGGTTTATTTTTAAATGTCTCCATACAGTTTTATGTAGAGCGTGGTGAGGGGTTTGGTTGCTGCAGCAGACATTATTGGTGCTCTGCTCAGATCTCCTAGGATCTCTTTTGCTGATTAGGCATGTCATTCCTTAGGTGCCCGGGCTATTGCTGTTAATGCCTCACACTTGCAGATTTCTCCGGGGGATTGCTCTTGGACAACTGAAGCTTCATCATCAGGATATGCCTAGGAATTAACTTCTCCGCCATGATAACCCTGCACCGATCTGCGCAGATCTACAAAAGTCCAGGTCCCTTGTCTTAAGGTACAATAAAGTCTATGGTTCAATCTATGTTCCAGAATTCCTATAGGATAGGATGAAACTACATTGCCTGAAATGACAGCCTTGCTTAGCAGCTTCCCTTCGGTACCATGCTTTTTTCCTGTCTGCCTCCATTTCCCTAATGCTTTTTCTCCCAGTTTATTCTAGGGCCACTCATTTAATATCTCACTTGCACACAGATTCCCATTTTGGCCATTTCTTCCAGGGAACGTGGCCTAAGACAGTCATTTACTAGCTTTTTGTTGTTGTAATTGTTGTTTTATTCAAGGACACCTTTTTGGAGGGGCTGGTATGTCTTCTGACTTTGTGATTTAATTTTTGTTCTTCACTACTCTTAATTTCTATTTTTTAATACCTTTTCTTTACAAATCCAAGAAGTAATTCATGTCCCCTTAATTTAAGCAACATGCCACCTCTGTTCTTGTACACTTTTAAGGCCTTGCCTTTGAATTCCCCAGAAGCTGGTCTTTTGACCTATCAGGTCTCAATTCTATTCTTAGTATTTCCCAACTCATGGTAAGACTTTCTCTTTCTAGGGCTGATTTGCCTATTATATCCTTAGGACTTTCCCTGGCTCTTTTTTTTTTGAGTCTGTACCCATTGTGGGCTCTGGAGTTGGTTGCATTGGATTTGGGTATATTTTTCCCTATCTGTATGTAATATTCAATTATTTGGTGTTCTCTGTCTCCTAGTTTTGTTGTAGATCTGTATTTTAGGTAGATTTATTTCTTCTTCTTACTTGTGAGTGTGTGTGTTTTTTTTCTTTTTGAAGGATGTAGGAAAAAGTTTGGATTTATTCCCTGTTTAATTTATTTATTCATAAAAATCAATTTCAATAAATGTGCCCCCAAATCCAAAGGATTGAGTGAGTACCTTCGGGTCACAGAGAAATTAGCAATGAATCTCTTTAGTAATTTTCTAACCAAGAATGCAAAAAAAAAAATTAACCTTCTTCAGACTTTACCTCCCCTGCTTCTATAAACTGAAATACATCTATAAGGAAACCACAAGACTCTGCCAATTTGAAATGAAGTGCACATGTCTGCCTTATCCATGAAAGAACAAGCAGGGTTTTCTCCACTGCAAAGAATTTACTTGGAACTAAACAACTTCCTTGAAATATCTTTCTACAGGAAAGGAAATCTTCCAACTGGAATTCCTTAATCTGAAAAGGGTTAAAACTTTGCCTTGTTGTAGGATAGCTATTTATCTTGCCAATTTATTAGATTCTTAGAGTAACTATTTTAAGTATCTAATTTAAATTTTCCATATTCATATTTAATTATAAAATAAATCAGATGATTATAGCTAATTCACAAAGTTTCTCTGGCACTATCTATTTTGCTCAAATGAAATTAGATACCAAATTTAAAGTAAATCAGGCAAATTTCATGTATGTTTAATATTCAAAACATATCACCTAAATAAGTAACACGATTTTTAGAGCTAACTTGGGAACTTTTTTGTCTATAGTTTCATCATTTTCTATTTTTCATTGATTTATGTAATTATGATCTTGTCATTGTGATAAGAAGCAATAAAAAGAAATACTCTGAATTGAAAATCACTATTATAAAAATATTGCAATTCTGTATAAAATATGAGCCTTTAGATTTTTAAAAAATAATATATGTAGTTTTGTCATTTATCCTTGGTAATGTAATATGTAGTAATTTAATATCCTGATAATTGTCAATGCAAAATAACCAAGAACCATTTTATAGATAAGAGAGATAGGTTAGTTGTTTGTTTTGTTTTGTTTTGTTTTGTGAGGAGGACTAGCCCTGAGCTAAGATCTGGTGCCAATCCTCCCCTTTTTTCTTGAGGAACAGTGGCCCTGAGCTAACATTCATGCCCATCTTCCTCTATTTTATATGGGACGCCGCCACAGCATGGCTTACCAAGCGGTGCATTGGTGCGCGCCAGGGATCCGAAACTGCGAATCCTGGGGCCGCTGAAACAGAGCGCGCACACTTAACGGCTTGTGCCACCAGACCAGCCCTAAGAGATAGGTGAGTTTTACTTGAGCCAAAGTGAGGATTATAATCTGGGAAGGCCTTTTCCAAAAGGAAGAAAGAGTCCTCAAGAAACATGGTTTTCGGTACAGTCTTATACATTTTTAGAACAAAGAACATACATTGAACACTCTGAGGATACGTATTCATCAAAGTTTCAAAAAGGTGTTCAGTTGCAAATTAGCACGTCAACATGATCCGATGTCTGGGAAAAGGAAGTAATACAGAGCATCACCAACAGGGCGTAAGAGGGGAAGTATGCCTTCTTATTTTAAGAGAGTGCATACTTTACTTTAATGGTTAAAGCAGATGTACAATGTGTGCTTAATAGGCTGTAAATCAGGCTTCTTTAGTTCAAGCTGAATCAGTTTTTGAACACGAATAGTTACCTATATACCTCAACATGTGAAAATGTCTTATAATAATAGCTTCTTTTATACAGTATAAATTTCATGTTCACTTCTACAGATCCTACAAGATTATATGAAATAGAGTACACACTTAAAAGGTATTTATTGAATGATGGAATGGATACCAAGCCTCTTAATCTCAAATTCATGTGCCTGACCTCAATAAGCCAGTCATTGAGATACCAGCTTGGAGATGGAGAAAGCCTTTTTCGAATTGACCAAAAAGAGAAGGCGGGCTGATAGGTTCTCTCAAATTTGCCTTAAGAAAAAAAGAAAGCTGGGGGGGGGGTGCGTTTTATAGAGCTAAGAGGCTTGGGAGGAGGAGTTTTGGAGAAACAAAGGGGAAATTCATGTTCCTTTCACTCTAGATATGCCTTTGGGCAATCTGACTTCTTAGCTTCAGTGGCAGCTGGGGGCTGGTTATCTGGTGATCTTTAACTTCCTTGAAGGCATTCTTTTTCTTCTGCAAAACAAGCTCATAAATCCTTGTGACCCTTGAGTTACCCCTCAGGTTAAACAAGAAAACAGCAAATTAACAAGATTAACTTCTTTTCATCTGTGTCTGTGTTGCGAACAAGGTCGAAGGGTAATCGTATTCTTATTGAATATTTATAGTAACCCGCAGGTACTGGGCTTCAGAATGGTACACGTTTTAAGTTGTTTAAAACCACATTTTACCTCTTCTTGGACTGCCCTCCCTATTCCTCCTCTTTACACAGTTAACTTCTCTTCACTCTTTGGTTTTCACTGTAAGCAACACTTTCTCAAGGATGCCTTGTCTCATTTCCCTGACTAGGACAACTCATTCTGGCTCTCAATGCACCCTGCAACTCTTGTCAAGAATATTTGTTCACAATTGCAATTTTACATTTGTTTATTAATATTTCATTAATATATATTTCTCTGTACTAGTTTTCTAGGGCTGTCAATGGTTTAAAACAACCAAAACATTTACATGTTCAGGAGGTCAGAAGTCTGAAATCTAGGTGTCTGCAGGGTTGTTTCTTTCTTGAAGCTTTAAATTTTTATTTATTTATTTTTTTCCCCCAAAGTCCCAGTAGATAGTTGTATGTCATAATTGCACAGCCTTCTAGTTGCTGTATATGGGACATGGCCTCAGCTTTGCCGGAGAAGCAGTGCGTTGGTGCGCGCCCGGGATCCGGGCCTGGGCCGCCAGCAGCGGAGCGCGCGCACTTAACCACTAAGCCACGGGGCCGGCCCCTCTTTCTTGAAGCTTTAAAGGAGAATCTTTCTTAGTTAGTTCAGACTGTTATAACAGAATACCATAGACTGGGTAGATTAAACAACAAATGTTTATTTCTCACAATTCTGGAGGCTGGAAAGTCCAAGATCAAGGTGCCGACAGATCCCTGTCTGGTGAGAGCACTCTTCTGGATTGCAGATGACCATCTTCCCATTGTATCCTCATAAGGCAGGAAGAGAGATGTATGTAGCCTTTCTCTTCTGATAAGGACGCTAATCCCATCACTTGGCCCATAGTCTCATGGCTTCATCTAAACCTAATTACCTCCCCAAGACTCCACCTCCTTATACCATCTCACTGATTAGGATTTCAACATAAATTCTGGGGGGACACAAACATGCAGTCTATAACATTTCACCCCTGGCCCCCCAAATTTATATCCTTCTCAGATGCAAAGTGTATTCATTCCATCTCAATAGCCCCCAAAGTCTTAACTCATTACAGCATTAACTCTAAAGTCCAAAGTCTCACCTAAATATCATCTAAGTCAGATATGATTCATCCTGAGGCGAAATTCCTCTCCAGTTGTGAACCTGTGAAACCAACCATGTTATGTGCTCCCAAAACACAATGGTAAGACGGGCATAGGATAGACATTCTTATTCCAGGAGGGAGAAATCGGAGAGAAGGAAAAGGGTGAAGAGACCCAAGCAAGTCCAAACCTAGCAAGGTAAATCCCATGAGGTCTTAAGGCTCAAGAGTAGATGTCTTTGGCTAGATGCTCTTACCTCCAGGCCCCTTGGATAGTACTGTCACCTCCACATCTTGACTGAGCCCTGCCCATGCTGCCACTCTCAGTGGTGGCCCCATCCATGCTGTCACTCTCTGCCAAGTCCCTCCCACACTGCAACTCTGCCAGGGTGTGGGTCACACTCCTATAGCTTCTGTGGGAGGTCATCTTCCCTGTTGAAATCTAGGCAATGGCCTGGATGATTTCTGAGTCACTTTCAGGGCCATTTTACCCTTTTCTTGAAGAATAGCACAAGTTTACAGCTGAATAGCTTTATCATCCCATCCTGTAGAATCTAAGTCTGACAGCCTTTCTTCATTCTGTCTCATCTCCTTTCCCTTCAGTTCAAATTGCCAATTTTCCCACTGGGGTGGCTGATTAAATCTGTGGGTCACCCCATACTAATCTCCTTATCAAATGTTTGCTTAGCTACACTGTTGGTGCTCTCTTCAGAATATGCTTTCTCATTTCTTATGATATGAAGAAGCCGAAAATTTTCCAAATCTTTAAGCTCTGGTTCTTTTTGCTGAACAATTACTTCTTCAATTCATTTCTCTCTTCTTGCATTTTATTAGAAACCAAGCCACTCCCTCAACATTTTGCTGAGAAATTTCCTCAGCTAAGTATCTAATTTCATCACCTGCAAGTTCTACCTTCCACAAAAATCAAGAACACAAACGCAATTCAATCCAGTTCATTGCCGCTTTATAACAAGGATCACCTTACCTCCAGTTTCCCACATCATATTCATTTCCACCTGAGATCTCATCAGAATAGCCTTTGTTGTCTATATTTTTTACCAACATTCTGTTCATGATTATTTTTTTATTTTCTGAGAAAACAGAGGCTTTCCCACCAGCTCTCGTCTTTTCTTTCTGAGTTCTCACCAGAGTCACTTTCTTTTTTTTTTTTTTTGTGAGGAAGATCAGCCCTGAGCTAACATCCATGCTAATCCTCCTCTTTTTGCTGAGGAAGATCAGCCCTGAGCTAACATCTATTGCCAATCCTCCTCCTTTTTTTTGCTCAAAGCCCCAGTAGATAGTTGTCTGTCATAGCTGCACAACCTTTTAGTTGCTGTATGTGAGATGAGGCCTCAGCATGGCCAGAGAAGCGGTGCGTCGGTGCGCGCCTGGGATCCGAACCCGGGCCGCCAGCAGCAGAGTGCGCGTACTTAACCACTAAGCCACTGGGCCGGCCGCAGAGTCACTCTTAAAAGTGGCAATCTCAGCTTCTTCTAGCATGCACCTCAAAACTCTTCCAGCCTCTACCCATTACCCAGTTTCTAAGCTGCTTTCACATTTTTAGGTATTTGTTACACAGCACTTCACTTCTTGGTACCAATTTCTGTCTTAGTTAGTTTGGACTGCTACAACAGAATACCACAAACAGTATATTAAACAACATAAATTTATTTCTCATAATTCTGGAGGCTGGGAAGTCCAAATTCAAGGTGCCAGCAAATCCCTTGTCTGGTGAGAACACTCTTCCTGGGTGCAGATGGTGGTCTTTTTTGTTATATCCTCACATGGAGGAGAGAGATACTAGTCTCTTTCTCTCCTTATAAGGGATACTACTCCCATCATTTGTACTCCACTCTCATGACCTCATCTAAACTTAATCACTTCCCCAAGGCTCTACTTCCTAATACCATCTCACTGGGGGTTACGGTTTCAACATACAGATTGTGGGGGGAATATACAACTTGCAGTTCATAACACAGTTCCATGATTCTCTCTTAGCTTCCGGTGCCTTGCTGGCAATCCTTGGCATTCCTTGGCTTGTATGTGTACCCCTCCATTGTCACATGACCTTCTTCCCTGTGTGTCCTCACATGGCCTTCTTTAGGGCTCACCTAAATCCAGTCTTAACTAAATACATCTGCAAAGATCCTATTTCCAAATAAAGTCACATCTGGGTGGACATAAATTTGGGTGAAACAATATTCAACCCAGTATACTCTCCCACCACATTTTAAAGTATACATGGGCAGAAATAGAGTAGGTTTGGGGTCACCATTGTATTCATATCACCCGTTTATGTAGATAATAAGTATTTGGTAATAACTAACACACATTCCAACTTTATCTGATTACAAATGTGCTGTGGTACTTGTGATAATAGTAAGTAGGCAGAATATGAGTCTTCCAGTACAGTAGTTTCTTATTGATAAAAATTACTGAATAACTTCACTCTAATTCCTTGTCATTTTTCAAACAGAATCAAGAAGGGGAAAGGGGCAGAACTAAAACAATGTATTTTTGTTTAAAAGGGAAAATGTGATGTGCATGCCAGAGCTCCCTAGAATCACAACTTCCTAAACTAAATATTTTAACCAGCCTGAGAGACTATTACAATTACTGTGTACAAAGTAGATAGTGTAGGGATTTCAGAATGCAACTCTTTTCTTCCCTTTATGCATCTGGGCAACTTAATGGTTCTGCTATCTTTACAATGCCCATGATAGTGCCTGATAATGCATATGTGGCAAAAGATCCCAGAGAGCTGGGATCATCACAGTAAAGATTTGAGATAAAATCTTAAATAAAATCACTTCATATTGTTTTGAGGACCCTTGCACAATCATAAAATTATTTTTTTAGGCTAGACAAAGAAATTGAATCATGAAATCCTAAGTCTTCTCTGCCTTGTTTCATGAAAAAGTTTATTAAATGTGAATGAGTTTTACCAAATATACTAAGAGCTAAAATCCTTTATGGACTTTCTAATAACAGATTTGTCTTCAGATCACAAGAAAAATCTTTTAGCCAAGGCATTAACATGAATAATTCCTGGATATTTCTATAACGTAACTGAAATAAAATGTGGATTACCAATTTTTTGGGGGGAAGAGGAGGGAGATTTACTGCCAAAGGCACAAGGAGACATTCTGAAGTGATAGGAATGTTCTGGATCATGACTGTGTGGTGGTTATGTGACTGTATACATTTTTAAAAACTTATCAAATTGCACACTTAAAACTAGTGAATTTTGTTATACATAAATTATACCTTATAAGCTAATTTTTTAAATGGTTAGTTCTCATGTTTTGCTGGTCACCCAAAGACATATTTAATTTCCCTAGTGTCTGATCTTGACTCATATAATAACACAAGAGCTGGTCTGACGATTTATGTTTTGCTTTGTGCATAAGGCTGTTCTTGATTAGAGTAGGCAATCTCTCAATAACATCTGCCATTTCCTGAGTAATTATCGTGCAAACACACTAAGATGATGAGCACCATCTGTGAGAAACACCATTGGTAAGGAGCAGTACCAGCTGAGCCTGGACTCCAATATCTATCTGACACTTTGGACAGCCTTCTTATGCAGAAAAGTCCAATCCTAAAATATGTACTTTGGCTGGTAATGAAGGACCTTAGTTCTAAACATCTTTTTAAAGAAACTGATATTTCTTAAAAATATTCATAATATTCAAGTGTCTTTACAGAAATTTTAATTTATTTCTTACTTTTATTTAAGAGGGCTAGTGTCTTAACTCAGTGGGGAGGTTAAGAGAAGCATGGATAAAGTAGTGTGAAAAAGTGGTAGTTTATGTCTGATATATTTTTCTTTTATACTCAGTTATCTTACTAACCTAGAACATATCAAACATCTTGAATTCATCAGAATCTCCAGGGGAACCACATATGAAATTTCACATGATAACTCCAATTATTTTTCAATGAACTAATGTAATTCTGGCATCTGCAGTAGCATCATTGATGGTGATCTGACCATTAGGTTGAGTAATGCTAAGTTGTTATGGACTGAATGTGTCTCCCCTCAAAATTAATATACTGAGTCCTAACTCCCAAAGTGATGGTATTTAGAGGTGAGGCCTTTGGGAAGTAATTAGGTCATGAGTTGAAGCCCTCATGAATCGGATTACTGCCCTGATGAGAAATAAAAGAGAGAAACTCTCTCCATCATGTGAGAACACAACGAGAAGACAGCCCTCTGCAACTCAGAAAGAGTGTTCGCACCAGACAGTGGATCTGCTGGCGCCTTGATCTTGGACTTGCCAGCCTCCAGAACTGTGAGAAATAAATTTCTGTTGTTTAAGCCACCCAGTTTATGGTATTCTGTTATAGCAGCCTGAACTGACTAAGACAGTTGCACAAAGGCCTGCTCTGTTACCAGAATATTAAGAAGCTAAGTAACTGTGGGCCCTGGATCTTTCTACTTTGTATTCACTGTGCTCTAGTTGTTTTCATAAATATTAGATTTTTGTGCCAAAAGCATGAGACTAGGCAATTGACTTTTCAAGATTAATCTAAGAGAAAATATGTTTACTTTGATTCATAAACTCTTCTTCAAATGTGACCTACAATACAAGGTTTATTTTCTGTCTATAATTGTTTTGGTTCAATAACTAAATTCTATTTAAATTGAATCTGTGACTACTCATATCTCCCCAGATACCTTGGGAAGTCTGAAACAACTTTCTTTAGATAGTCTATTTTACTGAGGCTATCCTTATAAAGTGATTTTTACGGATACAAACCATTCTTTCCAAAGAGGTCATTAGGTTTGAACTCAAGTGGAAGATTCTGGATTAAAAAATCATACTGCAATGCTATTGTGTTGCTCTTAGTTGTTCAAATGCTTTAATAAACAACTGTTCTAATAGAGGCTGCGACACATAATAGACTCCACCAATAGCTGCAATTTCATATTTACTATTGTTATGATTGTCATAGTCCTTGAATATAAGAATAAAACTTTAGTGCTGGTGGCCAGAAATTCTATGCAAATTTCCAAAGAGGAAGGGAAAACATCTGTTTTAAATGGGTCTGATATTATATAGTTGATTGAAAATTAAATTCCTAGAAATGTACTAACATAATCTTACTGGCTAATGCATTTTCTTCAGCCAATTGAAGTCAATTTCTTTCAGTCTTGAATTTTATTGGAAGTCCTATTAATTACAAATTAGTACATCACATGTCACATAGAAGACCCCTGATGTGTGGTGGGGGAGACACAGCTCTGGAATGTAGAGCTTTGTACTTAACTTCCTTCAAATTATATAGAGAGACAGGTTTTGGTTACTTCAGTTGACAATATTTTATTGTAAAACATAGAGAAGTTAAAAAAGAAGAGACTATTTTGGCAGGTTCAAGAAGAAGTGTAACATCTCTCATGGGTCTTCATATTAAATGGGAATTCCACTGACCCAGTGGCAACGCCTTTGAGCCCGTGATCAGGCAGTCAGCCTCATGCATGCATTCAAGTACCCTCCTTACTGTGGTGACACTTCTTTGCTTGTGAATCAGCTTGTCTCTGGCTCTTCTCTCTCCATGTCTCCTTTACCTGCTTTTTCTGTAGCTTCTGCTTATCTGCTACCAAAATTTACCTCTCTGTGACCTGGGAGATCAGGTCAACACACATTCATGGAAAACATCAGCAAGACTCCACAAAGGCAAGTGTCTTAGTCCGTTCGCGTTGCTATAATAAAATACCACAGACTGGGTAGCTTATAAAGAGAAACTAATTCCTTACAATTCTGGAGGCTGGGAATTCCAAGATCAAGGCACTAGCGAGGTCACCTTCTGGTGAGGGCATTCTTTCTGGTTCATAGGCGGCTCTTTATCACTATGTCTTCACATGGTGAAAGGGAGCTAGCAAGCTCTCTTTTATAAGGGCCCTAATCCCATTCGTGAGGGCTTTACCCTCATCACGTAAGCACCTCCAAACTGTCCCAACTTCTAGTACTATCATCTTTGTGAGTTAAGGTTTCAACATATGAATCCTGAGGGGACACAAACCTTCAAGCTATAGTAGTAATTATTCCAGTACATAGGACTTGTAGTAGGTGACTAAGAGATTGGGAGAGAAATATTTTTAATAAATAAAAAAATGATGGAATAACATTTAAAATATACAAGGAGTTCCTGTAAATCAACAAAAAACAACAACAAAAATGACAGAAAAACCAGTATAAAAGGAGAAATAGAATGTAAAAAACAGAATTTTTAGAATGAGAAATGCACATGACTAGCCTTAGTAGTAATTAAAGAAAGGAAAATTAAAACAACTAGATAGGAATCCTTACCCATCAGACTGGCAAAAAAATAAAAAATTTAAAAATGTTTATAATACCAATTATTGGTGACAGTGTGGGATAACAGGAATCCTCATGCACTGCTGGCAAGAGAATAATAGAGTGAAGCCATTATCTAACGGAACCTAGCAGTATTTATATTGATACATATAAATCAAGTATATGTAAATTCTATCACTCACCAAGCCTATTCCTGGGTACCAGGGAATTTTGCCCAGGTCTATGAAGGAACTCACATGAGGCTATCTATCATCGTGACATATCAGTGGTAGAGATTTAAAGCCATCTAGGTATCTATCAATAGGCAAGTGGATGAGTAAAAATTGGTAGATGCATGACATTGAGTAGATTCAGGGAAAAATTTTCAAAACAGTCAAATACAAAACAAGACTGATTAAACAATTTCTCTTCTTTACAATTTTTTCCCAAAAATTTAAAGCTAAAAATATTGCTTGGCCCTTAAAATATTATTTAATGGTATAAAGGTCAAATATATTGAAACAAGAAAAAAAATTAATAAAACCTTTATTCCCTTTCAGTGGGGCAAATGCCCTCCACTAATCTGACGTTCAATATCCAGATTCACCAAAACAAAAATTTGCAAAGGTGTAACATACTCCATTGCTGTGAAATTTACTTTTTTTTTTTTTTTTTTTGTGAGGAGGACCAGCCCTGAGCTAACATCCAATGCCAATCCTCCTCTTTTTTGCTGAGGAAGACTGGCCCTGGGCTAACATCCATGCCCATCCTCCTCTACTTTATATGGGACGCCACCACAGCATGGCTTAACAAGCGGTGCGTCCGTGCGCACCCGGGATCTGAACCGGCGAACCCCGGGCCGCCGCAGCGGAACGTGCGCACTTAACCGCTTGCGCCACCGGGCTGGCCCCTGTGAAATTTACTTTTTGATTGAATCTCAAAAGTATTTCATAGGCAGTCAACCTTTGATGAGTAATCTACTGTACCAAAAGAAATACCACATATTCATTCATTTTAGTCTGTTTTTGTTTTTTTTAAAAAAAGGAGGATTTGGGCAGTGCAATAATTTACCTGAAATACAAAATATTTAAACATCTTTTCTCAAATGCATTTATGTTATCCCTCAAACCAAAAGCCCCAAGTCAGTTACCCCTTGAACTGTGTAGTCTCAATGATCAAGAGGCTGTATATAGTGTGAAATCTACATTTACAAGGTGGCCAATTTCACACTTGAACAGTTCAATTGTAAAGAAACATTTGCCTACATTTGTTCAACAGTTCATCCCTCTGACATACTAGTTAGAGGAAGCTGTTCAATATATCAAAAGCAGCGTGCCATGGATTATTCCAAAGTAGCCCCAGTATGGTATAGGACTAGGCAAAATTGTGCAGTAGGAAATGTCCTCTTCCCACATTCCAATGCCTATAATACCACCCCATTCACTTGCCTTGTTGATTCTCTATATTTGGCGTCTTTGACCCATCTCATTTCTTTTCTTTTTTTTTTTTTTTTTTAACTTTTGGTCTGCGTAGGACATGGACAAAGCTGGAGTAGGAGGGCTTGCAACTAATAAATTGATATTTCTACTTAGTTACAGGTACCAAGGCACAAAACTAGATGTAGGTTATAAGAGGAATTCAAGACATGGTGGTGGGTGGGTCTAATTAGTTTGATGACTGTTGGCAGGTGGTCACAGAGTGGATGATTACCCTCTGGAAAGTTCAGCAAAGAATAAGTATGTTCCATGAGTCGAAGGACCATGGATTAACAAATCCAGGGATTGCAAATCCAGGAGTAGGCAATGTACAGAGGCCCAGGTTAGCAAGCTAACAATCAACTTTTTAAAGATCCAAGAAACAGATCCAAGTCTCAGGGCTAGAGATCAGTGGAGAATTCCAGCCCAGAGTAGTTGAGGAATTAAGGAAACCTGGCAATCTCAGAGTAGGACTGGCCAAAGCAAGACAGGATAACAATTTACTGGGCATATATTTCAGGCAAGTATTCAGAACCATCAGGACTGAGTGCCATCACTGAAAACCAATGTTTTAATCAGGTAAACACAAAATATGTGAAGTCTAGAATGCGTACTATTGCTATGGAATATATTTCATTATTGAATTCATAAACTCTGCTGTACAAAGCTCGACAGGGACAAATGCCACTAGAGCTGCTTAAGTCCTTGGTTTTAGTGATTAGAAATAAGTCAAAAGGAGGAATAATGTATAAGGTTAACTACATGGTGTGACACTTGAAATATTGATTGAAGTTTCCCTTCCCATACCAAACCAAGGGCATGATTATTTCCAAAGTGTTGATTATCTTGAATTTGCAGTTCAGGGTTAAGGAGGTCAGTTTTCTGGACTACCAATCAGTCAGAGCTTCAAAACCAATAACTGATAAGATGTTACAAGAAAATGACTTCCAATACATTTGCATTTTAATAAGAGAGATTTTCAGTACTCTAGGAAATTAATCTTTAAAGTTGTAACTATCAGGAAGTAATGAAGATATTTATGGGCAGGATATCTTATTGAGGGACCCAATATATCTGTAGCATAGATAACCATCTTATTCTCTTAAGTGTAAAGTTAAGTTTGTCGCATATCTTAATATATGAATAAGAACAGAGTTGAAGCTTTCTCCTAAATTCGGTCATTTTATCACAAACACACAGAAAATTTAATACCAACTCTTCATTCCAATTTGAACTGGAGTCTAGCTCAGATGCCATGCTTCAGTTGCTTTCTTTTGATTTCTGTCATACATAAATTGATCTCTCAATTTTTTTACTCATAATTTTTAATAATATTCCTATATTATCCTGTATTATGATTGTACATTTATATTTATATACCCAGCCAGAAAATGATCTTTTTGAGTATAAAAATTTTATGCAATTTTTCTCTACATTGCTAACAAGTGGTATGCTAGTATTCAGTTCTCCAATAGAAACAGAAAACTCTGATCTGTGGCACTTGCCAATTTCCGAGGTATAGATATTCCCACCACGTGACATTTTCAGCGACCATCCTGGCTTCACTGAACTGAATATAGAGGTGGGAAGGGATCACTACAGTTGGATCTTGGAGAACCGATAAGATCTGGCTCCAGCATTCCAGCATTTTTTGAAATAATACATACTGAGTGCTTATGATGTGCTAAGCATCATGCCTTGCAAGTATAATTTATTCAATAGGTATCCAAGCTGCATATATTCAGCCCTGTTTTGTTTGCTAATGAATTTAAATCCAAAGGAAAAATATATTTCAGAAAAAGTCTGAGTAAGCAGAATTTAAGACAGAAGTTAGAGGCAGTACAATATTATGGCTACATACAAAATCTCCAGACTTCAGCTGCCTGGATTTGAAAATTGTTTCAAATATTTAAGAGCTATGTGATCTTGGTCAAAGGATTTGTAATGAGGCTAATTATAGCTTTTCTATCACAGGATTACTGTGTGGAATGTATTTATATATTCGAAGTACCTGACACAGTACCTAACACATAGTAAGCAATCCATATCTAACTATATTATTTTACTTTAATATTATAATTTAAGAGACATTTAGGGGTCACACACAGTAGAGATCCCTTGTTTTAATCACGAGAAGTTTGAAATAAGTGGTTAAACATGGATGAGGATTTCAAGGGAAGTCCCTTTCTGAGATGTGGGGAAATACATATTTTAGAAAAGTATTTAATCAGAGTCATAATAAATTTTTTTAAAAATAGAATATAGATTCTGCTGTTTCATCAAAGATAACAAATAATGGAAACATTTACAAGAGGAAAGTTTGTTTCTTTCTTATCTAACAGCCTGAGTTAATGCAATCCAGGGCTGATATGATGGGGTCCCAAATGCATTCTACTCTCCACTATTCTTAAAATATTGCCCTTGTCTACATGGTTTAAGGTGGCTCACTACCAAATCTAGAACAGAGAAGCTCCAAGAAGTCAAGTAAAGAGCAAAAATAGGGCAGGATGGAGAAGGTGCATAAATTAGCTCCACTCACATCTCATCGGTGAGAACATATTTATACGGGCACATCTATGGCTGCAAAGTAGTCTGAGACACATAGGCTTTATTCTGGGGCAGCCATGTGTTCAGCTAAAATACAAGGCTTCTATTACTAAAGAAAGAAGAGGAGAATGCATGAGGGCAGAAGTAGAAGTGTTTGCCAGATGTGCTAGTCATCAGTGATGCCTTCCTTTTGCTCACGGGCAAATGGGTCAGGTGGGGGTTCATGAAAGGTGAAAGAGTGTGCAATCTTCTGGAAGATGATCCAGATATACACTAACAGCCTAATTCCTTTCATCTTCCTTCCAAATGACCTTCAGAACCGAGGTAATCCCTGATTGTACCATTTTAAATACTGTAATTATTTTGCCTTGATTGCTATTCTTACTTTAAATGCAATTTATACATCCTGGGTTGACAATGTAGCTAAATCCACTCAGGTGAAGTGGGAGCTCTCACCCCTCAGAAAGTAATGAACCTTATCATGGGCATAATCCAGCTGGTTCAGGCGCGGCAGCTATTAGCAGATGTTCCTTTTGGCTGATAGATTGACGGCTCTCCTTGATTCTCCTCATCCTGATTTTTTTCTACAATGCCTAAAGATCACTGTCTCCAAGGATACATCACAAATAAGGAAACAAGATTCACAGAAAGGCATCAATAAAATATATGCATTTTCTCAGTCACGATGTGAGAGGAATACTTGACATGTTTCGGAATATATGGCTGAGGGCAAGGTTTTACGGTCCTGAGTTTAAGATGTTTAAAGCAAAAGTAGCTGGCCTCAGAATTAGTGTCATAATTTTGTGCTGCTTTGAAAGAAGGGAAGAAGAAAAATAAATCTTAATTGGTAGTTTGTTTTCACTTTGTTTTGTTTTATTCTGAAAGTTTCTTAGACTTGTTTTTTCACTCAAGCTCTATCAAAGAATGTCTGAAAATAATTACCCCCTCTTATTAATAAGTAATATCCTTAAATGTGGGGACTCGTTTACAATCAACCAATTATTTCAGAAGTAGGCTTTTAGCCATGTGGATTACATAATGAATAAGAAATAATTGTTCTTACATAAAAAACTCAGATAACTTTATTTTTATTCATAATTCTACAAATCTTACTACTTTTCATATGCTCTAAGGATAATGATATTGTGTTACCCATTTTGAGACTGTAGCTAAATTGAGTAGAGGATGATCTAATTCAAACCCCACTTCCCATTCCCAATCCTTTTGTATGTAATGACCGAGGCTTAGAGAAATATAAAGAATGAGCATGTGCTTTAGAATTAGGAAAATTTAGAGCTTGACTCCTGACTTTTCTCTTTTGTAGCCATGGGAACTTGGACGATAGGTTTGTCCTTCTTTGTCTCATCTCACTCTTGATCTCCATTCACTTCCTTATGACTCCTTTGGATAGACTCACCTGGGAGTCTCGTGTCTGTTTGCATTCAGCCAATGGTAGTCACCTTCAGAAACAGGGGCATATCATGTTTTCTGGGGCCTGAAACTTTGAGTACTCCCTTGTAGAAAAAGAACATAAAATTATATGTACAAAATTAGATAGGAAAGTGAATATTTATTTACATTGGGAAAAGGAATCATAACAAATTATATATTTTATGAATACGTAGAACAAATTCTTAAAGAAATGTTCAAGACAAATACCACAAATATCACAAAATCCAGTAACAAAGCATATTTTTGTATTATCTCTTCAATATTTTTCCCTGCATTATTTTTCCTGTGTACTTTTCATATGACAATGATTTTAATAATAACATTCTGTCTAGAGATAAGAGAAAGATAATTCTGTATTTATTTTTGTATGATTGAACAAAACATGTTTGTTTTTTGCCATATATAGAATTTAGAAAAAGTTTCTTTTAAACTCACAGATTCTTTTTGGCAATATCATGTAAATATTTAGGATTGTTGTCAAACATGAGAAAATATCAGGTTGTTTTTTTTTTCCCATGTATTAAGTGTAAGACTTGGAACATTTTTCCAGGTAGATTTCAGTATTTTAGCCTTGTTGCTCCTTTTAAACCTTGTTGCTCCTTCTCTACCTATACTTCCTGTCTCAGGTGTCCTAGGCACATTCCTATACAATACCACCTCTGGCCTTGAACTTCCTTGTTTTGAAAACAGGTGAATTGACACAGAGACAGGAGGAGGATTTCTGGAAGCCATTCCTACAGCTACAAGACTAGCAATGACTTAACTATACAAAAAAGGTACCGTGAGCCATATAAATATATCCCATGAAAAAAAATCTGAATTTATCCCTAGCTCTATTTCCCCTTAACTGAGTCCCCAAAATGCCAGTGGCCTCTCCAATACACCCATTAGGAGGGGAAGAAAAATTAGAGAGAAAAAGAGTTCTTAATAAGTAGTGATTGAAAAAATATTACTCTTCCAAATTTTGCAGAATCTGTGACATCTAAATATATTGATAGGTTCCTGTCCAAGGCCTTGGAAGGGACTCATGCCAGAAAGTGACTTGAAGCATAAGCTTTATGAAAAGTTCAAGGCACGTGCATCTCAGGTAAGAGATGTGCAAATGGGAGAGGAGAACGTTTGGTGTATTTCTTCCCTGCTTCCTTTCTGGTCTGGGGTGTGACTTCTGGCAGCGTCTGTGTCCTTCTCTCACTATCACTCTTGCTGGGTGGCCTCTCTTTCACATCGTCTCCAGTTCCCACTGGAGAGAGAGATTGGGTATTTATTACATTGTGTCCATCCCTGCCAGGCTGCGGGTTCGCAGGGGCTGTGGTTCTCTACCTAAGGGTCCACTGCCTGTAGGGCAGCCTTTCTCCCAAGGGTACAGCTTTCACCCGAATAACAACTTAATTCCCTTGCCCATTCAGACCTAACTGAGATAATGACTTCCTGCTTTTGCCAATTCTGGGTTCTTCAATATCCCTTCTTGATTTCCTTGATTTGCTCACACCTCTTTAAGGATTCTCTTCATAAAGATATCTTAAATCATCTGAGTTGGATTCTATTTCCAGCCGCATCTTGACTCATGCAGACAAGTTACTCTAATCTTCTTAAGCATCAGTTTCTTTAACTGTAAAATAGACAAAATAAGATCTATTTCACAGAAGTGTGAAGATGAAATGAGACAATGCATTCAAAATATATGCCACCATTTAATTTATACCATTTGATAGCTCATTCAAGCACATAGAGACAAAGAACCTCAATCTCCCAATATCATCTAATGTCAACTACATAGCACTTCTCACACCATTTTTTTTTTTTTTAGGAAGATCAGCCCTGAGCTAACATCCATGCCAATCCTCCTCTTTTTTTTTTGCTGAAGGAAGACTGGCTCTCAGCTAACATCTATTGCCAATCTTCCTCCTTTTTTTCCCCACAAAGCCCCAGTAGATAGTTGTAGGTCATAGTTGCACATCCTTTTAGTTGCTGTATGTGGGACGCCGCCTCAGCATGGCTGGAGAAGCGGTGCGTCAGTGCGCACCCGGGATCCGAACCCGGGCAGCCAGTAGCAGAGCGCGAGCACTTAACCGCTAAGCCACGGGGCCGGCCCCCTCTCACACCATTTTTTTAATTCACAATATTATCGTGACAGTATTATTGAAACAACATTTTATAAAATATAACAGACACGAATTCTTAGAAAAATACAATTAAAAAATCAAAACACTACAAAGTAGAAGCCCTATTTTTATTATTAGATTCAGTACATATACAATTATATTTCAATAAATATAATAAACATAATGGAGAAGAGAAGAATTTAAGAAAGAAAACAACACATTCACGGAAAGTGTGTGCACTGACAACTAGTATAGAATGAACCTATCTAGTGAGGACCAGTAGCAAACAGCTGGCAGACCAGCATCACTCCGTAGCCCACGCATCGAATAGCACCGTATTGCAGCATTTTATTCTACGTGTGCTTCATTCTGGTTGAGGATATCCGTAAGGATCAATTTCTTTGCACGTCAGCCAACTCCTTTTCTCTCCCTCACTCTGTTTTTCTGTCTTTATTATTTTTTTTGCTTTTGGTTATTTTGAAGTAAACTCTCCTGGCAAATTCATCCAAGTTCAGATTTCTCCTAGGAATTTTTTACTAGAAATGGTTTATGCCTTTATCAAATGCCAGCTACTAACAGCAGAATCTGTGTCTTATCAATACACAAATAACCTGATGATAAATCAAGAAAGTTCCAATATGCACAACACAGTCTGCTTTCAGCACAATCCCCATATTCTACTTTATCTTCGGGTGGTAGAACAAGAATTCCTGGTATATTGCTGCATGTTTGCAAAAATCACATGCTCTAGTTTCTGACTTGGGTTTCTAATTCAGAGTTAAGTTTGAGCCCTCGCAATCATTTTCCTTGTCCAAAACTAGTTCTGACCATTTTTCGTGTGATATAATAAAGAAGAAAGTCAATTTCCAGTGAAATTATATATGTGTGTGTGTGTGTGTGTTTTCCTTCTAAACATTACATAGGGAAAATGGAGAACTGGGCTCCACTGGTAGGTTTTAGCCTTTTAAGTATCAACGTACTTATTTTTAATGGAAAAGGTTAGGAGGGAGAAAAAAATAGAAAGATTCTTGAAGGGAAAAGAGAAGTTTCATTTGAATGCATACAGAAAGTGTTGCCATGGGAACCCTGCTCAAAGTGTGAAAAAGAACATTCGTCCTGCCTGTTATTGGGAAGTCCATCACGAAAAAGAACATTCGTCCTGCCTGTTATTGGGAAGTCCATCACGTGCTGGCAGCTGCAGAAAACCTGCTCTGATTAGTGCAAAATTTTAATTTTCCAAAGGGATTGGGTATGGACGAATGGCTTAAAGAGAGATAAGTCATCTCCAAAAAATCTATAGTCATTGTCTAAAACTCTGGTCCTGATGACAGCATTATCCATCATCTTCTCTAATTAGTGTCATTTTCTGAACATCTCCTGTAACTACTATAGAGAAAAGAAAATGTTTGAGAACATAGAATCCTTTTATAATCCCTTTATTCATTGTTATTTGTTTTAGGCCAACTAAACTTAATATATATCATTCATATCAAATTCTTCTGACTTTCTAGTAGTATTTACAGAGAACAATATAGAAGTTCTGCTTTATATTAGAAATGCAGTGAATTTTACTATCTGAAATCCATGCAAATAACAGAAAGTGGACAAAGCTATAGTCTTACACTCTACATTAGTCCAGAATTGCAAGGTATTTTATGCTTTGAGGAAAAACTATTAATTCCCAGTCAATTTTTGTTAATAGAAATATGTTGGAATAATTGCTTCTTCGTAGGCAGTAAATGTAATTCTCCATTTGAGATGCAGTTTAGCATAGTTGAGGATGGGGACTGTGGAGCCAGTCACTTGGGTGAAATCCTGGCTTTTCCAATTACAAGCAGTATACGATCTTGGGCAAGTCACTTAACCTCTCATTGCCCCATTTTTTTCATCTTTAAAACATAAATTATAATGACAGTAATACTCTATAAGATTGTCAAGGAGATCAAAAATTTTAATACAGGCATTGGCAAACTTTTTCTTTAAAGGACTAGACAGTAAATATTTTAGACTTCATAGGCCATATGTTCATTCTCTGTGGCAACTAGTCAACTCTTCTCACTATAAAGTGAAAGCAGCAATAGAAAATATGAAAATTAATGGGTATGGCTGTGTTCCAATAAAACTTTATTTACAAAAACAAGCAATGGGCTGGATTTGGCCCATGAGATGTAGTTTGTCTGATTTAATATATAAGGTGCTTAAAATACTGCTTAATTCAGAACAAGTGCTAAATAAGTGTTAACTATATAGGTTACGCTGTGAATTTTTGTTGTTGATATTAGTATAAAACGAACCGAGCACTTTGAAACTCTAGCACTAAAACGAATAGAGCACTTTGAAGTTACCAATGTATCCTCGATATTAGTAATTCAACTGAGTCATAATTAATTCAGGAAGAAATTTTCAAGGCATGCAAATGACTCAGAGTTTTGAACTCCTCTGTGCAAATAGAATATAACACTAATAAGGAGATATTACTGTGGAGATTTTCTACCATAATAAGAATAAACAGCACAATCTTATTGTTATAAAACAGAAGAAATGCATAATTAAAATCACTAAGCAGAATAAGTTGCTCTGTAAAGATTTTTAATGTACTTTTGCATTAAATAAATAATCTTAAAGAGCAAGGGCAGGGTGGGCAACAATAGAAATATCTGATTAGTTGAATTGAGATAGAATTAAGACTTTGAAAAAAAGTGACATTTGCTTGAGAGAAAAGTATCATCAAACTGTGATCACAGTTGATTATACAAAATAAGTTTTAATGTCACTGATAATTCTACTTGCGCCTGCCTTTCATAATCAAAATATGGAAACCACTTGAAATTGTAGCCATGAAGTGGCAGGTGGTGAAATTTCCAATGCCTATTTCAATGGTACTAGTAATATTTTAGTTTTAAAGCTTCAAGATTTAAAGGACTAAGGTGCCATATTTTCCCTCCAGAAAGTAAAATTATGGACTGTTCCTTAATTAGGTAATATCCAGGCTGCAGTTTACTGAAATGATCATGAAATAACTGTCCGTTTCTCAAATCATTCCATCTCAAACCAGCACCATCCTCCAAGTTTCATTTGCAAACTGATCCATCAAATGTTTAAGTTGTGTAACAGGAAAAATACTTCAAAAAGAAAATGAGGATTAGCACTGAGTAGCATGTATTATTTTTCGTGCACCAAAATTTATTGACTGATAAAGACCCCAAAAGAAACGTCTGTAGTGGAAGATTAAATTTTCTTTTCATCAGGAACAGTTGTTTCTCTAAATAATTTGATTGCAAAGCCCCTAGTAACCTATGTTAAAATTGATTTAACTAATCATGGAAACACACAAAAACTTTTCTTGGCCTTGCAAATTTATGTTTAACTCATCCCACGCTGTCTGAAGATTTGAAGTTGAGCTTTCTATAAATTGTTTTTTAAGTCATATCTTACAAATTTTCAGTGATGCTCAGTTATAATGATCATCATATTCTTCTACATGAATAAATTTAGAACTGCCTTTGAAAATCTGAAAACCTTACATGCCAATTTTTATGTTTTCAAAGTAACCACTAGCTCTAACGAAAATATTCCACATTATTTAATTATTTGGGGTCCATAATAGTAAAGTATAATCATCTAGTAACCAAAAGACATGGACAACAGAAAGCATATATTTATTAATTAGCATAAATTTACATCCTATTTTACCTGGGACAGATCCTGTTTATGTCAGTTTCACTTTTAGATCTCTCTTTGACTCTCAAACATATCCCAGTTTGGAAAAGAACGTATGTAGATCCACTAACATTCAATCACTTATTTATTCCTAAATGCTGGACAAAGATTTTAGTACCCACCACATTCCAAGCACTCTTCTAGGCCACATGTGTTTTTTGCTTTAATAAGTTTATGAAAAATCTGTATTAATTGTTGAAGAATCCACAGAGGCTTCTACTTTCCCCAGGGTATTAAAGCAGCTATTACATGCTATTACTGCACATAAGCAACTGCCTTGCCTTCTGACACTGATGGACTTTATTGGCAAGTTAAGCAGTCCTGACTGAAATTAGAAAATTAAAGAGAAATAATTGTCATAGTTGGCTAGCATATGACCCTGACATCAACAGAGCATCAAAGTCTAGAACAAAATTAAAGATTTCCAGCCTTTTACGTAGCTGTGTGGTTTCAGCTACCAGGCATTGCATATTAATATGAAGTCCCAAACAGGGATAAAGATCAGGTTGCACTTCTAACACAGAGGTAAATGGAATTAAATTCAACTTTACTAACCAAGACATGATGAGGGCAAAGTTGGAACCGGGAATTTGAAATTACCTTTATGGAAATTAAGATAAGCAGACTGGAAATAATCCAATAAACATTACCTAGCACAATGCCTTGTCCATTAGGTATTCCCAGATGAATTTCCGTATTATTCTTGACTGGTTCACGTGTTTCCTCACACAATACTTCACTTGATCCTCACAAAAATCTGGAAATGAATTCAGCCAATATGATTCCCATTTTCAAGATGAGAGACCTAAGATTTACAAAAGTAAATATATTGACCTTTTTAATGGCAAGAAGCCGTGTGGCTCATAGGACAGGCAAGCACACAAAATGTAAATTAAAATACATTTGTTCAACATATTCCACATTCAGCTGCTCAGGATTAAACCTATTCCTGTGATAATGGTGTTGCACCTGTATCTGCTCTCCATTCTTCAGAGATTTTATTTTTCCTACCTACCGTGATGGGATTTTACATCTTCAGTGCCCTATTCCTTTTGAGTTTTGCTAGATGTCCATATGGATGGAAGCCATTATCTTTTTAAAGCCTAATCACAGAAATGACATTCCATAACTTCCATATTCTATTTGGTAGAAGGCAGTCAATAAGTCCAGCCCACACTCAAAGGGAGGGGATAATACAAGGGTATGAATACCTGGAAGTAAGGATCATTAGATGCCATGTTAGAGGCTGTCTACTGCATTCTCATCTCAAACAAGCAAAGGATTCCAGGTTCATTTCATCCGTTTCGGGAAAGTACAGCTGCAGATTGAGAAGAGGGTGGAGGTGGGAGCAATGGCCTTGCGTAGAAAGCTAAAATTCCCTAAGAAAACGGCCTGCCTCATCTGACGATGGGAGAAATGGCAATTCTGCAGATGCTTTCGTTTTGGAACAACAATGGTACTTCTCTCAGACTGTACCAGAGAAAGAAAGAGCACTGGGGACCTTCCTTTTCAGAGGCTATCGAATCTTTGGTCATGACTCTTAATCTGGAGTGACCAGGCATTCAAGGGCTGTGAGACCCATGCAGAAACTATCTACCAAACCTTTTAAACTATATTGCTAAAAGCTGGGCATACATTGTATTTCCAAAAGAGGTTTAGAGCCTAAATTTAAACTGCTGCACTATAAACCAGGTGAATCAATCTGTTTTTAACTTGAGGCATCCAGACTTAAACTAATTTAGAAGACAGTCTTATCACCAAAGGAAATATTTCCCTCAAAAAGTTATAGATATTAAAGGCGGGGCAAGCATCCCCAGTGGGGGATTTTCCTGGGACCATTACTAGTATTCATATTCTTAACTTGAGGAACCTGTATTTGCTGTAGGTTTTGATCTTCGTGTCATAAAGAATTCTCAAATTGACCCAGTCTTTTTCATAAGTTCCAGCTAGGAATCATCACTACCAATTCCTGGTTCTAGAGAATTATTAATATCTTCAGCTATGTAGGCCCAGGTTTAGGTTAATCAAGACAGGTTTGGGTAAAGGATGGAAGAAAAGGGCAAGGGGAGATAAGAAGGAGAAAAGAAACTTTAAAAAGAAAGAAAAGGAAAAACCAACACCTCCACTAACAATGCCACAAACATTGTCTTTTTTAAACCAAAAGAATGTCATAAAATGTCTTTTTAAATAAAACATTCCCCAAAATGGCATATGATCTAGTCATAGCCATATCTACAAAAATGATACCTGTGCATGAAAATGTCCTTTTTCAAATTTTTCACATAGCAAAATCCTGCCTTTAAGACTAAAGTTAAATACCATCTGTTTATAGGGGAGGAAGAAATATTCATCTACCAATCTAGGTTCTTCTGGCTGGTCTAAGAATTGACATGAGACAATAGCCGGAGAAAATCAAACAAATTTAATAACATGTGTACCCGGGAGAAACCCAGGAAAACTGAGTAACTCTCCAAAATGGCCGAAGCCACTACCTTAAATACCATCTTCAACTAACGACAAAAGAGGATGTTGGAGTAGTGGTTTGGGACTTCAAAGAGGAGGAAAGCAAATGGAAAGATGGAAAAGCAAATGTTTGGTAAGCAAATGTTTGCCACACCTTGTCAAGACAATGAGACATGGAGGGGACTTGGATCAAATGGGCCTTGCTAGGTTCCTCCCTGTCCACCTTACCCAGTTCTTACTATACTATAGTTATCTACAGTGATAGCTCCTTCCTGGAACAGGCTTTCTATCTTAAATTCTTTTAGGCAGTTAAGGGGAAGGTCAAAGTTTCTTTCAGAGTGTTTTGTTCTTAAAAATAATCAAGCCAAAGAGACACATTTTGGGGTAGCAAATTCTGCTCCCCTCCATGATCTAAGAAATCTTCGGTAATATCCTGTCCTCAGACTTCACAGAATCTAATACTCAATATTCTGTGTCAATGCTTGTTCCAGAGTTTACCCATGGAAGCTCTTGATTATCTCTCCTCACATTCCATTCTTTCCTCCTCACTTCTTCTAAGAACTAATAATAACTTTTGAGAATAACAACATCTGATAACTTATAATATAATCAGCAATGTGCTTAATACTTAGATTATTTTATTAAAAATCTTATGATTCAGCTGATATTAATTTATTTGGCCCTTTATTTTCCGAAGAGGAAAGAAGCTTAGAGAGATTAGGGAACTTGTACAAGTCACAGGGCTAGGAGGTTGTGAGACGAGATTGAATCTCAGTCAATTGGATTCAAATGGGTAAGGAGCTAAGGCAATATTAGTACCTTAATATTCACTGAGAACACTGAGCCTTTCCCCAGATGCTAAGTACAATGAACTATTTCAAGAGGACTGAGGTTTCAATCATGCGTGCATAAAATGGGCTTAAATATAACTGTTGTTTATTTCCTTAACAAATAAGCAGAACTAAGTAGTGATATCTAGTTTCCAGGGATGGGACCTGGGTCTTATGCATCCAAGTGTCTCTAGCGCTTAACAGACTGCCTGGCACGTTGTAGGAGGTCAGATTTTGTTGAAAACATTCTTAAAAATAGTTCTTATATACACACAAAATAAATATATTTAAAAATTAAGATGGTACTAAACATATTTTTTTTTTTAACTTGGCAGTACTTGGTGAACCTTTTCCCCATGTCCTCATACGTGATTTTTGATAGCAACATAAAATTTCACATAAGGATATACCATATTTCATATACTATATGTGCTATTATATTGTGGTATATTTGGGTTGTATACATATTTTTTGTTAGTAAAATATCAAAATAGTATCTTTCCGTGTATATTTTTATTATCCCTATCTTTAAATACACTGTTAGAAGTAAAAATAGAGATAAAGGATATACACAATTTAATAATTTATATTACTTACTTCCAACTTGCCTTTCAGAAAAACGTTATTACCAATTTAAATTTATTTCAATAGTTAACCTATTTTTTGAGCAAAAGCTTAATGATTTGTTTCATAATATACTGGTTAGTAATGCCAGCCACTGTTGATCAAGTAGCAAACTAGACACAATCCCTGCCTTTAAAACCAAAATGTACTGGACAGCCATCAGTGATATTCTCTACAGTAAGTAAAATGGAGGATGGACAGTTTGGGACACAGTGTGCTGTGAAGGTGGGGGAGAGAAATGGGCTTGGGGAAAGGGGATTTGTAAGGAGAAGAAGTTGATAAATTCATCTTGAACAAATGGACCTGAATGCCTCTGGGAATGCAAAGGGAATAACTTAGTGGGCTATTGGATCTGTTGTTTATGGAGTGTGGTCTGGACTTGAGATATAAATTTGGAAGTTAAGAAGTTAATTTTCAAATTTCTTAGTATAGAATTATTGATAACACTTGTAAATGGACATATGTTTGTGTTATTCCTCACATCTGATTAATTTGTATTTTTCTTCTTTTTTTAATGATTAAAATTCAAGGAAAATAATTCTAATGTATGGATCTGTGATGAAACTAAACAATTTTTAGAGTTATCTATTGTTTCCTATCTACAATTTATTAGTTTCTGCTTTTAATTTTCATCTCCTATTTCCTTTGTCAAGTTCTCTTTATATATTTTGTTTTTTCTCGAGTCTTATTTTGACTTTTTAGTCCATTTATATTTATTATTTATTATGTCTGAAAATAATGCTATCACCCTTCCTTGTGTATCCATTTATTTGGTAGATATTTTCTTTTTCATTCATTCATTATTTACAGTTCTCTGATGCATTGTTTTAGGTGTACCTTCTATACAGTATGCAGTGAGATTTTATTGTTACCCTAATTTGACATTTTAATATATTTGAGTGTTTTTTCATAAATTGATGTATTCAGGCTAACTTTTGTCATCTTCTATTATACTTACTGTTTTCTTGCCAACAGTTTTAATTTGTGAACTGTCTCATTTCATTAGATCTACCCACTCTTGTGACAATGGACACGATAAAGCTCAAGAATGCAAGACCTTCTGCTGATGAGCCTCTACATTTTAATTTCTAGTCATTCTGCCCTTTACAATTAAGTAACAACAATCTGATTTTGTTTTCTCTACCATGTTCTTTCTTGCCTCTATAATTTTTTAATGTACATTTTACTTACAAAAAGATCCCTTAACTCCGAACCCTACTGATGTTAGCATGACTAATGTTTATTTTGTAAATATTTCTTCAGTTCCAATTACTGTGAGGTCAATTCCCCTGACCGCCCTCCAACAGGGCTCTATGTTCTTTCACAGTGTTCTCCACTAACTACTCTGTGCTTATTTATACTCTGCTTTATAATTAACTGCTTATGTCGATTTTTCTCACTGAACTGTGATATTCTTGAGTGCATAGAATGACTATTACTCAAGTTGGTCTTTCTAGCAACTGGACATTATTTGACATTTAATAAAAACATAATAAATATGCATTAGTATTGTTTGAGTATATTAATGGATTATTTTTGTTAATTTTATTACAGGTTATTTTTAAGATTTCCAAAGTATTTTTCAAACTATGTTTTCCCAAAAATTAGCAATATTATAAAGCGATATTAGCATCCCTTTGGTATAGCAGGCAACTTGAATTTTCTCCCACTTCTACTTTCTAGGCTTTGATGTTATAAACTTTGTAACTATAAAAATTTCTTAGAGGGGCCAGCCCCGTGGCTTGGCGGTTAAGTGTGCATGCTCCGCTACTGTCGGCCCAGGTTCGGATCCCGGGCGAACACTGACACAACGCTTGTCCGGCCATGCTGAGGCGGCAACCCAGATACAGCAACTAGAAGGATATGAACTCTGACACACAACTATCTACTGGGGCTTTGGGGAGAAAAGGGGAAAAAAAGGAGGAGGATTGGCAATAGATGTTAGCTCAGGGCCGGTCTTCCTCAGCAAAAAGAGGAGGATTGGCATGGATGTTAGCGCGGGGCTGATCTTCCTCACAAAAAAAATAAAAAATTTCTTAGATGTAAATGCATCTTCAAAATTAATTGCCTGTGATTTCTAATCATGTGTTCACTTATTATGACTGTAGTTTAGTTTTCTTTTCCTTGTGTTTTGAATTGCATCATTACATACATTTTCCAGAAAGCTTAGATAGGTGTGAGCTGTATCATCTCTGATCATTCTTGAAATGACCTTTGCACATGAAATACAGTCTGGCTATGTATAAAATCTTTGAGTTGAACCTTTTTTTCTCCTTTACAATTATGCAGTGGCTGCTTTATCATCTTCCAATATCCAGTATTACAGGGAAATTTTATAGCACATTGATATTTATCTTAAAGATAGTTTTATTTATCTTTTTTAAATTAAAAATTATTTATAGAAAATTCATAAATATGTTTTATTATTAAATGATTCTAGAGTGAGAGAACCCTTGCTATCTGAATGTACATATCTTAGCCAAAATATGTTTCTAGAAAAACTTATCATTATTATTTTCTAGTTGTTGTGCCTTCACCTTTAGGTGTATATCTATAATTCTTAGATGAGATTGGCACTTTTTTCTCCTCTTCTACAGCTTTCATCTTATTGTCATAATTTCTATCTACCACTCTTCTGAATTTTGGGGGCCGCAATTATGAAATTTGTTGTCTATATCACATTTGACAAAGTATGCATTGCTTTTCCTGCTCTTAATTAATTCTGAAGATCTCATTTTAGATATTGTGATTTTATTGTCATTTTAATTCATGTTTATCTTGGACGTCAGTTGGTTCATTTTATTGTTATCTTCTTGGATCATGTTGAGGATAATTCCTATTACCACTTCAGATCATCTCCTTTTAACTTACATATAGTCACAAAGTCACTTCTAGTTTAAAGGGAGCTGAGAAATGTTTGTTTCGTTGATTTTTTTTGGTGGGAAAATATGCAACCAGATAAAAATTGGGGGTTACTATGCTATGGAAGAATAGATGAACAGATATTAGGGGAAAAACTAGCAGTCCTTGTCAGAGCTTCCAAATACAGGGAGAAAATAAATTTGTAATACAGAAAACTTTATCGATCCAACCAGAAGTAGGAAAGGAGAAAATGAATAGGCAAACAAATAGGAAGATTAAAAAGCACAAGCTAGGAGGTAAAAATAAGTCCCTATGTTCTATCAGTAGCATGTGTCGGTTTGAGTCTTCTAAAAAGCAGGTGCCTAGATAAGATTCCACACCCAAGAGACTTACTTATGAAATTCCCAAAGAATAAGAAGAAAGTTTTCACAGGAGGTTAAATCTGAAGACTAACCCATGTGAAAGGAGCAAGAAAAGAAAGGATTGTGTTGGGAGAGATAGACTACAGTGTACTTCTGAGAAAGTCTTTGTCAGGCCATTGGTGATATCTCAAGCAAGAGTTATCCATTGGAGGAGTCCTGTGTTGGGCAGGGATGGCTCAGCTACAGCATACTGTACCACATGTGGTCATTGGCTGGGAACAGTCCAGGGGGAGAGTGACCTTGAAGTGAATACCATGGTGGATCCTAATGTGCAGCACTTGGAAACTGTCAGTCAACCACATTGCCCACAGCAACTTCTCTTCCAGTAAGTCTCCCCAGTGACCACCATGACTGCCATACACACAACCAACAGAAACAGAATAAAATAATCTATTAAAAGACACAGTTATAAGTTTTGCTAAACAAATCTACTTATATATTTGTATGTAACATTAAAATAGGTAGCCCTAATAAATGACGCTGAATTATTTATATAAAGGGGTTTAAAATACACCAGGCAAACATTCACTAAATAAGGTAAATTAGTAGTAAAATATCATATATCATGTAAGGAGCATAAATGTGGGTACAAAGGGTACATAGTAATAAAGGGAGAAATCCAGAAATGGTATTTATAAATAAATATTTTATAAGTATCTTGCAAAAAACTCCTCAAAATGTATAAAGCAGGAAGTGATAGAATCAAAAATAAAATTAAGAACACCATATAAGAGACGTTTTAACATATTTCTATCAAAAATAGATATATCCTGCAACAAACACTGCAAAAGCTATGAAATATGTGTGTGTGGGCGTATATGTGTGTGTTTGTATACACATATAAATATATGCATACCTTACCAACACAGGGAAATCATATATGATTTTCAAGTATCAATGAATTCTTTAAAATCTAGGTTAAAATTTAATAAATTTCAAATAATTTTATCATATAGATGAGTTCTCTGACTATGATGCAATTAAACAACTACCCATAAAATTATTTTTTAATTTTATTTAGCAAATATATGAAATATATTTAAACATTTTTATTTTAATGGAAAAAGTGCACTTTGAAATTACTATAGAATACTAAGGAAATGACTACAAGAAAAGTAAAATATTATGAAGTGAAATATAATGAAAATACTACCTATCAAAACTTGTTGAGTGCAGCTAAATCAGTAGAGATAAATTTATGACCTCAAATGCATTTAAAAAGCAAGTGGATAACTTATTAAATGAAAAATTTAGAAAAATAGAAGTAAATTACACCTGAAGAAAATTGAAGGACCTATATACAGACGGGTAGAAATTAATGAAATAGAAAACCAAAGAAACATTTAGGGATCCACAAAACATAGATAGGAGAATTTTTTGTCTCAGACAAAAAATTTTTTGATTTTTTGATTTTGACTTCATAAAATGATGTAATTCTGAAGTATGATATAACTCTGATGTCTGGGTCATTTCTTTACATCTTGAAGCAACAATTTTGATCCCACTCACCTATAATGCAGCTGAGTAGGGCAATTGAGAATAACAATATAATTATCTATGCAATTGCTTCATTAAGCACATGTTGCATTATACTATCTTATTGTGTTATATTTTGTTAGTTTCTATTAGTAATTATCTGCACAATTTCATTATTTGGTGGATTTTTGTGTTTGCTTTTATTTTTTTCCATTAATGTCCAAAATTGTGTATTATATGAACCCTTTGTTAAGTACTTAATAAAATGGTTGTTGGGTTTTTGATTTAGAAGATTTACTCTATGGAAGATTTGTCAGGAGCCAATTATCTTCACAAAAAGGAACAAACTGCAGATATCTAGAAGCTAGATTGTTTGGATCTTTAAGGATAATCATTTTTTACGTTGCCAAATTGCCTAATTCTCTCCAAAGTAGTTGTACAGTTTTACACTTTCATTTAGAATGATTTTGTGTGAAATTTCTTCAAATATTATTACATTTCTACCATGGATTGTTATTTTGCTAAAGAAGAACAATACAGGAAAAAAATTCTATGTTTTCCTTAAGTGTTTTATAATTCTACAATCTACCTATAGATGCCTAGATTCTGCTGTAATTTTGAAATAATCTTAGAGGTTATAGACTTATACCAGAGTAATCATAAAAACAAGAATAATAATATTTATTTAAGATTTCTATACTTTATGTAAAGCAAAATTTTAGTACTTCATGTATTGAATATATCTGGATAGGCTACATTACACCATGCTAAGAAACATCTCCAAAATATTAGTGGCTTTCCACAAGAATGATTTATTTTTCACTCATGCTATATACCCTTTAAGATCAACAAAGAGACTCTTTTCACTACATCAGGAGCCCAAGATAAAGGAGCAGCTACCATTTCAAATATTGTCCACTTCTATGTTGGAAAGAGAGATTTTAATGCTCTGAGCTTAACAATTAGAACAATCAAATGACCCACATAATCATAAGAAGGCCAAGAAATGGTCCTATCCTATACCTAGCACCAGACATATTTGGTTAATAGCTCTACAGACTATCAGAGTATCCCTTCTTGTTATTGGATATTTAATTCCCTTCCCATCTTACTCACAGAGTAAGTTTCGTTCAAAAATTGAACTATGTTGAAAGTTTAGCACCTCTGAGAAATAAACATTTGCTTCTACATGACATCTGGCTGCAGCACACCATGATTTAAAAATACAGTGATTTAAAAAACTACTAATCTGTCTTTTATGCATCCGATATACAAAATCTGTATTAGTTATCTATTGCTGAGTGACAAATTACCTGAAAACTTAAATCACTGTTTATTATCTCACTGTGTGCTTTTGTGAGTCAAGAATCTCGTCATGAGTTAACTGGGTTCTCTGGCTCAAGATCTTACAAGGTTGCAATGTATTGACTAAGACCATAGTCATCAAGGTTTCATGGGGGGAGGATCGACTTCTGCATTCACTCAGTGATTATTGGAAGGATTCATTCCTTTTGAGTCTTTGGACTGAGCGTCTTGTTTTCACTCAAGCTGTTGGCTGGTGGTTTCCATTGGTTCCTTACCATGTAGACCTTTCCGTGAGTAGTTATAAACATAGCATCTGTTTTCAACAGAGCTAGCAAATGAGAGTGCAAGAGAGAGCAAGCAAGATGGAAGACTCACTCTTTTATAATCTTCTGTTGGAAGTAATACCCAAACACTTTTGCCATCTACTATTTGCAAGTCATAAGGCCCAGCCCACACTCAAGGGAAGAGGATTTCACAAAGACATGAATATTTGTAGGGCACAGATTGTTGAGAGCTACTTCGAAACCGCCTACCACAGTTGTAGAAGGACAGGATAACTTCAAGTAAAGCTATTTGGAAGGATAAAAATGGAGACACAGCAGTTTTTGGTTCGTAGAAATTCAAAAATTTGGCTGGGTAAATATTGCAAAGACCTACCCCTGAGATGTGGATTGTTCACTAATTAGACCACTGATGTTATTTCCGGGGTGTGCTTCTCAATCCTTTGTTTATGGTGGACCAGACCGTGGTAACATCCTATTGCCCATAGAATTCTTCTTTCTCTGCTACCACATCTGAAGTGTTGGAGAATATACTATTCTTGGGGACTGAGCAACTTTCTGAGCCCACTTTGTGTGCCTAGAAAGTTGAGAATCCAAGGGCTGTTTTATGTTTTGAACAAATAATTTTTTATCCCAGATTCATGATTTCTTTTACAGTACAATTTTCTGAAAAACTTAATACGAGTCATATTCCAGTTTTTGTGCGAAAAGCCACACTTATTTTCAACTTAATTGCAGATACTGAGTCTCCCCTCATCCTTTCCTCCAGCCATTTTGTCTAACTAAAAGTATTTTAGGGGGAGGGCTTTAATCTATTTAGAGGTTTTAACAATGAGTAAACTAGTCGCACGTTGATTTGATTCCTGCAGACTGGAGGATATCTGATTGGTCTCCGTTGTTCAAAGGAACCCTCAGTTTGTTGTTACAAATGGAAGATAAAAGAGTTGCCTCTGTGACCATTGCAAGTCTCCATATTTCTGTGTTCTCTGTTCTCTTTAATCTCTGTTTCAATCTGTGCTCATTTCTTCTTGTAATACCTTGTCAAATGTAGCCAACAGCAACTAAAATATGCTACTAACTTTCTATTTTTCAACTTCCTCCCCTAAAGCTACGTTCTCATTAGGGGCATTTTCTACTTTCCATGTTATTGCAGGAGGCAATTTTAAGAGATTTTGCACTGCATAATAGGGATCGTCATCCTTCTAGCATCTGATGATAGTTTCTTCATCGTCCACTAACCAGTCCCTATGCTAGCACCACATATTTAGGGTTTTTTAGCGGAATCACCCACTTCTAACTATCTGTATTTGTATCAGTCATGATAGGAGAGGTTTACATGATGATAAAAAGAAGAAAAAAAAACTCAGATGCTTAACTCAACAAAAGTTTATTATTCTTCTATTCATGTTCATCATGAGTTGTCAGGGGGCCCCAATTGTTAGAGTCATTCAGGGATACACAATAACAGGAGAGTAACCGTTTTACATGTTGTCAGTTGCTAGGATAGAGAAAAAGATAGCTTTGTTGCGTCTTGTGCAATCAATTAAGTGTTCTGGCCTACAGATATCACGTGCCACTTCACAAGTTGTATAACCCCGTACAACCACAAGGACACTCTGAAAGTCCATCTTATCATGTTCCCAGAAGGGGTGCACCGTAAATATTTGGTAAACAATACTGATAACTGCCAAACATATATTATCTCATTTAATTCTCATACAAACCATGGGATAGGAATTAGTTACACTATTTTAAAGAAGAAGAAATTAAGCAGATAAAGATCAAGTAACCTCCTCAATGTCACACAAGCAGTAAGTAGTGGGGCAAAGACCAAAACCCAGACAACCCCACTATAGCTTTCTTAAGCACTACTCTATGATAACTGACAAGGGTGAGAGAAAGATGGAGAGAAGCTGCCTGAAATTCTATTAGATTAAAAACAAAGTAGCAATTATGCTACTATTGCAGACATGCTTCTTTTTATTCATTACTTCTCTAACCTCTTTTCATAATTATTCTAAGTAATCTCTGGAAACCTTTTTGACTTTAGCCCTTCTAAAATAGCTTCCAAAATGTTTAGTTTATACCTTGTGCTTTCTGATATTTTGATAGTGAGCCAAAGTGAGTGTCAAGTGCTACTTGCTTGGGAATCACACTCTTGCAAGTAATCACCATTTGTACTCAAATCTAATCATGAAGAAGAGCTTTTATTGCTATGAAGTTGGTGTCTTTAGCTCAAATAAGAGAACCTCATAGGCACTAATCATTATTTGATTTCCTTTCTATTTTGTCTTTGAATCAGGTATTTAAGGAAACTAGAATGGCTTAAATCAGGAAAAGACACTTTTTCTGCTAAATAAAAATATTTATAAAATATGGAAATTAAACCTGAAGGGTAAACAAATTAGGATAATAAAACATGACCAAACATTTATGTGGAAAGCATAGAAATGACAAATGACAGTAATAGGAAGTTCCTGTGATAAAAATTTATGAAGTACAAATAGAGAAATTTAAATGAAGCTCAAGTGTAACAACGTAAGTAATAAAATAAAATCTCTATGAGCTACTAAATCGCTGCTACATTTGCCTAAACAAATATAACAAACTTTATCTGGTAGCTTACAGAAGCTTTAAAATTTTGTTCTTTCTATGTATTTTTAAAAGAGCTTTATTTCCTGCTATATAAAATGTCATCAAAGTTAAGGCTCATAACATCTATATTTAACCTTCCAGTCGAATTGATGCATTCAAGTATCCTGGTGCCAAGTTTCTTGCACTGTTCAATAAATCTGTCATAAAGGAGATGATCTAAAACGCGCAACAGATGCATTGGTCTAATCAGTTGCAGCGAAATACCCCGTTTAGTGTCTTAAACATTTCGATGTCCAAAAGCGTTGGCATTTAGTAGACCAGAAAGCTGACTCACAGGAATGTATATTTTTTAATGCAGTGAAAACAGCACCAATAAGCATCTTTCAATATATGGTAGTTACTGTGGACTACATTTTATATGGTATAAAATATTTCCCACGAAAGACATAACATAAGCATTGCACAAATAAAACTAGATGCTGTGCTCTTAAGATAGGGAGCTAATACTCTCTACAGTAGTGTTATAAAACATCACATTAGAGAATAATTGTATTGAAAGGTAACTCACAATGTAACAGTTTTATACTTTCAGATAAATCCAGAATCACTACTTTAAAAGTCTTATGATGAATGTATGGTTGAATGAAAATCAGGAAACCAGGACTCTGTTCATAACTCTAACACTACCTACCTGGGTCACCTTAAATACTGCATTTCAAAGCTAGCAAAGTAGTGAGCTGGGCTACTCTTTAATGTGGTCCTTCTCATTGTTAAACTCTTTCTGATAGGAAAATTTAAAAGTCACTCAATAAACTATTGTAGGATTAACAAACTTTACCAGGGAACGCTGCTTTTACAAAAAGCTAAGTGAGTCATGTTATACCAATATTTTGTTTTGTGTTGTGTCATATAATTCTTCTCTCCTTGAAGAAATGGAACAGAATGTTCTTGTTAATGCTCTAAAAAAAAAAAAAAAAAAAACTTGAATAATGAAATAGAAAGGATGCTTTTGTCAAATCATTTTCAAACAGGTGAAAGCATGATTCCCATACAAATTCAAATGGCCACACATAAAAATGTATTTACATCATTAAGGAGAGAATCAGTGAAATGGACTATTTACGAGCATGTTAAAAAAAAGTTAGAATAAGATTGCTAGTTTAGAAACAAAACTGGTTAATGTTTAACAGGGCAAGAAAAACCATCATCTTTGATGTTATCTTCTACATCAGTCAGAAATATACACATTAATATGTACCTTTGTAGTATCTAGGCTCTATCAAGTAGTAAATCCCAAGGTTAAGCACATTCTCATTCTCCTAGAGAATTAAAAATTGCTTGGGCAGTAAAAATAATAAAATGCTAATATAGATAAACAAATTACCGCTGACTAGAGCATCTGCAGAGCACCTACGTTTAACTGACCATATGTTGAAAAGAAAATTCACAAAATCTGGGGCCTGAGCTTGGTAAGAGACTGGATTGGAACCTCAGTACAAAGCCTGGATCATCTGGAGTAAAAACAATTCCTCACTGGAGAGGGAGATTTGGAATACATGCTTATATCAACCTTGACTCTGGTGAAGTGGAAAAACAAAAAGAATTTCTCTGAAGATTTCCCAATGACAATCCTATACCCACAAAGATTTGGGCCAGAATTCATATAACGTAAGTGGCCAAAAGGAAATATGAGAATTAGAGGTTGTTGTTACTCTCAGTGGTTTGGCAACAACATCCAAAATGTCCTCTTTGGATGAAACTATTTTAAACTCAGTCCTTAAAGAATTCCCATATAAAGAGTTACAAGTAATGAGTTCATAATTTTAAAAAATAACAAAATTTTTTAAAAAGCCCCCATCAAGAGGAATAAACAAAATCAATTGACTGCAGACTCAAACCAGCAAAGACTGAAGATAATATAATGAACAAAAAAGATTTAAAATATGCTTGTCTGATATGCTTTAGAGAAATAAAAGTAGGAAACAGGCACATGAACAAAGAGCCTATCAAAATGACAAGACAAATTTGAGGTAAATCAAATATTATTTCCAAAAATGAAAAATCAGTAAGGCATAGCTGATGAAGAAGAAAAAGTAAACACAATATACTGGATAATAGACTTTGATGAAATTACACAGAAGGCAGCACAGAGAGACAAAGAGAAGAAAAATTTGAGAAACTGGTTAAAAAAACATGGATGATAGAATTAGAAGTTCTGATCGGAGGCCAAAGAGGGTACCGGAAGAGATATGACAACATTAAAGAACATATAATGGCTGATAATTTTCCTATAATTAATGATAGACACTCATTATCTGAACCAGGAAAATCATGTATCCCAAGCAAACTAGATAAAAAGATATCCACACCTAGACACATGTTAATAAACTGAGGACCACTAAAGATATTGAGAGTCTTAAAGGAGATGAAAATATATGACAGATTACCTACAGAGAAATTAAAATTAGACAAATTAAAATTAGACTGACAATTGACTTCTTAACAACAGGTTTAAAAGCCAGAAGATAGTGGGATTTATTTTAAAAGTGATAGATAAAAATATCTGCTAACAACCTAAAATTCCATAACATGGTAAATTTTACTCTATAGCAATAATCAAATCAAACAGGTCAGAAGAATAAAATTAAGAAATTTTACTACCAATTGACTCCAATAAAGAGGTGTCTAAAGTGTATATGTGAAGAAGAAAGATAACCACAAAAGGAAAATAACCATAGCATAAAGTGGAAAATTTTCTTCAGAGTTAAAAGCATACTAGTAAGTCTAAACAAACACTGACTATATAAAAATACAATATCTGATTTGTGGAGTTAATAAAAATAAAGATAGAATTAAATCTTGGATATGATGATGCTTAAGGCAGGCCACCCCAAAATATACCATTTTGGCATATTAGTTATTTTGATTTAAAGTTACTTAAGAAACAACCAAAGCAGGAAGGACACTCTGACTCTCCTTTGTCCCCCTTAAAATGGGAGATAAATCTCCCATGTGAAAGGTACCCTCTCTGTACCAGGAGAGAGACATCCTTATCACGAGAGACAGGCAATTCAGGGCCAAGAAGACTGTATAAACAAACCTTGTGGTTTCTTCACTAATTTACTACCCCAAGCCCAAACTTCTTTGTCTTGTCAACTCTTCACAAATTTGTTGTTTCTTTGTCTCAAAGTTATAACAGCTGCCTGCTTTGGTCACTTCTCTGAGCCTCATATCTTTGGGGTTCCCATATCTACTAAATTAATTAGTTTTTGTTCTGTTAATCTGTCTCATGTCAATTTAATTATTAGGCCAGCCAAAGAACCTAGAAAAGAAGGGAAAAGTTTTCCTCCCCCAGAGGTACCTAATATTAATGAGGAAGAAGTGAGAGGAAATTGTTCTAAGAATTTTTGTTGTTTTGGAAGAGGGTAAAAATATCGATCAATTTTAGAGTTTAATTTGAAAATATACGTTAAAATGTCAGGTGTAAATTTTGAAAAAAAATACAAAGTTTGAAAACCATTAGAGGGAAAAAATAGAATGAACAGAAAATTCATTCAGAAGAGTCAACAAAAGGGTAGAGAGTGGGGAGGACATATAGATATCTGGCCAAAGAAAATGCAAGGCCCTCTGGACAAGGGCACATTCACCCCAGGCCTTAGCAACCACTACAAAAAAATTTATTGCATATATAACATCCTCATGGACCAGTCTCTCCATAACTTGTCTTAACTTACCTCCCTCAGTAAGATTCTGCTCTTTCTTTTCAGGACCCAGATTGGGAAATTATATAGTTTTTCTCAGATTTCTAAACTTTCTTGAATCACAGTGCCCTTAGTGTCTCAGTAATTTTTTTCACAGTGCCCCTAGGCTGGAAGAGATACCCAAATAGTTTACCACAGAATGATATACCAGCATGTTTGGTGGAAAGTTTTCAGAGGAAAAGTGTTAGAGCTGTGGACAGTGAAGTGCAGGGTTTAGATCAAAGGACAGGAGAAGAAAGTCTTGAAAAGCTAACTCCCAAGATTTTCAGAGTTGCTGGGATGGCTTATAACTTTCTAAAATGAGTTTGCCCCCGCATTCCCCTAGTAGATACACTCTTTCTCAAGATATTAGCAACAGATTAGATTGATTATTTCTTGAGAGAATATTAGGCACGTTAGGACAGGAACAAGATTAGTTGTCCCCATGATCATCACAGATAACCATAGAGAGATTGGGGAGAATGTGGTGCCTTTAGTCTCTCTGGAATGGCTTAATTGTATTTTGAAAGCAGTCCTTTTCCAGGTTAGTGAAATCTATCACGCACATTATATATTTCGAGGGAAACCATCTCCCACAGATCACTATAAAAGGAAAAATATAATTTCATTATGTCTCAGAAATTTACTCAGTATTAAATAGCACTTCATACCATTTTCACTTTTTTTCCCCATAAATTCCCTTGTTTAAATAATTTGCGAAGCAAATTTGATTCAAGGACCATGATTCTTAGGACGGGTGTAAGTTTTACAGAGCTCCGATGAATGATTATTCAGCCTACACTGCAAAAATGAAGATAAGTTTTGATAGGCAAATTAAGACATAATCACCAATGCTGCTCCTTATTTAAAGATATAAAAGAAACTCCCCCTAGAGTTGTCCTAGAGACTGCTGCTTAAAATTATTCGATTGTGATAATAAATGACTTTAACTAGGGAGAATCCTCTTTGATTTTTAAAAATAGCTCTGGAGAATTGGCCCATGAGGAAACAATATTCACAGTACATATTTTTGTGGATTAAATCTTGGCAGAATCATCATCAAACTTGATATTTATGTCTCTTGATCATATGCCACATAATGAGCATTTTGTGTATATAAATTTGGGTGGCTGTCAAATTGTTTTCTTTCAATTTGAAAGAGCCATATATAGACAGATTATTAGGATCTTCATATTAAGGCACAGAAGGTTTGCGTTGCCAAGAAGCCACATCAGGCTTGAAGAGGAATGTGTGTATGTGTGTGTGTATATATATATATGTGTGTGTGTGTGTATATAAACATAACTCAGAAATTAACACATTCATTCATTTACTGATTGACTTGCTCATTTATTTGGCAAATTGTAAAGCAATGGATTATTGTAATCCATCATAAGGAGTTTGGACTTTATTCTTTTTTTGGTGAGGAAGATTAGCCCTGAAGTAACATCCATTGCTAATTGTCCTCTTTTCGCTGAGGAATATTGGCCCTGCCTAATATCTGCACCCGTCACCCTCTACTTTACATGTGGGACACTTGCCACAGCATGGCTTGAAATGCAGTACATAGGTGCACGCCCAGGATCTGAATCTGAGAACTCCAGGCCGCCAAAGTGCATCACGCGAACTTGACCACTATGCCATCCGGCCAGTGCCAGACTTTATTCTTTAGACTAAGTTCCTGAAAGAGCTCAAGCTAGAGAATGGTATGGCCAGATTTTCACTTTATGGGTATTTGTCTTCCATTTGGGTGGATTACAGGAGAGAAGGACAAGACAAGAGTCGTGGAGACCAGTTAGGAACACATTTCAAAGTCTGAATGTGAGATATCATGATCTGAGCCTGAATTGGGACTGAGGTACCAAAAATAGGGAGGAACAAACCTCTTTGAAAAAATATTTAAGTGGTAAAATCAATAGGAATTGGTGATTGATTGTATGTAGAGGGCATAGGGTAAAGTAGAGGTGACGGTCATGGATGTTGCAAGTTTCTTGGGGATGGTCAATGGGTGTTCTTATCAGAGACAGAGATAGAGAACACAAAAGAGGAAGCCATAGAGTAAATATTCCTTGAATACAACCACTTCTCTCCATTCTCCCTACTACTCACCTAGTCTTTCTTTTAAAAGTATCTTTGTGTTTTTTCTAATGACAAAGCCATACTAAAATAGTGTTACAAAAATAATTAGAAGTATAAGAATAATGTAGAAAGCAAAAATTCTCCTTAGTGCTCCTCCTATAAGTTCTGCCAACTGTTTGGAGCGTATTTGTCAACCTTCTTTCAAAATGTACATAACTTGTGAGATGGGAATGAGAATGAAACTTTATTTTTGTCTCCAATGTTCCTTTCAAAATTTACATAGTGGGGAAAGTTTTTCCCCTGTCACCAGATGAGTCCCAGAAGGCTCCATGAATTTATTGATGACATTTAGGTAAAAAAAAAGCTTAGAGTCACTCTCAATTTTAAAACATAGTCTAAACTAACATAGCCCAATATACTAATTGATATTTCAATCTTTATTCAAAAATCTATTCAATCTTACTACCCTTCTTGGGCCCAGCTATGGTCTAGAAAAAATTGGTGGTGCCTTTAGGGAAGGAACTGTGGTTGCCTTCTCCCTCTTTCCCTCTTTTCTCCTTTCTCACTCACCAGCTGTAGTTACTAACCACTTCCAGGATGCAGTGTGTAAAGTGAGAAAAGGTTAGAGCTGCAGACAGCTCATACTTGACCGAAATGATAAGAAGCTGGCTTCACGCTCTCCAAGCCTGACTGAAGATGAAATCTACCTCTCTCTCTCACGAGAAGCTTGCCTGGCTTCCCCAGGGGCTGCCTTGCTGGCCTCTCTGATTTCAGCCTCCAGGAGGAAGGTGGTGCTTTCTTTCCTTTATCTGCCACTCTTTATTTGCCAGTAGTCAACTTCCTTCAGATTCGCTTTTAGCCCATTGCCCTAGGGTTTTCATGGGCAGGAATCAATCTGTCCCAGGTGGCAATCTCTCAAGATCCATGTCTGGGACACAGGAAAAATATATGCATCCTTTCCCCACAAAATTCCAAGTAGCCTCATTGAAGATGCTCTCAGCAGATTTGAGGTGAGAAGTATCCACCACTAATTTTTCTTGATTGTCTGTGTGAAACTCATAGAGGAGCTGAAATTCTTTGCCAAAAAAATCACACAAACCCTCTCCCACGCACCATTCTTGAAATTACTTTATACCCTCTTTAGGAGTTTATACCTTCCGACTCTTTTAAAGCACTCTGGCAGGAGCATCAGGTGAATTTTGGTGACCATTTTTCTTGTCCAATGAACCATTGGAAACACAGGGTGTAGAATTCTCTGCCTTCTTCAACAAAAGCCATCGGAACAAGAGTCTTTAGAAATATTTTATTAACCATTTTGGCTTTTAGTTACAGGTGATACATTACATGAAATAACTAAGAAAAAAGACAATCCAGGATGAATACATTTTAGAAAAATATGTATCTCCTGGTGAGCTCTTAAGTTTTCAAAGTGCTTGGGAATTTTTAGCACATTCATAGAGTGTATTAAAAATCAATTTTGCATTTAATGAAATTGAACTGGAAAATAACAGAGAATTAAGGTTTTTGTACGCAGAGAAATCATTACATGCAAATTGTGGGTACTTATTGCAGAATCATTGGGCACAGCAGGTTGCTGAGTTACAGCTTTGATAGAAACACAGCTTCAACTTTACAAATGCAAAGCCACACTGCTGCAAGATAGCACCTAAGAATTGTAGAAAAATTTTTCATTGATTAAAAAGCGAGTAACAAAGTTAAGCCAGCACTTAAAAAGTGGTTTAATTTTCATCCCTTAAAAAAGAACTTCTTATTCATGAGATCTTAGTTGCTTTCTCATTTCTTTCTTCTAGAAAACAAGATTGTAATGGGTGCTATTAATATTTTTGTCTACTGAAGGGTTTAGAGTAGATTTGAACAATATGCAATAATTTTGGACAACACAATACAGATAGGAAGAAAAACAATGTCACCACGTGGCAAAAAGTGTCATTCTTATTCATTCATTGACCAAATATTTGCTTACGTTCTACTATGTGTGGGGCAACATGGATATGATGTGATAGATTGCAAAGGGGCAAGGCTGGTTATATTAGTAGGAGGCTGTAACAGCTTACTAGGAAAGCCGTTGTGGTGGGAATAAAGATGATTTCTGAGTGAAGAAGAAAAAAGCATTGTGGCAGTATCTTTAGAGGGTTATTTTCATAAGGAAATCTATTGTGCTCTCTGGCTTTAAAGATATGCTTCTGTTTCATAGAACATAATAAACATACCATAAGTAAAATTTCTGAAAAAATACAGCCAGCCCTTGACCCACCTGCATCATATCAGATCTCTTTTAGTTTGACTGTTTGTTGAGCCTTAATGACTTCCTGAATGTTTTTCTGTCTCTTGACCATGCAGCTAAGTTTTCTGTATATTGTTTATCTTTGATTGCTCTCCTGAAAACGAACATATTTTTATTGGCACTGAGGCCCCTTCTTTTGAATGGTACTTCCCTAGGGCTCACAGCCAAGTACAGCCATGGTCAAATGCCTTTATTTTTCTACAGGATGTCATGCAACCACAACTGTGGTTAGTTGCAAATACAGAATCTACTCTAGCTCATTTGAGCAGAAAAAGTCTTATAACAGGGTGATAAAGGACATAGAATTTTTAGAAGAGTTGAAGAAATGGATTCTAGGCTTGACTGACGGGAATGACTCTCCATGTGAAACCACAGACTGGGCCTCTGAAGAATCTGCTCTTACTGTCACATCAGGAAGCTGTAGAGTCAGGAAGTTTGGGTCATAATCATGGGCTTCATGTCCATGCCTCCTCTGCTGTTGTCCATATCTGCAAAATGGGTGCACTGTAGCCTAACTTTCTTCGACATTCATGGGGGTAGGTCTGATTGGCAGATCTTAAATCAAATCCGCAACTATAGTTGAAAGAGTATTAGGAATCTGGGACATGCATTCCTATCTTTCTAGCCTTTTTAAGTTCAGTAGGTTGAAATAGACTTTGTTTACATCCAGTCACAGTATCAATCATACTGTGGTTAATCTGCAGATTAAATATAAATGCTAGGGCACATGGGGATTCAATATTATCTCTGTGTATGATTAAAATTTCCATAATGAAAAAATAAGAAAAGGGAATAAATAAGATTCTTAAAATGCTACTTTAGTCAGGTAATTGAGAACAAGCAAAAGGATATTGCTAGTCTGTCAGAACACAACTTGTCCAGCTGGGCAAGACTACCAAGTGCCTTCTCTGACAGATGTGATGGGTGTGTGGTACTAGAGATACAATGATGAGCCTGAAAGACACTACATCCATCATCAGGGAACTTACAACTAGTAGAGAAGTCAGATGCTAAATCAGCAATTAAAAATGTTAGGAATGTCACAAAAGCGAAATATTCTATTCCGTGAAAGCATACAAAAAATATCCTAAATAACCTAATTTTAGATGGGGTTAGGTCAAGGAGAGCTTCCTGAGGAGATTATGTTAAAGGTAAGGTTTGAAGGATGAACAGAAAATAAAGAGGTGGTTTAAGTTTAGTATGACCATGGCAGCTAGAATTTGGGGACAAGTAATGTGATATGAGTCTGGGCTCTTGAGAGGAAACAAGAGTCAAATCATGCAGCCATGTTAAGGGTCTCTACCTTATACCCTGGCTAATGGGAAGCCATTGATGGGTTTTAAATAAGGAAACAATAGAACATAATTTGTGTCTTCAAGATTTTATTTTGTCAATTGCATAGAAATTTGTTCATAAATAAAGTGATCATTAGGAATCCATTGCAACAGTTCAGGAAATTCAGGTGGCCTGGACTAGGGGTGGAGAATAGATGGAATGAAAAAATTTTTGGAGACAGAATCAAGAGGTCTTAATGTTTGCTGATTATTAAGAATGGAGGAAAGAGATGTGTCAAAGATGGTTCCCGGGTTTCATGCTACACCAGTCTGATAAACAAAAGTCAGACATAGGAAACACTGGGGCAAAAATAAACTTTATTGAGGCAAATCATAAATTCAGATTAGAATCTGTTGAGTTTGAGGCCTCTGGGTATAAAAAATATACTTTTCATACTTGTAATTATAAAATTAAATAATGTATGTAAAATGCTTGGCATGATGCCAAGAACTCAGTAAATGACAGCTATTACTTACTTATGTGGGTTAGATTAGCAGTTTAGGGAGATATATTTGAGTTGTCAGGATTAACAAGTGGTTACTGAAGTCGTGGGAGTAAATGATACTACACAGAGAAAGGATGTAGAATAAAAAGAGGAGAACATCTAGGACTGAGCTTCAAAGTCAGGAGGAAAAGAAGATGCCCATCATGGGCTAGCTCAAACAAGGGGATGCCGATTTCTTCCATATGACTCTCCCAGTTAAAATCTGACAATTCCATGTGCATTGGATTCCAATGCAATTCCAGTGCAATGATTCCAAATTCATAGGATTTCCCTATGAATACCATGGAAAATTATCATCCAGATGTGTGAAGATCTGGCCTAGACAAAAAATGAGAAGTAACACATTCCATCTGCTTCAATTTGACTAGAATCCTGTTAATTATACAAACTCTAACGTTAAAACAACAAAACAAAAATGAAAAATCACCCATATACACACACACAATGACACACTCTGTGGACAGTTTCAGTAATAGTAATAGTCGTCATTTGCTGAGTTCTTGCCTACTAGGCACCATGCCAAGCTATTTATATCATTTTATAATTACAAGTATGAGAGTCATACTTAATCCCTAATTAGAAGATGAGGCTTAAAGCAGCAAAGTGCCCTGTTCAAAGTCACACAGTAAGCGACAGTCTTGAGAATCAAAATCAGATCTGACAACTCAAGCCTAGAACCTCTTCCACCTTCATTAACTGCTTTACAAAAGAGAAACCAACCACGCAGATGCGTAAAGGTCAGTCACCATGCGATGTTATGCAAGGATGCAAGGCCACAGTTGAGAAATATCACATATGCTGAGAGAATCCCAGTGGAGCCCAGGTGTGGCTTTCCTGTCTTCGTGCATATATTTACTCCAGGTGCCTTTTATTTTCTAGGCCTTGGAAAGAGAGCAGTGAACAAAAAAGACAAATATTTGCCCTAACAATGCTCATTGTGGTGTGGGAGAATATATTAGTTTTGCTAAACATAAGCCATCTAGGTTTGTTTCATGCTGGAAGGTTTCGTTTCACCTCCAGGAACTGAGTTGATCAACACAGTGACAATTCTTCTGTCTCCCTTTATCATGTCAATCCATTCTCTGTCACACAATTTCCACTACTGCTAGTCCCTTAGGACAGCACATCTGTGAAAGATTCTAACATTCTGATTCAGGAGGAATGAATGAAAGTTGTTTTTTCGTTCTTGGCAACATGGGTGTCCAATATAGTGCCCTGGGAGGAATATACACCAGAAGAGAGCCATTCTGTCCAAGGTCCAGTATTTGGATGCCACTCATCCTCACCATATTATTCTAGGGGCAATAGAAACTATCTTCAGCATCGCTCTAATATTTAACCTTGCTTTCTCCCATTCCTCAGTTTTGATAGATGTTTCTTGGTCTCGTCTTATCTGCTTTCTCTGTCCTTGGGGTTTTCTAGATCTTGCTATTATCAGTAGCGCTGTGCCAGAGCCAACTCATGCTGATTTGCAAGAGCCAATTGTTAAAGTTACAGGAATTTTGTGAGCCAGTTTTTAAACACAGCCATTATTAAAAATTGAATTTTATAAACTTACAATTAAATAAATTATTCTAAAAACAAAGATAATAAATATTCACAACTCATCGTTTCCTAATTATTTTACATTTTACTGTTGTTTGTACTCTTGAAATTATTTACATCTACTGTATCTATATGGTGGGATTACTATAATGGTGTATTATTACCCAACTCTTCCCAACTCTGTGTTCAGTGACATCACATTAGTAGCTCGAAATTGGCCCTGGTGGGAGAGTATTTACAGAGTGGAAATCAGTCAAAGGTACCAATTAGGGCTTGATTGGTTGTTTTGTTGATCGTTTACTTAAGTGAGGGAGAAAATGTTAATAATGCAAGTTTAGTTTAAAAGTGTGTGTATCTCTAGCCATTATATTACTAATAGCACAAAAAATTCAGAAAATATTTTTCCAATATTTGAAAACTATTATCTGATTCAGTAGTTATTTACATCATTGAGAAATAAGTGAAGTTGTGACATACATACATGATGATGAAAGTAGTTTCAGTTCAATGAATATAATTTATATGAAGGTCAGGAATAGTTTAGTATTAAATCACATATCACATTTAAAGACAGCAAAATTAATGAGAAGAGTGGATCGAGATGGAATTCCATTTGTCAAATTATGGTTGAATTGCAGTCATAGGTTTCCTGCAGATACATGAACGTGGCAAAAATCAACAAAGCATTTTTGAATCAATTGGCTATATGAAATTTACAATAAAAATATTGCATATTTATTACTATTGAGTCATACATACACCCTTTATACAGATAAAATTTATGACAAACTGTAAGTGTGTATGTGTGTGTGTTGATTGTTAAAATTTATGGTCACACTACTGCTTATAAATTCCTCTTTGCTATTGATGACCTGTTTGGTCTCAATTTTATCAGTTTTATCCCGAGCAGACACAAGTTTGTACTGTTACACCAATTTCCATATGGAATTTACTAGTTATCCTTCCCAGTACTTAAAGACTTTAGTTAACGTTCACTATCCAACAACTGTTTATAAAACACCCAATTACAGGCAGTAGAGTGTAGTGGATGAAAGTAAAAACTCTGTACCCAGACTCCCTTGGTTAAAATCCAGACTTGGCCTCTTACTGGTTGTGTGACTTTAGAAAAATTCAGTTTCTGTGGCAATAAAATGAGGAAATTATTAGCATGTATCTCATAGGGTTGTTAAAATTAAATGAGCGTGTACACAGTAAATTTCTTAGAACAGGACCTCACTAACTGAAACATTTAAGGTGTTTTCTCTTTTTACAATCATGATTATTATTTCTTAATATTAGGCCTGTAATGTCCTAACGATTAGGTTCTTTTGCATAGCTTTGCCACAGCACATTGGAAATCAGTCTACCCCATATCCTAAGCATGCCTCCTACTCCCCTAGAGAGTAGTGGAAACCTTAGCCTTGTTATACCCAGCACAGGGATTCAATATTTGCTCTGGAAAATATTTATATACAATGGGATTTCAGACAGGAGCTCAAGGTTTGCAAAATGTCTTTTCCAGAAGCTCCAGGTGTACAAGAAATCTTCTATACTGGTCTTTGACCCAGATGACAATTGGCTCCATCTGCCTAATCCATGTGCTGTTGATAGTTGAATGAGGACCCTTTATTGTATAGAGACCCGGTGTGAGACTCCACTGGGCATGTCACAACAGCTAGGCCCTTATCCCATTTTTACCGATTCAGTCTCAGTCTTAACCTCTGGCTGAGGGTGGGGTCATTTTAAGAATGGGCTAAATATGAATGGGATATTTGGGGAGTAAAGTACAATACTTGTTAAGATATGGTGAGAAGACATTTGAATAGAGAATTTTATTCCTTCTCTTTCTTCATTCTTTAATTGTTTTCCTCTCGTCATTCTTTCTCTCCTTTACTGTCTTCGGCCAGATATTTGCTAATTGCTTCTAGCATTAAATAATCTGATTTCTAGTATTCTTCTTTTCTTTCAAACTCTTCAGTTACCTAGAATAATCTCTATTTGCCTCCAATGTATATGTTTTATTTATGCTCACTTCACATAAAATATTTATTTCTTTTATAGCTATACATATTCTATATGTCTAATATTTGCTATTTTTCCCAATGGGAAAAGGTACTGAATAAGAAATCTGAGTATAACGGGAATAACACCAAAAAATTCATAATATTCATGAAAGCAATAGGAGAACATATGAATTTACTCACGATAGATAAAGTAGTAATTTATAGAAGAGATTTGTCCCAGAAAATACAGATAGTAGAAATATTATTTTTCATTAAGATAGCAAGTTTTCTTTACCAAGGGCTTTTTTCATGTTAATATGCCATCTATAAAAACACTTAGATATCCTTATTGATATAGATCTAATTTCTGATGTAGCTAAGCTCCATATTTCTTCCAACATAAATCTTTTGATGCTCACTAAAAGCTCTTTTGAAAGGAAAAAAAAAAAAGGCAAAATATTTGAACTAGTAATTTAGATTTTTTAGTTGAAATCTATTTTATCTGTTACTTATTTCCAATCTCACTGACATTTTTAAAGCTTTATACAAAAAAAAGAAAGCCTATTGGTAAATATCCACCATCTCAAATTCAATGAAGATTATAAGTAGAGTACAAGATAGGATCTTTCTTTTATGGAAAAGAAAATACATAGTCCTCAAAGCTCCAAATGCAAGTTACTCAGAAAAAAAAAGAAATAGCAGATTAGTTGGGATTAAACCCTAACATGATCAATTACATTCAAAACTAAAAAAGAGAAAAATATAAGTAGAAAAGTGTGTGTATAATGCTGGTTAATGAAAATTTAGGTATTCCAAACATTTTGTGTTAGCTGTGATGAAAACAGATCTCAAACCATTAAATCCCAAGTTACTATTTAGAAATTTGTTCTGTGTCTTCAAGTTATGAAGAAAATATAATCCTGAAGATGCCATATATACTTATTTCTGGCAAGGCCTTTGGTCCCATATCGCTACATTTCTAGTTTTCTATCTTGGTGATTTGAGTTGGGAAATAGACAAAACTTAAATATATGTTTGACTCCTATAGCTTAATACCTAGAACTGAGTCATGTCTTAGTATCTAATCTGGTTGACACTTCTCTAACAAAAGAGACTTAATCTAAGAAGGTTTCTCCTGTTAACTCTTATATAATATTTCTTACTTTACTCACTAAACTCTCTCTTCTTTCAAGTAGGATGGAAAAAAATGAGTGCAGCATTTTCCAAAAGCATTGTTGTCTCTCTGAGGATTTTTTTCTCCACATGCAGAGAGGCTTTCTAATCCCCTTCTAATCTGAGAATCAAGTGCTTAGAATATGTGACCAATAGATGGGAGGATATTATGTGTTAAAAATATTGACTATTCAACAATTGGAAGTAAAAAAGCAAGCAGAATAGCACAAATGGAAAACAGCAAATTACTAAGCAAATCTAGAATGTTACTGCTTCAAAACAAACAAAAACAATGATAACAACAGAATGACAGAGTTGTGATTTCTGAGTCTACCATGAGAGCCTCAGCCTACATGTGCACTAAAGCTTTGGTTAATGATTTTTATTTTTCATAATTCTTCTCAGTGTCAAAGCCGGAAAAGTGTTTAAAAATAATTTGGGACCAATATTTTAAAAGTCAATATAATTACAGGACTATGGAATACTTCCTCTCACCCTATATCTTACCACCACTAAGGGCCTATTGAAGCAATTCCTTTTACCCGGTTCATCACAACTGGCTATCAAGAAAAAATTACAAAGTCTACTAAAACACACACACACACACACACACACACACACACACAATTTGAAGAGACAGAGCAAGCATCAGAACCAGACCTGGCAGGGATGTTGGAATTATCAGACAAGGAATTTACAACAACCAATGGATAAAGTAGATAGCATTGAAGAACAGATGGGCACTGGAAGCAGAGAGATGCAAATCCTAAGAAAGAATCACAAGGAAATGCTAGAGATCAAACACACTGTAGCAGAAATGAGGAACGCTTTTGATGAGATTATTAGTAAACTGTAAGCACCTGAGGCAAGAATCTCTAAACTAGAGGATATACCAAAAGAATCCTCAAAAACTGAAAAGCAAAAAGAACAGAGACTGAAAAAAACAGAACAGAATGTCCAAGGACTGTGGGACAACTACAAAAGGTATAACATGCATGTAGTGGGAATACCAGAAGGAGAAAAAAGAGAGAAAGGAAGAGAATAAATATATGAAACAATAATGACTGAGAATTTCCCCAAATTAATGTTAGATCTCAAACCACAGATCCAGCAAGCTCAGAGAATATCAAACAGGATAGATGCCAAAAAAACTATACCGAGGCATATCATTTTCAAACTACAGAAAATCAAACATAAAGAAAAAATGCTGAAAGAAGCCAGAGGAAAAAAAACACCTTATCTACAGGAGAACAAAAATAAGAATTATATCTGACTTCTCCTCAGAAACCACAGCAAACAAAAAAGAAAACAAAGTGTAATATTGAGCGCTGAGAGAAAAACACCCACAAACTCAGAATTCTGTACCCTGTGAAATTATCCTTCAAAAGTGAAAGAGAAATAGACTTTTTTTTTTTTTGTGAGGGAGATCAGCCCTGAGCTAACATCCGTGCTAATCCTCCTCTTTTTGCTGAGGAAGACTGGCCCTGAGCTAACATCTATTGCCAATCCTCCTCCTTTTTTTCCCTTTTTCTCCCCAAAGCCCCAGTAGATAGTTGTATGTCAGAGCTGCATATCCTTCTAGTTGCTGTATGTGGGACGTGGCCCCAGCATGGCAGGAGAAGCGGTGCGTCGGTGCGTGCCTGGGATCCGAACCCAGGCCGCCAGTAGCGGAGCGCGAGCACTTAACCGCTAAGCCACCGGGCCGGCCCAGAAATAGACTTTCTTAGACAAACAAAAATTGATAGAATTTGTTGCCAATAGATATATCTTGAAAGAAATATTGAGAGGTTCTCTAGAGACAAGGAAAATAACATGTCAGAAATTCAGATCTATATAAAGAAAGGAAGAGCATTGAAGAAGGAATAAGGGAAAGTAAAATAAACCTTTTATTTTTCTTATTCTTAATTGATCTAACAGATAACAGTTTCTTCAAAATAATAGCAACAATGTGTTCAATTATGTATGCCTCTATATATTATGTGTATTTTTATATATATTTATGAATGCTTGTATATAAGTAAGGTGAACGACACTATGATACATGGGATGAGAGAGCAAAAATAGAATTATTTTGTTATTATAAGGTACTCACACTACTCACGAAGTGGTATAGTGTTATGTGAAAGTGGACTTGGGTTAGTTGTAAATGTATATTGTGAACTTTAGGGCAAGCACCAAAAAAAGTGAAAAAAAAAAAAGAAGTATAACTGATATGCGAAGAAAAGAAGAAAAAATGGAATCGTCAAGAATGACCTTACCGTGTGTTGGCAAGGATGTTGAGCAACTGGAACTTGCATACACTGCTGGTAGGAATGTAAAGTGATATAACCACTTTGGAAAACAGGTTGGCAGCGTCTTACAAACTTAAACATATGCTTACCATATGACCCAGTTGTTCCACTCCTAAGAATTTACCCAAGAGAAACCAAAGCTGTACACAAACATTCATAGCAGCTTTATTTCTAATAGCCCCAAACTGGAAACACATCCATTGACGGGTGAATGGATAAACAAATTGTAGTTTATCCATATAATAACTACTCAGCAATAAAAAGGAAAGAACTAGTGATAGATTCATAATATGGATAAATCTCAAAATAATTATGCTGAGTGAAAGAATTCAGACAAAAAAGTCTATATGATTCCATTTACATAAAATTCTAGAAAATGCAAACAATCTATATTGCCCAAAAGCAAAACAATGCCTCTTGGGAAAATGGAGGTAGAGTGAGAGGGGAAAGATTAGAGAAGAGTACAAGTAGACTTTTGGGGATGAAGGATATGCTCATTATCTTGATTCTGATAATGTTTTCATGGTATATACAGGCGTTGAAACTCATCAAATTGTACACTTCCAATATGTACCGTTTATTGTATGTCATTTATATATGAATAAAGCTGTTAAGAAAGGGGCGGGAGATGGCCCCGTGGCCTAGTGGTTAAGTTCGGCATGCTCCGCTTCAGTCGCCCGGGTTCATGGATTCAGATCCCAGGCGCAGACCTACACCACTCATCAGCCATGCTATTGTGGTGACCCACATACAAATAGAGGAAGACTGGCATGGATGTTAGTTCAGGGCTAATCTTCCTTAAGCAAAAAAAGAGGAAGATTGGTAACAGATGTTAGTTCAGGGTGAATCTTCTTCAGAAAAAAACTACAAAAGGCAGAGAAATAGTGTAAGATAAAAACAGGAACAAAGGAAAATGACAATAAACAGAAAACAGTAACAACAGCAGGTATTAGTCCAACTATATCAATAGTCTCTTTGAACATCAATAGTTAAAATGCATCAATTAAAAGATAGAAATAGATGGATCAAAAAGCAAGACCCAACTATATGTTGTCTATAAGGAATCCACTTTACATATAAAGACATATATAGATTAAAAAAGTAAATAGACAGAGAAAAACATACCATACTAACACTAATCAAAAGACAGCCGAAGTAGCTATGTTAATTTCAGACAGAGAAGACTTCAAAGCAAAAAAAGGTCTAAGGGATAAAGAAGGGTACTGCATAATGGTAAAGGAGTAAACTCTCAAGAAGATGTAATAATCCTTAACGTGTATGTGCCTAACAGCAGGTCAAACTACATGAGGCAAAAACTAACAGAATTGCAAGGAGAATCAGATGAATCCACTATCGTAGTTGGAGACTTCAACACCCCTCTGTCAGAAATACACAGATCCAGGAGGTAGAAAATCAGTAAGGACATAGTTGAACTCAACAACACCTTCAATGAACCAAATATAATTGACATCTATAGATTACTTCATCCGACAACAGCAGAACATACATTTTTCTCAAGCTCACGTGGTACATTCACCAAAATAAACCACATGATGGGCCATAAAACACACTTCAACAAATTTAAAAGAATAGAAATCATACAATGTCTGCTCTAAAACCACAATAGAATTAAACTAGAAGTCAATAAAAGAAAAATATTGGAAAATTCCCTAATATATGGAAATTAAACAATACACTTCTAAATAACACGAGTCAAAGAAGCATGTTTAGCACACTATGAATACTTGGGCTGGGGTGTTGAGGTAGCATTATATTGTACAGAAGAAATTTTTTTCTTTCCATGATGGAATAATGATCATTGTTGGCCATTGTTAATCTTAGCCAGGCTCAAAGAATATGCCATGCTTTCTTGGTCCAATATTTCAGAGTCCTGCTCTTGCCCCGCTAGATTGCCAATGTATAATGTAACAAATTTGTTTTTCAATTCTGCAGCCTACATCACACTTACTTTAAAGTTCAAAGCCCATATATTTATTTTTATTTTGGCTTCAGCCTGATTGTTACACAATACGTCAAGGTAACACATCAAACTTATATGATGTATGGATTTCCCTTTTGTAAGGTTTGATAAGGGACCAATACCACCTCTTTTCAATCACTTCCAGTGACAGAGGAATTCCTGAAGTAATTCCTTCTATTTTTAGAAGTTTTAATGAATAGATAGTTATTTTAATATTCATGCCATAAAAATGATCTGAAACTTGGAAATAGGCAAAAAAAAATAATTACTGAGTGTTCTGTCAGTTCGGTACTAGTGTGACTTTCTATTGTTTAGGCTATTTCAAAACTCTGTGGGGGCAGAGGTTAACTATTAAATTTTTGTCTGGTAGAAATGAAAATAATTTCTGTTTATTGGAACAGATAGCCCCAAGTTTATGGCTCTGGTAGACATTAATTTTTTATGTAACCCAGCGATGTTATACTAATTTGCCTATAAATAGCTAGTTTCTCAAATGGTCTTTGGGTGAGTTTTTACCTCTTATTGTTTCCTTCATTAATTAATGCTTTGAATAAAATCTTTGACGTGTTCACTTTATATGGAAGCCATGATTTTACTTCCTGAAAAATTATACTCTGACAACCATTATGGTCCAGATTCACAAAGATTTATTCTAAATAACTGGTTCTCCATTTTATCATTCAATTAGAATCACCTGAAGAGCTTTTTAAAGCACAGATTGCTGCACCCCAGAATTTCTGATTCAGTAAATTAGGTAGAAGTCCAATAATTTGCATTTTTAACAAGTTCCCAAGTGATAATGATGTTGCTGATACTGGGACCAGATTTTGAGAATTATTGTCCTAAATTTACCATTTACTGTCTAGCTCTGCAATATTCTCTTCAAAATGATAAACCTCATCTATCACGATACTCTTTGTATTAAGATTTGCGAAGTTATATGACTATTATGCAAGGAATGTTACATGATCTTGTGAGTTATATAATTTTCCAATCAATTTGCCACATAGCTAATCAAAGTCAAATCCCCGCTAAGAATTTTGTATCTATGTGTTGAATGATAATAACAATTTATTATTTTTAATATACCAAAAAAATACAGAACATGTAAATTAACAAGTCTTGTGTTTTGACTTCCTTGCTGTGTTTTCATAATTCTGAAAACCTTCTTTGTACTTACAGGAATTCTTTATCTGCTAAAGAGCAAGAGAATCAGATACTATTAATTTTTATATTGTTTTAGAACTAATATACTCCTATTTTGAAAATAGGGAGATATAAAGAATTTCTATTCACGGCAGGATCTCCTCTCCTGATAGAGGAATTTTAAAAAATCACCTGGAATTTCTGCCCAGAAGGAGCATTGGTTTCCAATAAATTCTCTATTACCAATCACCTCTTAATATTTCCCAAACTTCACTGAGCGAAGCATCACCAGGGGGTACTTATCAAAAGCGTATATTCTTAGGCATCCCCTCAGACCCTCTAAATCAGAATCTCCAAGAGAAGAGTTGGAGACGATCAGTGGTTTGATAAAGTCCCAGATGATTCTTACTGTCAAGGAAACTTGAAAGATACTGAGGTACAGAAAGGGTGATCCAGGTTCACTTGTGACTAACCACTTCCTGGAGACAGTTCAGTGGTTCCCCAACTTAGCTTCACTAGATCTTTAAAAAATACTGATTCCTCTCACTCCTAGATATTCTGATTTAATTGGTATAGTTGCCACTGGGGCATTGGGGTATTTTAAAGCTCTGCATATTACTCTAATTTGCAGCAAGATTTGGGAACCACTGACCCAGTTAGTGAGATTTGTTCTAACACATCTCTGGGAGTTTAAGAAGAAGAAACTTTTCCAGCCTCAGCATCTCTAAAGTTTATTTTGTAGCACCTTATGAGAAGATAAAAGATTAAAAACCTCAAGTCTATTCATTTTCTTAGAGCAGAAGAAGATAGTGCTGACACTGACTTTTTGGTTGGTTGGTTTGCTGTGTTTTTACATTATGGGGACTAAGGAGTATTCAATGCACTGCTAATTAGTTAGTGGAATCTTTCACAAAAGAGGCAGTGAACTAGCAATGAGAAACCCCTTCATGTTTGTTTCAGCTCTATTGCTTAGTGCCCTACATGAAGGTCACTCTCTTCTCTGGGCCTCTGTATCCTTATCTTTAAGATTGGGCCACTACTTGTCATGACTTTCTTCACAAAATTATTGTGAGTCTGAGAGTGTGAAGTGTTTTGTAAAGTAAACAGTGCTAATGATATGTAGTATTATCATTCTCTTCTTGTGGCAACGATACTACTAATATAATCAATTTTATTGTACTCATCACCTTCACATCTTTTTTTTCATTTAAAAATGCTTCCTGAAGTAAAACATGCATACCCAAGAGTGACACATCATAAACATAGAGCTAGATGAATAGTTTTCAGAGTGAAGTGTTCTCAGTCAATTTAGTCTCTTAAGTGTTTTTAATGTTTGTGTGATTAGTATTTATTTCATGATCATATTTATTATTATTTAAATATTTGATATGAAAAAAGTAAAATATTTGTCAAAAAGTTTCCTAACTTTTATTTTTTTTAATTTTATTGTCCTTTTGACAGGTATTAATAATTTACTCTTTATTGAATTTCAGCAAGTTGCTTTTAGTATGTTTGCCCCATTGGTTTGTTTGTTTTCACTAAATGATATTAACAAATATAGGGTAGTTTAGTTTTTCCTGCATTTGGACGTTATATAGGAAACAGATTGGAAATAGTTCCTTGTTGCTCATGTGTCTTAGACAATAAGTACTTGGATTCCATAAAGATAAAGAGTTTTCTTTATTCATTTCTTTTCCCAGAATGCCTATTTTTCCCCGCTTAGATTTCAGAGTTATTCAAAAGGTTTTACAGATCTATAGAAAAAGAAGGTGACAGTAACATTTTCAAATGACTCTTGTACAACTTCCATTCATGATACTAGTGCCCTAACTTTTTCTTTTTTTTAAGCTTACTACACAATAATAATGCCATCTTCCCCCAACATAAGAGAAAACAAAGTTGGGACAGATAGATGGATGGACCTGTGGCGTTCCATTTCACTTCAGTGGAAAGCTGAGCAAAAATGGCCTTAAATAAATGTTCCGAGTGATAGTATTTCAACTGTTTTAACAATGCCCTAGCAAATACCATTGTTTTGGTTACACTAATCTACCTTTTGAAATCATAGAAGTGAGAAAATATTTAATTTTTATTTCTTCTGTTTTCTTGCTCTGGGCCAAGATTTTATTAATGAAAGTATCAAATCCCATTTGGTTGGCATTATTTAATTGATTTTTAAATTTCCCAGGAATCCAAAGATCCTCACTTGGGCCATGCCAGAAATATTCTTTTTATTTTCATCTTTTCAGTGGACTCTGGGAATTAAGAAGTTTATTAGGCCTCTGAATTATTTCCCAGTCTCTAGTTCAGCTCAATATAGTACTCTGCAACAACATCGTGGCTCAAGGCCAGTTAAACATAAGCCATTATTGTGTTTTCTGTTTGCCGTTGTCCCATAGGCCTATTGAGGAGAGATAACTGTTATCGGGATCAAGATTCATCTATTCACAAGAGTATTGATTTAATATTCCTTCTGAACACCCACATCTCCCTAATATTTTGCACAATACGATAAATGCTCTTATAGGAAAATTACAGAAAAAACACATAGGAGAGGCTGCTGACCCACAGTTGAGGCCCATAGGAGGGATTTCTGGAAGAAATAACATCTAAGCTTGAATTGTTGTCGAGGATATTTCCTAAAATCTGAAAATAGATTTTTCCTTTAGTGCATCAGAATTAATTGCCACTTGGGCAATAAGGAATATTTTAAATATCATAAAATATCTCTAACTTTCTAATTTTGAATGCGCTTCTTTTTCTTGTTTAATATAACTTTTCTATATCTCTTCTATAATCAAAATAAAATAATTTAAAAACCAAAACAATGAAATTACCATGATTTGACTAAGAAATATTAGCACAAAAATTGTTGACTGGTTTGTAATATATATATACATATACATATATATACATATGCATATGTATGTATATATAACAATATTTGTATAATATAACAATTCAATTAATTTAATAAAAATAATCACTATTAATACTAAGATTTGCAAAGGAATATCAAATGATTCTGCTTTATCTAGTGCTTTATAATAAAGAAATTTACTCATTTAAGTGTGACAAATATAACAAATTAATTAAGATTTTGTTAATAATGTCTTAGTCTGCATATCTGAATAAGATTATGAAGAAGAGTCATTAATTTGAGAGCACACAAAGCTAAATAAATTGAATAATTTAAGCCTCTGAAAAGCAATAAATGCAGTTCTAAAAGCTATTCAAATTATTTAGAATTATGAACTTGTGCAGGGATCATACAAAAGACAGCTTACTTCCTCTTTGGCCACCAGGACATCCAATGGCCAGGCACGAATGACTTCCAGAGGGTTTCAAGGAGAGCAGTAATATGGATCGCTGTGAGCTAGCTGGACATATCAAAGGTGTCAGAAAGCAAGTAAGAGTACACACTACGTCTAACAAAGAATTGAAAGTGCTTTGTGGACTGAAGAGAAATGAATGCTAAGTTTGATTTTTTTTAGAAAAAACAAGTCCAAATAGAAGCCGTTTTAGAGAAGATTAAAAAATATAGTCAATTACTTCCATTGACTGAATTCACTAGATAACTGACCAGATAGTTGATTTAGACAATTACGGCTCTTGTTGTTTTGACTTGCCCCCTCTATGCCTCAGTTTTCTCATCTATAAAACAGGAAATGTAATAATATTTAACCATAACATTGCTTCATAATTAAGTAAATTAGCATGTGAAAAGCACTTAGAACAGTGGCCACCACATCGTAAGTGATTCCAAGTGCATTAATATTAGTAAAATGATTTGGCTTTGGTGCCTTTGAGGTCCAACAAAGTTATTTCTGCCATAAAGTTATTGTAATTGCTCCCCTCTTCTTTATTCTCATGTAACCATTTCCCTTTCATTCCATTCCATTCTGTCTATCCGTTCATCATGGGCTTTATTGTGTAGTCCCTGTCCCCAGCCCACCCTCCATGGCTCCTTGCCCAAGATTGTTTCCCTAGCAGCCTCAGGGGTTGTGTCCCTTTCCTTTGTCCCAGTTGGCCAGACATTGCACCTCTACCAATTGTCTTCCACTTGTTCAACTTCAGTGGAATATATATTTTTAATATATTTGCCCGTTATTGAATATATTTTCTCACTTATTAAATATTTAATGAGCACTCATTAAATAGATTAGACGCAGGACATACAGTGATGAACAAGAAAATTCTGGCCCCATCTTCACAAACTTACAATCCACTATCTATTTAGGAATTAGTCATCATAATATGAATATCTTCAGTGTGGTAGTTGTTACTAATGAGTATGTATAAAGTACTAATGAATGCATAGAAGGAAATCTCTAATATGCATTAGTTGTTTGGAGAGGTAAAGAAAAACATTGATGAAGAAAGGATATTTTAGTTGCTATTGAGAAGTACTTGGTCAGATGAAAAGTTTGGTGGGAGGGAGAGTAGGAGATTCAGGGAGAGAGAATGACCTATTAAAAGTCCTGAAGTAAAGGAGAGAATGGACCTTTGAAGTAAAGAAAGTCCAGAAGTGCTAAAATGCAGAAGCTAAGGGAAAATGATACAAAATAAGGCTGGCATAGCAGGATCCGGGTAGAGAAATGCTTCTCAAACTACTTGATATGAAGGAGCAACCCTTCTGCCTCTAAACACACAAACACACACATCTTTCAGGGACCAATTCTTTTTCAATATACAACAATGAAAAAATTTTAAATATTTATTTTTTAAATTATTAGATTCAACAGACATGAAATTACTCTGTGAAATTGCTATAAAAGCATCTAGATCTTTTCTCTTAATTTTTATATTTATCTTATCACAGTTCATGGACTCACATGAGACTGTGGACCACACTTTAAATAGCAGAGGTCAGCAAACATTTTCTGTAAAAAGCCAGGGTGCTATAAATTCTTTTCTACAACTGCGTAACTCTACCATTGAGGCTTGAAAGCATCCTTAGATGAGCAGACAATTGGTTCTGTCCAAAATGGACATTTTAAATGGGGCCAAATGTCCTGCAAGGCCTTAGATAATATAGAAATGAATAGATGTGGTTTTGTTTCAATAAAACTTTATTTTAAAAACCAATCTGGTTGAATTTGGCTGTAGTTCACCAACACTTGTTATTGTTACGGAGAATGATGAGGCTTTTAGATGCTATCCTAAAGGGAATATGAGGAGAATGAAGGATATTAAAAGGAAAATAACTAAAATTTGATTTAATCTTTACCGTGTTCACTCTGCATAATGAAACGAAAGAGAAAAACTTTCTAGGAGACAGACGAGATATTATGAGAAATACAGACTCAGGTGATAGCATTTGCTACAAAAGAACTACCTAAATTCAAACGATGTTTAGGAAGTATAAATTGATATAAGGTGATCAGATGTCCCAGTTTTCCTGGGACTGAGGGGTTTCTCAGGACACAAGACTTTCAGTGTCAATATATGGAATAATAAATTACTCCAATATTTATGTCTTGAAAAAACTTGATGGACCATGCTAATGGATACATGTCATTATACATTTGTTCAAACCCATAGAATGTTCAATACCAAGAATGAACCCTAATGTAAACTATGGACTTGGGTGATTTTGATGTGTCAATGTAGGTCCTGTCAATGGTAACAAATGTACCACTCTGGTGGGCAATGTTGATAATGGGAGAGGCTATGCACGTGTAGGGGCGGGAGGTATATGGTAAGTCTCTGTACCTTCCTCACAATTTTGCTATGCACGTAAAACTGCTCTAATAAAATAAAGTCTTAAGGTAAAAAACTTGGTGGAAAGTAGTGTCATTAATTGAGGTAAATAATAAAGAAAGAAATGCAAGTCAGGGAGACGTAACATTTCAGTTTCAGTTTGGAATTCACAGATTATCAGCTACCTAGGAAATAAACCTTAGGAATGAGCCATAGATAGTTGATACACGGTTCTGGATTTCACAAAGGAATACTAAACTAGAGATAAATGCTGGAAAGTTAACAGACTGTCCATGCCCACCTGCCAAAGACCACAAGAAACACAAGTGTAATCAAATACAGTTGGGTTCGTTGACTTTTTACAGTGAAGAAAACCATGCACCCTGGGGCACTGTGGAGTATGTCAGTGAGAGGGTGTTAGGAAGGGCTTGAGTTAGGAGTTGGAAATTAACATCCTTAAAGATTTAAAGATTAATTCTGTTTTATATTTTAAAAGTTTTTGTGTGGAGTGATTTTGGACAGGGTACAAAGAAATATGTTCTGAATTGGGCACTTTTAGAAAGCAAGGCAATTCTATGATTGAGTTCCCTAGTAATTTTTATCTAGGAGGAGGGAGGAATGGAGCAAGCCTAGAGTTAATTTGTGAAGAAGCAGCAGTCACTCATATTAGCCCAGAGAGGGAGATGTTTGTTCCTTTTTGTGGATGCACAGTGTTCTAGCTTTGGTCTGCACTCAAACATGATTACAAAATTCTTTTATTTTTGTCTCATTCCATCAGTCATCCAGTGACCTTGTTTGATGTTGGTATTCTATGAAATTGTTTATGTTAAGTAGGGAACACTGTGGCCTAGTTTTTAGAACCAGGATAAATATCAGTTGACAGATGTCAGGGGTTGTTCTTTCCTTTCTCAAAACTAAAACTGCTATTTAAAACAATGAGCATCTCAGAGATTTCCTAGGTGCAGTGTCCAGATTGCAAGGAGAAAAGGATATAGAGTAGACTCAATTATAACATCAGTGCTTTGAAATCTCTGTCTCCCCTCCCTTCTCAACCACTCCCATTCCCAGCCCCTCAGATCATCTTTAGGTCCTGGGGTAATCTAGAAAAGACCAACAAAGTTTTGCCTCTAATAAATTAAGAAATTTAGTTGATATGAAGGCAGAATTCCACAGGGGATAGCAATGTGACATCTCAGACTGTTTTGAAAGGCAATTACATTGTTTAAAAAATCAAAGGATCACAGAATCCACTTCTCTCAACATTTACAGCAGGAGAAGAGGCTTCTGATTGCTATTTCTGAGTGCACTAAAAGGAGCACAGAGGGCCAGCCCTGGTGACCTAGTGGTTAAGTTCAGCACACTCTGCTTCAGCAGCCCCAGTTTGGTTCCCCAGCGCAGACCTACACGGCTGGTCAGTGACCATGCTGTGGTGGTGGCCCACATACAAAATAGAGGAAGATTTGCCATAGATGTTAGCTCAGGGCAAATCTTCCTCAAGCAAAAAAAGGAGGATTGGCAATGGATGTTAGCTCAAGATGAATCTTCCTAAGGAAAAAAAAAAAAGGAGCATGGAAAACATTTAAAATGGTGATTGTGAAGATGCGAGAGAAACCTGACTAGAGGAACACAGTAGAACTTCAACATCTTGTTAAAGATCACAGTGAAATTAATCATCACGCATTTGTCATCGCTCAGCTTAGAGGCTCTTCCATGATGTGACCATTCTCTGTGGGCTCAGAAGTATAGGATCTTAGAAGGTTAACACCTTTGGCCCTCATTTTCTATCTAGCACTGCCTGCTAATGCTGATCTCCTGTTTCCAGATTTAATTTCAGATATCTCTACAGACAGGCAGCACAATATTGTTGTTAAAGCACACATTTAGAAACCACTTCCCAGGGTTCTAATCCTGTGTCCATATCTTTCTTGATCTTCTACTTTGGGCAAGCTAATTAATCTGTGACTCAGTTTCTTCATCTGTAATATGAAGATAATAGCCTCATAAGGTTGTTATAAGAAATAAACAATTTACTACATGCAAATTTTCTTAGTATGTCATAAGTGCTCTTTAATCATTTACTATTACTATCCTTTTTGTTGTTGCTTGTATTATTATTGTCATTATGATTATCATCATCCTCAAAAATTAATCTTACTCAGAGAGAGTTCTTGCCTTTGTACCAGGTAGGGAACCTCTAAACCCTTGGACTTTCCCAAGTGATAGGAGTCTTTGTTATTTATAGTGGGCCCATCAAACCACACTTGATAATTTATGCTAATGATTCAAGATGGGCCAGGCACATCTGGTAGTCTTAGGGTGAGGGCTGGCCATGCACAGAGACCAACCATATGATTACAGAGTTGGAATGTTGAGGCATGTGATACCAGCCTGGCCTCTGCGCAGGAAGGAGGCTGGAGATTAAGTTCAACAATGTGGACCATAATTCAATTAATCATGCCAATATAATGAAGCCTCAATAAAATCTCTGGATGCTGGAGTTTAGGTGAGCTTCCCAAGTTGGCAATATTCCATTCATGTGTTGCCACACATCAATGCCAAGAGGGAAACACATCCCTGAGGACATGGAAGCTTTGAGTTTGGAATCCTCCCAGTCCCAGATTCTACCTTGTGCATCTCTTCCTTCTGCTGGTTTTGATTTGTATCCATTGGCTATAATGAAAGTGAAATCTTAAGTACAGGGCTTTCCTGGGTTCTGTGAGTTGTTCTAGAGAATTATGGAACCTGAGGGTGGTCCTGGAACTCACAACTTTGTAGCCAACTGATCAGAAGCTTCGGTGGTCCTGGGGACCCCTGAACTTGTGGCTGATGTCTGAACTTTGGGGCAGACTTGGCAGTGTGGAGGGCTGTGTGCCCTTAACCTTGAATTTGGCTAACTCCTTGTGGAAATAAACAAGTTAATACATGCAAATTTTCTTACTCTGTAGTGATTACTGCTTAACCATTAGCTATTACTGTTATTTATGTTGTTGTTTATATTATTATTATTTTCAAATTCATACCCTAGCAAAAAAATGATATACACTTGAATTTGCTCATTTGTTAAAATCACTGCTCTTCTTCCCGCTTTCTGTGATGCCTTGGCCTCCTGAGCTTAGTTGTTCTTGATGTGACTATTCCAGTCTCTGCCTATTCCCACCGTTATTCTCGCATCCTACAGTCTATTGTCCACACAGCATTCAGAGTTACCCTTTAAAAATATAGGTCAGACCATATTCCCTTCTGATCAAACATTTTTAATAGTGCTCCATATAACTCACTACTGTATTCACACGCTTCACCAAGGCCTGCAAGATCCTAGGTAATATGGCTCTCACCCCCATCAGTCCTCATCGCATATCATTTTCTCACTTTCACGCTTCCCTCTAGCCAGCTGAACTCCTTACTCTTCCTCAAATGCATCTCCTAATTCCTGCTTCAGTGCCTGTGTACTTACAATACCTTCTGCCTGGAATGCAGTTATCTCAGAACATTTCTATGATCCTCCTTCTTTATATAATTTCAATCTCTATTAATATGTCACCTTCTTAGAAAAATCTCAAGTATGTGTTGAATAAATGAATGAATGAATAGGTAAATGTGTACATGAAGAAAATAGAGAGTGATTGAGTGAATGAATGAATGAAGAAATATACTCCAGTCCTGATAATGAAATTTGGCATGTTCAAAAAAAGCTCTTTGGAATGAATACATTGATATTATTAAATTCGTGTCAGCATATAATGCCTGCTTTTTTATGTGAAAGGAAAATTCAGTCAATACTACAGCCTGAGGCACTGGAAGATAGATTTGTCACTGAGGTGAGAAAACAATCAGTGGAGAAATTTAAAGCACAGGAATAAAATTTTGATATTGTAAGGGGCATGATCAGTATGGGGGACTTTAGTTGCAAGTTATGATTAAAATAATAGCTCTCAGCTCACATTAGTTCTAAGTGCAATGTTATAGAATACATAGTTATGTACATATGTACACATAAAATTTTGCATGAAATTGTGTTTTAAGTTACCTTAATGTACATTATACAATAAGCCACATTTTTAGAACTTGTAAAATATAAAACAGAATAAGACTTTGAATCTTTAATGATATTAATTTCTACCTATATTAGTTTTGAAACTATTCTTTAAAATGATATAATTAGAATCTTAAGTCAACCAAGTTTCTACTGTATGTAAAGAATATTTAAGTAACACTCTTCTATAACAGTGAAATTGCTTTCATGTCATTTTGCTTATACAGAAATTGTTTAGCATTATATTGAATAAATAATCAAAGTTAATTAAGCATTTTATTGGAAAAATATTGAAGTTCCAAAATATGTATTGGTAACATGCTTATAAGGAGGACTTATAGCTGCTGTTTTATTTTTGCAATGTTTTGTATATTTTTTCTTTTTTAAATCTTTCTTAATAAACATAACTAAACTTAGGTAATAGCAATTATTCATTTTCCTTATGAAAACAAAGAAAGAAATATGCTAATTATGAACAAATTTAGTCCTTGTGAATGTTTACTATAAGCTTGAGGTTTGAGATAATAGAATACCTTCTTTTTAGGGTGACAGACAATTTATTTCAGGAAAATAATATTTTAATGTTACATTTTCTATTTTTTCAATTAAAATAGCTCCAGTTAGTCTCATTGAAAAATAACTTTTCTTACAATTGATATTACCTTATCGCTAAATAAAAGAATATTCTATCAATTAGAAAATGGGTCCCACTTTAAAAAATATGTTATCTGAGCATATTTGAAAAGTAACAACATGGAAGCAGCTTTGCTGATATGTTAGTAGCCATGTACTTAATAATCTCAAATCTATGAAATTTATCTATCATAACTTCAATCTATGGGAAGCAAGACTGTATTGAAAAATACAAAATTTGTTATTGGGTTTGTGGGTAATTTCTGTAGAAATACATATTCTTTTAGCTGTGTAGACCCCACAAATTTTTATTTGAAATAGAAAGCAGTTACAAATGGTAATACTATTTAATTAAAAATAATAAATGTCTGTACGTACTTTTACAAAATCTTAACAACATGAAATTTATAGGAGGAGTAGTGAAGTTTCATTTTCACTCTATTTTTGATCTATCCAAACTGCCTCCCTAGAATTAACCTTTGTTATGAGTTTCCTGTGATTCTTCTAGATGTTCATCCATCCATCCATGCATTCATTCATTAACCGTTTATTAAATGAATATGTATTGAGCACTTACTATGTACTAGACACTTTTCTAGCCACTGGGGATACAGGAGTGAACAAAACAAAATCTGTCATGAATTTTACAATATAGATAGATAGTTAATAAACAAATAAAAATGAACGGTGATAAAAAATGCTATTAAGAAAAAATATAGCAAGCTAAGGGGACAGAAAAAGTTGGGGGCTGATTTTCTTATTTTTTTTCCTATGAGGAGATCAGCCCTGTGCTAACATCTGCCAATCTTCCTCTTTTTTTGCTGAGGAAGACCAGCCCAGGGCTAACATCGTGCCCATCTTCCTCCACTTTATATGGGACGCCGCCACAGCATGGCCTGCCAAGCAATGCGTCAGTGCGCGCAAGCTGGGGAACCCCGGGCCGCCGCAGAGGAGTGTGTGCATTTAACCGCTTGTGCCACCAGGCCAGCCGCTGATTTTCTATCAGAGCCAAAGTCTTTTGAAGGCCTCTCTGAAGAGGTAGCGTGTGAGCAGACACTTAAACAAAATGAGCCCCATGAAATTTAAGGGAAGACAATCTTATACAGAAGGAACATTAATTGATAGATCCTACAAGCTTGAGTTGATGTCTGACTTTTTGCCAGTTACTGTGGGAAATAACGGAAGCAAAGGTAGAAGATCTGGACCCAGCCCTCAGTAAGGTCACTAGGAAGACACTTACAATGCCATTTGAGTATGGCACAATAGGGGATCTGTAAGGTGCACGTGGTAGGCTAACTGGATTGGGGCAGATTTTCTGGAGGCAGTAACATTTGGTGGCTAAAAGCAAGGGTTTTAGGGCTCAAGAGACAGGATTTGAATTTTGGATCTGCTACTTCTTAGCTAGATCTCCTTAGGTAAGGTGATTTAACCTCTTGATGCTCCTGTTTCCTCTTCTCAAAAACGGGGTCAAAATCAATACCTAACTTATTAGACCATTGTGATGATTAAATGAGTTACTATATGAATAGCAGGACTGTGTCGGTACAGATTAGTACAGGGCAAGTACTCTATAATGTTAGCTGTTACTATTATTGTTAGTAGTAGTAGTAGCGTTGTTGTTGCTTGTCTTTACACCCCGCCTCTAAGACTGTAACTGGAAGACTTTTCACATTAATTTTTTTTTTTTCAATGTCTTACTTTCCCTAGGAAACCTCGTAGAGAAACAACATGTTAAGATCAGAATCAACGAAAGATGGGTGAATGGTGGACAGTTTATTCAGTTAGCTTTGTTCCCATTTCACAAAATTATAATGGCTGAATTCATAGAAAAATGGAAGACAAAAAAAACAGATAAGTATCTTAGCTATGTCATCTTGTCTTTCCTGTATATGTATTTGTTGCAGTGATGTCACTTGGCATTTTTTAGTCAATGGGATTAAATTCAATGGAAAATTCATTTTAAAAACTAATGTTATTTCTTTAATAAAATAACGCTGTAAACATCTTGTTGTTTCAGAGAGTGATGTAATGTAAATTAAAACTTGGCAGTGATTTTTACAAAGACTGGGCCTTAACCTCCTGTTTTTCCGTAATTTGATTATCTTTTTCTCTCATTTAATTTCTTTGAAAGGTTGCTATGAAGTTGTAAAGTATGAGAGGAAAAGAGAGTTATAAATTTTTGTAGACTTCCATGGGTATAAAACTCGGATGGATTGACATTCTTTTAAAAAGACCTAAAAGTGTTGCCTGGCATGAAGAATTGACCCCATTAACAGTGTGCTGTAAAGGGCAGAGATAAACTCTCATAAACTTGTAGGTTCAGCAGGAGAATCTGTGTGACTATAGCCATAGTAATAGAATGATTTAGAGGTTGGGTCCCATTGGCAAAGTGCCTGCAGCTCATAACATGAATATCAGTACGACATGAAGTCATAAAAAGGGTTTTCACTCAGGCTCATGGCTAAGTACCTCACAGTGTTCTCCTCCACCAAATCCCTCTTTCTTTTACCGTAGTCACGTATCCCAAACGTTACCTTCCTGTTCATCTACCGTATCTCTTCTGTTCAGCTCCTCCTTTCTCAAACAGCCCTGAGCTCCGTCTTCATTCCACTTATTGATATATAAGTGGGTTTGTGCTGAGTGCATTTATACTTTTGGAATCTTCTTTAATGGCCAAAATATTTGTGTAATAAGAGTAAATATATGGTGCGTGTGAAAGAAAATGCTTTAAATATATCAATTCATTTAATCCTCAAACAGCCCTATAGGAGTGGGTAGCATTGATGAGGAAAGTTAGGCATCGAGAGCCCAAGTAGCTTGCCAAAGCTCAACAGCTAGGGTAAGTGGTGGCACCAGGATCTGAATGCAGTCTATCCTAGAGTCTTTCCTTTTAAAAGTTTAGTTTAAGACGTTCTCTTCTAGAACTGATTGGTATTAGTTTTGCTTAGATCCTTTGATGCTACAAAGGGATCTTAACAAAATGTTTTGATATTTTAACCTGTATTTTTTTAATATGCAGCTTTTTAAGTGGGTCACATTATGACCCAACTACACCTGATACACACTATATCTATCTGACAAGAATAAGAAGCTAGAATGCCACGGGAAAGCTGATCTTTGTAAATTTCCCAAACTATACACCAAGCTAAATCATAGCATTCAGCTGCCTTCCAGAGCTCTACACTTGTCATCACTAAAGAATAAATTTCATGAAAATTTCCATAGGTAATTAGAGATTCTTTTCAGGATGTGCTACCAAAGCTGAGTGAGCATGCCTTTATATGATAAATTACTACGGAATCTCTAAGTAGTGCATTGCAGCTGAGTGTGTGTGCTCTGAAGTCAAGAATACCACCTCTCACTAAGGTGGAGGTCCTTGAGCCAGTGACCTTGTTTCAGACTCAGTTTCCTATTCTGTAAATTGGTAAACCCAGTTATACCCACTCTTAGGGCATATTTTAGAATGAAATATGGTAATACATGTAAAGATATGCAGCATGAACTAACTACTCAATAACTCTTAGCTGATAGATTATTAACTTTAGCAAACTGAGGTGACCCATTTCCTTACTCACACTTTGATACCAGAAACTCTTGCCCATATTCTTACACTTTTGGTCAATAAGGAATGGGAATGACCCACTCATTCACAATCAACAATATACAATTTTAGTTAATGCTGTAGACTGATATCTCAGGGCTTCGGGATTTCTCAGGGTAGGGAAAAAAAAGAAGAAATAAAAAAAGAAGACGCTATTAACCTATGATTTTGAATTGAATGCAAGTTAAGTGTATGTACTATGTTACTGAATTTCTCAGCGTCATTTGGAGTACCATTTAAATTTATTTTGTTCGTAAGACATATATAACATGGCTAGAAGAAAGGTTGGAATTATACTTATTTATGGTGGTAATATACTAATAATTTGTTATTCTAACATATACGTGTGTGTGTGTGTATATCTAATCCACTCAAAATAGATTTAATAAATTAGATAATTAATAATTAATAAAAACATTGTCTACTAAGCTAATTGTTAAATGATGCTTCTTTTGGTTTTAATGACATACTATTTGAAAGGCTCATTAATTCACACCCTTCTAGGTCTGTATGTGAGATTTAGACCTGGATTTGGGAGATTCTGAAATGCTAAACCACAGAGGGCAAGCCGTTTTCACAGCATTCACATGAATATATATTGGTCTAGGTCAGTTAGATTTATCTCACTCTGCTAATTAGCCCCTGAACCAGAGTGGTCTCCTGTTAGCTGTAGGGGAGGAAGAAATATTCCTCTACTCTTTTAGCTTCTTCTGGCTGGTCTAAATTATATTGACATGAGACAGAATAACAGGAGAAAATCAAACAAGTTTAATAACATGTATACATGGAAAAAACCCAGGAAAACTGAGTAACTCACCAAAATAGCCGAAGCCACCACCTTAAACACCATCTGCAGCTAAAGACAAAGGAGGATGTTGGTGGTAGAGGTTTGGGACTTCCCTTAAAGGGAAGGAAGGCAATTCACATATAGATGAGAAAGTAAATGGTAAACTAATCTTTGCCATGCCTTGCAAGACAATGGGACATGGAAAGGACTTTGATCAAATGGGCCTTGCTAGGTTCCTCCCTGTCTACCACACTTAGTTCATATTATACCATAGTTATCTATGGTGATAGCTCTTTCCTGAAACAGGCCTTCTATCTTAAAATATTTTAGGCAGTTAGCAGGAAGGTCAAAGTTTCTTCCTGAGTCTTTTGTTCTTAAAAATAATCACGACAAAGAGACACATTTTGGGGTAGCAAACTCTGTTCCCCTACGTAGCCTACAATAGACATACCAATGACACCACATTCCAAGGATTTCTCACATATCTCGTCAGTACCTCTAACATTCTTGTCCAGTGCTTAGACTGTCAAACATTTTCTAGCACCTAGACTCTCTCCAATTAGAAAAGAACATTTAAACTTCAATCATTGGCTATATCTCCTATTACTTTTACAGCCCCAAGTTGTAGAATAGCGTAACCTTTTTTTTTGAATGCATTGGTTATGTTAAAAAAAAAAAAAAAGCCCACATGCCTAAAATGGCATCACTTGTGCCAAAAGTCCATGATACTAAACTTAGACTTAACACCTGATCTAATGGCAGTTTTAGCCTCTCCCAGAAATGTCACCTTAATCAACCAGTTTGGAATTTTTTGGTCAAGCACCAGTAAGGTAATCTGTCGCATGGGCCCTCTCCATACCTCAGAAGAAGAAGAGCCAATCTGCATGATAAAGACCCTTGCTATTCCCTTCCCCTTAGAAGAGATGGCCTGACCTAGAAACAATCCTTTCTTTTCTTTTACTAATAGCTCTCTTGCTTCACCCTTCTTCCTATAAAAACCTTCCATTTGGTACAACCCTTTGGAGTGCCTTTCAGTTGCTAGATGGAATGCTGCTCAATTCATGAATCACTTCATAAAGCCAGTTAGATCTTCAAATATACTTGGTTGAATCTTGTTTTCTAACAGATTTGGTGGCAGCAGCAGGACCACAGCAAACTTCTGATGGCATTTGAGACGAGAAACACAGGCGTGGTGTTCATGAATCCCATCTTGAGTTCACTGTCTTTCTCTCCATTTCCGAGAGCCGTTGGTAAATTTCTCTTAGTTGAGCTCTGTTCTTTTTGCATGTGAGTTCCCAATCTAATTGGCTTTCTTTTACAAGGAAAGCCAGCTTGAACTGGTAGAGGATTCTACTGGGAGCCAATTTTGTTGGCAACATTTCTACCTAGAGCCAAGCCCCTAGCTTTTCAGACTGTAATTCCCTGGGTGAAAAGCCCCAGCCCTTAGCTCTGTCCCTGGATTCTATGCTGAGAACTGCTAACAGTTTAGTCTGCAGCTCCCCATCTGTTTGGAATCAGCCCCCAGATTCCATGTTGGGAACTGCTGGTGGCAGCTACAATTCTTCATTTTGTGTGGAATTAGTCCACAGTCTTATTCCATGGGGTTTGCTGGTCCAACCCTTTCCCTTGGTCCAAGGCTCCACAGGACTTGTTGATGATGCACACAGTGCCTTCTTTTGGCCAGGATGCAGGAACATCTCTTGGTTTCTGTCAATATAAAAGGTGCATAGGTTTGTTTGTCTTGTTTTGTGTAGATAACGGCTAGCTAAATAAATGGGATCCTTTATATCAAAAGAATTGATCGGGCCACCTTCTGGCACACCTGTTTACTTTATGCTAAAGAACTATACTCTCGGAAGCTGCAGCTATCTAGAAAAATGGCAAAGGAGGCAAAATCTCGCTGGAGATAACCTAGAGTTGCAAGGCCTGTCTGAATTGTTTTTAACACAACTATAAACAAAGGCACACCAAATTACGTTAATAGACATCCCCATATCTAACTTCAAAGGAGGGCCCCTGTATGGGCCTCTCCCAGAGTTGATGAAACTGATGGATTTTCTGGTAAATTGCTACATTATTCCTTTAAACATCCAAGGGGAAAGTAAAATTAAAAATTAGTGGAGTTGCTTAATACTGAAAGAAATATTTACTCTTTGTCTTAACTGAAACCTGACAAGATATTTGAAAGGATTTAATAACTTTCTGATCAGAAATTTGGCCAAATCGGAAGCTGATGTTCGGAGCCTGACAGGAATTTTTTTAGGCCTTCTCGCCTAAGCTACAATAAAACTATATACCTAGAGGGAAAGACAGTAATTAGAGAAAATGTAGTTGGTTGGGCTTGTCAGTCCAATTCTTTAAAGAATTAAAAATGACTGTCTTTGTTTTACAAATCTAGTCTTTACAGGACCAGTGGTGTGGCTCTAGAAGTTAATACCTTTTTCTACATCTTTGTGATGCAGTTTTTCTATCCCTATCTTTCCTAGGCCAAGGGCCATTCTTTAAATGCAAATATTTCTTATCAAAAGGGGGAAAAAAAAGAGGGAGGAAATATTTGGAAATTGAGCAAATGATAAATCTTAAGTGTCTTCTCTAGAAATATTATTAACTGTAAAGTCTCTATTCGTATCTGTCTATATGTCTTTCTGTATGTCCCTCTTTCTATATATATATGTTGTAAATGTGAGATATTTCTCTACCTCTGGATGGTATTGCCAAACTTAATTTGTAAAAGAGCTCTATTTTATTGGGTTGAAGGTCAAGTGCTTCTAAGGCTTGGATATTTTAAAGTTCTCAGAAATATAACAAAAACTAACCCAAATGCTTTTCAAGTAAACTGTGTTTTAATAGTTATTTCATGAAATTTAATTAGTAACCCTTTGATATTTAAAGAATCTAAAGACTCCATTGAACCAAAATTTTAAAGATTCTCCTCCTTGCATAACCCTTAACCTATTTGCTGAGGTCCAAAGCTTCCCTTCCCTTTCCTTATTATTACACTTAAGGATTGTTCTCCTTCTCCTTCTCCTTCTTCTCTTTCTCTTTACCTCCATCCCTGCTGTAACACCAATGATAACAAGTACATATATTTAGCTCCTACAATGTGCAAGTAACCATGTTTGCTTCTGCGTTTACTTTTATTTTATTTTATCCTCATAACATCCATATGAAGCAGAATATTATTTTCTACCATTTGAAGAAACCCAGGCTTCTATGTTCACAGTCCTCGTATCCTACTCTGACCAAGGAACTCATTTGCACACAAAGAAGTGAGGCAATGAGCTTTGTATGGAATTCACTTACATATCCCATCATCAAGGAGCAATTCACCACAAGATGTCCACCAGCTTGTACACCCTTCAACAATCAGCAATAGGGCCAATTGCTATAAAAGGGCAGGAAGATTCACTGAAGGGTGCATCAGCTGGTGGACATCTTGTGAAGCTGAGATGCTATGAATAGCATGTATTGTGTGTTCTGAGCTAGCAGCCAATGTATGATACACCTCTTCTTCCATACTCAAAATTCATAATTCCAGAATCCAAGGGGCGGCCGTGAAAGTGGCCCCTCTCACTGTTATTCGTTTAAGTGCTTACAAAATTTTTTTCACTTATTTGTAACTATGGACTTTGAGGTTACACTCTAGGCACAAGGAGGAATATATCAGGAAGGTGGGGCTCCTTTTAGGCACCTGTTAGTACTGCCATGTCCAACGGTTAAAGCACCTGGATTACTTTAATTACTTCACTCAGGAAAGGCTGTCAGGGCTCAGAAACCTCCAGATTGAAAACTCAATCTCCCCTTCAGGTAAAGCATCACGACCAGCTGAGATGATAGATGAGGAGGAAAGGAACATTGAACAGTCAGTAAAGTTATAAAATCTATGTATTGCCTCATGTGTGGCTGTAGAAACAGGGAATATAGTATCTTCTCAACACTTTCTAGTTGTGTCATTTATATATTTGACCTAATTTTCCCCCTTTTTGCCCCTATTGTGTTCTACTGTTTTATATATGGTGTAATAGTGGTGGTTAATAACTCACAGATGATAGATATCAAGACAGGATTGTGATGGAACTAGCAAAACCTAGAACTGATTACAGTCAACGATTAGACATTGATAGGTGCTATTGGGGGAAAGAGTCAGTATGTTTACTTTTGAGTAAAGGATAGTTGCCTAGTGTTAGTGGGACCATGATACAATTTTTATTGATGTTTGGAAATTTAAGTGCAGTGGAAGGTGTATGATGATGTTAGTAAGGTAAGGAGTGGCTACCATGAACATGTGTGGCCACTTAACGTCTTTGAACACCCTCCCTAGTTTTTGATAATTTCTTACACTATGTGCCCCAGCTTTCTATGGTGGAAACCAGAAAACTTGCTTTCTTGGCCTTCCTGGAAGCATTAGCACAACAAACGCCTACACGGATTGTGTTATGGTGTGAGGAATCCCCATTTTAGTGAGTGTGAAACATAGGCAAGTAGCTTCATACAGACAGATGTAGATGAGGCGTCAAGCTCCACCTGTGTGAACTACAGCAGCAGCCCCAGAATCAAGTGTGCAAGATGGACACTCTATGCAAGCTGTTGTGTGGGTTCCCATCAGTAGCAGGTGTGGTGTTCTTGCTAGAACATCTTCAAAATGCATTTGAGGATTCTGGCCGCATAACTTAGGAGCCTGACCCTCTGGTCCTTCCAGAGATCCTACAATCTATCTGATATCCTTTACTACAATCCTATTTTCCTAATAAAATATGTCTTTATTCTACTGTTTGCAACCAAGAATATCTATTGAAACTTTGAGCAATAAAATAAATTTTAAAAATATTAAAATAAAAAGCATAAGCTATGGCAGCTTTTCAATGCCAAAAGGAAGGTCAGGAGATGAATCAAGTGATGACCACTTTTAATAACTTTTACTGCCCTCCTTATAATCCCTTTTCACTCTGGAATTGAAAAAAATACAGATACAAGAGAATTTCCTTTCAATTTTATTAAGAGAGGTATGATGGCAATTACTCAAGGAAATAGTATTGTACCACTCAATACACAGAATAACTTTGTAAGCAAGAAGAGTATGAACCTATAAAGAATAAATATAGTGAAGCAGCAAAAGGTCAGAGAAGAAAGAAAGATGTAACGTAGGCGGAGCAAGCCCTTTCACAGTGAAAATTATTGAGTGATTGAGCAAATAAAAAAGCAATGAAAGAGTGCCCTGTTAGGTCAGCCAGAGTATTTGTTATTGATGCTGCAAAGGTCGTACTTCACTCATAAGTATAAATATTTCACAAGGTCAGGACTTTTTACCTTTGATTTTGTTGGGATAAAACTGATTATTTAAGAGAAAAACAAAAACAAAAAAATTCAAAATAGAAATCCATTTTTAAAAATCAAAGAGGTTAGCAAGAGCAAGCAGAGTTGAGAGAATTCTGAGATGGCAGAAAGGTTTTACAATCAATAAGAAAAAAGAGGTTTTTTTTTTTTTAACCTTTAAATAACACTTGAGTTAAGTTCAACTCGAACAAACACAAAAAGTCAGTTTCAGAACCAGGTCTCAATCACTAATTCACTCATCAAACATTTATTCAACATTGTGTATTTCCCTGGTGTGATGCAAGGCACTGAGGCTTAAAGACTAATGAGCCTCTCTCTGTCATCAAATAGCTACAATTAAAGGAGAAGACAAAAATCCCATCAGTGAATTCAGAAACATACTTAAAGTGCTGTAGCAGAGGAAAGCGCTGGATGACAGATGACTTGGGGGTCCTGGGGATAGGGATGTCTGAATGAGACTAGCTGGGTAATGGCTGGTCTGGGGAGGAGAGCTACAAGGGACTGGTATGAAGAAAAATTTCCCATAAAAGTTAACTGAATTACGAGGCCTCTCCTTCTCCACTTCCTAGCTTTTCTTGCCTATCCTTTAGTTCTTGACTGTACATCTTTGTTATATCTGCCTCGAGTTCTTGGAGCTCTGTGCATTTCTTCTCTGTATCGTTTAGCACACTGGCAATTATGTGTCTTCCTCTGGTAGAGTATAAATTTCAGAAGAAAAGGAATATGTCTGTCTCATTCACCTGTCTATTCTCAGCCACTCATACAGCCCTTGGCATGTAATAGGTGCTTTATTTGTTATGTTAATGAATGGAGTAATTCATTTTCCTTTCAAATTCTAAATTTTCAGCCTTTAGGCAAAACCTCTTGGTCTCTAATTGCTGTGTGACTGTGGGAGCTGTGGCTTCTGTATGTGTCCTTCCCTCTACAGCAAGTTCTCTTGTCCTTTGTAGGAATCCAAGGTATGGTGTGGTAGATTTGGGAGTAAATTTAGCCTTAAATGGAAATTCATTTATTATTGTTTAATTTAACTGTAATGCCATAATGATTACAATAGATTTTTTCCTATTTCTTAACTCATTATATTTCTAATTCAATCCTTCTTCAAGTCACTTTCTAAATAATAATGCTTCTTTTTTTTCATCATCTTGTGAACTTTTCTCCTCTCTCAGGATCTCTCTCTTTCCCTTTATCTCCATGTTCCATTTATGTTAGATGATGAAGGGTTAACAAAATGGAAGGAATGCTAAAAGAAATTGATCAAACTAGAATCAGACCTAAGTATTCATTAGAATTTGGAATAAATAATAGAACTATTATTAAAATTAGATTGTATAATAAAATTAGTATGTACAACCAGATAATATATAATGTATTGTTAAATAAATAATATTTACCAACTGCTGAATATTTGGAGAAAGTCTTTAGTTATGTTTCTAAAACATGTCATGCAGCAAACTGTAGTACATGGGTTAAAACGTTGAATCTTTAGTAAAACAGCAGGGATTGGGGGAGGCAAGTGGAACAGCTAAATCTTTTCTCTAATTTATTAGTATCAAGAATAATACAAGTGTACATCTTATTCTACTTTTCTTTTTCCTGTACTTCTTCCTCTTAACAGATCAAACAAGATAACATTACTCCTACAAAATGTTTATGGTTATGAAAATATAATTTTTTGTTCAACTAAATTGAATCATTATTCTGGCAAATGTCTGATTTCAACAGAAATTATGCTTTTGTAGTATGTTTTGTAGTTTTTCAGCATATTAGGTTGAAGATAATTTTCTATATCTTAGGTAATTTAAAATGCAAGACTGATATTAAATTGAGTAAATGAATTGATACTCATTGGATCCCTAGTTAATTTCTATGTAAGATACCATACTGGAACACTCATTACTAAGCACAGTTTTAAGTTTATATACTTTTGTTCCTTATTTTTATATAGTAGACAGGCTTTTTTGGGTCATGTTAATGAATGTCTTTGTTTCTGCCATTGTGAGAAAGCGTGAAAGGAATGTGAATGGCTATAGAAGGCTGTGTTTTGTGTATCATGTGCTCTGCTCATCTGCAAAATTGTTTGAGTATGGCAGACAGTTCTCAATTTTCCACTCCCCAGGTGTCTCAGTAAAGTAGAAGTCAGTTCTTTTGATTAGAATTTATAATTAATATGAGTTGTTAAGACTATGCCAGAAGCAATAGTAACAGAGACACAAACGTATGCTTTTTGTCTTAAGACAGAGGTTCTCAAACTTTGTGGTCTCCAGAGCTCCTTATACTCTTAAAACTTAGTGAGGATCCCAAAGAGTTGCTGTTTTCTAAAGCGAGAATTATAACTATTGATATTTATTATATTAGAAATTTAAAACTGAGAAAACTTTGGTACATTTATTTATTGATTCATCAGAAAATAGCAACATTGAATTATTACATATATATGTATGACATAAAAATCTTATTATCAAAATAGTTTTAACCTCATTAATCAACTGAGCAAGTATCACTGTCCAACAGTGTCATTTGTTCTGGAATATGGAGGAGCATAATTAAGGGCAAAATTTATAAGTGGAATTTTATTTGTCTCTATCCATAATACACAAGTCTGAAAAGAAGCCATGAAATGTGTTAAAATTTTCATGAAGGTTGATCAATATTGAGATTCTTGTTTCCTTACTTTACTAATTAATGCCTTACCTAAAATATAAAAGGCTATTTTTTACCTTCTGAGTCTTAAATATTTGTTCAAGAGTCAAAATTTCATGATTTTACCTTTTAAAAATATTACCTCTTAATAGTCCTTAAAAATAATATTGTAAAAAACGTTTAGTGACATGGAAGGATATTTCTTATATAATAAGTTTAAAATGTGGGTTACAAAATAGTGTTTACATTAGGATACCACTTTTAAAGTTTACCTGCAGAAATAAACACATGCTCCTTTCTACGATCTTTGGGTTAATTTGTGATCATTTACATGTACATATAAATGATATACAATACCATACTTTACATCTGTTTGCAAAACACAATGCAATTCAAATTTCCATATCTCTAAAGTTTTACATCTTGCTGTGACTGTCTACTTCTGCTGAATTCTCCCTCACACTAATTCCTTGTGTGGTAGCTCCCTTATTTAGGCTTGAAGTTTAGTCCATCATGGAGCAGAAAATGTTTTCCTTAATTTCCTCAAAATAGTCTCACATGATTACATTCCATGTTGTAGAATTTATTCACAATTCAGGGGCACTGGAGGGTGGCTGCAGTGCCACACAGCACAGAAATGAAAACTAAATATAAATCATGCCTGCTTATGAAATATTTCGGCCATTCCCATCAAAAGAAATCTCTAACTTGCCATATTTTTTCCACAACCTGGGCAATTCTCATCAAGTTATTATGGTTTATCTCTCCCTTCTTTGCCTTTCATCACTGAGCCTCCACATCCCTTCTTTCTTGAACAGATCTCAAAGCTTCTCTTACTTTATAACTTCATCTTATCCTAGCCCATCTTGTTCATGCCTTGGGATCTTCTTTCACAGCCCAAAGGAAAATCAATGAATGATGCTGATAATGATGATGATGATGATGAAGATGTGGATAATGATGATAACCAATGTGTATTGAACTCTTCTTATGAGTGAGGTACTGGCTAATATCTCACTCAGTTTTAAAATCGACTCTAAGAGTCATAAACAAATAGCTTGTCCATTTTACAAAGGAGGCCAAAAGATTCATTAACCTGTCTAAAGGTACAAAGGCAATAAGATCAAGGAGCTAGAGTTTGCACCCAGGTAGCCTGCCTCCAAAGCCCATCATCAAGTTTCTTTTTTTTCTAAAGGAAGACAATTCTTGTCCTCAATTCTCAAGTGCAATTCTGCCACCAGTGTTTAAAATTACATTTTTTTTTCCATGTTACATATTTTTCCTCTATACTTGGAAGCAATCAAAATTTCTAAAAGAGGTCAATAGTGATTATTGATTATTATTTTCCCTTCTCTATATTTTCAAAATTTTTCTATAGTAAAATACTTGATTTTCTAATATAAATAGGAGGAAACATCTTTAAAAACTAGATTAAAGCAGTTTGACTGAGGTAAATTTTATCCAGTAGAATCTCTTGAGTCAAATATATTTGATGGTATGGAAGTATTTAGACAAATCTTTGTCTACTTTCTGGCCTCCTGGGTGTACTTTTTTCCATACGTGTAAGAAAACTAGTTTGAAAAAAAAAAACACATCAAACTTTACTCAACTTTTTACATCACAAAGTTGGAATATCAAAGCTGAAAAAATCTATTAACTGTTTGATCAATACACCACATTTTAAAATCCATAATCCCTATTGCCATTATTAAAATGGTTCAGGAGCTCCACAAATAAATGCCTGTTTTTTATCCAGAAGAGATGATTATACTACATCTTGACTTGTAGAGCCTCAAAAAATTATCAAGTATTCAGCTTAATTTTCTTCCCCTTCCATAGGAAGACAAACTATTTTAAAGTGAAAAGAAATACCTTCAACAAATACATGTAATTTATGATCTGTCTCAAAGGAGAGAAGAAATGTTGTCAAGGGTGTCTCTGGTCTAAAATCTGAACACTCTCACTCTCCACACTGGCTGAAAATTGTGCAATAGAATCACAGTTCTCTTCTCTCTTCTCTCATTCTGGACTACAGCAGGCACTAACAGGCAGCACATACCATCCTCCCCCAACATACAAACATTAGTTTCTTGCCCATTAATTTGTTTTTTCATTTCTATATAGTGAGTCCAAGCCTGTATTTATGATACCATTTCCACTTCAAATTATAGATACTAACACGGTGGTGTGTTGAGGCTTATCCAAAATAATAAAGAAAAACACCAATTACAGAGCCTGAAGTAAAATACATATCATTTAGATGAACTTAATTATTTAGATAATTCTTGCTGCACATCTCTTGATGAAACTAAAATCTACTAATGGTAATCAATTGCAGTTTTAAATCAAGGAGCTATGGTGGTTTGTGAATTATAGGTATTCATATTTTTTCACATAAGCTATTACCTTGGATAATTGAGACCTTAATATGTGCATTGGAGGCTTAGAATATTTTTGTTTTATTATTTTAATCTACTAGGAAACTAAAAGAAGCAACATAAAAAATAATGACATCATGAATGTGGATGCTGAATGCCTACCCAATTCAAAAGTTTAGAAAGGGAATACTAATACTCTAGAAACTTAGGTGAGTGAGCAAGAACTTGTTAAGAAGAGTGTAAGATAGTCACTGAGAGAGAAGAGAGAATCTTAGTTGTCAGGGTGGATGCTGCAAAGAGAACTGTTCATGTCCCCAGTGATAACACTGACTGCTCATCATTTATAGGAACAGAACTACATTAAAGGCAAGACCGCACTGATGCTAAATTGGATTTATTTAGTAAGAAATGAAACTTTATGGGCCATGTGGGAAAAACTAACAGAAAGAAAGCATTGTTCTCTGAGAGGTAGAAAATGACAGCAGAGAAATAGCTCCACAAATTTGCAGATCTGAGGAAACATCTCCCTTGGGGTCGTCCTTAGCCTGAACCAGTGGTGGGGAAAATGCACACTTGAATTCTGGGGGAAAAAAACAAGATCTGAGAGAGTGGGAATGAGAGAGGGCTGCACTGAAGTATGACAGAGAAAATGTATACTCTGGAACGGGTTTTTCTCTTCTATTGCAGTAACAAAAGCAGAACAGGCAATGAGATTAATACCTCCTTCTGAAGTGAAAAATAAAATAATTTAAGAAGTCAGAAGAATCAGAAACCTAACACAAACATGCTAATAAGAAAATCCCTCTGCAACAAAGATTTGTATTTGAAAGATCATATGATCTGAAAAATATCTTTTCTGTTTTATGTCTCTAGGGGGCCCATAAATATTCTGATTTTCTGTAAAATTACTTTGGTCTTTGAATTGCATTAATGTACTTTGAAGGATAGAAAACCACACATTAGACATAAAGTGAAATATATTATTTTCTGACTTGAGATGGAAATTAATTTTTCCACAAGATACAATGTTTCTCCCAAACTACCAATGATTAATTGATATTTATTTAATGTTTTCTAATAATTTCAATATTTAAATTTTAGTAGCTTATAATCCTTTTACTTAACTAAGTGAATATGTTCTTTAATATTAACAAATAATTTTTTAACAGTAATTATCAATCTAAAAAATACTTTAAGAATATACCCTACTAGAAGCACTGAACTATACTGTAGGAAAAATGACATAACTGCTTTTGCCTCCTATCCTAACTTTATAAGCTATAAATACAACCATTTTTATGACGGACAGATTATCAGTTTTGACGTAATCTGCACCAGTAGCTGTGAACCTCTAGCCTTTGGACTCTCTAGGCAACTCTTTAATGATAACTGCAAACGTCGTTCTAGTAAACAATTCTTTAATATTGCCTAATGTTTAATTATCTGAAATTAACTTTTTTTTTTTTTTTTTTTTTTTTTTTTTTTTGTGAGGCGATCAGCCCTGAGCTAACATCCGCCAATCCTCCTCCTTTTTTGCTGAGGAAGACGGCCCTGGGCTAACATCGGTGCCTATCTTCCTCCACTTTATATGGGACGCCGCCACAGCATGGCTTACCAAGCAGTGCGTCGGTGCGCGCCCGGGATCCGAACCAGCGAACCCCGGGCCGCCGCAGCGGAGCGCGCGCACTTAACCGCTTGCGCCACCGGGCCAGCCCCTGAAATTAACTTTTAAATAGCATTTATTGGTAAGCTTTCATTATCTATTAAGAGTAATCGTCAAAAATAATCACATTTTCTTTTAGCTCCCCAGAAGTGTAACGTAATTAACCTGACTTCACATGAACATTCCCTGGAGTTTCTCCAGAAATATAATTTTAATTTAGATTCTTAGTTTCTGTTTGTCCAAATTTTCAAGGGACTTATGAACTTGGTGAGGGGTGTGTGTGTGTGTGTGTGTGTGTATTCTCCCTCATTTTTGTTCTAAAGGAAGTCCTTCAAAAATCTTCAGAAAGCCCTTGCAGCAACATTTTTTCTCAAAATCAGGCTACCTTGCCTTAATCCTGTGCATGAGATACACCTTCAGTCTCAAGATATTCTCAATTCTTCCTCCTTCACGAAATGAAACTCTCCCATTGCAAATCACAAAGCCGTTGCTGGGACATAGACTTTGACCAAGGCAGGAGTAATCTCTCTAAAATATCCTAAAGGACTTAATACAAAATAAATTTTAGCAAAAATGTCCTCAATTAAACTAGAACTTGAGTGTATGCTTAAACTAAGAAAACAGTTCTATCTATAATGTATTGTCTGGTCTACAGAGCTTTTCGTCTCTAAATTGCTTGTCTAGACTGAGAAAGATGGACATTAGCCAAGCTCCATTTGGAAATTTCTATAACTCATAATCTATCTTTGTGCTAGATACTATGGAAGTTGCTAATGAAGTAAAAACACTCTCAAGGAGTTTACAGTCAATGATCAGGTAATAGTCAACTGCGTAAATAATAGAATAAAACAAAATTGATGTAAGAAAGGTGGAAATGTTTAGTTCTATCTGTGGAGCAGGGTCTCAGAAACTCTTCCCAGGGAAGAGGATACTTGGTCTGTGTCTTGAAAAGAAGAAGGTGTTACCTGGATTGGCAAGATGGGTAGTAGAGGAAGAACGTGATAACTGGAACACATATTTTGAGTTTAAAAAAAAAAAAAAAAAAAAAAACTTTGAGTTATAGAACACTCAGATTTGTATTTAAGAAAAGTAAATTCATTTGGTTTGGCTGAAGCATAGGTTGTAAAGCAGCAGGAGAAAAGGGAAAAATTGTAAATGCTGAACAAGTTAATTCTAAGCAGGTGACGGATCCTGGAGGGTCCTAAATACCACATCAAAGAATTTGGACTTTGTCCTTAGCAATGGATGTCAGTAAATATTTTTATTCATGAAAGGAAATTAAGCTTGTATTTCAGATAGAGCATTTGTCTGCAGTGTAGAGCAAGAATTGGAAAAGGGAGTGCTGTTGACAGACCATTTGCATCCACGGTCCTGGTGAGAGGTGATGAGTGTATCATCTACAATAGCAGTCATGCCAATACAGAGGAGGAGTTCAATATGAAATGAGTAAGGCAGCAGAATTTACAGGACTTGATTATTGATTGGGTTTAAGGGAGAAGTGACTATTTAAACTATATCCTTGAAATAGAATTTGGCTGACTGGGTGAATAATGGTATATATTTGGGGAAAGATGATGTTATCCTTTCATTCACGTCATGTGTGAGGTGTTTTGAGGCTATCTACTTTCAAATATTCTCTATACTCTTGTTTTACACATGTCCAGCATTCACAGGACAAATGTGTGCAGTAATTACAGATTGGTTTAATAAACGTTTATTGAGCACCTATTATGTAGCAGGTAGTGTTCTGGGGATGCGATGCTGAACAAGCCTTCCCTTAAGGAGCATTTGGTCTATTGCATTAGACTAAATATGATATTCACAGAGGAAGTTGTCTTCATAGGGATGGATGAGCATTTTTGTAAAACGTAGAAAGAAAAGAGGTAAAACAGGGAGAGAAAGAGAAAGAGAAGTGGTGAGCAGAGGAAAATTGCCAATGGAATCTTGGTGAATATTAACCTTTAAAGGGCATCACAGAAGCAAAACTGTAAAAGTGAAGAAAAATGTTTAGAGAAATGAAAAAAAGAGAACAAGAATTTTAAACTAGAAATTGGAGTCTTAGAATCCAAGGAATGAGAAAAACCAAGAGAGATGATCAAAAAATGTTAAATTTTAAAGAGAGTCAAGCAACATGAAAGACAAAAATAATCTATTGGACTTTAGCAGGCCCAGTGGTAACTTTTTAGAGAGCAATTTCAGTAAAATAATAGGGGCAGAAGCTTGACGGCAGAGAGTAAGAAGCAACTGGAATGTGAGGTCTCCCATTTTGAAATAAAGGCAGCAGACGTTCTCTTTTTAGCAAGAATTTTACAGTGGAAGAATGGAAAAAGCAATGCAGACACAAAGGAGTTTTATTTTTAACTTTGCAAAGACATTTTATGGCATGTGTAAAAGCAGTGAAGAGGGGCAGAGAGAAGTTAAAAATACAAGAAGGTAAAGACTGATGAATGGTGACCTATTTTAAGAGTAAAGGAATAAAAGCAGAAAATTTTTTCAAAAGCACAAGGTGAGGAATTTACTTTGAACGTGAGAAAAGAGACTACTTTTTTAAGACTAGATGAAGTGATAAGGAATTAGCTAGATAGATGATTAGATAGATAGATAGATAGATAGATAGATAGATAGATAGATAGATAGATAGATAGATGATAGGAGGGAGAGAGAGAGAGATTGTCTTTAACATTCCAAATTAAGTTTCCACATTTTAAATTGTTTATATGGGAAGACGGTAGATCTTGGTCCCAGGTTGAGAAAATAACATCCCCACTTGCTTTCACTAGCTAAAATTCATCCTTTCTCTAAATGTTTATTTGTTGTAGGATCCTTTTGATTACTGAAAAGATTAGCTGTTATAACCCTCTTAAATTGAATGACCTAGCAACCAGCACATTATATTGGTCAATTGCACATGACTTTAAGGGTGACTGCATTTAATACACTAGCATAATTGCAAACCTGCTCTTAATAAATTATTGCTGACATCCGTTATATTGAGTTACTTTATGCTTGTTAAAAAAAAAATCAACAAATTTTGCCAGTAAGACAACTCTCCTGTTATATTTAAAGTCTAGTGTCTTTTTAATTTTTAAATGCAATTTATTTTCATCAGGATAGTATAGATCTTTATAACTCCACCAGGTTAACTAAAAGGCATCTCAAACTTAAATATCTTAAGCAAACTATTGATATTGCCTCCATCTTCTATTTATTTCAGAAAATAGCACTAGAATTGACCTTTTTCTTAAGCCACAAAACAAACAAAAGAAATCTTGTAATAATTCTTAACCCTTCTCTTTTTACCACATTTATGTAAATCCATCAGCAAATCTTGCACCCAAGAGCTTCTCACCATCTTCAACACTATGAGTAAAGGCCAAGCCACCGTTAACTCTCACCTAGACTATAGCAATAATTTTCTAATTTACCCTCATCCTTCCAATCTTTACCCTAGTTGATAATTCACATTTCAGTTGGTAATTCTTTTTAAAACCTATTATATAACATTCCTCTTGAAACCCTCCAATGGATTCTCATGATAAAGGAAAATATAAAGCCCTTACCATAACCTGTAACGCCCAGTATGAACTGATCTTTGGCTCTCTTGAACATCATCTCCTACCTTCCTTCTCCTTAATGACTGCACCTTCTAGTACACAAAACATGCTTTTATCACACGGCCTCTCCAATCATTGATCTCTCCGCCTGGAACAATCCTCCCTTATGACTTAGTTGTCATCTATTAATGGAGACCTTTCCTGACATGCTTTAGAAAATAACCTCCCATTAACTTCTATTCTCTTATCTAGCTGTAGTTTCTCTTCTAAGCACCTATCACCTGACACTGTTTCTCCCTATTAGAATATAATGACACTATTATATTATAATGACTAGAATACCTGACACTATTTCTCCCCATTAGAATATAAGGTCCGTTAGGACAGGAGTTTGATCCATTTTGTTGACTGTTGAATCCCCAGTACATTGCAAATGATAGTTATTCAATCAGTATTTGTTGAATAAATGGATAAATGAATGAAGGAATCTCATTCTCTGGAAATCTGTTTGCTGATTTTCTTTTCTTGTCAATTTGAGCAGGTGTTGAAGAGAAATAGTAGTGTGGAGAGGAAATAGCATTGGGATAGCTTGCTCACTCATCACCTGTGATTACTTATATTTTAAACTGGATTGGATTATTTTGAATAACTGAAAATGACCAGAAAGCTATGGGGTTTGCTTAGAATATGATTAAGTGATGTGAAAGCAAAGTAGGAGAGAGATAATTGAAGACACATAAAACTATGTCATGGATATGCTAGGTTCAGAATGTTCAATAGCCTTTCATGTGTTGATAAAAATTTATGATGATCAAAATAAGTCTCAAGATCCATAAGCTGACAATTTAATATATTTATAATTATTTCCTAATATTACGTTGTCATATTTTAAATGCAATACGTGAATTATAAAATAAAGCTTTGTGTACTTGCTTACTATTTATTTGAATGTTGTTTTTATTAATGACAATTCAAAACCTGCTTCACTTCATAAAAGATCACAGATAAATTGATTGTTTGCCTACTGAATTTCTAGGGATAATTAAATTTTCCAAATTTTATGAATAACTTTGCTTTGGGTTCAATCCAAGTTATACCCCTTATAAATTGTATGGCCAGGGAAAAAGTTATTGAGACTTTTTTCATCTATTAAATGGGGATATTAATATGCTTATTCCATGGATTGCTGTGATGATAACATGAAATAATACATCTAAAGTGCTTAGAACAATGCTTTGTAGAGAATAATCCTTAAATAAATTTTATCTATTATTAATAACACTGTGTGATAGGTATTTGTGGTATGTACATATGCAGAAATGTTATGGAACAAATGTTTATGTCCCCTCAAAATATATATATTGAAATCTAATTCCCTGTGTGATGGTATTTGAAGGTGGGGCCTTTGGGACATAAATAGAACATGAGAGTGGAGCCCTAATAAATGGCATTAGTGCCCTTACAAGAAGAGACCAGATTAAAGATTGCATACTTAATAAATGTCAGAGCCAGAATTAAAACCCAAGCAATTACACTCCAGAGTCCACATTCTTGGTTTTCATGTCACCTCTAGAGAGGCAGCAGGAAATATGAATTGAGTTTGAAATGTATTCCACACAGTTCACAATGTCTTCTTTCATGAAACATCCTCTCAGTTTCCAGAACACAACTTTCTTGGTTTTCCTGTTACTACTTCTCTAAGTGTCTCCTAAGCAGGTTCCTCACCTATCCCTCCCTAACTGTTGCCAGCCCTCAGTAATGAGTCTGTTTCTCTCCCCTCTCTGCAGTTTCTCCCTTTGCATTAAATATCTTCATTTCTATGGATTTAAATGACATCTTTATTATACATGGTCTTTATAGCTACAAATAACAGAGTCCCCAAGTTGTATTAGTTTGAATAATAAAGGATTAGGTGAGTGAAGCAATCAAGTCATGAAGTTCTGTTGTAACTGACATTCTTTTGGTCGTTATCCCATGGTTGCAAAATGGCTGCCATATCTTGAAGCATTCTATTCTTATACAGTACTTCCTGAGCTGCAAGCAAGAAGGAAGGCTGAAAAAATGTTTTTCCTGATGTCTCCATGTAACAGGAAAGATGATATTGACAGAAGCTTTCAGAAATAGTTCTCATGTTTTATTGGCCAGAATTGGGTCATTTGCTCATTTATAGACCAATTGTTGTCAATGTCAATGTGGAAAAGTTTCCCATAATTCGATTAAAATCAAACTAATTCATCCCCTGGCCTTGAATCAGTTCCTATATAAATTTGGAGTTCTATTAGATGCCTGCTCTGAGGTCATTTCCCTCTTGTTTCTTTACAAATAGAACTTTTTTTCCTTTTCATGTATCAAATCAAGATTCCTAGATCTATGAGAAAGCAGACCCAGCCCTTGGTCTTGGGGTGAAGTTATGGTTGATTTTTTTCACCAATGAGAAGAAAGAGTAAAATTTTCTGAAGGGCTTTTGAGAATGATTTTGCATCTCTCATAGGAGGAAGGCATGTGCTGAAAGGGACTCTGTCCCATGCTGCTCCCTGTTTTCCTGGGTTTGAACATGATGTGACAGTTGGAGCTGCATAGTGAACTTTCAGCTATGAGAGTAAGATTAAACACACACACACACACCCCCCACACACACGCACAGATTCCTAACGTTGAGTCCCTGAACCAATGCTTTTACCTTTACCTTGACCATAGCAAGCATTTACCTTCAGAATTCTCACTATACGAGAAAAATAAACTCCTATTTAAGTCACTATTTGTCAGGCATTTTGCTACTTACAAGGATAGCGTATCTAATGATACACCATCTATATGCCGTTGGCTTTCTAGTCTATACTTCTCAGAACTCTGTGAGCTGCCACATCTTTGGCACAGGATGACTCCTTGTTAAAGAAGGAATAAAAGAACTTGATTTCTGTTTAAAAAATTCCTCCCTGGGGCCGGCCCGGTGGGGTAGTAGTTAAGTTCGCAAGCTCTGCTTCAGCGGCCCAGGGTTCAGATTCCAGTCCTGGGCATGGGCCTACACATCGCTTGTCAAGCCATGCTGTGGCAGCATCCCATATGAAGTAGAGGAAGATGGGCACAGATGTTAGCCCAGCGCCAGTCTTCCTCGGCAAAAAAAGAGGAGGATTGGCAATAGATGTTAGCTCAGGGCTAAGCTTCCTGGAAAAAGAAAAAAATCCTCCCTGATGTCTGCAATTGGATGCTTCACATCGAATGTATTATGGTCAAAGCTGGACTCAATTTTCCCCCTGCTTTAGAACTTATTTCTCCTGTCATAATTTGTAAATAAATGGGACAACATCCACTGTGTTAAGACTCTCCAGAGAAACAGAACCAATAGGATTTATATAAAGAGATTATAAGGAATTGGCTCATGTGATTGTAGAGGCTGAGAAGTCCCAAGACCAGTAGTCGGCCAGCTGGAGACTGAGGAGAGCTGATGGTATAGTTCCAGCCCAAGTCTGAAGGCCTGAGAAACAGGAGAGCTGATGGTGTACGTTCCAGTCCAAGTTCAAGTCTGAAGGCAGGAGAAGACCAAGGTCTCAGCTCACAGACAGACAGACAGAGAAAGCAAATTCTCTCTTCAGCCTTTTTGTTCTATTCAGGCCTTCAATGAATTGGATGAGGCCCACTTACATTGGGGTGGGCAATCTGCTTTACTCAGTCTACTGATTCAAATGCTAATGTCATCCAGAAACACTCTCACAGACACACCCAGAATAAAGTTTAAGCAAATTATCTGGGCCAGTGGCCCAGTCAAGTTGACACATAAAATTAGCCATCAAATTCATCAAGGTGCTCAAATTGATACCAATGTTCATCTTTCATGATTGTCTTTGGACAATCCCATTGTACTGAATTTAGAATTTATTTTCTATCATTATGTTCCAAGCCATGCATTTGGATTAATGCTCCTTCTTCACTTTCATCTACTGCTACTTGCCCATCATTACCCAGTGATCTCCAGACACCGATGGAAAGCAGTTTTGTTTTGTCTGGCTTTGTTTTTGTTTTTGTTTTAATATCTGAAGGCTATGTTCATTTCCCACTTGTAGGCTTCTGCATGATCATTTATTCCGTCTGGAATACCCTTTCTGCTCTTTGCTGGGCTGGTTCCTTCTTTTCCTTTAGCTCCTTCCTTGATGATCACAGTTAATTCAGGTTTCTCAGTTATTTGCTATCAGAACACAGTATTTTTTTTTCACTTCATTGTATTTAACATGGATTACTGTTATTATTTTAAATTAATTTAACTGATGCTTTTAAAATACATTAAAAAGCAATTAGATGATAATTATTATTTAATATGTATTTATTGTGGATGTTTTGTTGTTGAACAATAGACGAGGTATAAACTACCAGTGACTTAGAGAGTGCTTGCCCTTCTCAGTGGCATTCAAATTTAAGTTTAAATGAAAACTGCGTTAAGTATCTATTATTACATAAGAAATGACCCGAGGACTTGGTGACTGAAAACATCAAACTTTTATTATTTCAGTTTCCATGATTTAGGAATCTGGGTGTGGCTTAGCTGGGTGCCTCTGGTTCAGGGTTCCTCACAAGGCTGCAACTGGGGAAGGATCCTTGCAAGCTTTCTGACATGACTATTGACAAGATTTAGTTGCTCATGAATTTTTGGACAAAGGCCCTTTGTTCCTCACTGGCTGTTGACCAGAGGCTTCCCTCAGTTTCATGCCACACAAGCCTCTCCATAGGGAAGCTCACAACATGTCAACTGGTTTCCCTCAAAGCAAGCTAGTGAGTGAGTGAAAATGAGTGAGCAAGATGGAAGCCATAGGCTTTTTGTAACATAAACTAGAAAATGACATTCTATCACTAGTGCCATATCCTGTTTCTAGGAAGTGGGTTTCTAGATCTGGTTCACACTCAATGGGAAGAGATTACACAAGGAATGACTATTAGGATGTGGAGATCTTTGGGGACCATCTTACAGGCTTCCTACACCAAACATAATTCTTCAGAATTCTAGACTCAGTCCTTATGTTGTGAATTCTACCTAGTGTTTTTTATTCTCTAGAATGTAAGTCCATGAACATATATTCATACGTTTGGTTAATACTGTACCTCTAGCTTCCTGACTATTGCAAGTCAGGTGGGCGGAATAATGCCTCCCCACAAAGATGTCCACATCCTAATCCCACGAACCTGTGAATATGTTACCTTTACATGGTAAAAAGAGATTTTGCAAATATGATTGTATTAAGCATTTTGAGATGGGGGCCTATTCTGTATTATCTGGGTGGGCCTAATGTAATCACAAGGGTTGATGTAAGAGGGAGGCAGGAGCATAAGAGTGAATAGGAGGAGATGTGATGATGAAGCAAGAGATTGGAGTGATGCAAGGAAGGGGCCACTACCCAAGGGATGCAGGCAGCCTCTAGAAGCTGAAAAAGAAGTGACTTTAATTATACTTTATAATAATTATACTTATACTATTAATTAATTATAAAAACTGTATAGTAGTTGAGGGAACTAAAAGTGAGTAGCCCAAAAAAACAAAATAATGGAAATTAGACACTATTGTTATCAAATACTCATCGAAACACGACTTAAAACATGACCTATGAGCTTTCCAATGATTGAATGACTTAGTAATGAAATAAATAGACTTCAAATCTCTTTGAAATCTCAGAGTCTATGATATCATGATTGCGATTCAATAGTTCATAACTTGAATTTTTCTATTTCTATAACAGCTTTTAAAGTTGTATGTATTAGTGTCAGCTGAAAATGTATCTAAATTAAAAACCATATGCACACATTCTACAGAATTATGTGCTATAAACAATTCAGCTCAATGAAGTACACTTTAATAATTACATTCTTCTTAGAGAAAGGTAAACATCTTTTAGCATTTCTCGTTATTTTGTACTTCACTAAGGATAAAGAGAGATTGAAAGAAGTATATGTTTAAATTGTATCCATATGCAAATGTAATGTAATACATTTTTTAAATCTGCTGAAAATACTTTTGCAGTTTTAGATAAATTCACTGAAGTTCTTGAAGTACACATTTCATATATTGATCTTGTAATTTTAGCTTAAGGGACTGTGATGACTATTTTCCATGTTTAGAACTCCATGTTATTTACACTGCTTTTTCAGAAGTAAATTATATTTATTGAAACACTTATAACGTGCACCATTACAGAGGTTTATGTTCTAAAAGCATTCATATATTAGTAGAATTTTACTTACAACATATTCCAAGGACTCATAAAATTATAGATTTCTTTCGAGCAAAACTAAAGGGACAACTGAAGGGAATTAAAAAAAAATCGTCTGTCAATTTCTAATATTGAGGTTTCTATCAAGCGTCTACTATGAAATGTCTTTGTAAATTAAAAATATTTATAATAATAATGCATCAAAAGTAATATTTGTTTGATTACAGCTTGTGTTGAGCAAATCATCTTCTTTAATTTATAGAAATAGATAAATCACTGATGCTTTCCAAGAAACCGCTCTCTAGAACTTTAAGGTTATTTGTGGTGGACTGGCAACTTGCAATCAAGTAGAGAGAGAAAAAAGCTTATACCTTTTTGCTGTCTGAAGTACCATATAAGATAATGATATATGATTTCCCTCTCTCCTCATTTTGATCCATGATTTGAATTTTTATGAGAGTAGTTAATAGTTGGGGCTCATTTAAAAATAAGACAGAATTTCACAAAGAACAAACAAATTAAAAACACACACATACACACACACACAGAGGAAGCCTTGAATAAAATGTGTGTGTGTGTGTATTTTAAAGTTAGAGAGGATGGGGATGAGTTTAGGGGAGGAAGATGGTGATATCTATAACAAGTTGAAACAGTTGACTATAGGTCCTCATGGCTCTTTCAGAACAACAATCTAGTTTTCACAATGACTTTACCCACTGTTTGCTTCCCTTTATTTATCCTTTAATAAGACGAGGTAGTATAAAGCAAGTGATCAAGTGCGACGACACTTGGAGACACTGTTTGAATTTGAATCCCAGCTCCATTCCATTTAGCTGTGTGAAAAGGGACAACTTAACCTATTCATGACTCCATCTTCTCATCTCTAAAATGGGATCAATAGTTCAGAATTGTACATACATATTATTGAAGACTTGGAAGTTATGAAGATTTAAAATGAGAATTAAAAGTACATTAAGCGCGGGGCCGGCCCGGTGGCGCAAGCGGTTAAGTGCGCGCGCTCCGCTGCGGCGGCCCAGGGTTCGCTGGTTCGGATCCTGGGCGCGCACCGACGCACTGCTTGGTAAGCCATGCTGTGGCGGCGTCCCATATAAAGTGGAGGAAGATGGGCACCGATGTTAGCCCAGGGCTGTCTTCCTCAGCAAAAAAAAAAAGAGGAGGATTGGCGGATGTTAGCTCAGGGCTGATCTCCTCACAAAAAAAAAAAAAAAAAGTACATTAAACGCTAATGTGCCTGTGCATAGTAACCACTCAATAAATATTAGCTATTATTATCTTTATGGTCCAAATATTTATCCTAACTTTTAGGAGGTATCTTAGAATCTTTTTGCTTAGTTATTGAACTACTTTTTTTATTCTGACAATTTTCCCTCATCTGGTTTTATCACTGAATTTCTTAATTCCATGTTCTTTTTCCTGAAACCTTTCTCTTTATGTCCTGTTGTTGGATTTATTTTATTTCATTTATAAAACATTTCCAAGATTTAGTTCCTTTTTTTGCTATCTAGCAACTGAAGTCCAATCCTATTCATGGATTAATCCACAGAGCATGATTCTTAGAGCAAGGCAATACCCCACCTCCCGCTACACATCTAGAAGTAGATGAGACATTGTCTTTTTCTGCCCCTTGGAAACTAGCATGTTGGAAGAACCTGGGCTCAAGCAATTATATATTTCCTTATATTTGAAGGGAGAGATGTGAAGATATAAGTACAGCTAAGGGCTTTTCATGGCAAAAGGTAGCAGAGCCCGGAGTCTATCAGCTACAGTGGTGGGAATGCAGTGGCTACCATTTCAGGGGTGTCAACCTCACCAATTGGGTTCCTGAGAGAGTCATTGGTTATGTTCTCTGCTGCCAAGATGCCATTAGTTTCTTTGTTTCCAGGCTTCCTTCTAAATCTTTGAAATGTTTGGCATGCTTTCAATAAATTCCTTTTTGGTTTATGTGATTCAGAGTTAATTTCTGTTCTTTATAACCAAAAACTTCAACTAATATTGAAATTAGTGCTGGGAATGGATGACAGATAACAAATCCTTAGGGAAATGGGAGAAATATATGACTTATTTGGAGCATAAATGGGTCTGAAGATAGTAAAAACTCCATTATTATTCCAGGTTGGGAATTTCACACCACATGGCATACAGCAATGATTTAGCTAATTAAAGTCTCATCTGTAATCACCTGGAATCAAGTACCATTGAAGGAAAAGCTTTGGGGTTGAATGAGTTATAGATTCTCTAAGTAGAACAAAGGGTATGATGAATTCAAGGCTGTAGGGTGATATGACTCCTTGTGATGGGATTGAAAAGATAAAAAAATACATCAATGAAAAAATATTAAGACCAAATCCCTAAATTCTTAGTTCAAAGTGTGTAGACTGCAAAGATGGATACCAACAATTCCTCTCATCATCTGCTCCACTCATAAAGAAGAGGAGTCATTTCCTTTCTCCTTGAATTGAGGCTGATATTGTGACTGGTTTTGACCAATAGAATGAACTGAAAACCACACTGTGGATTATAGGGTTGGGGCTAAAGAGGACCTGATAGCTTCCTCTTTCAATTTTGGGAGTCAGTTCCATGGAAAAAAGCCTGAGTCAGATCTTTGAGTGATGATAGAATTCATTGAGACAGAGAGACCCAGCCAGTCCCCCAGCCACACTAGCCACTTCAGTTGAGGTTCCAGAAACATGAGTGAAGCCGTCTTGGATCCTCCAGCTCTAGTTGCAGCTCTAGCCAGCACCATGTGGAACAGAGACAGGCCATCAGTGGTAGGCTGAATAATAGTTCCCCAAAGATATCCACATCCTAATCCTTGGAGCCTATAAATGGCAACATATATGGCAAAAGAGACTTTGCAGATGTGATTAAATCAAAGATTTTGAGATAGGACAATTATCCTGGATTATGTGGGTGGGCCCTAAATGTAATCCAAGGATCCTTAAAAAGGGAGGCAAAAAAGGTCAAAGACACAATATTAGGAGATGTCCCAGTGGAAGCAAGAGGTTTGAGTGAAGGGGTCATAAGCCAATGAATACAGGCAGCCCTAAAAGTTTAAAAAGTCCAGGAGATGAATTCTCCCCTCAGAACCTCCAGAAGAAACCAGCCATGCAGAGCTGAAACCTTAAATTTTTAGCTCAAGAAAATTGAGCTGGAAGAGAATAAATCTGCATTGTTTTAAGCCACTTAGTTTTTGGTAATTTGTTACAAACGCAATAGGCACCTATTAGGCAAAATTAGGCAACTAATACAACATCCATGCTGAATCCTCTCCAAATTGCAGAATAGTGATAAATAATGAATGGCACTGTTCCATTGCCACTAAATTTGGAGATAGTTGTTAGGCAATAATAGATAACTGGAATAGAGTGTGTGGGAAACCGGGGCTCCTTATGACTGTGCTAAAACAAATTACCAGTTAGAGCCCCAGGAGTAAGGTAAGAGAATTAATGTAAAATTTTATTCCATAGATTTACAGTGTTAATCGACTTCAAAGGGTTACCAAGCTTTTTATGTTAAACTTAGTACCCTGTCAGGAAACAGTGGAAGTCTGAGAACCAGAATAGAGATTTAGAAGAGGATTTGGAGCCTCTGAGTACCAAAAGCACAACATCCATTGACTCTCCTTTGGCTAACAAAGCAAACTTTCCTCACTTCTCTCACCAGGCAGAGGGTCTCTCATCTGGAGGAGTTACTTTGCAATGCTTCCTATCAATAACTTACACTGGATGCAGCACACTCCTAGATGATATTAACAAAGTCAACCCAAGTAGAGATACGTACAGCAAAACCATTTCAGGGATTTGTCAATTGAGAAAGTGGCTGTAATTTGTGTATTGTATTTGGGAAAAAATTCTGAAGTATATGAACAAAAAGAGAAGAATATAGTTTTATATTGAAGTGAATTCGGTTATTATGTAGCACTTAACAAAATTACTGCTTCCTTCCATCTCCTGTGCTGTCACTGTCATGTGTTTTATTATATATTATATAAAATGACAATAATTTGCTACTATTTTTGCTTTAGACAGTCAATTATATTTCAAAGAGATCTAAAAATAATTTTAAAGTCTTTTACATTTACCTTCGTTCTAATCATTTCTACAGTTCTTCATTTTTGTTTTGTGTGCCTATCCAAGTTTCTTTAAGATATATTTCTTCTATTTGAGGCACTTTCTTTGTAGTTCAGGTCCACTAGTAATGAAATCTCTCTTCTTTGGTTTGTATTTAAAAAGTCTTTATTTCACCTTCATTGATGAAAGCGAAGCAGATCTTCATCATTTTGTACCAGGGCTACATCAAGTCTTGGTCTGGGCTACAATTTAGTCCAGAGAAACCTTGATTGTTAATCATTTAAACTAACGACATCATCCTAATATGCTGGAGAGAAAAGGAAGTAGCAGGTATCCTGAAAGTTATGATGATGCATTCGTATATCAAAAGGCGGTAGACGAATCATATGAATATACAGGAACCTGTTACCTCAGTGAAGTTTGTGGCCGCCCAGTGGAACAGTCAAAATATCCATTACACTTTGCATATCCACCACTAATAAAGGTGAAATCAAGTTACTCTTTGGGCTTTTTTTAAATTTTGGAAATAATGTGACATATTTTTTTCTTTGATCCATTTGATTTATTCCAGTATATAGTAGGACTTGGAAAAAGAGAAGAATCTCCATGTCATTCAGACTGCAGTAAAAGCAGCTCCGCCTTTACGTCCTTATGCTTCTACTGATACAAAGATTATCTGAGATCTAGCAGATCTTGTGCTGTATCAGGCAAGAGGAGTCCCCGCAGAGCATCCTTGGCTCTTGTAGCAAAGTCATGCCTCTTAATAGACTATTTTCTTTTGAGAAATGGCTCTTGGCTACATGCTGGGAACGGACAGGGGCAGATTTCTGGACCAGGGGCTCCAAGTGACCATACAAAGTAAGCTGCCCATAATGTACATGATGATATCTATCTAGCCCAAATATCGAGCACGCCCAGCAGTAATCCATAATCCATAATAAAATAAGGTGAAATATGTGAGACCAGACACAAGCCAGTTCTGAGACCACAAAAATTTTATAAACAAGTTGCTTTCACTCTTAGCAGGCCCTCTCTGGCTGTCCTAACATCTAAGATCTCTCCCACAACATACACATCTGACCACATGGAGAGCTCTCCAACATCATATGACTGAGAAGAAAGAAATGTGGATCTCATGGATTTCGTGTTGGCAGAAAATAAAATGAAAAAATTTAATAAAACGGTCTACTCTGATTTAAAATGTCTACGAAGAGGTTGCCCTGGAAGATTGTATAATCAATTCAAAAAATTCTTTCAAAAAGCAGAACTTCAGGTGGTATAGCTCATCCTCTATTTCTCTTAGCAGAAAAAGTACCTTACGGTAAGTCTCTACATCAATGTGCTGGCAGATGCTCAAGTCTGGCCAGATAGCCAGGGGACTGTAAGGAATGAAATTATATGGGAGATAATTAAGGTGCTATATGGGAGACAATATCATGAATGGCCAAGAATGTTGCCCTGCATGTTGGGAAATATATGATGAGGGGTGAAAATAAAGGAGAAAGAAAAGGAATATGGATGATAAAAACAGGATTCTCTTTTAGTATCATGTTCTGCTATCATAACCAATGGTAAAATTTAATAGAAGACCACTACAGCAATATACACAAAGGTTTACCAAAGGCTCAGATGTCTTAGGAATGACGTTTTGTCTCATCTCAAAGCTAAAACTCCTATCAGTTGAGGGCAGAGAAACATAAGAATAGTGATTAGACAAGGAAAGTAATAAACACAATCTCTAGCTTCATAATCAGTTGTAGAAACAAGTCTTATTCCTACATTCCCTTCCTTGTTTTGTCATCTAAGTATTTACATAAAATCTTTACTTAGCTTACTTACTTTTCCTTACCCTTTTCTTCAAGTGTATCCAGAACATATTGCTAGTAGTTAATTTTACAAACTAGTTCTTAAAATGCAGCATATGGAAGCAAAAACACATGAGAATTAGAGGTGTAATGGACATCAGGCAGGGATTCTGGGCTTGTATCTGCAGTTACAACTGAGATTTTGATTGGCTTCTTTGATCAGAGTGTGAGTACATTTTCATCTATACCAGGTGAGGATTCTGGCTCCAGGACAAAATTCTATGTGTGATTTCTCGGCCAGAGCATAGGCAATTACAAAGACTTTGCTGGCAGGCTTTATGGTGGAAAGGTGCCCATCCCACACCAGACTTGGTACACAGTAAGTTCATGGCAGTCTCTGAAGGGAGGTTGAGTCAAGGACTCCGCCACCCTACTCCCACCAGACCATGCTTTCATGCGAATCTGCATTCCTAGCCCAGGCACCTCCATTTGGAAGTCTCCTTATAGGGGTGAGGAGGATCAGCTGAAACACTGTTCCGATGTCTTTGCTGAGACCTCCTTATCACCAGGCCTTGAACTTGAAGACACTTTTCTTCACGCTGACTCAGTACTCAGTGTGTTTCCACTCCCAGACCTTCCCCCTCTTCTTTCCTCTGGCCCCCAGGTCCATAAAATGGCAGGAGCCTTATGTTTGGGCCTCCCTCAACGGTGAGACAATCCCCCCCTCACCCTTTCTGTGCTGGTACAGCTGATCTTTGCCTGATGCCATTCCATGGGGATAAGTGGAATGTTGAGGGAGCTGGTGCCTTTCCTATTTGGCCTCTTGTTTGTACTACCACAGTAAGAGAATTAAGGCTCAGTTGTTACTTGCAGTTTGGCTCATTGTCTGAACTGACCACCTGCTATCCAGCAGCTCAGACTTTTGTCACCTGGAAGTCCTATTTTAAATTCCTTTTGAAGTACAAATGAGATTGAAGTAAACAGATGGGTGCGGACAAATATGGAGACTAAAATTGGGCAATTCCAATGTTTCCAAATTCCCATCACCTGATTCTTTTCCTCATTGGGGTTAATCCCTCAATTTGTAAGTACTGGTGGTAGGTACTGGCCCCTCTCTTCACAGAATGGATCGTTTCTATTGATCTATCTTAAAAGTCAATGAATATTTCCTCTGTCATCTCCGTTCTGTGGTTAAGGTACCCAGTAAATTTTTAATTTTAAGTATTCTACTTTTTCAGTTCTAAAATTTCCATTTGGTTCATATTTTCTATTTATATTCTGAGATTTCCTATTTATTTATTCATTATCAATTTATATTCCTTTATGTACTTGAGCTTAGTTACAATGTCTACTTTAAAATTCTTGTTTGTTACTTTCAATGTCTTAGTCATCTTGTCATTTGTTTCTGTTCATCATCTTTTCTCTTACATATAGATCACATTTATCTATTTCTTTATATGTCATGCAATTGTCTCATACTTGATTAAGAATTTAGTTCATTTATACTTCTCTTACCATGTTTGCTGTATTTCCCGAACTTCATTACTTTAATCCATATACTTAAGTATAACTGCAAATATATGTGTGTACACATATGTATTTATGTATGTATGTATATGGGTGTGCATGTGTGCCTTATATCAGAAATAAGTGTGTGTACAGTACATATTTTAAATTATTCTTTAGTTAAAAACCTCTTAAGTCAATTTACGTAATTGATTTTAATGTTCATTGCCATTGCAATTAAAATTACTACATTTTGCATTTCATGAATTCTACACTTTGTTTCAGTTCTTAATATTTCAAAGACTCTCATTTTTGTGTGTGTGAGGAAGATTAGCCCTGAGCTAACACCTGTTGCCAATCCTCCTCTTTCTGCTGAGGAAGATCGGCTCTGGGCTAACATCCATGCCCATCTTCCTCTACTTTATGTAAGAGGCCACCTCAATACGGCTTGATGAGCGGTGCATAGGTTCCCACCTGGGATCCGGGTGGACCTGCCAACCTGGGGCGACCAGAAGCAGAGTGGGCGAATTTAGCTGCTACGCCACCAGGCCAGCCCCCAGAGACTCTTATTCTCTTAAAGCCGCATACAGGAATGGTATTTTCTGGTGTGTGTGTGTGTGTGTGTGTGTGTATGTGTGTGTGTGTGTGTCTACGTATTCTATTTGAAACTATCAATGACTTAATCCACGTTCCCTAGCAAAGCCTGAGACAAAGATTGAGTGCTGGTGTTTTACACAAAAGGTGCAAATACAGAGCAACAAGTGTGAGGTAAAGAGAAGTGAGGCTGGGTAAGTAAGATGGGAATCAATGCAAGAAGATGCATTACTACTCTGGCATCTGCTAGTAACAAATCTAAAGAGACAGAAGTCTTTTTAGCAGTAAATCTCCTTGTTCACCCTGGAAATCTCTAGTCAGGCTCTTTGGCAAAGCCGTGCCCCTGAGCAATCCATGGGAGGGAGGAAGCAGAGAGAATTTATTAGCCCAGCTCCCTCTTACTGTGTGCTTATCACTGGTGAAAATTTTCCCCCACGGAAACTTAGGGCCCTGCTCACGAACATACACACGTACATACACTGCACAATTCCCGGTTTATTATCCAGCTCTTTGGGCTGCTCCAGATGCCAGATCCTGCATCGTGTTTTATGGCCTTTCTTCCAAATCTGGAAGTGAACGGGAGAACTCGAAACTCCAGATACATAACTAGCTGGTCTGGCAGCATGAAAACAACCCAGGAAGAAGGCCAGAAAATCTGCGGGCAAGTGGGGAGTTGGCTGGAGGTAGCAGAACTGCCAATAGGAGCTGAATTGGATGGCAGCTGCTGAAGAAATTCACACGGTGTGTCTGATTTGATCTTCTGGTTGCCTACACATGTTAATGATAATGAAAGGAGTATGGAATTCTTACATCACAAACATTTTTTTTCTCAAAAGTCTGTACACAGTGCTTCATTGTGTTCTGGTTATTAGTTTTCCAAAGAAAACTTATGGGCCTCTTGATTTTTTCAACTTTAGGGAATATGTTAATATTAAATGAGAAATAATACTAAATAGAAAATCATATCAGGTAATATACATTGAAACATTGTATAATAGACTCTATTTTAAGAGTTTTGCTAACACTAAACCACTTAATAGCCCATTTAGTAATGCATTCAACAATAAGGGGTAGTTACTATTATCATTCTGCTTTTAAAATGGAGAAACTGAGGCCCATAGAAGATGAGAAACTAATCCAAAATCACACAATAAATAGCAGAATGTAAGCAGAAAGGTGTAGGTGTAAAAATAGGTTCTTAACCCCTATCCTGCTACACTCCAAAGATAACTTTATTAGGGCATGCTTAATCATGACCTTCTATAATTCATTTTGTTTCGTTTGTGAGCATATTTTATTTTGTATGTGGTTATTCCAGTGATTTTCCATCTTTGGTGTTATCTTTTCTTTTTTTTTTTTTCAGGAGTGTGTATAGCTCTTAGTTTGGGTCTTTTTAGTCCATTATTCCAACAGGGCAGTTTCCTAAGCTTGCAGATGTTTTTTTTTCCCATAGCATTTATTACTTTCAATGGAGATCTTAATACTACAGTAAGAATTATATTTATATTTTTATATTATTTTTCTTCTTGTTATATTTTTGTTCTTTATTCTTGTTCCTTTCTTTCTTTTTTTGTCCTTGTGCTTATACATTATGTTCTGATCTTCCTCTATAGAGTGCACTTCTTTTTTGTTGTTGTTTTACTGAATTATAATTGACATGCAGTATTATACTGGGTTCAGATGTACAAATCTTGATTCAACATTCGTGTACATTGTGCAATGATCACCACAATAAGTCTAGTTATCTCGGCCACCATACAAAGTTAATACACTATTATTGACTATAGTCCCCATGCTGTACATTACATCCCCATGACTTATTTTATAACTGGAAGTTCATACTTCTTCATCCTCTTCAAGCATTTCACCCACCCTCTAACCCCCTCCCCTCTGGCAACCAATAATCTCTTCTCCGTATCTATGAGTCTGGTTTTGTTTTGTTTTGTTTGTTCATTTGTTTTATTTTTTAAATTCCACTTATAAGTGAAATTATGTGGTATTTGTCTTTCTCTATCTGGCTTATTTCTCTCCACTTCCTTTTTCATGCTGCTTTCTTGCTAAGCTTTTCTTCTATTACTTAAAAAAGAATTCATATTCAGAGACAGGCTGAGCCTTAGGGGATTCAGTATAATTCTTTTACTCTATTAATTTCTCTTATTTTTTAAAAAAACTTTACTGAGGTACAACTGATATACAGAGAACTGCATGTATTTAATGTGTTCCATTTGATGAGTTTGGACATGTTTAAACACCTATGATACCATCACGACAATCGAGATAACAGACAGATCCAACACTTCCCAGAGCTTCCTTGTATCCCTTTGTTTTTTTGTCATTGTTATTTTTTGTGGTAAGAACACAACATGAGATCTACCCTATTATCAAGTTTTGAAGCCCACAATACTATATTGTCAAATAAAGAAACTATGTTAGACGATTTGTGTTATTTTATTTTTTTCTCATGATGGACAATAATTTTTATGGTGTATGTGGATTTTTTTTTTCCTATTTACACCTTTTGAATGGTGAGATGTCTGTCCAGGTACAATTCTGACAACAGACTGAAAATCTTTCTTCAGTGCATATTCCACTTCCACCCGCCCCCCCTCCCCCGGCTTTGGTCTGTTTCCGTGCTGATGCTCTTCTCTGTGGTACCAGCTTTAAAGGGGTTAACATACAGATGCTATTATATCTAGAATTCATCTATCTACTCTAGAGCTATTGGACTATGGTTCAGTTCTTTCCTGTTTTTCCCTTTAGGTCTTTTTCTTTCCTTTTGAATAGTTTTTTTGGATATTTTATTCATTTATCTAACAAAATTTTGTTGAGTGCCAAATATTTCCTAGTACTATTTATTTGATGAGTAAAAATCTCTGCCTTCATGGAACTTACATTCTGGTAAGAAGAGACTAATAATTTAAAAAATGAAATTTTTAAATGTATAATGGTGACAAGAGTTGTTAGTGAAAAATAAAGCTGGTTCAAGGGGGAAGGGATTGTAGAGGAGGGATTTTTACTTTATATTGTGTAATAAGAAGGGGCTTCACTTAAAACAATGACTTTTGAACAAAGATCAGAACGAAGTAGTTAAATATGAATTTAAAAGAAAGCTTATCAGGTAGTATTAAGACATTTCTATTTTAACCTAGAAGTAACTTAAGAAACAATTCTATAATTCTTAATTAATAATTTTACAGAAATTTCCATCTTATGTGATTTTTCATTATGTTTTAGTATTTGAAAGAATATAATTTTGGTTATAATATTTATATTTGCTTTTTTAATGTATATTTTAAAATTATCCACGGGAATACTCTTACTATAGTTTTTACTATCAAATGCTGAATAAATTATTGATAGTCAGTTGGTTAAAGAACATTTTCCCACTACACAACTATTAGAATGACCAAAATTCAGAACACTGACAATACCAAATGCTGGGGAGGATGTGGAGTGACAGGAACTCTCCTTAATTGGTGGGAATGCAGACTGGTACAGCCACTTTGGAAGACAGTTTGGCAGTTTCTTACAAAACTAAATATACTCTTACCATAGGATCCAGCCATTACACTCCTTAGTATTTATCCAAATGAAGTGAAAACTTATGCTCACACGAAAACCTGCACAAGGAGGTTTATAGCAGCTTTATTCATAATAGCCAATACTTGGAAGCAACCAAGATGTTCTTCAGTCCATGAATGAATAAATAAACTGTTGTACATCCAGACAATGGAACATTATTCAGCGCTAAAAAGAAATGAGCTATTAAGCCATGAAAAGACATAGAGGGAACTTAAATGCATATTACTAAGTGAAAGAAGCCAATCTGAAAAGGCTACAATCTGTGTGATTCCAACTATATGACATTCTGGAAAATAAAAAAACTATGGAGACAGTAAAAAGATCAGTGGTTGCCAGGGATTGGGGGGAGGGAGGGGTGAATAGACAGAGCACAGAGGATTTTTAGGGCAGTGAAAATACTCTGTATAATACTACAGTTGTGGACACACATCATTATACATTTGTCAAAACACATAGAATGTATAATACCAAGAGTGAACCATAATGTAAACTATGGACTTGGGGAGATAATGATGTGGCAAAGCAGGTTCATCAGTTGTAATAATTGTACCACTCTGGTGGGGGATGTTGATAGTGGGGACGTGTGGTTATGGGACCTTTGTACTTTCTGCTCAATTTTACTGTGTACCTAAAACTGCTGCAAAAAAAATAAAACTCATTAATTAAAAAAATGAATATTTTCTACTCCATAAGAATATATTTTTTCAATTTAATTCTTAGGACATTATTCTTTCTTTCACTACTGTGTGGACATTATTAATAAGATTTTTCCTTCATTATACTTTAGCAAGTACATAGACTTTAAAACTACAGTGCTTTGCACTGCCTTAATTTATTGTTTTTTCTTAAGCTGAATGAATTAAAATCTGGCTTTTTTATGACATACATACCTTTTAAATATCTTATGAAGTTAGTTTCTGTTATACTTTTACCAGAGTTTGAGATGCTACATATTTTTGAAGGAATCAATGATAAAAGAAAAGATGTACACTCTGTTAATGCATTAGTAATAGGTCTATTTCAAAATTTATGGGGAAATAATATTCTTAGCTTTAAAAATGTTTTGATTATATGTCACTATAGTCTTAAGAGGGAACTTACATGTATGAGAATAATATTTCTTTCACTGATACGTAGAGACATAACTTCCAAGTGATCCTCAGCCTGTTTTACTTGCTAAATGTTTCTAGCTTTTTAAGTACTTGTGAATGGATACACAAAGAAATGGTTTAATTATTTTAAATGGAGCAGAAAATATTTGAGCTACAGAACTACATTGCTCAATAGTCATTCTGTCTGGAAAATAAGATTGTAGAGTTTTGTAAAACAACACTTACAAAAATTAAAACATTTCAATATTCATAGATCTCTGCTGTATCTGAATATGTTAGTAGTTAAATATAGACTATATTTCATAGTAATTTGTGTACATATCTACTTGTATTTATTAAATCTGTCAAAATTAATGTACTTCTGTTTGGATACATCATTTTTTTAGCTCTAGTAGAATTATGTGTTTTGTTGAGAATTGTAGTTCTGTGACAGTAGTGACTAACGTTGAACCCAGCTAAGATTGCTTAGCTATAAAAAAGTGACATTCTTGGGAAGTTCAATTATTTTTTATCTGTCTCAGTCAATTAAAAATATAATAATAATTGTTGACCAAAGGAATAATATATACATTTAATTTTACTATACTTTGTTATCTAGGACATTGCATAGCCAGCTTTTGCAGTATAATAAACCATACCAAAACATAGCGTCTTAAAACAATGTTTATTTAGCTCATGATTCTGTATTGGCGACTTGTGCAAGGTTCACTCACGTTTGACTGATCTCTCCATGACAGTGAGTCTACTGGGGATGGCTGGTATATGGTGGCCTCCAATGGGGCAATGGTGACAGCCAGGATGGCTGATGCCTCTTTCCACGTGGTCTATCATTTTTAACCAGGCTGGTGCAAGATTGTTCACAAGAGTGTTGTGGGGTTCCCAGAGTGAGAGAATGAGCTTGCAAGGCTTCTTGGAGCCTGGCTTAGAATTGTCATAAAATCTCTTCCAAGAACTTCTATTCATCCAAGAAAGTCACAAGGTTACCAGGTTTAATGGGAAATAGATTCCATCTCTTGAGTGAGCAGCAATGAATTATGACCATTTTTATAATTTAACACAGATATTAACCTGAATTTCTAGATAGGCTATAAGTACACACAAATGAATCAAGCAGTATCCCTATCAGCTAGAAAATATCAGCTCACTTCCCCACATTTAATATGCATACTAAAAGAGAGTAGTCAAAATTATTAAAGACCTTACTACTCTATTAAACACAATAAGCAACAATTTTTGTCTGATATGTGAAGGAAGTTTTATGATACTGTTTAAACAGATAATTAAAAGTCTTTAAGAAACTCTATTAAAGAAAACCAGACAAATTGTTAAATGATTATATGATAAAGGCTATAGTGATTTAAAAAATACATATGATCAATAAACTCAAGTCTATGGGCACATGTCTTTTTACCATTCAGTGTGAAAAACATAGTACAATGCATTTGTCTACCATTTCTGAAAAGGAAACCACACTAGCTGAATTTGCTTAGTTACTTCAAATAATTTTAGAATGACATATGGACTAAGAGGTTGTGGAAGATGGATACATATGTTAGATAGATGCTAGATAGATAGATAGTTGAAGGCAGAAATAGTCAGATGGACCTCCATTCAATGCCTATGTGATCTTGCACAACTTGCTTAAATTCTCTGTGCTTTGGATTCTTCATCCATAAAAGGGAAATAATGATAATGTATTTTTAAGAGATCTGTTGGTGATGATTACATAAATGGATACACGTAAAGTGATTGAATCAATGCGTGGCACGTAAGAAGTGCTCATTAATTGTTAAATATGATTACTTCACTTATAGTTTTGTTTGCTGTTGTTGCTGTTGGATAATGGAAGGATGAAGAACTGTTATGAATTGATGAATAGATAATCGTATAATTATGTACCTATGGAATCTTGCCTTTTCTAAAAGCCACATTTTTTCTTCTTTTTTAGACCCTTTGAAATAAAGTTGTTTTCACCATATTTTATACATTTTTCTTCCTTCTTAAAAAGGGTAGAGGGAACATAATTTAATCTGTACTCAGGTCATCACTGAATATAAATGAACACATTGCATTATGTTAACAGTTAATTTTTATATTCATTAAAGGAGGAACCAAGGGATTCTCTCTTAAGAGCTGAAATGTTGATTCTTAGGACACAAAATTTCCAGTTATTTCTAGAAAAAATTATTTTATAATATCTTTGGTTTTAATTAGATTGTCAGATAAATAGCATTTTAAAGTATGTATGACATAATATGAATTTTCCTGCTGTAATCTTTAGATTACAGCAGGAAAATTCATATTATGTAGATGAGTCAATATTATAAATTTGTATATATCAGTTAATGAGCACAAAATTTCTATCTGTATTTATTTTTAAGGCACAAATATATTACTTTAAAATGTTTTTAATGAAAATTCTCTGCTATGTAATATCAAAAGACAAAAACAAATCAATATCTTGCGTTTTTATGAAACATAATTTTAGTAATTCCAAGAGTTTTATTCTGATTTTTTAAAAACACGGCAGGGTGTTTAAGTTTCCTATTGGTGCTGTAACAAATTAACACAAAAAATTGGTGATATTCACTGTAATTTCTACTTTTCTTCTATTCGTTTATTCATTTAATGTTAATTCACTTCTCCATTTATTCACTTTTATAAAAATATTTCTTAGGTGATCTTATATACTAGAGACTATGTTAGTTTTAGTCCTTTATATTAATTAACATATAATAACTCTGGACTATAAGTTTATGTTTATAAATATTAACAAAAACTAGTGCTGATACAGGTTAGTCATTATCTAACTCAGTGGTTTTCAACGAGGGCAATTTTGCCACCAACACCACCACCACGTCCCCAACCCATCCAGAGAACATTTGAAAATATCTCGAGTTCTTTTTTATTGTCATGACTTGTGGGGAGGGATGCTACTGGCATCTGGTGGGTAGAGGTCAGGGATGTTTCTAAATATCCTTGATACACAAGGCAGCCTTACACAGGAAAGAATTATCCAGCCCAAAATGTCAAGTGTACCAAGGTTGGGAAACTCTGATCTGCCTGGTATATTTTCAAAATTTTCACATGCATTACACAACAAATCTAAAGCATGTTTCTCTTGAATGTATAATATATTTGTGCATTTTGTCCATCAACCAGTGAAAGCCATTTACTAGTAACTTGAAACATCTGTTATCCACAGATGTGAAAATTTGCAGAATGCAACACATTTTTTAAAGTACAGTGGAAGAACACAGTCATACATGTATGTACGTATAAAGGTAGGTATGTATTTATTTATTTATTGTAGATGTCAAAGATCATGGTCAATAGAGCTGAGTTCATAGTGTAAACAATGGCCTGTTCTACTTTGAAGCTTGCTTTTGCACTGAAAATATGAAAATTTTGTCCCATAGCACTATAAGATTGCTTGCTGAAGAAGCAACCTTGAAAAGTTATTGAGTACTTTATGCAGGAAGTCAAGTAATGTAACGGAACCACATGAGAAATTATGTAGCTTTCAAAATTTGCTACAGAATTTTAAAGAGTATTTTCAAGAGTATCATAGCCCAACCTCAGCAATGTATTTTAGCATATGACAGAGTTAGTTTGCACTTTCCAAGCAATCCAAAGACTCAAAATACCTCATTTCTCAGTTTAATTATATTTTCCCTCGTTTCGTGCTCAGTGTAGAAGAAAAACAGCTGGTGTCCATCCTCTGAAAAAATCTCTTCACGCTCTTGAGTTCTGTTATTAAAAACACCTCCAACTTCTTTTCCTTAAAATCACTCACTTTCTCAAGGCCACAGGGGAGGTTTGACATGTCCTGTCTGTGAAGATTAGAGCTGGAGTTGATATATAAGAAAGCCCCTCAGAAATTCAGCTATCTGATTAATCAGTAAAGAGCTATCTTCTTAATTGAACTGGTCTCTTTTATTAAAAGCTCTACTTTTTAAAATGAAATCATTTCCGAAGCCAAGAACATTCTCTGTAGATGTTTCTAGTGGAATTGAAACACTATTTCCTATACTGTACTAGAAAAAGAGGAGTCCAAAAGTATAAACAATAACCCATAATAGAATATCAACGTAATTTTCATCATAGGAGATGTAACAAAACTGTAACAAATTCGAATATATATAGACAATTTAAATAAAATTGACTAGCATTTGGATATAATCAGTCATGGGCATGAAATGCTTTTTAATCAGGTAATGACTTCATTAAACATGGTTAATCACACACCACCTTGAACTCATTTTCTAAACATAGAATTAATTATTCAAATTATAGCAATTAAAACACACCAGTCAATGGCTGGATTCATTTTTAAAACTACCTAGGCAAGCTTGCCAAAAAATCTACTCATCATTTGCAGGAGGGTGTATTGAACATCTAATTAAAGAAAACAGACTTTTGAATCAAACAGTACTACAGAAATAAAATATAGACAACACTGGGTAGTTATTTCTTAGCCAAATCACATAATAGAGAAATAAATAGGGCATAGGGAATATACTTGAATCTTTAAAAAACAGTTCCTTTAGTGTTTATAAATAATTTACCATTCATTTTTCAAATATGGTATACTTGTTTCTTTATCGTAGGACAATACTCAATTCAGATAAAATAGAAATACATTTTCCTTACTCCACACGATATCAACAGATATGTATAGAACACCTACTCAATGCATGGTACTATGATAGGTACACCAGATAAACAAAAGAAGTACAACCTACTTGAGAAATTTTAAATCCAGTTTGGGACTCTAGATATAAAATAAGGAAAGCCACAGACAACACGCACTAAACATAGTCAACTAAAGAGGCTGGTCGACTTCCTGTTTTGAGGTGTACATTTGGAAAACATAATTTTTTGCAGCCCAACTGAAGAAATTAAATTGAACTCTGTTTCATTGCACTCTCTAACATGCTCATTCTTGACCACTCTGGCACTGAGTAGAATAGTTTATTTTCCTGACTATTCTTGCTTATGTACTCACTAAGAAAAGATTTTGCATGGTCCAATAAACATTTAGGAGGTAGAATGGAGCATATTGCCTTAAATTTATTCTGTGTGTCAGAGTTCTTATTCATAACAATTTAAGAATAGTAATTATTTTGAGTAATTGCTTTTTCAAAATTTGGTGTATCATTTAATTATCCCATACTTACTTCAATATTCCAACTGCTAATGGACATTATAGTATTACATATCCAGAATTGTAACAAAAAAAATTTTCAAACATTAATTTAAAGGGGTTGGCATACCTGTAGATGTGTCAAGGTACGTCAGTTACTTTTACCCATCAGTTGAAACCCATGTGTAAAGATTTTATGTGAAAAGAATTCTTGCAAGTTCACAGACTGGAGTTTTGTTGTATAATTCTTAACAATCTTCCTTTCGTTACAGAAAACTTTTCCTTGTTAAAATGACCAAATAAGCTGGCAAAAATTATTATATTTACTTCTGAGAAAGTGGTAACTCAGTAACATCATGTAAATATGACAATAAAATATATAACTTATTTCTAAGGAACATCTAATTTTCATGTATCATTTGTAATTTAGGAAACAGGGCAGAAACATCAACATGTCCTCCTCATCACAGAATGTTCATTTATAGACGTGAGCTAGTCATACAATGTGCTTCAAAATGAACAGCTGTTACTAAAGGAGTTAGAAAGAAAATTATAATAACAATTTCAGCTTCATTCCATTTTTACCTTATAGCTCAACATCAGATATGAATTTTCTGGGGATTAATATGCTCCCTGTGTCATTATGAAGCTGTATTTACAGCATATTGGAGTAATATTATTGACCTAGTAATTTAGTTTAATGGAAATTATGCCTCATTATCATAAATTTATAAAGTAAAACTTTGAATAATTTTACTGGAAATTGTTTCCAAAATAACATCACTATAATAACTCAACAAGAGGAAACAATATGGAAGTTCCATCTTCTTGCCCATGTAAAACCATATTTTAGTAAAGCTAGCTGACATATCTTGATCTTTTCTTTGAGGCTAGAATATGATAACGACAAATGGTAACTAAAACAAGCAATAGATATTTAAAATTCTACCCTGAAAATTAATGAGTTTTCATATATATGTTTGTCACACATAATAAAATGCATTTTATTATCTATCCACCGAGCATTGTTTAGCTGCACAATCAGAATCAGGATCTGAATATAACTTGGTGAATGCATACAATGTCTTTCCAGATATATCATTGCCTTCATATTCCATTTATGGACTAGGATATGGACATTTAATGTTTATTTATTCATTTACTTATTTATTTCCATTTGATTTCATGATAGTCCATGTTTTAAGGTGGAACTCAAGTGCTGCCACTTCCATGCGGTATTCCCTGTTCTAGTAACAAAATCAGTTTATCCTTCTCTAGGTTTTGCCATAGTACTTGGCCCCTGGCTTGTTAAATGGATCACTTTCTTTTTTTCGTTATCATGATTTTGAGTTTACATATATATTTTTCCCAGCAGTGGTTCAGAGGCTGACATTTCAAGACTCTCTGGAGTACAAATTTTCAATGTCATTTAAATCTAGGAATACTGCCTTATTGACCCCACTGTTGGAAACAGATGCACATATGACTAAGTATAACACAATATGATCACGGCAGAGTATATGTGGGAATATAGGGGAGGTTTACTAGTGGTGGTCATGATGGAAAGGTCCAGAACAAAGGAGATCTTACCTGTCCTGTCTATATCATCCTTCCACTTCACAGAAGGATAGTCACTGGGTTAAAGAAGCTTCATTGGTAATTAAATCATATGTAATCAGATGAACCCAAAAGAGCCACAGAAATTTCAATATTGAAGGTGTTAGATTTAGTTAGAGTTCAAAGTATTGAAAAACTTAGGAAATTTATTGCGTTCTTCTACCTTTTCTTATTTTAAAATGCCTTAATTTTACGTATTTTCTGTTTTTCTTCATTTGTCTTCTCATGGTTCTTTTATTTCCTAGGTTTCTGTCATCAACAGATATAAGCTACTTATATTTACATAATATCAACACTCTTGGTTGATATAAATTATGCAGTGCAATTAAGTATGTCTGCAATCTACTGTAACCCAGTAGCTAAGTTACATTTTAAGGAAAAGTAATGTCCTCAAAATGTAAAATACAGATATTGTGCTAATAAAACTTTACAAAATACTTTTAGATATCATGTTCATTCATTTAGTTGTGTAAATCTTAAGAATAATCAAATGCATAAATGCAGCAGAGAAATATGATACAAAATTATGTTATAAAATTATTAATTTTAACGAATACAAATCTTTTTTAACGGAAAACGTTTTCCTTTTTTTAGATATAATAAGCACCGATAAAATTTAAAATACTTTTTAACACATGATTGAAAGCTTCAAGAATAACTGAAAATGACTTTATATCAAAATGTCTAAGATAATATTCTAACAAAAATTGCCAATTCATTTTCTCCCGTTCTTTCAGGATGTGAGTTAAGATGTACAAGAAAGAACACTGAGAAAAATAAAATATAGTTGAACAATAATAAAAAAATAATTAAGAATTTTTAAAAACATTTTAAAATACAATTTGACATCGATAAATGTACAATAATCTCACAAAGTTTGCATCTGAGTATTAATTAAGAGCGACAAGTCATCTAATCTGTCAGCTTCATCCACACTTTTTAAAAAATTTTTATACCCACTTGCTGACATAGGACATCATTGTTTAAATCCTGACTTGCTTTTTCCAGCAATGTCAAAGACCTATAATAACCATAAAATTCTGAAAGAGCTTTATTATATTTGAATAATTCCCAAAATTGTATATCTTATTGAAACTGAGACAATTGTATGTATCATTGAAAATCAAACTTTTCAGAAAACAAAAATCAAGCTGCTACACTTAGTAACTACATATCTGCATTGTAAAACATCATTTTGAAAACCAGAAACTACTTTTAAATTTTAAAATAAGCTGCGCCTCGTTTTGTGATAAATTGAAGCATTAGTCATTTCAAATGTTCCTTTCCTTTCAACACACTAGGAAAATATAAGTGATTATTCAAGGCACATCTTTAGGGAATCACATTTGTGCATTAGAGTTTTTTTTCTTCCTCAAATGTGTTTGAATCATTGTGCTAAAACACTTTTCACATTTTCTAGAATTTTTTCTCATTATTTTAGTCACACATGATAAAGTTTATATGTGTTAGATAAGGCAAAATCTTTTTTTACTTTACCTATTAGGAATTTTATCTATAAAGGGCCACTTACTGAGATGACTGTGGATTTTCCATCTTTGCTTATAGTTTAACAGAGGATATCCTTCCATTATATTTATTATTTCTAAGCTTTAGGAGGATGATGATGGAGCTCATTGACCTTCCCCTCCCTGATTTGGTGGGCAATAAGTAGACATATATTATGGGCTAACTCATGTCCTCTCAAAAGTCGTATGTTGACATCGTCACCCCCAGTACCTCAGAAAATGAATATTTGGAGATATGGCCTTTAAAGAGGTAGTTAAGTTAAAATGGGGTCATTAGGGTGGGCCCAAATCCAATATGACTGGTGGCCTTATAAAAACATTAGGACACCGACAAAACATACAGAGGCACCATATGACGACACCAGAAGACGATGGCCATCTTAAAGCCAAGGAAGAAGCCTCAGAAGAAACAACTCTGCCAACACCTTGATCTCAGACTTCTAGTCTCCAGAACTGTGAGAAAAAAAATTTCTGTTCTTTAAGCTACCAGTCTGCGTTACATTCTTATGGCAGCCCTGGCAAACTAAAACAAATGACAAGGAGGAGAAAAAAGTCTCTGTGTTCAAATGTATTTATAGGAATTAGCCAATGGAAAACCTGTTGGGCCAATCATCCATTAAAACAAGATAGTAATGCATAGCATGATGGACCATTGCAGAACTGATAAGGGGATACTAGGACCTTAACAAAATCAAGTCTGAATTCTCCAGAGACTTAAAGGATCATAGCTATATCTGGGTCAAAGGAGGGAAAAGTAAATAATTCAGAAACGTCATAACCCTATTAAAAACTAGCCTAGAGGGAGAAAAAAGAATCCTAAAAAGGAATTATGTAATGATTTATCATCATGAAAAATGTTCTTAAAGATTTTTTTTGAATAAATAAGGGATCCAAATAATATGATAATAAAGCAAGGCACCTCAGCTTTGCCCTTACCACTTAATAGTACTCCCATATTTTTCCTTATACTTTGCTTTTTCTCTCTGAAAGGACAATATAATGACAAACACACTAAAAAATAACAAAAATAAATTAATATATATTTTTAAAAAAATAAATTGTCTTTAGAAGTTAAGAATATCATTCTGAACCCCATTGCTCAATATTTTCCAAAACTCCTGTTAGTTCTTTTATGTTTAGAATAAATTCACTAATATTTGAATAAATTTATTATAAAATTGAGTTCAACTTGTATTAATCATGAAGTTTTGAAATGTTTAACTCTTCTATAATTTGGACAGAATTTTAGTAGAATCTATTACATAAGTTAAAATTAACAAGATGTAATTTCACTGAAAGTATTACAGGTCATAAAACCTTAAATAAAAAAAAAAAACAGAAGCTTGATTTAATTAAATGCTGAGCAACATGATTTTATTTTTAATTTATTAACAGAAGATTTAGAATGTTCCTAATAGTCATCCAGGAAACAGAAATGACTCAAGATATTTTAACAAAAATGGGATTTAACATAGGAAATTACATGCTTATAAAACATATGAAAAGGTGAGTGCTGATTGAAAAGGAATTAGGAAATGCCAAAATCACAAGAATCCACTACTGATGAACCCAGCTGCTACTAATACTGAAGCACACGATCTGAAGCTGCTGAAAAACCTAGGCCTGCTGTTTTCCCAAATATTTACCTACCACTCCCAAAGAAGAGTAATGGATTCCCCTATCCTCTGTCTTCCAAATCTCCTTCAAATGTCCTGCAATACAGGAAGGGGCTTAGAACTTTGAAGATGATACTGAAAATCAACAGACAATATCTGGAATACTTATCAATAAATCTTACAAGGGCATTAAGTCAAAGAGAAGTGTTTACCATAAAATATATAATGTTTGAATTTCAATATTATTGTGCTCTTATTAGGAGAAACATATGTTAGCTGACAGGTATCCCAAAGTGTTCCAGTTCTATGACCATGCTTGTTTAATATTTAAATATATTATAACTTGAGCCTTTATCCCAATGTAAGTTGGGAGAGCGAATATTACCTCTACTATCTCAAGGTTTGAGGACAGGTCTTATGATTATATTGGTTCCCATTTGCTTTTATCTTCCAATTTCACTGAATTATCAATCACACTTATGTCTTGACTCATTTCACTGGTTTCTCTTCTCTGCTCTCTGTGAACCTAAACTTAAAACTGTCAAAGTTAAATTACACAAGACAGAGTTAAACAGACAAGGAGGACTTATTCAAGACCATTGCAATAGGGATCAAGACTAGCACAATAGGAGAGAGAGATTGAACTCAACTCCACTGGAACAAAAGGCAGAAGAATTTGTAAGCCCTGGGGTGAGCTGGTGGAAAAATTCAAGAGGACAGTGGTGGTGGGGGGGGTGCTGTCAATGTGATTGGGCCATCTGTGTTTGTTAATTGACACTTATCAAAGTTAGGCTCCTACCATCCCACAGAGGTTGAAGATAGGGTGCTAACTTTCTTGAAGATTACATTTCAAAGGATGGCTTCCAGGTCCTTGAGAAAGACATTCCTGTGCTAGAAAACTGGCAAGAAGCTGGGAGAACATTTACATCTTAAGGGGGGCAGAGAAGGAATTTACAATTGCAAGTTTTCTAAAGCAAATGCTCTAAGAAAAGAGAGATCAGGAGCCTAGAGTCAGGAAGGAAACTATCTAAAATTTAGTCAAGTTGAGGGAATCTTGAAGACCGTCTTGGTCAGAACACACAGCATTCAAGGGTCAGGACTAGAATGAGGCACCCAGGGTGTAGAATTTAAGGAGTCCCAGGTGCCTTACCCTAGTCTTGGTCCTGCTGCACTCTATAGACTACTTTTTGTGGCAGATTTATCTTCAGATTTACTGAAGGTTTGGGAATATCAAGATGTGGTGGGAGACTGGAATTATATCCCTGTTTCTAAAACATCTTCAGGTGAAAAGGGTTGAGTTAATCATGCTCCTAAGTTCAAATTACATTCTATCATCATTTGTCCATGGAAGGCTCCTGTTAAAGACTGAATTATGTCCCCCTGAAATTTGTATGTTGATGTCCTAATCCCCTAATCTAATGTCATGTAATTGTAAATGGGGCCTTTAGAGAAGCAATTAAAGTTAAATGTGGTCATAAGGATGGGGCCCTAATCTGCTAAAATTGGTGCTATAAAAGAAGAGGAAGAGACACCAAAGATCTCTCGCTCTCTGAAGGAGCATAGAGGAAAGGCCATGTGAGGACATAGTAAAAAGGTGGCTGTCTGCAAACCAAGAAGATAGTCCTCACCAGAAAATGAATTTGCTGGCACCTTAATCATAGACGCCTAGCCTCCAAAACTGTGAGAAAATAAATGCCCATTATTTAAGCCACCCAGACTATGATATTTTGTTATGGCAGCCCCAGCAGACTAGTAACAGCCTCTCTCTTACGTTTCGGGTTATTTCAATTTTGATTACTCATTCCTCCTACCCTTCGTCACCACAAACCACTTCCTATCCCTTTATTCTCTAATCATTTTGGTGTGTTAAACAGATCTTTTATTTCACTGCAAATTTGTAAAATATAATTTTTGCATGCATATAGTATAATTTACAGAAATGATACCATTTTTATATCTTATTATCCATCACATACTTTTTTTTTCACTTGATACACTGTTGTTAAGACCTATCCATGCGGCTTTGTGTAAATCTAATACTTTGCTTCTAATTGCTGCATAATATTCCACAGTCTGCTTCCAACATGCTTAATCTACTCATCTTCCAGAGGTGACCTGTAGGTCGCTGCCTGTAGACAATGTCAGATAAGTATTCAAGTACACAATTGCTGTCTTGTACTTTGTCCTCAGCCTTCCTTCATTTATTTTGGCTTCTTTATAACCTGAGACCCTTTCTTTGTGCCCTAATCATGTCTTTTCCTGCTTTTCCCTATTCCCAGACCCCCTTTTGAATAGCCTCTGTTAAAAAAGTATAACTCTCAGGTAAATTCAGCCCTACTTATTATATTCTAGACTGTCCACATTATGCCTTGGGACTTTGCACTTAATACTAAAGGAATCAATTAATGTAGAAAGTAGGCTTCTCCTAAAATACAAATTCAGGCAATTGTAGTTTAAAATGGCATTTTTTTCCTCTGTGTATTTAAAGAACAAAATTTAAAATAACAAAATTTAATTTAAATTTAAAATAACAAAAATGTTTACAGGCTATACAGCATGATTGAGAAAATATTCTATTTTTACCTTTTACCTATTACTCTCTCCCACTCCCCATTCCCTATGGCTCCCTCTATGAATTCAGCTTTAGCTGAATCCTCCTGTGGAATAAAATAGGCAATTTTTGTGTCCTGTTTAATGTTTCAATCAAATAAGGCAGTGTCATTTTAAGTGGGCATTGCAAATTCCAGGCTTCACGTTCAATTAAAAGAACTGAAGAAGAGACTCTTTTCTCCTAACAGACTAATGCAGAGGACTACAGGCATTTGGATTTTGTCCTGTACTTCACTTGCCATTGCACATTATCTCCCGGCAACAGCTGGTGACACACAGACACTGTGCCTCTAGGAAAGTCCTCTTCTCCCCCTTCCATCTGTTTCAGTCCATTTACTTCCGAAATAAAACACTGTTTTAGCTGGTCTGCTTACAACATCTTATCCACAATGTAATTTAAAGCCCTTCGGTTAGAGGAAGCCGACTTTGCATTTTGAGGCTAGTTTTACTTTAAAAACTAGCTGAAGCTGGAGGTCTTCACAGCCTGAGCATCAAACAGAAATTTTTTTACGGGTAGAGAAGAAAAATATATGATGCCTATGTTGTCAAAAGAAAGTAAGGTTAATGTGTAAATATGTTTGAAAATAAAAAACACTGATTGTGTTTCTGAAGTTGAATTTAAACCTCAGTGACCAATTTTTATTTTCACTGGAGAATAGCAAGGATTTTCCATTTTTATAGGGGCTACTAGATCTATGTCTCCGTGCTCCACCGCTCTTGACTGGGAAGTAGCAGTGGACGCGATGAGGGTGGGAGCAACCACGTCTTCTTTTGCTGCTTCTTCAAGCCTTCACACCTGGTCTGAATGCCCAGATCATGACTATACTAAGATTTCTTCTTTCCTTTCTCTCTTTTTTAAAAAAATTTTTGTGACCTCCTTTTGCATGTTTGATGAAAACACAAGCCCTGGAGTCAAACTGCTAAAGTCTGAAGCAAGATCACCATTTTATGTGTGACCTTGGGCAAATTATTTAACATGTCCTGAGTCTCAGTTTCTTTATCTAAAAAGTGAGGTATGTATTTTATAGAGCTGTTATGAGGATTAAATGATCTATTTCACATAAAGTGTTTAACACAGTGCCTATCCCATTGTAAGGGATCAAATGTAAGCTAACATAAGGACTGCAAAAATAATGAGATGTTCTTTTCTCTGGATTATTGTGAGTCGTCTTCGTTTTCAAGAAAGGAGAACTTCCTTCATTATTCTTTTGAATTAATCTCTTTGTTTTGGGTTAGAGGAAATGAAAATAATAAGATCTTATTCCTAATATTGATGTTTTAAGAATTATACTGATTTCCTCTTAAATTCATTATTGCAACAAAGCTAATTTTGTTCTGTAAAGCATAAAATCAATGTTTATATTGATGCTTTCTAGTGCATTAATGTTTTTTGTTTAAAATTTAGTGAAATTTTTTATTTTTAAACAGTTTTTTTGTAGTTTATATATATGTATTTTGCTTATTCTCAAGTGAACACTTTTCGTCTTTGGATTGGAAAGGTAGGAAGCGCATGTTAATTCATTCTTCTTTTCAGTTGTTTCTAAGTTTAGGTATTAATTTTCTCATAAAGCAATAAAATACATGAATAATAAGCTGCATTTTAAAATGTATTTATTCATTTTCCACTTTCAATCAGTAAAAGTGGCTTTACCCATTGTTTGTCATAGGCCATTATGAGAATTGTTATTCTGCTCCACTCTGAGCTACACTGTCTCCTCAAATCACCAAGTGAAAGTCTAATAAAGATCTCAAAATTAATTGCCAAAGTGAAACTATTGATTCCACTACTCGTCAGAAAAGCACCCAATTTGTTCATCCCCAGCTCTCAATACCGGCACTATCATTCAGCCAGTTGCTTAGGCAAAACAAACAAAATACTTCATTTGTTTCCTTCAAACTTCACATCCAATCTCCCAGTAAGTCTTGTAGGCAGTATATTAAAAATATACTAAAATTCAAATTACTTGTCACCATCTTCATCTTCATAAACCATAATCATCTTTTGAATGATCTACTGCAATGGCATTTTATATTAGAATAGGCTGGTTTTGCTTGATTTTTTCTTTTTTTGGAGTGGTGGACAGAAAGTTCATTGATTTTTATTGTCTTAGAAGACATATAATACACAAAGCCATTATAATTTTTAAGTCACATAAGCAATACAAAAGTATATAGAGAAAATATGAAAATCCCTCCTCTCACCCTGCCCACTCCTTTACCAGAGGGACCAAAGTTAAATGTTTAATGTATATCCTTTAAGTCTTTTTTTCTTTCCTATACCACTATATCTGTGGCTCTTAACTAGGGTGATTTTACCCCCCATGGCACATTTGACAATATCTGGAGGGGTTTTTGCTTGTCGACTTCAGGGGGTTGCTACTGGCATCTAGTGGGTAGAGTCAGGGATGCTGCTAAACTTCTACAATGCACAGGACAACCCCCACGACAAATAATTATTTTGATAAAATGTCAATCATTGACATTTTGAAGACTTGCGCTTTTTTTGTGGTGGTGTTCTTTTTTTTTTTTTTTTATAACAATTCCACATTTTAGTATATTCACAGAGTTGTGCAACCAATCAATTTTAGAACATTTTTATCACTCCTAAAAGAAACCCTACAACTATCACTCCATCTCTTCTAATCCTCCCAATCCGAGGCAACCACTAAACTACAATCTGTCTCTATAGATTTGACTATTCTGGACATTTCGTATAAATGGAATGATGCAATATGTGGTATTTGGTGACTGGCTTCTTTCACATAGCATAGTGTTTTCACGATTTATCAATGGTGTATAGCATGTACCTACATTTTATTTCTTTTCATTGCCAAATAATATTTTATTACATTGATATGCCACATTTTTTTATCCATTGGTTGATGGGAATTTGGGTTGTTTCCATTCTTTGTGTATTGTTAAAATGCTGCTATGAACATTTGTGTACAAATTTTTTTGTGGGCATATGTTTTCATTTCTCTTGGATACATACTTGGGAGTAAAATTGCTGAATCATATGGAAACTCTATATTTCAGTTTTGAGGAACCGACAGACTTTTTCCAAAGTGAATGTACCATTCTTACCAGCAATGTATGAGTTTCATTTCTTCACATCCTCCTCAACATTTGTAATTTGATTATTATGCTATTGTGATTATAGTCATTGAAGTGGATGTGAAGTAGCATATTATTGTGGTTTTGATTTTTATTTCACTAATGACTAATGACATTGCAAACTTTTTATGCATTTATTTGTATGTCTTCTTTGGAGAAACATCTACTTAGATCCTTTGTCCATTTTTAAATTTGAGTTATTTATCTTTTTATTATTGAGTTAAAGAGTTGTTTATATATTCTAGATATGATTCCTTTAGAGATATATGATTTGCAAATATCTTCTCCCATTTTTTGGATTTTTCTTTTTTTCGTTTTCTTGATGGTATCTTTTGAAGCATGAAAGTTTTTAATTTTGATGCAGACCAATTTTCAATTTTATCATTTGTGTTCTAGAGTTAGCATATATATCTCAACTCATTTCAATGAGATAAAGAAATGTTGCTCCTATGTAGTTCTATTTCCTCTTCCCCAACTGTTGTGTTCCACCACTGTGATACATATTGCATCAATATATGTTACTAGCCCAAAAATACATTGTAACAATTACTACTTTATATAATTTTTTGTCTCTTAAAGAAGTAGAGAGAAGAAAGGAGAGTAAGCATATATAAAGTTCAGCTTTGTTTCCACCTACTTCCTTTGTGTATTTTTGTCAAACATTTTACATTTCCATGTGTTATAGCTCCAACAACACAATTTATAGGTATATAGGTAGATATAGATATAGATATATCCAATTGCTTTTTAAACCAGTTAAGAATAAAAAGGAGATATAATATGCAGTTTTACTGACTTTTATAATTACTTAATTACCTCTACTGATATCCTTTGTTTTCTGTTGTTGTTGTTCAAAATAACTGTGTAAGATCACTTGATTTCACCCTGAAGGGAATTTAGCTACTAATTTTATTGGGGTTCCTTTGTACATGACATGTAATTTTTCTCTTGCTGCTTTCAAGATATTCTCTTTTTTTTTTGGTTTTAACATTTCAGTATATGTCTATGTGTATATTTCTTTGCTTTTGTCCTATTTGCAGTTCATTGAGCTTCCATGATGTATAGAATAATGATTTTCATCAAATTTGGGAAGATTTCAGGCATTATTTCTTTGAATATTTTTCTATTCCTTTCTCTCAGTCTGTAACAAATTAAAATTATGAAGGTCAAACAGAAAATATGATAATAAAGGATAATTCATGACTAAGTGAGAACAGAAGCAGAAGTTATTTCAGAATTTCTTAAAGGAGGTAGACTGGCGGACAAAGGAATAACGTGCTGATGAGTTTGCACAAAGAAGCTAGCATGCTAGTAGCAAAGTAAAATAAGCCAGGTATTGAATAACTGTGATTAATTAAAACAAATAACATAATAAATTTATCACAGTGTTATTGGGTTATTGTACCCTGAGGAGATAGAAAAAGTGATTATTTTAAATCTATAAGCTAAGGTGAAATACATAACCAGCTACTAGGTTACTATATTAAATCCTCCTCTCAACCAGCTAAAAAATTTCAAAAGATAGAAAATAAGAGAATTGAGAAAAATTCATCAAAAATTTAATGAGTAAGAATACGAAAACTGTAAATATCAATTTCAAAATGATGGAAAGTACTAAGAAGGCAGAGATTTCTCATTTTTCTAAGCTTTTAGTGTATAATGTAACTATGATCAGATGAAGAAAACGATTCATTCTCAATTTCCTAAAGAGTGAATTATAAAGTATTAAAAGGCTATACTTAAATATAATGATATGATCATTCTTTAGTACCTAATATTAGCTTTTTTATTTAATTCAGTTGAACAAACAACTATTGAATTTCTAATATGTTCAGGCACTATTAAAGGAAGTGAGAAAAAGAGAAAGAAGATGAAGTTCCCTCACTCAAAGAGCTAACAATTTAAGAAAGGATACAGATAAAAGAATAAATATGCCATAATCAAATGTCATAAGTGTGACAATAAAACTATCCACAAAGTACAGTATCAGTGAGTGTGTTTATAGTTATCATTAAGATTTGGAGATGCTTCGTGAGGAAGTAAGATGTGAACTATGTTAAGAAGAATAAATACGATTTTTCAAATGCACAAAGAAGGAAAGAGTTTCCAAAGAAGTAAAGAAATATGTCCAAACAAACAAAATCACAAAAAAGTTGAATGCAAGTAAGGATTACAGTGTGGCTGAGAACAGAATGCAAGTAAGGATTACGGTGTGGCTGAGAACAGGAAGCAAGATAAAGAGATAAGACCAGGCCGAATAGGAGATCAGAAGACAGACCATGAATAAGCTTTAGTAAGACTTCCATAGTATATTAAAAAATAGAGTTTAAATGCTGAGAAAAACAGAGAACCATTAAAACATATTCCATAGCAAACTGACATGCCATGATTATCATTTTTAAAAACTTCCTCTGGAAACAGCACATGGAATTATAAAAAGTGAAACTGAAAACAGTGGCCCAGTCAGAAAGCTAGTGACTTAACTGGGAGAGTTATTAATGATGATCTTGGATGAAGCTTTAGAATTTTTGATTGAGAGAAGACAAAGAGATGTTAAGGTGACAGAATGGAAAGAACTTGTTGACAAACTGTCTGTGAGGTCCAATAGAAAAGAAAAAGTTTAGAATTACTTCCAGTTTTCTGGTTTGGGGTTGTGTCTTTCTCTAAGGGAAGAAATAAAAAAGAGACACAAGTATCTTACGGATGGATGAGAGAGATAATGAGCTTTGTCTAAAATATAATCTGCTTTACATATCTAAGAAAATCAAGTGAAGAGTTGATGGGAGGAGTGAGCAGCTCAATATGCTAATCTGAAGTTCAAGGGAATAATCTGGGCTAAGATTTAGATTTCAGTTGGTCAGTATATAGGTGACAGACATTTGAGGCTAAGGGAGAGAAAACCAATTATTCACAAAGAATGAGAAGAGACCTAAAAATGGAAATTTGGAAAATATTCAGCACATAATAGAAGGGTATTGAGAAAAAGGAACTATAGACAGAGGATAAACAAATGAACAAAAAAGGAGTGCATGGCATACCAGCAGCCAATGAAGAATTTTATTTCAGAAAGTACAAGTTACATAAAAGCATCAAATGCTACAGAAGAAATATAAAATAAAATAATAGACTTATTTTTTTTCCATTGGCCCTATCAATGGAAGGCAATTTTAGTGGATATTAGAAACCATAATGCAGTGTGTTGGAGAGAATCTGATGTTCAGAAATGGAGTCAAAGAAAGTAGACAGGCTTTATAAGAAGCTTGGTTGTGAAAGGAGAAAAATATAGTAAGGAAAAAAATAAAGATAGGGAAAAAGGAGTCAAGAAAAAAATTATTGCATGCCATGGATCACAGAATTGGAAATACAAATATAATGGTAAAGGGAAATAATTAGGAAAAAGGATAAGGTAGAAAATGTGTAAGATAAAGATGTTAGAATATTATAATTATAGATAGTATTCACTGAAAAAAATTAGCTTAACACAGGAATAGGATACATTTTTCCACCATAACATGGATCAGGATGAAAGACATATGTCAGCGGTGGGTAAGAAGTTGAAGGATTTCATAGCCTCTATTTCCTCTGTGAAGTAAGAGGATTGAGTTGTGTTGAATTACAAGGAGCCAGTGGTGCTGGAGTTTGGGCTTCCAGAAATCACTAAAGAACTTTACCATCAATTGTGCAAAATGTGGAAAAAAACCCCAACAACACACAGATGGAAAACATGTAAAATCCTTGTCCATCAATGACAAGGCTCCAGTAAAAATTTCTAACAATACATATATGATGATCCTTATGAGCATAATTGTGTGATTTCCTCAAGATGTGCTCAGTAGCTCAGGTATAGAAGCTAAGAGGATGGATTGTACAAGTGCATTTTCCAGATGAGTGCAAAAGAAGGACAAAGAAGCAATAGAAAACTCTCTTTTGCCATACATGACTTTTCTCCCCCAAGAGATTTACAGTTTAGAAGAGAGAATCCAAATCATTGATTTACAACCTGCTGTGGAGTAATTTCTACTGAGAAGCATCAGATTAGGAGTCTTCGGAAAAGAACAGCAGTGACGTGGGCCCCTAGGAGGCCGAGTTTCAGGTATTTGGTAGATGGTGGAAGGTGGAATCCCTGGATGTTGACTGAGTGTGCCTTTAGCTCAGGTCTTTAGTTGATTTGTAGCAGAATGCAGCACCATCCAAATCCTTAAGTATAACAGACATGAAAGGAAAATGAAAGAAGAAAGCTTAGCTCATTTAGAATAGTTATTAAGAAGACGTGTACCTAGGCCAAGTGGAGAGAAGAAAAGGAAGTTTCCTATAGCTGCTTCAACAGGAATAGGAGTAAGCATCATTATGTCCTCCTAGTCTATTTCAGAGGTAGAGAGTTATTTCACCTCTGCTCTGGATTGTTCTGCCAATGGGATTTCACCCTGCCTTTAAAAAAAAAAATGCCCTTTTTATTTGCTTTTCCCTTAGCATATAAAACATTGTTGTTTTTTCAGCCATGCTTTTAACTCAACTATTACCAATATGCTCGTGATTCCCAAAGGTGTAATTCCAGTCCTGATACCTCTGAGACTCCAGTCCTGAATTTAAGACAGTTTACTTCCTCTACCTATCTCATATATTTACTCAAATTCAGAATGTGTCAACTGAACCTATACTCTCAAATGTGTCCCTCCTCCTGTTTTCTTATCTCACTGTTCAATAAAGGGCATCACTATCCATCTAGTCATTCAAACTTGAAGCCTGCATGTCCCTCTAACTTCTTTTCTCTCTCAATTTCCAATTGACAACAAGTCCTATCCATCTCCTTTTTCCATTACATCTTCTATAGCCTCCTTGCCACTACCTAGAGGAGGCAATCATCCTTTCCCATAGCCTCCAATCTCTCCCCCCTTCCATCTATCCCTCACACTCTCACAGAATGAAATGATCATTCTCAAGTGCAAAACAGATTATGCTATGTGCTCAGTAGCTCACAGTGCCCAGTATAATAAATGTGAAATTCCTTAACATGGCCCTTCATCATCTGGTCCTTGATCAGTTTTCAAGATTTTCTGCCACATGCTGGACACAGTTACTAGTGGTTTTGCCTAAGTGAGAATAAAACAGACAAAGAACAAGACAAAAATCCTTGCACTCGTGGAGTTTACATTTACGTGGGAGGGAGAAGAAAGATAATAAATAGTAATAATAGTGGTAATTGTTATGGAGAACATAGAGCAAGTATAGGGGACTTGGAGTTTGGATTTTGGAAGAGATTACAATTTTATGTGGAGTGGGCAGGGGAGGTGTCACTGAGGTGATATTTGTTCAAGGTCTCGAAGTACATGTAAATTGAAACTTGCACAATTTCTCTTACCTTATACTATTTTCCAAAGTACTTCTCACCCTGAGAGTGAGAAGTATATATGTATCACATATATAAACTACTTATTTATTATAGTTACCTCCCCCACACCTAATTGGCAAGCTTCATAAAATATACAGATTTGCCTTGTTCATTGATTCCTAGTTCCAGAAATTATAACCAGCACATATAGTCTCTCAATAAATATTTGATGACTATATGTATCACATTGAATTGAACTTCAGCCACAGTTGAAGAAAGCATTGTTAAAACAAATCTAGGCAATACTCAGACTCATATATTACAAAATAAAAGTTTGCCCTGTAATCCCATTGTGAAAAAATTCAAACAGATTCTTGGCTCCATATATCAGAGTCTCACAAGTTAATGCCAACGTGTAAAGCCTGAAGCAACAGCAGCTGGAACAACATATGCAACTTTGCTTCCTGCTGGTTCAGAAGGATAGAAACAATACAGAAACAGAAATGAGAGCCACAAAGATTATACAAATATCCTGGCAGCAGAATTTACTTTAGTTTATAGTGAGCGCTAGTACTCTAGCGCTACTTTCACTCTAATGTGAAAGAAATTTATTCTAATGTTACAGCAGAATTTCAAGACTGAATATCTTCCATTTCAATCTGTTCAGACATATTTCTGAAATACCTTTCCCTCTTCTAGTGATATTTCAAGCCATAATTTATTGATTGCTAATTACATCCTGGACATATTTTCATGTTTAATCTTCATGAAATTCCTACAAAGTAGATTTTATACTTCTATTTGATACAAGGGGGAAAAAGGTTAAATACGTTGCCTCAAAATCACATAGTAAATGACATAGTGGTGATTTGAAGCTGCGTCTGCCAGGATTCAAAGCTCATGCTTTTACCCAGTGTTTTATCCTGCCTTAAACTGCAAAAAGAACAGTATCATATTAATATATATAGTACAGAATTGTTTCCTTCTTAGTTTTTTAAGACAGGAAAAAATGTTACAGCATTCAAAAGAGAGCAAACTTGGCTTCTTGCTTTAAATTCTATATTTTTCAGGAAATTAGGAACAACTTAACTTTTTCGTTTCTAATTTGAGGAAATTGAAAACAAACGTTTGAGTTTGTTCCTCCTGATGAATGCCGGTCTGCCAGAATTGTTTCCTCCCATATGAAGTACAGCTAGCAAAGAGGCTGCTCAGACAGGGAAGCAGTCCCCAGCCTTGGCTTCTACTGTATGTTCCGAATGCTTTAATCGAACTTAGCATTCTGGAAGCTTGCTTGTGCCACTGATGACATGTCGCATAATTGCTAACACAGCGGTCAATGTAAGGGTCAAAATGAAAAACATATGTTTGATATTTTCAAGGCTGAGAACAAGTTGAACTTTTGTGAATACCACTCATCCACACATAGCAACTGTAATAGCTTGTCTGTCTACTGTTTAGAGACAATTACATATTGATTCATCTACCTTAGCAAGTCTTCCTAATGGAGATTCATCTACCTTAGCAAGTCGTCCTTTCAAGTAAAATTTTGTGCCTGTGTTTTTACCTAATTTAGACAACCTATTTTAATGAGTAAATTTGCATAAACATGTCATTTGTTTTCCCCTTGTAATCTTTTGGGTCAAATCCTCTCTTTCCAATCCCTGTCTCATTTATATGGTCATCTTACAAACAGAGAAAAAGTTGTTTTTGATGAAAGTTGGTATGCTGGTAAATGTTTAGCAATTGGTTCTTTAGGGGAAAATAGACCTGATTTGTAGCATCTGCTAGTTTTTTGATGTCAATACTTCCACAATGGCATATTTCATGATATAAAATGACATCACTGAATGCAGAAATGGGAAGAGATGTGCAGTAATATACTGTTATATAGTATTTCCACCAATTGGAAATAATAGACATAACGTCAGGATCAGAGGTAGTACAATACAATAAAATGATTAGGAAGTGATGAGTTCTGAGTGTTTATTACTTTTGTTTTTGGTATAATTTATTTCATTTTGAGTTCATACAATTTAATTGTTCAATAAAGTCTTGCGTCTGTCCTGAAAATTTAACAATTTTCTTGTGTAAGCTCGTCGGGGCTAGCTTCATTGCACCACTGCATTATAGTTTGAAACTTCATCCAAGATATTCGTTTTGTAGCAAATAATTTCAAATCTATTTATTGGATTACTATGATATGCTAAGAACTGTGTGAAATACAGCAACTATTAGGCTGGATGGGGATTCAGAAAAATCAGAAGACATAAAAGGGCATCTCAACTGTTTTCTGTTACCCACAGCTGGTCGCAAACAGCACTTCAGAGTTGTTAAGAAATTTTCTACTAAAGTTACTACTCCATTTTTTCTTTATGATCAATTTCCCAGTTCCTAGTTTTGAACGAATAAAAAGTCATCTAAACTCACCCTTGTCTGTGAAATAAAATTAAGTACTTTTGTTTCTGTACTGATTTATTATTGTAGAAGTCACACATTTTACTTGTGTTCATAATAGGTGACATTGTCTTTCAATGATATTTTTATCAGATATTTACTATACTTTTACAAGAACAGGAGAAAAAAGACTCATGGTTTGTACTGATGTTAGTCCTAAAACTCAACGAATTAATATCAAAATCATGGTTAATAACTGAGGAGTAATTAAATTAATACTATGAATCATCATGGAAAGGAAATGCTATTTAGTTACTAAACTTAATCGTCATGAGTCCCAATATACTCAGTCATCATTTCATAAAAACTATGTGATACTTTATAAATATAAATAAATTTTTTAAAATACAACTTGAATGATCTGCTTGACTCCCTTTCCACCACAGTTATCTCTTTAATTAGTTAAGTAGTAAACAACTGCTAGATATGAAACTCTGGGCTGCCTTTTGAGAATCAAAGATGTCTGTCCTTTTTCAGAGAAACCACAATATCCCCCCTTATAGATTCAATTCAAGGTATACTCGGAGTCCAGCTCTGCTCAGTCAGAGAAAGAAGGTTTGGAAGCCAAGAGACCAGGGATTCAGCATGATTCTCCTCTGTTCCCACATCTGAGTTGCAGTTGTGAGACTTTTTCTACCCTGATCCAACTTCTGGCACATATCCCTCTTCCAGGAGTAGTCTCTGTTTTCTTCTCTGAGTCTGAATCTTGTTCTGACTTTCTGTTCATTGCCTTTATTACTTCAGGCCTGATTGTCTCTCTAGCCACTAAGGCCTTACTGATATCAATAGTTTGATTATGAGAATTTCCTTCTATTCATTCATTTAATATTTATTTAGCGTCTTCTATGCCAGACACTCTGCTTAAGACCAATTATATAGTGGTGAGTAAAATAAACCGTAATATTTGCCCATCTCAGGTCAGACTTATTCCTTTTGCAACCAAGATTGGTTCTACCAATAATTATTATGATAGGTTAACTAGGAATCATAATAGCAGTTGCATGGTATAATAATACACACATACACACATGCAGGCATGTATGTACACACACACACACATACACAATCACTAGGAAATTATAGTGTAGGAAATGCACTACATTTTCCATATGCAGTTAGATATTGATTTATAGTAACCTTGAGCAGGTTCAGTTTACCTCTACAAGAATGCCAATAGGTTGATAAACATTAATTACATATTTTCTAAACTTGAATTTAGACTTTAATTTTTTTTTTCTTTTGGTGAGGAAGATTGGCCCTGAGCTAACATCCGATGCCAACCCTCCTCTTTTTGTTGAAGAAGATTGGCCCTGGGCTAACATCCTTGCCCGTCTTCCTCTACTTTATATGGGACGCCGCCACAACGTGGCTTGACAAGCAGTGCATCTGTGTGCGCCCGGTCTCTGAACCTGCGAACCCCGGGCCGCTGAAGCAGAGCGAGCGCGCTTAACCACTATGCCACCGGGCCGGCCCCTAGACTTCAATTTTATTCAGCCCTAATATATTAATAGAATCATTATTTCTGTAGTCATTTTGGCAATAAGATCAGCAGTAGCACGTATTTTAGAATTTTTGCCACTGAATAACATTAAGGCAATGACTTCCTTAAGCAAAATTTTAAGAACCTTTACTAGCCTATATAAATAAATTATGTCTATTATAATCTTCTACAGCAGAGTATATATATGTGATCTAGACCAGGCATCAGCAAACGGGTCAAACCCATGGGCCAAATACTAGCCCCAGAGTGATTTGGCATGGCCCTTGAGCTAAAAATCATTTTTATAAGGTTGTAAAAGAAATCAAAAAAGGATATATGATTGAGAGCATACATGGTCTGCAAAATCTAAAATATTTACTACTTGACCCTTTGCAGAAAAAGTATGCCACCTCCTGATGGAGACTTTGAATCAACATTCTTACTCAGTGATTCAGGTATCTTATATATCCAAATGCTAATAGGATGTTGTTAACATCTATTTTAGAAACCTTAGTTTGTGTCTAGAAGTTTACAAATGCAAATTATTAGAAATAGTAAAACGAAGGGTAATTCCCTTGTCTTTCTTGCTGATATGTTTGATATATAAAAGTGCATGCTCTGACATTTGTGCATTTTTGTATCTAGCCAAACTGAAGACCTATGGACACTTAAAAAACAATAATACATCCTCTGAGTTACTAAGAAATTTCAAAAACTGTCAGTTTTTCTTGGAAAATTTTCACATGATAACTCAGCCCAGTGAGATCCTATTCATACCATGTTATTCCTTTCATCTTTGTTTACACAATGTTGATAGTTTAAATGTTTTAATGAATATTTCATTTATTTATTTCTATGGCTCACAGAATGTGGCTAAGGGCCTAGAGAATCATTAATAATGGAAGGGACTCCCTTGCTTTTGTTAAGCTTCCTACATCAACCTGGCAAAAGTATAATAAAACATATGCATCTCACCATAGGCATTTAAATTTAACCTACTCAGTTTTCTGACGTAGCTAGAAGTAGTAAGGAATTCCAAAAGTCTAGAGACCTTGATGGAAAACATTTCCTCTTGAGATTACTAAAACATAAATCTTCACATTAATTACAAACATGCCTAACCACAGTCAATTACTGTTCAGGATCCTAAAATATAAAGAAAACAGATTATAGTAAATCTTAAAGAATTATTCTTTACTAAAGTTGATAGAGAAGCCTACTCTCAAACATTTCAGAAAAACATATAAATATGCGCACATATGCACATGTCTATGTGCGTGTGTGTGTGTGTGTGTGTATTCATCCACTATTTTGAACCCTGGATCATAGTTTGTACCATCACCATGACCACTACATACACACACTGACCAACATGGTCTTACCATTCGTATCAACTTTAGACAAATTTCTTTTGACTATAGGCCCCTGGCTTCACTTTTCTCAGAGTGTTTAGAAAACTCAAGATTATAAATTTTTCTTGTTCCTTCGATATGTAAATCACCTCATGGTCTTTTGCCAGTTTTACAACCCAGCAATGTCTTTCTCAAGGACCAGGGAGTCATCCCTTTGAAATGTAATCATCAAGAAAGATAGTGTCTCTATCCCTGCATCTCTGTGCAAGGGTAGGAGCCCTAACTTAGATAAGCACCAATTAGCCAACACAGATGGCCTAATCACATTGGCCAATCTCCCCTCTAATGTCCTCTAGTACTTATCCATTATATTGCCCCAGCTTTTTTTTTTTTTTTTTGGTTAGGAAGATCAGCCCTGAACTAACATCTGATGCTAATCCTCTTCTTTTTTGCTGAGGAAGATTGGCCCTGAGCTAACATCCATGGCCATCTTCCTCTACTTTATATGGGATGCTGCCACAGCATGGCTCGACAAGCAATGCATTGGTGCACACCTGGGATCCAAACCTGTGAACCCCAGGCTGCTGCAGCGGAGCGTGCTTAACCGCTTGTGCCACCGGGCCGGCCCCGCCCCAGCTTTTAAAAATCCTCCAGCCGTTTGTTTCAAAGAAATTGAGTTAAATCTCTCTCCTCTATTGCAATAGTCTTGAATAAAGTCTTCTTTGCCTGTTTAACTCCATCAATGCAATTTTTCTTTGACGACACAGTCATACACACACAGAGACACCCACACACAGAGTGAGAAGAATGATTAAGCAAATATAGTACCATTAACTTTTGGAGAACCTCAGTGAAGGGAGAAGAGGAATTCTTTGTATTATTTTGCAACTTCTCTATACCTTCAGAATTATTTCAAAATAAAAAACTAAATAATCATGCAAAAATATACATGAAATGTTCTAGAATATCTAACAAACTATTTGAATGAAAATCCAAATACTCAGTTCCAAAAGCACACACAGGATACATGTTTTCAATAGCCATATCTAAAACAATCCAATAGCCACACCAAGTTGGGATGTATCTGTCCACACCACAAACTGCTAAGAGAAATACTGAGAAATAATTATGGTGTAGCATTACACATAAATGATTATGCTCAAGAGGCTGGAGGCAAATTTTGTTCTTTTGTACAAATGTAAAATTTCTTTCAACTTGAAGACAAATTAGCAATGTTAACTATTTTACATGAAATTCATGGGCAGAGATCAAAGGACTGTGGAGACTTAGACTTAAGTTTCTCTTACCAGTTATGTAGTCCAGTCTCACACTCAAACAGTAATTTGCTCCATGATATCCCTAGAAAGTGACCATTGTGTTCCTGCATAATTACTCCTAGGAGCAGGAACCTTGCCCATTCCAATTTTGGACTTTTTTAATATTAAAAAGAAATCTTGCCTTCCTATAATTTTTACTCATTTGTCTTTGTTCCATCCTTGAAAAACTTAAAATTCTTCCATAAGCATGTCCTTTAAATATTTAAAACGGCTTTCATCCATCTTCTCAAGCTAAATATTTCAACCCGTCCCCTTGAACCACCCTGGCTTCTACCTTGGTGTTGTTTTTTTTTAATAGAATACAACATTAAAAGTAAATAGAACAGTTGAGACATGATCAGAAAAGCACCTAATACTGGAAGTGGCCAAGTGATGGCAGTCACATCTAGCTTCTAGGGACGATAGTGACAACAAAGATAGAGGTCAGGTGTCCAGCATAGGTCACGGTGATGGGGCAAGATATGGTATCTGTGGTTCAAAACAGTGGTTGTGGTGTCCTCACTAAACTCACTCTCTAGAGCAATTCTGTGGTCCTCCCTCCCACCTAGCCTCCTTCTTTCCTATTCATTTTACAAGTCTCATGTCCCAACCTCTCCAGCAAATCTTTCAGTCTATTCCTTTGCTCCTGGAATCAGCCAGAGACAATTTCATTTGCTTAGTTCTAAGAATCCTGACTGATATTGATGTTTCAACTAATCACCTGATGATTGAACATTTATTCTATGAATGCAATGGCTGTGCCTAGTGCTATAAATATAAATGAGACACGGCTCTGGCCAAACTGTCATAATTTCCCTTAAAACCAAGGGTTTAACATTGTCACTCGTTGGGTTGTCATTCATGGATTTATTTAAATACCTTAGGTTTGTTTCTAGTTTCATCTTGTATCTTGGAAACTTACATTTCAGATGTTTTAGCCACAACATTTGTGCACTACAACATCAGAGCTCCAGCGAGAAACATTGTTTTTTTTTGTCTTAGAGTTAGTGTGATGAAGGTGGAAGTGTGTTAGCTGTCCTAATGTGAATGCTTATGGTTGGATAGGCAGCAAGGAAAGAAACTAGGCCTAGTAATTTCTGGGGTCTGAGCTAAGAATTTGATCACAGAAAGAGAATAGTCTGAGATTTAGTTATCAAGAGGAGATCAGAATTGGGGACAAAAATTATATGAAGTGGGGCAAATATCTGACATAATTCTTGAAATTAATTCCAGCCATTTTGTCACTTAATCAAAGGCCATAGTCATTTTTCTGATTTTTGTGAGCTGCCTCACATATTCAGTCCCAATATTAGAATAATGCAGCTATGTTTAAATATCCCAGACCTTCTGGGAAAGTTCTGATTCTAATGAATGGCAGCTGCATTCCACCCAATGTGGTTAAAGTAGACCTAAATTGAATGGTCGTGCATTAAACTTAATCCTAATTCAAGGAGCATTTCTTAATTCTAGGATGTTGAAATGAGGCCACTAGATTTGAGTTTATCTTATTAGAATTCTCCTTGATTTTCCGGAATTTTATCATGTTCTTATTTCATTCAAGGTGAAAGTTTGCATTTTTTTTAACCTTTTTCATTTTTGAGCAAAACAAGCCTAACCAGGTAAGTTTGAACTATTTAAGGAGGTGAAAATACTAGCACTGGCCCACCCAGCAATAAAAGTATCAGTCACGTTCTTCCATTAAGTTTTAAGTCAACTAGAATCTATCTCATATACTATTGAGTTTAGCTAATTAACCACTCTTAATTTTAAGTCTTCTAGACAGCAAAGCTTTTGGAAAGCAAAACAGACTTTGAAGTCACACTGAACTATCTTAGATATGGCTTGCTGTGAGACTTAGGGAAAGTAACTGAACCTCTCTGGATTTCAGGTTCTCGGCCATTAATTGAAATTATTTATGCCACCTCATAGTGGAGTTGACGATAATAGATACAATGATGAAATAATCAATGCTAACACAGAAACTGGAACAGAGGAGAAAGGTAGAAAACGTAATGATTGCCCCTTTGCATGGGTCTTCTCTGCCTTTCTCTCATTTTTGCTTCTTTATTCATTTCAATCCCCACTTGTTCCTCTCAGGGGAGCTTCCTAGCTGTAATTCACACTTGTTAGTGGGCAGGCAGTGAGTCTGGAAGTCATGGTGCTGTTTTAAGAATTCCAGGAGAATTGATATATTTAATCATTTCTGTGAAATAGCAACAACTTTACTAACAAAATAAGTATATGTAAGCAAGTTCCTACAACTAAAAAGTAACACATATAAGACTTTCTTGTAATCATATTTCTGACATTTCCATTAATATTATTTAGCTTTTTGTTTTTTCTCATTTATTTTGTTTCTTGCTAGGTGTCGAAGATAGAAAATATTGAGCAGGGAAACTTAAAATTGAGAAATTTTATTAATATTTGTTTTTATTTTTTTAATGTACTGTTGAATTAGGAAAACTTGATGTTATTTGACTTTTGTGTAAGTTGCTACTCAATGTTCCACAAATACATAATTTAAGATACAAAGGTATGATTCTATAACACCTTGATTTGTCACAAAGTCCTCCTATGTTGAAACATTTTCCAATATCTGAAACATGTCTGTAGACTCTAAACTCTACTTTTCAAATTGCATTCCATTTAATAGATAATATATTTGCTAAATATAAAGAATACTGTTGGACATGCTATTTTTTTCCTCTGTGGCATTTAACTTTTCATTGTTGAGCAGAAAACTCTAAGAATGTATAAACTGAATTCACGCCGTTAGCCTGATCCCAAAGGCAACAGCTTCGGATAGATCTGCCATCTTTCTGTGTTGCTTTAAGATCTCATTACTAAGCAGAGCTTCATCTCAAGGAAAAGATATGCACTTTCTCTTTGCTCTATAAATTTTTTACAGTCATTCTTCTTGCTTTCAACTGATAATCAAAGTATCTCAACTCTATTTTAAAAGGGTCTCTTGAATCCCACTATACTTTTCCCATTCTTACTGCCTTAGTTCAAGCTTTACCAACTATCATATTAACTATTACAATATCTTCTTATCTCGTTTCTTTTCCTCAAGTTTGCAAATCCACATTTCTGTCTTTAGTGAGTAGAGAAAGTCAAGAGTTAGTTCATGGAAGACCTTGTATGATTCTCTAGACGTTATTCTTTAAGCAATGGAGAATATTAAAAGAAGGCAGATTGTCTAAATCATGTTGCCATTTCCATCGTAATAATATTTCCTTAATCATTATTGATTCTATCAACTTTTCTAACATGAAAATGAGAGTTGCTGGATTATTTAGATACTACAAATCTTTAAAGCTGATTTTATACCTATATCCTCGTCTATATCTATTTTGCGTAACAACTTATCAAAGCTCCTCCATGCAGTGATACAGTGAGCATTTTATAGCGTTTTACTTAGCACATTATAGTATACATATGTTGTTTCTATTTTTAAAATAAAATATGCCTAGATCTATGAATTCTTCAAAAATATCAAATAAATATTGCTTAAGAAATTACTAAAAAAGAATGTCATGTACTCTGAAGAAACAGTTTCTAAAATCAGAGTTATTCTGAAAGACCCAAATAAATTAATTTTACCTAAAATATTTTAATAATATGTACGATGGATAATAAACTGAACTAACTTTTAAAGGTGTCTGAATCAAGGGAATAAGTATAGAGAAGTGTGCAAAATTAGACAATTACGCTGTGTTTGGCTATACAATTAGAAAAAGAAACAGTTGGCATCGAAGAACATAAGGGAAAAGTCAGTGGTTAGTATATGTGCAATAAAACTGGAAAGAAATGGACAAAGTCACCAGATGCACAGGTATAGATTAGGACAGTATTCAGGGCATGGGAAATTACAAGGGTCAATAAGCAAAGTTTGCTCAATGGCAACCCTAGCTTCATGACTATTAGTTAGCCATTTTAACATTTAATAGATGATTTAGCTTCATTCAACAAATCAAATACAAAGGATAACAATGAATAAATAATTAGATTTGATTTTTATAAATCAATTCAATGGTTTTTCATGTCAACATAAAAAAAATTCTATTCATGACAGTCATAGAAGTAGATTCCTTAATAATAAAATAATACAGTTTCAAAAAAATTCTAATGGAGAAGTTAAAGCAATTATCCTTCAAATCAAATTAATGTTAACTAAATATTTTTAAAAATATTAAAATGATGTTCAATAAAATAATTTATACACAATATCTATCTGCTAGTAGCTGTGATTAAGTATTAAAAAAATGATAAATTAGAAGTGCACGTACAAAATATTTAAATCAATTTTGGCATAAAACCAGCAATTCCACTACTGGGTAGATATCCGAAGGAAATGAAATCACTATCTCAAAGAGATATCTGCACCCCTATGTTTATTGCAGCGTTATTTGCAATAGTCAAAACACGGAAACAACCTAAGTGTCCACTGGTAAATGAATAGATAAAGAAAATGTGGTGTATATATACATACAATGGAATGTTACTCAATCACAATAAAGAAGGAAATCCTGCTATTTATGGCAACATAGATGAATCCCGAGGGCATTATGCTAAGTGAAATAAGTCAAACAGACAAAGACAAATACTGTATGATCTCATTTATATGTGGAACCTAAAAAATAAAAATGGAGTTCATAGAAACAGGAAACAGATTGGTGGTTACCAGAGGCAGGAGGAAAGGGTGCGGAAAATGAGTGAAAGTGGTCAGAAGATACAAACTTCTAGCTATAAGATGAATAATTTCCCAGGATGGAATGTACAGCATCATGACTATAGTTAACAATACTGATTGTATATTTGAAAATTGCTAAGAGGGAACATCTTAAAAATCCTCATCACAAATAAAAAAAGAAATGTGACTACGTGAAATGGATGCTAACTAAATTAATTGTGCTAATTAATTGTGGTAATTAATTGTGGTACATATATCAAATTATGTTGTATACTTTGAATGAATACAATGTTATATGTCAATTTGATCTCAATAAAGCTTGGAAAAGTAAAGAATAATACTCTCTCCCATAATCAAGGTTTTAGTCTTTATACACAAGCTTTTGAGTTAGTTCATAACACCTGTAAACCACATATGGGAGGACATTCTGCCTCACCTTAACGGAAGCTTACAGCCAAAACCAAAAACATATTCTGATTTTTTCAAGGCTAGCAACATAGATGAGTGTAATAAAATATATTTAAAACATTCTACCTACAATACTTTCTGAACTATTGTGTTTATCTTTCTTATGGCCATTGTTAACTGCTATCTTTCCCTGTGTTCTAGCCTAAAATATATGAGATAGCTTGAGGAATGTGTATTTGTCTAAACTGTTTTTTTTCTAAACAAGAATCTCTCTGCTCTTGGTGCTTTGCAAGTTTCTAAGGGATAATTTTAAGTGACAGTGGGAAACAGTGTTTACTTATTGAAAAAAAAAGTTGGCAACATTTTTAATGCAATGTACTTGTAAGCCAAGATACATTAGAATTCTTTATGGCCAAAATGTGTTAAGATATAGAGTGAAATATACTTATAGGGAAAATAGGAAGGCTTTGATCTCAGTTCTGTTTTTAGTCTAGTGTTGACATGCCTACATCTACAGTTGGCTGAAATTGCCTCTGGTTGGCAATTACCATGCCTGCCTCTAAAAGTATAAAAAGATCAAATTGGCAATAGTATGAACTTCTGAACCCTAAAAGTCATAGTAATAGCTGAAGTTCTGTGCAAGATTTTGCTAAACAATGGGAGTTGTCATTTTTTACTTAAATGTACACAAAAACATATACATGAGTTGGATTTTTTTTTCATACAAAAAGTTGGGCTACCATGTTTTTTTCTATTTAAATAACACGAATGACTATCCTCTGGTATCATGCAATAAAGTAGCCGTAACGTATTTTGCTGATCTTGCACACCAGTGAATTTTTTCATAGCTACCTAAGATTTCCCCTCATACGTAATTTTGTTAGCTATTCTCCTTTTAGTAGACTATTTTTGCTATCACACACAATGCTACTAACTATACTCTCAACTCATATCTTTCACATTGAGATGTTTCTATAAGACAGAAATCTAGAAGGAGAATTTTAGGGAAGCAAAGGTTATGCATATTTAAAAAGAATCCTAGTAGACACTGTGCTTTTGCTCTCCAAAAATCTACACAAATTTATACTCTCACTAAAAGTTGATGGGAGTGCATATTTTTCCACTCTCTTGCAGAATATATTAGTAATTTATCTATTAATACCCATGAGATATATATAAAGTATTTTGTTATTGTTTCAAATTGTATATCTTTAATTATTATTTAGGCTGAACATTCTTTATACACTTATTGAGCTTTTCTATGTTTTTTTCCCCCTAGATTCTCATGGCATATAATTTGTGTATGACTTCTATTAATAAATTTGCTTTAAAAATATTTTTCAGAAGCTAATTTTGGTGTTATACTTATTGGTAAATTTCAAAGGGTGGAAAATAAGTAATAATGTCTTCACATTACCATCTTTAAATAGAATTTTCTGTACTCACTCATTGCAATTCTGATTGTTTTTGCTTTCTAAATATTGAAGCTATTTTTTTAGGTTGCCTAAAATATAAAGAATGTTTGACCTTTTTGGTGGAATGTAACTTTTAGATTAGCTGTAATGTAATTTTAAAATAGAATAATCACCTCTCACCACTCCTTTTCAACATTATACTGGAAGTGTTAGCTAACGCAGTAAAACAAGAAAAGGAAATACAAGGTATACAGAATGGGAAGAAAGAAATAAAGCTCTCTTTGTAGATGACATGATCATCTATGTAGAAAATCAAAAAGAATTGACAAAAAAACTTCTGGAACTAATAAGAAATATAGAAATTCACAAGATGCAAAGTTAGTATACAAAAGTCAATCACTTTCCTATATACTAACAATGAGTGAGTGGAATTTGAAATTAAAAACATGATACCATTTACATTAGCACCCCAGAAATTATGTATATAGGTATAAATCTAACAAAATCTGTGCAAGATCTATACGAAGAAAGCAATAAAATTCTGATGAATGAAGTCAAAGCAGTAAATAAATGGAGAGATAGTCCATATTCATGGATAGGGAGACTCAATATTATCAAGATGTCAGTTCTGTCCAAATATTTTAATAGATTCAAAGCAATCACAATAGAAATCCCAGAAAGTTATTTTGTGTATGTAGACAAACTGATTCCACAATGTATATAAATGGGAAAAAGACCTAGAATAGCCAACACAGTATTGAAGGAGAACAAAGTTGAAGGACTAAACTACCTGACTTCAAGACTTACTATATAGAGATATAGGAGTCAAGATGGTAGTGTAAGCAGACTCGGAACTCACCTCCTCCCGTGGACACAGCCAATTTACAACTACTCGTGGAAAAATTACCCCTGAGACAGAACTGAAAACTGGATAAGAGGAACTCCTGCAACAACGGACAATCCTAACTGAGGTGGAAGAGACAGAGACTCCCTTCCGGAGAGGAAAAACGCCGCCTTCACAAGCCGCCAGCTTCACGGCCGCCGGGAGCAGCTCATAGGTACGCAGCCTCCCTGGAGGCGCGGGGCCCTGAACCGGGGAGCGCCCCCGCTGTGGGCATTTTGTGGACCCAGCACAATCGAGACCAGCGGCATAATATCTGACTGTGCCTGCTGCTAAAGCATTGGGGAGCACCCCCAGAAAACCCGGTTCACAAAGAAACTAAAACTGGCTCTTAAAGGGCCCACGCACAAACTCACCCGTTTCAGAAAGCACCCTAAAATCACCAGAAAGAAAGGTGCACAGTGCTGTGGTGACAAGAGACTCACCTAATAGCCCCTGAGTGCATCTCAGTGAGGGGTGAGACCTCTCCAGGGACTGGGACATTGGCGGCAGCCATTGTTGTGGCCTGGTGTGGGCGTACTGACACAGACACCATTGGAGTTCTCTCTGAGGCCTGCTAGCCCAGGTCTGCCCCACCCGCTAGAGCACCGATTTAATCCAGCTCAGCCAGGGCAGGCAGCCCACCCTAGAGACTGGCCCCACCCAACAACAAGCCCTCAGGCAACTTTTGGGCCTGCATAGATTGGTGACTGGATTCTCTGCAGCCTGGCAACTGAGCGGGGCAGGGTGTGCACAAGGAGCTGGTGGAGAGTGTGTGGCGGTGGCAGAGTGTGTGGGGCTCCCGCCGTGGAGAGACTGGGTCCGCTTGGGGAGGTCGGGGCGCGCACACGGGGCAGGACTGTGTTGACTGGGTGTGTGGACCCGTGGGAAGCAGGGCTTGTCAGCTGCAGAAGACTTGTGCTTCTCAAAGACCCACATAGGGGGTTTGCCCCACCTTCCAAAGCCTGAAACAATTAGGTGCTCCTGTGCCTGAGGCCAGCCCCACCCAGCTGCAATCCTCAGAGTGCTGACAAGAGACCTAATAGGCTAGAGGCTTACAGCAACTGTAAGGCCCTGCATACAAGAAACACACTTCAGACCTAAAGACACTCACAAACTGAAAGTGAAGGGATGGAAAAAGATACTCCACGCAAATGGCAATGAAAAGAAAGCTGGGGTAGCAGTACTCAGACAAAATAGACTTTAAAACAAAAATTGTAAAAAGAGACAAAGAAGGGCATTACATAATGATCAAGGGAACAATCCAACAAGAGGATATAACACTTGTAAATATCTACACACCCAATGTAGGTGCACCTAAATATATAAAGCAATTATTAACAGACATAAAAACAGAAATAGACAGTAACACAATAATAGTAGGGGACTTTAACCCTCCACTTACACCAACGGATAGATCATCCAAACAGAAGATCAATAAGGAAACATTGGCCTTAAACGACACACTAGAACAGATGGACCTAGTAGATATATACAGAGCATTCCATCCAAAAACCGAAGAATACACGTTCTTTTCAAATGCACATGGAACATTCTCCAGGATTGATCACATATTAGGCCACAAAACAAGTCTCCATAAATTTAAGAAGATTGAAATAATACCAAGCATCTTTTCTGACCACAACGGTATGAAACTAGAAATCAACTATAGGAAGAAAATCAGAAAAGCCACAAATACGTGGAGATTAAACAAAATGCTACTGAACAACGACTGGGTTAACGAAGAAATCAAAGAAGAAATCAAAAAATAGCTGGAGACAAATGAAAATGAAAATACAACACGCCAGAATTGATGGGATACAGCAAAAGTGGTTCTAAGAGGGAAGTTTATAGCAATACAGGCCTATCTCAACAAACAAGAAAAATCTCAAATAAACAATCTAACAATGCACCTAAAGGAACTGGAAAAAGAAGAACAAACAAAGCCCAAAATCAGTAGAAGAAGGAAAATAATAAAAATCAGAGCAGAAATAAATGAAATAGAGACCAAAAAAAATAGAAAAAATTAATAAAACCAAGAGCTGGTTCTTTGAAAAGATCAACAAAATTGACAAACCTTTAGCTAGACTCATCAAGAAAAAAAAGAGAGAAGGCACAAATAAGTAAAATCAGAAATGAAAGAGGAGAGGTTACAACAGACACCTCAGAAATACAAAAGATTATAAGAGAATACTATGAAAAGCTATATGCCAACCAATTCGACAATCTGGAAGAAACGGATAAGTTCTTAGAATCATACAACCTTCCAAAACTGGATCAAGAAGAAGTAGAGAATTTGAATAGATCAATCACCAGTAAGGAGATAGAAACAGTAATCAGAAACCTCCCCAAAAATAAGGAGTCCAGGACCAGACGGCTTCCCTGGTGAATTCTACCAAACATTCAAAGAAGACTTAATACCTATCCTTCTCAAACTCTTCCAAAAAATTGAGGAGGGGGGGACTCTCCCTAACTCATTCTACGAAGTTGACATTACCCTGATACCAAAACCAGACAAGAACAACACAAAAAAAGAAAATTACAGGCCAATGTCACTGATGAACATCGATGCAAAAATCCTCAACAAAATACTAGCAAATCGCATACAACAATACATTAAAAAGATTATACACCATGATCAAGTGGGATTTATTGCAGCTATGCAAGGATGGTTAAACATTCGCAAATCAATCAATGTAATACACCACATTAATAAAATGAAGGATAAAAATCACACGATCATCTCAATAGATGCAGAGAAAGCATTTGACAAGATACAGAATCCATTTATGATAAAAACTCTGAATAAAATGGGTATAGAAGGAAAGTACCTCAACATAATAAAGACCATATATGACAAACCCACAGCTAATATCATCCTCAATGGTGAAAAACTGAAAGCTATCCCTCTAAGATAAGGAACCAGACAAGGATGTCCACTGTCACCACTCCTATTTAACATAGTACTGGAAGTCCTAGCCAGAGCAATCAGGCAAGAGAAAGAAATAAAAGGGATCCAAATTGGAAAGGAAGAAGTGAAACTGTCACTATTTGCAGATGACGTGATTTTATATATAGAAAACCCTAAAGAATCCACCAGAAAACTTTTAGAAGTAATAAACGAATATGGTAAAGTTGCAGGATACAAAATCAACATACAAAACTCAGTTGCATTTCTGCACACTAACAACGAAGTAGCAGAAAGAGAAATTAAGAATACCATCCCATTTACAATTGCAACAAAAAGAATAAAATACCTAGGAATAAACTTAACCAAAGAGGCGAAAGATCTGTACACGAAAACTATAAAACATTTCTGAAAGAAATTGAAGAAGACACAAAGAAATGGAAAGATATTTCTTGCTCTTGGATTGGAAGAATTAACATAGTTAAGATGTCCATACTTCCTAAAGCCATCTATAGATTCAATGCAATCCCTATCAAAGTTCCAACAACATTTTTCACAGAAATAGAACAAAGAATCCTAAAATTTATATGGAACAACAAAAGACCCCGAATACCTAAAGGAATCCTGAGAAAAAAGAACAAAGCTGGAGGTATCACACTTCCGGATTTCAAAATATACTACAAAGTTATAGTAACCAGAACAGCATGGTACTGGCACAAAAACAGACACACAGATCAATGGAAAAGAATCGAAAGCCCAGAAATAAACCCACACATCTATGGACAGCTAATCTTTGATAAAGGAGCCAAGAACATACAATGGGGAAAAGAAAGTCTCTTCAACAAATGGTTTTGGGAAAACTGGATAGCCACATGCAAAAAAATGAAAGTAGACCATTACCTTACACCATACACAAAAATTAACTCCAAATGGATTAAAGACTTGAATGTAAGACCTGAAACTGTGAAACTTCTAGAAGAAATCATAGGCAGTACGCTCTTCGACATCGGTCTTAGCAACATCTTTTCAAACACCATGTCTGACCGGGCAAGAGAAAAAATAGAAAAAATAAACAAATGGGACTACACCAAACTAAAAAGCTTCTGCACAACAAAGGAAACCATCAACAAAACGAAAAGACAACCTAACAATTGGGAGAAGATATTTGCAAACCATACATCTGATAAGGGCTTAATCTCCAAAATATATAAAGAACTCATGCATCTCAACAACAAAAAACTACCAACCCAATTAAAAAATGGGCAAAAGACCTGAATAGACATTTCTCCAAAGAGGATATACAGATGGCCAAAAGACACATGAAAAGATGTTCAAAATCACTAACTATCAGGGAAATGCAAATCAAAACTACAATGAGATATCACCTCACGCCTGTCAGAATGGCTATAATTAACAACACAGGAAACAACATGTGTTGGAGAGGATGTGGAGAGAAGGGAACTCTCATACACTGCTGGTGGGAGTGCAAACTGGTGCAGCCACTATGGAAAACAGTATGGAGATTCCTCAAAAAATCAAGGATAGGACTACCATATGATCCAGCTATTCCACTGCTGGGTATTTATCCAAAGAACTTGAAAACACCAATTTGTAAAGGTACATGCACCCCTGTGTTCATTGCAGCGTTATTCACAATAGCCAAGACTTGGAAGAAACCTAAGTGCCCATCAAGGGACTAATGGTTAAAGAAGATGTGGTATATATACACAATGGAATACTACTCATAAGAAACAATGAAATCCAGCCATTTGTGACAACATGGATGGACATTGAGGGTATAATGCAAAGTGAAATAAGTCAGAGGGAGAAGGTCAAATACCGTATGATTTCCTTCATTAGGTGGTAGATAATAACAACAATAAACAAACACATAGAGGCAGAGATTGGATTGGTGGTTACCAGAGGGGATGGGGAGAGGGAAGAGGGTGAAAGGGATAATTCGGTACATGTGTGTGGTGATGGGTTGTAATCCGTATTTTGGTGGTGAACATGATGTAATCTATGCAGAAATAGAAGTATAATGATGTACACCTGAAATTTTTACAATGTTATAAACCAATGTTACTGCAATAAACAAAAAATTAAAATAAAAAAAAAAGACATTATATAAAGCTGCTGTAATCTAGACAGTGTGATATTGGAGAACGAATCGACTAATAGATCAGTGGAACAGAATAGAGAGCCCAGAAATAGACCTCCATAAACATAGTCAATTGATTTTTGACGAAGGAGCAAAGACAATACAATGGAGCCAACACAGATTTTTCAACAAATGGTGCAGGAACAACTGGACATCCCCACATGCAAAAAAATGAAAGTAGACACTGACCTTACACTCTTCACAAAAATTAACTTAAAATGTATCACAGACCTAAACGTGAAAAGCGAAACTATAAAATTCCTAGAAGACAACATAGGAGAAAATGTAGATGATACTGGGTACGGCGACGACTTTTTAGATACAACACCAAAGGCATAATCCATGACAGAAATAATTGATAATCTGGACTTCATTAAAATTAAATGCTCTGCACAAGGTAATGCTAATAAAAAGACAAGTCACAGACTTGGAGAAAATATTTGCAAAAGACACATCTGATAAACAACTGTTATCCAAAATATAAAAGAACTTTTAAAACATCAATTCTAGAACCAACATCTGAATTAGACTAAATTAGGTTAAAGAAAGTAAAAGGACTTCTATTGTTTCTAATATTGAATACCCTCCCTGTTAGTACTGAGTTGTATATTTAAAAAGCATTTATGATCACTTTCTATGCAGTAGGCCAAGCATGCAAGTAGGAATTCATTAATGCTCATGAATGGATGAATAAGTCTGAAGTAATACTCTATGCTTCTATGGTGACATACAATCTTTTTTTCCTTGAGACACAAAAAATAACTGGTTTCTTAACAAAGTACAGTGGTTCTCAAAGCTAAGCATTCATCAAAACTACCTAGATGACTAGTAAAACCACAGACATCTGAACCCTACCTTCCCGTCATAGCAGTAGAGTGACATTTTGTGATTTCCTGTTTACTTTTCCCTGTCAAACCTTAGTCTGTTGCCTTAGACTGTTGCCTCTATGAGAACAGGGACTATATCCATATTGTTAAAGGATTTAACAGCAACACCTAGCACTTGGCGCACTATGATTTTGAGAAATTATTTATTGATTAAACAAAACATTGTATTTTAAAGGATTAAAAATTATGAAATAAAAAAAATCTACATAGGGATTCTGATTTGTCCTTTAGGTAAATGTGTTTAAAAAGGCATCTTTACCATACTGAGCTTTCGTTTAGCTTCAGGAAATCCAAGATACAGTCATTGAACATTTACTGTGTAAGTAACTAGCACTTCACTGGGCATAATGGTGGTTGTAAAGAGGCTAACAAAATAGCTAATGTTTTCTGTGCGTTTAATCTATGCCTGGAGTAGCTCTCAGAATTTTACATGTAGTATACAAATTATTCCTCCTAACACCACCACTATGGGGTAAATATTATAATTACGTCTGTAGAGATGAGGAAATTAAGATTCAGAAAGTCAAGTAACTTGCCGAAACTAACATAGTAAAAAATGGAGCTGGATTCAATAGGCTTTTATGGTCTGGGTATTACAAATATTACAAATATGAAATATTTATTAAAAGACTATATTTTAAAGATGTATGATGACTATAAATCCTATAGCAGTTCAGAGGGCACAAGGTCAGTAGGACTGGGGGGATTAAGGGAGTTTTCATAAACTCTTTTATTTTAAGCCTGGAAGCATAAGTAAATCTAGCAAATTATAGGAAAAGATGAGAATTTTCTAGTATAGAGGTATATGAGCAAAGTAATAAAAGTAGAAGTGATTGTTAAGGGCTTTTGCAACTGATGTGGATTGGTCTGGAAAGGCAAATTTTATGTCCTGTCAGAGAGTAAGCATTTGCTGGGTTTAATTGACCAGCATCCATTTCCTCTTCTACAGATAAGAGTACCTCAGTTTTCAGGCAGATGTCCACACTTCCTTGCTCAGTTCATACATTTCATAATCGATTCTACTGTAGGAGCTAGGTGCAAGGAATGTGATTCAAGCCTAAATCAGTACTGTCCACATTGCTCTATTAAATGATGGACATCTGGCATCTTTTGGTCCTATCATAATTCTCTCAAACATAGTCATGCATAAATAGATGTAAATAAATCAGTGCTGGAGCCATCATGGGACCATAAGTCCCAAGAGTATCCTCCCAAGAACGGAGTCAACAATGAAGAAGAAGAGCTGTGAAATGCAGGACTAGAAATGAGGCCCTGGACGTGCTGAGTCTCCATGCCAGTCCAGTTTAGAAACTATACTTTTTTTACAAAGAATACATTCCTTTGTTTTTTAAGTCAGTTTGATTAGGGTTTTCCACTACAACTGAAAGCACACTGCTGAATACAGATAATAACATGTGAAGAAAGTAATGGAAAAAGTGTAAATAAGAAACAAATACATGGTGTGTCAATTTATGGCTCCCCCATCTTCTAGATGAGCGGCATTTTCATGGTATTTAACTTCTCCCTGAGTCTGAGTTGATTCATTGCAAAATGAAAATAACCTAATTATAAAGCATTTAGCCCAAGCAGAATTAACAGTGGGGGATTAGATGGGGGTAAGAATGAATGTGTACTTGAGGAATTCAAATTTGATAAAGTGTGTTACAATGGCCTTAAAAGTGTTGCTCAAAGGAATGACACGACTGCAGGGGTTAGTACATTCGTTTGAAAACTATTTTGCTTAAAGAACTTCAGGAAAAGAAGCTAGGAAGCCCTATTAGTAATTAAATGTGGAGATTAGGGTCCGTTTTAGGATATTGAGCACAGGAACAGGAATGAAAAGACCTGCCTGAGGCATATTTCAAAGACCGGAAAAATAATTGATCCTCTAGTTGAATAGAATAAAATAATGTATTGGCTTAGTTCTACTTAAAGATAACATTCTAAATGGCTATTATATAAGAAAATAACAGTTCAGTTCATGGTTCAACAAAAAATTAATATTTGAGTTATATTTAGTTTAGAAGTTTTGTAAATCTGTGCTTTTCTACCTGGTTTGTAATTCACAGTTCAGCTAAAGACCCTGCGAAAACATATGATGCTTTGCCGCACAGCCGAGAGCTACAGAATAGAATAACATATTCAAGTGAAATATTAGATTTGTATTTGGTAGAGCTGTGCAGTGAGAATGTAGAGAAGTTGAGATCAGGTTGAGAGTAAATTAAATCAGACATTAAGAATTTGAAAGTAACACTAACCTAAAAATAGTTATAAGTCTTGCCATGTTTGTGCGCTGGAAAAAAAAAAAAGTAATACCTCACATCGTTGTGTTTCTCCAACCACAAACCATGTTTACAAACATAAAAAAAACTGAAGAGTTGGAAAATGATTAATACATATTATAGAATAAAACCACAGGTTTCTGGAAAATAATGAGTGGAGGGAATGATTGAATTATCTACAATAATAATTCTGTCTGTAATATTGATTTCGTTATTTTCAGTGGGTTCTTGTTCAACTTTCTGCTCCTAAAAAAATAGCTCAAATTTTGAGGAGTAATGTGGGTGGAACATTGAGTGCATTCCTGTTTCAGAGAAACACAGATTTCTGCCTTTGATATTCCTGCCATGATAGTGAAGTGCTTGGTTTCCATGTTACTTTATCCTTTCTACCAACAAGAAAAAAAAGATAATAATCCTGAGCTGATTTACAGGTTTGTTTTTTAGCAGTAACTAATAAAACATAGGCTATAAAGCATTTGGAAGATATAAAATTTGGGGCTAATGCGTAATTACATGTGCTGAAGATACCACCGTGCTACGAGGACAACTTGAATGTTCCAGGTGTTCACAACCGAAAAAGGCTAATGACGCCAGAGCAGCTGTAATTCATGAAAAAGACAAAGATCTAAGTTCTACAAGCCAGAGAAGGACACAGTAAACATTGTAGGACTTTATTCACTATTAAAATATGCAAAAATTAGATAGCCAGGGCCTCAAGCTACAAATCCTATGGCACTGCAAAATGGCTTACAAATTAGTTATTTAGCTTTTGCTAGACTATCAGGAGAATCAAGGTATAATTTACACTAGAGAATTTTTCATTTTAATTTTTCACCAGGATCTGTGAAAGCCATATAAGCAAGGCAAGAAGAAACAAGTTAATTGTCAGTCCCAATGTATTTTACTACCCCTGCCCCTTCTGTTTTCAGCTTGTGTGTGTGTGTGTGTGTGTGTGTGTGTGTGTGTGAGGAAGATTAGCCCTGAGCTAACATCCGATGCCAATCCTCCTCTTTTTGCTGAGGAAGATTGGCTCTGAGCTAACATTCGTGCCCATCTTCCTCTACTTTATATGGGATGCCACCACAGCATGGCTTGACAAGTGGTACGTCAGTGTGCGCCCCGGATCCGGGCCTTCGAAACCTGGGCCGCCTAAAGCGGAGTGCACGCACTTAACCGCTACCCTACCAGGCCAGCCCCCGTTTTCAGCTTTTTATATTTGCTTCATTGATACAATCCCATCAATGCCTTCTACCGACCCAGTTCCTCAGCCAATTCTGATTAAACCAAGAAACATAGCAGTGCTATCATCAGGGGGCCTTTAAAATCAAATCAGGTGCTCACTTTACAGTCTATGCTGTTGCCTTGTTTAATATCTCACACGGTCCCTCCCTTGATGGAGACTTTATTTTAGAAAATTCATCTTTATTGAGCCTTTATTCCATATTAAACTCTATGTTTGTCCTGCAAGCTTTCTTAGCTTCCAGTGTAAAAAATATTGAGTTAAATCTTATGCCTCAGTTCATGGTTTCTAATCATCACTCACTAGTCACCGTGAGACTTCTTTTTAGTTTATTTTTTTATTTTTTTCTTCATCCACCACCTCCTTCGTCAACCTCTTCCCCAACTATTAAGCAGCAAGTGGCTGCTGCTACACAACATGAGTACAGAGGAGTATGCGAAACACAGGAGTCTTTCTGAGGCACCTCTTTGTATCCCTATGTACTGTGAAGACAATTAATGGAAAACTACACACAACTCAAATAGGCAGGACTCTTAATGGTACAGATCCTTAAGGAATGAAGTCTGGGGTCACCATACCAGTCAAGAAACCACAGGCATCCAAGGTGCTTTCTGAGACCAAAGGAAATATGAAATTGGTAGTGGGAAATGGAAATTATCAATACCAGCTACAAGTTACAGCAAGGAGGACTGGTAGTTATAGCTGTGTCTTCTTTGTTTGTGTCTGTGTGTGCACGTGTATACTTATGTGTGTGTATATGAATAAAAGCATTTATATATGTCTGTATATGCCAATTGTTATTCTTTTTATTTTTCCATTCCTGTTCCTTTATCATTAAGGAGAAGATGTGTTGATATGTTAATAGTGGTTAACCTTTGTTTCAGTATTTAAATTAGAGGATCTCTTTGATTAGAGAATATCAAAGGGGAGTAACTCAGAAGAATGAACATCAACTCAAGATATATAAAGTAAGACTTTGCATATCCTCTTTGAAGGAGTGAGCTAGAGTGTTTTGGGTTTTATGAAGGACAATTAGATTGAAATCTATTGCATTTATTTGGAAGTAAAATATGGCTAAAATGATGTGTATGGATACCTAATTGATAAAGTGTAGACTATAGTGGACTGTTCTCTGTGACTTGGTTATGCTGGAAACCAAATTTTCAAGAACTCCCTTTCCAGTATGTCTCTGAATAAAAATTGACCAAAAGAGAAACTCGTGGGAGGTTTGGAATGCATAATAGCAGCAGTGGCCATAACTCTTAGGAGATACTTGCCAAGTTCAGATGTGGTGACTACCAGATTCAGAGAGATGTGATGAATTCCCATTTGTCATTATTGTGCTCTCCTCCATGCCCACTCTTCTTCCTAAATGCTAGCTGTGTTGAGCAACAGTGCCCCTAGGCTCACCACCATATACTTGGCTGTGGATCCACAGAGATGGTGCTACATAGAGGCAAAGATTTCCACATAACTCTCTATGAACTCCTCACTTGTGGTCCCGCTTCAGCAGCAGGGTGGGTTTGGCTTCTCATATTGACTGACTGGCAACATTGTGCTAAAGCTGCTCCCCATGAATTCCAGATTGTTATAGCTAACTGTGTGCTAGACACTTTGGCTTGATGTCTATTACACATCACAATCTCAAAATGGACAATGCTCAATAAATGTTCCATGATTAATCATACCACATAAAACTCGCCCTCATGTAATCTTCATCTCATTAAATGGTAACCTTTTCCTTTTAGTTTATTGGTGTAATCCTTGACTTTTTCCTTTCACAGTCTAAAGTTCGCCAAATCCTACTGGTTATGCCTTCAAAGTATTTACAGAATTAGACCATATCCACTTAACTCCCTGATTTAAACCAACATCATCTTTCACCTGAATTATTATAATCAACTTCCTAACTAGTCTTCTGACTTCTGCTGTTGATACGTATTGTCTATTTTCAGCTAGGTATTAAGAGTAATTATTTTCAAATATATGTCAGCTTACAAGACTCCTTTGTTCAAAATCCCTTAATAGCTCCCTTCTTCAGATTAAAAGAAAATATCCTTATGATTTCCTACAATACCTCATATTAGTGGCTTCAAATGAAAAGACTCCATACCCTAGACAGTATTAAAAAAATGTTTAAAGATATTTTTTTATTTCACAGTGATTCAGTGGGCAGTTATTGGGAAGGAACCAGTGATATTCGATACCCTGAAATTCATGGGACAGTCTTGCACAATAAAGTTTTCCCCTTATCTGTACAACTTGAATCCCCTATTCAACATTATTCTGGGTAAAAAAATCTGTGACTTTAAATATTCTGGTGTTGCAGGAATGAAACCACTATATTAATCAAGGGAGATTTGTACTTTGTTTTGTTTAAGTATTGCAAAGAAATACTGTATTTTGAAAATCACTTTATCTATGGCAACAATGCTTGCAATATTTAAATCACATATGCAGTACTGTCGTGTAATATGCTATTATAGCACTCCATGGTGGTCCATGGTGATTCCTTTTATATATCCAAACATTAAACTCCATCATTATATCTTCAGGCATAATTATGTCCAAGCAATTGAATATTAAAATACATATTGTTTTGTTATAAATTAATTCCATTTTAATTATCCTCTATATTAAAATTGGGCATTGATTTTTTTAAAATTATAAGTATAGATGTATATTAAGTTCCTTATCATTTAATAAAAATAGTAGTATAAAATTGTCATTGCAACAGGATATTAAGCCTAATAAAGTAGAGATTCTTGATCTATATTAACTGGTTCTCCTGCTTCCTTCCTTATCTCATTTTTTATTAATTTTCCTTTTACTTCCTCTACTGCAACCACAATGATCTCCCTGTTGCTTTGCCTTGTCACCCTTTTCCTCCCTCATGACCTTCACACATGCTTTTCCCTCATCCTAGAAAGGTCTTTACCAATATATGTGAATGGTTAATCCCTTTATCACCTTTACATCACTGCACAAGACCTAATCAAGTGAGATATTTCCTGACATACTATTAAAACAAAACCCTACCACACTCTATGCCCCTTCCTTGCTTTGTTTTTCCTCCTTAAATTTGTTATGTTCTCATGTACTGCAAAATTTTTCTTGCTTATTTACTTTCTGTCTGTTTTCATTCAAGAGAAGTAGGCTCTCTTCATAGAAGGACTTTTGTCTATCTTGTTCACTTTTGTTACCTCCACCGATGACAATTCTGCACAGGGCAAGCACTCAGTAATCATTGTAGAATAATAGTGTTGGAATAAATTATTGCTTCTTGGCATTCTATGACATTCTATGATCACTCTCAATGTAAGATTTTATATATTTTTAAATTTGGGAAATTCCTGAGCAATATTTGTTCCATTTATTTCATTCTGTGACCCCATTTAAATAGATGCTGACTCTTATGTTTTAATGTCCACGTCTCTTAACTTATTTCCTACTCTTGCTTTGTCTTCTTTCTTTCATTAAGCCTACTGTAGTACTCCCTTGTCCTATTTCCTTCACTCTAATTAGCTCATTGCATTTATGTACTTTGCTATTCAGTCTCTTCACTGAGGTCACTTTAAGTTTTTCCATAGTTCATTCCTAATTATTCCAATTTTTTAAGAAAAAATTTTGTTGTTGTTTTTGTTTGTTTGTTTTGTGAGGAAGATTAGCCCTGAGCTAACATCCGTTGCCAATCCTCCTCTTTTTGCTGAGGAAGTTTGGCCCTCGGCTAACACCCATGCCCATTTTCCTCTACTTTATATGGGACGCCTGCCACAGCATGGCTTGACAAACAGTGCATCAGTCAGTGCCCGGGATCGAAACTTCGAACCCTGAGCCATGGAAGCAGGGCATGTAAACTTAACCACTGCACCACCAGGCCAGCCCCCTAAAAGTGTTTTTGACATATAGAAAATGCACAAATTATAAGGCATATAGACTGATAAATTTTCACAAAATGAACATATTGTGTTACTACCACAGGATTCAACAACGAGACCATTATTAGAACTCCTAAAACACCCCCTCTTTACCCCTTCCTATTTAGCTTCCTGACTTTTATCACCAGCAACTAGTTTTGCTTATGTTTGTAATTATATAAGTATAATAAGAGAGTATGCATTCTTCTGTACCTGGCCTCTTTTACTTAATATTATATTTGTGTTCCAAGTAATTTTAGTTCATTCCTACCCCTTGCTGTATAGTATTCCATTTCATGAATAATACAGTTTAGTTACACAATCTATTCTTAATAGGTGCTTGGGTTATTTCTAGCTCTTGGCTATTACAAACAGTGATGCTATTGACTTTCCTGTATATCTTTGGAGTAGTTGTAGACAGCGTTTGTTGAATATAGAAGCAAGAGTAGTACTTTCGGATCATAAGTTATTCACATGGATTCATGCTGGATCATAAGTTATTTATATGTTCAGCTATAGTAGATAATGCCAGGCTAGTGTTTTAAAGAGGTTGTGTCATTTTGCCCTTCCACCAGCTATGTATGAAAGTACCAAATTGCTCCACATCCCAACTAATATGTGGTATGGCCAATTTTGTTATTGCTGCTACTGTTGTTGTTTGTTTGTTTTAATTTTAGCCATTTTAGTATGGGCATATCACATTGTAGTGTTAGCTTATATTTCCATGATCGCCAATGTTGATAAACACCAGTCACTCAATTATACTCTTTTGTGAAGTGTCTGTTTGAATGTTTTCCCATTTTAACATTACGTTACGTATATATTGTATTAAATTGTAGGAATTGTTTATATGTGTTTGATACTAGCCCTTTATCAGACATTTGTATTGCGGATGTCTTCCACTTTGAGTATTTCTTTTTCTTTTCTTATTAGTGTCTTTTGATAAATACAAGTTCTTAATTTTAATGTAGATTAATTAACAGTCTTCCTTTATGTTTAGTGCTTATTCAATTTTTTCATTTATTCTTTTTAATTATTGAAGATTTCAAATTCATTTTTTACAATATCCTCTCCTATCATTCTGAGAATGTTTGTACGAACTAGATAGAATCTACTAAATTAGGTTTTATTTTAACCCTGGGAATTGATCACTGGAGCTACCTACACAGAAGATTTGACTGGAAGATTTAGGATTTAACAATAGTAAAATTGAGTGACAACTTTTAAAGTCCATTTCTGAATTCCTTTCATTTGAAGACTATTTAAAACTCTTCTCAGTTACTTTATAAGAAAGGTTCCTCTCTCAACCACTAAGAAATTCTTTGTTGAAGCTACATATCAGTCATCATATATTAAAATTCTTTATTTACACTTTGATATTAAAATGAAATTAAAACAAACACATTGGTTTTCAAGTCTGCCATTATTCTTGAATCCCTGCTAGCCTCTACAATGAGGCACACTTTTTGAATGGCTAGACATTTATTCGTTCGAATCTTATGAAATTGCCATTTTATAAATAAATCTATAAAATATTGGCAACTTCATAGGGTTTAAACTAATATATAAAGTCCTCTGTTTTTTTTTCTTTTCCCTAACTGATTGATATTATCACTATTTGTATCTAGTTTCGTCAACTAAGCTGACAGTATAAACGGAACAGAAAGTGTATTTTTACTATTGATATGTGTGCCATTTTTGATATGACTTGGAAAGTCAAGAAGGCTGATTCATAACCGATTATAGAGAAAAGGAGCTAGTTCTTTTGACCTAGGAGGTTTCAAAGGGATGTCTACAAGGTAATTTTTCTTTCTCTCTCGAAAAATTTTCCTCCCTCCTTTACTTTTCTTCCCCATGTAATTTGTTACTTGTTTCAGTGTTAAAATTGGTAAAAGGAATGTTAAGTTATTGAAATTTTAGAGGTTATAAAATCTTAGCGAGAACCGCCTGTGTGTTGAGATATAGTTGAATCATGTGGCATTGCTTGGTGATCATCACATCAAGTATGGAATGCACCATGAAGATTTTATTCTTTCCCTGTTTACTTGTTTTCTGTTCCATAATGCATCTCTCTCTCTCTCTCTCTTTCTCTAGTTGGTGCCTTTGTTATTTGTTATTTTGGCCATAATTAAAATATGTAAGAGACCAGATGTTATAAATGCTGTTTGGTAAGAAGACTTGGAGACTGTTCAGAGTGTAGGCTGAAATTTGATTATTATAGTGGAGAAATCTTTTCTAAACTTACTTCAAAATCTAGAAGTAGTTAGGAATATTGAATAATTTGATGATATTAAATGTATTTTTATATGGAAAAATCCTGCACATGCAAAATAGAAACGCTGGGAAAATTTTTCAACTTGTAAGGAAAGCATTAATTTCCTTAATAAATAAAGAGCTTATAAAAGTAGATAGGAAAAATATCAACATCACCATGGGAAAATAAATAAGAAAGAAGCACCAGAGTTTATAGGGGAAAAAATGCAAATTTTCTTTAAATATATGAAAAATTTTAACATCATTCATAGGGCAGATGCAAATGAAAATTCACACAGATATATTTCTCTTATACTGCTGTTAAACACACAGAACAGCACAACCTAAACAATTATCAGCAACATTACATACATATCCAGTCTTTAGTAAAGCAGTCTTATTCCTAGGAATTAACTCTCAAAATACACTTGCAAAAATATAAGAATAACATATTTACATGGTTAATCCCTACAGTCCTATTTGTTATGGGAATGGATTGAAAGATGACTGATTAAAGACAATAATAAAAAACTAAGGCAAATCATCCGTAATGTAAATCATCCCAATGGAGTATCATACAACTGAGAGAAAAAATAAAAAAGGAAGATTATTACATACACCACAATGAGTGATATTTGAGAGAAAAAATAAAAGAGGAAGATTATTACATACACCACAATGAGTGATATTCTCCACCATACAATGTTAGGTAAATTAATCCAGTTACAGAAGAATCTCGCTTTTTATCTAAAAAATAAGTGTATACATGTGTGTGTACATATATTCATACAGTTATATTTTAGAAAATAAAAAATTGAAATATAAATAAAAAATTTATAAAAGGAGTTTTTTGTTGTGGGAGGGAAGAAGAGAGAGAAGACGGAGATGGAAGTTAGGCTTCTCCCAAAGTACTTTGTTTTGTCATCTTCCTCTTGGAATCATGTAAATATTTTATGAAATTATAAAAGATATTTAAATCAAAATATAGAAAGCAATCCCTTAAAAATCAAAAGGAACATGAATGTAATGAATTCTCTTTTCTTAGTATTCAATGTTGAAATTATTTTATACATTTCTTTTATCTCTATTTTATAAATTTTGGAGGATTAGATGGACTAGAAGACAGAAGAGCACTGGTTTTCTTTATTTTAAAAAACCTACCTCATATGTACATGGTAGTCATTATCTGAGGATAATGAGATAAAAGTCAGTGTCCTCTTGTCAAAGAACTTGCATTTCAATGGCAAAAATAGACATACATTACAATATTATGTAAAAAGTAAGACAGCAAGAAATGGAGAGCAATATTTGCCACCTCTCTGCTCCAAAATAGATGTTGCATTTTTCCTTTTTTCATTAATTTTCTGTGCTTAATTTGTTCACTTCTTTTTATCACAGTTCCAATTATTACCCAGCTGGTTTTCCATCATATGTATTCCATACAGTAGAGAATACTGTATTTTCCACTATTTACTATGAGGAAGCTGGGGCAAGTAGGTTAGAATGAACCACCTACTTAAATACAGAGTTTTTGTTTTCTTGCAAGAGAACACTTAACATATGCAATCAGAATATATGTGCAATAAATGCACTTTAAATTTATTCATCTGGGAAAAGAATGATTCCAATAATGGAAATTTCTACTTAAGTAGGATGAAAAAGACCTATTCCAGTTATCTGTTACTATGTAATAAATCAAAAATCAACAACAGCTCTCCTCTGCTGTACAGAACACCAGTTGCAACTCAAATCAGGCAGGAGGATCCATTTCCAAAATGGCTTACCCAGTGGCTGGCAAATTGGTAGAACTCTCCATGGTGCTGCTTAAGATTCCTCACAGCATAGTGGCTGAATTCCAAAACTGACTATTTCAAGAGACATAAAACAGAAGCTGTTAATTCCTTAAGAACTTGGCCTGGAAACTGGTATATCATTTGTACTATATTCTATTGGTGAAGCAGACTCAGATCTGACCAGATTCAAAGAGAGGGAACATAGACTCCATCTCTCTGTGGAAGAAATATCAAAGCATTTGCAGTTTTTGTAACACCACAAAATTATCCAAACACTTGAGAAGATCTTCTACTTGTAAAAATACATAAATAAACAACAATATATACATTCACACATACATATATACACACACACATGCAAAAACAAAACAAAACAAAGCAAACCTCAGTGTATTAGCCTACTAAAGTTTACTTCATGCACATGTCACAGTCCACTGCCAGTTAGTGAGAGTCAGGGGAGGGCTTCACGCTGTAATATCAAACATGAACACAGGTTCCTGTATATATAATATGACATATTCTTAGGCTTTGTCCTCTTCTGCCATCAGCCAGTATTTGGAGAAAGAGAAGGTAAGAATGGAGGATGGTGAGGGAATTTTTTAAAATTCCAGTCTAAAAAGTGACATAAATCACATCTCATTGGCTAAAACTCAGTCACATAACTCTACTTACTTGAAAGGGAGGGTAGGAAGTTTGAACTACCTATATGCTCAAGAACAAATAGGTTCAGTGAGCATCTTGACAATCACTGACATACTTTTTAAATTACAACTGTGTAGTAGATGCCTATATAAATCACGAATTTCGTGAACCACAAATTCTTTCTATTAAATAAATAAAACTGCAGATGCACTTTAAATTGTGCTAGTCCAATAGTCTGATTTCTCATTACTATTTCTCATGAAACCTTTGGTTCTAGCCAGCTGAATGTCTAGCTCAAGCTCTAAGCTTGAGCTTAGAGCTCTCTGAGAGTTTTGAACTCCTGGTACGTTCAATAACCCAAATCCTGGAAAATTTTACCTTATCTCATATTTAATTCTATTTCTTCAGCTATTCCTTATTTCCTGGTTTCTGATCTTGTTCACTCTCTGTCATCACACATTAAATATAACGCCCCTGATCCTGGGGCTGTGCTAATATTAGCTCATGTTGAGTTGAACTTCTCTCTTTAACTAGACTTACAGTTCTCAAAGTGTGGTCCCCAGATCAACAGCAACAGCATCACCTAGGAATTTGTTAGAGAGGCAAATGCACGTGCACCATCTCAGACCTACTAAATCAGAAAGTCTGGGGCTGGATCCCGGTAGTCTGAATTGTAACAATCCCTTGAGGTGACTCTGATGCAATTAGGTTTTAGAACGACTGAACCAGAATACGCAATTTCCCCTCTTTCTATGTTCATAACCAGCCCATCTACCTAGTTCCTACCCACCTGTGTTCTTGTTAGCCTGTGTTCCTGCTGTTTGCCCAGAAAGCAGTCACAGTATAACTATTAATCTATTTGCCTAATTAACATTAGTTCTGTTAGGAAATAAATTAAGGAATTTGCTGCAGCCTATTTAGTACCTAGAATAAATTCTGAGATTAGTTCTTATGTCCTTAATTATATTGTTGCTATGACAAAAGCTGTCTAATTTGTTTTTCACATTTTCCCCTGTGGGCTTTAGTACCTTGTTCTTTATTACTGGACTAAATACCTAATTGCTTCTCATCTTAGAAACTTTTCTTGGATGGTTATGTAACGTTTCTGCATGCTCTTGATTCGTACATTTCTTCATTTATATTGGTGAGCATAATATGATAATCTGTCATTTGTATATAAAATTATTTAATATTGTTTATATCTAAAACCACAGGTATTAGAGATGAAAGTACGAATAAAAATCCGTAGTCTATCACCATTAAGGTCTTAAATTGCTCTTGTAGTATGACTGTTTTTCACTTAAAATGTATTTCTTAAAGTAAGTAAATACTGGGATACCAGCACAATATTTGCCAGATAGTGATTAAACACATTGCTCTAACATTTCCCTTGCATTTCTTGGAGGGAAATTTAACAGCGTTATGTATAATGGTGCTTTTGCTGCTACACAACGGGGGATCCATTTTCAGCCAGAGACCAGGCAGAAAATGGCTCATTTCATCAAAGAGATTTAAAATGCCTCTCCTATCACCCAGTAGCAGAGGCTGCTGATTACAGTAGGAAACACACACACACACACGCACACTTCTCAGGTTAGAGAAAACAAAATCACATAGCCATTTCCTTTCAAATATAAAACAAGTGGCTAGTTTTAAGTAGAAAATAATAAAAAGAAATGAGGTCTTCCATAAGAAGCAATTTATAAACACTCAGTACTTACAGGACTTGGACAATGATGAAGGACTTGCTGTGGTTAGTAATGAGTTCCTTAAAGCAAGAAGTGGACATCCCAGCACAGATGTCTTAGAACAGAACAGGGGCAAACGTTTGAAAGAGGATCCTGGCTCCACATGAAGGGATCCAGCCCTGTTATTTGTGTCCTTAATCAGTGCCTTGGAAAAGCATATTACTACAATTTTATAACAGAAATCTTGGTATATTCTTCAATTTGGTATATTTTATATGTAGAATCAAATCTACAGAACTTTTTTTGTGTGTGTGTGTGAGGAAGATCAGCCCTGAGCTAACATCCATTCCAATCCTCCTCTTTTTGCTGAAGAAGACTGGCCCTGAGCTAACGTCCGTGCAATCTTCCTCCACTTTATGTGGGACGCCGCCACAGCATGGTCTGACAAGCGGTGGGTCCGTGCGCGCCCGCCGGGGATCAGAACACGGGCCGCCAGCAGCAGAGCACGCGCACTTAACTGCTACGCCATGTGGCCGGCCCCTACATAACTTTTTATTGTCAGAAAATGTGAGTCACTCTTAGCACATTATTTTGTGGTCTTCTTAAATTCCCAAGATATATAACTTCTCCAAGTATTATTGATGGACTCTATTTTGCTATTAGTAGTTTAATACTTGGCAAGAAGAAACTCTCAGAAATTCTATTTTAGCAAGATTTTTATTTGCATTTAGAAAATGCAAAGTAATTGCCTCCTTCCTTCCATACCATGAGCTAACTCAGAAGGTCTACTTGTGAACAGACAGATATAATCTGTGCCCTTGTGTATTTTGCATTCTAGGGGAGGAAACAGTCAATAACACTGAAAGCAATATAAAATAATTAAAGTTATTAAGGAAAAATATAAGAGTCTGAGATAGATAATTAGAAAGATGGAGGAAGAAAGGTTTAAATTTGAAAAGCTAATGACAAAAAAATTTTTAAAAAGAAAAAAATTGAGGTAAAATCTAAAATAGATAAAGGATTCAATTATGTGAAAGTAGAAAAAAATATTCAAAAAGTGAAATTGTTTTTACAAAGTCATAGATTAAGAAATATGCTTTAGGTGTTAGAGGATCAGAATGATCCTATAAGAAGACCAGTGTGTCTGGAGCATAAGTGAAGATAAAGTGACAGGGGTGGCCTTGAGTAGAGACAAACTAGATCATATAGATCCTTTTAGGTCAGGTAAGAATTTGGATCTTATTTTAAGTGGAATAAGAACTCAATAGGGAGTTTTAGACAGGGAAGTTACATGACTATATTTACATTTTCAATAGATAATTTGGAATGATATGTGAAAATAAATGGGAAAAATTGGGTTATGGATACCAGTTACAAGGCTGGGGCAATAATTCAGACAAGAATATTTTAGACCTTAAATATACAAAATATTCATATGTCAAAGATATCTCAGTAAAGTACAGTTTTGGAAATTATGAATAAAGCTACTATCAACGTCCATGTGCAGGTTTTTGTGCAGACATAAATTTTCAACTCCTTTGGGTAAATTCCAAGGAGTGCTTGGATCGTATGGTAAGAGTATGTTTAGTTTTTTAAGAAACCTCTAAACTGTCTTCCAAAGTGTCTGAACCACTTTGCATTCCCACCAGCAATGAACGAGAGTTCCTGTTGCTCCCCATTCTCACCAGCATTTGGTGTTGTCAGTGTTCCAGATTTTGGCCAGTCTAAGAGGTATATAGTTGTATAGGTTTCAATCCCAGCTTAAAAATGTTAGAGAGTACAGTAGAAGTGTTTGTGGGGAAGGAGAAAAGTGAAGTTTACAGAGTAGTTTGGAGATAAGCAACTGTTCTAGACATTGCACTAGTACACATGTTTCCCCATCATGTCTCCTGGTTAAATTTTATCCATAAACAGAATCCATTTGATGACAAGTTTAACAAATTTCTTATGTTATAATTAATGTACTTGTTAAAATATACTTTCTAAAATTTGGAGTTCTCATTACTATAAGAAAAAAGGAAGAATGAATTTTTTTGGGGGGGGGTAGATAATTGGCATCCTTGCCTTAAGAAGTATGTATCTGTAAAATCCAGGAAATCAAAGTAAAGTCAGCACATTAAATTTAAAGGGTTATAAAAATTTTTAGCTGAGGAAAGTATGTGACCATTCTCTCATAGAGATGGGAAATAATTTTCTCCACACATTCTCATAAAAGAGATGCCTATGACATGTAATGGAATTGTTCTTAATCATTACTGCATTGATTTTATATAACAATCTTGTAATGTCCTTCAATAAAAACTAATGGGATAATCTAACAAAAAAAATTACTCTGTGGTTAAAACAATGAAGGGGATAAGGTTTTAAAATGTTTTAAATGAATGAATAAATGCATTATTGCCCTTAATATAAAGGTAGAATTATCCCTGAGCACACATAGTGATTATATTTTTTGGTAATGACCATGGAAGTTTACAAGAAATAATCTATATTTTATTGGTTCACCTTGAAGTTTAATGTCACATATGTATCTTCCCCTTATTGAGAATTATTTTAATCTCTTTAATTTGTAAGACATGCATATATTTATTTCTATTACAGTTTTATTGTACTTTATAACTGCTACTTATGATTATTAGTATATTTTCATTTAATAATACTTATTAAACAGTTAAACAATATGTATTATATCTTTTCTCGATAGTTAATATATTTGACAACCATTTTAATGTATATATTTCTCCTCTTCCTTTCATAAACCAAATTTAATTTAGGATATAAATGTGTCATTTATATTTTCATCCCAGTTCCTACTTCAATAGGTAGCATATTGCATGTGCTCGATTGCTGCTTGTTGATTTTGTGAGAAATTATGTATTACTGTGCCTAAAAGATATGTTATTTGCATTAATTTAGATAATGCTAGTTGCCATAAAAAATAAACACCAATTTTCCAGTGGTTTAGCAAACTAGAAATTTATTTTTCTTTTATGAAAGCGTCCAACACAGATGTCCTGGTTGGTTGTGAGCATCTTTCACCTGTGTGGTGATTCAAGGACCCACATCATTTCCATCTTGTGGCTCCACACCTTTCAGCCTTTTGCAAAGGAGGAGGAGATTCTCTAGATAATTAAGCCCTAATGTCCTAAAGCCTCCATTTTATATAATGAATTAACTTCTCTCCTAGGCATCTAACTCGGTAGTAGTTTGTGGATCCTGGGGAGATCCTTGATTAGTCAATCAAATCATTTTCTGTATTCTATGGTTTAGATAAGAGCCCCAGGTGAGAAAGACTCTCTCAGAATCCTAGGCATCCAGGCTGCAGAACACGCAAGAGGGAATGGAGTAGGCACACCCATTTCTTCCAAGGCTCAGACAACAAGTGAAAAACAAAACTTCTACAGATTACATTGGCAACAACATGTCACCTGGTCACAGAGAGGTGCTAGAGGAAATGGAGTCCCTGGCTGGGCAGGCTTCTTCCAGTGGTGACTACACTGTGAAAAAGGGAGCAGAAACTTGGGGGCAAATCTCATTGTCTCTACTTCACTGTTTTGTGTACTGTTCTAAGTTTAAAAATAGTACTAATACCTACTATTTATTCAGTATTTTCTCTGAGTAAAGCCATACACTAGTTATATTATGTAACTTCTTAACAAATTTTACAAGACAATTAATATTTGAACCTAGATCTGCCTGCCTTCAAGTTCCATAGTTGCTACTTCCTACACTGATTTGCTAGCATAATAAGAAGCCAACACAAAATTGAGAAAAGTATATTCACTAACTCTTATTTCCAATGAATTTAAGGAAAATTCCAATAATTTGTTTTACTGAAAGGACAATTTGGTCCAATTCATTAAACACTAATGTCTTTGGGAGTGTAATTTAAGAAAAAACAATCTAAAAGTTGATCAAAAGGGATAAATGATTTAAAGCACCAATTTGTGAGAGAAATGTTCATAGTAGGTATTCTTTTCATCATTGCTAAATAGCAACAGAAAGCTACTTAAAAAAATTAAAGCAATATTCAAGAATATAAAGTAAAAACATAAAGCCCCTCCCTTTTCATTTTCTGCCACGCCCCCATTTCCTATTCCATGGTGGAACCACTGTTAATGAGGTGTGTGTATCTGAGTGTACATTTAACAAAAATAGAGTAATTTCATGCATATTATTATGCAAATTTCTTATTTTAAAAAAACAGCATATCTTAAACTTTACCAAGTCATGGTATATATAATTCTATAACATAAACATATACGTAAAAAATGTAATAATTTTATTATTTGTTGATATTTAAATAGTTTTTATTTTTATGTTATGAAAGTGTATGAATTTGTATCCAACAATATATCCTTAAATGTTTCCATGCTATGAATATAATTCTGTATTATACATATATCAAAGTTCATGTAATAATTCCCTTATTGATGGGTAATTAGTTTCTATATTTATGTAATGATAATGCTGCAATAAGTATACTTCTAAATATATTTGTTGCAAGATGCATGCATTTGTGTTTGGTTGGTTCCAACAAGTGGATTTTGTGAGTCAAGGTACAAGTGCCATTTAAATTTTTATAGATTTAGTCATAGTACCCGCTACTAAAAATGCTGTCAATCTCATTCCACCAACCTGCAATCTATCTCCACATTGCCTCTACTCTGGGTATTTTTGTTCTTCTTAATTTTCACTAATCTAGTTGGTAAAAACGATGATATATTTTTGTTCTTTTAATTTCATTTATTTCTTTACTTGTGAGGTTGAACACATTTGCACTGACTATTTACAATCTATTTTTGAGGACTGACTTCATACACTTTTGACATCTTTCCGTTGGATTGCCATGTACTTATTTTCAGTGTTGGTACAAAGGACTAAATAGTTACTCCTTTCAATATGTTGTTAATATTTTTCAAAGTTCCTCACACATTCTTTAGCTTAGTTTATTTTGTAAAATTTAACTTTTATGTATTCATATTTGTCAGTATTTTCCCCTTATATGTTCTGTTAAGCTTAGGAAAGCTTTCCACACTCCAAGAATATAAAAAGAGATCTTCCGTATGTCTTCTAGTACATTTTAGGTTTCACTTGTTCTAACTAGTTCCTTAATTTCTCTAGAACCTAATTTCTATATAAGAGGTAAAATAAAATCCATCTTTATTTTTATTCTAATGAGCCATTGCTTATCCTAACTCCATCCCTTCCTTCCTGATTTGAAATACTATATTCTTTTGTACCTAGGTCTGTGTTTGGACTCCCCATCTTGTTCGTGTATCTATTTGTCCATATCTCTGTCAGGGCCACACTGCTCTAAAAGGTCTTACATTATGTTGTCATTTGATAAGATGTGTTCATCATTATTGGTATTCGTTTTTAAAAAATGACTTAGATATACTCATGCATAGATTCATTCAGATACATTTTACAATCACTTTGTGAATTTGTAAAGTGGAGTTGTGGTTATTACTACAAGGAATTTTTTAACCATCTTGGTGAGAATTATCATGTGGCTAATGTGGTATGTATCTGTTTTTATCCAGACTTATTCAGGTTTTCTTTCATAGCCTTGTGAAAAATTTGCATAGTTTTATCCATACATGTCTCAAACTTTTCTTGTTATGCAAACATGTTACAATTTTCTATTACATTTTCTATAGAATAATAATTGTATACAAGAAAATAATTAATTTTGGATTGATCACATATCTACCTTGTAAATGTATGAATTTGCATTTACTGAGCTCCTATTATCTGTCATATACCATGTCATGTGCTTTTCTGGCATTTTCTCATTTAATCCTTACCAAAAAAAATTCCAAAAATACTATTATCTCCATTTGAGAGAATGGCAAACTGAGGCTGAAGTGGTTATTGTCAGATAACTAGCAACAGAGCAGGGAACAAATCAAATTCAAGTCTATCTGTCTCCGTAGCCTGAGCTCTTCACACTAGGCTGTCAAAATTCTAGTGATTTTTCCGTTGAGGCTCATAATTTTTTAGTAGACAATTATTTCATTTGCAGATACTTGTGATTTTTATTTTTCTTTGTAACATTTCTATTCTTTCGCTTTTCTTATTGCATAGGCTGGAATTTATTGGTTTATTTTCTACCAGAAGTTTTAATCAACTTTTTCCAATATTCCAATATTTCAGAAAAAGCAGATTTGTTTGTGAACATTCCTATTCATTACAAATAGGAAAGCATTTAGGAATCATCTCAAAATTTCAAATGTTAGGAGAAAAAAGGTTTATTAACAGCATCATATTTCAGTGTGCAGTTTGATTTTGAGTTAAAATTTTGTCTCAAAGAACAAATCGACAACCCCACTAGAATCATATTTTTTTGGCTGACTCCACAGACTTTGATGACCTCCACAAAGGTAGTCCCCCCTCGGGATAATTTTGTGGTCTTGTGCTTAGTTTCTAATTTCTGTTTTTAGGATAGTAGAGAAAGATTTAAGATTTACCTGTCCTCTAAACTCCCCCCACCCTTTTTTCTTGCTAAAATCTGATTTGGTATCTTTTAGGCAACTATTAAAGGTCATTTTTGGTTTTGCCAAAACTGAGAAGACATTGCTAGGAAGAATCTGATATTTTGATGCATCAAGAATATTGATAAGCACTTTCCCTTATTTTATCTAAGTTATTCTTATTTAATCCTCACAAAAACTTTATGAGGTTGGTATTATTTTTCCTATTTCTAGATATCAGACTATTATCTGTATACTCCTCAGTGATTTAACTCCCCCCTTTCAAACGTTACAGCTGGGACCTGTTTGCTTTTCCCTCATTTTCAATTCAAATATTATTTCGTGTATATGTAGCTATATGTATGAAAAGCAAATTTATTTGTTTGCAAGTATATTTGGATAACGTTGCTGAGAGAGCTTAGGCTGCAGGTTAGACAAATCTTGTTTCACATATTAACTCTTTTTCTCAGTCAGTGGGCGCAAGTGGCCTAACTTCTCTGTGCCCGAGTTTCTTCAATGGTAAAATGGAAATAGTCATATTTCTATTATAGTGGTGTTGGAATGACTAAATAAGAGAACCCGTGATAAACACTAAGTTGCAAAATCTGGCACAGTTTATATCAATGTGAACTATTGTTAATAATATGTATTCAATACATATAGTCAAAAAATGAGTAGAAATATTTACTAGTGTTTTAGATCTTGTTTCTGAAATATGTCTCTTTAAAAACTGAAGAAATTTTGAGGAAAACAGTATTTTGCTATAACTATTATTTTACCAGTTCCAACTTAAAGCAATAGCAAAAATTATAACACTTAAGAAGAAAGAGAATTAAAAATCAAGAGTATTCCAAAATCAGAGTTGTGGAATAAAGCAATGGCAAATTCTGGAACTTATGGGGATTTCTCATCAACAAAATATTGAAGTTTTATTTTTTACTGCCTAGATGTCTAACGTATTTAGCATTGCTTAGAAATGTCTCAAACCACAAAACTCTCTAGCAAATGAAATAAACAAGTCATTCTTTTTTTAAAATGTTTAATGGCTCAGTGCTATTCAATATATATATAATCTAAATTTCATTTAGTTTTAAATATTTGTTTCAGAAAAAATATCTCTGCCACAGCTATTCATTCATTTGTGCATTCTTTCTACACATATTTCATGTCATCTAACTAGAAAATTGAGATGCATTTTAATAAATTATTCAGATATAAATTGCTATTGCATTTGAAGCATAAAAATGTAATTGATCAGATGCTGCCAGAATGTTACATGGGGTATAAAAATTAAATAAATAAAATTTGTAATTGGTGAATCTCATAAAAATTATCTAGATAAATTGAATATATTAGAGTCTAAAAAATTACCATCTGAAATCTATGTCATTAAATAATTTATTGTCATATGTTTGTCAAACGAGCAAAATTTTCTGGCCAATATTTTATAAGTATTAGAAAATTTCTTGGTGTCTTTGTTTTAAAGCTTCAAGATTAATATTTATCAAATTTTCTCATATATTCACTGCATTCTGACATTTGTATTGGAATAAAATAGCCAAAAAAAACACAAATCAGAAAAAAAAAAGTAGGAATTGTGACAGACACAGATATGAGCCACTCAGATTTCCCTCAAAAAACAAAGACTTGCTGTCCAGCAGCAAGGAACGTGGGTCAGCTAGAAACCTCCAGTTATCAGTTCTTCAGAGCCCACCTCAGCCTTCAAGGTCATGCTATTCTTGGAGCAATCCCCCGGTGATGACTGAGCATGGCAGTGGTTTAAGAGCCCAGTGGTGTCCACCCAGGGTGAGACTTTTCTAGCAGGCAGTCTTTGCTCTAGAGTTTTGTCATGCTGAAATAGACTTGTCAGGTTGCATCTTGGTCTGATGGCTCCCTCTGCCCAGTCATACTTTTTCTCCTTTTTCTTAACAGATAACACTCCCCTGTAAATCTTTTGCATTGCTAACTACTTCTCAGCTTCTCCCTCCCAGAGAATCCAATCAGCTCAAGAATTGAACCCAAATGTTTTGCCAACTACGTTATTATATTTGAAAAGTGAAGTAATATTTCCCTAAAACAATATGCTTACCATAGCACCTAACCTAAAAACTGCTTGAGTACAACTTCAATTTTTTTCCCCCTACACTAGTGGAACTACACCAGCTTTAGTCATTGGCATGCTTAGTTTATATCTTCACGTATTGTTGATGACCAACCTTTTCCCATTACTGATCTTGCATTACTTGCAAGCTGAACACAGTAGCACGGGGGCCTCCAGAACACACACCTGGTCCAACCTGAACAATCAGATTGACGTGTCAAACTTTCACATTAGCATTTCACTGCAGTAAAAATCACTACTTGTTCCTCAGTTGTTCATCACTCCTCTCATCATTCTTTGTGTTTTCTGTTTCTTCAGGTACCTCAATAGGGTGGGTGTACACTTGGGGAGAGAGAGCCAACTCTTTTTATTTGGTAGGTTTGACACTCTCAGTTTGGAACACAACTTTATTCTAAAGCTAGCCACCTCCTTCCCTTCTTTGCAAGAAAAGCTTGGTATTTGCATAGGCAAAGCTAGATGTTTGCATTCAGAGTAGTTGGAATATAAATCCCTGTGATCATCACAAAGATAGAAATGTTCCAGGAACAGAATGTGGTGGTCAGGAGGACATGCATTTCATTGCATATCCCCAGAGATGAAGGGAACCTCCACCTACCATTTGAGTCACAATAAAACTAAATACTCCAGACTAAGTCTGGTTTGGTAATTGTTCAATAACGGTGACATGGTCCTGACAAATAACTGGGTTGCATTGAAAACGAAATTGATGTGAATAACCTGAAAACATGTATTCTTTTATTTTTCCTGCATGTAGGCATTCATTTATCCATTATAAAGTATTTCTGGATGCTGCTTATATGCCAATATGGAGTAGTTAATGTTGACCTTGAATCCTTCTAGAAGGTTTTAGAAATACTACTGTAGATGAAGTTGGAGTTAGGCATTTGATTGTAAATAATAAAATAAAGTAAACGTAGCTCCTTCCTTCATGGTATGGTGGAGATTACAAGCAAGTAAAAGTGTGGTGAGGTCAATGCTATTGAACAGAAAGTACAAGATGCTCTGAAGCACATATGACATGCCTTAATCCAAACGGGGGAATTTGAGCCATGGATGGTTGATATGTCAGTCAGCCCTGGTGATCTAGTTAAGATTCAGCGCTCTCACTGGGTTCAGGAAACCACACTAGTTGCCTGTTGGTTTTCATGCTGTGGTGGCTGCATGTTGCTGTGATGCTGAAAGCTATGCCATCGGTATTTCAAATACCAGCAGGGTCACTCATGGTGGACAGGTTTCAGCAGAGCTTCCAGTCTAAGACAAACAAGGAAGAAGGAACTGCCCACCCACTTGCGAAAAAATTCGCCATGGAAATCCTATGAATAGCAGCAGAGCATTGTCTGATATAGCACCAGAAGGTGAGAGGATGGAACAAAAAGACCACAGGGTTCAGCTCTGCTATACAGTGGGTCGCTAGGAGTTGAAATCGGTTTGATGGCACTATCAACAAAAATGGCTGATTATAGGAAGTGTCCACAAAATTGAGAACTCAAGGATGTCAATGTAGGAGATAGAGCAAGTGTAACGTGTAGAAAAAGAAGTAAACTGTTCCAAGCTGAGGGAGTAGCATGTTTGAAGGCCCACAGGTCAGAAAAAATTTTTCCCTCTCCCCTTTCTTCAAGCATTGGAGATTTCTCTAAAAGTCCTGTAGATAAAGGGAAAGAAATGTTATGCGCAGTTAGATAAGAAACAATCCAGTCCTTTGTTGAATTATCCTTTAGTGTGCATTGCTTCTGTAGAATGATCATGTAGTCTTCTGTGCCTCCTTTGTTGGAAAATGCCTCCTCAGACTTGAAGTGCTAACTCATGTCAACTCCTTTATGAAGACTTCCCTGAAGTTCCAGCACAAGTTTAATCACTTCCTCCACTGTATTTGGAAGGATAACATGATTTTATCACAGTCACTGAACTCTTGCTAGAGCAGAGTTTTTAATGATGTAAAGGATGTAGCATAGTGTTACACAATGGGCAGATCCAGTATCACCTCAGGCTCTAAGCAGAAAGTGATTTTTCATCAAAGGGGACTTAAAACCATCACAATAGTGGGTGAAAGATCATTGGTCCTTCCAAACCAGACACAAAATGCTCAAGTTGGAGAGGCAGAAGCTGTAGCAGCAGCTGGATGCCATCTACATGGACCAAGTAAAGCAGCTAGCAATATCACGCAGCACTTACTGGAGGAAAATACATCCTAAAAGTTGTTACATGAAGATTATTATTTGCATAAACAAGGACAAAGGTGTTCTGTGATTTGTCAAATAAGCTCCAGAAACAGAAGCCAGTATCAGTTTATGCATCTTGATATCCACAAACAAAAGCATGCAAAAGCACGTTGGTACTACAAATGAAAATATATTTTGGATGAGGACATTTTTTGTCCATACTTGTTAAGGATTCTCAATTGCTTCTGCAAGTGGGCAACTGATGATTTCACATTACATTGTTTACTATTTGTTCTACGTAAAATTGTAAAATAATTTTATACACATATATTTTTCTAATTACAGAGTTTGAATCTAGTACAAGCATAATTAGAAAAAACGTCTTTTTTTTCTTTTTCTTCAGAAGTCCCTCAAAAAATCAGATAATACAAACTAGCATTGTTCATGTCATCCTACAGTATCCTTTTAGATCCTGATTCATTGCTCAACTTGGGTAAAATCTGATAAGTAGCCTCTATATAATATTCTAGCTTAAGTAGGCCTACTTCTGTCTTGGTTTTCTCAATATATATACACAATATTGTCTTTTGTTTATACCTTTATCCCAGGACTTTTGGTCATGTAGGAGTGTAGATACACATATATACACACATATGTTCGTGTGTGTGTATATATATGTATGTATGTATATATAATATGTAACATATATATAATATTTTACTTCTCATGGACTGGAAGATTGTGAGATTCTCATTACAAGGGACTTCGTGTTATCTAATTTCATAGGTCTAATATAGTGTCTTTCATACTATTTTGATAAGTGAATGAATAAATGAATGGATGGATTCATGGCCAAAAATTATGTAGCATTGTATTGCAGTTGTGTTTTAAAGTATAGCCTTAAAATAGTATCATTAAATTATATCTTCAGATATTTAAGTTGAATTAAAGGAAGCTATGTTTTCAGAGGTAATCAGTGAGAAATCAAGCTTTGCAGATGACCCTGGGGGAATCTCTGACGGTGATGCAGAATGGCAGCTGACAGAGCATATCATGTTAGCCCACTCACATGAGAGAGTCTAGAAGATTGCTTTGTCTTGCCATATCTCTATCCTTGAGGACTGTTGTATGATGTTTCTTTGGCAGTAAGGACAGTAGGTAGAGATTAAAGCAATTCTATAAAGAAGACTGTAGCGAAGGTGACAGAGTAACTCATGAATACAATTCTTTATCCAATAAATATATCACAGAAATATCTGTAAATATGTTTTTCATGGAATATTTTCATAATTGAATAGTTCTATAAATTCATTAAGAAAGCTTACAAAATGAATGAATTCCTTCTGTGAATTCCCTTGGAAAGTGAACAATCAACTCTTATTTTACTACATATGTATAAAGTTTTCCTTTTTTTCTTTTTGTGAGGAAGATTAGCCCTGAGCTAACATCTGGTACCAATCCTCCTCTTTTTGCTGAGGATGACTGGCCCTGGGCTAACATCCGTGCCCATCTTCCTCTACGTTATACGGGATGCTGCCACAGCATTGCCTGACAAGAGGTGTGGCGGTCCACGCCTGGGATCCGAACCAACAAACCCCAGGCCACGGAAGTGGAGTGCACGAACCCAATTGCTATGCCACCGGGCTGGCCCCTTGAGTTTTCTTAAGAGAAGAAAATCATGTATATTCAAATATCTTCTGTGGGCACATGTTTCACATATCTACAAAGAAAAAATATAAACCAAAATTAAGACATTAGATGAAAATCAATCTCAGATTGTCTGACAATGAGGAAATAACCCTGCTTGTATAAAATAAAATACTTACAAAAGCATGTTAAGTGGAGTGGTTATATGTATAAACAACACAAAATGTAGAACAACAAAAATATAATGATTTACAAACAACTTTCCTCTAAAGAGATCAAAATGCTCTCTAGTGCGTTATCTCATTTAACCTTAACTTCCTCCCTGCTTGGAAAGCAACTGAATTTATTGCCTGTAAAATATTATGAATTCCCAGTTCCCTCTATATGTCCTGAAATAGAAAAGCTTAAATTAGACAAAAACTTTACAAGCTTGCTTAAAAGCTGAATCTAGGCTATGGATATTATTAACATCACAAAGTCTAAATCATTTCTTTTAAAACAAGAACTCCTGTAATTCAGGTGTAGACTAGATAGGATTACAAACAGTCGCATGAATTTCTTTTTTTTTTTTTTAATTTTTTGTTTATTGCAGTAACATTGGCTTATAACATTGTAAAAATTTCAGGTGTACATCATTATACTTCTATTTCTGCATAGATTACATCATGTTCACCACCAAAATACTAATTACAACCCTGTGTTCATTGCAGCGTTACTCACAATAGCCAAGACTTGGAAGCAACCTAAGTGCCCAGACGAATGGATAAAGAAGCTGTGGTATATATACACAATGGAATACTACTCAGCCATAAGAAACGATGAAATCCAGGCATTTGTGACAACATGGATGGACATTGAGGGTATAATGCAAAGTGAAATAAGTCAGAGGGAGAGGGTCAAATACCACATGAATTTCTTGATTAAGACAACACAGCTTTTAACCAGGCCACAAACCAGAAGCAAAGAACATTAGTGATTTAACAGACCACTGCATTAGTTCAGGTTCACAATATAATTGCTCCTTTGTCACTCACCTCAGTCCAATTCTCCTGAGTCCCTGCCCTATTCCCCTCCCTGGTCTACCAATTTCTACTCTTAATTCCATAGTCTCCACCCCGCAGCCAGTCACCCTTTTAAAATGAAAGTTATAGAATGTTCATTTGGAATTTCTGTCATAGACAATAAGACATTATAAATATGATACAGCAGCGTTGGGGACAAGACCTCCCTCTCTTAGTGATGTTATCGTCCTCGTCTCTTTCCTTTCCTTCACACGCCAGGCATGAGTCTGGTGCAGGGCTTCTGCACTTCTCCCCCTCCGCCTGCATCTCTTGTCCCCGGAATTCACAGAGCTCTTCCTTGTCCTCACTGAACTCAGATACCTACTCAAAAACCACCTGCTCATAAAACTCTTCCTTGAACATCATATTTAAATAAGAATCCACTCCTTCTCCACAAAGCCAGTCTCTAAACCTTGTATTCCTTCATTTTTTCCTTTATAGTACTCAACACTCTGACAATAACTTATATTTTTGCTGTATGCACTTATTGGTAGTCTCTCTCGCTGGAATTTAAGTGCCATAAAGGCAGATAATTTTATTTACTGCTGTGATTAGAATAATGACCAGTCCATAGGAGGGGCTCGATATATATTTGATGAAAGAATGAATACATCTAAACAAAATCTCTGTCATTGTGTCCCTCGGAAATATTTCACCTAATTAATGGTAGAGAGATTATTAGTTAGACATTACTATTCAGAATTTTTCCGGATAAGTTGGCTTCTCAATACAGAATTTTTAGAAGCAAACAGGATATGTTATAAATAGTAACATGAAGGGATGAAAAAATCATTTAGCACTATAAGATATTTTACAGCTTCACTGAAAATGATATTAACTCTTCAGAATTCACTCCTGAAAGAAAAGATTTGATTCTGTCACAATATATTCCCCCATAATAATGGAGTTTAATTTGGGGAGGAATGAAATAAAGTGCTAATTTTTAAAAGTATGGAAACTCCCCCAAAATGCTTTTCAGCCAATACTTTAAAATATGATGCATTCGATTTCAGCGAACTTGGATGTAAGATTAAGAAGTGCAGCCACAGACTCAGAATATTTAATGTAATAAAGAATCCTTAGGATCCCCTGGCCCAAACCTTTCATTTTAAAAGTGAATAAGTAGAAGCATAGAGAGTTAGCATGGCTTGTGGAAAGTTACACAACTGTTAAGTGATAGGTTAATACTTTAACAAAACATGAAAAATCAGTGCTTTTTCAATAATGTTTATGTTAAAAAGATTTTCAAAACAAAAATTTCTGACATAACGTCTTGTACATGTCCTGAAATCAGTTGAAAGTCCCTGATGTATTAAAACTATAAATTCCACAAGAAAGAAATTCCACAATGTCTTGCATTTTAATGCCTGTTTTTCCAAAGTGCCCCATAAATATTTTTCACCAATCTTTCACTATCTATTTATATTCCACCAAGGTTTTTCAAATTTTTTTTAATAAAATATATCATCATATATGCCAAATTAATGTTTTCCAAAAATATTATGTCCACTCTGTAATTTAATTGAGTTGTTTGACAAATACACAATGCTACATTATTTTTCTCAGCCTGATTTGCGGAAACAAATTTATATGCATAACTTCAAATTTTAGAAAATATTTATTTTATAATGATTTTTTAAAATTTCAGATATTGTATTTTCATTTCTAGAATTTATTTATTTATTTATGTTTTTGATTTGCATCTGTTATTCTTCACTAAGCCTAAAGAAAAGGAGACTTTTCCCATCCATGTTTTTCTTGTTGTTAACACATTAGCAAAGGCCTTCCATGTACTTCTGTATCTTAGCTAGAAGAATTAGTGTGCACATTAGTACACCTGGGAAGACATAGTGAGGGCTAACTGCTTCTAGAAAACCCCAAAGAAATAAATTAGTTAAATAAATAAAAAATAGAAATTTTATTAATGGCACAATAAATATTAAAATAATTTAACTAGAACAAAATCCATATTTTGAAGTAGTTTTTCTAAATTTTAGACTATATTTAAAGCTTTTCTAACTAGATTTTAAAAACTTCATGAGTAACCTCTTAAATGATTATACATCTATATATTTAACAAATATTATTATTTTACCTACCTTCTAACATCAATTCTATTATTATTCAGAAATACTTGTCTCCATGCTTGCCAATATTAAAATAGTTTCCATAAAATTTTAAAAAGTATATTGAGCAAATTATTTTTAAATAACGATAAACAAATACAAACGATACACTTCATATGACTCTGGTCATTCACAGTATCTTCAGTGTTTTTGACAAGGAAACATTGCATAATCTCTAACTTGGCTCCACTAGAAAGAAAACCTCCTCTTAAGCGATTCCTTGATATCTGGCATTCAGGATCTACTGGTCTGTGCTAACCCTGCTTCTTCCAATAAAACGTCCTACTCCGCGGGTCACACAAGCGGTAAATGTTCCAAACTCGGCCTATCATGTCGCATAATATCTTGACTCAGTGACTGGTTCAAGTGAGAGCTCAAGGCCCATGAAGGACCAGTCAGCTTCCCTGTTCATCTCTGACTGATAGGTTGGGAGTATTTGAGCAGAGGGTTGTGTGTCCTGTTGCCCATTGCGTTGAGACAGCCCATTTGTGTTAGTAGAGAACAACGCCAATCCCGATAATATTTAAACTTCTTTTTTCTTAGTCTTCCCTCAAACCATCTACACATCTGTTTTGACCAAGGTTTGTAAATATGAGCAATAAAGGCCCCATTTGATTATACCAGGATAAAGAATTTAAGCTTGTGAATTGTGAAACAAAACGGAGTCACTTTTATCTAAGAGGTTTAAAATGGAGCTGGGAAGCCATTAAGGAAATGAGCCTTATGCACGTCCTCATCAAGCAGAACATGAACTTTTGAACTGAGTCAAGACACAGATATTCTGAGAATGCTGGTAGAAACCTGCAGCTCATCACAGGGATGGACTTCTGCATCCCTCTAGCTAGCCTTAGCAATTAATTATGTTTAGCCAAGATTATCCTTCTGCTGGTAACACTGACTAACATTCTTTGCAATGCAAACCACTCTCTTTTGCCTTTAAAAGCCTCTGCCTCTTACTCCCAGAGAGACACTATTTGGATTGCTTCCCAAATCTGTGTAACCCAAATTGCAACTCTTTGATCCCAAATTGAACACCTCTGCCTCTTATTTTTGACTCTTTATTTTTAGGTTAACAAGCTTCCCTGAATAAGAGAATGAAGTCCAACAGCATCTCCAGTTATGCCTCTCCAGCCCATTCTTAAGACTGCTCCCCACTCCCAACCTCTCATCTCAGCTCCCTCCTCCTAGTGGACAGAATAACAGTTTCAAACTTGTTGATTCTAGGTCAGGTCTCTCTCAATGATGATTTACAACCATTCACTCACTTCTCTCTTTTAATGACAAATTCCCTTATTCAATTATCATTAAAATGTAGAGGTGTAAGACATATACAGAGACATATTAATAGAATGGCGTGATGTTCAAAAAAAACCCCAATTTTTCCCTATATTCTTAAAATAACCTGCAAGGTAAATTTTTGGAGATGTGCCAGTGTTAGACTTCAGTCATTAATAGATGGAATAAGAATCTCTCAGGTTGCTTATTTCTTCTTGTTACTACCTAAAACTTGTCAGACAACAATTTGGATCATTTTTATTCAGTAACCTTCCATGAGCTTGCATAAATAAACAACCACTTTGAAGTCTCTTTTCTAGAGGAAAATGTCAAAAATTATCCCCCTAATTTTTATTAACTGAAAAGAAAGACGCACGTGAACAACAACAAAGAAGTCTCTTGTGAAAGAGAAGAGAAAGAAAGCACTTTTGTGCATGGTACTTTTAGAGAATGATCTACTTTGCATTAAACTTCCAAGTAAATTGGGTTTTATAAATTATTTTTACTTACATTCATGATCTTAATTTTTGCATATTCATAAAATACAGAAAAAGATAATGCTCCTGATAATATATGTGGATAGTTGGTGCCTTTAAAATTAGTCAAACTATTCAAAACAGATCGTGTATCTCTCTCTTACATTGTATAATTAAAGCAATTACGTGTTCTCCATAGAGTTGTCACAACCCACTGGTATATTAGGATTAGTTAAAACTAGTTTGTTACACATCAAAATATAGACATTTTCACGATAATTTATTTTGAATGAATTAGAGGAAACTCAATATTATCCCTGTAATGCCTATCTTGTCATTTGCCTTGCTATATCTTTTTTCCTGTGTGGGTGAAAAGGACGAAGTAATGAACAGTGTCCTTGGAATTGAGCGCACTCTATAATCTGCCTTTTTTTTTAGCCTCAGCCCATAGAGAGGGACTCTTTTTGGGACTTAATGGTTGTGCTGAATATAAATGATTGAGGAACTTTACTTCTTTTAAAAGAATAATTTTGGTTTCATCAAAATATGAATTCTTCCAGAGCACTGTCATGCATATAAATGCCATGCGTTATGGATGACTTTTTATTAAGGGAAAAAGAAGGTTGAGAATCAACTGACTAGACTGTCACTTTTATTTACTCAATAAATCTTTACTCAGTTCTTGATATGTGAAAGTCACAAAAAATCTGTTAACTCTATTTCTAATTTCTTCTAATTAGTAGAAGAAATATGAATCCTAAATGATACATTTTTCACCAATATCAGAGCAGGAATTAGAGCTGAGTTCATTTCCTAGTACTTAGACGTACCTCATTACTAGACAAATATTTAAAAAGACTGCCGGATCTCTTGTCTCCATGGGCTTGCATTAAGGAAGAAAAATTGATCTAACAAAATAATTGTATAATGACATTTTGAAAGGTAGCATATGAATTGGGGGTATGCCATCAATTTGGAGGCTGTTAGATTAAACAAGGCTTATTTTAGCTTCATTTATTTAGGCTTCTTAAGCCAGTCAGTTGTAAAATTCAATCTGATTAATGTTAAGCACACAGCCCAATAGCAAAGAGAAGTGACTACAGAGCTTCTGTTAGGGATTTTTAAAGCCCAGTGGCTTAAAGATAATTATATCCCTAATTTCAAAGTCTATATTATTTTGCTTTTAGTTACTATATATGTATAAATGTGTAAATATACTATATATGTATATATTCTTTAATATGCACATATATTCCCTAACAGCAAACTAGTATTTTCTTTTTCTTTTCATATTAATACACTTCAAAAGCAATTGAGAAGAATTTTTGGGAAAAAAATCTCATTAGGTTAAAATGATATATTATCTGTTTGATTATGTATTAGGTAAGATACTTTAGAAAACAAACCTCTGGTTTTGCATGGTAAAACTTCTCATCTGGGAAAATAGAACTATCTTAAATATCTCTCTTTAAATGAGTATTTAATATTCTAATGAAAATCCATCCTAATTCTTAAAGTGGTCTTATCAACCGCCAAATTAAATATAGATGATGTAATAGCAAAACAATATATGAACATTCTTAAGCACATGAAACTATTCAGTAGTTAAAAAAAAGAGACGCTTTCTGCAGAATGAAATAAAAATGCTTTTTTCCCTAAAGGCTGATTTACTACAAGAAAGAAGAAAATCTCAAACAACTGTAATTTGTATCATCAATGAAAATCAAAAGTTGTTATATTTTAAAAGGAGAATAAACTAAGGTCACAAATATTGCTTTCAAGTGGAAAATTTAGTTGCCAAAATGTGTACTTCAATTAATACAATAATAAGTAGTTTAGATACTTTAAAAATTAATCAATTATCTTTTAAAACAGCTTAAGATACTTTCCCTGATCTAGGACAAAAAAATATGGCTGAACAAAACAAAGAAGAGGTATTTAAAAAAAAAGATCTAGAAGTTGGAACATTTTCTGGATTTTAAGGATAAATTAGAGCTCTGGATTGTGTGTGTATGTGTGCGTGTGTGTGCGTGAGGAGACATATTTATAGTCAGAGAATTTTTATGTAGGAAAATAAAATCAAATTGCTGTCAAATATCTATGAACCATAAAATGTAAGAAAACAATGAAATATGTGTCCTATATTCTAAACACAAACTCTATGGACCTCAAATTTTATACCAAAATAAAGTATTCTGTATGAATTAGAAAATTTTTTAAATAAATTCTCTGATATTCAAAAACTCAAAAAATATATGCAATTCCTGAAAATTAAGAGAATTGTTTCTGAATACCAGTCAAGATTACTAGTTTCACTAGTTATTAGTAGTTTCACTATTCCAATGAAAGCAAAAACAAAAAACAAAAGAAAACCCAAAAATCTTTATTTCCTAAATTTTTCCTGGCATGGTAGAACCTACCTTCTCTGGAGAAATATCCCAAATGATTAAAAAAGGTGGTAGGGGAGAGTAATGGATAATTAAACACACATACACAGCTATGGAAAGCTATTCCACTTCACAGTGCCTACGCAACCTATATACCGAAGCTCTGCCTGTTTTGTCTTGAGCGTTCTGTGGTGCCAGCAAGCAAATCAATGGTCTTCTCATGTGGAACTCTACCCCTGGGAAGAGAAGTGATCTTTAAAATCTCAGGTTAATAAGGAAGGATCTCACTCCTATGCACCCCAGATCTGCCTCAACACATCCCAAAGCAAGATTCACTCCCTAACATTTCAGTTAGAGGCCTTGGACACGCTGGACTCAAACTCAACAGCCAATCTTAGTAACGCTACTCAGGGCAGCCTTGATTTTTTTCATATTGTCTTTTGCCTCAAAAGGCCTGACATGACCATAATGGAATTTTTGAAGATCTCAAAATATAAGGGCAGGATTCTGTCCTTGGTGTGAGGAGAATGAACAATCTAAAACAAATCCATGAGCATCGAAGGGATTGGACAAATCAACCATGTTTGGCCCCACTGCCAATACGCCCACATGGATTTGGTCAGGCTGCCTAGTTCACAGCCAGGGTAGTAGCCTAGGCCCCAAATCCACATGGGATTGGAGAAAACAGACAGGATGTATCACACAGGGGCAAAAAGGCACTGGCCCTCTCACCATCCAGCTGCATGAATCCAAAAAAAGGGAGAAAAGATACAGACGTATTCCATGTCTTCTTACCACACAACTGCAGGAAGCACAAACCAGAGCCCAGGGCATGGCATCTCACCTTTAGGATGAAGGACCCTCACCCTGTGTGGCTCCTCAAACCTTGTAAGACATGTGGAATGTCAGGGCTCCAACAGATCCAGATGGCCTCGGATCAAATCTTTGTAAGACAATTTTGAAACTAATACATACTTTATTCTAAATAAATTTTAATTTAAAAGGAAATAAGAATTTCATTTACAGACTATTTAAAGAATAAGGGTAAGTAATGAGAATTTTACATTTTCAGAGCTTAGGTGATATGACCAACTTAGGGAAAAATTACACAATTGGACCACTTCGTATTAAAAGAAAAGAATGAAGTAAATGTTCTCTGTTTACAAAGTATTTAGCATTGCAGAGACCAACTTCCCAATAAGCAATGGTCGTTGTCATTATTATAAAGTAGTCATAATGATTTGTAAATAGTAACAATGAACCTAAAAGAAATAATTCAGGAAGGAAATAAGGAAGAAGGAATTTATAAATATAAAAACAGAAATAAGAAAACAAGACAAATGTGGAAAAGATAAACATAGTAAAGATTTTTTCTTTAAAAACTCCAAGAAAATAAATAAAGCTCAGAAAAATTTAGTCAAGAAAAAAAGGCAAGAAAGCCAAAATAAAAATCAGAATAAAAAATTTAATGTAACCATAGATGCGAGTGAGTAAACATTGTAGGGTGTTGTAAAGTACAGCTCTTTACAATATATCAAAAGATTAACACAACGTAGAATTTTCAATTGAAATACCTCACTGCATATTTTCCACTGTATTTGCAGTCCAGAGAGCAGACCAGGATCTGTTCTCAAGCCTCCCCCTCCACTGCCCTGAACAGTGCAGGTACAAGATGAAACTGATCCCAGCGGGTGCAGGGTGCAACAACAGGTCCAACCCTCAATTTCTGCTTAACCTTCCTGTATGCCTAAACAGCTGAGCTGAGCTTCCTTTCACGTCCTGTCCTGCATTGCTAGAAGACGACCTTCACAAATTGAGAAGGAATCATAACATTTAAAACAAAGTTACAGATTCCTTTCGTTAAAATTATTAGAAAATACTCTGATTCTTCAATTTCATATATACATTACTTATTTTGAGTATATTTGTTTAAAAGTGAAAATTGCTACAGTTTAGGATTTTATAATGTTAAGAATTAAATAAAATGTACAGATATAGATATTGATATAGATTTATAAATATATAGTTATAGGCAGCATTTTGTATTTTTCAAACCTTATCTTCATGGTGATTGATTGAGGTGGGAAAATCATCGTCACTATTGTTTATATGTGTTGCAGACACAGGTACCCCTTTCTAAGGAAGGCCTTGTCGCTTCAGCTGCTAGGAATGCTGTTGGCACATGTGTTTTATATCTCAGTCCCTTTAGGGTTTGCCTCAACTGCAGAAAGCCGCCCTGACCAAGGGCAAGACTCTTTCTGGTGCACTCCACATCCATTTTGCCCACTGCCAGACAACTCTGACTGGCCATTTTAGCTCCAGCACTCCCGGTAGTGTTGGCTGAGACTGTTGTCAGGCCTGCATCGCAGCTCAACGTCTACCTCTGCCCAATCCTGCTTCCTTCCTCTACTTTCCAGATGTTGATCCTAAGGGATCTCCCTAAAAAAAAAAATCTGCTCATTACACACAGTATCCTAATCTGTTTGGGGAAGAGTGTCACCTGCAATATTCAGTAAAAAAAGAGTAGGATTTAGAGAGATTCAATAATTTGCTAATGTTAAAGCATGAATTCATGGTTAAACCAGACATCAAAGTAGGTCTTTTGACTATTTGTTATAAAAGATGTCTGAAAAAAATTAGAAATTTAAAACAAAATTTTGTGCTGCATACGGTATAACTCAGAGCCAGATGCAGATTCTCAAGAAAACTAGTCCATTTCTAGGAACAGAGTAGCCTGTAATGAATCCTTATACATTTCAGATGAATAAAAATGAGAAGCAGTACATGTATATACTAGCCTTTCATTTAAAAAAAAATGAATTTATTTATAAACGTTTTCACTTTTTGTGGTTAATTTGAAATCATTTTATAAAATTTCCAACTGATCCTAATACCTCTGTGTTTTCAGTCTCCTCTATAAGATACAAAGATACAAGATTCTGCATCTTTGACATCACCAATCCATACCCACAAAACACACAGACACATACTCATATACATGCTTTTAAGAAGAGTTGAGTAACTTTTAAAAATTCATTTAGCTAAAGAAAAATGCCAAAAGAAGAGGAATTATACGATGTTGAAAAAAAAGACGGGATACAAAGCTTGATAAGGAAAAGAAGGAACTAGCGATGACTAGTCAGGATGGACTAATTATTTGGAGTTATGTGGTTCTGGGGCTAGATATCAGTCAGAGTGTTGGCTCACAAAGACATAATCCACTCTAGCTTATTTAAGCATAAAAGAACCTCTTGATGGATCAAATAGTCAAGCTTGTACATAAAATTGCCAAAAACAAAGCCGAATCCACAGGCTGCTGCAGTAAGACCTAACTCCTCTGCCACTGAGCACAGATCCTGCAGCTTGCAACACTGAGGCAGGACACGGGATGCCAGAACCTCTGCTTCTACTTCCCCAGACAGACAGACACTGCTCTGAGGAGACAGATGCCATGTCACTCTTGTATTTTCAGTTTGATAAGTGAAGACTAAATCACTTGACAAGAAAGGACTGGAAAAATGAGTTTCCAGCTTCTAACTTAAGAGGGCAAAATTCGCATTACGGGAAATTTCATAGGTATTTGGAAATTTGTTCCCAAGTTGGCCAGTAATCATGGCAAAAATATCTGCATGTACTACCCCCAATTTTCCTGCCATTTGGTGTCTGAAAAAACAACAACGAGAACAACAACGGCTTAAATAAGGTTAAGCTATTTGCTTAAACCTACCAAGCCTTTAACATGTACTTAATCATTCTGTGCTAGGCACGTGGGAGGACTGGCTTGTCAAACCAGAGGTGGCATGCTGGGGAATACCACAAAACAAAGATAGAGAGATGGCGACTTTGCTGGAGATTTGGGACTGCCAGCCATGCTTCACAAAGCAGACGTGATGTGGACTGAGCTGGAAGATAGGTTTTCGGCAAATTAGAAAAGCAGCATGGCGTGTGTGTGTGTGTGTGTGTGTGTGTGTGTGTGTGTGTGTGATATGAGGTTGTAGAGGAATAGGAACAAAGAGCAGAAAGAAGGATTGTTGAGAATAAGGGTAGGGCTTAGTAATGTGAGGTTAGTGCTTGATAAGAGGTAATGTGATCCATTCAGATTGAGAAAGGATGAGTTACTGAACTAAAGTTAAAGGAGTTATGGTAACGGATTGTTCCTCCAGGGTATGATTCTTTCCATCTTAGGTTTTCAAGATGAATCAAAAATTATACTGCCCTTTACATCAATGTGATTAACTGTAATAAAAGCTTTGATTTTCCTTTGCAGAAAGTCATGACAGACCACTTAGCTTTATAACACTTTACCATTTAGCTATACCCCAGCGCCAAGTTTACTCCCAAGGATGGCTATGGGGTCTCAGGAAGAGTCTAAAGAGGGCAGAGAATGCCAATTGGTAAGGACTGTTCCTATCTGCTGAGATAAGCAGTGAGGGAGGGGGACGTGGAAACTTTGAAGAATGAAAAGATTGTGGCTGAGAGAGAGCAGCAAATAAGAAACAGTTGTTTGAGGAGAAGGACTAGATAGAAACATTGAAGGAGATGATGAGGTCATGACACAGTCAGCAGTGAGCAATTTAGACTCTAAATTGAGTGAAACTACCAGGTTAATAACTCTTGCACATTCTGGGTATTTACAGTTCAGTTTCAGAGACTTCCAGGAAAATGGATTTCTTTTTCTCCCAGAGTTTGAATGAAAGTCTCTACTTCTGAGTACTGAGAACTTAGGACCTGTGTTCGAAGATTAGACACAAGTTAGTGACCAAAATCGTCAAGTTCTATTGGAAATAGTGACCATCAAAAAAATAGTTTAACCTTTCAGAAGAAATGAACACCTTTGGAAGCGAACATAAAAATACCTTGTAAGAAAGAAAAACCAGGTTAGAGATTTGGGGGCACAAAATGGGAAAACAGGATAAAATCAGCAGCAAGGAAAATCATGGCATAATGAAAGGTTTCTGCACAAAATTCAGAACAGTAGCCCAGTTAAATACAGCATTCAAGATGACAGCATCACAAGAGAAGTGCTGATAATGAAAATAAAAATTGAAAAATATACGAGAAACACTTTAGATGTGGGAATATAGAACAAAATTCCAAACTCCGTTTATAAACTTCCAAATGCAAATGTGCTCCATACTTGTTTTCTAGTATTTGGAGTAGAAAATATTATTATTGAACTTGCACTATAATTTTAGGATCTTTGCTACTATTTTTGTGTGTGCATGAGGAAGATTAGCCCTGAGCTAACATCTGTTGTCAATCCTCCTCTTTTTGCTGAGGAAGATTGGTCCTGGGCTAACATCCTTGCCCATCTTCCTCTACTCTACATGTGGGTCACCTGCCACAGCATGGCTTGATAAGCGGCGTGCAGGTCCATGTCCGGAATCTGAACCCATGAACCCCAGGCGGTCGAAGCACAGCACACGAACTTAACCACTACGCCACCGGGGCCCTCTTTGCCACTATTGTGTCCTTGCAGAACCATGTTCCTAAAGTGTACGGTAGGCAAGTCAACTTTATCTGATCTACATGTAACTGTAGATTCCAGGACAAACTCTCCTTGTATAGAATTTTATGTGATGATGTGTCTCCATACTTCATATAATTTGTTTTGGACTTTAAGTAGTCCCAAACTGTTTTAAGGTGATTATTATAAATTTCTATGAAAATAAGTTTAATTTCCTTTTTACCAGGTTTTTACATTTTAACTTTAATAATAAAGCATCTATTCTTTTGCACAATAGCAATTTATGGGGCAGGATAAGGTAGTCTGTGTCCTTCAACCTCTTTGTCCCTCTCTGCAGTACAGAGGAGCAGAGGAGATAGCTGGCATTCAACATTTGGACATGAACTACTTATTGAACACTTATGTGCCAGGTGCTGTGTTCTTTGCCGGGTAATAACACTTTAAAGTTATGCTGTGAAATGTGATCAGTATTAACAAGAGAGACACTTGTTTGTCTGATATATTCTATCATGGCAGGAAAAAAACGTGAAAATCCCAGACAAATAGGACTTGGTAAATCGGATTGAGAGAGCAGAAATGAGAACTGGAAGCAGAGAAAACCAGACCCTGGAGGGAAAGGGTACCGACAGAAAGCAGAAAGGACAAGAAGGAAATGAAAATTCCAAGCAATTATGAAAAGGAGATTTGTCAGTAACTGAACAAAATAGAAAATTTAAATGTGTACGTGTGCCTGTGCATACGTATGAATAGAAAATACACATTTGCCCTTTCTGCTGGATTCTCATTGTTTATAACACAGATGGGATGTTTTCTGGTAATGGCCTGAGCTTATATACATCCACAGCAATTCAGAACATAAAGATAGGAACACACAAAAAGATACCACTCATTGAAAAATGGAAACTGGAAAAGTGTGGAAAGGAAAAGTTTAAATCTTTAGCACCTAAAAACTTTATGACTCCTGTCTCTTATTTCTTACCTATGTCCTAAGCCAATCTTAGCTCTTCTTAAACACCTAGGAATGTAGAGCTCTTTTGTTTTCTTCCTTAAAGTACCCAACAGCCTCAATCCTTAGGAAAATCAGGGCATAAAAACTATCCTCCTTGCCCCAGGTTTGAGAAGGCAATGACAGGCACTTCTGCAGTGACATGAGAGACAAACCCTTCTCCACGGAGCAGACACGCAGCCCCCTTGGCTGCCTTCTGGGGATTTTAAACACCTGGACTGTGCGCTCTCTTTCCAGGGCACCTCCAAGTGCCCAAGGAGAGGGGGAGGTTCATCGGGTTCTTCCACCACCTAGTTGGAACCTGGGGGATTACAAATGGACCATTTTCTCTCATCTTATTCAGACAGGACAATATTTAATAGTATGTAAATTTAAGCAAGTTTCTTACTCTCTCTTTGCCTTAGTTTGTTTCTATAAAAAGTAGGGATAATTCCTGTTCATAGAGGGTTTTAGAGAAGTAAATAGATAATACGTGTAAAGCATTTCAGACTGTGCCTTAAGCACTCAATATTACCTATTGTAGGGAAGGAAAAATAATTTTTTCTCTACCTGTAACCATGGGCCCTCTAGGACCAGTTCAAACTGACCCCATCTTATCAAGAGAAGGTTAAAGTTGTTTTTCAGGGGCAAGTCACACAACCAGAGCATGCGCAGAGGAGAAAATCTTGACCTGAAATAACATGTGAAGCCAAAGATTCTTCCCCCACAGAACCAAAGGACCAGGACATGACAAGCACTTGAAAGTCAGACTCTCATAAGAAGAAAGGGGTCCATTGTCTAGGAAGATCTGGTGTTAGGCCAGATCTTGCACGCCTTACTATAAATGTTTAAAGCCCCCCAATCAAAACTGGCCCCACCAGTGCTTCCACATACCAGCCTGTTCCCGCTAACCTCTTAAGTTTTGCCCCCAGCCCTGGACTGGGGAGACAGATTTGAGAGACTTGCCTCCTATCTCCTTGCCAGTCGACCTCACAATAAAGCCTTTTCTTTTCTCAAAAGCCAGTGCCATAATTATTGGCTTTTTATGCACATTAGGCAAAGAACCACATTTTTGTATGGTAAAATACCCTTCTAGGTTCTTGGCTGAGACACCCTCTGTAATAAAAGACAGATTAACAGGAGGAAAACAAACAGAAGTTTAATAACATGTATACCTCCTGTATACATGGGAGAGACCCAGGAAAACTGAGTAACTCCTGGAAATGGCCCAAGCCACCACCTTAAATACCATCTCCAGCTAAAGACAAAAGAAGGTGTTGGGGAAGAGGGAGGGAGGTCAGTTATGGGAGGTTACCAGGAAAAGCCCATTAAACAAGGTAAGGTTGCTATGCAGATTTAAGTCGTTGCCTTCTCCGTTGATAAAAGTTTCGAGAGATTTATAGTCATCTTTCTCTTCCTGGTACAGAGAAGGAGACAGCCTTACAGATGGAAATTTCCCTTATAAATGTAAATGTCTCTTACAAAAAGGTAACTTCTATTCAGTTTTCAGGGCTTCTCCTGTGTCTGCTGTTTCTTAAAAATAGCCAATAACCAAAATAATCAATATGCAAAAGAGGCATATTTTGGGGTAGTACATTTTGCTCCCCTTCAATGTAATCATCATCATCATCATCATCATCATCATCATTATCATCTTATTATTGCCCCACAGATTTCTGTGTCTACTCCTCAGAGCTTCCTTTAGAGCAGCAATCTCAACTTATACCCCTGCAAGCTCTAACTTTATCCCCCAGTGTGTAAAAAAAAGTGACCTGACGGGCCGGCCCCATGGCGTAGCGGTTAAGTGTGCATGCTCTGCTACTGGTGGCCCGGGTTCGGATCCCGGGTGCACACTGATGCACCGCTTGTCAGGCCATGCTGTGGGGGCATCCCATATAAAGTGGAGGAAGATGGGCACAGATGTTAGCCCAGGGCCAGTCTTCCTCAGCAAAAAAAGAGGATTGGCATGGATGTTAGCTCAGGGCTGATCTTCATCACAAAAAAAAAAAAAAAGTGACCTGAATATGCTATAACCTTTTGCAAACACAGTCTTAATTTACTCATTCTTTCCTCTATTTATTCATTCAACAACACCATATAGGCAGGATACTGTCTGGTCAACACTAAAGTTAAAGCTGATTTTATAAAGCAGAAAGAAGACAAACTCTGTTTCCACTTTTCTGCAGAGCTGCAAACTTCCTATTAACTCCTTCTTTATGCTTTAGCTTTACTTCTCAAAGACTATTTTCCTAGACAGTATGATCATTCTACCCAGGATGATGTGTGTGCTATTACTTAAATCAGCTATTCTAAATCAGTTATAGAAGGTCCCTATAATTAAGTATAAATTTTAAAATGCCAAATGTTTTTAGTCTTAATAGAGTAATTAAAAACTTTTATTGATATATTTGTAATACTCTCACCTAGACTTTCTAACTTTCCCTCACAATGAATCTCTAAATTGTGATAAACAAAATATCCCTTCACAGAAAAAGAAATTCAGACTATGGGAATTAGATGAGATGGTGCCAAGTCTTCTAGTTAGCAAGAGGCAGAACCAAGACACAAACTTCTGACCTTGAATCTCATTTAAGGATTAAAAGCCTGCCAATGTAAGATTTTAAGTAGTGGTAAAACATGGTCTCCCAGACATGATCAGGACTAGAAGAAATTGAGCAAGGACAGTAAAAAATAGCAAGATTCCTAACTGAGGCTGAAACATCTTCTCTAGAGGCAAAGCAAAGAGCTCGGGTGGCTAGGACAGAAAAAGTACACCAAGAACACAAAACAAAGTTATCATCCAAGCATATGATCAAACAAATGTGAAATGAGTTAGCTTTCCTCTTCCAGGTTATAAGAGAGGCATGCTCAGTTTACCTCAATCAATACCGGTTTAACATAAGAATAAACCAAAGAAGAGGAAGAATATAAATCTAATTACCTTACTTCCCAGTTTTATATCTGCCAGGGATTCTGATAATCTGTATGAAAGAGATCAGAATCCTTAGGATGGTTTACAAACCTTCCAAAGTATAAGCCATGATTTCATCTCCAGCCTCATTTCTAGCCATTTCTGTTGCACTACTAAGCTTATTTCAGCTCTTTAAAGGGGCCATGATCTCTTGTCTCTAAAGACAATTTCGAATTCAAAGACAAAATGAGAGGATCTGACTTGGTCTAACAATCCAGTACTATGCGAACGCTCTGCTTATAGGCAATAAGTAGCAGATAGATAGTGGTCTTTCATCCTGGTGCCATTCTGTTCCACTGTAACTCCAGGTGATCTGTGATCACAAAACTACCCTCAGTCTCTTCCTTCAAAAAGAGCTTGTGAGAGTGGAGTGCCCAGCTCAAGATGAAAAATTACAGCAGAAGGTCCAGCCAGAATGCAGAGCAGACAAGCAAAATCATCATTAGTAGCACCTAAAGGTACAGTCACACATCATCATATAGTGCCTTAGGACTGAGTCAATGAATTGTTAATTGTTTTATATAGGTTAGTAGGTATAAAATAGCCAAAAAATGAACTTAGCTTAATGCCTTAAATAAGCAACAACCATTAGCAAAGTCATTAATTAGGGTTATGTTTACCTTTTTATCATCAACTCTAATTATTTGTTTGAATTGAGATCCTGTTATTACCAGTCAACATTGCAGGCAGTAAAGGAAAATATGCTTCCATTTCTCAAGTATGGATTGAAGAATTTTGCCAAGCTGAACTCTAGTCTGACTTACTATTTTAATAACAAAGTTTCTAAAGAAACGTTTTTCTTTACAACAGATAGAGGAACTTCATTAGTGGATTTGCTAATTAGTCTTTGGCTTTAATAGATAAATACACTGAAGTAGGAGGACAGACTAATCAGTTTTGCTAAATGAGCATGGTTACCTTCCATTTCAAAAACAGTTGGGCTTGTAAGGAGATATATTATTTCTAGTGAATAATCTTTGGAAAATAAACTATAGCATGACTACTACATTTCGAAATTTGACATCACTGTAACCATATTAAAACCAGACCACTGGATTGATGATGATAACAGCTATTACAATTGTCCCTTTCAAAATAATCACTAAAAATATTGAAAGTTACATTTGCATATAGTACTATTTTAACTGTCCTAAATACAACTGACAACTATCATTAAACCAATTTGTCCAGCTCGGTGGCTTAGTGGTTAAGTGCGCACGCTCTGCTGCTGGCAGCCCGGGTTCGGATCCTGGGCACGCACCACCCACCGCTTCTCCGGCCATGCTGAGGCCGCGTCCCACATACAGCCACTAGAAAGTTGTGCAACTATGACATACAACTATCTACTGGGGCTTTGGGGAAAAGAAAGGAGGAGGATTAGCAATAGATGTTAGCTCAGAGCTGGTCTTCCTCAGCAAAAAAGAGGAGGATTAGCATGGATGTTAGCTCAGGGCTGATCTTCCTCACCAAAAAAAAAAAAAATTTGTTTCATGGCTTGGGACACTCCAAACAGACCATGTATTTTAGAGTTAGTGTGAACAAATATGATTTAATTAATCAACTAACTAAAATAGTTTTATACACTGATTTTTTTCACATTGATTAAATTAATACACATTGATTATTTATTATATTAATTATAATTAATATATAATAAGAATATATTTTATACTATATTTATAGTTATATTTCTATTGTCTTTATAATTATATAAAATAATATAATATATTATGTTATTAATATATATAATTATAATATATTGATTATAATTATATATATTGATTATATATTATCAATATGTATTAATATATTTATATTATATAGTATATAAAATATTATATTACATATTGATCTATTTTAATAGATTTTACCACTTTTTGTGCTATTATATTATTTTCGCTTTCTCATTTCTTCAGTGCATTAGCCAAGGTACCATCAGGAAACACAAATATTTCAATGAGCAAACTTACAAAGGAACTCCACTTACCGAGGAGTGGGCAGGGATAAGGAAATAAAGAACGGTGAGATGCCCAATGTAGCAATGCAATGCTGTTACTACTCCTAGGGCTGAAGGGACAAGAAGAGATTTATCAGAGCCCACTGAGGGCCAGAATGTTGGAGGAGTGGCCAGCTGGCATGCAGATACTGCCAGAGACCCTTAAAGAAGAAAGGAAGAAGCAGGGAAGAAATACTGTGGTCTTCTACTTCATTCCACTACAATCTGCCAGTGGCTCCCATTGGCTTGACCCAACCAGAGGGCAATTATCTAGGGAACTTTGAAGATACAGTTCACAAAGCTCAGCCTCCTAGGGCAGAGCATGGTAGAGAAGGGCAGGGAGTGGACTGGGATGAAGCAAACACAAAATTTAGCACAATTAGTAGTATAAAGAGATATAAGTATCACCGTGTGAATGAAGTTTTTCTAAGTCTTTTTTATTATGGAAATTCTATTTTGCATTATAAAATAATTCAAATACATTCAAGTGATATGAAAATGTCTTTATGAATTCTCGTATAGAAGGGTATATAAGAAGCTTTAATTTTTAGCAATAGGAAACGATGGTATAATTGAAATAATTATGATTCTCTCTTTGTGTCTTCAGGATCTCCTTAGTATGATCAAACATATACCATTTCATCTGATGAAAGTGTCCTGCTAGGCCTCCTTGATTTATGACTCAGTGGCTCAGGTCACATAATCACCTAGTTTCCAACAATTCAGCATTCAGTTTCCATCAGGGTGCTGGCAGTGTGAGAACTATTTCTTAAGAGTTGTTATTTTCTAAAGAACACGTGGCCCTGAAACAAAATCTTGTTGCTCAGTTTTGGCTATTGATAATGGCTGACTAAAAACAAGGAGAATAGCTAGAGAGAATATAATGTATATTTATTAGAAGGCATCAAAAAATTGTCAAAGTAGTGAGGAATTATAAGACAAAGATCTAGAAGAAAATTAGGAGAGATGAGGCTGGCATCCATGCTTGCTTTTAACCTGAAAACTCTGGAGAAGACGAGAGGTCAGGTAACTGAGCAGTGCTTTCTACAGGCAGACCAGAAAGACAAAGATTGGAGTTTAAACTCACAAGTAGAGAACCCGTGGAGAATACCCTGCGAGTCTTCATGAAGTCTGAGGCCCAGATTACAACTGTCTCAATCCCTGATTGGATTAAATTAATCCAGGATGACTAGTGATTCCAGGCTACCCACCAACTGGTATCAAACACAAATCTTCTCTAGAGGAAGGCAGTAGTGTCCAGTGATTCATCTTATCTCTATCGATTTTACGTGCACCGTCTTGTTCTCAATAAAAAATAACCAGGCATGCTGGTAGGTAAAAATGCAAGTGATCACAAACTCAAAATAATTTAATAAGAGAATCAGATCATGCAGTTCTTTACTTTAGTCATCATTTTATAGCACTTTATATGTGCTAGTCCATATTATAAATACCCCTCCCAAAAAAACTAAACTCATTTCCTCATACTCCTCCTATCCTCATAACAACCCTAACGTAGGCATTATTACTTCCCTCATTCTACAGATGGGGGCTGTGGTAGACATAACAGTACCTCCCAAAGATGTTCATGTCTTAACGCCTGAAATCTGTGAATATATTGCCTTACATGGCCAGAGAGACTCTATAGTTCTGATTAAGTTAAGGATCTTGAGATGGGGAAATTACCCTGGATTATGCAGTTGTGCTCAATGTGATCGACCACAGTGTCCTTATAAGGGGGAGGTGGGGAGGCAGGGGAGTAAGAGTTAGAAAAGGAGATGTGATGAACAGAGCAGAGGTTGGAGTGATGAGAAGAAGGGGTGTTCATGTGCAAGGAACACAGGTGCCCTCTTGAAGCTGGAAAAAGCAAAGAATGGATTATACCCTAGAGCCTTCAGAAGGGATGCAGCCCTGTCAACACCTTGATTTTAGGACTTCTGCCCTCCAGAACTGTGCTACAATCAATTTGTGTTGTTTTATGCCATTAAGTTTGTGGTGATTTATTACAGCCTTCTTCCTCCTCCTCCCTCCTCTTCCTTTCTCTCTCTGTCTCTCTCTTAATCTGTATAGAGAGATCCAAATGGTGAGAATCTGAAGCCTCCTGCCAAAAAACTTTTGAGTGAATTTGGAAGAGGAATTTCCAGCTTGGTCAAATCTTTGGAGACTGCAATCCAGGCCAACAGGCCAACGGTTTGACCACAAATTTGTAAGAGACCCTGAGCCAGACAACCCAGCTAATATTTTTGTTTTAAGTTGCTATATTTTCGGATAATTTGTTATGCAGCAGTAGATAACTAATACAGTCTACTATTGGGATAACGATTTTAGATGTGCATTATATCTCCTCAATGTATCCTACATGTCACTTTTCATTTTTCATCTCCTCTGTTTAGTTAATTTCTTCAGATTTGTTTTCCTGTTTATTCTTCAACTGTGTCTACTTTATCCTTTAAGTCTTTATTTCAAAAAGTATGTATTTTTTAATTTATTGATTAATATATGATTCATTTTCTAATTAGCTTTGTCTTTTAAAATAATTGTGTTATCTAATTTCTAGATGTTTTGCATTTACATATAAAATATACCTATTTAATTGATATCCAATATCTTGTGTTTGATTTTAAAATATACGAACTAAATGTGCCCCGTTTCTAATAGTTGTCACTGTTGTTTCTCAAACATGTCAGTTTATTTCCTTGTGAGTTGGCTATCTTTGTCTGCTATCTCATATTTTCTTTACTTTAGTCTTAGGAATCCTAAAGGTCAGAGTTAGGGAACTTTTACTCCAGAAAAGACTTTTTTTTTGCTTGTGATGGAAATCAAGGGTAGTGCCAATCTGGGACCACATTAGCCTTCTTTGAAAATCATAGCCTTAACGTAAGAACCTCAGATTGAATTCCACCCCTTGGCAGATGGGCCTGTTGTAGTGCTGACTTTCCATCGTCCCTGAGATACCACCTTAGGTGTGAGTGAGGAGAGACGATCCTTATAGATTTCCCTCACTTTCTGGAAGTCCACAAGTATATGAAAAGGAAGGGTTTATTGAAGATTAATTGTTTTATAGTAGGAAGCACTTCACAGTATACAGTCCGCCAAATTGCTGAAAGCAGACACTTCTATGTTCTTAATTACTTCAAATTATTCTCTCCCATGATTTTGCTTATTTAATTTATATAACAACACCCCATAGCTGGACACTCAAGTTGTTTCTTTTCCTTTTTACTTTTATAATAACACTGTGATACACATTTTTGTGCATAACTTAAAATACGCTTGATTGCTTTCTTGGGATAGAACTCTACAAATTTAATTACTGGATCAAAATATACATAATATTTAAAGGTTTGAAAATATATTGTCAGATTGTATTCTAGAAAGTGTCTACCAATTTGTACCCTCACCAACAGAGCATTAAGAGATCATGTATTTAATTTTAGTATGATTAATATATTCAAATTATTTTTTTTTTGGTATATGAGCTCTAGCATATAGAATTAATTAATTTCATAGGTGAATATGACAGAGAGAAGTTAAGAGGTGTTCCTGTATTACATAAGTAAAACTCTTCAAGGATGCCCTTTGTTTGGTTACTCAGAGAGGATCATGGAACACCAGACAGAAAGTGTATAAAGAAATATGACAAAATGGGATCATGAAATTAACTGCAAAGAATGAACCATACCAATTTTGGAGATTTTCTGAGAGCTTATCCAATTTAAAGGATAAGAAATCTTCATAAGTTAAACATCCTCTAAATCACATACACTTTTTTGAAAAGTAATTTTACCAGAAAAATAATCTGTACAGGAGTTTATTTCTATTAACTAAGGTAAAAGGGAGGAAAAAAATGGTTTTATTAAGAAAACCACTTTTATTTGCATTCCTGCTGACAAGGCCAAAAACAGCAAACAAACACAGTAGGTTTCAGCTGGCTAAATGATTAACTTGGCAAAAGTAGAAGCTGCTGACACTCTAATAAGAAAAGATTTATTTGCAAAAGAGCTGTCGTTGCCTCTGCAGAAGATTTTATAACTGTATGCTATGTTTCTTTTCTAAAAAATATCCATTAACTCGCAAGTATCTCCAGAAGATTGGAAGCTCTTAAAAGGACTGAAGGTAATGCAAAAAAAATATGTAAGGCAGTATTTTTAGCTTCTTTCCACATATCTTTCTGTAAGCTATCTACTAAAATGAGATAGTATTCACTTCAAAATCTTTATAAACATAAAAATGGTATGCTTTTCATTTCAATTTTTTTATTTTTATTTATTTATTTTTTAATTTTATTTATTTTATTTATTTCCCCCAAAGCCCCAATAGACAGTGTATGTCATAGTTGCACATCCTTCTGGCTGCTGTATGTGGGACGCGGCCTCAGCATGGCCGGAGAAGCTGTGCGTCGGTGTGTGCCCGGGATCCCAACCCGGGCCACCAGTAGCAGAGCGCACGCTCTTAACCACTAAGCCATGGGGCCAGCCCTCAAATTTTTTTTTAAATTAATTTTTTATTGCGGTAACATTGGTTTATAACATTATATAAATGGCAGGTGAACGTCATTATATTTCAACTTCTATGTAGACTGCATTGTGTTCACCACCAAAAGTCTCATTGCCATCCATAACCAAACATATGTGCCCCTCTACCTCTTTTGCCCTCCCTCACCTTCTTCCCCTCTGGTAACCACAACTCTATTCTCTGTGTCTATGTCAAGCTAAAACGCTTCTGCATGGCCAGGGAAAATATCAACAAAGCAAAAAGACAACCTACCAATTGGGAGAAGATGTTTGTTAACCATATGTTTGATGAGGGGTTAATATCCAAAATATGTAAAGAACTCATACAACTCAACAATAAAAAAAAAAAACAACCCAATTAAAAAAATGGGCAGAGGATCTGAACAAACGTTTTCAGATTCGTTTTGATCCATGCCCATGTACAAAACGCAGCCTAAACAAATACTCAATATTCTAGAGCATATTTCTGATTCCTTTTATTCATGTGGTAGGCGTCTTCCTTTATTTTTATGCTCTTGCAATCTTTGAATTTCAAAGTACTGTCATGTGCCACATAACGATGTTTCAGTCAGTGACAGACTGCATATATGACAGAGGTCCCAAAAGATTAGTACCATATAGCCTAGGTGTGTAGTAGGCTATACCATCTAGGTTTGTATAACTCTAAGATGTTCGCACAACCAGGAAATCACCTAACAACGCATTTCTCAGAACATATCCCTGTTGTTAAGTGATGCATGACTGTACTATAATATCATAAAACAAGTCACACTGTCATTGATACCTAGCCTAGAATTTAAATGTTTTCTTTACCCCCTTTCTTTATGATTTTAAAAATGTATCCTAGGATTAACTGCCTCTAAAAGTAAATTTCAGTGGATAAAAAGGTTGATTCATGCTTGTGAAAGCGTCGCATAATTTTCCTGCTTTGAAGAAGAATTTTGTGTCCTAGACACTCATATTTCCTTGACTGCTATCACCCAGTAAAGCAGTATCTCCTCAATTGTTATCTGAACACATGGCCTAGACACATTGTGATTTTCTTTCCTTTGTAGCATTTATAGTACTTTAAAAATACTTTATTATTTTAAAATAAAGAAACAAACTAAGAAAGTTAGTTGAAGAATCTTAAACAATAAACACAACTCTTATACCATGAATCATGTGACTATTTGATATTATATTTAAAAACACAAATATTCCTTAATCTGATATATTAAAGTTGAGTAAAGGCATTCTACCTTAAGAAAGGAAGAAAAAAAAACAGTAGAATATAGTTGTAAACCTATTGTGCAGACAAATAAAACATTCGTTCACAATGCTCCTACTACTTACTTATTTTAAAAGCTGGAAAGCTTATTGATTTCCTTAAAGAATATCTTTTGTAATTAGCTGAAATTTTAAATTAAATCAGAATGTATTGAAATAAGTTTTAAAATGAAAGGTAGAGTACAAGCCATAATGGAAAGAGTCGCACACAGATTTTAAATATATACTGGCTTGAAAGATTCTATTAGTACTGTTTGGAAACGTTTTTCCCTTGGATGAAGAAAAGAATCTTCAAAGATAAAATAATTTTGGTATTTTAAATGAAAAACTCATTTTAGAATGGTCTAAGAATTCTTTCAATCAGATAACTGATTACCAGTGTATGCAAAAATAAGTTTTTATTATATCTCAGTATGAGATTGATAAAACAACAGAAGCCATTGTGATTAAAACATCACACAGAAGTAGTAGTATCTCTTCATTATGCCTCTTGGATATATTCCCAGTCTCTCTTCAAATAAAGTTCTCTAGTCCTTTGGGTTTGAAAATGTTGCCTCATATCTCATATCTGGGTCTTAATTAAAATGTCTCACTTTTTTTGTGTGTATTAACTAAGAACAATAAAGAAAATTTTCCATAAGATTCCATGGTTGACATCAGGTCCTAATCAATGGACTTTTTTTTTCACTTGGATCATTTTGTCCAACTACATTAGAACAAAAGTTTTCAGAATTGATCACAACAGCCATGGCATATTGCAGTTTTTTAAAAATAATGACTTAAACCCTAATAAAGATTTTTGGAAAAACTTAAACACTATTGTATAAGTACACAGAATCTATCAGGGATGTAAGTGTCATTGTTCAATTATTAGATATGTGGAAAGAAGAAAAACATTTGTTTTTTTCCTTCACAATTGCTATGTTTTCTACTAAAGTCCATGAATTAATAGGAAGCAGTATATCTATTGATACACTATAATATTAAATTAGATGCAGTTAATCTAACTTTAGTGGGGAAAAATATCTATATTCACCATATAAAAAAGGAATTTCTCTTTGATGTTCTTCAAGTATTATTATATAATGAAAATTGTTCAAGCTTCAAGGAATATCTATTATATCTATTGTATTTGATCTTATGAAGAAGTCTTCTCCTCACCTTCTATCTTTAATAACACCATAGATTCCAATCATTTTCTTTCTCTTTACCCTTCAAGACTGATAGGTACTAATCCTTTATATTGTCCTCAAAATGCAGCCTTTCTGATTCCAAATTACTTTGGTTACTTTAGTTACCCTTATCCATAGTTTCTCAAACTCCTAAAACCATCTTTTGAATTATGCAAAGCATTCCATTGGTGAATATACAAAGATCACATGGAAGAATCATATGACGATTACTTTTTTTCCCTCTGAAATACATTTTTCTTTTGATGACCCAAATGATCTTTTCTACACAGAAGTACAAAGCATCAACAGCTTCAGGGAGTGGTCTAAAAATTCTTCTACCTGTATTTCCTTCATTATTAATTACTCAGATTCCATTAACATCTAAGTTTATTTGTTTTATTTGCACCTAAGCACTAATTTTTATTTCAGATATTGAAATCCTCCTTCTATCTCTTGGCTATGAATAAAACAATTTACTTCTTGTTTTGTTGATAGTGGCATGCTAATAGTGGCACACAGACTTAGTCTACCTCTCCTGATACAATGCTTCCTCCACTTCCTAAGTGATTATTGTATTATGTGAGAAAGGAAAATAGAAACTGTGAAGATGACCAAGAAAGACACCATTGGAGGACCAGGATTTTGCGATTCTTCCTAAAGAGCGTCCTTACATGTCACTTTACACATTCTCCCTGTGGTACTTGGACTTCAGAAGATGCAACTTCTCCAAAAGTCTGACTGGTGTATTAATCAGTTAGTGCTGCCATCACAAAATACCACAGACTGGGTGGCTTAAACAATGGAAATTTATTTTCTGACAGTTCTGGAGGCTGGAAGTCCAAAACCAAAGTGATGGCAGGTTTGACTTCTCTTGAGACCTCTCTCTTTGCCTTGTAGATGGCTGTATTTTTGCTGTGTCCTCATATGGCCTTTTCTCTGTGTGCACGTATTCCTGGTGTCTCTTTCTTCTCTAAGGACACCAGTCCTATTGGATTAGGCACACCCTTATGACTTCATTTAACCTTAATTACCTCCTTAAAGGCCTTATCTCCAAATACAGGCACATTGGAGGTTAGGTCTTCAACAAGCGAATGTGGGAGGAACACAATTAAGGCCATAATACCAGGTTTTATCTTCTTTTCTGAAAAAGAAACAGAAAAAAAGGACTCCCAAAGGCCACAACTATGAAAAAGTTTTGGCACCAGCAACAAGGTTGAGTGAGACAGCCTCATGCTCCCAAGGTTTATAGCTGTGTATCCAACCAACTTATTTCTGTTAAATCCCTTTAGAGGATATTTTCTTCATTTTCAACACACCAGAAGTTAATGTAGAAAAGAAAGAAGTACTTTCTGTTATTCTTCTGGAACAACTTATTTTTTTCTTTGTAGTGGAATACTTTATTAGAGCAAGACTGAAGAACAAAGAGATGTCTACACATTTACTGGGGTGTGCATTACACAGTTGCTTTATTTAGTCCCCTGGGTTAATGGATACCAAAAAACAGAAAACAAACAACAAAAAAGACAATATAATACCCATAAACCTGAGGTTGCTATTTCTCCTCAAACACCTCACATACATCTTTCTTCCATGTGCTTAAGAGTCACTTTGTGTAGAAGGAACAGAGACCTGCCTTAAAGCTTAATTCAATTTATATCAACCTATCCAAAAAAAAAAAAGAAAGACAGCAGAATCTCAATTTATAATACATTTTAAAAATTCTTTATGTCTGGCTTTGGTGTAGTGAGACCTTATGGATCCAGGTCTTCAGGATGAGAGCAAAACAGATGACTCGTAACATGCCTTTCTCAGGGTACCCTGCCTCCTATAGCATTTCAGATTTCATATGCTGTATAATTTAGTCTGCAAAGCCTAACAGGGAAATGTAAGTATATGCAGAAGAAACGTGTCACTCCAAGTTTACTATGGACTGTCAGGAATAAAGAGAACATGCAGATTGCATGTGTGTATGTGTTTGTGGTTGACCTATATTGGTTTCAGATTTTCTTAGTGAATAAATGATTTGGACAGGAATAAATGAGCCTCTTCATTTAATATAAATTAATTATTCCAATCATTCATTGCTTCAGAGCAGCCAAAAATCTCTTCCAGCCTACTGAATTAACTATTACCTTCTCCCCCTCACCCACCTGCTCCTCCCTCCCCACTTTCATCTTGTTTTGTTTTTATGTGTGTATATATTAGACGGCTACCAGCATTGGTAAAATGATCAGTTGGAAGGAAAACAAAATGAATGAATTTTCACCATGAAAGAGAAGTTTTCTGGGTCAGCAAAGCATAAGGGATATGCCTGAGCTGTGTGAATTAGAAAAGAATGAACAGTTCATCTTCAAAATGAAAAGGAGAATAAGAAATGTGGACTTCCAAATGATTTTCTTAAAGGAAACTAATTCAAGCCCCTAAGCTATAAGCTTTTCACAAAAAAAGTCTTAATAAAAGTGTTCTCTGTTAGGTTATAAATAATCAAATAATCAATATCTGCTGTGCAGTGGCAAAAATATAGTTGAGTCAGGGATAGAAGAAAAAGTATTATGTTCAAAATATATTTTAAAAATGTCAACAAGAGAAAGTTCAAATTTTTTCCAGAACACCTCCAGTAAGAAAGATTTAAAGCTAGTGACGAAAACAAGTAGGGAAAAAGTAAAGAGGGCTTTGTAACCTCCTTATAATAGTAATGAACTATTTTTTTTTCCTTTGGAGAGTGGGGATGACGCTTCTGTTGAGTCATTGGAAGAAAACAAAGCAAGAAGCCATGCACCCTTGGGAAAGATGAGATAGAAATAAAGCATCTACACGCTATCACAAAAGCTAAAAGGATTCACATTTCACTAAGTCTGGGTTCTTGACAGGTATTTAAATGGCAATAGCTTAGTTAATGCTGTGGAAGGAAGTGGCTAGGAGGAATTTGCCAGCTCACTTCCAAAGACAAGCAACTTATTCTTGGTTGTCTCAGGGTTTTCCAAAGATTAGAGGGTTTTGTGAGACGATAAAGAAAAATAAAAGTAAGTTAAGAGAGATGAATTCCAGTCAGAACCAAATACCACACAGTTTCTGGTACTGAATTGACTTTAGATCATGCATACCATGGCATATTTATGTCTGTAATTTTCTTATGGGTAAAATTAATCCATATTATTCTGCATTTTGTTTGTTAATTGTCTAAATTCTCAATTCAAATTTTGAAGTACTTTTTAAATGTTTGACCACAAACAAACATACCTGAGGAAAAAACTGTTTTCATCACTCATCTGCTCAAAATGTTTAACTCCTCACTAGTATTTATGTTATAGTATGACGTCATCCTCCATAACATGACATTTCAGTATTCCCATCATATATCCTTAATCTAGTTCTTAAAATGTTATCTCCTGGGATTATATTCTTGGTCCCCAAATGTTACGGGCTCAATTGTGTTCCTCAAAATACATATGTTGCATTCCTATTCCCCAATATCTCAGAATGTGACTGTATTTGGGATAGGGCCTATAAAGAGGTGACTAAGTTAAAATGGAGTCGTCAGGGTGCACCCTAATCCAATGTGACTAGTGTTCTTAAAAGAGGAGGAAATTAAGATACAAACAACACAGACAGAGGGAAAATCATGTGAGGACACAGCAAGAAGTAAGCAATCTGCAAGACAAGGAGAGAGACCTCAGAAGAAACCAAATCTACCAACATTCTGACCTTGGATTTCTAGCTTCCAGAGTTGTGAGAAAATAAGCTTCTGTTGCTTAAACCACTTAGTCTGAGGTAGTTTTTTATGGGAGCCCTAGAGAACTAATATATCCAGTTTTATTTAATGTTGATTAAAATTTTTCCAAAAGAAAATCTATCATTTATTGAATATTTATTGAATATTTACTAAATGGCAGATAAATGTATTTCATTTACAGCACAAAGAAAAACTGAAAATGGATTAGTATTATCCTCATTTTAAAGATGTTAGTATTTTGCCCCAAGTTCAGTACAGCAGAAAGAGAACAGATTTGATATGAATCTTCAATCTACCAATCAATAGATGTGTGATGTGAACCCACCTAACCTCTGTGGGCCTTGTCCCTTCATCTCAGGAATAGAGTTACACCTAATCTGAGGGGTCTTCTGAGGGTTGATGTAAAGTCTGTGCATAGTGCCTGGCTTATAACAGACTCTTATACATCAATCGTATCATAAATAGCCTACAACATAAGATCTGTGATTTTATCACAAGAATTTCCATTTTTGTGTGATTTTGTATTACTAGAGCTTTAAGGTTCTTTCTTAAAAAATCTAATATTGCTAAGTCTTGACAATTAAAAATTCATTATTTACACAGTAATATCAACTACGGCAAAGAAAATGATTCTTTGGATTAGTATTCTCGGCTAAGAATTGCTTTCTCATTAGGTGCTGCTAAACAGATAATCAGTTGTGAAATTATTGAAAACAAGAGTTGTTGCTAACTTGAGTTGACAGGCAACATAAGCCAAAGTAAAGAATTATTAAGAAAAAGATTCTACCCTTCGTTATTACTTCATTTGTTGATTCATTCACTTAATAACTAACTAATGAATGACTAATATGTGCAAAGCACTGAGATGATGCAGAATTTACAAAGATAAATCAAGAAGGACAGAGTTAATAAAAAATATATGTGTGATTAACACAAGACAAAACGTGAAAATTTTCATACTAGAATTGCACAGAAAATCCCAAGAGGTGGAAGAGATTATTTTTAGCTGACTCAATTAGGGCAGACAGCATAGAAGGCATATAATATAAACTGGGTTGTAAAAGATGAGCAATATTTAGTCCTTAAGGAAACAGGAGTGTGAGAGAAACAAAACATGGTTTTAACAGAGATGAGGCAGCACTGGGCACGTACACAAGAATTCAGCAATTCCATTTAACTATAATGTAGCTTTTCTGATGGAAAATAGTTGAAAATGAGTTTGGAAATCATGAGTGTCTTGAATGCCAAATTAAGGAGTTTTGATTTATTCTGAAAGAAATAGAGATTAATTATAGATTTTTGAGCAAGGGGGCATTACTCAATCAAAGCTGTGTGACATTTCTTTAAGTAACCCTCCTTCTTCAGTGTATTCCAGCAAGGGGCAAGAATAGCTTCATATTTGAGTAACAAATCAATATATCTTCGATCCTGCACCCGATTTTGGTAAATGTAGACACTTTAAAATTCCTCTAGACCAGGAGCTTTAATCTTTTACCTACAGATAGTCTTTAGGAGTCCACGAACTAGTCATAGCCAAGAAAAATACATCACACACACATACACACACATTTCTTTGATTACGTTTCTGTGACATTGAAAAATGTCTTTTTGTCTATGGAGAAAATGTTACACTAATGCTATTACATCTTTGCTGTAAATGGCATAGTACACTACTATGCATACATATGTAGATGAGTATAGTCATTATTCATATCATATTTCATTTAGAATAGTTTCTGGTCAATATAAATTAATAAAAATACATCTTTTTGTCATTGTTTATATTGGGCACAAAGATTTCTGGCTGAGACCGCACTGTAATAAAAAAGACAGATTAACGGGAGAAAAACAAACAAAAGTTTAATAAAAAGTATACATGCTGTGTACATAGGAGATACCCAGGAAAACTCAATAACTCTGCAAAATGGCCCAAGCCACCACCTCAAATACCATCTCCAACTAAAGACAAAAGAAGATGTTGAGGATTGGGGAGCCAGTTATGAGAGGCTCTCAGGAAAAGCACAGTAAACAAGAATGAAGTTGTTAGGCAGATTTAAGTTCTTGCCTTCTCCATTGATCAGAGTTTCTAGAGATTTAGTCATCCTCTTCCAGGTACAGAGAGGGAGACACCCCTACTAACGGAGATTTCCCTTATAAATATTAAACGTCTCTTAAAAAAGGGTAACTTCTACTCAGTTTTCAGAGCTTTTCCTATGTCTGATATTTCTTAAAAATAATCAGTTAAAAATATTCTTATGCCAAAGAGACACATTTCTGGGTGGCAAATTCTGCTCCTCTTCAGTAGCTTCTTGTTCAGGAAGGAAAGTGAAGCAGGACCTGTGACACATGATACCACCCACACTAGAAACGTTTGTTTTCTAATACATTCGAGAAGGCCGTGAAGAATTAGTGATGCTATCTTTTCTCTACAGCTACATGAAACTACTGGAATCTCCTTGTGCAGCCAACTCCTGGATTTCAGCTCCTATGTGCACTTGGATGACATCAAAAAGAATTCCATCAAAAAGAAAGTTCCTTTTAGAATCCTTAAAATCCCCTGAATTTCCTCTGCTGTTAAAATCTTCACCTGAAAGTAAATTCTTGATTCTATATTCAGAACTGGAACATCTGCAATGCTTGGTAACAACGTTTTTGTTATTAGGGCAAAGAAAAAATGTGTAAATGAGTCATGATTCATAGAACAGTTGTCAAATCGAAGCTAAAGATTCTGGAAGAAGGTTTGGAATTTTGCTGTGAGACATTCACTTCACAAGAGCTGCTGATCCCCTTTCTTTGAAATGTTTGGGACAAGAATTGAAAGTAGAAGATGAGGTTGCTTCCTGAGGCAGAGAATTTTTTCACCTCTTAATAAATAATTCCTGAAGTGTTTGAATGAACTTTAGGCAGATGTTTGACTATTTTTTGAATGAACAGGAAAGCCTACCTCAAAATAATTTCACAGTTCATTCAAAGCTTCTTCTATTCATTGACAAGTTTTGATATACAATCAAGTCTATTGACTGCCTAGTCTCTCTGTTTCTGAGATGAGTATATTAAAATTTCCAATGGTAATTTTTGATTTACATTTACCCTGTGGTTCTATCAAAAAATATATTTTAAAATTGTTTATGCATGCTTATGATAAATATAACTTCACCTATTGTTCCTTTTAGAAGATCTTTTTTCTTTGAAGCTATTTTCTTTCTTTTGCCTTTAATTCTGTTTTGATAATTACTAAGATTGTTACTTTCATCTTTATAAATACAAATTATGTAATCTTCATAGTAATTCATATTTTCCTCGTATTCTTTTTCAACTCTTTTATTTTTCACCTTCGGTATATTTTTAAGAGAGAATCTTGAAAACATTGTTGAGTCTTTTTTTTTAATTCAATCTAAAAGTATCTTTCTAATTGATAAATTAAGCCTATAGACACATTTGAAATCATTATGTTAGAACTCATATGTCATTTTTATTTCATATTTCATATTAGTTATACTTTCTGTTCATTTTTCTCCATTCATGTGTCCATTGGATAGATTGAGTTGTCTTCTGATTGTTTCAGTTATGCATGTGTCCCAGATTCTTCAGAAACTGTGTTCATTGTTTTTCATTCTTTTTCTTTCTATTCTTCAGACTGAATAATCTTTATTCAACTTTGTTAATTTTTTCTTCTGATAGTGGCTAAAATCTACTGTTGAATGACTCGAATTTTAAAATTTCAGTTATTGTCTTTTCAACTCTAGAATTTCTATTTTAACAATTTGTCTCCTTATTGATATTCTTTATTTGATGACACATTTCATCATATCTTTGATTCTTTAAGCATGGTTTATCAGCCCTAGGTTGGGATCTAGTGGGAAAGACAGCTCAGTACTCTTGGCTGCACTTGCCCAGAGTAGAGCACCCAGGTTAGAGTTTCCATAACAGGGAGCTGGAGAAGAGGATGTAAGGGAGCAATTCAAGGCTCTAATGCTACAGACTCTCATGTTCTTACTAAGATTTAGTAGATTTTCTTGAATTAATGTTTCTCTATTTCCTGTGGTTCCTATATCCTGTTTTTCCATATCATGCATCTATTCCTGCCCTTAGGACAATTTCCAGAGACTTTAAATGATTTATTTTCATAATTTTCACCAGTTAAATTATTTTCCTAGGAAAATGTTCCACCAAGCTCCCTACTCTGCCATTCTGAAGTCCTACCCCACCACATGATTTTGAATGAATATTTGAATTTGCATAGCATGCTCAAGAAACAGGACAATGATGAGCATTTTGCTGTGGCTTGTATGTAGGAGGCTCTAGGAGATGATGCTGAAAGATACTTTAGTGCTGCATGGTAGAGGACCTTGAGCTCATGGGGGAATATGGACTTGATCCTAGGGGAGGAAGAATATTCCTCTACTCTCCAGGTCGTTCTGGCTGGGCTAAGAATTAAATTGACATGAGATAGAATAACAGGAGAAAATCAAACAAAGTTTAATAACATGTACACACGGGAGAAAACTCAGTAACTCACCAAAATGGCAGAAGCCACCACCTTAAATACCATCTTCAGCTAAAGATAAAGGAGGATATTGGGAGTAGTGGTTTGGGACCTCAAAAGGTAGGAAAGCAATTCACATGGAGATGGAAAAGCAAATGTTTGGTAAATGAATGTTTGCTGGGCCATCTATAGACAATGTGACCCAAGAGAGAACTTTGATAAAAATGGGCCTAGCAACATTCCTCCCCCAGCCTACCACACCTAGAGTTATCTACCGTGATAGCTCCTTCCTGGGACAGGCCTTCTATCCTAAATTTCTTTAGGCAGTTAAGGGAAAGGTCAAAGTTTCTTTCTGAGCCTTTTGTTCTTAAAAATAATGAAGACAAAGAGACATATTTTGGGGTGGAAAACACTGGTCCCCCACAATCCCATGGATAAAAGAAAGCCATCCGAAATGTTTAAATAAAATAATGACATAATCTGATGTGTGATGTTGAGAAAAAACAATTAAAAACAAAATCTCTTGCTAACACAAAATCTTTCCAAAAAGGGAGAAGAGAAAGAAAACAGTTTTATTATTGAATAGGTATTAAACCAGAATGTGATGTGCGTCACTGGCAATCTGCTAAAGAGATTGCAAAGACAGAAAAAAACAACCTTACTCTTTTATGTAGCCAAGCAGATACAACCCGTTACATGCGTTTTGTCACGATAAACAGTAACTAGTCCTCAATAAGAGGACTTGACAGTACCATTTGTCACACATAATTCATCCTAACACCTCGTAATCAGAGTGACCATCTATGTTAGCTAATTGATCTTGTCCAAAGAAAAATTAAGTTTCTCATATCATTATAACAGGGAATTTGCATCTTGAAACCAGGCACCAGCTAAAGTTAGACTTCTACTTCCCCACAGAAACTGGAAAAGGGGCACTATCTTCCTTGATTATTGTATTTCAAAGAGGTGACTCCCAGGTCCTTGAGAAAGGCATTTATGGTTTTTAAAGATGGCAAAAAGGCTTATTTAGCTTTTAAAAAATTTATATACTTCTCAAAGAGTCAGAGAAGTAATTTACAATTACAAATTTTCTAAGGAAAATGTTCTAAGAAAAGGGAGAGAGAGAAAGACCTCTTTCCCTATTTATACCAGGGAAAATTCTCTCTCTCTCTTTTTTTTCACATGTGTACTTACCTTTACAGGTACAACATCATTTGGTTCAAAGTGTGAAAGTTTGTGACATTTGCTTATTATTCATTGATCTTGGAGAAAAGAATTACAAATCTGTCTGTATAAAGAATAACTGAGACAAAATGATGCTGCAATTGTAGAATAGCTTTTTTTATTTGCACTATTGCTGACCTAATCTTACCAAAGGCCCAGCATGACATACTGGGAGAATTGAATATGTGAAGCAAATCTGTTTTTTCCACATTTTGTGGGAGCAACTGTCATAATCTCCCACAATACTGTGCCTTTGTTCATATTGAAGGGGAGCAGAATTTGCCACCCCAAAATATGTCTCTTTGGCATAAAGATTATTTTAAGCTGGTTATGTCAGGGATCAGAATTGGCTACCCCAAAATGTGTCTTGATCATTTTCAAGAACAAAAGACTCTGAAAGAAACTTGGACCTTCCCCCTAACTGCCTAAAAGAACTTAAGATAGAAGGCCTGTTCTAGGAAGGAGCTAATACCATAAGATAACTATAGTATAATGTAAAATAGGTGTAATATAAAGGCACCAGCAAGTCCATTTTTATCAAAATTCTATCTCTCGGGTCACATTGTCTATGGATGGCCCAGCAAAAACTCATTTAACAAACATTTGCATTTCCGTCTCCGTATAAATTGTCTTCCTTCCTTCTGAAGTCCCAAACCACTAACCCCAACATCCTCCTTTGTCTTTAGCTGAAGATGGTATTTAAGGTGGCAGACTTGGCCATTCTAGCAAGTTGCTCAGTTTTCCTGAGTTTCTCCCACCTGTACATGTTATTAAACTTTGTTTGATTTTCTCCTGCTATTCTGTCTCATATCAATTTATTTCTTAGACCAGCCAGAAGGACCTGGAGGGTAGAGGAATTATCTTCCTCCCCTACAGTTATTTTTAAGAAACTGGAGACATGGAGACACAAGAGAAGCTCTGAAATCCTAGTAAAAGTTACTCTTTTGTAAGAGACATTTACATTTATAAGGGAAATCTCAAGTGTCTCTCTCTCTCTCTGTACCAGGAAGAGGAGGATGACCAAACCTCTAGAAACTCTTATCAATGGAAAAGGGAGCAACTTAAATCTGCATAATATCCATACCATTGTTTACTGTGCTTTTCCAAGTAACCTCCCATAGCTGGCTCCCCTCACTCATCATCTTCTCTTGTCTTTAGCTGGAGATGGTATTCAAGGTGGTGGCTTGGGCCATTTCAGGGAGTGACTCAGTTTCCTGGACATTTCGTCTGTATACAGGAGATATACATGTTGCTAAACTTCTGTTTGTTTTTATCCTGTTAATCCACATTTTTTTTATGGGGGGTGGTCTCAGCCAAGAACCTAGAGGGGTAGCAAGAAAATTATTTTTCCTCCTCCACACTATATTTACTTTTCTTTCTTCACCACAAGTACAATATATGAAATAAAATGGCTAGATTCACATACAATTATATTGAACAAAACTGAATGATTTAAGAACTTTCACTTAGTTTTTTCTTGAGGCAAGATTTACACCTTGTTTTCTCTTCTCTGTTTTAAGGCATGCTGCCTTATTACATCTATAGTGTTTATCACTTAGCCAAGAATGAAGAAATCTCTTCTCCCAGCCTGGAGCCATAAAACTAAGCAATGAGCATGGAATTGAAAGATATTTAGAAGACTTAAAAAATTCTACTTGCCCCAGAAGTTCTCTCCCAGGTATGTGTTGTGTCCCTCCTCCCCACTTCTGTGTGAGTTGAACATTCTCGCCCAATCCAGAAACACACACATCCACTACCCCAATTTACCTATACTAAATTCAGCTACAGAAGTTATTTTTAATACTTCAATGTTGCCCTGCTATTTTAAACCAATAGTCATTTTGACGTTGTCACTTTAACCCCACTTGTGGTCTTAGCTTCACCAAAGTTGGCTAGAATTAAATAGATCGTGTTAGTAGCCATGCAAATGACTAGTCAAGAAAAGATCTTTCTGAACCAAGGAAAAATTGCTTACAGATTAGGTAACAGAATAAATCAAAGTCTTTTTTCCAGTTCATAATGAGTTAATAAAAATCAGTTTGACTGGTCCAGTTCTTGACACATAGTAAGTGCTCAGTAAATGTTACTTTTCTTCTTAGTGAAGGTCCCACTTAAACTGCTAATGCTAACATTATAAAATTAGTACTTTATTAGAGGAAATAAGCATTCCCATCAAGATTCCAAGAGTATCATATGCAGGGTAGAGGAAACCAAAAATTCTCTCCAAAGAGGTAATGAATGATTGGGTAATTGCCCAATAGGACAAGTAAGGAGAAATTAAATCCCAGAGTAAGTCAATTACAGACCAGAGGCTACAAGTAGAAACACTTAGACCCTAATAAAATATTTTTTCCTGCATATTATAGAGGTTTTCTTCAATTTTCATATTACAATTTGTGTGGAAACTTAAAAAGAAAATAGAACCCAAAATTATATTGGAGTCTCCATTCTATCACCTCAATTTATTTAACAAAGAAAAGTAGTCCATTAGAAAAACTATAATAGAGAGGAAAATTCCACTAGGAGGAAACTCATTTCAATGAGCTATTATCCTTATCCAGACAAAATTCTTCTGAAAGTTAGGGAATCAAGAATGTTGATGAGTTGATGATGGAGATATGATACAGAATATCAACAAGATGATAACATGATAGAATCCTCCTAATTGCCACACTCTAGTGGAAACAAAAGTATGCTAATTAAGCAAGCATTCTGATTAACAGAGGCTCTTGGAGATACCTTGTGCTACAAAGTATGCATTTTTAATTAAAGTATTGTTTGCAAAAAAATAACTGACAATATGACAATTTTTCAAATGCAAAAGTTTAGATTTTTCCAAGCACATATAACAACATATTATAAACAAATTGTCTAATAAGCAACTGATATAAGTTATTTCTAGGAGTATGCCTTAATAACTTTCTTGCAAACAACGTGTTTATAAAAATAAATTTATAAGTAAAAATATGTCCTGCAATTTAAGGTTAATTGCTGTGTGCTGTTGATACAAGCAAAACCATTCAAAAGCCAACGACATGTAAGTTCAGATTTTGATAGTAGATTAACACAACCAGACGTTGATAACCTTAAGTTCAACCTGACACTATATTGCCACCCTAGATTAATTGCTAAAGAACATGTGACTTTTTTCTAACAGATTTTTATTCCTTTATCTATCCTATTTCTGTGCCATTTTGCTATCAAAGTAACTGAATTCAGGGTCTGGCTCTCTCTACCTGCTCTTTAGTTGGGGCTTCCCAGAGGCTGATTAAAATATGATTGAAGACAAGTCAAGTAGACAACTCCCATAGCAGTTGACTGATTCTATACTGTAATTTTAATCTTTTGCATGTATATTCTATAGGATACAGAGAGGACTTGATGAAGAATAGATATGAATTTATTTCAGGGCTTAAATAATGACAGCTTTGGGGAAAAAAATGTTTAGTGAATATATTAGATATAAAATTCTGTGAATAACAATGATTAGGTTTACAAGCCAAGGGATGGTTTTAAAAACTGATGAGATATACAGTACACTGTGGAATCCTACTACATCCAGCTACGTTGTCTTGTACAAGTTATTAACCACTCTAAGTGTTAATTTTCTTATCTGCAAAACAGGGATAATAATGTTATCAATCTCAGATGACAGATAGGAATTAATAGTGAGATGATCTATGTAAAGTGCTTGACAGTAGTAGTATTCAGTAATGTTAGTCATCCCTTGTTCTAGATTTAAATATAGTCTTTTAATAATACGGTAAAGGACGGATATAGTGAGTGTAAGGGGATTATTTTCTTCATCTCCTTTCAGGAGTCAGCTTTGTTTCTGTCTTGTTACCTTAAGTAGAGCAACTGAATCTGTAGCCTCTCTTGTTCTTCCAAAACAGTTTACAATTATGAATACTGGTAAAGGAAGGCATTCAACATGCTTAACCAAATATCTTGGTTTAGCAAAGGTCTTCAAAGGGTAAAAACAGTATCCATGAAATATTTTTTATGGAAATTTTTTTTATTGAGATATGATTGACATATGACATTGTATAACTTTAAGGTCTACAACATGTTGATTTCATACATTTATATATTGCAGTATGATACCACCATAGCATTATCTAACACCTCTATCATGTCACATAATTATCTTTTTCTTTCTTTGTGTTGGGAACGATTAAGATCTAGTCTTTCAACAATTTTGAAGTTTATGATACAATATTGTTTACTATAATCACTATGCTGTGTGTTAAATCTCTGGGACTTCTTTATCTACTAGTTACAAGTTTGTACCATTGAACAACATCTCCTCAGTTCCCCCAACCCACAGCCTCTTTAATCATCATTCTACTCTCTGTATTTTTGAGTTTGGCTTTTTTAGATTCCACGTATAAGTGATATATAGTATTTGTCTTTATCTAACTTATCTTAGCTTAATGCCCTCAAGGTTCATCCATGTTGTCTTTCTTATGACTGAATAATATTCCATTGAATATACATTTGTGTATATTCGCACATATTCAGTATACAGACATTGAATATAGATGTGTGTGTATATATATATACACACACACACATATATACACATCTTCTTTATTCATCCATTGACAAACACTTAGGTTATTTCCATATCTTGGCTAAATAATGCTACCATAACCATGAGAGGGCAGATATCTCTTCAAGATCCTGTTTTCTTATCCTTTGGATATATACCCAGAAGTGAAATTACTGGATTATATGATAGGTCTATTTTTAATTTTTTGAGGAATTTCCATACTGTTTTCAGTAGTGGCTGAATCAATTTACATTCTACCAACAGTGTACAGGGGTTCCCTTTTCTTCACATCATGGAAATATTTTTGTTCCCCAAGGATCTTTTAGAATAATGCCAGGCTTAACAAGAGTTTCTTGGAGATTTCTAGCAGAGTAAATGGTAAAGTATGGAATAAAGTGAATTGCAGAACCCAGGCACTTAACACTGAACGCCGTATCAAGAATCCCTGGTCAGTGTTTCTAATTCGAATACCAACAGCAGGCAGGCAAGTTATGCAGTTGAGGACATCAGGTAACAGGGAAGATGAAAGCTAAGGCAAATGAGAAAAAGCACAGCTCTTCTAAAAGAGGCAGCTTTTATCAACTCCATCCAATTGTTGCCGTGTGATAAATTGGACCTAGAGTTGTCATATGTTTATCTTTTTTCAGGATAAATTGGATACTTACATATTTGTGTATAATTTCTCATATTTTAAATGACGTCAACTCATATAGAAATTTCTAGAGTATGTCTTTGGCTAATAATATTCCGTAGATAGCTAGTTTGTGAATTCTGAGCTCTCCAGCTAGTCTATCTCCTCAAAAATGAGAAAGCTGATACTAAAAGAGGTGACAATACAATAAATTTCAATAGGTAGAACCCAAAAATGTATATGTAGCAATATGTTTAATTTAAGAGTTGTGAGAGAGGTAAATTTATTTTATATTAAAATACAAACATGATTTTCTTATTCTCTTCCTCTGCAAAAATCAATCTTATGTCAAACCCACATTCGTTATGCCTCTTTATGTGTCTTACTATACATTCTGGTCTACTATGCCTTTTCTCATGCTATTTTCCTTTCCTTCACCTGGAATCTGCTACTCACACCTCTGCCTTTTAAAATACTAGTTGTTCTTTGAGGCCACACGCAAATGTAAGTTTTCTGAGGGCAGAGATCATGAATCACTTATTCACCGCTTCATCCTTCGCACCTTTCACAGTGCCTGAGACATTGGAGGTGTTCAATAAATATTTACGGAATGAACAGGTATATAAGTGAATGAATGAATAATCTCCCCAGTTAGAACTGTTGGTTCCATTCTCTATAAACATATAGAATTTTGTATGTTTGTAATGGAACCTGTCTTAAACTCCCTAGGGGTACTCCCTTTTAGTAATCTCAAGAAGGGATGTCATGTTCAAACTCTTGTCAGCTTTAAAGAGAGCAAGTCTCTTTAAAACATAGGGTACTTAAGGCCACTCTACTTAGAAGTTTGGGCCCCAGGAGTGAATTGTGGGGCATCAGGAAAAGTCTCATCCAAAAATATATATGTGGTTCTTATTTACCTTCTCTATGAGATTTCAAAAACTTTGCAAGTGGTTACTATGTTTTACTTTGTCCTCTCATTCTCAGATTTAAGCCATGACTTCCCACATAGTAATCCCTCCAAAAAGTGAAATGAATCAAACTGGATAAGGAAATGTTTTACTCAAATCCACATTTCCCATTATTTTTCAGTGGCATTGTTAATTTTCATCCCAGTCTTCGTGAAATGTCCAAAAAATTGGAAGGGAGTAGGATATGCCTTGCAAAATTTGAAATGTCTAATTTTCAGTTGAATTCAATTCAAAACTGACTCATCTGATCACGTGTCAAACACCCTATGAGGTGCTGAGGATACAAAAGCAAGCACACACACACAAATATTCAAAACGAGGCACAGCTCAGTGATACACTCAATAGTGGGAGGATGTTCTGGGTACAGCGAGAGAAAAGAGAAGCAATTAATGCTTTTGATGTGATGCATGAAGTGCTGTTTTACTAAGGAGCTTTGTTTTAACGTATCCCCTACATTAAAAATAAAATAAAATAAAAACTCTCATGAATTGTTGAGCAACTTTCTTTTCTCCCTATCTAGGACACAGACATAAATAAGCAAACATGTAATGAACTTATAAAAGTCATTTCTTTTCACATTTTCACTGTTGAAATTCCCATGTTTGCTCAAGGTCATTGGGAACAAATGTCAATTTCAATCACTAGATTTTAAAATCTAATTTCATATTTAGATATGAAGTAGGAGTGGCAGGAAGTTATTGGTCTTTATTCCCATCTTATGTGCTTTCTTGTTTTCTGCTCTGGAACCATGTTTATCCAACCTCTGAGGTGACTGAGCTCCAGATAGGAGGGTTATTGTATTATTTATCTATTGATGTGTAAAAATCACCCCATATTTGGCGGGTTAATTAGACAAACATTTATTATTTCACGAAGTTTCTGAGGGCCAGGAATCTCAGAGTGGCTTCACTGCGTGGTTCAGACCCAGGGTCTCTCACCAGTTGCAGTCAGGCTGTTGGCCAAGGCTGCAATCATCTCAAGGCTTCGCTGGGGTTGGAAAGCCTGCTGCCAAGTTCACTGTGTGGTTGTTGGCAGGTTTCAATTCCTCGCTAGCTACTGGCTGGATGCTTCAGTTCCTCACCATTTGGACTTTTCCATTGAGCAGCTTACAACATGGCAGCTTCCTTCCTCCAAAATGAGAGATGCAAAAGAAAAACAAAAAGTGTGGGCACCTGAGGTGAGTTTGAGGATTTTTGATGCTGATTGAGGAAAAAACAAGACCACGAGATGGCAATATTTCACAACAAGCTTCATAGGGTGGCACTTGGGCAGGGTTGCACAAGAAAGGAAGTCCCTCCCAGTAGGAGACCTTCCAGAGACAGCTTGATGCCATCACCCAGAAGGGTAAGAGAGCAAGGGAACTCCAGGGGGAGGTGGCGTGGGGCTTGCATGTCTGGGTGATGTCATTCAGCCAAGGCGGGAGTCTGAATTGGTGAGCTCTAAAATGCAGCAGCAGTTTGGGGTCTTTTATAGCTACAGGGTTTGTCTTATCGATGGCTAGCAGGTGTTGAGTGCAGTTTCATTGTGTATGCAAAGCAGGCAGGCTCAAAATAGCTAATCAAATGCATATTTGGGCTGTATTTAAAGCACATGAATGTGTCAGAATTTGAGTTTCGCACCAGAGGGCTTTGAGCTAATGGTCCTACCCTGCCATGAAGAAGTAAATAACATAGGAGCCATCCCAGCCAATGCAGGGACCATCTTTGGCCCATTTATGTAGCAGCATCAAAGATGGAAGCTACAGTCTTTTATAACCTAACATCAGAATTGATATGTTATCACTTCTGCAATATGAAAAATGTTCACAGCCAAATCCTGGTACAATGAAACAGGGGACTTCACAAAGATGAGAAATCCAAGAGGTAGAGATCATTGACACTATCTTGGAGCTGGCTACTACATCTATAAGGAAACACAGCCTAAGAGAGGTGTGAACCACAGTTCAATACCAACTCTCCTTCTTGCTGTGGGTGAGAAAGCCTTGCAAAGAATCGATCTTAGACTGTCTCAATATTTATTTCCTGATATTTTGCTCTCTAGTCTCTTAATCTAGGTTTCTTATCTCTGCCTTAGCTACTTTCCTGGATTCAACTCTGCTTCTTTGAACCTAAAGTATCTCCTAGCTCTTGTTTTTCTTAACTGGTCTTCTGGACTTCAACTGTATAGGCCTGACTCATTGTACCTACCCATCTGTCATGTAGAGCTCAACTTCTTTTCCCATCTCCCACAAACCTTCACTGTATAGACTATCACAAAACTACAACACGGGGCCAAATCTCTTAAGCACAAGGCTACAACAATAACCTCCACCAACATCACATGAAGACAATTAATTAACACCATATTATCACATACAATAATAGCACAAGCAATAATCTTTTCTCAGGAATCATCCTTCAGTGGCTTCTATCTTTGCCCGCCAAAAACTTCTGCAATAAATGAGCAGGTGTCTAGAAAAAAGTTCATAATTCCTACTTCAGGATACTAGAGTCTTGACTGTAGACAAGGTGTATCTGGTGCTCTCTCACCTGTGTGTACCTGCTGCCCTGACTTCATTCACAATAGAAACTCACATTCAGATGGTTTTCTGGAGAGGAAGGAAAGCATGTGACATTCAGCTCTCAATATCCACATTATTCTAGAAAAGTTATGATATGGTTGACCTTGAGCAATAGGGAATCTAAAACAAGAATTCTATTTAAATATGACTTTAAAAAGTAAGTATTGATGCTTATATCTCACTATTTTATAAAATGCCTCTTCTATTTCCCCCCTGTTTTCTGTGACCTCTCACCTCACTTTATTTTTAAATAGCAAACTACTTTCTTATACCTGCCAAATGAGTCAGTTAGTTGTGAAAGTAAATTTATTTGAGGAGATGTGTGTCATGATACTAATTTTATATACCAGAATCCAGACTTCTTGAAAGGATTTGCACCCCCTCGCTTTGTTGAATGTCACAAATGTATTGAATATATTGTGTCCTGTTTTACATTGATATAGGAAATTTCTTTAAGTTGTATTTGGTGGTTTTTTACCTGATGTCAGGATATATTGTAATTTTTAATGTTACTGAACATATAGTGAACGAGTTGTAAGAGTAAGTATGTCAGTGAGAAATATGTTCTTGCACATTAGAATATGTAGAACAATGAGAAGCAGACAAATGATTCTTCTAATTATGAAAGGGGTGTGTGTGTGTGTGTATGTGTCTGTCTGTCTGTCTGTGAAGATATTAGAGAACTGAGAGCGTATTGCTGTCAATTGGCATATCATGAATGCTTCTTATTCACTGATATCTCAACCTCAAGAAAGTGAAGTGTCCTGAGATAGCCAGATTTCTGGGAAGCTAGACTGACAAGTGCTTGCTCCCAGGGGGATCACTCACATGGTATCTGCCAGCAGCTGTATCCAGTAGGATATCACTGGGACTGGGAAACTACCCCTCCTTGGGATTGTGGGAGGGTAATTCGGTGATTGGGTATTTGTTACTCCTGCCTTCTTGTTCATACTATATTTTTTAAGGACCTTCTATAAAAAATTCTCAATCTCATTATCCTACGTGGTTAAGTTGGGGGAGATTGGAATAAATCATTCTCACCTGTCTTTAATTCCTCTTATCCTGTAAGCAGACATGCAGAACAATCCCTGTCTAGATAGAGCTGACGCTTTTTACTATCATTCAAGGGTGTTCTTTGAGTCATATCTTCCTGGAGGTGAAAGAGATAAACAAATGTTTTGATTGAGATTAAATATCCCTCTTTATTGGTTACCTGAGTGTCACACTGAATAGGGTTAAGTATTAAGGTGGTAAGTATTAAGGGTTAGGTATTAAAGTTATTACTTGTTTCTGCATAGGAAAAATACATTTAAAATTACTTAGTGTTTATTATTATGTATCAGACCCTCGGATAAAATGGAGATTAAACAAATAAACGAAAAGGTATGGCCTGTCTATCGGGTAGTTTAAAGTCCAGCTAAAGAAAACAAACATACAATAGTATAATTGTGGGGCCAGCCCCGTGGCTTAACGGTTAAGTATGCATGCTCCGCTACTGGCGGCCCGGGTTCGGATCCTGGGAGCGCACCGACGCACCGCTTCTCTGGCCATGCTGAGGCCGCGTCCCAAATACAGCAACTAGAAGGATGTGCAGCTATGACATACAACTATCTACTGGGGTTTTGGGGGAAAAAATAAAATAAATAAAATTGAAAATAGTATAATTGTGATAAATCCTGTGATAACTCAGCATACTATGTAAGCATATAGCAGATTCTGATTTTGTCAGGAGGGTCAGAAGGTTTTCTTAGAAACTAGCTTTTGAGCTAAGGCTTTACATTTGAAGAATGGAAAGGGATTAACTAGAAAGAGAGAGAAGGGATGATGAAGAAGGGATATGGAGAAAGAGGGCTAATAATAGTGGGATCATGTCACTGTCATAAAATGAAAGGGAAAAAAAGGTAAGTGTAGATGAAGCACAGAGAGAAAGGGAGAGGGCAACATAAAAAGAGAATGGAGATGTGAGTATGGACCAGATAACTCAGGTCCCTATAAATATGGTGACCATACAACTTACCATCCAAACTATTACACTTTTGAGAGTGAAAGGTGGGACTATTAATTTTTCCAGAACACCAGGCATAAATTAGGACTCTCCAAGGCAATTAAGAATTTATGATAGTTCTACATACGGGCCATGTTAAGGATTTTGGTCTTTTTGTGTGTGTGTGAGGGAGATCAGCCCTGAGCTAACATCCGTGCTCATCCTCCTCTTTTTGCTGAGGAAGAGCGGCTCTGAGCTAACATCTATTGCCAATCCTCCTCCTTTTTTCTCTTCCCCAAAGCCCCAGTAGATAGTTGTATGTCATAGTTGCACATCCTTCTAGGTGCTGTATGTGGGACGCGGCCTCAGGATGGCCAGAGAAGCGGTGCGTCGGTGCGCACCTGGGATCCGAACCCGGGCCGCCAGTAGCAGAGCACGCGCACTTAACCGTTAAACCACAGGGCCAGCCCAGGATTTTGGTCTTAATCATAAGAGCGGTGAGAACTAATTGAAAAGTAATAAGCAAAGGAGAGACATGATTACATTAGTTCTTTAGAAAAATCTCTCCAGTTGAAATAAAAATGGAAGATGAAAGTCCTGTTAAAGAGCTGTAGAACTGGTCCAAGTAAGAGCTGCTAGTGACTTGGACAAAGATTGTTGCAGTAGAAATAAAATGATTCAATCACAGACTAGAAATGAATGAATTGGGGTTGAAGATGAATTATAGGCTTTTAATCTACTCAAACTAAATAAATAGTGATAAGTCAGGCTTAGGGTAGATTATGCTGAGGGTATTTTTTGGCTATTGTCTATACCTTGCAACCACAGACTACTAGGAGCACACCTGTGGTTGAATAAAGTTGGGTTCTTGACTCAGTGCAATGAGAGTGAACACGTACCATGGAGAACTATGTGCCATCTCAGTAAAAGCATGTGAGAGAGGACTGGTTATAAATTTTGGGCTTGTGTTAGGTGATTTGGAGAAGGGGAAAGGAAGCAGAGATTTGCTCTGAATTGGATGCTATTAGTCAGAGGGGGTAATTCTGTGAGCAAAACTGAGGCATATGGAGCCTGAGAAAATGTTTTATATGTATATATATATATATATATATATATATATATATATATATATATATATATAACACTAGTATTAAAAAAACAAACTTTAAGATAAAAAGAAGTGAGTCCTGTCTCTTACACTTAACAATTACATAAACTTGAAGAAGTCTTTTAACCTACATGAATTTCATTTGTCCCTCCTGCAACGTGGGACAACATAACTTAAAAGACTGTGGGTATTAAAATGCCAACTGTATATGAAAGCGCCTAGCATTGTGTCTAAGACCTAATAGGCACGCTGTATATGGTAACTAAATTTACATAAAAAGCTCTTGGCACAGTTTTGTGCAAGATTTGTCCTAAAGTTAAATTACATCACATGAAAATGGAATACCCAAGGCTGAAGGGAAACATATCCGGAAAGCATTCCACTTTCAACGCCTTATAAATGTTGTGTAATCTGTTAGACACAAAAAGGTCAAGGGCCTGAGAACAATAAAGGTAAAGAAATCTTGGGCCATTATAAAAAAAATAATTATAGCTATGCAAAGTTAGTAGAACTAACATTTGAGCAATCTTCTAAAATGTCCCTGAAAAAAAGGAAAGATAAATGGGATACTGATACATACTTACAGGAGCACAAATTCTACGTCTTCTGAGTTCGTTAGATAAATAAAGTTACCTTTTCAAAATATTATGAATTGCCAGAACGTAAAATTCACATGGTTGTTATGACATTCTTTCTTTTACCTTTTATGGCAAGTAAACTTTAAAAAGTGATTGAGTTCCTACATTTCAGGAGATTCATGGTGGCTTGTGACTTGGCTCTTATACAGTAAATATCTGCCTGAGCACTTAATAAAATAACACGTTAGGGAAAGGAAGTCTGTGGGTAGAATAAGATATTTGTTAGATCTGATTTTCTGCTTGGAGCCCGCTATCAGTTATGGTAGTGGCCTTCAGCGAAGTCTTCAGCCAACTGACAGGGAAATAGGCCTCTTTCAAGAGCTGAGACAAGTGTCTTTCAGAGGCTGTCAGGACCATTCACACAAGTAGCGTCAACTAAAACGCTAGAAGGGATTGTCCAGAACCTATCATTCTAACGTTTCATCAAATCCACTCAAGACTCAGAAAATATTGTACCTTGGAGCTAATAAAAATATTTAAATCATCGAATTTTCAAGTTGAAATTGAAAATGGTAAGGCTGTTTTGTAAAAGACCATGGCTTTAACTTAACCCAGAGCAGTTTGAAAAACGTAAGGCCGTGTCATATAACCCTACTTGATGCATGATGAAGTGTGCATCAATTCTTTGAATGCAGGTCGTTTTTTTATGTCACTTTTTCATCAATATGGAGAAAGCCAGGCACATCTCCACTCATCACCAGGAACCATAATGTTGTCAGCCATTTTTCTGAGGTTATTCTTCCTTACAAAAAAATAGAAGATACCCAAGAGATGTATACGAAGATACCCAAGCTAACCTAGTCGTTTATATACAAGTCACATTATCTCCAATATTCTAGGATAAAAATTAAACGCAAAAAGAATTATAGAAGACAGCTGTTAGGAATTTGTTGGGTTTGAGGTAGATAAGTTCTGATTGCTTGGGACAAATTTGTCTATGATTAATCATGTAATATTTATAGCATCTGACTTATAACATCTCTTGTAATTTTATGTTTTGCAACTTATATGCTGTGTATACTGTAAGTTTTTTGAGCGCAGAAAATTGTTTTATACTTTAAATTTTTCCTTGACTGATTCAGCATAGTTTTTTGCAATATGGTATATAGGAAAGAGTAGAAACATAGTGGTAAGAGCAGTCCTAATTTGGAATCCCAGTTCTGCTAATGTATGGTCTTGGGTAGGTTGGGCTGGGTTGGGTGGGTTGCTCATTTAAACTAACTGAGCCTTAATTTTCTCATATGCAAAATTGATACCTACCTTAGAGGAGTGCTGTGAGAATCTAGGTGCTCACAAAAGGATATCCACTTTCACAATTTGCTTCATAAATATCAGCGGCTTTAATTGGACACTGGCTTAGAATGTAATACTTCTCTAAAACACCCATGTTTTGAAAAGAGATTTCTATAGACAGAAGCAGGCTCTAACTTCCCTTTCTTTTGATGAGATCTTTGATCTCCTGCTTGAATCCCAGGGCTCAGAATATGTATCATTCTCGTGTAGCATTTTTAAAGAACACTCCAAAATGCTAATCTCTTTGCAACAGTGGGTTTTATCTTTCTTTTTTAATATTTTGAGGTAAGCAAAAGTCCAATACCAAAGTGCAGGGATTGAGTGCTCCCTGCTGATGGCAGATGAAAATCCTTCTGAAATACAGGAAATTCCTCTAACCTGCCCAAAAGGTCTGCTGACTCACTTGTGTTTAGTAAAATAGGAGAGTCCAGCATGATTTTTTACCTGTGTTGGTGAATCATGCACCATGAAGAGACGTTCCATGAATGCTGAGTAATAGCAGGTACTACCTACAACACAGAGCTGAGTAAAGTCTTCCATTCAGTGGAAGGTACCCTTCCAGGTACCAAGAATGTATCTTTCCCTGCTGTAGAGAAACTTTAAAGATGAGCAGACATACTCCCAGTGTCACGTTCAGTGAAGAAGGCTCTTTTTCAAATTGGCAGGCATGGATATAACATGAAGCTATTGAAGCGTAAGCTTTTGGACCCTTTGCTAAGAACAGGTCTGTTTCAAGCCCACGGGAGAGCACCCAGACGTGTGTTCACATGGACACGTGTTTTATCATTATGCAAAGTAAGACATTTTAACCACAAGCAGTTTAGACAGCTATCTCTTTTCCCTCTGATGTCCCCTTGACTGCAATTCCTCTCACGTCATGTGGCATTGGGATGAATGTCATTTCAACTGGAGATTCCGGTGAGGAGAAGTTGATTTGGGAATACAACTGGCTGGATTACGTAGGATATATTTACTTGGTTTGTTGTTAGTTTTGTGTATAGTTAAACTGGTGCTAGCTCCCAAGAGTATTCCTACACACGTTATCTTGACATGAAGGTGCAGGGCCTGAGGTTCTTTAGCATAAGAAATGTCCTACAGTCTCCAGCATGGAAAGTAGATGGAGAAAAGAAACAGATTCCAGAGACAGAAGCTGGTCTGCAGAAAATTTGCGCAATCATCGTATATAAAATTTTAAGCAGAGTATTTGGCTCTTATAGATGCCTAGTCAAAATGGAAATTCTTTCCAATCGGAAATATACCTGATAATGCAGCATATATAATTATAAATGTGCCATACCTCTTTTTTTCCCCTTTATTGATGGAATCACGCTAAATAGAATTTATAGGGAACAAATCTGGAGCAAGACTACACATACTAATCACTCCTGTTAAGTCATATGTTTTATTCATTGCGGCATACCGGGTCATTTTAGCACGTCTAATTCATCTCATCCTAATGAAGTGTGGCAGATCCAGAGGAAACTGCTTGCAGTTCACAATAAAAGCAGCAACTGATTAAGGTGAAGAGAAAACTTTTATTTATTTATTTATTTATTTTTGTGAGGAAGATCAGCCCTGAGCTAACATCCATGTTAATCCTCCTCTTTTTGCTAAGGAAGACCGGCTCTGAGCTAACATCTCTTGCCAATCCTCCTTTTTTTTTCCCCCCAAAGCCCCAGTAGGTAGTTGTATGTCATAGTTGCACATCCTTCTAGTTGCTGTATGTGGGACACGGCCTCAGTATGACAGGAGAAGCGGTGCATCAGTGCGAGACCGGGATCCAAACCCAGTAGTGGAGCACGCACACTTAACCGCTAAGCCACGGGGCCAGGCCCAAGAGAAAACTTTTAAACCAAAGTAGTGAATAGATGCCTGGATTATTTGATAATCTAGTTAATGAAAATGACTATCATAAGAACACTTGTGGAAAATATCAAGTTTGTTGCTGATTTGACAAGAAACGATGAAATCAATAAAGAAAACAAAATTAATAGTGTGCCCGTGGTAGGCAGAATAATGTCCCCCAAAGATGTCTACATCCTATTCTCCATAGCTGTGAATATATTACCTTATATGGCAAAAGGAACTTTGCAGATGTGATTAAGTTGAAGACCTTGAGATGGGGAGATTATCCTAGAGTACCCTGGATTATCCCTCTGGCCCCAATTTAATCACATTTCCGTAAAAGCAGATAATTTTCTCCCAGTTATGGTCAGAGGCAGATGTGACTAATAAAGAAGAGTCAGAGAGATGCAACATTGCTGGCTTGGAAGGTGGAGGAAAGGAACCACGAGCGAAGGTATGTGGATGGCTTCTAGAAGCTGAAAGAGGCAAGAAATTAAATTCTACTCTAGAGATTCCAGAAAGTAATACAGCCCTGCTAACATCTTTATTTTAGCTCAATGAGACCTGTGTCAGACTTATGATACACAGAACTGCAAGATAATAAATTTGTGTTGTTTTTAGCCACCAAGTTCGTGGCAATTTGTTACAGCAGCAGTAGAGAACAAATACAGTGCCACAGCAATCATATTAATGAGTTGGGTGAATGAGAAGAATATTTGATTAGTTATTGCACTAGAAAATTTGACGTCCTTAAATATTAAAGGTCAGATATCAGAGTAACTTAGGGTGGCCATATGTCATAGTTGCTTGGAACATTCCGGTTTACATCTGTAGTGCTGATGCAATTAGTAACAGCACTCTTTTTTTCTCCCAGAGGTTCGGTTAATAAATTATATGGCCACTCTAAAGAAACTTGATGGAGGGGCCCGCCCGGTGGCACAAGCAGTTAAATGCTCGCGCTCCCCTGCGGCAGCCTGTGGTTCACCGGTTCGGATCCCGGGCGTCCACCGACGCACTGCTTGTCAAGCCATGCTGTGGCGGTGTCCCATATAAAGTGGAGGAAGATGGGCATGGATGTTAGCCCAGGGCCAGTCTTCCTCAGCAAAAAGAGGCGGATTGGCAGATGTTAGCTCAGGGCTGATCTTCCTCACACACAGAAAAAAGAAACTTGATGGAGGTTTTCCAAATTTAACAAGAATTTCCAAAGTAACATGAACATTACAAATAAGGAATTGTGAAGCTGAAAGAAAATTTTCTAAATTAGGAGTCCACGGATCAAATCTGGCCCACTGCCTGTTTGTATTATTGCCTATGAGCTAAGAGTGATTTCCACATTTTACATCGTTACTTTTGAATGGTTATACAAGCACCTAGGTAATATTGTTGATTTTGCCTATTGGCCCACAGAGACGAAAATCTCTATCTGGCCCTTTAAGAGAAAGTTTGCCTACCATTCTTCTAAACTATCAATAATAAAAATCAAATTTTGTGCAGTCATGTTAGAAGAAAAATGGAATTTTTTATTCTCTTTAGAGAAAATGATTATACAAAATTATTGTCATGTGAAAAGGTGATTAAAGAGCATGCAACCAGAAAATGTAGGGAAAGAGTATTACAAATATCTGTAAGGAAATCAGCTAATTTTTTTAAAATGCTATTTATTTCCAATGTTATAATGTTTGTATATGTGTCAGCATTCAAAATTCATAACTCATTGTATTTTATTTTCTCATGTAAAATTAACATTCATTTTCAATCTTAATTTTGTATTTGTAATTGTGTATTCCTTTTTGAATGGAGAACCCTCAAAATTAAAGAAGGCTTAGGCCTCCCTAACCCAGATACTCCTCTGCAAACCGTGCAAGTTCCTAAAAGTCAATGTTCTTTGATTTCTTTTATTCAGCTTCTTCCACGGGCCATGAGGCATCCCAGGTGATCAGGTCAGAGCAGGTTCTTATGTGCACCACCTTCACAGGCAGGTGAAGGTTCCAGCCTGAGGGGAAAAGGTCCCCCAAGGACTGAAGTATCGCACGTGTGCAGCACAGCTCAGGGACCAGGACACTGCTGAGCTACACCTGGTGTGAAGCCAAGCCTGCAAGGAATTGTCTGCCTGTGAGGCCAAGCTGCTCAGAAGGCGGGATCATGGTATCAAAGGCAATTCCCCAACTGGCCACTAGAACCTCTTCCAGCTGCGTTTGTATTGGAGGAGGAGTAACACCCTGGGTCTGTTCAGCTGAAAGTGCCCTAGCAGGCCACAGACCCACACATATGCAGCTCTTAGTTCACAAACACAAGGCTGAGTCCTTACACGAAAGCTGGATCTGAAACAGAACTTTTTGTGCCCCAAATGCAGCCCCATATTTACCTTCTTCTGAACACAGAGCCACAGCAAGCCCAATGGCTCTGTTTCATTCTACTCCCATGTGAAATTATCTCAGAGACCCTTACAAAGACCCCATCACAGCAAAGTGCTCTCCTGTTCTTCCAGCCTGCTGTGCATACCCCTGCCTCGACATTATACTTGTTTTCTCTCTGCCTGAGATTCAGGCAGAATCGGACTTGTCTTGCTCAAATGCCACCTCTTCAGAGAGGCTTTTCCTTACAATCCTATCTAAAAGGGTAGGCGCTATCACTCTTGACAACCTCAATCTAGTTCATTATTCTTCACGGCACTTCACACAACCTGATATTTTTATCACATATCTAGATTATTCTTTCTCTTTCTTGCTGGTAAATTACATGATTGTAAGGACTTTGTCTATTGTGGCCCTTGTTGTATTCTCAATACCTAAAACAGTGTCTGACACTTAGAGGAACTCAAAAATTATTTACTAAATGAATAATTGACTGATTTATGTTTTTTCCTGCTGTTCAGGGAGCTAGCCTCTAACACATTCATATAATTTGAAATACCCTCCTAGAAATTGCTTCAAGGTGATCTTGAATCTGTACAAGAGAATATTTGACAGCTTCTTTCACTGCAGAAGAAAATAATAACAACCAACTTTGGCAGGCTACTCAACCAAATTTGATCTTGGATAGAATGGTTCATTTTACGTGTTTTTCTAAAGAAAGTAGAATATTATAAGACATATATTTATATCTAGATAATATCTCAGTTTAATGGAAATCATAGGTATTATATCTGTATGGCAATATTAAGGATGCTTATTAAAACAAAGAGAGAAATTGCTATATCTTTTCCTGATGTCGGAATGATAATATCCAAGTAAAAAAAAAAAAATTATTTTTGCTTGGTTTTTTGTTTGCTTGCTTATTTTGTATTTTATTGTGTAGTCCAATGATTAAATTCTCAACGAATAATGCAATTTATGGAAATAAACAAGGAAAGCACAATGTTTTGATGAATATGGAAATTTTATGAACACTACAAAAGAAATGCAGCCCACAATTTATTTTTCCTGTGATTTATCAGGAGTGTCCAATCTTTTGGCAACTACAATTGGATAGTGGAATAGAAGTGATCATAGGAGATGGAATTATTTGTCATTCTGGCTGTTTCTATGCGGGTACAAAAGCTGCTGCTTTACAGCTCAGTGGAGCAACACCTTCAGCAGACGCCAATGGGTCAATATTGTACTTTATAGCACCAGCTTTATCTGATAAACTGTAGTAACACTTAACCAGCCCTCATCGCAAACACTGTGTGACATCAAGAGAAGGGCAGCTAGATTCACATTCCACGAAGACATTGGAGTTACCAGCCAAACGAGTCAGAAACTCAGTGTAGACTCTGAGTTTATAGATTAATAAACTAGACCTATGAGATCTGGGCTACAGCCTCACTATTTGCACTGTTAACCTCCCATGGGATCCTGATGTACCTACCCTGTTTTGAGAAGCACTGAGATGTACATTAACCATAAAACCAATCAATCAACAAATATGCTTAAGTACTTATTGTACATAAATAGCGTGCTAGGCGTAATGGGGAGGATGAAGAAGTCCAAGAGAGTTTCTACATCTTAATCCTCAAGAAGCTGGAAACTGATTTGGAAGACACAGACAAAAACCAGATACACAGGGTTGTTTAAGTGACTAATGCGTGGTACTGAAGATTAAAGATATAGATTCCTCACTGAAAGTCAGGGCAATCAGGAAATATTGGCTTTGAAGAATGGAGACTCTTGAGAGAGAACAAAAAGGAAGAGAAGGTATTCCTGGCAGGGCTGAGAATTACTTAGTGAAGAGGATTTCAACCAATTTGGCAGAAACAGAATGTGCACATTGAGAAGTAGTGGTGTATAAGATATAAAAGGAAATTTTGTGGGGCCTGCAAAGACAAGTGAAATAATTTGTCAAGTATTTGAGCATACTCTATTTTTTGCAGTATGCAGTAGAGTACGCAGTAAAGCTTACTCTAGCTGTATTAGATACATTCTCTATTTTTATAGCAAGTATTTTGTGATGACACCTTTATTAATATCCTGAAGTAAATGATAAACATTTCAAAAAATACAAATACAATGTCTTAGCTGCAATACAAAGGCAAACATATACAGAAAATAACTTGTAAGGAAATAATATGTCTTTTGATCTGCACATGTTTAGACATAACTACAGTAGAATACATAATGAAGTTCAATGGTATCTGTACACAGAATCACCATGAATGAATGTTATAAGTGTGTAACAAAATAAGTGTTACTATTTATGTCTAAAAAAACACATATATAATGAGTGTTAGTGATGTAATTTTCAGAAATATTAAATAACTCTTCATCAAGTTCTAAAAAAAGTCTTCTTTCAAGATAAATATTGGCATCTTGGAAAATCCATTATATATTAAAATGTATAAAATATTTTATGTTCTTATGAAAAATAGGGTTAGTTTCTAGATTCATATAATTTTAAGTAGATTTTTGACCAAAAGATGGAAATCTTGCAAGATTCCAGGAAACAAAGAGTTATGAGGCTGCCCCACATGTTGCAGTCTAGGAAGCCTGGTCTCAGGACCTTCAATTATGCCAGCAGTGCCCCCTCAATTATGGTGAAAAACAAAGCCTTGCCCACAAAATTCCAAAATTCTCCTTAGGATTCAGTATCACTCCCACTGAGAAACACTGGCATGGACAATAAGGAATCGTGAAAATGTTTAGAAAAGGAAAGAAGGTACTAAACTTGATGGTGCTAAATTAAGAGTATGTATTTGTAGTGGTAGTAAGAGAACTTATACATTTATTGCAATAGTCTTGTTGAAATGGAGTATAGACTTGAAATATAAAAATGATAGTGGGAATACAAAAGAGAATACAAAAGTATAAGAAATATAAAGGGAGAATCAGTAGCAATTGATAACTGATTCAATGTGCAAAATGAAGGAGAGAAAGACCCAGAGAAGTTTGTTTATTTTTCTTTTTGTTTCTTTTTGTTTTGGGGGGGATTTTTTTGATGTAGCAAATCACCATTGCTTTTTTTGATGACTGCCAATTTTAGAGCAACAACTATATTTTTAGGCATTTTTTTCATTTCTCATTGGTTTCTCACCTTTAAACATTGTGCCTTTAATTATAGTAATGGAGTGAACACTTGATTGAGGAGATTAGCTAGTGTCACGTTGGGTGATACTTAATAAAAGCTAATGGATTCTGACTCCCCACATTCCTGCCACCCTAATAGTCAAGCCATCGCATTTCAGTGATGGACAGCCATTGCATACCATCTGCTACACCTCAGATACAACAGCGTGGTGCACTAACAAACATGTCCTAGAGACATCCCACAGACCAGAGTAATTTTTTGTTTAAATATAGCCCCAACTAACTCTTTTTCATTTTGATTAGCATTCAGCATTTGCAGTGGGGATCATGCTGAAGAGGAAAAAGGTGATGAATAAGTAATCAAAACACATCAAAAATGGCATGAAACTTTTGGAAAATAATGGATTATTGACTGAAACAGAAAAGTTATAGTGGGATGGATAACTGGTATTGGGAGTTAAAGGGAGAGCTTGATATTATAAATGTTGATTTTAAGGTGAAGATTTGTTTAAAACAACTTTATAAATAAAAACATAAAATATTCTTTCAAAATTCATGTCTCCAGGAACTGATGAAACCCTATGTTTGTAGAAGGGATCTTTTACTGTATTAACTGAACATTTTTTCTGTATTTAATAAACATATTAGTTTGTGATATTTTTGCAGAAGTGTGTGTTGCCTCTGTGGGAGAGCCACACAATACAACACTTTTGAAATTCATTGTAGTGTGGGAAGCTAATAACTTGGATGGGATCTGTACTTATCATTAATACTCTTTGTCCATTTTTTTTGTTTCCTACCTCTTCTGAGCATATAGTAGAATTACATTAGGATGCCATCTGATTGAGTCAGGGCATGAGACATCTTAGCCAATGAACTGTAAATAGAAGTTGCAGATATCTCTTCTAGGTTGGACCTAAATTGGCGATGTGAAAAGAGCACAGAGCTCATATTTCTGTCTCAAATATCAATGCAGAAGGGTATGAGATGAAGGGTACTCTTTCAGCCTGGGATCCTAAATGACAATAAGAGGAATCCCTTTCCAATGTATTACGGACAAATCGAGCATATAGAAATAAGAGTTTGCTGTTTTAGGCCAAAAGACCTAGACGGTTGTTTATTACTACAGTATAATCTGGCCTGTCTTGACTCATCCAGAGTTGATGGATGGACATCCAGGAATCTTTTAGAAGTATATATGAAAATTGTGCATGAAATTGTATGCCCATCATCTTCAAAGGCTTTGGACATATACTATCTGTATTTTTATCCTAACTTCCAAATTTAATAGCTGTATGATCTCAGACAATATACAGAGGATTTCTGTGCCTTCATTTGTTTATCTGTATAGTATGGACAAAAAAATAGAATCTCTGTGTAGTATCATTAATGCAGTTCACAAATAACTCCAGTTCTCTCTTCTTCCTGGCATGCTGCAGGATTGTATGCCACCTCCCACTTGAAGTTAGGAGGGCCTATGTGACATGCTCTGGCCAAAGACATGGGTGCAGAAGCAACATATATCACTTCTAGGCAGAAGCTTTAAGAGCTAGTGCATGCTTCACAATTTCTTTCTATCTGCAGTGATCATAAGCAATTTTTTTTTTTTTACCAGAGGTTTTAGTATGCTTTATTTTTATTTATTTATTTATTTATTTATTTTTTTTATTGCAGTAACATTGGTTTATAACGTTGTAAAAATTTCAGGTGTACCTCATTGTACTTCTATTTCTGCATAGATTACATCATGTTCACCACAAAAATACTAATTACAACCCATCACCACACACATGTACCGAATTATCCCTTTCACCCTCCTCCCTCCGCCCTTCCCCTCTGGTAACCACCAATCCAATCTCGGTCCCTATGTGTTTGTTTATTGTTGTTATTATCTACTACTTAATGAAGGAAATCATACGGTATTTGACCTTCTCCCTCTGACTTATTTCACTTTGCATTATACCCTCAATGTCCATCCATGTTGTCACAAATGGCTGGATTTCATCGTTTCTTATGGCTGAGTAGTATTCCATTGTGTATATATACCACATCTTCTTTATCCATTCGTCCCTTGATGGGCACTTAGGTTGCTTCCAAGTCTTGGCTATTGTGAATAACGCTGCAATGAACACAGGGGTACATGTACCTTTACAAATTGGTGTTTTCAAGTTCTTTGGATAAATACCCAAGAGTGGAATAGCTGGATCATATGGTAGTTCTATCCTTGATTTTTTGAGGAATCTCCATACTGTTTTCCATAGTGGCTGGACCAGTTTGCACTCCCACCAGCAGTGTATGAGAGTTCCCTTCTCTCCACATCCTCTCTAACACATGTTGTTTCCTGTCTTGTTAATTATAGCCATTCTGACGGGCGTGAGGTGATATCTCATTGTAGTTTTGATTTGCTTTCCCTGATAGTTAGTGATTTTGAACATCTTTTCATGTGTCTGTTGGCCATCTGTATATCTTCTTTGGAGAAATGTCTGTTCAGGTCTTTTGCCCATTTTTTAATTGAGTTGGTAGTTTTTTTGTTGGTGAGATGCATGAGTTCTTTATATATTTTGGAGATTAAGCCCTTATCAGAAGTATGGTTTGCAAATATCTTCTCCTAATTGTTAGGTTGTCTTTTCGTTTTGTTGATGGTTTCCTTTGCTGTGCAGAAGCTTTTTAGTTTGGTGTAGTCCCATTTGTTTATTTTTTCTATTGTTTCTCTTGCCCGGTCAGACGTGGTGTTTGAAAAGATGTTTCTAAGACCGATGTCGAAGAGCGTACTGCCTATGTTTTCTTCTAAAAGTTTCACAGTTTCAGGTCTTACATTCAAGTCTTTAATCCATTTGGAGTTAATGTTTGTGTATGGTGTAAGGTAAGGGTGGCTATCCAGTTTTCCCAACACCATTTGTTGAAGAGACTTTCTTTTCCCCATTGTATGTTCTTGGCTCCTTTGTCAAAGATTAGCTGTCCATAGATGTGTGGGTTTATTTCTGGGCTTTTGATTCTATTCCATTGATCTGTGTGTCTGTTTTTGTGCCAGTACCATGCTGTTTTGGTTACTATAGCTTTGTAGTATATTTTGAAATCCGGAAGTGTGATACCTCCAGCTTTGTTCTTTTTTCTCATGATTCCTTTAGCTATTCGGGGTCTTTTGTTGTTCCATATAAATTTTAGGATTCTTTGTTCTATTTCTGTGAAAAATGTTGTTGGAACTTTGATAGGGATTGCATTGAATCTATAGATGGCTTTAGGAAGTATGGACATCTTAACTATGTTAATTCTTCCAATCCAAGAGCACGGAATATCTTTTCATTTCTTTGTGTCTTCTTTGATTTCTTTCAGAAATGTTTTATAGTTTTCCATGTACAGCTCTTTCACCTCTTTGGTTAAGTTTATTCCTAGCTATTTTATTCTTTTTGTTGCAATTGTAAATGGGATGGTATTCTTAATTTCTCTTTCTGCTACTTCGTTGTTAGATTATAAGCAATTTTAAATAATGGCTACTCCCTCATCTTGGATCTTGGATTGAAAATGAAGCAGTACAGATCTCCCAGTCCTTTGAATGGACATGTAGTAAGGTGTTATGCCTGGGATTATTTATTATCTCAGCCTGACATAGTCATCAAGGTTGGTTCTTTCTGGAGGCTCTGAGAGAGAATGTCTTCCATGCCTCTCTTCTAGCTTCTGGTGGTTGCTGGCCATTATTGGCATTCCTTAGATTGTAGCTGCATCTCTTCAATCTCTGTTTTCATCTTCACATAGTCTTCTTCCCTGTGTGCACCTCTGTGTGTTCTCTCCTCTTCTTATAAAAACATTATTATTGGACTTAGGGCCCACTCTAATCCTGTATTATCTCACCTTTACTTGATTATATCTGCAAAGACCCTATTTCCAAATTAAGGTCACATTCACAGGAACTGTAGGCTATGATTATTTTTCTCTACTTAATAATAAGAGAAAAGCAGATTATTGCATTTAGCACTGCATATCAGAACAACTAGTTCTATTATTGACTTACTATGTGAATTTGAGGAAGTAAAAGAGCTACTACAGAAGCAGATTTTATAGAGAATATATGTCTCAGATGATATGCAATAATGCATATAAACTGGAAATATTAAAAAATGAGTTTGTGATAACACTTAACTGCAAAGGAAAGTGTTCTGGGTGTTGTAGATGAAACAACTTTGCCCTGGGTGTCACAAAATCCCACATTTTACCTAGTTTCAGCATCACTTATAAGAACTTGGATGAGTTAAATTCTCAGAAGCCTCTGTTATATAAATTTCAGGTGTACATCATTATATTTCATTTTCTATGTAGCCTACATCATGTTCACAACCCAAGTGTCCTATCTTGTCTTTTTTGTCTCTGCCCTTTTCTCTCTCCTTTCCCATTGTCAATAAAAATTGTTTTTCCCATAGCTGTCTTCCCTTTTGACAAAGATTTAATGATGCACACGAAGGTCATATTGATTGGAGGCAGCTTAATATGTACAACTAGGAGCATTTCTCTTTGCTAGAGAACAAGCTATTTCCTAAAAGTATGTAGTTTTTACATAAAACAGGAGCCTTTTTACAGCTTTTCAACTCACAGCCAAATACTCTTCATTATGTTATAAATGCAAACACCACTTTACATGGAAACTCTATATTACATTAATTTAATAATTTCATAGTTTATTTTTCTATGATTACCTTTAATCTATGGACACATGGGTAGAATGCACAGAGATTATATAGGGAGAAGAAAACTCACACAAACATGCTTTCTCTCTCTTTGCCATTCTCTCTCTTACACATACAAACATACACATGACAAACAATTTAGTTCCACCCAAAATCTCTTCTCTGATGATCAAAATATGAATTTTTGGTTAATGTTTGAGTATAAGGAGCTATAAATTGTGGGCAGAACTTCTCAGGGCTGTAAGATATGGAATAATAGGAAGAAGGCATCCAACATTATATTAATGGGACCAAGAAGAGCATTGAAAGCAAAGGATCATTAGAGAGAATATTTAAGAGAGAAGGATAGCATGTTTTGGAGAAAGTCTTGGAAAATCCAAGATACAAAATATTAAAAACTGACTGCATATTATATTTCATATTACAAATTATGTCCACATACATTTTTCAATATAGTTCATCAGAGCTTTTTCAATTTGATTCAATGTGAAATATAATATACTACATTAATAAAATTTATAAAAGTTATGACCCAAATTTGAATGAATTCTCTCTTATTATCAAATTGTTGGGGAGAAACAAAAGTGCTAAAATTGAATTGCTTTTCAAGTTAAATTCCAAAATACTGAAAGTTCAGATTTCATCCTCCCCAATGTCTCATCTCAACAATCTCAGCAGGAGGGCTTTTGGGACTCAAACTCACAAAGTTGGTCTTTGTCACTTTAACCCGTATATATTTTTCCACATACAACATACGATATCACTGTTTACCTTGATTTTAACATCAACTATTAATTTTAAAAAAATATATGTATTGCTTAATTTACCTCTGCTAGCCTTTATCTTACAAACTAGTATTTCCTTGGATGATATTGGAAAGTAGACAGATAATTGATAGTTGCCTCTGGAACCCTGCCAAAGCCCCATTCATAGTCTGTCCTCACCCTATACCCAATAGTGACCAAATGTAATTCCTGTCAGCTGATTTCTAAAATAGGAGTTGGATAATAATACCTTAAAGTATGGCTTCTAGATAACATCAAAACTTTTCAAAATATAAATGAATATCTCTCTAAAAGTAGAATATCTTAAATTATGACACAGAGTGAAAGACTCTTTTCTAGATGTGCAAGGCTTATCTGATATCCATAAATCATTCTGCCTACTTATATATATGAGCCTATTTGTAGATCCCAGGCATTCAGAAATGTAATATTCTCTATTTCAATAATTTGTGAGCTACCCAGAGGGTCATCACATGTCATTTCTCATTTTCCTGAGAAACAAATTGGAATCATAAAAACAGCAAGACTAATGAGAAGGAAAGAGACAGTTACTACATTTGTGAGGCCAACCCAGGGAAACAAGATGACCGCTGACACAGTCAAGGCCAGGGAATCTCATCAGGGCTGTGAGGCATAAGGGCTGTGAGGGAAGAAATCTTGATCATTCACCAAATTTGCTTAGGAAACTTGAAATAGATCTTGACGGGCAAAAAATTAGGAACCCAGTTTTATAATGGAAATAAGTAGTACCTAAGCATTGATGAGTCTCTCACTTGGGGAAGGTGAAGCTTAATGGTTCTATATGGGCTGCTCTATTTGGAATGCATGGCAACCAGCATGTGGGGGTTAGGGATAAGGTTTGACTCCCATAGAAATGGAAGTTTGCAATAACTAGGAAGACTATCAACTCCACTAGATATCCATTCAAGTTACAATAGAATGCTCATCAAGAACTAAGAAGAAAGCACAGTCACAGAGAAAGAGTCAGAGTGTTCCAGGGCAGATGGTAGCTTGTTGGGTATGAGGAAATCTGTGTTTACCCTTGGTATACATAATATGGAGTAAGATATTTAATTCAAATTTGACCCCTGGGGGAGTTAAAACACGCACTCAGAACTGATTCAGAAACTTACTTGTGTGTACCTGCAAGTGAGAAGCATCAGTGGCCTTAGCTATGTAGGGCTGAAAGACAGGAGGGACTGACATATCCCAAGATGACTTTTGACTATCAAAGAGTGATGTATTATCACCACAATTAAAATCTCTAGAAGCGCAAGATGTAAGGTCAGGAATCCTATTTGTTAACAGATAAAAATGTAAAAAAAAAAAAATTAAGAAAATATGCCACACAATTATTGAGGACACCTTCTGCTTATTACATCATATACAGTGGTTTATCTATTTATGTAGTTTTATTATTTGCTATAGTTAATTTTTTCCCTTCTCTCACAAGTCAACCTTTTTAGAATGTCCTTGACATTCTTAAAGTTTAGTTTTCCTTGTGGACTTTAGAATCCATTTAACCTATTTTGTTTGGTCCATGCTAAAAGTACAGATTAAGGAGAAATGACATATTTATTGAATATGAACATTGAATCTCCCTATGAAAACTAATTTATTCAAAACTTCTTTTCTGTCTCCTTAGTAATTTAAAGTTTCATTCACATAGATCTTACACATTTCCTGTTAAGCTTATTACTAGGAGCTTCATCATGTTGTTGCTTCTGCTAATTTTTTTCATTATATTTTTAACAGATGATTCTTATCTATTGGAAAATTTACTTTGTCCTATCTATTTATGTACTTAGAGACTGAGATAATTTACTATAGTTTGTGGAAAGTGTATGAGGGTGAAAGAATGAGAAATGAGTTTGGAAAGGTAAGCAAAAGCAAATCATGAATGATTTGGAAGCTCGGATTTTATCCTGTAGGCAATGGAAAGTCTTGAAGTTGTTTTAAATAGAGGAATCACATGCTCAGATTTGTATTTTAGAAAATTGTACCTTGTTGTCAATGTGAAGAATGGTTTATTGGGGCAAGATTGAAAATGGGAAGACTTCAGAGATATGTGTTATAAATGAGGAATGAGAAGAAACTGGACTAAGATAGTGAGATTAGGAATTGAGAAAGGGGACACACTTTGTTTCCTTATAGAAAAGAAAATTAACAAGCCTTCGTCACAGATCAGATAGGTGATAGGTGGGAAGAGAGGAGCATCTGTCAATGAAGGATGAAACAAGCTGGAATTGAATAGAGTCTATAAATCCCAAGAAGGAAGGTATCAGTGATGACTTAAAGTACAATGAATGTGAGACAGGAGATTTGGAATGCCATTGAATTATCAATAAAACATTACGGTAGCCTCAAGTATAGACTAATTGTCTAGTCATGCCTCTATGTGGAAACCAGATTGGAGCAAACTGAGGAGCAGAGGATGACAGGAAAAGAGAATAAGATATAACACGGAGCATAGTGACATGACGTCTGATCATAGAAGTAAATATAGAGTATCTTAGGGGTTACCAAAGTCCAAGGAAAAGAGAGCTTTTTTTGTTTTGTTTTTGTAGAACATGATGCTCAGAGTCATATATTTCTTTGTGAACTCAGAATAAAAACAGCATGTGTGTACTCTGAAGTTTCTGGGGACAAGGAGCAAACCAAATCCTTGTGGAGTTACAAAGGACATTAGAAACATAGGTAGAGGCGGAAAAGGCTGGTTCTACAATTGGCTGTGGTTTCCAGGGCTAACACAATACAGATAAAATCTGGAATAAAACGAGGTTAATTTAATGATGGTTTGCAAGGCTTTAAATATGTTGCCCCTGTCAACTAAAATCATAATTCTTGTTAAAAAAATTAGTTGTGAATTGATTATTCTTCTACAGGAAGATTATTACTTCTTCTCTATTCTCTTTTCTTTTGTATTTATCTGTAGAACAAACAAAAAAAAGCAAGCTCATGAATTCAAATAGCAAAATTATCTCCAACCATGTTAGAATATGCTAACATTTAAGACAGTTGCATGTATATTTGCATATATATTCGTATATATTCATTTCACATATATATATAAAATTTTGGCCATCCTGAAATAACAGCAAAAGAGAACATTGTTAATTGAAAATCCCAGAATTATTTATTCAACAGAGTTATTGTAGTGAAGTTTAATATTAGTTAAAATATGTCTGTGATAAAGGCTGTGGTTCTCAAATCTTTGATTATTCTTTAATTCTGTGCAATACACAGGGTGTACATAGCCACTTAAACCAACTCTCTTTTGGGGCTTTTTATTTTTGTCCCACCTACTCAATATGTGTTCCGGGGACCTGAAGCATCAGTATAATCTGGAAACTTGTTAGAAATGTAGTTAGTCTCCCCTTCAGACTTACTGATTCAGAATCTGCATTTAACAAGATTTTCAGGTAGTTTATATGCCATATATTCCTTAAAGCTGAGAAGCACTGATCAAAAATAAAACACTCATTATTTAGGACAATGCAGTACTGCCTATACAGCAAAAATAGAAGGGAAGCCAACACAGCCTTCTATAGTCCTCTTCATACAGATTTAGTTAGATTCATGGTATCTAAAATTGTAATGTTAATGTGAGATTGTTTAATTTTAATATAATAGTTTAGTTATGATTTTATAAGCTTTGATATAGGAAATTGCACTACTCGGTTTTGACAACATATTGAGTATAAAGTCCCAAAAAACCACCCCTTTATGGACATTTCACTTGGAAATAAAATTTGAAATGATCATCACTGGATAATTTGGAAATTCCCTTTAGAAATTCAGTATTCCTATAATTAAATATGACAAGATAGATTTTTGAAAAGCTGAGAAGTAGAAGTAATGAGTTAATATGTGAAACATTTGGTGAATGAGGATTTAGTCTAGGATATCACACAGTCTTTAATTTGAACAATATTTAATTTCTACAACTGTAGTCAAACAAGTTTGTTAAGGCCATACATTAACTCTCCTGACTCAGGTCTACAAGATTCTGCAATTTTAAAAGGATGAAAAAAGACTGCCGCTAAAAACAGTTTGAGAACTGTATTAGTCATGTTTTGCTAAATAACAAGTGGCTTAAAATAAACATATATTCTCATGCTCCCTGGTGTGCAGGTTGGCTACAGTTCCGTTGATCTAAGCTGGGCTCGGCTGCGTCAGGCCAGACTCCAGGCTGCCTCTCGGGTTCAGGCCTCCTCCGTCTACCGCCATTCTGGGATCTAGGCTGAAACAGCTATGGTTGAACGCTCTTTTATTCACAGATCACAGGAGCACGGGAGTTTACGTGGAAACTCAGGATGCTTCTTCAGGCTTCTGCTGACAACTTGCACACTGTTACTTTCATCCACATTCCATTGACCAAAGCAAGTCATTTCATCCATCTCAAAATCAGTGGAGCATAAAAGTATACCTCACCCACAGGAAAAGAAACTGTGAAGTTACATGGCAAAGAGTGTGGATGCATAATCTCAATACCTAGAAGAAAGGATTCAACCTCTGCTAGAATAATTAGCTTCAAACTTTTATTATTTTTGACATGGCTTATGTGCCCTGCTAAACTGTAAGCTTTTCAAAAGCAAGATCAAAACATAAGCATTGAGTTTCAACCTTCTCTAAACCCCTCAAAAAGTAGGGATTAAATCTGTTTCTGCTGAATGCATTTGAGAAACAAATTTAAAAAAATATATAAATATATTGGTGAATTTTTAAAACAACTAAGATTGGAACATTAGATTTAAAGCTTCCAGGTTTAATCTTCAGGCTAAATAATCATCTACAGCACAAAGTGGTCCCCACTCCATTTTTCTTTCATTTCAATGTTCTCCATAACCATTTCTACATGTGAAGAGTGTTTTTCCTTAATTATATTTGTTATTATTTTGAGAATTTGTATCTATCGACCCACCTATATAAAACGGGTAAATTATAATTACAACCTCTTTACATCTCCTGGAGATGTTGGCAGGATTAAACAAGATTATATAAGTATAGAATTTAGTATAGTGTCATGTATGTAATAAATACTCAAAAAATATCAGTCTTTGGGGCTGGCCCAGTGGTGTAATAGTTAAGTTCACACGTCCACTTTGGCAGTCCCTGGGGTTCGCAGTTTTGGATCCCAGACATGGGCCTACACACCATTCATCAAGCCACATTGCGGCGGCATCTTACATACAAAATAGAGGAAGATTGGCACAGATGTTAGCTCAGGACCAATCTTCCTCACCAAAAAAAAATATATATATATATATCAATCTCCCCACCTTTTCCAAAGTTTATGTTTTGTTTTTTTAATAATACTTTCCATAGAATGATAAGCTACTCCCTAGAATGCTGGTACTTTTTCTCCATACCTGGTAAATAGCCTTTATATTTTCAAATAGAAGAGACTTTATCTAATTTAAATATATCATTTTACAGATAAAGAAATGTATACCAGAAAATGACAAGGTATTGTTTAAAACAGCTCGGAAGATAAGCATCAGGATTAGGACCACAATTTAGGTACTCAAACTGCCATTGCAGTGTGTTCTTTCTACTAGGCTGTGTGGGCAGTACATGAATGTTGTCACCATGCCTCCCCACGGTCACACCCAAGCTGCCAAATGGATGTGCCTAATTCTCTAATATGTTCAATTCCTATCCCCCAAATTCACACCCCATAAAAACATACCCATTCCAGACCCTATTCTTTTGGGGTGCACTCTTTATGCGTTCTACTCTAGCTTTCTTACAGGGCAGTGAGTGAATCTGAGTTTTTTCCTAAGGTCTGGATGTGTGTCAATGGCCATTTCTTATCAATCCATAAGTATAGACTAATGAAAAGAATTGTAGAACAAAGCTGGTCCTCCTAAATCAATGTGTGATGTCTCAGGCCGCGGCATAGCAGGGGTACGTTTGACCCTGCTAGTCAATTTAGTGCCTAGCTTCTCATATTTTGCCTAATCATGGAGACAAACTGGAAAATTTCGCATACTGGCAGCAATCCAAGGAATTGAAGGGTTGTTTTTTTTTGTTTGTTTTTTGTTTTTGTAAATTCCCCTTTATCTTTATTTAAATAAATGGAAATAAATAGACCTTAGCAATGCCTACTACATCTATTTGGTATATATTCTCAAAGCCATTTCTCTTAAATGTTAGTTCAGCTTGAACATTCATTAGCACCATTTATAATCATAAAATGTCCATCTATAACTTAATATTTTAAAATTACAGGTACTTCCTAATTCTCCTGATGTTCATTTAATTCCTTCTTTTAGATCATCCATACTACTGACCACTTATTCATTTCCTAAGTGTGACTATTTATAAATAGAATATTGTATACACAACAGTGATTTAACTCAAAGGAATCTCAAGGTAAAATCTATTTAATCTTATAATTGTGCTAGTTAATAAAAACAGATTTTTAAATACTTAAAATTCAAAATCCTGGAACAACAAAAGACTCCAAATAGCCAAAGCAATCCCGAGAAAAAAGAAGAAAGCTGGAGGCATCACAATCCCTGACTTCAAAATATACTACAAAGCTGTAGTGATCGAAAAAGCATGGTATTGCCATGAAAACAGACACACAGATCAATGGAACAGAATTGAAAGCCCAGAAATAAAACCACACATCTATGGATAGTTAATCTTGGACAAAGGAGCCAAGAACATACAATGGAGAAAGGAAAGTCTCTTCAACAAATGGCGTTGGGAAAACTGGACAGCCACATGCAAAAGAATGAAAATAGACCATTATGTTGCACCATACACAAAAATTAACTCAAAATAGATTAAAGATTTGAATGTAAGACCTGAAATTATGAAACTCCTGGAAGAAAATATAGGCAGTACATTATTTGACATTGATCTTAACAGCATCTTTTCAAATAACATGTCTGACTGGGCAAGGGAAACAAAAGAAAAAGTTAACAAATGGGACTACATCAGACTAAAAAGCTTCTGCAAAGCAAAGGAAACCATGAACAAAACGAAAAGACAACTCAACAACTGGGAGAAAATATTTGCCAATCACCTATCCAACAGGGGGTTGATCTCCAAAATGTATAAAGAACACATTCAACTCAACAACAAAAAAACAAACAGCCCAATCAAAAAATGGGCAGAGGATGTGACAAGACATTTTTCCAAAGAAGATATACAGATGGCAACAGGCACATGAAAAGATGTTCAACATCACTAATTATTAGGGAAATGCAAATCAAAGCAACAATGAGATATCACCTTACACCAGTCAGAATGGCTATAATTACCAAGACAAAAAACAACAAATGTTGGAGATGTGGAGAAAAGGGAATCCTCATGCAGAGCTGGTAGGAATGCAAACTGGTGCAGCCCCTATGGAAAACAGTATGGAGATTTGTCAAAAAATTAAAAATAGAAATACTATACGATCCAGCTATCCCACTACTGGGCATTTATCTAAAGAACTTGAAATCAATGATCCAAACAGATCTGTGCACCTCTATGTTCATTGCAGCATTATTCACAATAGCTGAGACATGGAAGCAACCCAAGTGCCCATCAACTGATGATTGGATAAAGAAGATATGGTATACATATACAATGGAATACTACTCAGCCACGAAAAAGACAAAATTGTCCCATTTGCAACAACATGGATGGACCTTGAGGATATGATGTTAAGTGAAATAAGCTAGACAGAGAAGACAAATACTGCATGATTTCACTCATATGTGGAGTATAACAAATTCATGGATAAGAAGAATAGATTGGTGGCTACCAGAGGGGAAAGGACGTGGGGAGTGGGTGAAATGGGTAAAGGGACACATAAGTGTCGTGACAAGCATTCATTAGTTTGCTTGGGATAACCACAATGAAGTCTACTCAGAAAATGATAAACCAATAATGTACACCAGAATTTTCACAATGTTATAAACCATTATTATCTCCATAAAGTTACCGAGGAAAAAGAAAATTCAACATCTTTAAGAAATTGCCTGCAGTTATTTGTTGGAACCACTGCATTGCGCAGATCCGATAACAGAATGTTATCTTTATACAGAACTTATAGAATCACAACCATTTTTACAGCATCAGTTACAACAATATTTAATTTTTTGTTACTTGTCAGAACCATTCAAATAGTTTCCCTAAAAGATGGTCTGATCTGAAGATTTATTCAAAGAGGGACATTATAGCTCACCACCTCACTGCTTTGACAATGATTATAACAAAGCAATTGGTACAGAAAAGTAAGAAAGTCTGAGTTTTGTGTTACATAATTTTGCCTAATTTTATGAATTACATAGATTAGGAAGCACTATTGCTTTCACATTTTCTCTGTAAGATATAACCAACGCTTTAAAAAAATCTGGAATAAAAATGGCCCGTTGTTTTCTTATATAGAGATTTTATACGGACAAGTGGGGTATTTACAAGCTCTATCTTGGTTTTAATTTTAAGTTCCTATGTAATACGGTATTTGACATTCACCACTAGTTTCAACTTGCCGTATACAAAAAGAGAATCGCTACTCTGCCGCCACGGGCAATGCACCATACAATCGATGGGACTCAAAGTGGTGGCCCTGCCTGCACATGTCATATATCGTTTTGATATCAAAGAGGGAGCATGCAAAGACTTGGATGAACTAAAGCAGAACACAAGACTTGAGCGTGTGAGCACGTGTGCATTTGTGCGTGGGTGTGTGCGTGGGTGTGGTGGACTAGAAAAATTTTTAACTACCAAAAGAAAAAAGGATGAAAAGAAACAGAGTTATTTAAGTGATTTTGTTGGCTACATGCTTTTCTGTGGGAGGGAGAAGAAAGCAAGAATGAAGACAGAGCCTGGAAGGCTTGCCTGTTTCTGACTTGGGCCTTCAGAACAAAGCTAAAATTCCTTAACGAGACTCAAACTACACCTAAATCTCTGGTCCTTACCAGCTCTAATCCCGATGAACCATGGCCCCTCTGGCCTCCCTCCTTTGGATGTCAGCACACATTAATCTCTGCAGGTAAACTGAATGTTGGTCTGATGACCTCTTCTGTCTGTTTTGTGGGATTAATCCCTTAATACTATGCATGCTGACTGGATTCTGCCCCAGATGAATCCCGGGTCTCAATATACCACCCCTTCTCTTTTCCCCTCAAGAGATCAAATCACAGAAGTTTTGCAGGTTTAGCTATAGTGTACACACACACACACATGCGTGCACACAGGGATCGTGGATCACATTCCCACACAGCCTCCACCTTTTCACTCGCTCCATCTCACAAGACCTCCTCCAGCATTTCTGGCTCGAAAGCCTCCATACTCCTTGGGAAGTCATCCAGCCTTTCCAGTTTGCATTCCCCAGCTTTCCTGGAATTTTACACATAACGTTCTTTTTCATTATACTACACCTTCTCCCAGTAAGATCTCCTGCCCTTCTTTCCCCAAGAATCCCGTCAGACACAAGTGTGTCTGATGAGCCCTAAGCAAGCTGTGCTCTCTCGCTTTCCTTTGTTCAAGCTATTTCTTCTGAAGGAAGGAAGGAAGAAATCTCTGACCTTCCACCTCCAAACACAGACACACACACACACACACACACACACGCTCGCTGTTCTCCATCAGGCAAAATCCTATTCAAACTATAAAATGTGGCACAAATTTTGCCTGTTAATTGGATCATCCACCCCTATTCGACTCCTAAACATCTCAACAGAATTGCTCTTACCTTTCTCTATGTTCTTCCAGTACTTTGTTCTTGCTGTTAACACAACACTTACTAAGCACTTATCGTCTCTGTATTTCTAAATACTTTGTTATAAATAAGGAATTTGATACATATTGTTGAAATGATTGATTTGCCTCTTCCATAACCTTGTAGTTCAGCAAAGTTTGAACTTTAAACCCTGTTTCTATATGTAAATAGTTTTCATATTTTTTAATGTAGTCCTTAGACCAAATTTTAAAGTTAATAAAGCCTGAGTTGTGATTTTATATTCTTGTCAATCTCAGCTCTTAGTATTCCGAATTTTTTTCTTCTTTAGAATTTCTAAGAGAAAAGTGCTTAGACCCTTCTTTTACCTACTTATTTTCTAATAGTTTTGAAATCCTAGCATCTGTATATGTCCCTCCAAAGTTCTAGGTAAAGTCCTAAAGATAAAAATTTATTTTCCCTTACGTTTAAGTACCATAATGATTATTTAACTCCTCCTTCGTTATCAAAGAAAATACAGGGAGATTGTGGGAAGACAGAGAGAAATAATTTTTTCTTTTCTTTTATTTGTTAGCATGTTCTTATTTAATCTTGAATTTTCCTTTAAGTGTTTTCATTTTTTTTCTCGTTTTATTCTGAATAAATCAAGTATGAGGCATCCTTTTCCTGCAGGAATTCCTTGCTCAATTTTTACCACCTTAGATCTAAAACCTCATAGTTCACTTATTCTGGATAGTCTAGGATTCCAATCTCATTGTGCATTCTCCAATTTTGGACTCAATTTGCTTTTGAAATATATGTATCCATTATATAATATAATATTTTATATTTACCTGCTTGATATCTTGATATTAACCCATTAACTTACCTCGACTCTTCCACTGTAGTTCAGTTTATAGTGCATTGCCTAAGTCTGCTTTGCCTACGTCTGCTTTGCCTACATGGGGTACCTTCTTTTGACAGTATCCTGCCATGAGCAATGCTCTTATCCAATTCCTAATCTCTCTGTCCATCAGAAAGAGCCAGTTCTTTAAGATTTCTTCTGCATGGACAAAACAAGAGGAAAATAATAAACAAATTATTCTATTGTACCACATTTATCGAAGGAAGTTTTGAACATCTTCTCTCTCCATTTTCCTTTCATGCCCCAAATCAAAAGGAGATAGCTTTCCAATTAATTTTAAGTTTCATCTTTTCCAGAGGTTTCCTCACCTTCCTAATCTGAAGCTAATTATGTCTGACTATAATTTCATGATCCCCTGATCTAGAGGAAGTTGCATCTGCTTTTGCATAAAATATTCTTTTCAAAAGATTTGTGACGAGCAAGATGATGCTTATATATTTTCTTAGTTAATTGGATGGAGACTTTACAAAAAACTAACATTTGGGACGAAATCCAGCTCAAAATTTGGCGTGTTTTATCAGAGGCTCACAGATAAAAATTCCATGTATCTATAATTTCAAACTCTGGGATCTATGTGTAAACATCAACACATTCTGAATGCATTTCAGTTGATTTAAGAAGTTATTAAGAAGGGCAATTCAAGTCTTGGCTATTGTGAATAACGCTGCTAAGTGCCCATCAAGGGACGAATGGATAAAGAAGCTGTGGTATATATACACAATGGAATACTACTCAGCCATAAGAAACGATGAAATCCAGCCATTTGTGACAACATGGATGGACATTGAGGGTATAATGCAAAGTGAAATAAGTCAGAGGGAGAAGGTCTAATACCTTATGATTTCCTTCATTAAGTAGTAGATAATAACAACAATAAACAAACACATAGGGACGGAGATTGGATTGGTGGTTACCAGAGGGGAAGGGGGGAGGGAGGAGGGTGAAAGGGATAATTCGGTACATGTGTGTGGTGATGGGTTGTAATTAGTATTTTGGTGGTGAACATGATGTAATCTACGCAGAAATAGAAGTACAATGATGTACACTTGAAATTTTTACAATGTTATAAACCAATGTTACTGCAATAAACAAAAAATTAAAAAAAAAAAAAAGAAGGGCAATTCAAAAGTTAATGTACAAATCAAATGGAAGAAATCCTTTTCTAATAGGAAAGATGACACCACGCTGGATCATTCCCTGGAGCGCTGTTTTGATGTCAACTGCCGTACAGTGGGCCAGGTGTTTGTTGAGGTGTTTTCATCATCCAGTGAATTATTGCTCCTACACCACTCCACGCACAGCCCCCTGTGGTGCTGTATCTATCAGAAAATGCTTTTCTCTTTTCTTATGTGAATTCTTCCTTTGACACTCAAGTGCAAACATAATGCAATGTTGCTGCAATGTTGTCTCAGTAACATGAGCATGTTCTGAACTTGACAAGTAAGTTTGTTCTTCTTAGATAGCTGGCAGTTTTGACATTGAAATGTGGCCTGAACTTACTGGACTAGTTTCCCTGACGTCTTAGAAATGACATTAAACAACAAAAACAACGGGTGGTGAACTATTCTTGTAGGGTTTTTTTTGACACTGGTCCAGATTTTTCCTCTGCCTCATTTACCAGACACACATCTTTCTGAGCCTCCAGGATTGTTACTAGGGCACCTTGCCGTTTGTAGGACATTTGGCTTCTGCGTTTTAGTACCTGAGCAAATGTTCAATGTGAACCAACACTTTTATTTCCCTTAGGGAAGTTCTATCCTTTAAAGTGTTTCCAGTTTTCATTTTGGAATATCAAAACAATTTTCATTATATAACTCTGCTTGAAAATGAACAAGACAATACATGGTAAAGTTTAAATCTAGATTTATCCTTGAAGTTCTCACGTCTGTTCCATTAAAGTATTAAGTTATATTTCTACTCTGACATAGAAGAAAATATTTAACTTCGCCTTCACTAGAGACAAACTAGATACTTATTTCTAGACACAAACTAGAAACATCAGTGTAAAGTGATGCTTTAGAAATATACTTGTTTTCCTTGGACTAAATTATTCTAGGTCAATTCTAGGAAGAGTGTTCTACGGCCAAGTTTACAATTTATATCAAATTTCGTAAAAAAATAAAATGGTTTCAGATGGGCATCAACTTTTATAATTTTGTTTATCTATCCAGTGTTAAATACACATTCTCAAAAACATGACAGAACACAATTTTGGAAGCAAATAGATAGTAAATTTGATATTTAATCAAATGTGAGTTAAGTCCAAGTTCTTTAATGTATTTTTGGAGAATTCCATTTTTATTTTATTTAGCTTGCAGACAGATTCTGATAATGAATAATTCTTTTCTTAGAATCAGTCTGTGATTAGCCAACTTCCCTTTTCACACCAAAATCTCACCTTGCTAAATAAATTTTATTAAAGGGGGTTGTGTAAGAATATATTGTTTACTAACCTTATTCTAATATGCACAGCACATAGGCTGCTTAATTTTGCCTAAGAACAGCACTTGAAGTTAAAGGTAACTTTTTTTTAATTGGTAGTATATGATCAACCTATCCTATGTCATTCAAAGGAAATAAAGAAGCATTATGTGAGTTCTTTTAGAACTAAAGAATCTGAGAAAACACACAAGTAAGCCTTTTAACACTGTTATATGGAGACACAGGTCACAAGAGACAACATGGTGTAATTTTTAAGAGCAGGTATGCATTGGAGCCAGAGTCTCTGAGCTCAAATTCCAGCTCCACAGTTGATAGCTACTTAATCTCAGCTAAATTAGTTAACCCTTCTGTATCACCATTTCCTTATCTGTAAAATGGGAATTAGAATAAGGCTGCTTGGTACATAGTAAGCACTCAACAATATTGCTATTAACTTTACTATCATTCAGGTATTTTTATCATAACCAAGATGGAAGAAATACTTTTCCTATAATTGAATCTTTTAGGAAAAGATTCAATTATAATTTAAAAATGCTTATTCACAGTAAAGGGACAGGAAAACTTTAATTACACAGAAAGCTTGAGAGTACAATTTGGACAAAACAGGTTATTGTAAAAAAAAAAATGCATTTGTCACCCAGAGAAGGTCTTTGAGCTCTCTCCATAAAATATAAGTACTCAAAGGTAAATAAAGATTAAGTTAATTAGAGTCCAAGATAAATTTTAATGTATTTCATTGGACTGGTGGATATTGCCAACCCATGGAAGCATCTTCATAAGATAGAGAATACAGATATTTCCATTTTTCAGGGAAAAATCTCAAGCCTCTTATTATGTTTAGTATATCAAATATTATAAATCAGTGTTTTGGGGAGTGGTAGGAGATTCTAGGGTGTCTATAAGTCAAGTGAATATATTTGGACTACATTATATTACTTCTTATATAATCACTGAAGTAAAATATTTGGCTTTTAGTACAAATCACACTACCCTTAGCAATGAAATGCAACAAAATTTGATTGAAACTATGCTAGGATAGCAGCATTTGGAAAAGTAATGTAAATTACAAATGATATATGGACTAAAGCACATGTAATCACTGGTTTATGGATATTTAATTTCAGACTGACCTATGGTAACAGTAACCAACATATTTATTGAAGTTTATTAAATACACTGTAATTGAATTATTTTTTAATACAAATACAGCCCTATAAGGTGGATATTGGGGTCTCTGAAAAGGCCCAATAACTTACATCCTACTTCCCACATTTTCAACATACTGAGAAGTAAAAAGAAGGAATGGAAGTTGTAAATCTCAAATGTCACTCTGAAAAGAGATCAAGTTGGAATATGTGGATTTAGGTCTGATAAGCAAATGGGCTTATTGAACTGTGGAGTCAACTAGAAATACCCTCCTAACTCCAAGCAGGGCTGAACCTGGCAGGACCTTCTCCACATGAGGACAATTTGTTTCCAAGAGGAAAAAGGGAAGAGTGATATTCATATGACATTTTATTTTCTCCAACTCATCAATCCGATAATTCACTTTTGTTCCCATTGGATGGAGTGAGTAAACAAAAAAAAAAGCCCACATGTTTCATTAAAATGAGTTCAAGTCACAGAAAAGAAACCTTAAAGGTAAGGATTAAGCAGTCTCCAAAAAGTAGACAAGATTATTATCCCCATTTTAAAAATGAGGAAATTATGCCTTAAAGATATTAAATATTATGTTTGGGTCACATAATAAATGGAAGAGGTAAGACTCAAATCACGGTGTTTTTTTTTTTCTGATCCAAATAAAAATATTGTTAAATATTATGCTATACCACTCTTCTAGACACAAACAATTTTTAAATACTATCTACATAGCAATACAATTTGCTAGATAATGTGAATGCTATAAAGACACATCGAGTACTGCTTCTTTGCTCCAAAAATTTGCAGCTACATAAGGGTTGAAGGACTAGGAAAGGTACATTGGGTTTTTACAGCTACGATTTTGTAAAGAATAACAGGGAGCTAGTAGAATTGCCCATGCTCCAACCCTCCATTAGATTTCTACCCCTCAATTCTGTAACTAGGGATCCCAACCATCATGTTAACTTCCTGATGAATGGAATAAAGGCTAGAAAATAGGTGTTTGTTTTTATTTTGTTTTTCATAGAAACAGTTGACATGGTCTATTAGAGCCTTTTAGTATAATTAGAATAGCAATACACAGTGGGTGGTTTATACCTGAAATAAGAACAACACATATAACTTCGATTCAAAAAACAAAAAAAAAACAAATCAAAAAACTATTTATGAGTATCAACCTGTGCAGGATTGGTTGTCAACTTGGCATTATCACTATCTGTCTCTTCTAAGATCAGGAAATTGGTTTTCCAAAATCTCCTTTCTTGGACACGTTTGAGTTAGAGATTGTCACTGCAAAGGTCTTTCAGGAGATTAAGAAGCTCAGCCAAGCAGAGGCCATTATTAGCGGAGCCAGGGTGGTCAGACGCAGTAAGCTTCCAGATTCTACTCTAGCTCCAACTTTGCAGTCATGGTGGTTCACACAGTTCTGCAACATCATGATGGTATAAGCATCTCTTGCAATCTCCAGATTTCTTATTCTGCTTCGGAGCTGCTTATGGGTGGATGCCAAGGGAGACTCTTTCTCCAATTCTCCAGACATAGATTTTCAGACAGTTACTCCCCCAGCTCTTCCCTTTGGTAAAAAGATAGGTATAGAAATTCCTATTGTAAGCACCATATTCACATAATACTTGGAGAAGCCCTGTGTTCCTGACTACAGACTGATGTATAATCTAACTGAATTACCTCTGGAGTAAACAAAATAAATTTTGAGCCAAAAAGAAAGAAAAATCACTAAGATTGCAGCATGGTACCCCCTCAATATACCAATATATAGCATACATTTCAATGTAAATATTTTATAAGGAAGACTATATTGTTTAATTAGTGTATGTAAATTCATGTGTATTTCATATATTATTCTCAGCAATAAATTAAATTCACTATCTTCAATACTTCAAATGATATCATGTATGATAACAACTTCTTTTGTTAGTGTACATTTTTACATGTGAGGATAACTTCCTTCCATGTAAGCATATGAGCAACTTCAATGTACACTAGTAATGCTCCTTAATGTTACAGATGTCTTTCAAAGGAAAACAACAATTTACTTCAAGTTACTGCTAACTTGATATATAAAAAAGTCCTTCAATAAAGCAATCATTTTTCCCCAGCTCATCATGATTTTAAAGCATAGATTTAGTTCTAAGATATCATTCTTTGCTTGTAGATATACTCAGCATGCATTAGATGACTACATTTACATGAATAAATATTATTATACTTTTATTCATAAGTTTATAAAGTCACTTATTTTTATTTTCTTCTACAGTTTCTCCCCATACACTTTCAGACATTAGTACAAATATCCTTTGGAACGCTCTGCAATATTCACTGTCTGACACAAAAATCTGTTCTACCAACTTAACTTCATTCAGTACAATTTAACATCCAGTTACAGTTCTTGCTTAAATCACAAGATTTAGAATTTATTAGCCATGAAAACTATATATTTAATGTTTATTCAGAAGTCAAAAGGTACTTATCAATCTTTAAAGGCCACTTGTTCAATCATAAGTTATTCATAAATGCCACTTATGAATAAGCTCTTGAACTTTAGGAACACAGATGTTAGCAGGTAGGTAATCTGCCTCACTTTATCCTGAGGATCTAAATTGTTTAAAAGTCTCTTTACTTTTGTTGACTCATCATTAATAAGGAGATGTCACATCTAACAGCTGGTATTCTTTATTCCCTAGTGTTCTTTTGGAAGTGATCATTTGAATAACCACGATAGAACCCAGCATGCAGATGCACACACAAAACATCGAACAAATGGCTTTAATTTATGCAGTTGATGCCTGTTTTGCTTCGGAGTTCTCCTTAGATACTGCATTTGATTATCTTTGGTGGTTCTGCCAAAACCACACTGATATATCAAGAAATGTCTTACTACCAAACTCCGTATGTTCAGTGAGTCTAAGATATCCAAGCCAAAAAACTATCCAACGCATGATCACTGTCAGTCAACATGCTGTCATTTTCTATCAAATCCTATTTAGCATGAAAGCAGTTTCAAGGCACATCCTGGCAAAACTCACCTATTAAAATACACCATATTTAACAACACTGAGTTTGATCGATTTTTTTTCTGTTACTTCCAGTAAGGTTTGGTTACTCTTTTTCGCCCCGATTTGTTTGTACTGAAATGATGAACAGATTGATTCTGACCAAACAATCAGGTCAGGAAACTATATTCAGTAGCCTATCTGAGTCTTGCTTAGGGCTGTCAGCTGGAATTTCAGTAGAAGGAACAGAAAGAAATTTAAATTATATTTATAAATAGAATCCAACATTGAATTGAAGATTTTATTTAAAGGGCTAATTAAATATTATATGTCTCAGTTTTCATTGCATTAAAGGTATTTATAAAAATAGTACATTATAAATACCATGGAACAGGTATGCATGGCTTTCATTTGCTTCATCTGCAAGCCAACATATTTAATAGTCCTGACATTTGATGTGTATGGAACTGTGTTTTAAAGCTGTGGTTAAAGGACGAAGTCAATCTCGTAGTTAGGTCTTTCTATTTCATGAGAACAAAATAGTATGCATCTTATATACAGTGGGGAAAGATTTTGAAAATGAGAATTTAAGCAAATTTGTAGTATAGTAAGGCTAATTACCATATTTTAAACAAGACCCTTGAGTTCACATTCTAAAAATCCTATGTATTTTGTAGCTTTTTATAATTTACAAAATGTTTTAACATATTTTGCCTCATAGCAACCTCACAACAATTCTATGACAAAAGTAATAGGACATTGTTTTTCCACATTCTATGAGAATGAGAAAAATGTCATTGAAATTAACAAGTCGCTCAAGATCGCTCCTGTCACGTTGGAACCTGAATTACAGTATAGTTCTGTGTCTCTCTTCAAGACTACAAACAAATCCACATGCACAGGTGCATTCTGCCATGCACCTAATGGTATAAATTGCAAGAAACAACAAAAGCCCTTTTCATAAATAAGAAGTATTTTAAATTGCTTATAAGGAGGTCATTATATAAGTTTAAAGTAAATTTCAGTTAGCGCTTTATTATTAAATGCGAATTTGCATATGCTTCTTCTCTTACATATAAAATTACCAGTGTATGGAAAAAATGATTTACAATATAAAATGAGCTTCTCATCCTGACCTCTATTATCATGAAATTGTTCTTAAAGTTAAGGCCTCACTAGTTTTAAAGAGAGCTCCAAATTTCTGGGTTTAAATCAACTTCATGGAGCTTCAGAGAGAGATGGGGCTCTAGTTCTTCAGGTTTGAAAATTCAATATAGAGTCGTTTTAATCTACTTGACTTGGATTTAAAACTTAGGTAATGATTTTTTTTAACAACAGAAAGAGTTAACAACTGATATCTGCAGGTACTTGCTTTTTCCTGGGTCTGAGTGAGTGAACGTGTTGGATATATGCATGTATAAAATGTTTTACCCAAAATTAGATAACTTTTCAAAAAGCTTATAAATCACCCTAAGCGTTCTCGCACTATCATTACTCAACAGTTTATGTCCAGTCAATGTCTGCTTTCATCAACAGGAGAGAAACATGAAAGAAAATCCCTCTCCTTCCTCTTCACCCCGCCAAGTGCACAGAAGGAAATGTCAGGATGAGACCCTGGTTCTCTGTCAACATTGACTAATTCAATATGGAAGGACAAATACCAATTCTAACTAATTGTCTAATAAAATCCTCAGACAGAACCTAATTATCTGCATTTTAAAAACCCAAAGGAAACCAGCACTGAGTGAAGAATGTTATTGGGTCTATGTCTATACAAAATTGCCAATTTAACAGTGGTGGATCCAAGTGGTGGTGGAAATCTACCAAAGCTGTGGTTTCCTCTGTTATGTCATTTTCTGCATGATACTCTTCTTCTGAACTCAAGAAATAAATACATATGCATGCACAGGTGCACACGTACACACACACATCACAAATATTTTACCACATCCTAGAAGCTCCTCCCTCAACAAAGAGCTAAGTTACTTCACCTTTCTTCTCCTGTTGTCTTTCCCGGGCTCTTTAACAAGGCCAGAGCAACCATTACTCATTGGTCTGCTTGAGTGGCTTGCGTTAGGAGCAGTGCTTATCAAAAGCTATCCAACTGACAACTATCTCCTGCTAATACGACAACAGATGATACTGTATCTTCTATGGGAATATCCTGGAATATGTACCTTCTCAGAGAATGTCTCTATCCAAATGAATGAGTTTAAAGGTGAAAATTATAAACCTCAAGGCAATCTGATAAGTGAATCACTTAGGAACAGGTTTTATGACATTTATTGCTCATAGGACTGTGGAGCTAGAAAGGCCTCAGAAATACTTTTGTCTACCCTCTCTTATTTTAAAGATAAGGAAACTAAAGTTCAGTAACATTTTATGCATTTTTTCTTAAAATATTCAAGTTAACCTGTTTACAGCTATTGAGAGACATAGAACAAGATCTCACCTTGACCTTTACCTGTATAGGTTACCTGTCAATTAGTCTAGATCATACATGTTACCTGTCTATAGGATTAGTTAAATTCCCCTTACATATCATACCACGTGCTTCGTAAATTATCCCCAAGTGATTTTACCAGCCTCATCTTTCGTCACTGGATACCATCCAAATATGTTCTCCACACCCATGGAAAACACCTTATATTTTCTAAACACAACAAACTCTTCTCTCACTTATGTCTTTACAGAGTCTACTCCTCTATTTGCAGAGCTGAATCTGAGCATTTCTGCATTCCAACTCTTCTGTCAAACTTATTCCAGCCCTGACAGCTGCTGTGCTTGCTTGCTATTCTGCTCCTATAAAGGCTGGAATGGATCTCTCTTACAGCATGAATCACGTGGAATTGGGAGAAACTGTTTGCTTATTTGTGGCTTTCATTTTACCAGAGGATTTTGAGAGTAAGGACCAGTCATATCTATATCCCAAGTGTCCAGCATACTGCTTGGCACATAGTAGGCCTTTATTGATGCCAGTAGAACCAATAAATAAATGAAAAGAGGAGTAAAATCCACATGCTTATAATCTAAATCTGGAAAGCTTCCTCTACCACAATATGCTGACTTGGTTAATCCTAAAATCCTCTCTCTTGGTTTCTGGGTGTCTTCCTCATGCCAGCCAGCACTGTGCATAAGGCCGATTCAGCCTCAATTTAAACTTCCATTTAACTCAAATGGCATGAATCCAAACCTTTATTCACTTAAATTGGAAATTTGGTTTGAATTAAAATGGCTTCATTCATTCTTTCATTTATTCATTTATCTGACACAAATTACAGTTCCTACTAAGCTCATTTGAGACAGGAGCAGCTGTCTCAGTGGTGCTTTCTGTTCCAGTTTCATCTCACTGCTCCACGTACAGACAGCTTTAGAGAGCTTCTGAATGGGCATTGCAGACAAGCCAGTTTGGCTCTTTCTCAGTTTTTCCAATAGTTATTTTTTTTTGCATATTTAGTAGTCTAGTGTAACAAAAGCCTAAATACAGACTGTATTTTTTCCTGTGGATCACATTTATTCAACTACCCCATTTCATTACTTAGATTTATTTTCTATAACTTCCGAGGAACAAATACTAAGCTGCAGAGTGTTAACTAAGGATGTAATGGCTTTCAATGTTACCATTAATGAGACTGAATATTTACTAATTCCAATTTTGAGATAAAATCATTTAATCAAATCCCCTTAAGGATTCCAATGGAAGAACAGAATTTTCTATTCCAGGGACCACATCTCTACTCATTTTTAAATAATCAGATATGTTACAGATATGATGATGTTTTTCTTGCCAGTATGTCATTGGAATCTAATCCAGAGAAAGTCCAGATCATAGTCCCTTCATTCCAGGGAATTGGAAAAGTTTAAAGGAAATAGTAGAACAAGCCAGAAAGGATTTGTAACATGAAGAAATTAACAGCCAGAGCCAATTCTCTAGCAGAAACCAGAATTAAAAAAAATATCAGTGGACATATGGCTTGGAGACATATGGCACACCATTTCGACTAGACAGCCTAGAGAAGGGGAAAAAGAATTGTTTCCTCTCTCAGGTCTCAGGAGATTCACCCTCCAATTTCAATAAGTAAGAGATTTAAATTATTTATCTTTTCAACTGCTTACAGAGAAAACATGTTTGCGTGACAGATTTTGATCAATCTTTCCCCAAACTCAATTCATTTCAAAGCTGGAAAGTATTTTATACTGAACCTGGCAAATAAAGGCGTAACTTGGACTCTCTCCTTGGGTAACAGGCTGCAAGCCAGCTGCTTCTCAGAGGCCCTGTTTCAAGGTTTTCTGATAAGCAGAGGAGATCCATCTTCACAGGTTACCAATAGTTCTGCCTTCCCATCTGGAATTATCTGAAAATTATGTATTTTATCGGGTGTAAATTGGCAATTCTTCCTTTTGATAAGAAATCTCAGAATATATTCAGACTTGAGGCTAGCCTAGAAATAAACTTAATCACATTCTTGTTGTAGAAACAACTGTTTCCCAAAGATCCACATGTAATAAATAAGTCAAACCCACCATCCTCACTATGGTAGTGGAAATTCTTACCAAACAAAAATAGTTTTGAGCCTATAATCAGACTCTCCAAATTGTTAGGACTCTTTGTCTTTTTGTATCCAAAAATTCATCCAGAGAGATTCACTGAGAAGAATCTCATAACAAGCTCACGGAAAGTAGCAATTTTATCACAGTCAAATCACTAAAAGAATTGAAATGGGGTTCTCTCTATTCGCCCCTTCCCCCAAAACACATTGGATACACTCTTGATTTTCTGCCTTCCCTCTTTCAAAATGCCTTCTTTCCATCTTCTTTGCTTGTCTAAGGCCCACGTGGACCTCAAAGCACAAGGATAATTCCATCCTTGCAGTGAAACCATAACCTTTCTGCGATGGTTCTCTTTCAAAACACTTGGGAACATTTATTCTCCCTTAAATTGTTCATGCTCTTTACAGACCTCTTGTTTCTCTAAATATACATCAAACTCTGTCTTTATTCCTCTTTACATGCACTGTACTCAGAACAGAGTTCTACACACAGTAGATGATTACGAACAATATTTTTCAATAATTTCACTTCGAGGCAGTATTGTATGATGGTTAACAGCAGAGTTCTGAAATCCTGTTGCCTGATTTTGAAACCTGGCACCACCATTTACTCACTGTGTGACCTTGGACAAATGACTTGTCATGCACCTGGGTTTTCTCATCTATAAAATGGATTTGATAATCATGGATTCCTCTGAGAGTCGTTGTGAGAATGAAATGAGTTAATATATACATAGTGCCTAGAACAAATTAAATGTTCTATAAGTGTTAGCAATTACTAAACAAAGGAATAGCTTCTATACAAAGCTCTTATATGTGCCAGACATTGTACTAAGTGCTTTACATATGTTATCTCATTACAATTTCCAGAAAAATATAATGAGGTTGATATTACCATTCTAAAGATAAAGAAGTTGATGATACAAGAAACGGGAGTAAATAATAAAATTGGGATTGAGTTCAGATATGTTTGACCATGTAGAGCAGATCCTTTTGTGTATGCCACTGATACTTATAGGTATTTATTGGGTACTGAGATTCAGAGTTTACAGCACCTTTTACGTGTATCATTTCATGTGATCTTCACAAGGATCCTGTGTAGTCAGAGGACTTATTATTCTTGTCTCACTCATGAGAAAACTGATGCTGATCAAAACTAGTTTGTTAACTTTAAAACTCTAAAAATATATTTTAGAGCTGAAATTGTGAACCAAGTCTCAACTCTCAAACCAGTTCTTTTTCTGCCACATAAGGTGTGATGAGGCCTCTTCTCTTGATACCCAGGAATGTTGCTCTGCTGTTTATTTCGTGAGAGTGAGCACCTTACATTTCCCTTGAGAACGCGAGCATTTCTTACCGGAATTGTATAATGTTCCCAATGACGACTGATTTTCTTCTCTTAGGTCATGTGGAGCCAAACTACCACCACAGTGTTCTGTTTTGCATGTTCTGAGCTCCTTACTTAACTTCCCCTGGTAAGCATTCTGTGACCTGCCTCATCCATGACCATTTTAAAAGCTTGTCACAGGCTTTTGTGAATCACAGAAAACCTAAAACATTTGTGCAAGAATGATCATCTATTTCTTTGTCCTTGCACACACTGCTGGTTTTGTTAGCCAGACCACATTGTCAGAAGCTGCATTTAGTTGCCACTGTTTCAAGCATGCCTGTGTCCTGTTTGTAGAGTTATTAGATCCACCAATGAGGATAAGAAACAAGCAAAGTTATATTTTAAAAATCTATAAGCTATAAACAAGAAGCACATAGAGAAATTCTTGTGTTATTTAGAAATTATTAAAAGCAGAAAAAGAATAAGTTTTATATTAGTAACTGAAAATCTATTTTAAGTAATACTTAATCACAGCTGTTAGGAATAAAGTAGTTTAGAGAAATAATCCTGTAATATTACATTCACGTGTTCTCCTTCCAACAAAAATGACTCTGAGAAAATACTATTTGTTTAGCTTATTAACAATTTCTTTCTTGCTCTTATTATCTTGACTACTAATAACCTCCATTAGACAGGAAATTATTCATATTTCTGCCTCATTTTATATGCTAACTCATCCCCAAGTCATTTCAGTTATCTGACCTGTAATTAATATTTGGTACCATCTCTATGGGTGTGTGTATGTGTGTTTTTAAAATATATATTATGTAAAAATACTTCCTTGGTAAATGCAAAATGACTATAATTTTCTTTTATTACTATCATAATAGTTATATATAGTGACATGAAAAGGAATAACACAAATTAGAAACATGTTATGACTGTTGATCGAGGTGTTAATGATTGAATTTCTTTCATTTAAATAGCTCTTCTTTTTGAACTCCCTTCAGTAACTCTTACCAGCCAGGGTAACAATTCTATTAGCATTTATTGCATATATTTCTTTAATTTTCGTCTGATTCCTGTTTATAGTTTTTCAATTTGTTTCTCTTTTTACATGTACCCAAGCCAAAATAATATATAACAAACTAATTCAAATAGAAGGCCTCCAGATACAATAATAATTCTTCACATTTATATGCAGCAATGTCCTTCTTCCAAAAGATTCCCTTGATGCCACAGATATATATTCAGAGATCTTGAACACCATAATATCTCTAGTGCTCAGCCCATTTTCCCTCACTCAATTTACTTTCTCATCTCTCATGGAAGTATGGGTACTCTTGAGTCGAAATAATAGAATAGAATAAATACCAAACTCTGCTTACACAAAATATGTGGCATTTCAAATTGGGCTAAAAATAAACTTACTATAATCTATAACAGTAGAGTTCAGTAATCAAACACCAAATATTTAAAAATCTATCTACTTGGTGCTCTGCCAGGATTCCAGAATCTGTAGTTCTCCTCTTTCACAGCTGCATCATTGGAACCACCAGACTTGCTCAGCATGGCCTTTTATGAAATGTGTGTGCTTTTTTTTTTTTTTGAGGAAGATTGGCCCTGCACTAACATCTGTCGCCAATCTTCCTCTTCTTCTTCTTTTTTTTTCCCCAAAGCCCCAGTACATATCTGTATATCATAGTTGTAGAGCTGTAGCTCTTCTACATGGGATGCCGCCTCAGCATGGTTTGATGAGCAGTGAGTAGGTCCGTGCCCAGGATCCAAACCGGCGAACCCCAGGTCGCTGAAGCAGAACGCGTGAACTTAACTGCTATACCACCGGGCCGGCCCAAGCGTGGCTTTTGTACCTGGGATTACTCTGAACTGAAGGCAGAAGAGTCTGAAGTAGCTCTAGTCCCATGCTCCCGTTAATCTGGGGTCTGTCATTTATATCTACCATCAGAGAAAACCAGAGCTGACAGTAGTTAAAGTGGTAAAAACAGATTTTATTCAGGATCTATTGCAATAGGGGAAAAGAGGCCTCAGAAAAGAACAGGACTCAATTCTAAATATGACCAAGACAAGTAGGGATTTATAGCCAAGGAGCAGGTTGGGGAGTTGGAGATGGAAATATCAGAAGAAAGGGGGCATTCTGAGTACACCAATCTGACAGGATTCTTGCTGAAGGCAGGCCAGGGTAATCAGATAAGGAGGATGGGGATGAGGAATTTCATCAGTATAAGGGTGATCAGATACCAAGGGTGGAAGATTCTCGCTGACCCAACTTTGCAGGATTCTTTGCTAAAACTAGGCCATGTAAAGACGAACCTGGAAGCCCAAACTTTAAGGCCTAATTGAGAAATGCTAATTTGTTTTTGGTTTTATTGTACAAGTATGGGAAAATGGAATAAGCCTTCAAAAAAGAAAGAAGAGGAGAGAATGCAGGGCAAGAGATAATTGTGAGAACAAGATTCTTATGAAGAAATAAGGGTACAGCAGACGCATAGTGTGTGTATCCATGCAGAGACCCGAGGCCTTGAGAATTATCAGGTTTCTGGTCATTACAGAAGCCTAACATGCCTACCTTCCTCCTATAGCAACTTGACTTCTGGCCAGTGCTAGAGATAGAAATGTCCCAAGTTTCTGTGGCTGGGCTAACCCAGTTACGGTGATTAATGTCCTTGACACCTGAAATTCACACTGTGTGTTAGGAAAGCCACTCCAACTAGTTGAAACAGCACCTGAATTGCTAATAACTACATTAGAAATCATTGTGACGTATAACTTTTTTTTTTTTTTTTTTTTTTTTTTTTTTTGTGAGGAGATCAGCCCTGAGCTAACATCCGCCAATCCTCCTCTTTTTTTGCTGAGGAAGACGGCCCTGGGCCAACATCTGTGCCCATCTTCCTCCACTTTACATGGGACGCCGCCACAGCATGGCTTACCAAGCAGTGCGTCGGTGAGCGCCCGGGATCCAAACCAGCGAACCCCGGGCCGCCGCAGCGGAGCGCGCGCACTTAACCGCTTGCGCTACCGGGCTGGCCCCGTGACGTATAACTTTTGATCATCAAAATAAAATATTTTTTATACTATGTTCGATATTTCAGGGAAGTAACAGGAATCATAACTCATAATTACAATTCATTTGAATTAATTTGGGCGTCTTTATTAAACAATCTTGACAGTGACATTTTGTTTCATCTTTCTTTGTGAGAATTCTTTTCAAACTAACAGAAAAATAAACATTTGAAATAGCGTTTTCTACTTCAAATAAGTTAAAATGTAGTGTTAACTTTCAGTGTCTATTCCATCTTAAGCCTTGTGTCCACAGCATACACGTCTGTTTCATGAAATAGAATGTTAAACATTTATTAGATTTTTCCTTGAGGCATGAAATTTACATTTATCTCCAAGATTTTTTTAAATTGCTAGGCTTGTTTTGATGAAAAAAGTTTTTCGTGTTTTCCCCTTTTTTGCAATACATCACACGCTTGAATTTTCAATGCAGGCATTTTAGAAAAAGCCAATTTATTTCATCTCGGTCAATTGGACACAATGTGCCATCAGTTCTCCTAGAGTAGGTTTTTGCGTTTTTATCACCAGGTTAATCCTTAAAGACCTGAAGTACCAGACTGAACAGGAGGCTCTCATCTCAATAGTATATTAGACCAAAACAGGAAGCAGCAAGAGGCTTCAGTAGACAGATATTGAACCTCACCACATCCATAAATGTCCATCTGAAATATAATTTATTGCTGAATACAGTGTCCCACCCATTCTTTCCTATTCAACATATATTCTTATTCATGTACAATCTCCAATGTCATGTCTTAAAATAGATAAAGAAATGTGCTTATCTATCACTTTCCTACTTGTAAACTTACATATGTATGCTTATGCTATCAAGCCATTCGAATGGAATTACAGTATCTTTAGAAATCATTCATTATAAATTAACTTGCAACTCATTTTAAAATCCATACTGGGTAACATTTCTTGAACATATGAAACGTGCTTTTATGGTAACACTGTTCATCTTAAAAGACTTTTGACTTAACTGAATGGCTTGAGATTAGGTTCAAATTCTTTATTTCACGTTCAATGCTTTTTACAACCTGGCTCCAACAAAACTTTTCAGACTTATTTTGTATTGTTCTCATGGATTTACGGTTAATTCTATTTAAACTGGTTTGCTTGTGATCCCCTCAAAACACCTGTAGTTTTCCACCATCTGTTTTTATCTATGCCCTTCTCCTATCTGGGTAATCCACTTTCCTCTTTTCTGCTTAGCTGAATTTTTTCACATACTTCAAGACCTAAGTCTATTTCCAGCTCTTTGGGTTGTTCTTTTTTTTTTTATCATCTCAGGTGAAGTGCTCTCAACTTTTTCTGAAATCATCTAAATATTATCTCCATAAAAGAAACATTATATTTGTCTGTTGCTGTATTATTCAAATTAACCTAGGAAGATTTTCACCAAATTTAGGTCCTATGTCTGTGATGGGCTGGTTATAGTGTAGGCCACATATCCTACACAAAACTTAGGATTTCGTGGAAATCTTCCCCAAGGGATGGGCTGTTGTCTCCCAGAGCAGCTTAAACTAGGGTATTGATTTGCTCGAGTACTGTACCAGTAGTACTATTACTGTACCAGTAGTACAGGCTATGTGGCGTAGGGAAATTAACTACAGGGAAAAGGAGATGAGGGTACTTTAAAGAGATAGGCAGTTATTTCCCTGGACAGCTAGGACAGAAGTACAACAAAGTCCTCATCTATAGGTATGTCTAAACCATGGGCAGAGAAAATATATAATGGTTCCAAGATTGATTTCAGATTTTCAAATCAAAAGTCACAAATGTGGATGTTCTGAATTTCAGGAAAAGGGGAATAATTGAGCTGTTTCTCACATAGAAGACACTATATCGCATTCTCCAGGGTGAGAAGCAGAAGGGGGTTGTTTACTTGATGTTAGTTGAAATTGAGGAGGTCAATAGCAATTTATATATTTTCCAATACAAAGGTATTATATTAAAGTTTTGCTTCTATTGTTGTCTTGAATAATTAATGTTTACACTTATTTAACTTCTACTGGCACTCCATTGTGCTCTTCAAATATATTGCATGTTTATTGAGGGGTCATATATCTTGTATACCCTTAGGGAGCTGTGATATGAACAGAATATATGTGTAGAATTACTGACTAGTCAAAATATTTTCATTAGGAAAATACCTAGTTCAAGTAAGATTTAAATGTGTGTTGATTTGGGAAGAACACATGAAATATCCATTCATTCATTTATTTATTCTTCCATTCTACAAACACATTACTAAGTGCTTATCATATGCCAGGCACCCTACTAAGAACTGAGATCAGGGTTTTTTTTTAAAGTTGTATCCCGACTTAGTCTTCTCGTTTGTAAAATGGAGATATTACATCTCTATTAGTTTTCTGTGGCCTTAACAAATTACCACAAACTTAATGGCTTAAACAACACAAATTTATCTTGCAGTTACATAGGTCATAAGTTCAACATAAGTCTCACGAGACTAAAATCAAGGTGTCAGCTGAGCTGTATTCCTTTCTGGAGGCTCTAGGGAGAATCTGTTTCCTTCCTCACTCAAGTTCTTGGAAGAATTCAGTTCCTTGTGATCTAGAACTGAGGTTTCCATTTCCTAGCTGGCTGCCAGCTGAGGGTTATTTCCATCCTCTAGAAGCAGCTTTATTCCTTGGCTCATACCTCTCTTCTTCCATTCTCCAAGTCAGCAATGCAGGTTGAGTCTCCTGTTGCTTCTTCTGTAGTCACATCTCTCTGACCCACTCTCCTGCCTTCCTCTTCCACTTCTAAAGTCCCCCCCAGACAATCCAGGATAATCCACCTATTAGGATCCTGAACCTCAATTCCATCTACAAAACCCTTTCTGCCATTCAAGGTAACAATTTACTGGTTACAGGGATTAGGGGAAATGGACATCTCTGGGGATCCATTATTTAGCCTTCTTCATCCTCTGAGGTTTATTATGCCTGTGAAGTGTGACTATTCATACAAAGCACTTAGAGCACAGTAAAGCAGACACGAAAAGCTCAACAACTGTTAGTTATCCACTGTAGTCGTTGCTGTTGTTACCATGACTATGATGTCCCCTCAAGGGGTTCATGTACCAGCAAGAAAAAATTGTAATGAATAGCAAAAATAATTGATACCCATGAAAAATAGTCCAACTATATATTTAAGGGCTAGATTTGCTTTAAATTAATTTATTCTACAGTAACCCATGTAGAAAGATCTCTAGCCAAATGTTTTATTAGTCTTTAACCATAATACGTGAACTGATTTTCTCCCTGCTTTTTTCTCCAATCTTACAGAGGAAACGCTATCATTGGCAGGAATTGAGAACGGATATTTCCTAATAAAAATTTATAACCTGTCCGTTATTATTAGATTATTAAAGTGAGCAAGAAAAGTAAAAGACCACCAAGTATGATAAAATCCCCCACATAGCCATTAGACATATGCCTAGTATCAGACTCTGGAACAAACAAGGAACGAGAATCTGACCTAAGGTTGATTATTACTATTAGTGTAAATATGACATGCCTTTTTCCAAAAAACAAAAGTTATCCATAAAAGTACAAAGGAAATTAAATAAAAATATTTTACCCTCAGTTTCGTGGAAAATATAGGGTCACTCTCACAAAGTCATGATATAAATTCTACTACATAGAATTAAACTATAATATGGAAACTAAAATAGGGCATGACTATTTTTAGTCCTGTTTTACAGGAAAAATAAAGCACTAAGAAGGTTAAATGAAGTTTCCAAGATTAACGTTAACTCAATGCTACCACAAGAAATGAAACAATAGATATTTATACCTCTTATCAGCTGCCTAACTTGGACAATCTCATCCACTCAGCAAGAAGGCCATTAGCCTCTGCCCAAACTTGCCCATATTTATAGATTGACTGAAAAGACGAGGTGACAATTCAGTCAATAACCTTTGACACAAATTCAGACAAATCTTGTGCTCCTCACAATGACAAATTACTCTAGAAAATTAACTGTCAAAGCTGCAGCAATATGATGAAGATTGATTATTTTATTCTTACAAGTCTGCTTTGAGTTAGAGTAACAGCCTCATTTGGACACAGATGGCGCCTAAAGGGAAGGACAGATCAAATCTTCATCTCAACTGAAAAGGAGAAGATGAATTTTTGTGAGATAACAAGGGTGATGATTCTTTTTCCTAGAAAAGGAGCTTGTGTTTTGTGAGTGCCTCTTTAAGATTATCTTTTACAGTCTCAGCAAAGAGAGAGATCATATTTTTAAACATTTGCCACCACTTCGGAATGAACCACCTAAAAGCAATTTTAGCTCCTTGCTTCAATTTTTCTAAAAAGTAGAGTTTGAGAAACTTTTTTTCAACTTTTATATCTTTTACCAATACAATATAAAGGTTTTAAATGTTTTAGAATTACATGCAGTGTTTTCATAAAAGACATAAAAAGGTGTATATTAGATTTGAGATTTTTCCTTCAAAAATTATAAATAACAGCCTACAAGCTAAATTCTTTGAGGAACTTAAGTCTCTCCTTGAAATTCAGGTAGGTATATTGGAAGGGATATTAATCATTTCAAGCAAAAAGATCAGTAAAACTGCCCTTTTAGAGTTTCCACAATCTATTATTTATTTGATTTCAGATCAGTGCCTCCCACTGCCAAGTGCCTTACAGTAAGATGTTATTTTATATAGGAAATATTTGAAGATTATATAGCGTCTCCTCCAAAAAGTAACTGGAAGTTCACTGAGGCATCACAAAAGCAGGTCTGAAGCTATTCCTTCAAGGGAATGCTTCCTAAAGTAATTTTGCCCCATTATTGAAGTACAAACAAATAGGGAGAGAATAGAGGAAAAAAGAAATGGAACCACGTTATCGCCGAGATAAGTCTAAAACCTCGTATAGTGAAGGATTGGCTGCAAAGAAGCTCCAAAGGTGGGAGACGGAGTGGGGCATGGAGAATGGGTAAATGACAGCTCCAGCTTGTGTCTGCAAGGACACTGCAGAACCGGATGTGGTGGGGAAGAGCTGTCAAGAGTGAGAAGCAGGATGTGTGCCCCAATTCATAAGAAGCAAACTCTTCAAATAAACAAAAGGGGCACTATCATTGCCCTGTGCATCCTAACTAATTAACCAAAGGAATCAGGGAGTTAAGTTTGGTCTAAAAACAGGATTGGTTGAAAAAAAGTGCAATTAGATCTCATGGTGTTTTTATAATATGGCCAAAAAATCTTTGAAAGCCCTCCCATCAAGAGGTGATGTCTATGCGCACTCCCCTTGAATTTGGGCAGACTTGTGACTGCTTCAAACAATAGAGTTCAGCAAGAGTGACACCATGTGAAAATTATAGGTGCTAGGTTACAAAAGGCCATAGAGTTTCTGTCTCGTTCACCAGAATACATGCTCTTAGAGGCCCATAAGAGTGTCACCTGAGGGGCCGAGCCAGTGGCATAGTGGGTAAGTTCGGCATGCTCCACTTCGGCAGCTGGAGTACATGGGTTCGGATCCTGGGTGTGGACATTCACCACTTGTCAGCCATGCTGTGGTGGCAGCCCACATATAAAAAGTAGAGGAAGATTGGCACAGATGTTAGCTCAGAACCAACCTACCTCAAGCAAAAAGGGGAAGATTGGCAGAGGATGTTAGCTTAGGGCCAGTCTTCCTTACCAAAAAAAAAAGAATTGAAGAGGGTCACCTGAGACTGTCATGGTGGAAAGACCTCATATAGGCATTCTTGCTGACAGTTTCAGTTGAGCCGCTCTTCAGGCATCCCCATCGGGGCCGTGATTGATAACATATCTTGGACTTGGATTGTTCAACCACAGCTATTCTGTCTCTCAGTCATTTGTGTCATTGCCAGTCATTTACGCCACTCTAGCTGAAGCCCCAAGTATCATGGAGGGAGAAGAGCCACCCGTGTTGTACTCTCTCTTATTTCTTCACCCACAAAGTCTGGGAGCATAATAAAATGGCTGTTGTTTTATACTGCCAAGTCTTGGGGAAAGGGTGGAGTGTTAGGCAGCAATCGGTAACTAGAAAGAGCTCCACATTCTTATTCTCTGTGCTCTTGGCTGGGATGCTGCCCTTTCCCAAACCCCAGCAGTTTACTGGAGGGTAAAACAGGGTTTCCTGGATATCAGAGATGATACCAGGAGTATTTGAGAGCAGAAGTTTTTTACATTAAAAACAAAGAGTGCATGGACAGTCATGTACTAAACGATAAGACTACCAACATTCTCACTTCACTTGGCACACGCAAATCTGGCAGCTCAGGCGCACCTTCCAGGCTTTATCTTGGAACAGTCTTACCTTGGAAATCCCATTAGGCCAAGAGAAAAGACTTAAACATACTAACAGCAGAAGTTTCCAGAGGATGTGGTACAATGAAGACTCAGTCAACAAAACTTCCTGACAAGTACAAAACTTCCAAACACCCTTTTAATACGTCACTCTTAAATGAGGAGTTAACCAACGATCGTTTGAGAAAAGCAAAGCAAACAAACAGGTGGAAAAAGTTAACAAAACAGTAAGCACCTAGGGAAATGAAATCTTAAAAAATAAATAAAAACCTCATTATCGTTAATATCTAGTGATGAGAAAATGATGTATTCACTAAATAAGACAGGATGCTATAAAATAACATTATAAAAAATGTTTAACTCAGAAATATTATAGCAAAAATTTTAGAAAATTCAACAGAAGATTTGAAAATAAGGTTTAGGAAATCTCCCACAAGAATAGGCAAAAGAGTATAAGTGGAAAGTTAGAGGAAGAAAAATTTTTTTAAAGTAGTCTTGGTGGTCCGCAATGAAAAAAAAAAGAGAATTAAGTTCTAAAAAGAAATGAGAAAAAATTAAAAGAGAATCAATCTAAGAAAACTATCCAAACTGACTATATGTTATAAAAAGTTCCAGAGACTGTTCTTCCCAGTAGATGCAAACAGATCCATCTAAGGTCCATCATTGTGAACTTTAAGAACACTGGAAATGAAGAAAAGATTCTAAAAGATTCCAGAGACCAAGAGAGACAGAGCGAGCAAGATAAAGAAAAAACAGTTTTATAGCAAAGACCAAAGTAGCAATTAACTTCTAAATGGAAACTCTGCATATTAGCTATCTATTGCTGCATAAAATATCATACCCAAGTTAGCAACCTAAAACAACAAATATTTATTATCTCACAGTTTCTATGGGTCAGGAATCTGTGGGTGCTTCTGGCTCAGTCAAGGTGTTGCTAGGGCTGTAGTCATTTCAGGTCTCAACGGGAAGAGGATCTGCTTTCAAGCTCACTCACATGGTTGTTTGCTGGCCCCAGGTTCTTGCTGGCTGTTGACGGGAGACATCAATCCTTTGCCACTCAGGCCTTGCCATAAAGCCACTCAAAACAGGGAAACTGGTTTCTCTCTGCAAGAAAGCAAGAGAGTGAATGCCCCTAAGAGAAGCCACAGGCTTTTTGTCCAGTGTCAGAAATGACATCCCACCACTTTTGTCATATTCTATTCATTAGAAGTGAATAGGACTAGAAAAGGATGTGAATACCAGGAGGGAGGGATCACTTGGGGCCATTTTAGAGGCTGTCTGTCACATAGTGCGAATTAGAATACAATCGAATGGTGCTTTAAAATTCAGAGGGAATAAATTTCTCCAAGCTAGCATCCTATGCCCAAACCAATAATTATGCATGAACATAGAATAACAGCATTTTCAGACTTGCAAGTTCTCCAATTTTACCTTGCATGTACCTTTCCCTGTTCAGTGGATGCTGTGGTACACCACCACCGTCCTCCATGCAGACAGAGGCTCCGAGTCCCCAGCTGCTGACTGATCACAGCTAAGTCCTTCTTTGGGAATTGTCCTTGAATGAAGGAAGTGTTTTTACCTGAAGTTATGTCCTCTCCCCTAGCACAGCCTGTATCCATTGACTTGTCAGTGGGGTGGGGTATAAATACTAACCCATCTGTCCTCAATTTGCAACAACTCTGGGGGGCCATCCCAGCTCCAGAGCTCCCTTTTGGATCAAACGTGACTTATGTTCTGTGTCGTAGTTCAACTTCTCATTCTACACAACTTTCTCGCTCCTTCACAAGTGTTCTTGAGAGCATTCTTGAATAAACTTCTTGCATACAAATTTCCTTCTTGAGGCTATTTCCCAAGGAACCCAACTAAAAACAGTTCTTACCAGAAGTGATTGAGGAAGTAGAATCTAAAAATGAGAGTTTGGAGCTAGATCATCACCAGCTGGCTGGCAACAAGAACGGCATCATGGGTGGTAATTGGAGTAATGATAGCAACTGGCACATTATAGCAGTAAAATTTTTAAAATGTACATTGATTGTAAAGTGGGTTGGGAAATCAATTAAAGAAAACACACCAGCAGGTGCACTATCTCAAGCATTTGAAGAGGTAGTTATTATAACGACAATGGAATAAGATGGCAGTTGCTTGGGCAATTGATGCATTGGAGAATGAAAAAGAGTTTAGCATCTGCTGATGCCAGAGACCAAAAAAACTAGCAATCAGGTCTGGGACTTAATTATAAGCTAAGTAGAGTTCCAGAGATGGTTGATGTGTGTCATCTCTGACAATTGTACTATGCGAAAATCAGGGCTCAGATTAAGAAGGAGTGAAACTCTCAAACTTTGGTGGAGACACGTGGGATGAAGCAGTCAAGAACCTCAAGACCTGAGCTTCCCCGAAACCTCTAGGCCTTCAAAGTGGTCCACTTCTCCTATTAAAGCCTAGAACTCTCCTATTTTTTATTTTTAAATGATGCAGAGGCCTCTGCTTTTTAGGATAACACATATCCCTCTCAGGATCTACCTGCACTGCTCCTCCAAGCTACCAGAGAAAAAATTAAGGCCAACTCACAATATAATCCAGACACAATATAATCTAGAGATACTGGCCTGTTAAAAAAGGAAAAGTACTAGACCAAAGAAGCTATAGGATATAGCCAACACATATCAGCAAGAGTCACAATACATATGGTTATGGAATCTGAGAGGGATGGATCAAGGTGGGTTAGTTATAATGTTGGATATGGAGAATTTATTGATATAGGGACACTCTCTCCCTTATAAAAAATTGATACAGCAGGAGCAAGGCCAGGCTTGGTTTATAAATGGGTGAGTTCAGTACATGAGCACAAGCTGAAAATATATTGCTGGTGTGGAACAGTCTCACTCACGATGGCCCTGAAAACTGCAATGTGGGAAGTCATCCTAGTGGGAAAATGTATTCCTTGCTTTGTTCTTAAGTGGATTTGGTAGATCTCAGCTCACTATAAAATTTTTAGACAGAATTTCCAATTTTTACTCAACTCAGCAAGAAAGAAATTAATTTCATTCTTGCCTGTTTCAGAGTATAATCAGTATCTCTGAGGGGTTAAACGACTTGTTCAAAGTTGCTCATGAGGCTAAGCCATACTCCAAACAAGAAAAGTAGTTTTGTTAGAGTGAGTATAAGTGATTTCTTTTCTATTTCTATCTTTCAAACTTTCTGAAATGTGGTCATGCTGATTTTATAGTGAGAATAAGTTTGTAAAATAAGAAAAAAATAGATTCACTAGATGTTCAATAAATATTCATTGCATTTTCAAGTGAAACAGCAACACAGACCAATTGTCGTTCAAGATCCTCTAACTCCATTTTAAAGAGACTGGGCTAAATTTCATGCCGACAAATCGTGTTCTCAGCCTAAACTGTCCATACAATTTCAGGTAAGTATGTCATTTTCACTCCTTAATCTAATAACTCCAAATCATTGTGTTTAAGAACTTAGCTATGACATTTTAGAGCTGGCTGAAGTGATTCTTATTTAAATAGTATTACAGTTTTTATATAACAGAGTTTTATATAATAGTAGAAAACAGTCTTTTCAAGTAAAAAAGGAAAATATTGTTATAATAAAAAATGTCACATTTATGAGTTCCATTGGTAACTTTTGGGTCTTCTCTCCTTAGTTTACATAATTCACCCTGAGTACACTTTAGATACAGAATGGAAAATAAAATGGGTGGTTTTGCAGTCTCTGGATAGGTGGCCTTATTCATAAAAATAACTCATCGTGTTCACTGAGGAGATGAAAAAATACAAGAGCTAGGATGAACTGGAGAATATCCTGAGTTATAAACTGATAACACTGCCCTGTCATCTCCTCCCCTTCAAAATTATAAATGGATCTTATGAAACAGAGTTGTGGGTTTTTTTAAAGAATATGCTATGCATCATAAAAATTGAAAATTATGTATAAAAATTTTATAGTGAGCTGAGTTCTACCAAATCCACTTAAGGAGCAAGGAATACATTTATGAAATAATCAGAAAAAAATATGTAGAGAGTTATTTGTTTTGATATATTTCATGTGAAGATTTTTCTAACGATTGTGGACTGACTTACTGGCTTAAGAATTTAAAATGCACCTGTCAAGCACTTGAACTTTAATGAAATAATTTTCCTCATTTTAGCCACTCAGGATAAGAACAGCAGCTATGTACTCAACAATCTAACTTAGAATTGCTTCTGTTATCATAAATTACTTTGGAAATCATTATTTTAGGAAGCAAATGGGTCAAATATCTCTTAGGTAGCTTCATGTACAAAGAAGTGTATTGGGGTATGAGGGGGCGTAATAACTATTACCTTTTTCCTCCAAATGAATTTCAGAACTAAGAGATAAGTGTAAGAGTTCTTGCATATGGAGGTCAAGATATCACTTTCATTACTAATAATAACAATATTGAAAAATAGGAGTTAAAATAAGTGCTAATGGAGCAAGCTACCATAATTAGAAGAATGAGTAAGAAGGAAGAGAATAACCACATGTAGCTCAAATGGAAGATTGAGTCACGTGGAAACATGAAGAAAGGCAAAAATAATCCCTTCCACACATATTGTCCTGGGCACTTATGCATGATCGAAAACTATAAGATTTAACCACTTCATGAGATGTTAGTGATTCAAGTGAGGAAGATCAAATAATAGTCCATAAATTGACTAAAATGCTTATTTCCTCCCACACTGAAAATTCTTTGATGGCAGAGATTGACGTATACATCCTCAAATTCTAAGCATATTTTAGAAAATAATGAGTAAAATAAAGTGAAAAGGTTGGAACGACAAATGGTTTGGAGGAGTGAGGGGTCACGGCTTGGTGGATGTTCAGGGCTAGTGTCCTAGAGGAGGCAGGGCTTAGCCAGAGTTTGAAAAAAGGGTGGCATGTGAAGAGTAAAAAAGAAAGGAGGAAGGCTTTTCAGGTAGGAAAAATAGATATGAGTAAAACCATAGGGGTATATTAATAATAAACAGTATATTTTGAGAAAATGGGTAGACCTTATGGGCTGGAAGAAAAGGTCACATTGGGATGAAATGTCATATGACAGAATGGAAGTCTAGAACTGGACTATTGAAGAAATTAATGGCTTGGGGGAGTGGTTGCTTTGTTTTATATTATTGTAGAGACAGAAGGGAGCTATTAAAGGTTTTTAAGCAAAGCTATAATATAAAAATAGTATTTTAGGGGAAAAAATGAGCTGGCAGCAAACTACCAAATGAATCAGAAAAATATCAAGCTTTGGGTAGAGAGATGGAAAAGACAAAATGACTCTCCTAGCTCTTCTCTTCTTGCTCGTATTCTTCCCAGTCTTAGACGTCTACCCACCGTGATAATCAGGTTAAACATATATATGTGTAGGTGTATACTTCAGTTAAATTATTTTTGGTTTTAAAAATTTACATTAAAAACTATTTTTCTTTTATCATGTAAGCTTGTTTTAGTTGGTAAATTTATGTTCAGCTCTTAAAGTTAACTCCTGAAAATATTTAATAGTGAAAGGCCAATGAGATTCAGATACAAAAGGCCCTTCTTTGACTATTTTGCCTTTTCCTTTTACTCCTTTTCTCATTTTTTTTAAGTCTTTGAAAACTATTTATTTGAAAATGTCTAGTCAATCTGATTTTATGTGTGTGACTTGGCCTTGTTCTTTACCACATTGAGAAAGTCCGTATTCTCCTTTATTCTCTCATCTGATTAATCACCAGCTTTCCTTCTTATATCCTAAATGTCTACCTTGTGTGTTGTGATCACTCTACAGAAGCAGGATGCATCCCTACCCAAAATTTGGTTCAGATGTCAAAACTGATGACCCCACACACATTCAAAGAGGGTAAGTTTTATTGCTTACATAATAAGGCTTTCTGGGGACTTAAGGCAGGCTTCCCACGCTGGTCTGAAAACGAGTTGAGAGAGGAAGGAAAGGAGACTGGCTTGGGGTTTTTTATTGAGGTTAGGATCTAGGGTTCCTAGGGTTCCTGTGGTAGTGTGGTCAGGGGCTTGTGTGGTTTGAATTACCCACCAGAGCCAAAGGAAAAAGTACCAGACTTTCTTATCAGCTTTCCTAAACAGGGGGCACTAGGGAGAGAAAAGGCTTAAAAGCTGTCATCAAGCAAACAACAAAAAGTGGAGTCAAGCTCCTTATTACAGTATGAAATACCAACATCTCTCATTTGCACTATTGTCATAGCCTCACAATTAGTCTCTCTTCCTCTAATCTATGTGATCTGATAATCCATCTTTCACCTTCATGCCAGGCTTATACATTTGCAAATCTGATGATGCCATAACCCTGTTTAAAATTCTTAGTGGCTCTGCATCCCTAAGGAGTAATTCTCAAATGTTCTCATTGAGAATAAGGGGACTGAATCCTGGGAACAGAAGAATATTCAAAGTGGTTCACTACAAGACAAATACCTTTGGAGTTTGTTGTTTTATCTTAAATATCATGTGAACTTTGTTTTCTACTACAAATAGTCTTATGAATTTTTAATATAGTTCTAATATAAAAATAATCTCCCACATACCAATTTAAAATAGATTAAAAATTTATACTACTCTTATATCTTCCTGGAGGATTCACCATATTGATCCTACAGCTTTTAGTACTTAACCAAGCACACCCTTAGGGCATGTATACTTTAGTTTGAGAAGTATAACCTTACACAATAGAATATAAAAGTTTCTCCTTAAAATAGGAGATCCTTCACTCTATTAATCCATATCCACTCTCAGGTCTTGTCACCATGGTTGGCCTCTCCAAACCATACACAACAAGCATTCCACACCTTTGTAACAACAGTGACTCCCATGTTTCACAGCTCTGTGGCTTCCTATGATGTTCCCTCTGTCTGAAGTGCCCTACCTCCACGCTTCCCGAGACACAACTTCTTTTTGGGGGCTTGATATACTTGATTCTTCAAATTAAGGATTTTAGTCCCTCTGTGAGGTGTTCCCCTAGATCTTCTCTGAACATTATACACCTCGACATTATAGCAAGAATCATTGTGGTTTGTAGCTTTTGCATATCTACCTTCCCAAAAGCTTCCATGGACAGGGACACAGCGTCTTTCCAACTACATGAGCGGGCGCCAAGCCTGCTGCACCGTGGACACTCAATACGCTCTTGTTGAGTGAATGAAGAAAGATTTTTGTAGTGACGTTTATGATAATAGCAGTTGCTGCCCTTCCTTTTAAATTCTGTGAAAGAAACATCTCTAGTAATAATATGGTTGAAATTCTTAATTTACCTCCTATGAAAGGTGACAAATATAGTTAAAATTATAGGATACATTTATTTTAAAGAGAATTATAAGAATGGTCTAAAGAGAAAAAAGAAAGAGAAAAGAAAGGACAACAGAACAGCAAAAAATGAAGTAAAATAAAGAAGCCTAGAGAAAAAAGAAAATTGTGTGCAAAAAAAAAAAAAAACACCTCTCTGTGAAAGTTCCCAAGAGTGAAAAGCAGGGGCAAAGAAATTCACGCAATATCTCAAGGCTGAGTGGTATGGGAGGGGAAAGAGAATTTACACAAATCATGAGGGAACAAACTGGGGCAGGAGAGAGGCAAAAACATTTAAATGTGAAGCAAGCCCGTGAAAATATAATTATATTGGCTGATAAGGGGACAGTGGGCTTCAGGTGGGCAGTGAGATAAGCTGAATGCATTATTACGGGTATGTGTGATGCGAATACGTAAGTAAAAGATGAGCTTTTTACTACTGGTTTTAAGTTGATGAATTTTTCTTCAAATTGATTTATGCAATGTGTCCCCATCCCCAGACCGTTTGAATGTGGACCCCAGGATATTTGTTTTCTATGAGCCCTTTCTCTCACAGAGTGATGAAAAGAATAATAATAATGAAAATAGAATAACAATCACAATAATAATATAACATTTGTAAGTTATAGTCCAGAAATTCAATTGTGTTAGAAATATTCCTTTTTCCCTGACATAAAGTAATTCCTGTTTTGAGCCCCATAACGCTCTTTTGGGAGAAAAAAATCTTAGTCCCTTTTAGATCTCTTTTCCAATCCAACTCCCCAGGATCAAGAATCTGATGAAAGTATCAAGGAGTAAAGAGAGAAGAAAGGGAAGGTTCTAGGCCTCAGTAATCAGTTCCCACAGCTGACCTCTGAGATGTCCACCACCCTGCACATAAGTCAGTTCCCAGTCTGGCAGCTCTCAGGAACCCTCTGCTCATAGATGTACAGCTCTTTGCTCTCAGCTTTCCTTCCTAGAGCTCACAGAAATTTATTTCTAGATTCAGAGAGAACCCTTCTCCCTTCACATTATGGGTGAAGATATATTGCCTCTACCCAGAATCCTCTCTTCTGTCTGAGAATAAAGGAAACAAAAAGCCAAGAGAAGTGATGACAACTTCTTTCAGCCCTTAAGGCAATAGCATTGTGTTAGATGGGGAGGAGTCAATAAATTATAAGGAAGAGAAAGATTATCATCTTATAAACATTATCCTGCCATAGTTATCATTTATTGTATGCTTGCTACGTGACAGGAACTGAGATCATCTCGTCACGCTGCTTAGTGTGTTAGATGGTATTGCTCATAAAGGGAATCTTGTATGGAAAATTCTCAGGAGTAGTTACTAGAGATAATATGAGTTAAATTCATTGAATTCAGAAGCAAGTTCACAGAGGTCAGTGACACACTGGGGAGAGGCCGAGAGAACAAGGAAAGGAAGGAGGTAGAAAGTCTGCAGGAGTGCAGTAAATTAAGGGCATAGTTGGCATTTGACCAAGCAGAGCTGAGGGTGCAGCAAAGAGTGAACTAAGAATAAACCATACTTCGTAGTCCTTGGCAACAGAGCTCTCTCCTTATATGAATGATGTTATAATGGAAAAGTCCTATGTTAGTTAAATCAATAGTAACTAGCAAGAGAGTGTTTTGCAAAAAGATGCTGTTTAAATAGTTCTAACAAGAGAGAGAGTATGGGAAGGATTTTTTACAGAATTTCAGGCATCCATCAGAGAATGATATAAGGAAGGAAAGGCTTTAAGTTATATACAAAGAAATTAAATTAAGTCTGTGTACGGAGAACTTCTTCCATTTCAGAGACCTATTTTGCCTGCTGATGGCCCTTTTCATAGGTCATGTAAATAAACTAAATATATCCTAGGTCCATACTTCTCAAACTGTCCTTTCTGATGTTATGATTGCATGGAAGAAAGTCCTTAGGGGCAAAGGAAGTTGGCCTTAACACTTGAAACTTAGCAGAATATGCCACCCCAAAATATGTCACTTTGGCATAGGAGTATTTTGAGCTAATATTATTTGAAAAATAGCAAGTGCCAGAAAGGCTCTCTGACCTCTCCTTTTTCTTTCTGAAAGCAGGAGATAAAATTCCCATATGGAAGATGTCCTCCTTATACCAGAAGGAAAGTAACATTCTTATCACCAAAGACAAGGAGTCTCATGCCTGTTAGAATGGCTATCATCAAAAATATAAGAGATAGTTTCCTTCGTGCAAACTGGTTCAGCCACTGTGGAAAACAGTATGGAGATTCCTCAAAAAATTAAGGATAGAACTACCATATGGTCCAGCTATTCCACTGCTGGGTATTCATCCAAAGAACATGAAAACACCAATGCATAAAGATACATGCACCCCTGTGTTCATTGCAGTGTTATTCACAATAGCCAAGACTTGGAAGAAACCTAAGTGCCCATCAAGGGACGAATGGATGAAGAAGATGTGGTATATATACACAATGAAATACTAATCAGCCATAAGAAACGATGAAATCCAGCCATTTGTGACAACATGGATGGACATTGAGGGTATTATTCTAAGCAAAATAAGTCAGAGGGAGAAGGTCAAATACTGTATGATCTCACTCATAAGTAGAAGATAAAAACAACAACAAATAAACACATAGAGACAGAGATTGGATTGGTGGTTACCTGAGGGCAGGAGAAGAGGGAGGGGGGTGAAAGGGATAATCAAGCACATGTGTGTGGTGATAGACTGTGTTTAGTATTTGGGTGGTGAACATGATGTAATTGATGGAGAAATAGAAGTATAATGATGTATACCTGAAATTTATACAATGTTACAAATCAATGTTACTGCAATTAAAAAAAAAAGAAAAAAAATACAAGAGATAACAAATGATGGTGAAGATGTGGAGAAAAGGGAACCCTTGTGTATAGTTGATGGAAATGTAAACTGGTAAAACCACTGTGGAAAACAGTATGGAGGTTCCCCAAAAAACTAAAAGTAGAACTACCATATGATCCAGCAATTCCACTGCTGGGTATATGTCCAAAGGAAATGAAAACAGGATCTTGAAGACGTATCTGCACCCTAATGCTCATCGCAGCATTATTCACAATAGCCAAGATGCGGAAGCAACCTAAATGTCCATCAACAGATGAACGGATAAAGAAGATGTGGTATATATATACAATGGAATATTATTCAGCCATGAGAAGGAAGGAAATCCTGCCATTTGTAACAGTATGGATAAACCTTGAGGGCATTATGCTAAGTGAAACAAGCCTGATAGAGAAAGACAAATACTGTACGATCTCATTTATGTGTGGAATCTAAAAAGAAAACAAAGTCAATTTCATAGAAATAGAGTGAAGAGTGGTGGTTAGCAAGGGCTTGAGGGGTGGGGGAAATGAGGAGATGCTGGTCAAAGTGTACAAACTTCCAATTATATTATGAATGGTGATTATAGTTAATAATACTGTATTATATACTTTAAAGTTGTTAAGAAAATAGATCTTAAATGTTCTCATCACGAAAAAAGAAATGGTATTTATGTGACATGATAAAGGTGTTAACTAACACTGTGGTGGTAATCATTTTGCAATATGTAAGTATATCAAATCAACATGTTGTACACCTGAAACTTACACAATGTCATGTCAATATATCTCAATAAGGCTGAGGGGATAAAAAGAAGCAGGGAATTAAAAAAAAAAACTGACGTAAGTTCATAAATTAAAAAAAAGTGTCAATCAAAATGTGAGGGATATATTAGAAAACAACTAATAAAAATGTGTTTCTAAAAGAACATACTCTACAAGAAAATAGAATTTTAGAAGTAAGACAACAAAAATGAAAAAAATAATGCAAGCACCAATGTTATTCATCTGGGAAATTTTGTCTTAGTTACCATGGAGATGGTTTCAGAGGAAGCCCATGTGTTTTAGAAGGGCATGGAATGATGTCAATTATTTTTTGAATCCACGCATGAAATGTTTAAAGCACATAAAGTAGAGGTCAATATTGAAGAGCTGCTGTGAAATTTGAAGATCAGATGTTTAAAATTAATGAAGATCAGATGTTTACTCTATACATATTTGTAACTTATTTTACAACATTTTGGCAAAAATCTATCTTATTGAAATAGTAAACAGTAGCTTACTATTATAGATGTAATAGTTAAAATTGTTTATATTTTGTACAAAAATTCAGATGAAACACAAAGACTCAGCAGTCAAAGATCTTTCTTTATCTCCTCTTAAGTCTCCTAACTGGCAGTGGTGGGAGAGGGGTGTGAACCATGTGTGGGGGCGAGGCGACATTTCAAGATGCCAGAAAAGAGTGAACTGCATAATGCAAAGTGAAAATGAAGCTGGAAAATGTCAAAAAAAACAAAGATACTAAACTTCGTTTGCTTCAGCTTGTCAAACTCAATTTTATCTACTACGTGTAAAAGATCTTTTGGAAAATAATTAAATTCAAGAGGCTGCGGGGTCTAAAATAATTCCCGAGGTTACTAGAATTCTTAATAAAAATTTCAGGGAGGGTTAGTGTATCTGGCTGACACACAAAGCTCAACTTTTACATGTAGATTAACAAAAACTCCAAAAATAACAAAGGGGGCTCCATCAACACCCACTACTAGTGCCAAAGGGCAATCGAAACTCTGAATGTTTGGGGGGCTGGTTAGGAGCAAGGTTTAAAGCTAACGTACTTCTCTATCTGTAATTTTATTAAGAAATCAATTATAGGAAACTGATGCTTTTTAAGAAAGTAGACTACTTTGTTTTCCTTTTCTGTTTTAATTTCAGCTTTATTCAGGTATAATTGACACATGATATGGTAAGATATTTAAAGCGTACATCATGGTGATTTGATATACATATACATTGTGAAAGGATGCCCCCCATCTAGTTAATTAACACATCCATTACCTCACATATTTATCTTTTTTTTTCTTTTGGTAAGAACATTTAAATTCTATTCTCTTAGCAAATTACAATTACACAATACAGTGATGATGATGAATACAGTGTTAACTGTAGTCATCATATTTTACATCAGATCCTCAGACCTCATTCATCTTATAGCTGAAAGTTTGTACCCTTTTACCAACCTCTCCTTATCTCCCCCACTCCCCAGTCTCTGGCAAGTACTTTTCTACTCTCTGTTTCTGTGTGTTTTCTTACAATCTGCAAAACAACCCAAATTTATGGTGATTTTGGTAAAGATTCCGGAAACCATCTTTAGAAAACAAAGTTCCTGCTTCAATAAACATGGTGAAAGAGGAAAAGATCACAGAAAGAAAAAGTTGCTTATGTTAAAAATAATGTTTAATTCCTTCAAGATTTCTTGAGAGAAAGCCCTACCTGTTAATAATGTGTAGCAACATAGAAAAGAAAGTAAATTAATCATAGCCACATAAAACAACGTTTCTCAAACTGAGATCTTTGAACAAATAGCCATACTGGTTGTTAATATATTGAAACACTTAAGTCTGGTTGGTAAGTAGTTTCTGTCCCATGCCCCCTGCATGCTCTCCTACTAAATTAGCTGTGAAGTTCTGAATTCTCTGGTGGGACTGAGTCTACCCAAACAAAAGATATTTTTTCCTTCATATAAATGTGTTTCCTGCTCCCAAATCTTGTGCCCACATGAATGTGACTGTCCAGAGAAGTTGCATTCTTTTTTCAAATTAACACGAAGAAGCTGTCTAGACTAGCAATACCACTCACCTATTCTAGAAACTGGTTATGCGCTTGCCTGGCCACCACTTGTAGTAACTAGTATGAATGAACATAGACAGTTCTAATGGTTTTCTATAAGACTGAAGCGATTTTTCCAGACAGAATATCCTTGGCAACCTGAGCTTCAGACCTCTCTGAGGTCCATCCCTGCACTATTTTATAATTGAGCAATGTCATTTGATTTCAATGCTCATATTTACATGTGAATTTAAGATTAAGTTGAACCAAGTAATTATCTAAAATGAGAGGGTGTTATTTCTAATGTATTGGTAAATAAGTCCGACTGCCAATAGACAGGCAAGTCCAAACATCAAAATGATGATTATCTTGCACTCATACTGAATTATTCTAGTGGTTGTAAAGACAAAACTCATTTGCTTAATGTAACAAACATGGACTTGGCAGAAAATAGATTATACATTCAAAGGGTTTACATGAAGATACTTTAATGAGGGGAGTGTTTACAGAAGTATTTGCAGAATTAAGGGAATCAATAAAGGATGATGAAGTATGCTGGGACTAGCAAGAACAAAGAAATCTTACCCCACCTACACCCAAAGGAGTAAATGGGAGAATGATGTGACCACATCCAGGAAGAGCCAGAGCCAGGAAAAAAGAGCCAAAAATAGGACTCTGACTGCGGTTGGCATAGATGGAATCAGAAGAAATATCCACAACTGCCTTTCTCCTAGCTTCTCAATCTTCAACCAGTGTTAAACTCAAATGGAAGCCAGAAGACAAGGGGGTATATGTGATGCTGTCCATGGAGGTCACTCTTGGAGGCCACTCTTCAGGGTCCCAGATTGGGGTAGAAAAGAACAAACAATGAATCTGTAGGGAAAAACAGAGTTGTGCTAGTCGTTTGTCTGCTCGCTCTCAAACCCATTACTTGCCCTTTCTTGATCTGACATTAACACAGGGAGTTGCATTCCTAGACTTTCTTGCCAACTTGTTTTTAACCCTGTCTGGTCACTGGGAGCTACTGGGCAGAGATTGGAGGACTGAAGGAAACCAAAAGTCATGCTAACTTTCCCCATTTCTCTCTACCTCAGGCATTATCACCAGAGTGCATACCCTCCATGGTCCAGCTACCATTGACCAGCCATGGTCCCAATTCCCAGAGGATAGGGCAGAGCAGAGCAGGGCAGGAATACCACTTCAGTTTCAACTACAAGTCCAGGCTTTTGGACTGAAGTCATACTACCTCCTATGTTCCTCCAGCCTCGGGGTGCTAGCAGCTTCACACTGTTTCTACTGTCTGGGTTATCTCATGTTTCTCTGTATAAATTCTCAGGTCTTCCATGATCTGTGTATCCAATTACCAGTATTAAATTTCCTCTATTTGCAATACCAAGAGTCATTTCTGTTTCTGACAGAACTCTGATAAAATGCCGGGTTAATTTGTAATTGAAAGACATTTTCACAGACTTAGACTTTTACTTTCTAAGTTATTTAATAAATTGAAAGTGTGATTTGACATCACAAAAAAGGATAATGTAAATAACAGTATCATACTATTTTCTCTCAGGCTAATGAGAAAAGAATAGAGACAGAATTTAATAAATTAATCAAACATTTATGTCACATACAAATGAAGCCATAGCATACTGTATGAAGAAAACTTTAACAGCAGTTTGAACACATAAAAATAGTGAGAAAATTGAGTCACTCCGTGGCATAAATAGCAGTAGATGCATTAAAAATCTTAAAAGAACCTGACTTACAGTCAGTTTCATATTCACTTTTGAACAGATAATATTATTCAGAGCCAACTTTTGTCATGACAGATTTCCATTGTTTATTAGAAGTAAGAATAGCAGTAAATGATCAATGATGGAAAACACTAGGCAGCAAAGAGAACTGATGACCCATCACTAGGTCAACAATGCAGTGTTACTGTCCTTCAGTTCCTCATAATGGTATTTTTAAAAACAAATTTCAGTATTGAATTTTCTTGATGGGGAGAAACTGGAAAATGGGAGAGAAACTGGAACGGGAGGTAGAAATATACATACATATATATATATAGATTGATCCTACTCGATATCTATTCGTGGAAAGATCCACTGTATTTTAGGGTGGAAATATGCCTATCAAAAAAAATCTACATACCCAAGATACAATTGAAGACAAGGGAGTCGGCTAATATATAAGCAGAAATCACTGAATGAGACTTCCAGTAAATTTATTATGGAGGTTTACTCACCAGGCAGTGCCTTCTCCCCTCCTTCTCATTTATTCCTGAATTCTAGATTTGACGGCTGTCTTTGTCGATGTGATGGCTAGCTTTGCAGTCATGATTTTTCAACCATGAGGCATTCTTAAGAGGGAAACATGTTGCTAAGAATGGCAGTGCAAATGGAAAGTAGAAGACTGAAACATTGATCATATCATAAAGCCACAATGGTAGTCCTGTCCTGGTCAACCAAAATCGAGACTTAATTACATGACACAAAAAAAAAGTCTATCTCATTTAAACTAATGATATTTGGACTCTTTGTTCATATCAGACAAATATAATTACTAACTAATATTAGCCACTTTTAAAAAAATTATTGAGGACATATTGGTTTATAACATTGTGTAAATTTCAGATGTATATTATTATATATCAGTTTCTGTATAGACTGCACTGTGTTTACCATCAATAGTCTAGTCCCATATATATGTGCCCCTTTACCCCTTTCACCCTCCCCCCACCCCTTCTCCTCTGGTAACCACTAATCTGTTCTCCTGATCCATGTGTTTAGCTTCATATATGAGTGACATAATATGGTGTTTGTCTTTGTCTGGCTTATTTTGATTAGCATAATACCCTCATGGTCCATCCATATTGTCACAAATGGCATGATTTTGTCTTTTTTACAGCTGAGTAGTATTCCATTGTATATATATACCACATCTTCTTTATCCATTCATCCATTGATGGCCACTTGGGTTGCTTCCATGTCTTGGCTATTGTGAATAATGCTGTGATGAACACAGGGATGCAAAAATTTCTTTGAATTATTGATTTCCTATTCTTCGGATAAATACTCAGTAGTGGGATAGCTATATCATATGGTATTTCTATTTTTAATTTTTTGAGAAATCTCCATACTGTTTTCCATAATGGCTGCACCAGTTTGCATTCCCACCAGCAGTGTATGAGGCTTCCCTTTCCTTCACATCCTCTCCAACATTTGTTATTTCTTGTCTTGTTAATTATAGCAATCTTGATGGGTGCAAGGTGAAATCTCATTGTGGTTTTGATTTGCATTTCCCTAATATTAGTCACTTTTATCTGAAGATATTCATCACAAAAATCAAACTTGTTTGAAACTTTACTCAAAAAGATACAGAAGAATTAAATAAATGAGAAATTATACTATTTTTCTTAATGAAAGTGAACTGATAACTGCAAAGGTTTACATTATTCCCCCAAATAATTTATATAAGAAGCAAAATCCCAATCAAAATAGAAAATGTTTAACTTGAGAAATTATTTCTAAGATTAATCTGAAAGAGTAGTAAAATGAAATAGCTAAGAAAATTTAAGGACATATAATAAGAGGTTCTTATCCTATTTTAAACTAAAATAACTGACATGTAATATGAATCAATAGTAATTCAAACAGAGTGATACTGGTAAATAGACATACCATTGAAAAGCATAGTTCCAAAACAGATTCAAGAATATGACTTTAATTGATCAGAAAGCATCTCATCCATGGAAATAAGAGTAAAAATAAGAATTTTGTAGTTTCTTTCTATGACCTTAGAAGTTCTCATAACTATTATCTTGTGTCTGTTTTCCCAAGAGAGACCATTTGGATATCAACACAGTAAACATAATGACTATGGGTGATCAGGGAAGGAAATAGGGATGGCTCAGTGGTCTTTCCACCACTCATTTTGCTCCTTCTAAGCAACATGCCAGTAATATAGCCTTGGTTCACACATAGTTTTGAGTCAAGAGTATTGACATAGACATTGAAACAAAATCACAGTCCTAGAGAATTAAGGCTGTCCCTGCTGACTTCCACTTATAGATATGGAACATTACCCCTTTTGAACAAGGACTCCTAGGAAAACTCTTCACTCAGAACTGGGTCAGGGATTGCTGCTTTCAGTGGAGGCATTTGGAATATCACTCTCCAAGGAGACATAATTTAAAACAGCAACCAAGTCAGGTACTAAATAGCCATGAGACAAATCCATTATAAAATCTACAACTTTGAGGCCAATCCATTAGCTGTGGGTTAAGATGCGCTGCATGAGTCCAAAAAAGCTCAATGCTCAGGGTCTTCTCTTGCCTGAGACTATGCGCCCACAGGTTATTAACAAGAATGAATGCATCAGCATTGACTTAGGGCAGAGTGCTGCACTTATGAGTGTAAAAATTCAATTACAATATTTCTGCAGACTTTACAAAATCCAAATATCAGGAAAAATGTTCAGAACCACAATGTCACTGTGAAAAAAGAACAAGGAAAGTGAATAGAACTAAACACAGAGGCAATTACTGGTGATACTATTTGGATAGATTCAAACGCTTCACAAAGGGACACAAAAGCCCTGCTAATTGCTTCTTCTGCTCAAAGTAAGTGTATATAAGCAAAGACGATTTATGTTGTACAATTTTCAGAAATTACTATTGATTTTTTAAGGCTGATTATTTAGAATTTATAGTATCAATACCACCTAAAAGAAAAGTCTTGCCTTTATCTCTAGAGCAATTTTTACGAGTTGAAATGCCTGTTGTAAGCATACAGATGAATATATCTGAGTTTCTGAGTGCCAATGCTTATGGATGGCATTAGAAAACTCCATTGGTCTGGAACTCTGATTATTCTACTATTTTGTCACTATGAGGTTATAGCTATTGGTGCTGATTTGTGGAATTTTCTTCTTGAGGTTTTAGTGGTAATAAACTGAAGAAAATGAATTATAGTACTATGAAATGCAGAAGAAGGAAAAGAACACCATTCGAATACTTGCATACAGGCTATATTAATTTACTAGGGTTGCCATAACAAACTACCAAAAACCGGGTGGCTTAAAACCAAAGAAATTCACTGTCTTACAGTCCTGGAAGCTAGAAGTCAGAAGTCAAGTTGTCGTCAGGGCCATGTTCTTGGACAGCTCTAGGAGAGAATCCTTCCTCCACTCTTCTAGTTTCTGGTGCTTGGCTTGGCAATCCTTGACATGTGTTGGCTTGCAGATGCATCACTACAGTCACATGGCCATCTTCTCCCTGTGTCTTCATGTAGTTTTCGTCTGTGGATGTCTGTCTCTATGTCCAAATTCCCTGTTTAAAAAGATACCATTCACATTGGATTAGGGCCTCCTCTAATGACCATATTTTAATTGGATTATCTCTGTAAAGACCCTATCTCTAACTAAGATAACATTCTGAGGTATGGGACCTAGGACTTCGGCATATCATTTTGGGAGAAACACAATTCAACACATAACACAGATCATGCACAAACAGTATATTTATTTTTAATTGAAAATAAAAGATAATATAAGAAAGATCAATACCCCAAGGGGTTTTCATCATCAAGACCCTGCATTTTATTTGAATGTGCCAAATGGAAATGTTTGATTCTTTCAGTGAATTAACACATGTCTTCAATGTCCATGGACAAGATGTTTACCTCATTTCTGTGAGCATTAGTCTGAAATTATCAGTTCAGATCTCGGAAAATGAGCCAAAATAAACAAATTAATTTAACAAAATTAAGTAAAAATAACACATTCATAAAGCAAAAATTAACTACAGAAAAGTGTGAGCTGAGTGACACGACTGAATTGTAGTTCATTTGAAAAGAACTGAGAATTTTAGCAACAACAAGTCCAAGGGAAGACAACAAAGTCTGGTAAATATAATGTATTTAATAAATGAATGTTAAACTATTAATTAACATTGGGGTACAATGCTGGAGTGGAGTGTTAAGATCTATATTTTACATCAAAAAATAAGTACCACCTCTATGCCAAGGTCTCTGCTAGATACTACAGAGTGAAGAAAGACTCATATTCCCTGAGAGATAAAAGTCATTATGGAGTCAGGTGCAGGGATGCTGAGTGGGGTGTCAAGTAGACCAGTACTAAGAATACAAAGTAGAATTAGGACATGTTATAAGAAAAAACAAAATGTCATGTGAATTCAAAAGAATGCAAGGACAAGACAACTAGGAGGATATCCAGAAATATTATGTACAGGAAGCCTCTGCTTAGAACTCACTTCTTCCTAAAAGTCTTCCTTTACCCCAAAATAAACTATCCCACCTCCTAATCCTATTTCACAGTACTATATACCCTTTATGTCACTTTTTTAAGCAAAAAGTCATTCAAAATATCATTTGAGTGCTCCCCATGTGCCTGGTGTTGTGATCGAAACAGGAGTCAACATGACAGAAACATATTTAATGGGGAAGAGCAATATTAAACAAATATAACTTTAATGAATATTCAAAGTGTTACTGGGAAAGGAATAGGAAAACGTCATCTAGTCTGAGACAACAACAAGCTTCACTGAGGAGTGGAATGATCGTGATCAAGTGGTAGGATCAACTGCTTGGAAGTCTTAATGAAAAATTGCTTGGAGTGATGTTACTGGGGATAAGCAACCTGGAAAGATGAGCAAAAGGATCTGCAGTCATCATTAGAGGAATGAAGCTAAACTAAAGTGACCCCATAAGGTGGAAGCCAGAGGAATAAGAGCCTCAACTTCCCCTTCTCTGACCTTCTGATGCCTGCTGTTGGCCAAACTCAAATGGGAGCCAGAAAGCAAAGGAAGCCATGGATGCAGTTCATATAGATCCACTTCTTAGGGCACACAGCAGGATAGACAACAATGAAGAATGAGTTTGGAGGGAAAATGAGCTAGCTACTGTAGATAGAAAAGGTGATTTACAATATGGAAGTCAATGTGCTGAGAAATATGGAGGTTGGATAAGAAGATGAGAAACAACTGATATTAAGAGACTTATCACAGTGCCTGGACTATAGTAAGTGTATTGTTACAGTGTCACCTACTATTATTGTTATTATCATTATCATTATTAGTATTTTAAAACATTAAAACCATTGCTAAAAATGAGACTTTTAAGCAACTAGAAATTCCATCCAGATGTATTTCTTTCATGACTGTATTAGGAATTTATGTAGATATAAAGACTGATCTTGGTGCTAAAGTTTTTAGCGAATGAAGAAAAGGAACTAGAAAAAAGTGAGTAGATGACCAGAATGAGGATAAGTCAATGGTAGAGCTGAATGGATTAGCCTTAAGGAACCAGGGATTTGCCTAAGCTGAACCTTGAAAACCTGGTTAAAGTTTAGTTGCTAAAGATGAACAGAAAGACAGGGTAGCATATAAATTAAAAGGAACAAATGATCAAAATTTTAGGAGTATGTCAATTGTGGAAATGAATAATTCATTTTGATTAATCAAAGAATGTGAATAAGAAACACTGGGACAGGAAAACTTTAATGTAGTTTGTTGCCATATTTTGTAGGATTTTTAATACCAGGGAGAGGATTATTGGCAATGGAGACAGTGGAGAGTCAGTAAATGATACTGTGATTGGAGTAAAATAAATTCTTAAGTATAATTTGCACCGAAGACTAGTCAATAGTTTTAGAGGAAGTGATGCAAAGAAGGAACCTTGAGGAACTAGTAGAAAGTAGATAGACATTAAGAGAAGAGAATTCCATCCTGATAGAACAGCGTGTACAAAGGCACAGAGATGAGAACTACAATGTTGAATTAGGGCAAGCTTTCTCAATATTGGTACTATTGATATTTTGGTTCAGATAATTCTTTGTTATTGGAGGGTGTGGTGTTCATTTTAGGATGTTTTGCAACATTTCTGGCCTCTATCCAAAGATGCCACTAGCAAGCCCTCTCAAGTTACGACAACAAAAAATGTCTGTAAACCTTGCCTATGTCCCTTGGAGATGGGGAGTGAGCAAAATAATCCATGACTGAGAACACCTGAATTAGGGGAAAGGCATATAATTTGACAGAATCACAAAGTAAAGTGTAGCAATGGGTTGACTACCAATGGATCTGAAAAGATAGAGATAGATAAAAGATTTTAGCTTGCTTTGTTGAGAAAATTTTATTTTATTCTGGTGATTAATAGAAAGATAAGAAGCAAAGAAGTGAATCAAGATTTGTATTGTAGAAGGATCACATTGCAAGTCATGTGAAGGAGAAAGTCTATTGTCAGGGAGGCTGTTTGGAGGAAATTCCAAAAACCCTATTTTTATAGTCTTACTGAGAATTTAAAGGAGGAAACAAAAGTTATAAAAGTTGAGGAGATTGGCTTAATAAAATAGAGGGTGGAGCATTAGTTTGCGAAAAAAATAATGGAGGATTCAAGAGTAGTTCTCAGGATTCTAGCTTGAGTAACTGTGTGGATGAAAGTACCATGTACGTAAATAGGTAATAAGTTTAAGGGGAAGTGTGTTCTGCTGCAGTGATAAGGGATAATATGATGATTTCATTTTTGATTAGGCTAAATTTGAAGTGTCTATGGAACAACCAAAGACAGATGACCAATAGGTGGATGTATCCATACATGTTTGTGTTGGATTTATAGAATTAGAAATCACCAGCATGGAGGGTGTTAATAATGAATAGAGGAAGCCAAGGGACAGAACCTAGAGAAATATTGCATAAGGAATAAATAGAGGAAGAAAATGTGGCAAAAGTGTTTGGAATTTAATACTCCAAAAGATTGATGAGAAGAAAGTCAAGAGAAAGGAGAATTTTAAGAACGTTAATAAGGATACATTTTCAAATAATCAGTGAGACAAGTATCACAAAAGTAGGTTTAGCAGCAAAGCCACTGGCCACCTTGACAATAGAGATGTGGAGGGAAGATTAGGGAAATGAAGTATAGAATATTATTTCCACGTGTATATATTTGAAAGCTAAGATGAAAGAGAATGAGTAAAATGGAAAGAAATGGAAGACTCAAGAAAGAGCTGTTTTTCTCTTAAAACTATGAAAATTGATATACTACATTAATAGAATGAAGAATAAAAATCATGATATCTCAATAGATGCAGAAAAAGTATTTGATAAAATTCAACATCCTTTCACTATAAAAATTCTTAACAAATTAGGTATAGAAGGAATGTACCTCAACATAACAAAGTTATACATACATACATATATATATATATATATATATATATATATATATAAAAAATACTATTCTGCCATGAGAAAGAAGGAAATTCTGCCATTTGCAACAACATGGATGAACCTAGAGGGCATTATGCTAAGTGAAATAAGCCAGACAGAAAAAGACAAATACTGTATGATCTCACTTATATATACATTGTGGGGAAAAAAAAAAGTGTTGATCTCACGGAAATAGAGAGTACAATAGTGGTTACCAGGGGTTGGGGGTGGGGAAGATGGGGAGACGCTGGTCAAAGGGTATAAGCCTTAGTTATAAGATGAATAAGTTCTAAGAATCTAATGTACATACAGCATGGTGACTATAGTTAATAATACCCTATTATATACTTGAAATTTGTCAAGATGGTAGATCTTAAATTTTCTCATTACATACAGACACACACAGAGATAACTATGTGAGGTGACGGATGTCTTAATTAACCTGATTGTGGTAATCATTTCACAAAGTGTATGTATATCCAATAATTCCATTGTATATTTTAAATAGATACAATTTTGTTGATCAATTATACCTCAATAAAGCTGGAGGGAAAAAAGAGAGAGAAAAAAGGGGAAAAAAACTATGAGAAACAGCTAAGCATACACGTATTCTGATTGTTAAAATAAAAAAAAACAAGTAGAGAAGAAGTTTGAAAATATAACTGAGAGAAGGAATAAGGCAGGAAAAAGGGTCACTAAGTATACGAGAGAGAGTGGAATGCAGACAAAGGGAAAGAAACGTGTCCTTGGCCAGACTATGGGCATCTATTCCTCTAGGACAAGGGAGCAGGAGATGTAAATATGCAGGTAATTAGGAAAGTTAGGGGCTTGGAAATTGAAGGATTTGACTCCTGATGGGCTTTAATTTTTCTGTAAGGGAAAATATTAGATTAATTCCTATAAGGAATAGTAAATGAGACATAAGAAATGAAAGAAGCTAATGAAAGTTTGAAATTATTCTGGAATATGACAAAGGGAATTGTTTAAGAAAGATATATACAGAGTAAAGGTTTGCTAGGGAACAGTGAGAGCCAATACGAAGTTGGTGACCAGGAATTTTCAGTGACGTCATTCTGTGTAGTTAAGTGAATTTTACCAGTGCTGCCCAATATTCCTGGTGGAGGAACAGAAAACAAAACCAGTTGAATTGATAAAGTGTTCCTCTTGTTTGTTTCTTTTTCCTGGCAAGTAGGAACAAAGGGAAGGAGATAGAGTGGATTCTAATGTAAAATTGTTTGAATAGATAGATTACGGAAAAAAGACTCAATTGTAAAATAATACAAAAAGAAAGGAATAAAAAGGGAGCAGATGGATTGGATGAAAGTGGACATATAAAATTACTGGATGTCTTGACTGCAGGAAGACTAAGGAAATGGAGTGCCATAAATCTTCCAAGTAGATAATTTCCCCCAAAAAAATGTAGGTCTGGAACACAGATAGCTGTTGGTGTAGGAATTATCCACACAGTTTTGATGACTAAAGTTTTACAGGTAGATCAAGTTATGAGACAGAATGGAAAAAAGCACAAACTGGCCAACGACCCTCTTAGGTAATGTCCACATATAGAGGAAAGAGGAATAAAAGGAACTAGCAGAGGAGAGTTTATAGATAGAGATAGGAAGGGAACCAACATAAATCCGTATTACAAAAGGAGAGCACAGTGAGGTGTTTCTCAGAGGTGGAGTTAATAAACAGTGCTGTGGAAGTTATTTGGGTTGTTCACAAATATTTGGTTCTCTCCTGGTCACATGATAAGATTGCACTTAGTGCCCATCCCCCACCTCTCCCCACTTCATTCAGAGACGGCCAAGCGACGTACTTTGGCCAATAAAATGTGAACAGAAGTAACTTGTGTCACTTCCAGGTGAAAGCTATTAAATATAGAGCATGCCACAGTCACTGGCAACATTCTGGAAAGTTCTGCTCCACCAGTTAGGATCCAGGAGTTAGGATAACATAGATCAGATCTTATAGCTGACTCTCACTGGACATGTAGTGTGACAATCATGTCTTTTTTTAAGCCAGTGAGATTTTGTGTTTTTTGCGGGTTTTTTTGTTTGTTTGTTTTTTTTGCTGAGAAAGATTCACCCTAAGCTAACATCTGTTGCCAATCTTCCTCTTTCTGCTTGAGGAAGATTTGCCCTGAGCCAACACCTGTGCCAATCTTCCTCTATTTCGTATGTGGGTCACTGACACAGCATGGCCACCAATAAATGGTGTAGACCTGTGCCTGGGAACCGAACCTGGGCCGCTGAAGTGGAACGTGCTGAATTAACCACTAGGCCACAAGGCCAGCCCCAAGATTTTGTGTTTTTTGTTACGCAACATAAGCTAGCCTATCCTAGCTGTAATAAGTAAAAAATGCAAGCAAGGGGTCAAGGAGGATGGGAGCTGAAAAAGAAAGTCCTCGGATTTGAAATCCATGCCAACATTTTTCAGTGTTTTCCCATTACTTATCAAAATTAGGACAAACACCAAATCAAGGTTCTTACTACTTCTTTAAGGTTATATAGGCCCAGATTAGGTTGTAAAATACTTTTTTAGGTTGTAAAATACAAGTTATCACTGAAAAAGTTCATCTTTTTAACTCCTTAAGATATTGTGGTGGCTGCAACTTATGGCTGAAATGAAATACATGGAGACACAAGAAGGAACTTTTTCAACTTGTTTACTACTCTATAAATGGAAGAGAATTACAAGAGAATGAGTAACTCAATGATAAATACATTCAAGCTGAAGTTTGATGACCTTTTATGAGGAGGAATACTATCACTTATTGAAAACCTATTACATGCTAGGTAATATATTTGGTGGTTTATTGATGTGCACTGCAACCTTGATGAGTAGATATAATTAATTCCACTGCTGTGAAAGGTTACCGAAATCGTCAAATTTCAAATAGCTAGTGAGGGGCTGAGCCTGGATTCAACTCTAATATCTGTGACACAAAGCATGCGTTCTCATTTCAGAGAGAGGAAGTTTGGACTGAATGTCCATTTTAGTCATTAACATCAATCATCAATGTGATTCCTCGTTTCTTTAGCAATATTTATGTTACTATAGAAGACAGTTACTATTTTTGTGGTTAGGTAGCCCATATTGCATCTAGACCAAAAGACCAAGACCCCAAATTTCTTACAAAAATATAATTCCTTCTGTGCCATTTGTATTTTAAGTACTTTTCTTAGGGGAAAAAAGAAATTAACAAGAATGTTTGTATTTGTACAAGGTACGATAATAATTTTCATTTATAATCTGAATGAAAAAATGTACCAGAAATTCTAATGCTCCTTGTGAACTTGAGTGATTTGAAATTTCACCATCAGTGTCTCTAGAATGAGATTAACTACTTTTAGATAATAACAAAGGCACCGTTGAAATCATTTAAATGATTGAATGAAGTATTTAAGAGAGAAAGTCATTGTGAGGCATATAATTTTCTTTTTCACTCCTCTGGTGCATGGATTTAATTCCTTAAATATATGGAGAGAAAAAAGTAGTACCTTGAAATTTCCCGTGTGAAATCTAGTGCTGTTGCAATGGCAAATGACCCTTTGGCAAACATTTTCTTTACATAGCATCCTTCTTGTCATGTTATTTTTGTTGGAAAATGATTTATTAGAAAGTCTCTGCAGTCTGGAGCCTGAATAAATCATGTTGGCTGGATATTAAGGAAGTATAATAATCAAATGTAGAGGTAAATTCATTAACTTTTAAAAGTCTATATGAGTCATCATCGCTTCAGCCTAATCCAGTGGTTCTCAAATTGTGGTCCCTGTTCCAGCAACATCAGCAGTAACTGGGAGCTTGTTAGAAGTGCAATTCCTGGGCCCTCACCCCAGACCTGCTGAATCTATCTTGGCAATAGAGCCCTGCAATCTGTTTTCGCAAACCCTCCAATAGATGCTGATACTGCTAAAGTTTGAGAAACACTGGCCTAATCCATGGTTAGACTTGGACAAATGTATATCTGATTTCTAACCTCAATCTTGAACAGTGGTTCTTAATCTGGTTGAACATTAGAATAATCTGCCAGTCTTTTTAAAAATACTTACTCCCAGACTCACCCCAGACACAGTGAGTCAGCATCTCCTAGTTGGATCTGATAACCAGGGGGAATTGAGAACCACTAATCTATAGCAGCATTGTTCGTGGTGGGAAGAATTTTTAGTATAGTGTCAGCAAACCTGGATCAGAGTCTTGATCCAAGTTTTTATTCATTCATGTAGGAAAATCATAAAAGTCGCAGATTTCTCCATCACAAAATTTTTCAAGCGCCCAATGAGTTGAATTATGTAATAAGGCATTGTAAATTCTAAAATCTTGCTACTGGTGAGTGGTCCAAGACAGGCAGTATCTGATCTTGGTTAGAACTGTAGAACCTCTGTCCTGCTAGAGACTTGATGAATCAGAATCTGCAGTTTCAAGTGATCTGTCCTTCATATACACATTCACATTTGAGAAGCACTGTCCTAAAGCGCGAAGCCAAGAAAAGTCATCACTATGACATATGAAAAAGAAAACACACTTGTGTAAACGTTTTGCATAAAATTTCCCATGTCTCCATCATGCATAGCTTTAAATGAATGTGGGGTAAAAAAGGGAGAGAAATTTAAAATAAGCATTTCAGATTCACATTTTCACTGTGAGCTTCCACTTTGAGACTGAAAATGAAAAGACTCTATGAGTCTGTTTGTCCAGCAAAAATATAAATGAGTACAGGTCCCCTCAGGGCTTGCTGGGTTACTAAGAATTTAAGAGTAACTCAAGTTTGAAGAATAGTTCTCTTAATAGCTGCTGTTCAAAGGTTGGCAAAGAGCAGGATAATTTTAGGATAAGCTGATGAACGACGGGGAATAGCAAAAGTCTGCAGGAAAATGCTTGTCAAAAAACACTCACACAGAGCTGGCCTGGTGGTGTAGTGGTTAAGTTTGAGCGCTCCGCTTCCGCAGCCCGGAGTTCCTGGGTTCGGATCGTGGGCACGGATCTACATCAAGCTGTGCCGTGGCAGCATCCCGCATACAAAATAGAGTAAGATTGGCACAGATGCTGGCTCTGTAACAATCTTCCTCACTAAAAAAAAAAAAAAAAAAAAAAACACATTATTATTATTATCACCACTATGGACTGTCATATACAGACATACAAGTTGAAATCAACACATTACAGGTAAATGTCATTGTAACAACATATCAAAAAAAAGTCGAGAGAAAGCAACCAGAAAACAGTGCCTCATGTGGATGGTTTAACATATTGAGTTTGATTTCCTTCAGCAAGTACTCCTTGCTCTTTACGCAAGTGCAGTTATTAAGGCACAAGACATGATTTTCCTTGTAATAAAGTTTCTATATTCCTCTGCTGTTTGGAAAAAGTAATAAACTGCCAGATGAACAGTAAGTCCAATAAATACTCTCACACACTTCAGCTCATCAGTTGTGTAAATTTTATCGACTTACCAGGATCATGTTATTTGGATTTATTGTCTGTAAGGATGAAAAGCTGTAATAAAGGTGGATAAATGGATCCCACTGACCCGTAAATAACTGTTCAACCAAAAGAGCTGTGAAAGAGTAACTTTGTTTTCCACCATCTGGTGTGACAGAGAATATTATCAAAGCAGCAGTAGGTGGTGGTGGGAAAACATCCGTTTCATTTCCATCCTTGAGAAAACAGTAGCATTTGGAAAACACATTCATCCTTTTTCCTGGGCCAACTACCTAAATACCATCCAGTATAAAAACATTTATTTTTCTAATATTTTTCCACTTTAGTGAGTCCCACCATGTTATAGTTGGGGGAAGTGCTAGACTGGTAGATCTGACATCTAAAATGTCCTATTTTCCTGCATAACAGAAAGAGTACTAGCATGAATGATGCGAAGCCGGGGAAAACAGGTGGGATGTTTCTGTGTAAAACATGTGTAGGAGCCATGGCATTCTCAGAGGATCGAGAGAGGTCACACTTCAAAACTTAAACTGCATTCACCTCTACATTAGTTAAAGCATGTTACATGAAGTCCTAAAAATTAAGTATTCATCCACTAATCAATCCTTTCTTCTTTCTTTTATAATCCAGTCATTCCAAACACTTTAATTTAGCACTTCTAAGCTTCAAGCATTTTGAAATCTCATCTTGTTTATGATAATTCTTTTCTTGCTAAAAACAAATCTGTTTTCTCCGTCAGACTCTGTTCCCTATAAGCATCGTTCCTTGTATTTTCATAGGCATTGAATCAGGTATACAAAAATTTGCAATTTAATTTTTTACTCATTCTATTTTATGTACATTTAGGCCTCATTCTGATGGATGTAGAAAATTAAATGAAGTCATTTTTAGATAAAAGCCTGAAGTGAGGGTCAAAATGGAGAAGAAAAGAACATGCTGGTTTATGTCTCAAATTAATATCCTGCCGCACTTACATTTAGAAAATATCCACATCCAATTCTTTCAAATATTGTCACATCCCTCTATCAAATGCTTGTGGTTACCAGCATCTTAGCGGAGAGTGCATTGAATGAACAATTGGTGGAAAGACAGAGGTTCTAGGATAAGATCTGGTGTTTATGTAATTTTGGGTAAAATACTTCACTTTACTGCGTTTTAGTTTCCACGTGTACAAAATATTTTATTAGATCTGATAAAACATATGTTCTTTTTTAAGCACTAAATCTCTATGATTACATAATTTCCAAATCTTCTAAAAGTTCTTTTATGCGCTCATCAATTAACAGAACAAAAACACATGACTGAATGCCTTATGTGTGGCAACACCACTAACAACTTACATTAATTGAGCGTTTAGTAGGAGTCAGGCACTGTTCTGAACACTTTATATGTATTATCTTGCTTTATAATCATAAAAACTCTATCTCTATTTTATATGTGAGAAAATAGCTCAAAGAAGTTAACTAACTTGTCTATTGTCTCATAGTCAATGAGAGAGAATACCAAGGTTTAGACCCAGACAATCAGTTTTCAGAACCTGCACTATGAACCACATTTTACAGCTGTGATGTGCCATCTGAAAATATTTTTACTTCAATATATCCAAGTCTGTGTCATAATATTTTCAATGTATATTGCTATCATTTTTATTTGCTTAATCTGGAGAGCAAGGTAAGATGCTACAAAAATTATGATTGTTCCAATCTGCTAGTTTATAAAGGAGCCTTTTAAACAATAAGTTATCTACTCATAAACATGCTGATCTGGTTTCCAATAGTACCTGGTATTTCCAGAGAGCAGCTTTTGATCTTGAATAATCTGTACGATCAGGTAACACAGATGTAATTCAAGATGTAATCTCCTTGAGGCTAGTCCTAGAATCTATTTTGTGTCTTAAATTGGGGCACATTTTAACTTTATTTGTTAAGTGTATAGCGAGGAAATATATACTGAAATGTATTATATCTCTTTTATCTACTCCCACCATCCTGTGGCATTCATCTATTGTCTGAGAAGAGGAGTCAACCAATTTCCAGTGAAGAATATGGAGTCAATGGCAACCCTCAAATACTACTGACAAAATCCAAGGGTGGCTCAATTGCCTTGCTTGAAGACTAGACTAAAGGAAAGGGAATATTCTGAAGACTCAAAGGAAGAGCAAGACTGAAATTTAGCCAATATTCTCATAGGAAAATGACCCTGCAGCAAAAGTAACAGGGAGCTGAGGCGTTCTGTCCTAAAAAGACATTAAATAACCTATGCAAGAAGAAGCAAAATTAATTGAACAGACAAATCAGGAAATTAGAGCAAGTATAATGAGTAACTTTAAAGAAGTAAGAGAGAGACTTAGTGACGAAGCAAGAATAAAGAGTTTCAAAGGAAAACTAGGTGAAAATATTAAATGTGATGAAATATAATTGTTGAAATAAAAAATTCAATATGTGTGATGAATAGCTGAATAGATTCAAAGAACAAATTAGTGAACTGGAAGATCTCTCCAGAAGGAATCAGAAACGAATATATAGAGGAAAAACAGAAAAAAAATTAAAAGAAGATGAAGTTCTGAAATAGAAATGTCATCATCCATATATTAGGAATTCAGCTAAAGAGAATATTACAAAGCTGGAAAATATACTTGGGATTTTCCGAAAGAAAATATATATTACCTAAAAAGGATTAAAATTTAGCCTGACGACAACTTCTAAATAATAGAAATGAAAGCCAGAAGACAATAGAATAATATTAACCAAATAATTAGAGAGAATAACTGTTATTTTGGAATTTCATATATGGTGAGATTACCATTCAAAAACTAAGTTGAAACAAAGGTGTTTTTTAACGATAGCAATAAAAACGACGAGGATTTACTATCAACAGACCTCACTAATGAGATTTCTAAAGAATGTACTTCAGAAAGAAAGCAGATCAGATGCTGTTAATACATGTATGTCTTAAAATTTTTTTTAAAAATCCAGTTTCTCTATCATTGATCTACCTGAGAACTTTATACTTGCCATATTGACACATCATGAAATGCTATTTCCTATCTACCTTTTTAGCAAATTCTATCTTCTCTCCCTGTTCGCATATACCTGGTGAACTCCTAATAATTGTTGTAGCCTCAATCAAAGCTTTTCCCCTACTGGCTGAGTTTCCAAACAATCCTGAGCCCAATTGAATAAACCTTACACATACCGCTATTATAGTCTTTGTTGCATTCATTATTTATTTAATAAACAATTACTGAGCAATTATTTTGTTCCTGGCACTTTTTTAGGCACTAAGAATGCAATCACAGACATATGAAGTCTCTGCTCTCAAAAAGTTTCCATTAGTAAATAATCGCAAGTTGTGTTGTTGCAATTAATAGTTACAGAATCATTTCTATTAGTTAAATCCCTAAAAGCAAGGGAAAACTATAATTCATCTTTGGACTCGCATATTTCAGAGCCAGTTGATACTCAATCCACCACAGTCTGCTACATTTCGATGGACACATATGGAGTTTGAGGTGGCTTGATTGAGCCACTTAATTATGTCTATTAGTAGAATAAATCCTGGTCATTAATGGGCAAGAATTACTATCTTATATTTAAGGGTAGTAGCTCATCATTTATTTATTTTAGCTGTGGTCATCTCTGAGTTACAGCCCACACTTTATTTGAGTAGAATTGTTCACTAGAGATCTGCTTTCAAGTTTCACATTCTATTTTTAACATTCAAATAAAAGCATTGCATACTATGACTTTAAGGCAGAAAGAAAAAATTTGTATTATTCAGATATAGTTTATTATTCGGAATTGTTTAGGATTAGTGAGAAATACTGTGTTTTCTGCCACTCTATGATTTGGAGGAAATCACTTAAGTAAGCTGTGTTCTCTTTGTAAAAACGTGTTCCTAATAATGCCAGTCTCAACCATCCTTTATGGGAATTATAATAGATGAAAAGGAATAGAAAAGAAAAACTCTTTAAATCTCAAAAGGACAATGGAAACAAGAGATTCTACCGAAACGTAAGTTCCACAAAGGCAAGAATTTTTACCTGTTTTGTTCATGGCTAAATCTCCAACATCTAGAACAGTAACAAACACAGAGTTGGCACTTAATAAATACTTGTGGAATATCTTAATCAAATATTGCTGGTATTAATATATCTATGACAAAAGTAAATAAAAAATTAAAAACCCTATATGTCTTCTACCCAATTGCAAATCTCCAAACTAAATTAACCCTAAAATTCCAAAAGTTTGAAGAATTTCTTAATTTGAAATCTGAAAGAGATTTATTTTGTCAGATTAATCAATGAGTAATTGTACTACTACATCTACGAAGTCAAAATGAAAATTTTGATGTGGTAGTTATCTGTATGTTGAAAAATGTGTTGCACTAGAGATTAACTAAGAAAAAAAACAGACAGTGTTTGATGGTGTCTAATTATTGCATGTATGTGTGCATGTGGAAAGCTTTGGAGAACATCCCTGCATCTGTTTCATTCAATAGCTCAAAAGTGGGGTCTCTTAGTGTCATGGTAATGTGGTCTATTATATTTAATACAATTATCAGGTATTCAAAGCAGCGTGGTGCAATCTATGTCATTAAATTCTCTGGGCCCCGTTCTGTTTCTACTTGTACTTATTTAGTCTACTCCCTCCAAAATGGATCAAGTCACCTTCTAAGCCTATGCCCTCATTCTAGTGATAGAATCCTCTCCCTCTCTGCTTTCCTAAAACCACCTTAAATAAGAAAAACCTGGGCTAAGGCAGTAATGTGTCAGTTCTCACTACGAGTTTCCAGATACCTGTGTCACATTTACAAATTTTCCATACTATAACATATTAAGCAAGAAATTCATCAATAGAATACTTCTTAAAAGAATTACTGTGGTTCACTGTCTATCTAAATTTGGGGAAAAAGAAATCTTAACAGAAAAGTTCAGCCTGATTATGATGAGAGGTGCTTTAAGAGCAACAATTATTAGGATTTCAGGGGATGAAGTGGTGTTAGTCTCTCATAGAAAAACCCTGAATAATGTGTAGCATCATATGAATTATTCATCATTTCCAAGATAATACACGTTAGCATGCATTGCTGAAAATACAGTGGTCAGATGGAAAATGTTACTCTATAAATGGCACACTCGTTCCCTCAACAATCGTAGCCTGGCAAGGGTCCTTATTACAAGTCAATGATCACAGTAAGAGGGAGGCTGGAAGCTTGGGTCCCAGAGGTTCAGTGTTTTATATTCTAATTTGTTCCTGTCATCTGTCCAGAGAAAAGTGGTGCTGCTCCCAATGGAACAGATCCTGGTTGGTCTGAAGTCTTTAAGGCTCTGGCAAGGTAAAATGGATTTGAGGAATAGCTTGTGTTTCTTTAACTTAAATGACAACATTCATCGCCCCTACTGCCACCTCCTGGCTGCTGATAGCTTCAGCCAATAACTAAGAATTACCTGTCCTGGGAATTTGACTTTACTGAAACTAACTCGGGCTGTGAGTTCCTCTACTAGACTGCCTTTAAATGCTTATTAATTCTTTGTGACCCTTACCAATAAAACCAAATCAATAAAATTCTCAAACATTACACTGACCTGGTGAGTAGATGAGCATCTTTACTAAATTGAATACATTCTCTGCAGAAGTCCAGTAGCAGGAAATGAAATAAATAACTAGACTTGTGTAACGAAAACAGGGCAGAAAAAAAAAGAGAACTGGAATGTAACCCTAGCATAGTCACTAAGGCACTTGATGATTTTAGTGTCACTTCATTTCTTTACGTTTACTTCCTACTTTATAGAATAAAAGAAGACAGCTTTGGAAAAGAAAAAAAACATTAAAGAGTCAACAGATTGGAGTTATTTACGGAAGGTACAAGCAGCTTCTCTACTTTGATTGCCTCTTTAGCCCTCAGACAGAGCATTACAACCATGTGCGCTGAATGATGTCAGTAAAGATGAGTCTGAGCCAGGCATATATAATTAGTTATATTCAGGATGTACTCATTGAGAAGTAATGCCTTTTAGAAATAGATCTCCTTAAAATTATTTTATTTTGCTTGTGTTAATTTGATCCCCTATACTGTACATACTACTTCTCTAGGAAATACACTTTTATGGAATTCCTCATATCCTTATATTCCTCAGGCTGTGAGCTCTTCCAGACTAAGTCTTCTTTGTATTTCCTAGCACCCAGCAAGTTACTGGCAAGTAGAAGACAGATAGTGTCTGCATGCATGGATTAAAACCCTGGACATTTAATCATGATGATATCCTGATAAGAAGTATTAAAACTCTAAGTTCTAAGCAATCGCTTCAAAACCCAATAAATATTCAGACCTCCATAGTGAAAACACAACACAAAAGAAAAGACAGAATCAGAATCTTTTCCTAGCTTTGTCACTACCTCACTTTATGATTTTGGCAAAACACTTAATTTCTCCATGCTTATTTCTCCATTTGTAAAATAAGTAAATACTGCCTGACATCATCCATAAGGGAGAGGAAGTAGCAGAATTTGGATGACAGAAGCTGGGAAAGATATCCGACCTATCTGGTTTAAAGAGTTGTCTGTGAGACTAATTACGTCTTTTTAGCTCCCAGCAATTTAATGAAACTGCATTCTCAATGATGCTTTCATTTCCATAGGAACTAAAACAGTATCAACCTTGTTTTTTGCTGTATCTACAGATGCCTATCACAAGGTCTGGGATAAAATAAACACTCAAAAATGTTTGTTAGTGGAATTATGATAAATAATTGCTGAGTTCATTGTTCCCTTATTCACCTTCCTCATTCTCTTTGATGTCGCTGTAACGTTGCTACCTCTACTGCTTCATCCTTCTTGAAGTACTCTGTGTTAAACACATCTGTCACACTACATTGCATTTGCTCTACTCTCGTCTCTTCATCCTTTCCTTCTTGGTGTCCACTTTCTCCTATATCCTCAAATATAGGTGTTATCCAAGGTTCAGTTCACAGGTTTTTTCTCCATATTCTCTATGGGATCTTTTAGACAACTCATTCCAATAGTTTCCATTATAAGCATTATCCATATCATTTCTGGATTTATTTTTCTGGTGCTGTTCTCTCCACCTTCCATTGCCCAGTCTCATATTTCCAATAGATTTCTGCATGTTTCCAAGTTTTGTGCCTTCAAGTCAAATGGCCAAAAGTGAGCTCATCATACTCCCTCATTCTCAAAACAGTCTTTCTGTGTCCTTTGTATCTTTAACAACATCATTATTGCTCCAACTACCTTTCCCTAAACCATCATAGAAAATCCATCTGTCAAATCAATTCTGTTTTATCTTTTTTATCTGTTGTTTTTCCTATGCCCACCATCACATCCTAGTTTAGCCTTAAATTTTGTTGCTTTAACTATTGTGGTAGAGTCTTCATTGGTGTTATATCTTGAGGTTCTCCTTCTGGGCCACCATTACCGTGGGAGGGAAGGGAGAAGGAAATTAGCATAATATGTATTAGCAATTGTAATACTTGATGGGAATACAAATATGAATAAGTCAAGAATTTTACTCTCTAGTAGGAAATAGACACAGATACAAAAGAATGCAATAAGACAAAATTATGTATAATGTGTTATGAGGGAATTACCTAGATTAAAGACACATTCCCTTCTGTACTTGGAGCCAGAATTTTTCCTTCCACTCACACTTTCTGCTACCTAGGAGACAGAAGAGCCCTAGGATGGGTCAGACCAAAATCACAATTCAGTCACAGTGTTTTTGGCCAAAACAGCCATAAGGAGAGTGTTGGCGACCTTTACTAGAACTGTTTTAGTGGAGGGGGTATTAAGAAAGTGTGAGAGATCAAGATTTGGCCACCCTGAAATATATCTTTTTGCCTTGATTGTTTTCTCTGACGGACATTTGACCTCCCCCACTAACCGCCTAAAGATTTTGACATAGTAACTCCTTCCTGGAACAGATCTTCTATCTGGTGGCTGTAATATAATGTAAAATAGTTGTTACAATAGAAAAGGCACCAACAAGCCCATCTTATCGAAAGTTCTGTCTCTCTGGCCACATTCTCTGGATTCTCTGCAAGGAGTTGCCAGACAAACATTTACATTTATAAGGGAAATCTCCATTTGTAAAGGTATCTCCCTCTCTGTATTGGGAAGAGGGGGGATGACGTCATTTCTAGAAACTTATCAATGTGGAAAATGAGGCCTTAAATCTGCATAATAACCTTACTCTTGTTTACTGCACTTTAGTGGTAATCTCCTGTAACTGACTCCCCCCACCCCCAACATTCTCCTTTGTCATTAGCTGAACATGGTATTTAAGATGAGAATTTCTGCTATTGTGTTGAGAAACGCAGCGTCCCTGGTTTCTCCCATGTATACATGTTATTAAACTTGGTATTATTTTCTCCTGCTAACCTGTCTTGTTAATTATTTGGCCAGCGGTAAGAACCTTAAGGGAAAGGGCAGAGGGGGATTCTTCCTCTTCCCCGACAATAGTAAGTGTCATCAAGGGGACCTGACCCACTGAGAGTTATGGAGATAGTTCATAGATCAAAGTTTTCATTAGAGTAAAATAAATAGGGAACTGTTATTGTGTATTGCTCAATCGTACAATCAGAAGCAATCAAGGAGGGAAGATTAGGAGTCAGGGAGCAGTTTCCCCCCAAAGAATGTCGTAATCTTTTTCCCTGCTTCCAGATCTGAGCCAGATTTTGGACCTAATGCTCAGATACTGACGTTGCCAGGCCCAAAGAGGAAGGACAATGCAACCACATAGCAAAAGAATATTGTAATAATTTCCCCAGTCTTTTCATAAAAGGGATTTATATTGCTAACTATACATTTGTAAAAGCAGAATAATACCCAGACATTTAAAGGATTTATTGGACGCAGGATCTGAATTGATATCAATGACCATGCAAGTGGTACTGTTCTATGCGTGATCTTAGCTCCTGAGCATCCAGGGAAACTAGCTGAGGCTTTTGTTATGGCATCATAGAATTCTACTCTTACTCCTGCCCCATCTTCTTTCTCTCTTAATACCACAGATATTGATCCCAAGTGCCTTCCAAATATACTTCCTGCAAGTATATATCCATCTCAGAATCTATTTCCCAGAGATTCTGACTTGTCATTAACAACTGTTACACTTTAAGCTGGGCTCCAGAACAAACACACATGGAATGGACCTGAATCCAACCAGCAATCTGAAGCAGAGTTGCTCTACTGAGCCTGTGCTAGATCAGATGATACACAATCCATCTATATGTTGTGAGCATGAGAACAAATGCTTGTGAATGTAAGCTACCAAGTTTGGGGAGGTTTGTTACATAGCATTATTGTGGCAAGAGGTGACTAATATAGAGATTTTATTCCACATTTTACAGATGAGGAAACCAAGGCTCAAAAACATTGAGTAATTGGTGGGCATTGCACAACTGGTAAGCATTACAGAAAGGTTTCAAACAAATTCTGATCATGTGATACTACAATTTCTTAACAAGTCTGTAGCTTTGCATCACCTACCAAATAAGACTGAAAATTCTTACAGGGCATCAAAGACATCTGGAATATGGTCTCAACTTATGTATCCAGAATTGTTCTGTAGTACACTCTTTTACAGTAGGAGCACTTTGGTCAGACTGTCCTCCTTAAAGCTCCTTAAATATGCTCTTTGCTTTTAAACTCTTAATCACTGACTCATGCCATCCCTTCTCATGGAGTATCATTCCCCTAATCAATCACAGTCAGAAATAAAAGAAAAAAGGCCACCTCTTCCATGAAAACCTCTGATGATTTAAGAATAAAGAGTGATTATTCCCACCTTTGAATTATTGTGTCACTTATATGTCTCTCATGACATATTACCATACTTCCTTGAATAATTACCATATGGTATGCTCCCAGGAACAGAAGATCTTTATCTACCCTCCTCATATAGTATAGAGGCTACCAGTAGTAAATTCTCAATGAATATGTTTCAAATAAATGACTGGTAATAAAGAATTATGTGAAAATACAAGAGCTATATATCAATGTAAAGTACTGTTGTTTATGTTTTAAATTCTAAAGATTTTATTAAATAAACAAATAAAATGGACAACTGAGACAGATATGAATTTAAACTCTGTTTTATTAGTTTGGTAAAATTTTTAATCCCTCAGAACAATTGTTATTTATTAATTGAGAATAATATCTACCATATAGAATTATCATAAATACCGAATGAAATGACTATAAAATTATTGGCCAAGTAGTTGCTGAAACAAGTGTTAAGTGTCTTCCTCTATATGCTTCACTCTTCCTCTCTTTTAATCCTTTAATTTTTCTCTCCCCATAAGAACCCTTACAATTGGAAATATTTGTTTGTTGATTTTTTATGAATCAAAAAAAACCCATACGTCACAGTCTGGTATCCTATCTGGTGTACATTTCTATACACAGATGACCATGATTAATCCATAACCTTGTGCAATTCGTCTAACTTCTTCGATATCTTTTTTAAGTTCATAAACTAAGTCTACACTAGCTAACCTCTAAGGCCCCTTAATAATTTCTATAATTCAGTTACAGAACCAAGAGGTACAGTGTGTGTGTGTGTTTGGTTACATGTAAGAGTGCAGATCATCCTCTATATTTCTGGTATTAACATTTGCATATTGATTCATCAAGAATCCTATTACAGATTTAAGTAGAAACACAGAGAAATGCAAAAAGAAAAAATACGATATTATCAGCAAAACAGAATATCTCTAGGCCAGATAACCGTAATAATGTCATGAACTTATCCATTTCCCTTTGAACTTATCTATGTTTAAGAGGGGAAAAATCCAAACCATCACACTGTAAGCATTGTACTCTATCAAGCCATTTGGTTCTTTACAGCCAGTGTTCATATTGCTACCAAACTGGACAAGAAGAAACAGCAGTTACTCTTCCAGGAACCAGAGACTCTATTCCTAGGATGTTTTATCTTCCACTGTTATTTTTTTCCTTCCTTCCCTCCTTCCTTCCTTCCTTCCTTCCTTCCTTCCTTCCATCCTTTCTTCCGTCCTTCCTTCCTTTATTCCTTCCTTCTTTTTCTTTCTCATTCTTAATTAATAACCAGCATTATTTTTTTTCAATGCCTTCATATTTCATTGCTTTGGAGTAAATAGCTGAAAAAAAATGGGTGTCTATCTTTCATTAGATAGTTACCTTTTTAATAACCACTGGATTTGAAGAATGACTCCTCTAAGATGAAGTGGAAGACTTAGCTACCAGTCCTTAGTGAAATTACATTAAAATGTAATAAGGAGAAGAAAAATAGTTAATATCCTCCTATCTTAGTGGATTGATTAGGTCAGATCCAGTGAAGAGTTAAGAATAGGCATTATAAACCTATCATGTAAAATATGAAGAACAAAGACTTTGTGTGGCTCTGTATATTCATTTGAAATAATTAATTACCTGAAAAAAAGTCACCTTTACAAATACAAGGGGAAATGGCACTCTCAAGTTCTGTGCTTATTCATTAATACTCTAATCTGTGAAAAGAGGAAACAGGTAAACAAGCTTTATGAGATATGAGGGCTTAATAAAATCAAACATAAATTTTATTTTAAAACATTTCAGCTCATAAAAACAAAATAGCAGGAAGAAAAATGCTGAACAAGCACAACTTTAAAATTAACAGTTCTTACTGGCAGTGAGTGACGGCCAAAGGGGGAGAAGAAATCAAAAGATGAAATTATACATGAAAACAACATAGAATATTAATAATTTATGTGAAAGCATAACACTTTTTCTAAGGAAAATGAACTCTTTTGATTCATGTTAATTTTCCTTAGTCCTAATTTTAAAACTAGAATGTTAAACAGTTTGCCTATCTTTAATAATTAGTGGGATATAAAGAATATGATGAGTAGCACCCTAAACTCTTCACTTCCATCTCATGGCCATTCCCTGCTCCCCCATAAACCTTGTGACAAATTGTAAAATATTCAGAAAGTGGAAAGTTAACTGGTCACGTGCTCAGAAGAGATTAATGTCTCCATCTGCAAAAGTGAATAAAGGCAGCAAGACTCCCAAATGCTCTGGGTACACAAAATGCTCGAATACAAGGAAACACTGCACGGTGTTTCTTTTTGGAGCTTACACTCAAGATCAAAAATGGGCTGCAGTTTGGTAATTCCAACTTTTGGCAAATTAGATCTAATTATTGCCCTATTCCCAACTCAAATGTCAGCATAAAGTCCGCTGAATTTATAATCCGGTGAGAAAAACAAGATACAAATAATATACTTATAAACATAAAAATATGTATTACTCAAAATTCAACATTTCATGAGAACCTGCTATGGACCAGCTGCTATACTTGGTGCTGAGAGGTGCAGAAAGAAAATTAAAATGTTAATTTTACTTAAGGACTCACGGACTTCAGCGTTCTGTTTATAAAATTAGGCAACTACAAGGATAAAATTACACAGTTTAGTTCTAAATGGCCTCACAAGAGAAAAAGTCAGAACAAGAAAATGGATTTGTAAATGAAGAGATGAAACAGGTGATTTTCCTAACATTAAAGTAAGGCTGCTAGAGGAAGATATCAATGCATTTTAGAAGTCAAAATGCCTTAGAAATCATTTACTGAAATCCACCAATTTTACCAATGAAGGACTAGGTACGTAAATATAAGATGAACTGGCAAAACTTGCAGAGATTTGTTTGTCATTTGTTATCTGTGTAAATTTGAGCAAGTCATTTTCCCTCTCCGGGTCTCAGGTTCTTAATTTGTAATTTGGGAATAAATATATTGTCATCCTTCTTAAATTGTCTCGAGTATTGAATGATGACATGTACACAAAGAGTTTAAAATAGTGCCTGGCAGATGGTGAGCACTCAATAAAAGTAAGTTCTTAATATTGATTCTGTTGGAAAAACAGCCAGAACCCAGCTTTCGTGATTCTCAGTCAAAAACTCTGTTCAGTACCTATTGTATACTTAACTATTTGCTAAGAGGGTAGACCTCATGGTAAGTGCTCTTATCACAAAAAATAATAATAAAGAGGACTGGTGGAAACTTTTTTTGAGGTAATGGCTATGTTTATGGCATGGATTGTAGTGACAGTTTCATGGATGCATGCTTATCACCAAACTCATCAAGTTGTATACATTACATATGTACAGCTTTTTGTCAATCATACCTCCAGAAAAGTAGTTTAAAAAAAAAGAACTCTGTTCATCAGGCCGCACTGCCCTCAATGCACGAGCTGACTCCTGTATGCTTAAACTTTTAGACTTGCATAGCACACCCAAAAAGTGAGTCTGCAAGTGCTATTTCATTACTAGAAGTGGCGAAAAAGGAAAATTATGCAAAAGCAATAACAGAATTAGAAACAAAAGAGTGGAAGGAGATACCAATGTCAAAAAAATAATGAGTCTCATTTCATCTAATATAAGCAGACACAAATATGGCATAGTCTTACTTCTTGAAACCAAAGGCAACCACAGGAATCACCTGGAGATATAAAAGGGAGAGAAAAAGCAAATCTCTCCAGTTCTTATTTTATTTCTCCACCCTCTTTCAGAACTATAAAACAACATTGGTAAGAAGAATTTGAAACCTGAACCAGGTAGCCCATGAGAGAGTGTGTAACCTCTCTCGATCAAAATAAAAAGGCCTGGGGATTTGAAATGGCTTTTATGTTACATCACCAGAGGATTATCCAAGGAGTATAGCGTGATAGTTGAGAAGAGAGACTTTAGGGTCATGTAGAAATTGCTTTAACACAAGCTCTGCCTAGTTCTGTTATACGTAAAATGAGGTTAATAATAGTAACTCCTTTACAACACAAGTTTAAAGGATTAAATAAGGTAATGTATGAAATATGCATCATACAGTGAGAGATACATGTGAAGTACACAAATATTAATAATTCCAAAAGATACGGGCCAAAACTAGTTAAAAAAATGTTTAACCTATCTGGTGATTTAAAAATTAAAATAAGAATGAGATCTTATTTCTCAAAGTTAGAATAGCCAAAAATGGAACCATGATAGTTTTTGAGGGGTGTTTAAAAGCAGGCCTGAGGAGGTGGAGGAAAGTCAGTAGAAGCAGCACTAGCGACAGTGGAAAGAACACGATAAGGGAACATAAACGCAAAAGAAGCAAAGATCGCTACACCTGGAAAACTGCACCCAGGCCAAACTGAGTCTAAGGAGAGAAAATTGCCAAATAGTTGAAAGCGAGAAGAGGCCACTGAGATGCATGTCTTTAAAAAATGTTGTTTCCTAACAACATTTCCTATATCAAATTGCGATTTTAATCTATAAATCTGTAACTAAATTGAAATCTGTAGGAAAAAGATTGTACTGGAGATATACTCCATTGCTACAGACATTCTGTGCAACCCAATAGTTTTCTGAGGGGCTCTTGGGGAAAGCAGTCTGATACCATCCTGAACCGTTAGAAGAAATAGCTATGGGAGGAGAGCGGCACTTTTGACTCTGAGCAGGCAGCTTCTCTTGAGGAACACCGCACTTTAAACAACATTCTGAATCGCCTCTCCCTGGGAAGGAGTAATATGATGATGCCACTTCTCAGAAGAAAACAGAAACAGTTGATTTTTAGTGAAAAATACTTAAGATTGAAACCCAAATATTCAGTCTTGACAAATACTATTACACTATAGTAACGTTTCTGGGAACATGATATGAATCATGGTATTCCTATTACCTACGAACTTATTTGTTATATATATCAATAACTATGTGAAAGTACATGTTGTTTAAAGGTAAAGCTTCACATCTGCTTTCTCTGGGGATCCTAAAAGGTTAAGCAATATTTGTGAAAGAATACAGTTGTTTAAGTAACTGAAAATTAGAAATCTTTGGTAATAAAATTGACTATCTCAGAGTTTAATATTTTCTTTAATTCATGTGTTCACTCATCCATTAAAGACCATCTATGAGTGGATTAGATATTAAGCCATTATCATCACAAGCCCTTGTTAAAAGCCAGAGACATCTCATATGTTCAGTCCACATACGTATTTTGAGGAATTCTTATGAAGCCATTAGCAACCGTGACTTATTTGGAAATGTTCCAGGGTCTGTAGAAGAGATTTGGGATCTTTAAATCTAGCTGCCAATCAGCTTTCATTTCCATAGTTAAACACAAAGAGAGAGGCGTCATGATCAAGCCCAATCTCTGAGATGGTGTCCTTGACGAGGAGCAGAAGCTCCTGGAACCCAAGAAGAATAAGAACACTTTGCCTGCCTTTAGCTAAAAAGAAACAGAGTCAGGGGTGAGTAAAACATGTGTCTTGGTGTCATACCAATCAACCTCCCCAGGAATTTGTACGAATATAGACAAATTTGACAGAGACAGCTGCAGAACTTTATAGCTGACAATTAAGAAGCGCTGAGACACACTGGTGTGAAACCGCAGAATTGAGGATGTGAACCTGCAAAAGCAGCTGTGCCAAACCCCAGCTCAGCACTTGTCCTTCCAGCCACCTCCACGCCGCAAGCAGGAGCCCGGGACTGGAGCTGGCAAGGGTGGAGCAGAAGATCTGGCATTCATTCAAAAGAGAGAGGCCACCAGAAAATGGCATCCACTGCTTTGGAGAAAGTCTCCGCAGATACGTAGGGAGACTAGAGACACCGTTTTCTCAGTAGAGTATGCATGATCATTGAAAGAATTTCAATCTCAAATGGAACCAGAAGCTGTAAAACGGAAAATGTCATGCATGTGCCCTCAGGAAAACAAAACTTAAGAATTGAGAGACAGATTTCCTGTAAAAGCCTGATTTACAGAAAAACGGATACTACTGAAATTTTCTTAAATGATAGGGAGTTGGTCAGGGGTTGCCTCATATCATCCTTGGGAATTTTTGCTTATGGTTTCCAGAGGCATGAACAAGAAATGACCCAGGTTGGGTTGGTCTCACAAAATAAGCTGAATCGAGCTTTGTTTGTATGACTGGATTGGTTTTGTCCGCTCAGGGAATTTTCAAAGCTGGTCTCTGTTTTTGATTTTAACAGACTCTAGCTGAACTCTCCCCTCTTTACATTCCCTGCCCATAAATACAGCCTACCAGGACCCTCCGCAGACTCACCTGTAGCTTGCTACAATTTGCCTGTCCCGAATTGCAATTCTTTTGCTATTCCCAAATAAACTCGTTTTTTTGACAATTTTGAGCTTGCCTCAGCTTATCTCTTTATTTAGGACGACATCATGTATAAGCACAATAAAAACCTGTCACTTCGAGTGAGTACTAAAGTTAAAAGAAAGAATTTTGAATCACTAAACCTGAGTTAAAATTCCAGTCTAGCCACTTACTAACTGTATCAGCGTGGGCCACAGACTTTGCTGTTTTAGAATGTCAAGCATGTAGAGTAGGAGTCAGCAATCTTTTCCTCTAAAGGGTTCATTAGCAAATATTTTAAAGTTTGTGGGCCAACAGGCAAACTTGAGGATATTATGTAAATACTTATAGAGAAAGGGAAAAAAACACAAATATCTTATTGATAAAATTCAAACTATTTATTTAATCAAACTGAAATTTGAATATTTGTCACAAAATATTATTCTTCTTTGGATTTTTTCAATAATTTGAAAACCGTTCTTATCTCATGAGGTATACACAAACAGCTGAGGGCCTGGCACCTATGCTATAGCTTGCCAATCCCTCACTTAGATCACAGCCTGGCTCATGAAAAGTTACCAACAAATGTTACTAATTATTGTTATTATTATTTAAAATTAATTAATAAAGTATGAATATTACACATAGATGTTCCCCAACCAGGATCTCTCTTGATCTGTCAAGTCATGGTGAGCAACACATATATTCATCTGGGCACTACCACCAATACTTAATCAAACACACAAACATATAGAGAATAATGCATTTTCATATAAGTATTTAAAACAACTTGGCATTTATTTGTTCCACAATCACTCATTAAATCCAAGTATGCATCAAGTATTGTATACTGGGGGAAAAAACATAAATAAGACCATGTCTTTGTCTTGGAATGGATTACAGACCAGGAGTGGAGATAGACATATAGAAGGCATAGGATAACTAGATGTGACAAAGTGGCAATTGCCCAACTGGAAGCTCAAAAAGGAACACTGTGGAGGCATAAGCCACAAAGAAAGTTCTCCCAGACAAATATACGAATTTTCAGACCAAAACTTGAAGTTAAGACCAATTAAGCTCCATTGGTAGAATTTTAGATTTGAGCCAAATATTTGAAAGGCAGGATTTGAAAAGCATTTCTTCTAATCCTCAAACCATATTAGAGCAATAAGAGAGTTCAGCAGAAGATTAGCCTTGGAGATGAGGATACATGATCTTCCCACAGTGGGGGAGGGAAGAGGAAAAATATATAAAGAAAGAGAACTAGTTTTAAGGGTGCAAATTGAGATGTCAACCTTATTGGGTTTGGACTATTTTCAGGAGAGACAGTAATAGGTGAAATAAAAATGGTTAGGTTAGACTCTTGTGGTGCACATGCCAGTCAAGAAAGATGAATCTCGTCACTGACTGCAATGCATAGGCTAGAGAGTTACAAAGTCATTGAAACCATGTGGAGAGCTGGGTAACTTTATCCACAGCAGATGACAGAGATTGGGACATTGGAAAGCAGAGAAAGGCACCAGAGAGAATCAAAGAAAGAAAGGGCTCAAGGTTTGGAGGACTGATGATGTCAACATGGCTAATCAGGTTGTTCTATCTGTTTAGGGAGGCAAGTGAAAGCAAGACATGGCCAATGAACTGGAACTCATTGCCTTGAGTTCCAAGGCAATGATTTGGAATGCCTTCTGTGTCAGGGAGATGAAATAAATGAGCAATTAGGAATGAATATAGAACAGTACCAAGCAGGGCCAATGTCAACTAGAGGGCATAGGCCCTGGCTAAACGAGGAAAAAAAGAAAGGAAGGAAGAAATAAAGAAAGGAGGGAGGGAAGGAGCGGGGTGGGGGGGGGGGAGAGAGAGAAAGAGAAAGAAAGAAAGAAGGAAGGAAAGAAAGAAAGAATTAGTCTACTAAACAAAACACCTAGATTTGGTCCTGAGAGTTTTTCATCCATGGACTGGAAAAACAGGGAGAAGTTAAGGTATTGGAGGTTGTCTAGAAGGTAAGCAGTATGTTTATTAAGAGGATGTGGACTGAAAGTTTGGAAGGACAAAATGTATTCAGAAAAAAGAAAACTACTCTTTGTTCTTTATCCAAAATTCAAATTTAACTGGGTGTCCTGTATTTTATCAGGCAGCTCTAGTTATATGACAAAGCTGAAAGGATTTTGCAAATATAGTAAAGGTTTCTAATCAGTTGACTTTGAGTTAATCAAAGGGAGATTATCCTGGGTGTGTCTCACTTAATCAACTGAGAACTTTAATGAAGGTGAAGCATCAGAGATTCTCCTGCTGGCCTCCAGGGAGAAGCAAACAACTATGTTGTCAACTTCCTGGGGAAGGGGCAGACTCTAGGCTCTGAGGAACTCAGTCATAGGATTGCACGGAACTGATTTCTGCCAAGAATTACTATGAGTTCGGAAGAGGACTCAACTTTGATGAGACTGCAGACCCAACTGACACCTTGATTTCAGCCTTGTGAGATCCGAAGCAGAGGGATCAGCTAGGTGGTACCTAGACTCCTAACCCATGGAAATGGGGAGATATTAAATGTATATTGTTTTAAGCCACTAAACTTGTGATGATTTGTTACATGACAATAGAAAACTAATGCAGAGTATTATCTCAGATTTCTTAGTGAATTTAGAAATCAAGAACTTGGGTTTTGAATCTGAGACTGACTCTGCCATTTTCTAGGTTAATCGTGTGAAAAGGATGCTGCTACTTTAAAAGATTGGGATAGATCTAACCTCAAATCCACGTTCTCCTATTTCCTGAGGGTGAGGACCTCATGCCACAAATCCTAAAGATAGTGTAGAATAAAGAAAATCCCAGCATTCTTTAGCTGTCCTGACAACTGGCTCATCAGCATTTCCATCATCAGTGCTGGAAATTCTCTCCTGCCCCTGTACCTTCTCTGTTTCCTTTACAGAAGGAAGATTATAGTTGCCAACAAAACTTGACTACACATGAAATCATAGCCATCTCAGGCATTGAACAACACTGTACTAAGTTCTTAATGAGTCTTCACAACTCTACAAGGCTGGGATTATTATCCACATTTTACGAATGAGGAAACAGGGCTCAGAGGAATTAAATAACTTGCTCAACGTCACACAGATAGTAAATCATGGAGTTGGGATTAGAAGCCAGTATAGTCTCTCATCAAAATCTATGATCTCACTATTGTGAAACACGCCTTCTCTTTAAAACACAATTCCCTCCATCTCAAACCCCCAACCATGATCCACCCACACACCATTCAGTGATTTATAACTGGACCCAACATTAACATTAATCCTGTAATTCAGGTTATCAATGAATTTTACCCACTTAGTAGATTTTTCATAGGGAGTCTGTACATCCTTCACAGATACTTGATATAATAAAGATGTGGAAGGCCAGATAGTGACAAATTTCTCTACCTAAAAATAGGTTTCTGCTGAGGATCTCCCTGCTCACCTAACTCCGTGAAACTTTTGCTTCCTGGATATAAAAAGAAATTATATGAGCTTTGCAAAGAAAAATTATAAATGGCTTCTGCAGCCAAGGATAACTACAAACACATGCCCGGGGCTTAATTACTGTCAGCATATAATGATTGTCTTCATAATTCTAAAACAATGATTCGGTTTTAATATCCTATATTTTCTATTTCTAGATTTATAATTCTTTAGGAAAAATGAGTAGTGTTTCACAACATTTGCTCTGGTAGTCAAAGAGCTTAAAACAATTGTTGAGAAAACAGGATTTGAAAAGTAAATCAGTTAGTAAGACTGTATCACATTTTATCAGATCCCAAGAGCAGGGATGGTACTGATTTTTTTCAGATAATCTTTCACTATTGTATCTCTTAAATAAATATTAACTAGCAAGAGAAACATGTCTAATAGGGTGTCAATATCTTGATAATACTTTTTACTCTGCATTGCATTTTTTTGTAATGTAAAATGTGTATTTCTTTCAATGGTTTATATAATGATTAAAAGGCTACTGTAGCCTTAAAATAAATGAATAGGCATATTGACATACATATATAAAGTAATAAATGTACACACATATATCTCTACATAGGTACAACTGTTATGTTGTTATGTGTTATGTGCGTGTGTGTGTGTGTGTGTGTGGTATTAAACTCCCATGACTTGCCCCAGAACTGACTGCAATGACTTTCAAGTGCCTTTTTGTTCATTGAATGGGTGTTTGGTGACGGGTAAAAGTTCGCCTTGTCTTGAGTCTCCGTGCTGGTCTGATTTAAGTTAAAGCAAAAGAATGCAAGCTCCATAGGGCAGAAATTTCTTGTCTTTTTTATCCAATATATCATAAGTGTTGGAGTAATGCCTGGGACACAGTAAATATATACTGAATGAATATAATAAATAAATGGCCCCAAATTTGATTATTTTTCCATATAGGCAAACTGAGAATAGGAAGGATATATGTTAAAGTGTTAGCAACCCATCTTGCTTTAAAATGAAAAAGCAGTCAAATTTGTGAGCTTTCCTCCTTCTGGATAAAAGTTTAGCCCATTTACTTTACTACAACTGGAAAGATTATGAGGTAGGATGGTAGCAGAGTGCATCTTTGCACTCTGGTGAAATAGAATTATTTTCAGTATCATTAGGATCATTTTAAATAACAGCAGCTGAGGATGGATGGATAATTGACATCCTTTTTTATTTTTCTCTTTAATACCTTAAATTTTGTTTTAAAATCAAGGCTGCCATTCTGTATGAGTTATTCTGCATATAATATATACTTACAACATCACATAATAAAATCTTGCATTTTTAAAATGAGGACAATTACATCATGGTAAGAATGTACAGCACTAGTCTCTATTTTAATGTGGAAGCCACACTGGTATAATTAAGCAATTACAAACATAGTTCTAACTAAAAAAGATCGAAAAATAAGAAAATATTTATCTTCTCTTGAGGAACTCACTCTCTTTGTCTCCAGAAAAATATCAACAACAAGTCCATCATAAACCTTTTATTAATGTATTGAATATGGTGCTAAAACCTACTTACCTTACATGTGCTACTGCAGAAACAACAGAATTTAATTAAACCTTTAAACTTCAGATCATAAATATTAAACCAAAAGTTTCCGTAATGTCTTATTATTCAATGTTGCAAATTATTTTGTAGAATTCTTTTCAAATATACTTGTGGCAAATTCATTAAGGCAGAATGGTTCATTGGTTAGATCACAAGAGACTCATTTCAAAAATCAGAAATTTCACCTAACACTAATTGGAAAGTTAACCTCATAAAATTGTTTTAATGGTCAATATCCAGCCACTCTGCCTTATTTATCCAAAGGGAACAGTAAGGGGTTGATGAGTCAGAGGAATAAGTCAGAGCCACCAAGCTGTATGTGGTGGTGGAATCCTGCAAACTATTATTTCATTTCTCAACACCACTTAGATAAATAATGGATAACGTTATAACCCAGCATGAGGCTCAATATTTTGACTTAGGAACAGCCTTGTTCTTTCTCACAGGACAATTAATATGTGGTCAGATGCCACTGTGAATGATGAATTGTTTCGTAAAAAGTAGTCCGATTACTTTTCTCCTCTTCACTCTGGTGCTTTGCTGCACATAATTTTTTTATGAACCCTTGAGTGCCTAGATAGCAGTACAAGTACATTCAAGCATTGTGGAAATGGCCTTGAGACATAAGCCTAAGGCCAGACCTTTACTGCATCACAGGAGCAAATCAGACATCTTGCAAGAAAGGAGAAATCAGAAAACCAGCTTTCTGGGTCAACACTAAGATTCATGGGGAGGTATTTTATTGAGGACATTTCCTGAACATGAGAAAGTTTTCCTCACCCAGTTTCCATTGACTTTCCTGTAGTTTGTGTGTCACTGTTACATATGCCCTTGCTACTGCTTAGGCTTCAAGTTCATATGTCTGCAGACTCACATGAAAAATGTATTATCTGTCAATCCATGAGCTGGGGGAAAAATGTGTAGGCAAAGCTATCTTATGCTATAAAAAGAAATATAGTGACTTGAGCTCCTGGGGATTTCCCAGTCTTCACAATAAATCATAGGCACTTAGCTCAGACCTCCACATACTTCTTTCTACTGGTAAGGCACACTGCACTGTTACTAGCTATTGTCACTCCCCAGTGGCTGAGATGAAGACCATATGAACTCCAAGAAGTGGCATTTGTCTTGAAAAGTTCAAAACAAAGGGCCACAATAGCCTCAGGTCTGACAATCCTAGGATCATCCACCAGTATCCACAGAAGTAGTTAATTGAAGGGAGAAGAATACAGACTTTATAAAGAACTTTCTAACAATGGACTGCTGAAGTAAATAAAAAGTTATTCAGAATTTATGCTTCTGAATAACTTGCTGTAAAATTGAATAATGTACATTTCAGACAAACACAAAATCTGATTTCTGCTATTTGGCTTTCTCCAAAAATGTTAGTCCAGATTTGGACAGTTAAACAAGATAGTTCTGGAGTCTGAGAAGTCCAAGATCAAGGAGCCAGCAGATTCAGTATCCGATGAGAACCCCCCTTCCTGGTTCTTGCTGTGTCCTCACATGGCAGAAGACGCAAGGCAGCTCTCTGGGGCCTCTTTTATAAGGGCACTGATCTCATTTATGAGGACTCCACCCTCATGACCTAATCATCTCCCAGAGGCCTCACCTCCAAATATTATCACATTGGAGGTTACAATTTCAACATATGAATTTGGGGGGACATATTCAGTCCATTGCACCACTGAAAAGCAGAGAGCAATTGTAAACAAAAGGAAGAAAAACATTTAAACATTTATCTAGAGAGAAAGAATGCAAGTAGAGTTGTCAGTGAAACCATAATTTCTTGACTTTTAGTCCACAATTTTTTTTTCACTATTTTAATATTTCAAGTCTAAATATTCTGTCAAGGACAAATTACTATTCATTCATTTGCATGCTCACTTACTCTCCCTCCTCCTCCTTATATTGAATTTGAAGGTATTTTAAAGAGATGGAAAATAATTCTTTAAAATAAGTTTTTATATAGACGTTGTTTTCCCAGAGAGATAAATAGATACAAAGCACACACACACGTATATTGCTTATTTTCCTGCTGAAGAATTGGTCTTGTAGTATCTTTCTTTAGAACTGACAGACACCAAGATACATATCTATCCATCTACTAAAACACTGGCACATTAATTCCAGAGAGAATTTTTATTAAAAATGGATGTGCTGGCAGAAAGAAAGCGAAGCCACAGCCTCTTCCACTTACCTTCTCACAGGTGGAAGAAATAGCTGCTGACTCACTGAGGGCATGTCAGGCTTCAAGTGACCTGTAGGGGAAAAAAATTACTACTTGAGAAATAATTTATTCTGAAAGTTGCTGAATATTTCCCGTTGGCATAACTTATTACTGTGCATACTGGCTTTCCTGCAGTTGCTGCTTTATCCTATAGAGGAAACTTTAATGAATAGGTTAATCATAGCTCACCAGGGTTTATTATAGTTGGAGGCCATTAATGGTTTGAATGGAGTCCAGGTACTTCAAACCCTCCAGCATACTGAAAGAAACCAGTTATTAACTGGGGCCATGCCCTACTTACTAAGGAGCGTGTGATAATTTCCACTCTGAGCATATCTGGATTTGAAAGAATGTGGGAAAGTCAAAGGTTCTCTTCCAGCACCTGTTTACGGCTAGCTGCATAAGTCAAGCTTACCATTGTAGAAACTGTTTTTTTTTTTTTTTAATTGACCCAACATTTTCAATTAAGTATTTAGAGTGCCAGCCCCGGGGTCAGAATGCCTGAATGAAAAACTAAGCTTTGCAAGTTTTCACCTGTATGACCTTGGGCCAATTATTTCACTACAATATACCTCAGTTCAGTTTCTTTATCCAAACAATGAGGATAATTGAAGTACTTAATCTTTAGGGGGGTTGTGAGAATGAAATAAGGGAATCCATGCAAAGGGATTAGCATAGCGCCTAACACACAGTAAACACTCAATGAATGTCAGCAATTATTATTATTGTTAATATTATCATTATTGTTACTCTCTCAGTCAGATGAAAATCAAAGATAATGACTTAAAAAGGATCTGAAACCCAATAGAAAATTTTTGAAACTTTTAAAAATAATTACGTGTACAAAATTCCATTTATGAATTTGTTCAGTACCAAAATATATCAATACCCTCATTAATCTCTAAGATTCTTAAGGAAACATGCTGCTCATTGTCTACAAATTTTACACTCTGACTCAACTGTCCTCCAGTTTGAATAAGGTTCTAAGGTTCTGTCATGGTTATGGTTATCCACTGAGCTGTGTACAACCTTATCGTGGTAACTAATGGCACGCGTTTTTCCAAATAGTGACAATGTATGTGGCAGATTGTAATAGTTGACAAGCAAACATGATAGTAAATGGCTTCATAAAACGAGATCTTCAACTGTAGCTTCCTTATAGTACGTGTTTTTGTATGTTTTTATTAGAATGTTTTTAATAGAAAGGTCCACCTTTGTATGTTAATATCATCATAAGATGTTAACTATTATTAGCAAAGCACTTTCAAAGCAAGAGTATTTAACCTTTAGGGTCTGAATTTTTGTATTATCTATTGCCCGTAAGTACAGTCTTACTGAGTAACTAATAACTGTTTGTGTAATCTTATTCAGTGCTCGGGAGTCCTGCCCTTTAATGGTACTCCTTCCTGTGGAGTTCAAGGCAGCAGCTTAAAATACCAGATGACAGAATATGCCACTGGAGAGAATTGATATCAGTTGACCGTAAATGGGTTAATGATATTTCTTATCCAGGACGTACAATTTGTTTTCCCCAATGCCAGTCACTACTTGGAAACCCCAAATTTACTTCATTTGCTTGTGATAAGAGGATCCTCTTCATTTGCCACAGCCCTTCCTCAGACCCGGCTAGGATAAAGTGAGGGGGCTTTTGAAATGGAAGGGAAAACATACAAAGGGCATAAATTTTTACTTTAATTATTTGTGGGGATATATTAAAGATAGTGGATCCACTGATTTTCTTGTAATTAGCACATTCTAGGGCCAGACATCCATGAACAAATTTCCTCTTCCTCTCTTACGTTTGCCGATTCAAAACTCGCTGTCTTCTCCCCTGCCCCATCTCAAAATAGGGCTCTCTAGAAGTAAGACTAAATGGAAATGAATGGTAGACTAATCTACCTGAGGCAGAGAAGGAAAGGTGAGGCAGGTCCTTGCAGGGAGGTAGAGGGGGAAGGGTGATGAGGGAAAAAGGAGGAGACTATAAAGTGTTAAAGAATTGCCAAAAGCAGAGCGGAAAGTTGACAAGCTAGGATGTGGGACAGCCCTGAACAAAGTGTCACTAAGAGGTAGTCTGGGATGGAATGAACACCTCACAGCTGAGGACGAGCTGAATGGAGAGAGGACAATCCATTAAAACGACATCACTTTCACTCTGTTCAACTTAGAATTATGACTCAATCCAAAGTAAAAGATCATTTTGCACATTTTCCTGGTGTTACAGGCTGAATTGTGTCCCTCCAAAATCTATATGTTGAAGACCTAACCCCCAGTACCTCAGAATGTAACTGTACTTGGAGATAAAGTCTTTAAAGAGATAATTAAGTTAAAATGAGGTCTTTAGGGTGGGCCTTAATCCAGTATGACTGGAAATTTGGGCACAGACATATGTGCACACAGAGGAAAGACCAGATGAAGACAAGAAAAGACAATCAGTTACAAGCCAAGGAGAGAGTCTTCAGAGGAAACCAACTTGGCTGACATCTTGATCTTGGACTTCTCGCCTCCGGAACTCTAAGGAAATAACTGTCTGTTTAAGCCACCCCGACTGTGGCACTTTGTTATAGCAGCCCTAGCAAACTAGTACACCTGCTCTCTAATGTGCTCTCGTCAAAGTAACAGGAATATTGAATGGTGGACATGACCACCCCATTGCTTGGCTTTTAATGCCTGGTCCTGGAATTTAACAAATAGAGAGCACTGTTTCAGGCATTGTGGCAGGTACAAAGTTTGCAAGGATGAACATGACGTTGCCTGCGCTCTCAAGATTCCTACATTCCAACTGAGGAGACATATGTGTAAAAACATAAATTTAAATGACAGTTGCTCAGGGCTTTACAAACAGAGCGTGTGGGAGAACCAAGGAGGGATTGACTGCTCAGCGTTTGTAGTTGGGAAAGACCCTGTGACATGGCCTGATAGAGAAACTCTCTAGTTAAAGTGCCCTCAAAAGGTAGATTGAGAAGCAAAGACTAAAACATAATGGTTCTACTGCCATATGTAAAGATTTTATATACAATGAAATTTTAAAAGCCTAGGGATTTTAAAGCTCTAATATTATTCAGGCTCAATGCCCTTGATGAAGCAATCTACTAATGTTTAGAATATCAATAACATGCTATTTGCATGTCTCTTATGGCAATTATTAACTCCTATGTATTAAAAAGGATTCTTGTCAACAAACAGAAGACACCTGACTCACACTTGTTTAAGAAATATGAGAACATGTTGACTCCTGCAGGTTAAAATCCCAGACACATATTTACTGCAAACACAGCTTCATCTGGGAACTCAACTGATGTCATGAGGACTATCTTTCTTTCTCTCTCTCATTCTCTTCTCCGTCTCTTGGCACTATTTTCTTCTGCTTTACTTCATTCTCATGCAAAGTATTTCTTATTGTGGTTCCTGGCACCTCTATATTTACATCATAATTAAAACTAGGGATACCTACAGAATGAGAGCTTCACCAATCAAATAGATCAGCAAAAATTTCAGTATTTTATCTCATTAGATTCACGTTGTATCATATGCTCATCCTGAGTAAAATGCTATGGCTAATGGAATAGAATACACTATTGATTTGACCTGGAGCAGCGCCCACCTTAGGAACTGGGGCGTAGATTGGACAAAGAGACAAAAACTTACTTGGGCTGCATGGGCTGTGTTAAAATTGTGGTGGTGTTTAGATAAAGTGTGATGGATGACGCACAGATAAAAATAATATTTATATGCATTCTACTTAATACACAATTATTTATATTTTACATGTGTACATTTCTTATCTCTCGTACTTTGACTCCTAAATAAACATTTCTTCAATTTGTTCTATATTAAAAAGAGAAAAGATACATATAGTATCTAATGTGTGCCAAGCACTGTTCTTTACATATATTAACTAATTTAATAAGTAGACAAACTTATAAGGTACCTTCACTGTCCCCATTTTACAGATAAGAAACTTAAGCCACCTGAGGTTAAGTGACTTTCACAAGGTCACATAGCAATAGGGGGCAGAGCCAGAATTCAGATACAGCTTGGCTCCAGAGTTCATTGTCTTATTCACTATTATATTACCACTTCCTGTATATGGTGTTCAATTAGAGTGTACTGAATGATTGATTAAATGATTAGAGGCATGAAAGATACAACTTCAGCAGCAGAACAAGGAACTGAATCCAGAATTCCTGATTACCACTATAAGATTTTATCCTTTATTTAAACTTTATTGCCTTTGGAATGATTCACTTCAATGCTCTTCTGATTTAATTTTTTAAAATTTTCTGACTTAGAGTGTCTTTCCATTGTTATGCATTCTATCCTCACTTCTGAATGAGAAGAGATTTTCTTTTAACCAGTGTTCCATTTATTTATTTCATCTCATTTAGCTCAAGATACTCTTCTAAGAGCTGCAAGAGTCTAGGGAATCGTAAATCAGGATGCTAATCTGTGAGATTCATTTTATCAAATGTTAACGGTCCTGTCAAAATATTAAAGATGTGATTTTATACCCTGTTAGAAACGTATTTACAAATGGGAAATTTTCACAATACTTTGGTTTCTGTCTACCAGAAAATGGTATATGGGGGCATGTGTACATTTTGCTTTCTGAATAAATACAGTCATGTTTTCTGCACTAGCTCAATAGGACCATTTTCCATTTTGAATCAACTTTGGTCTTGTCTACAAAATAACTCATTATAGACTGAACCTAATTAATTTTAGTCTTAGAAGTATGCATTAATAGATATTGGTTCTATTGACACACACTCACTCCCTACCCCACAGTCACCTCTGCTGGTGCTGCTGTCACACACCAAATCCTTGCTTAATTGGCTCAAGGGTATCAAAAGCTCAGAAGAGACAGCACTTGTAGTTCTCACGAGTTAAGAACAGAGTCTGGCACAAAAGTGTCAATTTAGATACTAGATAAAGAAGTTTGGACTAAATAGAAGCAATTCAAAATTTCCCTTTCAACCAGGAGATCCCCCATGTGGTAAGATCAAGCTCAGAGCTCCCCAAAGCTGACTCTGCTCTCCAGAAGCCAAATGACAGACAAGTTGTTCTTTCAATATCCACAACAGGGTGACAGATGCAATAGTTTAAGCACACAATCAAAGAATTCTCAGCTATGCATTTATTTTTATTTGTATTTTTAACAAATATACTAATTCATCAGAAAACAGCCAATGCATAACTAAAAGGTGAATGATGATAGATGCATTTTAAAAGTTATCATGAATTTGATGTTATAAAAAAAAGTGGTAAGTTTTTAATTTGCTAAAAATTTTTAGGATATACCCAAACCCAATGAATCTTACTAAATTACAATAATCGTAATAGCAACAATATAAATATGGAAAAGAAAACACCATGAGGAACATTCTATTTGAAATCATAGCAAGAAATAGAATTTGTAGTGAGAGTACATCCCAAGAAGAAAGAAGAAAAAGATAGAATTATAAATTAGTAAAATTAAACTTTAGTCAGACTTTAGTAATATTAAGTGTTATAGATGTTCAATTGCTTTTGAACTAAGTTTATAGAAACTTTATATATATACTCATGTATAATATATGTATATTAGATATATTTTATATTTCAAAATCATAAGATGCCAGGGCTACCTAAATTCAAATCCAGAGATAAATCATAGAGGATTAACCCCATAGTACAGTGAAAACAGTTAATCTCGTAAACAAATTTCAATGTCATTTTTTCACTTCTAAAACCATCCATAAAGGTTTTTGTTACTTCAGATGAATATTCTGCCATAAATATTCTCTTAATCATTCCTCTCAGTTCTGACCCCATTATACTCTCCTTTTCTTTTATAGCCACAAGTTAAGAAGCTATTTATATAGTTTTCTCAGATGTTAATAGTTCACTGAATTGTATTCAATGTGCAGAGATGAACATTTAGAATCCAGTTATCAGCTTTCTCATTTACATTGTCAGTTTCATTCATCTTCCCATGAGCAAGTCAGTATGAAACAACATAGATCTACCAAAGAAAAATGAACCCATGGCACCTCTCACTGTTTTCAATTCCATTCAATGTAGTTATTAGTTCATTTTGTGCACAGATTTTTGGAATTCAGAATTTAGAAAAATTAGGTATGATTATTACCAAGAAAACTGTCAGCTTTTCAGAGAATATTATCATTTGGAAAATTATGGTAGATATCAGTGAGTATTAAAAAAAATGGTGGTTAAGTTCTAATTTTAGAAGTGGAAAAAGTGGGCAATTACTGTCGACTTGGGGCTCTTGATTGGCGGTGTTTGAAAAGACGAAGTAAAATTAATATGCATCTTAATATGAAAAGTTCAATCAGAAGATGCTGAAGAGTCAACATTAGGCAACCAGAGACCCTGTGGCATTGAAACTCCTTAACAAAAGGCCCTAAACAAAGGATTGAAATTACTACAATGAAAATAACTGAAATGCAGGTAATGATTTCAGGTAACAATCTTTTTAAATTAAACGGTCAACTGTACATCAGCTGAGGGGAAAACAAACGCAGACAGTCTTTGAAAGGCAAATAAGGAGAGAAACATGCAGTGCTGTCAATACTAAGCTAAAATCCCTGGTTAAAATGCACAAGTTTCCAGCTAACTTGCAGTGTGACTGAAAACATGATTTGTCTTCCCTGGGAGCTGTGGTCGGCGCAAGGTCAGGAGTCTGTGGTGGTCAGGTCACCCAGGGCCCGTGAAATCTAGTGGACAGCAGAACACTAGTGGAAAGTTGAATGTAAAAACATGAAGAAAACAGTGACACAAACGCTCAGAAATATCTCGAGTCAGGTGCCTGCTTGGAATACTATCAAACCACGAATAAAAGGCAGAAAAGGCCCAGATAAAGATGAATGAAATTATAAAAGAAAATCAATAAATACTTGAAATAAAAACATTTTTGAGCAGTTTTTATGTGTCAGTTATTGTGCTAAATGCTTTCACTTGTTATATCCTTTAGTTTTAGAAATAATTGATGTGAAGAGTTCAGTACAACTTCTGGTGCATAGAAAGGCTCTATAAGACAGCAGCAGCCATTCCTATTATTATTATTAATCATCTCTATTGCTATTAACCTTTCAGTGGGAGGTAACAGTATTAAGTGAAGAGGAAAGGTGTGTGTCTGGGATGGGAGAGGGGTAGAATTTATGTTTATTAAGCGCCCACAATGTGTCAGATTTTTACACGTCTTAGTATATTTCAACTTAAAATAACTCTGGGAAGTAACTACAATATTTCTAATTTATAGATGAGAATGCTGAAAATTTCTCTTTTCTCTTAAATTCTGTTTTTTTCTTTCCATACTCTCTCCCTTACTTTTGTTCTTTCTTTCCTCCTACTTCTCTTCCTCCATTTATTCATGTACCTGCTGTCTCCCAGGGAGCCAGAGAATAGTTATTTTGTTTAGTTACAGAAATAGATATAATTCAAAATAAAATAAATGTGTGTGCATGTGTATATAGATGTACACACACATATATGTTTGTCTCTGTGTGTTTACATATATATACACACACACAATCTTAATAAAGGGAAAATGATAGTGAAATATGTTGAAGCTAAGATTTAGATTAATAGACCAAGGCATGACACATAGTCAGCTCGAGTAGAACTGCAAATTGGTCTCTGAGCTTCCTTACATCCGTCACAGAGAAATATGAGCAATCTTACAGGGGCCATTTTGTGTAAGGAATAAAAACAAAACAGAAAATAAAGAATGCTTCTATTTTTTCCCGATACTTAACCAAAGAGACTGCAGAGTAAAACTACCCTGCTCCCTTCCCCTCTCAAAAACCACCCCACTGCAGAAAAAAGAGAGGTAAAATCCATCTTCAATGACATAAGGAGACATTTGTAACCCCGAAACACAATATAAAACAATAGAAGAAGATAATAGAGGAAGAGTAAATGACTTAGCAGGGACAAGGTCAAAGCTAAGCAAAAAGGAAAAAGGACAATTCAATTTTCCTGGCCAAACGCTAGAAAGGCTTAGAAATCGCAGGCACAAGTTATATTTAAAGGCTGAGAGGAGGTGAGGGGCTGAAACAGGAGAATTGTTTGAAAATCTGTTTCACAGCGACGAGATCTTCACATAGTCCTCATCTCCCTCTCACTTATGAAGTCGGTGACTATTCTTTCTTGCCGTTGAAGGAGTAGGAAGTGTAATCTATGTAGAAACTGAAACAGAGAGGCCCTTGCCTTGGGAACAGACGATGTGGTTGTCTAGGGGTTGGGAGGGAATTAGCATAAACTGCCTTAGTAAGCACAGGGGTCTACGGTAGAGCCTCCCTTGCCTGAATGGGCTCAGAACCCCAGTAGCCAGGCATTGGTTTATTAGGCAGGAGACTGAAAGACCCTTTTCTGGAAAACTGAACCATTTTAGAAAAGAGTTCTATAAATACTAATGGGAAAAAAATCTGTTCATGACATCACAGTGAAATCGCTAATCTACAAGCTTCCTCTATGCAATCAAGTTTTTAGTGCCTCACTCTTAAATATGATCACCAAACTTTTAAGCATGAAAGATAAAGCATGACAGATAAAAACTAAAACAATATTTAACTAGAGTAAAGATAATGTATGTTAAAATAGGAACATTAACAATATATATGTAATTTACATGTAATATGAGAAAGATAAGAAAGAATATTGCATCCTTGAGAAAAAGAGAAAAATCACATTAAAAAAAAAAGAATACTCAAAGAACAAAAAATATTTCCTAGAAATAAAAAAAATCAAAAATAGAAATTTCAATAGGAATGGACAAAAATGGTTGAGAAAAGCTAACAATTTATTTTTTAATGTTTATCTATTTCTATATAAACTAGAAGAGAAAAGATAAGATAATTAGAGGAGCAACTTAGGAGGTTCACTAACTCAGTTTCAGAAAGAGAGAAAAGAAAATACCTGTGGGGAAGACATTATGGTCATTTCTCCAATCTAGATGGACATGACTTTCCAGAACGCAACCTAATGAATGAAAAAGTTTCACACTGAGGCACGTGATCATGAAATTTCATAACACCAAGGATAAAGAAAACCTGAAATTTTCCAGGAAAAATGAACAGGTCATATACCAGAATTGCATGAGACTTCTCACAAGCAACTCTTGAAGCAAGAGAACAAATGAGAAATTCTTTCAATATTGAAGGAAAATAATTTTCCATCTCAAGTTTTATACAAACTTAGATGGTTAATCAAATTTGTGGGTAGAATTATGACATTTTCAAATTTTCAAAGTCTCTAAAAAGGTACTGCCCATATGCATTTTCTTAGGAAGTTTCTAAAAAATAGTTTCCAGCAAAAATGAGGCAAGTAAACTAAAATAGGGAAGACTCTTCAAAGCAGAAAGTTAGAGGGAAGCCCCTAGAAAAGAGCTCTTCAAAATAAAAACATTTCAAAGTGAGCAGGAAGTTGGAGGGTTCCAGGAGACATATTTTTTCAGAAATAGGTAATAAATTATTTGACAGGTTTGACTCTATGGGAAATTATAAGGACTGATATTTTATAGACTCATTGAGAAGCATGATAAGACTTAGATGCAAACATCCCAACATTTCTTTAATCAATCATACCCTAAACATTTGATTTACATATTAGTAACTCTCAGTTGGATATTGAAAACCAAGCTCTTCCTCCTTCCTCTTAAATACACTTATCAGCACAGAATGGGAGCAGAAAACATCACTTCTCCCCATTTATTATCATTGAAGCAAAATTTACAAAGTTGTGCAATGGGACGAGCGAAAAAGTTCTATTTAACTATTTTGTATAAAGAAGGAATTTTTTTCTAACTGAACAGCATGTATTCAGACGCTTCTCCATTTAAGACTCTCATTTGTCACTTTCCATAAATGCTGGCAGAAACCAAACAGTGCTTAGGGCTTTTTCAGCGAACAGCTTGTGACTTTTTTCGAAGTGTTTTTTAAACCATTTGCATGAGCCCAGTATCTGGGCTAGATTTGTTTGGAGCTCTCAGAAGCCTGTAGCTATCTGGGTCACTGGTCCACTCTGGACATTGTGCCTCTTGACCATATGCTTGGAGAGCGCCTCACACAAGCTCTGCACAGTAGGAAATACTCTTAAGTTGGATGATACTGTTGCATTGATCGTACAGATCAAGAAAAATCATACAGGGCTCCCAAGCAATTCATTTTTATTCAAATACCCCTCCTTTTAGAATTGTACTAGATTCTAGTCCCATAAAGATATTGGAATGTAGTCTTAACTACAACCCAAAGAAATTCAAAAGAGAATTAACTTTTTTACATTTTAATCATTGTTTTCCAATGTCTGCTTCTATGTTATATCCTACATCTCCATGTTCTTTTAAATAATTAAATATATCATTGGGTATTTTTGAAACAAGATTGATTTTAAACATATGGAAATCAAAGACGTGAAATGGAAAGTGAGGATATGGTGTTGCTGTCTTAAATACTTTTTGAAGCCACTTCCAATCGGATTATTATACTGCCTCCAAGAAGGCCTCTGAGGTCACCAGAATTTATGCCAACTGGTCCACATGCTTAGGATGAATGGTATTTAAAGCATATTTAAGTCACTTTGTAGGCTGGGCTGAAATTTGACTTCAAAAATGCCAGATTCTTATGGTTCATATTTGGGTCTCACAAAAATAGTACAAGAAAAAAATTGAGATTTTACTTCCACTTTAAGAAACATTTCAAGAAATCTCTGCAGAAAAAAAACAGAAGGAAAATTGGAACTTGCTACATCTATGCAACTTGGTATTTGTTAAGTATTTCCTGATACTAGACATTTTTCTCTTATGCATATTCCCAGTTCAGGGAGAAGCAGACTATAGACAGTAGGTAAGAAGAATCATTAGGCAGCCTAAGCAGAGCCAGAAGAATCTAATATAACCTATTTTCCATTGATGAGATGCATGAGCTTGTAATAAGTATACTCTGAAGCCTGCTTTGGAGAATTTGGAAAACTCAGTAGTTTCGTAATTCACCTTGTTCAAGTGGAGTGTTGAAACCAAAGTTAACTGTAGGCAGTGTCAGATAAATGCCTACATTTATCTTTAATATGAATGAAAATCTACAGTATTTCTACTGAAGGAGGACAAAAGTCTTAATGGTTGTTAAAGCTATTCAAACATCTTTCAGGTACATTTTTAAAGCCTCAAGTCTCTTATAATGAATTTTCCCATCTCATAGAATAAAATCATCCTCTTCTTTATAATTTTATACCCTAGGCATAAGCTGACATTTAGCAAAGATTTCTGAAGAAAAACAAGATCGCCTTATTATTCTAAGGATCGTTCTTCACACCAGGACACATACTTCTGAAAAAAGAAAGAAAAGCAATCCCATTATATAGAAAGATTTGTCATCTTAGTTTATTTTGTGGAAACTTGGAGTTTCCAATCATATTTTGTATGGCAGACTGGTGAAGCAATATCGTTGGACACTCAAAATTCATTTTTGTCTACTTTTTGCTCATATCCACTAAGAATTAAGATGACTTTTGAACCCTGGGATTATCTTTAAAATATTTGTCTGTGACAAAGGCTTTACTGTGGACAGACTGCATTATTCACTAAAGGTCTTGTTTTGACATATGGTTCTCTGCATGAGTTCAACTGCTGGCTGACTCCCAATCTGTGAGCTTTATTGCCAGCTAGAATCAATATCGTTTTGTAACGGGGGCACAGCCATTATTCTTTTGTAGAAACAGACATTTATCTCTTGTTTCCAAAGTCATCCATGATCTGTACCACACATTTAGATACTTAATCAAACAATATCTTATATTCTGTTTCATGTTTGTATGTTTGGTCTCCCAAAGGAATTCACTGAGGTCAGGAACTATATTTTACGTGTTGTTAAATCTATCATAGTTTTATAACAGTGCTAGATACATTGGTAGGTCCTTATTAACTATTGAATTGAAAACTGTATATAGATATTAACTACTAAATGCATTTTACATTTTGTTTCTATAATTTAACAAGAAAACCCGTTACAGAATATGAATATTTGTAGGTGGCAAAACCTTACCTTCCTCCAAGTATTAAGTCTTTGGGAAGCCTAAGGAGAAGGAAGTAATACCTCAGACACTCCACAAGTTAAAGCAAGAGTATCGTAGAGAAACATAGACACAAAATGCTGTCAGTTCTACAACAGCATACGGGAGGTGGATGATAAATATAGAAAGTTCCAGGTTATCTCTCTCTCTCTCTCTTTTTTTTTTTTTACCTAATAGGAGATTCATTGTAAACTGAGGTCCCCTATAAAGTAATTGAACTTAACATCTAAGAGAGCAGATTGTGAATAACTCACTGCCCTAATGAAGCAGAGAATACCATGGCAGAAGTGATTACCTAAGATGTAGTCTATATAGTTCTCAGAATAGAAAGAAAATGAAAAAACAAAGTATCACAAGAAAGAAAAGCTATTCTTTACTAAAAATACGTTATGTTTTCACAGCTGTATATAATTATGTTTAACTATATAGTAAACAGCAGAGTTCTCAATTAGTAGAACAAAAATTGTGATTTTTTTAAGAATTTTTGTAAAATTCCAAAGAAAAATTACCCTCTAGATATTTTTAGCTATATCATAGAATTAAGTAGACACTTTTCACTATTGCAGTCAAGATTCTGTTGCCAGAGTGGGGAGAAGATGGGCTTCTGCAGGTGACTGCTGGGGATTCTGCTCACCACCATCCTGGGAATTTCCCACTTCTCTCCTATTTCTTTCCCAGTCTTAATTTTCTCCTCTATTTTACCAGAGTATACACTCCTGTTGCTTCCTGAGAAGGGAAAAAAAATTTAACATATATTTTTTTTCTTTTGGAAAGCTTCCAAAATTTTCTATTTATGCAACATGTCCTGAAATTTCATAATAATATTACTCAGTGTGTTTCTTTCCCCATTATGCTCAGCAATCTGCGGACCTTTTCATTCTGAATTTTCATATCTTCAATCCTGAGAAATTTTCTTGAACTATTTCTCTGATAGTTTTCTCCCTTTCATTTCATCTCTTCCTTCTTTCTGGAACTTCTCTTACTTAGCTCTTAGAACTCCTTTCTCTCTTTTCCTTTTTTTTTTTTTTTGTTTGTTTTTCTTCCTGGGTGATTTTCTCAACTTTATTTTCTAAGCCCTCTATTAAATTCTCACTTCTGAAACCATAATGACTTATAAACTTCCAAGATATTTTTCTTGTTCCCTGGTTTTCATTTCCTTTTCTGGTTTCATTTTTATAATAACTTCTTTCATTTTTCTGAGGGTATTAATTACGGAGTTTTTTTCTTTCAGTTTTTGCTGTTTTTCCCTGCATTGTCTCTATGTCCTCCTAATTCACTTTAGTCTCTGTCTTTTATGATAGAGACTTTCTTGGATGATCCTCGGGTTTCTGTTCCTATTGAAGAGTAAAGCATGAGAAAGCTCACTGGAAGATTTGTGCGTGTAGAGAGGGAAATGAGAGAGCTAAATGCTGGGCGTCACCAAATATCATACCGCAGTGCTATTGTCTGTATGTCGGTCTTTTCTCTTGTCCTGCCCATTTTGTCCAGAGAAATCTCACAATCTCATCCCTGGACTGATGCCAGATTCTCTGAACTAAGCGGGGAAAGGGGATGAGGCCTTTGCCATTCAGTGTTCAGACTTTCCCGTGATCCTGCTGTCTTCACTATGGCAACTTACCCCTGCTTTCTACTCTGCTTGGGACCCGGAACCCAGAGATTATGAGGTTTTCCTCTTCAGAGTAAAATCCCCATCTCTGGCAGGGTGAGGAGGAGTACTCTCCATGGACAGACATCTGGGCATCTAACTGCTTGTATATGTTGATGTTACACAAGCAAGACCTGTGACAGAATCAAAGCACAAGGTATCTACTTGTTTTCTTGTTTATTTACTTATCTATTAATGGATTTACTTACATATTTGATCTCTCATTGCCACCCTAAATTTTATTCAATGATACTTCCCTTGCTCTGACATGAAAATTTCCAGTTGACCTACACACTGGGATTACTTTCAGGGTCTCAGTCCCCTTTAACTCACAAACACAGACTCAATTTGTAATTAGTGTGCTTAATCCTAATGAACTTTCAAGCCCTGTGTTTAATTTAGCAGTAAATCTCCTCTTCCCTGGCCTGGGATCTTCAGCAAAGAAAACTTCCAGTTCAGGGACGGGTATGTAGTCGGTCTTGCTTTTACCCATCCTTACCCATTCATTCTCTCTCCAGCTTGCTTATGTAAAGTTCTCTCCTTTCATGTTAAAGATTGGGGAAAAAGCACATTTTCGTAAAAGATGCCATAGTTGTCTGAGTTAGAGTGCTCTAGGTGACAGATGTTTAGGATTCACTGTCTCCTGGGCCCCTTTGTGGGATCCTGGGAAATTCCCATGCATTGGAAGCCTCCATTGACCTGAGAAATGTATGTTTTTCTCTAGATGGCCATAGGCATCTCTCCTCAAACTCTGGTTTCCCAGAGGTTTTACCCTACAGAGACATTACTCTCGAGATCCACTTGTCTGTAAGCAGAAATCTCTCGAGTTAGAATTAGCCCGCAGATAGCTCTCTCACTTTACCCTAACAAACCCATGAAGTGTGCGGTAATCTACATTCTCCTGCCTTGGGTCATTTTATCTTCCTCAAGCATGAATCAGGCATCAACCATTTTTGTTTCCCTGATACAGGGAACACATTTCATTGTCTCCTAGTGGTCCAGGGAAGCCCTCTTCACTAGGCTTGAAGGAAGAAAGTGAATAATAGCATGCAAAACTCTCTCCAAAGAAACTAGTTGATAAAACTTTTATATTCCACTCTCTGAACAATTGTGTATTCTACAAATAAGTGGTGAGATCAAGAGATGCAGAGCAAGCTCCTCCCCATTTCTCTTGTAAATAATACCTTTGGTGATATCGGACCTCAGTATGAAATTTCACATTTGCTGTATCGTTGAGTCATAGTAGAAACTTAGCTGTACAACTTTGTTACACAAACTCCTCATACTCCACCATCAGAGGTACTCAGTGCCTCTACTTCTTGAGTGCATCTATGTTCTGATATATTTTTCACCTTCTTTTGTTGATTACTCTCTTAGCCTAGTAGACAAGTAGATAAAGAATGGAAAATATTAATAAGTGGATGGATGAATGGATGGTTGAATGGATTTTAATGGATATTATGTGATAAAGTCACGGCTGGAGATCTGCTGACACTCTTGAGAGATATAGTCCCCACACCCTAGTACACGGATTGAGCTGGATCTGCCATTTCAGTGCCCGAATAAATCCTAAGGGACAGTCTTCCCTTCTCACAGCAAAGTTTATCTTTATCAGTCCTCAAATAGTTAAATAACAGAACAAAACACCCAGTATTGCACTTATTGATGAAACATCCTTACAGCAATTAAGAAAAAAATACTTAATGCTGAAAATTTCAGGCACTGGACCAAATAGAGTAAAAGAAAGATATTTAGCCAGTGGCTTTGGGACACGCTAAGACTCTCTCCTTTCCTTTCTTTCTGATTCCACTGGAGCCAAGGTTAGTGATGAGGGCTGATATCTGAGAATTCAAGTTATCTGAGTTTTCCTAGCCTTATTCTTGGTTCTGGAAAAAAGTACATTTTATAAATTCATCTTGGAAGGATAGTTTATTAAATATTTATCACATGAGAGACACTGTCCTAAACCCTTGGAATGCAAAGATGAGAGACACAAAATAATATAGGAAATGGCTTAATAAAGGCATGGAAAGAGTGAGGTGGGAGCATCACAAGAAAACAAACAAACAAATAACTCTCTCTCTTCCTAAAAGAAATAGGGCAGACTTCACAGAGAAAGTGACGTTTTATCTAAAGTTTAGAAGAACAGGAATTCAAGCAGGGGTTTGGAGGAATCAAAAAAGGAGGAAGGGCATTACAGGCAAGAAAATATCACGAGCAGAAACATGGACATGAGAAATAAAAGCTGGGACCTTTTGAAGAAGGATACAGCTGAAGAAGAGAGTATATTGGGAATAGTAGTCCTAAATGATGCTATAAGGTAGTTTGGGGTGAGATTCTGAAAGTCCTTTTATGCTGTTAAGTTTACATTCCTCTTGTAAGTGGTCCAGAGACAACAGAAGTTTTAAGGGAGAGAACAATAAGATCAGAAAAGTCATTCTGAAAATTAACTCTGAAAACAGTAGGAAGAGTGTACCGAAGACCAAGAGTAAAAATGCCTAGAACAATTTATTCAATCATAAGATACTTATTCATAAAATTCACTCATAAAATACTTATTGAGTATCATTACAAGCTCTAGGCTGGGAGCTAGAGATACAGGGATGAATAAGGAGGGCAAAGCCCTACTTACGTTCTAGATGGGGAAAGTAGACCTGATGAATGCTATGTGGGAGATAAATAGGGTGGTGTAATAAAGGTAACTGTAGCAAGGGTTAGTAGGGGGAAGTGCTACTTTAGATTAGGTAATTGGGAAAGTGTTTGTCAGGATATGGTCTATGAAACACCTGCATCTGAGTCACCTGCGAACCTTGTTACAGTGCAGATTCCCAGATCCTAGCCCCATACTCAATGAATCAGAATTTTCAGAGGTGGGATCTGGGATTCCGCATATTTTAACAAGCACCCCAAGATCATTCTTAACCATGCTGAAGTGTGAAAACACTGGACTCCAGACTAGGAGCCCAATTAGAGGGATAGTGTGCAGGAGAAAGAACATATGAGCAATGAGAACGGAAAGATTCAGGGAGATTTGAAAGGTATTTAGGGAGTAGGATCAACAAGAGGGCAATATGATCCAGCTGTTGACCCTATTATACATAGTCAATTGCAAAATAGTTTAATGTACATGATGAACAAATTCATAAAGGTTTTAAAAATTTATAACACCTTGATATATTACTCTCCTTGATTTGCAAAAAATTTTACATCCTAACTGAAGATTCCTGAGGAATAAATCCATAAATGTAGAAATTTAGGCTCCCTGACAGGTGGAGAAAAAGATATTTTAGGCTGGCACAAATGATTATGATGAAAGTGAAGCATAATGCAGAAGCACCCAGATGATGGAACAGGCAGACAATTTAATTTTAGGGGGAAAAAAAATTACAACTGCCATACTTCAGTTTGAATGCTATTCTAACAGCACGGCTAATTATTTATGCTAAATATTTGAGTTCTTCTGGGAATTCATTTAATTGCAAATGTTGAAGAAAAATTTATGATCAACACAGGCCCCTAGCAGAGTCCTCATTAATCCCCAACATTCAATTTTCAAATTGTAAACCACAGAGGGTCTGAATGTATGGCCTTGTGGTGATTGCACCCATATTTTTTTGCTATGGTTATGAAAGATGCCCTTGGAAAGACAACATTGAAAGTGTTTGCTGTTTATACACCCAGAAAGTGGTCCACCAGGAGATGCTAACAAAAATCAGTTTCCTTTCTCCACCTGGGCAGCTTATGTGCCTAGTCTCCAAAAATATATATGCTGAGATGATATTTATATATGATACAATATAACGATACCACATTATTTTACAGCAGTTTAGAGTTTATAGAGCTGTTTCATACACATTATCATAATGAATTTTCACAGTAAATCCATGAGATGCTTATTATGCCTTTTTAAGCATAAGAAAACTGAGGCTCAGAGAGTTTAAATAACTAGCCCAAGAACATACATCTAGGTAGCAATGGGGCCAGGAATACCAGCCGAGGCATTTTGGCAAAATGTTGAGTGATCTTTCTTGGTGAAGTCCCATATTTTAGGTTACATTAAAGAGAAGAACTTTCCCTTGGGGTCCCTCTAAGCTTGCTTTTAGCTCATTCACTCTCTCCTCTCCTTCCTCTCTCTCCTCTCCCTCTCTCCTTGTACAACTTCCCAGGTACCCAGTAGGCCTATACTGTGGGTTATCCTGAATCCTATCAATGAGAAACTGTTCAAGTTTCCCCTTTTTTGGTTACTCTGGACTCGGAACCTCTTTCTTGACTTTCAAAGTTTAATGGTGCTGTTGACCCATTCCTGGGAGGCCCAGTACTCAGCTAGCTGAAGTAGCACTGGTCAGTGATCTGAAAGAATCACACCCACCAAGTTACCCCGGTCTGATGATAGCTCAAGTTTTTCTCCGAGTTTCTAGACTTTAAATTCAGACAAGGCTACAGAGAGACTCAGCCTTGGCTGTGAATGGACCTCGCATGTCAGTAGTACCCGGCCTGTCAGCTTCTCTTGCTCCCACCTTCTCTCTCTCCACTCCATCTTGTCTTGATCAGAGATCCCAAAGAGGACATCAAGGACTAAACTCTGCATCGGCCTATTTGCTTTGGGTCCTCGCTGCCGCCTCCTCCTCCTACCCCTCCCCCTTCTCCCTCCCCCTCCCCCTCCTCCTCCTCCAGGAGAGCCATGTAATCTGAGGTTTTCCATCACCCTCACCCTCCCTATCAACGTACATTAGGCCAGCTCCACTTATCTACTTGACCTTTCTGGCTTCTGAAAGCATTTGAGTTTGTGACTGCCAATCCAGCTCGTTAGTATCCACTTCACCTTCTGTAACCATTCCCCTTCCCTTCGGTACCTCACGTTGACATTTGGTCTCCCCAGTGCCAGAAACTCTACTTTCCAATTTAATTGCTCAACCTTAACTCTTTGATCCTTAGTTTGCTGTACTTCCTTAGATACAAATTTCTTATTCAACTTCAACTTTGTAATATGTAATTTCTTTAATTTCAAAAAAAAAGTCAAATATGACTATATCAAAGATTATCAGTCCTGGATAGTGGTAGATGACATTTACTTCAATATTCTATGTATTTTCTGTATCTTAAAACATTTCTCAAATTAAAGACAAACAAAAGTTTTAGTAATTCTTACTTCACCAAATCCCAAACGGTATAATCCTTGAATGCAGCCGTTCATTAGGTGCCTCCTGAGCTATCCCTCTTCTTCAACCCACGCATTTGCAGTTTTAAACGTAATTTTATCTTCCCAGTGTAGCAAATTATAGCCTGGGATATTTCTGTCTGAAGAAAACGTATTTTAATACTGTTTCAGGGAACAACGCCTTAATCAAAAGTAATAAAGTTGAGTGGTGGAATATCAGACACCTACTCTCTAGCTCAGTTTCAAAGCAGGTCATTTGCAGAGAATCTGTATCTGGGTGGCCACAACTTTTTGAGATCAAAAATAAGAAACACAGGTGGTTCTTTGCTGCTTTATGCCTCTATAATTTGCTTTCCCTCCTCTGGACTATAACATTCAAGGGCTGCATTTCTAAGCTTCTTGTATGGCCAGAATGCTTCACTTCTTAGACGTTACCCACTTATCTCCTGCTCAATCATCATGTCGCTGCTTACAAATCACTTTCTCAGGCAGACCTGACCTGAATCCCAGTTTAGGTTGAGCTGCTTCAATATATGCTCCTTTTGTAATTATAATTACTTATTAAGTGTGTCTTTCCCCCCAGGCAGAATGCTACATGGAGATGAGGACCAGATCCACCTGAGTCATTGCTGCATTACAGTGCCTAGCCCATTACCAAGTTTATCGTATTTATTAAACATATATGTGTTGAATGAAGGAAGGAAGGAAGCAATAATGGGGTGAGGAGGCAAAACAATTGTAGTTTTCCAGAGTGTCTATAAACCAGTCAACATCCCTGAGCTTCAGACTTCTTATTCCCTACCAGTCTGCACAGTTAATTTCCTCACCTTTTGCCTATGTTGAGATTCTAAATGAAAGTGTCAGGGGAGGGCCGGCCCCGTGGCTTGGCGGTTAAGTGCGCGTGCTCCACTGCTGGCGGCCCGGGTTCAGATCCCGGGCGCGCACCCACGCACCGCTTCTCCGGCCGTGCTGAGGCCGTGTCCCACATACAGCAACTAGAAGGATGTGCAACTATGACATGCAACTATCTACTGGGGCTTTGGGGAAAAAAATAAATAAATAATAAAAAAAAAGTGTCAGGGGAAATATTCACAAAGAGATGATTGTGACATTTGTAATTATTAATAACTGAGGGCTTTTGTGGCAGAAGTCTCAGTACCTCTCTTGCAGTTGAAGCCTGAGAAGAAAACACTTCATTCTCGGTAACGTCTGTCTAATAAATCAAGGCTTCAACAAAGTTAATTAACTTGGGAAGCACATGACTTGGAAATCCCCATTAAACCTCTCCTGGATTAAATGCTGCTGAGAGGCTGGACCAATAAGCACACTGAATCTCTTTGCTGTCCATCTTACAAAATGGGAAAAGTTGGCCACTGGTGGAACCACCTGGTTACATAGTGATAAGCAATATATTAAAGCAACTTCTCAAGACAAATGGTTTATGAACACGCGTCAAAGTTTCATTTCAAATTTGCCATCAGGGAAAAGGCTCTTAGGAAGGCCATCTCAGTGATTTCTCTTTAGTAGAGATAAGTTATAGTAGAGTAGACATAAAAAAGCAGGGGAGGTGTCTGATTAAAGATAATTAGAAAAGAGGTTAAAGATTGTCTTAGTCAGTTCGGGCTGCTACAACAAAGTACCGTAAGACTGGGTGGTCATAAGTGACAGAAATTTATTTGTCACTGTTCTGGAGGTTGGGAAGTTGAAGATCAAAGTGCCAGCAGATTCAGTGTCTGGTGAAGGCCTGTCGTTTTCTCCCAATGTCCTCACATGGATGAGAGAGAGAGAGAAAGCAAGTTCTCATATCTCTTCTTATAAGGGCACTAATCCCTTTCTTGAGGGCTACACTTTCATGACTTAAGCCCTATCTCCTAATATCTTCACATTGGGTGTTAGGATTTCAACATATGAATTGAGGGGAACATAAACATTCAGGTCATAACACTCCACCCCTGGCTCCCCAAAACTCATGTCCTTATCACATGCAAAATATATTCATTCCAACACAAAAACTCCAAAAGTCTTAACTCACTCCAGCGTCAACTCTAAAGTCTAAAGTCCAAAATCTCATCTAAACAGCATCTAAATCAGATATAGGTGAGACTCGAGGGACAATTCATTCTGAGGCAAAATTCCTTTCCAACTGTGAACCACTGAAACCAAACAATTGTATTTCTCCAAAATATAATGATGAGACAGGCATAGAATAGACATTTCTATTCAACAACGAAAAACGATAAATAAGAAGGAGTGATGGGTCCCAAGCAAGTCCAAAACCTAGAAGGCAAACTTCATGAGGTCTTAAGGCTCAAAAATAATCCTTTTTGGCTCCATGCTCTGCCCTCGAGGCCCACTGGGTCAGTGGTCTCAACTTCTACCACAGTAGGGCAGTGGTCCTGTCCCCACAGCTCTGCTGGGCAGAGGTCACACTCCCAGGGCTCTGGAAAGCCTTTCTCACATCTTTGGGCAGAGACCATCTGAACTGTTGAAAGCAAGATGATAGTCCGCCACTTTTGAAACTGGGGAGGCAGCCCCAATGATCTCTGAATCACCTTTGGAGTCATTCTTCCCTTGTCTTGAAGAATAGCTCCTGGCTTCTATGGAGACAGCTGACTAGGTTCATAGCTCATATCCATTCTAATCTCCTTATCAAATAGTCTTTTGGCCACACCCTTAGTGTTCTCTTCCAAACGTGATTTTTCATTTTTTGCAATAAGGATAGGCTGAGCATTTTCCAAATCCTTAAGCTCTGGTTCCTTTTTGCTTAACAACTCCTTCTTCAGTTCATTTCTCTCGCCTCACATTTTACTATAAGCTCTCAGTAGGAACCAAGCCACTTCATCAAAACTGCTTAGAAATCTCCTTGGCTAAATATCCAGTTTCATTGCTTCCGAGTTCTACTTTCCACCTAACACTAGCACATGAACACAATTTGGCCAAGTTCTGGCCACCTTATAACAAGGATTACCTTTCTTCCAGTTTCCAATCACATGTTCCTTATTTCCGACTGAGACATCAGCATCCTTATTTCTGTCAACATTCTGTTCATGATTACCTAGGTATTCTTTAAGAAGAGAGAAGCTTTCTCTACATCTCTCCTCTTTCCTTTCTGAGCTCTCACCAGAACTGTCTTTAAAAGTTCCTTCACAACAGTTTTGGCTTCTAGCACATACCTCAAAACTCTTCCAGTCTCTACACGGTACCCAGTGACAAGGCTGCTTCCAGCGTTTTAGGTATATGTAATAGCAGCACTCCACTTATCGGTACCAGTTTCTGTCTTAGTCAGTTTGAGTTGCTATAACGAAAATACCCTTTCCTGTCTTCTCCTTAACCTCCCTCCAGAGAACAATAGCAGTCATTACCAGGAAAGGCCAGGAGGGGCACGAGGTCCTGGATATTGATTTGTCCTGACTCCCTGAGCCTGCAATGCCTTTCTTTCCTTGCATGTGTTTAGTGAGCTAGATTCTATGAGACATACAGGGGAAACTGGCGAAGACAGATTTAAAACCTTGCCAACATCACAAGGCCATTTAGGAGCAGACCTAGTTTTGGAACCCATGTGTTCATCCTTTTCCCACATACTACAATGTTATTATACAGGAATATTGTAACAGATGATCCGGGGCATAGAAAATACAAACGACATGCAGGAGAGAGCTGGAACAGCATACAATCATTCCATTTTCTAAAAAGCACAGATGTGTTGAACAATTTCACTGCCACAGTCACTTTATACAGTAAGAGTAAAACTGTATCCAGTGCTTAACATGTGCCAGGCCCTGTGCTAAATGCTTTACCTGTCTGATTTCTTTATAATTCTCTAACTCCACTGAGAGATAGAAACTCTCTCCATTGTGAGTTCCCCCATTGTAGAGATGATGAACAGAAACCAAAACTTGGGTGCACATTGGAATCACCTGGGGGAAGAGGGGTTAAAAATACTGATATCTGAGTCTTAACCCCAGAACTTTTTATTTAACTGAGATGGGGGGTGGGTAATGCAGCAGGAATTTTTTAATCTTCCCAGGTGATTCTAATATGCAGCACAGTTTGGGATCCACAGGGTTAAATTATTAGTCCAAGGTCAACCATGTAGAACCAGATAGGTCAAATATTTGAACCCAGGCAGCACGACTAGGGCACCACATCTTAACACTATACTTTACTGTATCTTATGGCATTTCATACTGACAAAGATCAGTAAAGGAGGCAGATTTATCCCCATTTTACAGATGAAGCACCTGAGGTAGGAAGAAGTTGACTAACTTATCCAGAGACAGCCTGTCTGTGGCAGAGGTTAGATTTGCACCCAAGACTTTCTGGTGTCAAAGCCCACAGGCAGTGCCCTTTGTTACTCGTCTGGGAACACCTGGAGTATCATGTCCCTAGACTAGAATCTTCACTGTGCAAGTAGAGATGTAGAAACAACAGAAGATTAAGAACTTTCTTGTGCTAGGAAGCTGGTCCTTTTCTTTCTCTCTATTGCAATGCAGGAGGAAATAAGTTCCAGTTGTTGCAATGTCTTTCCTCAGACACCCACAGAGAGTGGTGCATAATAGTGATATAGAGTTAAAAAGAATACTCTCCATGTAAAACTTCCAGAACATGATGTTTAAATTAATTTCTGCAAACTGGACTGATAACCTGGGTATCATTTACAACATTATTTCTTTGGGAAAATAACAAACTCACAAATGAACTTTTGGGTGACAGTTGCAAGGTAGGGGATTGTCTGCACCATATAAACACCAGACGTTAATATTATAAATGCTAATTTGTGTGTGTAGAGAGAGATGTGTCGCAAAAATGTCAATATAAACTGATTTCATCTATTTAGAAATATCAGAGGAATATATCCATTTTTTTAACTTCAGAGGCTGACAGAATGGCTTTTAAATCTGCACTATAGCATTAAAAACTGTTTCTTTGAATTACATTTCCCTATTCCAAGCAGCTAGCATCTGTCATGCAAGCCACATATGGTGGCTTGGTTAGTGAAGTGATAAAGAATTATAGTAGGAAGCAACCACCTGATTCAATTAGTCATCAATCATTTAAAATACAGCAAGTTCTGCTTTGACTGCTAGGGCCTTTGCACTAACTAGATAAACAACCGATGTTCCCTGTTCAGGCTCACAAAACAAAGATCATCCTTAATCTTTTCTCTTTACTGCACACCCTCTCTCCTAGCAAGCCTGCTTCAGTCACTTTAGTCTACTCAAATTTTCCAGAAGACATCCTTTACTCTTATGCCTGTAATGCCCTCCTGCCCCATCCCATATCCTATATGTATCTTTTCTTTCTTTGCCTGGAGGACCAGCTTAAATAGCAGGTCTTCACAAAAGCCTTCCCAAAGGCTGGCATGCGAAATTTCACCTTCAGGTCCCCTATGTCCCTGTAGCACAGCAGACTGTGCCTATGCCATCCTCTTACCAGAGGCCACCGTGCATTCCTTCCATAAATGCATGAATGCCTGCTCTGTGCTAAGCACTGATGTTGGCAGGCACTGGGATATAAAAGGAGTAAATCCTAGATGCTCCTAGTCTGGCAGAAGATACAAATACATAAAGAAATTTATTGTAATGTAGTTGGATCCAAATTATTGTTTTTTAATACTTTATGTTAAAATAGATAAATATTCATATGTTACAAAAGATACAAAAAAGTAAAACAGTGAAAATTCTCTTATCAATCTTTTCTCCCAATTATTCAGCGCCCCTTTCCAGAGGCAACCAATGTTAACAGTTATTGTATATCCTTCCAGGGATAGTCCATGAGGATATAAACAAGTACATATGCATACATATATATATATGCATATAGAGAGAATTTTTTTTTAATTTTACACAGATATTGTAAAACACAAAACAAGGTTTTTTTCTAGCTTGCTTTTTGCTTAATTCTGATATTATGTATATCACTTGATCAGTACATAAAGAACTTCCTCATTTGCTTTTAAATCTGGATACATACTATTCCATTACAGGGATGTACCATAATTTATATAACCTAACCCTGATTGAAGAATATTTTGGTTGTTCTCAATCTTATGCCTTTACAAACAATGCTACAGTGAATAACTTTATACATACATCATATATGTATGTGGCGTGTGTGTATGTGTGTGTGTGTGTGACTTATCTGGACTGCCCTGAAAAGTAAAATAATGCCTATTCCTCACATTCTTACCAACGTGTTACCAAATTTTTGATCTTGGACAATCTGACATGGGAAAAACAACCCAGTATCTCAGTTCAGTTTCTTTAATTTCATTTCTTTTATTATGAGTGAGATTATGTCTCCTTTAATATTTAAGATCCTTTTTATTTCCTTTTCTATGAGTTTTCCAGACATATTTATTGCTAATTTGTCTATTGGGTTGTTGTTTCTTATTGATTTGTAGGAACACTCTAAGTCAAGGAAGTTATGCTTATGTGAAATGAGTTGCATATGTTTTTACCCTCAGTTAATAGCTGATCTTTTGAATTTGCCTTGCAGAAATTTGAGGACTTTATAAAACTAAATTTATCTATTTCAGAATGGGTAAGAACTTCTGTGTTTTGTGACACAAAACACAGAAGCCTTAACTGAACTTTCGAAAGTATATCTGGCTTTACAGTTGGAAGAGAGAAGAGAGAGTATGGTTTGTTTTCTGTTTGTTTCATTTCTACATTCACATTACATATAATACAGGGATGTATGCTCAGACTAATTAGGCTACTTTAAGAAGCGGCCAGCTGATACCTGTTATTAAAGATGCAAAACAAATTATCCCAAAACTCAGTACATAAAACAGCCATTTATTATGCTCATGGATTCTGTGAATCAGGAATTCAGACAGAACACAGCAGGAATGGATTGTCTCTACTCTAGGATTCTGAAGCCTGCTGCAGTCTCAAAGCTGGAGGCTGGAATCGTATTTAAAGGTTCAAATACAGGGTGTTAGGAGTAGGCGGAGACACTAACTGAGGCTGTTGGCTGAAGATCTTTATGTTGCCGAGGCTTCCTCACAATATAAGGGTTGGGTTCCAAGGGTGAGTGTCACAGAAAGACAGAGCCAGACTGAAACTGTATCATAAGACACGTAGCACCACTTCCACTGCACTCTGTCAGTCAGATCAGCCATAGGCTGCCCAGATTCAAAGGGAGATCAAGTAAACTCTACCTCTTGATGGAGAGCAGCCGGGTTCTGGAAGAGGTGTATGACTGGAAATATGGCTTTGACCTTTTCAATAAACACGGTCTGTCAAACCTGTTCAGGGATCTGTCCTGTAGGTTTCCAATCCAAAGATGACATCAGTCTACATGCAGGACTCACCTGCGGGACCCATTGGATTAGAGGATCATGTCTGGCTTTCCTGTTGCAACAGCTAAAGAAGTATCCCTACTTCAAGCTAGAGGGCAGGTTCCTGAGCCATTTCTAGTGAATGAGTCAGTTAATGAGGTTGCTGTCCCGTTTGTCAGCCACCTCAGGCTGATACTGGTAGAAACAAGAAATGGTCAATTCTTACTTATCTAGGAGCATTTCTTCTCTTCCTCCCTTCTGCTGGTGATTTTTCTATTCATTATTCCTTTTATTAAATAATGACAAGACAAGATGAAAAAATTCTATCAGCCCACTTGATTATGCATTGGTCACTCTGGTGTGGTCAGTGTTCAGGAAAAAAAAAAAAATAGACGTCATTTACCAAAGGCAGAGTGTGTGGATTATCTCTGGGTTTCAATTATCCATACTTCTTTTCTTTTGCTCTGATTAGCCTCATTGACTAATCCCATTTTTAAAAAGAATTTCCTGTGAAGACTCAAATATTTCATACAGAACATATCCTGCTCGGTTCAACTAGCCAATAAATGCAGCATTTCCTTAGGCTGAAATCTACGGGGATATTTTAATTAGAAAACAAACGAAAACAAAGCTGTCGATTTATCACTATGGCTTTTCACTCAACAGAGCTAAATAGCACATTAAATATGAAAACAGAAATCACACATGTCTGGAAAGGAGGAGCTAAGGTATAAAGTCTATTTGGTAGTTGACTGTACCAGATCAGGATGTGGATTGAAGACAATTATACAGCGTGGGAGAAAGAACTACCAAGGGCAATTGTCTTGATTCCAAAAAGGGGCATCTAGATGATATAAAAGCACTGCCCAAGGAACACCAGTAGTCTATGGATTTGTTCTAAAAATTGACAGAGACAGTGAGCTGATGGGACGGGGTAGCAGGGAATTCAGAAGAAAGAATTGTGACGATCATTGTAGACAATGTCTGTAACACATAAGGCACTAAAAGATTGAACCTTACAGGCAAGATTCCGTGTCTCAAAGGGTGACCAGCAACTGTTAGCCAGACGTATGTGGGTAAAAAATACTGGGTACATTCTACCACTTAGTAAAGTGGTACATTTGTTTAGAAGGAACAATTAGCCTAAAATAAAAAGCACCTAGGAAAAAGCCAGATTCTGCTAATTGAGGAAGTGGGAAGTCGAGCTCAGACAGTGAATTTATGAAATTCTGGGTCAGAACCACAGAGGAGGCAATTCAGGGTGTAAACCCAATAACCCAAGAACAAACATTGGGCCATATGCTTCTAGACATGAGCATATGATTTAATTTTAAGTCCTCACCTGTTACTTAGAAAAGGTTACTTTTACAATGATTTCCACTGCTCCTTTGCAGATTGGCTTTAAAAACTAGGAAAGGGGGCCAGCCCCGTGGCATAGTGGTTAAGTTCAGCCCACTCTCCTTTAGCAGCCTGGGTTCATGGGTTCGGATGCTGGAATCGGACCTACACCACTTGTCAGCCATGCTGTAGGGGCAACCCACATACAAAAAAGTGGAGGAGGGTTGGCACAGATGTTAGCTCAGGGCTAATCTTCCTCAAGCAAAAAAAGAGGAAGATTGGCAACAGATGTTAGCTCAGGGCGAAACTTCCTTACCAAAAAAAACTTGGAAAGATCTGAATCTGTCTACAATAGAGAAAGGATTCAAGAGAAGCTATGAAAAGATAGATTCCATGAAAATGAGGCAGGGGCAGGCAGCATGTTTTAAAAGATATTGTAACACAAAGAATGTTCCTGACGTCTAATGCACCTATTGTTTCCGTTCCAATGTATCATCACTTAATTCAAGTCTTCTGAAAAGATTCAACTCTCCTTGATTTCTTTCAATATTTCAGTGCTTGCTGGAAGGGTAAGTAGAGTATGACTCTTTGACAGGACTGTCACTTTGGACTTTGCAAGCAGCCACCGCGCAATGTAATGTTTTACTGCAACCTCCTAGTAATGGATGAGGATAATTGGATACTATCCTCCCAGCAATGAGAGCACCATGGTGTCTGACTTTACATTTTGTGCCCTTTTCATAACAAAAGAGACCATTACAAAATCTCTCATGTTCCCCGAGCATGTTTTAAATCTGTTGGAAAACTTAATCATAGCTTCTTATACTGATTTTGTGCCCTATATAATTCAAATCAATTCATGTTTCAGTTTTCCTTTAAGATTTACACCCAGCTCTGATCTTCAGCATCATTTCGTCCTCCTCTAAGTATTTCTTCCCAACTGCAAAAAAGTGTTGATAATTTCAAATTATTTTCTTGTGTAAATAAGCACATAGAAAAATATATATATACATATATTTTTATATATTATTTGAGCAGTGTACAGTGCATTGCTGAGCCCAACATCTTTCTAGTTTTCATATCACATTTTACAGAGCAGAGACATATGTAAAATAATGATAACACATCTATTGAGGATTTATTACATCTAGGTGCTGTTTAAGATTTTTTTATATGTCATATATTTAAATATCTCATTTTTATATCTAATATCTCATATAGATGTATAAAATATTACTGATTTTGTATGTAATATCTCATTTAAGTCTCACATCAACCTCACAACACTTAGGTCTCACATTAAGTGCTATAAAAAAATCCCCATTTTACAAATGGAGACATGAAGGCTTAGAGAGGGAAAGCAGCTGGTCACACAACAAATCATGGAGCTTTTAATCAGTATTCATACTCATTCTTAGTCCCCTCTGTTTGAATCTTGACAGGCCCTCTCTTTATTAACTCAAATGTGATGAAAGTAACATTACCCCAGTTCCATGTGTTTGTGTTGAGAAGGCCTGGCAGATTCTGTTTTGTACTCTTGGGATCCCTGAGTTGCCATGTAAGAAGCCCAGTTATCCTAAGGGAAAGATTAGTGGAGAGATGAGAGGAAGAGATCCTGAGCCCTCTCAGCATTTCAGCTGGGCCCAGTCTCCAGCTGACCCACCGACTAAACTTAGCAGGGTAAGACAAACAGCCAACCCCAGCCCAATTTACAGACCGGTGAGTAAATAGAATGATTATCGTTTTAAGCCAATAACTTTTGGGTAGTTTTACACAGCCAATAGATAACCAAAACACTAGTAAATATTAGATGTTTAATAAATATTGGTTGGTAAGACTGACAGAAATGATAATGCCAGGATCCTGATCCTCCAGGCACTTAAACTCCAGGGTAAGAGACAGACTAATAAACTCACAGTTCAACTAGAGTGAGATGAATGCCATGATCAAATTAACACGCCACAACTGAAGCACTAGTGGACACCCCAGCCCAGATTAGTGAGATCAGGAAGACTTCCAAAAAAGATGTAACGGAACAAAATTCTGAAAGGAAAGTAGGAGTTCACCAGAAAAAAAATAAATGAGTAAGAGTCTTCCTCTGTATCTCCAGCACATGTAGACTAGTCTCTTGTTCATAAATGAAGAATGAATGAATGAATGAATGAATAAGTTTGAAAGTCATCAGCTGAAAAAGAATTTAAAGTGATTAAGACTGTGTAAAGGAAAGAAGCTAAGACTGCCTCCTGTTGAACATATTAGGCTTCAGCCCTCAACTGTGTAAGGTCTTCAGCCAAATCAGTGCTTCCTCTGCCCTAAGCAGAGAAGAATTGCCTCCACAAAAGGGAGTATATGTTAACAGAATATAGATGGTAGTAATTCTCTATACGCTGAATACCATTATGTCCCCGTTTGTGATATTAGATTCTCTCTAGCAGGAACCATGGAGATATCACTGCTGACCTTTAAGAGCTTATTATCTGAAAAGATTTTAAAATCGGAATTAAAATCATGAATCACTGTTACACCCCGGGCCTTTGTATTTCATGTTAGTACCAGATCATTAGATAAAATTTTGCCCCTCTGAGGATATCACCTGCTTTCATTTGGTATGACTGTTCTTTTACTTTTATATTTCACTTTTATATTTGCCCCTAATCAATATCAATTTGCAGTTACAAATATACTCACTTACAAAATAAGAAGAGAAGAGTTAATTGATTTCAAACTATTATAAAAAGCGTTTGTTGCTGGGACTATGGCAATTTGAAAATCATCTGTTATTTTCCAGTCTTATCATTTGTTTAATAGCTAGAAGTCTGGGACTTTTAAAAAAGAGATATAGTCAAGGGTGAGATAAAATAAAGAAATTTGTTATTCTCTAGTAATCAATTCATCCTTGCCTAAATTTATGGGACAGAATTCATAGTTTCTATAAAGTACTGACTATTAGAAGAGGGCCTGTTGAAAAGGTACTCAATGTTTGTTGAGTAAATAAACAAAAACGAGAGAGGTTATTGTACTGGAAGACCAGGATAGAGAACGCATTCCCTGAAATATGGGGATTAGAGAAGATGTGAGTGATGTGTCAGCCATACTGAGGCCAGACAAAGTAGACAAGAAGATGATTAAAAGAAGAGAGCAAAACAGAACAATATGGTCCTTGCAATGAATGGCTGAGAGTGATGGTGGACTTAACAGCAGCAAACCAAAAAGAAAATGAGGGCTTCAGAAGAAGGTGGCTGCAGATTTTGCAGAGGCCCCTTTAAAATATAATCCTATATATAAAAAATACATGTAAATTTCAACAGCCCCAGCTTAAATTTCAATTGGTTGAAATCATAGCCTTTTTAAAAAACATAATTATGAATTATGTATGTACTACAACTAGTTTCAAGTGCAATTCTGCTCCATAAGCTTCCTAATTGTCATAACATTGTTTTTACAATATTGTATCACACCGATATATGTTTTTACAGCATCATTGTAAAAACAAATAATTTTAATAATTTTAAACAATCTCAAACTTACAGAAAGTTGTAAGTAAAGTACAATTTTTCCTGAATTTTTCGAGATTAAGTTGCTGACTTAATGCCACAATACCCCCTAATACTTCCGTGTGCACTTCCTAAAAAAAGGATATTCTTCTATACAACCATAATACAACCATCTAAATCAGGAAATTAATATTGATACATTGCTACCATCTAGTCCTCAGATGCTTTCAACTTTCACCAATTGCCCCAATGTACTTTATAAAGAAAGCAATTTGTTGGGGCCGGCCAGGTGGCTTAGTGGTTAAGGTCACGCGCTCCGCTTTGGCAGCCTGGGGTTCTCAGGTTCAGGTTCCAGGTGCAGACTGACGCACCGTTTGTCAAGCCGTGCTGTGGCGGTGTCCCATATAAAGCAGAGGAAGATGGGCACGGATGTTAGCCCAGGGCCAATCTTCCTCAGCAAAAATAGGAGGATTGGCATCAGATGTTAGCTCAGGGCTCATCTTTAGGATCACCTGTTACATTTATTTGTCATGTCTCTTCAGTCACCTTCAGTCTGGCACAGGCCTCAGTTTTTCCTTGGAATTTCATGAGTTTGACACTTTGAACAACCTAAGTATTTTGTAGATGACCCGTCTTAGTGTTTCTTACATTAATCTCCTCTTCTCCAAATCCATAACCAGTGGCTTTTTCTTTTATAGCTTTCTTACCTGAATACTGCAGAAGTTTCTAACTGGTTTCTCTGGATTAAATCTAATTTGCCAATCCTCTGCACCACCATCTGAGTGAATGTTCTAAAAGACAAGTCTGTCCTTCCCCAGATTACAAGACTTGAATATTCTCCTTTCCTCTTAAAAATTTGAGATCAAATTAGAGCAACCAAAACTTTGAGTTTTACCGAGTAACCCAAACTTGCAAAATGGTATGTGACCAGAAATGGATCCAGGCACCTTTATACAACAACGTTTAAATATTTTAGGTGAAGATCTCTTAATTTTAACAACTGCTATCAGTTGCTTACGTTTTCCCAGACCACCCCATTCTTGACAAAAGTATCTCATCCAAAAAAGAAGACGATCTGCAGTTATAGTGCACTGTTCATCTCGTCCATTCTGTGTTTTTGGTTTCAAAGCCTGGAATGCCATCATAAAACAACACAATAGACCCTAATGTCAGCAATTTTTAACAACCTTCCATCACACAATGTGCACTTTGTCATCTAAAAAGAGGGGAATCAATTCTGCCCCAGCTGTGAGAGTTGAATCAGCCAAGTCGTCCAAGAGGAGAGGCATGATTGATATAAGAAGGTTTTCTTCTGTTGTTTGAAATATACTTTTTGAATATTTCAACCTGAAATATCTTTTAGACACAGTTAGTTCTTCTAGTGAAGTGGCCAATTATAGTTGGTGCTTGTTTTTGTCTGTTTTACTAAGAGACTAAAAAGTACCCCGAAAAACCATCCTACTGTTGACTTTTGTTTGGCAAAATTAATACTTCAATAAAATTACGCTCTGAGATAAAATAGGCATAAATCTATCTTATGTAGATTAAATTAAAAGTATAAGTATTTATAAGTAATTTTAAGAGACTGGCAGACCCTGATCTATAACTTCATAACATTTTGAAAGATACTTCAAATTTTCAGTCTTTATTTTATACATGACTAAACGGGAGTGTCTTGAATCATAATTAGTTGTAAATTTTATTCAAAACTTCTTTTTACCAAATAAATATTTAACAGGTCATATCTTTTTGCATACTAGAATTTATCATGTAAATTTACTATATAAAATATCAGTGAATCAAAAATAAATAATTAAACATAAACTCACTTTCCATTATGTTTGACATCAAAGAGCTACAGAATAGGAAGTTTATTATTATGATACTCTTATAGATTTTTAATGATCTGTTGATATTTTCTTTATGGAATTGTCTTATCTGTCTACTTGATTTACTTCATCAAGTCGTTCTAAAAATGATGATTATCCAATAAACTGAATAGGTATATAGGCTTACACTTCAAATATGTTTTTTATAGTTTATATACTAATTAAATTGAATATAAGAAAAAATTATCTCACAATAATTCATTTCCAATGCAGTATTTCCAGATTGAAGACATACACTTTCTGACAAAATGACTCCATTTTTTTAAAGCCAATCACAAGATAATTCCTCAAAAACTTTAACAAATATAATAAACCCTACATCACTTTGCAACTCAGGAAATTTTCCAACAACACTCCATTTTTCAGTTTATAACATAATGAAATATTTATGAAAGAAAATCTTTCATTCATTTATTCATTCAAGTGTTTATTGATGAATTTCCATATGGTTGATTAACTATTAGATTTATATGTGTTCTTTATGTTTGTATCTCTAAAGGTAAAATACAGAATCAAAATCATTATCCAGAAATAAAAGAAGAGGTGAAATAATTCTGAAATAAAAAATCTTGGAGTAAAAGGATTAGATGTGAATTATTTAGGCAGGCTAGAAAAATTGATTAAAACAATCCAATAACTAATCTGAGAGTTTTACTCCAACCATTTAAATACTAATCACAAGTCACTAGTGGTAAACACGGAGAAACGCTGCCCCACTTTCCCTTTAATAAAGGACTCAGCGTCCAGGTGCAGGAAATGTGGTCAGCAGACAGCCTCCAGCTCTCAGCTCCTTCTGGGTCTATTTCAGCCACAGAGATCCACCTCACTGCAAATCACATCCTCCTGGGACAGCCCACATCCTGTAACTTCACAAAAGGTGGGTCCAAAGCTTGAGCCATTTGGAAAGAGAAAAGAACAACTCGGACGGATATTACACACTCCAGATGGCCCCAGTGAGGTAGCTGAGGCTTCAGACCTTGTCACAGTTCAACTTCTTCCTCTGTCCCATCCCGCTTCTTCGCCCGTTTTAGAGGCATTGGTCCCTACAAAATATCTTATATCTCAAACACTACCTCAGCATCTGCTTCCAGAGAACCAAGCTGTGACAACTCCTTAATGAATAAGGAAAAAAAGCCAGACTTAGTCAAATCTAGTGTTATCAGAGATGGTATTGTAAAAATGTGACAAAGAGAAGTGGATTAGGAATGGAAATTAAGAGGCCAGGACACAAGATCGGTCTTTATTGCTACCCTAGTTTGTGGACTCTCACAAATTGCCAAAGACCTGGTGGACTGGCTCATTCAATTGTCCAGTTAGGAGACGGGCTGATGATCTCATTGTCCCTTGCAGACCCAGCACACTATAAGCTAAACCAATAGTTTCCAAACGCCTTTGGGTGAACGCAGCCAATCCATTTTAAAGTTTTCACCAACATATGGAAAAAAAGAGAAACTTAGGGTAAAAAAATGAATTTTTCAGAGTTAAGTTTATTCAATTTGTTTTCTTTTGTTTTTGAATCAATTCTTTTCCCCTTTTTAATATATATATTTTTTTGGCTCTGTTAAAATATCTTTTCTTTCAGAAATGATGAAGTCAGTAGGTGATAGGTCTTTTTGTTTTTCTGTTTGTTTCGTTTCTACTGTTTTACAGGCAAAATCAAAGTTGGCAGAAGTTACCCAGGCTACCCCTGTGCTATTATTTCAAAATTCTGCTGAATGACACAACTCATCAAGAACCACTGATCGCAACGTTTCACTGCAGTAATGTGCATTTAATTGATACTGATACACAAAAAAGAATTAGGGAGAAGAACAGGCTTAGATCCATGTTTTATGACCTTCGTTTTATATAAGTTTACATAGAGTTCTGGTACTTGAACACGTATTCCCATTACTGAACCTCTCCTCTCAAAAATTCCCAATTTTTTTCCTCAAAAGTCTACTTTTATCCACTTTAGGAAAAAAGACAAAAAATCTTAGAATAACTGGTCCCAAGATTTCCATTCCTCAGCTCTTTGAGTTGACCTCTCCAAAATTACTAAGAGTGTAGAGAAAGGATGCTTTTCCTCATCTTCCTTCCATTATCTCAAAAAATGCCTTCTTAGCAGCAACAATCATCCACCCAAATCTAACACCCTCCTCCGTCTTAATGGGCAATTTAACATAGTGTTAAAATCACTGATTTTAACAAAAAAATCAGTGGACTGGGAGTCGAGTGCCAAGTGATGTTGTGAATAATATCATGATAATGTTTTAACAAGCACATTTTATAGTGTGAATCAATCTTCAGATAACAGGTATTGTCCTACCTTGGAGACTAGTCTACTTACTCTCTTTCTCTGCCAACTGGTGACCTCCTGCCCACTCTCTTCCTTGTCCACCAAAGCATGTCTTCCTTCTCCACCTGTCTCTTGGCTTTCGGCAGTTTCCTCAGGCATGCCTCCCCATCTCCATTTCCGTGCTGTCTTCTCTCCTGGCTTCTGTCATTAGCACTTTGCTCTATCTCAGCAACAGCATCACCCTGCAGTGCTCTGCTGCTGCTTGCTCCCCTGCCTTTCTACAGCATGCCCCTCAGCTGCAATTCTCCCCACATTCACATCCCACAATCTTTTAAGTATATTACTAAACGAATCTTTACTCTCCTTTTCCTGTCATATGGCCTCACTCTGAAAAAGTTTAGCTTGAGGCTGATGAACCACTAAGGACCAAACCTATTATTTCAGGTCCTACATTCCAACTGCTGTAGAAACTGACAAGATATTTGGCACTGTATTTTCACTAAGGATTTCACTGAAAAGAGAGAAGGCTTGGTTTTTTGTGCCATGGCTGTGTGCTTCATTAAAAACACAAATATCAGGGGCTTCAGCCTGCTGAGTGCTCGTGTGGGTTTCTCCTTCTCCACAAAGTCTCTCTCCGGCAATTTTCTTCATCTAGCAGATACTGAACCAAACAAATTTTTGCACTTGTTTAAACAAGATGGGTATATAATTATGGTAGTCCATTTACTTCTGACCTATTTAAATATTATTTTTTCTCTTCCCTGGTAAGATCTCTCCATAATGAGACCAATAAACTTACCTTTTGCCCCAACCCTATGTCAGGGTTGGGAACCTTAACTCCATCTCTGAGATTTCTGCCACATTTCAGGTTGGGTTGGGCACAAGAGTGTTATCTAGAGGCTTTGGAGGTTTGGGAACAGCAAGGCCAAAACATGCCATGACCCAGCCATTGAGTCCAGATTTCTTTCCCAACTCTAATTTTTTTTTTTTTTTTTTGCTGAGGAAGATTTGCTACAGGCTAAAATCTGTTGCCAATCTTCCTCTTTTTGCTTGAGGAAGATTTGCCCTGAGCTAATATCTGTGCCAATCTTCCTCTATTCTTTGTATGTGAGCCGGCACCACAGAATGGCTGATGAGTGGTGTAGGTCTGCACCCAGGATCTGAACCTGTGAACCCAGGTAGTCAAAGCGGAGCACACGGAACTTAACTACTAGGCCATGGTGCCGCCCCCCAAGTATAATTTTATAGGTGAGATGACCGTATCAATTATACTCACAAATCCTTGTGTGATGCTATGTGTGTTGCAAGAGCTGGGGGGAAAGATGAGATATGATATAGTCTTCTTGACATTTTAGAAGATTAATTTTTTAGTTCCCTAAGAATAATCTGACAGTGCAGTAAAAGTGCTCCTTCTTTTAAAAGAAGTGTAACATTAGAAATCTAGATAACCACACAATTGTTGTAAAGACCAAATATTATGTAAGTAAACATATTTTGTAACTTTTAAACACTAAAGATGATAAAAAGTAATGAAAAGGGAAAGTAGAATTGAATTTGTCTAAGTTTCAGTCTAATAAAAGTATGCTGTGTTAAAAACTGTAGCAATTATTCTATTTGTTTTTACTTCATACAATGTAAACCAATAAGATTCCTGATGTCGTCAGTATTTATTAATCACTCATTTTATTAGTGTTAATATCAAAACTACCTCCAAAAAAATTTAAAGAGCTATTAAACAAAACAGAGAGAAAAAAATTTAAAAACTATTCTGAAACCAAAAAGATTTAGGAGAGACATGCAAAAATCCTAGTATGAGATCGTTACTGTTGTGCATTAGATTTGACTCTGGATATCTTAGAAATCAGGACTGATATGTAAAGTAAAGAGGCAAGTGCTAAGGAAATACAAATTTAAGAAAAATTGCGTTCTTGTCTTCTTGGAGCTTAAACCAACAAGGAAAAACTATATAAAGAAATGGTAAAATTATACCATAAAACTGAGGACAGAGGTAAGAGCTTGTTTCTGGAAAGAGGCAAGGACACATCTTCCTGTAAACTGGAGGGAAAGATGTTTGGTAAAGCTACGGACACATTTTAAGGGTGAGAGAAGAGACTGGAGATAACGCATTTCAGAAGACTTTTATCTTCTTAGTAACATAGTAAATGAAGTTATCTGCTGCTTTGGAAGTGGGCTCATTGTTTCAGGGTCAGTAGAAAAAGTTTACAGTGGCCATTGGGGAGAAAACAGTAGGAAATAGACTTTTTATTATACCTATCACTAACAGTAGTCCGTCAAGAAAGAAAAAGTAAAAGCAGTTGATTTTTCTCTCCAAATATTGCAAGAACATTCTCTAATGATCTTCTTTTAGGTCAGAGAATATTTGGTAGGCCAAGTAATTTCTATTAGTGATTCTGTGTAGACAGTTTTGTTTATTAAATATACATTAGAGGAAATGATTTTTCTCCCTTTAGAGTCTAGACTTAAGGCACGGTAGACTGATTCCTTTAAACATATGGAAACTAGTTATGTTTATTTTATGAGTTAGAAAGTCTCATAACTCTCAAGGCTTATATTCAATTTGTATCTCTAAAATGTTTTTTTATAAACCAGAATAAACATATAATCTCTTTTCTGCAAACCATAGGCTATTTATCCAGAAAAAACAAAGATATTTGAACATGATAATTTTAGTGTAGTTTTAAAATACATGACTGGGCTGTGCACACAGAGCATGCTTTTGATACCATACTCAATTTTAACCCCTCTAGTTCACTTATTCTTTTCATACCAGCTTTTTAGGAGTATTCTTATTAGCAATCAGACTCAAAATCCTTAGAAATACCATTTTCTCCCTATAGAACAATAAGTGGAAAGCCTGGAGATTATCTGGGGCTCGGAAGGCAGTCCCCTTATTAAAGGACCAGGACTCAGAACTCCCCTGTATTTGGTCTACATAGCACAAAGTGAAGTTGTAACGAATGGGAGAGGTATACACATTCCACCCAGATCATTTTTATTGGGTTATAATGGTTTGGGTAAATAATTTTTCTTAGTTTATAGACTATTCAATTAAAGATAAACATTGGAATTAGCCTAAATGTCTTTCAATTTTAAAAAATAGTTACATATTATGGAACAGCATATCCACGCAATCACTAAAAATATGGAAGATCTATATGGAATGAAATGGAAGATAATCACAAAATATTAAGTTAAAAAAACAAGTTGCAGAACAAGACACAAAGTAAATTCTTGTTTTTATAAACCAACAAAAGTTGAGTGTATGCATATGTGTTTACACAGGGAACAAAAATATTTTGGAGGATACACAACAAACAAACTGAACAGTGATTACTTCTGGGAATCAAATTAGGAGGGCGTCAAGAAACTTTCACTTTTTATTATATAGATAACTACGTTGTTTAAATTTTTGCATAAATAAATTAGATTTGTAATTAAAGATTTTTATTTATTTATTTTTCCCCCCAAAGCCCCAGTAGATAGTTCTATGTCATAGTTGCACATCCTTCTAGTTGCTGTATGTGGGACACGGCCTCAGCATGGCCAGAGAAGCGGTGCGTCGGTGCACGCCCGGATCCGAACCCAGGCCGCCAGCAGCGGAGCACGCACTTAACCGCTAAGCCACGGAGCTGGCCCTAGATTTGTAATTAAAAACAATACAAATTTTTAATAGAAAAAAATTTATTGGAGACAAGAATAATCTTCAATTTTTATACATTGGTGATTTTCATATAAAAATAGCAAATATTTATTTGTTGTAATTATTGACTAAATTATAATTCTCTTCTATTATTGTCAATTTGGATGTGTCCAATATACAACATATAATTCCTTCCAGTTCTGCTTTTGTTTTTATTGCAACTTCAAACTTTCTATTTGGAAGGATTTAAGAATAGATAATCTGGTTGGCGAGTATCTAGGTCTTGCAACTCAAAGGTCTGGCTGAGAACGAGCAGCAGCAGCAGCAAGAACCGATAGTTTGGTAGAAATGAAAGGTCTAATGCTTCACCCCATGTCTATTGAATCGGAATCTGCATTTTAACAAGATTCGCCAGGGGACTCACGTTCCCGGCAAAGATTAAGAAGCACTGCTCCAGAGGGCTCATCTGTATTCTATGATTCCTTAAGAGGTATCTTATTTTTATTCAGATCAGATGTTTATGGAGGGCCTGGAAAGATGGGGGCAGAGAAGACTAATAGAGATTAGGAAGGCTAAAGCCTTTGCTTCATCCTCATATTGCCTTTCTAGGGCTCATGGCTCCGATCACTTCGTTTATTTGAAATCACCTCGGAACAGGTAAGATCACGGAAGAGCACAAATCCGAGTATGTGACTCTACTCGTAGTCAGATAGAAAACAGCATGATCCCCTATGGCTTTTGCCATTTGAATTGAAAGTGGCTGTTAAAAGATATGCTACACATGAAATGTGTTGTTTGTATAAACATTTATTTATTCACATTTAAATGAAAGGTCAGAAAGTAAAGTCAAGTTGAAATGAAATGTGGCCAGAGTGAAATAAGTATTCTTGGGCTATGAAATGGGAAAAAAATGCACATACTGGAATTGCTATTTTCTGAGTGTATTCAACGTATGAAATACATTGGAGTAAAACAAAAAACAAGGACATTTTAGCAATAGTGATGGGCACTGTCACCTCACTCATTTATTATTTTTCTATTGATTTATGCCCCACTATGTTAAAAAAAATGTACAGTAACATTGCCTGTCAGCTTGTAGACAGTAAAAGCCTTTGGAATAAATGAAGGAACAAATGCAAGCCTCTTTTGAATATGGAAACTTCTATTTCCTGTAATATTACAAATTAGATACCCTGAAAACCCTTCTCCACAAAGTGAATAGAAATGCTGGGTAAAATATAACACATACTTTTAAATTCAAAGCTGTACTAGCAAAATTTAAATGAAATCCCTAGGGTCCTAATGCAAAGAGGTCACTGAAAACCAGAGTGGCGAGCACAAGAACTGACACTCAGCAGCCTTGGGGAAATTGTTGCTCTCAATAACACAGAGTCTCAAAGGCAGCTAGGTGACAACCTGTGCAAAATGAAAACTTGGAACTGATATCGCCCACAAAATCAGGACATTCAAAAGACTACATCCTCAGTGAAAGGATCTACTTAAAAGATACATGCGGGGCCGGCCCGGTGGCGCAAGCGGTTAACTGCGCGCGCTCCGCTGCGGCGGCCCGGGGTTCGCTGGTTCGGATCCCGGGCGCGCACCGACGCACTGCTTGGTAGGCCATGCTGTGGCGGCATCCCATATAAAGTGGAGGAAGATGGGCACCGATGTTAGCCCAGGGCCGTCTTCCTCAGCAAAAAAAGAGGAGGATTGGCGGATGTTAGCTCAGGGCTGATCTCCTCACAAAAAAAAAAAAAAAAAAAAAAAAAGATACATGCACCAGCACAAGGAGGAAATTATCAAGTTCATATCCAGCCACCTGGGGTCTGGGTGGAAAGATCAGTTTCCTGTAAAAATTTACAATCATAAGCCAAAAGTCACGTGTTATGGGAGCTCAGTGTCAACCACCTACATTTTCTGAGAGACTAGAAATTAAAATGTTCTTGGGCTGATGATACCCCAAGAGTTTCTGGCCAAAGCAAATTAAAATCTTCTCTTGATAAATTATCTCTCAGTACAGGCTACACATGCCTCCCGTGAATAAAGCCTATGAGGACATGACAGTCAGCAGGCAAAAAAGCAAAAACATCAGAGATTACAACTACTGCATATAGATGATAAAATAAGTATGGTAAAAATAATGAAAGACAAATTAAAAAAAACAAGGAAGAGGATCAAGTTACACTGAAAAAAGAATAAGTAAGAAAAAGAATAGACTAGAAAATAGAAATAGAATACTTAACAGTGAAAAATGTAATTATTGAGGGGCCAGCCCAGTGGCGTAGTCGTTAACTGCGCGTGCTCATCTTCCGTGACTCAGGGTTCACAGATTCGGATCCCGGGCGCGCACCGACGCACCGCTTGTCAAACCATGCTGTGGCGGCGACCCATATAAAGCAGAGGAGAATGGGCACGGACGTTAGCCAGGGACAGTCTTGCTCAGCAAAAGGAGGAGGATTGGCATCGAATGTTAGCTCAGAGCTGACCTTCCTCACCAAAAAAAAAAAAGAGAAAAATGTAATTATTGAAAGATAAAAGAGAAGCTTCATTGGATGAATTAAATATTAGATTAGCCACAGCCAATGTGATAATTAATGACCTGGAAGAGATTATTCAGCCTGTACCCCCAAAAAATAAAATGAGAGAAAATATGAAAGAGGAATTAAGAGTCTAACATAAATCTAATAGGTATTACAGAGGACAAGAATAGAGAGAATGGGGAAAAGGCAATATTCTTAGAACTAATGCGTGAAAAATTTCTAGAATTGATGAAAGACATATTTGTCTTATTCTAGATTCTCAAAGATGGTATAAATAAAAGTAAATCCACACCTATACACATTGTTATGTAGCCATAGAACTTAAAATTATAGAAAAGATTTTTAAAAGCAAGAATTCAAATTATTACAAAAGGATAATAATAAAACAGTAGGCTTTTTTCAATGTAACAGTATCTGCACAGAGTTGAGAGAATAAAGCTGCAAGCTATTATTCTCTACTCAGCTAAAATGTCATTCAGGAGTGAGGATAAAATAAACTCAGATAATCAAACACTGATTTTACCTCTAACAGCTCTTGTTTTACTTCCTTTTTACGAAGTAACAAAGGCTGTAAATTTTGGAAAGAAGGGACATGAACCTATAAAAAAAGAAGTAAATGTCAGAAATCGTTGTAAGGAAGACAATATGTAAATGATAATGATTATATAGAATAATAATAGTTACGTCTAATATGGGGAATATAAATACCAGGTAGAACTAAATTACTAAACAACTATAGCATAGAAGATGGAAAATAGTAACCAGAGTTAAGCACTCTAAGGTCTGTGTATTGTTCTACAGAAGAGTCAAGACACTGATCGGCTTTAAACCGTAAACTTCAAACTGTTTCAATCAAATATGTCATATTCCAATGCTAAGGCAAATCAATTAAACAATAGGACCATGTATAACAGCCAAATCAGTAGAAGAGAAAAATGAGAATAAAAAAAACTTGAATAATACAAAAGGCATATGGAAAGAGGGGGGGGAAAGATGTAAAGAAAAAGAGAAATTAGGAAGTACTCAATATGATGGGAAAAAGAATCCTTAATTCTGGAGCTATAAAGTGGTTGAAGATAACAGAGAACTGTGCCCAACCACCCACCTCTACCCCCATACACACATCCCAGACAGAGTTTGGGGTAGAAAGTGGCACCTTATCTAACATTTCATCCAGTTCTATCTTAGAGGGTTTTTTTTTATTGCAAGCAATATTCACTGCACTCAATAATTTAAAGAAAATCACATTTTATTGGAATAGTCTGGTATAGCTTACAGATAAAAAATATAAGCGTTAAAATCTCTGCTATCAGAAAAGACAAGAACAGAGTGAGAACAAATGGCCTGTTTCTTTAGGGCCATAGAACCAGAATGAATGATCCTCCAGCCTTGTTTCACTTCTTTCGGGCCTCAAATTACCAGTCTGATTGGCCCAGGGGGCGGACAATTTGATTCACAGGTGCACCAAGAAAACAAGCAAGTGGGCAAAGCAGGCGGGATGGGCAGAGTTCCCCAAAGGAAATCAAGGTGCTGTGACTTAAAAGAAGGAAAAAGAAATCTAAACTGGAAAAAAAATGACTAGAAGTTATTTAACTGTATCTGCTAAATTTTTGTCCAAGTATAGCAACAATTATTATATGATATTTGACTCCAGGGGCTTATACTTTCTTGAAGAATTATTAAATTCTTTCTCTTTCTCCTCAAGCATTTAGACCAGCGATCACAAATCAAATGACTGCCGCTGGCATCAGACAAGTCAAGGAACAAGTAAAGCAGTGTTGGAATATGATGTCAAATGGAAACTGACTCCCGGCGTTGGGAATAAAACGGGAAATGGGGAAGGTAAATGAAAACTGGAGAGCCCCGGCCCAGCCCAAAGAAGCAGCGCTTGCTCAGCTCAGGCTGATTGTCGCCCTGCAGAAATGCAGGACAGATCTTTTTCAAGAAAAATCAAGAGTCAGGAATTTATACGAAATAGCCAGATTTTTAAATATTGGCGACTGATTCATTTTTAAACTACTACACGAACCAATATCAGGCAGATCAGTCAAGCACAGGTGCAGGACCAAATCTGCTTATGCACCATCCGTGGATTGTGGCTTGTGGGTCAGAGACTTGTGGATTGTGTTGTCCGTGCAAGTTAATGGGAGGGAGTTGTGAGAGTCTGAACTTCCGATTCCCTCTTCCCATCTTTTGGGCTACTATCAGCTGTACATTTGACTTTTATATATATTATAAACCTTACAATAAAATGCTACCATGTTTGCTTTAGACAGTTATCTTTTAGAGATCTTAATATCTTTACAAAGTAGTATCTTTTTATTTGTACTTTAACTATTTCTGAAGCTCCGTATTTCTTTTTCTTTTCTTTTTTGATAGACTTTATTTTTTAGAGCAGTTTTAGGTTCACAGCAAAATTAAGCAGAAAGTACATAGATTCCTATATACCCTAGCCTCACACACTCACAGCCTTTCCCGCTATCAACACCCCCCACCAGAGCGGCACGTTTGTGTTCATTGATGAACCTACATTGACACATGATTATGTGTCAATGAACTACGGACACACCCAAACTCCGTAGTTCACATTAGCATTCACTCTCTATGGTGTACGTTCCATGGGTTTGGACAAATATATAAGGACATATATCCGCCCTTATAGTATCATAAAGAATAGTTTCACTGTCCTAAAAATCCTCTACTCATCTCTCCTTTCCCCCTAATCCCTGGCAACCACTGGTCTTTTTACTGTCTCCATAGTTTTACCTTTTCCAGAATGTCATATAGTTGGAATCAGATAGTATGTAGCCTTTTCAGATTGGTTACTTTCACTTAGTAACATGCATTTAAGTTCCTTCCATGTCTTTTCATGGTTTGATAGCTCATTTCTTTTTAGCACTGAATAATATTCCGTTGTCTGGATGTACCACAGTTTACCCATTCATCTGCTGAAGGACATCTTGGTTGCTTCCTAGTTTTGGCAATTATGAATAAAGCTGCTATAAACACCTGTATGCAAGAGTTAGTGTAAACATAAGTTTTCAACTCATTTAGGTAAATACCAAGAAGCAGGATTACTGGATCGTATGGTAAGAGTATGTTTACTTTTGCAACCAACTGCCAAACGATCTTCCAAAGTGGCTGGACCATTTTGCTTTCCTATCTGCAATGAATGAGAGTTCCTCCTGCTGCACATCTTCAATTTGGTGTTGTCAGTGTTTTGAATTTTGGTTGTTCTAATAGATGTGTAGGGGTATCTTATTGTTGTTTTAATTTGCAATTCCCTAATCACATATGATGTTAAGCATCTTTTCATCTGCTTATTTGCCATCTGTACATCTTATTTGATAAGGTGTCTGTTCAAATCCTTTGCTCATTTTTTAATTGGGTTATTTGTTTTCTTATTGTTGAGTTTTAAGAGTCCTTTGTTTATTTTGGATAACAATGCTGTATCAGATTGTCTTTTGCAGATATTTTTCTCCCAGTCTGTGCTTGTCTTCTTATTCTCTTGATCCTCACTTCTTTTTGAAGATCTATATTTCTGTCTGCTGGTCAATATGGTCAGCTATCTAATCATCGCTTCAAAATTTAACATTCTTATCTACTGTCAGATATTAAACAAAGACGCTGGTATTTCCTTATATTGTCAAAATATTTACCAGAATTCTTATTATTTGATTATTACAGGACCCATTATAATTTTTTAAAAATAACGACAGGTAATCTGAGTTATCAGTCTTAGACATGTTTTAAGCAAATATTAAAATTACTCTCAAAAGTCTTCGACCCTTGGGGCCGGCCCGGTAGCGTAGCAGTTAAGTTCATGCCCTCCTCTTCGGCGGCCTGGGGTTCCCAGTTTCGGATCCCAAGCGCGGACCTACGCACTGCTTATCAAGCCATGCTGTGGCGTTGTCCCATATAAAGTAGAGGAAGGTGGGTACAGGTGTTAGCCCAGGGCCAGTCTTCCTCAGCAAAAAGAGGAGGATTGGCAACGGATGTTAGCTCAGGACCAATCTCCCTCACACACAAAAAAAAAAAAGTCTCTGAATCTTAAAATAAGCAGTTATTCTTGGCCTAAATTTTAACATAATTTCCAATGCATGCAAAGCCAATAGCTACCTGGGGAAAAACTATTCAAAATCAAATAAAATCAAAGCAGAAAAAGAGGAAAGCAAGGCTGTTCCAAAGCCATTTCTTTTACTTTACTCAAAAACAAAAACTATGTGTGAATAGCATTTGAAGACCATCTAAGAAGAATTAGCACTGATTGTCACACTGTTAAAACAAGAGATTCAACGGTTGTTTGGAAATTCTGTATAGAATTGTTTATTCCACTCCAGTGGACCGCTAGGAAATTTCAAGCTTCATTACCTTTTGTGCTGGTGTAAATATGTGAGTGAAGACCCCTCCACTGACCTTGATTACAGAAGTACACTTGATGAAAGTTTCTGTGTTTTTTCTTCCTTATTATTTTTATCTTGTTCCATTTATTATGGCTTTGCCTTTCTCACATCATAAACAAAGATTTGCCCAGTATTCTGGGTAGATTTTTATTCTAAGGCAATAACTATCGAAAATTTCCTTTTAAGTAAGCAGGTAGCTGGGGCTCTGACATAAGCTTTCTGAGAAAAAGAGATTTCTGGAAAGAGAAAGAGTGGCCCACTATAGGAGTGAGGAAAAAGGAGACAGATTTGAAATTCCCAGGGAAAGAAAGCGAAGTAAAGGCAGAGTATGAATTATCAGGTCCAAAGGAGATGGGCAAAGGGCACTAGGTATGAAGTAAATAAAAGTAAACAGCTTGGGGTAAATGAACAGCAGAAACTATTTCAGGAGTAATAGAGAAAAGTAACATTATAGGGAATTTGTGGCCTGGTCTTTGGTCAGGGAGAAAGTTATTAATGAAGAGTTCAGTGAAAGACTTGAGAATACAATCAACAGTCAAAAATTATTTCTTCCAATATATGGCCATGTCCTCACTCAAAAGATATTGCTTGGATTATTTTTCTTTTCTAGTGACTCTATAAATTTCTTAAAGGTAAATGCAAGGAAAAAAAAAGATTTAGGACTTAAGATAAACATATCTTTGTAGAGAAAAATATTCTCCAAACATGGAACATATAGGAAGTTAGGACAACTTTTCTGCTCTCTTTTTCTTCCTTGTTTTCTCCTGGAAATTGGCCCTCCTTTGGACTCATCTTATTCAGACACAGCATAGTATAATTTTGGATCTTTTTATGCAATGGTTTAACTTTAATGAGCAAATGAAATCTCAAGAAAGGGAAAATAATTTTAACTCAATTTATTTGCTTTAAAAACAAATTAAAATGGAATTACACTTGAAATAAGCAAGAACTGTAACGTTTGCACACAGAAATAGAAACCCATCATGGAACTACCGCACAAAAATTATTACAGCGAGGAGCAACTCAATTTCATACTGTGCAATTTAAATGTACTATAGTTAAAATTAATATAATTGAAGCTGTCTCCACACCATGGGTTCAATTAGGTCATTTAAATGTTACACTAGAAAAGTATAAAATTATTTTTAAGCAAAGTAGAGGAGATAATCACTATATTTCATCTAATTCAGGTACCATCTAAGATCCTAACAGTAAGAGAGAGTTTGTGATCCACACTGCCCTCTGCTCAGGCTTTTCTTGCTTCAGAAAGTAACTTAAGCATGATTTCTGGGAGAAACTTTCCTAACCACACTCACTGCCACCCAAGACTTGTTTAGGTGCCTTGATATTTTGCTTTCAATGTGATCTGCACTGTTCTTTTGTAGTGTTTCTTATGATCATGAGTAACTACTTGTGTAAGTAGTCATGAAATGTTCATCTCACCCATTAGACTATCAAATCTATGAGGGCAGGAAACATTGTTGTCATTTCAGTACTCTCAATGCCAAAAACAAAAATTGGCCTAGAACGGACTTTAAGAAAATACTAAAAAGAGATTAGTATGGTGAATGGATTAGGTAGATAGGAGACAGATGATAGATAGATAGATAGATAGATAGATAGATAGATAGATAGACAGATAGATAGATAGATAGATAGGGATATTATATAAATATAACAATTAAAAAATTCAAGGGGCCGGCCCCGTGGCATAGTGGTCAGATTCAGCGTATTCTGCTTCGGTGGCCCAGGTTCACGGATTCAGATCCCAGGAGCCAACCTACACCACTCGTCAGCCATGCTGTGGTGACGACACACATATAAAAAACTGGAGGAAGATTGGCACAGATGTTAGCTCAGGGCTAATCTTCCTCAGCAAATAATTCTAGAATTGTTATTCATTTTATGGTATCCTTTGGTTAGCCATCACGGACAAAATAATGAATTGACAGATAAGTGATAGAGACAGAGATGTATTCTTCAAATTAAAGGGAAATAAAAGTGATTTTGTTTTAGTGTGTTGTTAATGTCACGTTGACATAAATAAAATAATAAAATAAAATACAATTACCAACCATCTGAGCACACAATGCTTGGAAGAGAGCACCTGTTAATTTATGTTCCTGCAAAAGTAGATCTTGAGACAAGGGCTTGCCTATAATAGTTTATTGGGAGAAAACGCAAGAGAGGAAGTTGCACAAGTGAGACAGGCGAGTAAAGCCAATAAAAGTCCATTAATGAATGGGGTGATTGCTTTGTGAAACCAGATCTCAATCCCACTGGGAACTCTCTGAGAAGCCAAATGAAATGAGCCTCAGAACTGTCCCACCGTAGGATATGGAGGCTGTGACTTTTTTTACCTTATTTACCAACTTCAACTCCCCCTTGACTGAGAGTTGAAGGGCATTAATTCCCATCCTCACCCACACTTCTGGGTAGCAAACACATATGACAGAACAAGCTCTCTTAGTGCATTTCATGTGGTAGTTCTCATTGGGCCTGGAATTGTGAACCATAACTGCAGGTGAACTCAGGTGGTCTGAGGGAATAAGACATGAGGCTAACAGCATCCTGCTACAGAATCTAGCGGGAAAAGACACAGTGTTGAAGATTGCTGTATTTGTAGGAAATGGTGGGGTTAATACGATTAGTTCCCATAGAAAAGGCAGAATAATATGCTTGAATGCCAAGCCCGACTCATGTGGCTCCTTTGACACCAGGAATTTTAAGCAACTATTTCTCACGGAAGCCAAGTCTAAAAGTATTACAATATCACTTAATAAAGGATTATTTGGAATTAAAGTAGACATTTTCAGGGGCTAATAGCGTTAATGGTTATTTAATTGGAAGACTATAGTGGGAATTCCACCTTGAACTTAAGCTATTCACCCTAGGATTGAGAAATGCCTAGGAAAGCCTGGAGGAATTGGACCACTTGGCTCTACTGTATACATAGCTCACTATGTTTCTGGGGTAGAACTCACCCAGGAGAAAGGTGTCAAGATACATAATAACATTTTGTCCTTAATACTGTCAATATGTCTATCAATCAGATTATCTGCTGTTCCAGCTTCCATAGGCGTTCTCCTGAGCCCTAGAAAAAGGAGTCTACAATAAAGGAGTGAGTAAAACTGAAAAGAACTAATCCTCTAAACTCCCAAATTGACATTGACTGCATAGGGACAGAAAAAAGTAGAAATGTCTAGTTTGGTTCCATTGATACCAGTTACTTCAGACAATGGCAGCTTTGACAGTTTCAGGAGTCAGTATGGGAAAATTTGTAGTCGATTCACGGCTGGATCAGCACACATAACCTTGAGTGTCCCTACTGCATTGCTAGAGTCACTGGAAGCATGAGCTACCTCACACAAAAATCGCTTCTGGAAATCGGAAGAGTGGAGAAAGAAAATGTCAACATCACCAAATAGAATAGAGTCTTACTATGAATCACACTCAAAGCAAACCTTAAGAAATTATAAAACAATTTGTAGGTATATTTAAGAAGGATATAGTGTAGTTCATGCAATTAGAGGAGAGAGAAAAAAGAATTTTTTCTGCAATTGTTCTTTGACCCACAGTTGGTGTGGCCTGGAGAAACACAGTTTGCATTTAGAATTTACAAGAGCTTTTCTGGTATTTGCAGACATTTTAAGGTCCAGCAAGACCAGAGTCAGGAATCACTAGCAGAGCAAACTCTCACAGGTGCATTTGAAAGTTAATTTGAATTAAAAAAAAAACAAAACAGACCACAACTTTTTGAAGCACCTACATCAGGTAATGGAAGTTACACGTATTGTCATGAGTCGTTTAAAGCCACAAACCATATCAGAATATTTCCAGTGCTGGGAATATCAATTATTCCATGAACAGTGCATCTAGAAACAGGTGAGCTTAGTTTTGTTGGCTGTGCTCTGTTCTTTTGTTCCACATTAGCTCTGAGCATTTTGTCATAGGCCTTTTATTAATTTTGTACATTTTGATCATAATATACAATTATTGAAGGAATTTTGGTGAATATCTTTATTTAGGATATAATTCGAACATTCGGAAAGTTTTTGATAAGTAAGATATTAATAATATTAGTCTTTAGAAAATATAAAACAAACTACTTTTGATGGTTAGAATAAGGAAAACATTGCTTTTTCTGGTAAAGTTTTCCTTAAAAAATATCACTTTGGTAGAGGCTTTATCAATCCACTTCTTAAAAAGCATATAGAGACCATGGAGATAGTTTAGAGGAATCAAAAGAAGCTTAAAGCATGGAAAATAATAGCTATGTGGAAAGGCTGAGAAAACTGGAATTTCTTTTTTGGAAGACACAACTATAGGGGGAATTATTCTTTCAAAATAAGAAGGGCTGTTATGAGCAGGAGGATAACCAGTTGTTTTCTGCCTCCATTTAGATCAAGATAAGAGAAAACGGGTTGAAGAGAGAGCATAGGGGAGTTAAACTAGCTGCTAGAAAGGATTTATTGTTAACAAGGGGTGATAACCCTGGAACACATTGCTAACAGGTATTGTCAAATATATGCCTGTATGTATTTGATGTAAATAATGGGATCCAAAATTTAAAATTCAAAAAGTTCTCCAGAGATTTCTCAAAATCCCTATGTTTATCGTCAAACTGGGAAAACAAAAAATAGCATTTCTACCTCATCATCCTTTGTCTTCATAGTATGTCATTATTACCATGTTGTTATTAACTGATTCTTTTTCACATTAATTTGTTTTATTGAATTCAACTTTGGCTTAATTTTCTAGTTTCTCAGTGTAGAAAATGCCTGTTAGATGTAGATATTGGGAGATGATAAAGTTAGTGATTTTAAAACATTTTGTGCAGCAGGATCCTTGCTTCCAATAAAATCTTTTGTGATTGGTCAGTACAGATAAGCAGAGATGCTCTGGTTACCTGGGAGCAAGGGAAAATGAAGGAGCAGAGGGTGTAGCATAATCCTGTTGATCCCGCCTCCCCATACCTGCCCTCAACACCTGCCCTTCCAACAGCCCCCAGCACACCCTAGAGGAACCCCTGTGGCTTTCTGAGCATAGTTTAAAAGTAGCCGACCCAGACAAGAATGACATATTGCACTCTTGTGCTGTTTTATAGCTCACAAAATAATTTAAATCATATTGCCTGTGTCCTTCCTGCCTCAGCATTCAGATTCTATTTAAGCAAATCATTTAAATGCATCTGCTAATGACTTGTTACGGGTGATCATAAATCTAGTTGTATTAGTTATAATAAAGAGGAAAAAATAGTTTAATTTAGAATGGATTTTTTTCTTTATAAAAAAATGGGAGGCAGTTATATTTCCATCATTTTTAGAAAACACGTGAGATGAAAAGAGTTTACATTGAATTTTTTTAAAGTACAATAGAAAATTCTATTAATAGAATTTGATCTTGGACGAGGGCCAACTCATATAGTAGGCACAGTGTCCAGGGCCCGCAGTACATTTTGAGGCCCATGAAAATGTTTTATTCCTTTTAAAATCAGAATTTAGAAAATGAACTAGGTAAAGAAAATAGTTTTATATATACCTTTAACACGTTGTTTTGGTCACCTGTTATTCATTCTATTTGTAAGGGAGGGATCCTGACCTTGGATTACGGCAACGGCCAAAAACATGACGCCTGACACTGGACAGATGAGAGTGACAGCAGCTTGTTAGTCACATACATTCCAGGCCCAGGAAAGGAGCACATTGCACCAGGCTGGGCCACACAGTGGCTGCACTCAGAACTGAGTGAGCAACCAGGGGCTGTGGGAGGCCGGCTTTGTAGTAGCAAGAGGATGAAGTGTCCCCTGGTTCCCACAGGATGATGTGATTGGCTGGTTTGAATAATTCCACAGGCTGGCTGGGAACTGAAATCCACTATTCAGGGATAAGCAGGAATTGTGCCTGGTCCCTTTGATAAAGAGGATTGTTTGGCTAGCAGACCTTATCTGTGGGAGCAGAATAGGGAGAAGAACTTGTGTCAAGCCATTCAAGGCCCTCTGGGTTTCACCAGATGTCAAGGCAACACAAAATATTGAACTTTTTAGGTCTTAACACCACATATATTCGTCTTTATACCAATACAGTCATAAAATACAATTTTTAATGTTTTCCTATGGAGGAAGGGACCCACAAAGGCAAAAGTTCCTAAGCCCATGAAAGTCCTATATGGCGCTGTTTGGGACTGATAAGTATAGAACTAGCATGCTCCCTGTCTGTTTCAGACTAAAACAAGTCCGTTAGTTAACTTCAAGATCCTTCACAATCTTGCTCTGTTCTTAATCTCCAAATTTAAAAGTGATGGGGTTCATACATCAAAAGTTACTACATGAAGGATATGTAGGAGAACTTCTTAGAGTCAGAACACTTGATCGATGTGGTTTTCTTTCCGGAAAACACACTATATGTAATCTTGAGCAAGTTCCTCAACCTCTCTGAACCACTAGTTCCTTATATTTAAAGAAATATTATGAAGATTAAATCAATGAAGTTGGGGAAAGGACCGCCTACAGTGTCCAGCAGGTGTTAGTTGGATGTAAATTATCATTGCAATCAAGTTTATCTGACTTTATTATTTCTGAATACTCTCTATAGATTTTGCCGGGCATTAGTAGGCACTCAAAATTTATTAGATGAAGCGATACTTAGATAAATAGATGAACTTAGATACACACAAGGGGTCCTTGTCTTTCCTCACACTGTTTTCCTTACCTAGAATGTTCCCCCCACTCTTCTTTGCTTACCTAAGCTCTTCCCTTCTATAGAAGACCAACGTTCACCTCATTAAACGATCTTTTTAACAACCTCGTTTTCTTTGATATCTTCTCTGAACTTTTGGAGAATTTATTCTCTAAGACACTCATTTTGAACAGAACCTATGATACCTTGATTATTAATACTTTAGATGATTTCCTATCTCCCTAGACTGTAGAACTTTAAATGTTAAGGGATAAGTCTTATAACTTATGGTTCTCTTGGCCCTGGTGTAATTTCACAGTGGGACCTTAGTCAAAGATAAATAGCAGTCTTTTCCTCTTTGCTCTTGCTTATCCTGCCTGTTTTAGTTGATAGCATTCTCATCTCTCAGTCATTTAGACTCAAAACTTCAGAGTTTCCAAAGATAAATACAGATTCTTGGGGATCCTGAGTGAGTCTGATTCCTGTCTGTCTGAAAGTGGTTTTATTGTCAGAGAGTACAAATTTAGAAGTGGGAGAGGAAGGTTCACCTGCCTAGAACACCAGATCCACTGCATCCTCACTGATGATCCAGGGCTTCATATCCATCCTAGTGTTTCCTCAAACCCTTTAACTCTCCCAGCCTCAATCGTTTATACCATTCTGTCTCTGAAACGTCTCCTGTACGTGCCAAGTTCAACGTTCTCACTATTGTAAGATAGGCCTTCATCAATCCTCTTCTCAATCATTGAAATTGCCTCTATATGGGTCTCTCTGTCTCTAGGTTATATCTCCTTCAATTTGTCCTATCTCTTACCACCTAAATTATCTTCATAAAGTAGTTAATTTTTTACTCAAAAAGATAATCTCTTGATCTAAATATTCAATTGGTTATTCAATATCCAACTACTTACAGTATAAAGTACATGTCCAAATTCTTTTGCCTAGAATTGTAGATCCCCTACAATATTTCAGTAACTATTTTTCCAATCTCATCATGTATCATATCATATCCCCTGAACATTGCAAGCTGGTTTCACAACTCTTTGAAAGACAAACAATATTCCCTGTTTCTCTGACCATATTCAAGCCCTTTGTATTCAAAATGTCTCTCTGTGAACTGGCTTCTTAAGTTACATCCCCATCATTCTAAATCCAGTTCAAATCTCAAATCTGTTAAGCTTTCTTGTATCCCCTTCCAGAAAGTCTGTATCTCTTGTTCTCTATGCTTTCTAACTTCTAAACATTTTGTCCATTCCTCATTCTAGCATTTTTCACAATTTATCTTAGAGTAATGAGTGGTATATGGGGGTGTGTGTGTGTGTATGTGTGTGATTTGCTGCTAGATGGTGAAATTCTGTTTGACAAAAATTAATGTCTGATTATCTTTTCATCCCTAATAGTACTTAGAACCAAGCCTTGCCCAAAGTGGGTAATCAATAAATGTTATTGAATTGAGTTTTTCCTGTATTGAAAGAGAAAAAGCCTCTAGGACTTTAGTGTTAGGAAAAAAAATTCCAATTAGATATATCCACTTAAAATGGAACTAAAAGTCAATAAATGTTGTTCTATGCATTATCTCATTAATCACCTTAATTCTCTCCTTCGAATTTGAGTGGATACATTGCCTACCCTCATACAAGGAATTCTATGATTATTAGAAGAAAAATCAACAAGTAATGTACTGATTTTTCCTTGTAACAACATTTTTCGAGTATTTTCTAAGAAAAGATATTTCACAAAGAGTTCCATGGATATAGCAGTTTTTGAAATAGCAAGTTAAACAAAGTTGAACCAATCTCTTTGCCACAGGACTTCAATCCATTTTTAATGCGTTGTGACTATCAAACAGAGAGAAACAGTACATAGAATTACCTAAGCTTATTGTTATATGGAAAAATTTTCTCCCAGTATATGTTGCATACTGATGGGATGGTGTTTAGTGGAGTATTTTGGGAAACATGTTTCAGGAGTGCCAACCTATTTTAACATGAATATAAATCTATAGTAGAGACTACATCATTTTTGCAAAGAGAGAAAACTTAGTTACCAACATACTTAAATATATAAGCATATCAAAATATCTCTCTAATAAGTTAAGGATCCAATCAAAATAGTATTTACCAGTGTAAGGCATGTTAACAATTTCCTGTAATATTAACAAGGCTGTTATCTAATGGGTCAAAATCATGAAATGCTTGATTAAAATAGCATACATATGCTTTTTCAGTACAAACCAACAACAAGACTATTTTCATAAACCTATGAGTTTTGTGCATGACACTTTGATTTCCTAAAACCTAGCATTTAGGGATTGAGGACGTTGTTGAGTAACCTGAAGTCACTTAATTTTTAAGCATTTAAATTTTACCCAATAAATTTCTCTTGCTTTACATAGACATCAAGTCTATTTATAAATACCTGTGTTGGTGGAGTTTTCATAATATTGTCATTTTTGTGAATCAGCTATATCCTAAAGTCAGTCACATGGTAAGCATGAGATTCTTGGGCAAGGATTAGGGGTTAAAGAGACAGCTAATCAGTGCTAGTCCAAATACTTATTGAAGAAAAAACTAAAGTTGTTTGATTTGGTCATAATAATGATTTAAAAATTTTCTTACTATTGTTTTACTATAAACTGAGAGGTGCTCTTATGACTATGTAATGTACAGTACACACTGAGGGAAAGTTATAATAGTCTAGAATGCCTTAGAAGATGCTGCTCATTGGAGGCACTACAACATTGACTATGGTTGTCATTTACTAGTATCTCAATTCTAAAATTAATCTCTAAAAGTACGCATTTATTTGGTTTACTGCTTAGGCATCATAAAGCCAACAAAATAATTAATTAAGACTAAAACCAGCTTATGGAACAAAACTGACATGTAATGAGCACTTTTTACTGTATCTTCCTAGTCGATGAGCCATCGTTAGCAGAATTCAGAGTTGAGTCATGTTCTTAAGTTGATTCAACCATAAGATATGTGATCCAAGCTAAGCCAATTCTACTCTTTTTACTTGGAATAGGGACAGAAGACTGAACGATAGCTGTTAAGTATCCATGTTTGACTATGTACCACTTGTACCCCGGAATCAGCCTCTGTGTGTGACTAAAGTATAACATGTACTTTTAGCAGCTGAGGGAGGCCATATTATTCCAGAGAAAGCTCTTCTGCAGAAAAGAGGGAACAGTGAGGTGAGGTAAATACTCAATGAGAAATAGGAGAGAGAACACGTCCTAAGTTTCTGATAACTTCAAAGTTCTCTTTTCAGTTGTGTCTTCAGGCCCATCTACATTTCAGTTTTTATGTATTGAGCCGCTCAGGTATTCCAATTTTTTTAAATCTCAATTTTGCTTAAGCTAGTTCAAGTGAGTTTGTATTATTTGCCATAGCAAAGTTTTGAATAATGCATTCATAAAATTAACTTCAGCATAATTGTCTATACAGCAAGCTATTGCTAAGGTCTTTCAGTCGAAGACCACCAGGAATACACTGGGGTTGAATACTTTGGATTTAATTGCACATTGCATCAAGGGAGAATGCTCGCCAGGGAACTGTGGAGCAGTAGAGGGTGATAGAAGAGACTCATTATAGGATTTGGACTTATAAATTGGAGAGAGGCTTTAAGGAAGTTGGTGTTGCTCTGGATTGGCTGCTGTCAGGAAGTGTAGATAGTTTTGTGATTGGTATCTTAATAGATCTTATCTAGAAGGAGAGAAGATTGGATTGAGGCTAAAGATGTAACTGGTAGAGCAGCAGCAGTCACTCAGCCAGTTTTGGTCATTTTTGTGGTGTGGACAATGTTTACGTTTTTTACATGTTCAGACGTGATTATTGAGTGGTCTTGTTTTCATTTCGATCCATCATGATCATCAGACAAGTGGCCTTGTCTGATATTGATATTCTATAAATTGTTTATGTTCAACAGTAGAACACCAAGGCTTAGCTAACGATGTCAGGCGCTGCTTTTCTCTTTGTAAGAAAAAAGTGATCTGACCTTATCATCCATCCCTCCTCATTAAGGGATTGGTGACACTATACCTGCCCCAGTTCACTCTGGTTCATCTTCTGTCGTCATCCATTCTGTTTGAAGCTGATCTTCTCTGTAACCCATGCTTACCTTGTTCCATGCCACCCGTACAATAGTGGGCATTTTTCTGCGTCAAAGAATGTAATTCTAGTAAAACAAGTGTCAGTCTCCAAATTGTGCTAAATTTCAAACGTCAAATGCAGCATCTTCATCCACTATATTTCTAAATCTCTAAAGATTCTTCTTATTTGCACAGCTTTTTGCAGTGCTTAAATATCCAACATTTGCTCTAAGACAAGTCTATCACAACTGCCAGCTCAATTCTAACCACTCATTTCCTTCTCTTTCTCTCTCTGTTCAATGCAACATCTGGCAGAACTTCTCTGTGCTGGGAAAAAACATGCTTTATATCCCTTGAATTTTGTTAGGAAAAAAGTGCCTTCCAGTTTGAAAACAACTTCCAGGGTTCAGAAACTACTAGGGAAAGCTTCTGTAATGGAACAGCTATGATTATGATTCCATATTATTCTCTGTGCAACTCTATTGAATATCACCCTTGCTGTGGTAATTTGAGGCTTTCATGTTTAATTGCTTAATACATTTTTATTTTATTATTTTATTTTGTTTTACTTTCATGAAGGTGATTTAAGCACAGTTTGATTGTCTAAGGGAAAATTAAAGAGCAGGGACCACTTACCTGAGAGTCAACTAGGCATACTGCTCACAGACCTGAACTAGCACTGTTACAGAAAATACATTTCTGAGGATTCTAGCATCGTCGTTATGAGCAGGAGTTCTGAAGTTAAGATAACTGAATTAAAACGTTAAGTCTTCCACTTACAAGTTGTGCAATTGGTTGAGTCGGTTAATCTCTCTGTGCCACAGCTGCTTTATCTATAAAATGGAGAAAACAATAGCATTTATCTCAGAGAGCTACTGGGAAGACAAACGAGAAAATGTGCACAAGGAATTTATCAGAGCTCCTGGGGCATAATAAATCCTTGATAAAATGCACACAAGACAAATACACACACACATAAACTTTTCTTTCATAAAACAGTCAAACTGCTTAATAGAGAATTTCATAACTTTAGTGAAAATATTTATAAAAACAATGAAAGAATGAGCTCATCCTATAGAACAAATATGCATTAATTGTCATAAATTTCCCTCAATTTGCAAACACAGGTATTCTCTCATCTACTCATTTCCTAAACTCCTAATCTGTGCTAGGTTCTAGGAATAGAAAGATTAAAGCACACATCTTGGTGTTAAGGGGTCATTTTACCAAGAACAGGCATTCATAGGCTTAGTATTTCTTAATATTTCTTAGCAATAGGTTTACACTGCTGCTTAAGCATTTGAAACTGCAAATTCTAAAGAAAAGTAATATCATAGCCTGCCTAAGGTCATTTGAGAAGTAGACATATTTTTGACAAACTCCACATTTTCTACCCTAGTGTGAAAACAGGTCTTTTGTGGTTAAGAATGAATTTACTCTACTCTAGGTCCCAGAAGCAGTGAAAAAGTAGACTTGTCTACACATAGGGGCTATAATCACTCAATCAATGTTTTTTCTTCCAGAAAATTGCTTCTACAGCATAGGAAATAAAAAGTTGCCAAAATAAATCATCCAGATAAAATATTGAAATACATTAAATTCTAGAGTAAGACTAGATATTGCGCTTTCCAAAATATATTACCATTTCTATATTTATGTGGGTTTTCTTAGCATTTCTCTTTTGTTATTCAAAGTACAATGAGTATTGGTTTGCCTTCTGCAGAAATAATAAACATCAGGCAGCTATGTGAAAAATAAGATGAAGAAAAAAGGAAGAATACTCTTAATTATGACTGTGCACGTGGTCTGACACAGACAATTTATAATAGAAATGCTGTGATTTCTTTTTCGTTTTTTTCTTTTAAAAAGTACTTCTCAAAAGGAAGTTATATCACAGTGTCTACATGTAAACAGTCCAATGGAAAAAAAATGTAAAGTCTTGTAGATACTATTATCTAATATATCAGTTATTAAAATATGGGTAGTGTTTTTAAAAGTATCTTTTATCAATTATATCTGGTGGTGTAGATTGAAAAAATGCCTCTGAGTTACATTTAGATAATAAAATTGAATTGTAGGATCTGAATAGTACCCTAAATAAATTTTTCAAGAAGCCTCGATATAACTAGTGGCATCTTTTCTGATAACGTTGAGTCTCTTATAGCTAGTATTTATTAAGGACTTGACATGTCAGGCACTGTGCTGAGTGCTTTACGTGCATCATATAATTTTTACTCAAGAAAAAACCCTGTGAAATACATATCATAGCCACTATTTCACAATTGAGGGACTGAATCTCAGAGAGTCAATTGATTTGCCCAAGATCGCATGAGTAGTAGGTGACAGGTCTATCGAAATCCCAAACCCCTGCTCTTAATCACTAAGATGTAATGCCTCTCCTTGCCTGCCTTACGTTGATTATTTAGTATATGCTAAGCCCCCCATTATCACACTTACCCTGTACAACTACTATGCAGGGATGGGTATCCACCCCTTTTAAAGATGAGAAAACAGAGCTCAAGCTTGCAATGTTAGTAAGTTAAGTATGTTAATTGTAAAACCAGGATCTAAATTTCTGTTTGTCTAAATCAGAAGCCATGCTTGAAATCTGCAAGTCTTGCTGTCAAATTGTCATATCTGCCTTAAAAAAAAAAAAAAAGCATTGTTTTGTTTCATATATATCCCTATTCAGACTAGCATTGCCCTAACAATTGGTAATATATTTTGGGAGCAGTAAGTATAATTATTACTATCATGATTATATATTTTTCCATCCCACCTGAGAAGGAATCTTTTGCAAGCACTTAGAGAATTCTTTGGGAAAATGTCAAGGGTGTTGAACTATATTTTCTGAAACAGATTTGAATATTTGAATTCAGGCTTAATAAATGCATTTTGAAAATGGAATGGAAAAATTTAAAGTGGAGGAAACAAGATTACGTATTTCTGACCCTTGTGTGGATACTTTAGCATAATCCTATGGCAAGCAAGAAAGTAATGCAGAAAAATCCTGTCATCTGTAACAGTTTACATTGTCTACAGATCTAGCTGTTAATAGCGGGAGTGCAATCAAAATTCTTTAAAAGAAAAACTGAAAGAATATTAACATAATGGAATGTGAGTATGTTGATTGTTGCTTACACTTTATTTTTGAACTTACATAATCACAAGCACTCAGACTAAGCTGTCTATGATTTCAGAATTGCAGAACAAAAATATCTCTATCCACAAATTGTATTTAACAAGCACAGTTTAAGGTAAATTTTGTGACAATAGGAAAACCTGTGAACCAGGAGAGATGTCACCGCTGCATACCTTTTTCATGTGCCCCTCCTTACAATCCGTCTGTCCTCGTCGTCCAAAAAAGAAAGCATGCGGGCAGATACTAGCAATAGTATGTACCAGAGCAAGGCATTGGGTCAGCTTTATCCCGCGCCATCAAAAATGTACCGTAGAGAGTATGAACAATGCTAAAAAGAGGAGCATTTAGAAGGAGAGCAACTCTAAAGATAAATTACTGGGAGGATATAAGGAAGAGAATGTGAAAACCATTTAAGCTCTGAAGCCTTAAGTCTCCAGGGAAGGAAAAAAAGTGAGAGCATATTAACTTAATGGAATACTAATATCTTTATTGTTATTCTCACTGTATTTGCTTTCCATTTATATAGTCACAGGTGCCCCCACTAAGCTGTTATTTTAACTTTGCAGAACAAAATGTGCCTGCCTAGAATTTGATTTAATAAGCATGCTTTATTTGTGAGCTTTCCCCTATAAATGTTACAGATGTAGCACTTAGGAACAGACTGAATCCTCTCTCCTCCACTCCCAATTCCAAATCACCAAAATGAGACTCTCATTGCTCCAAATTGAAAGCTCTGGTGCCACCTCCTGAACTAATCGAAAGTGGCCCTGGGTCTAGGTGCGTGGTACAAATTGTCAGAAGCCATTTCCATGGCCATTTGGATGGGGAATCAACTCTCACAAAAAGATCTCAGAAAAATGATGGCTGTCCTTCGCACACGCTCAGAGCAAGGTTTCAATCCAACTGTTTTCCCAAGGTACAGTTTGAGAAGTAAAAAGTGTATTAGACACCTCTTGAGAAGGTCCTCCCAGATTTTACCTTTCCTCATTTGAGCTGTCACTACCGCCAGGAGCTCTGTGTGAGCTGTGGGCCCCTTCCCACAGGCATAACCTGACCACACTTTTCTTCTTGCCAGTGCTGTGTGCCACTTGTGTCCTACCCTGGTGCTCCCCTGTTGAGCGCTGAGGATGCTTCTGACCACCTATAGATGAACTCAGAAGGGAGGGAAATTTAACACCCTGTAAAGGACACCTTTGTTGAACGCAAGTTACGAGTTAGTGGACAAATTCTTGCCCCTTTCACCCTCCCAGTGGACTGTTCTGAGATGCAAGTACATGGCTTCTCATTAAATGGTCCAGCAATATCAAATAGTCAGACTCACATAGCGGCGGTCGGCTCGATTGCGCACCCTTACATTGAATCTCTCTCTAGACCACCTTAACTCTCCTTGTCCCTCACTTCTGCTCCCTGGGATTCCCCTTTCTGATCAGGTAAAAACCGTAAGCCTTTGTGTCACGCGCTGTTTAGTCTGGGGAAATCAGACTAAGTCAGAAAGAGATAAGGTTCTTAATTCATGATTCATTCACTGAGCAAACAATACAACCTGAGGAAATACAGTTTCAAATACAATACAACCTATGAAAGCTTTCATATCCTTCACATAGTGCTTCAAAAACACTTATCGAGTAACTCTTAAATGTCAAATACTGTACTTGGTGCTGTGGATTTAGTGATGCATAAGAAGATACCACCTCTGCCCTGAAGAAGCTTACAGTCCCAGTGAAGAGATGTAAAAATCAAGTCAATAAATAAGGTAACTAGAAATTGTGTTAAGCGCTAAGAAGGAAACAAAACAGCACTCTGAGAAAGAAAACAGCTAAAGGAGACTCTTTTAGATAGGGCTGCATTGTGAGATGTTTAACAGAATTCTTAGTTGCAAGCAACGGAAGCTGACTCTAGCTGATTACCAGAAAATATCGAAAGTATATCAGGTGGCTTACAACATTGTCAGAAGTAATGGAGAACCAGGCTCTGAGACAAAGCATTTCAGGACAAGATACAAAACCACACAACGGAACTAGCCTGATGGAGAAACAGCTGCTGATGTTTCTGCTGACCCATCAGGACCAAGGAAAATCATTTCTCCTGCCCACCAATGTCATTTTGGTATGAGAAACTTGACTTTCTCACCACTGGAAAACTGCGACCATGTCCACTGTTGTCACCAAGACCCAAACACCTCTATTTTCTTCAGTGACAGCAAAAAGGGAAGTACTACTCAGAGTTTTGGGGAGCTTATTGACAGCATGTCTGATTGGTGATTCCTGGTCGTCTATTTGCTTCCTAATGCAAGGGAGCCAGGGATTTTGAACTATGATGTTTGCGTTGGGCAGAGGAAGCTCATAATGTGGGGATTTCCATAAATGCAGAAAGGCAGACGTAATAGGACAAATGCTTTAGGAAAATATACAAAGGCCTTGGGGAAGTCACTTCCCCAAGTTACTGTGTAACGAACTGGACTAAGCTCACACTCATCTAGACAGAGATACACTAGGGCTGTACAGAAGAAATGCTGTATCTGGATCGCAGAGGACAAAGGCAAAAGCACAAGATGAGCTTGGAAAGCTGGATGGGGCCACATCATGCAGGACCTCACCGCGTGTTGTCCTTTAAATATCATCCCCGTCTAGCCACCCTCTCTCCTGTTTTCAGTGTTTTCAGTGGGGAGGTAATTTGGAGTCTAGGTAAACCACAACTGTGAACTTAGACACTCATTTTCTCTGCACTGTATAGAGTTCAGGCACTCGATAAATACTCATGTGGAATAAACGGATGGTACAAAAGATGAATTTTCATATAAAGGTTTTGGTCTTAAAATTGGAATATTTGAATAAGATCTGAACATTTCCATTTGTATGCTAATATTCTGAAAATTGTTAGTATATGACTAATAATCATGTTCTTCAATGATTTATGATATTTTGAAACATAGAAGTACAAAATATCTTGCTGCATTCTCTTTCTAGGTAAACCATAACCATATTCATATTTTCCTAAATCACAATATAAATCCACAATAATTATTTAAGGAACTGATAAATTTATTGCAGAGTTTCTGCATGCATTCATTTTTCTATCACTAGGAATTGGATTTTAAATACTCCTTTCAGAAACCCAACCTTGGGCAATATTGAAGGATGAAAAATATGTCACTTATAAGCTTTGAAAGTATTGATACACATTGCACAAAGACGCTTTGTGATGTCACATCATAGAACTATTTCACACGATATGTATTAATACCTCCAATCTTTTATTCTATTTTATTCTGAAATGATACATGGTATAGAAGCATGTAACTCTTTTACATTGGGGAGAAATCTGTGGGGTTTTTTTTTTTTTCATAACAAAGAATTTTGTTTGAGATACCTCAGTTTGAGGTATCTGGCTACCTGCTACACATTTTCTGAGTTTGTAGCCAGAGATCACTTACTCTAATAACAAATGGCTACTATTTACTGAGCAACATCATACACCAGCATGGGCACATAAGATATTACATTTATTCCCTACATTAGTAAAGTAGTTATTATTTCCATGTTATAGATAAAAGAATGATGGTTCACTGACCTTCCAAATATTGTGAAGCAAAGATCACAAAGCAATGTCACACAGCTTCATGGAATACGTGAGGTCAGGGAATCCACCCAGGACTTTGATCAATGAGTCTGGTGCTTTTCTTACTTTACCACACATTTACCAGATTATGAACATTCTTCAATAAACATCTCTGCTAGCTAAAAAATATATATAAATAATTCAATTAGTGGGCACTTTATATTATAACTCATCATAGCAACAAGGCTACTCTGAATCATAGTTTCATCAAATCTAGATAGAGGCTTTTTCCTCCCATTTTTCTTCACATCTGATAGGGAAATAGCTACACAGAAGAAAGGAGATGATTCTCACTCACATACTTTTCTTGGTGAAAAGAGCAGTCAAGAGTAAAAGCATCTCTAAGGCAGAGTTTCTTCATAACTCTCCTTGGGAAATTGCCAGGAGACAGAGCACGTGCCCAAAAAGGCATTCCAGGTACAGAGATGCCACACATTGTCCTACGTTGTCAGACATCACACATTGTCCCTTGATTTGCCTTATTGTGTCATTGATTCTAGTATATTTTACAGCATTTCCTTTCCAAGGTGATGGGAAAGGCAAAACCCCAAAAACATAATAATCCTCACTATGAACAAATACTTCAAATAGAGGCAAGGACAATATTAAGAGGAAAGACTAGTATTTACTGAGCAATGTCAGATGCCAGTGTGGTCACATGAGACGTCACATTTATTTCTCACAACAGATGATGTGGCAAAGGCCCTTCTTCCACTGGAAGTTACAGGAGGAGAAATGTTCAGAGAAGATACACATAGACATAACAGTGCTATTTGTTGAATGGCTGTAGTCAGTCCAGCCTGAAATTATTAGCCAACAATAACCTTATTCCCATAGGTCTCTACATTTTTCTGGAATCTAACCCTCAACTATCTATGTCACAACTTAGTTCTGGAAGCCCCGAGAAGGTATTTCATGTGCATTCCCAAATATGTTTTGTCTGCATCTGTTAAAAGAGCATTGAGGTTTTTTTGTAGCTCTCAATGTTCTGAAACCACAAAGGTGTTCTGTGCCAATAAGCAATACTTGAGACAATCTGTTTTCATCAAGTAGTAACCTCTTGAGAATTTCTCAAGGATATATTGTAGCAATTGAGAAGTAAGCATCTGGACTCATTTCTGAATTAGGAGGATCTACATTTTCTTGCTGTCTTCTAGTTCTGTTTCACTATCTGAATATCCTGGTTTCTTGGTACTTTATATTTGTATTAGCTTTTGTTGAGTGACATATAAAGGTATTATCCACACATTTCTCCTAGATGTCACCAAAGGAAGCTATTCCAAGCTGATTCTCTATTTTGCGGATCTGTGCATCTGATTTAGTTAATTCACCCAGAGGACAGACTCATGCCAACAAAATCAACAAATACTGATTTCTAAATCAGATGCCAACTTATTAATTTATAGGGAGAACATTTATTACCTAGGGACATAAATATTCATCTTTGTAGTGGACTTTGACTGGAAATTTTCAGTCATTTTGATTCATGATTATGCATTTATCAATATCTCTATTTTCCCAGTGATATGAGTGTTCAAGAAAGTTGGCTCTCCCTACTTTATTAGAAAGAAGAGGTATAACACAAAATATTCCTACCAAAGGCATTTAAGTCATATACAATAGAAAAGTGCCAACATCTGTTAGATGCTTGGTCTATAGATGCCAACTTTTCAGATGTTTTCACCCATTGAAGTGATGGACGTGGACTAGAAAAAATTGCATAGAGAGACATAAATCATTTTCCTCACTTGTGATTTCCCAGCAATTATATTACAGAATCAATTTAGATGCTGAGACAATTGAACTACATCTGTCATTCAGAAGTCCTCAAACGAGAAGTTGCTACAACTTCTTCCTTGACTAGCATTCAAAATGAATTATTAATGTTATTTTTGATAAACTAGGGTCATAGTTTGAATAAGGGAGGAAAAAAGATGAAAGAAAAATAAGAAAGGAAGAGATGGAGTGGATTTTTGTGATTTTGTGATTTTTAAATTTCAATCTACCTTTGTATCTCTAAACATTTCCTACTTCGAACAAATTATTTTCTCTTTCATCCCATCATGCAATTGTTATTGATGTCACCTCAAAGATTTGATGCTAATATTAATATCTTTAAAGGGTAAAATGCTATGAAAGTAAAGCATAATATCATGACCTATACTCATCTCACAATATTGTGGCTTATGATCTCCACCAAAGCATTAATAATCAAAAGCAAAGGTGAGAATCATTCAAAACAGAAGAGGCCTTCTTATTCTTTTTACATCAGTTTTATATATAATTCCTACAATTTTTGTTCCTTATTATCTTTTACTTGGGATTATTTTTCAAGGTACTTTTTATTCTCTGGCGATTTATTAGCTGAATATTAAGGTAGACATTGAAAGAAAACATTAGATATAAGGTAGACCAGGTTTTAAAACCTGCACATCGATAATAGAGACTTGAATGTAACAGAGACTTGTGTATAACTAATAAAATAAACCAAACATTTAAATAAATGCTTTCTAAGATGAACTCAAATGACTCATACCATTATCTTGCAATAACTCATTATGTATATAAATAGTTTTTTTATCATTTAAATATTGTTTTCAATGGCAAATCTTATCCTCTTCTGAAAATGGTTCAAACATACTTGTAATAGTTTTTCTCTATTTTAAGAAATATACCTGCTATTGTTGATTTAACTGACTATCTCTAAGATCTGAAGCAGCATATTGAGCACACAGAGAACTATAGTTGTGTCTTAAAGTAAGATTGATATGTCATTACATGAACAAAGTCTCTTGTAAATTGCCCCTGAAAGCCAAAGGATCAGCTCTTTTGTGTAGGAGACTGGAGACTTCACATTAACAATTTTGTTTAGTTTTCTTAAGTCTACACACCATCGTGTCAAGACTAGGAGGTAAGCTTATGGCATCTAAAGAAAGCTGGAGCTAGCTACTTGTTACATCACGGCTCTTCCTGATTCTTTTATTATATTCAAATGAATCATGTCTTAAAGCAGGTAAGAAAACCACTTTCTATAGAAAAAAAGGTGATCACCAAAATAATCATGAATGCTATCTTTTTATTCTAGAAGATAGCTAGTTCAGTTTAACCATCACTTTCCTTTTTAACTCTCTCCTGACTCACATGTTTGTTGAAAAATAATTGATATGAATGTATATGTATGTGTGTGTCTATATCTATTTCCATCTGTTGTATCCAAAAGCTCTGTGGCCCTGTTTTCCTCCTGCTCTTGCTGCTGCATATTTCAGCAATTTTCTCCTGGTCCACACGAGCCCAAGTGCTTAACTGCATGCCAAGTGCCAGAGAGGAGTTGCATTATCACAGGGGTCTTCTAATGCATGCTAAATCTGTTAAAATGCTGCAAAGGCTGGTGCAATGGTATGGCCAACAATCACTCCCTGAACTCCCTGAACTCTACAACCCTCAACCCTAGGTTTAGAGAGTTGGGTTTTATGGAGTGACTCCTTTCATTCTGTAGCTATGTAATGCTGTGCAGCTAATTCTCAGACATGAAACTCCCAGGAGAAGATAGACCCCACAGTCTTGGCAGAGATTTCCTGGCTGGGGTTAATTTATGGGAAAATAGTGTTAAGGAATCTCTCTAGACACATAGATATTTGAATTCGGGCGATTGGGCTTTAGGAATAAGCTACCCTCACATGCATTCTGTCTAGTTCCCCACCTCAACCCTACTGCCTGAGCTGAATTGATTGAATCATAACTAGTCCTTTATCACAGGCATTATTTTATACATTGGTTATAAAATTTATCTGGCTTTCTTAAGAGTTTATCTTTCTGTAACTAATCTTGGATGATCAATGACTCCTATGTTTAGGTCAGTGTATGACTAGTGCGGGAGTTTAACTTATCTGATAATGAGAGCCCCTTTTGAGGATCAAAATACAGAAATTCTTTGGCCCTATTTCTTGGATAAATGGCATTACAGAACTAGGACAGGGAAAGTACAAGATAATCCTGGACAATCTTGTGGTGCCAGGAATAGGAAACAAATTTTTCTTTAATGATAAGGAGACGTATCCAAAGGACATAGAAGTGAACTTGAAGGGGCTTTCAATGGCCAAATCTGGGACAATTTGAACAAAATAAAATAATGATAGCAACAGATTTTATAACCCATAGAAAAAATCAAGTATCTATGAGTTTATACTGATATAAATAAATAATAAAATAGAAAATAAATGAGAAAAAAGACAAAGCTCTTTCTTACCATAAAATTGCATTTAATAAAGTTAGAAGAAATGATGACAACAGAAAATTCATCATTTAACAAATACCACATTAACAATTGTTTAGGAAAGGCTCATCAACAGATGCTAAAATTTGTGGGCAAAAGCATGATGGGACACAATATTTGCATAGTCTCCAAGTATATGCCTTCAATATAATTATTAATTACAAAGAGAAGAAGAGTAACAGTAACTCCACAGTGGAGAAACCTGGCAGATATCACCTTACCCAAATAATCAAAGTTAACATCACCAGCAATGGGAAAATTGATACCATGTGCCTCCTGAAATAATATTCCTAAAAGGACATAAAAGCACTCCTGTGTATTTTTGCCAAAACTATATGACCTGAATTTAATCAAGAGGAAACATCAGACCATCTCAAATTGAGGACCAATCTACAAAATAACTGGTCGATACTTTTCAAAAGTGTCAAGATCGTGAAAGACAAAGAAAGCTGAGAAACCGTTCCAGATTAAAGGAGGGTAAGGTGACATAGCAACTAAATGCAACGTGTGACTCTGGATCAGACGTCTGGGTAAAATAAAGGAGATTAGTGAGATAATTGAAAAAATTTGAATAAAATATGCAGATTAGTTAATAGTATTGCATCAATATTAATTTCCTGGGTTTGATAATTATATTGTAGTTATGTAAGATGAAAATACATGGAAAATCTAGGAGACGAGTATGGGGAAGAGTGTATGGAAATTCTCAGGTTTTTTGCAAATCTGAAACTATTTCAAAAATAAAAAATGTTAGAAAACCATAAAACAGATTTCTGACCTCTAAAATGTTTGCATCTTTCTGACTTCTTTTTCATGAACCAATTCATGAAAGCCATATCTGGGGTGACTTTGGCTTATGCAAGAATCTCCAGCTACCATTATCTACCTTTAACTCTGACCCAGACTACTATAAAAAACTAATAGTGGCCAATCCATTCCTCATACTGTGACCAGAATGAACTTTTCAAAACCTAAAAGTTATCATGCCACCTGCCTCCCAAGACTTTGAGTTTCCCTAAGGGTCAAGATGCTGTATGCCCCCCAGTAAGAGCGTCTTTACGATGATAGTTCCTCTTCCCGTGGTGTACCTCCTTCTCTTCTTTGCCTCATTAGCTCTACTGATTTTTTGGACACCAGCTAAAGCCTTTCCTGACCTTCTTGACTTAGTCAAATACTTCTATCATAGACACCATAACATATGGGTCTGTCCTTTTTAGCATCGTCAGTTAAAGTTTATATGTTTGTGTGGTTATTTGATACGTGCTTGTCATTCTTACTGCACTGTAAATCCCAGGAGAATTTAATCAACATTGTATTTCCAGCGCTTAGGCCAAGGTATAGCATTCAATAAATATTTGTTGAACAAATGAAATAAATAAGCCATATATGAAAGTATCTATACATGATTCTTCCAAAAATTTGAAATATGCTTTTCTAAAATTGATACACAAAAGAAAAAAATGTATAACTTTTTAAAATTTCACCAAAGTATAATTTAAAGATAACTTCTTTGGCTCTTTTTGCTATAAACACATTTTCTGTGTCTAACATAGATTTTTGGAGTTGCATAAAACAAGTTTTTTCCCGAAATAATTAAAGCACCATATTGGCAGTTTGTACTTAATATCTTCACTCTCTTCCAAGGGAATGTTAGTAGATTACTTCAAAAATAGATATTCTTAAGTAGAATAATAAGTAAGAAGTAGAAATAGACTTTCAGAAATGAAAGTATAAATGTGTTAATAGAATGACCAACATGCTGGATTGGAATTCTCATTTGCCTTAGAGCTTTGAGGCAGCAGAGGCAAAGGGGAAGATCCATTCACACAAAGAAGGAATCATATTTATTTAGACGGGTCTAAATAAAGTTAGCCTTTCTTTGAGAGGATGGTAAAGCAACAATGACCCACGTCCTTTTACGAGGCTTCCTCCAGCATGGTGTCCAGCAAAGCTGGATTTGAATCCTATCTTTGTTAACATAAAATGTCTGTAAATTTCAGAAAAAAATCGCTTCTGTATGAATCTCAGTTTTCTCAGCTAAAATAGAATGGTTAAAAAGAACTTCCTATAGAGAGTTTTGTAAGGATTCAAAGAGATCATGTGTGCACACTTAGTACATGGGGGTCCGTGTGTGTCTGTGTGTACTCCTTTCTGTGCCTGTCTCCTTGCTTTAAAAGCTTTTCATCTCTAAAAAAGTATGTTTGAAGAGATACACTTTATGGCAGAGAAAAGGGGTTTTTGAAAGTTAGTGTGAAAAATGGCATTTATATTTAAGATTACCTTTTGCTTCAAGCTTCACATTCAGGATTTAAATTTAGAAAGACCAAGTGGTGGCCACACGTTTGGTTTATTACTCAGTGCTCAGGGCTTCCCTATATTATCAGATGAGACATATTTATTGGGATTCTGACAGTTCTGCTTCCTGGGGTAGGAAAAGCTGAAGGAAGACATACATAAGGAGGAGCAGATGACAGAAAGCTGTTGCATCTGGGCCAGGAGAGAAGCCCTGGGTCTCCACTTTTATAATTTAATCTTTTTGCTGACAGGAGCAAAGAATATTCATCTTGGAAGTTCCCATTCGCCTCAAAGCCTCTGCTTAAAGAAGATAAAAGTAATGGGTGAGTGGTAATAGGAGGCCCTATGTGAATGCTGTGGACTGAATTGTGTCCCCCCAAAATTCATATATTGAAGTCCTAACCTCCAATGTAATTGCATTTGGAGATAGGGCCTTTAGGAGGTAATTAAGGTTAAATGAGGTCAGTAAGGGTGGGGCCCTCATCCTATGGGACTAGTGTCCTTAGAAGAAGAGAGCTTGCTCTTTCGATCTCACCACCACGTGAACACACAGCCAGAAGGCGGCCATCTGCAAGCCAGGGAGAGGGCCCTCACCAGAAACCTACCCTACCAGACCTTGATCTTGGACTACTAGCCTCCAGAACTATAAGAAAATTAATTTCTCTTGTTTAAGCCACCAGTCTATGATATTTTGTTATGCCAGCCCTCTCTGATTAACACAGTGACAAAAGTATTTGACTTGGTTTTCATCCCAAAAGTTCAATGGGAGCAATTTGAGAAAAAAAACAAATTATAAGGTAAGGAATTCCGCAAATGCACAGTCCAGAACTCATCAGTTAACGTGTTGATTTTCAGAAGGCCTAACCTCTGGCCCTCTTGCTATGGAATATTTCAAGCATCCTCTATCTTGGTTTCAAGGCATCTGCTTTTGCTTTGGCTAGAAGTAAAACAGTGAAAGTAAATTCCCCCTTGTCTAATTAAAGGTATAGTTAATTTCTCCCCTTTTTTGCAACACAAATAACAAAGTTTTGATTAATCAGCTCTAGAGAAAAAGTAAGCACTCTGCTTCACTTAATTAAAAATTAAATTTCTCTGGAGGGTTGATTACAGCAGAGAGCCAGGATATGCCTCTGCTAAATATGTGTTGCTTGCAGGACAATGTTAGAGACAGACCTTGGGGACTTGTGCATCAGTCTAAACGAGAACATGCTCAGCATTCAATTAGATATCTCCACGTTTTCATTCTCAGTAGGGAATCGGTATAGAGAGAGAGGCCAAGAGGACTTTCAAGAATTTTTAAATTATTGAGGCCTAAGGTTTTAGTTACAGTCATTATCCAGAGACTAGCTATTCAAGTAATCCCCACTAAAGGAAAACCAGGTGAGTTATTTTATACATGAAAATAGCATGGGCACCATACATAGTCCAATTTGAATGGTGGGGAGAGGTAGCATCTTGATTTTACAAAAGTATGGTAACCAAAAGCCAGCCCTGGCAGTCTAGTGGTTAAGATTCGGTGCTCTTATCGCAGCAGTCTGGGTTCATTTCCTGGTCTGTTGGTTGTCATGCTGTGATGGCTGCATGTTGCTGTGATGCTGAAAGCTATGCCACTGGCATTTCAAATACCAGCAGGGTCACCCATGGTGGACAGGTTTCAGCAGAGCTTCCAGACTAAGACAGACTAGGAAGAAGGACCTGGCCACCCACTTCAGAAGAAATTGGCCATGAAAACCCTATGAATAGCAGTAGAGCATTGTCTGATATAGCACCGGAAGATGAGAGCTCGTGCAAAAAAGACCGCAGGGTTTCGCTCTGCTGTCCACAGGGTTGCTAGGAGTCTGAATCGACTGTCGACACTAACAACTAAAAATAGTCAGAACATTGCAAAATTACTTTAACATACCTGCATCTAATTATATACATATAACCATTCTATCAGGAGCAACATTTCATTTTCCAGTCCAGAGCCCATGTGTAACTCTTCACTTTCTGTTTCTGAAGAAGGGATACGATCTCAGGTAAGGGATCACTGAAGATTTAATCTTCAAGACAGAGGCCAAAAGCTCTAATTGATATAGGGACTAGGCAGATAATATAAAGGAGAAATGAGGATGATGGACACTGATACACTGGAGAGCATCAATCCTCTGGTTGGTGAGAGGTCAATGCACAACTGTAATTTCGTCCATACTTTGCTTGAAATATCTTTCATATCTCTTCTTTATTTACTAGTCTAATTTCTAATAACTGATTCAGATTACTGGACACATGAACACTGCAACAGCCTCCAAGGTGATCTCCATCGCTCATGTCCATTCCCAACTCACTGTAAACTTTTTGAAGAAAGAAGCCATACATCTAGCAGTTTTCTACGGCCCTGATAATGCTCTACAACAAATATCATAATATATCAGCAGGTTTAAAATATAGGCATTTATTTAGCTCACAAGTCTGCAGACCATCTGAGGATTTGGCTGACCTAAACTGGGTTGAGACAGGTTATTTTATTGGTCTCAACTGGACTCATTCATGGGTTTATAGCTGGCTAGGAGATTGCTGATCTTGGCTTGGCTCAGCTGGTGGTGGCTCTGTTCCACTGGTATTTCATCTTTCCTTTGGAACCAGTGAATTTGCAAAGACATGTTCTTCTAATGGTGATAACAAAAGTGAAATAGAGCAAATAGAAGCATAAAAGATCTCTCAGTGCCTACTCTCAGAATTGGCACACTATCACTTCCACCTCATTCTATTGGCTAAAATAAATCGTACACCCAAACACCAAATCAGGAAGCAGAGAAATAAACACTGCCCACAGTGCGAAGGCACTGCAGCAGTCCATAATGAAGGGGGTAGTTTCAAGGTGTGGTGAAAAATGGGGACCAATAATGCCATCGCCACAATACTTGTTTATGTCTATGTATTCCTTGCACTCCCTATTCCTCATTGTAGAAAAATAATATCAGAATAAAAACATTTCAAAATGAAAATAGCATCACATGGAGATATCAGGTCAGTATTCACAAAGTCATAGTGGGACAGTTTATGCCTTCTTGTTTTTCGTGATTAAAATGAAATAAGGAATTATGAAACAGACTTGAAGAGTTCAGAGTTCATTAGTCCACCCTCACATGGCATAGTAGCATCCATGTCATTCTGCCACCTGAAAAACTAGTCTCTATAAAGCTCATTCTAATACAACATAAATTTATTTTTTAGGAATATGAACTCACACATTCTTTGATTGTAAAGAATATTCAAAGTAATCTCATCCTCTTAGTGATTTTGTTTTGCTCCTTTTCTAAAATATTATTAAATAGCAACCTCATATATCATTTAGAGATCATTTTCTTTGGGGGCTCCTTTTAAGTTCTTGAAAACTTAAATTAGAATAATAAAATATATGAACAGCTCTATATTTAGTTGAATAACAAAGTTAAAATGTGTTTCTATTCCTTTTTCTCTGGGGTTATGCATCCTTTAAGCTAGAATTTTCAAACTAAAATTCTTTCCTTAATATTTTCTATTTTGCCTACTGTTCTTAGGAGTCTTATAGAACCATTTGTTTATACACTGTGCATCACATTTTGTCATATCCTCTGAGTGTGAAGGAAAACTTTATGCCAGATATATCAACAAGCACCTTTTTAACATAAATCTTTATAGAATGTTTTAAAATTAGTTGCCTACTTAATCATAAATGAAAACGTTTGTACCTGTTAAAAATAATTTAACATCCTTAAAAAGAATCATAAGTTGTGTCTTTACGACAGTTGAGTGAAAGTTTAAAGGGTTGATCACTACAGAGCTGTCATTACATAGAAACAAGAAAAAAGAATAGGTGAGAAAATTCCAGTAAAGATTTATTCAATAAGAGGCCTTGGAAATAGGGTGTTTTATGAAGACTGTTTTCTGGTTAATTATATTTTCAGTAGAAAACTTGTTTAATTCTTTTTGAAAATGTTAGAAAATGGTATTAGAGTTCTATAAAATAAGTGCAAAAGAATTATTCTTTGGTTCAGTAATCAAGATCCCCTTTTGTACATTCATTATTATTGTAGAATAGAATGAAATGGAAAATAAAATTACACTGAAAGAATGTTGACACCAGGACATCTTTGGAAAATGCTTACTTTTAAAATAAACCATTGAAGGTCAGTTAGCTCAGTTGGTTAGAGCGTGGTGCTAATAAAACAAACCATTGAAAAAATATTGCTTTGTTGTCTTCATCATTCTTTCAAAAGTAAAGCAAAAATAATTTAATTTATTAAAAAACTGAGTTATTTCCACTAAAATTTTACCCAAATTCAATTGAACATAAACTAGTTATTATAACCTGAATGAAGTAGAATGAATAACGATATTGGGTTCTTCTATAACTTATTTCAGAAGACTCTCATAGAACTCAATAATTAGCTTCTAGTTTCAAAGATATACAAAATATATCAGAGTTTCCAGCTCAAGAGTTTACACTGTGTTCCATATGTGATTCAGACAGAACTGAACATATCTGGAAAAACTATGAGGAGGGTCTAGCACAATTCCATTTTTGTGAATTTTGTGAGTCTTTAGGGGAAAAAAAAGTGAATATTGGGTGAAGTGGGAGTAGCAAAATGAATTAAATCATGGGATAAATTCCCATGGGAGAAAATGTGTATATACATACATATATTCGTAGCTTAGACTTGGTGCCCATTTGATTTAATAAAAAAAAATATGTTTGCTTTTTTAATCTCCTCTGTTTGGTTTTTATAATGACTTTTTTTTTTCATTTATATGGCTTAGTTAATGATGGAAGCACGGCAGTGTGATAGGAATAAAAGAACAAGAATTCTTTATCAGCTGTACCAGCCCCATCACTGATTGTAGGACCAAGTTTAAGTTCTTTAACCTCCATCTCCTTACCCATAATCTAGTTTTGAGAGGATTACATGTAACATATATTAATTACCTCAGACAATATCTAATAAATAGTAAATGCCAAATAAATATTGATTTTCTTTTTTTCACCACATTTTTCAAGGGACAAGTTCATTCTATATTATTGTTTCTGATATAAGAAATTTCTCAAATCTTGGCCTCTGTAATGAGGTGTGGAGTTTGACTTCCCGAGCATTTAGCCAGTGATATCATTGCATTATATAGCAGAGTTGTTGAAACAGGAAGTGATTCATGATAAAATTGAGCACAGAAGTATCATAAGATCTTACACAGTGAGAAGTTGAGAGAGTATCAATAGCGTGAAATCATCTTAAATCAGACTAGAAAAAACACTAGATAGACTTCTGCTGTGTTGCATAAAAAGGAAAGTAAAGGCATTTGAAAAGTTATACCCCTTGTATAAAGCCAATATGCTTCTCACAAACGGTACTATGAAATTGACTTTGATGAGATGCCTCTCTGGAGTGACCATAAATTGCTTTGTTCAAAACCACTATAACAATAAATTCTGTTTAAAACATGCATTCAACATAGGAAGCAGAAAAAATATATCATATATGATATTTTTAATAAAAGTTTTCCCAAGTTAAAATAAATGCTCTAGTTATGCAAAATACAAAAAAGTACTAAAAATTTTAAGAAGAAAGCTTTTAAGAAGATTGTAGCTCTTATGAATTTGGTAGACTAGTCTAGTCTTTTGTTATATAATTATCAAAATATAATTATTCTATAGGTACACTTTTCATTTTTCTCTTCCTTTGTTCTTTGCCTCTTGTCTTCCTTCCTTCTTTCTCTTTTCCTCCACTTCTTCCTTCTCCTCGTCCAATTTCTTCTTCTTCCACTGATTGGCAATTGAGAATTTTGCCAATTAAAATATATTTTTGTATATCTTAAAGCCAGAAACCTCACCAGTCTTGGACCTGCATGAAACCACACTTACAGAAGCCAGCTCCAGCCACTGAATTGTAATTATAAAGGAAATATAATCTTTCTTTCATGTCTTGAAGAACATTCCAACCAAGTCTCTTGGAAGACCTGACTGCCACTCCCTAAATCTGCTGCTCTTGGACCTCTCTCACATTAACCCTAAAACTCTCTTGCAGATCTGCCGTGCCCACTGCTTTCTCTTATCCTACAACCTGTCACTTGTTTATTTGTATCAAATTAGTCACCCTAGCTAAGTTCTCCTTTTTCATGACTCTTAGATATTATTATATTGTGATTCAGAATCACATATACACAAAACCAAAAGAAAGAAGGAAAAAATATCTGAGAACCGGAATTGCAAAGTCTCTTCTGTTCCAGGAAGGAGTAGTATAAGGCTAAGTGGGATATCCTGTTGTGTTAGTAAATCTTGTCCCTGTCATGATTATAATAACCACTTTTCTATTACATAGAAAAGTATTTTTGAACATATTTTAATGGCCATGCAACATTAATGTAGCATAATTTCTTGAATTCTTTTCTTACTATTGGACATTTAGGGTGTCTCCAATGTTTCATTTTTATAAATAATAATACAATCACATTTTGGTGCATATTGATCCTTTTCACATTTAACATTTTTTTTTAAACAGATCACAGATTACTGTGTCAAAATGCATGAATGCTTTTAAAACACTTGACGCATTTTAAAGAGTCTTAAAAATTCCAAAGGTGAAATTATTGTGTAATTGCAACAGTATTAAGAGAATGAAGGTTTTATTTCATTCACTGATGTTTATGAATTGGGTAGATTTTTCAAATATAATAGAATATATCATATCATTGTTGATTTAATTTCCATTTCTTTGATCACCAATTATTTTTAACATTTTCTATAGGTTTGAGTTTTAGATCTATTTTTTTTTTTTAATAAATTATCTACAGGATGTCATTTGCCCTATTATGAACCATGTTGTGAAATCTATTAAGAATCATTACACAAAGAAACTAGGAAAGCACTCCTTTCATTGAAGATTTATATATTGTGTGTGGCTTCTTTCCACTAATTTGAAAGCTTCCCATCTATTTTTAAAAGACTCAAAAATCACAATATTAATGGAATAATTAGTGAGCTCTCAGATGCACAATAGGTTACTAGAATTATTATTACAATTGGAAGTAGTTAATGTTAACTCCCTCAAAGTATCAAGCTTTAAAGAATAAATATCCCTTTTCAATGCTGTTATAATTTCTTCCATTCTAAAAATATTATGACTGGGATTCTAGACATAAAAGTAGAACTGAGGGCTCCAACTGAAAACAGCATTGGGCTATCTTCTTTCTCCCTGGAAGACACAGTAAAATTTCCATAAGTAAGACAACATTTTTGTCCCAGTTATTGAGCTGAAAAATCATTTAAACTAATGTAACAATAAATGTTTAACCTCCTTATGTAAAATTTGATCATTTTAAATTTAGAATACAAAAACATGGAATATTTCTTATTGAGATATAATTGACATGTAACATTGTGTAAGTTTAAGGTATACAATGTGTTGATTTGATACGTTTATATACTGCAATATGAGTACCACTATAGTTTTAGCTAACACCTCTATCATGTCACATAATTATCTTTTGCGTGTGTGTGTGTGTGTGTGTGTGTGTGTGTGTGGTGAAAACAATTAGGATGTAGTCTCTTAGCAACTTTGAAGTTTATGATACAATATTGTTGACCATAATTACTATGCTGTGCATTAGATCTCCAGGGCTTGTTTATCTACTAGTTGCAAGTTTATACCTTAAAAAACTTTCCCCCATTGCTCTTACCCCCCAGCCCCTGGTAACCACCATTCTACTCTCTGTTTTGTGAGTTTGGCCTTTTTAGATTCCACATATAAGCGATGTTATATGGTATTTGTCTCTCTGTCTGACTTATCTCACTGAGCATAATGCCCTCAAGGTCTATCCATGTTGTCACAAATGGCAGGATTTTCTTCATTCTCATGATTGAATAATATTCTATTATATATATAGTATATATATGTATAGTGATTAATGCTGCATTATATATATAATTAATGCTGTATTATATATATATATGTATATATATATATAGTGGCTAATGCTGCAATAAACATGGGAATACAGATATCTATTTGACACCTTGTTTTCATTTCCTTTGGATATATATCCAGAAGTGGAATTGCTGGGTCATATGATAGTTCTATTTTTAATTTTTTGAGGAATCTCCATACTGTTTTCCATAGTGGCTAAAATAATTTACATTCCCATCAATAGTGTATAAGGGTTCCCTTTTCTCTACATCCTCACCAACATTTGTTATCTCGTCTTCTTGAAGATAGCCATTCTAACAGGTGTGAGGTGATATCTCTCTGTACTTTGTTTTGTTTTGTTCTGTTTTTTGTGAGGAAGATTAGCCCTGAGCTAACATCCGATGCCAATCCTCCTCTTTTTGCTGAAGAAGGCTAGCCCTGAGCTAACATCTGTGCCCATCTTCCTCTATTTTATGTGGGACACTTGCCACAGCATGGCTTAATAAGTGGTACGTAGGTCTGCACCCAGGATCTGAACCTGCGAACCGCCAAAGCGCAGCGTGCAAACTTAACCACTACGCCACCAGGCTGGCCCCTCACTGTAGTTTTGATTTGCATTTCCCTGATGATTAGTGATGGTGAGTAACTTTTCACGTACCTGTTGGCCACAACATACCAAGGCCGATGGAATGATGCAAAAGCAGTTCTAAGAGGGACGTTCATAGCAATAAATGTGTATATTAAGAAAATAGAAATATCTCAAATAAATAACCTAACTTTAAACCTCAAGGATCTAGAAAAAGAAGGACAAACTAAGTCCAAAGTTAGCAGAAGGAAGGAAATAACAAAGATCAGAGTGGAAATAAATGAAACAGAGACCAGAAAAATAATAGAAAAGGTAATGAAACTAAGAGCTGTTTTTTTGAAAAAATAAACAAAATTGGCAAACATTTAGCTGGACTAACTAAGAAAAAGAGAGAAGACTCAAATAAATAAAATTAGAAATTAAAGAGGAGACATTACAACTGATACTGCAGAAATATATAGGATCATAAGAGACTACTATGAAAAATTATATACCAACAAATTGAATAACATAGAAGAAATGGATAAATTTCTAGAAACATACAACTACCCAAACTGAATCAGGAAGAAACAGAAAATCTGACCAGATTAGTAATGAGTAAGAAGATGGAATCAATAATCAAAAACCTCCCAACACAGAAAAGCCCAGGATCAGATGGCTTCACTGGTGAATTCCACCACTCTTATTCAACATAGTACTGGAAGTCCTAGCTAGAACAATTAGGCAAGAAATAAAAGGCATCCAAATCAGAAAGGAAGAAGTAAAATTGTTGTTATTTACAAATGATGAAATCTTATATATATAAAATCCTAAAGACTCAACCAAAAAACTTTTGGAACTAATCAACAAATTCAGTAAACTTACATGATATAAAATCAGCATACAGAAATCAGTGGCATTTCTATACAATAATAATGAAACACCTGAAAAAGAAATAAAGAAAACTATCCCATTCACAATAGCATCAAAAGAAATGAAATACTTAGGAAGGAATTTAACCAAGGAAGTGAAAGATTTGCATAATGAAAACAGTAAGCTTTTGATTAAAATATGGAATATTTTGCTATATTAAAGGTAAAGTACAAGATATTTTGACATATATTTTACTAGAGAGATAATAAAGGTAACATTTATTAAGCCTTTATATATCAGGACTTTTTCTAAATATATTATACATATTAGCTAATTTATTCTCGACTAAACTCATTTATATTACAAACTACATATTACAGGTGAGAAAACAGAGGCATAGGGGATTTAATTACTGGCTGGGGTCGAACAACTAGGAAGAGGCAGAGCATAATGAACTGAGGTAATATGACTCCAGAGTTTTATATCTTAACGTTTTTAGCGTACCACCTCTAAAACAGCATTCTATAAGAACATTTCCAATAATAGGTTACTTTTACTTTACAAGATAGAATATTTCAAAAGCAGAAATTTAAGGAATATCTTACCTCGTTAATACAATACTGGGCAACTTATCTATTGCTATTTATACGAGCTCTTTTCTTTACGATTCAAGCACTTACTTAGAGCCTATGTGCTTTTAGGTAGAGCCCTGTCTCTCTCCTGTCATTTTCAGTATCACATTCAGTCTCCCACAATTGCTAATGTGATTTCTTTCTCCTTGTCTTTGTTGAAATTGTTCTTGCTGTGGGCACCAGTGATTTGCTAGTCACCACATCTCTTTATACTTCTTAGCTCTCATCATAGCTGAACACTTTAGGGCATTGTGACAACTCCCACTCCTTTTCTCCACAAATATTTCCTCTCTTTTCATGATACCCTTCCTGTCTTGATTTTCATTCATTTTCCCTGATTATTCTTCCTTAGTTTTCTCGATTATGCATTCTTTCTCTTCCCACTCCTTCAGTGTAAGAATTCTCAGCAAGTGCACTCTTCTTCACACTCCAAGTATTATCTCCAAATAAATATGACCTCACTCTCAAGGTTGTAACATTAATCTATATGCTGATGTCTTAAAAATATGCATAAAATGCTCTACCTCTCCCCTGAGTTCATTTAGCAAACTACCTACTGGACATCACTAAAGAATTTTATATTCAATCGTGTCCAAAAATAACTCATTATTTGATCACAAGAAAACTTCCTGTCTTCCCTATCGCAGAGTCTGACATGATCATTCACTCAGTAACTCAAGCATGGAATCTAGTTGTTACCTTCAAGATTTCCATTATTCTCATCTCCAAACCCAGCCAACCAACACAGCCTACATGTCGAGATGTTGCCATACCTCCTAATTGGTCTCATGGAGTACTTATCACCATTAAACTCCATTCTCTAAACTGCCTTCAGAGCAAGTATTTCTAAAACAAAACAGGTCAAGTTACTCCTATGTTGGAGAGTCACTGGTTTCCTGTTACTTATAAGATATAGTCCAAACTTAGCAAACAAGAATCTTTATGAGCTGATGTTTGACTATCTCTCTAGTTTCATGACCTCTATGTTCCATGCCCCAAGATAACAATTCACTTGTGATTACATGTGCCTTTACACTTTCTCCTCATTCTGCTCAGGATGCCTTTCAAACTCGTATCTATATAGGAAACACCTACTTATATGAAAATAGATATTACTCCCTTCTCTGAGATTTATGCACTTCTCTTTAGTACTTCTGTGTTGGGCGTTATGATATTAGCACACTATATTGTCTAGTGATTGTGGTTATTTTCTGTTTACACTTCTGTTCCTTTCATTTATTTTGTAAGGTAGTAGTTTACAGTACAATAATGATGTTCACTAATGTTTTTTGAACTGCACTGATATCTCATCAATTCCTGCAAATATGAGGCAGAAGAAGATGTTTGTTTATAGTGCTATAAAATCTGGTTGTCAGTCAAATCAACAAAAGTTATAATTCAAGTTAAAGGGCATGATGAATGGAAGCAATCAATTCAGAGCAAGGATATTTAACTATTCAATTGGTTTGTCATGATAGAAACATGATTTTATTTTAGTTGAAAATATCTATGATTTCAGAGTAGAAAACTCATCTTCTCTTGATTTTTTGACATTTTCTAGTTATTTTGGTATAGCTTGAATAGACCTTGAATGGCATGGTACCCTATTTGCTTTTCTATGCAGCAAAGATATAGTGAACAACTGGCACACGTGATCATCTAATGTTTCAAGGCAATTATTTAAGACCTCTAGCTGTGACTGTAATACTAAACTTTCTCTGTTTACCCAGAAGAAGCACAATGACATTCATCACCATGCTGCACAGTAATGTTAACTTGAAAGTATCATGTTTAAACTTTTAATTTACCTGAGTTTGCCTTAGAAATATTTTATACTTAATCCTTTATCTTCAACTTAGGCAACTAATTGCTTTTGAAAAATTATACCAGTCAATTTCATATTTCACTATATGGTAAATGCTGATAAGTAACTCTCATTTATCAATGATATTCAGCTCCACATGAATTATTTTCAAGACATAATGTTCTGGGTAACAGTTGTCTTTGGTGATGCTCAAATTATATATGTAATTTGTAATATACATAATGTAATCTATATAATGTAAACTGTAAAACGAACTAGAGTAAAAGTACCAAAAATGGAGAATTAGATGAGAATAAGAAAATAATATATCTAAGTATATCACATAAAAATTGCCATTAGTTTTCACATGGAAATAAGTATTTCACATGTACATAAAATGAGTGTGACTTTTGCTTGAATGAAAGAAAATGAACTAGTCTTTTTCTTTAATAGTTACCTAGTGATTGTATTGTTATTCTTGTTCTTTGCAAACTAATACTGTACTTTCAACATTTATTTTTTAAAAATGCAGTCTAACTCTCTGAGCAGATTTTTAACTAGTATAAAAATAAAAGAGAAATTATGCTGATCTCAAAGAAAACAATTGTGAAGAGATTGTTTAGAAGCCTTACCTGATGGCATGTTACGTGCAATCAAATCACATACAGCCAGCCCACTCTGCTTTTGTTAAGGCTTCGCTCATCTCACCCTTGGGCTGTTACAGGAGGCCTCTCTAATTTCTTTAACACTAGACTCCCAAAGCCAGCCCAGAATTGGATATCACTATAGTAGAGATCTAAAAAGCAAACCTTATCACATTCTTCCTGTTTAAAAATCTTTGCTCATTTTCTATTGCCAACAGAGCAAAACTGAAATCCCTTATCATGGACCAAAGGATCTTCAAGTACATCTCCAGTGTACCTTTCCACCTAATACCATCCCATTCCATTCCCTAATAAGAGTGCTATGGCCCCTACGCATTCAATTATCTTGGCCTTTTTCAATTATAGTACATTCTTATAAGGGTTATTTATTCAGCCTTCATCTTCTTCTCCAAAGGGAAAACTCCTATTCATCCTTCAAGACTCATCTTAAATAGTGGCTCCTTTGTAAAGTATTTGGCAACATTTGCAGGCAGATCAGTACCACTTTCCTATATTCTTACACCACTTTTGTCAACTATTAGAGCACTTATCTTCTTGTACTGTGATTACTTGTCTGTTTTCTCTTATTCTTAGACTGTGAACTCCTCAAGGCAGAGATCATACTTCTTTCTGCACTTCTAGTGCCAAATACATAGAAGATACTCAGAAAGTGTTTCTTTTTTTTTTTTTTAATTTTTTGTTTATTGCAGTAACATTGGTTTATAACATTGTAAAAATTTCAGGTGTACATCATTGTACTTCTATTTCTGCATAGATTACATCATGTTCACCACCAAAATACTAATTACAACCCATCACCACACACATGTACCGAATTATCCCTTTCACCCAGAAAGTGTTTCTTTAGTAAATACATGAATGAACAAATGAATGGTTTAATATTGTGTGTGTGTGTGTGTGTGTGTGTGTGTGTGTGTGTGTCCCAGGAGGAAATATGGTTCATGCAAAACACAATAATCCAACAGGGGTTTATTAACAAAGGGAATATTTACAAAGATGTGGTTGTAGGACAACCACAAGGCACAGTGGAATAATTCTAGTTAGCAACCAAACTCTTACCAACCCTAGACTCAATAGGACAAGGAAAGGGATTAGTTACTGGAAACAAGAAGGACAGAGAGTCACGTAGAGTTTAATGTCTTGAGAAGAGCAGCGACTTTCAATCAAGGGACACAGACTGTTGGAGACCACATCAAGGAAGTTAAGTATGGGATAAATACCCTGACTCTATTCTATTGCCTCACTCTAGTCTCTTGTTGGTAGTCCTTATTGGCAGACTTCAACTGGAAGCCTAGAGACCTCAGAGCCTTTTGACGCAACCCATGTTTATTAGTGCTCCAATGATGATTAACATGGAGAACGACGGGGAGTAGGTCTAGATGGGCAAATGGAGACATCCACACTATACTTACACTAACTTATATGTTATACATAATATTATCCTGAGGGATAGCCCAATAACTATATTATCCTTCTTCCCTGCCCAGGTTATGAATAAATTGAGAAATAAAACTTACCTTCTACTGAGAAAATTGGGAAATCACATTATCCTTTTTCTTGATGATAGAGGCCAGATTAAGGGATATGACTTTAAGTCCATTTTCCAAGTAGGTTTGCAAATATGGAGTCTTACATCTGAAAGACTTACTCATCTATTCATGATAATCTAAACTAGGAAAGTCTTGTGTGGTACACATGTGATATAGCAAGATCCATGCTGTCTTCAGGTAAATTGGCCCCAAGAGAAAGAAGGATAGCATTGAGCAAGAACATCGGTTATTCTTCTCAAATTTACTAATCAGATGTAGTAAATGCTGTGATAACACACCCTATAGTGATGCGAATTCATGTATAACATGCATCATGGTTGGCTTTTCTCCTGATTCCAGACTCCCAGCTATTAAGTGGGAATAGATAAAACTCCTGAACTTCAGAAGAGAAAGGAGGTTGTAGAGGAAAAGGTGAGGCATGGCAGTGAAATGGTAGCCAACTCCATCTCAGGAAGCTGGGAGGTGGAGGGTATATCCTCTTTCATCCGTATTCATTCTTCTGCCCAAATCTGCCTGTCTCAGATTGCTAAAATTGGCACCAACAAACCAGGAAATTTTTGGAATTGCTGCCTCTGTTCTAGAGGTTCCTGCCAACCTTAGGACCCAGAATGATCCCCATCGACATTTAAGTTGGATCAACAACAGTCTAAGGGTGGTGTCAAACATAGTTAGGATTTATATTGATTTGAAATGTGGTGAAGTCAGAACTCCAGCCAGCCTCCCCCCCGCCCCCGGTCATTCATTAACCTCTCAACTATGTGACCTCACATTTAACATGACTGAAAATTTTAGACCTTGCATATGGTATTATGGAGATGTAGTAAGTAAAGGAGAAGCAGTAGACACTTAGAGAAAATCTCTCCACATTGAACTGAAAGCAGAGAAAAAGGTGTATTGACCTCTAATGATATACTTATCTACCTAATAATAGAGTAATATTTTGTTTTGTTGTGTTAGATTATTTTAAATATTTAGAAGGGTATACTTTAATTTGCAAAGACTGAATAGTTGCAATGCTGACAATATATTTTAAATTAATTTTTGCTTATCTGTTTTCTGATTAAATTTATATTTAAAATATATTACATGTGTAATTATACGTTTTAAGAAAATCCCACTATTCTAATTGCAATAGCATCTCAGAGGAAAAATATAATTTCTCCTTTATATTGTAAGACTTTATAAAATATGCAATAACGTTAGTAAAGTTTGATATAATTTCAAAAATAAGTATAGTGGAGTGTCCTACCTGAGAATGAACTTGAAATTTCAAAACTGTGAATTGTTTACTGCATCCTCAGAAGGCTATTTTTTCTGGGAAAAATCTTTTGATTGGTCCATTTAGTAAAATACCAAGCAAAGGCTCTTTTCAGAAATAGAAATACTTCAGACAATTTCACTCTAACATTCTGTAATGCTCTGTAATGGAAAGCCAGACCTGATTATCTGTTGATCATTTCCCTGATGTAATAAATGCTTCTTCATTAAATATGGTTTGAATTCTCTATGCCTGCATATTAGCACATGTTGTTGCAGAAAGCAGAATTAGATATTGTCTGTTGAAAGAGTTGCTCAAGGTAGGTGAAGCATAGAGATGGGGAAGGTGCCATGTGGACTTATAAGCGTTTCCTTCACTTTCTACTGCAGGAGAGCCTTTGCCAACCGTAGCGCCTGAGCTTGGCACAGCATGACTTAATCTGGACTTTCAATGGTCCTCATATGCTATATTGAGAGAGAAGGCATAACCCAGACTTTAAGCATCATAATATGTTTAATCTAAAGTTTATGGGAGAGCCAAAGGACAAAATTGCATATCAGCAAATACTCTGAGCTTACTCATTCTTTTTCCTTAGGAAAAAGAATATGCTAGTAGTCTCTCAGCATATCAACATACAATGATATACATTGTCAATTTTACATCATTTCTATTATTCTGAACATTCAATGAGGTCAAACTGAAAGTTGGAACTTGGATTTTGTGTTTCTGTGTAGAATTACAAATCCATTTCTCCTAGGTTTCTTATTTGTAGCAAAAAAGGGAGATCTGGGTCCCTTTCTTAAGGTCAGAATGGTAATGACAAGGGCAGTCATCAGTGAAGAACAGCTGTGCCCAGAGAGTGGTGATACCGCAACAGCCAGCATCAGCGGAGCCAGCACTGTGGCAGCATGTCTGGGGGCTGAAGCAGAGTAACGTGGGAGACATTTTGTGACAGCTATCTGTGGAGCTCTTAGAAATAGCTAGAGGACATGTTGAGAGATGCTAATTTCTGTCATTTAAGCACATAGGGATGATGCCTTGGTAATTTGGATATTTACAGTAACTTATGATGGTGTGTGGTAGTCAGAAGCCGGTCAAGCCAGAGAACGTGTGGGTTACATAAGCCTCATTTGTTATGCAACACACACTATATGAACTTCTTTTTCATTTTTATAACAGAACACAGAGAAATGAAAATTCTATTCTAGTGGCTTTTTTCCCTAAGTGGGTCTCTCTGTTTTTGAAGAGGTTTTTAAAACTGCTATTTAACAAGAATATCTCTTTCTCAAAGATGTTACTTTGGACCCTAAATAAATTAGTTTAATATGTGTATAGCCAATCCTTGTTTTATAAACAGAGTCTCGGCTGATGGGTGAGCCAGTCAATTCAATAAAACTAATCAATTCAAGAACAAAATAAAAGAAGAAATCATCAATTCAGCCAGAAAGTAAATTGATATTTCTTCTTGAAAAGTCCATGGAGAATAAGATAGCTGAATCATATCTACTAGAGTACTCCTGATTTTGCAAACAAAAAAATAAGAGAATTTGATTCCATATATTCTATTATTTCACTGGGTGGTGTAGTCACCCAAAGATCACAAAGCTCTTCGTGGAGCGGGGGTAGGAGTGGGGTAGGGAGACGGAACCAGAGTGAAAATGTAATAAATTGATAATACATTAATTAGAAAGTCTTTGTAGTGGAAGAGAAGGTTAAATGAAATCATGGCACATACTAGCTGAGACCGAGTGGCCAGGATGCCCTGGACGCTATTGTCGTGTGTGTTTTCCTCTTAGTATTCTTTCAATTAAGGTAAGATTTTTTCAGTACTCAATACGAAAGTCAAGGTAACTGTGAAATGTTGTGAGTCCAAGGTCAAACATGCACCATCTCTTTTTTTCAGTCTCTGCTCAGAGACGTGGCCTGAGTCAAATTCATCATTTAAAAAGATTCAAGCAACATAGGATTTGAAACTATGTTCTCCTTAACCCTGGAGAAAATACGTTCAACATAATTTCAATAGAAAACACATTATTCAACATATTGTTCAAATAGAGCAATAGAGGAAAGGTTTTAATGACGTCAAGCACCTCAAAAATGTTCATTAATACCCTAAGTGAGAAATAAATGAAGTAAATAAGAAACAATCCGGAAGGAAGAAAGGAAGGAAGGGAGGGAGGGAAGCAGGCGGGGAGAGTAAGAGAAAAGGAAAATGTGAGAAAGGAGAGAAAGGAGGAAAACAGAGAACAAGGGAGGACGGGAGCTAAAAAATCAAGCTCCATCCTTGGCCATAGCTCCTTCCAAGGCTGCAGTTACCTAATCTGTACTTGGAGAGGCTGGGGTCAGATGGTCTCTTCATTTATATCAACACAAAATACTCTATACACTTATTTAAAGGTGAGATTCCAATTGTCACTTCTGCACGCTGATTTACCTCAGCTCTATACGGTACAGCACTGCACAGTCATTATCATCACCTCGTAAATTCTGCCCCCCAATATCCCTCATACCATTCTCTCTGGGAGCCTAACTCCTTTAGAAACTCATGGTCTCCACAGCCTTAGGTCTTCACAGATGCTGCAACCACTTCCTTGCCCCGAAAGAAACTTATCTCTCCCCTAAGACCCCACTTCCTTGGAACTCTCTAAAACAGCCCAATTTCTCTCACTCCTTTCACAGCACAGATTTGGGAGACACTGTCAGAATGTTTTGATTCCCAGTTGCACTTCAAAACCACTACATTCCACCCTCAGGCAAAATCCCATCTTTTAGATCACTGCCCTTTTCATGGCCTCCTCACAGCGAATCACTGCAATCTTCTACCTTCTCATCTCCCCTCTGACATTTCTTCACCAGTTATCAGTTTCACCTCTCCCACTGGCTCGTGTCTCTCTCTTACACTATAAACAGGCTCAATCCTCAGGCTTGGAAAACTCTCCCTTGACCTTATAGCCCCACGGAATCGGCTCATTCTCATTTTCTCAAGCAGACTTTTTGAACAGTTGAGTAGACTGTCTCCACTTTTGTTCACTCCTTAATCTACTACAGCCTGATGTCTGCCCCCACCATGTTGGCAGAGTCCCCACTCACTAGCCAATTGCCAAATGCAAATGGCCTCCATGGTGCTTGTATTACTCAAGTTTTCCGTAGTATTGGACGTTGTTAACTCTTTGATGCTCTCTAGCCCTTTGCTTCCACAGCACCTGCTCTCATGATTTTTCTTCTCTCTTATCACTCCATCTCAGTCTCTTTTCCTTAACCCTAGGCCTTTAGTGTTTTCCAAAGTTGACTTATTTATCTCTTTTCCTTTCATCATGTTCTCTGTCTCTAGTCAGGCACATCCACCGTTAAAAATTTAAATTTTATCTGTAACTGAACCCGGGAAGTTTTCCTAAGTGTGGAATACATACTACATAGATTTATCATGAAGACTAAACATGAATAGGCACATAAAATGTTTAATATCATGTTTGGCACATAGGACAAACTCAACAAAGTGTAATCATTTTCTCATCTCAGAGAATTTTCAAGTCTCTGTGTTGAGTTATATGGCAATTGCAAAATATGACTCCATCACAAAACTCTCTACTGAATTTTAGCTTAAATATATGACTGCATATTGCACCTATATATCTGATGAAAACCTGCAAGTCATATGCAAAACTAAAGTCTCATTCCCTTTCTTACCCTCTTATCTTCATTTCCTCTCCCCCCCAAAATAGGTTTGCTTTTCTTTCTTGCATATTCCCAATTTTTGGTTGAAGGCAACTTGTCTCTCAAATCAGAAACATAAGTAATTTGAAATTCTTTCTTCTTCTGGATCACACCCACTCTGCATTGACCCCACTTTCCCCACAACCAACCACTCACTGCATGTGATGGAGTCTACCTACTCAGCTTATAGGATCCCCCTTCTCCTCTCCAGCTGACCCTATCTAGTTCACGTCCCTGTCATCTTATTCCTGAACTGCAATGACAGCCTTCAATTAGCCTTTTAGTCTTCACCTCACTAGTCCAGAGTCTACACTGCCAAAAAAAAAAAAGCAATATTTAGGCAAAATACAGCATGTTTTTGCCACTTTATCAGGCTGTGAATGACCTCAGAGTAAGAAAATTAGCACAGCACATACGGCTTTTCAATTTCCTCTCACCTGACTATCTCCACAAACTCATCTTTTGCTGATATCTCTTCTGACCTCAAATCCAGCAATAATAACCTCATAATATTTCATAAACACTCTATGCCTTCTCATGTTCTTAAGAACATCCTTCTCCTTCCACTGCATCATACTTATACTTCTTATCCATCGGAAAACCATCTAAGTATCTTTTAAATTCCAAATCATTAGTTCTCCCTCCTGCAGTGTCTAATTTACACCATCCCAAAAAAAATTCATCACTGTTAGAGTCAAACAACATGAAAGTGTAAGACTTAAATCTGACCTTGGCATCTTTGTAACTATATGATCTTGGGTAAGTCACTCAGCTTCTCTTTGCCTCACTTTCCCCACCTGCAAAATGGGGACAGTAGTTGTGAGGCTTAGCGGTTATGAACATCTAACAAAGAGTAAATGCTCAATAAACTTTAGTTACTTTGTACATGTGCAGAATTATGTAGGTGTTATTAGGAGTAAATTATCATCATTTTTGTTGTACTAGCCTGTCTTCCCTACTGGATTATGAGATCTTTGAAGAAAGAGACTTTACACTACTCTAAATCTCTGTATCTCCAAAACCTGACGCTGTGCCTAGCATTGAGTATCTCTTCAATAATATTTGTTGAATGAATGTATAAAATGACGAATATTCACTATTGTTACAGAGGTTTTAGTGTGTGGGGGATAATGAGAACTCAGCAGCCCCCTCACAACAGAGAATCCTCTATTAAAGGCCTTGGGCTGATCTCCAGTTGCAATAACAGCACATTTGTAAGTCAATATTCTTAGATTCTGCAAAATCACTTTGTGAAGGTCAGGGAGTGGGGATTAATGTAGACAAGAATATTTATAAGTCTATGATTAAATATACAAAGGTAAAGAAGTTTCCAGTTTTGTACTTCCTGACTCTTCTCACTTCGAAACATCTCTCTCCATCCACGCGTATCAGGTGGTCTCCAGGACAAGTTATACTCTCTCCCATTTCTAGTTCTAGTGCTTTATGATTAGACACATTACCAGGACCTTTCTCTTTCCTGGTGATCTGGGCACTATGGTCTTCTGGTTATCTGCTTCTATTACCAGTCTAGGATGAGCTCCTGCTGAATATATTCGAATTTCAAGCTCTTACAGATGATTATACTTGGTGGCTTCTTATACACACATGCATTACAGTATTGCTTTTTAGACTACAGAGCTATTGGCTATGACATTGTGAACAAGAAAAAAGAAATGATAGGAACTAACATTAATTAGGCACCCACTATGTGCCAATCACTGTGCTGAGCAATTTACACATGCTGTTTGTTTATTCTCACAACAGAGACAATTATTTTATCCTCTGTTTACATATGAGGACACTGAGATCCATACAGATTAAGTAGTTTGTCACAGAATTAGTAATTAATAAGGTAAATTAATTAATTAATAAAATTTGTCATTTTGCCTCTTAAAGCCATTTTGCTTTTTTTAATCTTAAAAACTAACATTGTACTCAAGAAAGTGTTCAAGTATTATGCACAGTTATAATATACAGCCTTTGGGTTAGAGTAAAGCTAGGTAAGAAGCTAGGTGATTGGTGAAGTTGAGCTAATCACTAAACATAAATGTAGCAAAAATATTTCCCCATTTCAGTGGAGAGCACAGTAGAGAATCCAGCAAAGCTATGTTCAAACAGTGAGCCCAGGAAGTTCTGGTTTTTAGATGTTTTTGTGAACATATTTGGAAAACACACTAAGAGGAAAAAAAGTATAACTTAACCACGAAATCATTTGTGTCCTTGCATCTCTTTTGCTAAATCCTTCTCCTCCAACAGCCCCTATTCTACCCAGCCCTCAACTTTGACAGCAAAGTGAAAACATTTAATTGATTCATTCTATGCTAAATTTAAAGAAGAAATCTTTGCTCTTAAACGCAATGACTATCAAGTTTAGAGGAATAATTAGAGAGCTGTGTTATTTTACATTGTCTAGGCGCCTCTAAAATTAAATGGAGTCAAGCTAATCCAATGAGAAACTGCAAATAATACACATATTTTATGTGGACTGACAAAAGTTGATCAGAATAATATTATACTCTATAATAATGAATAAATATCCCTTTAGCTCTTGGATTATTGCCTAGTGTGTGAGACATGTATCAGACACTAAATACCGTTGATTAGATAGAAATGAAGCTGGTCATTGAGTTGAGGATTATAAATCGTCTCTCATTTCCTGCAGAGCACACTGGATGGATTTTAAAACGTATGACCGATAATCACTTACCTATAATTGCATCTTTCATAGCGCCAGGAAAGAAGAATACAAGTCTAGAGATGGTATCTTTTGCAGGAATGTTTTTGGGAATCCTTCTGTTGTTTTCCTCTAAGAACAAAAGTAGTATAACTAAATCTTGCTATTCTAGGAGGCAGAATATTTGATCTGATTCCAGTGAAATTGCTAATCCAGGAAAATGTTTCCCCACTGATTCTAATGGCAACACCAAAAGCACACTCATCATTGCACACCCCTCAGAATTGAGTTGATTTGATTACCCATGACCAAGTCAGCAACTAAAGTTTTGTATGTGTTTAGTCATGTTTTACCATAATTTAATACTAAATTAAATTATGCAAAACCCAAACAAGTTTTCTGCAGAATGTTACAACCTTTAAGTGAGGGTATATAAAATCCACCAGAGGAAGTGGGATTGGAGGGCTGGAGGAGAGCGTGGTCAGGAATCTTTTCTTCACTCCTTACTTGATTTCACATTTCTTGAGTCTCATATCCCTTAGTATCTCTTATATCTCAGAATTAAAGTTCCTGCCAAGAGGCCCTCCTATAAGTTTCCAAATTTTACAGAGCTTTATGTTACTATTTCTTCCTCTTGTACCTTCATGCTTAGGAACAATAATGGCTTCCTACTGTTACTATTCTCTGGGTGCCTTAACATCCTTTGCTGATCCATTAACCATGCCCATCTGTAAGGTGTCTCTTTGTTAAAATTTCTTTCCCTGACCAATCTGAGTGGAATTCTGGTCTTTGCTGGAACTCTGACTGCTACTGTGAGATGATTTGTAATATATATTAAGCAAATATATATTCATATGATATTTCCATGCCTACTTCTAAAGCCTAGAAAGGAAAGAAAGCAACAAAGAAAGGAAGAAAGACAGACAGACTCATAAAACTTAACTCAATGATTTCCACCCAGAGAGGCTCCAGTTAACAATGAGGTGCTCAATTCAACATTTCAAAAAATACTAAAGCTAGCCTCAGATTAAAGTCCACAGGTTAATCAAAACAGTGAGTTTTCTGCATAGATTACATCATGTTCCTGATTTTTGTATGTTGATTTTGTATCCTGCAACTTTACCATATTCGTTTATTACTTCTAAAAGTTTTCTGGTGGATTCTTTAGGGTTTTCTATATATAAAATCATGTCATCTGCAAATAGTGACAGTTTCACTTCCTTTCCAATTTGGATAGTATTTTGGTGGTGAACATGATGTAATCTATGCAGAAATAGAAGTACAATGATGTACACCTGAAATTTTTACAATGTTATAAACCAATGTTACTGCAATAAACAAAAAATTTAAAAAATAAATAAATAAATAAATAAATAAACAGTGAGTTTTGTTTTGGTTTAGTTTTTGCTTTGGCTACAATTATGACAACTCAGTGTGGTACCACTAGTTACCTTAGGATAATCAGAATATCTAATTAGTGATTTTAGGCATTTGAATAATAACCATGTGACAGTTAACTATTTACACTTAATAAGTACAACGAGGAAAAAAAAAATAATAGAAATTTAGAGTCCATACAGGAAAATCAATAAAAAGGAGTTCTCGGGGTTGAAAGTTTGGCAATGACGGGCTTAATACTATAATATCAGTAAAGGAGGCTCTCCTTCATTCTGGGACCTCTCCCTGCAGACTCTGCCACATCCCCCAAGGTCACATCACAATGCAGAGCAGCCACCTACCGGCTAACATTTAGTCCTCAGAGGCTCCAAGAAATCAGCCATGATAGCCTTCCATTTTGAATGTACACCATTGCTTGCTTCAGTCCCATGAATTAGCGAGGTCTGTGGGATGACGGAGTTGGACCAAAACTTCATATTTATCAACCCTAAATTTGAGAATCAAGTCCACAGACCAGTCCTAAGCTTGACTGCTGGATGACCCGATGTATCTAATTTTCTGCTCTGCTCTCTCCGCACCAACATTTCCCCACCCAGAACTGGATGCAACTGAATCCTCTGTCAAGGTGCCCCATTCTATACTGTAATTGTGCAATTGGGTTCACTCCCATAATGATTCTCATTTTATGTAACTAGCCTTTGATGGGTGACTGCTGTGCTACTGTTAGTATTTCCAGGAGTGTTAGAGATAGGATTTTACTCACTGTGCCATATGGGGGCCAATATGTTTGTTTGTGTCAATAAAAGATATAGTCTCTGAAAAATCCTATATTATTCTGAGTATCCTTTTCCAAGGCTACTTTTCCCTGAAGATCATATCTTCGATGTCTTAGGCAGAACAAGTGATTTCTACCTTGAGATCATCCCTGGTGCCAGGCAGAACTTTAATAATAGGCCCTGGGTAAGAGGCTTCTATTTTATATGGTTAACATTTACTTATTTTTCTATCTCTATATCTAGATGTATATAGTGGTATAAATATGTACACTAATACACAACAAAAATTCACTTTAGTATAGCATTCTTAAATATTTTACTTACTCTTAATGCCTTTTTCTTGGGGAAAAGGATTTCTTTCTTTCTTTTTTTTAACACACATGTTTATAATGTATCTGAGAAAATAGTTACCGAATTTTAAAACCTATTAGGCTGTCTGGAAATACTAATTTACAAGAGACATCAGTGAAAAAGCCTGCATCTTGAGGTGGGGAGATATAAGTCCTGGTGCTGGGATGTCCACCACCGACCTCAGTGATCTTAGCCAGTCATTTTTTCTGTCAGGACCCCAGTTTACAGCAAGGAGATTGCGAGTCCTTCTCTGACCACTCTGCCTCCACCTCCAATTCACCATCTGTACCAACAGTCTGCTCCTCCCATTGACAGCACTTCTCATATTTACAATTTTCACAACTTGCAATTACTTTGCGGAGCAGACGAATACACCCACTGACAGAGTTGAACCCAACATCCCCTTGCAGCGCATTCCCAGACCTCAGAGTTAAGTTCAAAGACAGTGGTTTTGAAAAGAGTCCTTGATGTGGAGTAATGAGGCCTGGACTTGGAATCTCTCTGCTGCTTATAAATTGTGTGACTGTTGAAAATGAACTGAACTAACATTTTAAATCTAATTCCTCTGTGGAAATCAGATGACAGCATCTACCTGCCTACTTTAGGGAATTGCTATGCATCTTAAAGAAGGTAGCTCTACCAAAGCCAATAGCATATAAAACTCACTAAATGCACTTGACTATTCAGATTCACCTTTAGGAAAATTCATCTTTAGAAAAATTCAGCTTGTCCTGTTTCTTTAAAGTCAATGTGAAAAATGCAAGAAATTGTTACTGCTTTTGTGAGAAAAAACGCAGAAGTTATTAGTAATAACAATTATCCAAAATATTTAAAATATCGACAGAATTACCTGAAGAGTTAGAGTAATCAGTTAAAATGACTCCATGTTAAGTAAGGATGAAATCTCGGCCAAAAATGAAAATGATAACAGCAGGAAAAATATTATTTTAAAACAAGGCTGAAACAGTGAAACTGCATTAATAGTTCATAGTTGAAAGTGGAATTCTGGGTTTTGATGTGGCCGCAAGCAGCCAAAACTTAAGAATTCAGAAATGAGCTGGCATTCATTCCTGCAATCCAGCAATAATAACTGCTGATAATGATAATGACAAATGCAATGATAGCAGCCAACATGCTTTGATGGCTTGCTACCCCAGAACTGTGTTTCCATGTATTATGTCCCATTTAATTTCCTCAACAATCCTATAAAGGTAGGTTCTGCTAATACTCGCATTTCATAGATGAGAAACAGAAGCTTCGACAAGCTGAGTGACTTCATTTACTAAACCACAGTTACTAAACCTTGGAGTTGAAGTAAGACTTTAGGCAATGAGATTCCAAAGTTACCACTAAGAAAAGAGAAAACAGTACTTGAATGACTGAACAATTGAATACAATACTTCTGTATTTAAGCCTGTGTACACATCTTGCTTAATTTTGCCTGCCAGTCTGAGAAGCCATTCATTGAAACTAATTGGTTGCTGAACACTCAAGCATTAATTACAAAGGTAACAAATGTCCAATCAAATAAAACTGCTGTTAGTTGGTGTCCTACTGAGGAGACACATATGGACAAGCAGTGTGCGTTCGGAAACTTTTAGTCGGGTCAGACAAGAAACCAGGTATCAAGCTCGCGGGAAGACTTGATCGAGCAACAGGGCCTTTGTCAGCCAGGCTAGCTCCACCTTGCTGACACTCATAGGCACCAGATAAGCTGCCTTTACTGATCTCAATCTACCCATTGGACTATTAACTTATTATAATCACATAATTAAATGACTAATAATTGTTTTCTCATTCCTTCTTGGGGTGCTATTTTAAAATCATAATCACATAATGAAATTATATGTTTTTACATTCTTTCTTTCAGTAAAGTATTTCCGTCCAGTTTTTAGATGTGCTATCAACGCTTTCATTTTAGGTATCCTTCATTGCACTCACGCCATATTTTAATGATCTCTGGGTTAAAAGTCAATCCAGAAAACTAAAACCTGAATTAAATTAACTTTTCACATTTAGCCAATAATTTTATTTTTGTGTGTCCAGCATTGTCTAGAATTTTCAAGTCAGTATGCTCCACTTATTGTCTGAATATGTATAAAATACAACAGAGTGTTTTCTTTGGTAGAGGATTCAAGATTTCACAGGATCCTAAGATAGTTGTTATAAACAAAAAACAGAAGAGATATTACTTTATTTTTCGGTTTGTTTCATTATTAGAGAATCAAAGTGATGAAGGTCACATAGCTAGTTAAAGATTACCAAGACTAGATGTAGATCTGATATGATTCCTCCATAGCCTTGCTGTTCAAAGCAGAATATGAGGACCTGCAGCACCAGCATTGTGAAGGAGCTTGCTAGAAATGCAGACTCTCAGCTCCCCCCCCAGATATATTGAATTAAAATCCACATTTTACAAGATCCTTAAGTGACTTGCATTACATTGAAGTTTGAAAAGCATTACTCTACAGCACACTGCCAATTTTCCTAATTATTCACTTACAAAATATTGTGGCTCTTGACAGATGGATTAGTTCAGAACTCAAAAGATACTTAGGAAAACTGAGGGCTGGAAGTTTTTTAGAACTTATGTTGAGTAACTTCAAATACATTTTTATTATTATTTAGAAATAAATCGTGATTATGTTTGTAATTACAAATATAAATTGCTATGTGTATATGCATGTGTTTGATACGTTGATACTGAAAGAGGTATATATCTCAGATTTTTATTGGACTGCACGTTTCTTCATTCCTAGAAATGCCACAGAGGAAAGGAAGACATCTGCATAACCCATCCAACTTCAGCTTTCACAGCTCCTGCCGCCATCTATTGCAAGCACACTGTCGCCACCTGCTGACACTGCCGTAGAAAAGCAGGCAAATTAACTTTTGTTTTCTTCCATCAAGATAATTTCGTTGTAATTTTACTGTTTGGCATTTTGCCACACTTTTCCCCAATCCCTGACTTCTCTCCAACTCTAGGACCACTCTACCTAACACTTTTTCTCTGTTTGTGATGCCTTAATGCAGTAGCTAAATCTTAGCTCAGTGCAATCGTACAAAAAGACTTTAAGTCTACCTTCAGAATATGTAAAGCTGTTTACTCTACTGTCCTCTTTGCATAGATTTATAATTACAAGCACAAGTTTTACAACTTATGACCCAAAAGGTAAAATCAACATACCACGTACAGCCTAGTGCACGATGCAGAAGGCCTCATGTCTGTGGTCAACAAACAGGTTTTTGAAACTCCTTAGATATCAGAAATTCCTTTCTTCATCCTCCCCTATTTCTTATCTTTATAAAGAGGTGCTCTCTTTACTCTGTCTTCAGTCTAAAAATGTTAATATCTCCATACATGACTATCTTTCTGTCTTGTAAAGGCAAATTTTCTTTAACCCCTATTTTATTTCTCTCCTCAGTTCTGATTAATTTACACTCAGAAAAACCTTTGTTCTCTCTCTCACATTATAAAAAAAACTGGCCTCAAAAAGGCAACTGGTTAGATGGTTCTAGAAACACTTTAAAGGTAGCTCCAAATGATTAACCAAAATTAACATAATCAGTGAAAAGAACATTGAGAATCTCAAAATTTTCTCCAAAAAAGCTCAAAAGTTCCACTGGTTAGCAAAGGTAATTTTCATCACTGTTCTTTTTCTTGTTACTGATGATGATGATTGATTATGGCATCTTTAAAGAGATCCCATTAAGGGACCATAATTGCCTACCTCAAATATTTCACCACTGAATATTGTGTAATATCCTACTAAAAAGGTATACAAAGTATCTTTTACGTCAGAGTTACATTGAAGAAAATCCCGCCATTTCACTTTTTAACATCTTATGCCTCTATGGAGAGAGAATGTTACTTCAACATTAGTAAAATTTAAGAGGATGAATTGAATGGAGAAGAAAGTTAATACCCTGAAGAAGCATGTGCCTTCAAATCTGAAAGTGCCAATTCAGTGTGTTAAGAAATTACTAAACATAAAACCCTCAAAAGAAATGAAAGCAAAGGAAAATTGACTTTTAAGATGCTCTCAGGTAAGAATTTGCATGAAATTACTTCCACTTTACCCTTCATCTTGGGTTTGGTTACAATAATCACCATAATAATAATTTTTAGAAGGTATACATACTGAGTTTGATTTGTTTTTAGAAAACTAGTTTAGACTGTTTTGCATTGTCAAAGAAATTTGCACCAGGCAGAGGCAAACAAACAGGGAAGTCTTTACTCCAAACTATTGCAACAGGGGGCGAGAGATGGAACTCAACTCCACTGGAACAAAAGGTGGGAGGGTTTTGAGTGTTGGAGTGAGCTAGCGGAAAAGCGCTGGAGGACTTAAGAGAGGAGGTTGGCCAATGTGATTAGGCCATCTGTGTTTTACTAATCAATGCTTATCTAAGATAGACTCCTACCCTCCCACAGAGACAAAGAGATAGGGTGCTATCTCTCCTGATGATTACATTTCAAAGGGATGCTCTCAGGTCCTTGAGAAAGACAGGCCTTGCTTGTACAACTGGCAAGAGGCTAAGAAATTTACATAGCTAAGGGGCAAAGAAAGAATTTACAATTGCAAGTTTTCTAAAGTAAATGCTCTAAGCAAAAGGAGGTCAGGGGCCTGTAGTGAGGAAGAAATCTGCCTAAAGTTTAATCAAGGCGAGAGGGTTAATGTTGTCTGGTTCAGCATCCGTTATATGGGAAGTGTTTTCATGATCTTTAAAAAATAGCATTATTTTCTGTATTCACAAGATGTGAGTATGAAGTAAATAACCTAGATTTTCTTTACTGATTCATAAACTGGCTCTGAAAGTAATTTACAAAGAGAAATTCTTAACCTATAGCAACATTATTAAAATAATTGAATAGTCTCACAATAACAGGGCTCTGAAGGGCAACACTCATTTGAACACGTTAGTTATTGCAAGATAGTTTAAAAAGTCTGATCGCATAGTGTTATAGGTGACTCTATCCTTTGCCATTGGGTAACACTCATTTTTTTCTTAAATTGCAGAGACTCCATTTTCTTCCTTTATTTAAAAAAAAAAAAAAACACTTTGAAATTGTGTCCATTATAAAATCATTGCCATAAAATCATTGCGAACAGTCATGACACTTCAATGACATACAACAAAAAAATGTTTATTTCTCATGCTTTTGCTGGTTCAGCTGACCTACACTGGGCTGGCTGAAATAATTAAAAAATTTTCCACATCTTTTTCCAGGGATTAGCGTGTAAGCCCAGGCATATCCGTCTTAGGAGGATGGTAGAAGCATCAGAGCAAGCAGAAACATGTGAGGTCTCTTGGACTAGGCATACCATTACTTCTGCCTAACATTGGCCAAAGAAAGTCACATGAGTGAGGCCAGGGTCAGAGCGGGAAAGCACTGCAAAGTTGCATGGCACAGGGCACAGATACAGGGGCGAGCGAAGAATTAGGGATATTAACGCAATCTACCGCAGATTTAGTCATCAAATATTCATTGAACTCTTACTATATTCACAGAATAGCGTTAAAGAAGACTTCCTTTTTTCCCCAAAGAATGCACAGTCTAAGAGAAATCTGTTTAAGTTCAAAGGCTAAAGGAAATATTTACAAGGGGCATTTAGAACAGAAACCATTTAATTGAATGGAAAGGGAGAAAAAGCATTCCTGGAAGAGGGAATACTGTAAACAGGAGAATGCCAGCAAGAAAACACAGAGTATATTCAGAAGAGTTCAATTTGAATGAAATAACGAGCACATGAAAAGGAATAATTTGAAATGTTGTTGAGAGAAAACACTGATTCAGTATCCTTTACTAAATCATCACCCTCATCCCACTCCCCAAATATCCCCTAGGGGTTAATTTTCTTTCTTCCTTAGTTCTCAATACTTTCCTTGGTTGACCTGGTTTCAGGGTCCAAATTTAAGCAAATGACTGACAAAGCTGAACCTCCAGTCATAACCATTCTCCTTATATTGAGAGTCTCTATTTCCAACTGGTTTCTAAATATCTATAACTGAATATTCTAGAAATATTTCAAAGATGATGTTTATACTTGTGTTTCCGCTACTCCAGCATGTTTTGTCTTTTGTTTTCCTTAACTCAGTAATCAGCACCACTGGGTCCTCTTAGCTAAAAACCGAGGAGACTTCCTAACTTCATCCTTCTTCCTAATTTGGCGGACTTCCTAATGGTTAGACTTGAATCTAACCATTCAAGTCACATCAATTCTGCCTCATAAACACTCTATAAATCTACCCTCTTCTTTCCATTTGCACATCATTATCTTAGCTAAGGCCATCAACATGTCTTACCTACAACATTACAATATTCTCCAAACTTATCTCTCATCTCTAATCCTTTCAATGTCAGAATAACCTATCAAAACTGAATTATTTGATCATATGATTCCTCTGTTCAAAAAAAGGTTAAGGGCATTCTACTACTCTCAGAATTCTCTTATTTGGTCATTTATTCATTCCACAAACACGTCTTGAGTCTGTATGATGCCTCAAGCCCTGTTCTAGGCAACAGAGATACAGCAGTGAACAACACAGGCAAGGCCTCTGTTCTCATGGAGCTGCCATTCTAGTGGAACAAAAATAATAAAACAAGTAGAGAAAAAAGTACATAACATGATATATTTTAAGAGAATGACAAGCCCTCTAAGGAATGTAATGAAGGGCAGTGGGTAATGGACAAAGGGTAACTAGGTGTGAAGTGTCTATTTTAGAGTCTGGTTAGGAAAATAATACTGCTAAGAGATGATGTTGACTTAGATTTAGGCTGGGAGCAGTAAGAGGTGCTTAAAGATGTACTGACTCCCAAGGTACATTTTGAGGTTTTGAGGCAGAACTGACAGGTCTGAATTATGGGTTGGGTGTGAGAGATGAAGGAACAAAATTCAAGGATGGTTTCTATTTGTTTGAACAGAACAACTGGGTGAACGGTGGTGCATGGGCTGAGATGGGGAATATTAGGGAAGCAGCAATTGAGGATGGAGGATTTCTAGTCTTGCCATGTTTAACTTAAGATGCCAAAATTAAACATGAAATAACTACTTCATAGTGCAGAAATTAAATTAATTAATTGATAAATGAACTATGAAAATTCAGTGGTCTTTAAATAAGTTAAATAATACATAAATTATAATGGAAACCTTAAAAATATATTAATGTGCTTGCCTCTTTTGCATTTTCATATCTATAACCTTCTTGCTAGTCAGCAAAAGCTATCCTTCAGAATGAGGGGGTAAGATGGTAAAGTGATGAGAGGTAGGATGGAGATCACTGTTTTGGCCTATTATTACTGAAATATCCCTCACATTTTGATGGATAAGATAGGATTTTTGAATCGAAGCAATAGTTTTGAGAGCTATCATAGTAGTATGTCTATAATCAAGCATGAGGAATCATGCTTGATTACCAATTACTTCAGCATATAGATGAGACTGATCATCTTTTCACTGATTCAAGCAATCATTCAGCAAATATGTATTAACTATCTCCTATACCCCAGGCTCTGTTTAGTTCTATGAAAGTTAGCCTATGAGACTGGCTACCCAAAGCTAGAAGAAGGAAGGAGGTCATGCAGAGGAAAGGGAAAACACTAAGTTCACTTTTTCTATCCCAGAAATTGTGGAAGAGAGGTGACAGAAATGATCAGACCCCCAGTGTCCTTTTCCCATCCTTCACTCCACATTTTAGGCTGTACCTTAAGGAGACTCTTTTTTAACATCCAGATATATATGGGATGAATAATTGATGAACAAGTGCAGTTCTAACGTGAATGTTGGTTGATATTTTTGTTTTGTAACGAGTAAGATAAAAGTAAACAATGAAGATGAAATACTGGAATTTCACTCATCCATCAATAATACAAGTGACACCTTTTCTAAGTTAGACAATAGTTTTTGAATACTGGAAGGATGTTTCCTCAAATTTGTTTGTGTGCTATTCATAATATAACAGGTACAGAAACAACACAATTTTAAGCTTAATCTACTTTATTAACATGTTTCTCCATCCATTTCTGAAAGTAAGACAATCAACAAAACAATGAACCAAATCCTGAGGTGTCGAGTTTGCCAATATCTGTGGCGTACATTGTCTCACCATAGATGCTTTCAGGTTATCATCACAGTAGTGTCCCGTTACGTAGTATTTACACCACACAGATACAGGAGATATAATCTTACTTAAGAACGTAAATAATATAAATATGTAGTAGTATAATTACAAAGCAATGAGTTTTGAGTACAATTTATTTAACGTAACTAATTTTTTAAGTTTTTAATATAACTTTGGTATATTAAACATAACAAAGGCTTTAATATAACTTTGGCGATTTTATACAATTTGTTTTTTAACAATGGCTGTGTTTACTAGCTCACAAACTTCCTGAAAATGTAACAATTCTCTCCCACAAGGTGATAAGGGTCAGCTCCAGAATGCTGCTGGGTAAACCTCAAGTATCAATGGCTCTGACGTAGGAAAAATTCAGTTGTTTTCTTAACTCTAACGAGATCCTACCTATGTAGCGGGCTCACTGAAAGATGCATACGAGATTAGTGAGCTAAAGTGCCGGGAAAATCTGAGTCAAGACATACTCATCTAACGCTCGGTGTCTCCAACTCACTCCTGTTAATTTTCTGTACCCTTGGACAAATAAACCAATAACTTGTAATACGTGTATATAAGTGTGATTTCTTTCCACCAATTCATTATCCAATAAAATGATGTAGTGGATAAAATAAGAATAAAACTGCATAAACTCCAACAGGAAGAATTAAAGTCAGATATATTTATGAGTATCCTGATATTAACATCACTAAAACTGTGATCAGGTTAAACTGTGAAAACTGGTCTGAAAGACAGGAATGTTGCTAGTTTATCTTGTACTTTCAATTCTTGACTCAGGACATGACAGAAAGTAGGTCCTCAAAGAGTAGTTCCTTTGTGAATGACCAAAATGCATTAAATACTAACTTTATGCGTATTATTATGTCAATTCTGTAAGAAATACAAAAGAACTATAGGTAAAGATGAAAGAGCTCTCACCAAGATCTAATCTTACTGGCCCTGTCATCTTGAGTGAGTTAGGTATACTCATGGGCCTAATATGCCTCAAGTATAAAATAAACTGATTGACAGAGCCATCTCCCTTTACAACTCTAATATGACATATTATTAAGAAATAAACATGGCTTTCACCCCTAAAATTTTTAATACGTAATTGAAGAAGGAAAAAATGTGATATATAAAGCCATTAGAAAAAATGCAATACACAATAAAGTATAGATATATTAGAACAATAGAGAATGTTTAAAATGATATATCAGATGTTTCTAAAATCCTGTGAAATCCACCTACACAAACTACTTGAATTTTGCACCATGGTCAATTCTATCTCTGAATGATGCAAACTTTTGATAACTAATTTTTGCCATAGCTATTTCAAAAAATAGAGGTTTCAGGGGCCAGCCTGGTGGCATAGTGGTTAAATTCGCGTGCTCTGCTTTGGCAGCCCTGGGTTTGTGGGTTTGGATCCCAGGCACAGACCTACACACCGCTCATCAAGCAATGCTGTGGTGGTATCCCATATACAAAACAGAGAAAGATTGGTACAGATGTTAGCTCAGGGACAATCTTCCTCAAGCAAAAAGAGGAAGATTGGCAGGAGATGTTAGCTCAGGGCCAATCTTCCTCACCAAAAAAAAAAAAAAGAAAAGAAATTGAGTTTTCAAATCATGTAGACCATGTCTATTGACTCTTAATAGTGTATTTCTATAAGCATGTGCTTTATTTTATTTTATTAATACGTTGAAATAAATAGTTCTTTTTCACTTCTAAAGGAAAATTTACTTACTGTTGCATGCACAAGGAAGCATTAACCTTCAAGATAGGCATGGTGTATTAGTCTGCTATATACAAACAATATACCATAACAAAATACTGGGTGGCTTAAACAACAGAAATTTATGTTTTCAAAGTTCTGGAACCTATAAGTCCATGATCAAGATGTCAGCAAATATGGCTTCTGGTGAGAGCTCTCTTTCTGGTTTGTAAACACTCGCCTTCCCACTGTGTCCTCACGTGGGCTTTTCTCTGTGTTCGCAAGGATTGAGAGAGAGAGATCTCTGATGTCTTTTCATCTTCATATAAAGATACCAGTTCTGTTGGGTTAGGGCCCCATCAGTATCATTTCATTTAACCTTAGCCTTCCTAAAGGCCCTATCTTCGAATATAGTCACAATGGGGGTTAGGCCTTCAATCTATGAATTTTGGGGGGACACAATTCAGTCCATAACATATGAAATTTTAAGAACAAATAAAAGCAACAACTACAAACACTTAGACAATGCTTGCTATATGCCAAATACTATTCTAAGAGCTTAATGTTTACTAATATATTTAATCCTTCCAACTCCTCTTTGGGCTAGATGCTTTTATTATCACTATTTTATAGATGGGATAACTTAGGCACAGAAATGTTAACTTGTCCAAGTTTGTCAAGCTAATAAGATAGAATAGAGTCAGGATTCAAACTGGCATAGGCTGCAAAGTTAAGACTAAATGAATCTACTAAAATTGTCAGTCATGTTTAGAATGGGGCACAGAATTGCCGACTTGTTTCTCAGCTTTATGCAGAGAAAGTCAATACAAACTACTGTTTCATACTGAAGCTCTTTGGCTTTTATGTAGAGGCATTTTCTTTTTTTTTTTTAAAGATTTTATTTATTTATTTATTTTCCCCCCAAAGCCCCAGCAGATAGCCGTATGTCATAGCTGCACATCCTTCTAGTTGCTGTATGTGGGACGCGGCCTCAGCACGGCTGGAGAAGCGGTGCGTTGGTGCCCGCCGGGGGTCTGAACCTGGGCCGCCAGCAGCGGAGCGCGCGCGCTTAACCCCTAAGCCACGGGGCCGGCCCTGTAGAGGCATTTTCCTTCATCTATTTGAATTGTAAGAACATTAAGTCTTTCTGGAGAAAACCATCAGCTGTAAGGTGCTTATGTAACTGGCACTGGCTTTGCTAACGTACATGTAGTGCAAATATATTTGCGCATTTGAACAACTTAGTTATTCTTACAAGAGAGGCTTACATCAGCATTCTGTGTGCAAGAACAAGTGAATGGAATATTGGAGAAACTGAGCTATGGAGTACACCACATTTTTAAGCTGGTTTGGATCTTTGGTGTCTAAATGGCTTGTTAATGGTCTCATCTGAATAATTCACTAAATATATTATGAACATTATGCAGAGGAATTTGAAAGATATTATAAATGGTCTATATTAATATTTTCCAAGATGACATTATTCATAAATAAGGAAAAATTTGTCATTACTCTCATTTATTTTCCAAAAGTTGACCTATTCAGGCATTAAATGGATAAAAGAGTCACATCAGGTGACTTCATCAAGCAAAAGTTTATTTTGAAAAGTCACCTTCATCATTTTCTTTGGAAAATAATTCTCAGTATTAAATCTTAACAGAGAAGGTAGTTAAATATCTTCAGTTCTTTCCAATTACCTGTGCCATCGAGTTGAGACTCCATCAAAACTAACACACAAACGATTTTTTGCTTTAAAACCTTATCTTCCTCTCAAAGTAATCAACCTGAATATTTCTCCATCATAAACTAAACATAAAGAGCCTTCACCAAGCAATATTTTCAGGGGAAAATTTTTGTAAAATTTATTAGTAAATCAGTAATACTTATATTTTATAGTTATTTTAATTTTTAAAACTTTTTTAATTTATGTTTTTAACAGCTATCTTCTACTTTTTATGATTATGCTATTTCCCTCAACAGTAGTATAATAAAGTTTCTTTTTTAAACAAATGTATTTGACTAAAAAGTAAGTTTATTTTAAAATCAGTATTTAATAAATAATAATAGTGGTACATAGCTACAACAGAAACCATGGTATTGGTTTGTGAATGACTAAGAATTATGAAACAACACACTACCATATGGTTTAAAAATAACATTTTATTATTCGATGACATCAAAAAGTTATGTGCAGAATTTGAAAATGAAAACACATGCAATAAAGCTGAAAACTATATAAGTAAGGTTAAAAGTTAAGAGAGCATAAGTGTTTACTACTTTTGCTATTGGCAGGAAAGGCAATCCAAATCCAGTGTCACATTTTCCAGATAATCTTAGAAATTCTCCTTATCTATCCTTCCTCTGATCACTTGTACAACTTACCACCTGCATATTAAATTTTATGTTGATTCACATTGTACAGTTACTTATCTTTTTCATATCCATTTCCCCCAATAAATTGTAAGTTATTGGAATCAGGAATTATCTATTGCAGGTATTTTACACCTAGAACTGTGCTATGCATATAGAGTGGTTCAACAGATACTTACCAAATAAAGTAGCACTAGATTATATGATTATTTATACCCCACCTTACTAACATATTTTAAGAGCCTCCATAAATTACACATAGTAAAACAATAAAATGTAAATAAAATATATCTTTTTAAATATCAAGACAAAGAAAAATATGAATCAGGAAAGCAAAACAGAAGGAAAATATTAAATATATATTTATGATGTATAATATGTATGATGTATAAATATATCATATATGTGATATATACAAATATATCATTTTATACATGTGATATGTATAAATATATCATAAGGGTCTGCATAGTAAAAATTAGGGCTATAAATTAGGTTTCTGACTTTCTGACCACTAAAAGAAAAAAACAGAAATAAGTCTAGATATATGGCACATGGTTTTCATGTTCTATAAGGAAAATACTCTCAGTTTCTTAGGGAAAACAAAGCTTTTCCCAGAAGTCATTTCTAAAAGCATTTTTCATAATAGTGCCCAAATAAGGTCTAGAACCCTGAGAGCTGATAGATGATATGGTCAACTCCCTAGAATATGAGTTTCTTTCAGAGATCTTCAATTAGAGCTTAAGGGATAAATTTTAAATTAACTCAGAGCACTTCTACTTTTAAACATTGCTGCTTGCCAAGCTCAATAGGTTGAAAAATGTGACTCTAAATGACAAAACTCATTGATCTATTTATGCAGCTACCGGGGCACATGTCAAAATAATAAACTTAATTTTATAGAATTTATAATGTCATTCTTTGTGATGCTAGTTAGATATCAATATCAGTCTTTTACTTCTAATTTGTTAAAACAAACCTATATCTTAAGCATTTTTGTGCATTTTCTCTGTACCAGAAGAAATGCATCCAAATCATCCAAAGATGTAAGCATTTTAAAAGAAAAAGACGTGTGATTTGGGAAGGCTACAATTTTATATTTTTAGTTTTCAATATTATGATATGGTCTGTCAGGAGAAAATCCTTGCCCACCCAGTTCCTCACAGTGGTGTTGAAATGCATGAAATAGTAACCAAGAGCAAATTTGTAGCTCGTGAGGATTAACTCACATTATTCCTGTCCATATTTTGAAGGCTGAGAAAAAGTTACAAACAATCACATTGTTTTTGACAGATATCTCAACACATTGATAGAGTGGTCAATTAGTAGAACAGCCGTGCCTAAAACCCAACTTTTCCCTATTTAAAGTATTTGCCTGAAAAACTCAGACCTGGAGATTGTTAAGGAGGAAATAGGCATGAGGATTAGTCAGGCTGTTTTGCAAACTGACAGCTGTAGGCTGAATGTTTGTGTCTCCCCAAAATTCTTATGTTGAAACCCAGTCCCCAGTGTGATGGTATTTGAAGGTGCAGCCTTTGGGAGGTGATTAGAGCCCTCATGAATGGGATTAGTACTCTTATAAAAGAGACCCTGGAGAGCACCCTCTCCCCTTCTGCCGTGTGAAGACACAGCAAGAAGGTGGCCATCTATGAACCAGGAGTGGATCCTCACCAGACACTGAATCTTCCAGCTTCTTGATCTGTGACTTTCCAGCCTCCAGAACTGTGAGAAATAAATTTCTGCTGTTCATAAACCACCAAATCTATGGTATGCTGTTATAGCAGCCCGAATGGACTAAGACAATGACTGACCACAAATTTGAGGGGAGAAAAATGTTGCTCCTTTGGAAAAGAGAACACATGATTCAGAGCCCATCCAGGAGGAAATCCTACATATGGAGTTCATCAAAGAAAAAAACTGATGGAGAATGGAGGCCACCAGTCTCCCTGTGCAAAATGTCCTCCCTGTGACTTGACTTCAGGTGGGACTACAAGTGAAATCTCCAATAGACGTATATTTACCTGCCTGTTAAGGATGCCAGATTTTGGTCATAAATACATTTGGAAAGGTTCTATTTTCTTTTAATTAGCAATTCTCTCTCCACATAAGAGACCCCTGATAAAGCAGTCGTTTCTTTCCACTTTGTGTCCAGGAAGGGCCGGAATCTCCATCACCAACCATGGCACTCGAGTCTCAAGAAATACTCCCCTGTATGTTAGAGGAAACACTTGTAAACCCCACAACCACCCCCTTAGCAAGTGACATTGATAATGCCTTACTTCAATGAGCATGAATTGTTTTATATTCATAAACGAAGGATGATTTTTAAATAGATGATGATATAAAACACAAGGCAGCCATAGAATATGCCTTCAACTCTCACCATACTTCTCAGGGCTTTTTGCATTTCAGATATAAAGTGTTATGAGATATGAAATCTATGAGAAAAGCTAACACATGAGAGCCAATATATGGGTGCACCCTGTAAGCACAATCTTAGTTAAGGGTAGGAATAATAAAGGGAATTTGACAGATATTAAGTCATTATCCTTATTAAGTTTAGAGGTAAATACAGCTTCATGGCTGACCTGACCCAGGCATAGTTTCCGGTGCTTTTAAACAGCTTTGAACACAATCTACTTCTACGAAAAACTTTACACGTGGCCCAATATACCACATACGTATGTATATATTAGTTTGCTAGGGCTGCATCATAAAATACAAGAGAGTGGATGGCTTAAACATTGGAAATGGATTTTCTCACAGTTCTGAAGGCTGCAAGTCCAAGACCAAGGTGTCATCAGGTTTGGTTTCTCCTGAGGCCTATCTTCTCAGCTTGTGGGTGGCCAGCTTCTCACTGTGTCCTCACGTGGCCTTTCCTCTGTACACACGCATCCCTCGTGTCTCTTGTTCTTCTTATAAGGACACTTATGAGGGCACTAGTCCTATTGGATTAGAGACTTACCCTTATGACCTCATTTAACCTTAGTTATCTCTTTAAAGGCCCTGTATCCAAATATAGCCACATTCTAAGGTACTGGGGGTTAGGACTTCCACATATGAATTTTGAGGGGACACAATTCAGTCCATAGTAATGTGTATGTGTGTATTATATGACTGAAGTAAAGTTTCATAGAACAATACCTACCCTTACTATATGCTATATAACCTGATATTTTCTTTTTGTTCTATTACATTAAACTATTAAAACAAATGAATAAACTAACCTTGGTTGTGATACACTAAGCTGATTTCAAGACCCACTAATGGATTGCAAACTGCAGTTTGAAAGACCCTGGACAAGTATATCTGGAAAAGTATATGGTCCACCAAGTTCTTGAAATAGGACAAACTGCAGGCTATTAGTCTAGGTCATCTACCTGGGGCAGTAATCACTGGAGAGTCAGCCAATTACCAAAAATACTAACAGTATGTTCAACATTATGTCAAAACAGACTAAGATATTCATAAGAAGTAACCTAGAGCTCTGAATCATCAACTAAATCAGGGATAAGAAATCGACTGCATTTTGGGAGTTTTTTGTTGTTGTTGTTGAGGAAGATTCACCCTGAGTTAACATCTGTTGCCAATCTTCCTCATTTATTTGAGGAATATTAGCCCTGAGCTAATATTGGCACATCTGTGCCAATCTTCCTCTACTTTATATGTGAGTTGCCACCACAGCATGGCTGACAAGTGGTGTAGGTCCATGCCCAACATCTGAACCTGTGACCCTGGGCCACCAAAGTGGAATGTGCCTAACTTAACCACTACGCCACGGGGCCACCCTGGGGATTTTTAAGTCGTCTCTGTTGACAGATGGAGATCACCAATGTGACTTGGCAAGAAATGCAAGTTACTCAGTGAGTCTGGGGAAGGACAATCTTCAGCGTGATGTAAAGGAAGATGTAAAGGAAGAAAGAGGCTTGTGGGAGAAAAATGTGTTTTGAGGAGATGTTTCATCATAATGTAGGTCATTAAGTTTAATTAAATTTTTCTTTAGAGAGATTTGCATTTCCACATATTAAAGCATATTCTAGAGATGTAATAACTAAAATGATATACTGCTGTTGTGCAAAGGTGTTTTTCTTTTGTGGAAATTCTTACAGCTGTGGGTAGCAGTTCACAAGGCCATTTAGAATCTCTCTTCTGCCTCATCCAAGTGCAAGAGAATGATACTCCCTTTGGGCAGGTTTGAGAGCCTTTTATCCCTGGTATCAATTCCATGGGCATATTTTCCAGGATTCTAGCAAAGGATATGCACCATTAAGAGTCATCACATTCAGAAAAGCCCAAAATATGGCTTTGCCATCGGGTATTTATAGTTAATTTATAATTTCTCCAATTCTAAATGAAGTTTACCAATAAAGGCTATTTATACCATAAGCAATTGTTGTCTAGTAACATAGTTGACTTTTCATCTTTGTCAGATTTCAGAGAAAGAACTAGAAAGTTAACTGAAGTTCAAATTCTCATGCAAAATGAATTAAAATTTTTGCTAACTCTACCCACAGCCACTTTCTATTCAATGGTTTTACAGTTATCCACGTCTGATAAACAGAAAATTGCCCAAAGATGAGGAATTGTTTAAAGAAGGGTGACTAAAATTGAGGACAGCTTATGTGTGAGTCCATTCCATTTGGTTTGGGGATGGAAAATGCCTCCATTTCTCACTGGGAGGATTCCACCACTTGCACAACTTTTTCTCCAGCCCATTTGTCCTTTGCTACATTCCTCTTCCTACCCCCTTCCTTCCTCCCCCTTTGACCCCATTTTATCTTCTCTAGGGAAGTGGAACTTCTGACTCTGCAAGCCTCTGGCCAAATATTTCTGTCTTATACTCTGAGTCTTAGTTTCTGCTTCAGCATAGGCTGAAAACACATTTGTTGAAACCACAAGATATCACAGGATAATACTTACTATTTACTGGGCACTCTTCTGTGAAGTAGGGAAGCAACAGTGAGCAAGAGCAATGAAGTCCACGCTCTGAGGGACTTAGAGTCTAGTGGGTAGGCAGATGACAAAAATAGTAAGTAAAGAAGGAAGAAAAATGTCAAATACGATAATAATATACAGAGAATTAAAATTGAGTCAAATGATCAAGTGTCTATATAAACTGGAACTAATCCTTTCTTTGTGCATTTTATTCCATGGTCCACAGAAGGGTGACAAGATGCCTGTCCCCTACAACTTGTCTTAGACTGTTAAGTGCCTGTTAAGAATGTGTTCAGTTATATGTAATAGAAAATCTGACATGCAGTAGACTTAAACAGTTAGGAATTTATTTCTCTCTCAGATTACAATTATTTGTTTGTTTATTTTGCCAAGCTATACAGAACAGTGTCCTTGTGAGTCATTAAGCCTTTCTCCCATGGTCACTAATGGCTTCTATAGCTTCAGACATAACAATTGTAACTCAGGAACAAAGGAGAAACAACCATGACATATATGTTTTCAAAACTGCCCCTGTCCACCTCCCAGGAGAATTACGCTTAGGTCTCAATTTCATAAGAGAACAACATGGCCACACAAAGCTACAAAGGAAACTGGGAAAATAATTGTCATGGTTGGTTTACACCAATTAAGACCTATATTACATAATACCTAGTGCCTGGTATATTACTAACTCAAACAAAATCAAAGCACTTTTAGCAAAGAAGTAGTGGGAGATAAGCATTTAGTGGGCAACTAACAGTGACTTCCATTCATTGGTTCTTAATTAGTCTAGACTTCCAATCTCTAAGAGGAAGAAATATACTGCTCATTCCTCCATAAATTCTGAAGAAACTATAATCTTGGATATAATCTCAGTCTTTATTCAGGGCCCTCTACACCAAATGCTATAATAATATTATACCCCCAAATGTGATGGTGATCAGAGTCCCATAATTCATCCACAGACAAATCAATAAGTATCCAGATGCTTTACATTTGTTTGGACAATCCTCTGGTCTTCACTTTCTAAAACTAATAATGACACAGGACAACACTAAAATTCAGTGATACTGAGAAGAAACAATTATTCAGATATAAGACCAGCAGGCCTCCAGAATGAAAGGAACATGGTGGAGAAGGTTTTACTTTTCTCCATGGCTTGAAGGGTGTTTCACAGTGGAAAAACTGTTGGGATAAAAATGGAAATTTTTTTAAAAAATGCTCATGGAGAGAAGTTGATAAATTTGTGGTATTAAAATAACAATTACCATGGTGTTTTGAAAGTGTGAGATAAAATAGAATATTTCCTGATCCATTGGACACTATTTCATAATTTTGTAGGAAGAATTAAAATGGAAAAGAACTTAACGATGATCTTTCATTCCCCCAGAAATATCAGAGTGCATTACAATGATCTTTCACTCCGCTAGAAATATCAGGGTGCATTAATGGAGAACTATAGTGTATGCTTTTAGTACGCTGCCCTGGTCCCCTTTTGAGTGTTGGCTGCTAGTAGTTCATAGCTGCAGCCCTCTCAGGAGAATTTTGCTCAGCGTGTGGGAGCCACCTTGCTGGAGAGATTATGCCTTCTTTCTCTCTGCTCCCTCCTGCATCCCAGCCAAGAGCAGCCTGCAGCCAATGACACAGGGTTACAAAAGACTGCCCCATCTTACAAAGCTGAACCACCTATGTAATTCGTGCTCCAGGCCTCTCCGTGGGATCAGGCAGAAGCTTGTTTCCTGCTGACACTACATCCTTCCTAAGCTGCTTTTCCTACCCTGTGCTGGGTCCCTCATTCCTTCCTCAATAAAATACATACACCTGAATCCCTGACAGGCTCTGTGGCTTGGGAACTCCATGTAGCACAAAAATGAGACATCCATTTTCATCTGTGGAAATATTACACCCATGTAGACATAGTGAGGACCACAGAGGCCACTTCCATAGACAAATGTCCTGTCTGGGTTTCCTCATATTCTCTTGACTGTAGTACAATTTGGTAGTAGCAGCTTCCAATGTCCTAGATGTGTCATTTCTCCCTCGGGTCAAGAAGGTTCACTGCTTTTCCTATAAACCATTAACAAGTAGGCATTCTCTCTCCTCAACATCTGCACCTCAACTACTCTCTGGTCTCTTTTAGTTCAGATAGTGCCTCAACCACCCTATAGCCCTCTAATGCAGGCATTGAGCTCTTTCTAGGAATAACTCTTTAAAGAAAAAAAAAAAAAGGAGATTCTGAAACTGACAAGAAGCGTAAAGTGTCTTACTCCTAGATAGCCATATCTGGGTATGACAGTCATGGCACAGATTTTCAAATTCTAGCTTGACCAGTGTTCCCTTCCACCAAATCCTGATACAGGCAACTAAATGTTGGCATAGGTCCTAGACTCTTATTAATATGCCCCAGCAGCAGTCTGTTAGCTGGCTTTTCCTCTCAGATAAACACACTAACGTGTCTGTGTGTCTGTGTGTGTGAGCATGTGTGTGTATATTCTCTTGGGTTATATACCAAAACATGTATATACATGTATAGTTATATATACACACACATATATACATGCAAACATACATATTTTCTCAAGTTTTTAATATATAAATATCAAAAGTTCCGTTCCAATGTTAATTTACTTAAACCCACTCTCTGGTGAAGTACAAGGATGTAGAAGAATATATTTCTTCTGGTTTTGTAGCTAGACAGCATGTAAAACATAACTTCAATATTTCCTGCATTATTTTAAAAGGTTAAAAATAGATAAGAACAAATTTAGCCCCTTTTATTCTCTTCTTATATCAATAATTTCATTACTATGTTAACTCTGAAAATCTACTACACTTTTATTACTAAATTTAATTCCTTTAATGCTACAAAAGCAATCCAAGAAAAACACTTTAGGGGAATCGCTACAGGTTCGGTGATTAAAATCACTGTTTGTGCTGCCTAGTTCATCCCTGAGGTTTCTAAGAAGCTAAAATGTTTATTGTGACACAGGAGCCGAGTTCTATAATGTCTTCCCCCACAGCAGAGTTGACTAAAAGCTTTCCTTTTCCCACATGGAGGTTTCAAGGCAATAACTTGGCATAGCAAGGGAAGTTGCCATAATGTCATTTTCAGGAAAGTCAAACACACACATTGATGAAGCTGTTGACAGAAATATAAGTGAATTATGGCTTGGCAAAGCATGAAGCCGTTAAAGGAAAAACGTCCTCCAAGTCATCCCTAAGGATCAGCAGATTTTATACTTGACAGCTTTTCTTTGCTTAATGGAGTTTCAATGGGAATTATAGTAGCACAGTTTGTATTAGACGATTCTTTATTTAACGTGTTGAAATATGGCTCCTAGTCAGAGGTAGCTCTAGAGAGAGGTGGGGAATAAGGAGCATGGAGGCTTGTCTAGAAATGGGAATGAAATTCCACATAAAATCCAACAGTCATACCTGTTGTAAGTGATATTTCAGGGAGAACAACGTCCCTAAATGAGTGATAGGTTGGATGGTTCAATGATTTCCTCCCAATTCTAAGTTCTCTGAGTTTTTTACAGTTTTACAATGGACTGTGTTAAATCTCTAAACAGATCCCTAAGCCTTTAGGGACGTTTAGGGATCCCTAAACCTAATATTGACTTGAATCAATTTGTTGTAATAATTTGGACAAGTTATTTTTTGCTTTATATCCAAGACACTTATTTGTAGAATCTAGATAATACCATTGGCTTCAAAAGAATGAGCATTTCAAAAGACTAAATCATAAAAGGCAACAAAATAATAAAATTTATTGTATACCTTGCATTGGCCATGTGCTGTATTAAAGGTTTTATTTCACAATTAATCCTTTCAATAGCCATAAGAGGCAGCTGGTGCTCTTTTTTTTCTTGGCACCAGAAACAAACTATCTTAAAAAAATTATAAGAACACTATAAAAGCTGTTATTTTGTGTCCTAGAGTGAAAATCGTGGGTGTTTATTATATTGTTCTGGTTTATTCAGAAATGAGTAACTGAGTTTATTCCAACGTCTTTCCCTCCAATAAAGTAGTTCAGAAAATCTCTGTGGTCCTGGATGAGTTTATTCAATCAAAGAGCAGAAAATGCTATTTAAGTAGTGCCATTGATTGAGCATATATAAAAGTTTTAAGTGAGACAGGTTTAATCATGCATAGTTTCACTTAAGAATGTGTCAATTTGTTTATTTTGGGGTGTAAATACTTTGTTAAAAGTGAGCTGGTTGATGATTCTGCCATGTCCATTGTGATGCCTTAGCCGCCCGGCATCATGTACAATAAGCAGGTCGGGTGTATAGAGCATCACTGTCTCTCTATTGCTATAAGCTATCAAGCAGTAAGCATTGACTCTTAAGTAGAAGACATCAAACCAGTTTGACTGAATTGACAGGGATGAAACCTGCATTTGAGATGTGGGAAAAAATAAAATCAATTTATCTGAAAAATTAAAAGTGTTGGCCTGCCCCGTGGCGTAAATGCGCGTGCTCCACTGCTGGCGGCCCTGGTTCGGATCCCGGGTGCGCACCGATGCGCTGCTTGTCAGGCCATGCTGTGGCAGCGTCCCACATAAAGTGGAGGAAGATCAGCACGGATGTTAGCTCAGGGCCAATCTTCCTCAGCAAGAAAAAAGAGGAGGATTGGCATGGATGTTAGCTCAGGGCTGATCTTCCTCACAAAAAAAAAAAATTAAAATGGAACATTTGGGAGCAGATTTAATATTGGCATGGAAAGTACTAGACAGATTTAATATTGGCATGGAAAGTACTAAATTGAAAAGTGAATTAGGGGATCCGGTTGTTAATCTAGACAGATTTAATATTGGCATGGAAAGTACTAACTTGAAATGTGAATTAGGGGATCCGGTTGTTAAGAGACTAGGATCCCAATCCTGGATCTCTCACTACCTGGCTTTGTGTCATTGGGCACTTTCTGGGTCTCAGTTTTACCTCTAAAATGGGTTATTGAACTAGATATTTTTAAATCTTCAATTATGCTTTTTTCTTAAACTTTCAGTCTCTTTCGAAGCTCAAAAAATGTATTGAACACTTGGCTACGTGTATATTTCTGCTGTTCATTTATTCGACCCAATTCTTCAACTGAAGTTGATCATGGCACAATTGATTCCCTTGCAGAGATCACTGAGAAGGTAAAAAATACAACTGGGGTCAATTTAACTTATTAGCATAGTTAATACATGGGCTTCTTGGTCATTTGTGAGTTGCTTATTCCTTCTTCTGAGCACCTGCCACACTTAATATATGTACCAATTACATGGCATTTAGTAAATACATTGCATCGTCCTATTTTATGTCCATGGTGCCTATAATTCTCAATACCAAGATAAACTCTTTAATGCCCTGGATTGTAATTTGACTTCTTTATTCATAGCTTTGTAGTGAAAGCATACTGAAATACAGGTTTGCTACTGTATGTATAATAAGTGTTAGAATAAATGTTAAGCATTGCCTCATTTTTTGTTGATGAACGTGTTTAAATATACATATTAGGTTAAGTAAATCTATTACCCTGAAACTAAATATCTATAAAACAGTGGAAGCTGGAATTGGTAAGATAAGCTAATATAACTATAGCTTTTTCTATGTGCCAGGCATTATTTTAAGTACTTTACAGGTGTAATCTTGTGATTTCCGCCACAACCCTGTGAGTGTCATCCTGGATGTCATTTCTCTGAGAGATTAAGTAACCTGCCAAAGTCCATACAGCTGGCAAATGGCAGGGCTGGAATTCAAACCAAAGCAGTCTGAAACCAGAGCCCAGTGTGTGAGCCTGAAAATGAGAAATATTTATCTCTAAGTTAACCAGTGAAAATTAGCAGAAATGATATTTTTGATAACGGAAATTTTTCTAGAGCAGGGTCAGCTAACTGCGGTCCTTGAGCTGATTCCAACCATCCCCCATTTTTGAAATAAAGTTTTATTGGAACACAGCCATACTCATTTATTTATATCTTATCTATAGCTGATTTTGCACTACAATGGCAGGATTGAGTAGTTGCCACAGAGACTGTATGGTCCCCAACACCTGATCTGACCCTTTGCAAGTAAAGTTTGCAGACCCTTGGTCTAGAGGAATACTACTTGGAGTTCTTCTGTTTGAATAATCAGCCTTCTTCTATCCTTCCTTTAGTAATTCCATAATGAGAAGATGTCACAAATAATGTCTATCCAAACCCATTCTATCCCTCCTAGAATTCAAAACATACGTTTGCCCCCTTTTTGTCTTTTTTTTCTATCCAAGCTGTTTGATTATCTATTTCCTTTTCCCTCAGTCATTTAAAAAGAATTAAATCTTTACTTCCTTAGCATTTATTCTATTTTTCATATCGATAAGTATTATTATAGTCTCTATTTTGGCTCTCATTTTGTTTGTGTGTGTGTGAGGAAGATCAGCCCTGAGCTAACATCCGATGCCAAACCTCCTCTTTTTGCTAAGGAAGATCAGCCCTGGGCTAACATCCGAGCCCATCTTCCTCTACTCTATACGGGACACCACCACAGCATGGCTTGACAAGCGGTGCGTCAGTCCTCGCCTGGGATCCAAATCTGCAAATCCTGGGCTGCCAAAGTGGCGCACGTGAACTTAACTGCTACGCCACCAGGCCAGCCCCTTGGCTCTCATTTTTATCTTTCATATCTCATGTTTGTTAACATATGTCAATAAGTAAGTGACTTTCCTCTTATCCTCTTGTACTGATTCTGGATCAGTTTGCTCTCAGCTCAATTCTACCTGCTTCCTCCTTTGTTCTTGTCACAGAGGATCTGATCCCTGTAGAATGTATTTCACAGACTCCTCTGACAGCTGGCATCCAGAAGGGTTCAGCCAAGGGGAGGTCTCTGGGAGAAGTAGGGAGAAGCCAGTGTATTTCTCCCTCTTCCTGCATCTCCTCCAGGGTCTATTGTGGTTCCAGCTTCCTGGTCGGTAGGGAATGTGGAGGGAATGGGGCTACAGCACTTGGGTTCCAATAACATTCTCTCCTCCCTTTTTCTTTTAGGTGGTCCAGGCCTCCTTCTATGGCTAATTTCTGGACTGCCTCACCACTCCATTTGGTTTTGTCACCCTTCCATCTCTTGTGTAACTAATCCCCTGCATTTAATTCCTTTGGGTGTAAGTTCTTGATGTGATTTATTTTATTTGATTTGACATTAATCTATACAATTCTATTGTGTATGATCTTTAGAAACAGACTACACTCAACATTTTCTTAAGTATCACACATGCCTTTACCAAAAAAAGACCCACAAGAGTTAATTATTCAAGTCCTTTACATGTGACATGTTCCAAAAAATATAGTACTACTGCAGCACTTCTGCAAATTGAGTTTTCAAGGGAAAAAAAAGAATTTCCTCTTACTTTGAACTCTGTTCATATATAACAGGTTGCCAAATTCCACAGAAAGATATGAACCCAACCTCATATTTTAGGTATGATGTATTTCAATGTAACAGAAAATATTTCAAAATTTCAGTCTTGAAATGTAAATAATTAGGAAATTTCAAAATGAAATATGGTATATGGGAATTAAAGAAAAGGGACTCTCTTTGCCATTTCCAGGAGGAAATTTAGCTTAAGCTAAATGCTTAATAAGAATTCAGCACGAAGACAATATAAATGTCTCCCTTAAGGTTCCTGCCTTTCCCAAGGATAAAAACCAAACACAGTTTGTAATGTGCTACTGAAGTGTAAAAGAATGATGGTCAATAGATATTTCCAGGTTTAGAGGCCAGAATGTATTGTTCTGTCTAAAAAGTTTTGATATTTATATCACATTTTATGCATGATACAGTTTTACACATTCTATATAAAATGTGATGTTTTTGCATCTTTTTTTTGATTTCAAAAATTTTGAGATAAAATACATTATCGGACATGGAAATCCCTTAAGGACTCCTTGTGTGACTATATGGCACCTTTTTATTAGAAATAGCAACTAGTGTTAGAAAATACTTTTTAATTTCTCTTCATGCTGAAAGTAGAATGGCATTAACGATGATTTTGGTTTGCTAAAGATTCACTGAGTTTCTTATTCTTTCCTTTCTTTACTCTCATTTTTCAAACTTCTGTGTATTCTTATTCCAGGCATGCTTTGTAATGACATGACATGCTAAGAGTGTGGGTTTTGGAGTCAGAGATATTCAGGTGCAAATCCCAGGTTCCTCACTTCTGACCTGGGAAAATTACTTACTTCTCTGAGTCTCCATTTCTTCCCATGCAAAATGTGTGTAATACCATCTCGTGCACAGGATTTTGTTAGGACAAAATAACTTTAAAAATATGTTAAGTTCCTCCAAATTATGGGCACTCGGTACCCTTCACTTTCCTCCTACCCTCCTCCTCCCGGCTATCTTCAGCACTTTACAATAAAAGCCAACAAATGCCATATACACCATTATCTGTGTTAACTTCCCCTCTTTTATGCTCGGATTGCCTCTTTCTAAATAGATATATCTATGTGAACAATTAGAGGAAAATACAAAGCAATATGCAATTTTGCATTTCTGTCTGATTTGAGTTTATTCTCGGAATAGCTGTGTGTCTACCTCCAGCTAATTTTACCTTGAACTACTATTCAGAAGGGCTGCAGAACTCTCCCTCTTTTACTTTTCTCTCCTCCAATTCAATCTTACTCCAAGGGGGTAAACTCTCTTACCCGCACCACCACCCACACAACATAGGAGTGAATGCACGGCCAGATGTGAGGAGAGAAAGAAAGAAATGTAGGTAAGGGAATTTCAAACACAGCTCTGGAGAGTACTGATGTCTTCTGCTCCTGAAGACCCGTGGGATGGGGCACTGGCTAGGAAGGCCGTTTGCCCGGAACAAGTAACTAGGTTGTCATAGGTGATACCTCAGCGATTCTATTTGACTAAGATCCATGTTGTCAATTATAGGCAGCTAACTCCTGGAGATACCAAAGCCTAAAAGCAAAAGGTAAATTGTGATTTTCAGCAGTGAAGAGAAGGTATATTTATTCCTCAGAAGTGAAAGCCAATATTTAAAAGACGTATTTTCATTTTACTGACTTTTTTCAGTTCTGATAGAAAAATCCTACTTTAGATTGATTATTCATAGACGTCACTAAACTTCAAGGAAGCACACAGGCAGGATACTTTGTGACGTACGTGCACTGACCCAAAGCTGTAAGTTTATAAGTCAGCTCAGAAGAGGAAGGTTTAGTGTTTTCTGTTGGCGCAATTGCTGTACGTCTCTTATTTTTGTTGGAGAGGTGTAATTTAGAGTCCTACTTTCTCTTCCACGTAGATGTAGTAGTGTGTTTTTTAATAAACATTCTAACATTTCTATTATATTCTTTGTCTCTCAAATCAAGCACCTTTTTAAATTATATGTTTTCAATGATAAGACAAAAAGGAGCAAGGTTACAGAAAAGAGGCAGGGGTTAGGGGGCAGAGTTTGGGAAAGTATTCTGTGCTCTTAGCCCAGGAAGGGTAACAGGCCTTGACGTCTTTATAATATATAGGCTTTTCCTGGTAGACCATTCAACTTTGTTGTTAAAAAAAAAAAAAAAATGTTGGTGGCTATAGGAGAAGGCATAGAATAGACATGGAAGCTTCAGGAAATTGAAAACAAATTATCTAAACCCCTGGCATAAAACTGGCCCACTTCCTACACCCCAGGACTGGGAAAGGTGTCGGTATCTTGCTGGTTTCACCAGGTGAACACTGGAACCTACTCTGAGACCAGCACCTCTGATGGGTGAGGATTTGAAGAGAAAGGGATATGGAGGTGCTGCCAGTATAGACTCTTAGAGCTGTAGCCATGAGGGCTAAAGCTGGAAAATCCAGAGGAAACATTGTAACTTGTGATGTCTTCCTCCTTGGACATGAAATCCAGGAAGGAGACTTTGCTACATCCTGGAGTCTCAGTGCTGGACAGACTGGGAGTGTCTGATTAGCTGGTCATGGGGCAGGTAAAATCAAGGATACCAATGATAGTAGTGGACTGGGGAACACGAGGGTTTTTTTCTCGCTAGAAAGAGAAATCATATGAAATTTCCTTTTGGGTTATATAGGCCCCTTGAGTTCTTAATCATTCTCAATCAATGGGGAAGGCTTAAAGTGTGATACTAGCTTCTTGCCAAGCAAAGAAATAGAGTTGATTCTAGCTTAATGTGAAAATAAACAGGGCCGTAACTAGTACCCAGGCTATTGTGGAACATTGTATACCTGTTGATGTTAGTCAATCTTGATGACCATCAGTTAGTCTTGTCCAGCTCTCACCAGAACAGTAAATCAAACCTCTTTTGATCTATAATATCACTTGTGCTGTTAAACTGCATAGTTATTTGGGAGGAAGGTATGATGAGCTTGAATTACCACTCAAGAGGGTCTTTCCAAATTGCCCTACTTTCTTCTCTGAATGAGATATCTCAGCTCTTTTTCCCCTCCATTTACAAAACTCTGCATAATTGTTTCAGGTTTGTGACCATACGGCCACATCAGATCACAGAAATATCATTTGTTTTGGTTGCGGCTGTACAATTTGCAATTGTGCTTTAATTTGATTTGATTCCTTGCTATCTGATCAATGTGTGACCACGTCGTCCAAATGGTTCAGTAGTTCTTCTTGGCAGAACCATCAGAGGAAAAAGCCAGAAGAGTATGTGTAAACGACAAAATTTTTTTTTTTTACTTTTCTGCTGAGTCTCCAAATATTTTCAGTTTTAAAATTATGTAACCAATACAGTGAATATGCAAGATACTTGGAATCCATTCAGAAAACAATTCTATTTTTTATCCCTAATTGTCCATTCAAACTTGGCAAGTTCTTCCTCTGAGTCTGGAAGAAATCTCAGTCAGATTGCACACACTTTTTTTAACAGCTTTATTGAGGAATAATTGACATACAGTAAACTGCATATATCTAAAGCATACAATTTGATTAGTTGCCTTACAAAAGGTATAAGTATGTGCTTTCACACCTGTTATCACAATTGAGTTAGTAAATGACTCTCAAAAGTTTAATCATGCCCCATTTTAATCCTTCCCACTCTCCCTTTCTACCCTCTACCTCCGTCTTCAAGCAACTACTAATCTCCTTCTGTAGCTATACATTAGTATGAATTTTCTAGAATATTATATAAATGGAATTATACAGCATGTAATCTTTTAAGTCCTGTGTCTTTCATTCAGCATAATTATTTTGAGGTTCATCCATGTTGTAGTGTGTATCAATAGTTCATTCTTGTTTTATTGCTGAGTAGTATTCCATTGTATGGATATACCATATTTGCAAATCCAGTCACTTGTTGATGGACATTTGTGTTGTTTGCAGTTTTTCACTACTCCAAATCAAGCTACTGTGAGCATTCATGTACAATACTTTGTGTGCACATATCTTCTGAGTTAGACAAAGATTTCTTGTATACAAAATTTAAATCACATTCCATAAAAGAAGGAATTAAAAACTTCTGCTCTTTGAAAGACACGGTTAAGAGAATCTAAAAGCAAGCCAAAGATAAGGAGAAAATATTTGAAAATCATACATGTGATGAAGGACTGATATAAAGAATATATTTTTTTAAATATCAAAACTCAGTAAAAAAAAAACAATCAAGTTAAAAATTGGGAAAAGATTTTAACAGACAATTCACCAAAAGTGATATATGGATGGCAAATAAGCACCCAAAAAGATGCTCAACATTATTAGCTATTAAGAAAATTCAAATTAAAACCACAAAGAAATACCACTACACGCTTATTAGAATGACTAAAATTAAAAAAGACTGACCATACCAAGTATTGAAAAGATCATAGAAAAACAGAGACTCTCATACACTGCTGGAGGAAATTTAACATGGTTATAATGACTTTGGAAAACGGTTTAGCAGTTTCTAAAATGTTGAACATATACTTCCCTTATGTATCACAATTCCACTCTTGGCATTTAGTTATGAGAAATAAAAGTATATCCATAACACTGCTTATCACTCTCATTTAGTAAAAGTTCCTCTTACCATAGTTATTCACCAAAAATAACCTTTTTTTAAGTGAAATTTCCATTTTCAGGTAGTAATCAAAACTCCAAACTACAGTTCAAGTTCAAGCTTCCTCTCTCCCCAAACTCAGGCTTGCTTAAGGTTGGCATCTGGAAACAAAGGGTTAAGTGCCTGGCTTCTTCTTATTCCCTCTCCTACCATCAAATCCTTCATCTCCATGCCACTAGCTGAGATTTCTGTCTCCTCTTAGGTCTGGCCCAGGAGAAGGAGAACAGATGAGGATCTTGTGTGATATTAGGATTCTCTCGTTTCTCTGGATGTGTTAAGTGTTCAAAACTGACTTTTTTCCTTTTCAGGCTCTTTGTGGGTTTGCTCAAGAAATCTGCCTCATACTGCCTCCAGTTGCTGAAATGTCTCACTCTAGATCTCTGAAGTGGGTGTTGCACTTTCTAGCAGGAGACTTGTGACTCCCAACAGTTTTGGGAACACAGGAATAATGCCCCTATAGACAGGCCTCGAGGGCAGGATATTAACTGGCTACAGACCAGCTCTCTCTCTACATGGCTCAAATCTTGTCCCCAGAAAATGCTTAGACCTGGTTTAGCTTAAGTAACTCTGGGAGGCCCGGTTATTGCCAAACGGCCACCTTTCCTCAGAACTATCCTGAGTCTCTCAAAGGGATGGGTCAAACATAAGTTTTCTGTAGCTCTTGAATCTAGGTACACACAGTTCAATCTCTCCAAGTGTTTGAGATGAAAGGAATGTAGCACTAATCGTTCCTCCTTGGGGACTGAGACCAGTGCTCTTCATGCCTTTTTAAATTTTTTTGATACTGGAGTATGAAGAAGTACTCCTATTTTTCAAGCAGCCATAGCTTCAGCAACTTGAACTCTTTTATACCTTGAAAACACATGAAGAGCTATGCACCACAAACTAATTTTTGGACCTGTCTTTACAACCCTACTTCATCAGGCTCACATCTTGCTTTGGAATGAAGTAATGCTTGCTATATTTCTTTTTCTTGGAGAAAAGAAATTATTTTAAAAGAAGGACGCCAACTAGAGGCACAGCTCTAAACAGAAGCTACCTCCGTGGATCTGCAGCTGACTCTGCACTGAAGCAGGGGGGAGCTTTTCCTAAAAAAAAAGAAAAAAGCAATTAATTGGGAAACTCGAAACATCTGAAAAAATCCAACAATACGGACCATAGATGTAAAACTCAACAACATAATGTATAAATAAAAAATAGAGATTCTAGAATTATCTGAAAAGGAATTTCAAATAAATAAACCTAATATCTTCAGAAAAGTATAGGAGTGAGCTCATCTATGACAAATAACAAGAATACTTATGAAAGAGGAATTAAATATAAAAAAAGCAATTATTAAAATATTTAATTAAATGTGCAGATAAATAACAGTTTGGACACAGATGAAGAACAAATTATCAAGTTAAAAGATAGTAATTTTCCCAGATTATAGCTTAAAGGATAAATAGATAGGAAAAGTGAATAAATAGATGAGACAAGTAGAATAGATTAAGAATATTTAATAGCCATATAAAAAGGAAATAGTGGAATAGACAAAAATAGAAATAATGGATGAGACAAACAAAAGTAAAACGTAAAAGGATATAAAATATATATAACATGTTAACAGTAATCAAAAAAAGTCTGGAATTGCCATATTAGTATCAGAAAAAGTAGATTTCAGAGCAAAGAATATTACCAGGGATAAAGTGTGCCAATCCATAATGATAAAGTGATCAATTCATCAAATGGACATAACAATCCTGCATATTTATGCACCTAGTAACAGTGTTTCAAAATACACGAAGCAAAAAATGTATAAAACTGCAAAGAGAAAAAGACAAATCCACAATTATAGCTGGAAATTTTATTTGTTTATTTAGGCAACTATCAGCCTTTTCTAAAACGAGTGTCATCGCTAAACAAATGTTTGATTTGGAGTCAGGAACATCATAGTTTGATTCCCAGCTCTGCCATTTCCTAATGGTGTGACCTTGGACAACTCCCTTTTCCTCCCTTAGACTCAGTTTCCTCACCTATAAAATGGGGATACCAAAACCTGTGTAGTTAGAAATTTTAGCACCCAATCAATAAATTATAATAATATGCAAAATTCATAAATGAGAGAGAAAACATGAACAACATTATCAACAAGTCTAACCCAATTGACATTTATAAAGCACTTTGCCCATTAACAGTAGAATGCACATTCTTTTCAAATAAACTTGGAAAAATTGTCCAAATAGATCATATTCTGGACCATAACGCAAGAATTAATAAATTTATAAATAATTCAAGTTATACAAAATATGTTATCTCATAAAAATGGAACAATAGAAATCAAAAACAGAAAGGTCTTTGGATAATATTTTGAAACTAAGGAACACATTTGTAAATAACCATTAATCAAAGAAGAAATACAAAGGGAAATTAAAAAGTATTTTGAGTGGATGAAAGTAGATGAAAATGAACACACAACGTACCAAAATTTGTGGAATCCAATTAAAGCAGTACTTAGAGGGAAATTTTTAGCACTAAACACTCAACATTGGAAAAAAGAAAAGTCTCAAATCAATGACCTCAGTTTCTTCCCTAAGAAAGTAGAAAAAGAAGAGCTGATGAAACACAAAGTCAAAAAATGAAACAAATATCAGAGTGGAAAACTATGTTATTTGTAGTACCAAAATCAATATTCATAGTCCTTCACAGACGTACACAGAGCAGCAAAAAATTTGAGTTGGTTGATGTGCATGTTCCCAGCTGAGGTGGAACAAGGTGACACTCTGCTTTCTTGTTTCGTCTCTCGTACTGCAAACAAGTTTCCTTTTCATGGTCTATTTAGTGTCACGTTTTTCTCATTTTTGTGCTCTTTGTTGGTGATTTTGCTGTTTAAAATAGCCCCCAAGCACAGTGCTAAAGTGCTGTCTAGTGTTCCTACGTGCAAGAAGGCTGTGATGTCCTTACAAAGAAAATATGTGTTAGATAACCTTCTTTCAGGCATGAGCTATAGTGCTATTAGACATGAGTTCAGTGTTAATGAATTAACAATCTATATTAAGTAAAGGGTATTTAAACAGAAACACATATAAAACAAGGATATATATTGATCAGTAGATGAAAATGTTGTAACCTGAAGCTCACAGGAACTTAACCTTGTATTTCCCCTAGGAGCAATGGTTCAGCAATTGCTAATTCAATGTTCACAGAGACTTTATAGATCATAATTACTGTGAATAACAAGAACCAACTGTAAATAAATGAATAAATAGCAACCATATTAGAAAGGAAGAAACAAAATTATCCTTATTCATAGACAACATGGTTATCTACTTAGAGAATCCTATAGAATCTCCAAAAAAATACTAGAAGTAATTAGTAGGTTTAGCAAGTTTTCAGGATTTAGGATCGATGTACAAAAAACAATTGTATTTCCATATAAGAGCAGAAACAATCTTGATTCATAACTTTATTCCTAGTTCTCAGACCATGGTGAATACTCTTTTCTGCACTTGCCACTGAAACCTCAATATACTCAAGCTGTGGAGCAAAACAAACTGCAGAAGTAAAAATGCCAGTCAGAGGTAGCTGCTCTGTATACAGCATGACTTGTCTCCCCAGTCCTTCTCATCTGAGGTGCAGGGTGCTGCAGGGGATCTCTGCCATTAGATTTGTGTCTGAGTCCTGCTATGACTACTTCCAAACTGTGTTAACACTATTACAAACCAAACACGTTTGTTCCCAGAACCTCATTTTCCTTATCTATAGAATGGGAAATATAACATCTACCCCATGAGGGTTGTTAGATGAGGAATCAGAGTGACGTGTGCAGAATCAATCTTTCAGGAAAAGCCACTGTTTATCTTTAATTATGGTCACAACAATAATAGGACGCAATGGTCCAAAGAGGCTGCTGGTGCTTGTAATGTACATCCTTTACTCGTCAGAGGACAGTCCTGAGACCTACATGTGCTCATATTGTTTCCGTTTCTAACAAAATAATGGAATATCTTTTTTTAAAAAAGTAGGTCACTTTTACCTGAGAAACTAATGTGAGTGGAAAAGCACATTGTAACATGTAAACTTCAGAGCCATTTTAAGTACAACCAGCAGACTAGACAAAAAGAAGCAATGCAGTTGCTACACTATGGGGAAAAAATGTTCTTGAGAAAATGTCTATTGCTCTGTCACAGAGATGCAGAGTCTCACTAATTAGAATGCATTAGTACCAGTAGTGCTCCCATAAGGTGGACTGAGGACTAGCTAACATGTAATCAACAAGGAGTAATGATAAATGACTGTGTGCTGAGTTGGGGTGATGTGATTAATAGAATCTGTAGAAGTCCAGACTGCCTTTTATTTGGCTTAATATTTTTCTGAATGGATTCAAGGAGGAGATTTTTTAAAGCACATCAATTTAATTGAATAGGAAATAGTGGAGGTGACACATGTTTTAAACCCAAGAGAAGTCAAGCAGAAGATAATACTGCTTCCTCATGCTGTTATAGGGCTAACAGCTTGCAAAGGGCCCTCATATTCTTTCATTTAACCCTCTTACTGACATAATGAATTAGTCAAGTCTGGTATTAACACTCATTATATAGTTGAAGAACTAAAATTCAGAAATCTTGGGTCCCTTGTCCAAGATCATATAGCTCATAAATTTCAGAGTGAAATGTGATTATAGTGAGTATCTGCAGTATTTTTGTCTGCTCAGCATCGATTATCTATTCTGGAAATAATCCCTTGATTTTGTTTGCGGTAACCACCACTCCCCCTCTCTTTGATCATGTGATTTTAATGTGGCTAATACCACTCAGAGGCTCAGAGTGTGTTTTGGAATTCCTACTAGATTTGTCAAGGAAAAGGAGATCTCTTTTTCTTCTGGAGCTGTGTAAGTTGGTTAGCTGGAAACACAGATCTACCAAAGGTCACCACATGTCATATGGAAAATGTCTGCCTAACAATTAATCTCAATTAAAGGAAAATAATGACAAGAAAAGGAGAGAGAGAGAAAGAGGAGATCTAGGGTCATCATTTGAACCCCTAAATGTTGTTTCTAACTATTCCCCAAACCAGACCTACTCTTGAAACATAAAAGTTATATTAGCCAATAAGTTCCTTCTTTATTTTGTTTAATCTAGCCTGATTTTTGTTTCTGTCTTTCACCTGATTAATACAGACAAGAATTCAGGTCTTTGGACCCATATTCAGTCTTCCTCACTACACCAGAATTCCTCCTTTGGTGATAGTAAATAACTATAAAATTATGATAGCTCATAGTTATTAAGTACTTTGTATATGCCAACCACTCTTCCAAGTGCTTGACGTACATTAACTGTTTTAATCCTTACAACAGTCTTATGAATTAAAATGTGGAATTATCCACCTTTTACTGATAAATAAACTAAGGCACAGAGCAATTAAATAAGTTCACCCAGTATACATACCTAGTTGGAGGAGCTAGGATTTGAACCCACTCGGTCTGGCCACAGAGCCAGTGCTTTTTATTGTGAGGCTATACTTATTCATTTTTTAAGCCTGAATTATTCCTTGCACTCTACAGGACCAGTGATTGGGTAAATGCTAATTTCTAGCAAGCGGTGAACAGGACACATGTAAGAGAAGAGCAGCCTAGTCCATTACGAATCTGTGGATCCACTTCAGTTAGGGCGAAATCCCAGTTGAGATGAAAAATGTCTCTTCACCTGCTTTGCTTTGTCACTGCATGTTCCCAATGACCGCTGAGAAATGAGACATGGCAGCTTTGATAAAGTTGGCAGTCCAGTTGGAGCAGGGGCGTCGTATTGTAAATTTTTAAAACTTCATGTTTTCCTAATGCCTCAATACCCCACAAATGAACTGTGAGCATCCCGTCCAGGCAACCAAGTGAACCAGTGTGTGAAGGCCGGTGCCAGCCACAGTTCCCCTTCTTGCCCTCCCCTGACTGTGACCTCGTGCCATTCAAACGCACCAATGAAATCCCTTCACACCTTTTGCTTGTGGACTCCACCGTGACTCCAATAACAGCACTTGCCCACAGGCCCTCCCTCTCCTCAGCTCCCCACCTGCTTGGTTGAGCCCACTCCCTTGGAAATCCTTCGGTATGGCCCCCTGCATGGTGTGCCTTCCTCTTCTAGGCCCTGTGAGTATAATAAATCTGTTCCACTTTTATACATCTTGCTGTAGTGTTATTCCGTGTCCACGCCAGGCTGATCATCAAAAAATCCTTTTAAAAATAGTATAATTATTCTTTACAACACATGTATAGATCTCAAGGTTTATTTTCTGTGCTCTATCCCTGAATTCCTTCCCACTGTCTGCAAGTTATACCTTGGTTTACTTAGCCAACCTGGAGTCAGAGGAATTATAGCCTCAAATAATTACTTATTACCAAATGTGTTCCCAAACATTATTTCATTTGATCCCCACAATAGATCTTTGAGGCAGGTGAGGCAATAAAACTCCCATCTGTGAAGATGAGGAATTTCAGACTCAGATAGGATATGTCTTGTTCTGGGTCAGCCTGAACCTTACCCCACTGTTGGGTAAGGAGATGAACAGCTTCCCTTCCACTATACCATTTCACTTTTTATTGTTTTCTTGGGTGAATTCTGTATGTTTCTTCAATTTCATGTATGAAATATAACCCAATTCTACCTCCTTAGATATGTGCCACTCCAAGTTCATGGTCCTCATCTCTAACCCATTCTCTGGTATCCTCTCTGACATCTTTATCATTTGCCCTTCAGATATTTCCACTCTAAGTTAAATGGCTTTCTTTGTTGTCATTGACTTCCAGCTCTACTTTTTATATACTGCCTTCTGGATGGACTTCAGCATCTCAAAACCATGATGCACTTTGAGGATCTTTAATTGAATATGAACACCATCAGTCTTCTTCCTGACGCTCAGTCACTCAAACTGCTCTCCACCTTCCCCGAAACCTTCATTCACTCTCTCCCTCCTTCCCCAAACCTCCCACCTTGAACCTGCAGAACAGTAACCTGGTCACAGATGGTAAAGACTCCTAGCCCAGCATTTTTTAGCAGCTGATGGCCTTCTTTTCAATCCACTATAAAAAAATCAGAACACATGTATGCTTCACCTATGTGCTCAACACTCAGAATAAAGAAAGAGACCTATACATCCTGGTCTGAACATATTCTACCCCGGTCTCAGATTTTCAGTCCCCGAGGCAATATATCCACGAGGTATTTCAGAGCCTAAAAGTTACAGTATCATAGAGCTAAAGGGAATCTTAAGGTTGAGGCAGACCATCACTTGGTAAGCAAGGAACTTATCTCTGAGCTCCACAGAGATAAGAAGGACCTCTACTATATAGCCTACTAGTTGGGGCAGGCTAATTATTATAACCCACAACAACCAAATTGTAGTGGCTTAGTGCAATGCTAGTCTATTCGTCACTCAAATTATAGTCCAATTTAGGATGGTAGATGCATACATCAGGGGCCCAAGCTCCTTCTATCTGGGCCCTTGGAGTCTTCTTTTTTCAACTGGTGGATGGAGAAAGAACAAGCACATGGAGGGTCCAGCAGGAGATTTTTATGGCCCTGGACTAGGTATACATCATGCCTGCTCACATTTCATTGACCAAAACTCTGACCCTTGGATGCATCTAACAGAAAGCCAGGCTGAGAAATATGGTGAAGCTTTTTAAAAAAATTGGCAGACATTATCTGGTTTATAAGTTGCCTTAAATATTTACTTTAAAAAGCTATTTAGAAATTTGAAAGAAAGAAATCAAGTCATATGGTGTTCGAAGAACCTGAACATAGACACATGTCTATTGCTTTACAATCCAATGATTTTCCGCCTTCCATTCAATCACCGTTTTCCACATATACCTCCTCCATCTCTGAAAAGATTCAAGTCATTTCACGGAAGCTTCTTCATCTGTCATCGTTCTTGTTTTACCAGTTTTGCCTCTTAAAAGTGTCTTCTTATGTAAAATTTACCACAATATTCCATCTCCTCCCACTCCTTATGGGATATATATTGCAATATTTATTCTGTTTTTCTCTCTATTCATGTGCCCCAGCTCAGAGTAGACCCTAAGGTATTTGAAATAAAGCTACAGTATGAAAGTTACAGTTTTCTAGCTCCCAAGGTTAAAGATTTCAATTCCTCTCTGATGCAGCCAATTTTTCCCCCAAGGAAAACTGCTCCAAGTAGGCTTTTCAATTATGCAATTACTAAGCCAGAAGTTAAACTGTGATGTAAACATTAACTTAAATACATGTTTTACACTGACAATCTAACTTTATACATTGTTGAAGTAAGAATTATATTTCAGATTTTCCTGGTTTCTTATTCGTATGTTTGATTATCATACTAGTTTTCTATTGTTTTTTTCCTCTTGAATAAATTATCACAAACTTAGTGACTGAACACAAATTTATTGTCCCTCAGTTCTGTAGTTTAGAAGTCTGACACGGGTCTCAAGGGGCTAAAATCAAGGTGCTGGTAAGGCTGCATTCCTTTCGAGAAGCTCTATGTATCTGTTTCTTTGCTTTTTCCATCTTCAAGAGGCCACCCACCTTCCTTGATTGTGGCCCGTTTCCTCCGTCTTCAAACTCAGCAACATTACATGTCTCTGACCATTCTTGTGTAGTCACAACTCCCTCTGACTCTCCTCATCTGCCTCCTTCTTCCACTTATTTATAAGGACCCTCATGATCATATTGGGCACAATGGATAATCCAGGATAATATTCCTATTTTAAGGTCAGCTGATCAGCAACTTTAATTCCCCTTTGCCAAGTAAGGTAGTATCTTGACATGTTTAGGGATACGGACATGAATATCTTTAGGGACCAATATTCTGCCAAACACAATTGTTGTTTTGGAAAGGTATTGAAATGGAGAGATGGAGTTTGGCTATACATGAATTGAGGCTTGCAAGGCACTGACCCAAATTACTGTGTATTCTTGTAAAAGTGCAATGGAAGGGGTGGAGATGGCAGTAAAATGTTAGTATTTGTGAAAGAGAAGGGCCAGAGGAGAGAAGCTGAAATGACTGTTTTTATAAAAGCCTTTGTAAGTCTCCAGGAACAGGAGTGTTGCCCCGGCATAACTTTAGGAATCTGAAAGACAACTCTCTTTGTTTGGGCTCTAGCAACCTCAAAGGGCGTCAGTAAGGCTCTTTCAGAAACTTCAAGGGTAGTGGACTTTGGCCAGGTGAATCAAAATAGGAGGAAAGAAAGATGACTAAAGCAGACAGACTACTTTGTGAGAGTAAGTGATGTACTTCTTTGAGGATCTCAGAAATAATTGAGCTCACTTGCCTGGGGGATAAGTCCATTGTCCAGGTGGTAGGAGCTACAGCTAAAATTTGGTCTCAAAAAGTTCATTCTACTTCAAAAAATCCTCAATCAGCGACTTTTAAAGCATATATCAAGTGCATCACTAAGTGTTTTAATTCCTCTCTGCATTTTAATTTTCCTTCTATCATGAAATATGATCAGAGCAACCATAAAAACATTCACTTGATTGTTGCTCCTTTTGTTTCTGTTTCAAGATAGAATTTTGAAGTATTATTTTGTTCTTGTACATTCTGCTATCTCTTCATTCATTTAAGCTGCAGTGGCTTGCTCTGTGCATCTTTGCACCGAAAGCAAAAGTTAACTTGAAAGACATCTCCCTCCCTTGGTTTGTTCCCCCAAACCAAGCCCACTGAGGAGATTGAGGTATGTTTCCTAGAGAAAGAGAACAAATTTGACATTACAGGAGTCCCTCTGAGGAACACATAAAGAGAGGAAGATCTTTCCCAGTCTGAAAAAGACCTTTCTGAAGACCAGGATGGGAGAGAGGTGTCTGGGGGTTTCATTAGGAGCTAAGGCCGGTGCACTGCTTCAGACAAATACCTCAAGAGGATGTGAGACCTGGAAGGGCGCCAGACGGCAGGAGGGTGCTAGACTACAAGAGGAGATTGTTGCATTGCTGCATTGCAGGCCTGGGGATTTTAGCCAGGGTGCCCCCAGCCTCAAGAAAGACTCTCATGCTTTAGGTGTGACCTAGAAGCTACAGAATCGATGAGGATCCCTAGATGTCCTAGCAGTGATTTGTGTCACTGATAACAGATAACAAGGAGGCAACCTCAGGACCCCGATCACAGTCATGTGAAATCCGTGGTACATTGCACTTTTAGGAGAAAGGAGATGAAACAATGATGAGATTGCATTTCTGGCCCACCCCTCCAGCAAAAGGAAAAAGGAGGCTCAAAAGTGAGCTGATCCAAAAATCCAAGGGATGTGCTATTTCATGTTAGTTTATGAGCAGAGATTCTTATGTGGTTCTAACCGCCTTCTACCCTTTTCTCCATGACTTTATTGTTAGCCATAGGTTACCTGTAAACACTACCTCTGAAGCATTATTATATTATATGTACAGCTCCTAACTCTTTACCCATCCCCGGGGAAGGAATTAAAGTAAATTGTTACTTTGTTTTTAAGGATCTGCCAGTAATACTTTCCTGAATATGTTTTTTTCTATAAGGTCACTGACGATCTTCCTGGATTGTGGGTACAACCATGACCTCTACAAGATGACAACTTTGGCATTTGAACTGAAGTAATTCGGTTATATTCAATGTACAGCTCCTACCTCTCTATCCATCCTCAGTGAAGGAATCATGGACATCTTAGGCACTGAGAACTCAGATTTTACAAAGGAAGGGTAAAATGACTGAGAAAATGCACTTCTCTCTACAGGCATGGAGAGAGATTAAGAGCACCTTTTGCTCTAGAGTGGGTAAGTGGCCTATTTATTTTTCCATCACTGAAGCGTTCATGAGTATAAGATTGCCTAATTTTTTGAAATAATAGCTAAGAAAAGAAAGAAACATCTGGAGTATTTTGGAAGTTGAATTACTCACAAATAAGGGATCCAGTGATTTCTATCTTGTCATAGTTGATGCTGAGCTCTGCTTACTGAAAAAAGAGACTTCAGGGCCATTATATTTTAGGGTCAATTCTAGTTTATGATTGATAGTAAATAAAAGATAGTTATTTGCATATTAGAGTATTTTAATGTTCTTGTAGGTGAATGGGTATAAAGTATTTGGAGAGAAACATAGGGAAGATGTGTGGCAAAGCAGCAATGATAAATAATTAATGTTACTATGTGCTCAGTACTCTTCTAAGTATTTTATATATATTATCTCATTTATCTTAACTGATCAAAATGTTAGCAAGAAATTACAAATTTAAAACAAGGAGAATTTGGGGCTGGTGGCATAGTGGGTAAGTTTGTGCACTCTGCTTCAGCAGCTCGGGGTTCATAAGTTGGGATCCCAGGCACGGACCTATATACCCCTCATCAAGCCATGCTATGGCAGCGTCCTACATACAAAATAGAGGAAGATTAGTACAGATGTTAGCTCAGAGACAATCTTCCTTAAGCAAAAAGGGGAAGATTGGTAACAGATGTTAGCTCAGGGCCAATCTTCTTTACCAAAAAAAAAAAAAAAATTTAAGCTCATCCCCTTTACTTATGGGTAACATTAAACTATTGCTAGTATGCCAACCTTATTATTTTGTAAATACGTACATTGTAAATTGGTAAATATTTCAATAATACCCCACATCAGTGAAATTACTATGAATTTTCTTGCACATACAGCTGTTAAAACCTGAATCTCTTTAGATTTTTATTTAAATATTTAGAAACATTAATGTTAAATAGAGCCATTCATAGATACTGCCCAAAATCCAAAATAATAAGATCCATTTGTTTTTTCATTTTATTCTAGTACAAAATATTTAAATATAATATCCCTTTCTCTTCTGGTTAATTATTCTTAGTGACATTTTGAGATCAGAATCAGCATATAATTATTCTTTTCTAAAACTCGTGAAATTAAAGTTGAGCTGACAAAAGAATATTTAAATCTAAGAACTTTTGAAAAATTACCTCTGAGTCAGCTAGAACTAACTTCCTTTTATTAAGATTTTAATTTTTTAAAAATCTTTGATTCCTCAAGATGAATAACAAGTTTCTGATACTGAAAAAACTTACAGGATGGTACAGAGAAAACCTGTTGCTAAAGCAATGAAAATAAGGCTTTCTAGAATGCTGAGAATGAAAGGAAACCAAGATTTAGCTCAACTGGCCTTCTCCCAGTTCCTCAAAAGCACAAAGATTTTTGCTACTTCAGAGAATTCCCATAAGCTGCTTCCTCTCCCTAGAATGCTTATCCTGCCCCAGGCCATTCTCAGTTCTTTAACTGCCTAATTTCCACTTATTCTTCAAGTCCCTTCCTCAGGCAAGCCTTCCAGACCTCTCAAGTTATCTTATGTCTCCCTGGTTTGTGGGAGGTTAGAGCTCCGCCTCTCATCTAACCAAACACTTCCATAGTTTATAATTATTTCTTTAGTTATGCAAATTTTTGTTTGTCTCCCTTACAAAATTGTAAGGTCTACTCCATGAAGGCAAGAGCTAAATTTTCCTTGCTCCCTGCTGTGTTCCCAACACTCACCATGATGTCTGGAATATATAACATGTACTGTAGATATTTGATGGAAAATGAGAATGATAACAGGAATCTTGTGAGAAAAAAATAATCAAAAAGATTACCATTAATTAAGCAATAATGCAAAAATTATTTTAATTTCCCATAATTCTGTGCCAACAAGTAATATCTAACATATTCATTCAACAAACATTTATAGAGCACTAGCTCTATGCCAGGAACTGTGTTAAATGATAGTAAACCAGACACCATCTCTGCACTCAAGGTATTTGCAAGTCCACGGGAGAAAAATACAAGAAGAAACAATCATGAGATACTGTGACAAGCATTACAGCAGGGTAAGGACACAGTGCTATGGAAGGATATAGGAGGGGTACCAATTCCAGAAATCTATTGCTATGTTATGGATTATCTCAAAAACATAGTGACTAAAACAATTTGTTATTTTTATATCTCATAATTCTGTGGGTCAGCAATTCCAGCAGAGCACAGAGAGAACGGATCGTCCCTACTCCATGATGCCTGGGGGATACACTAGAATAATTAGAATTGCTGAGGGCCAGAACAGACAGAAGCTGACCAAACACCTCTGTCTGTCTGTCTATCTCTATCTCTGTCTCCACCCTCTGCATGTTACTAGCTTAAACTTCCTCATAGCATGGCAACTGTAGTAAGACTTCTTACGTGGAGGTTCAGCACTTTAAGAGAGGGTGTTTCCAGACATCAGGAGTGGACATTGCCAGTCTCCTAAAACCTAGCCTTTGGTCAAAATGGGACTGAACGAGATGCATATGTTAAATGCGTCGGGGGAAGAGGGAGAATCTCCCTCTGCCCTTTTCCTTAAGGTTCTTATGGCTGGCCAAATAATTAACAAGACAGGTTAGCAGGAGAAAATAATACCAAGTTTAATAACATGTATATATGGGAGAAACCAGGGACACTGCGTTTCTTAACACAATAGCAGAAATTCTCATCTTAAATACCATGTTCAGCCAACGACAAAGGAGGATGTTGGGGGTGGGGGGAGTCACTTACAGGAGATTACCACTAAAGCACAGTAAACAAGAGTAAGGTTATTATGCAGATTTAAGGCCTCACCTTCCACATTGATAAGCCTCTAGAAATGAGACCATCCCCCCCCTTCCCAAAACAGAGAGGGAGATACCTTTACAAATGGAGATTTCCCTTATAAATGTAAATGATTGTCTGGCAACTCCTCACAGGGCCATCCAGAGAATGTGGCCAGAGAGACAGAACTTCGGATAAGATGGGCTTGTTGGTGCCTTTTCTATTGTAACCTCTATCCTACATTATCTTTACAGCCATCATGATAGATCTGTTCCAGGAAGGAGCCACCATGTCAAATTCTTTAGGCAGTTGGTGGGGGAGGTCAAATGTCCCTCAGAGAAAACAATCAAGGTAAAGAGATATATTTTAGGATGGCCAAATCTTGATCTCCCACAAATGCCTATCACATGTCCTGAAAGGGAGCAGTGTCAAACACGTTGTGGTCATCTCCAGTCCACTGCAGCACCTAACTCAGGCTTGTAGAGTGAAGAGGGGCTTGGTGGAGGGCGTGAAATCTCTGCTGACATCTAAAACAAGTATGAGTTTGGACAAAGAAGTGGAGGGTGGAGTAGGGGAGGAGTTTCAAGCAGAAGTCAGTATATGCAAAGTCTCAGGGCAAGAATGCTCAGTTTGGCCAAAGGGTAGGTAGAGATGGGGTGGGGAAGGAAGGGATAGGGTAGAGATGAATGATAAGACTGACTAGAGAAATAGTGATTCATTTATGAAAGATTTTGTAGGGGATGCTAATGAGTTTGTAGGGGATGCTAACATACAAATGTTTTAGAAAAACCACTCTTGCTGCAGAGTGAACAGAGGAGACCTTTGCAAAAATCTAAGCAAAAGATGATAGTGGCCAGGATGAAGGTAGTAGTATGCATGGGAAGAGAAGGGTGGATTTGGAAGTTTAAGGTCAGAAGGACAAAATGTCCAGATTCTCACACTCTCTAACTGTACAACCTTGGTCAAATCCCCTGGGTCATACTTTCTACGTCTTTAATAAGATGAATCATTTCTCTTCATAATGGTATATTATATTAGCTATTTTCATAGCTAATATTTATTGAACATGTGAGGCATTGGCTAAATGCATTACCTGTAGCATCTTATTAACAACTCTATAAGGTAGATAATTTCACCCCATTTTATAAGAGACAAAATAGGCATAGACAGAAAAATTCTTTTCCTGAGGTTTCTAAAGTTGCAATGGATCATGAAGCCAGGCAGTCTGGTCCTTCTTAACCAGTTCTTGATGCTTCTATGAAGATAAAATAAAATGTATATTCTAAATATCTACTTCAGAATTTAGCAACCACTATAGATATTCAACACATGATAAATATTATCATTTGCATATGATACCTAATTCTTAATAGCATGTCTTGAAGATTCTTGGAAGCATGTCTAATACAACACAGCAATCTCTGTTAATAGCAAAATTCATTGCTATGAAAACTCAGAAAGTCATTCAACCAATGTTGAACGCCAGCTCTGTGCAAGTCTGTTCCAGCTATGATGTGAGATGAATAGATAGAGCAGCCAAAATCTCTGCTCTCAGTTCATTGCAGTAAAACCAGGGCTATGGGTTCCATCAGAAGCATGCCCTGAGGCAAAGATTCAAACATAAGTAGTTCATTTAGGAGGCAATCCCGGGAAATATCTACGGGGAGTGGCGAGCAAAACAGGTAAGTGAAGGGAGATACGTTATCAAGCAATGTACTTCTGGGCAATAGATCTTTACTCCACTGGCCAGTCAGAGAAACAACTTCAGAGTTATCCCTACCAAGGGGCAGAGAAACTGGAGTATCCATTCCTCAACTTCTTGTCCATCATTGGTTGTGGGCTGCTTCTGGGGGCACTAATTCTCTAGAACTCAACTCACTTTCCTCTTGAGCCAAAAGCGCTTGGGCAGCCAAACAAAAAGCCCTCAGACCAAGAGTCAGAGGTGCTCACCGTCAACAACGTTCTTTGTGTGGAGGCCAGAGTGGGGCCAAGGGGCTACGGAAGGGGTCCTGGCAGTATCTGCAATGACAGATATGTTAAAAAGGGGAATAATATAAATTAGAAAGTGATAAATGCTCAGATAATGTAAGGGCAAATAAACATTAAAAATTCTCCCTGCTGAAAATAAGGGAAAAGATTCTCCTCCCCTCCTTTTTCTTAGCGCATTTGCCTTAGAAAACTTGTATTTCCCAGTTATTACATAATATATTAGAAAGCATTTTATGAATTTCAAATACTTTTACTTCTATTATCTCTTCTGTCTCCCTACATATAGTCTTGTACGTGGAAACATTTGACAGCATGTGACGTATAAACTAACCCCTGCCCCCGCCCCCATCTGTGCCATGAGTGTGCCTCATCACGGGCCATGGTCGGCTACAAGCCAAACTTCGAGACATTGGGAACCTTCAGAGAGCAGGAAAGCGTTAGTGGTCTCAGGTAAGGAGCACTCTACTAAGAAGCAAAACTGTACAGCATCAGCTCCACATTGTCAAAGACCTAAACAGACCGTTTATAGGTGAAGGATTATAAGCTGCAACTGTTTATTCACACTCAGGAAACTATGAAGGACATGTGACAAGCTGGAGAGATATTTTGTGATGAGAAACAACCAAAATCTTGAAAGGAGGGCTAGGTCAAGCAAGGGAAAACAACAAGGATGTAAATAGTAAGACGGAAATTATCCTGGTACTGAAATCTCTTTCGAATCTTCTTTATTTTATTGGGAGATATTACAAAGGGAAAAAAAATTGATTTGTGTACTCTCCAAGTAGAAAATATTCGAGTGCAATCAGCAGTGGGAATGAACAATTTATTGTTCAGCAAACAGCTGCTGGTGAAGGATTAAGCTTTTCTGATTTTAAAGTAAGGGGCATAACAGGTCTATGTGGATGGTTCATAAGCCATGCTAATAGAAAGCCAAATACCTAAATTATAGTCTCCTATGATTTGTTTTCTGTCTTTGGGAAAATCCATCATAGACTTCTGGTTTCAATGACTTTATCTTTCACATTTGGGGCATTTCTCACTTAGTACTTTTCAAGGGCATCGCAATTAATTTAACTTTCATTCGTTTGTGGAACAAATATTGACTAGAATTTGGTAGGTGCCAAGCCTGACACTTAACTCTGGGGATTCAGTATAGAAAAGACAGGGACCCAGCCTCAATGAGTTAAATAATCAAACAAATAATTAAAAGTAAACAAGCCATCACAATACAGTGCAGTAAGAACTTCAATATGGAGTGATAACTGATCCAATTCAGCAAACATTTAAGCACATTCTGTGCGCCAAGCAATATGTTAGACACAGACGACGATATAAAATAAAGCAGCATTGTTGCTGCGCTCTTAAGCAAGATATGATCTAGTGCCAACAAGTGGCCCTGTTTATTCATAATTCAAAGTGTGTCCCAGGATAGGACAACACCTGGAGATTTCGTTTTTGGACATATAGTCAGAGATAATGCCAACTGCTCTTCAAACACAGTGCAACTAGTGTAAGGTTATCCTTGTATAGTGTGTATATCATGGAAGATTTCTAGGCAATAACTATTATCAATGCCTTTTCAGGCTTTTAAAGGTTTTTTATATCATGACTAAACACAAATTCAATATAGTTTATTAACATGGTCATAATTTGAAAGAACCATTGCAGCTTATAGCATATGACTTTTTACTGACTTTGAAGGCTGCACAAAGTTTGTTTTCTCTTGTTTGTTTGTTTATTTGTTTTTTTAAAAAGAGCTTCCACGTTACTACACTTCAGAATGAGAAATGGCAGCTCTAGTTTGGCCCCAGCTAGCAGGCCCTATGGGAGAGAAATAAGCTGCTATTTCAATGCTTTCTCCAAATAATTCTTTAGGTCATTTCTTCAGTTTGTCATACTCTTATCTCTTTTAGTTACCTTGTGGCATCTATTTCAGAATGTGGGGCTTAAGCAACTCCCTCTAAAAAAAGATTTATATTCTTTTTTTTTTTGGTGAGAAAGATTGGCTGTGAGCTAACATCCATTGCCAGTCTTCTTCCATTTGCTGAGGAAAATTGGCCCTGAACTAAGGTCTGTGCTCATCTTCCTCTATTTTGTATGTGACTCGATGAGTGATGTGTAGGTCTGCGCCCAGGATCTGAACCTGCGAACCCCAGGCTGCCAAAGCAGAGCGTGTGAACTTAACCACTACACCACTGGGCTGGCCCCAGATTTCTATTCTTTTTAACTAGCTAGCAGAACACACGATTGTGAATCCTGAAGTGTCTTGGTATATAAAATTTTTTATTATTAATGGCCAGTTGAAAGGATTTACCCTGGGCATTTCATTATTGAATTCAAACAAATTATGAGTCAAGTGCTAATGGATGTTGTAGGCATTGTAATCTCTCTTAGTGCTCTAAGATCGTGATATAAGTTTTGAGAAAATCAAGTAAGTAACATAAATATGTAATTAAATATTCTTCTCCAGTTAGAGTAAATTATTGATCTGCTGTTAGTATGACAAAAAGGTACTCATGAGCTGATGGTTGGAAACTCCTATACTAGTAGTTTGTACATGCAAAATGGGTAAAAGAAAATTTGGCTAAGATTCAGACAGCCCACATGCTGGTGGTGTGGTGAGTTACAATGTCCCATGGGTGACTCCCAATTTCTCAAAGATCCATTATACTTCTGAGATCCAAAAGTTAGCCAATGTCTGATCCTTATGTATGGTCAAATGCGGCAAATTTTAAGCATTAGAGATATAACCATTTGGAAAAAAAAAAAGTTTTAACTAAAGGAGAGAAGTCCTAAGACTGAATTACACTGACGAAATAAACTTGAATTGATAGCAATATGCTGGAAACACTGGCCCCAACATCTGGCTTGAGGTGATTTAACAAGTAATTTCATTTAGTCTTCCTTAGCTTATTCTTGACCTAATTCTTTTCTCTGATGCTAATTATGGTATTAAAAACAAAAATTAACTTAAACATTTTCTGCCTTTTGTGCTTTTGATTATGACAAAATTGCCCAGGTTGAGAACTATTCAAGAGTTCACAGGACAAGACCTGCTTTTGGAGAATGTGTCGAATTTTTATTTAATGAGAAGACAAATAAACCTGATTATTCCTGGATAGTAAACCTTGTTCTTACTAAAAGATCCAAAAGAGAAGAAATGTGAAGTATGAAGTTTAATATATGAACTTGTCCTTCCCAATGGGCATATTGAAAGAAAATGAGAAATTTAAGACTTGACTTTGTTTTTTACTCTTGAAATTTCATTTTCTGCTTAGGAGAGGGAAGATTAGAAAGACGGTAAGAATCTGGAACTAAGTGAAGGCGGATATCAAAGAGAAGAAGCAAGTTATAGGTAAATTACAGGAATGAGGGAAGATCAGGGAAGAAAAGTGACTAAAATCTGCAGCTCATACCGTGGCAGAATGTGGAGGCTTTAGACATGCTGGTGCAAGTATAGCCTCCTGGTCTCACCCCTTTCTGAACCCCAGGACGCCCATGTTCTTGGTTACGATGTAACCATAAAGCCTTAGGCACATTCACGACAGTGCTGTGTGAGGTACGTTGGCCCTTTGGGGCAGTGTGCATGGCAGTGATCGACAATAGAATCAGAAGCTCTACTTGATAATAATTCTTTATGATGACATTTAGTAAATATCTTTTGCTTTTGCCACCTAACATCCCTTCAGTCTTCTTCTTCTAAAACAGTACTCAAAGCTACTTTACACCTATTTTAATGTCATGCCAGGGGATCTGGGAGATTTGGCTTCAGCAGACAGCTTTAATCAGCCACAGTGATTAGTCAAGGGATGGACACATGATATACTCAGAGACAGTGAAACACAATGGAGCTTTTGCTAGGAATCCTGAGAGAAAAGACTTCATCTCTTTCTCCTGACCTTAAACCTGGTTGAATGTAAACAGTAACTCCTACAACCAACTCGCCCCCCATGGAGACTGAGAATGAAGACAGCACGTGGAAGGGAGCGTTGCTGAGCTGAGAAACACGAAAAAATAACATGGGCCAAGGTCTTAGTTTGAGGTTGTGGGTTGATCAAGCTGCAACTGAAACCAGACTCATCTTAGGACTTTTCAAGTATATGAACAAAGAAATCATTGTTTTCATTAAGCCAATTTCATTAATACTAACTGATGCATGGACCTCTATTCAAAATATAGAGAGGTTCTCCAGCATAGCAGAAGAGATTTAGAATCATACACAACTGTGTTTAAATCCTAATTCTACCACCACCAAAAGTATAACTCTGGGTAGGTGAATTAACCTCTTTCCAGTTCAGTTTTCTTATAATATTCAAATAATAAAATCCAAATGATTAAGGAAAAATTATGGAAATCTTCTAATACAGTATATGTTACATAGTAGGCACTCAATAAATTGTTATTGTTGTTTCTGCCTATACAACAGAAATAATGAACCATTCTGAAAGGTCCTTATTTGTATTCATGAAAAACCAAACACAAATTGTGGGGAAAAAACAAAGATATAAAAACATTTTTTCCGGTCTTGCTAACTAAACTTAAATGCTCTAATGCCTACCAATTATATGATTTTGGGAACATCATCCCACTTCTGTCATCCCACCTTAGCTCTAAAATGACTGATTTGAATGATGAATTCCAATTTCGCTTTTAGTTCTAAACCTCTAATTCTATAGTTCTTAAATGCAATCGCTACAAATGGATAATATGTAAATCATCATGCTCCTTACATAAAAATGAAAAAGCCATAACTCATTCTCTCTATCTACCTAGTTACCCTGAAGTAGTGATTTGGATAGGTAACTTAAAAAAAATCCTGTTTGACATTATAAATTCTTTAAGTATAACTTCTGCCTGCTTTCCTTCTTTCCTTCCTTTATTTCCTCCTGAATAATTTAGCCATCAGGAGGGGTGAGCAAGGTAGGTGTCAGTCAGGGCTGGGCACAGTGGCAGCCATTGGGCATATGATGTTGGAGCCAGAGCGAGATGAAGAGTGTGTGTGCTCGCTGGTAGGTGGCACTGGCAGGTTGTTAACAGAGCTTAAGCAGCATGAGGAAAGCATCCACATGAGGAGGAAGTGGGTGGTGACAGTGGCAGTGGGAGAGTGGAAACATACCAGGAGAATGAATTCACTAAGTAATATGTTGAAGATTATGGCATCTATGTTTCTCCAGAGGAGAGAGTTACAAATATGGAAAGGGAGAAAATTGGAATGAACATTTTGTTGCTGAATTGAAGGTATCAATATAAACTCGTGGATATATACATGTATATATATATATAATATATATAAATATATTTGAATGTTCTTATGTATAAACATACATAATCTCCTAACTCTGACCACTGAGAAAGTTGGGAGCACTGACACTCCAATAGCAATAAATACACCTAGTGTCTAGATCTTGGTTTCTAAATACATCTTTCCACTAAAAGGAACTAGGGCTCCTTGAAGAAATGACTAATTTTAAAGCTGGGACAGACAATAAAAAATGAGCCTGGAAAATCTTGTATCAGAAAGAAGAAAGTGCTCAAAGAATGATAGAGACGTTAAAAGAACAAAAAGGCTAGCTTAAAAATACTACCTGGCCACATTTAGGACAATTTGAATATCATAATAAATAATGACTGTAACAGATTAAAAGCCACTAAAAGAAGAAGAATCCACACCGATTTAAATAAATGAATAAATAAGCGCTGGTAGCAAGAGAAAGCATTTCTTTTGGCTTAATTTCAACTAATAAATGTAGAATGAATGATAGAATCAGAAAATCACAATTTGGCATACATACATAAACACACCTAGGATAATAAAATAAAATAAAAAGTAACATTAATTTACCCAAGACATATCAATGGATGCTAAAATAAATAGATTAAAGTTTGATGAGCAATGGGAATTTACATAGTCTCAAAGTAACTCTCTACAAAATACTTATTAATCACAAAAGGGCATGTGAGTAATTTAACATGGAGATAGATACATAGCAGATGCCACCTCAATCAAATGATCACAGTTAACATCACCAGTAACTGGAAATTAAAAGTGTATCAATCTAATAGGATACAATGAAAAGAATACAACATCATATCTCTGATATCCTTGCCAAAAAAAATGAATAACTTGAATCTAATCATGGGAAAACATCAGGCAAAATCCCAATTGAGGAGTATTCTACAATGCAACTCGCTCTAATCTTCAAAAGATATTAAGATCAAGAAAGGCAAGGAAAGACTGAGGAAGTGTTTCCGACTGAATGGCGTTAAGTGTTTCTGACTGAACGGCATGTTGCAATCTTGGTATAAACTCTTGGGAAAACTGGTGAAATTTAAACAGAGTCTGTAGATTCGACGGTAATAAGGTATCAATGTTAATTTTGATTGTTGTATTGTGATTATACAGGAGAACATTCTTTTTTATAGGAATTATACACCAAAGTATTTGGGGTAATGGAACATCATATCACCAACTAATTCCTAAGTGACTAAAAGAAAACTAAATTCTTTGCGCTATTCTTGTAACTTTTATCTCAGTTTGGCATTATTTCAGAATTAAAATTATTTCAATAAATAACTAATTAAATTTAAATATCACAAAAACCAAAAGCTGGAGACAACCAAAACGTCCATCAAAAGGTGAATGGATAAGCAAATTGTAGTGTATTCAGCAATGTAATACTACTAGGTAAATAAATGGAATGAACTAGCGATATATATGTAATAACATGGATGAATCTCATCGGCATTATGCTAAATGAAATAAGGCAGACAAAAAATTAATTACTGTGTGATTAGAAATTACTGTGTGATAAGAAATTCTAGAACAAGCAATGTTAATCTATAATAATAGAAATCAGATCTGTAGTTGCCTGGCTCTGGAGGGTGGGGGATCAGGAGAGACTGGCAGCAAAGGAGCACAAGAGAACTTTCTGAAAGGATGGAAATGTGCTGTGTTCATTGGAATGGTAATTGGGCAGAGGTGTACTGCTGTCAAAAGTCGTAAATCTGAATTTTATTGTAGGCAACTGTATCTCATTAAAGTTGATTTTAAAATAAAATAAAATATTGTTGGTAGTAAAAACACAATAACAATAGCAATAGCAAAAAGGAAATAAAAAAAGTAAAATAATACAAACAATAAATCTTAAAAAGCAAGTTGCAATTGTTCTCTTTGGAATTATTCATAATAGTCATGAAATGGTAAATTACCCGTTTACTGAAACTTAATCGGCTAGTAATTGTAATAAGCTTATAAGTATTTAACTTATCTCTTTTAGTTTTAACGTTATATATTTAATAACATCCTATTACAAAAACAAAATTTCTAAACCAAACCACTTCATTACATAAATTTGTTTATTTAAAGTGTTCTTTATCCTAATAGCTTAACTTGATTTCAGTTATGCTTTGTGAAAACAATGTTGTTGTGTTTTAACACCAGACAATTCAAATAGCAAACATGCAAGCAAATACCTTGACTGGCTTGGTCAGGAGGGAAACTCTGACTTCATTATCCACATCTCCTACAAAATATTTGACATGTTTTGTACTAAAAGCTTTATCATGACTCTAGAGTACCTGAACACAGCTTATTCTATTCTCCTAAAACTGAAAGCATTTTTAACTGCTAGAGGACTAATGTCTTTTAAGAGCAACACGCCAAACATTCAAGGGGACGGTGGTCCTTCTTTATAATAGAAATACATGGTGTCAGAAAAGGGAAAATGATTTATGAGAAGTGAGTCTTGCAGGAAAAGTATAGCAACACTTTATACTAGCTGGTCCTTATACTGGGATACAATCTTTTACTTAGCTCCTTGCAGAGCACTCATTCCAGGGAGTGCTGATAAGCTGCTAAGGGCTGATATTTTGAGTGTCTACTCATAACCCACTCCTTTTAAAACCATTCTTTTCAGATTCCTTATGCTGGAATAAAAGAAGAAAGACATCTAAGATTTGAATATGAAAAATTATGCATCATAATTTTGTTCCTCAATTCATGAGTGGATTATTCAGTGCCCTAAATTCCACCCCTAAATTATTTAAAGGAAACTAAGTAATCTAAATTCTTCTGCTGCCTGAATTATTTAAGGCATAAATGTTTCCTGTTGAATGCTTTTGTGGTCATATTTTGTGTCCTGGCCTAAGTGAATAAAATTAGCTTTAATGCAATAACACAAAAGCATTTGTTAGAAATAATACATGAAGTGATTGTCATTGTTTTCTTCTGAGGAAAATGATGAAGTAGATATTGGCAATAATATACATTTCTTATTTTTTTTAGCAAAGCCCTGTGGCAACAAGAAATTGCTCCCTTCTCTCCCTCATGTTCTTTCTCTGTCTCTTACCTTATATGAAAGTCAATTGCAATAAATGTTCCTCTTCCAAATTTTTAACGCATTTCTAAATCTGCCATTGCTAGTTCAGGTTTCCTATTACAATATTTTATATTAGCAATAAGACTTACCAGTGTGGCCAATTACCTTGTTGAAGAGAAGCTGGCAATCTGTTGTTTGATGTGAAATCCAGTAGGTATATTCTCTCTGGAGTACAGCTTTGATTATATTGTTAAGAGATAATATTGTGCTTTATTTGCCCCACAGGCTTAGAAGTAGATTACCCTAGACTTTCAAAGTACCGGGGCTCCTGGGCCCTTAAGGGGAGGCTGCTTTCCTGGAGTCCGATTGCACAGAAGGGATTAGACCGTCTATGAAAGCGAGCAGATCTGGTATCCCCCTTCCCTTTCCTGCAGACACTTGAACTTCGCTTTGCAGTCGTCTCGCACTAAGTGTGGAACTGAGAATTGGGAAGTTAAGTTGGCTGGTCAAAATGCTGGGGCTCTTACCCCTCCCTGGGAGACCCAGGCTGGAAGAAGCCCTTAGGAGTTTGCAGTGCTTCCCCTCCTCCTTGTCTGAACTCCTATTTTGCAAATGTTGGATCACCTCAGTCTAGCTTCTTAACAATGTTTTCCGGGGGCGGAGTCAAGATGGCGGAGTAGGCAGACTCTGAACTCACCTCCTCCCGCCGACACAGCCAATTCACAACTACTCGTGGAAAAATTACCCCTGAGACAGAACTGAAAACTGGATAAGAGGAACTCCTGCAACAACGGACAATCCTAACTGGGGTAGAAGAGGCAGAGACTCCCTTCCGGAGAGGAAAAACGCCGCCTTCACAAGCCGCCAGCTTCACAGCCGCCCGGGAGCCGCTCACAGGTACGCAGCCTCCCTGGAGGCGCGGGGCCCTGAACCGGGGAGCGCCCCCGCTGTAGGCATTTTGTGGACCCAGCACAATCGAGACCAGCGGCATAATATCTGACTGTGCCTGCTACTAAAACATTGGGGAGCACCCCCAGAAAACCCGGTTCACAAAGAAACTAAAACTGGCTCTTAAAGGGCCCGCGCACAAACTCACCTGTTCCAGAAAGCATCCTAAAATCACCAGAAAGAAAGGTGCACAGTGCTTTGGTGACAAGAGACTCACCTAATAGGCCCTGAGTGCAGCTCGGTGAGGGGTGAGACCTCTCCAGGGACTGGGACATTGGCGGCAGCCATTGTTGTGGCCTGGTGTGAGCATGCTGACACAGACGCCATTGGAGTTCTCCCTGAGGCCTGCTAGCCCAGGCTCTGCTCCACCCACTAGAGCACTGATTTAATCCAGCTCAGCCAGGGCAGGCAGCCCACCCTAGAGACTGGCCCCACCCAACAACAAGCCCTCAGGCAACGTGTGGGCCTGCATAGATTGGTGACTGGATTCTCTGCAGCCTGGCAACTGAGCCGACTTGAGCGGGGCAGGGTGTGCACAAGAAGCGGGTGGAGAGTGTGGGGTGGTGGCGGAGTGTGTGGGGCTCCCGCCGTGGAGAGACTGGGTCCGCTTGGGGAGGTCGGGGCGCTCACACGGGGCAGGACTGTGTTGACTGTGTGTGTGGACCTGTGGGCAACAGGGCTTGTCAGCTGCAGAAGACTTGTGCTTCTCAAAGACCCACATAGGAGGTTTGCCCCACCTTCCAAAGCCTGAAACAATTGGGTGTTCCTGTGCCTGAGGCCAGGCCCACCCAGCTGCAATCCTCAGAGAGCTGACAAGAGACATAATAGGCTAGAGCTTGCAGCAATTGTAAGGCCCTGAGCCTAACAACCTGCCACGCTGGGGGCCTACTCAGTTAAAAGAAATACTGCAACACAAATGTGGTATTAGAACTTACAGCCAACTGTGCTGGGGTGCCCCACACCTGATAAAGAGACTGAAGGGCCCACAACAACTACAAGCAGCTGAGCATTACAACAGCTGGCCAGGAGCATAACTCAGCCTCCCTGGGTGCCTATAGGGAGAGCTAACAGGCCACAATAGAAGGACACACGTAGCCCACATAGGGGCCACCCCTGGAACATTGAGAACTGAGGGAAGCACACTGGAAGCCTCCTAAGGCATCACTTACATAAGGTCACCTATCCAAGAGCAGGAGACGTAGCTGACCTACCTAATACGTAGACACAAGCACAGGGAAAGAGGCAAAATGAGGAGGCAAAAGAATACATTCCAAGTAAGGGAACAGGACAAAACCCCAGCAAAGGAACTAAGTGAAACAGAAATGAGCAACCTACCCAACAGAGAGTTCAAACTAAGAGTGTTAAGGATGCTCACTGATCTGGGGAGAAGAATAGATGAACTCAGTGAGAATGTCAACAAAGAAATGGAAGATATAAAAAAGAACCAATCAGAAATGAAGAATACAATACTGGAAATGAAAAATTCATTAGAGGGACTCAAAAGCAGAGTAGAGGATACAGAAGAACGGATCTGTGAGCTGGACGAAAGACTAGAAGAAATTACCCGAGGTGAACAGGTAAAAGAGAAAAGAATTAAAAAGACTGAGGACAGTCTAAGGGACCTCTGGGACAACATCAAGCGCACTAACATCCGTGTTATAGGTGTCCCGGAAGGAGAAGAGCGAGACAAGGGGGCAGAGAATCTATTTCAAGAAATAGTAGATGAAAACTTCCCTAACCTAAGGAAGGAAACAGACATCCAGGTACAGGAAGCACAGAGAGCCCCAAACAAGATAAACCCAAAAAGGCCCACACCAAGACACATCATAATCAAAATGTCCAGAATTAAAGATAAAGAGAGAATCCTAAAAGCCGCAAGAGAATGTCAAGTTACACACAAAGGAAACCCCATAAGGCTATCAGCTGACTTCTCAGCAGAAATCTTACAGGCTAGAAGAGAATGGCACGGTATATTTAAAGTGCTAAAAGGAAAAAACTTACAGCCAAGAATACTCTACCCAGCAAGGTTATCATTCAAAATGGAAGGAGAGATCAAAATTTTCCCAGATAAGCAAAAATTAAAGGAGTTTGTCACCAAGAAACCAGTGCTACAAGAAATGTTAAAGGGACTGATTTAAGGGGAAAAGAGAAGACCACAAATAGGAAAAATTATCTATTTCCATGATTAGAATGTAATGGATATGAATGCACAAAAAAGAGGTTAGATATGATATTAAAAACATAAAAGGAGGGAGGAGGGGAGTTAAAGAGTAGAGCTTTCAGACAGAGGTCAAACTAAAGTGACCATCAATTCTGTATAGAAGAAGTAAGGAACAGAGAAGGACTATTAAAACACTGAAGAAAAAAAAAAAAAAGTTAAAAAATGGCAGTAAGTACATACTTATCAATAGCTACTTTAAACGTCAATGGACTAAATGCTCCAATTAAAAGGCATAGGGTGGCTGACTGGATAAAAAAAACAAGACCCATATATATGCTGCATACAAGAGACACACTTCAGACCTAAAGACACTCACAAACTGAAAGTGAAGGGATGGAAAAAGATACTCCACGCAAATGGCAATGAAAAGAAAGCTGGGGTAGCAGTACTCATAGCAGACAAAATAGACTTTAAAACAAAAACTGTAAAAAGAGACAAAGAAGGGCATTACATAATGATCAAGGGAACAATCCAACAAGAGGATGTAACACTTGTAAATATCTTCGCACCCAATGTAGGTGCACCCAAATATATAAAGCAATTATTAACAGACATAAAAACAGAAATAGACAGTAACACAATAATAGTAGGGGACTTTAACACTCCACTTACACCAACGGATAGATCATCCAAATAGAAGATCAATAAGGAAACATTGGCCTTAAACGACACACTAGAACAGATGGACCTAGTATATATATACAGAGAATTCCATCCAAAAACCGAAGAATACACGTTCTTTTCAAATGCACATGGAACATTCTCCAGGATTGATCACATATTAGGCCACAAAACAAGTCTCCATAAATTTAAGAAGACTGAAATAATACCAAGCATCTTTTCTGACCACAACGGTATGAAACTAGAAATCAACTATAGGAAGAAAATCAGAAAAGCCACAAATACATGGAGATTAAACAAAATGCTACTGAACAACGGCTGGGTTAACGAAGAAATCAAAGAAGAAATCAAAAAATACCTGGAGACAAATGAAAATGAAAATACGACATGCCAGAATTTATGGGATACAGCAAAAGCGGTTCTAAGAGGGAAGTTTATAGCAATACAGGCCTATCTCAACAAACAAGAAAAATCTCAAATAAACAATCTAACAATGCACCTAAAGGAACTGGAAAAAGAAGAACAAACCAAGCCCAAAATCAGTAGAAGAAGGGAAATAATAAAAATCAGAGCAGAAATAAATGAAATAGAGACCAAAAAAACAATAGAAAAAATTAATAAAACCAAGAGTGGTTCTTTGAAAAGATCAACAAAATTGACAAACCTTTAGCTAGACTCACCAAGAAAAAAAGAGAGAAGGCACAAATAAGTAAAATCAGAAATGAAAGAGGAGAGGTTACAACAGACACCTCAGAAATACAAAAGATTATGAGAGAATACTATGAAAAGCTATATGCCAACAAATTCGACAATCTGGAAGAAATGGATAAATTCTTAGAATCATACAACCTTCCAAAACTGGATCAAGAAGAAGTAGAGAATTTGAATAGACCAATCACCAGTAAGGAGATCGAAACAGTAATCAAAAACCTCCCCAAAAATAAAAGTCCAGGACCAGACGGCTTCCCTGGTGAATTCTACCAAACATTCAAAGAAGACTTAATACCTATCCTTCTCAAACTCTTCCAAAAAATTGAGGAGGGGGGGAAGCTCCCTAACTCATTCTACGAAGCTGACATTACCCTGATAGCAAAACCAGACAAGGACAACACAAAAAAAAGAAAATTACAGGCCAATATCACTGATGAACATCGATGCAAAAATCCTCAACAAAATACTAGCAAATCGCATACAACAATACGTTAAAAAGATTATACACCATGATCAAGTGGGATTTATTCCAAGGATGCAGGGATGGTTCAACATTCGCAAATCAATCAACGTAATACACCACATTAATAAAATGAAGAACAAAAATCACATGATCATCTCAATAGATGCAGAGAAAGCATGTGACAAGATACAGCATCCATTTATGATAAAAACTCTGAATAAAATGGGTATAGAAGGAAAGTACCTCAACATAATAAAGACCATATATGAGAAACCCACAGCTAATATCATCCTCAATGGTGAAAAACTGAAAGCTATCCCTCTAAGAACAGGAACCAGACAAGGATGCCCACTGTCACCACTCCTATTTAACATAGTATTGGAAGTCCTAGCCAGAGCAATCAGGCAAGAGAAAGAAATAAAAGGGATCCAAATTGGAAAGGAAGAAGTAAAACTGTCACTATTTGCAGATGACATGATTTTATATATAGAAAACCCTAAAGAATCCACCAGAAAACTTTTAGAAGTAATAAACGAATATGGTAAAGTTGCAGGATACAAAGTCAACATACAAAAATCAGTTGCATTTCTGTACACTAACAACGAAGTAGCAGAAAGAGAAATTAAGAATACCATCCCATTTACAATTGCAACAAAAAGAATAAAATACCTAGGAATAAACTTAACCAAAGAGGTGAAAGATCTGTACACCGAAAACTATAAAACATTTCTGAAAGAAATTGAAGAAGACACAAAGAAATGGAAAGATATTCCGTGCTCTTGGATTGGAAGAATTAACATGGTTAAGATGTCCATACTTCCTAAAGCCATCTATAGATTCAATGCAATCCCTATCAAAGTTCCAACAACATTTTTCACAGAAATAGAACAAAGAATCCTAAAATTTATATGGAACAACAAAAGACCCCGAATAGCTAAAGGAATCCTGAGAAAAAAGAACAAAGCTGGAGGTATCACACTACCTGATTTCAAAGTATACTACAAAGCTATAGTAACCAAAACAGCATGGTACTGGCACAAAAACAGACACACAGATCAATGGAATAGAATCGAAAGCCCAGAAATAAACCCACACGTCTATGGACAGCTAATCTTTGACAAAAAAGCCAAGAACATACAATGGGGAAAAGAAAGTCTCTTCAACAAATGGTGTTGAGAAAACTGGATAGCCACATGCAAAAAAATGAATGTAGACCCTTACCTTACACCATACACAAAAATTAACTCCAAATGGATTAAAGACTTGAATGTAAGACCTGAAACTGTGAAACTTCTAGAAGAAAACATAGGCAGTACGCTCTTCGACATCGGTCTTAGCAACATCTTTTCAAACACCACGTCTGACCGGGCAAGAGAAACAATAGAAAAAATAAACAAATGGGACTACATCAAACTAAAAAGTTTCTGCACAGCAAAGGAAACCATCAACAAAACGAAAAGACAACCTAACAATTGGGAGAAGATATTTGCAAACCATACATCTGATAAGGGCTTAATCTCCAAAATATATAAAGAACTCATGCATCTCAACAACAAAAAAACTACCAACCCAATTAAAAAATGGGCAAAAGACCTGAACAGACATTTCTCCAAAGAGGATATACAGATGGCCAACAGATACATGAAAAGATGTTCAAAATCACTAACTATCAGGGAAATGCAAATCAAAACTACAATGAGATATCAACTCACGCCCGTCAGAATGGCTATAATTAACAAGACAGGAAACAACATGTGTTGGAGAGGATGTGGAGAGAAGGCAACTCTCATACACTGCTGGTGGGAGTGCAAACTGGTCCAGCCACTATGGAAAACAGTATGGAGATTCCTCAAAAAATCAAGGATAGAACTACCATATGATCCAGCTATTCCACTGTTGGGTATTTACCCAAAGAACTTGAAAACACCAATTTGCAAAGGTACATGCACCCCTGAGTTCATTGCAGCGTTATTCACAATAGCCAAGACTTGGAAGCAATCTAAGTGCCCATCAAGGGACGAATGGATAAAGAAGCTGTCTTATATATACACAATGGAATACTACTCAGCCATAAGAAACGATGAAATCCAGCCATTTGTGACAACATGGATGGACATTGAGGGTATAATGCAAAGTGAAATAAGTCAGAGGGAGAAGGTCAAACACCATATGATTTCCTTCATTAAGTAGTAGATAATAACAACAATAAACAAACACATAGGGACAGAGATTGGATTGGTGGTTACCAGAGGGGAAGGGGGGAGGGAGGAGGGTGAAAGGGATAATTCGGTACATGTGTGTGGTGATGGGTTGTAATTAGTATTTTGGTGGTGAACATGATGTAGTCCATGCAGAAATAGAAGTACAATGATGTACACCTGAAACTTTTACAATGTTATAAAACAATGTTACTGCAATAAACAAAAAATTAAAAAAAAAAAGTAGATTACCCTAAAGCCTTATTAGAACCTTATTTTTGTCATTAAGTTTAATTATCTCTCACTTACCGGTGCTTTTAGCAAGCCCAAAACCAAATGGTTTGATTTTCAGGTTTTACTTCTCTTCTCATCTTCTTATCGGGTAAGGAGGTGGGAGACAGGAGGAGGAAGGTCAGCTAAAAGTTCCAAAATCATAGGACCGTAGGAAAAATAAGAATGTGGAAGTGACTAAATGAATCAGAAAGGAAATAAGCAATAAAGACTTTATTTTGTTCACTAGATACTCTCTTGAATTCAATTGAGATATTCTCTGAATTGAATAGTATTTTAAATGTAATAAGCATCCTTTGATAGTGGTTTATGGTTGCAAGTAACAGACTCCAATTCAAGATAATTTAAGGAAAAAGGAAAAACTAGCTTAGACAGGCTGAGGAGATAGAATTTACTATATGGACACAGGGATCCAAGGGCAACAATTCCGGGTCTCCAAAAGAGACTGTAACAAGGAATTGGAAAGTTGTAGAGCTCTCACTACACCCCTCAGTCTGCTTCTCTCTGGACTTTCTCTGTATTTCGGTCTCCCCGTAGACTGGCTTCCCAGTCCACACGGCATGCAGAACTTGGCTAACCCAGAGTTCCCACGGTTAGATCTGGTATGTTCAAGAGAAGCCCAGACTCACCTAAAATTCCCTGGGGGAAGAATCTTAGCAACCTCACTTGAGCCAAATGCCTTTCCATGGTCAAATCAACTGTGAACAAGGATTTCTTTATGTAGCTTTGGGACCTAGGGTTATCCTAAGTTTCCACACCAAAGGAGAGTTTAGTGGTTCATGAGCTGAGAAGATACTCAATATATGCCTACTACAGAAAACTGTAGCAACCATTTTAAAGCAAATTGTCTTTTTAGGTCATGTCCTTTAATAACCAGCATTCTTAAAGTAATTTACCAAACACTAAGAAGTTAGACTTCCCGAATTCTATATTTTGCCTACACAAGTATAAGATACTTTGTAAATTGAGGATATAATTTTCTTCCTCCGGTGTCTACTTTGCCAGTATTTTTCAGGTTTTTATATCTGAAACACAATTTCTTGTACTTCCCTGAAGCTGCCTTCAAAAACTGGGCTGGAGAGTTCACACTCAATTTACCATGACCTCTATGCCCTTCTGAGGTGTAATCCAGGACTACACGTAAGGACTGTAAAGGACTATACTTCCCACAGTCCTCCTCTTTGTATGATCTGGTTTAAAGCTTGCCAGTGAGAGGGATTTGCCTGAGATTTGTAGGCTAAAAGAGAAGGAGTAGCCATTATTTTCCAGAGGCAGCTGCAATCAGATGCGTGGACAAACGTGAGACCCAGAATCTTCCTAGGGAGTTCAAGAACCATCAGTCTCGCCTTTGCACACTGAGCATGTTGATGGAGGTTTCCTGGAGATGCTTAAGAATTACAGCAGCTCTCAGGTGAGGACTTGAGTACCATCTATTTGATGTTTCAGGCCGGGATGTTCAATGTCCGCTCCCTTGACCCCAGCTCTTCCAACAATTGTCTACCTTCTTAATTCATAGATTTTACCTTTAATACCCAGGATACATGAGTGACACAAGAATACTCTGTGTTCTTGATTGAGTCAAGTCTGATAAAACAACTACTGAAACCTGCTATCAGCCTTAACTATTTTTCATATGCTATAAAAGGTACAGTCTTCCAGAGTCTATGCTCTTAGTCACTCTAAAATTAAATTTAAGGCACTCAGTTGCATTATTTTCCTCTTGAACAATACTTCTGCTTGTGTAATCTAGAATCTGCTCACTTTCACCCAGAGTGAACAAACTTTTCAAAAGTTTTCAAACTCAGAAGTCCCACGAAACATTACTTGTGTTTATTTTTATTTATTATTTCTCCTCCGCAAAGCCCCATTGCATTGTTGTATATTCTAATTGTACGTCCTTCTAGTTCTTCTGTGTGAGCTGCTGCCGCAGCATGGCTACTGACAGATGAGTTGTGTGGTTCTGTGCCCAGGAACCAAACCCAGGCAGCCAAAGTGGAACATGCCAAACTTTAACCACAAGGCCATCAGGGCTGGCTCTTGTATTTCTTTTTAGAAGGATATCATTATTTTTTTTATCATTTCCCCTTTAAATAATCAGAGACCTTTGGGAATGAAACTTGGCAATGATTATAAGTTAGTTTTAAAGGCTGACAGTTCAGTCATCATCAAACAGCTGCCTTCAAAACGTCTACATTTCTCTCTTGTGTACTCCTTTGGATGTGACTGCCAACCCAATTGTGCCCTCTAAAAGTTTTCAGAGGCAAAGTATCTTTATTTTTGGAACTCCTTTAGAACCCTCATTGCCCCCTACTGTTAGCATATAACACATGGCTCTGGCTCATCTTTCCATACTTTCCTGCTAAGTATTTGCTTTCATTAAAACTAGTTTGGGCTGCTGGATTTGCCTTGGATATTGAATTTGTATTAAGTTCACATCAGAGCACTGGGAGAAATGGGCACAGTATAAATAAATCAGATCAAATGAATAAAGCATTAGGTGGGCTGTGCAAGGGGGCAGAAGTGTCTGTATGTTTGCAGGAAATTCAATACTAGATGAATGGTTTTGGAAAACATATGCACAGCTCGAAAGCACTCCAAATGAGCAGGCCAGAGGCAATAAGTCTTCCATTCACACTTCAGTGGCCATTCGGCTTGAATTTGCATGGTCTTTGAAACCCAGCTGCTGAAACCCCCTTTTTCGTTTTGAAACCAAAGGAACTGGATTCTACTGAGTTGCACACATTAAAATAAACATGTCTATCGATAATTTATTATTCTCTTAGCTAGAGTTTATGAAAACGATGAGATGAAGTTAGTAGTCAGTTGGAAGATGTTGGTGAGGATAGATTCATAACTATCGAAGGCTTCTTCTGTGAGTCTTTAAGCAGAATTTCACCCAGCGGTGGTTGTTATATTGTTACAGCCCTACTATAGTTTCAAGTGAAAATTTGTTTTATAAATGGCAATAATTTCCTTAAACTTGTTTTCTTATTGTAGAACAATGTCTACATTAAAGCGAAACAGACTTCCAGGATGTGGTATGTCAAGCAGTGAAAAGTAGTAGTACATATTTCACCAGCATCCACAGCCCTCTTTCATATCAAGAAAAACTGTCAGTACATTTCACCCAGACTTGCTATGCTGGCAAGAGTTTGCAATATGTCTGTCAGACTGAAAAACAAAAACTAACCATTTTATTTCAATTACATTTAATTTTCAGTGTGCAGATTAACTTCACTGTTCACTATTTTGGAAAAAAAGAGTTATGAACCTAATTACATGTTTTGATTTTTAATCAATTTTTTTCCTGTAATTTATGAAGATATTATACTACAAATTCTAAAGCATTCTCACTTATCAAAAATCTGGATTTTGACTTTTTAGAGACTTTATTTTTCAAACTGCTAGGGAAGTGTTTCTAAATATTGTTAAATATTTTTTAAATATTTTCTAAATATTGTTAAACAGCACATTTTTAGCAAACCCTCTAGTTCATCACTTGGCTTTTCTTAAGACAATAGATTGAAGAGGGAGAAAACATGAAAGAAAATAAAAGGTTTCTATTCCGTGCTATGAACTAATCCTTAAAGGAGAGGAAAGAACAAAAAGAGGATGATGGAGGATAATGGCAGGAGGTGTCATCTGCTCAGAAAACACTGAATAAAACTGAGGATCCTTTAGAGAAGAGTTAGTGTCATCCCCCTCGAGCTGTACACAAGCTCTAAACATCAGAGGCAATAAGGATTTCAAAAGAAAACCTATGTCTGCATTAGATCTCAGAAGAAGACATTATACTAAAAACTTGCCATCAATTTCCCCGTCAAAATCATCTAATCAGGTGAGTTTTGTTCAGATCTCAGAATGCCAAATCTTCCATTCTGTGTTTGAGCTCATATTCTATGCTACTGCCTACACAAAAATAAATCTAGAAATACTAGCAGCCTTTGTGTTAAGACTTCCTATTCAAGGAAGAATTGGTAGAATTATTTGGAGCAATATTATACAAACGCCGTCAGGGAAATTATTTGAAGAAAAATCATATTGGCTCATGTCATGAATTTTTCCTTTATATTTGCTCATTGAATCATTATTTAGCCCATGAAAATCACTGAATAATTCAGTTTCAAACTTCTTTTAAAGTTGTCGGATGGGCTGTCAACACTAATACAATCTATCAAGTAATACCTAAATCCTATGTCATTTTTCTTTAATAAGCACAACTAGATATGAGAGGAAGCACAGAGTAATGGCATTCCAGTTCTTTATTTTTTATTTTGTCTACTTTATTTGAATAAAGATGAATATCTTCTCACAGCCTCTCCCTGGGTTTCAGATTAAATGATTCCCAATGTAAGACAAGCATCAAAGTGCACTTTGAACTAATGAGAAAAATATTAGTTCCCTTATGCGACAATAAACTCCAAAGATAAGTCAGATGTTCTACAATTCAACTTTACATTCATTATATATTTATGGTGTGCCGATTTTGAGCATGCTGGAGGGCAAGACCTCTACTGAGCAATGCTGAAGTTTCCAACACCAGGAGAGAAATATTGGTGAATATATTTTAGTGTGAAGAAAGCAACCCAGGGCATCAGAAACTGCAAAATATGTAGGTCACAATTGTACTTCTGGTGCTACTGAAAACACATATGCAAAGGTTTGGGAGGTAGTTTCTCTTGCTTTGTAATCTAAATGTCTCTAATTCTGTCCTAATATTTTTCAATAATCTTCCAATAGAAGTATTCCAATGAATTTCATCTATTTGTTCCCTTTTTAGCATCTCCCTGGCATTTAGAATGCACATTCCATTTTTTCCATACAAGACATTAGGGAGGAGTTGGCAAACAAGAGGGAGAATTCTCTCTGAGAAACAATAAAAGTTTAGATGTAGACTTATGCTCATGTGTGGGAATTTCTAAGTAATGTCAGAAAAACTTATGTTTATAATCTGAATTGTGATTATCCTACCTCTATTTAGAAAAGTAATAAATTTTCGCAAACAGTGAAGTAAAATTTAGGAGTGAATCACCACTTCTACATATACACTTCTTAATTCATGTTTTTATAGCTACGCTCCAGCTATAAAATATTTATATTGTTTTGAGGAAGGTAATATATACCAAACATTATTGGCAGAGATTTCCTCTGTTCTATTACAGATCAAAAAGAACATGGAATTTAGCCAAAGGCTTTAAGAAGATTAGATTACACACTTGATCTAGCCTCTTCCTTATGTCCAATGATTCCACCAATGTTAAAAGATTCCTCTCCTACTTTCCACTCACTTGGTAGTGGGTGTTCAGAAGCATTATTATCACTACCAACACATCTGAAGAGGAATCTCTGAAAGGGATTCAATCTCAATGTATATTTCACAGTGCCTTTTCCAGCCACTGGGCCTATTGAGGGGTGATTCCATTTGGAGAAGAGGAGCTGAAGTTCCTCAACCTGACAACAAATGTAGTTATTTGACTAGCTGGAGCGCATATCAGGTCATTAACTTCTCTGTTTATTCTTTCTCTTCTACTTCCTTATAAGAGGATTTAAATGGGACCAAAAAGAAAATTGTTCACTTACAGATTCCAACCAGTTGCAGTCAGCATCAGTCCCCTTGGCTCTTCTCCCTTTGTATGTTTCCGTACTTAGAATTTAGGTGGCAAGAGATACAAAGATGTGTGGGCAAATAGTCATTCAGCAAATCTTACTTAGAAAAAAGTATTAGTAAAGCAGCATGCATAGCGTTGAAGATATAGAGGTTAAAAATATATTATTAATACCAGCAGGAAGGTTATAGTCTATTCAGAAGATTCCATGAACTTACCAATCGATTAACCATTTTCAGCACCCAATTATATAAATATATATCTAGAAAATTCAAGCGAATCAATTTTACTATTTTTAGAATCAGTAATAGAGTTCAAAAAAATGGCCAGATACAAAGTAATTTAACAAACTAACTTTTAAAAAGAAAATTACAGGGCCGGCCCAGTGGCGCAAGTGGTTAAGTGCACGCGCTCTGCTGCAGCAGCCTGGGGTTCGCTGGTTCGGATCCCAGGCGCGCACCGATGCACCGCTTGTCAAGCCACGCTGTGGTGGCGTCCCATATAAAGTGGAGGAAGATGGGCACAGATGTTAGCCCAGGGCTAGTCTTCCTCAGCAAAAGGAGGAGGCTTGGCAGACGTTAGCTCAGGGCCGATCTTCCTCAAAAAAAAAAAAAAGAAAATTACATATGAATCACTCAGAAATACAATTGGAAAATATAATCATTCATCATAATAACTTTGAAAAAAGGAAGGAGTAGGATACCTAAAAATAATTCTACCATAATAAAAATAACAAGTAGAATACATAGCAACAATCTTAACAAAATACTTGAATTAGCTGCATGAATAACTGAATAAAATTTCACTGAATTATATAAATATTTTAGTAAATTTATTCAATAAATATTTACTGAGCGTTTACTGCGTAACTGTCATCATTCTAGCATCTAGGGATAATGCAGTGAACAAATTCCCTGCCATAATAACAACTAAATAAATACTACAAAGCCGGGCACTAACAAGTGTTATAAAGAAGAGCAAAGTGGGTAACAATATGGTGGTTGAAAGGGTAATAGTTTAAACTGAGTCTTCAAGGAAGGTCTCCCCAGTTGAGGTGACATTTAAGTCAAACTCAAAGTGTTGAAGAAGAGACAGTTCTGTTTCTTGATTCGAAGATTAAAAGTTAGTGATGAGAAATATATATACAGAAAGATCCAGAGAGTTATGTCAGCAAGATGGTGGAATAGGAGTTTCCAACGCTCACCCCCTCACAGAAACATCAATTTGAACATCTACGCATGAAATACTTTCACTGGAGCTAAGGATTCCGGTTGAGAGATTACAGCACCTGGGTGGAGCACAGAAATAAGAAAGGACACGTTGAAGAGGGTAGGAAGGACAGTTTCACATTACCCGCATCACTTCTTGCTCAAGCCCAGGCAGTGAAGCCCAGAGAGAAATATTCTCCCTGTGAGTTGGAAGAAGAAGAGCGAAGGAAGCACCAGGCTTCCCCATGGATCCTAGCATCCAGACTTTCCCCGGCACCAAGGCAGCCCCTGCGACCCTAGACTCTAGTGAACCAATGGTCCAGGCTGGCTCCAGTGGACCCAGAGTCCAGGATTGTCCCTGCAGACCCAGCCCCAGGGCCCAGACCTATGCCCAAGGACTCAGGCTCCAGGCCTGCCCCAACATCAAACCGGCCCCCAAAGACCCAGGCACCAAGCCTGCCTCTGTGGACCTAGGCCCACGTGGGTCTCAGGACCATACTCATCCCCATGGATTCAGGCTTGCCTCTAAGACTTCAAGCCAGCCCCCATGAACCAGGCGCCACGCCCACCTAGCTGTTGACTCAGGCAGTGCAATTCTTATCAAAACTCCAATGGTGTTTTTTTACAGAAATAGAAAAAGCAATCCTAAAATTCATGTGGAACCATAAAAGGCCCCAAGTAGCCAAAGCAATCTTGAGAAAGAGGAACAAAGCTGGAGGCATCACACTACTTGATTTCAAAATATACTACAAAGCTGTGTAAACAAAACAGCACAAAACTGGCATGAAATCAGCTATATATACCAATGGAACACAATAGAGGACCCAGAAATAAATCCACAGATATATGGTCAATTCGTCTTTGACAAAGGTGCCAAGAATACACAAAGAGGAGAAGACAGTATTCTCAACAAATGGTGCTGGAAAAATTGGGTATCTACATGCAAAAGAATGAAATTTAACCTTATCTCACTCCATATATAAAAATCAACTCAAAATGGATTAAAGACTTAAATATAAGACCTGAAACTGTAGAACTACTAGAAGAAGACATAAGGAAAAGGCTTTTTAACATTGGTCTGGGCAATGATTTTTTGACGTGATCCCAAAGCACAGGCAACAAAAGCAAAAACAGGCAAAGAGGACAGCATCAAACCGAAAAGCTTCTGCATAGCAAATGAAACAATCAACAGAGTGAAATACAACCTGTGGAGGGGGAGGACACATTTGCAAACCACACATCTGATAAGGAATTAATATGCAAAATGTATAAGGAACTCAAACAACTCAACAGCAAGAAAACAAATAACCCAATTAAAAAATGGGCAAAAGGCCTGAACAGATATTTTTCCAAAGAAGACATCCAAAGGACCAACAGGTATTATATGAAAAGATGCTTAAACATCACTAATCCTCAGGAAAATGCAAACCAAAACCACAATGAGATATCACTTCACACTTGCTGCAATAGCTATTACCAAAAAGTTGAAAGGTAAGTGTTGGCAAGGGCGTGGAGAAAAGGGAACTTTTGTACACTGTTGGTGGAAATGTAAATTGCTACAGCCATTATGGAAAACAGCATGGAGGTTCCTCAATTAAAAATATAACTAACATATGATCCAGCAATCCCACTTCTGGATATATATCCAAAGGAAATGAAATCAATATCTTGAAGATCCTTCTGCACTCTCATATTCATTGTAGCATTATTCCTAGTAGCCAATATATGGAAAAAACTTTAGTGTCCATCTATGGATGAATGGAAAAAATATATGGTTTACATATATGGACAATGAGATATAATTTAACCTTAAAAAAGAAGAAAATCCTGTCATTTATGACAACATAGATGAACCTGAAGGACATTATGCTAAGTGAAATAAGTCAAAGAAAGAAAGACAAATACTGTGTGTTCTCACTTCTATGTAGACTCTAAAATGTCAAATTCACAGAAGCAGAGAGTACAATGGTGATTGCTGGGGATTGGAGAGGGATGGGGGAAATGGGAAGATATTGGTCAAACAGTACAGAGTTTCAGTTATGCAGGATGAATAAATTCTGGAGATCTAACCCACAGCAAGGTGGCTGTAATTAATACTATAATTTACTAAGAGAGTGGATCTTAAATGATAGCTCACCACAAAAAAAAATAACTATGTGAAGTGACGGATGTTAGCTTGATTGTGGTAATCATTTCACAATGCATACATATATCAAAACATCACATCGTGCAATGTAAATATATACAATATTTATTTGTCAATTATACTTCAATAAAAATGGGAAAAAAGAGAATGATCCAAATTTACACAGTTCATACAAACAAAGGTGAAAGTTCTGAAGGAAATAACACCAAAGTGTGCGTTCGTGCTGGGGTTTTTTCTTTACTTTACAAAAAACCTACAATGACGATGTATAAATTTAATATTCAAAAGTAAGTAATTGTGTTCATCAAAAATCACTCCTCATACTCAAATATGCAAAGAAAATGTGCTAGAATAAACCTACTGTATCACTACTTTGATTTTTCCAAGCAATTGCTCAACTCTCCATCTTCCTTATTAGCAGGGAGTAAATATCTCTCACTTGAAGATTTCTTTAAACCCTTGGATTTTCCAAAATCCTGAGGGGACCCTGCTTCCCTGAGCTAATCTCTGATTATTCCACAAGTGACATGATTTTCACAGTCACCTGAAGTCACTGTAGAAGACACATCCTGCAGTTTGATGACTGGTGCTTGCCACTTTTTACTGGGATACACTTACTATTTCAGATTCCTGTCCAGGCCACAGTAAGGAAAGCAAATCTATACTTCTTTTTAGTTCACATTCCCATTGCCAGACACTGCTCTCCAAGGCACAATGAATCACTAGCCTAATGTTAAAAAATTTTTTCTCATCAGCTACATGCTCTGCTGAAAATATCTCCCCCAACAACAAGAACCCACAAATCTTTGGTTCTAACCCAGATTACCCCTAGATATCAAAATGAAATTGTAACTGAGCTAGAAGAGAGATGAAGCTGACCCAGAAATAGAGACCGTGGCTGACAATGATTGATGGGGTTTTGATGTGAATTTAAAGTTAAACATGGACTCAATTATAAAGTTAACTACCAACTCCATGCTGTGAAAAACAGTAGGAGAAGATGAGGGGTAAGAAAGTACAAAGGTTAATTGATACATATAGAGATACATACAGAGATAATGGGGAAAGTTATAACATGCAAATAGCTACTCTCTTCCGTGTTTCTACAGCTGGTCATGAAGCTTGGTTTGTATTCATACATTTCTTCCTCATCTTACTGCCTGTTAAGTCTGCCCCCAGAGAGCACCTCAGTAAACTGGGTTCTTTTCCTAGTAGAGTGATCCAAAACTTACTTTCCAGGCTATCTTCCATTTTGGTTGCCCTGTTTTTATTGTGGAACTATAATCTTCCATTAACCTTTATCACTGGGACCGTACTAGAAGGTGTCTGAGAAACTGACTGGGTTCCAAAGATCCTCCTTCCTGTGCGCACTGTGTAGCATCAGTACTATTTTCCACTGATAAACAGAATCAATCAGTCAGCCAGATAGTAATCATTTTTCTGTAAGGCTAGTGTCATCAGAAGCTAAAAATGGCCTTGTGGAAGTCTCAACTTTCAGTTCAACGGACCATTGTTTTCTGATAGAAGCACTCCTCCTTTGAATACTAAGATATTAATAGCCCAACATCTTGAGAATGGGACAAAATATAAGAGTAATATTTAGGGGATACATTCCTACTTCTACCTCTTGGTTCCCAGATTTATGTGTTCTGATTAGGCACAAAACAGCACCATATATTGTTGTTGGTCAAGAGTATATACCGCACCCTAAACTCTTAAGCTATTATTTCCCAACTCCCTCACTTCTTTTAATATATAATTATTTTCTTTTTCCAAACCAATGTTTCATGGAATAAATAACGTGACTGAAAAGGCATTCATTGTTTACAGGACGAATTCAAAGTCTCGCACTTGCAAAGCTTTTTACAATCTATTCCCAAACTATCTTTAATCCTATGTGGCAGGTACTGAAATAAATACTTTATGTGTATTAATTTAATCCTCTCAACAACCATATAAGTCAGTATTAGTATTACTCCTATTTTGCAAATAAGAAAATTGAAGCACAGAAAGTGTAAGAAACTTGCCTGAAGTCACACAGCTGGTAAATGGCAGAACTGGGATTCCAAACTAGATAATCAGAATCCAGAGCCTGTGCCCCCAACCACAGTGACACATCGCTTATCATCATCATCTTTGGGATCGTTTGGAACATGTAATGAATGCTTACCACCTGCCAGGCGTTGCGCTATGCACTTCGCTTACCACCTGCTTGATTCCATGGCTGGGCCATGACTTTCCGCCATGTTTTTGCCTATGGAAATCCTAGCTATTATCACAGGCACTGCTTCAAGCTAAGTTCCCCAAGACGCCTTCCATGTTCACATACTCTTCTCTTTTGAGCATCCTATAGTACCTAGTGTCTTTACTAGACATCTGATAAGCAATAATCTACGTGACAGATTCTGTGTTTTATTTATCTACAACATGTCTTATCTTCCCAGTCATGGTGGGGACAAAGTCACATTATATTCCTCTTTGCATCCCTCACAATGTCTGGAACATTTCTTGACTTGAGTGCCACATGGTTAGTCTTGATGCCAGAAACCCGGGGAGCTGTCTATAATTACTTATCACAACAACATGGCTAATAAACTTAAATATTTTATTCAGAGACTGAAGTGATTCTACTTCATAAATAAGCTCAAAAATCTTCCCCAATCCCTGTTTCTGCAAACATGGAAGGAGAAGAAAATGGGAGGAGGAGAAAATGTTGGGAAGAGATAACACAGCTACTGGTAGCTGCTCACATATTTATAACAGCAAAGGATTCATAGCAACTACTGAAAAAAAATACAAAGAGTATAGGCACCTTTACCTCAGGGAAGAATGTTCTGAAAAACAGATATATTTCTCTCTCCTAAGAATAAAGCATGCTATAATATTTCCCAGCCAGAAAACAAAAATGTGACAGAAGATATATTGACAATTCTGTCTCCAGGTAAAATCTACAGCAGACAAGAAACGACTCAAAACAGACTCCTAAAGGTCAAAGTAAATATGTAAACTTCAGAGCAACAAAGTTGCATCTGGTCTTCCAGAAAACAGCACCTTAGATTTTGTACCAGTGCTTCTCCTAGGGGCTCTTCAGGCTTCACAATATCTTCATTCCTCAAATGCAATGCGATACATAAGAATACACAATATGCAACATATGGCCCAAAGCAACCAGGAATATATAAGAAAAACATTTTAAAAGTCACTGTTTTCCATCAGTCTTAACATTTTTCTTCTATTATAATAAATAGGCAATGCACCTCGTGCCATTTTTCCATGTTGTGCAAACATTTTGCTTTCTAACTGATGTGTGTACCTCTATTTTGTTACTCTGTTTTGGGTAACATTTATATTGATATTCCTCCAACACGGTGGTAGGTAGAAAAAGGTTAAGATCACAGAAAATGTAGAGAAGAAATGGTAACAACTTCAAAGCACAGAATGTTAAATGAGACATGTATAGTGCAGAGAATCAATATGCATTTTCTAGTTATTGATTAATATTAAGAGTAGGCTTCAGTTTTGCTACATATAAGCAAGGCTTTTAGGACATCTTATATTCTTCTATGAAAGCTAAATTCCTATTCAAAGTCACCTTGCCCCCAATCATTCATTTTGAGTTTTCCAATGTGTTCTGTGATAGGTTTAATGAAAAAGTTCAAAAAGTTCAGAATAAGGCGAGAACGAAAAGTTTCCATCAGAATAGATGCTCTTTCTTTTCCTAGAGGAATTATACTTGGAGACATGGATACTCCCCCATAGTTGAAAGACCTTTTCACTCATTACAGAATTTCCAAAGAGGCCAGTGGTTGTCTGAAGAAGGGTGCTTCTTGATAAGAATCCAGGGCAGTCGCTTCCAGGAAAGCAAAGTCTGCTGCGGCAGCATGTTCAATGAGACTCTCTATCTTTTTTCAAATTTATTATTTTATTTTATTTATTTTTTAATTTAAATTGTATATATTTAAGGTGCACAACATGATGAATTTATGTATATACATAGTGAAATGATTACCGTAGTCAGGCTAGTTAACGCATTATCTCCTCACAGAATTACCTCTGTGTGTGTGTATGTGTGTGTGTGTGTGTGTGTGTGTGTGTGTGTGTGGTGAGAGCACCTGAAATCTACTCTCTTAGCAAATTTCCAGTATTCAACATAGTCTTATTAACCTTAGTCATTGTGAAGTACATTAGATCTCTAAAACATATTCATCCTACGTAACTGCAACTTTGTACACTTTGACAAATATCTCTCTGTTTTCCGCACCTCCCTGCCCCTGGTAACCACACTTCTACTCTCTGCTTCTATGTATTCAACTTTTTTAGATTCCACATATAAGTGAGATCATACAGTGGACATTATGCTAAGTGAAGTAAGCCAGACACAAAAAGAGATGGTGTATGGAAGTGTTTCCCCCTTGCAGAGAGCAACACATTTTCCAAAGTTAGTCAAATATTGCAGGTCAAACACAGCCTGCATTAGAAATACTGATAGCTAAGCAATGCCAGCTGCTGATGAAGCAGAAGGGTGGTAAGGAGGGTGATGATGAATAACTCTGAGCATATTATCAACAGTGCCCATGGTTACTCTTATGGTCACATAAGTCAGCTAAAGCTTCCTTAGTCAACTTCCACTTCAATACTTTTGAGGTTGGCAGACGCTTCCCATTCCCTCAGTAATGCATTTCTTCTGATAGCTTCTGCCTGCTGGTTGCTTACAACTAGGAGAAGCACTCTTATTTGCCTGAATACTTCTGATACCAGCAGACAAATATATATCTCAAGAGTCAATCTTGGTTCTTCCCAAAACTGTTAGTCTTATAATTGTGCTTGTAATTATATATATAATTGTATAACTAACATATTAATTTTAATTAAGTGTAATAGTTTGTTATAACTAAATAGTACGCAGACTAGTTAAATATGAGAGCAAAGAGAAGCTGTTTATTCTATGAACACTAAGTTTAATGCCTTAGAAATAACTTCATAGAGTACTAAAAAAAATTACTGTCAAATTATTGTGGATGAGAAAACTACAAAAGATCAAGAGAAACAATTCCCCAGATCTAAAAGGATATTACATTCAGATGCTTGCCAAAATAGTCTTTAAATTTTCACTCCACTTCAAAGAATTCCAGACTGGCTTCTTTGCTACATGTGAGGTTTGTACATGAAACACCAGACAAAACTCTAATCAATATACCAATAATTTATCTTTTAAAAAAAAGCCCTTGGGGTGACAAGAAGATTAAAAATTAAGTATGTATTTATAGTAATTAGGTATTTATCACTTTTAAGATCCCCCTTTTAATCTTTTTTAAAAATGTATTCATGGGACATGGCCCAGTGGCGTAGTAGTTAAGTTTGGTGTGCTCTGCTTGGGCGGCCCAGGTTCATGGGTTTGGATCCCAGGCATGGATCTACACCACTCATCAAGCCGTGCTGTGGCGGCAACACACATACAGGGTAGAGGAAGACTGGCACAGATGTTAGCTCAGGGACAATCTTCCTCATCAAAAAGAAAAAAAAAATGTATTCATGGACCAACCCTAACCCTGATTGCATTACTGTGTATCCTTTGCCAACGGCCAGCATTGCCTGGCTTTTGAAATAAATAGACTTGCAGAGAGGGCTGTATGAAGTTGTAAGAGCACAGGACAGACCTTTCTTTCTTTTCATTCCAACTCTATCGCTTATGTAGGTGTTTATCTTTGAGCGAGTTTGCTGTTTGCTTGACTGATTTCCCACTTTATTCAAGAAAGAAAGGCAGCTCACATGGACACATAAGATACAGCAAATCAACAAATTTCAAGACTTTAGGAAAATTAATTAACATTCTGAATCACAGTTGCTTCACAGTATTGTGAAGAATAGATGAGCTACCTTCCAGAAAATCAAGCATACAGAAGGTGTCCAATAAATGTTAGTTTATTTCTTTGTCCAGTCAATGACAAGATACATTGCTGATGCATAATTTTTGTGGTAATTATGAAATTATTCTATGCCTCTCTGTATGGTGCTTTGTGTTTTTGAAGTACTTTCCTATACATTCTAATTAATGCCACATCACAACAAGGTGGGATAAATATAGCGGGTATAATTATCTCCCATTTACATTTCATAAAACTGAAACAGATAGATGTGAAGTGTCTAAAGCAACTTGTCTCAGAAAGTTAACATAAATTTATGTTTAAATAGCCTATTATGAGCTTATTTTCTGAGCCTATTACACTCATTAACTTCTGCAATTCTATGAGATGCCTGAGATGTTTTTTTTAATTTCATTACTCTTCCATAATGTTCTTCTTTAGAGGCTCACAAATAATCAGCAGAAAACATAACACTTTAATTCCATGCCAATGCATGAAAAAAAGAAACCAAAACAAATTCTTTGTGAACACAATTGAAAGTTAGCTTTGTCCTCCAAGCCCAGAGTCTAAGATAGGGCCTGAAAATTAGAATCCCTTGCACTGTTGTCATTCTCCATCCTGGTTATACCTCAGACAAGGAGGACATTGGGACTGTGGTTGGATTTGCAGAAACATAGCTAGGGCCTGAGTAGTCAGGACATTTCTGAATAGGCCCTACTATATAACAGAATATCAGGACCGTGTTGGAGCTGTGAAAGAATCTGTTCATTGGTGCAAGAAACTCTTCTCTTCTTTCTTGACAGAGGGGAAATTTACTCTCAACTAGCCATAACTTGGACCACTGTCTTAGTTCTGGTCATATTTAATTTCCTCCTCCTGTCCCCTGCCCCTCTGAGGCAACTATTCTGTAGGTTAATTTTGGCCTGTTCTATAGCTTCATATAAATGGAATCATATGGTACATAGCCTTTGTGCCTGGCTTAACATAGTCACATAATGTGTTTGAGATTCATCCACATTATTGTTAAAATCAATGTGTTCCTTTTTATTACTAGATGATGTGCCCCTGTATTAATATACCACAATTTGCTTGTCAATTCTCCTGTCAGTGGGCATTTGAGATTGTTCCACTTTTTGGCTATTATGAATATAACTTCCGTGAAACTTTTGTACAATGTGGACGTATGTTTTTATTTCTCTTGAATAAAGAACTTGAATAAAATTGTTGAGCATAAAATTAGTGTATGTTTACCTTTATTAGAAACTATCAAATGGTTTTCCTAAGTGATTGTACCATTTAGCATTCTCATTAGCAATGTATGAAAGTTCTAGTTGTGCCACATCTACACCAACACCTTGTATTTTCAGTGTTTTTAAATTTTAGCATTCTAAATATTATGTAGTTCCCTCTTCATTTTTTTAACAGTATTCTTTAACGAGGAGATTTTCATTTTAATAAAGTCCAATTTATCATTTTTTTGTAGTGGGGTGTCTTGTGACTTATTCAGAACATCTTTGCCTACCCCAAGATTGTGACAGTATTCTCCTGGTTTAGCTTTAACATTTACATCAGAGTTTCTCAATCTTGACGCTATTGACATTTTGGACTGGATTATTTTTTTTTTGAGGGGAGGGGTTGTCCCGTGTTTTGTAGGATGTTTAGCAGTATCTCCGGCCTCTGGCCACTAGATGACAGTAGCAGCAGTGGTGGTAGTAGTAGTTTTCAAGGTCGTTTTTTTCCTATGGGCGTCTAGTAGTTCCAACACTATTTGTTAAAAAGATTTCCATTCCCCATTGCCTTGAATTGGTACCTTTTTCGAAAATCAGTTGACCTCGATGTGTGAGTCTATTTCTGAATTCTATATTCATTCCACTGGTCTGTTTGTCTATCCTTATTTTACCCTTCTTGTTCAAAATTTGCTTGGACATTCTAGATTGTTTGCATTTTCATATAAATTTAGAATTATTGGTCAAATTCTTCAAAAAGTCTGGTGGGATTTTAATTGAGATTGCATTGAAACTGTAGACGTCTTTAAAATGTTGTCTTCCAATCCATAAATGTGGTTCATTTCTCCACATATTTGGGTCGTCTATAATTTCTCAGCAATTTACATTGCAGTTTTAAATGTAGAAGTCTTACACATCTTTCCTAAAATGTATCCCATGTACTTGATGTTTTCTGATAGTATTCTAAATTGTATTATTTTAATTTTATATTCTGATTGTTTGTTGCTTGTGTATTGTATTTCTAATTTTTGTATAATGACCTTGAATCCAACAATTTTCTTAACTTCCCTTTGAAGTTCAGTAGTTTGTAGATTCCTTTGGATTTTCTACATCTCAATCGTGTTGTTTATAAATAATGAGCCTTATTTTCTTCCACTATGACTCTTTTTTCTTGCCTTATTTCACTGGCGAGGATCTCCATAACAATGTTGAATAGAAGTGATAAAAGTGAATATTCATGTACTCTCCTCGCTCTTAGGGGGAAAATATTTGATATTTTACCACTAAGTATTATGTTAGCTGTAGATTTTCATACTCAACAAGTTCATTTCTATTCCTCATTTCAGCGTTTTGTTCTAACAGGTAATCAAATTCTAAAACATAACATGATACCATGGAAGTTTGGTTTTAGGCCTTCTAAGGGCAAGTTTGTTCTGTTTTTTCCCTTAGCTCTACAATAGAGCCCTTATTCCTTGGCCTTACTCTAAAGATGGGGCCCTTCTGAGATTTCAAGGAAACATTCATTGCATTAAACACTGGAACACCAAACTCTGACTTTGCAACACAGGCAGCTGCTGAAATCTCTGCTCAACTCATTGGCCTTTCAGCAATTTCCTTCCTCTGTGTGATATTGGGATTTATAATAAAAAATATGTATTTGGTCTTTGCCCCCTTTTCTGGCACAGATCTCCTAAAACCCTTGGAATTTCCTAAGTGTTGGGAGCATGAAGGTGTCTTTTGTTATGTTAATGAGGTGACTTTTAGAATTCACTTAAGGATAGGGGCTGATTGCCAATCGTGTAATTAGAGGGTTGAAACTTTGAGTGCCATCCCCCTGACCTCCGGGAAGGGGAGAGGGACTGGAGGTTAAATCAATCACCAATGGCAAATTATTTAATCAATCACGCAAATGTAGAGAAGCCTCCACAAAAACCCAAAGGACAGCATTTGGAGAGCCTCCAAGTTGGTGAACACGTGGAGATTTGGGGAGAGTGGTGCCCCTGGAGAGGGCATGGAAGCTCCATCCCCTTTCCCCATACCTTGCCCCATACCTTCATCTGACTTCTTGAGTTATGTCTTTTTATAATAAACTGGTGATCTAGTAGGTAAAATGTTTCTGTGAATTCTGTGAGCCACTCTAGCAAATTAATGGAACCCAAAGGAGGGGGTCGTGGGAATCTCCAATCTATAACCAGTTGGTCAGAAGCACAGGTGATAACCTGGGCTTGTGACTGGCACCTAAAGTGTATATTTGGGGGTGAGGGTGCAGTCTTGTAGGACTGGGGGGGGAGCCCTTAACCTGTGGCATCTGATGCTATCTCCAAGTAGATAGTGTCAGAATTGAGTTGAATTGTAGGATGCCCGGCTGGTGTCGGAGAATTGCTTGGTGGTGTGGGGAAAACTCTCACACACTGGAATTGGTCCCGGGATATTCCTTTGCATATCCAGGTTAGGAAATGGCCGAGGATTTGAGTGGAATCCACGAGCAGATTTGGGGGCTCCCCTCTCTTTGGTCGTCTCATTTCTTAGAATTTTCCATTCAATTCCACGCACTCTGCAGCCCCAAATTCCAACATTCATTTCTTCAAACCAGTAAGTTTACACTTTATTTATGAGCTATATTCTGTGCAAACTGGGAAATGCTCTCAGAGGACAAGCTGGATAAAGGTGGAGTTCATTTTATTTATTTCCCTTCTTCCAGTGATTGAATCCTTTCCTGCTCCTTTCTGGTTTTAATTGCTTTCCAATGATTTCAACAGTTGTTCATTTTTTATTATTTTGTTCAGAGTAAGTGTGTTATTAACAGGAGGCTTAGTCGGCTATAAACTGTTCCACTATTACCAGATTGTAACTTCCCATATTGGATTTCTTACAGTGCCTCAAACATACAACTTTTTTCTGACCTCAGGGTCTCCACATATGCTATTCCTTTACCTGAAAAACTATCCCCCTTGCTCTTTGACTAACTAGTTTCCAATTACCCGTCATGTCTCAGTTTAAATATCAGTTGCTCAACAAAGTCTTTTCTTACCATTTCCTAACTCATCTAGGTTGGTCCTCCTGCTGTACATTCCCATAGCACGCTGTACTATTTGTGTAGTATTTATAAGACTCATCCTGCTTAAAGTCATTTGTTTAATACTTCTTTCCTTCTTGGAGTGTAAGCTTCATGAAAGCAGAAACCAGACCTTATACTGTGCCTGGCTGATTAGAAAGTATTCAGTAAATATTTATAGCTTTTTACAAAACCAAGGTATAAAATATTTTGATTACCTTATGTGAAGGTGATTTCTTAAAATCATTGATAAAGGAATTTATCAGAGTACAGGCATGTGTACAAGTAGGCATCTGCCAACATTTACAAGAAAATTTCATTTTTCCACTGTGCTAACATTGCCTACTATGTGTTCAAACGATGTAGTGCTCTTGTGTCCAGCTCAAGAGGACAATACTAGCACATTTTGGGAAGGTTTTCAGTGACAATAGCACAAGGCAGATGTTTAAAAAATAAATCCAGGTAACTCTTCTGGCAGCTTTTATATCTTCACCAAGAAATCCATCTGATAACATTAACCATTTATCATTAATATCATCAGCTCCAAGACCATTCTACAGCTTTTAAAAAAAATTCTACTGCCTAAGTATAAATATGATCATATTCTCTCCCACTATCCACAGTTCTTTTCTTCCCAGCAGCTGAGGCACACATAGAAATGAGTTAGGCACCTAGAGATTCAAATTAACTCATTCTAGACAATAGGTTGACATTACAATAGACACCATTAGACATACTTTGTCTTTTCTTTAGAAAAGAAAACATATTTAGGGAATCAGACTGTGGCTATCTTGGAATGGTACTGGATACTCCATTAATTCCAGTTAGAGACCTGGGTCTAGCACATTGCTTGGCACATAGTAGTTGTTAAATAAATGTTTATTTAATAAATCAATGAAAATGGTCACAGCAAAAATTCAAAACAAAGGCAATTATAATAAACATAGTTTATTGATTAATCCATAAGACTATTTCTTTAAAAAAAAGTATAAACCAAATTATTGCCTTCAGTTAACAAAATGAAGCTTTCCCTGGGTGGAAGTTCTGCTCAACCAGCACAGCTCTTACAGCGCTGAAGACCGTTCTCATTGCAAGCTGTACACTTCAGGGCTTTGAAAGAGTCTGTAAAGCAGTTTCGAAACACTGACATCTTGCTCCCGTGGCACACGGAGCATGGATGAAAGCCAAAGCCTCCACAGGAGGGGCACTCATGTGGATGCTGCACTCTCTGTATAGGGTGGAGGGGACAAGAGAGGACGGAAAATGTGTTAGCATGGACAACTCAATCAGCCTTCCTGCTTTTCTGTACTGTGGGTGGTCATAAAACAATATTAGCACAATATGGCTATGGACTTGAATTCTCCTACCACTCATATCTCTTAGATCCAGGGGGAAAGCTAGCTGAAATTTCTTTCATTGCCCCATTGATGGCCATAAAAAGCACAAGCTTGGTTTACAAAGGCTGGAAATCCATCATATGAAAACACATGTTTACAAACCAAATAATTCAGGAGATGGTTATTTGCATTAAGGAAAAATACTGTAACTTTCTCTTTAGTATTTCTTTGTTTATATAATAACATCACTAATAGTGAGTCTGGAAAATCAGAAAACTAAAAGCAGAAGTGTGGAGAAGCCACTGTCAACTGAAGACCCATTGTTATATCACACATTTGAATAATGCTTTGTTTCTTTAAAAGCACTTTCAAATGCTTTATAGTTTAGAATCTTCCCTCACCCCACCCTTCACACATACAGACACCTTCTTCTGTAAAGCAGATAATTCAAGCATCATTCTCCTCATTTTATATTTAAGGAAACGGGCATAGAAATCTTAAGATATTTACCCAAGTCCATAAACTTCCCACAGTAGCTATCAGCTATGAGTTTTTCTACCTCAAGTAAAATACCTTAATGGTAGAATAAAAATAACTATGTAGTGTGTTGAGGATAATATTCTGAAAATTATTCGTATGCATTTCTATTTGTTTTTTGAGCATATAACCTTTGCCAGAGTCCATCAGTGGCATCCATCAACAGAGATTAGGAGCCGTTACAAAATGAATACAAAGAGAAAAGTGAGTTAATCCCAAACTTCTGATTTGCAGCAATGGAGTTTGCAGCAATGTTTAAAAGCCTGGCTTTGTGAAGACAATAATTGCTAACATAAAATTGGGAAACGTGGATACATACACACACACACAGAAACACACTCAGATAAACATACTTACACATACACACAGCTTTTCTCTGGAGATTCACAATTGCACATATTAAAGTCTCAAAAAAATCCAACTGAAAAGAAATCTGATTAACTGGGTTTAACTCACCATTTTCCCTGCACAAACAACTCTGAGAACATTTTTCCCACAAAACAACTATAATTCTCTCATAATTAGTACCTTATGGAACGTACTTTGGTAAACAAACATTAAGGACACGATTGCCTTAAAATTTATGTATTCCTAGACCACTTTTCAGATATGCATTTTCTGTATACAGCAAGATACGCTTGCAATTACAGTTTGACTTGAGCTATTATATCAAGATGGCAACCTTCATGTAATATCTCCCTTTTAGTGGCACAGAAGTATTTTGATGAAAAGTAGTGGTTGTCAATCTGAATGACACAAACAAGGAATTTTGTCAAGCTTGTAGAGCTTCAAACTCTTCCAAAAAGTTAGATTGAGTGTGTATAGCAATTTAATTACTTTGTAGGTGAGTTTTTGTCATTTCTTGGTGCAAGAATTGACCAAAAAACAATGTACTGGACTTATAATTTTCCATAATATTAAAATGTCTTTAGAAAAAAAACTTTGAGTAAAACCAAGCCCAGTGATGGAAAAAGAGTATAGTTTAAAAGCAAAATATAAAAGAATTAGTAAGTAATGGTGTTCTTATCAAATTTTAGAAAGAATATAAGGTAGATAGACTTTTGACATTCACTAGAGCTATGCCAGAAGGTTATATCAAAAATATTTAATGACTTGTACCAACTAGTCAGAACAGACGCTGGGCTGGCCTAGGTCCTGGAGAAAGGGCCTGCAGGGCCCCTGCATCCAAGACTTCGCCCATTAGTGCTGGACTGTGAATGGGTCTGGGGTTCCAAGTGGAGTAGGGCTGTCAAATTCTGCAATTAAAACTATGGGATGGCCAGGTAATTCGAATTTCAGATAGACCACAAATAAATTTTTGTATAGGCATGTCCAAAATATTGCATGGGACGTACCTAAACTAAAAAACTATTCATAATTTATCTGAGGTTTAAACGTAAGTGGGCATCCTATATTTTATCTGGCAATTCCTATAGGGGAGTTGCCGGCAGGGAAGAGGAGAGATGCTTGTGTGTCTTCAGGCAGCAGCTATTTACCAACCAGCATAAATTATTTCAGTATCTGAAGAACCAGTACAAACATGTTTCAATATTTTCAATAACCAGTACAGCTGCAACAGTGCACACTCACTAAACACCAACTCCTGCTATAACCCAAAACAGTTATGAATGACCAAATTCTCGAATAGCATACAGTTTTCCCATAAAATATATCTGCGATGACAAGCATAAAGCAACAAAGCTGGAATGAATGTGAGGGCTAGGCAGCTTCCTTGGCTCATTCACTAGCTATGAGACACCAGGCCCTTAGCATGGAGAATTCAAAATGGTTACTCAACAAAATTAAAAATTATTTTACATTCATGGACCTACAACATGACTTACAAAGATTATTTTCAAAGGGCCAAAATATCAAATGTCAAATCTATTTGACGAGTCTGCTGTTGTTTAATAATTTATCCAAAAGTCAGAACAAACAAATTTCCTAAAATAAAATTAATATATAAATACTAAAAGCTACACTGACTTTTTTTTTCCCTTTTTTTTTTGAGGAAGATTGGCCTTGAGCTAACATCTTTTGCCAATCTTCCTCCTTTTTTTTTTTTCCTTTTTTCTTCCCAAAGCCCCAGTAGATAGTTATATGTCATAGTTGTACATCCTTCTAGTTGCTCTATGTGGGACGCCACCTGAGCATGGCTTGATGAGCGGTGAGTAGGTCCTCCCCCAGCATCCAAACTGGCAATCCCCCAGCCACCAAAGCAGAACGCAACCCAACCGCTAGCCACCAGTTCGGCCCCTACACTGACATTTTTTAAAGAGAATCACAAATAGACCAAGGCCACCCTAAAACAATGTCGTCAGAATCTATACCATGCTATGAGGAGATCTGTCTTTTACTCAAAGGGTTGTTGAGAGAATTTGACAAGTTAATTCATGTAAGGTGAATAGAACATTGCCTGGCACATAGTAGCCACTCAATAAGGTTAATCATTATTAGCCATTATTTCATTAATATATCCTTATTTGAAGGGATTTTTATTAACTGTTACCTCAAGATAAATTGCTTGTGGTCACATGACACAATCATTTTCTATAATTCTTATAGTCATTTTATTTAAACATCTCTCCAGTACTGAGCCTTCTGGTGTAAGGTCTTGCCACCGTAAGAAAGGGAGGGTAAATGTGTTTCAAGTCACATGCCAATTTTGATGTCTTGGAGCAGTGTTGGAAAGATTCTTGAAGCCACTTCTATTCTCAAGAGAAATTAGTTGTTTCAGCCATAAAATCACAAGAGAAAGGATGGCTTACATAGCATGTAGAGTCTATACCCAATTCTCACACTAATCTGATGTAACAGAGACTACTTCATTTTACAAATGAGGAAACAAAGCCTCTTAATGAGTAAAAAAATGTTTAGGTCACAAGGGAATTAGAAAATTTGAAATTGGAGAACTCTCTTTCAAGAGCAAAATGCATGATCTTTATTCTTTAATTTACATCAATTTTTAATTTACATCTTCTTTAATTTACATCTTCTTTATTTACATCAATTTTTTTCCCAAATAATATATTACATGGGATCCCCAAATGTAAAACAGTTAAAAGGCTAAATGATATAACTAAAGAAGAAGTGGGGGTGGGGGTGGGAGTGGTCTTAAGGTCATCCACTAACGGTCCCCCAGTGCTCCATTAGCCTCCAGGAATCCCATTCCTGTTACATCATCCAGTATAATCTACTCCATTTGTTTTTCCAATAAAAATAAATAATTCAGTCATTCTTAGCTATCTCCTTCAAAGAGCACTTTTGTTATACTGGAACTATAGTTTCAACTTAGAATTCCTTATACAGAAAAAGAGCTGGCTTATATTAGATTCTCCTGTGTCCTAAGTCCAGCACTTCAGTAGACAGTTTTGCCCTCAGAGCAAGATGGAGAAAGAGCTAAGGAATTCCCCAAAACTTCGTCAGTGTTCCAGGCTGGAAGAAGAAGGAATAACTGAAGTTAACAATAGTCATTATTGGCAATAAAACAGACGTCCACTTTCAGTGAAGAGGCTGACTACAGAAACTTTGACCTTCAAGTAATTTAGGAATCTAGGGTAGCTCTTCAGTGCCCTGGTGGCCAGCGAAGTGAGAAATCATGCAGACTTGGTTGAGAATAAAACACAGAGTACTGAATCTATGGAATGTCTCTCCTCTGAATAGTGGTTTGGGTAGAGATATATCCCTTTGGAGTAGAATTCAAGAAAAAAGGAGTGAGAAATCATCCTCCTTTTCATCTCTTTCTGTTCACATATTCTTGGTGAAGGACTTTTAAAAAATACTCAGTGGGTGGGACCCTTTCTCTTATTCATTCATTCCACAAATATTTATTGGTTGTCCACTTGCCAGGCATTAGGGATACAGTAGTGAACTAGACACCTCCCTGTTCTCTTACTGGTAGCTCTTGGCCCCGCCCTAAGGTCTGTGAAAGAGTCCACTCCATACTGCCTCATTTGAATTGAAGCACACAGGAAGTCCTGAGTCTCTACCAAAGGACCAAGGGAACAAGGACACAAGGCTGGAGTTCATGAATGTCAGATGGATTTCCTTTGCAGCACAAACTCGAGTTTCAGAAATATAGAGTTTTTCCCGTTATCTAATACAGAAACTAGGAAGCAGGACCTGGGCCCCTACATCCAAAAAAATTGGCCATGAAAAACCCTGTGAATAGCAGTGGAGCATTGCCTGATATAGTGCCAGAAGGTGAGAGGATGGGGCAAAAAGACTGGGCAGGGTTCCACCCTGCTGTACACGGGGCTGCTAGGAGTCAGAATTGACTTGATGATGTTAACAACAACAAAATATAGAAGCAGGATGCTAAGTCAAGAGTCTTCAGCATCTTCTTCAAGATCAGGAAATGAATGTACTTCTTATTTTTAACCTCACATCACCTAATCTTATTCCAAAAGAGCTTGAAAGTCTGTTAAATATTCTACCAAAGAGGAAGCAACTTATGTGAGTCTCTGTGACCATAAACCGCATCATTCAAATTGAATATGAAGCAGACCCAACACACGTAACAAATTGTCAAAGAGTGCACACATGGTATATAATCGTCTCTGGACGATTCCCCTCTGTCTATGTATTTTATTTTAAACTATATTCAACACTCTAATTCAGCAAATGCTTGTTAAGTGCCTAATAAGTACCTCTCTGTCTGTTCAAGCTGCTAATAAACAGAATCTTGCCTGATAATTGGAGTTCCTAGCATCCTCAATTTGCAGCGTTGGGAAAGAAGCCACTGAACAAAATACAGACACAAGGGAAATTTGCATCTTCTAATCCCAAAAGTATAAGCCAGAATGTATGAGTCTGATTCTTGAGCCCAGTGGGATGTACCACCATAAACCTACTTAAAAAGATGTTCGGATTTCAGAGAAAGGTAGACAGAGCACACGGCCTGATTTCCCAGAGGATTAAGTGGTGTCCTGCTGCTGTAGTCTCTGAACATGCCATGACCATCCCCCCACCGAGAGGGGCCATCATCTGGAATGGTCAGGACAGGCTTTGACAGCTCCGACGTACAGGCAGCCTATGCCATTTCCAGCATCCTCAGTGTAGCTGAGAATCTTACCTCTGTTCTTCACCAACAGCAAATAAGTAGTCACCAGCCCTCAGGGGAGAATCAGGCTTTACGAGAAAAAAAGTACAGAAAATGGACACTATGTTGGCAATCTCACTAGAAAGGATAACAAACTGTTTGCTCACATCTTTAAAAAACATTGCAAGGGAATAGCTTCCTTAGAGCTTCTCTACCATCTGCGATCTTTAATCTGGTATCAGCCATAAAAAGGTGTTTGTTAATACATCTCAGGGCTCCCGTGGCTTTCTCTGTGTGGACACCAGCAGGATCAGCTGTTCGTCTTGGTTATTGTTTTGGAGGAATCCTTAGACACCTCTTCGCTTTTAATCTTTAGCCTGTTTATTAATATAAATAAATATATAAATAAAGAAAATTTACCAAAAAATGGTGTTTTCATTCACCCTTTTCGCCCAAGTATTCTCCTACATAAAATAATAATTTTTCTCTTCTTTTTCATCAGCTAATTGCTTTGCCTTCTCCAAAAAACCTTGGATGAAAAAGGATTCATTCATCTATTCACTCAGCAAATATTCGAGTGCCCATTATTTAGCAATTCCTATTCTAGGCACTAGAGGGAAAGAACAGAACAAAATAGACAAGAATCTGTGTCCACATGGAGCTGATATCTTATTGGGAGGATCCCCTGCACACTGTCTCAGGAGCAGAACCGCCATTGGGGCAGCTAGCCCTATTGAACCCAAGTCTCCAGATCAGCCAGATTTCACTTGCTTCTGCTGCCTTTGGCCAGCTCCTCATGTTTGAGGCCGCCGACAATCTTCATCGACAAATCAGGCCTACTCAGCTTCCCAGAGCAATTTTCCCTTGGGCAGGATATAAAATACGATTCTTGGACCAGAAAACTTGAAACTATTTGCTGCCTCCATTTCTGAGGGCCCACCCGCAACTGCCATGCCTCCTTCCTCCCCGCCACTGGGGATAGCTGCTGACAATTGGGGACCGAATTACAAGGACCAGAGCAGCCATAGTCTGCTATGTAGCACCCAAGTAATAGCAAACTAGAACTTTGTAGGATCTGCCCGGTTTCTCTCTAAAGTTATCACCAATTTGCCCATTTTCCGAGATGCTCTACTAGTATCAGAGCCCAGTGTTAAAACCCAGTCTGTTCCCTGGACCTAATATCCCACCTACCTCCAAGGAAACTTCTCACCCAGGCCTTGGGTTCTGCCACATATGGTCAGATTTCCCAGATACCTACACGTCACTTAATTTGAGTGATGGCAGCATAGATTCATGGCTAAGATCATGAACTTTGGAGTCAGAGTGATTAGAAATATGAATCGAACACTATCTGTAAGGTCTTGAGCAGGTGGTTTCATCCTCTGAGCCTCTGTCCCCTTGTCTGTAAAATGCGGATAACAATAAAACTCACCCTGCAGAGTTGTAAGATTTCAATGACTTAATACACATAATACTAGGAATATTACTTGCTGTGTGGTAAGGACTCCAGTGTTTCCTACCTTATGAATGTTTAATTCCTGCTCCACTACCAAAAGCCAACCAGAAGAATGGGAGGGGTTTGGATCTGAATCTTGCATCCCTTATCCACTTTGTTTGGCTCTCCTAACTGCTTCTCCCAGGCCAGTCTCTTTACCTGGGTTAGTTTACCTTAAAACCTAGTCCCCTCTCAGGTAGAGTTCAGGGCTTTCTTGGATGGCTTCAGATTCTCTACCAGTTTTGTTATATGAGCAAAGCAGCCCAACAGAGTTATAGCACCTTACAACTCTTATAACATTAGAAGCCAGTACCATACCCCATTCTGTTCAACATTAAGAATAGTCTTAAATGTTTGCACCTTATTTATGTCATCTGTAGAATGGAGACAGACTTAATGAAGAGGACAAAATCTTCTTTCCAAAATACTTTGAGCTGAGGGAGGGGGCTATGTTAAGATAGCATGGTGGTGTTAGTCAAGTTGCAGAACTAAAGAATTATAGACTCAAAGGAATAAAAGTCCATGAATAACTAAGTCAATTGTCAATCTTTAAAAAGAGCAATGAGGGCGATTCATCCTATAAGAATCTAAAAGTTGCTATTAAATTACAGAAATAAAAACAGTATGATATCGGTAAACAAGAAACAAATAGATTAATGGAATTTACTAGAGAGCTCAGACAAAGACCCAAGTATATATGGGGATTTACTATAATATAAAATTGGCATGACAAAGCAATAAAGAAATAAGAATATTACTTTCTTATTCCAAAGAAATAATAGATTATTTAGTAGATGATGTTGGAAAACTAGCCCACCGTATATAAGAAGATGGAATTACTTTCTATATGAATTAAAGACCTAGGTGCAAAAAATTATAAAGTTAAGAGAAGAAAACGTAGGACAATATCTTTGTGACCTTAAGATGGAAGGGTACTTCATAAATAAAAGTTCAAAAGCACAAAACATAAAGAAAAATGATGGCTTTGATTATATTAGAGGATTCTTGTTGGGTGAATGACACCATGAAAGAAGCTGAAAAAAGGGAAGGAAATATTGGCAATGACTAAAACAAACAAAATACTAATATCTAGAATATAGAAGGATCTTCTGAAAAACAACCAAAAAAAAAATAGGCAGGGCCAGCCCTGTGGCGCAGCAGGTAAGTGCGGGCGCTCCGCTGCTGGTGGTCCGGGTTCAGATCCCGGGCACGCACCGATGCACTGCTTGTCCGGCCATGCTGAGGCCGCGTCCCACATAACGTGGAGGAAGTTCGGCATGGATTCCTCCTCAGTAAAAAGAGGAGGATTGGTATGGATGTTATCTCAGGGCTGATCTTCCTCACAAAAAAAGAAAAAAAGGTAATTCCAAGACTTTTAATGGGCAAGGCATAAGGAATACACAATTTATAGATGAAATGTAAAAATCTAACAAGCACACAATGAGATGCCCAAACTCAGTAGTAATCAGAAAAATGTAAATTAAAACAGTAGTACAATATACCTTTCTACCTACTACCCTGGCAAAAAATAAAGAACTGTAAATTAGGTAACAATGTAAAACATTGTCAGGAATGTGGGAACGCACAAAACCCTCTTTCTCTACAGGAGGGAGTGTTGAATGGTACAACCATTCCGGAGAGCCATCTGGCACTTCCTGGAAAACTATGCATAAGCTACGATCCAGCAATTTTCACTCCCAGAGAAATCCATAGAGGAACATGTTTAAGGTTGTTCCTTGCAGCACTGTTTGTTTGAGGAGGGAGTTGGATGATACCTGGGTGTCCATCAGTGGAAAAGCGGGCAGATAAGAGAGAGTAGGTGGGCTCCACGCAGCTGCACTGTCCCAACAGGGGCCACTAGTAACATATGGCTATTTGACTTTAAATTTAAGTCAAGTAAAATTAAACAAAATTAAAAATTCAGTTCTTCAGTCACACTAGCCGCACTTTCAGTGCTCAATAGCTACATGCAGCCAGTGGCTACTATTTTGGAGGGTACAGATATAAAACATTTCCATCATCAAAGAAAGTTCTATTGAACAATGCTGCCATGGAGAAGTATGCAGCAATGAGAAGAAATGGATTAAATGTCCACATAGCAATAGAGATCGTTCTTAAAAATATAGTGCCTAGAGAAAATAATTTGAAAAAAACATTTGATATATTATATAACAACATTTACATAAATTAAAAATGTGTACAGAGAACAATAATATACATTGACCAAGTTAAATCACTTAAATAAAAAGATATACATCAACCCAAATTAATGGTTTCATGGGGTTGGAGTAGAGTATAGGAACAAAAGGAAAGAAAGAAACCATCCATACAGATTTTTGAGCCACAAGGAGTTTTAGACTATGAAGTACACATCCTCATTGTGTTTGTCCTTCTAGGCAAGATCACAATATGAATAAAACATGATTCCTAAAACCAAGGGGAATATGGTTCATTTAGGACATGAGTCACATACCCAAAGAAAAGTAATATAAGGAAGACTTTGATAAGCACCAAACAAAAAGAGGGTTATGGGACTTCAAAGGTGGGAGAGATCAGGGATAATTTTCAGAAGATGTGATACTGCAACGTATCACATCTGCATGGGCTTTAATAAGACAGTGGAGGGAAATGAGGAATTGCAACAACAGCATTGTGGGCAGACAGAACAGCTTGCACAAAGGAATGGTAGTAAGAAGCCACAAATATTGCTTTCTTTCAACTGAAGTGGAAGGAATGGCAGGGAATCAGAAATGAAGTCAGCAAAGGAGACCAGATCGAGAAGAGCTGGGGTGGCGTATTGATCCCGGGTGATGATATTGCCTAGCGCAGCTGGGAAAGTCCTGGTTCGTGTTTATTGTCCCAGAACAATTATTAATGCACCTTTTTCACACACAAAGTGTCCCAGTTGGATGATAAAATATATAATCTTCCTACTTAAGAAACAGGCTGACACAATAGTTTAGCAGAGAGGTATTAAGGGCTTCCTGGTTGCATATTGATTTGATACATTATATATTTGAATAAGTATTTCTCTGATGCTGTAATTATAAGTATTGGAACAAAATTAAAATGTGCACTTTTGAAGAAACAACTTTTTCTGTAATCTTTAGAAATGATGAGCTAGTCCATGGGAAAAATAAAAAAATTTAAATGAAATATTTTAAATGTGCTTCAAGGCAATTTCCTGACTTGAAACACCTCATCAACATCTCTATTACAGAGAATTAGGCTCTAATAAAGCTGACTGGAATTCTCACCTAATAGTATGAGGTTGTTAGAAGCTAAAGTCACTCAAGCTAGAGGAAACGTAATGGCAGGTGATATCAAATTAAAGCTGTCACATGTATCCTGTTACATATTTGTAAGAACACAGGGGAAAAATTCAATGAGGAAAACTCAGTTACAATCAGAATGTGTTTAACATTTTTATTACTAAAAATAAGCTGCTAAAAGCACAATTACCTCAATTTTGGTTAAGAGGTCTTGAAGTTCTCCTGATTCATTCATTGACAAAATTTTCTCAGCACCCTATTAACAAGAGAGGGTAGAGGAGAAAGAAAAATCCATTTTGTTAGTATTTGAGAAAACAAAGTTCTAGCCAGGAAAGATTAACCCACAAAATACTGAACACAATTCTTCCCCTCAGATCTAAGTAAACTTACAACCAGGAGGCCAAAGAGGAGAAGACATTTCTCTTTCCTTTTACGGTAAGGCTTACTGCAGGCAAGGGGAAGACTGTCAGCAGGAGGTGAGTTCTGGGGAGCCCACAGCTGTCAGATTAAGTCCGGATATGGAAGGTTCCAGCACACCCTTCAGAGTTGTTCAGGGACCTGAAGCCAGCTCTACCATCTGGGAAAGGCCACCTTTGAGCAAATTCCCAGCCTGGGCTGTCTCTGCCCTATTCCAAGAAGTCCTGGACATGGCCCTCTTTAGAGTCATGCATTTAAAGATAAGAGCAGCTAATAATAATAATAATAATAACCACCCACACTAATTGAAAACATATTTTGAGCTAGGCACCCAACATCATCTCATTGGATGTGGTAGACTCTATCAATAGCAGAAATTGACCTTCAGTGAGATTAAATAACAATTCCAAGTTCACCCAGAGAGGAAGCAGAGTGGGAATTTGAACACAGGGATTAGGACTTACTCCAGATCCAATGTTTTTAACTTGTAAAACTTTTCTGTGAAAATAAGAATGGAGGCAATGTATGTACTTTCCAACAAATTCATCATGTTTCTTCAAACCACCTCATTTTCCTTTCTTTTCCAGTCTCTTCTTACATTCTCCCACTCTACTTCCCAACATATAGCCATAGAGGAGGGAAAAGGAAAACTTGTAGTAATTATTTCTAATCAAATTGCTCACATCATATCCCTGGCACAGAATAACAGTTGTTGGCCCAGAATAGATGTTGACGCTATTTTTGGTTAATCAACAAGACGGAGAAATGTCATCACACAAAAAGTACTTTTTGGATTCCTATGTGTGCTAGGCAGGGTGGAGAACACAAAGACTCATGTAAAAAATTTAAAAGTCCTAATTCTTCAGGAGGTTACAATATATTTTTAGGTAAACACACAACAAAGTAACCCACAAGGTAGAATGGAGAATAAGTGTCCAATGAGTGATGCAGAAGAGTAACCTCGGAAATCACAGCCGGGTGAAAGACCTGCTTATTGAGGGGAGAGAAGGCTTTCTGAGGTTAAAGGCATTTGATCTTGACCTTGAAGATTAGGTGAGGTTTCTAAGACAGGGTAGGAAATTCCTGGGGTGAGGTACAGGAGCCTTTAATTCTGGGTTTGATTTATTTCAGTTCATCTTGTATAACTCAACGTCATCTTAATCACGATCAGAAATGTTGACTTGATATAGTAAAAAGCACTATGAATGAATACACAGGGCCACAGAAGATCTGTGTAGCTCTCCTTGGCAGGTTACAGTCTTTTATTTGTAGGTGGTTTTGCCAGGAATGCAGACGTGATGTACCTAAAGTGAGACATTAAAGTCTAAAATGTAGTAATAACTGGTGATATTTTACTTTGGCTACATTCTAGTTCTTTTAAGAGTTAACCAAGCTAAAAAGGGAAAAGCCTCTAGGGAATTTGGTACATGAACTAAAGCAGCAAGGAGAATATATGACCCATTTTTCTTCAGCGAAAAGACAATGCACTGCACTGATTCCAAACAAAATGGATGCACCAGAGAAGCCATCACGCATCTACGTCCCGGATCATATCTTATCTGGGCAGTCAGTGTGTCTTGGTCAGTTGTTTAAAATACAGTGCATACGCCAGGAAAGGACTATCTGCTTACCCTTAAATACATGAAATTTTCTCTGCCTCAGGCAAATAATCCCAGCACCATCAGTACTACAGAAATAGATGTCACGCATCCAGAGAAATGCAGGCTTTGCTCACATCAAGCAATGTACCCAAAGGCATGAAAGCCACTGCTCTTCCAGACACCCGGGAGTGTAGTGCACAGGTGGTGTACTAGGTGCTTAAGGTGGAAAACTTTGCTTTGTAACAGAGACCTGGGAGCTGAGCACCTCTGTCCCCCTCTCAACTGCTGCCATTGGACATGGCCTCCACCCACAACTCCACCCGGCCAGCCTTCGAATTGTTTCCTTGGAACGAGTTCTCTGGTCCCTGTGCCACATGCTGAGCAGAAACAGTAGCCAAAAGCCCTTGCTTCCCCACGGGGACCCACGTCCCCACCCTCCACCTGACCCTGTCCTTGCTGAACCTTAGTGCAAGACCCTGCAGGGCAGGACAAGGAAATCTCATGGTGCCCTCTCTGCTCCTCAGCAGCAGCAGCAGGTTGGGGATGTCAGTCTAGCTGGCAGATTCCTCCCAACCTGAACCTTGGGACGTATACCAGGGTAGCTCTCAACCTGTCTTACTCTACACTGCCTTTACGTACTCCAAAGCTCTCATTCCCTACAATTTTCCACCAAAAGCATTCCAATTATTACTTGGCCTATAAAGAAATCCATATGACCACAAAAGAGAATATATTCCCTTAAGTATTTCTTGGGAAATAATCTTTTCACGGCTGTTTTTTGGCTAAGAATATCATATGTGAGTTTGTTACTTTTTAAGTATAATTCCACCACTCAATTCCACGCAAGTGGAAATTGATTAATCATTCTATTATCTGACATAGTTTACCAAGACTTCCAGGATACCTATGAAGATATTTCTAGTATATTTTTCAGTTGATTCAGAATCATTTTTTTCTGAAAATAATGTAATATAAGTGCTTTACAGACATTGGCTCTTTTAATCATTGGTGCAAAGTAACAATTATTATCTCAATTTTTAAAATGAAGCAACTAAAATTTGAAGAGAATAAGGAACATGCCCAGGGCGTTTCAGTGAATCAACACAAGTCTTGGCCAGATCTCGAATTCAGGTCGTGCTGACTCCGAAACCTATACTCTTTCTATTGTGCCATGCATGCTGCCTGCTTACTGATGTAACATGACTGCATTAGCAAAAAACAAAAAAATGGTACAGATAACTCCTATTCTGGGGAACATGACAGTCTATGGTTAGGACTCACCATTGACTAGGTGTCCAAGAAGCTCCTGTGAACAAAAGCTTTCAGTGCAATGACTCCAAACAAAATGAATGCGCCAGAGAAGCTACAGAACATCTCATTTCTTTTTTTATCTCAGCACCATGCCTTATTCAGTTATTTCAGATGTGTTGCGTATGCCAGGAAAGGATCTATTTCATTACCTTTCAATACACGAAATTAGCTCTATTCTCAGTCAAATACTTCCCTCCTTAAAATTCTAAGCAGTGGGCTGTGACATGTGAACAAGCCATTTTATTTTACATGTAAAATAAAGCTTCTTAAAGATAAGGCAGTCTACATAATTTTTCCTCATATTTGGATCACCAAAGAAGAGACTTACACCTTCAAGGAACAAGAAAAAGGTGAGAAAAGACATTAGCCCCTTGCTGACTAGGACTGCCAGAACTCTTACTCACCATTGTTGATCCATGAATGTGCAGTATGCCACCATACTCATTCACAAATATGTCCATTAATTCATTTCCACATTCAACACTATTTTGAGCACCCTTTGTGAGTTACGCACTATGCTAAGTATTAGAGATGTAACAATAAGCAAAAAAATGGGCCCCCATTCCTGGGAGAATGTAAAATTTTGGGGAAGAGACAGATGTTAAACAAAAGATTATACAAATAAATGTAAACTTCTGTCATAAATACTACAAAAGAGATGTTGGTATAAGATGCTGTGAAAGCATATAATAAGGTAAATTTAACCTAACTAAGAGGATTAGGGAAAGCTCTCTCCATAAAGTAATGATGAAGTTCTTACCTTTAGGAAAAATAGTAGTTAACTGAGCACAGAGACAGAACGAGAGAAGGAATTTAATTAGCACAATAAAGTACATAAATATTATATGTACATGACGCTTTGTGGTCACCATTTCCATTTATTCAAGATAAGCTCTGTTCAGTGAAACTTCCTATCAGATTCTACACAGTATTTTGGATCCGAGTCCTGGAGGAAACATAGGTAAGATACCAAGTTACAGTGTAAACAACCTATTTTATACAATAAGCTGAAGAAGACTATAGATTGGTATAAACTAGTTTGTATTTAGTACACTCTTCTAGATCTCTGAGAAGAGTTGCTAGGTCAAGAGTTTCCAAACACCATTATCAAAAACAAAATAAACAAATACAAACACTTAAGTATTTTTTTCTTGAAAATCATTTAAAATCACACATACATATTTTAGCTATTTCCTTGTTGATATCCAGGCTCTGGAATTCCACATGAAACACTAACGTTTGAAAACTATTGAGCTGACATTTCTGAGGGGCCCAGAAGAACTAAAAAAAAGTATTCTCATTAACCAAAACCAAACACAAATTTTAATGTGTATACAAATCTATACATATTGTGCGTATATACATATGTACTACATATATTATTTTATTTTATTTTTATTTACATTTATTCATACACCACTTCATCTTACTAGGAAAGCAGCTTGCAATAAAGATCCATACAAGGAAATAATAAAATAAAATTTAAAGACAAATTCAGGACAAAAGAAATGTCTTAAATAAATCTCAATATGATAGCTATGACTGAGCCTTAAATTTGATTCTGAGCCAGCTTCTCAGTTGAAACAAAGTTTTTCTTAGCAGAGTCGTTTACATAATGCAACGCCTTGCTTAAGATTTTAGATAAACTGGCTAATATAATAAATAATGTCCTTGCTTTTTCATTAACTATAAAAATATAGTCTTTAAATAAATACCATCACGGAAATGGCTTTTGAATGAAACAGTACCAGTTTTCATCTCTCCTGCTGGTTTAAACCAGGCTCCTTCTCCCTCTCACTTAACTGCCTCCCTGCCATTTATTTATCTCTGTCTATTTTATTGTATACCCTACACTGCTTGTTGAGTATCTTCTAGAGACTGGGATGAAACCCACACTCCTTAGCATGGTCTACAAAGGCCTTCACTATCTAGTTGCACCAACTTTCAGCCCTGTCCTTTAATACCATACCCCGCCTTTACTCTGAATTTCTCCCCTTCTCCTGAACATACTAGGTGCTTCCATGAGATAATATGCCTTTGCACATGCTCTATTCTTTGCTTAAAGTTTCTTCTATCCTCTCCACCCTCTCCTGGAAAACTCCTATACATGCTTCCAAACTCCATTGAACTATTACCTTCTCAGTGAAGCTTCTTCGTTTTTCGCAGACAGAATCAGTCGTACCCTCCTCTGTGCTCTCAGACCACACTTTGCCCCACTGCACAGCGAACCCAGTGGTGATTACAGGACTCAGCACTTTCTGGGGTGCACCACAGACACTCAATAAGTATTTGCTGTAATAATGTCTTCAACCTTTTTGTAACTACAGTAAATACAAGATTAAATTCCAAATGGCTGTTTCTTATAATGACTCCTGGTTTTAAAAGGAAAACAAACAAGGGCATAGATTAAAATGCACCTTTATGGAGGTAAATCTGCAAGGGACTAAGCGGATGTGATTTGATGACAGAGTGCCAGATACCTAGAGGAGTGAGAGGGATGAACACTGTGTCAGTGATTTCCCCTAACCATCACTTCTCTCGGCTGGCACTTGATGGAAAGTGAAGAGCAAACCACTGAAGGCTGTACTCTCTGATGCAGACCAGGAGGCTAAGACTGTCGTCTAGTGCTGGCTGCTAAAGGATCTTTCTGCTATGTAATCAGGAGAGCAGATGGCAGGGATGGCATTCAAGGAGCTCAACCAGCACCTAGCACGATGCCTGCCAAAGGATGTGCTCAGTAAATGTTTGTTGCTGTGGCTGCCATGCCCACCAGAATGGGAGGTTATATCAACCCTGGAGATGGGCCACCTGAGGCCAGCTGACAACGTCAGAATTTACTTCAGGAATCAGCTCTGGATCTTCTCCAGTACATGAAAAAACTCCATGAGGCCCTGGAGTTCTACACCAAACACTGAGGTCTGGAAAATGTTCAAAGCAGGTGTAGCAATATCCCACCAGTGTCTTAAAAAAACACAGTGAAGTTCCCATAGATAATCTCATTCTAAAGAGCACAGTTTTCCTGTACCTCTGGCAGGAAAAATTGACTGCAAAATTAACTAACTCATTGACTTGTTTTGTGCAATTATATAATACAGACCTGTGGGTGTTAGAAAATGCCTGCCAAAGTCAATGATTTTGTTGTACATAATCAATGCTGAGCCATTTTTTTTTTTCAGTGTATCTGTAAAGAACAATTTCCCATGGAGGCCAATCTTGATTTTTTTATAATAAAGTCATATCATCAAAGTACATGATGATGGGGATATATTATCCTCTTCTCTATTGCAGAAAGTCACAGATCTTTTTCCTTTAAAATTAATATCAAATCATATAAAAGTGATATCAAGTCTCCAGTTTAAAAAAAAAAGATAGTTTTGGTGTTGAACCAGAAGAAGCCAGAAGACTGCTCTATTTAATAGATTTAAGACCATTCGTCTGCTGTGTCACAAAATTCTCTTTGCATAAACTGATTTTTAGAATGCAGTGGTTAAGCTCACCAAAGATTTTCTGAATAAGACCCCAGATTAAATCCTGGCACTTTCACTTATAAATTAATTTAACTTGGACAAGAAACATAAATTCTTTAAGACTCAGTTTCCTCATTTGTAAATTGAGTATAATAGTGTTTGCAGTGTTGTTGTAAGGATTACATGAGATGATATATGTCTAAAACATTGCATGACACATAATAGAAATTTAATAAATAGTAGTTGTATTCTTATTCTTAAACTCCCTGAGAGCATTTATAACTTAGAATCAATGTTGAGCTCACAAAATTTGGTCCACAAACATTTTCTGTCTAGAGTCAATAAATAAAAAAAGATAAATGGAGATCTACAAAAGTCTTACATTGTTTTTAGATGATGTGACTAGAATGTGAAAGAGAATGTAATAAAAAAAGGAGGGGCTCATGCAAAATATTGGGATGAAAGACTCAATTTCATGACTTATTAAAAAGAAAAGTTGGTATGAAATTTGAGGACTTTTCAGACCATAAAAGTTCTCAACTAAGTTGTAGAATGGCTAAACCATTCTTTATTATGAGAGATTTAGCTAGTTTTCAGCTAGGCCCTCTGAAGAGTCAAAAACTGAGGACAGTTAGTGAACAACGCTACTGAAGAAAATTGAGTTGATGGCTTTTCTGGGACAATCTGGATATTTAATCACTCAGCAGGAAAAATATTTGAGGAAGATTTACATGATAAGAGTAATTGGGAAACGTAATTAGTTGATCAAAATATCAGTTAAAATTCCATTAATAGGAGAGAGCTCCAACTTGAATGGGCTTAATTTCAGATGGGATCCAAGGATGTTTAGACATGGATAGGTTACTCAAGATTCATCACTGCAGCATATACATTCAATAAAAATTACTTTGGGACCGGCCCGGTGGCATACTGGCTAAGTTCACACGCTCCGCTTCTGACGGCCTGGGGTTTGTGGGTTCAGATCCCAGGCACGGACATACACACCGCTCATCAAGCCACCCTGTGACAGGCATCCCACATAAAGTAGAGGAAGATGGGCATGGATGTTAGCCCAGGGCCCATCTTCCTCAGCAAAAAAGAGGAGGACTGGCAACAGGTGTTAGCTCAGGGTTAATATTCCTCACACACAAAAAAAATTACTTTACCTTTCATATTACTATCTTAGTAAAATTATCAAAAGATTGAAGACACCACCCCAAGTTGCCACCTAGAAAGATTTCTCTGCAGTGTACTGAAGTTCATGGTCATGAAATGAAACAGATATTCCATTTTTATAAGGTACAACAATACTAAAGAGTCATAGGGTTGTCTAATAATGGTTCTTTTTAGATTCATGAGAATCATCGAATGCCTCTTTCAGGATCCCAGCGGGACACAGATGGCATTTATTATGGCATGTATTATTATTTATTTATTATTATTTATTAAATTGGCTGAGTGAAGGAACCATCTACAGAAATGTGGACAACATTAAGTAAACCAACAGGCTTGGTGAAGCACCCAGGGGCTGGCAATAACCAGAAGCTGTTACTACTCCAGGTCTAATGTTCACGAGGAAGGTGTGGAATTACAGAACCTAATAAAAGATTTAGCTATGGGAAAGGGGCCAAGAGAAACTCAGCAACTGCCAGAATGTGTCTCAGCATGAAGGGAGCAGAGAAAATACATACCTCCACCTCTCTCTCCTGCCTCACTCAGATTTTCTGCTCTGGCCTCCCTCTGACTAAAGTCAGAGGGCAAAGGCATCTGTGTGATACAGTCTGTAAAGTGTACCTTCCTGAGGCTCAGAGCAGGCCAGAGAAAGGAGAGAATGGATCTGGAAGGGAAAACAGAAAGTAACCAGCACAACCAACAAGAAATCAGATGATTTCTTGCATTCTATTGGGATTGATCACTGCTTGAGTCCATCTACGGTGTGTCTTCAGAACAAGAGAATAGGGATGATCAGAATCTTCCTGTAATCCTAGGGTGAAGGAAAGTGAATCATGTGGGTAACAAGACATGTTAAAAGGCTGCCACAAAACTGTGGGCTCAGCCACACATCAACTCTTGTCTCTGCTACTTACTCGGTGTGTGAGCTTGGGTAAGTTCCTTAACCCCTCAAGATCTCAGTTTTCTCCTCGATAAAATGAAGATAAAGATATCTCTATCAGGTAGGGTTGTAAGAAATAAATGAGATAACGCATGCTACGTGCTAGCATGGTGCCAGGCACACATAGAGCCTTGGTAATGAGAATAATATTTGTTTATTCTTGTGGTTGTTTTCAGCAGACTAGTAGAAGTAACAGATTTTCCATTGAGCCTAATTCCAAAGATCTGTTTTGAAAAACTCATGGACAACTCCTTTCTTTTTTAAATCAACAGCAGTGACCTTCTCTTGTTGGGAATATCCTCCTTCTATTGATAGTGTGGAGAAAATACTAATTACCCCCACACACACTGTTCTATCCATTCTCCATTCTCCTTTTTGTTAGAAAATCCCCTGAAATTTGTTTGGGAGTAACATTTATGAAAGATTTACCTTCCAGCCTCATACGTGGTTAGAGGTAGCCATGTGACTAAATCCTTGCCAGTGAGATGTGAGCAGAAGTAATGCATACAGCTTCCAGGCCATACTCTTAAAAGCAAGCTATCCTATATTTACTCTTGTTACCTTTTAACAAGCTGGAAACAATGTGATGGAGTTGAGCCATTTTTAACCATGAAGTGAGGACTCACCCTGAAGGAAGACGCAACAAGACAGAAGAATGACTCATAGGGCAAGACAATCTATACCCCTTGACTACTATCAACTCAGACTTATTTGAGAGACAAATAAATATCTACCTTGTTGTCTTGACATGAGTACAGCCATGTTTGGCCGCTCCATTGACCTACAGCCACCAGCACAAAAAGAAATACAAAGCTGCTTTCTGTGTGGTGGGAACTGGCCTTTTCCCGGGAACTGGCCTTTCTCCCACGGAGAGAGTTGCAAGTTGTAACATTTCAAGGCTCTTGGAGCGTCGTAGCCCGGAATGGACTGGCCATCTGTGCCGGGCTGAGACGATAACCAAAGAGAACAATGCACGTACACAACTACTGGGCTGGGACGTTAGCCAGGGGGCTCAGTGCACGTACGCCACTGATAACCATTTTGTGCATGGGAACACTAAATGCTTGCTCTGCAAACTCTGTAATTGCTTACTCTGAAAATTACTGATGGTATAAAAACTGCTGGAAACTGAGCCCTGGTGAGAGTTCCACCTGTGGAAGGGATGCCTTGCCCAGGATGTGTGATCCTTGCCCAGCCGCGTCGATTGACAGGACTCTCCCGGCAGTGGGGCGTGGATATTGTGAGTAACTGATTTGATGTGAAGTAATTGATTTGATGTGAAGTAATTGATTTGATGTGTTCTCTTTTCGGTCAACCTGGTGTTTCTCTTTCTGGTTGATTTGTGTCATTTCTCTTCAGCCGATGTGGGTGTTTTCCCTTTCCAGTCGGGCTGATGTTTTTTCCCTCTTAATATTTGACCTATTTAGATCTGTTTGCAGACTGTCACCTTTACTATCCTCTATATAATAAAATATACCTTCGGTCCATTTGTTTGGAGTGGAAAGTGTCTTTTACGTCTCCGATCGAATCCCCGAACCTCTCCTAACATAATTGGCGCTGTGAGCAGGATTCGATTAAGGAGATGCCTTTCCTATTCAAACAAAAGGTAACTGAAGCCAAGGTGGAAGAAATTCCAGGATGGGAGGACCCTCCCTCTTGTACTCTGGCTGGGGAGTGGGCTCACAGGTCAGGATTATGTGAAACTTGGGATGTTCGTCTGCAAGATATGAATCATTGGATGTGACCAAAACTTTGCAGACAGCAGGAAAAAAGAGATAATGTTTCTTTTCTGGCACGGCGAGGTTAATGTTTATTGACTGCTTATCGTCGGGCTATGGAAGATAGGGATAAAATACAAGGGAGAATGTACTCTTGAAAAAAGAAGTTTCAAATTTACAGTCCCGGCTGATGTCACCCAAAATAGAAACTCTTTCCTTGCCGTGAGCCTGGCATTCTAGTTTTATTTGGCCCCTCTTAAGTGACAAATAGTGAGCCTAAATGTGTATCCAATAATAATTTGGCGAGCCAGCCGGGAGGCTCTTTGTCCGTGGCTCGGTGGGCCCGGGCCGGGTGGGATGTCCTGGGAAACAGTCCAGCAGCTGCCTAGGTGATTTGCCCTAGGGACTGCTCCCAGTGCTTTCCATCTGACCTGGCACCGCTGACCCTGGGCACATTTTTCTTATGACAGGGAAACAGGCTCTAAAATTATTTGTTTGTTTGCCTGTTTGTTTGTTTTTGCTTACATCAACAACTCCCTTCCCCTCCATCTGGAGTCCTGTCTCTTTAAGAGGCAGGGCTATCCCTACTGGAGTGGGAATAATTGTAGGACTTTTACCCGGAATCTGTTAGATGCATCTATCTGTTCTGTTTGGGATCCCATTTAACTGTCTATTCTGTATGTTTGTAATTTTGAAGGGGGGAAGTTCCATCTGTCCCCAAGGAGAGCCCTCTGGGCCACCTCTTGGCTAAATGGGCTATATTCAGCTAGGAGCCCATATCCAAGAAGATAAGTTTTTTATTGTAACACCACATTGCCACAATATTCCATAGACTCCAGAGAGGAAAAGTGGCCAAAATGGGGCAATTTCAATTTAAACTTTTGAAGTAATTTAAAATTGAAATGGCTATTCTGGAGAATCTGATGAGTTCACCTTAAGGGTCGCCCTTAAAAGAGAGGATTCAAAACCTCTCACGATGAAATGCAATCTTTAATTAATATACAGAGACTTCTAAAAGACAAAGTTATTTCAAAAACAGCTTCCAAAATCTTTTTGGTAACTTGAAGCTTTAGAGTTTTGCTAAATTAAGTTGATAAAAATTTATTGAGTCTCTGGGTCGTTTCCACATAAGATAAAACATTAAAAATTGGTTACTAAGCATAGATTTGTCTGCCTTTGGTTTCTTATCTCAGAAAAACTGAAAGATGCTTACATTTATTGATAAACATGTTATGTGCATGTTGAGGAATTTTCTATGAGAAAGTACACATTTCTGGAAAGTCTGTATACAAAAAAAGCAAAAGGTATGTTGTCCATAAAGAAGGTATAAAGAATAGAGATATTTATGTTTGTTTTGTTAAGAAAAATAAATTTGTCCTAAAGTACTAAGAAAAGAAAAAAGGCATAGGACAAATTCTAAATGTAAAAAATAAGTGACAGAAGGTTTGTAAATGTAAAGCCCTGAGGAGTTTTGCACATGATCAAGTTGGCTAAAGTAAGCTGATAAAAAATTAAAATTTGGCTTTCTCTCTTATAAAGGTAATTTTCTTAAACTTTTAGTCTGCTCTTTATATAGAGATTAAAAGGTGTTCTTTTGAGTAAGTCTATGTAAAAGACAAAACACCTATGTTTTGTTAAAATAATTTCCTATGTTCAAAAGGACTGAAGTCTCTCCCTTAAGGTTTTTGTTTTTGTTTTTTGACTGTTTTAACTCTCTGTTTGCCTTTAACTGTTTCTGTTGTCAACTTGATTAAATAAATAACTAGGCATTGTTTCCTATTTGACCAAGTGTTTTAAAATCTTTTGATATTTTTGATAAACTTCTGCCAAAATTAAAGTTTTTTTAACTTAAAAAAGAAATTACAAAAAGACATATGATTATGATGCCAAAATACAATTGTTACCGTATTTCATGTTGATGCTCACAGTTCTGTAATTTCTACAGAACAAAAGTATAACTCTTATGCTGATCAGCTGGTGCGAAGTCATGCAACACACAACCCAGGCTTAGCACAATGAATCCACGAAAAGAGTGGACACTTGGGAGAATAAACTTCATACAGGTGGGCAAAACAAAGGGGAATCCTTGTCACCCATGATGATATTGCCACTTCAGTAAAACAATGTCAGTTATGCCAACAGTTAAATAAACAGGGAGTCCCACACCCCTACCAAGGTCATATCCAAAAGGGATTATTTCCCGCCCATACCTGGCAAATAGATTTTATTGGACCATTGCCAAATTCTTGTGGATATACTTATGCCTGCACTGCTGTTGATACATATTCTGGTTATTTATTGGCTATACCAGCTAAAGCGGCCACCCAACAGAGTGCCATAAAATTATTAGATACAATCAAGTTATATTATGGAACACCAAGGCAAATTCAGAGTGACAACGGTTCCCACTTTACAGGTAAGTTGATTCAAACTTATACCAAGGAAAATTATATAGAATGGATTTATCATATACCTTATTACCCCCAAGCTGCAGGCCTCATAGAACAAATGAATGGATTGCTTAAACAACAATTGAGGAAACTTGGTCATGGCTCATTAAATGGGTGGCACAACCATCTAAGTACTGCTCTAAATATGTTAAATAACAGGCCACTAGGCCCTAATGAGACTCCTCTGTCAAGGTTGTTACCAGCAAAGATTACAGAAGTGGCAGCCGCCACCCATGAGCTTATGACCTTAACCTGTTGGCCCCTGACTCAGTCTGCTAAACCGCCTTTTCGTGCCACGGCCGAAGCGGCTGGATTGGATTTATCTGCTGTTCATTCTATTCAATTGCCCCCTAAGAAGCAGTCTACAGTCCCTACTGGGATAGGGGTACAATTTCCCAAAAATACCTTTGGTTTGTTAAAAGGACGCTCTGGACTGGCAGCAAAAGGTATTGATGTACTGGGAGGAGTCATTGATCCAGATTACCAAGAAAAAACAAAATTTATATTATATAATGGTAGTGACACAGTACTAACTGTAGAGTCTGGAGAACGAGTGGGACAATTATTGGTGCTTCCCCTCTTGACTCCAAATGTGTCACAAGGACAGCCTCCAAGTGAATTAACTAAAAGAGGAATGCAAGGATTTGGGTCTACAAATGGATGGAAACCTGGAGCAAAAGTGTGAGTGACACATCCATCCAATGCAGCTCCCCGTGCCGCAGAAGTAGTGGCCCAAGGGCCCACTGCAACACTCATAGTTATGTATCCAGGAAATGAACAGTTATATCATGTTCCTAAAAATTCTGTTTCTTTGCGTGAATAGATACTCCTGCTGTGTTCGCTATGCTGTGCTGCACCTCCATGTCTGCTGCAGACCTACACACAGAGGCATTAGTTGCATCTGTAGGACAACCTTTGACCCTCTACAGTTAGACCAACTGCTCTACACCAGTGGGACCTATAACCTGGACTATGAATGGCCGAGAAATTTGGTCTCAGAAACAACAAGCAACTTTGCAATATAAGATAATTTCTCTATTACCCTGCCTTCTGCTACCCTCTGCGATGGGGGCTGATCTGGACTTCTGCAAGCTAATTTGTTATGCCTAAGTGTTACCTTATCTAATGTTATCTTTGATGCTGTACATGATTTGCAAGATCAAGTTAATAACATTTCATATTCTAAGGGGTTGTTTGATTGGCTACCTTGGGGTTTGGGTCCTTTATTGTGAGATAGTTTTATAATTATTGTAGTCATTGGATTTTGGATTCTTGGATGTGCCTTATGTACTTGTGTACGAAGTTCATTGTCTGTGCATATGGTGTCTTATGGTTAATGGAGACGGCCACGGCCGAATATGTCTTGACATGAGTACAGCCATGTTTGGCCGCTCCATTGACCTACAGCCACCAGCACAAAAAGAAATACAAAGCTGCTTTCTGTGTGGTGGGAACTGGCCTTTTCCCGGGAACTGGCCTTTCTCCCACGGAGAGAGTTGCAAGTTGTAACATTTCAAGGCTCTTGGAGCGTCGTAGCCCGGAATGGACTGGCCATCTGTGCCGGGCTGAGACGATAACCAAAGAGAACAATGCACGTACACAACTACTGGGCTGGGACGTTAGCCAGGGGGCTCAGTGCACGTACGCCACTGATAACCATTTTGTGCATGGGAACACTAAATGCTTGCTCTGCAAACTCTGTAATTGCTTACTCTGAAAATTACTGATGGTATAAAAACTGCTGGAAACTGAGCCCTGGTGAGAGTTCCACCTGTGGAAGGGACACCTTGCCCAGGACGTGTGATCCTTGCCCAGCCGCGTCGATTGACAGGACTCTCCCGGCAGTGGGGCGTGGATATTGTGAGTAACTGATTTGATGTGAAGTAATTGATTTGATGTGAAGTAATTGATTTGATGTGTTCTCTTTTCGGTCAACCTGGTGTTTCTCTTTCTGGTTGATTTGTGTCATTTCTCTTCAGCCGATGTGGGTGTTTTCCCTTTCCAGTCGGGCTGATGTTTTTTCCCTCTTAATATTTGACCTATTTAGATCTGTTTGCAGACTGTCACCTTTACTATCCTCTATATAATAAAATATACCTTCGGTCCATTTGTTTGGAGTGGAAAGTGTCTTTTACGTCTCCGATCGAATCCCCGAACCTCTCATAACACTTGTTTGAACCAATAATCTCTGATTCATATAGATGATAGATGAATACGTAGGTACATAGATAAATACATAGACAGATACAGATGTACAGATACATGTGTATGTATAGATATATGTATGCATAGATATATAGATAGATTTATGTAGAGATAGAGAGACAGACAGACAGAGAGAGAGAGAGAAGATGAGGATGATATTAGAGAGAGTGAGCTGGAGACCAGCACAAACTCTTGGGCACTGCCCAAAATTTAGGAATTTTTTTAACTACAAGATTTAGGAAAAGAAGTAAAACAGGGTGGCAATAACAACCTTGTCCAGAGATATTTTTTGTTGATATTTTTAGACTCTTCCCTCCATTCCTCCAGGGACTCTCCCTGCCAGAACTGTCTCCTGTTTGGAGGAGCAAATCAAGGAACTAATTGTGTAGGAGGTTCAGGGAAGATGAATAAGCTCAGGTCTCTAAATCTGGACTGAGAACAAAGCCTGGTCCTCCTTTGTCATCTCTCTTTGTCCTGGCCTCTGTGGCCTCCAAAGAAAGCAAGCTTGGAATTTTCTCCAAGTTACAAGGCTCCCTGATTCATCTCTTGCAGACCTTGGCTGTTTCATGGGTAGGACAATGCCAAGAGGACAGTTCTTAAGGAGTGTGGGAGGAAGGAGTTTGAGCAATGACACAGCAGCTGACCTAGGGGAAGCCTCTAACAGCTTAATGAGCACCTGTCATTCACCATGTGCTCTGTGAGCATCGCATTTAATCTTCACTGCATCCCTGCAAGTTGTCTTTTAAAATCCCTGGTTTTAAAAATAGAGAAACTGAGACTCAAAGACATTATAAAAGTATAAATATTACGAGAGTACTTGTTCAATATTATCGCACAGCTAACAGTTGTCAGGGTTAAGATTCAAATCTAGGTCTACCTGGCTCCAAAGTCTATGCTTGTCTTCATTGAACTTCACTTATTTCATTTATATATATATTTAAAATAATATCTACCTCTAAGGGATACTCTGAGAACAAAGCATGACATTAACACATGTTAAGCCTCAGTTTAATATAGAACATAGTAAGTGCTGAACAAATAATATCTGTTACTACTATTACTTTTATTACTATACACAAACACCATGATAGCAATATATTATAAACTTTCTCTAATGTTCAGTGATGGTAGATGATAAAGAACATAGATTTTAGATCTTGTCATTTCATATGCCTCATAGACTGTTACAGCATTTCATTTATGCCATCAGTGTAGGCAAACTTATACTGTGAGGGTCTGACCTGTGTATCTCCTGTTTTCCTTCCTGTGAAGCACACAAGCAAATGGATGGAAATAGAGCTCATTTGTTAAAGGACGTAGGCAGGTCTGTTTCAGGGCATCCAAAGTAAATATATAGTGCCCTTATTTATAGGATGGGGTAATACAAAAGCTATCCATGAAATGGCCATTTATCTTATCAACCATTTAATAAGGCAATGCACATTCATTGATAAAACAAAAGCATACTTGAAGCAGTAAAATGTAAAATAAAAAAGTAGATTCCAAGAATAAAAAGAAGTTTAAAATAATCAATGAAAACTAGATAAAACTAAGCAAATAAAAACTAGGAAAAGATACTAGTGAAATAAAATGTTATAACCAAAGCCACAGCAGACTAAAAAGATTAAAATAAAGAGAGCCTCAGAAACATTTTAAAAATAAAACAAAATGGGAAAAAATATTGGAAAATATAAAATTAACGAGTTAAGATATTATGAGGTGTGAGAATAAAAGCCAAAGAATTTTATTAGAATGTATAAATGAAGCAGCCTCTAAAACTCAAAACATAAACCCTCATATGGAAACCATCCAGGCTCTTAAAACCAAAGCACTTACTTACTAAACTACAAATGGCACCATCAAATAGCCAGTTACTCAAACCAGCATTCTAGCAGTTGACCTTGACTCCTCACTTTTCATCACCCTACATCCAATCCATCAGTAAGTCCTGTTGATTCACCTGCAATATTTATTTTGAATCCATCCATTTCTCATCACCTCTACTGATAACATCCTATTCCAAGGGTCCACCACTTCCCTGGTTTTATTCTTGTTGCCACCAATCTCTTCTCCATGCAGGGCCCAACACTGTATATGACTGCCACCCAGCATGGGACTGGACTCATATTCGTTTCTTATAAATATTTGCTGAATGAAAGACCATGCTGTAGTATTCCTTTTCCAAAGCTTTAGCCTCCCTAATGGACAAGAATCCTCAAGATTCAGAATCAAGGAACAGAAAGCAGGATGCTTGGTGCCCATGCCCTTCACCCATAACTGACATCTCACTCCCCCAGGTGTACTGCCTACCGTAGACAGTAGTCTTAGGATAACTCAGTACAGCAAGGTGGAATTCTGTGGCCTGGCTCCTTCATACCTATAGTTTGCAATCTGTTCACAGTCTCCCTTCCTGTAGTTGCTCTTTGTTCTGGAACAACATAAGGTTGAACAACACGGCACTGCCATCATTCCCAAAAATGAACAAACATGGGCAATTTGTTATGGTTCAGCCTAGTAAATACAAATCAGTCCCCAAAAAAAGGGAGCATAGAATTAAAGCTAAAGAATGTGCTACAAATAACAAAAAGCATCCAACCACTCTTTCAAAGGCTACGACAACATACAGGTATATTTCTAAATTAAAGATGCGGGAAAACAACTCAGAAACTAAACTCTTGTTCAATACAGGTCTTGTCTACATCAGATCATAAGTATCAGTACCTCCTTTTTCTATGACACCAAAAAAAACTATCATCTCTTTGCCCTTGGGATTTGTAATCAGGATAAAAGAGACAGGAAGTAGGAAAAGGTATAGCATTGGTTCCTCTAGCCCAGAGTTCAGGGACAAATCAGCTAAAACATAAGAAGGATATCACACACATGCCCAAACAACGACTAGCAAGCATTTGGAAGCTTCCAGTGAGGTACATGCACTGCTGAGGACTTACATTTTGAGTGTTCAGATAAATAGACTTGTCCTCCAGAAAAACTCCACATAAATCCAGATACCTTTCCTCACAGCGCAGAATAAATGTCACTGATTCCTGACTTCGGTGCTTTAAATTGGATACTTTCCAAGAGCCAAAAGCTCAATTAAGAGAGCAAGCTTGACACTTTACAGAGTCTAGCATCAAGCCCCATGCCAAACTATCATCTACTGAGGTGTGATGGACCTCAACCCCAGCTCAAGGTGAATTAAAAACCTAACTAAATAAGACAACTTTATTTAGGACAAGCAAAAGAAACAAAGTAGAGACTCTCTGCAAACGTAGTTAATTGAGAACCAAGGAAGGAAAATTTGACTGTAGTACAGAGGCATCCAATAATCTCTGAGAAAGAGGTAAGGGTTGACTTGAAGAAGGAGGGAAACACCTGTAGCTATACATACTGTCCCTAGGTCATGGCTGAAAACGTTATGAATTTGTAATACAGTCCTTGCCACTTCCCCCCATATTTTGGTAATAATACAATCAGCATAGGCTTATATATCACAGCAGGTAACAAAAGGTACATTAAGTAGAAGTTAAACTCCAGCAACCATCTGACATCAAACCATTTTAGGAATTTAGTGGGCTCGTTGTCTCCTTACCAATGCTTACAAACTATTGAGCCAACTACATGCTTTGGGCTGGTTTAATTGTCTACTTCTTAGGAGCTGTTAGCAAATTAAAGCTGTTTCCTTAATTCAGTGTATCATGGACTTTATATGAGTTTTTAAAAATTCCTAATTGTTGCTTCAAGCAGGATACCTTTAAGGGAAAAACCTGTTTCGGGGAAATGCCCTACTTTGGGGGTATCATGAGGGAAAAAGTGGACCTGAGGATGGGAGAAGGTAGGAGCCCAGAGGCAGCAATGGAGAATAGCCTCACTGCTCTGTAGAAGACAAAGAAAGAGTCTTTGTTTTTGCTTCAAAGAGAGAAGACAGAGAGGCTGGGCACAGGGGGAGGGTGCAGTGCTAAGTGGGGCAATTTTAAGGCTGGGTGGTGAAGATAGCTGAAGGGCTGTGCCTATAAAAGGACTTTGAAGAAACTCAGGTTTAATTGGGAGCTGTCTCTGTCAAAGCCATTTTGTTCAGTGTAAAGCAAGTCCCTCCTCTCTCTCTCCTCATCCACCTCTCTGAGTCTTAGGTAAATTCTGCTCCCATGCGCTTTGTAGGTGTCACATACAGAGAAACCAGAAACGGGCTGACTTTCACATCAAGGCTGACTATGGTACAGGAGAGAAATGCAGAGAGAAAAGAAATACACCTAAGGCAGAAGCCATCATAAGAATGCCAAGTATCTCTACCTTCATCCCCCCTTCACACTCAAGAATTCATGAAAACCTTGGTCAGGATTTTGGACATGCACCAAGAATGCTATTTTGCAGGTCAATTTAATGTTGCCCGTATTCTAAGTGCTCAGAGGTCTCAGGTGTCATTTGGGTTGCGCTTCTGTAAGCCGTTTGTTCCTAAGTTGTCTGTTGATTTTAAAATACTTTTTCACAGCCCATAAGGACAATCAGCATAGGCTGATGTAGGTACCAGATATCAAGTCAACAACACCAGGTGTATTTCTTTGCAAGGGAGCCAAATCTGCTAATTTGCTAATCAGTTTTTTTAAGCCAGTTCTCAAAATTTATCTGTGACAGACAAAATTGAACCAATGACTATAGTCAAGAAGAATGATTAAAAAGGTAAAAAACATTTCTTCTGTTTAAATTTCCATTTTCAGAGGTGATTATTCCTTGAAACAAGACCCTCTACATTATGGAGAAGTCAGGATACATCAAATGTTTAGATCAGATGATTCTCTGTTGGGAAATGCCACAAATGTGAAATTCAAGTATGCCTGCACAAAAGTGGACTCTGCTGTGTTTTCTTTTCTTGTTTTTTTTATGAAAAGACGTGAACAGACTTTTTTCCCTTATAAAACCCAGCTACTTTGATGACTTTTATTCAATCACTTATATTTTTACAATTTATCATTAACTCATAATTCTGTGATATTGTCTTCAGAAATTGTGATTTCCATATTTTCCATTTTTTGAGATATGTTGAAGTCGTCTTTGTGTTCTACTTTATATGTACATGGAGCATATTGATTATAAGAATAAAATGTGGAGCTCTCTATTTATGGGATAGAAGTTTCAGTATATTTCTATATTAAGAAAAGAAAAGAATCAGCCAATGGATAAAAAATATAAATGGAAATGAAGAGAATGAATTTGCTAGTTTTTTAGACAGAGTACAGCCAAGTAACAGGAGCATATCCAAGCTTGGTGGCTGAGAGTAGAGTCACTAAATTCAGAAAGCCCTGTTCTAGACTTGGCTCCACCACTTCCTGGCTATGGAACTTTGAGTAGGTTTCTTAATCTCCCATGGCCTCAGTCCTTTTACTTGTAAAATGGGGGTAATAATAGCATTAACCTCCTACAGCTGGGAGGATTTAGTGAGATCCTGAATATACAGCATTTACCGCTGAGCCTGTCATAAAGTACTCAATAAATGTAAGCTTTTAAAAAAGTATTAAATTCTCTCCTATTTTAAAATGTAGGTTTTAGTATTATTCAGATACAGTGAGGCCAACAGATAAGGAGACAAAAGATAGCTGTTATACTTACAGTTCCCAAGAGGAGGGGGCACGCCAGGCCATGCAGGGGCCAAAGGGGAAGTGTTTGGGGGTAGGCGACGGGGGATTCCTTTATTGTGGTTTCCCCACAGGAAAGGCAAGGCAGGGTAAGCAGGTTTAGGATTGGCTAATTTGAATAATTTTAGTGGGCTCTGGGGTACAGGGGCTGTCTCTAGCGGCCTGGGACATGGCCCTGGGATGATTAGGGCAGAGGGATAGTGGCTGAATGTGATGGAGAAGATGGTTGAGGGTGTAGGCTCTCGATTGTGGTTTGCACAGCAAAGACGAGCTCCAGGGCAAGTTGTTTGCTATCTCTCTCTCCAGTGTCAGCAAGGCCCCAGATGTCAAAGCATCAGAAAATACAGAATATAAAAGACATTTTTAATATATCTCCAGCCACACATTTTTATGATTCTCTACTGCCATAAAGTTTAGTTGGAGTTTGAACATTAGCCAGGGCACTGCCTATGTAAATAGACACACAGTGTTCCTGTTCATTAAAAATTACAATTTGCCAGTCTATTTTGTGATCAATAATAACCTTCACCATGAACGTATCAAGACAACATGTTGTACACCTTAAATTTACACAAAGTTGTGTCAAATATATTTCAATTAAAAAAAATTTTTTTAAACAATAATAACCTTCACCAAATATTTTGTTTCCCACAGATAGCAAAAAAAAGGGAAAAAACAGCATACAGGTAATCCAAATTCCAACTTTCAGTAATCTATTTTAAGACATCATCTACCCAGAATGTACCATAACTACAAGTAATAATCTCCTATTAATACAGAATATTTGTATATATATACCAATTCAATTTTCCATAAATGACATACAAGGAAGTTTGTATGTCATTCATTTGCTCAACAAATTGTCAAAATGACTACAGACTAAATGTGATAAAAGACTGAATTAACGCAGCAGGAATTAAGGAAAATGAACAGAAGTAAACAAAATTCAGGAAATAGAGTCCAGAGTACTTGGTGGCCAAGGGATTATAACCAAGGGTGACCACCCATTGTGAGGGATGAGATACAGAGAGGAATATACATGCATGTTGCATGATATTCATATTTTATTAATATGTCTATTTTATTAATATAAAATATTAACTTATAAAATTTATAGAATTTGCTGGAGTTTGTATTTTCATACAGTCAGCATGTTGTTTTACCATCTTTTACAATTGAAATTTTGAGAGTACTTTACAGACTCATCTTCAAAACACTATAATTAAGGATGACAGCTCTCCACAGTAAATCTAAACTTATAGAATTTATGGTTTTGCTGTATAAATTCACAATGAAATGAATACTGACAATTTTAAAGCAAACAAAAAAAAAAAAAACTGGCCAAAGGTACATTTGTTATTTTACTAGAATTACAAAAATACATCCTCCAAGTACATAGATTATTAGTCAAGATTTCTTCATTGTGCAAACCAAAGGACCCACACATCAAAAAGCACAAGTTGGAAAGATCAAGATGATTTATTCTCCAAGTAACTTTAGGCCAAAGTTAAAGATGACTTATTAGGGTCATAAAATAGCACTGGATGTAGTAAATTTATGTCTTTGCTTTGTTCCGTGTCATTTTGTAACCAAAGCTATTTCTGTCCTGCCATAATGTGTATTTTTAATCAGACAGTATTAGCCACAGCAGAGCAAACCACGAGTCACAAGGACAGATGACTGTAACTCTATTTATGTTAGAGATGGATTTCTGTGACATTGCATATAAAGCAGGATTTATAAATCAAATTAAATTTCCACTTCATTTCCATAATAATTTTGCTTCTAATGAAATCATTTTGACCCTAAATTTCATCTTTAAAAACATACTTGAAAAAATATATAAATTTTTCTGCAAGTTTCTCAAGTAACAAGAGTAGTCTGAAAAAATATCTACTCATTATTGATTAAATGCTGCCTGTGATAAAGTAGGATAATGAAGGAATCTGAAAGCTTCAGGATGTTTATATTTGAGGTGCTCTCCAGTAAGACCAAACAGTAGTAGTTAAAGCCTGGTTTTGCTTGACATCAGTCCTGAGCAAGGATACCATAATTTTGCTTTAAACAACTGCTAAGCCCTCAGACTCACTGAGACCTTGTCCTGAACTGGCTGAGTGAGCCCTCCAATTCTTCAAAGGTAAAATTCTGTTTACTCTGCACATTACCTTAGAAGGGAAGAACCGTTAAAAATTTAAAATGTCATTTCCTAATTTACCAATTCATTGTATTGACCTAAAGTGTGGCATGTATATACTTCTTGTTCTTTTTAAGGCAGCAACTGCATTGGCATTTTAGTAAGATTTGCACCATATGTGGCTTTCCTCAACGCCACTCAATTCAGCCGTGTGCATAAGATTGCAGGTATAAGCTCCTCACCGTGAGGATGTGGTAAACTAGCGACTCCTAATGGTTGGTACATAATTGTGCAAATATCTATTCCCAGCCAAGTAAAAAAGAGTGGGAAAAATAATATATATTGCTTCATTCTCTTCAAAAAAAAAAAAAAAGTGTTATTGCCACCAAAAGTATTAGATGGGTCATTTCTACACATGCAAAGAAAATACATGTATAAACAAACATTTTAAAAACTCTTTATAAAAAAAGTACATTGTAAATTCTCCAAAGCAAGAAAACTAAAATTTATTGAATAATATTGCTAAAATACAACTATAGCTCAATACTCCCATCTCTGGGATTTTGTCCTAAAAACATAATTCAATGGGAACAAAAATCTATACCCAATACTATCCATAAAGCAAACCCCCAAACTAGAAACATTAATTTCCAACAAGAGGGACCTGTTTTAAGAAATTCAAACGTGTCACCATGATGATATATAATAAAATCATTCTTGAGTTTGATTATAAGCACTAGGGAAAAAATGAAAAATATTTTTGACAAAATATTAGGCTTAACAGAGTAAAAACCGTCCATTTATTGTTTTAGGTTCACAGCAAAATTGAGCGGAAGACACAGAGACATCTCATTCCCCTAGCCCTACACATGCATAACGTCCCCCATAAACAATATTCCCCACCAGCGTGGTACATTTGTTACAATTGATGAACCTACACTGACGCATCATAACACTCAAAGTCCACAGATTACATTACAGTTCACTGTTGCTGTTGTACATTCTATGAGTTTGGACAAACGTATAATGACACATACCCATCATATAGTATCTCCCCTAAAAATCCTCTGTGTACTATATATTTTCGATATTTAAAAAAAATCCTTCATCTTCCCAATAAAAAATGTTAAAGAAAATATCTAAACTGCAAATTTATTTCAGAGTAACATGTAAAGATAAGCTAACAATGAACTTTTCAAAACTCAAATCTAATCAGCTCTTTCTCTGCAACATCTGTTCATCTTCACAGCTCACCTCCTCTCACTTCCTCAGGAAAGTCTTCCCTAACCTAGTCTGAGTTATGGTACCTTATTAGGTGTTCTCAAAGACCCTATTCCTTTCCTTCAGAACCTATCTCTCATTTTGTGATTAGATATTCATTAGGGTGATTGCTAAAGTCTGTGTCTTTCACTAGACTATGAAAGACTGTGTACATAGGAAGCACTCAATAAAATTTGTGAAATAAATTGAATAGCAGCACACACTCAATGAGATATTTAACTTACACAACTTCCTGTCCCTACTACTGTAGGAGCTGGAGCAGAGCAAGGCATAGGTGTGGCTCTTCATTTATTTTGGCAATTTTCACCAATCCACATAAGAATTTTGATGACCTTAGAATTACCTAGTACTCTGGGGTAGAGTTAATTGGAATCTCTGTCTCTTCATTTCCTCCTGTTTATCAAACCCTCATATCATCTTGAACGAGAGACATTGACGGACTGAGAATTTTTCCCATGGGCCCCCCTTATCCTTGTCTCCTGCAGCTGTTTCTCTCCCATACCCTCTTGCACATGACTTCAGCCCCTAACTAGTCCTCTCCGTTCTTCTTGATGCAATCCAAATTGATCAACAGTCGTTGCTAATCTACAAGAACAACAGTCCTTCCTTCAAGAACCGTCTTTGGCCAATTATTCCTTAGAGCTGGTGAACTTCCACTGACCTATTCTTGCTACAGTCTTATAAAACATTTTGTCCTCCTTTCCCAAGTAATTAAGCTCCTTCTGAGTCTTCTCATGGTCCACATTATCAAATAAAGGTTTATGATTACAGAGCTCTGGTAGATTTTCTGCCACACTTGCTTGTTTATGAAAGAGATAGAGAAGACAACATGATTGTTCCACTCTTCAGAATATACATAGCATCCAGAACAACCTACTTGGAGCCTAATAATATTTGTTAGTTGAAATTAAGTCATTGAAAACTAGAGTTTATTGTTCAGAAATTGATACTATAGGCTAAAGGTAAAATTCTATACACCCTCACTATATTTCCCACTTTTTCAGCTCAAGGCAGTGATGTGTCAAGGAATTAATAACCCAGAGTCCAGGAAAAGCAGGAAGGAAACAGATAATGAAGAAGATGAAGGGAGTGTTTCTGAGATGTTAAGAAAATGAATTGCTCCAATCTGGTCAGGAGCACATTTTCAGCTGTTCCTTTAATTTCATATATGTTTTGCCTGTGAGAGATGAAACACACTTTAGCTGTAAGGAAGGAAAGGAGGAAGGGAGGAAATCCAGCCATTGATGAAAGCAGCATTTGCCATTTTCAAAGCTGAAATGAAGTGTAGTCTGTGTGATGTTTGCTAAGAAAGGAAAGGAGAGAAAAAAAAGAGCTTTTAATAAAAACTACTTTTATTATTTTTCTCCCCAAATTGGGAATGTAATAAAGAAATGTGAGGAATTAAAAAAAAAGATACACCAAGAGAACTACAAAAATTTTAATATCTTTACAAAAATATTTTTAAATCTTTTTAAGAAACCCATTTTAGGGCCAGCCCAGTGGCGTAGCGGTTAAGTGCGCGTGTTCCGCTGCTGTGGCCCGGGGTTTGGATCCCCGGTGCGCACCGACCTACCGCCTGTCAAGCCATGCTGTGGCAGTGTCCCATATAAAGTGGAGGAAGATGGACACCGCATGTTAGCCCAGGGCCAGTCTTCCTCAGCAAAAAGAGGAGGATTGGCATCAGATGTTAGCTCAGGGCCGATCTGCCTCACAAAAAAAAAAAAAAAAAAAAAGAAACCCATTTTAATTATATTTTATATTTAAGTAATTCTACTAAAATATGTGAACTTTGCCCCACCCACAATCGCCTCACTTTAACGTTCTGACTGTGCTGACAGCTACGAACAATGTGAAGTCATTTTCTCAGCACATTATTTGTGTGAATCAAGCTAGTAAACATTATGAGCTTCTGGATCCTGATATGAAAACAAAGATAAGGATTTTGAGGTTACTGAGGCAAGAGCATGATCTACTATGAATGTATTGAACATAATGTAAACAAATCTGATTTTCCATTCTATTCCACACTAATATTGGAATTCTAAGCAGGAAAATTGTGACGAGAAAAAAATGAAAATTATGTATCTGATTAATAAAGTGTTGGCAATCTTCAAAGGTAGAAAAAATAGCAGACAGCATAATACATCTTATCTTATAATATATAAAGCACAAAATCACATTAAGTTAGCCATCTGTGTTTCAATTAATTTGAAAAGTGACTTTGGGTGTGCAGAGAAATTGACATTCCAATAAAATGAGTATCCCAGGCTTGACCTGCAGTGCTCTTTTTTCTCATGACTATTAATTATCAATCATATTAAATTACTTAGCTCTCTGAAGAAGAGCATTTGCTCAGTTTCATTTTAATGCCATGCCTATGGCTGTATTCTAGAATTTTCTTAGGAAACAGTCATGTGGGTTTCTAGGTAAGATGGTGTCATAAGCCCAGGAATCTAACAACTCTATCCTCCACTACCAAATTTTCCCTGAAAAGAAAAAGGAATGTAAGAGTTGAGGGAAACTTTATTTAGTGATAAAAACTAGGACAGAGTAACATCCATGTATCAGGTGCTTAAAGGAAACGCTGCAAAAGGAAGGGCAGACAGGACTGAATGTTCCAGGAACTCTGCCGTATCAAGGAGCTGCACGCCTGGGGAAATACTTTCAAACATATGACCAACACTTGCACATCCAGAGGTGACTGGCAGTCAGGACACCTCTCTGTACAGCATGTATTCTCAATAGGGACAATATGGTCTCTAAGGGAGTGAAAATTGATTCTTAGGGGTGGAAGACAGTGAAAAAAAATCTTACTCTTTTTATATATAAATCACAGATATACATGAAGTACTTAAGCAGTTAGGGGGCAATAACAAAAAAGGAAAAGATTGTTCTACAGCATCAGCTCCACAAAGAAGAGCTTCTGACACAAGCAACACCGGGCAGTGGTGGTGCCATTTACACTCAGCTCACAAAGCTCGAAGCACTTACTAGCTGCCTCATTGAAAGAGGCAGTTTTTTGTTGCAAATACCTCACAGGCACTCTTCCTCCTGTTCTCCTTAGACTGCCAAGAAAGCACAGTACATTTAAGGAAAGACAGAGTTTGTTTGTTTGTTTGAAGAAAACAGAAATAATACACAAAACAAAAGAGAATGACAACACTCAGAAAAAAAATTCTAGTGAAGACAATAAATTTAAATGGGTTAATTCTCTGACTGAAACATAAAGATTCACAGATTATGTCAAATAAAATCCAATTACGTCTTTGTATACCAAAGAGATACCTAATGCAAAATTACTAAGCAAAGAAATATAGGCAAACTAAAATGAAATACATAAATGTAACATGAGAGATGTGGAGTGGGCCCTGTAAGTAGTAGTATAAGACAAGGAAAAGTCCCAGCCAAAAAGCATTAACTAATCAAAGGTGATTATTAGAAAAGCCATGCATATATCTCTACATATTTAGATATAGGAAGCTAAATTGATAAAGATTAGCTCACCATAAGTATTTGATGAAAAAAAGGAAATTAAAATAAGAATACAGAGTATTTAAATGACATAATTATAATGATATAATTAAAACACAGTATCGTATTTATGCATAAATACACTCCAAAAAATGTGTGACATCTCAGGACCCCAAGAAGAGAAGAACAAGGAGGGATTCCCTTGCCCTCAGCGGACTCTGATGCCTTTGGGGCTTTTGATTGGCAGCCACAATGGAAGGTGGATGTCAAGGAAACTGGATACAATCAGCATGGAGCTAAGCTGTATGTCACAGAAGGCTCATAAAAACTTGTTCCTTAGGTACTAACATTTTATAGAGATCTAAGTTGATCTGTTATTCCTTTGGGAAAACCCAATGAGTCCCTCCCTAGTTCTTTTACCCCGCATTCCATCACCTAGATCTTTCCCAGAACTGAAGTGAATCACACCTCATTAGAAAGAAAGATGTTCACAAGTTAGGCATAGCACTAGATTTCTCTCTAGAAATTTGTTACTCTAGGAACGTATGTGGCATAGCATTAGGGGCACATTCCCACCACTTCTTATTGAAGTCTTGCCCATTTTGCAAAGCACAGCTCAAATGCTACCTCCTTCCTAGAAACTTGCATCATTGCCCTGATTGAAATATGCTCTCTCCTCCTCCTTCTAAATAAACTTTGTTTTACCATTAACTTAGCACTTAGCACAACTAGCTTAGAGCGACATAGTATATGTCCATACTCACCACTATCCTCCCCCAACACACATCCCTTACATTTTGTACCTCAGTGGCAGGGACTGTGCATTTAAAATCTTTGAATCTCTGGAACATTGCACAGTGCTTTGTATACAGAGGGTGCTCAATGTTTCCTCAATGACTGTTCCCCCAATGACTGTTCCCCTTGTTCCTTCTAGGCTTTTCAGGGTAACTACTTTTACAATAGTCTGGAAGCTGTGCAAAGAGACATCTCCAGACCTGCCCTATCTGATCATAGATCACCAGTCCCACCCAGGGTTTTAGCAATATTGCCCAAGTTCCAGAAAAATTCAAATAATGTAAAATTGCTGAAAAGAAATTTAGACTTTTATTTCTTTGTTTTCCCAAGTCCCTCAACTGAAATTTTTATATCAAATCTTTCAAGGGAAACCATATATGGAATACAATAACATGCGTATATCTGAGGGTATAGCTTGGCACTTGGATAAGAGCTTGAAATCCCTCCCACTCGAGTTACCCATCAGGTGCCCCCTAAGGTAAGGTTGAAGGAAGCTCTAGGGCACCACAGAGAACAATTTGATAACCACTAGTTCTGCTTCAGCCTTTTCAGTCCCTCAGACAGGCCACATGAGTCAGAGAGAGGTGCTGAAATTCACAACAAATGGATGAGCACTGTCTCCGGAGGCTGCCCGCTGAGCCTTGCAAACTTCCTGCAAGGCTGACCTCAGTGACACCCAGAGAGGAAGCCCCTGATGAGCGCGCCTTGCTTCAGCATTTCAGGGCTCGGCGCTGGACAGGTGGTTTGCTTCATTGTATTCATTCTATTCATTCTTTGAATCTAATCCAAAGAATAAACACCATCAGGACCAAACATATGGTCAGGTCTTTAGCTTAATTTTTGTTTTAGGAGATAGAGGCATCTTGGGCTGAGCTCAACAAAACTGGGAGCCCAAGGAGTGATTAAAAACAAAGCAAAACCACCACACAATGTATCATAATCCTGTCTGAGCATAAGGAAGCCTGCCACCTGGCACAAGAGCTATTTACTTTGTCAAATCCCTGTGTGAGATGTTTGCACAGTTGTAATCATATATAATTTCATGGTAACAAACTAGATGTTTATAGAAAAATAGGTCCTAAGGGCCAGAAACTCTCAGAGAAAATACATGCACTTTCTTTTTTTTTTTTTTCCAGTCAAAATTGGTATATAAACATTTGATTCATTATTAGGCCCCCAAAGAATAAAATATTTATTACATTTGTTTTCAGTTCTTGCATAGTCAATTTAAAATCATTCCTCCTAATATTTTCTTTTCCTAAAAGGAAATCTGGACTGGAAATTTTGTTTATAATCCATATATTTAAGACATTTAACTTTAATTGAGTTCTAAAGAAAGGTATATCATAAATGATTTTTTTTATTTTCATTTATTCTCTTAAATATTTGATACATTTTCTTATATTGTGAGAGCCCTCTGGTGGTTGAGAGGATACTAATTCTCTGTGTTCATGAGAACAGAAATAGAGTTCATTACCAACCAAAGCTTTTCTTTCCTGAGATACTGATTTCAAGTTCTGTTAGAAATGGGTGCTTAGGGCCGGTCCCATGGCTTAGCGGTTAAGTGCATGCACTCCGCTGCTGGCGGCCCGGGTTCAGATCCGGGCGTGCACCAATGCACCACTTCTCCAGCCACGCTGAGGCCGCGTCCCACATACAGCAACTAGAAGGATGTGCAGCAATGACATACAACTATCTACTGGGGCTTTGGGGGGGGGGGAATAAATAAATAAAATTAAAAAAAAAAGAAATGGGTGCTTATTAAAATTTCTAATAACTTTCACCTACTCATAGAATGGTCCATTAATTTATTTTTGTGCATTTTCTAGGATTAAAAATAAGATCTTTGGGCCGGCCCCGTGGCTTAGCGGTTAAGTGTGCACGCTCCGCTACTGGCGGCCCGGGTTCGGATCCTGGGCAGGCACTGACCCACCGCTTCTCCGGCCATGCTGGAGCCGCGTCCCACATACAGCAACTAGAAGGATGTGCAGCTATGACATACAAGTATCTACTGGGGCTTTGGGGGACAAAAAGGAGGAGGATTGGCAATAGATGTTAGCTCAGAGCTGGTCTTCCTCAGCAAAAAGAGGGAGATTAGCATGGATGTTAGCTCAGGGCTGATCTTCCTCACAAAAAAATAATAAAAAAAAAATAATAAAAATAAAATAAAAATAAGATCTTAAATGCTGATGATATGTCTTTAAATCCAAATAAGAAAACACTGAAAAAAATACATTTTTTAAAAAAAAATACATTTCTTTTCAATCAGATTGTGTAGAGTTAGCAATTTACATCTAAATTGAGCTGTAGGTAAATTGGCTCCTGGAGCCCTTTATTAGGTGGCATGGTCTATGTTTTCTTTTGGCTTGTGGCCAAGTCCCAAATAATCGCAACTGTTTTACCCTTTTATAGTGCGCAGGTCCAAAGCAACAAATTGAAGACTCAGGTTTTGATGTATTGTGCAAATAATTAAACAGTGTACCTACAAGACACTTTGCAAGTATCCTGCCACACAGGGAATTACAGCAGGCAAAACTATAAAAGGCAAAGTCCTGGGCAAATGGGACAATGGATTTAAATTTGTGAAATGATAAAGCTAGGATATATATCAAGGAAAGGCTGTATGAGTGAAGCTGTTCCTTGGGCCTATAGTTTGGGAATCCCTTATGCCTGCATGCCTCAAAAATTCTCTCTCTAAGTGACTCTAAGTTTTTGGAGTGAAAGTTGAATCATGCATCAACAGGTTTCAAGGTATTTACTACTATGTGACTTTTCATGTCATTGAACTAACAGCAGCACCCAAAATATGAGATGAGGAAACTGTAACCATAACACTTCTGCATTTCTTCTGTGAGAATAAGGTGACAGTCAAACAAATCTGTGAAACTAAAGGCGAAGATTTGGTCAATGGACCAAGGATATCACAAGATGTTACTGATGATGCTACAGGATTACTAAAGTAACAAGATGAGAGTGTGTGACTGTGGAAATTTGAAGGGGATTTGGTACTTTGATTTAGTTCCACATAGCTGTGCTTTGAATGCCAACTGTTCCACAAACAAATTTTGTGGGCACATGGAGTGTTAAAGCATAATTAACTGGCTTTGGTAAAATTATGCAATCCTGCAACATGAAAATGTCAGTGAGCACACTTGACTCAGACGAAAAGTCAGGATTAGATGGTGTCAAAATTCTGCACGTTGGTAGATTATTGTGGTAACTGCCACCAATTTGTTCCTGCCTCATTGTATGTACACTCTCTACAATATGATGTTGGTGGTCCCCCTATCAATAGGTGGAGTCTGTTCTCTCCATCTGGAAGCTAGACCTGATCATGTGACCTACTCTAGTCAACAGCACAAAAACAAATATGATTTGAGCAGAGGCTTGAAATGTGCTTGAGCGTTGGGGTTTGGCTTCTTTCACTACTAGGAACCCCTTTGCCACCATTTAACATGTCCCAGGTAGTCTGCTAGAGAGGAGGAAATCTGAGAAGCCAATCTCTGGATATGTAACTGAGTCCTCCTAGACCACCCAGCTGGAGCCAAGCCACCAGCAGACCACAATGAGCAGCCAAGCCCAGCCAACGTTGCAGTCTACAAAATAATTGTTTTAAGCCACTAAGTTTTGGTGGTTTGTTATGTAGCAAAAGCTAACTAATGTAGCTATTTCCATTATAGAGCCTGAACTTTGACTATGGTTCATTCCAATCCAGGGCCACATTTCTTTGGAGATGAAAGTTTGAGACATTTGATGAATTCTTTGCTTCCTGATCTAAGAAATGATACCAGCACCAGATTGAACTGCTTACACAAAGATAGTGACAGTTATCAAAAATCACAGACTATATCTCAAAGAAAAATTTCATTTCTTGTGGTCTTAATTATTGCCAATAATCACACATCCATGGAAAAAAGATCTTGGGACCTAGTTAAATGGATCTAAAAACCAAGGGTATAAGGAGTTTATCTTGAGAAATAGTTCACATGAAAGTTACATGAGTATTTCAACTGGCCTCAGACTCAATATGATCAATTGTAAGGTGCAGATGCTTAAAGTAAATCTAGGCTCCATTATGAGAGGGATAGAGAATCTCTCCAGGGAGAAAATCATCCAGATCTAATGAACTTAAAGACTTTTTTGGGTGCTGAACTTAAAGACTAGAGTATGTCCTAAGGAGAATAGTTAGAAACTCAGAAAACCATGAGATAAGAGTAAGAGTTAAGGGAACCAGGGAGAAAACTTGCCAACATTTTTGTATATGAAGTTTTAGTTATGAGGATGCGGGAACAGTTTTCATTTGCATTGCTCTAGGCAGAAGAACTAAGACCAATGGGTGAAGGAAGTTAGAGGCAGACTTATTCTCCACACGAGAAAGAACTTTCTAATATTTAAAGGGGTACTACAATAAAATAGATTGGCTTAAACAGTAGTGAGGTTGTCGTCACTGGGTGTGTTCAAAGATTGCTCATCTTTGCCCAGGGATGTCGTAGAAAGAATTCTTACACTGAGAGGAACGTTAGACAAGATAACATCTAAGTTTCCTTCCAATCCAAGATTCTATGCTTCTGTATAAAACTTCTGTGTGCATCTACCTACCACGTTTGTCTTTACAAAACCTAATAAGTAAGTCTTCTGCAACCTCATCTTAATAGGTGCCCCACCAGTCTCCCAACTTGGTCTTGATCTGAGAGGTTAGGGGAGAGAGGAGGTGCTAACAGAAGAATGTAAGAAATTAACTCCTTCACTCTCACTACTTCTTACTTGGGCATACATGTTAAATTTAGTAGCTTTGTTCTAGAAATAAAGAGCAAATCAGTTGTTGCCTATTCATATTTTAATATAATGAAACTTTTTCTGAGTTGAATAAAGATTTACTATTTTTTACTATTTACTATTAAAAATAGAGATGGGAAAAATCAAAGTTTCATATTATAAGGAAAAAATGATCAAGGTATAGTTTCTTATAGATAGGTCTTCTGTTTCATTTTAAGAGAAAATAGCTGTGTTGTTAATAATTTTTAAATCTCGTATGTTATAAACTCTCATTAATATATTTTAAATAGCACTGTTAATTAAAATATTAACAATTTACATGATTTTAAAATGAAGAGATATAACACTATTTGAATACTTACATTTAATATTCACAGAAAAGTATCATGAATGGAGATGGAATATCCCTAATAGCACACATATCAGCTCACATGAAACTGAATGCATTTGACCTTAATACTTGCTTCATGCTGAAAACACTACCACTATCCAGAAGTTCAAATGATGTGCAGCATCCTGCCCCCATGGATCAGACCACTTTGACGTTAATGTGTGAGGTGGACTGAGAATAATACTCTACACCTTTTCTCCACTCATGACTTATTGATTCAGTGCTATCCTAGTTCTCTTTATTCTCTCCATCTTTTTCCACCTATAGATCCTAAATATAAGCTTTCTCTAAAGCTCTTGCCTTAGTAATATTAGCAAAGAGTTACCTAGTGTGCATCATGTTCTAGGCTCTGTGAGTTTTTATGCTTCATCTCATTTAATTCTCAAAATACCCATCAGAGGTACTTTATTATCTTCATCTTAGAGAGATCAAATAGCTTGTCCAATATTCATACCAGTAAGACAAAGAACTTATTCTTGCATCCAGATGTCTGCTTCCATTTTGCTTTGCTTCTCCTACTTCCCGGGAGGAGCTCCCAAAATGTGAAAATTGAGATCCCATAGGATACATTGTAAATCTTGGCAAGTGACTAGATATGAGGAAGAGAAAGATAGTGGAGTTAAAGAAAACTGAGATTTTGAGTCTGAGTGACTGGGAGAATTGTGGGGCCATTAATCAAAACCAGAGAACCGGAATAAGAAACTAATAATGAGGAATCATTCTATGGTATTTTTTTAATGTTGAGGTAAAATATCTGCAAAAAAAATTAAAATATCCTACAAGATTAGATGGAGCTGTAAATAAGATTTGAAGATTGGAAAAAGAGAAAGATAATAATGGATGTGAAAAAGAGGGAGCAGGAAACGGCACAGGACTTCTGTTTGGGGAAATTAGAAAACCTTTAGAGCAGTTAGTTATGTGGATCACAATAGAAAACAAGAAGATATTAATAGGAGTATTAGATAATGGGCCTAGATAATGCTGATAATACAACTTTGTGTAGACTTCTTCACTATGATTTTGAGTTTTTCTCCAATAATGCTTTTGGTGTACTGGAATAAGAGAAGAAAAAAACAGATGGAGGATGTTGCAGAGGACTGGGAACTAACAATCTTGGAAAGTTAAGAGAGCTTGTCCAGCAAGTGATAATAAATAGGATATTATTATATTACTGAATACAGTAAGGTAGGGAAACAAGTGATACCAAAACTGTGACTACAAGCTGAAAGAAGTGGAAAGGGGGAAAGGATAAACAATACCAATGATGATAGAGCAAGTTCAATAGAGAAACAGAGGGAAGAAATTGAAGGACAGAAAATTGTGGCCAGAGCAAGACATTTCCAAGCTCAACATCTTGAATGTGGAGTGGTTTCAAGTGATGAAGTAATTCAGGATGTGAATATGCTGCTAGAGAGTGGATTTGAAAGCCACTGGAGATGAGGGTTAAAGAACTTTGTGGCTTCAGTTTTAAAGAGTTCAAGCTCTAGAGTGAGACACACTTAAATTTGAATCCTGGCTATGCCACTTGTGATCTGAAGGTACTTAAACAGTTTCTTAACTTCTCCAAGCCTTACTTTTCTTCAGGTACAAAGTTGAGCCTGAGAGAGATGACAGCAGTACTATTCACAGTATTATTTTAAAATGTAAAAGAGATAATACATGTAAAAATCTTAGCAGAGTATATCATTCAAGTTACCTTTCACTATCATTGTCATTGTTGCTATTAAAATCTGTCCTCAGTTATTCAGGAAAAAAGGACAAAGAAGAAATCACACAAGAAAGTATTGCTTAATTTCAATTCCAAGAACCTGACTTAAGGCTTACATTTCAAACCTCTATCCCTGTACTTTCTGAAGTAGAGTGAACAGGTCAGGAACAAACAATTCATGACTTTGAACATGGAGGCTTGAAAATTGAACACTTACCGTGTCTATTACCAAATAAGACCCAAGACAATAGGGGTAGATTTGAATGCTCAGGGGATTCTCCTTCCATCCAAACCTCTGATGAAATTGCTAATGATCAAGGAAATGACCAAAAAGGAATGAAGATGACTTTCAAAGGAAAAAGAAGAGAAGATAGAGATCTAAAATTCATCAATCCCATAATTAAATGCTGAAAAATCAAGATTAGCTATGATAGTACGTACTTGTAATGAAGTGGGTCACATTACTAGATAAAATCCTCAAAGACAGCTAAGAAGTGGGGTATACTCCAGTAGGCACCATCTCCAAAGTACTCCTTTTAATGAAAAGTTAATTGTCTAGGGATAAATTCTCAGAAAGCCCCGATATTGTAAAGAAAAACTGTATATATGTACAATGAGAAGGTCTATAACTTTCACCAGATTTTCAAAGAAGCATATGACCCCAACATTTAAAAGCCACTTATCACATGTATATGGTAAATATTTTGAGGAGGTTTAAAAGGGAACAGTTTCAAATCCTAACAAAACACTTAACTTTACATTGATGGTTTATGATACTAGTTATTATTTCACAACATAACACATCCTCATATAGCAACATCAAATTTATCGAAGACTCCTTCCCACTAGTCCTCCCACCATCTCTGCAGCCCTCATTAACAGAGCAGATACTAGAGAGTTGCCGGGTTCAAGGAAAGAATTAGTGAGAAACACATAACTTGGAGGAGCTTGTTCTAGTCAACTACTCAAAAAGAACTTTGCTTAATGTGGCAGAAACTAACTGCCTACCCAATACCCATGATTCCTCTTTTATTCTAAGAAGAATCTGATTTTTTTTTCAAAATATCGATGTGTCCCTCTGGAAGAGCACAATTCTCACCCTACTTTGCAACTAAGGATGAACAGTAAAATGTAAGTGAAAGTTGGGAGAAATTTCTGGAAGAACTCTTTAAAAGGGAACTCCTTTACCTAGAATGCACTTCTCTTTTCTCTTTTCTTTCTCATTCACTTCCTGCCTGGATTGCAGATATGATGTCAAGAGTTTCAGCAACTATCTTGAACCATTAGGAGACCTTGAAGATAGAAGACATGTGCTAAGAATGGCAGATCTATAATACAGAAAGTGGTCCTATGTGACATCATGGAACTTTATACTTTCCCTGGAGCATCTTTCTGTACACTTTTTATGTGAGGAAAAAAATAATAAAATCTCTAACTAACTTTTAAGTCTTCAAGCTTTGTTGTTGTTTTTATTTATTTAGAGATTTTTTGGGGAAAGGACATAAATAGTGCCTATTTTCACCAACCAGACTGGAAAATCTTATAATTCATGGAGCATTGGGTAAAGATCATGCCTCCACATTGGGGAATAATTACCTTTGGACTAAACAGTACCTTGTTCCTGCCTAGAAAATCTTAAAACCAAAACTCAAAAGATCAAACTGTTTCCAAGTAACAACTGCATTCCAGCAAAAAGCTCAAGAATATTTAAAGGAATACAAAAGTATCCCAAAGAAGAATACTTCTATCCAACAAGGTAAGATTCACAATGTGTAGAATCCAATAAAAGTTACCAGGCAGGCAAAGAAGCAGAAAAATATAACTCACAGTGAGGAGAAAAATCAATCAATTAAAACCAACCCAGAACTGACACAGATATTAGAATTGTCAGACAAGGAGATTAAAACAGTAATTACACTTATATTCCATATGTTCGAAAAGCTAGAAGAAATACTGAACATATTAAATAGAGACATGAAAGATATATTTTTTTAAAACATTGAATGTCTACAGATAAAATTACAATTCTGAGATTAAAAATACACTGAATGGGATTAACAGATTAGATGTTACACAAGAAAAGATCAGGGACCTAGGAGACACAGCTATAGAGACTATCCAAAATGAAATGAACTGAGCCATAGAACAACTTCAAGCAGCCTAATATGCATGTAATTGGAGCCTCTGAAGAAGAAGAGAAAGAAGAGGAGATATAGATAATATTTGAAAAAATAATGGTTGAATATTTTCCAAATTTGTTAAAAACTATAAACCTACAAAGCCAAGAATGTCAATGAACTCTAAGCAAAAGAAACATGAAGAAAACTACAACAAGACGTATAGTAATCAAGTTTCTCAAATCCAGTGATAAATTGAAAAATCTTAAAAGCAGCTGGGCAGGGGTGGAGGAAGAGACAGATTACTTACAGAGGGACAAAGATAGGATGACAGCATATTTTTTCATCAGAAGTAATGCAAATGAGTAGAGGAACAATATCTATAAAGTACTGAAAGAAAAAAAATAATCTTCAATCTAGAATTATATACCCACTAAAAATATCTTTTAGAAACAAAGGTGAAATAAAAACTTTTCAGACATAAAAAAGATGAACAAATTCATCTACAGCAGACCCACTCTCAACAGTAGCATATAAGAAATCCTTCAGCTAAAAGGAAAATGATGTCAAATGGACATAAGGATCTACACCAAGGAATAAAGAGAGAACACCAGAAATTAAAATTGCAGAGGGTAGAGTACTTTCAAACTCACTTGATAAGGTCATCATTACCTTGATACCAAAATCAGACAAAGATATTAGAAGAATAGAAAACTATATCGACAGAAAGATCAGTTTCCAGGGGTCTGGGGTTGAAGGAAGGGGTTGACTGCCAAATGGTACGAGTAATATTTGGGGGTTTATAGAAGTGCTTTATATCTTGAATGTGTAGGTAGATTCATGGGTGTACACATCTGTCAAAACTCATCAAATTCTGTACTTTAAATGGGTATGGTTTATTATATGTAAATTATACCTCAATAAAGGTGATTAAAGCAAAGCAAAATAAATGAAAACAGCATATCTGGCAGATACTGTGGTTTGGCTCACTCAGTGACCAATCCAATCTCCTTCTAGAATGTCTTCCTGTACTGTAGAGGCTAGAAAACTAAAAAGCACATTTCCCATTTTCCCTCACTGTTTTCACACGTGACTGACTTAGTCATATATGACTAAGTAACCCAAACAGAAACTCACTCAAGACTTTGCTTAAGAACAGAATCATGTAGAAAGAAGGGCAAAGAACAAATCATCCCTTTTTCTGGTATGGACCATGGCAAAGACAGCAAGTTTCTGGAGCTGACCACTTCCTGATAGTGGCAGAGGTTTCCTCGGTGGCCCATTTCTGCAGAGAATTTTTGCAAGTAGTCCCTAGAAACATGCCTAGAGTCTGTATGTCTAAACTAGCTATGCTCAATAATAATTCCTTCATTTTAAAAATGAATAAAACAGTACTATAAATAGATATAGAATTATTAAGCAGTCATACCTCAATGTTAGCTAGTATAAGAGCCCTATCTAGATCAACCCTCTGTTCCTCTCTCTGTTACCCGAGTCCCCACTTAGGTTCATTGTATGTGTTTTATAGCTCAGTTCCAATGGGGGTTTTGTGGATTTCTACTGTAGAGTTTCATGTTTGGTCTAGAATCAAAACACTATGTCTAACCTCTTTCCTACTGGACTTTCTAAGATAATTTATGTCCTAACTATTGGAACACAGTCTTTTTGTGTAAAGAAGATTTTTCTGATGCCAAAACAACAAGACAATTGCCCTGGGCAAGTTCCGAGCTGAACTTGCCTTTTCTTCCCCCGCTAATGGAGCATCTCAGGGCAGTGCTGATTTATCTTCTAAAGTAATTTCTTTCCCTTGGCTATTTCATTGCTTCCATATTCAGTTTTTAGTTTGGGGAAGGGAGTCATCAGCAAAAAGGAGCTCAGCCTCCTTGTCAGTTCTTCCGTTCTTGCCCATTGAATTCTGTCATCTTCCCTTCAATGAAGATAACTGAATTCCTTTGGCACCACCCACCCTGGGTTGGTGGCAATGATGGCAGTAAAATAAAGAAGCTGCTAAATGTTTTCATTCCCTCTGCATCTCATCTCATTGTCAGCCTCCATATGCCTCTGTTTCTGTCTCTGTCTACCTCATTCTCTGGCTTTGTCTGTCTCTCGCTCTCCCCCTCCTTAAAAAAAGCTGTACTGTGTAGATGATTCACACATTTTGATTTTCCTTTCTCATCTAAATTTAAACTAAATAAAACAGTTTCATGTGACTGTTTAAAACATCACAGATGTTAAGGATGTTACCAACATCAGCTGCTTTTCCTCCCTAAACATTATGCTTCACCACGTGCCAAAACCCAGCAGAGGGCATCCTTCCATCTCAGATGCATGAATACTCAGGGAAAACGGCTCTACAATTCCAGCAACACATTCCATTTACAACAGCAAGTTGGATTTTAAATAGAGGGGCTACTGCAGTAGGAGGGGACTTTGTTATATAAGTTTTTCTGGAGGCTTTACCTCCATTTTGATTTATAGATTTAGAAGTAATTCTCCTTCTTTAAGAAAAAAGAGGGAAAATACCTCCATCTCTGGCCTCTCTCCGGATTTGGGGCATTAGCTTCAAATTTCAGAAGCAAAAAGGTAGCACCTGTGTGACCTTTCCTCCTCTAGGCTACTATGTGTATTAATACAGTGATCAGAGAGAAAAAGCAACTGAGAAAGAAATCTGCACCCTACCACCTTTATCTGTTGCCCTCTCCCTCTATCCCTCCAACTCAAAGACAAACAGCAGGAAAGGCACTACAGCCTGGTAGATTGCCTCAGAAGCAGGAAGAAGACAAGCGTGGTCAAGAGCAGTGTACGGGGTGGGGCCAACCCGATACCTGTGTAAGGAGATAGTCGCCCACGATGTTTAATTGTGCAGATGCACAGAAAGGAAAATCCCACAATGAGACATCTCTTACGTTGTCAGAAGAATTTTTCCTGTATTAAAAGGCAAATGCCCACAACCCTCATCAGTGATTTTCTCCCTGGTATGGATGAGTTTATCAGATCCTTTCCTTATGGAGGAATATCTTAGAGAGAGAAGGAAAGAATATGAGGAGACAATATAGCATCATTTACACATCCATTCAACATCTGTTTTTGAGCAATTTATGTCAAGCCCTGTTCCAGGTGCTAAGAAAATACTAGCAAACACACTGTCCAAGAACCCCTTCCTGGTGATGTGCCAAAGAGCGACGGTGTAGGGAGTCGGACAGACTTAACTTTGAGTCTGGCCCTGCCACTTAGCCAGCTATGTGGCTTAGAGCAAATGGATTAATGTTCCCTTTTGCAAAACAGGGATAATAATTGTTAATATTTATTGAAAACATACTTTTGTTCCAGGCACAGGAACTGACCACTTATGTGTGTGTATATATATATATACACACACATATATACACATATACATACATATGTATATATTTTATACCATAAAATCCTCACAATTATCATATGAGATAAGTTCTATTTTCAGTCTCATTTGACAAATAAGGAAACCAAGGCACAGAGGGATTTGTAAATCGCCCAGGATAACATGGAAGTATCGGGGCCGGAATGTGAAACAAGGCTGTCTGACTGCAGTGTTTGCCTCTTAACCAGTGTGTCAAACTAAAGAGTCAACCTCTAAGGCTATCCTGAGGATTAGAGGAGCTACGTAAAGCTGAGATGCAGGATAGTATTATTATTATTATTATTTATCATTATTATTACTGCCATTGTTGCAGCTTTCTGGGACCTAAGGGTATAGGTTGAAATATAATAAGAGAGGCTCAATACTTTAAATCAAAATTCCTCTGCTTCAGAATGCGGTCTGTGCCCAGCTCTGGTTAAAAGTAAGATTGCATAACGTCATGGCTATTGAATCATGTCTTCGCTGCATTTATCTTTCCATGTGAAGACAGGCTGCCTCTAACAGCCGTGGCTCTAGACAGAATATCAGAACACAGCTTCCTTGTAACAAAACATGAGCATTTCCTGCTCCGGATTTTTCTAACCTCCTCTGAAAGCTGAAGGTTAAGACCAGATGCAAAATAAAACCAAGATCCAAGTATCCTATCCATCTGCGGTTTGACAGCCACTCTTTGTTCTCTGATAAGTGATCGCGTAGTCAGTCCCATCCCCCTCAACTGCTGGTGTCCCTTCACTCTTTGCTCTCGCTCTTTCCAAAGTGTGCTCTCTGGAGACCTCTCCTTGGGCTTCTTAATGATTCAGTATGTTCACAGATCAATGGAGGTTAATTACGCTAATGGTATGATTCAAAGGGAGATGAAGCAGACATGTTTTGTGGCTGCCCTGGGAGTTCTCTCTGCTTGCTGTAAGCCTGAATTTGTGTCTCACACTGCTGCATTACCAAAATCAAGAATAATTTTAAACAAGCAGATAAAATTCTGGCTCCAGGCCCCATTTCTTATTGATTTCATTTCAGACTGTCATCTTAGGTTCATTAGGTAGGAAACTGAGTGTTTGATAATGTAGCATAAGAAAATTCACAAATGTATATCTTATAAATATTCCATTTTTCTTGCCTGCACCAAAAAAATATTAGTTTTTATCCCACATGTCAAGCTTCACAATGCAAAACTCAAGTCAACTGAACATTTTTAAAATGCAGCCTATTAAAAAAGGCAATTTCATGAGGCCGGACCGTGGCGTAGCAGTTGAGTGTGCGCGTTCCATTGCTGGCGGCCCGGGTTCAGACCCCTGGCGCGCACCAATGCACCGCTTGCCAGGCCATGCTGTGGCGGCGTCCCACATAACGTGGAGGAAGATGGGCAGAGATGTTAGCTCAGGGCCAGTCTTCCTCAGCAAAAAGGGGAGGATTGGAATGGATGTTAGCTCAGGGCTGATCTTCCTCACAAAAAAAAAAATAAATAAAGGCCATTTCATGCTAATTTTATCTCGCTGTGCTTCTGCAGGGATGAACACTGTAGCAACACATTGTTTGCAGTAGAAATAAGTGCTTCACCCCCTCTGGTTTGAACTCCGAAAAACAGCAAGTGTCCTGGCCATTATGTTGCAAGTTGCCTTGTCATAGTCTTGTAGATTTCTATCAACGCTGGTTGGGTTCAATAAAAAAGATTTTTCTTAGCAGAGAACTTACCCCAAGATAATGGCCATCGATGAACACCACAGGGAGGGAAGGAGCTTCGGAGACCCGTCGGCATCGTTCATCTAACTCTTTTCCATAGTCACCATTCAGAGCTATGTTTTTCTCTTCAAATTTTACTCGGTGGTTTTGGAAGATCTTTCTAACCAGTTCACATCTTTCAAAGGTTGTCCGTACCACACGGAGGCAAGTGGTATAAATCACAACACGGTCAAATTCTAGGTCAGTTGATGGTTGCTGGAGGGAAAAATTGTAGTGTCAATGTGTTTGCATTTACTTTCTTACGTCTTATTATTTTAAGACAATTAACGTTTTAGCAAGTGTCTTATATATTAAAGGCATGCAATAAAAGTTGAGTGAGCGCTGTATTTGTCAATTTCGACATGTCTTTATGTTAGAACATCTGTAAATGAGATAGGGATAACAATCAACATAATTTAAATGACAATTTAATTGACAGTATTTTTTCTGTTCTCAGCGGCATATCAAATTATGGCATATCTTAAAATTGATGCTGTCTCACATGGCATGCCATTTGGCGAAATAAGGAACGGTTGAATTATTTTTCTCATGTTGTTTGGGCATTGTTCAACCACTATATCTGCCTCTTAAACCCAAAGTAAAATATGTGGCAGAATAGTCCGGCTTAGTGTTTAACCATTTGAAAATTCTCCTACTTACCAATTTACCAAATTTTATGTCTTTTGAGCCACGATTTCCTGGGGATAACAAGACCTATGTCGTAGGATTCTTCTGAGGTTTAAGTAGCACAACATATGGGCATGCCCTCTGTTGAGTGACAGGGCTCCCACGTGCAGTGAGAGGCTCTGCCGCAAGGAATAAAAGATTGAGTGACTCAGAGGCAGCACATAGAAACCAACACAAAAGTTGGCAGTAGACCAAAGCCAGGCATGAAAAGGAAACAAGGAAGCAGGCACACTGCAACAGAGGCAAGCTACTCTCAAAAGCCAGGTGAAGACTCCCTATGAGAGAATCTTTTTTTCTCCGTTTGCTGCTACATCAGCCATCAGTGACTGCATTCCTGGGAAACCCTGCCCAGCACTGCTAGGGCCGTACCAGGTAGGTCCTGACATCATCAGGAAAGCTCCTCTTCCCCCTTATCAATCTTGCTTGAAGGAAACTGAACAGAATACAACCATATCATGAGACCAAGGGATACGTGAGTCTTTACGGGGTTATAGTTGTTGAAACACAACCACACAAATTATAAACCCCTGTGAAGTCAAAACTTCGATTGGAAACCACTCCAGACAGCTAAATACTAGAACCAGAAGGTCGGATACTAAGCTCCACCACTTTGTATTCAAAGAAGTCAGACCACTCTGCCGGATGCAAATGTACAGATAGACCTAAAAAAGTCTGAAGTCAGGAAGATGGCAATGCAATTGGTCTCCATCTGACCGAGAGAGAGGACATTATTTTTTCCTGATGATAAAGTTTATTAAAGATGTAAGAATCATTTCTTCCCTCAATAGAGTTCAGAGGCTAAGCTGAAAGCCCAGATGCCTGGAGGGACCAAGCAGGTGTCAGAAACGCTGGGGCAGGCCAGGAGTCAAAAAGGTATTAGCGAGAGGCAAGGAGGGTGTCATTTGAAAGGAACAGTATTACTCAGCTTCAGGCAAGCCTCAGGCTTGCAGGCATGTCACTCAATGTTATCAGACATGATTATTTTAAACATAAGCTTGAAATCTGGATTTTTACAGGAAATTTTCTGCTTTCTAAATGGTAGCACCTGATTAAAAATGTATTGAGACCACATGGACCAACATATCTGAAGGCTGAATTTGGCCTATAGACTGCTAGTTTCTGAACACTGGGGTAGGGAGAGCATCAGATATACCTGGACTCTGCCACCGGCCATCTGTGTGTCTTTGGGAAGCTAATGGACTATTAAACCTAGTTTTCTCATCTGTGAAATGCGATAACAGCTATAGCTACCTAACAGATTTGCTGAAAAAGTTACTTAAGCAGGAATACGAAAACAACCAGTGTACAGCTTGAAATGTAGTACTATGCGAAGTTAAACAGTGCAAAAATATTACACTCCACATTGTGGAATTTTTAAGATTAGAAACACAAACAAAAATAAATCAGTGGGAAAAAAATCAGTGTAATTAACGACAAGACAAGAAGATTATTACTATGCTTTAGATTACGAAGCATCAATCTTCAGAGACAGCAATCTATTGCCCAAGAGCTATGGCTCCTCTCTCCATGTTCATGATTAGGGGTAAGCAGGGGCTCAAGGAACTCACTGTAAATGTGGCAGCTTTTGGAAGAGCACCAAAGCTTCCATTTTTCTGATGCTATTATTTGAGTAATTATGCGTTGTTCCTCTGGCTGCAAGGGCTGCTATCACTGCACTCGGTTCTACCAAAACGTTCACTTTCTTCAGTAGCTTCAAAAGTACACTCACTTTTGAAATATTTGATAACAAATACTTTTCCCCCACGTGTAGAAGTGGGAAATTTTAAGATCAAATCATTCTGCTGCCACATGAACCAATTCACGTAAGATTATCTCTGCTTACACAACAAATGCTGGGAACCGCTTTTCTGTCTGTCTCTAAGAAACTTGCGTTTAAAAAATAGTAATAAGGGGCCCGGCCCGGCGGCACAAGCGGTTAAGTGCGCGCGCTCCGCTGCGGCGGCCCGGGGTTCGCTGGTTCGGATCCCGGGCGCGCACCGACGCACTGCTTGGTAAGCCATGCTGTGGCGGCGTCCCATATAAAGTGGAGGAGGATGGGCACCGATGTTAGCCCAGGGCCGTCTTCCTCAGCAAAAAAAGAGGAGGATTGGCGGATGTTAGCTCAGGGCTGATCTCCTCACAAATAAAAAAAAAAAAAAAAAAAAAAAAAAAAAATAGTAATAAGACGGACCCCTATCAGGTGGCCATGCTGGATGCTGTCTAATGCAAAGGGTAACAAAAATATCCCTCTTCTGTTGAGAATGATTTTTTGCTTAAAATCAGTGGATCTCCAAGAGTGTATAGATATTAGAATACACTGGGGAGCTTTTAAAAGTCCCCAAAGCCCAGGCCAAGTACATACCAATTAAATCAGAATCACCCGGGGTGGCACCTGGGAATTCAGATTTTTTTTAAAAAAGCTTCTATGGTGATTCCAACGTGCAAGCAAGTTCCAGAGCTAGTTAGAGACCAGTTGGAGATGCAGAATCCTGGGCTTCCTTCCAGATCCACTGAAACAGAATGTGCATTTTAACAAGTTCTCTGGGGAAACTGGATGCACGTTGCATTTTGAGGAGCCGCAGTGCAATCACACAGGCAGCTTGACTTAGGGAAACGGGGCTTATGTCCCTTTAAAATAACTGCTAGTCAGTCATTCAGTCACTAGAATAACTTATTTGCCAAACATGGTGCTAGGCACTAGACATATAACAGGGAGCAAACAATATAATTCACTAACAACATGGAGCTCATGGTTTAAAGCAATAAAAAAAACAAAAAGTTACATAAATAAATGTAGAATTACAAACTGTTAAGTGCACTGTGAAGGAAATGCACAAGTCGTTGGGAGAGGCTCTTGCCGGAGTGCCTTTTTGTGTTTTAGAGGTCGAGAAGGTGTTTTCTGATATTTGAGCTCTGACTGAAAGGATAAGGAGTTAGAGAAATTAACTAGATAGAGAGCATGGGGAAAAGTAAGACAGGCAAGTGCAGAGATCTTGAGATGGGAGGAAGATGGCATGTTTGAGACTCTGAAAGCAGATCCTTTGCTAAAACACAGAGGGAGAATTATAATCGTACTAAATGATTCTGGACAGGTGTGCAGGATCAATATCCTGCTGTACTTCATAACCACTTTAAAGATATATGGGCTTAACCTAAGAGCAATGAGAAATTCCTAAACGTTTTTAAGGAGGATGGGAGAGGTTTACATTTTTAAAACATTAAGTGAAGCAGGGCCAGTGCACGTAGTTGCACAGGATGTGCACTGCACAAACCTAGGAAGTGTCATTAGTAGCAGAATCTACATGAATGATGCCTTCGGGGTTGTGTAGTCCACAACTTGAGCAGGGAATTTTATATACATCAGTCTCATTCCCAGTTCCTTTGGTCTGGGAACTGAGATTGAATATGGGGTAAATTCAGGGTGGGAAATATGGTTATCCATTAGAATAGGCTATTATGTAAAATGTTCTAAAAAGATCTTATTGAACAAATTTTTTGTATGACTTGGAAGTAGATCTTCCTAGAGGTAGAAAGTAGGTTGAATAGTTTCTCAAGGTCTTTTCCATTTTTATAACATGAAATTTAAATGATATTGTCTTTGGCAAAAAAAAAGAAATCCTCTTCTACATTTGCTTCGAGTTCTTTCCCTCAACAGATTTGTCAAAGCATCTGGCCATAAATCTAAAAATACCCTCTCAATGGTTAGCCATCCCTCTTCTCCTTTCCCGGGGTTACCATGGGAATAGCGTAACGAGGGATGGAAGCATCCGAGACGGTGCTGAGCAGCTGTTGGGATTTGCAGCCTGCTGGTTCTGAGAGAGCCGACCTAGATGTTAATAAAGGCAGGCCCTTTCTTCCTTTCCATTGATTAAAAAGATGGATTTTAGGGGTGTCCCAAGGCCTCATAACAACCTGCAACAAATGTAGATGTGTTGGCAAGGGATAGAAATTGCTGTGAGCGCGACTCAGAGATTACTATATAGCCGACGTTTGTCCTCAGCCTGCACCTTGTCCTGCAATAGCCATTGTGAAACAGGAGTGCTTTAGTCACCCAGTTATCTTGGGACAATTCTGGAGCCCCCACACCCACCGGAACTGCTGCTGGAATTCAAGCCGAGAATTAGTCCCTACCCTCCCCGACAGAGGATCAGCTTGGAGCAGACCCAGCTCCTCAGGCTGGAGCAAATCCAGTGGGTTATTTCCACTTGACCCTGTACCTGTCCAGCCTGGCACCGGTTTGAAGAGGCCTCCTGAAATAGGGGCCTCCAGACAACGCCAGGAATTCAAGTCTTAAACAAAAATAAAAAATACAATGAAAAGTAACATTTTTAAATGTCAGTGACAGACATAATGCTCATAACTTTACATTCATTTCATCCTCGCAATAACTTACCTGGTGTTACTGTATTTATAGATCTGGAAACCTAGACTCAGAGCAGATAAGTGGTGTAGACAAGGTGACAGAGTTAAAATTCAGCAAAGTTAGAAAACTGCAACCCAGATGCACACCCTTCCAGAGTCTGTGTGTTTCCACTGAGCCAGGCTGAACCACTCAACCGCACCGTCGTTTTGCTGTCCCCTCCCCAGGATAAAGTTATTGCCAAAGCACAGACTGCTACAGACCTCATTCATTGCTCACATGAGATATGTTTGTGAAGTTAAGAGCTTTGTCTCTTTCCTAAATTATCCCACATTTAACAGTAACTTTTTTTTTCAGTCTAAAAAGATTCCTTTGAGATGGGCAAGGTGTAGAGATCTTTTCTCCTCTACCTGAAGGCAAAGAGGTGAAGTGATTAGCTCAGAGCCACACAGCATGCCAGAAGGCAAACTGGGACGAGACCCAGATTTCTTGATTATCAGGCATTGGGCCAACCTGGCTCTAGGAACCCTCATTTTAAATAGCAGATGCATGCCTGTGGGCTTTTTAAAGGGTAGGGGATTTTTACATGCATCTCTCTGTCTCCCTCTCCATGCTACTCTGTAAACCCCTGCAGCTATATGCATATTCTGGCATGCTGCTTAATAGTATTTTTTTTAAATTTTTTGTTTATTGCAGTAACATTGGTTTATAACATTGTATAAATTTCAGGTGTACATCATTATACTTCTATTTCTGCATAGATTACATCATGTTCACCACCCAAATACTAATTACAACCCATCACCACACATATGCCCAACTATCCCTTTCGCCCTCCTCCCTCCCCCCTTCCCCTCTGGTAACCACCAATCCAATGTCTGTCTCTATGTGTTTGTTTATTGTATATTGCTGCTTAATATTAAATTTAAATAAATAACCCCCTGCCACCTTGCTCTCAAAGCACCTCTTGAATTTTCATTCTTGCACTTAACTAACGTGATTTGAAAACCCACTTTATCCACACCAGGCTCCTCCCTTAGCTTATTTCCTGGATCTGTTTCCATTCTGACCACACTCCCTATTCAGTTCTGAGCGTGAACGGTGATTTTCTATGCCATATCCCCTCCCTACCCTTTGACCACAAAACCCCATGGGGAACTTCTCCATGTCTTTCTGAACGACAGAGATTATAAAAATAATTATAATAACTGTTATTTGTTGCATTACTCCTGCATATTTATATGCAGTTCTAGGGACTGCAAAGGGGGACTTTATGGGTGCAATTTTCATTTATCATTAGAGATAAGGATTATTATCCAAATTTTACAGATGAGGAAACTAAAGCTGGGAAATAAAGTGAATGTGCCCAAATACCTCATGGGAAAAAGGAGCAGAATCAGAATTTTAACCTGGGTCTGCCTCCCAACTCCTTGCTCTTGCTTTAGGAAGATACCACATAACCCTCTAAATATAACCAACCAGGGAGTCATACCATTCTAGAACTGAGTGGTGAATTGCACCATGGAGGGACCATCACAGGGACTGTCCTAGAAATTCCCATTTCTCATCCTTCCACTTCATTTTAATATCTCTGGTTAGCTGTCACCCCCTCAGACAGACACTCCCTCAGCAGCCTATGTAAAATAGGCCTTCTAGCCTCTGCCCCAATTCTTACCTTTACAGTACCTAGTACTGCTGGACATTATATTGGGTATGTTTTTTGGTTTACTGTCTATCCCCGCAAATAAAATATAACCCCATGAAGCAGGAACTTAGTTTTCTTCACCAGAACTAAGAACCCAGAATATGACTGGTATGTAGTCATATTCTCAATAAATACCCTCTGGCCTCTTTTCTATACATTTAATTGGAACTTGATTTGAATCTGTATCTTAGTAACTGGATAATCTTAACCCAGTTACTTAATCTAAGTCTCAGTTTTCTTATCTGTAAAATAGGGACACTAATGCCTACTTCATGGGGATTTGTGAGGATTAAGTGATTTAAGGACTAGAAAAACCCTTGGCATGAAGCCTGATGCATAATAAACACTCAATAAATTGTATTTTTTATTATCATTATTATTATAAAATGTATTGACACACACCAGCACCAGCACTATCACCACCAATGGTATAACCAACAAGCCCAAATTCACATGTCATCAACCTCACAAGACTGAATGGGAGAGTTAAACCTCATAATTACACAATGATCAAAAAATAAACCTCTTTAATGAGTTAGATTGCCACTTATATTTGTTTGAATGTGCCATCAATTCTGAGTGAAAACAACAGAGTGGAGAATACATATCAGATATCATGAAAATCTCTCCTTTCCTAAATTCAGGTGCCCCCTGGATGACACCAAGAAATGCACGAACAATCTTTGCATGCAAGGACTTCTGAAGAGAGTGTTTTCTGTTTTTGTAAGGCTCCAAGATCACATAAATAAGTGAATTTCAGTTATTATCTTAGGATTTATGTATTTGTCCAAATCAATTATTGAATTGGCCTGGACGTAAATTGAAGTCAATGAACCTAATGAATCCTCCATTCCATAACAAAGAAAAAAGCACATCTGAGTCAATGGAAGTCAAGGTGCCCCTCTCCCCCACCGTGGAGACCTTAGAAAGGGATCGTAGTTCTGCCAGTTCAGCATTAATCAAGCACAGGGAGGTTTTACCGGAAAAATCTAGATTTTCATCTTCTCTTGAAAAAGCTGAAAGTATGATTACACTAACTTTGTTGCATTCCTGCGCAAAAACAATAACCAGGGCTGGGGAGCAGCCACCCCTTCAGTGGCACACGCCTCTTGACGCCTCATTTAATACCATTCCCTCATATCTGGAGAACTTCATTCGCTAACCTCGTCTGCACTGCGCCTTTAGATCTCAGCTTGTAGTGTTGTATCTAGTCTGTATGCACACTTTATATGCGAGGAAACTGAGACTCACAGTTTAATTACTTGAATCAAACTTTCTTTAGGAAGCAATATGTTGCAGTGGAAAGAAAACCTATCTTGAGCCACTGCTTTGGCATTTAGTAGCCGCATGAACTTGGAGAAGTCAGCGTACTCCTCTGGGACTAGGTTTTATCTTCTCTACTATGAGAGTAGCTATAACCTAGCCCCTAAGGGAGTTGTAGGATCATATGTAAAATGCGCCTGAAGACACATGGTAAATTACGCAACTTTACAAACACACCAGCTATCATCATCGGCCAAAGTCACACAGCTGGGAGAAGAGGAACCAGGCTCTAATGGAATCCACCTTCCTACCAAACAAAAGCACCTCTCTTCCAATATGAATCCTTTGGTTTCTATAGAAATATTTACAAACATTATTTATTGGCATTTGTGATGTTGCTCATCTCTGCAGATAAGACTGATATGGAGGCGAGTGCCAACATCGCCATATTCAGGAGCATCCAATCCCAAAGTGATGTGCTTACAACAGAGAAAAGCTAGGCAGCAAATGAATCCGGAACACCCTGCAAATGGGGACATGGAAAAAAAAAATATTTTTCCTCATCCTATGAAAGATTCAAGTTGCAAAATCAGAACAAAAGGGATTAAAATGTTGAACAATAGCATCAGAATAATCAATGCTCAGATAGCCTGCCATGACCACTTTCACAATGCCCCTCATCTTTTTACTTTACAAAAACCCCAGTGCTCTTTCTTAAAGGGAAAGGTGCCCTATTTCTTCCACGGTCCCAAAAATATATATATCATGAATAAAAATCAAACAATGAAAGATTAAAGTCTTCCTCAATTTTCTACATCAAAGAAAATGCCTGAATAATCAGCTAAATGTAGTCAATCCCTTTGAGTAGGCTTGGATGTGATAAGAATATACTTTAGAGGTTGAAATACCTGCATCTCAATTTGATGTTTTCATAAATTCCAGTGTGATGACAAGAAGTGATCTCAGTCTCCGTACATTTCCCAAAGAGACTGAGAACTGAGAGCAACAAAGCCGGTGAAAACTCAGAAGTTGAGAAGATCGGACCCAGCCTCAGGCCAATCCCTCATTCCTCCCTCCTCCTCAGGCTTCCAGACTTAATTCTTATGTCTCTCTCACTTTTCTGATTGTCATAGTCTTGACCGCACCTAAACATGCTCTTCTCCAGATTCTAAAGACTGGATTCAGAGGAAGAAACTGCTAGAGAGCATTTATGGGAAGCTTGGAAGTTGACACATGAAGCTGATTTATGTATTTTATGAGCATTGAGTCCTTTAATTCTATAAGGAAAGGAGACACTATCATTATCTTAACTTTTCAGATGAGGAAACTGAGGCACAGAGATGTCTGGGACAAGCCTAAAGTCAGACGACTAGCAAATGATGGAGCTAGTATTTGATCTGAGTAAATCATAGAACTCAAATCTTTATATGACCCTATTGGTCACACACTGGCTGTGTTTGAGTCTATCTATACTCATCTTATTTGGTAGAGAACAAGAAGTTAGAGGGACAGATATAGGATTTATAAATCCTGAAGTTTCATAAATATATAGGGATTTTATATAGACAGTGTATTAGTCTTGTAGGGCTACTGTACCAAATTACCACAAATGTGGTGGCTTGAAATGACAGAAATGTATTATCTTGCAAGTCTGGAGGTCAGAAGTCCCAAATGGGTTTCACCAGGCAGAAATAAAGATGGCCGCTGGGCTATGCTCCCTTCAAAGGCTCAAGGGACGAATCCATTACCTTGCCTTTCCCAGCTTCTAGAGGTTACCTATATTCCTTGGATCTTGGTCCCTCCCTCCATCTTCAAAGTGTACTGTAACAACCTCTGCTTCCATCATCATATCTCTCTGACTCTGACCTTCATGCCTCCCTCTTATAAAGATACTTGTGACTACACTGGGCCCATCCAATAATCCAGGATAACCTTTTCATCTCAAGATCACTAAATAATTACATCTGCAAAGTCCCTTTTGCTGTAAGGTAACATATTCACAGATCCTGGCTATTAGGACATGGACAGTTTTAGGGGTGGGGGAGACTCCATTATTGAGTCTATCATAGATAGATAGATTTTAAGGTACTGGATCACAGGTATAGGAGTAAAAGGACTTGAAGTTACACAATCTTAGGACAGACAAGAAACTTCGAGATCATCTAGCTCAAATTGAACAAATGTATGGCAATGTCAAGAATACACTCAAACCTCTGGTTATTGGACTAGATCTTCCTCATTGTGCCTCTGGGCTTCTTTATAACACAAAATGAGGGTAATTCTAGCAAGGTAGGCATGAAACACGTTGTTCTTCCAAGACTTTTGACACAATCACCTGTGAGTAGCACTTCTTTCCAAGTTGCTACTGAAGAAATGGAAAGGATATAAAAAAGAAGCAAGTGCATTAAAGAAAGATTTGCCTGATCTTTACCAATCTAGTGCATCTCTTCTCTCTTTTCTACCTCTTACCTTGCAATATGCTTTGCCTCCAGTTGTCAAACAAGCCTTAGAAATTGCTCTGAAAACCAGATACTAAGCATGACCAAATGAGGGAGGTACTTTGTGTTACATGAAATGGAAAATATAAATGAAAATAGTTGAAATTTCTGCATAAAGCCAGAGGTTGAATTTGTCTGTGTGCTCCACAGAGGAACCTAGCTAATTTTTCAGTTCAGCTTCAAAGAGAACAAATAAATAACCATAAGGTTTCAAAAGCAAGAAAATGTTGCCTTTCCATCTCTTCTGCAACTTGCCCAAATTAGGTTGTTTTAATAAAAGCATCTAACTTGTGAGGCATATGTAGCCTAGAAAGGCAGATGTGCAGAATCCTCAAAACCTTAGAAGTCTTTTTTTCAAGTATATACTATATTGTTTGGGATGACCAATGTAATTTTGTAAAAGAGGTTTAACACTTGATATTGATTATCTGTTCAAATAAGAAATGAATGCAGGTGTTTTTTAAAAAGACTGATCACAGTATTATCAGAAGGAAGAAAATAAAATTCTTTCTGGAAATGTTCTTCATCAGACTCTGCTTGGTTTGATACCAAAGCTCCTTACTGGAGCTGATTATTAGATTTTGGAGACTCAGCCATCAGGAAAGAGATCTAACTAAATTATTGAAAGAAATAATAAGTCCCATTAAGTGGAAGATTTTATTGTGAACAGTTTATCAGTAACCCAATCAACATCGGAAAAAGAAAAAATATTCATTGATGAATATTATATTCCAGGCATTATATGAGATGAATGCATTTATTGTCACTATAATCCTCACAATGTACAATGCAATAGATATAATGCATTACTCCATTTTCACTGACAAAGTAAGTGAGTCACAGGGAGATTGAAAACTTGCTCAAGGTCACAAAATCATAAAAATATTTTCCCATCAACGTATATAACATCTCCCTTTTCTAGATATTCTCTTACATGTCTGTTTCTTCTCCATATTCAGCTAGGGTCACACTTCCCCTAAGCATTCTGGTTTCCATGGGCTCTCAGCTTGGTCCACTGCCACCTCCTTCTCTCTGGATGACCTCATCCAAAATCTCAATAGCTAATTGAAGGCTGATGAACTCCCAAATGTACATCCTGAGCTCAGACTCCTCTCCAGCAACCCAGATCTGACATCCAGCTATTTATGTAACATCTCCACTGGGATATACCCTCTCTACTTTGAATTCAGAATGCCTGAAGCTAACCTCATCATTGCCACTAAACTTACTCAACCAGTTGCTTGAAATCTGGGAATGGTCCAGATTTCTCCAGAGCTTTCTCTCACTACTTTCCATGTTCTATAAATCAAGTAGTCCTATTGATTCTTTCTTTATATGTGCCAAGCCTGTCTCCTTCCCTCTGTCTCTATTCCTACAGCTTTAACTCAGATCCCCACAGTTTCTTACCTAGACTACGACAACAGTCTCTTGACTGGCCTCCCTACCTGTAAAATAGTCCCTTTCTATTCATTCTCCAGAATGAATGCATGTAAGAATCTGATTATGTCATTTTTTGACAGAAAATAATAATAAACAATTGCTTCCCATAGCTTTCAGGATGAAGGTCAAACTACTTACCTATAAATTAGCCCTCTGTGATGTGGTTCTTACTTTCTCCCCTAGCCTTGTCTCCACAGCGGTCCTTGTCATGCACTGATTATTGACTAATATTCATCAATTCCAAGTATGTGCCAAACTCTGAAGACAGACCAAAACATGTTCACCAAAATATGCCATGTCCTTTAGTGCCTCTGACTTTCTATAGTCCTTGTGCCTGGAACACACTTTCCTCCATTGTTCACTCTTCCTTCTCAATCAACACAATTCAGGTCAAGCAGCACCTCTCTAGGGAGCCTCCCCTACTCCTCCCTCCAATGGGATGTGGGCTGCTCACCTCCTGCATCCCCAGCCCTCACTTTGTACCATCCTCCCCTCTTCTACCACAAGACTACAAACTTCTGAGATCAAATGGTCTGTGTTATTTAAGTGTCCTCCACACTTAATAGAATGTCTGGATCATGGTCAGAGGCACTAAGCACATGTTTGTTGAATGAAGAACAAACCAAAATTGGAACTTAAGGCTGTCAGATCCTAAAGTTTACGCACTTCCCACTATAACATATCAATACAGTATAGCATGATACAGGGAAAACTGAAGAAAAAAGAAAAGTCCCAAACATGATGTTTTTAATCCAAAATAATCAAACCAACAAAACTTCACTAGTATATCATCAAACTGATTGTCACATAAGGAAACACTTACAGCGGATATTTTTTCTATCTCATTAACAAATCATTGATATAATAATAATGACTACTTTGCTCTTAGCAAAATACACCAGGTGAACATGCAGGCTCTTGCTGTTGCTTGGCCATATCAGTAGGCCTATATAATTCTGGATAGGATCGTGTGAAAACGGCTGTCTCTGACTAAATGGAAACCACCTTACCAGGCCGAAAGCTGCAGACTGAGTGTTTCACAGCAACTGACAGGATACATTCAAACAAATCACCAAAAGGACCCTTTACTTGTCCTTGTTTTATTGTTTTTAATAACATAGGGAGAAGCAAAAGACCAAAAGACTTGTGCTTATAATTAAAATGAAATAATGTAGTTTTATTTCAGTTAATGATGATTTTAGAAACACTGGAGAATAAGATGGTGATGTTCAAAAATACGTATTTGTGGAGCCGGTCCCAGGGGCCTGGTGGTTAAGTTCAGCACGCTCCACTTCCGCGGCCCAGGTTTGGTTCCCAGGAGCAGACCTACACCACTTGTCTGTCAGCGGCCACGCTGTGGTGGCAGCTCACATACAAGAAGAGGACGATCGGCAATGGATGTTAGCTCAGGGCGAATCTTCCTCAGCAAATAAAGAAATAAATAATAAAAATGATGTGTTTGTGAAGCGGGAGGTAGGATAAAAACTGGCCACCCACCCTCTAAAACAGAAGGCAGAGCATCATCATTGGATTGGCCGTTATTCTCCATCAAGATGTGACTAAATGCTTATGCAGATGTTAGCCACGCCTGAGGAAAGCGCGTTAGCCTTCATCATTTAGTGGCAGCACCTACTAAAATGGTACATCGAGAGTCTATAAGAAAACAACCACCCTCTGAAGAGGTCCGTTTACAATCCCAAACCTGCATGCCACAGTCGCATCCTCAGCCAGCACTGGCAGAGGGAAAGCCTCTTCCTCTCTGCTTCCCAAGTTGTGAGAATATAAGCGCAGAAGATACCAGAGATGGTGTCCCCCCACCGCAAACGGGGGAGAAGAAAGAAAGGAGGAAAGAAGCAGAAACGAAAGAAAGGATCTTGACAGTATTTCCACTTTCATTTCCATCTCCAGCCCTGCCATGGTCATGGTTTATTTACATGAGTCAATAAATAAATTCCTCTTTCTGTGGTTTTTTTTTTTTTTTTGGCTTTTTTGTTTGTTAGCCATGTTTCTGTTGGGACCAACCAAAGACGCTCTTACAATACCCAGGATTTCAGCGGATTCAGTGAACTTCATTGATTACATTTTTGCTCTCCAGAAATAAAAACCTTTCCAGAAACAACCTCTTTAGGGGAAATCAGTCTTTTTAGCCGTTTTCACATGCTTGAGACATAGCCCTTTAATAAACTCATGTATTACCTGGGCTTGAATAGAATGAATGACTAAAGACCTCAGGAATGCCTGGCTGATCTCCTTCCTCTTGACTTCATGATATTAAAAATGCTGAATTTGGGGAGAGCCCTGGTGGCCTAGTGGTTAAGTTCAACATGCTCCACTTCAGCAGCCCAGGTTCAGTTCCCAGGCACAGACCTACACCACTCTGTTAGAGGCCATGCTGTGCTGGTGGCCCACATACTAAAAAATAGAGGAAGGTTGGCATGGATGTTAGCTCAGGGCAAATCTTCCTCAGGAAAAAAAAAAAAGATTCTGAACTTTGAGGTATGAAACCTAGGTTGTAAATCCTATCTCTGCTACTCTGCAGTAAAATGACCTACAATAAATTGATTCCCACATTCATAAAATAGGTAAAACCTACCTGCACCATGTCACCTAATTCTTATGAGGATCAAATAAAATGTATGGCATGCCTATACTTTGTACAACCATACATAAGTAACTGCTATTAATTATTGGTATTTCCCAAGGCTTAGTCTTTGAAACTTTGATATCTTTTCTATAAATTCCCTCTCATGAAAGACTAATCTATTTGATTTCCTTCAACTACCACCTACCTGCTCCTGGCTCCAAGTTAATACTTCTTTTCCTTTCTTCTCACCTGAGCTGCAATCTAACAGACATTTCCTTCTTAAAGTCCTGACATAACTTTAAACTCAGCAAGTCTAAAATCAGACTTCTCAAATCCACATTCTCTCTCTTCTTCCCTCTCTGGCTTCAGTCTGTCCATCTTCTCCGGGACTCTGGAGTCACCTTCCATCCATTCCTCTCTATTGATCATACCCAATCATAAACCAGTTTCTATTGGGCTGGTGTCCTTATAAATTTTCTTGCATATCTGTATTGCTCTCTTCTCACTGCCCCCATGCAACACTAAACTCTTTTCATCTTTTGCCTAGATTATAATACCCTAACTTACCAGTCTAACCTAATTCTATTTTATCCCCACTACAATATCTCCTCTCTACCAATGTCAGAATAATCTTCTTCAAACCTTCCTCTAGCAACTTACTGATTAAAATATATATATAAATTTATATATATACATTGCAAATCTGCAATGTAAATGTTTTTTATTTTTCATAAAGATGTGAAGCTGAGACTCAGAGATATAAACCAACTTGCCCTAGTTCACATAGCTATGATGTGAAAAAATAGAATTGAACCCTAGGCCTCTACCTCCCAAACCAATAATGTGATGCTTTCCACTAACTTGTCACATCCCAGTCCCTCCATCGAGGGCTTAGTGGCTTCCTCTTGCTCTCAAGCATCTTCCTATTCTCCCCTTACCCATCAATCCCTGCTTTCTTATGTCATTTATTAACCACATTATGTCTGCCAAGAGATTGTGAGCACGCTGAAGGCAAGGTTCAGGTCTTCAAGTCTTCCATCTTTGTATTATTGTCTGCTCCTAAAATAAAGCTGAGCATAGGGGAAAAAAAAGAAAAAGAGAGAGAGAGAAGGAGGATGGGAGAAAGGGTGGAGGGGGGAAGAGGGAGGAAGACGACATCTAAAATTCTCATTGGAGACAAGATGCATTATCATCATTTCTCAAAGCATGGTCCATAGATCACCTGCATCAAATCTCCTGGGATGCAGGTGCTAGGCCCCACCCCCACTGATTCTGGTGCAGCAGCTCTCCCCCGACATAAGAACCCCAGGTGATTCGGACGCACACTACAGATTGCAAATCACTGAAACCTGACGTCTCTCAATGTTCTCGCCATAAGACAGAATTTTTAAACAGCATACTCTATTTGTGCCCCATCGAGAGTAAACAAACATTCTATAGGAAGTTTGCCTAATTCCTAAGACTGTCACCTTTTCCTTATGTTCTCATTCTTACTGAAAGAAGCGTTCCTAACTAAAACCTCCCCCTGAGCTGACAGTGAGTCAGCTTCAGGTACCCACACTGCCTTATTTCCTGTCTTGATTTTGCAAAGGAAATGTGATAGAAGTTAGAGTGAATCTTATTGAAAAATCCAATTCACTGTTAAAACACTCATGTCATTTTAAATAAAGCTCAACATCCCCAACTTTTCTACTTGTATATGACTCACATTGCATCTAGTTCAAACTTAATGATATCATTTTTCTTCCTTGTATATTTTGTAGAAATGATTTCACCGGTGTTACCAGGCCTACTACCGGAAGACTTTCCTATTATGATGCTCTGGTCCCACACTAATAATTTTAGCCTTACTCCCTCTTTTAAAGACAGCACAAGAGCATGCTGTGAATTGAAAACCTCGTGGGAAGATTTTGAAATTTCATGCTCAAATTTATGTTTTAGTTTTGGGTATACACCAAATTAATAAGGGGGAAAAAAAGCCTCTTGATGGTTTCCTAACTTGACCCATCTATATCATTTAAAAAAGGGAAGGAGAATATCATCACATAATCTTAAATATGTTTGTTTTGTTTTGTGTTTCAATTGTGAGGATAATTTTGTCCTCAAGAATTTCTACACTCTTCCCACAGACATGTATTATAAGATGACTGGTTGATTTTAGGCCCTTCAATCTATTGTTGTTAAAGAGAGACTTGATCTAAGCAATTCCAACTAAAGCAGACACCATGGTGTCACGAGAATAACATTGGCCTAGGAATCAGAAGTCCCAGATCTCATTTCCAATTTGGTCACAACTATGGGGCCTTTATATAATCCCTCTGGAACTCATTTGCCTCTCTATTAAATGAGAGGAGTAGACTAGATCAAGGGCCAAAAATTCAAAGGGTTTTCAGGAGCTAAGTAGGTAAAGCAAATGTGTGGAAGCAAAATGATAATATAATACAATAGGGAGTAGTGAGGATTATGAGGATCTGGATTTTTATGCCCTGTCAAAAGGCATTCAAATTAAAAACGGCATTTTAAAATACCGTGTTAACCAAACCTCTGAAAATCAAATTCAGCCCACAAGCTACTTATGATCCTTGAACTAGATAGTGTTTCAAGTACCTTCCAGCTTTAACCATATATGATTCTAAAATAGCAAGTAATGGTACTTGAAACCATCTTATAGCAAAAATAATAATAACTTTTAACATTTATCTGGTGCTTATTACATGCCAGGCTCTTATCTAAAGACTTTTCTTACAATAACTCATTTTAATCCTCATAACTACTCAATAAGGTAAGTATGTTGTTATAATCCCTCTTCTCCAGAGGAGAAAATTGAGGAATTTAAATAACTTGTCCAAGCTAATCCTCTTAAATTTCTGTATGTATAAGAACAGTAACAGCACCATACAGTAGAGCAACCCAGGGTCAATCAGTTTCATAATTGATTAAATATTCAACTTATAAACCTTAATCAAGAGACTTAATGAGGCATAAAAGTAATATTTGAAAGTTAGGAGATATTTTTTATGGCAACATTATTTAATGTTCTACTCCATTAAAAGTAATAAATAGTTTAAGTTATTTTTGATATTTCTATATTACTGAAATAGCACTGTGTGCTTGGAGGACTAATTGTTATTATAAGCTAAAGTATAGGGACAAATTTTTATAAAAAATGAATTGTCTAAAATATTAATAATCACTAAAATTAAAGAAAAAGTGTTTTATGAATGTCATTGGAAAGTTAATGTAGTCATAGAATCAGAATAATAAAACTAGAAGAGATTTCTAGAAACCAGTGGGTGCTGTTCTTTGACCCAATTATTGGACTATACTGTAATTGCAATCTGATCACAGGAACTAACAACTTATTTTAATCCAAAATACCAAATGAGATAATCATAAAAATTTAATGGTTTGGATTTCTGATTTCAGCTCCAACATGTAAAAAGCCTGGAAATTGTCACCTCCATCCTTACAAGAAAAGGCTGCACAAAACTAAAATTCCTGACTTTTTTTGGGTCCAAGAACTGAGGTTGCAGGGCAAACTGCCACCCTGAAACCTAAAGAGACAGATGCATTGAGAGAGACATGGTTGAGCTCTGCTTACCGGGAGGTGAAGTCCTTGGAGCCATAAACAAGTAGGACACTTAAATGGTCATTTTGATAAACTGCTGGAGGCTAAGTGCAGAGTAGCATGACAGCATGAAAGTCCAAGGCGCCACTGTTTTAGGGGGATCCCCATACTTTCATGAGTTTTACTTTCAAGAACCCCAACAGATTCTCACAGTGAAGAATCAAGAAAGATCTCTCCAAGCTCTGGCAGAAGGAGGGGAGAGTAACCCCCAGGGAGATGCGCTCAGAGCTAATTCCCAACTCTGTGAGTGTGGGCTGCACAGAGTGACCTCCTACCAAAGAGTACAATAGAGGAAGCAGGGAGAAAGAGTAACTGTACAGTGGAGAAACTTGACAAGCACTGCCTCAGCCAGGCATCAAGTTTAGCTTTAACTAAACTTATTATGAGTCAGGTTGATGATGTGTACCCTAAATATGATGGGATGAAAACGGTGCTTTAGCTCTGTGATCTTCCTCCCCAAAACACATAACCCCAGCCTAATCATGAGAAAAACATTGAACAAATCCCATCTGAGGGATATTCTTTAAAATACCTGAGCAGTACACCCCAAATCTGTCAAGTTCATTAAAACTAAGGAAATTCTGAGAAACTAAATGTAACATGCTCTCTCAAATGGGATTCAGGAACAGAAAAGGACATTAGGTAAACACTGAGGAGATCTGAATGAACTATGGACTTTAGTTAGTAATAATGTATCAATATTTGTTCATTAATTGTTATAAATGTACTGTACTAATTTTAAGATGTTAATAGGGGAAACTAAGTGTAGGATATAAAGAAACTCTTTGAATTATCCTTACAACTTTTCTGTAAATCAAAAACCATTCTAAAATAAAACATTTGATTTTTAAAAAGCAAAGGCTGATAAACATGAAAAAATCTAATACTAGGACCAAAAAGTTTACAAATTAATGTAAAATATTAATAGTTTGCTATAACTCAGATAATTACTAATTAAAATTAGAGAATTAGATGTTATTTCCTCATTACAGACCAATTTTCAGCTTGGTATGTGGTCTCAAATATCAGCAAATTCTGGTCTACTGTAACTTTGTGTGTGTGTGTGAGGAAGATCAGCCCTGAGCTAACATCCATGCTAATCCTCCTCTTTTTGCTGAGGAAGATTGGCCCTGCGCTAATATCCGTGCCCATCTTCCTCTACTTTATATGGGACGCCGCCACAGCATGGCCTGACACACGGTGCGTCAGTCCTCGCCCGGCTCCCAACCTGCAAACCCTGGGCTGCCAAAGCAGAGCACACAAACTTAACCACTATGCCCCCAGGCTGGCCCCTTGTCTACTGTAATTTTTATTGAAATGATATTGGAAGGTAAAATGACAGTCTTGTTTTCTAATATTTATATCATTTGACAAGAAACACAGTCACTCCAAAGAAGGATACGTCTCACCCTGTTTTTCCCCTCACCTGAAAGAAGAGCAGGAAATCCCTGGTAGAGCATTTTCCAAATTGAATTTAATAAAATGACAAATTTTTTTCCCACAGAAAAACAAAAAAGTAGGATGGGAGTTCTTTAATGAAATATTACATTCCCCTTTTGAAGAACCACAGTGTACTTTAGTGTAAAAGTCTGGGAAGTCCTAGGGTAAAGAAACTTTGCATGGCCATTGCAGAAATTTTCGCAAAGCACATATTAATATCTGAAGGAACACCAGATTTCCAAATAATACAGTGCATTCAGATCGTTCAGTAAGAAGAACTTTAACCTACATAATTTCAAATGTCCTTCTTAATCATGCCAGCTGCTTCTGCTTGGCATTCACACCCCTCCACTATACAGTCTATTTATCCTTCATTGTGTGTGCAGCGTGCAGCCTACAGCCTGGATGCCTTCACTATGAAACTCTGCTCTTACAAAGCTCCTCTCTCTTCATCTGGAGATTAGTTTCATTTCTGAGATTTGCTAAGATGTTGTGCGTCTCTGACTATCTGAAATGCCTCCTTCCTTCCCTCCTCTCCACAGTCCATCTTCTTTCAAAGACTAGCTTAAATCACGGTGCTGCACAAAGGCCTCACTGATCTCTCCCGGCCCTAACCATTTCTTTCTTTTCTTTCTTCCCATAGTTCCTACTGTCTATGATACTTACTTTGCCACTTATTGCACAATGTCCAGTTACTTCACTCAGTTCTTCTTAAAAGTGTTCCACAAACCACCCAGTTTTTACTTGGTTTTGTTTTTCCTGACCGTCTCTTAGTACTAGAAATCCACATACCTCAGTGGAGAAAATGCTAACTTGGCTATTGTTTGTGTGTCTGTGAGGGCATATGTGTGTCTTTTTATCTGCATAGTTCTTTGAAAGCAGAAAATAAGTCTTCACTTGATGGCAACCTACCAAATGCAATATCTAACATATGGTACATGATAAATACTTGTTGCCTTGACATGTTCCCGAGCAGTCAGGGTCTCAGGCATTCCAAAATAATCTGCTTATTCAAGGAACTTGTTTAAGAATCTTTCTCCCCTCACCAAAAGCCAAGACTATGGGGTCCCCACTTCAATCTCCCACCAAAACCCCAATCCCAGACTCAGATCCTAGGGAGGAAATGTTCTTCACTAAATTGATTATATCTCAAAGAAACACATCATTAACCATAAGAATAATCTTTGTCCAGGCTTCTGAGCTTCCTTTGAGCTCATTGATGGGGTCCTGTCATCGCCAATCAGCTCCTATCCCAGCCCCTGTTTGTGCAAGGATCTGTATGAGGCACTATTTTTAGCTGTTATATATGTGGCTCTTATTCTTGAAAGTTTATTCACATAGCAGGTCTAACACAAACATGGAGAACAGGTAAGTGAAAATATCTTATAAAAACAAAATAGAAGTGAAGTAAAAAAAAAAAAATAACTCTATCACGTAATAGAGCAAGTGCAGGGCTAGGAAAATGTATAGTATCCTGTTAGCTAAGATGGACAAAGAGTTTGTTCCTTTGAGTGCAACTTCAAAATCCTCTCCATAGGAGATAAGCAATCTCAAGAAATTGTATGAATTCTATGAAAGAAGTGCTAATCCACGTGTTCAGACATAAAAGAAGAGAGATACTCGATGCACGTGCGTGTGTGTGTGTGTGTGTGCGTGGTGCAGACACAGGGTGTTAATTTGACTTAGTTTGTCTCATTACAAAATTGTTCAATGCATCTCTTCTGCGCATTTTTATTGCTCATTTTCTCTATCATTAAAATAGCACTTAGTACATGCTAAACTGTGTGGGTAATTTTGTATATCTATGATACCATGATATATATATATATATATATAAAACAGGTATAATATGGAGTCTCAACTCAGCATAAAATTGTTTTATTTCTTTAGTTAAATGCCCCTAACTGTGCTTTATCAAATCCCACTACGAAGAAGAGGTCTCCTTAAGGATTCCATTAACTTATCTGCTCCTTTCTGATTTAGAACTGCCTCATTTGAATATTTAAAATAATATTAACTTTAAAATTTCAACCTCAAACCTGAAGCAGATTCTCCTCTCCCTCCTCCCTGCTCAGCTACATCTCTTCTTGGGAGAAGGAGGTGGAACTATGGAGTCTGCTCTTCACTTCCCTTATTTCCCTCTTCAGAGCACCAGCTCCTCCTTCTTGGAGGTGAGGAAGAGGAAGAAGGTAAAGGGTAAACATCTCACTTCACTGAGTGAGATGCTGTCTTCCCCTTGATGCACCATGGCAGCGGTTCTAGCTACATGACAGTGGATAGATGGTATGGATGCTGACTCTAGTAGGCTCATGCAACTCCCCTTGACTTTGACAGTCCCTTGTAAGATGTGACCACTTCTTCCAGCTGATCCTCAGCTCATGGATTTAGGCAACATCCCTCTGACTCATGTTTCCTCTTTTTCCTCCATAAAGCACTGGTTCCAGAAAGAGTGTAGCCTCCAGTGTCACTGCCCTCAATACCCGGGCATATGGGTCTCTCTTTCATACCTATTTAAACTGAGAACTAGAAATGGGGTATGTCCTGGCTTCCTCTCTGCTTAGTAATTTCTCACCATTCCATCTCTCCCTAATTCTCTTTTCCTTTGCTTTAACATACATTGGCAGGTTAGAAGGTTCTCTCATGAAGCACATATCATAGTCTCCCTTCTTTGAGGCTCCCTAGAATCATAGATGATGCTCTCATCACTTGCCCCACTGGCCTTTCTTAGCTTAGGAAAAAAGGAAACACTCTCTCGAAGACAGTTTGACCTGACCCATTTCTCTTGGAGTTTATGAAAAGGTATACAGGCAAGTGGCTGGCTAAGAGCCTGTGGCTGCATAATAAAGAAGTGGCATTGGAGGGCAAATTGCACTTAAACCACCTCTGGAAGGTTGATGAGCTTTCTCTCTGTGGACCAAATGTGGGTCGTGAAAGGGGGAGCTGCCTGGAGCTATTGTGAATCCTGCCCAAGAATACTGCTGTGGGGAGACACATTCTAAGGGATGGGGCATAAACAGCTGGATGCCAGGCGCTGAAGAAGGAACCTGTACAGGCCTGGCAGGACTGGTGTTGCATGCTTCAAGAGGATGGCAGTTGAAAGGACCTAGAGGGGATATCACAGACAAACTCACAAAAGTATCCAAGGCAGGATCAGCCCTGGAAAGATATCATCACAAGATTACGTTTTGTCAGCCACCTGAGACTTCTCCTTCCCCCACCATCAAAAAACCCAAAGAAGCCAGAGGAAGTCTAATGAGGCGGTGAGGAGAGCAAGCTGAGGAAATAGAAAAGTCCACACATCCCACTCCCCCCTGCAGGCCTACCAGCCTGGAGGGACCCAACTGGAGGATGGAAGAAATTAACTTTGAATGAAGTCCAAAGTCTTGGTTATTGCACTAGATCGGACATTTTACTTATTGAAATGCCCTGTGACAAGACCAGAAGACCTTTTACTTTCTAAGATGGGATACAGCTATATAACCTATCCGAAAATTTTCCAAAGTTTCAGGAAGAAATAATCCGTAAGTTCGAAAGACATCAAGAAAAGGAATATAGACGTTTGAGGCTCATATCGTAACAAGTGCAATTCATTCAATGTACATGTTCCCCAAAAAAGAAAAAATCTAGAAATAATGAATCAGATATTGCCTTATTTTAAACTTTGCTGAGCTACTACCTGCAAGCCTTAGCTTTTAATCCAGACCTGTTGACTCCATTATACTCCAATCTGTGCAAATCAATACAGTAAAAAACATGAATCTCTATTTTAGCCACCAGTCTTAATATTTAATCAGTGAGAGTCAATATTAGCACTATGATCTGGATGCCAGAGGCTAGTGACTTACACAGATGGATGGAAGGAAAGAAAGGACAGGAAACACACGGAACATAATGAATATCTCAAAAGTAACATGTCCAAAAACTTCTGGACGTGCAAAGAGAGGCCGATTGCTTGGTTTAGAATACAACTTAGAAGCTAATGTGGTATAAGGAAGAATCTAGAGAAAGAAAGAGGAGATACGGCCTGACTCAGATAGGGAAATGGTCTAGAGAAATTTGGAGAATGGCTGATGGAATTTTAGCACAGTGGTGTCCAATAATAAGTCTTAAGTTGGTGTTTCACCTGTACTGGGCTAGCATGGAATCCCTTTCCTCTGGTCTCCAAAACTTTAGTGATAATCTCCTACATGCAACTGACTTATGAAGTTAACGGCATGTTGAGGGAATGAAGAAATGTATAAGGGTGATGACATAATTAAGCAGGGCAGATAAACAGAAGTAAGATATAGAATGGATATAGAATGGACATCGAGAATCCACTAAAAACCAAAAAATCAGAGCATAGAGGTTAGGGCTATAGAGATTGCTCGGGTTTATATCTCAGTCCTGCTGTCTACCAATAGTGTGGTTGACTAAGACAAAAATTGGTACTGAGAAGTGAGGTGCTGCTGTAAGAAATACCTAAAAATGTGAACGTGGCTTTGGAAATGGGTAATGGTAGCAAAGGGAAGAGTTGAGGTGCGTGCCAGAAAAAGCCTAGATTGCCATGAACAGATTGTAAAGGTGATTCTGATGAGAGCTCAGGAAAAAAAGAGAACTGCAGAGAAAGAAAAAGGAGAGCTATAGAGCCATCTTAGAGAATACCTAAGTGGTTATGAACAGAATGTTGGCAGAAATACAGATGGTAAAAGCCATTCTGATGAAATCTCAGATGGAAATGGGGGGAAATGTTATTGGACAATGGAGAAAAGGAATTCCTGTTATAAAGTGTCAAGGAAAGTGGCTGAATTGTATTCAAGTTGTAGTGTTTTTTGGAAGGTAGAACTTGCAAACAATGAGATTGGATAGTTAGCTGAGGACATTTCTAAGCAAAATGCTGAAGGAGTATCTTGGTTCCTTCTGACTGCTTATAATAAAATGCAAGAGAGAAATGAACTAAAGAAAGAATTGTTAGACAAAAGGGAACCAGAACTTAAAGATTTGGAAAATTCTCAGCCTGTCAATACTAGACAAAAGAGAAAGCATGTTTGGAAGAGAACACTAAGGGTGTGGCTGAGCAACTGTCTGAAAAGGAGATTAGTATAGATGGGAACCACCATAGACTTAACATCTCAACAAAAGCCAGCAATAGAGAGAGGGAGTATACCAGCAGAAACACTGTCAGCTGAGCCTAAAGAAAACAAGACAAAATGAAGGAGATTCTTGGACTTAGATCCTCAGGACCAGACAACAGAATTATTTGGCTGCAAACATGGGCTATATTATTCTAGACAAGACAACAAGAACCCCAAAGACAATTCAGATATCGTCAGGGCTGCCACTCCCACCGCAGGCTCAGAGTGCCCAGGCCCAGGCACCTCAACAGAGAACAGCAGCATGAGCAGGGCCACTGCAGAAAGTAAGTGGGCAGGGCTCTGCTGAGCTGTGGGGGTGATATTGCTACCCCAGTAGGTCCAGAAGGCAGGACCTCTGCACCATTGGGTCTAGAAGTCAGAGCGTCAAACCAAGGAGGATTATTCTTAAGCTTTAAGATATCGTGGAGCTTGCCTTGCTTGGTTTTGAAGTTGCTTGGGACCCATCACCCCTTCCTTCTTTCCAATTTCTCCCTTTTAGAATGGGAATGTCTATCCTATGCTTGTCTCACCATAGCATTTTGGAAGCACATAACTTGTTTGGTTTCACAGGTTCACAACTGGAGAGGAATTTTGCTTCAGTATGTGTCTCACTCTGATTTAGATAATATTTAGATGAAACTTGGGGCTTTATATTTTACAGTTGACGCTAAAAAGAGTTAAGGTTTTGGGAGCTGTTGGGATGGAATAAATATATTTTGCATGTGAGAAGGACATGAAATTTGACGGCCGGGGCAGAATGCAATAGGCTGAATATTTGTATCTCCTCTAAATTTATGTTGAAATCCTAACCCCCAATGTGACAGTATTAAGAGGTGGGGACTTTGGGAAGTGATTAGGTCATTGGGTGGAGCCCTCCTTAATGGGATTAATGCCCTTATACAAGGGATCCCACGGAGCTCCTTTGCTCCCCTTCTGCTATGCGAGGACACAATGAAAAGACGGCTGTCTATAAACCAGAAAGTAGGCTTTTACCAGACACCAAATCTGCTGGCACTTGATCTTGAACTTCTCAGGCTCCAGAACAGTGAGAAATAAATGTTTGTTGTTTAAGACACCCAGTCTATGGTTTTCTGTTATAGCAGCCCAAGCAGACTTAGACAGTGGTCTTAGATGAGTACTTGACCACTTTATACTTGTTTCCTTACTTCTAAAATGAAAATTATAATAGAACTTACCTCAAGGAGTTATTATGAGAATGTATGAGATAATATATGTAGCAAGAGGATAAAAATGCCTGGAACTCTTTCGTTGATGTTGTTGTGGTGATTGTTGTTATTATTATTATTATTATTATTGCTATATTTATGATTATTCTCAGGAATGCTGGGTTCCTCACCATGCGTTGGATAGGGGATGAATCATTCTATTTGAATATTGCATGAAAATGTGACCTATACAATACAGAAAAAGTTTGAGATGCCCAGGCATCCTACCTTTATGTTACTATAAGAAATAGTATTTCAGCCCAGCCCCATGGCCTAGTGGTTAACTTAGCCCTAGCTCTACTTGGGCTGCCCGGGGTTTGGTTCCCGGGCGCGGACCTACACCACTTGGCAGCAGCCATGCTGTGGCGGTGACCCACATACAAAATAGAGGTAGATTGGCACAGATATTAGCTCAGGGAAAATCTTCCTCAAGCAAAAAGAGAAAGATTGGCAACAGATGTTAGCTCAGGTCAAACATTCCTCAGCAAAAAAAAAGAAATAGCATTTCTCTGCCTTGTACCTCCTCACACCCCCTACAACCTCTACCACCCATACGCCCAGAGCCAACCTCCAAATCCTCCCCAGAAAAACCTAGGAGTTTATAAGGGAACTCACATATGCTAATGAGTACGATTCTCTCAGCAGCCACTCTGAGCCTGCCACACTTCTCCTCTCCAGCTTCATCTATCTCTCCTGTCTACTGACAAGGTTTCTGCTGAGAAGGTCCATGAAAGCACTGTTGCAAAAGGCCCTGATGCTGAGACTCACTGGTGCCTACTGAAAGTGCCCTCCTCTTACAATTCTCTGCTCCCGTGCATGTGTACACCATTGTGCAAACCTCCCTGTGCGGGTAGGGTGAATCCTTCTAAGACCTTGCCATCCAAGACATAAATGATGGCTCTTGCTCATAGACTGGTCATCATTTTCATAGTTGCAAAGTGACTGCATATACATGATAGGTGGTTGTTATTATATAACCCATGGACAATATAGTAAGAGACTGCTGGTGGCATAGTAAGAAATTATATTCAGAACCCAGATATTAAGTCCAGATGAGCAATTTCTGCAATCAAATAAGGTAATATCTGGAGTTCCAGAGTGTATTGCATATATATATTTTTTATTTTTCTTTATATTATAATATTTCAGAATCTTAAAAAAAAAAAAAGAAAACCTTTCTGGCTAGAAACAGACTACCCCTTCTGGGGCTACCAGTTTTTAGAGATAGCAGAGGATATGGCCAGGAGCATGTCTTTGATTTGCAAACTAACCAATCCAGAGCCCCACCTCCTCTATCTGGTCTGTGTACCCCAAGAAGCAATATTCTTCTGCTTTAATCATCCCACTGCCAGGTACCAAACAACTGGGAACCACTCCCATAGTTCAGAGCCTGCCAAAATTATTCCAACTAGCCAATCCTAAACTGTTTACCCCGCCCCACCTTACCTTTCCTATGGAAACCCCAAGAAAGGTGGCCCAAGCTCTTCCCTCATTCCTGTCTTCTGCCTCATGTCCACCCTGGTGGCTTTCCCGTATGGCCCTGTATGGCATGCCTGCCTCCTGTCTCTAGGACCTGTCAGTATAATAAACATTATTTTCCTGAGCCTCTTCTCTGTCTTCTCTGTGGTGACACCTGACTGACCATCTCATAAAAGAATCCAGAACACAGAGTAATGCAGTTACTGGTATAACAGGTATAGTAAGCCTCTGCCCAGCAAGACCTCATTCTAGGGAGGCAGAAGACCCTTGCAGCTAATAAAAACACATCTCTTAAGAGAAAATGAAGAGACGTGAGAAAGCAAGCTTCCTGACATACCCAGGACTAATATCTTCATGCCATTTGTGGAGTGTGTATCTTTTACATTTATTGCAGTAATTCAACTTCTAATAGAATTAAGTATCGGTATGCTGTTAATGCTAAGCCTGAAAAGCCTCTGCAGGACTATCTCCCCATACATGGTCCAAGAGTAGGAGCCCGCCTATATTCCCATGGTGTACAGTTCCTGGGTATGCCTCTCATCTTACAACACACACCTATGACGCTCTCCCTGCTGGCTTTCTCTCAGCTGGAAGTTCTGGGGAGTTAACACCCCCCTGGAGCAGCCCTCGGCCAGTGATTTACGGGAGTTGGAGGATGAATATCTCAGGTTCCTGGCCCCTCTGAAGTGTGTTTGACATTGTAGGACTGAGCTTTGGTTGTCTCAGCAGTAACTTGCTCAATAACACCACATATTTGCTTCCTTCCCTTCTCTGTCTCAATCTCCACTCTCCTACTGGGGCTTCCTGAGATCACTTCCCAAATACATTATATACACTCAAATCCTTATCTAGGGAACTCAATCTAAAACAAACATTTACCCTTGACGGGAAAATTCCCCTCCCCGCTAAACACACTTCTACTCTCTTTTCATTTCCTGGATTTCAAAGCAAGGTTATCTTAGGTCCCCAAGCTTTCCCAAGATCTAAATAAAATGGTTCTTTTTTGCTTTACCTTCAGCCTTTTCTATCTGGAATCCAGGTATTTAAACCATCTTTTGCTATTACTATGGTTCACATATATTTATCTGTCTCTTCTAAGTAACAAGTAAAGAACTTGAGAGAAGGAATTGAATCTTAAACACCTTCCTACTTCCTCAAAATATCTAGCATAGCATTTAGCACATAAACATTCAGTAAGTATTTGTACATAAATTTATAACAAATGCATCAAGTATAGGTTGAATACCGTCAGGCGCCAACCTCAGAGGGAATCCTTTGAGATCCAGACATAGGAGAGAATTTAGCGTGCTTTCTCCTCAAATTTGGCCACATGAATTAAGTGTTGGTACCATCATCTCCAGCATCTGTCTCCCATATCTGGTTTTGCTGTAGATTCTTTGGTCATGGTACTCAGCTCACAGCAAGATAACCACACCCACCATACTAAAGCAGTGCACAATGTATTTCATACTAAACTCTAAAACCTAGGCAACTCTGCAAAGTCCCAGTGTAAAACTGCTAGGTGGTCTATCCCTATCCTGCAAACTAGGTCATCTCTGGATCCTGTGGAATGGTTCAGAACTAACAAGTATTCTCTAAGACGGTCCCAATTCCATACCAGATAATGTCAATAGTGGTACAAAAATAAAGACAAATAAAATAGTTCAGAAGGATAATAATGATTTGAGTATTTTCTTTCTCCCATAAACTCCAGAGCTTACAATGTACAGTGATCAGTTTTGCATTGACAGCAATGAGGGCTGAACTGAAAAACATAGTAGCTGCTCAATAAGCATGGGTTGGATTAATAAAGGAATGGAGAATAAGTAACTCCAGGAGAAATGGAAAGAAAAAAATTATTGGGAACCAATATGTTGTTTGGGGACTGATTTTTCTGGTGAACAGTTAAAAACATACTTCAACATAAACATTATTTGCAAATCATATATCTGATAAGAGGTTAATATCCAAAATATATAAAGAATGCTTACAATTCAATAGCAAAAAAAACCAAATAATCTGATTACAAAATGGCAAAGGACCTGAATAGACATTTTTTCAAAGAAGATTTACAGATGGCCAACAAGTACATGAAAAGGTGCTCAACATACTAATCATCAGGGAAATGCAAATCAAAACCACAATGAGATATCACTTCACATCTGTTAGAACGGGGATCATCAACAAGACAAGAAATAGCAAGTGTCTCCGGGGATGTGGAGAAAACAGAATGCTTGCGCACTGTTGGTGGGAGCGTAAATTGGTTCAGCCACTGTGGAAAACAGTGTGGAGGTTCCTCAAAAAGTTAAAAATAGAACTACTATATGATCCAGCAATTCCACTTTTGGGTATTTATCTGAAGGAAACAAAAACAATAACTTGAAAAGATATCTGCACTCCCACGTTCACTGCAGTATTATTTACAATAGCCAAGACATGGAAGCAACCTAAGTGTCTACTGATGGATGAACACATAAAACAAATGTGGTGTATATATAACATGGAATATTATTCAGCCTTAAAAAAGAATGAAATCCTGCCATCTGCGAAACATGGATGGACCTTGAGGGCATTATGCTAAGTGAAATAAGTCAGACAGAGAAAGACAAATACCATATTATCTCACTTATATGTAGAATGTTAAAAAAAAATACAGAAAATAGATTGGTGGTTGCCAGAGGTGGGGTGGGAGTGGGCAAAATGGGTGAAGGTGGTCAAAAGGTATAAACTTCCAGTTATAAAATAAATAAGTCCTGAGGATGTAATGTACAGCATGGTGACTATAGTTAACAATACTCTATTGTATATTTGAAAGTTATGAAGAGAGCAGATCTTAAAAGTTCTCATCACAGGAAAAAAAAATGTGTAACTATGCATGGTGATGGATTTTAACTAGACTTATTATAATGTTGAACATTTTGCAATATATACATATATCAAATCATTATGTTGTACACCTGAAACCAATATAATGTTATATGTCAGTTATATTTTAAAAACGAAAGAAAAAATAACTTAGAAAAGAAAAAAAAATTGGGGCAATTAAAAACATCTTCAACCACAAAGTTAGCTGTCAGCCCCAATTAGAGAACAATTAGCTAGAGGTTTCAGTGTCAAAAATGATCTTCAACTAACAAAGCATCAGGAATGACTTGCAATTTTTCAAAACAACCCAATGTGAAATATGTGTAATATTAGTTTTGAATACTACAATTGCACAGCGCAACACACTGAAGGATTATAATCTAACAGAACAATCTATATTATCTTTCAGTCAATGGATTGCTTTCCAAATTGAAAAAACAGAATCACAAAATCTTAGAATGGCAAATTTCAAAAGCATAAATTTAGTGATACCAGCTCAACCGTCCAGTTATTTTAAAAAATGTATTGTGCGTCTGTTCTGTGAACTGGTGATACAGCAGTGAATAAAACAGAGCTAAAAATTTCTGCCCCTAGGGAGCTAACATTCTAGTGACACATTGAACAGTTTTACCCATATTCACTCAGAGTTGAGTTCAAAGAAACTCAGAATAAGGGAAACATAAAATTAAGTTTAACTCTCTCCTAGAACTAATTGCACTTTTTTTGTTGTTGAGTTTATGAAAACTTAGAGCATTACCATGCTGAATCACTCCTCCCTCACAAACAGCAGTGTGGCAGCTAGAAGAACTAAAATATATCAATTATGCATCTTCACGTGGCAAGGTGGGAACTTAGAACCCATTTGAAAGAAACTGTTTCTCAAGGAGATTTGAAATGTTCAGTCAAAGCAGTTTATCCCTTCGCAGGATTTAATGAGATAGTTAATGAGTCAGAATTATCTGAACTTCTCCCATCCAGAGGTGTTCTATATTGTAGTTCTTGCTCGTTTACTTCCAGAAGGGTCCAACTCAGCTTCACGGTCTGGTCTTTGGAGGTGATGAAAATGATTGGTGGATTACATAAATCAGCTGTCTTTCAGTACAACTACCCTCCATTTTTTGCCTCTATCAAAATAAGTACTTTCTCTCCATCTCCTCTCTCTCCACCTCATTAAATCCCCTGCAAAGATGGTGGAGGGGGCACAAGTCCAAATGATTCCATCTCATTTATAACAGTAAAGAAGGAAATAGACTGCAAAGTTTTGACGTGCACGAATTCAGCATATTTTTTCAAAAATAGTTATATCTGAGAATGTCATTCTGAGAAGGTTATTAAGGAAATTGTTGAAATAAATTACAATGATAAACTCCTAAAAAAAACAAATAGGCGAGTGAAATAAGCAAAACTTGATTAATTGGCCTGCTGCAATTTATTATTAAAATGAACCTCTGACTAGGGTGCTGAGGCACTTCATAAAATGACTTACTTTTTATTTGCTTCTAGAATTGAATTATTCCAAGGTTTATACATTCTTGAGTAAAATAGTTCTCTGATCTGTAGTTTTCACATTCTGCTTCCATTAGCAACTTGCTCTTACTAATGCCCTCCAAAATTCCTCACTGACTCTCTCCCTTCCATCTAATTTTCACCTCTTCTTCCAAAACGTGTAATATTGGTCTTAGTTAAAGGGGCATCCAAGTAGGAAGGATCTGTACCTACTTGACACGGAAGAACTTAAAATGTTCTTAAATATACTCAGACACCTTCCTATGCTTTTAGAAACATCTCACAGACTTGTTTCTCTAACGAAGAGTGCTCAGAGCAAATGCTTGCATTGCTACATAACAAACCATGAGCTACAAACAAATTGAAAAAAGCAACTTGCTGACACTTGCTGCTAACAAACACATATTGTTTACAGGGCCATGGTGGAGCTTAGATACTTCAATGAAGGAGCTGATACCTCGTGAAACATGTCAGTTTTTAGACTTCCCTGACCTCCAAATCTGGAAGAGCATCCTACCCCCGCCCCCACCTGCTACCCCCATCTCTCATTCCCAACCTCCTTCCCTTTTGGAGTTTCCTCCATAGCATTTATCACCACCTGAAGGTACATTATGTATTTATTTAGTTACATATATGCCTTATTATTAGCTGCCTTTCCAAATAGATTTTAAGCTCCAGGAAGGCAGGAACTTTGGATTATTCCTGCTGTATACACAGTACCTAGAAACATACCTGGCACATAATAAGTGCTCCATACATTTCTGTTAAGCTAAGGAAGGAAGAAAAGAAGGATGATAGAGAAGGAAATAGTGGTTAAGAAAACTGATTTTGGAATTAGAATGTCTTGGATTTCACACAGCTTCATTGCTTCTGTTGTTGTTGTTTTGGTTGTCTCTTTTTTCCAGCTTTATTGAGGTATAATTGACAAATAAAATTGTAAGATACTTAAAGTGTACAACATGATTTCATCTACGTGTGTCAACAACTAGGCACCTGGAGAAACTCAAAGGTGGGATTGGAAGCAATTAACTCTTTTTCCAAGTTGTTTCTTTTCCTTTTGCATGTTAAGGAGATGTAACCATCAACCATCCTGAAACTGACCAAGGGAGAAACTCAAAGGAGATGTAACCACCAACCATCCTGAAACTGACCAAACTTCACCACAAGAGCTACGCCCATGACCTTTGCCTTATTTTTAATGCAAAGATCTCTCCAGGAGGAGCTGAGGCCTCATGTGGAAGCATGTTCTCCAACTGAGCCTGTGCAAGCGAATACCCGCCTCTCCCTTTTGAATATTCAGTCCCCAACCGAAATACAGTTATTGCATCCCTTTGTCTGGGGACACCATGACTTGGGAAATGATTCCTCATGGACTCCTATTTGCTGCAAACACACTTTACTTTGTGAGACAACTTCTACTGGTATAGAGTCTTATTTAACTCACCAGGAGGTGAGCCCACTTGGTTCAGTAACATGTGCACATTGTGAAAGGATTCTCCCCATGGAGTTAATTAACACATCTATCATCTCACCTATTGACTTTTTTTTTTTTGGTGATAACTTTTAAGTTCTACTTTCTTAGCAAATTTCAATTATACAACACAGTGTTATCAACCATAGTCACCATGTTATACATTAGATACTCAGACTTTATTCATCTTACAGCTGAAAGTTTATACCATTTTAGCAACCTCCCTCTCTTAACCCCACCTCATAGCCCTTGGCAACCACCTTTTTATCCTATGTTTCTATGAAATCAACTTTTTTTTTTTTTTTAGATTCCACATATAAGTGATGCTATGTGGTATTTGTCTTTGTCTGGAGTATTTCACTTAGTATAATGCCTTCCAGGTTCATCTATGTTGTTGCAAATGACAGGATTTCCTCTTTTTTTAAGGCAGAATAATAGTCCATTGTATATTTATACCACATTTGCTCTATGGACGGACATTTAGGTCGATGGGGATTGAGGTTGTTTCCATGTCTTGACTATTGTGAATAATGCTGCTACGAACATGGGAGTACAGATATGTCTTCTAGGTAATGATTTTATTTCCTTTGGATATACACCCAGAAGTGGGTCATATTGCTGGATCATATGGTAGTTCTAATTTCTTGAGGAACCCCCATAATGTTTTCCATTGTGGCTGTACTAATGCTTCTTAAATGTATGAACTTGGGCAGATTTTGTAAGTTCTGTGAGCCTCTGTTTTCTTATACTATACAAAATGAAATTAACTCTCCCACAGAGTTGCTTTAAGGATTAAATGTGATAATACAGGTAAAATCATCAATCCATCAGTCATTATTCCTGGTACATCACATGCGCTCACACACACACACACACGCATTTAATATACAATTCTTACCTTGTTTCACATAAATATTTCTAAAGGTATGATAATTATGTAAAAGTACATCACCAGCTAAAGAGTGCTTGTTGAATTTAAAAATGAATTATAGGACCTGGTCCATGTATCTAGGGCCTTTCATAAATTAAGGTCCCTCTCAGGAAACAGATCTTCTCCCTTTGTTGTAACATCTTGCTGTCTATTGCTTTTTCTACTTTAGATCATCTAGGGAATTGCTTGTCAACTTTAGTATCACAATCAGTTGTGCAATTTGTGACAGGTAATTTATTACTGATAATAGCAATGATGTTTGTAAGTGATTTACCTTTTAATATAAAGTAGAGTGAATTCAAGGTTATCCCCATAATAACTTAACGCTCACTCACTAATGTTCTGAAATGTTCCCCTGAGTGAGAGAGAATGGAGGGAAGGTACCATTTCAGAAGCTGTATATCACCTTGCCCATGGTATGATGCTTGGTAAGTGAGCAATACCTATTATTTATGTCTCTGAATAAAAAAAAATTGGAGCATTTTTGGAGATTTTTAAGGACTTGGTGCTTGTGGGAATACTGTGTATGTGCATCGCCTAGCCTGGTGACAAATGCAGGTGTAAAAGCATGGGACAAGGCTAGGAAGAGAAGGGATTAAATTGGTCATTTGCATATTGCCCAGGACACATTTTTAAGCCAAATTACAATTATGCTATTTGTGTAACTTTGAAGTAAAGGAAAATTCAAAAACACAAAAAGCAAAGATCAAGGTAGATATTTGGCTACATAGTCCTGTTTCTTTTTAATTGGAAAAGTTACCTACTCTAACAGGAGAGAGATTTTATTTGCATGCATATTAGGATACTGAGAGATTTTCTTATTGGCTCTGGAATGGACTACTGAGACTATAAACTGAGAACACAAGAGCATAAATTATCTAATAATTGGGGACCAACAGTCCCTTGTGGGTTTATTAAGAAATAAACATATGAGTTCTGCCATCCTCCAACCACCACTCCCCCCTGACTTCCAATCCCCCCATCTCATATCAGTAGAAGATAAAGGGGAGCAGAGGATCATTAGAGTCAGTAGTTGTTAGACTGCTCTCTAGAGGACCCCATTTTTGCCCTCCTACAGCCATGCCCATTGCTACAAGGTGAGGGAAAAAGCCTGTCTGAAGCCTAAACCCTCTTCTAGACCATGATCTGAGTACTCCAGAATTCTCTCCAAATTGTCCTAAGTCTGCTTCCAGAGCCTACACAGACTTCTTCCTTGGGTCCATTCTCCTGAAGAACACAACTCCTATTCCCAAAGAGTGGCCAAGGGGTGGCTGTTTGTAGCAGGTGGCAGAAGGAAAATCAGAGCTTGAACATGTTGGCTGCAGTGACTACAAACAGTGTGCAAGGCCACTGTCAGTGTGAGACAGGTCCAGGACTGGAAAGATAAGAATAGTAGGCTTTGGGCCATGGATGGGGAGGAGGGCAGGGACAGTTCATCCCATGCCACCATGTTAACACACAAAATTACAAGGAGCTCAGGAATTCTAAATTCCATCCTGGCCTTGAAGGTCATTGTGAATATATATCTATCAAGATAAGCATATGGAATGTATTTATTTAATACTTTGTTAGCTTGATATATAACTCCTTAATATTTAGACATAGGGTGTCTGGGTCTCCATCTGTACTCATGCCCCAGGCCCCACAGATGTTAGCAGCAGGCAACAGAGAGGCATCTGGGGCAGCCCACCAGTGTCAGGCAAGAGGAAAATGAGAAACACTTGTTACTTGCAATCACTGTTCTCCTTCCTGCAGCACAGGCATATGGGGACCTAGGAAAGTGAGGGCTGTGAGGGAAAGGAAGGCAGATGGTATGTTCTAGGAGCAGACCAGACCCCCTCACGTCTCCAAGTCTTTCCAGCCCTAAGTCAAATCAGCAATGGGAGAAATGAAATCTTTGAATGGGGTAAGAGAAGGAATGTTTTAGTGGTAGGAAAGTTTGGAATCATTATGGGATTTGTCTAAGATGTTGAAGAAATAAAAAGAGATTGAATGAAACATATTTAAAGACATTGATTTGGAAAAAATAAAACTATTTATTGTCTGAATCTCACCAAATTCAGGCTATTCAATAAACTGTTTCAAGATGGACTGAGTGTGTATATGCGTGTGCAGTTACAATATCCCCAATGTACAAGATGTCCCACCCTTGAATTCTAACTAGAAAATTACAGTGGGTGATTACAGTGGGAAACTTAGACCCTGCAGGATTTATCCAGTTGGCTAGAGAGAAGGACTCACTCTCATGTGCTGCCCAGAGCTGGGATCTGAACCTCTGCCCCTTTTAATGGGTGCTCTGCACATACCATGTCAACACATTCTCTAAGGTTCGAGTTGCCCTAGGCGTGATTACTACACATTCTACTGCTATTTGCTATTTCTATGTGACAACTTGTCCCAACATATACATCACAGTTTCATAACTGGCTTCGAACGCCATTCTTCCTGATGTGTGCATTAAGTGCAGATGGCAGAGGGAGTAAATTAGTTCTCGCACTAGTTCATCTTTAGCTGTGAAATAAAAGGCTGAATGGGCAAGCATACAATTAAAAATATTTAAAAGTTTTCTTTAGTTGAGATAATTGCCAAGGAATACACTCACTGTCTGTGCTCAGTGCTCACGCTCCCTACACTCCCCCTTCACCTTTCCAATTGCTGACTTCAAGTAAGGCAACCAGTTCTAGAAGTCATTTGTCAGTGTGTCCATTGTCCTACAATAAACTCTGTCCTCCAGTGATGCAGAAGAAGCACACTGTGGAGCCAGACCTGATGGCCTAGTGGTTCAAGTTCGGCGCTCACCGCTTCGGCGGCCTGGGTTTGCTTCCTGGTCATGGAACCACACAACCAGTCTGTCAATAGCCTTGCTGTGGCAGCAGCTCACGTAGAAGAACCAGAACAATTTACAACTAGGATATACAACCATGCACTGGGGCTTTGGGGAGGGAAAAAAAAAAAAGAAGCAGCACACTGTGGAAAAGTTCTGTTAATGGATGATCAGCAATGCCAAATTCCCTGCCTATTCCTCAGACATGAGCCAGACTTGTTACTTCTGAGGTCTAGGGTCCATGCCCTTGTACAACAAAGGCCATCATGCTTTGCACAGACTAGACACTCCACAGGCAGGCTGGCGATATACATGATAATTCTATGCATCCATTTCTCCCAAAGCAAACCACAGAGTGGGATGCATCAGACTCCTTGAGAGATGTAGAAGTCGACTGATAGATTCCCAAATCAATAATATAAATGGAGAGGAACCATTATAGAAATTTACATCTCTATAAATTAAAATTTTGATCTCCAGATAGAAAGTAAAAGAAAAAAAGAAAGTAAAAGATAAGTTCTGGGACTTGATTTTTTTTTTTAACCCTGTATGTGGCATGTTCTTGGAAATGGCCTTGTGCCCACTGGTTCAGTATATTCTGAGGGATCCAGTGAGAACAACCAAGAAAACACGGCATAGTGGGTTTCTATATCATCGAAATGTATTCCTTTCATTCTGTTGAGCTCTGAAGGCAATGATCTGAGAGGTCCAAATCTTTCTATGTTTGCAATCACAGTAGCCCAGATTTACTCTGGAAAGGAATGAAATTTTATAGTGCACCTTTATAAAATGGAAAGCAAAAGAAAATAGCACACTTTAAGAACACCATGTCCAAGAAGGTAGACTATGAAGCTGGCCCATAGCCTCAAATTCAAATGCCCATGGGAGATAAGCAGGCAATGTAAACAACAGGGAATTGGGCCAAGTATAAGAAAAAAGCAGGGTAGATATGAAGATAAATACCAACAACCCCGGGACTTGGAGTTCGGGGAATAATAAAATGAAGTAGGGACAGTGGCATATTGGAAGGAGTGACCCTCTCTGACAGGCCAGCCACTACACAGCTCTAGCTCATATCACTTGAGGAAACATGGGCCCAGATTTGTCAAGAGATGCCACTAATCTATATTTATGTAAAATCTCCTGATTTCAAAAAACCCCTAAAATGGGGTTTTTAACCCAGAGTATTATTAAAACATGATGATAGTTATTATTAAAATGGCAGCTAATGGAGATCCCAGCTTGAGCCTCAGATAGATTGGCCCTAGAGTTGAGCATGCATGAAAGATGTAAGGGGAAGAGTCTTCTACTGCTTTATTCATATGAGTAGACTGAGGTGCCTATTGGGAAAGAACTCATGTGTCAGACGAGAAATGGCCAAAGTACAAGAATTTGTCGCTAAATTAATGGGACGCAGCAGAGATGGGAACAAGCATCCTTTGTGTTGTCACCACTCCCTGAACAACAAAGCACAAAGAGCTTCAGCACAGACTGATCAGGCACCTGCAGGGGCAAAAGCACAGGATGTTCAGGAGGTTTTTTGTTTTGTTTTTTTTCACTTCTCACTTTTTAATCAATCGAGTCCATCAGTTAACCAGTTATAGACGATAGTTACTGAAAGCCAAGTACAATGGTGCTCTGGCAGACATAAGACTAATATAACATGCTCTTGAGGAACATACCCTCTAGCAGGGGAAGACAGACAGAGTGAAACATCAAGGGACCATCCCTGAGACTGGCAACAGTGGGGGGCTAAAAATGGAGCTGGAATGTAGAGGAGAAAGTGGAGGGAGACCTTAAAGTCAATAGCGAGGTCTAGTCCCCTCAAGCAGTGCTTCTCAAACTTTGATTTGCAAAGGAATCATCTGGCCATCTTGTTAAAATGCAATTCTGATTCAGTAGGTCTGGGTGGGATCAAAAATTCCATGTTTCTAACAAACTCCTGGGTGATGCTGATGCTGCTGGTCCTTAGATGACATGTTGAGAAGCAAGGAGGCCTTGACTCTTTCCGGGAATTTTAGTGCTTCAAGGAAAAAACATAAAATTTTGTTAGAACTAGAGTTGCCCTTAGATGTTAGCTCAGAGCCAGGCTTCCTCAGCAAAAAGAGGAGGATTAGCATGGATGTTAGCTCAGGGCTGATCTTCCTCACACACACAAAAAAAGATGCTGTGTAGAGTTGCCCAAGAAATACATGATTGTGATCCTAGGTTTACCCCTTTCTGAAGGTGAGGCTGGTGTGGCAAAGGAGACACTCACCAGGGTGGTTTTGGAGAAATATTAGATGCATATAAAACTGATTTCAAACAACTCTATACTCAGGTAGAAGTACATGCTGGCCGTGCTGGAATCTTAAAATGCATATTCACCAGTTAGGTTCCATATCACATCTCATAACGTTGAAAAGCTAAATATTATGGTGAATATTTCATGGACATTGTTTCTTCCTATCATTTTATCTAATTCCTATCTTGTTTCCCTGTTAGAGGACTGTGGTTTGTGCTTCATAATCCCAGCGATTTCTGTTCCACTCAGAAATACTAAGGTAGCCTTGCTGCCCAGGGCAGCTTCTTTTACAGTGAAATGCATTCACCCTAAGAAGCTCTTGTCTAAGAAGCCCTCTGTACCCCTTCATCCTGACTGGCCACCTGTTTCAGAGACTATTTAATTAAAACGGGTGTCAGTGGCTCCATGTGTCACTCTCCATCATAAAGTCATGAGTCGCTGCTGGTAGAGCCCTTGCTGGTGAGCCTCAGCCGAGCTGCAGTTAGACAGCACTTTCACTGGCAGTTCTTTCAACCCTTCATTTGGGATTAATTACTCTGCAGGAGCAGCCTGCCTAGGACAACAAAACAACTTTCATTCATCAGCTATGAGTGCGAGATTAATGAAAGCCACAATCTCATTGGAATGAAACACTGGGCTCTCATTTGTGCTTTCAATACTGGAGGAAATGGGACACTTTTTTTCTCCTCTATATATTTCTGCTTTCAGCAATGAAATCAGATTAAACTATCATAAATGCCAAGGATTGCACACACACACACACACACACACACACACATATATAAAATGCCAAATGTATTGGGAAAACATTAGCAGCCTCTGAAGGCAATGCATAAAAGCAAATTACAGAAGCCATCCTCCCATCAGCGCTCATTTTAAAGGGGTAATTCTTGGCTTTGTTTCCTTTCAAGTTGCCTTCTTTGACCCTAAAGCAACCACACACTACTAAAGAGAAAGACTGTAGGAAGATAGAGCATAAATCTCTATTCTCAAAGTTTTCATCAGCAGATACATTAATTCACTGAAAATCTCTATTTAAATTTTAATTACCCTGGGGACTGCAAGTGCCCTGGATAAGGAAGATACCACAAAAAACTGTAGATCTCAGGGGTTCTGGTCAGCACCCAGACAATGGTGGCTTCCTCAATCCAAATCACTCCACACATCCTCCTCCCCAAAATAAGATCAACAAAGAGCAAAAATAAAAACCACACATGTTCCATGCCTTTAGCATCACTAGGAGGGAGAGAATAGCATGAGCTTCAAATTAACCAGAGAAATATATGCCAAATTACAACAGAGACCCCTCCATCATTATCATTAGCTGTGTTTACCAAAAGGACCAACAAGCAATGACATGCCAGCAGCAGTGAGCAAACCTACCACCCGGATTTTGGTTTCCTAATACCATTCCGCACCAAAAGGCACTAAGGCTCTTTGAAGATATGGTTGATTCCTGGGATGGGCAGGAAAAGTATAAAGTGCCAAAAAGTGAAGAAGTGCTCCAAAAATTGATGGGAGTATGTCAAAAAGACACCAGCATCGGTTTTAAGGATCCCCCAATGGCCAAAACAGAAACATTTAGAGCATTAAAGTAAATAAGGCCAGTGATGGATTATAACCCGGTGAATAAGAACCCACGAGTCTACATGCTGATAATAAATAGATGGATAAATAAATCTATAAACAAAAGAGAAACAAAGAATCTTCCTTACAGAAAAATGCTAACTAATAACTGTAGGAAAAAAAATCATCATTTTGCAAACATAACTCTAAAAATTGATTCAGGCAAAAATCATCAATTGGTGCTTAATCTTGGGTGTACAAATTGTGAAAGATGACATGAGTGGAGCCATATTAAAATACAGCTGAAATAGCCATTTCAGAGGAATTGCCTTGTGCATCTTGTTTTCTTCATCTTCCAAACTGGACCAAACCGCCAACAGTCCAAGAAGTCAGTAAGGACAAGAATATCCTGTTTGTAAAGACTGATAAAACTTTGCTGATGACCGAATCGCCAACCATCAATGAAGTACAAGTTTAGCCTTCTGCCTGGTGACCCAATCTCAAGCCAATCTGTGAAGTACAAACCTAGCCTCACCTCATCTAGCACCAATTTCCTTAACACACAGCTTACTACATCTTCCTCCCTTTTTCCCATAAAAACCCTGATCCGCTCTTCTGTAATTGGAGCATATTTGAGTTTTTACTCGAATCTATGTCTCCCAAACTGCAATTCTTGAGACACCAAACTTTTGCTTCTCTTGCAGCTTATGCTTCTTGTTGACAAAGTTTGATGAGCAACAAGATAATCACACAGCCTCAAAGTATCTCCCAACAAATTATTTATTAATTAAAGTAGGAAAAATAACTTTACCGTGGAGAAATTAGACAACATCATAATAAAGTGATCAAAATTAATATCACTAATAAGGGACAGATGGACGTGATGTGTCCTCAGATGCGATACCCCCAGAGAGATGCAACATCACTTATAAAACATGCCAGCCAAAAATGCATAACCTGAATCTAATCATGAGGAAACATCACACATTTTGATGATTGAGGAACATCCTATTAAATAACTGGCCTGTATTCTTCCAAATGTCAATGGCATGAGAAAACAAAAAAGCCTAAGGAAGTATCATCTCAAAAAATGACAAAATTTCATTTGCTACATATTTGGCTCATGACTATTTTTTAACTTGTGTGGTTTTACCTGGTGTTATAATTTACTTTCTTTTCTCTTGATTAATGTGTCTCTATTTCTCATGTAGCCCTCTTTGTGACTGACAACTTTCTGTTTACTACCATTCATCCTGTTAATGCAATATGGGCCAATTTCTCTCCACGTCGGCTGAAGACTTCCATCCTGGGATCTTCATTTACTGCTTTCCTGGTGGATCCAGTGTTTCCTGAATTCCAGATCTTCGCATCTCTTGGTTTGTACATTTATTTTTTGCAAAAGTGCATATTTAAGTAATTTTGTTTCCTGAAATGATGTGGCAAAGGTAAATTCTCTTGAATCTTTGCACATTTTTCTTCTATACTTATCCTTGATTAGTGGTTTGGCTGGGAGTAGAATTATCTGTTCAAAATCATTTTTCCAAGAGATGTTCAGTCAAGATGGCATGGTAACTTTAGGTTTAGATGTGCCCCAACTCAATGTTCCATGTAGCATGAGAAATTAAAATGAAAAAGAGTAAATTAACAAAAATAATAAAAACAAGATATTTGTGTCAAGGTGGGCAAGGATGAAGTCACATAGCTCCCACAGCAAAGCGAGACTCACTGCTTGAAATGGGGCTAAGCTAGGACTCTTCATCTCCTGACGTGTATGCGGGGAAACAAATAATCTCACTGGCTGCCTAGAAATTCAGCTTATATGAAATGTGGCAAGACACAAACAGAGCTTTGCAAATAGAACCTGAGCCAAGCTATCTCCTGGTTTTGTAATTGGATATAAGACATACCAAGTATTACCAGAGAACAAAAGTCTTAAGTCACCATTTAAGGTGTGCTTCTAGACTGGAGTGGCAGCGCTGAAAACTACTAAATGGGGAAGCAGAGACAGAGAGAGAAAGAAAAAACTATGCTTCCATTCAAGGTGACCCTGCAGACGCTAATTTCAAATGTGTGAATAAAATGAACTGAACTCTAAGAAAACGTCAGTTCAGGTGAAAAGAAAATACTAGTGCAATCTGAGAAAGACTTCAAATTAGACACCTCTCTCATACCACTTCAGATCCTCCTGGTCTCACACCTCTCATATCCCATTCCCCACTGTGGCGACCAGCTTTTCATGGGTTCTGATCAGCTTCAAGCAGGTACAAGCTAAAAGGGCTCACCAAAGGCCTGTCTCACAACTATTACTCCTGCCCAGGGAGTGGACTTAGGTCCACTCAGATCATTGAGACTACAGATTTGCTTTTCGGAACACAACTAATGGTTTCAAATTTGCCTTATCAAAGGGATAAGGTCTCTATTTCATATCCCTGGTATCAGTACATTAGTTTCCCAATTTCCCAATTATGTTTATTAGATAATAAGGGCCAAGTGCAGAAGGATGTTGAAATCACTGCACAAACACTGCTGTATAATGGTGTTGTCACTCTCCAACTAAACTATCGACTAATGTATTCAACTCCAAATCTGGCATATGAAAATAGGCAGGACAGTCATTTGAATATGAAGTAAAGGACTTCCCGTACACGAGTTGTACGTAGTTGATTTACAATGAGCTTTGACTTCCTCGTATTTTTTTGCATGTTTTTTGTTTTTTCACAAAGGGTTCAGGTTCACATACTTCTTTGAACATTTCAAAGTATATTGAAAGCAAATGACAATGTGCCAATATAAAAAATGAAGAAAGAATTCTACCAGATTATCTCCAGGTCCCTTTCAGTACTGAGGTTTTATGATTCTACGGAAATAAATATGATTTTAAATAAACATGCAATATTTGGCTAACAACCTATAAACTGCTCTGCTCCACTGCACCTTGCACATTTATGCCAGATAATCTCCACAAATCCCCATGACCTTTGTTTAAATATCACGTTTTTTAGGTATCTTTTATCCAAACAAGACACTTTTGAAAGTGAAAGGTGTGCCCTAATAATTATACCAAGATAATAATTAAACCACAGTTACCTGGGGGGAGCCAAGACATACGGCCATCTTATCTTTGTTTGCTCTCATTACTGGCTAGAGTTTACTTTTTGAGTCCGCACTAAGAGTCCAAAACAGCTTTCCAGTTTTATCCCCCACCATTTCCCCACATAAACTTTCTGCCACAAGTAAACTAGTCCCTTCACTGGCTCCCAAACATATCTTACATCTCTACTAAGAGACTAAGCTCCCCGTTTTTTAATCTTACATCTCTACTAAGAGACTAAGCTCCCCGTTTTTTAAGGTAAGTATATCACATGTAATAGAAGTGTTGTATGCCAGGCACTGTTCTAATCTCTGTTGTATTAATTATTTTAATCCTCACAATAACCACGTGAATTAGGTATAATTACTAAGTCCAATTTATAGACATAGCAACTAAAATTTGCCCCAGATTACATAGCTAATGTGTGATATGTGACCTAGGAGTTTCAACCTCAGAGTTCTTTTCCAGAGTTACTGCTGTAAACCACAACACATACAGCCTAGTTCAGATTTTATCTGTTTGTTCTATCCTCAGAAGATCTCTATGATCTCTGATATCATAGCAAATATACTTTCTGCTAGTTATTTCCCTATTAACCCATACTACCTTATAATATTTCATATCTCAGTGTGTTATTTTCCCTTCTCTTATGTTATCCATCATGCTATGTGTTTATGTCTAATCTACTTCTTAAGAGCAGAGGCATATGTTCATTATTATTGATTTATTTGCATGATTTTCTTACAGTTTCATTGTTATTGGCTTGTTGATTATATATATGAGATCTACCTCTCTATATATATTTATATATTTGTATATATTTATATCTCAGAGACATATTTGGATACCTAGTAGACATCTTTGAAAATATAGCTATGTTTCAATTGCTTTGGAATGGGCTTAAATTAGATTATATTTTCTTTTTTGGTAAAAGAAGTCCATTGCAAAGTCAAAATGTACTCATTCATTTAGTCTACAGGTTATTTATGGAACATTTACTATGTAGCCAAGTACTATGCTAGGCACTCAGGATATGGAAACTTAAAATAGAGTCCCTTACAGACCTTTGTGGAAGGCTGGATAGTAAACAGACTTCTGTGTCAGAGTTACAGTATGTTGTAATAAGGGCTCTAGTAGGGCTATAATAAGGGTGTTTCAAGAGCTATAAAGGCATTTAACACTAACTGGGGAAAAAATGGAAGCTTCTAGGGAAGAGTCACATCTGAGGTTAGTTTAAAAGACTGAGTTAACCAAAAGAAGAAAGTGGCAGCATTTCAAGAAGAGAGCTCAGCATGTATCCAAAAAAAAAAAAAATCAGCTTATATAAAACGGCAAAGTATGGTTAGGGCACCTGTATAGGCTGTAAGGGAGAGCATATCCAGGGGTGAGACTGGAAGAGTAAAATGGAAAATGATGGAGAGCTTTATATGCCATGTGTATCAGCTGCCTCTTTTGTTCTGTCTCACAACCACAGCTTCAAGAAACAATTTCATATGAGCTTCAGGTCATTTTGTACTGATAGAAACTCACCTAAAGCTTGTGCCATGCACCTTTTACTTTCTGCTCTGGATTTTCTCCAACTCAGTGCGAGGCACTGGAAGAAGACAACTCAGCTCCCAGGCATATGCAACCCAGAAGTTGGGAGGATAGATATCTCTTAGTGCAACCCTCACCAAAGAAAAAGAGTCCACAAACGCTTCTCCCTGTTGGTGTGGATTCTGCAAGGCATTCTAGACACTCCTCAGAGGCCCCCGGAGGATCCAAGACAGAAGGAGGCTGCCCATGGCAGCTGCTTCCCTATTCCAGCTCCCTCCATCTCTCCCTCCTGCCCTGAGATTACCTCCCCAGTAAACAGCCTGTGCGCAAGTCCTTATTTCACATTCTGCTTTTAAGAGGAACTCAGGCTCATACACCAGACTAGAAGTTTGATTTTATATGTAAATACCTCGGAGAATCATTGGTTTCTTTTTAGCTGGGGCATACTATGATTAGATTTTCAGTTGTATGAGGAAAGGATCCACCGGAGGCAAGCCTGGAGGCTGGAAAACGAAATAGGAAGTTTCTTCCTGTCTGTGGCAACATGAAGTTACTAAGGAAACCCAGGGAGTAGACAGATTTTTTTTTTAATGAGAAAATAACAATAATGACCTTAAAAAGTGGCTAACCAGATGGCACTTTCTGATTGCATTTTAGGAAAAGGAAAATGTGCACAGGGATAGCTCTGGCTCCAGGATAAATTATTAAGTAGGTAGAGTTTGGGGGGAGAGGGGGTTGGCTCTCTTGCTTTTCATCTTTTCCTGTTTTGATGTTCTTTTCAGAAACCTTTTAGTAGCAGTGATGTGCTGGTAAACTACTTTCGGGGAGAGGAAAAAAGCCTTAATTTGTAGTATTTGCTGATTTCTGTGCTGAGAATACTCCCACCATGCCCATTTCAAACTGCCAAGAGCTTAATCGACTTGCACATTTTCTGAATATTTAACTCGCTCCACCACAACACTGCCACTTCCCACTAGAAAGGTCCCTGGCTGCTCAGAACTCTGCCAACCAATGCTCTCCTTTCTTCTCTCTATTGAAATGGAACTGCCTTTCACTGCTTTTCAATGCAGTGCTTTAAGAGAGCCTAGTATCTTAAATTTTGATCCCTTCTCCACTCATCACCACTCCTCTCTTGTCTCCAGATAATGTCATTTTATGTTTACAGGGTGTAGTGGACGCTGTGGCGTGTGCCATGACCCTTCCTTCCCTTCACCAGTACGGTACACTATCCTCAGTGGTTGTGAGCGGTGGCTTCTAACTATTCCCAGCTGCCTCTTCCTCTAGAGAGAAACTTGCTCCAAATAAGATGAATGGGAGCCACTTCATCCAGGAGACTGAAGGAGGGAAGGGGCAGCCAATTCTGATACTACACAGAACCTCATACTGGTGTCCACCAGTATTAATAACATCATCATATTAAGACTTGATGAGCAAGAAATACTACATGTCTGGATGTAAGACACATGTGATCCAGAACATGGGAGATAAACTCCGTAGAGATTCCAACAAAAATCTAAGAACTTGCAACCCTGGTGAATTATTTAAGAGTTTGATGGTCTGGGGCATGTTGGAACCTCCTCTCAAAAGGAAAGCAAATAATTGTATTTTGTACTTTCTACTTCTAAGAAAGAAGCACAGTGTTTGGTGGACCTCTTCAGGTTTTAGGGGATGCATATCCACATACCAAGTGGCACAGAAGGTAGCTAGTTTTGAGTAGGGCTCATAAGAAGAAGGGCTGCAGACTGAGGTGCCAGCCCTGAAGTGTGGTTCATACAGCCCAACAGATCCCATGTTTCTAGAGTTATCTGTGGTGGAGAAGGGTACTATGTCAAATCTCTGGCCAGCCTCAACAGGAAAGACAGCAACAATCCCTAGGGTTCTGGATCAAGACCATGCCATATGCAGGAGATAACTACACAGTATTTGAAAAGTAATTTCTGGCATGGCCTGGGCCCTGGTAGAAACTGAGCATCTACCCTACCAGGCCATCACAACTACCTACCAGTACCCATTTGGTGTATGCTATCACACCCACAAAGTCATAAGGTCAGGTAGATCCAGAGCAATTCACCATAAAATGAAAGTAGTTTGTCTAAGATCAGGCTCAAGCAGATTCAGAGGGCTCAGGTAAGCTACTTGAACAAGAAGGAGTGCTGGCCCCACCACTTACCACACCATCCAGAACCTGCCACCTGATAAAGCTTTAGAGTAGCATCTTGGCATAGGTGATACATCACCTTGGAAATGACACCTGTAGGAAACGAGCATCATTCTTCAGGATGCCACTTATACCTTAAACCAATGGTCATTATATAGTGCTATATTGCCAATAGCTAGAATTCATGGGCCCAGGAACCAATGGGAAGATACAGGAATGATCCCATTCACCATTACTCCCAGTCATCCACCTGAGAATTGTGCTTTCCATCCCTGAAACTTTAGACATTATTAGTCTAAGTCCTTGTCCCATAAGGGAGTACGTCCACCAAGCAACACAGTAAGAGGCCCACTAAACTTAAAGCTAAAGTTGACATCTGGTCACCTTGGGTTCACCATGACGGTAACCCAGCTGGCATAAAAAGGGATTACCATACAGGCAGAGGTAATTGACCCTGATTGTCTCAAGGAGTAGAACTGCACTACGTATCAGAGGCAGATATAAATATGTTTGGCACTCAGGTACCTCCCTTGGTACTCACTTGGTTTTAAATGTAAGTGGGCAAGTACAGCAACCACCGCCTGAAAAGGGCATAGTGGCCATAGGCTCAGGCTTCACAGGGACTGAGAATATGAGTCACCCAACCATGCAAGCCACCTGGATGAGCAGAAGGGCTCGCTAGGAGGAGGAAGGTCTAAAATGGATAGTAAATGAGGGAGAAAATAAATATCAGTTATCGCTTCAAGACCAACTGCAGTGTGGGGGCTATAATTTATCCCACTAACTCTCCCACAAACTGTGGCAAGGCTGTGCCTGGCTGGAATAAACCTAATGGGAGAAGCAAGGAAATCTGAACAGTGCAAGAGGTGGACTATGTGGATGCTCCCAGACTCCTTTCACAATGCTGGTTGACCCAGCCTCAGCTATTGTGAATATTGGCTGCTAAAAATTCACAGCTTCCCCCTTCTCTGGATAAATATCTCAGCAGAATGGATGAAGCCTTGACACACACACACAGATATACACATACACGGACAGCCAATGGCCAATGACAGACTGATAGAGGCATAAAAAATGCCAACCCCTTGCTGCAAAGCGGGAACAAATCCATGGTACAATTGGTATCGCGAGTTTCCAGGCTGCAGCTGGTCTCTAGCCAAGATCACTCCCTTGCTTAGCTTTCCTCCCCTGCCCTAATCTGCTTCCTTTTCTCCCTTTCTTCTGAGAGTGCTCCCTCATTCAATCACTTTTCACAAGAATCCAATCTCAGGTTTCGCATCAAGGGAACTCAACTTAAGATAAAGGAGATCTCCAGAGTAGGGAAGTAGAAAAAATAATAGAAAGAATTTCAGGTGGAGGATCAAAATGAAGGCCAAAATATTTGGGGACAAATGTTTCTTCATAGTCCTTTATATCATACTGGGATGTTGTCAGCTTATATCATGTAAAATAAATTAATATTCACCTTGCAAATTTGCTGTGAGGATTAAAGAGACAGTATTGTAAGAAAAGTACCTAAGATAATTTCTGTCCCATGTAGGCATTCAATAAAGGGTTGCTCCTATTACTAATACCAGTAGTATTCTTTTAAATAATTTTTTTTAAAAAAGCTTGTTTATGACAAGTGAACAGGAAAGCTGGAGCAGCATTGCTAAAAGGCTTGTTGAGAGAGGGTCTGCCCTGCTCTGCATGCAGAGAGCTTTTCTGTCATTGTTCTCCTCAAATGTGAAATGAGTTCCGCCTCACTGACCGCGGAGCCCTGAAGGGATTGGCTTCCGAGGCGAAGAGTGAGGAAGAAGCTGTGGGAACGATTGCTGTGACTCTGTAGTCATTGTGTTTTGTATTTTATTTTGTTTTTGATGTAACGTAGGCAAGCAGAAGGGAAAAAATAAAGCAATATGCACCGTTTGGGGGAAGTTCTTTTCTGTTTCAGATTGCTCAGCTTAAGTCAAATGTGGCATGCACCTTTTCAAAATTACACAATTAGCGCCCTACTATGGATATGATAGATAACTAATATACTCACACTTTTACTGCTGTTAGTTAATAATATATCGTTTACCATCCCTAATGTCATCTGAAGTTTCTGAAGTTCTAGTGTTAGAATAATTAAACCCATCAGGTATAAAGCTCTCGGCCTGAGAAGATATGGATGGCGCCCAGAAATCAAAAGGAATGAATACTGAAAACAAAATTAAGAAGAAATAAACCTGGAAAGACAGAAAAAAACAAGGACAGGCAAAATAAATGTACACAAGTTATGAAACATAATCACTATTAACATGCTTTTGTAATTTAAGTAGCATGACCCAATGTGAGTTAAATTGCATAAAATAAAAATTACGTCTTACCTAAGTTCCTGGATAATGGTGTGGCAGGCACTGTTGCTTGCTTATCCAACAGCTGTTTCCAACCCCGTGCTCATGCTCTCTTCTACCATAGAGGCAATGCCGTATACTCACGTTCCCAGCCTCCCTTTATAACGACGAATGGCCATAGGACCCTATTCTGGCCAGTGAATGTAAGAGAATGCTTCTGGGAAGTTTCTGGAATTTTCTTTTTCTTTCTGATAGAAGAGGCACACCTACAAAGAATGTTCTTTTGTGCGCCCCCTCCCTTTCTGTTTTTGACTCTGGCCTGTCTTTAAGCTATGGCAGCCATCTTGAATCCATGAAGGAACATCACAAACAAGCTAAGGATGATAAGGCAGAACAACAGGAACTGGGTTGTTTATCACATTATCAGGCCACCAAACAACCTCAGCAACAGCCTCTTCTGAACTTCTTCTTAACTGATATAATAAATGTCTGTGTATTTTAAGCCACATCTAGTAGTCTACTCTGTGGCTTATAGCTGAGTCCATCCCATATAGATATAAATAATCCCTGATTAGTGTTGAAAGGTATAAGTCAATCCAGGCTATTGCTAAAGAAGAGACAGAGTCTACCTCTACCCAGGAGGAGCAAGCCAGGCTTTCAGGATGACAGGTGTTGTAGAGGAATGCTCAGGCACAACGCATGTGGGTGGTTGGCTGAGCCCAGCAGGTATGGAGCCAAGCGCAGCAGAGCCAGGCTGGCAAACATGTGGCCAAGTAGCTACAGGAGGTAAAAACTAGACAATCCAAAACAAAGGCCCAGATAGAGGTTGGAGCCAACACAGGATCTTGAACAGAGGAATTGGCCTCAGGAAAACAGTGCGGCAGAGGCTAAATTAAGTTTAGAGGCAGCAGCTGAGATTTCCCAAAGGGAGGTGAGTTCCACCAATAAAGCTTATAGTACCATGATGCCTGTTAAGGAGTGGCCCAGGACTTCCCACACAGCCCTAGTTTGAAAAGATGTTACATGATGGGAGCAGGCTCTCTATAAGATTTACAGAATTGGGTCAGATGTCCTACATCTGTCCCCCGGTAAGCTCCTGAGTACTTATCATATTTTACAGTAACTATGAGTTTGTCTTCCTCATAAGGAGGAATTATCCTCTGAGGATAGGAATCATGCTTTATTCATCTTTGTAGGCTCATTGCCTAGCAGAGTACTTAGCAATAATAGATTCACAGTTTGTTTGGGGGATAGATATAAAAATAACAACAGTATTTATTGAGCACTTATAATGTGCTAGGCATTGTGCAAAATGCTTTATACACCATAGTTCACTTATTTCATAGGAAATACTATCATTATCCCCACTTTACTGAGGAGGAAACTGGGGTTTATAAGAGTTAAGTGAATTTCCCCAGAATACCCACCTGTGACATGGCAGACTCTCCATCTAAAACCAGGTCATCTCCCTCCAGAGAATAGTGCTCTTAACCATTAATGGAGGGAAAGAGAACACAAAAATCATTTAAGACAGTATTAGAGAATTATGGTATTTGTCTCTTCTTTCTCTCACAAAGAAAAGTGGGGCTTTGATTCTTAGAAACTTGAGTCTTTTCTTGCCCCTGTTAATAATTGATAGAGCTATGTTCTCAAGAGCCTGGACATAAAAACGATGAAGTTAGGTAGTTCCAAGAATTGGAAGAAGTAAAATTGGGCGTTCTGAGAGAGGACTTATGTGAAGGGCCTCATGAGCTGCCTACAGCATCAGTGCAGCATCATGGGGCTGAGGGGCAGTGATAAAGATGGATCCACGGACCAGCACCATCTCTGGGTTTTCTGGCTCCTTGCAAACCTGCATATCCTGCAGATGACAATGAGAGTGGGGAAAGGAGTCCCAATGATAACTAATATAGAACTTCCTGTCCACACTTATAAATGGGAGCCAAGAGTCACTTTTGATCTGATATGGAAAAAATCAAGTCAAATGATGTTTTCTGTAATGGTCAGTTGTGCGTTACACTTATACCTCCAGCAGAAAGAAGGGAAGGGAACGAGAGAGGCCGGGGCTGTTGTGCAGGCTGAGCGGACAGCTACCTAATTTCCAACCCAGGCTTTGGGTCGTCTTCAGTTCTCACAAGCTCCCACCAGCAAGTCTTTGAGGGTATAGTTTTGTCTCCAAAAATCTTTCACAGAAATATAAAAACCACTCCCTGAGAAAGTTAACTTGTAGCTGAGTAACTGAGGCAGGCAGGAGGCCTTAGAGGATGCTGAAGTAAGCAAGAAGAAAGAAAAAAATATATATATGAAAAGGGAAATTCCACAATTACTGGAAGAGTCCTGACAGCTGTGATTAAGAGAATGCATGAAGCTGTATTCCCAAGTTCTATTATTTAGTTTTCCGCGTGGTTAGAAAGAGAGGTGGTACCCTCAGCAAAGGATGGTTAGTTTCTTTGTGTTATCCTGGTAATGGATTTTCTAACACTTTCTTTTAACTGAAAAATGTACATAACTGTATGCACTAGACTTGCAGTTAACAGCACCAGGCACTCAGAGAGACAAATCTTCAGCCTTCAGGCTCCTGCCCTGCCTTTGAACTGCAAATGAAACTCCATGACTCTAGAAGCCCAGTACCGATTGAGTATTGATTCAGGTGACTCAATATATAATGTTTGTGCCATGACTACAAGCTATCCACTTCCCAGAGATCATAGTTATTGCTCTTGGATTGTAGGAGTTACGATGCATGACCCTTGGGACAAATGACTCCCTTCTTGAAGAAAAGTTTCTGGCACTATAAGAGCAACGTACAAGGATGGTTCTTAAAGAACCTAATAAGAGGAAACCCATGGAGTCCTCCAAGGCTGACATACTTTGTGTCACAACCACTTATACATTATTTGCCTCCCTCCCCTTTCTGTGTTAGAATAAGACCACTAGTTTAACTTGACTGGTTTCCAATACTTACTAAAATACACTTGCCACTTAATTAGGGATGCTTAACTTCCTTTAAATTCATTTTTTTCTCACTTGATATTATTCCATGCTGATAATTTGCCATGATCAAAACTGTGTTCCATTGACTTAATAAGATACTAAGGTACAGTGAGATACAAGACCAGAGTCCAAAGAGATTTTAACAGGGTGAACTAACACAATAACATTAAATTTTGTTGAATAGAGAGTCCTGTACATATATACAGAAAGGACACTAACAAACATTATTACATTAAATGAAAAATAGATGTTTTATGGGACTGAAAGTTTTAACCTTATGAATCTCTTCACCGAGAAAAGATGTTTAAATGAGTTAACAAGCCAACATCACAACAGTGTGATGTGGCCACCAAAAATATCAATTTAATCTTAAGCTGCATTCATATAAGTGGATGACAGATGGTCTTCACTCTATCCTAGTATGATCAGTTTCAGTAGGTTCAATATCCATAGGATGGCGAGAAGACTTGAAACTTTATCCTGCCAAAGACCCTAAATCTCTTGCCCCTAAAAATCTCCACCAAAGGCTAGATAAGGCTTTGGCAGGGATATTGTAGAGAAAATGCAGGCATCTGATGAGTGGCTGGTTGGACAATAGTTGCTTAGTGGATAAGAGCCCAATCTTTGGAGTCAAACATTCTGGTAGTTATATCACTTACCTTCTTGCGACTTTGAGCAAGGTTCTCAATATCTGTGAGCTTGAACCTGTTTGCTTCTGCTGCTTAAAAACCACCCAAAACTGAGTGGAATACAATATTAAGCATGTATTGCCCGCTTATGCGTCTGAGGGTTAGCTAGCAATCAGCTGATCTAGGCTAAGCTATTCAGGCTTTCAAACTGTCAGTTGGCTCCAGGTCTGTTCTTCGTGTCTCTCACTCTTCTGCGACTAGCCCACCTCCTGCAGCATGTCCTTCTTTTGGAGATGGAAGGAGTGCAAGAGGGCAAACCCAACCATGCAAGCATATTTCAAGCCTCTGCATGTGCCACATCTACTACCTTCCCATTATCCAAAGGGAATCGTGGCCAAGACTAAAATCAAAGGCTTTAGAAGTGCGCTCCTGTCCTCAGGGGGCCACGGCAAAAGTGTGTCCATGTAGAATACTACTACAGGGAAATGGAAAAAATGAAGCCAATAATTTAATCTACCACAAAGCCCTTGTTTTCTCATAGACAAAATGAGCTTACCACACCTGGTAATAGCCACTCAAAAATGTCCATGTCCTAATCCCCACAACCTGTGAATATGTTACCTTAAATGGCAAAAGGGATTTTGCACATGTGATTGCCTTAAGGATCTTAAGATAGAAAGAGTAGCCCAGATTATCCAGGTGGGCCCAATGTAATCACAAAGGTCTTTATAAGGGAAAGAGAGAGGTGTGAGGGTTAGAAGGGATGTAACAATGAAAGCAGAGGTCAGAGTGATGCAGGACCATGAGCCAAGGAATGTGCAGCCTCTAGAAGATGGAAAAGGTAAGGAACAGATTCTCCTCTAAAGCCTCCAGAAGAAACATAGCCCTGTTGAGACCTTGATTTTAGTCCCATGAGGCTCATTTTAGACTTCTGACCTCTAGAACTTTAAATTAATAAATTTGTGTTGTTTTAAGCCATGATGTTTGTGGCAAATTGTTTCAACAGCAATAGGAAACTAACACACTAGGCAAGTAATTATCATTGTTCAGTCCTTCCTAAATATGGATATTGCAGGCTTTATTTTTCACATAACCAGTATGATTAATCTGAATGCCAAAGGCCCTGCTTTTTATTTCTGGGGAAAATCATGTGTCCTGTGTCATTGAAAAGAAGAGTGTTTACTTGGGACAATTTGGAAGGAGTTCAGCAGAATCTTGGGGCATGAGAGGGCATCACTTCTGCCAGATGCTCCACAAACAATGTGCTGGTAGCTGTCAAAGGAAGGTGCTCATGAGACAGCCATGAGAGGACATGTGAACCTGGCTCTACACCAAAGCTAATGTGCAGGTAAGCATAGCTGCTCTGCCAGTGTGTGCTGGTTCTGGGACACTCGTGAACAGGGTTGCCCACAGCTTCTCCTGCTAACCCTGCTCTAATCCATGAAGCCCCTTCCCCCAATCTCTAGACCCAACAACTTCCTCTAGGGTCATAGCCAGCCAACTCTTCTCTCTTCCTAAGATGACCCTCATTTAGTCTCCACTGGTTTGATACTCTGCCTTTCTCCCTATTCTCTTTCCGCTGACCTGTTAGAGCATAATTCCCCAGTGCCTTCTCTTCTAACAAAAACTATCTCTTGCAAATCAATACCTTGGCTTTCACTGCTTTAGCCACTTTGTGGACTAGTCAAGCTTTCAGAGTTTTCATATAATAAAGATCTTTAATTCCATACCATTAGTTACATAAAAGGTGCAGAAAGGAAGGAACTTAATTCTTTCATGGCCTAATTTTGTTGTTTAGGAATTGATAAAATAAGGAATACTCCTATAATTTGTTCTATTAATTATGTGGAAGAGTTACATGAACAAAATATACATCTATTTCTTTCCTCCTAATGAAACGTTCTAAGACATAAATAATTTGTCAGCAATTGATGAGATAATGAATTATTAGAAAAATAAAATTAAGCAAAGATCCTAAATCTTCGTTGAGTAGGTTTATACATGTAAATAAAATTTTCTTAACCAAAAATTTCTGTATGACATTTTATTCTGTTTAGAATTTTAAATTCCCTCTAAGCGATAATGATTGAAGGATTGATATATTTATACAGTGTCATTTTACAGACTATTAAATGTTTTTATTGCTTTTTTGTAAAATTGAAAATACTGGGTTTCAGAAAAACTATCAGAAACTTGCAAGCATGAGCAGGCCACCCAAAGAATGTTTGTCTGGTCCTACTGTTATATTGCTTTTATAAAGTTTGGAAACATCAGGTGCTAATTCCCTAATTATGTGGTAACCATGGGCTGCCAGTAAGAGTTCATTAAGCAGTTTCAAGTCATCTTACGGAATCTATGGGATTGCTCAGCATCTTGTTCTCAAGTCAGAATTCAGATAGATTCATTAGATTAAGCCTCAAGCAATTAAACACAAGCTTCCACAAATTAACATGTCAGGACAATACAAGGGTTCTGATGCATAGGGGAGAATGAGAGATATTCCAATTTAGATATTCATTGAACTAAAGAGAGAAAATTTTAATAAGATTCACAGAATGTAGATGAGTCAGTGCTCATGGTCAGAGTCACCATTACTGACTTCTGGAGACTTGTAGGATCAAAATAAGAGTCATCAATTATAGAGATTACCCTTCAGTTTGGGGGCCTTGAGACAGAAGTAAACTAAAAGGAAGCAAAAAATGCTGAAGAAAGGGATTCAATATAATGATGGTCTAATAAGTGAAAGATTAAACATAAAAAATATATAAGTATTTAAGAAATGAAGAAAGGGTAGCAGAGGCTATATTAGGCCAACAAGAAAACAGAGAGGAGGAACCCTCGGGAGATGGGAAACAAAGTCAAGTTTCGTATCTGAATTCTTCCAGGAATTGCTCTACACAGCCATTTACAATACACTACTGAATATTCCATGAGGGCAGGAACTGGGTTTTATTCCTCATATTGTCTAGCACAATGCCTGCTCCATAATAGATACGCAGTAAGTGGTTATTAAGTGAATGATTGAATGAGTATTGAAGATAACCCACAACAGAAAGAGTTGAACGGAGCAAGCTACTAACACTTCACCATGCAAACTCTATTCCTATCCAATATGGGAAATCTCAAAACCCCAGAGATGGAAAAGAAGAAAATAACCACTGTCTAAGAGACTCTCACTTAATTCACTAACTCAAAGAACATTTTTTGAGATCCTAATTAGTATTAGCGTCAAATGCTGTGTCAAAGATTAGCAAAGGGATGGCATGTGGAAGGTAGTCACAAGACTCTAAGGTCTATCAGTTTGCAATTCTTTAATCGTATGCAAATAATATATCTGTAGTACCAATTCATTTTGGTTCTTTTTTTTTCTGCTTCTTGGATAAGACATCTAATTTCTTAATGTAGTTTCTTGCATTGTTTGTAATTGTATCCAAAATCTAGAGTTTCTTCCATATTTGCTGACAGCTAAAAAGGCAATATTTCCATTGGTAGATGCTTGTTTTCATAGAACATTACATAAGACTTTCTCTGGATAAATGAGATTTTAAATCTTCCAAATTGGAGAGGTTGGAAGGTGGCAGCGTAGGAGGACTCTGAACTCACCTCCTCCCACAGACACAACAGATCTACAACTTCCTGTGAAACAATTTCTTCTGAGAGAGATCTGGAAACTGGATAAAAAGAAGCCCCACAACAAGGGACAACACTAACGGGGGTGGAAGAGGCAGAAATACACCTCTGCTGAGAAAAAAACCACATCCTAGCCACAGCAATTCACGGCCAGGAGCGATCTCAAAGTCTACACAGAAATTAAAATATAATGATGTACGCCTGAAATTTATATAATGTTATAAACCAATGTTACCTCAATAAAAAAATAAATAAATCCTCCAACTTAGTGTTTCATACACAGAGAAGCTCAAATTATAATCAATTGATTAATAATGATACTACCTCATAGTGTTGCTATAAGGAATAAATATGTCAATGCACATAAATAATGAGAACAGTGCCTGGTATTCAGTAAATACTGTTATTGCTGCTGTTGTTGTTTTTCCAGAGTGGCCAAAATAAACCACTGGGATCAAAGAGTCATCAAGACTATTGCCTTGTTTTCACTGAAATATTATTCTATTATCAAAGCTAGATTCAGTGAACCAGAGATAGATAATAAATATAGCCAGGAACTTCTGTTAATCACCATCCAGCCTAAAGTCAATCAACAATATTGAGCAGCAGTCTTCCTTGAGTTAACCAAGTCATCCCCTTCCAGTCTCAACCTTTCCAATCTCATGACAATTTAATCAAATAATGGTATAGAAATGATGTTGATAAATTTTAGAAGTACAATTTAAAACTGAATAGAAGGTATTTAACTCTGCAGAAAAACCTTTTTTTCTAGGTGAAGATTGGATGTTCAATAAATGATAAATTTTAAAATCTGAGAACCAAATGTTGAAGTTTCAAAAGATCAGATTATATCATGACATGATATATTTACTCCTATAAATATTCGTATTTGTCATTATACATTTCAAAAGGTAAAGTTGGGAATTTTTATATATAGCATTTTACTTTTAAAAATTACAAAAACCAAAACAGCAAAAGGCAGAGTTCTTGTATTACTAGCTTTGAGCCACACAATTGATTTCTGACACTCGCTTATCTAAAAAATAGGCGTAATAATAATAATTTTCCTGCTTATTTCATAAAATTTGGGGTACAATTAAGTTAAATAACATATGTAAAAACTCTTTGCATAATGTAAATTGTTCTGCAAATGCATTAGTTTTACTTTATTTTATTTGTGTTGAAATGTTAGAATGCTCATAAATACAAGCACACTAACCAGAGGTGTGCATGTACATTCATAGATGGAGGTTATGTGTTTAATTTGAGTTCTTAGAAAGGAGCCATCAAATTACAGTATGTGTTGTAATTATTTTCCTTCCTTGTATCTATTTTTCTCTAATGTAGTAATTTTAAATCTGTAGAAAGAGAGAGAATAAAAATTATGGAAATTACAGTAGAAGATTCTAAGAGAGCATACTTACAGAGTTGGAAGATAAGGTCAAGAAAAGATTACTGTCTGAAATTTAATCATGTAAGAATAAATTAGAAAAAATTAATGATCTTAATTATCTGCATCATTGACCCACCCTAAGAGACTTTGGAAATAATGTTGCTGCTAAGAGTAAGGTGTATCTCAAATCCAATCATGCAAACTGGGTGATGAGAGCTATGAGCTATACAGAGGTTTTGTAATTTGTCTTGCATGAGATAACAGTGAATAATTTTTAAAAATAAATAAATAATAATTCTTTTCTAAAATTTTCAAGTCATGAGGATTAAAATTATTCATCTAGATGGAAATATCCTTACAGCAGAATTTCTTAAAGAGAACTAAAACAGAACACCTACATCAGAGTGTACTGGTAAGATTCCTGGGCCTGTTCCTAAACCAACTAATTGGCACATTAAGATACCAATAGGAAACATGTCTGTCAGGATCCATCTTTGGCTCTTTATCTTTGGCTCAGGAGAGACCCTCCTGGTGATCTAACCTGATCAGAAGAAAAAATCGTAGATCAATACATATCGTCTTCATTTTCCTCATTAAATACTGAAAACATAAAGAACATTAAGGAATTTTTTTTAACTCTAGAGAATTAGATAAAATTCCCTTTTACACTTTAGGTCAATAATTCTCAAACTTTAATGTAATAAGAACAACCTAAACAGCTTCTAATAAATGCATGTTTCCAGGCCATGACTAGATTCTAGGGCTTCAGATTTCCAAATTGGCCTCTCAAGCATTATATTCTTGTCTCCTCTGGAAGAGGTGGAAAAAGTCAAGCACCTGGATCTCAAGAGCCATAGTGTAGACTAGCTCCAGACCCTCGAGTGATTCACCAACAAACCGAGAACCAATCTCTATAAGGCCCACCTGGGCATCCAGGTGATCTTTCTCTCTGCCTCCTGGTCCATTACTATCCTTAATAACTTTGATCAACATTGCACATCCTCAATTACCCAGAATTCTATAGGATAAATTAATTGACAAATGAAATAGAAATTTATCCTACTATCCCTTTTAAAGACAACTTTCTAAATAAGTGCTGCTAAGACGTAAAAATATTTGAAGTAAATAATTTCAACGACTATTCTCTTCACAGTTGAAATTTTTGCAAGGCACATGCCAATATTTTATGAGACAGGAATAACAGAACGGGAAACTAGGGACGGCCCCGTGGCTTAGCGGTTAAGAGCTCGCGCTCCACTACTGGCAGCCTGGGTTCGGATCCCGGGCGCACACCGCACCGCTTCTCCGGCGTTGCTGAGGCTGCGTCCCACATACAGCAACTAGAAGGATGTGCAACTATGACATACAACTATCTACTGGGGCTTTAGGGGGGGAAAAAAGGAGGAGGATTGGCAATAGATGTTAGCTCAGAGCCGGTCTTCCTCAGCAAAAAGAGGAGGATTAGCATGGACGTTAACTCAAGGCTGATCTTCCTCACAAAAAAAAAATAAATAAATAAAGCAGAATGGGAAACTAAAAGAGAAGAAACAAAGTGATTTACAGGATCCTTGAAAGGCTTTATTTATATTTAGGGTTTCCTCCTCTCAAGTTTCAAGTTGAGTGCTTTAAGATTTTATAACTTAAAACAGGAAGAAAGACCTAACTGTTTCTTCAATCACAGTTCCTTGCTTCAATAAGATTGGCTGTGAATTGCAACCTTAATCAAATATCCAAGATACGACCCCTCACTTTTTGCTCCCTGAGAGAAATTGCTAAGTTACAGTTACCTCTAGTTAAGTTTGCTGCTTACTTTCCAAGGGATATGGAAAATAGACATCCAGGGAAGAGTCACATCTGGTCCCATACCCACGTTTAGGAGTAATTGAATGGTAACTTCTGCTTTTAGGCCCTGGGGTTTCTCTGCTACTGCATTGTGGGATGCCTGTGGGAACCTACTCAGTCATCCTAAGACATACATCCAAGACATTTGTCACCCCTTATGACATACACATCCCTTAGCAAGCAGTGAGCCTCCAAGTCAGCTCTAGACATAATGCTAGGCAGATTGTATTGCACAACTCCAAGGGGTGCTGTTCACACAGACAATGACGTGAATGGAGCCCCTTGGAATAGTCAACTAGTGACTCTGATCCAAGGCAGGAGCTCCTTTAACTTATGTTTTGTCCTCTAGAGATCAGAGAATATGCCCATGATGGCGATAGTGATGAGGATGATGATGATGATAAAACTAATGAAGATGGACAAAAATTGTGAATATCTATCATGTGCTGGTTATCTTACCCACATTATAAAGAAAGAAGGACCAGCTGGAAAAAAAACTGCCTAAATATCAAATACTTTGAGGGACATTTGCTAGGAACCATTATTGTCCTCTTCAAGCAGGGGGTAAATGGAATGAGGTTAAATTATTAGAAAATGACGGTTTTATTGGATTTTTTCTCAAAAAATGATTGAATTATGCATAGAAAAAATATACAGTAAATATTATAACTTAACCTAGTACTGAAAATTTTACTTTGGAATTTCCTTATCTCCTATTTGTGAATTTATAGCACTATCAGAATAAAGCCATAGGGAGGAAAAGCTTTTCTCATGTAGATTTTAAATATTTATGATGTTTACTCATAAATGATAGTTTTTGGAGAGATTTGAACGAACAAATTCAAATCAAAATACTAAAATTGGTATAGCAGTTTTGTAAATAACTCTCCAAGTCGTAAATCAAATGAAATCATGACAAGCTAAATTAATCACAATGAATGCAAACATTTTTAAATTTAATTGTTATAGAGTCTTGGTCTACACCTTGGCAATAATAATTTCTGCACTGGATGAAACATAGAGGCCACTGAGATGATCTCAATCTAATAGTCACATCTCTAGAAATGTATACAAGATGGTTGCCAACCTAGTAAAATATAGTCATCAGTTTCTGATTTTTGGTTCCCTATCCCCATCCCAATCTGTGAAATCCTTCAAGGGTAAGTTCTACATATGAAAAGAACCTTTGATCTTAACTGCTTTTACCGTTTAATTTCTTTTTTAAATCCTCATGATGTGATCTTTACAAATATTTCCTTTGAAATGAATAACAGTCATGTACCTTTGATTAAAATCCTTTCTCCTCACCACTCCTGCATCCTCATATAATGTCAAGGTATTGAATAATTCATCACAAGAAATCATTTTATATAAATATTGAGAATGATATAAAATCATATTACAATGAAAAATATTGGTTTGCTACCTTAATGATAGTGATTATCAATTCCATTCCTGAAATAATGATGCCTGCTTTTAACAGAAAATCATTTTACCAATGCTTCCAGGCAATTTCAAAACCTTGTCTTAATGTGAGCTCATTGCCAAAGGCCCCAGGACCTGAATTATACATTCCTATGTTACTCTGCAGAATCTAGCACATTTTAAGGGCTAATTTTTACTATGAAATCTGGATCTCGGTCTGTACCTTTATGGAGGAATAACTTTTCAAGTGCTGCTCTAGAGTTCTTAAGGGAAAATGAATGGAGAAATGTACCTCAGAGGAAACATGCAACCTCCTCAGGAGAAAGTCGAAGTTCGCCTTTATATCTTCCTAACATTTCAGCTGAACCCAACTCCACTGAACGCAGCACCCAATTTTTTCCCGCTTAAATATCTTTACAAGTGATGATAAATGCCAAACTGGTGTCTTAAGGATGATAAACCAGAAATTAACTTCTAAGTTTTGCTCAAATGCTTTGAACACTTTAGTCTGCCTTTTTTCTTGGCTAGAAATAGATATACTGTCTTAGTCATTCCACACTGGAAGAAAAGACCACTTAAATTTGTAGTGGTTAGAAATTTAACTTTGAGAAGTCAATCTAATTTGCTAAGGGTAATGACCCTATTTTTAATAGATGGATGTTGAGACAATATCTTAAAAGGGGAGTGACTGATGAAGTACATCGGAGTCATGAATAAGAGAGGCTTGCTTTAAAATGGAGAACAGACAGGCGATGAGATGGTGAGTTAGGAACAAGATTCAAGAGGAGCAAAGTGCAATGACTTACCTGCAATACTTTGGTGAGATTGTTAAATAGAGCTTGCCCAGCACTCACTTTGTATTTGACGCCTCTGACTGTGCCATTTTTGCTTAAAATGTTGACTCTTCTTGTACCAAACGCCTTCTCGCTTGCAGCCTTTGCTAACACCAGCAAGTTATCCTCATCATTCTCATACTCGTCACCTTCCAATCCTATGTGGCCATTTTGCTGTCCCTCAGACTCACTTCTTCCATCTATGCCACAGACACTGGCACATTCAGAATCCAGAGAGCCTGACACTTGCCCATCTTTATACACCTCCTTCAGAACTCGCCCGCTGTGAGATGATGCGATCCGAAACCGGACTTTCCGTGGCCTGTCATTTTCTGGTTTCATCTCCCTTTTTATCATGGTCACATCCACCCCCATAAACAGTTCACATAATTCTGGATCCCTTGTTATTGCATTAGTCCACTTGCCACATGGCAATGTTACAGCTTAATTCTAGTGACAGCAGCACTCATATGAAACTAACATCGAAAGGAAAGAAGATTCCCAAGAACTTACCGTGCATCTGTGCTATTAATAATGAATGTGTGTGTGTGTGCTATGGTTACCTTTAAACTAAAACCTGCAAAGTGATCTCAGCCTTTAAATATTAAATAGCCATGGTGGACTTTTTAACAGGACAAGTGCAAGAAAGTGGCATGCAATGAAACAGAAAATAAGTATGGGACAAAGAAATGAAAGATTTGAACTTTTAAGCAAATGGTGAGTGTTGAAAAGGATCTTAGCAGCAGAAACATCTCTACAGTTCATTGTCCAGAGTGGAGGCCAGAGATAATATATAGAATCAAATGTGTAGGAGGGGAGGTGTCATAGTCTTCTTACAGTGCTATTTCTTCTTTCACTCTCAGTGGGTGATCTGGACAAAGGGCAGTGAACCTGCTACATCTCTGCATACAGCTATCAATATTAGTTCTTATTAAATCATCAATTAGACTTAATTTACATTGTATAAGATGAATTTTAATCTATGTCTTCATGTACAAGTAGTTTTGCTAAAGAATACCTTTTTAAAAGACTCGGAAAAGAGAGAACTTTTGCTTTGTTGCTTTCCCATTTCTGCTAGCAGAAAGCGTTCTTCTCTTCCACAGAGGGAAAGGTTTTGGAAAGGGAACATATGGAACAACGAAGGAGAATGGAAAATCCTACCAGCCAGCCAGATCAGCCAAAGCAATCCAGGTGATCAGCACTGATAAATACTCTATCCAAATCACCCATGCATAGAGAAGGTTCCTCCTCACGCTGTGCGTGTGGATTTCCTGTCACTTTGGCGAGCACCTGAAGAACCTCTTAAGATACAAGGTCATATTGAAACTTACACTATAGTGAAGGCCCCAACCTGTCTGCACCTCCAGAGGGAGGATACGTAGCTGGCCCTCACATTGCACTTCAAGTTTTTTAATGTTTATAATTTTATCTGAATATGAACTTAGTTTATACTTATTTTAGAAAATTCAGAAAATAATAGCACAAAGTTGAAAACAAAAGTCACAAATAATCTCACTAGAGATATTAATAATTTTGTGAATTCTCTTCCAGTGTGTATGAAGATGAGATGCTCTCAGGCTCACAAAACTACATTGCCCAGCCTCTTGCATTTATGGGGAGAGGGAGTAAGTGCCTAGCTTTTGCTGATGGGATGTGAGCAAAAGTGATGTACCGCTTGTGGACCAAGGCAGTTAAGACAGAGAGAGTGCCCTGTCCGTGCTCTCTCTCTTCCTTCCCCATCTGCTAGCTGGATGACCCCCGCAATCCTGAAGCCATATACTGAGCTTGTCAGAGTCACAGAGAAATTCACAGCCACCGCCACCATGCATTGGACCATGTCATGAACAAAAAGTAAGCCTTTATTGTGTTAAGCAATGGAGATTGAAATTTAAGGGTTTTTTGTTAGAACAGCTATCATTACTGAATCTGACTAATGTGCTCTCATATATAAAACCGTACCATGTTTATCGAGTATCTTGCTTTTTCCATTCAACATTATATAGTGAGTCATTTCCTATATCTTTATTTCTGAAAAACATGAATTTGATGTATATATTAAAAGTCCTTCTAATAGCTGTACCATATGTCATTTTACTCTTTCTGGATTGCAAGATGTATAAACTATTTAAAATATTTAGTAAAATAATGCTGTACTTAATATTCTTGCCCCAAAATCAGTGTACATATATCTAAGTAGTTCTTTAGTACAAATTCTCTTGGGTAAAATTAATGGGGCAAAATTTTTTTTAAATGTATAACTTGATACAAACTGTCAATTGCTTATAAAAAGAGTTGTATAATTTACACTTCTCCTAGTATGAGTTCCTATTTTACTGTACTCTTGTGAACATTGAATATTACCAATTTTCAATAATTTTTATTTTGCCAAGTTGAAAAGCAATATTTCATTGATGTTATAGTTTCCCAAGTTTGAACACTATTGATGACTTTCATTCTGAATATTTTCTTCCTACAGAACTCTCACTAAAGAGAAAGACGGAGAAATATGAGAATCTCTACCTAATGGCTAATCAAATTGGGATCAAACATTAAAGAACTCTGTACAATGCCAAAAAAGAAAGGGGGGCAGAAGAGAGGGAGAGAGAGAGCACTATGTCAACTATATCTAAGTGATAATATAAAGTGGCTGTAACTTGGCAAAGTAGAAGAGTATATAGTCAAAGTACGTAACAAGAGAACTTAAGTAGGGAAATACTTATTGGGGCAGAAGAAAAATAATAATGCAATTTTACATCCAAATGTCCAGATCTTTCAGAATACACAGTAGTGAGTGGGGAGGGCATGGATATTAGCCTAATCAAGAAAAAACATCGAAATTCTGTGGTTGTCCTGATTATTTTTCTGTCCTGAGCTCCCCACATAATCTGCCCCAGCTCCATATTTCTAGACCTCTGAGTTGGAAACAGTGTGTTGTAGCATGAGCAATATTTTGGAGTCCTAGGAACCTAGGTTCACATTCTAGCGTATATAAGTGAGAATGTTATTTTACCACCCAAATCTTCAATTTTCCCAACAGTAAGAAGGAGACAGCAATATCTGCCTTGGAATTGTGCTTGCAAACTATCTGGAACATATCACTCAATGTGTCTGTGATGGTGTGCATATATACTACATGTCCTCTGGAAGAAAATAACTAATTTTAGCCTGAATAAGGCAAGGCAATGGCTATACAAGATCACAGTCAATAAATATATTTGAAGACTAGAAAGAATTAATTAGAATGACTAGAAAGTTTGTAACATTTGAAATACATATGTTAAAAATACATATAATGTGTATATAAGTACATATACACATGCATATATATGCATATATAATATTTTAAAATAATGATACTAGTTAAGAGTCATCTCTCTTTCAAGGATGAACTGAAAGTCCACTAGACTGGAAACCAGCCTGCCACAAATATGAGGAAGTATCTGCTACTGTGAGAAGATATATGCTTTGATAGATAACATAACCTTGGTAATCATAATTCACACATCTATCTTAAGCTAAAATAAAAATTAAGCTATTCCTTTAAGTGGATAAATCTTTGCAATTCTACTTCCATTCAGGCAATGAGCATTCCACAAGTATCTGTTAAGTGCCACCAAGGATAAGACATAGCAAGACACTACAGTAAATACAAAGACACATAAAATTATGCCCATGCCTTCCACTGATAACATATGCTTAAACAAAATAGCTAGAGTTCAACGCAATGTATCGTAAGCTCATATGGAAGAATCCCTCTTCCTTGAAATAACCAAATTTCTAGTCATCTCCAGTTTAAGACCAACACTATTCTCAACACTCTCCACCCTCATCCTGTTTACAGTTTGTTCCCAGCTGCTTCATGTCAACAGAGCAACTTCTAACTACTGCATTTGCCACCTTTTCACAGTATCAGTTTGTTATTCTCTAGATTTTAACCACTTTGCCAGGTTGGCATGCTCCCATCAGCAAGAATTTCCTTCAGATATACTTTTGCAATCATTTATTCATTTAACAATATTTATTGAGCACCTATTAAATGTCAGAGAGTTGCTGAATCTATACCGATGATCATAATAGTCATGTTCCCTGACTTTAAAGGTAACTAAACAACATACGATAAACAAATAAATATGTAATAAAAATTGTAACAAGCATTACTAAGAAAAAGAAGTAGATGTAATGAGAAATAATGAAAGTAGTGAGCCTATTTCAGACCAAATAGTCACAGTAAGCCTCTCTGAAAAGGAGACGTTAAACTGGAATCTACCAAACTGAAAAGATATTGATCATGTACAGATTTGAGGTGGGCAAGAGTAGATGAAGATAGTTCCTCAGCTGCAGTGGCATGTGTAAAGGTCCTGAGGCAGAAAACCAGCAGGTTTGTTCAAAGAACTAAAAAAAGGCAAAGTGGCTGAAGACAAGTATGACTCCCATTCTACAAAGCTCTTATCAAAAGAGGACAAGACTAGCAAGACCTTTCCTTCCTAATCTAATCCTTAATTTATGCAACCCCCTCAAAACAGGAAACAAAAAAACCCCTGTAAACCATGTTACCAATATAGAAATATTTCAAATATTCCTAGGTTTGACACCAATAGGCATCTATTTATTTAAAATAGTAAATTATAAATTCCACAAGCTATATAGAGGGTATAATGTTGCATTAACCAAACTAGAACTACTTTGGAAAATACTATTAATGATGAATTCAAAGAAAAAAAAAAATACTCCTTGTTCAATTCCCAGTAGAAATGGTAACCTAACAGCTAGAACTAGGCCTAGATATTTCTTAGTGTCAGTTTTTTAATCAGATTATCTAATTATTTCCTTATTTGTAGAGAAAGCATGACATCAAAATATAATTATTCTTTTACTCATCCTGTCTCCAAATATTGCCCCACATACTATTCTGTGTGTGATTACCACTGCCTGGTGAGAAGTAACTTTAACCATATTGCTGGCTTTTGGAGCATAATTTTTAAAAATCCCTTGAATCATAGTAAATATGTGCAACATGCCTCCATTTGCTGCTATAGTACAGCTATCACATTCACTATTTTGTTTTTTGGTCTTGAAAACACTAAAAATTGATCATTTAAAGTGAAGCAGAAACTCTGCCAGTTCTTGGCAAAGTAATTGTCTTTTCCCCAGCAACACTTATCACTGGAGAAGCAATAAAAAATGACTCACTCCCCAAGTGCTGTTCTCAGAACTTCTGTGTGGATGGAGAGAACCTATCAATTTTTATTTTCAAACTACATTGGTGATCAGAGGGGAAAAAAGATTTACTAACCATCAGTGCGATAGGGAAAATAAGTTATCCCTGACACTTTTTGGCTTATAGAATATTGAACCTTTCTTAACCAACATGAATACACAAATAAAAATTCACAGTTCAATTATTAATTTGAAGTGCAGAGAACTTCTAATCAGAAAAGAAACCGAGTACATTAAAGAAACTATTCTTTGAAAACAGGACTATTGCCTTATTATACAACAAGAAAGATAATGATTTCTTAGTTTATAGATTAGTGGTTAAAAATGGGGGCAGTTGGTACACACAATGCTGGGTTTGAATTTTGGATCAGCCATCTCCTAAGTGACCTGAGCCTCAGTTTCCCCATCTGTCAAATAGTAGTTCCTATTGCATAGAGTGTTTGGAAAGATTAAACAGAATGATGTGTATGAAGTGCTTAGCATGCTGCTCAACAAATGATAGCTAAAAATTCTTCTCGGTTACTTAAATTAGCTAAATATGCATACTGTTTGGAGGGCAGTGAGACAAATGGAAACAGAGCAGCATAATTAACTGACAGGGAATCAAGGCAACCCCCTTCTGTTTCCAGTCTGATTCCAGGGCTTCAAGGCTGAACCGGTCTGTCATCACTTAGATCCTGGAGAAGGGCTCCAGTTTGCAGCAGTCTCGTTCACTCTGTACATCTCTGGACTGAGAGTTTATTACATATTAAGGGCTGCACTGGGAGGAGGGGGTTTCAGTGCTGGCCCTATGGATTCTGAGTAGGCATAGCTGTCCCAGACTCCTGGGGCTGCTCAGCTGTGAACTCAACAGGCATACAGCATTTCCACTGGGTAATTATCTAAACTCTCTAAAATTAGCACAACCACAGATGAAGGAGGATCAATAGAGGGTCCCCAGGGCAACAGCTTCCCCAAAGTAGACTCTTACAGTTCGGTTTTCATCTTTGATTCCCCCACTGTATCTTGCAGAGTGTTTTGCATATAAACAGTGCTCAGACAAATGTGTGCTAAATTAAAATTAGCTAAGTTAGACTTTAATGTCAGAACAAACTGACCTCATATTCAGGAGAAAGGTAAATAACTCACACAATGACTTCCATCTCTTTCTGTCCTGTGTTCCAGTCTATATGCAAGATGAGAAATAATGTTCATTTACTTTTCAGGCAAAATATCAGAGTCATATAATACTATTGGCAGGCATCATTAAAGGCACCACTATACTACATTAGAAATTGTTGAACGCTAGAAAGTAAATAGTGTTCTCTGTCTATAGTCCAAGAAGAAATCAAAGAGCAATAAATCAAGTTTACCTATTAGGTGTTGAAAACTTGACTTGGCTGCCTTCAACTTATAAAAGTCAAGTGATTCAAACATCCAGTCCACTTAGCACCAGGTAGCTATAAGATCAAGCTACATTCTGGAGTGTGAAACAAGGATTTTGCTATTTCCTCTTGTATAAGAAGTTTCTTGTGTATTGTGTGGCTAAGATTCTTTAAACTGGAACAAAAAAAAGAAATCGCTTTTACATCCTTCAATCTGATTGTCACTAGGTAGAATACTTATAAATATATCTTATAGTAGAAAGATTTTTAAACTAACTGCATTATTATTCCAGGATATTGGTGTATGGATTTGACATCTTTGAATACCTAATAAAGAGATAATCAGTGAATGAAATTATGCATATATTTATCCTATGCATGGGAAGTTTACTTCTCAAAAATCTGCTTGGAACCATACCAAAAGCAAATCTAAGTGGAGTAGAGAAAACGTCAGACAGGATAAATGAACACGGCACTCAAGAATAAACATGAATGAATAAAACTTTAAAAATACTGAACCAGACCCAGAGATATTCAAAGTATCTTACTAAATATCATCAAGACAAGAGCTTACCCTCGAGATTCTTCTAGAATCAGAACAGAAACAAGAGAACAGGGGAATAGAGTCTTAGTATTAGAAACATCAGCCTAGAAAAGTAAAAGCAGTTTTCCAGATCAGCGGTAGATTTCAGCATGTCAGTGCTGAATGTGGCAGCTTAAAAGTATAAATCCCTGGAGTGTCAATATATGTTTCCTAGTGAGAATGTGCTTGTAGAAAGTGTAAAAATCCTTAAGAATTTTCAAATCTATTGAGATAAAATGGCAATGCTCTCAAAGATGACCCTGCTGATAAATTTTTCCTGGTCGTTATTTTTAAATTGATGAAAAAGTAGAATGTCAAGAGAAACATGCAAAGCTGACTGGAAAAATATGGATTAAAGAAATCCTTGTCCTGAGACACTTTCTCTCTTACTCTTGTGGTTGAATTTTTTTTAATCACTGAAAGCTTAACATACATTATCTTTTACCAATAAATGCCATAAATTTAAAATGAATGGACATTACCTCTTTAAAGTATCACAAATTATATTTCATAACCATGTTGCCTTTTTTCTTCCAAGACCATGATGCTAGAATGGAGCCCTGGGACAACCTAATTCTATTATCCTATCATCGTTGCCAAGGTAACAGGGGACTGTTGATTCTACTGTCTGAAGTGAAGGTTAAAACTGGCAAGGAGAGGAAAAATGGGGATCCAGCAAGACAGAGAAAACCCTGTGTTCGTTTACAGATCTAGAGATGTTTTTGTTTTTGTTTTTCTGGTGGGATTGCAGTCTTGAGTCCACAAATAAACTAGAAAGTTTTTAAAGAGCACACAAGTGGTGCCCAAAAGAGGCCAGGAAAGTTCCCCTAAAGAGAAGGCATGAAGCGATATAAATTAGGAGATCTGTGGTTGAAAAAGCACATCACCGCAGAAAGCATGGAGTTCAGTCAAATCTCCCAAAGTACCAATTACACATTGAAGAGGGGGCTTTTGCAGATATACTTTTTTGCATCACCTTTTGCAAAATGAGTTAATGCAGTTTCCAAAGCTTTTGCACATATAAATTTGGAACTCTAAGCTAATCTGACTGATTTGGCTTTGATCTGCTTTGTTTGTGAATAGAATCTTTTTCCAGTATGAATATATAAGTCGTATTAGAAACTAAAGAACAATTCATTGATCACTTATGTTGACTGCCCACCTAGAAGACATGCACAAAAGATATTTGAGATAATCCTTGCTTTCAAGAAGTTTATCATCTTCTTGAGGGGAACAAACTACGATTAAAATTAAATTCATTGCAAATAAGGGAATACGTGTGCAAATTGAGTAACAGATCATTCCTGTTGGGCTAAAATTATCATGATAGAATACAGATCATTATACTCCTCTGCCTCTTCACTTTGCACAAACTGTAGTGCATGTGGATCACTCCTGGTTTGTGGCTAAAAGAAGCGTGTGGGGGAGTATTATTTGTTGTATTTTGTCAGGATCAGGGAAGCCAAGAGAGAAGGTGGGTGGTGTGAGGGAACAATGGCAATGATATCTTGGTATCTGTCTCCCTCTTGGAACCTTAGAATAGTTTGAAGCCCTAAGATTCCAGGGGTGACAACCAGAAGCTGGGAGTCTCATAGAAGACTTGATGCACTCTAGGGAGAAGCCTTGCTGCTTTGGGACCTAGGGGATATAATTAGATAAGGAGTTGAGAAGAGCATTGTCTCTACTTCCACATAAAAACTCCTACACCTCTGACACCCTAGAGATTAACAATTGCCGAGAGCATTAGAAGACAGCACCCTTGATGTGGACATTGTGGCTTCACGAGGGGCAGGGGCAGCAGCTGACATCTGTAAGGCACATCTAGGCAGCTTCAGTTGTGGTGGGTATTCATAAGCATGAGGCAAAGGAGAAAAAGCACACCACATGGGGCTGTGTAGTTTTCCATGTGAGATTCACTGAACATCCTTTTCCTGAAATAATTCTAGAGGCTTTAGAGTTGGACTCTGAGGTCTGGCTATCCAACAGTTGAAGGCTTAGAGCCACTGTTTTTTAGGAATCACTTGTTCCCTCAGCCTGTGGAAGCCTGCAACATAGGCTCACCTCTGCGCAAATGTGAAAGGCTCAACCTAGAATGCTGTTCAGGTAGTTAAAAGAGGAATCTGAGGATCTGAGCACTGTTGAGTATTTACTACAGTATTTCATCAATTCTAAGACACGTGTTTTTTCACGTTAACATATTTGAAATTGGTGCGCGTCGGAAACACATTTGAAATTTGTGTGCGTCAGACCCTGGGATCACTCAGTGACAGTCAGAACATAGCTCTCATTGCCTGCACATTAAAACTTGCAGACTGGTGTTACTGGCTTGGAAGGAAATCTGACACAATAGCAAAGTACGCTTTTAAGAAACGCTGCACCAGCAATGCTCTTGACTGCAGGAAGGACCGACTGCATGGTGTGAAAAGTACACACATCAATGACTCTGAGCGGAAAAGCAACTCACAAGAATTAAACTCTCGGTACGAACACATTTAGAGATATCCTAATGAATTTATTTTACATTTATTTGCCTTCATGTGTACGCTCAAGAATGATATATAAGAGCAATCTCTGTATAAATACATCTAAAAGAGCTTTTTCCATATGTTTAAAATAAAAATTTCAAGTGACAATAAAATATTGTGCCATGCTTAAATTAGCAGGGCTTTTTTTTCTTTTTCAGTGTCTCACAAATAAGGATGCATCTTTCAGGTAATAGCATCTTAGATTCAATGAAATATGGGTATATGCCACCATATTCATGTACATGTAACTTTTATTTAACGCTGTGCAGCATCCAGAGGGACAGGCAAGAAAGAACTTCATTACCAGAAAGGATGCATTCTTACTAGAGGTCAGTCAGGAGCACGCTGGGATCCAGAGGACGGGCCATTCATTTATTTGCTGTCTCTGTAAGGTCACCTTTCTATCCAGTCAAGTCAGTCTCAGAGGGGCATCCAAGAGTTCCTCCTCCCCACTCCCATCTCCCCTCACCCTCTCTTTTCTGTCTCTCTGCTCTCCTCCCAGGATCCCAGCTCCATTTGATTGTCACTCTGTGTGTTCAGAGCCACTGAATCTGGTTCCTCTCATCCCTCTATGGGAACAGACTTGGGTCTTTCAGACCTGATATTTCAGATATTTCGGAAAGGAGCATCTCTGAAACCACGAAGATGTGTTCTTTCCAATATTGATCACATCTCACAGCATAAATGCAATGTGTTATTGCTGGCGGGGGAACGTCCTCACCAGCAGGGGGATGATTGGAAGAAATGAACCAGGTGAAACAGGCAGAGAACACTGCCTGTTACCTTATTTAATCTCAGAACATTCCAGAAAATAGGGGATTATGAACACCCATTGTACAGGTGGGAAAATTGGGACAAAATGGTGAGTCAGGCACTAACTCTAACATGGACAGATAGAATGAGGAACTAGAGCAGCATATTAGCTGTGACTCCTATTGGGGGAAAATAATCTTATATTTTACTTACAATAGTAATACGCAGAGTGTGTGTTAACATGACCCCTCATATGTGTTTACAAATGTTTGTTTATGAAGACTTACTTACAGGGGGTCTAATTCGATTTAAAACAAAACAGCTATCATTATTTCAATTTATATTTGCTCTACCCAAATCTTGTAGGGACTAAAAGAAGTCTACAAAAATGTGTACGATAAAGAAACATAAAATAAATTTAGGAAGAAAGAGGAATAAGAAAAATAAAAATAGGAGGTAAATATTAATATATCCACACCCCAGATTAAGAAAGTGAGGCACAGTGAGATAACTTTATTCCTAGTTCATTGTTCATCCCACTGTCCTATGTCCTATATAAATGGGACATTTGAGTTGAAGTTGAATGCCAGCAACCTTTCAGACAGTCAGAAAATCAATATCCGTCTTTATACTTTCACTTTTTCCCTTACAAACCCAATTGCTTAATTTCCCAACCCATTCATTTATTCAGCAAATACTTTTTAGTACATCTCATGTACCCGGCATTGCCCTTGGCCCTGCCCGTACAAATATGAAGAAGGCCAGTCTTCACCCATACAGAAAGTGGCCTGCTCTGCTCCCTCTTTAAGTCATCGTCCAGTTCAAATACCAACACAAAAAGCTTTGAACAGGAATATTTTAACCTCCAAAATTTCCCAAGCTACTGCAATCACTCGTGTTTAAAATGGTAGTACTCTAAAAATAGCATTCTTCGCAGAAAATAACTCTCTTCGTTCCAAGTTAAGTACATGAGAAAAAAGTGAGACACCTCCTAGTATACAGTCTGCTTTGAGCTCCCTTATTAAGGAATATATTTGCCCTTCAGAAATAACTAATTTAAATTTTAGTTTCCAGATAACAAAGCACAGTGCATAGTGAATGACATCCTATCATCGAAAAACAGCATTTTCATGGAAAGTTATTTCATCTTCTTCAGAAGTTTTCCTCACCCCTACTTAAAGTCTAAATAAATCTCAGACAAATGCAGAAAGTTACATTTTAGAAAAGAATCATAATCAGCACTCGTATCTTTCCTTTTCTTACACTTGGGTTTCTGGAATTACTTTTACAGGTATCATGTTGTACTCTATGCATAGAAAACCTTGAATCTAAAAGGTTGAAGATGCTCTTTAAAAGAAGAATTCTTGGGGCCTGCCAGGTGGCACAGCCGTTAAGTGCGCGTGCTCCGCTGCGGCAGCCCGGGACTTCGCAGGCCCCAATCCGGGGCACGCACTGATGCATCGCTTATCAAGCCATGCTGTGGCGGCGTCCCATATAAAGTAGAGAAAGATGGGCACAGATGTTAGCCCAGGGCCAGTCTTCCTCAGCAAAAAAAGAGGAGAATTGGCATCGAATGTTAGCTCAGGGCTGATCTTCCTCACAAAAAAAAAAGAAAGAAAAAAAGGAATTCTTAATCAAAGTCTATGGATTTAGTTAATTTTTATATGCTGAAATAAATCATTTTTAATATGAGGTGACTTATTCAGTATGTCAAGACTGAATTCTCCAAAAACCAATTTATAGCAAATCATTGATGATCTGAAAGTATCGTCTTAACACTCAATATAAACTTGCAGATTTGTATCAGAGATGGTGTGGGGAAGGGGAAGAATAATCAGTATGTACATCGTGAAAATACTGAATCAGTGTAGAATGCAACATAAATGTTGGCTTAATTTTACTCCACAAGGAAACTTGCAAGGAAGTTTAGCATATAGAGAGTAAACAGATTGCTAAAACTGGGGGGCTTTATTTTTTTAAATTACATTCTATCATAAGGTAATTCTAGCCAGTGAGTCTAGGCACGTATATTTGGTCTCCCATTGCATAAGAGACACGATATATCTCAGAGTTGGTTTTCACTTCCATTGACTGAATGCATGCCCAGCAACATGATTGTCAGAGAGTAGGATATGTAGAATTGCTCTGGAAGTCAAGTTTCCATTTCTTTTCAGTTTATCCCTCACTTATTGAATCATTTCCCTTAATACAGTCAAAGTTTTCATTAGTTTCCTCTAACCAAAGAGTTACACTTAGAAACACTCCAAGATTGATCAGAAGTAGATCCTCGGCCACATCCAAATGTCAGTGATTCAATTTATTAATTTGAACAATTAATAATTAATATTAGATTAAATAATATAATTAATTCAATTTATTAATTTGTTTATGTCCTATCTTAGAGGCATATTTTACCTGAACATTGTAAAATAGGATATCAATTAAATGATGACAGTCCAATATTGAAGGTCTAGCTTTAAATATAAACATTTGGAATGCTATTTTAAATTATGAAAAAATGTCCATGGTAAAATAGTTTTAAAAGTAAATTATATAACAAGAGAATTTCTTTTTTAAAAAGTTATAGACAGAAAGCTAATTAAATACATAAATGTTGGAGGATGTGTGGAAAATTGAGAGCCTCCTGAAATTACTGGTGGGTGGATACACTGACACAAACATTCTGGAACTCATGACCCAGCAAACCCACTCGTGAGTATATACTGTTACCTTACAGGTCCATGAGGGGACCTGTACGAGGTTTATTTCAGTATTGCGTGGGGTTGTGGGAAACTAGAAACAATAGCCCTGCCAAATGCTATGTAGAAATTGGAATCAATGAGCTAAACTTATACATAATCCCAATATATCTTTAATACATAGTATTAGTGTTGAGTAAAATAATTTAGAAATAGAATGGGTTCTACAGACAATACACATCGTATAAATAGAATAAAAACAGATGCACGCACAAAGCAACACTACGTATTTTACCATGGTGATATAAACAGAACTATATTCCATAAGAGCACACAAGATAGAGGATGGAAATAGGAGTGAGAATAGAGAAGGAAGGAGGAAAGAGGAGCTTTGCATGGACCAGTGATGATAGAACACCATGATCAGCTGGTTAATATGATTAATTCACCCCACTGTAACCAGAAAATAGATATTTGATTATCTCATGGTTGAAATGTTCTGGCTAGTTTTTTACTTTTTTGTGCTTTTTTGTATTTTCAGATGAGTATGTGTTATCTTTATATTTAACAAATAAAGCACAGTTATTCCTCAGATTTTTTGAGTTATATTTATACAGGTTTAATTTACATACAAATCACCCTTTTAAACCTACAGATTGATGAGTTTGACAAACATATGCAGGACTCCTTAGATTTTTAAGTGACTTGCTTGAACCAGATCTTCTGTACCAAAACCCAGTGCTCTTCCGACTACATCAAAATACTTTTAAAAATTACCAAAAGGGCCGGCCCCGTGGCTTAGTGGTTAAGTGCGCGCGCTCCGCTACTGGCGGCACGGGTTCGGATCCCAGGCGCGCACCGAGGCACCGCTTCTCCGGCCATGCTGAGGTGGTGTCCCACATACAGCAACTAGAAGGATGTGCAACTATGACATACAACTATCTACTGGGGCTTTGGGGAAAAAAAGGAGGAGGATTGGCAATAGATGTTAGCTCAGAGCCGGTCTTCCTCAGCAAAAAGAGGAGGATTAGCATGGATGTTAGCTCAGGGCTGATCTTCCTCACAAAAAAAAAGATTAAAAATCACCAAAAAACTTTCATTCATTTCTGCTTGTATTTCATAATACATAATACCATTTTTTTGCCTTGAAAAACTAATTACTATAATAAATGCTTCCATAGAACTGCATGTGGGAGGACATCACTAGGCGAGCCCTTTGTATTGTGAAACAATGGAATTGAGAGAAAATAATTTTTGGCAGTAAAAAAGCAGAGACCAGACAGGAAATCAGGACACCATGAGCCTGACATTTACTTTGGTGAATTTTAATGACTAGCCTTTTTTCTGGATAGTATTTGACCTATCTTAAAAGTATATAAAGCTAAGACTTCATATATCGAAAATTATGCCATTCTAGAAGGAGAAGAAACTTTCAACTCACTCTCGGTTTCCCTCTTTCCACCTGCCACGGATTGTTTCAGGGCTCCAGGGAAGTTGGAGGAGAAATTAGGAGCAGAGACAAGCAGCTAGACAGGCACATACAGTAACAGTAACGTTGAAGGGGAAGAAACACGAGCTGCTGGCGTCCAGACGCAGCACAGTGAGTCCAGACACAGGAAGATGGATATGATATGAGGTCAGCCACCCAGACGACGGATGACATTTCTACAGCTGTTAGGACATTGTCGCCAACTAGACTGGCAACAGCTTGTAGTCTAGCTTAGAAATCAGATCTCCCTCATCTAAAATAAATTAACACCCACCCCTCTGAACAAAATAGCCCTGTCTTCCTGCCCAGCCTCTGGCAGCATTCTTTCTTTCTTAATACTTGTGCCTTCTCTGAGCTTTCCAACTGCCCTCAGAGCTGCCAAGCAGACAGTTCCTGTTCTCAAATTCTGTTTTATCATGTCAGGAGATTGTAATCAAGCCTTAATAACATTCTGCAGCCTGTGGAGACATTAACTGTCCCTGAAGTCCAGCTAAATTTTTGTTACAGGCGTCTGTTCAAAGGATCAAAGTCTGTCCAGGCTCAGCTGCACAACACACACACCTTGAAGTTTATTCCTTCGTCAGGTTTCTCATTCCTATTAGAAATATGCAAAGATCATCAAGTGATGTTTTGTAATCTAGAAGATGACCAAGGAGAGTTGAGACTTAAAACTTGAGAATCATTTTCTACTAAGCTATTCAGGTGACACTCAACTCATGAAGTTGTTTTGTAAGATTTTGCATTCATTTAGTGCTTTAGTTTCCAACGGCTCTCACATGCTGTGTCTTACACATCAGTTCGTAAAAATGGGATCTGAAGAAGCTAATTTTGCAAAATGATCACCCAAATAGCTTCTTAGTGAGAGAAAATTTTAACTTTCAACCAGATGATGGTGTTGGCAGCCCAAAAGTTCAGATATTCCGTAAGTAGTTATTTCCAAATTCTGACATCTATTACCTGAATTGCAGCTAGTTCATTTTTTTTATAATTTTATGTAAACTTTTATTTTATTATTATTTTTTTTATTTTCCCCCCCAAAGCCCCAGAAGATAGTTGTATGTCATAGCTGCACATCCTTCTAGTTGCTGTATGTGGGACGCGGCCTCAGCATGGCCGGAGAAGCGGTGCGTTGGTGTGTGCCCGGCATCCGAACCTGGGCCGCCAGCAGCAGAGCGCGCGCACTTAACCGCTAAGCCACAGGGCCGGCCCCGCAGCTACTTCTATTTGTACAGCAGAGCAAACTCGAGCTTTAAAAATTAAAACAAGTGAACAAGTTTAAAATTTGATGCCCAAAAGTTGTATTTGTGTTGCAGGAAAATGTATAAAGATATCAATCTCTCTTTTGTTCTCATTGCTTTGGGAAACTGTAAGCAAAGCTCACTCCTCCATTTTTCAATCACCAAATGAGCCCTCATAATTCTTATATCATGCTAAAGAGGCATACCCCAAAATAATACTCCAGTTGAAGTTTTCACTTCTTGGGTGCAGGGGTTCTAAGCAATAGTCTTGATGATTCAGAATCTTTCTAGTCAACATGTGGTCCTCAGACCATTAGCATCACGTGGCTTGAGAGTTTGTCAGAAATGCATCAGAAATGCAGACCCTCAGACCCCCAGACCCCACCCAGAGCTAATGAATCAGAATCTGACTTTTAACAAGATCCCCAGGGGATTCCTATGCACATCAAAGTTTGAGAAGAGCTGGTTTAGAACCGGGAAAACAGAATTTTTAACATATTTACGTAGAATAGTCCTTACATCTATACATTATGGAATAAATCCATATCTGCTAAATTTGGATGTTTATTAAATCTCAGTTCAAAGAAATACATATTTTTTTTAGCTAGTATAGATTTGCAGGGATAAACAATGTTTATTAACCCAATGACTTTATAAGGAGGAGAAGCAAAATAGGCTCCTTTACCCTCCATACCTACTCTAGAGAGGTAAACAATTGGGCGTTTAGGGTAACCGGTAGTCCCAGTTTGCCTGAGAGAGGGAGGGGTGGTTTCCTGGGACCAGGGATTTTCAGTGCTAAAATGGGGACAGTCTTGGACAGAAAGGGATGGCTGATTTTACGATATCTCTCCAAATATTTATTTTCCTACAAATATTAAGGGATTATTCTTTTTAATTTGTGTCCATAATCTTTTCTTTAGTTTTTTTTAATTTTACAGATTATAACCATTCCTCCTCACATTACCTAAGATCAGAACAAATCTTATTCTAGAACCAATACCCCCATTTATTGGACTTATTTCCTGCTGGGAATTTTCAGAGGAGCCCCAGGAGAGCATGGAAGTAGCACATTGCAGCCTCTTGTGGCATGGGACAGCTTGGGAAGAGGGAAGGCAGACCCCAATATTGGGGTAGGCTGTGAAGATTCCTGAGTGAGCACAGACATACCAGAAGAGAAAAGAGCATGAAAACAAACTTCTCTAGCTTCTCAATTTGTCTTGATGCCAAAGATAGCAAACATATCAATTTGCTTATTGTACCATGTGCCCTTGTTAGCAGGTGTGGGTGGAGCCTATCCCTGGCCCTAGGAGACCTCTGACCCAACCTGATCATTTGGCTTGTTTCTCTGGGGAATTTCTAACTGCATGCAGTGATTCTCATCAGTCTTTGTGAGCACTGGAATTTAGGAGCGTTCTTGGAGTGATTATTTTTCACCAAATGCCTGGAGAAACTGAGAAAGGTCTTTGTAAAGAGAGGAAAAGAGGAGATACAGATATCCAAAGGAAAATAGAAGCACAGTTTGGGGCGGAGGGAGCTGGCAGGCCAGAGAGACAGAGATATTCCTTAATTCCTGGTCTCATTCTTAGTACTGGTTCCAGTCCGACTGCAGGAGAATGCAGTTTCCCCTATATTTGACTCCAGACATCTCTTGAGGGACTTGGGATTTGAGGAACCTCCGTTGGGAAATGGTTCCAGCTTCTGGCTTTCACCTTCCTGCAGGCTCCTGCTCCACATCCGGACCACAGCAATGTCCTCGCAGGTCCTTTTATCAGGGCTCCCTCTGAATTGACTATTTTGCCCATTTCCCTTTTTGATTTCTAACCTTGCAGTGCCTTGTTAGTGTTCAAGAGCTTGAGTGTTAAGGTCTCACGCTCTGGTGCAAATGTCCCAGCACTGGGTCAGTGCTCTGCAGGATTAGGGGATTTTGTAGGCTCTACAAATCCCTCTGCAACTGTGTATTCTAGCCTGAAAGTTCTCCAAATAAAGAACCAATTAATCTACTTTATACAGGATCCAGCAGTCAGTGAGGTGCAGCAGAAGGACCACGGATCCAGGAGCCAACTGTCTTGCATTAAAATACTAGCTAAGTCAAGGTGTGTGACTGTGGTAAGTTTCTTTTTTTAATTTCCCTGAACTTCCCTTTCTTTGCCTGTAAAATATTGGGTCTAGCCATATGAAATTGACATTTACATAGGTCAAAAGTGTTAGAGTATAAGTAATTTCATATGGATAAATCTAGTAGTACTATACCTGTCTCACAGGTGAGTGAAGATTAGAGTTTTTAGTGCTTAGTGTTTTTAAGTATCTGGCAAAAGTACTCCCCAATGAGTAACAGCTATTAGTCTTAATGTGTTGTTGCTATTGTTTTCCAGCATGATATCTTTGTGCCCACAGGTACTTTATGAGGAGGACGAGGAGATAGTACGGCATAAGCCATCCAACCTCCCCAAGCTGCTAGGCTCCCCAGCTTACTAACCCCAGAGTGTGGTTTCTTGACAGAACAGGATCCGCTGAGCTGAGCAGGGCATGTGGAGAACAGGTGGTAACAAGAAAGCAGCTGCAGGTGCTCAATGAACTGAACTGTGACGGCCGACAGCAGCAGGGTGAGCAGCCCAAGCTCTTAGAGGACGCCTAGAAGCAGAGGCTCATGTGTAAGACAAAGGGCACACCCAGACAAGAGAGGCAGCAGTTTATCCTACAGCGGCCATCAGGCTCTGGTTGAGCCATGTCTTCAGACAAAAAGGGTTTCTCAAAATAGAGCCATAAATTGAGTTCAGCCGTTTACAAAGCAACCTCACCATAACACCATCTTTCTGTGACCATAGTGTGGAAAAGCCTACCTTCTGACCGGCAATGCTTCCACTCCTACACTGACAATCACCTGCATCAATGGTCAGGCTCTGACAGGGCAGGTCAGCCAGTCCTCATATGGCTAGTCCGTAAGGTGTTCTCCCTAGGAAATGCAAGACCACAATGGAGTCCTCTCCTTGTTTCAAAAATTCTAAAATTATAAACACCCAATGCCCAAAGTCTGTGCAGAATGGTTCAAGCATTCCGTCCTCCTGGACCACTTCCCCTTAAATAAATACGTCACCCGCTCCCCAAGTTGTCCAGCGCCACACTTTCAGTAGGGTGACCAGGTTGCTGTTCAGGTTGCCTGAGACAGTCCCAGTTGAGATCTATCCCAGAATTACTAAATAGTGCTTGTTTTCATACTCACAGTATCTCCATTAGATAATAAATGATATAGTTACCTTGCCTTCCATGACAAATTAGATGAAACCTTTCACTATTTCCCTTAACCTTCTCTGTCATTTTTTATTATTAATTTATATATGATATATATATATACTATTACGTATTATCTTCATATTTCACAATGATTTATCTTTTATGGGCTCTCTTCCCCATGTAAACTGCTCTGGAGCCAAGACATGATTTTGATAAATGCTATATCCCAGCATCTAGAGCGATGACTGGCACTTGGAAGGGTTCCAAAAATATCTGTTGAATGAATTAAAAAATGAAGGAAGAAGATAAATTTCCCCCCTAAATATTAATATTTATTTTAATTATCCAGTGAAATAATAATAAATTTAATCAACTGAGTCCATACGCAGTGTTTTCTTAAAATGCTTCAACATTCTAACAAAGCAATATGTTTTCACAAATTTGTTGTCTTGATGTATTTCCAACCAACCTGCTCTGAACCCTCCGCTCTCCACATACTCAGTAGAATACCTCACCAATGACATTGCTTCTTCACAGTGTCTATTCCAGCAGCTCTACCAAGTGGGTAGTGGGTCATATGACCTTGTCCCTTGGCCAGGCCAATCAGATTGGTTGGAATTAGAACACAGCAATTCTAAGAGCTTCAAAGAGAAAACAAGATGGAGAAAGTAGCTGTCTTGATTCCCGGGGATTTCCAGCTCTTGGCGCCTCATAAGGCCTGGCAAAATGTCCTGCCATGTACACCTCTAGTTAGTCCACTTGTTTTACTTATCCTGCTGCAAATAGCTTTATGTTGCTTACAACAAACAACCCCTGAGTCACTGGGGAAAATTCACCAAAGGAGTTGCTTCTTATTACTACAAAGCACCATCCAGGCATAAACTCCCTGTTGCTCACTTCTCTGGGACATGAAATTCCAAATGGGAAAATCTTTAACTCTCTGAATCTGATATGTACATAGATTGACTCTAGGAAAAAGGAACATTTGAGTGAAAATATATTGATGGTTGAAAGCCACTTCACAACTTTCCTTTACTCCACATGCCTACCAGGCATTTTCAACAAGATGTGATTTTATTACTTAAGCATAAAATATCTAAAATTGAACTTCATTATTCCTCATCCTCTTCTTTCTAATTATCTCCACTTCTGCCAATAACACTCCTGTTTTTGGCAGATTTATAATTTCTGCTCTTCAACTCTTCCCTCTTCCTTTGTCTCTCTCTACATGGTTACCAAATCCACACATATGACTTGTGCTCCCTTCTAAACACATCTCAGTATGTCCTTTCTCATTCTCACAGTTTCCACTTAAGCCCAAGTCCTCAGGTGTGAAAAGAAACTGCACTCATAATTGGCAGGTCTGGGTTTATTCCAAACTTCCCTACTAACTGGCTTTGGGTCCTATGTTTTTAAATGTAAAAATATAAGCCAGAGAATTTGAATGGATAAACCTCAAGTAGCCAATCCAACTAAAACAATTAGGTGGATTAATGATCATTTCTTATCCAATAAATTCACTCTGTTTAATAAAATTCTGAGTGCACTTTATTCCATCAAAGTGTTTCCATGTGGCCATTTTTTCTTTCGTTTCTAACTTTTCATTTACTTTCTTTTCAATTACCTCTTTCTCTATTCCCACTTCCTATTTTTATTTTTGAAATATCTTGTTTCAGCTTTCTTCACTTTTTATTTTTATGCCCTGGCACCTGGTGAGCACATGACTAAGTTCCAATTATAGAAGGTGGTACAGCTGGGCTTTTATGGGAAATGGAAAAGGACAAAACCTCTTTTTAACAACCTAGAGAGCTCATCTGGCTTTTTTGACTGTTGCTTTATGTTTCATTTTTTAGAGGACTAAATAACATTCTCATAGCAACAAAGCACCAGTGGCCCTGAGCACAATCCCTTGTTGTAGAAGCAGATGGAGATAAATAAGCTGGCTTGTACATTTAAATATTTTATGAATGGACTCTAACCTCAGGGAACCATTTCAGACTCAAGTTTAGGTCATAACTCAGTCAATAATTCACTGCATATGGTTATTTAAAAGTCTGACTTTCTTCAACTCTATCAATGGTTCCTAACAGTATCACATCCCAAATCTCCTTTTATATCAAATATTTTAATACTTCTTTTACTATCCTGAAATGAAATGCATAGACACTACAATCCATCTACACAGAGATAACACATTCATTCCACAGTTTCTTTTCCACAATTCTAAAGCCCAATAAGCTCTGAAATCTGAAAACTTTTTTCAAAGTTTGGTGCCTAATCTTGCATGGCTGCATCCCCTGACCTGAACTGATGAGAGTAATTTGTTCTATTTACCCCACCTACTATGAATATTTGCTGCAGCAAAATTAATGTGTTTGGTTACAAGGAGAGCTTCCATATTCCACTGAGAGTGTTAATTACATCAGGTGTATAAACTTTATTAGCTTTCCAGAATCTGAAAAAGACTGAAAACACTTCTAGCTAAAAGACTCAGAGAAGGACTTTTGGAACTATATGACCTACCTTCACACAAAAACTCAGTATAACACCCTAACTCTAGCATGAAGAAGAAATTAAAAAATACTAATTTATAAGAAACCGTACATATTTCATTATGTAAGCCCTTAGACCTGACATAGTAGATGTATTGAAGTAGTCTGATGCTTGTACCAGTACATAGAACCATCCATCACTGGGTATGATAGGCATACACACAAAGTGACAAGGGCGTGTCATATCAACTACTCAATTGCATGACCAACACAGTGACATAATTTTCTGAAATAATGAATAACTTTTGATAAATTCCCAAACAAAGCAAAATACTATACTCCTCTCAATTCACACTTCAGTTGCATTTCCTGGAAAATAAACTATATATTAAAACTGTATTAAAAAACATGTGTCCCATATATGTGTGTTCATATGTCAGATGGAGATCATTTTGAGGCTAAAATAACATGAAAGTTGTACAGGATATATATACATTTGTTGTGGAGGGCTCTCCTACCTGGCAAGACAGCTAGAATCTCTGGATCCAACTTCATTAAATGACAGTGGAGACCCTTCCCCAAATATTTAACAACCGAAAAACACTCCCCCGCCATTTCTAGAATGCCCCCGGATGGGAAATACTTCCCTGCTTGAGAGCCATTAAACTAATTTATCTTCAGTTTCACCCAGACCACATTAGCCTTAGGAGGACTTGGAAAATAGATTAAGTCGGGACTAAATCCTAACCCAGGCCATTCTGATACTCTAGAATATTCAGATTCCTCCGTTCCCAGTAAGTCCCATCTAAATAGGAATCTTTATCTCATGGCTATTATCAACATTCCCTCTGTGGGCATGCATGTCACACCTGTTTCTTCCCTGAGACACTTGTTCCATTCATTTTTCGGCTGTTCATTCAACCCCTTTGATTGAGCATACATCATGTTAAACAGCAGGGATTCAAAATTCATTAAGCTCCTGCCCTCAAAGAACTTCCAGTATAGTCTGACAAGCAGTTTGATAGAGATAAATGAAGTACAGAGGAATATGGAAGAAGGTACAAGTGACGCTTAGGCTCAGACATAGAAGGTCAAAAAGAGTTTCTGTGAAAAAATTAATAGCAGTTGCTGCTGTTCTAATTCCCAAGAATGTTGAAGAAAAGACCATACAATAAAGGGAAATAGAAATATTGCTTGTACATTTAAAGAAAAACAACTTAATCCTTTTCTTAGTTTCATACTCAGCGGAAAGAAAACTGGATAAAAGTTCATTTATTTAAAAATGTGGTTTTTAGAATACCTATAAATACGGGTTTGTTGAACACCTGTCAGCACCTATAAAATATCATATCATTCTAAGTCATTATTGTCATTATTTTTTTCCAAGCTAAACTATAGATTAGAAAATCTACCCAAGTATTCCTTCTCAAGGGTTCTTAATATTCCACATATGCTATGTAGTTTTTCCTCACTTTCTTTATAAAAAGGATAGATATACTTTTATAGCTACTGTTCAGAGCATGTGTATCCAAAAGCATCATTTGTCCAAAGACGTGTTTCACCACTTCTATTGGTTGTTTATTCAGTTTACAAATAAAACAAAGTGAGGGGGAAATAAAAAGCTCAGTGGTGGTGACTTACTATTCAACAAATAGGGTTAGTTCTTTAAGTAGAAATACACTTGCAAATTTTTTTTGCAGTTTTACAAGTAATATCACAACTGGAACATGCAACTGAGAAGTTGCTTCTCATAGTGGGAAGATATAAAAGCATATTCCTTTTTCTTCTTTTTTTTTTTTTTGTGAGGAAGACTGGCCCTGGGCTAACATCCGTGCCCATCTTCCTCCACTTTATATGGGATGCTGCCACAGCATGGCTTGACAAGCGGTGCATCGGTGGGCACCCGGGATCCAAACCGGCGAACCCCCGGCCACTGCAGCGGAGCACGTGCACTTAACCACTTGCGCCATGGGGCCGGCCCCCAAGCATATTCCTTTTTCATGGTCTATTTAGATAGTTTAGACTCTGCTGCTTTGAATGCCAAGATAGTCTTGTTTTTTCATTTTATTTGTGAACTACATTTTTCTTAATTTCTGGGAAATCACATTTTGTGATTTTAAATTGTGAAGTCTAATTGAACTTGGATACTTAGTGTAATTTGAGGGGAGGAATTCACATTAGCCTGTACTGGTATAATTCCTACCAGATGGTCTCCATTTTGGTTGCTTCATAAATAAATAACAATGATAAAAGTAACATTTATTAAGTGTTTCCTATATTTGCCCAAAATGCTCTGTATGTTACCTCTTTTAGTCCTTAAAATGGGCCTATTAAATATGTAATATTATCCCCATTTTACATATAAGAAACTGAGATTCAGAGACACCAAATACCTTACTCAAAATCATTAAGGCAGAGCTGGGATTCAAATGCAAATCCAGTTGAATCTTGCATTCTAGATGATAGACGTTATGGTATCAGAACTGAAAAACCAACTTGTTGATGTTCCTTTCTCTCACACCGCTGGCTGGAATAAAGTTCCTGCTTCCATATCCAGAAAATGCAAAAAGCTTCTTATCCTTAGTGCTTTCTGCAAATCGTGCTCCCCACAACCTTTGTGAAGCAGAAGTAGAATATCTCTTAAGAACCTTTTGGAAGTATCATGTGGGGAAAAAAAGTCCCCAGAGGGGAGCTGGCAGTAGAAACTCACTTGATAGTGGTAGATCTTTCATGAGCTGGATATCAAAATGTGATTTTTATGAAACCAGATATTAAATACTGTACAACAAGGACTAAAGTTGCACAATTGATGTAGCTGGTTTCATATACCATCATCTCCCAACAACTATAATTTTTCTTCCATTTCTGGGACATGTGTACTTCTTTAAAGAACCTGAACACAGCAGTTGGCTGAACCCGTAATGTACAGGCCCAACTGTGAGAATCAGCCATGGGCAATGCTCACAGAATATCAGGACTGAAAAGAAAGAGATAAAATACAGTTTCAATTTTCAAAGCAGAGAATCACGGTGGTCGCATGGATAGTTAGGAAACCAAGCTTCCAGTGGAGACATTGTTCCCTTACCATTCACTGTTCTGTGCTATCAAGTCACAGTAATGCCTAAGAGATCATATTCCTACACTCTTGGGTTAAGTTTTAAGTTCACTTTGTTTATTGCTTTGCTCCATACATTGTTAAATATGCAGCCACCTGAGGTTATAGCTATTGTTATGGATCCTCTTTCCTATTAGTTTCTCCTGATAAAGGCTGGTCACCTGCTTCTCCATTATTTTCCCTTCTGTTCCACACCTGTTGGGCTCCACAGCATCCAGCTTTACAAATTTACCTCTGCATTTATCTTCCTCCCCTCTCAAATTTCAGTGCAAACTTTTTTATGTGCTTTTATTGGGAACAACAAGGATGAAATTGAAGCCTGATAGAGGCCAAGGAAAAGGTTAAGACCAAAGAAAAGTGTCATCATTCAGGCAGGCTCAAACAAGGGACCAATTGAGTTGAGGAGAGAGAGGGAAGTGAGAAGAGATGAAACCAGGAATGGATAGCACTACAGTTGGAGAAAACAGACCAAGAGGGGTACTCAGTATCCAGAAGAATGTGACAAACTCATCTTCCATTCAGATGAGCAGCTGTGTTCAATGAGGGGTGGAGGAGGTGGGGTGTGGTGGCAGGAGAGTCCAGGTAGGGGTGATTTTCAATGCAAGGCTAAGGTGAGGAGGGGAAGGGGACTGGGTCAGGGTTCTGAGTCATCGTTCTCTGGGAACAGACTCCATCACATGCCCAAGTAAATAGGAGAGTTTCAGCCATGGGTGGTAAAGAGGGAGCTAGCAAAAGAGATGGGCCAGAACCAGGCAGGTTGTCAAAGACCCATTAGAGAGTGTAAGGGTTCAGGACTAAGCTCCAGTACCAGCAGGACCTGATGCAATGAACCAGAGACAGGTAGAAACCCAGCTACATGGAGGGGGCCAACAATGCAGAAATTAAGGTAAGGCTGCATTTCAGTGCCTAGTCGGGGCTAGTGCTGGTTTTGTGGCTTTGGGCAGCAAAGCTTGTCTTCTAGTGCCTGGTGGACTTACGCCCCCTACTTTAGTCTCTACTATGTCAGGAAATGAGTGGGACCTCAGTGCCCAAAGCTGAGTTACAGAAGGCTGAGGCTAACTCAGGCCATGTGTAGCATGCAGAACAAAATCAGAGGAGACAAAGAAATTGATGGTAAGGGGAAACATGAGAACCGAACTAATATCACGGTACTAATGATGAAGCAGGCTTGCTGCCCATAAAAAAACACAGCTCTGAAACTGAGGCAAAGCCTGCTCCAGGAAGTTTCCCTTCTCCATGGAACAGGCACCAAAGTCTAGCTTCCTGGAATCTGACCTGCTCAGGACCCGGGCACTCCAAGACTGTAAAATGTAACTCCCTGTAGTATCCAACACAGTCTGTCGCCCTGAGAGGAATGTTCCCACACAGTTCACTTTGGAATGACTACCTCCATCTACATAAATCTAAGCCCCTAGTCTTAAGTCCTACAATGCATGACTGCTCTGGGGAGCAGCAGGCACCTTACCACATACGCTGCGGATCACAAGCAAAGCCAATTCTTAAGTAGTGAGAACCACTTGGTGCCAGGATCATCTTTACTCTATTTCCTCATATTACACACACGCAGACTATAACTTTCCTAAGGAAAAGACATTACAGTAAAAATCAAGTTAAAATGTGTTTTTAAACCTTTCGCCCTTTAAGTCGGTAGGCACAGAAACAAAAGGCAGTTTGCTGTAGAGAAGGAAAAAGAACATCTCTAAGGAATAATGAACTTTAAGTAACAAATGCTGAAATACTTATGTCTTGTACTTATTCAAATGTAGCACAGTTTTCTATACATTCTGAAAAGGTTACATTTACAGTTTCTGAGAGAACAGAAACATTTTATGATGCTGGTTTTACAAAACCAGTTGATAATAAACATCCTAAGCCACGTAATTAAAAAAGATCCAGATGTGATCTGGACTTTTTTTTTTTCAATCCTTCCTGGCTGTTTTGTGTAGGCCCTTCCTGGGAGGGTTATCAGTAAAGTTCTAGTCAGGAAAACAGAAATGATGCTAGGTGTTTCAAAGAGAGGAAATTTAATAGAGGGAATGGTTACATAGGTGTTAAACATGAGAGAAAAGCAGAAGTGAGAAGGTAACTCAGAAATGAGTGACTGACTGTTCCATTTCTCTATTTTTGCATGACTAAAGTACCTCAAACATTAGTGGCTCCAAACACCCATCATTTTTTTATCATTATCTTTGCCAGTTCTGGGGTTTGAGTGGGCTCAGTTAGGTGGCTCTCATTTGGGTTCCCTCATGCAGTTATGGCAAATGATGGTGGAGGTTGGAGTCATCTTGAAAGCGTACTCACTCACATGTGTGGTAGGTGATGCTGGCTGTGGGCTGGGACCCTTAGCAGGGGCCATTAGCCAGAACCCGTACACAGAGCTTCTCCGTGTGGCCTGGCCTTTCTGAGAGTCACAGACCTCTTACTTGATGGCTCAGGCTTCAAAGGCAAGTAATCCAAGAGAAAAACTTAGAAGATCCATCTCCTTTTATGACCTACCCTCAAACATTACTTAGTGTCACTTCTGCCATATTCTGTTGGTTGGGTAGTCAGGGACATAGGCACCATCTCTTAGTGGTAGGAATGTCGGAGAATTTGTGGATATGTTTAAAAACCACCAGACAGAGGAAGCAGTTACCATCTCTACGTCTAGGAGAACAAAAAGCCGATGTTACAAGAACCAACAACTATGGACTTGGAGTCACAAAAACCAGTGCTGGAGACATGGGGGAGGCTGTACTGGAATCACCACAGGGGCACTGCTCAGCACGTCCTGAAAGACATGGAATGCGAATTCAGGTCTTACCATCCCAAGCTCAGTGATCTGCACAGATGCAGTACTAATTATTGCTCTTGTTGTCTGCATTTTATATCAACAAGCCTGATTTGACAAAGTACTGACTATTACACACTAAACTGATGAGTATGTTAATTACTGATTTTTCTTATGATATTATTTTTTTAGTGAACAACTCTATCAAAATAGTCTGGCTACTTTTTAGAAATTAAGTCTTTAAGATTTTGATATATAACAGTCTCTTTGATGAGTCAGGGTCATAAGAAAAAGTAACTGTGCCAAATTAAAATAACTTAAGAAACAATAACCAAATGCAATGTGTGGTCTTGACTTACACAAATCAACTGTAAAGGACATTTTTTAGCCGATTGTAGAAATTTGAATATGATCTGGGTATTAGATGAAACAAAAATTTACTGAACAGGAAAGATGAGGATCATTGACTAAGAAAAGAAGCTTACAAAATGGGATGTACAATATTAATATGTACTAAGGTATTAATGGTGCTGATCCCTGAGGGAGTGTAAATGTGATGTCTGGGGTGTTTTTCAGTTTTGCTTGTTTTGTGTTCTAATTTTCTATAAAACATGTGTATTACTTCTCTAACTATAAAAAAGTTATTTTAATAAAGCATTTAAAAAAATTATGACATATAGGGGGACTCACAATCATATAGAAACTGTACCTCAGATCTGCAATTTCAGAAATGCAATATCAGGCTGAATCCAGACAGAAGCCAGAGACAGAAATAGGACCCCTGTGGGAATCAACATACTTTCTCTTGGATTCAAATAGATACTAGTGATTCCGAACAAAGCACTAAAGAAAAGGAAATTGAAGAGTCTTCCTCTAAGCTAATTTCCTCTCTCTTGTCTCAGCCTATGAAAATATCCAAGTCTTTCCATCCTAAATTAAACATGATGCTCCCCATAGTTCCATCCTTGACACTCTTCTTTTTTTTGTTGCTTTATGTATTCCTACAAAGCAGACCACCATCTATAGTGATGACTACCAAATGCAGATCTTCATTCCTGACACCTTCCCTGAGCATTGATATGACTGTCTGCTAAACATTTCCATTTGAATTTTCATGGGAATCTAGAATTCAATATATTCAGCATTAAATTTAATCATAATTCTTCTTGCAAAACATATTATTAATTCTATATCTCTAATCCTTGTTAATTATATCACTATCAACCTAGCAACCAAGTCAGAAACATGATGGTCATCCCAAATTTCCTTCATGATCCCACCACCCATACACATACCTAGTCATTTGCAGATGCCTCAATAATCTATTTTTGCGGAAAATCTATGTAGCTACTAAGACTAACAAGTGAGTTTTCAAGGTTTCAGGATAAAAGGTTGATGTTCGAAAATCAACTGTATTTCTATATACAAGCAACTGTTGGAAACTGCAATTAAAATTATAATTTATAATAGCATAAAAATATGAACTACTTGGGATGAATCTGTTAAAATATATGCAAGACCTAACACTGAAAACTACAAATTATTGGAAAGACAAATTAAAGAAGATCTAACTAAACGGAGAAATATGTCATGTCTGTGGATCAGAAGACTCCATTTAGTTAAGGCAACATTCTTCCAAAATGAATGTATAGATTCAACACAATTGCAATCAAAATCCTAGCAACTTTTATGTATAAGTTGACAAGGGATTCTAAAATTCATTTGGAAATGCAAAGGAACTTGAATAGCCAAAATAACTTTGAAAAAGAACAAATTTCTTCCACCTTACTTCAAAATTTATCATAGAACTACAGAAATCAGGACACAAGTATTGGCTCCAAGATAGACAAACTGATCTGTGAAATAGAATAGAGTCCAGAAATATAATGAACTTCAATCCATACCTCGCATCATATACAAATATTAACTCAGAAATGGATCAGAGATATAAACGTAAAATATAAAACTATAAAAGTTCTAAAACAAAATATAGTAGAAAATCTCTGTGCCTTGTGTTAGGTGAAGATTTCTGAGACATCAAGATATCAAAAGCACAATCCATAAAGTAAAAAATTAATAGATTGGACTTCATCAAAATGAAGAACTTCTGCTCTCCAAAAGACACTGTTAACAAAACAAAAAAGACCAAACCACGGTCTGGAAGAAAATATTTGAAAATCTCATATCTGATAAAGGACTTTTATCCAAATACACAAAGAACTATCAGAACATAATAAGAAAAAAACAATAAAAAAGGGTAAATAATTTGAACACTTTGCCAAAGAAGATTTATTGATGGCAGATAAGCACATGAATGATGCTCAATATCATCCATCATTAGGGAAATGCAAATTAAAACCACAATGTGATACTACTACACACCTATTAGAATGTCTAAAGTTATGTCTAAGATGTCTAAAGAACGTCTAAAGAAATGTCTAAGAAATAAAAGCATATGTACATAAAAATACTTGTACATGGATGTTTATAGCAGCTTTATTTGTAATAGCCCAAAACTGGAAACAACCCAAATGTCCCCCAACAGTCCATAGTTCATCCACACAGTGAAATACTACTCAGCAATAGAAAGGGAATGGACTACTGATAAATATAAGTATTTGGATAAATCTCAAAATAACTATGCTGAGGACCTGCTCTTTTATTAAATAAACACACCTGTAAACCTAAAAGAATAAATAACTATTTAATATTATAATCTGTACACACTATACATTGTGATTTCCTTCCTGTCATCTTGTTGGAAGAGGTCATTGAGAGGACGTGACCACTGGTTGACCTTCGAGCTGGACCCAGACAATTGGAGGCTCCTCACCCCCTCTTCTGTCCTTAGAATATACATTCTGCCCCCTATTCCCACAGTAGGAGCTGTTTCAAGGATGTAGCCTTGAGAGAGTAAGGTGTTGTTGAGACCTTCTGGACAGTATGTGTGAATGAACCTCGTTAAGGCCTCTATATAAATTCTTAAGATTCTGGAGGGCAGATGTCAAGCTCTACTTGTCTTGCAGCCGCCCAAGACAAGCCACCTATGTAAGTTCCCTTGCTTATTAAAACTGCCACCTACCAAACTAGAGCAGTCTGTCCCTTTGTTCGGTATCTCCCTGCAGGGTGGTTAAATCTTACAGCATCATTGAACCGAGGACCCCACCAGCCTCAATGTGGGAATAACTATACTAAACTCTTACATTCCAAAACAGAAGAACATTCCAATTCTCATTGTTTGCCATCATTAGTTAACATTTAATAGATAAAAACATTGTGGGGTTTCTTAATAATAATATTTATTAGTGAGCTAGGACATTCAAATCTGTGAACACAGCCTGTAGTATGCGTTTTGGAGGACAGGGAACTCTAGTCTTGGGTTTGGGGTCCATCCAGCTTAACAACTTTCAAGTTTCCAAAGTTTTTCACATACAGGATTTTGGTCCTCGCAAAAATCCTGTATGTAACAATAAGTGAATAGGCATTAATACAGTGTTTGGCACATGGTAAACATTCCATAAATGATAGCTACTACTAGCTATTTTTATACAAATAAATAACTTTTCAAAAGATTTTTTGAGTGCTAATTCAAATTAACACCAAGAAGTTCTTGGTTTCTTTCTTGGACTTATAGCAAAATAATCCCCATACTGTTCTGTATATAAAATTCCCTACTTAGACATAAGCCTTTATTGACTGCACTGAAATGGTAATTTTGGGCAGCATGTAAACTCTCCTAAGAGGGAGAAAAAAACAGTTATGATTTTCCTGTGTAATAAGAGAAGTTAATATACCTTCTCATTTCTGAAATTGCCTGTTTCTTACAAATATGCACACTAGTAGAAAAAATATACACAGAAAAAATTCAGAAATGCAGGGACTCCAGAAGGAAAAAAAAAATTTTCAGTATAATCGTTAGAAGTTTGTAAATTAATAAAAATGCTTTTCCCTATATTGAGAATCAAACACCCCAGATTTGCTACAAAATACTATAGCTGTTGTATATAAGAAGGGTATGGATGGAAAGAGAGAAGACTGAACGTATGCTCCCCGGGAGGAGGAATTAGTGGTGTGGCCACTTTATATCTTCTCCGGAGCAGACATCACTGGACTATGTGCACCAGTTGATCTATTTACCAGCCTGCTTTTGATATCCACTTGGAAGCAGACCCAATTTCACATGAAAATCTAAATGTCAAGAGTCCAGGCAATTTTCATTCCAGACGCTCCTCTTAAGCCGATCATCTTTTTTATGATGATACCACAGGGGACATTTTAGGTCAGAAATGAAGCAATATGCCCACATATAGCTTTTGAAATGGCACTAACCTTCCACTTCTGATTCATCTTCCTTCACTGCCTCATGTTCTTTTGATAAAGATTACTTCCAAATGTTCGGTTTCTAATCAAAATTTTTCATATCTCTCCTAAAAGGCTAAAGCTTTTTAAAATTCTTCATTGATTTATAACAGTATAGAATTTTCTTACAGCTGGTTCAGTCGTATTGAAATTTGTGGCCAAAGTTTCTACCATCTGGAAAGGTAACACTTGATTGGTCCCTGAGTGTATGCATAGTATACATAATGTCATTATGTTCATTTTTCTAAATTTTCACTTTATCGATTCAATATTCTTTATATGCTTTTTAAAATTCGTATAATTTGTATTCATTTGCCAGGGCTGTGGTGACAAAGTACCACAAACTGGGTGGCATAAACAATGCAAATTTATTGTCTCACGGTTCTGGAGGCCAGGAGTCTGAGATCAAGGTGTCAGCAGTGTTGGTTCTTTCTGGGGGCTGTGAAGGAGAATCTGTTCCATGCCTTTCCTCTAGCTTCTGGTGGTTTGCTAGGAATCTTTGGCGTTCCTTGACATGTATATGCACCCCCCACTCTCTGCCTTCATTGTCGCATGATATTCTCCCTGTGTGTGTATCTGTGTCCATATTTCCCCTTTTTATAAGGACACCAGTCCTATTAGATTAGGGCCCACCCTAATGACCACATCTAACTTAAATAATTACATCTGCAATGACCCTATTTCCAAGTAAGGTCACATTCTCAGCTACTAGGGGTTAGGACATATGAATTTCCGGAAGAGATACAATTCAACTCATAGCATACATATATACATACATATGCTACATAGGAAAGTCTTTAGCATGTTATCAGTACACTTACACTTGCTTTCTTCATGCCTTTTTTCATAAGATAAAAACAAGTCTCTTAAGACCATCAATAATATGGAACAATGTAATAGGTAGAAGTGCTAAGGTTAAGTTACTTCAATAGAGCTAATGGTTCTGTGAATTCTTATAGACGACTCTCCCTATTGGACTAGACTGTCTAATCACTCTGAAACATAGGCCGTTTATCCCAGCCTCCCTTTCCTGGTATCTTTTGTTGTTTGCTTGTTGTTCTCTGACTATAGCCATACATAGATAGCCTGCCTCCTAATAAATTCTATAAATAGGAAATAACATTTATGGCCTGTAGCTCTGTGTGCAGCCCACATGACTTTGGTCATCAAGTTTTAAACAATATCAGCTCTGTGATACAGCAGCAAGTTGGGCGATTTAAGTTTGTTTCACAAGTATTGAAATGCAGGGTAGCAAATAGCTTTCATTTCTCTCTTAGTGCCAACTTCAGTCAATTGATGAACTGAATTTCTAAACATTAAGATTGAAGATTCTAAGGCCCAGGGAATAGCAGGTCTTAATGTAGATTCTTAATGTTTGCCATTAGTTGGGTTATGGGAGGTGGTATAATCATTCCATGACCCATCATCCTGACCCTAAGTCATCCTAAGGCACCTTAAGACAATCCAAGTCACTCAAAGAGAATTGTAACCTAGACTGATGTATCATGACCATTCTGTCCCCCAGATCCTGCTTCCCCCTGATTTCTGGTTTATGGACTATCTTCCTGCCCCCATACTATCTAATATACTTTATTTCACTGGCCCTGTGAAAATCAGCACTGTGCTTCATTCTCTGGATTGTCTCTCTTGACTTTTGCACCAAGTATCTTCTAGGTGCTACAGTCTAGAAGGAAATTAAGTTCTGCTAATCAGATGCCTTTTCATAAGATTCTAAAGGCAGAAACACAGTGAACTCTCTGTTCCTGTGACTTTTGGCTGTGACTGCTGTCAAGAAAGGTCATGGAAGTATAAGATCTTCCTACATCAGCATTCCAGTGCCCATTTTCCAGTTCCATGGGTTGAGAGGCATGTTCTGTGAGAGTGGAGGTTTCTTGCTTCCAGCAAGGCTCTATTGGAGGCCTCAAAGACAACAGCTTGCCTAGTGGGACACTAATGCAGTCTTCCCAAAGGCATTTCTAGAAAGCCAACCTAGACCTCTTCATTCAGCCTCTCCAATTATTTTCTAAGTACCTATTTTCATGTAAAAAACCTCTTTCTGCTTCAAATACATAGAGTGGTATTCATAATTATACTAGATTTAACTAAATATGAGAGAGAGGCAGAACCATGAAGAGTTTCAATTTCAAACTGAGCATTGGACACTATACATCTCTATTATTGTCTTTGGATCAATTCCTTGTGAGAGTTTTCACCGGATACTTTATGTCACATTAAATCCTAGCTGCTTGCAATCTCACCCTTCCTTTCCAGATTGTTTCTGACTTGCCAAATTCTCCCTAATTGCAGAGAAATTCACTGTCCTCATTTCTAAACCCCAAACCTAGTTCTCAGGCCAGGTTTGTATGTCCGAACCCACCAGGGCACATAACAGCTCAAAATAACTCACAAAACAGGAACCACTCTCTTATATGTCAATTGTGCTTATACACAACAATTTTTTCATCCATTAGATAATGATAGTTGATGCAGAAGCCAATGAAACAAATGTGTGACCATAATTGTGTCATCAGAGAATACCAAGATTCCTCCATCACACAACAAAAGCACTATGTACTTCCCAAAGGGGCATGACTGGGAGCAGAGTGAAAAGCCAGTGTCCGCTAGCCTGTTTTCTCTCTCTCCTTCTCACCTCCAACCCTCAGCTATGGAAATCAATCCTGTCTGGGCATTTTCGATCTGAATATACGAGACTTTTTTTCAATCCTATGTTATTTTTCCCAATTGTTACTTTGATTATTATGTTTCCTTCTGTTTGTTCCCTTTTCTCCATTTTAGAACCCCTATTCTACACATCCTAGAACCCCTGATGCTGCCCTAGAAATCTCTCAGCTTTTTCCTCATGATTTCCTTCTCTTTGCATTTTTGCTTTGTTTTGATATATGTCTTCCACTTGACCCTCCAGGCTGATCTCTGTAGTGACTAATCTCTCCTTAATTCATCCGCTCAGTTTTTAAATTTAAAAATTATCAGATTTTTAAGTTTCAGGAAGTCTTTGTAAAGCTATAATAGAATCTCCTTGAGTCTTGTTTAAAAACATTGTGTTGTGGTTATTCTAACAGTCATCTGTCTCCTCTAACAGTTTTATTACTGCGCTAGAAGCTTTCCTATTCTGATTATCCTCTCTCTCTCTCTCTGCTTGTTTTATCTCAAAAGCACTGCTGGGTTCCTTTAGACTGTGATTATTTCCTTTGCATACCCATGAGTCTACTTACAGACCAAGCTAATAGGGGGCCTGGGAGTGATGGAAACCCACAAGTGGTAGGAAGTACTGCTGTCCACAGACAGGGATGCGAAAACCGGAAACTCTTCAGTCCCTTCTGCAAACACAGGAAGAAGCTTGATTGCTGATCTCCTAGCCAGAAGGAGGATCACAATGCCTCTCCGAAGCAGGTCCTCCTGAAATGACTGCATGGAATGAGGCTTTTCCTCCCAGGATCCACGGACCCCAGAGGTACAATCTCTCTTCAGGAACAAAAGAGTACAGATTCTCATCCCGGGTCAACTACCAGGCCCAGGACTGAGAATCATCCTAAACTTCCTGCCCCTGGAAAAGTCAGTCTTCACACACACCCTCCTTCTCGATGGAGACACAGTTGGTAGTCGGATTAGAGTTGAGAGTGGATGTCAGGGTAACAGGGTTGTGGCAGGCCACCAGCTCAACAGAAATCTGATAACTTTGAGGCAGATGGAAAAGATAAAAACAAAGGAGACAGGCAAGATTGATTGAAACAGCCAATATTATTTGTTTTATACCTTATCACTTTCCGCAAAGAATTTAATGTGACTTACAGCAGAGTACAAGCCATAAAACAGAAAAATGTAAAAAGAGATTAAAAATAAGAACCAAGCAAAACATAATTTAGAAGAAGAGATCTAGACAAGGAAAAAAATAAAATAAGTAGCTTTTATCTACAGCTGGATTAATGGGCAGGCTAGCCAGGTGGTACCTGGGACACTGATTCCAATGGATAATAAAGCATCACTGGGATAAATCCACACAATGTAAATTGGTCCCACTCACATTAAAGTAAGTCGAATGAAGTCAAAATTCAAATCACCCTTGCTGTACTACTTTATCTTTTGAGTTTTTTCCCCTACCCATACATAATTTTAGTGAGTTAGTTGTCAGCAAAGTGAACTGAGGTTTAAAACCACATAAAGCTAGATACAGGTCTGCTTAAGGGAATGAATAATTTAGTTTACTAAATTTGAAAACTTGTACTATGGCTTCTAAGAAGTTGTCTTGGAACTCTAAAATTCTATAATGTCTACAAGTTAGAAAATTATAAAGGAAAAATAGAAAGATAAGAACTAGATAAAATAGGAAAGAGCTTGACAAATATTTTGCATGGTGTTAACGAATGAATGTGTGATTCTGTCTGCTATAACTTGCTAGAAAAATGTTTCTCCCCACTTCCACTACATAAAAGTTGTAAAATATATTTTTAAAATTTCAGTCTAAAAAAAGCATCAGGTTATTTAACTTGCATATCAAGTTTGGCATCTCAGTCTGGCCTTACATGTAGCACATTCAGTAATAAGCCTTGTTAGGGCTGTTCTTCTAACCCAGTTCCACTTTTTCCAGAAATCAGAATCTTGACTACAATAATTAGTAGTTCAAGCACCTATCTATGACAGTGCCTAAGATTATTTTCAAACTAATATCATTTGAAGAAAAAAAAATGGTTTGAGAACTACTAAACACACACTTTGAAATGAAAAAACTATACATATTAATATGCAGTTAACTTGAACATTAACATACACAACTTTCCCTAAATAATTCTACAATTTCATCCTGATGTTAATCAAAACTTCCTTCTCAATAAGGGATCCATCTTCCTTATTCAGCCTGGCCAAAAGAATAGACTCTATTTTGGTCCCATTTGGATTTATCTCCTTCCAAATTGTGGTAGTAACCTTGTTATTTGAGCCTGTAATACTTTGAACATACTATTCTGAGACTGCAAAAGCACAAGGTTCACTGAAATCCCCAAATCTTTAATAATTGCTTTTGGTGGATGATAACTTCCTCCAGTCTGCTCTGTATTAAGGGTCATTTCTTTCTCCAAACAGCTCTAAGCTCTTCATCTCTTTTTACCATTGTGATTATTATGCTGCACCTCTGTTCTCTGCTCTGGTGTAGAGTCAAGAACTCCCATAGTAAGAAGAGACATGTCCCCACTAGGATCTAAGCAGGAAACAACTAACCCCAATGGGCACAGAAAACTTGCCGTGTCACCACCTGTGAAATGTATCTAAGGAGCCCCATTTGCTGCAATGTCTCAGAGCTGTTACTGTTAAATAATTTATACCCCAAATCACATGGGCTCCATACAGAGCTGCAGACCATAAACATTATTTCATATTTATAGAATAATATTTCAAGTCTTTCCTCACAGGCTCCCTCATTTGGTGGCTAACGCAACCCTGGGAAGCAGGTAAATAAGACCTAGTTATCCTCATTTTACGGCTGAGGAATCTTAGAGTCTTAAATCTATAAGTCATGGCAAAAATCAGGGAATATAAAGTCAGATAGATATAGGTTCTAATTCCAGTGCATTTGCTTAGGTAGGGTCTTTATCTCTCTATTCGCCTTAGCTTTCTCCAATCTCATAAACCAGTTGTGAGGATTAAATGATACAATATATAAAAAGAGATGGTATGATCTTGGCATTTTACTACGGGATGTCAAATAAATAGCATTTTTCTCCCTTTTTTCTCTCCCTCAGAGATCTAGGTCTGACCATTCAGCCAATAAATGGCAGAGTTCAGAAGAAAACCCAACCCTCTGACTCCTGAGCAAGTAGAAAGGTATCAGCTCAGGGGCCAAAAATCCCCTTCTGTACTTATACTTTGTGGCTTGCCCATAATGTGAACATTTCTCCTGCAGAGAGAGAGAGGCAGATCCGGGTTTGGGGCATCCTGACACTTACACAATTTGAGAGCTCCCTGTTTAAAAAAATAATACAAAATTGAAAACATAAGATTAGGTATAAAAGTGCTATTAACTTAGAATGAGAGAAGTCACAACAAATTATAAATTTTAAAAAGCTGACTAAAAATGAAAACATTACAAAATCCAGAAAAATAATATAACATATTTACTAATAAACTACCAGAAAGACCTCTATGATATCTTTTCCTCCATTTTTTTGGCTGCAAACTCTTTGATCACCTCTTCATGTAATGATTTTGAAATATTTTCCAAATACAGAGACTAGCAGAATAAGTTAGTCTTTCCTTTAGCATAGTTGATTGTTTTACTTTTTTGAAGGCAATTTTACATGCCATTTGGTCTGGAACTGCCGAACTTCGTTAAGGCGAGATATATCGGATACTCTAAGGTACAATCTGCTGTGCTGGGACGCACAAAATATGCAGCTTCACCAGTTTGTCCTACTGCTATAGATTTGTGTCCTATAGATGCAGGAATTCTGATAAATTCTATTTCATGTAATTCCCATCCTCCTCCACCAACCCCCCAGAAGAGATGGAGTGTTACTGACTACAAACAACTCCTGCTTTAGTCAGGTATCAATACAAATGGAATCCTCCACTTAGAATTTTACATGTCTGGCAGTTGGGAGAATTTTCCATAGACTCGTTTCTGGCTCCATACATTCCAAGCTTCACTTCATCCCTTTTCCTACCAATACACTTCTGAAGCTGGTTTATATCATGATATTGCAGCTTTAGGTGAAGATGCTGAATGAGCACATAGTGAGCAGAGGAATTTTCCTGTCAGCGATGTGTACACTAGGATAACTAGCAATACTTAGGTATACGCTGAAGTGACTGCAAACAGAACAAATTATTTCATAAATCCCTTAGCCAGATCCCAAAAATGCATGCAGTGGCTCTAATACCACACCCCATGAGAGGAAGCATGTCAAAGGAAAATTTGGAGTGGAGAAAGTAGTCTTAACTGATCGCTGTTAAAATATCTTATTTTTTTCAAATTTTACAAAACATATGACCACTAGAATTCATTGTTAGGGCCCCTCCTCCGAGAGCCTGAGATTGGACTAATACAAGTGAGGGGCCCTGAAGCTTTAGCTTCATTAGCTTCATAGGAAATCCAACCCTGGAGGGACCCACCCCAAGGCAATGTCAGAGAGCGAACTTAGAGCCAGCCCTGCTGGCCTAGCTGTTAAGGTTCAGTGTGCTCCACTTTGGCAACCCAGATTTGGTTCCCAGGCAGAGAACAACACCACTTATCTGTCAGTAGCCATGCTGTGGCAGTGGCTCATACAGAAGAACTAGAAGAATTTGCAACTATACACAACCATGTGCTGGGGCTTTGGGGAGAAAAAAAAGGAGGAAGATTGGCAACAGATGTTAGCAAAGGGCGAATCTTCCCCTAAAAAAAAAAAAAGGGAGAGAGAGAGAGAGCCGACTTAATCAGATGCCTCAATTTTTGTTTATAAAGGGAAAATATTTCTAGGAGTCTCAAACAATTTAAAAGAATAAGTCTACTCCTTACAATGACTACCTTCATCCCACTTTTAATTGACTTATTTTCTTTGACCAGTCTTGTTGCTCTGAAACACTTGAGGAGTATCTAAGCAAAGGATTTATAGCTGGGAAGAAAAAATGTGTATCTATTGGAGGTTCATTCCGTGACATTTTGACACTTGAGAATACTTTTAACACTTTAGCTATACCCCTAAATTTTTGATTTGCCCATGTTGGACTACCATTTCAGATTCGCTCTAACCCTGAAAACACCAAGCTGAAAAGCTTCTTTCTGTAGCCGCTAGCCACAGGTTGTTTTTATTCTGACTTGTTTTCATTTCACCATGGATCTTTGAGCAGTCAGTGAGATAATTCAATTTTCAGGCCCATTAATCTGGAACTTCAAATCAAAGGAGAGATGATGCATCTCCCTGATGGGTTTGCAGAGCAGCAGCAACTGTGGCAGCAGCATCTTAAAACTCCTTGTGTTGCCTACAGATCAATGTGCGCGCCATCTCCCAGGGCCCCTGACCTACCTGTGGATGGTCCTTAAATGCCCCAGGGAAGGGAAGGGAGGCAAGGGATGCCACTGCTTATCATTTCCTCATTGTTTGTCATTAACATCAACGAGGCCTAGTCTTTGAGCGTTGAGAAATGGACAGCACTTGTTTTTGGATTCCCCAGGTCTTCCACTCCAAGTCTCTTTTAGGTTTGACCTCTCAATTTCCTTTAGAGTTCAGAGTTCTCTTTCTTTATTGTCCTTCTCCCTTCTTATAACCTGTTTTTCAGGAAGATATCTGATTCAAAAGAAAACAAAAACAAAACGCCCACCCTCAGATATCTCAGGTGCAGACGAGTGCATTTTAGTGTCCCACTAACACAGTATTTATCAACACAGGCTACACATTAAAATTACCCAAGGACTTTTTATAAAATACCAATCTCTGGGCCCTAATCCAGACTAATAGAAGCAGACGCTCTGGGGGTCAGGCCCAAGCATGGGGATTGTCCTAATATCTCCCCAGGTGAAGCTATTTTATTTTATTTTCATGGGGAAAGGAAACAGAAGGACAAATCTGGAGCTCCATTTCTGGAACTTCAGGGAACAGAAACAAGGGAGTTATTTTCAAGATCAGATGGCAGAGAGCTTTTCAGCAGCTTTAAAATCCCGTCAGTCGTCGATTTACTCCTCCCATCCGTGGATATAGCCTGCCCTGAAAACGCTTCCCCTGTAGCAACCGCATGAGAACTAAACAGGCCAATTGAAGCGCCAATATCTGATGACAATTCAGCCCCACAACACCTGTAAAACGTCGCTTTCATATTTCAATTATGGATTGCATCGCCTGTGTTTGTGCACGTCACAAATAGTGACAGCAGATGTCATTATAGGACTGAAATTTTTATTTCTCCATTAATGTGGTTTATTAACAAGCACTATGTGAGCACCCCTTGTGGAAACATGTGCTGGGAGCCCTTAGGAGATTAGGAAATAATGACAGAGATAAGCAATCGTTAGCTATCAAATCCTACGATTCTGAGGTAAATCTCTGCTCTGAATGCTGAACACTTTGAAAGACCTCACATGAGACAGAATTTTGGAGGCTCAAGGGCCAAATTACTCCCCCAATTATCTCCTTTCTGATCTGCCTGAAATTCCTATTTCTTATAGATGAGTCAATATAAGTTTCACAGACTTAACTTGGAAAAGGTGACATTACGCTGAAGCATACTGATCCCTTGGCATATATTGCTCACCAGATCACCTAGAACAAATCCCTCAAGGTTTAGAATCCTGAACAGGAAAGCTCTGTAGGGGAAGAAGGGACCAGGACAGTGCAAGCCTTGGTGAGGCAGTGTGAACACTGCAGGCCTGAAAAAGACATAGAGGCCCAGTAGAAAAGAGAAGCGCTTCAAGAGGAAGGTCCCAGAGAGGGCAGGAGGCAGGGGTCAGAAAACTCTGGACATCAGAATCTCCACCTACTTCCCAAGCGTCGCCTTTGGCAGGCCTAGCCTCTGTGCCTTCAGGACAACCTGTTGCTGGTTTGAACCTGTTTGGGCCCTGTGGCCATTTACCTTGACCATTCTCCACCGGTTTACACCTGGCTGCTTGCAACCTGGCTCCCCCTGATGCCTGCCCCTAGTTCCTGCCTAATTCCACCTTTCACCAGCTGCTCCCACCACTGCCTGACCCCAAATAATAGGGTAGAATGATGTCCTTTTAAAAGAAAGTCAGAAAGTGAACCGTGGGTCATTGGGAAGCAGAGGAGAAATAAGACATGTGGTGGTAACAGTAAGAGTAATTGTATTCCTAAGGCACTGCATGTTTACTATGGATAGTAATGTCAGCAGTGATCAGTAAATGCTCCCATTTCTAGGAAAATATTCCTCCCTTTTCCCCTTCCTCTCAATGGGATATTCTTGTATTATTCTCTGTCTAGAAAGAGAGTGTTCAGAGCACATGTGAAAAACTTCATCTCCAGCCTGGATGGAAAAGATCTGTGTATGAGCTTCCTGCTACTTAGTGGGTGAGAACCGAGTCTAAAATAATACCATTAATATTTTTATTTAGAAATTCTGAGCTTAATGTATTCTGTAGAATTATGGGATACACAATCACGTATTTAAAGTATTTTTATGGTGTTGCTTTTACATGCTACCTCCCTTAAGAAAAATGAGCATTTGTTAGAACTGTCCTTATACCTTAAGATATCATTATAATCACACCTATTTATATTCTGAAATATTCTCTATCTCAAGCCAAAAGCACAGCCCAATGAATGCTTTTCATTCACTACATGTAACCTGTATAAAATAAAGTTACTTTGAATGCATTGGAAAGTAGGCCTGGATTAGTGAAACAAGCCAAATTCACAACTTCCCCACCAATAGTAAATGATGTTGAGAGGTTCTAAAATGAAGAATTGAACAATATGCCCTAGATATTATGAAGATTTAAATAAATATATCTGAAATGAATCAGACCCAAATTACTGGCTCTAATTTTCAAATTTAATTACAAATACAAATGATTTTGTGACAATCTAATTGAGATTTAAGGTTGCTCTAGCTTTAAAAAATTAACACCATAAAAATCTTAGCTTTGTTTGCAGCAATAGCTTGCTAAAATACAGTAATAGCAATTTAAAAAGAAGGAGTAAGCTTTCAAAGGAAACAGTGGTATGAACTTTCTTTTTTAATGGTTATTTGAATTAGCCATGGAAGATATAGAAACAGTAAGAACTTACATACAGGCAGCAAAGATAATTGGCATATATTGAAAAAAATTACCAGTATGTCGTTCAAATAAATATAGAACAGTAAAACTAAGTCCCAGATGTTGTAGTGGGTGGTCTATTTATACAGACTTTCCCTAAGTCCATTTAGACTATTAGTTAAGACCAAAGCTATTCTATCATTTTTGTTTAAATATGAGAAAACTCAATAAAATAGTAAGCCAAAAAGAGTTCCTACTGTGCCCTGTATGATAGGATTTTGCAAAGAAAGAATATACAGGATTAGGATGAGTTAGTAAAGATGGCTTTCAATCAGGCATCAGATTTGGTCCAGGAGAGAGAGTTGAAGGAAAATCAACATCAGTGATGGATCTATCTCATTCATTCATTCAATGAATGTTTTTTGAGTACTTATTATGAGTCTGGCACTATAAGTTCAGAGGGTGTAGTGGTGTCCAAGATAGCCTTCACAGAACAGGATCATTTTTTAATGTGTACATGGGCATGGGTGTTTTAAGAATATCAATTTCTAAATGTGATATATACATACAATGGAATACTATTCAGCTTTAAAAAAAGAAGGAAATTCTGCAATACACGACATGTTAAATGATTAAAGAAGGTAATTTGGGTGATACAAACAAACTTAATTTAACATTTCATGAAGCGGCCAGTCTCTACTCTCAAGAGTTCTGAGAACTGCAAAGTAAGGGAAAGGGCTGCAAGCTTTTGTTGAAAAAGGCAAGCAGGAAACAAGGAAAAAGTACTCGGCTTAAGTTGATTGGCTGGGGTTGCAGATCTGACATGATTTAGAAAAATTGAGGAACAAGGAAGTAAGAATAGAACCCAGAGTTGGCTTGGTGTTTGGGGATTGGCTGACTGGATATACTGTGTTCCTGGTCAAGCAGAGCATTTACAAGAGGGAAATGGAGAGTTATTAATCAACAAACCTAAAATTTCACTTAAATAAGATGAATAACCTCTAGAGACCCACTGTACAATATTGTACCTATAGTTAACAATAGTGTACACTTAAAATTTGTTAAAAGGATAGATTTCATGTCAAAAAAGAATATTAATTTCTAGATTTTCAACTGCCATATGTAGTCTACTAAAATTGTGCTATCTGAGAACATGACTGTGGTCCAGACATCATGCTGCCTCTTTTCCTACTTCCTATTTTATAACTATCTTTCTCCCACCACACAAAAAGAGAGGTATAACTTTCTCCTATCTCAAATTGTACTATGTGCCTATGAAGCAGGATTGTTGAGAGAATTGCAGGCTATAACATGTGAGGGTATGCAAATTTATTCACATCTTTATTTTTTCTAGCAAACATTTAGGAAGTGCTTGGTTGTGCCAGACACTGTGATAAGCACAAGGAAAGTATAAAGCAATAGGCTATGTTCACTTATCTTGAAGAAAAGGCAATCTATTAGGAAAGACATATGTGTTCAATTTATTAAAATAAAGTGAATGTGGCAAAAACTAGAATAGAAATATTACTAGAAACAATTCACAATGGCATGGAAATAACTGTTAATTGCTTGTTAAATCTCCCAGGCATTAAATTTTAGCAGAAATTGCAAAGCCTATGTATCGCTACTAACGGATTTCAGTTTTAAGAAAGTAATCAAGACATTTGGACAGTGGCATCTTCACTGCCTTCTCTCACTTCATTTACACAATTGAATTCTCTACCTAAGTGGAAGATATCATCAAATCAAATAATGTCTATAATTAATGTCTCCCCCATCTGCTCAGTTCTACCTCCCAGAGTGACATATAAAAGACTTCACTTGGTCGCTAATAAATATCAGAGCCTGCTATAGAGTTTCCTGGTGTATGTTGGCTCTACTCAGAATTCTGAATTTGGGAGACACTATAAACAGAATAAAAGATAAAGAACAAAAGGGGACACTATGTCTATTGTCCTTAATGCAACCATCTTTATGGCCACCTAGATGCCTGAAGCCCCAAAGAGATGATCCTTTCTTCATTCATTCATTGAACAAATACACAACAAATGCTCACCCTGTGCCAGGCACTATTCTTGGCACCGAAGATACAGGAGTGAAGAAAACAAACAAAAAAAATCCCTGCCCTCCTAGAGCTTACATTCTGGTGGGAAAAACTAAATAAATAAATAACTTTAAAATTAAAAAATTAAATGTTAAAGGTTAAAGAGAGATGAGTGCTATGAAGGAACACAAAAGAGTGGTGCTGGGAAAGGAGATGCTGGAGTTTTGAGGAAAGAGGAGAAGGTATACATATTTGAGACCAAGAAAGTGAGAAAGTGAAAAATAATTGCCAGGTGTCTTAGGCCATTCAGGCTGCTGTAAGAAAATACCGTAGACTGGGTGGCTTGTAAACAATAGACCTTTATTTCTCAAAGTTTTGGAGACTGGGAAATCCAAGATCAAGGCCCCAGTAGATTCAGTGTCTGGTGAGGGTCCTCTTCTTGGTTCATAGATAGTTGTCTTTTCACTGTGTTCTCACATGGTGGAAGGGTCAAGGGAGCTCTCTGAGGTCTCTTATAAGGGCACCAATCCCATCCATGAAGGAAACACCCTCGTGACCTAATGACTTCCCAAAGGCCTCACCTCCTAATACCATCACATTAAGGGTTAGGGTTCAACATACGAATTTTGAGGAGACACAAACATTCATTCTATGGCACCACGTAACACTAAGGGACCACTAGAGGGCCAGGATCATGAGTTTAGAATGACACAATCAGTTTGGCTGCGTCTTTATCTCCAGCAAGACTCAGGTCTCCAGGTAAAGACACAGCGGAGGCAGAGCTGGATTTAACGAGGACTGTGGTTTAGCCAATGAGTACAAGGAAGTTGGAGAGACAGAGAGAGACAAGAAATTGGGATCATGTGCAAGAGAGTTATTTTAATAAATACCGTGGAATTAGGCTTGATATAGAGGGACATGAGGACACGAGATAGGTGAGAAACAGTGAAAAGTATTAGTGTAGGTGGCAAGGTCAACCATGACTCTGCCTCCCTACAGTGACTACAGTGACTATCTCCAAATCCAGGAACTCAATTTAGAAACTTAGGCCCCATGAACATTTTTAAAATTTTTTATTTTGAAATAATTATCAACTCCCAGGAAGTTGCAAAAGTAGTCCAGTGTACGCCCCACTCAGCTTCCACCAATGGTGACATCTTTTATGACTGATGTGATACCCATGAGCATTCTTAGGGGAGTGAGTGCCTTGGGATTAGATTAAATTCAATAACACAGAGGAGGATGGCATGGAAAGGAGCAGTACACACTCAGTGGTATTCACAAACTTGTCCTCTCCTTCATTTGCATCCAGTGCATCCCTTTGAGCCCATGAAGGGACTTTGAACCAGACACACACAGGTTCAAATCCAAGCTCTTCTTTTCATTGGCTTTGGCATCTTGGGCAGGTTATGCTGTGGTATAAGACCAAAAATTAAGGCTCAATATCATGCGCTGCCTTTTTTAATTTATTTATCTGGTAAAATCGGAGAGGCCTCAAATGGCCTAACGGCAAGTTCTCCTCCCAACTCTGTTCCCATGCATAAGGTCTCCTAGCCAAACAATCCTCCTTCTCAAAGGGATCAGACATGGTTCCTGCTTATCCCTGAGTAGCAGATTTCAGTTCCCTGCCAGCCTCGGAATTATTCAAACAGCCAAGTCACATCCTCCTATGGGAGCCAACGGTCACCCCATCCTCTTGATTCTATAAAGCCTGCCTCCTAGTAGCTTGTGGTGGTTCACTCTGTTCCTAAGTGCAAACTTGTATGGCCCTGCATAGTGTGCAGTGGCTTCCTCCCCCAGTTGTTAATATATGTGACTAACGAACTGCTGTTGATCTCATCTGTCCACTATCGGGCATCTTGTGTTCAGCTGTCCCCATAACCCTAGGGCAGGAATCCCTCCCTCACTAACAGGATAAATAGGAGGTGATCAAAACATATGCATCACCTCTCATTTCTTAATCTATAAAATGAGAATTAAAATACAGTCATGTGTCACTTAAGCACAGGGATACATTCTGAGAAGTGTGTCATTAGGCGATTTCATCACTGTATGAACACCATGGCGTGTACTTACACAAGCCTAGATGGTATAGCCTACTATATACCTAGGCTATATGGTACTAATTTTAAGGGACCACCATTGTATGTGCAGTTTGTCATTGACTGAAACGTCATTATACAACGCATGACTGTACAACCTCCTCCCCAAAATCAGATAAACTATCTTGCACAGTATCTGGTCAACACATATTTCCTTCCTCTCCCTGAAGATAGGGGCCTCAGATGCAGCTCAAGAACCATCTTCTTCACAATGACTTACCTCTCCTTTCTTTGAACTATTACAGCAGTTATAATGGTTACTACTCTAACGGTATAAACGTTGTCTTTTCATATGTATCCATCTTCACTGCCACTCCCAAAAGTGTAAGAGAGCAAGAGTTTATCTTATGCCTCTTTTCTATGCCTCAAAACACGATATGCAGTTTTGTGAGCATAGTAGATGCTCAATAAATAAAAATAATAGCTGACTTTTTTTTTTAATTTTTTGTTTATTGCAGTAACATTGGTTTATAACATTGTAAAAATTTCAGGTGTACATCATTGTACTTCTATTTCTGCATGGATTACATCATGTTCACCACCAAAATACTAATTACAACCCATCACCGCACACATGTACCGAATTATCCCTTTCACCCTCCTCCCTCCCCCCTTCCCCTCTGGTAACCACCAATCCAATCTCTGTCCCTATGTGTTTGTTTATTGTTGTTATTATCTACTACTTAATGAAGGAAATCATACGGTATTTGACGTCTAGTAAGCACTCAATAAATGTCAGCAACAAAACGAAAAGCTGACATTTATTGAGTGCTTACTAGACATCAGGTCCTGAGCTAAGAATCTTACAATAACATTCACAATGTATGACAGAGTGTTTTACTTATCTATTACTACGTAGCAAACTATCCCAAACATAGTGGCTTAAAGCAACAACAATTTTATTATAGTTCATCATTTTGTGGGTCAGAAATTCAGGCAGGACTTTGCTAGGTGAAACTTCTACATCATGTCAATGAAGGTCACTCAGTGTTATTTGGCTGGCAGATGGACTGGTCTGGAGGGCCCAAGATGGCCCTGCTTTCACGTCTAGTACCTTGGTGGAGATGGCTGGAAGGTTGGGTTCATCTGAGACTGTCAACTGCAGTACTTAGTGGACTCAGGGGAGTAAGACTTCTCACAAGAAGGCACAAGGCACCAAGAGCAAGTGTTCCTATGAGTAAGACAGCAGCTGCATGACCCTTATGACCTGGCCTCAGAAGTCACATAGTGTCAACTCACTGTATTCTATTAGTCAAGGAGCCATAAGACCACCCATTTCAAGGAGAGGGGACATAGGCCCAACCTGTTGATGGGAGGTATGTCAAAGAACTTTTGGCCAGTTTTTAAAGCCATTACAGATATTACCCCCACTCTAAAAAGAAGTACACTTGGACTTAGCAGAGGGATTGAGTAATTTGCCCTATATCATGCAACTGAACTGACACCTGGAGAGGGTGTCCATCAATCACACTCCAAGGTAGGGACCCTTAAGGTATTTGCATTACTTATTTAATTAAGATACTATATACTGAAATCTTTTAATATTCCTCAAAGAACTCCCAGTATATAAAGAGAGAGCTGCTTCCTTGTAGCCCATGTATTCCTTAGACTGATATTCCCACAAGTCTGAGCATATAGTTTACAGTAGGGGGGAGATTTATCACTTTGCCAGAGCTAGCATATGGTTATGACACATTTATAGGAGTTATTGAAATGATTTGGAAAGATGTGTCTAAGTTGTGTCACGTCACCAAAGATTATGAGGCTTCCTAAAAGCAGACTGATTTAGAGGCAATGTGGCTAATGCGGTTGCTATTGAAAATTGCTTTGAATTTGCATATATGTGCCTTGAAAAGCAAAAAGCTACTGTAATCTGACTTTTCCAGAAAATGTTTAATTAACATGCTGAATATTAGTTCATTTAATGCATGCCCCATGCCAAAGTGTGTATGTGTTTGCGTATGTGCATGTGTGTGTCTTTCTGGTGGGAGGTGAGGGTAGGGGCTGTTAGAGACAGCATTAGCATGTTATTTTGAACACATTACTTTGTACAAAAATGATCCTATCTGTGGGGAATTCTGGCAAGAGGAGCGGGTTAGAGGGAGAGTAGCAACATGGCAGCAGCAAAAAATGCAGAAGATGGTGGCACTGGGACTTACACGCCTGATGAGAAATCTGTTGAAGAATTGAGAGGCATAGTAATGAGGCAGTGTGATGTGGTAATGAGGCAGGAGAATATCCTGCAGACTGTGGCTGGAATCCCAGATCAGATACACAGTCAATTGCAATTTGAACCAATTGCCAAATATATCTGAGCCCCAGTTTCCTGTATATAAGGGGGAGGTGATAACACCATAGTTGAGCGTTGCTGCAGAAATTAAAGATACTGCTCAGAAAGTGCCTAGAAATGGGCTTGACACTTTCTGGGTCCTTAATAAATGCTGTTTGATGATGATAATCATTAAAAGACTATAATTCTCCATCTCCTGTAATCAACTGTAAGCTCCACGAAAGGAAGAAACATATGCATTGAATTCCCTGCTATATTAAGGGCATCTAGCGTAGAGCAGCACACATATTAAGAACCTCATAACTATTTTGATATGTAATGCATGCATGCATGAATGACTAATTGGTACAGAAGCAGAAGACAGCAAAAATTTATGGGATTAGGGAAGGCTGTGGCAGCCTCGCCAAATGGATAAGAACATGAGCTTTGGAAAGATACCTCACTTTGGATATTAACTGTCTCTCTCAATAGCAGCAGGCTGCTGTGAGGATCATAATACTTCCCTAATGGGTTGTTGTGGTGATTAGATGCAGTACTGTATGTTAAGTGCCCTGCCCAGCGCACGCAGAGTGCACACTCCAGCATTAACTATTGCTGTTGTTAGTGTTGTTAGGAACCTAGGTTGACAGACCCTTCCCCACTCCATGGGTTTCTTCCTCCCCAACTGTGAGTTCAGTGCAGTTGTGCATACACTCAATTAGAACAAGAATTTGATGAGCCTGTTAGCCTTCAGGTGCATTCTGAAGTCCTGCAAATCTGTGCTTTTTTTTTTCTGCTTTAAATGTTCTGCCTCTAGGTTCATGCAAATTCTATTGACTGCTTTAATGTCACAGCTAATGTTTCTTTAACTTAGTGAAGATGCTTAGCACCACAGTAGACTGAATATAAGGCCTCACACTCCAATTATCAAAGCATGCTATTTTAATTCAAAATAAAATGATTCACGCTTTATTCTACCTCCCCCAGCAGTTGACATGTATGCTTATTTGATTTAATTTTATTTTTTGTTCTCTATAATGGCTTGTCTCTATTAATTATGCACTAAGCACATTTCCCCCCACACTAGTAACCAGCTGCAGCACTTTGGTGTTTTCATCACAAAATGTCAAACTCACAATTGATTCTGTAATTCAAGGAAATGGCTGCATAGTCCTCTGAGCTCCGTAATGAAATGTGTTTGTTCTATTTCTTATTACACCGAAACTTGACTTTTTCCATTATCTTTCTTTTTAAATTACAAAAGCAATACATGCTCTGGTCTTCCCATTGATTGCTGAAGCAAAGGGAGGTATTGTCTCATAGTATTGTATTTCTTAAATGCACTCTATAGATTTTAAGAGTTTCATTCAAATGTTCAGTCTGATTCAATCAATACCCGGTCTCTTTTCCTTCCTTAATAAAAAGAAAATACTGCAGTACTATCTTAAAGGAACATTGTAGGGAATCTTTTGTCTATTAATTTTCTGAAAATAAATACATGAGTAGGATATTTACAGAAGAAAAATGCAAATGGCCAACAAACAAGAAACAATATTGACCTTACTACTGTAGGGGAGGAAAGATTCCTTTTCCTACTACCCTCCTAGGTTCTCCAGCTGGGGCTCTATAATTGGACTGACAAAAGACAGAGGAATAGGAGAGAAGCATACAGATTTAGTTAATATAAATTTTACATGATATGGGAGCCTTCATAAGGAAATGAAGACTGGAAGAAACGGTTAAACCTGAGTGTTTTTATACTAGGTTTGATGAAGAAAGATGTGGAGAAATGTGATAGGACAAAGGGGTATGAGTTAAGGGTAACAAACTGGGGGAAATTTAACAAGGCTGTTTGGATTCTTATCAGCATCCTGGTCTTCAGAGATAAGGATGTTCATTTCCTCTGGTCTAGGGAGGACACCTCTCACAGGAGGGTCTTATGACCTGCAATATATGCCATATTTTGGAGTAGTGTGTCTGAACCCCATCACTACCAAATAAATAATATAACCAGCATCTATCTATTGCTCACTGTATACAAGATCTGTTCTAAGAGACTTGTGTATATCGATTCATTTAATTCTCACAGCATCCTATAGATACCACCAAAATTCAAGCACAGGCAACTAGAGCCCATGTTGTAGTCTAAAACACTATGCTCAGAAGAAATGCAAAATAAAGCAAACTGAAATACTAAATTTCAACTATCAGATTGACTGAAGATTTTTGCTTATCATATTACTCAATATTGATAAAAATGTAGTAAAACAAGCTTCCCATAAAGTGATGTGAAAATATAGATTGGTACATCCTTGCTATAAACTAATTAAGAGCCTCAATAAGTTCATACCCTTTAATCCATTAATTATACTGCTAGAAATCTATCCTTAAGAGATAGAGATGAAAATTCCGTGGTGATTCTGGAAGTCTTAGAGTCAGACTTCTTGGAATGGATTCCAGCTCTACCAACTGTCAGTTGTGTAGTCTTGGGAAGTTAGCTGGCTTCTCTGTGCCTCAGTTTCCTCAACTATAAAATGAATGTTACAATAGTACACATCTCTAAGGCCTACTGGAAGGATTCACATCCTTAATACATGTAAAGTGGTTTATTTAGTCAGTACTGTATAAATGCTGGCTATTATGAACCAAGGTATACACTGTAGTATTATTTATGACAGAAAAAAATCGAGAACACCTAAATGCCCTAAAACTTACAATTAAATACATTGCCCATTTAAAAATATTTCCAAATATTTATTGATAAAATAAGAAAATATTTATAAAATTGTATTACGTGCAAAAAAAGGAAACAAAATTTTAGAAAGGGTAATTCCCAATTACGTACATAGATATATTCGTGTCTATATGCATAAAGAGTTTTGAAAGAAGAATGCACCAGAATGTTTAAATACTGGGAATTTCACTGTGGTGTGACATAGATATATGCCTATTTCTTTTTTCTTCTACAGCTTCACCAATATTCTTGATACTATAAAATTAGTGCGTATAATCCAGAGCTCATTTCTCTACCTACGAGTTATAAAGTGAATTTACATAAATCTCTGAGCTGAACTCTCTGAGACTTTCCACCACACACATCATCATATGACCATCTTTGTAGGCTAATGTGCAGGCATTTCCCTTCTTCCCTAAAGCCACGAAGAACCAGAACCACCTTTGAGTGAGACAGGCCAATCAGGCACTTTAGACAGAGCCAACTTTTAGATTCCTCTGTTAACCATTTCACCTTGAGAATGGTTTAGGTATAAAATCTGGGAGAGAAAGAGAGAGGAAAGCACTCTTCCTCAGGTGGTTGGGGAAGCCATTTTAGTTTGTACTACAAACTGAAAGAGGAAAAAAAAAAAAGCAATGTAATGACCAAAATTGGCCATGCATTGATAAGAAAAAATAGGCAATGTATCAGCAGAGTTTGAATTCAACTTTTAAAAAATTTATATGCTTAAGGATTTAATAAAGCAAAGTAAATTTGAAGGATAGATGGCAGTGGAGGACAGTGTCATTCATTAAATATTCACTTTATAACTCAGATTTCAGGACATATCATGAAATTTTAATGTATTCTCATAATACAATCACTTGAATTTGACGATATTTTAGCTCTTATCTTGAGGAAGGTTGTTATGAAATACTTAAATTATAAAATTTTCTCTTTAATCTTTTGCAGAGGTATTTCAGTTTCAACCCAGCCACCTGTGTTTTACAATATTACTAACAACATTCTGTAAATATCTTTCAAAGTTTTATATTAAGATGGCAGAACGCAAATTTTGAAAGGCATGTAAACCTGCAAAATATAACTAGGCTGTCAGGAAAAAAAATTGTTGGCAACATATACAGGAACTCCATTTTGCAATCAACCTGGGTCTTATCAACGTTCTGTTTGCTATACAAATACTGATGAAGTAGATATCTAAGAGGTGATTGGCGTTGTTTACTAAGTAATCATCCAGTGTTCCATGGTTGAGTATGTGGCATTAACTAGACTTAATAGAAAAGGAATTCTAACAACTCAACAAACATGCCTATTTTATCTACAGATGATGATAAAAGAAAATACTACTTTCGCTTATTTAATGTACCCACCGATCCAACACAAAATAAATAGTTGGGCAATTGGTTTCTGTTTGTCTTTAGAGCATTTTTGGGAGCAGAGAAGCAAAGACATGAAAAATCTGACTACTCAGTCTTGCTCATGGAGATGGAAAGAAGACATCAGTAATTTACGGAAAGAAACATGCATGAGTTTAGTGAACAAAAAGAGGAGGGGCAGTGAATGCCTCCTCACCTAGAGCTGCACTGGAAGCTCGAACGGAAGACAAAAAGGAAGGGACAACTTCCCAGTTGGCCAAGTGCTTGGTGGCAAAGTGGTTCTCCGTTACCCTGATAAATCCCCATCTCTGTCCAGCTCCGGTCACCAGATCTGTAGACTAAAAAACCCAATGTTTTAAAAATATCAATTATAAGTTTTTCTTTTAATAATAGTGATAATGTTAAAGAGAATAAAAACTAACTGTAATTCCCAGCACAGAGAAAAACTATTGTTGATCTTTCATACTTCCTCCCAGGCTTTCTTCTATGCATGAACCGCTTTATAGACAATATGCTACCTCCATGTGCTAGGTACCTCCATGTGCTAGGTACCTCCATGTGCTAGGTGCCTCCATGTGCTAGGTTTACGCCATAATTTTAGTTAAAATTTAATGTATTCATTTGATAGTTAAGGATGGGGCCTTTGGGATGAGACAAACCTGGTTTAAAATCCAGTAGTTTGGAGTAAAATACTTAAACTCTCCATGGTTTACTTTCCTCAGTCATAAAATGCAGAAAATATCTTTTTAGGGCTCAAGATTCAGTAGGTTTGGTGAAACAATGTACTTAAAGCACTACATATAGGATAGATCACATATTAAGCTCTAAATTAATCGTAGTTATTTTTATTTTGTGTGTGATTTTAAATTAGCAATGTATACAACTTGGGTGTTAATTTGTGTCAAGTTCATCTTTGGAAACCTGGATTCTGGTACTCCCAGTGTGTATCCTGACCAAGGATTGCTCACACACACTTCCTCAGCATTTCCAGTCCCATTAGTTGACAAAGGGACAAACTTGGTCCCAAATCAATTGCCACTATTGGAAAATAATGTAAAAACTACCCATCATTTTAAATACAGATATCTAACAAATACATCTTTATTTGCAGATGCCCTGTTTATTGTAGGGGAGGAAGAACTATTTCTCTAACCTCTAGGTTCTTCTGGCTGGTCTAATAATTAAATTGACATGAGACAGAATAACAGGAGAAAATCAAACAAATTCAATTACATGTATACAGGAGAGAAACCCAGGAAAACTGAGTAATTTGCCAAAACGGCCAAAGCCACCACCTTCAATACCACCTTCAGCTAAGACAAAGGAGGTTGTTGGGGGTAGTGGTTTGGGACTTCAAAGGGGAGGAAGGCAATTCAAACAGGGATAGAAAAGCAAATATTTGGTAAGTAAATGTTTGCCGGGCCCTGGCCTTGCTAAGTGCCTTCCTGTCTATCACACCTAGAGTTATCTATGGTGATAGCTCCTTCCCAGGACAGGACTTCTATCTTAAACTCTATTAGGCAGTTAGGGTTCAGTCAAAGTTTCTTTCTGATTCTTTTGTTCTTAAAAATAATCAAGCCAAAGAGGCACATTTTGGAGTGGCAAATCCTGATCCCCTACAGTATGACCTATAGAGATGTAGTGTTCACAGGGCGACTAGAGTACCTGGGTTTGAATCCTCATTTTATGTCCTACTAGCTGTATGCCCCTAGGCCAATCACTCAACTTCATTTAGTCTCAGTTTACTCATCTGTAAAATAATAAATAAAGCTTAGAACAATATCTGGCACTAGGTAATTTGTAAGTAATGTCAGCATCACACAGAGCTTTATGGAATTCATATACAGAGAAGCATTAATTTAAAGATTGTCTTAGTACCCCTGAGACTGAAATCTAGGTCTACAAAGATGGCTTTCCATATTTCCACTCCGCCATCCACAGCCTGTCCATGAGAGTTCCTCTCTCAGTCACTATGCAGATGGCTGCAGCAATTCCAGATACCCCAAAGAGATGTAATAATATTCAGTGAAGGAGGGAAGCAATTCTTCCAATGAATGTCTTTCTATTAACAAAGAAAACGTTTGCCAGAAGGCCTCACCAGACTGCCCCTCTGACCCCACTGGCCAGGATTGGGTCACACGCCTGTGCCTAAACTACTCACTAGTGAAGGGAACGACGCCACCAAGAGTGACTTACACTAATAATGACTCATCCCTGGGCATGGGAGAGTGGAAAACTTAAAAAAATTTGTGGAGGAGGGAAAGTTTTCCAAGAAAAAGAAGTAGGGGGTAGGGGAAGGAGGTAAGGAGAATGACTGCTATAGGCAACCCACAAAATCTGCTACCAAATTATTTCTCAGTAACATCTGCCATATATTGAGCACACAGTGTGTACCAGACACTTGCTTTGTTTGGATTATAATTCTCATACCAACTCAGTCCAGTCTGGCTTTTGTCCCCATCACTCCCATGGAAGTGCTCTTGTTTTGAGTCACTGTGTACAAATCTAAAGGCACTCCTCTATCCTTGTATTTACCTCTCATTAGCAACAAATACAATTAATCCCTTCCTAGACACACACCATTTTCTTTGTATTTGAAAAGCAAGCTACGCCTTTTCAAACTCTTCATCAGATTCCTTCTTTCCAATCTGGCATCTAAATGTTGGAGTGCCCTAGGGCTCCTCCTGGACCCTCTCCTGTTCTCTATTCATTCTTTCTCCCTGAGTCATCTCTTCCAGTCCTATGGCTTTAAACATCAGCAAAGCTAATGGTTCCCAAACTTACGTCTCCAGCCCAGAGCTCAGCCCTGAGCTCCAGCGTGCACATTCTGCTTCTTATTCTTGGATGCCTGTTTGATATCTTTACTTGGATCCTAAAATACAACTTCAACTTAATATATCCAAGATGGAACTCTTCGTTTCTTTGCCCAAACCAGTTTCTTCTCAAGTCGTACCCCATTTGAGTGATTCTTCTCATCAAACCAAAAACCTAGGAACTGTCCTAGATTTCTCTCTTTCTTGAACCCCTCACATTCAAGCCATAAGCAAGTTTTATCATTTCTACCTCCAAAATATATTTCAAATCCATCCATCATCTCCGTTGTTACTTCACTAGTCCCAGCCACCATCATCCTTACCTAGAACAGAGCAATTGCTTCCTAACTGTTCTTGCTGTTATCATTCTTAACGTCTGTCCTATAGTCCATTTTCTACACAGCAGTTAGCTTTTCAAAATACAAATCAAACCATGTCATTACACTTCTTAAAAGTCTTCAATGATATCCATTGCACTTCAAGAATATCCAAATTCTTACTATGGCTGAAACATACTATATGACCTGGCCCCTCCCTTCCTCTAAGACCAGTCTTCTGTCTGTTCTTAAACCATTCCAGGCTGTATCCTACTTCAAGCTCTTTGTATTTTCTACTCCCTCGGCGAAGAACCTCTTGCCCTGATCCCTTACAAGGCTAGTGCCATTTTAACATTCAGCTCACCCTCAATGTCACATCCTCCAGGGAGCCTTCCCTGATCACCCTGTCTGACGGAGGACTGCCCCTATCAGCCAAGGCATTCTTAACACATTATCCTATTGTATATCCTATATAACACTTCAGACTATCAGAACTGGTTTATTTAATTATTTATTATCTGTCTTCCCAGCTAGAAGGCAAGCTTCATGAAGATAGGGACTTTGTGTATCTTATTGGACATTGTATCCCAACATTTAGAATAGTGCCTAGTACAGAGTAGCTACTCAATAAATATTTCTGGAGTGAATAAATGATACCCTAGAAGGTAAATATTTTTATCCCCAATATTCACATGTTGAAATTGAGGATCAAAGAGATTTAAAAAAATTTGTCCAAGGTCACCCAGCTTGTTGCAGGCAAATCTACATTTCAAAGCTATGAGTGTCCAACTTAGCCAGTGTTCTTTCCACTACACCACTGAGAATTTAAACAGCTTGTTGAGAACCAACATTAACATTCTTTTCCAACTACTCTACCATTTTCTTAATGTGATCAAAGTTTAAATATTGCTAAACTGGTAGCAACAGTCAATTAATACGAGCAGATATGAGTAAGACCTGGAACATTGAAGCTAACGAACCTGCTGAGATAAGAATTCCAACACTTGTAACTTCAATCAAATGTTATCACTGAGTAAATAAAGATTAAATGGAATGGTATTGTATATTGAGGATCAGAAAAAATATGTGAAACTTTATAAAAACATTTTAAAAGCACTATGAGGGGCCGGGCCTGTGGCTTAGCGGTTAAGTGCGCACGTTCCGCTACTGGCGGCCCGGGTTCGGATCCTTGGTGCACACCGACGCACCACTTGTCCAGCCATTCTGAGGCCACGTCCCACATACAGCAACTAGAAGGATGTGCAACTATGACATACAACTATCTACCGGGGCTTTGGGGAAAAAAAAAAAAAAGGAGGAGGATTGGCAATAGAGCCGGTCTTCCTCAGCAAAAAAAATAAAAAATAAAAAAAGAGGAGGATTAGCACAGATGTTAGCTCAGGGCCGATCTTCCTCACACACACACAAAAAAATTAGCACTATGAAATTTCAAGCTTTTTTAAACCAGACATGCCAGCTTGAACCCAAATTACTGGATTTTTTTTTTTTTTTAGTAAATCATATTTTGATTTTATAAAGCATATTCTTTATCTCCTTATGTCCATAAGGCTTCCTTTTATTCTGACCGAAACTGGAGGGCTAGTTACAAAAGTCTAGTCCATCAAAACGTCCATTCACTGAGCATATTTGCCACAGCTGAGGGCTGTGACTGTTCTGGGACCAAAAAGCCTATTGGAATTTACGATCCTTTATAGTCTTAAAAAGAAATGTCAGTAAAACTCAGTGCAAATTGGAGAGTCTGGAAGCTCATCCAGTGCTGCCTCCAAGATCAGAAAGATCCTTTGGGAAAACTAAAATTCACCAGCAGCCTTGACATATCAGAAGGAAGCTAATAATGTCAGAATGTCCTGCTAGTCAACAGTCCTCTAGGTTTCCTTAAATCATTCCAAAAAATATTACTGTCGGTCACTCAGCTGGGCTTTAGGGAGACATATGATCGAAGTGGCTCTGCTCTAGTGATTGATTCAAACGTGGGTTTGATGGATAGCAAAATGCTGACGCTGGTGTGAAGCTCTAGTTCAGAATGAAGGGAAGGTCGGCATTTTTATTCGCCACAATGCGTCACTCATTGCCCCCTGGGCATCTCCAAACATTTGACGTGGCAGAGCTGAGTTTTCTAAACGTCCAGCTTTATAAACATCCTACATCTCCCTTCATGTGTCATCAGATTGTAATACCCAAACAAAAAGTGCTTTCCCCTGGGACACGAAGCCCGCACACCCTGCACTGCAGTTTGCAGGGTTGTAGCTGCAGTACTGACAAACCACCACGTGGGGGACGAGCCGCACTGTTACCTGAGCCCTGTGACTGCCTCTGAAAGCCAAAGCCCTCTGATCAGCTCATTTCCCTTCAATATTAAAAAACAAATCTAGAAATGTAACTGCAAAGTCTCAGGTTTGTGTGTATATATACATATAAATGTATATTTATACACAGACGACTTTCAGCTAACAAGACTTGAGAAACTCCACAAGGGCCACCTACCCCATAGGCTTCAACTACTACTTTGATTTTGCCTGTTCTTTCTTCTGATCTAGAAAATGGAATTGCTCGCAGGGAACTCAAAACAAAGGAATGGCCTCACCTTTGGAAGACCACACTACGTCTTACACATTAATGGAACCAGGGATGTCTCAAAAGCTCAGATCTTTCAGAGGTCAGGTCGGAAAAGACCGTGACTCAAGTACTTCTGCATACTAAACATTTGAGCCTCACAATTATTGCTTTTTCACACTCACCTTAAAGCAATGTTTTTTTTCTTTTTCTTATTCTTTCCTTTTTGTTGTTGTTAACATTAAAAGGGAAGTGTCAAGCATATCTAGATAAATTGCACAGTAGAGCTCCCATTTCTCCACTCTCTCTGGGTCCCAGCCTCCCTCTTTATTCACCTTGACATGAGAGCCTTTATTCTTGCCAAAAGAAGCAGTTGAGGTGGAAATGCTAATTTATCTGTGTCAGCACTCTGAAAACTGAAAAAACAGAACCAAATTATCCAAGGAATATTGTAAGATAAAAAGGCACCATTATAAATTTACCTGTCCAGAAAAAAACTTTGAACTACTTTTTTTCACTTGTCTTTAGAAAATAGCCAAAGGTTATATTCTGTGGTAACAGGCCTTGAATGTCAGACAGGCACCCTTAAGCCATGAACACAACCATATACATCTACACACACAGGCACACACACAGAGGTCATTTATGGAAAGCTGAAAAAGAAAACCAAAGTCAAGATAGATCAGGCCCTGGTTGACACCACGGCCAAATATCAAGGGTCATGTGCTTGTAAGAACGGAATCATCACGACTTGAGGAATAAGGCTAGCCTTATAAACAAAAGGCCCAGGGTCAGGCAAGCCAACGGCATTTTCTCCTATGCCAATCACCAACCAATTTCAGGGATGCTATGAACAGCCTCTGGAAGGCTGTAACAAGTGTTCATAGCTGGTCTGGTAAGCAGGGCCTAGCCCAGAGGAAGAAACACATTTACTCCTGGTCCAGAAAAGGATACTTGAGGAGAGAATCCCGTTCAAGAACCTGGTAGCTCTTTCTACTCAAAGATCAGTCTGTCCTGTTTGAGCCCAGACCAGTTCCTCTGTAAGTCTACGAGATTTCCTAGGAGGGAAGGAAGGAAGGAAGGAAGGAAGGAAGGAAGGAAGGAAGGAAGGAAGGAAGGAAGGAAGGAAGGAAGGAAGGAAGGAAGAAAGGAAAGATGAGACAAAACCAGACCAGTCACCACTTCAGGATAGGGTCAAGTATAGGGAACCACGGAGTATTTCATCATGAGAGGTAACATTTATTCAAATCAAGCTGGCCCTAAACTTTATGGTAATAGCCGAGAGCTCATGGATTTTCACAATTCTGTGGGAGGTTGATTGGCATCATTCTTTTCTCTGCTTCAGTTAAGAGCTTAGGCTCTGGAGTAGGGTGGTTCAACATGAGTTCTAGAGTGAGTTCCATTACATTCTAAGCTCTGCCATTTGAACATATTTTCCCTGTCTAACCCTGTTTTCGCATCCCTCTGGTGGGAATAGTAACAGGATTTACTTCACAAGTTTTTGGGAGAATTAAATAAGATAAACCATGTGAGAGGCCTGCCGTACAATAAACCCTCGAAAAAGGTTAGCTAGCACAATCATCCTCCTCATCATCATTAATAATATTATCATTATCTCTGTTACAATGAAGAAAGTGACTTTCTTCCAGCTAAAGGCCAATAGTGTCTCACATACCAGAGGACTTTGTGACTCGGTTAGTAGTTTTCTCTGCTTTCTTTTCAACCTCTCTCCTCCTTCACTGGATTTTCCAGCAGCATTTAATCATGTTTGACTAATGTGCCTTCTTTTACAAAGGCCCTCCTGATTTTACACCTTCCTCTAGTTAATTGCTTTTTCCCTCCTTGCTTGAAAAACATCTTGAAATAGTTGTCTGTATATGTAGCCTTCCAACTTCCACTCTCATTTCAACCCACCCCACTATGGCTTCAGCCCCTACAGTTACCTCTTTTCTTGCCAACTCCAATGGACACTTTGCAATACTCATATAACTAGAACTTTTAGCCACATTCAATTTAGTTTACTGCCCACGTCTTGAAACATGCTGGATTTTTTTTTTCCTTTTTATAACACATTCTCCTGTTTTTTGTGAATATTAGATTTCCTCTTTGTTTAGTCCTCAGGCCTCTTGGGTTCTCTTTTGCATTCTCCCCATCAGTGATCATGTCCAACCTCATGGCTCTTCATATGTCCAGCTAGAATCTTTTGGTGCATATAAGCAACTCTCTCCTTGGCTTCTCCCCTTGAAGTCTTCCAGGCATCTAGATTTACCATGCCTAAAATGAACTCCCAATATTTACACACATGCACCCAAATATTCTTCCCTTCAAGTCATTGCATTTCCATAAATCACATATCCATCTACTTGCTTGTTCAAATGAATGTCATTCATGACACCTCCCATCCTCTTATCCCCACATCTAATCCATTGCCCATTCCTGTGACTTGTCCCTCTAAATAGTGGTTCTCAATTGGGGGAGATTTTGCCCTCTATGGGGTATTTGACAAGGGATACCTGCCTTGTCTGAAGACAATTTTGGTTTTCACAACGGTGTTGGTGGGGGTGAGAGGTGAGTAGGAAATGCTACTAACAGAGGAATAGGCCAAGGGTGCTGCCACATATCATACAATGAACAGGAAACCTCCACAACAAAGAATTATCTGGCCTAAAATGTCAATAGGGTTAAGATTTAAAACTCTGCTCTTAAATATGTTGTGAATGTGTCCAATTCTCTCAGTCTCCATTGCCAGCACCCTGGTCCGACTCACGGCCCTCTCTGGCTTGGTTCCTTCAGTGGCCTCTAAGTGGTCTCTCACCACCTTTACTCTTACACTCCACCCTCTCATCCCTTCCTCCACACAGCAGGCAGAGCAATCTTTGAAAAATGTAAACCTGATCCTGTGAAAACCCTGCCACCATCATAACACCCTTCAATTGTTTCCCCACTGCACCCAGAATAACAGCCCAACTTCTGATCAAGTCCTGGGCCCTTGCCCACCTTTCTAGCTTCACCTCTCACATCACCCTCCCATAACTCAGTCTGTCTGAGGCAATCCATGCTTCTTTCTCTTCCTTAACACACCAGGTCCTCTGCCTCCTCAGGGCCTTTGCCTAGAATTTTCTTCCTCCCACTCCCTGCCTGTCCAAGCCCTACTCAACCTTTACATGCTCACATAAATATCACTTCACAGTGAGCCTCTCCTCTAAAGCTCCATGGTTCTTTCTGATAGCACTCTTTCTCTCCATTCATTATGCATGGCACAACTTATAATTACATGTTTGTGTGTTTATTGTTTAGTGTCTGTCTCTCCAAGCAGACTATAAGTGCTTTGAGGTCAAGGAGCAGGAGAAGAGGAATTGTAAAAATCTGGGAACTTGGAACATGTGGTCTGAGCAGCTCAGACCTGAGGATGGAGGGATTAAAGCCGTCTTCACTGAATTCCTTCACACTTTTGTTTAGGGCTCATGCTATTTTCAGTGAGCTCCTAAGCTTCAGCGTGGGAGAGTAGCACATATCCCAGGGACTCCTGACAGTGGAGGTTCATTTGGGATGTTTCTGACCTCACCCACATCTTTCCACCTCTATTTTAAGTAGTCTCAGCTTCACTCTCCTATCACAGTGATGGGCGTCTTTAGAGCAGTAGCATTGCGGCTTGCATGAGCACACAGAATCAATTCTATTGCTTTCCCTTTGTAATAACTTATCACGAAATATTAATTTTTATACCTTTCTTTTTAGAACGTACATTGTATGTGAATCTTAACGGAGATAGTGGGAGGAATTCTTACAACCTTGAGAAGAGTTAAAATTGTATAACAGGAAAGCAAAGAGAAAGAAACAATCAACAGGTTTTTTTTTTTTGAAGTTCGAAATATAGCCTCTTGAAGTCCTCATCAGAAGCAATAGTTTTGAAAGTCAAAGCCACTGATTTGCAAGAGTTTTATTTTGTTGAGCCAAAGAAAAAGGCTCCTGAGCTTCAAAAGGGAAGGTCCTGGGGGAAGTGGTGTACAGCTGCTGCCGCAACAATATGCTAGAATAGAACGGGACTACAAATCATCCAACCTCTGGAGATACCGAAGGAGTTCTTCTGGACTAAGAATGGATTGCAGGATGGAACAGAACAAGGTGTGACCCTGGTAGAGGCCAGTAGGTCCTTAATTCTGACCAGACCTAGAGAACCACGTAGTGGGAAACAAAGTCACTGTTGAGAGAGAACTGAACCCATTTGGCCTCCAGCACCAGAACACTGCTTGGGAACAGAAACAAGCCATCCAAAATGGCGGCCACTAAGCTATTTAAATTTAAATTAAATAAAATTAAGCGTTCATTTCCTCCGTCTCACTAACCACATTTCAAGTGCTCAATAGTGACGTATAGCTAAGGGCTATTGAATTGGACAGTGCAGAAACATTTCCATGATTGCACAAAGTTCTATTGGACAACGCTGTGATTGATATGTCTGTGGTCATGCTCAGGGACTCTAACATTGTGGAGTCTGGGGCAAGAGGAGGCACATACCACATCTCTACAAATTTAAAATTCATGGATCCAGCTGACAAATTTTTAAATAAATTGTGTTCCATCCTTTTTTTTTTTTTAATTTTTTAATTTATTTATTTTTCTCCCAAAGCCCCAGTAGATAGTTGTATGTCACAGCTGCACATCCTTCTAGTTGCTGTACGTGGGCCGCCAGCAGCAGAGCGTGTGCACTTAACCGCCAAGCCAAGGGGCCGGCCCTGTTCCATCCTCTTAATTTGACAAATACACTCATAATTACCTGGAATTCAAAGTGCAAATTTAGACTCCTCTGAGTTCCACACTGACTGAAATCTGGTGGCACAGAGAGAGCCAGCCCCTGGCCTTCAACCCAGCCCAGACCCCTCATCTCACTCACAGTTGCATGTGACACTGTGAGGAGCCTTCCACACACACGTGGACATCCCAGCCTGTACATTTCAGTTCCATCACACTCCCGCAAGTAGGGGCCTAGGAGTGCAGCTGCACTTGCAGCACAGCCCAGTCTAAGGAGGAAGAACCCGGAAAAGAGTCCAACCTGGGTTCCTAGAAACAGGATCAGTGTCTTTTAGATCCCAGGATCCCAAGAACACAGAACATAATCTACACAGGGGAGAGGAGGATACGGGCTCCTGTTGGCCATGTCCCCTCAAGCTTATAGACTCTTTATTCCATGAAGGGTCACAGTCAGAAAGGGCCAGAAGAGGGCCTTCTAAGGGGTGGGGCCCAAGGCAGGTGCCCCTCTTCTCTGAGTTAAAAAAACATTTGTTGACCTACTAAAGTAGTAAATTTAAAAGAATATTTTAATGTCGCCTTTGTTGAGGAGCCATGTTAGTTCTTCTTGTCATCTGGTGAGGGTGTTCACTGGTGAGAATAGTCATTTAACAATCGCAGGCATATCACTCATGGAATACCCAGAGGAGGTGATGTCCAACTGTAGCTGACACTTTGCTAAACCTAATCTCAGCTGCTTCAGGTGGATACACTCCCCTTTGCAATGACCCCAAGAGAATCATAAAGCACCCAAAATTGGAAATGGAGCCCTTGACGTGAAAAAGAATGGTGATGAGGGGCTGGTCTGGTGGTGTAGTGGTTAAGCTTGCTGGGGTTCGCAGGTTCAGATCCTGGGCACCAACCTACTCACTGCTTGTCAAGCCATGCTGTGGCAGGCATCCCACATATAAAGTAGAGGAAGATGGGCATGGATGTTAGCCCAGGGCCAATCTTCCTCAGCAAAAGGAAGACGATTGGCAACAGATGTTAGCTCAGGGCTAATCTTCCTCACCAAAAGAAAAAAAATGGTGATGATATGAAAGAAAAAATTAATACCTGTACTTGGGAGAGATTAGGCCAGGGTGAACTGCAACCATATTACACCTCTTGCTTTACATTTCCATATACATCTCAACTCAAAGTCTAATGTCCTCTGTGAAATAATGCATTGTTTTCATTTGATAACTGCTAGTGGCTATGATGACCAATACTTTATACATACCCATCAGGGCTAAGCCAAGTATAACAGAATGAAAGAAATTCAGAAGAATGTTTTAATTTAATGTAGTGACTGATTACTTTAGAGTCTACTTATATAACTAATATTGTAATTAATCGTAGCTCAGTGGATACATTTGAGTTGTGTGAAGAATTTAGTAAGCTCTTCTCTAGGATTGGCAATAAATTTAAAATGTCAGCATTTCTTTTGCTGAAACACAGTGAGGGAGCCATGAACAATCCAAAGAACTTTGCATTCTCTGTCAAGTGAAAGGACAAGTGTATACCGCTTCCTGTCGCACAATTTCTCAAATGCCAATGTGAAAAATATGCTTTTCTTTTAAAATTTCATTCGAGTCTAGTTAATAACAAGGCGCCCAGTCAAAACACAGCAAAGCAATCATCTGTGACTGTGTCCTTTGTCATAGCATTGAGAATGTGCCAAATATGGAAAGTTCCTCTCTGAGTCTGAATGCTCCCAGGGCTTGCCAAGACTACTAAGTCAAATCAGCACATTATCAAGAAGAAAGTGCAATCATGGTCTCCTAGTTCCAGAACAGATGGCAAAATAGTATAGGCTACTGGGCTCCTTGACCCAACCCAAGAGGAATACAGAAGTCAGGGGAGAGTATGGGTTATAGGACCTAATCCACACACAAAACACATACACTCATCAAAACCCTGGGCAATCAAAAGCTTTTTCTAACTGGGGTAAGTGTGGAAGGTAGATGACTGACTACTGCTTGGGGACAACGAGAGCCAAAACAAGCAGTGAGAGGAGAAGAAAACCTTCTAGGTCGGCTCTTGCCTCTCTCCCACATTAGTCTGGGATGATCAGAGCCTAGCCTTTCACTAAAGAAATCAGCAACATGAGTTCAAGTCACCCTGGTGAAGGCATTGCAAAATCTCTGCTAGGATGAAGAGTAGAGGAAAATATCTGAGCTGCCTGGCCAAGCTGGGAAATCTAGTTCTCCAACCTCTCTTCCCTCAAGCCCCTAAACCGGTATCTTCCAATATAAAGATACTGTATTCTTCCAAAGCTGCTTCTCTTTATTAATTAAAAAAAAATTATATGTATAATATATATATATATATTTTTTTTTTTTTTTTTTTTTTTTGTGAGGAGATCAGCCCTGAGCTAACATCCGCCAATCCTCCTCTTTTTTTTTTTTGCTGAGGAGGACGGCCCTGGGCTAACATCTGTGCCTATCTTCCTCCACTTTATATGGGACGCCGCCACAGCATGGCTTACCAAGCAGTGCGTCGGTGCGCGCCCGGGATCCGAACCAGCGAACCCCGGGCCGCCGCAGCGGAGCGCGCGCACTTAACCGCTTGCGCCACCGGGCCGGCCCCTGTATAATATATATTTTTATTGAAATATATTTGATATATAACATTATGTAAATTTAAGGTATACAACATGTTAATTTGATACACATATACTGTAATATGATTGCCATTGTAGCGATAATTAGCACCTCTATCACACCACATAATTATCATTTGTCTTTAGTGGTTGGCATAATTATGATCCAGTCTCTTAGCAAGTTTGATGATTATAATGCAGTATTGTCGTCTATATTCTCTATACTGTGCATTAGAGCTCTAGGACTTATTTACTACTCATTGCAAGTTTGTACCCTTAAACAACATCTCTCCTATCCCTCCAGCCCTCATCCCCTACTAACTACCATTTTACTCTCTGTTTTTACAAATTTGCCTTTTTTTAGATTCTACATATAAGTGAGATCATACAGTATCTGTCTTTCTCTGTCTGACTTATCTCACTTAGCATAATGTCTTTTTATTAATTAAAGGTGGAACTCTGAGTTGCTTGGTGGAGAGATAGCAAATGAGAGTGATAACACAGTAGTTTTTGGTACCTGGAGATCATATCCTCCCCTCTCCTTCAACTCACTATGATGACCCTGGATTAGGGGCTTAGTCTTTGGCCTTTCCCCATACACATTACTATACCCAAGGAAATATAATTCCACGAGTCAAAGAACAAAAACAAAGACAGACACCTGAGACTTGCAACCACTGCTAAAGAAAAACAGCAAGCTGAACCATGATGAAGAAATGAATAAAAATAGTAAATATGAAAAATATAAGAGCTAAAATAAAGAGCACAATAAATAAGTTAGTTACCAGGATAAAAAAGATGAAGAATAAATTAGCAGGGGCTGGCCTGGTGGCACAGCAGTTAAGTTCGTGCGCTCTGCTTCGGGGGCCCAGGGTTTTCCAGGTTCAGATCCTGGGCGCGCACTGATGCACCACTTGTTAAGCCATGCTGTGGCGGTGTCCTATACAAAGTAGAGGAAGATGGGCACGGATGTTAGCCCAGGGCCAATCTTCCTCAGCAAAAAGAGGAGGATTGGCATCGAATGTTAGCTCAGGGCTGATCTTCCTCACACACACAAAAAAAGAATAAATTAGTAAGTTGTACAAAAAAAGTATGGACTCTCTCAGGAGGCAAAATAAAAGGATAAAAAGATTACATAAATATATGTATGTATGTATATATATATGTATGTATATCGTATATATGAATATATATACATATATATATGATGGTAACATGTAGATAATAGAGATCCTAAACATAGAGAAAAAATGCATAAAAGTAAATATTTGAAGAAACAATAAGGATAAAATTGCCAGAATTAAAGAAAGAAAAGACTTCAGACTGAAAAGACTCATACTCATAGGTTACTAAACAAGAGAGACAAGGAAAAATTCACACCTAAGTACCTTATTATTAAAATGAAGGATAGAAAAGACATATTGAGAGAAAATAATAAAAACTAAAAAAGAGAAAGAATGGGTCCCATACAAAAGAGAAAGAATGAGATTGGCATCTGCCTTGTCAACTACAACATTGAATGCAAAAAGTCAACACAATCGTATTTCGAAGGTAATGCAGGAAAAGAACTTTCGTCTTAGAATTTTCTGTCCAGCTGAATTATAAATCAAACATGAGAGCATAATGAAAAATATTCTTGGGCATTGAAGGCCTCAGATGGTTTACCACACTAAGATCTGTAGTAAAAAGACTCTTGAAGGAAATAATAAACAAGTTTGGGGGAGAGTCCAGGACATGTTGCTTCAAAAGACGTGGAAAAGGGGTTACAGAAATCTTCCAGTAATTGTACTAGATTGAATAATCTCCCCCAAAAATTCATGTCCATCCAGAACTTCACGATGTGATCTCATTTGGAAAGAGGGTCTTCGCAGATGTAATTAGTTACAAGGAGATCATCTTATCTTACTAGATTAGGGTGGGCCCTATATCCAATATGACTGGTGTCCTTATAAGGAGAGCAGAGTACACACAGAGACACAGACACACTGGAAATATGGCCTTGTGAAGACAGAGGCAGAAATTGCAGTGATGCAGTTAAAAGCCGAAGATTGCCAGCAACCACCAGAAGCTAGAAGAGTGGCAAGGCAGGATTCTTCACTAGAGCCTTCAGAGGGAGCATGACCCTGCTGACACCTGGATTTCAGACTCTTAGCCTCCAGAACTGTGAAAGAATACATTTCTGCTGTATTAAGAGACCCAGATTGTGGTAATTTGTTACAGCAACCCTGGGAAACTAATACTGTAATATTTGTTATTGTCTTTTTTTTTCAAAGGGGGGAAAAACCCTCTAGTTCCAAGAGAGTAAGCACACTGCTTTGAAAAAGCCCAAAGGTGCCCAGCTCACTTTAGGAGTAAGTATAATCTTGCTATCAAAATCAGACAGTACGCAAGAAAACTAGAAGCTCATTTAACTGATTGCAAACAATTTCATATTACGATAATAAATATTTACATAGGTTTTATTACGTGTCAGGCACTCATCTAAACTCTGAACACACATAATTCAAAGACAACTCTTTGACTATTATCTCCATTTTACTGATAAGGAATTGAGGCATAGAAGGGTTATGTGGCTTACCCAAGGTCAGACAGCTAGCCTACTGAATCCAATAGAGCATTAAAAAAAAAAACAAAACAGTTCCCATCATGCTCAAATGAAGTTAATCCCAGAAAGGCAAAAAGAGTTATGCTTCATCAAACTCATCAATGCCGTTCATCTCATTAGTAGAGTGAAGGAGAAAAATCATATTATTATTTAAATGATGCAAAGAGACTTTAATAAAGTTTAGGACCTATTTATCTTTTCAAAAATCTTAGCAAACTAAGACTAGAAGGGAAATTCCTCTCATCAGTAAACATTATATGTAGAAGCAAACACTACACTTAGTAAAGAAACATAGATATTGAACAATAAAATATTGAACAATATCCAATATCACCACAACTGATTCATATAGTATTAGAAGTCTTACCAATACTAAAAGGAAAGAAAAATAAATAAAAGCAAGAAAAAAATGTACATTATTTGCACATGATATGATCATCTCCTAACAAAACCACAGAATTATCGCCTAATGGAACAAGTAGAAGTAAGAAAGTTCAGAAATTTAGCTGGATGTAACAACTTTAAAAATCAATAGCACTAACTTACCCCGGCAATAACCAACTAGAAAATATAACAATAAAAAAAAAAGAAAAAAACTATAAAATATCTGTAAATCGACTTAACAAAGAACACACAATAACTCTATGGAGGAAACATTAAAACTCTAACGAAAGTCATACTAGATGATTTATAAAATTAAATTATCTAGTCTCTTAGATAAGATGACAACATTACAAGATATTCACTCCTTCTTCCTAATTATTCTATGAATTCAATGTAATACTAACAACATTTCCAGTTGGATTTTTAAAGAATTAAATAAATTTATTTTATTATTTAATAGAAGTAAGCCAGCACTGGAAAAGATGGGAAAAAAAAAAAAAACAAGAGAGGCAAGCTGCCAGATATTAATACATACTTTAAAATCATAATTTAAAAAAAAATTAAGATGCTGTCACAAAAACACATTGATCAATGGAACACAATAGAGAGCTCAGGGACAAACCAGGTATATGAGACACTATTATATAAGATAAAGGTAGGCTCACAAATTCATAGGGAAAAAAATGAATTATTTAGTAAAATGGTTTGCGAAAAGTGAATCCCTACTTAACCTTACATACCAAAGTAGACTACAGAAAGAATAAATATTTAAAGGTGAAGGATAAAACTAGAAAGTTGGTAGAATAAAATGTAGAATAGCTGCAGACCCGATGAGGGAGAAGAATTGTTTAAACAAAACTTCAAAAGCACAAAGAGAAAAAGTGATTATCTACGTCAAAATGAAGAATTTCTGATCAATAAAAGATACTATGAATAAAGTTAATATATAGCTGACAGAATAGAAGAAGATATTTGCAAAGTACCAAACCAACAGGGGATCAATGTTTAGAGTATACAGGAAACTCTTACAAGTCTATAAAGAAAACAACAATCGAATAGAAAAATGAGCAAGAAATATGAATATCCAATTTATAACAGAAGAAATCCAAGACACCAACAAGCAGATAAGTCAAAACAACTGGTAAGTACAGAAATGCAAGTTAAAACAAGTTATTGTAGATTGGCAAAAATTAGAAAGCAGAATGATGCTACCCATTGGCAGGGATGTTGGTAGATGGGAATCTTTGTCCACTGCTGATGAAAATATTGACTGGTGCAGCCTTTCTGGAGAGCAATTTGGCACTAGTTAAAATAAATAAATGTACCACATGATCCAGAAATTCTGCACTTGGGTGTATATCCAAAAGAGGTTCTCACAATGTCCCTAAAGACACGAGGAGTTGTTCATCACAGCTCTAGCAGTGAGGCCAGAGTTTCCTATAGGTTATGTGACCAACAGAGAAGGCGGCTGGGCTTGAACCCAGCTTGAACCCTTGGCAGGACCTCCACACCCCCACAAGAGCTCAGTTCACCCTCCACAGAATCCCACCAATAAGAAGCTGAAAGATGGTTTGTTTTAGCCAGAGCTGAGAGGGGGTGGAAGAAGAAGGGCCAGAAATGGACCTCATACAGCAGTGAAAAGTGCAGTGTTGTCTCTAAAACCCTCCCCAAATCTCATACATGTGTCCTATGAGGAGTCACCCACCATAGAGAGGGCGTTGATTGTAAGTCACTGTCAGTCAGTAAAGAAGCAAAAAGAGGGCACCACTACTGACCAATAATTACCTCTTTCCATCTCCTCCTTCTACCCCAGTGAAGTGGAAGAGCTGAACTTGAAAGAGCGTTTGGAGAGGAGGCGCCTCAGAGCTACATCATACCCACCAACCTCCAAGCCATCAGAGCCAAGATCAAGTCCCCTCTAGGGAAGGGAGAAATGAGCCTGTTGAAAGAGTCTTTATGGTGCTCTTCAGGTCTACAGTGTCCTCTCTCTGCAGACCCTACTATGATCTGAACATTGTGTCCTCTCCAAATTGGTATGTCAAAATCCTAACCTATAGATGATGGTATTAGGAGGTGGGATCTTTGGGAGGTGATTAGGTCACCAGGGCAGAGCCCTCATGATTATGATTAGTGCCTTTATAAAAGAGGCCCCAGAGAACTTGCTTGTCTCTTCCACCATATGAGGATACATCAAGAAGTCTGTCCCTCACCCAACCATGTTGGCATCCTGACCTCAAATTTCCAGCTTCCAGAACTGTGCGAAATAAATTTCTGTTGTTTATAAGCTACCCAGTGTGTGTTATTTTGTTATAGCAGCCTGAAAAGACTAAGACAGACCCCAAAGGAAAAAGGAAGTCAGGGCCAAAAGGTAACCTGAAGCTGGCTCAGCAGACGTTAGAAATAGCAATTTGTTTAAGTTTTCTTTATTTATATCCCATGTAATTTCAAAAATTATTTAAGTCAAACAGAATAGAAACTATTTAACGTTGTGTTTTCTTCTGACCAACATTTCAAATGACACCTCTCACCCTGCAATCCGAGAATCAGCATCATTATGTAGAAGGTACCGACCAGAGTTGACAAGTCCAATAATGTGTCCAATCATACCAGAAAGATGGGAATGAAGACTTTTTAACAGACCACAGCACACAGGTTTGCCTCATATCATAGCTGGACCACAGATCTCTAAAAGGACTAGAAGAAGAGGAGAATGACAAGCAAGCTATAAGGTCCTCAAATGCCTTCCACTTGCAAGTCTGAAGGACACAATTACTGTTCTCCAGAGCTTTAAGTGGAAATCAATGGTTTAAAAATGATAGAGAAAATAAGAAAGTTAAAAAAAAATAATGAAAAACTTTACAAAGAGTTTGGGCAATTAAATAATGGAAAATATTTGTTTTCATCATCTATATTTGTGTGCTCAAAGACAAAATGAGTTGTGATAAAAAAGGAGTCAGTCTTATTTCTTCAGAATAGCCTTAATGTTTCACCAAAGCAATGAGTTATTGTTTTCAAGTCTCAAAAAAAATCCTCTTAACAACTAGATGGCAACGAAATTGAGCACAATGTGTTTTAACCCTAGTTTGTTCTTGGTTATATAGACCCAGTCATGGGCTGTCAAATTGCTTCGTTTGAGATCTGATATCAAAATATCATTTCCTATTACCTTGTTTGTGTGTCAGATGTTCAAACTTTAGATGCCCTTGGGAGTTAGTTATTAATGTAGTTATTATTACTGAAAGCAACAGAATATCCTAATATCTTCAAATATTAAATTTTGCCCTGAAGTAAGACAAATATGTGAAAATGTGATGATTTGGGCCCGAGGCATTAAACAAAGTAGATAGAGAAGTTAGGGAAAGATGTCCCAGGTAAAAATACTTAATAGTTAATTAACCCACAGTACGGTTGTTTCCCCTGTCTAATTTGACAATAGAACAGTAAATATCATGTCAGTTCACTCCTTTTGCCTTCAATAGAATCCTCACATCATGAAGGAAAATTTTCTTGTTAAAGCCAAAGTGCTCAAAAGCAGGACTCAGTATAAAATTCTGTTCCACTTCTTAGTATTACAGTGAAGTTGGTTGTCATTTTATTTATTACACTCATTCACAGTTTTATATTAGGAAAAGAAAATGACATTTAAGAAATTAATTGAGTTCAGAGCAAAAGATATCTTATATTTGATGGTTCTGAAAGTCTAAATATAAATAAAAATGTCTGTCAAAGTATGTTTCTGAATTTTTATAAGACTATAATCATACACTACTTAATAACCCCATTAGGCAGGATGCTTTAGAAAACATTGAAGACTTAGATTATTATGATTAGCATAATAATTAGGTCGTTCATCAAGAAAAACTATGAATAATTCATTCTAATTAAGTCACTGATAGAACAGTAAATCAACCATCAGCGCCAGAACCAGTAAGTTATGGACTGTAGCAAATCACAAGCAAAACTAACTTTTGGGTGCAAGATAATAAATTAAAATGTTATAAAATATTTGTTCCATTACTAGAAAAATCACCAAAAATTCTTTCTTGGTCTTGGCATGTTTGACAGTCAGTAGATTTGCCCCAAGTATACAACACACGTTGCTGCTGCTGCTGCGTTAACTTGAAAAATAGAAAAAAGGATTCGACATTAGATATGAGAGAAAAATCTGCCTGTCTTCTAGATAATAAATGCTGCCATTGTGTTGCTTTTCTCTGGCTATGCCAGGTGACTAACCTTTGAAATTAGGTGTTGGAACATGTATTAACTTGAAAGAAACAGCTCATGGAGAAAACAGGTGGCTAAAACCAACTCCTCCAGTCCCTTCGTGCTGGCGTAAATGATTCTGAGAAAGAACAAAAGATCTTGTCCCCACATCTGTTTGTCACTATGTAAAATGAATGCCAATCCTCACAGGGAAAATAGAGAGTCAACTTATAAAGCCTATTGAGATCTTGGGCCTCAGAATTATCTATTACTAAATATTCTGCTGCTTCTTCTGGTTTAGCCAGAAAGAAAACAGCCCAAGAGCTATTTATTTTCCAAAGAGAGATAAAGATCAATTTAAAGATTTTAATAAATGATCAGTATTAAGATAGAGGGGAAACCTAGTACATGAAGTCCTATCTAATTTACAAAAGTATTAATTTGAAGTTTAAGATGCAATAGCCCTTAAATCAAAGTGTGTTTCTGTCTTTTTTCTTATAATCTATAAGATTATAGATGGTCAAGTAGACTCCACAATTTGGAAAGGCCAAACAGAGCCTATTTTAGTGTAAGAGTAACTGAAAATAAAGCATTGGGGAATATGAAGAAGTTCGGATGAACATGGGAATTTGGGAATTGTGTTCTGTGCCAAGCAGAGGACATGTTGGATGAATAAGCATTTCGTTCCAATATGAACTGCCTGATCCATCCTCCAATAAACTCTCTGGCCATCACCCTAACTTCAGAAATGCTACTGCTGAATGGGATTTAGAGTACAAAATGGTCACCAACTAGTCATCCAGTGGAGTCTGCGCATCGGCCAAGAAGCACTGCAATTGCACGTCTCCACACCACCATTGGCCAAGACAGGCAGGCCCCAAACCTGGGAGTCATCCCTAATTCCTTCCTCTCAATTTCCTATCTAACTGGCCTCCCTGTACTGTGGATTCCATCTGCAAACATCTCTCCACGCTGTTTATAATAGTGGTCCTCATCCACATTACTTCTGTTCATGCACTAATCATCTCTTGTTTGTTTCGATAAAGCAGTCTCCTTTTGGCATTTGCACCTTCCACACGGCCCACTTCAATACAAATCTGATCGTAGAAAACTATTACTTAAAATACTTCAAAAATTCCTAATTTCTTTGCTTACTTTTTGTGCCTACTAACTTTTCCAGCGCCTGCCTTACCAACCCTATAGTTGACTATAGTTCTTGCAGATCTCAGAACATGTCATGCTCTCAAGTCTCCAAGTCTATACAGTACACATATATTCCGGGTTCAGCCAAATTGGAGTTTTCACCCTTGTAGCTACTACTCCAAAGCCAGATAGCATTTGATTGTAAATTCATACTTAAACACAAGTCCCAAGATATCATGGTACCAGGTCTGGTTCTCTTTATCCTTTCTCCTAATTTCCTGTTGTTTACAGTGCTAGCTATTAACAGCACTAAATTTTGTCCCTCTGCGTAAAGATAAGAGAGCTTTATCCACCCAGACCAGACCAGAACCCAAGCTAGTGTAGGGTGAGATCACTTAGCAATAAGGGCAGACCACAAAGGGATTTCCTGAAATCAGCAGCAAGGCATCTCTAGAAATAACTGGACAATTGGCCTGAAGAAAACTCTCAAGACTTTTTATTACTTTACTCAGGAAAAAATTAAGAGCCCATAGCAACTTTATAACTTCTTGGGGCATTGAGGATAGATTTTTCCCTAACCATAAACATTCATAAAAAAAGAGCCTAGCATAATTTTCCCCAAGAAAAGGAATTTTTAACCAAGGACGTCAGGTACTGAATAATTCTCTTTCAGCATTAGAGTGATTTAAGTGATCTGTTTCCCAGGAAGAATCCAGCAACATTGGTCTAGTTTGTTCCAAAAAGAAGCATCAATATTAAGGAATTAATGTTAATTTGTATGTGTGTGTGTGTATGTGATAAAGGTACCATGATTATTAATCAAAAAGAGTCTTTATGCATCAGAGATACCACTAAAGTAGAAATTATATATGCCTGGGATTTGCTTTAAAATAAAGCAATGGGGGAGGGGATAAATATAAATGAAATAAGATTGGCTATGAGTTTGAATATTTTTAAGCTGAGTGTTTAGTACATGAGAGTTAACTATACAATTCTCTCTTCTTTGGTATATGTTTTTAAAATTCCATAACAAAACTTTTTTTAAAAAAAAGAATCTTTATAGCCTGTTGATCCCATTCATTCCTATAAAAGGGGAAACCACGTCAAAACCACTTCAAGTGGGAAAATCACTTCAAAAGGGGAAAACCACTTGACTCTCGTCAAGGAATGATGAGAGTGTTCCACTCCTCCTTTGGGGGATTTTCCGAGGGTTTCCTATAACATCACCTTGCTCTCTACTTGAAATCATCACCTTCCCACCCCCCACCTTCCCTAACTGCTAGTTATTCTTCAAGGCTTAGTTTAGGTATGCCCCTTCTTAGAAAGCCTTATCTTAATGTCTTCCTCCTTCTCAAGTCAGGGTGAAGTGTCCTCTTATATGCTCTCGTAGCACCCCACAGTTCTTTTATTGGGGCTCTTATTACACTGAATTGCATGTATTTGCTTACTTGTCTTTCTCCTCCACTAGAATTTACAATAGAATCCAAGCTTTTCGAAGATAGGAAACACATCTTATCTTAAGAAAGGATCTTAAAACACACACAATTTGCCTTATCTTTAGACCATGATTTTCTGACAGTTCTCTGGGGGATTTAATCTCTGGCCTGATGATCTTTCTTACTTTGAGAATCTTTCATCACACGAAGAGGCCAGGAATGAAAAAGTTTTATTTAAAACCCAGCAAGTCCTTAATCCTTTACGTTTTCTCTAAATTATGCTTGAAAACTGAACTATTTCTTTTTTAACTCATTTCTCTCTATTTGTATTTTATAATAGGCAATGACAAGAAGTAAGGTGGCATTGTCAGTGTTCTGCCTGGAAATCTTCTTAGCTAAATCTTTGGTTCATCAGTTACATTTTCTATTTTCCATACCTCTGCAGGAAACAGTGTTGATAAATTCTCTTCTATTACATGACAGCAGTCTTTTTTCTTCCAGCTTCCAATAACATTGTCTCACTCTCCTCTAATCTCTCACCAATAGACTACTTGAGGCCCTCTTAGCAACTGCTAACATGACCCTCATGACCCCTCAAGATTTTATTAACATCGCCTTAAGTCTACCCACCATATGTTTCACTGCTTTCTTATGGCAGCACCCCATTTCCAAACACCGAAATCTCTTCTTGTTATCTATTACTCTGAAACAACTCACTCCAAAACTTAGTGGCTTAAACGACAATCATTTTCTAAGATCTTATGATTTCTTTGGGTCAGGAATTCAAGAAAGGCTTGGCTGGGCAGTTCTCATTCAAGATCTCTTGGGCGATTGACGTCAGGTGATGGCTAGAGCTGGAACAGCAAGAGGATGGAGCACCTGGGGACTGGCCAGGCCTCTCACTCCCTTCGTGTAGTCTCAGAGCCTCTCCATGTGGTCTCTATGCATGGGACAGTTGGGCTTACTCACAGCTCAGAGCAGTCAAACTGTTTACATGGTGGCTGAAGGCTCTATGAGCAAGTATTCTAATAAATAAGATGGAGGTTGCATTGCCTTTTAGGACCTACCTCATGTTCCTTGTGCTACTTCCTTATATTCTATTGGTCAGAACAGTCACAAAAGGCCACCTAGTTTCAAGGGAAGGAGATGTAGAGCCCAATCAGAATCAGATTGTAAAAAAAAATGTGGGATAGAAAATATGGTTGTGGCCATCTTTGGAAAACCTAATCTGCCACACTTAGTTGTTTATTTGTTAACGTATTCCATAGAGTTGTTGCGATGATTAAACAAACTAACATAATAATTGTGCTCAGCATATAATAGGTGCTTAATAACATTTGTTAGCTTCCCTGCCCCTACCGAGAAATGACTCAATACAATATACCCTCAGTGATTTTGAAGAGCACTTTTTTTAAAGTTAAAGAAAGTTCAGTGTGACCAAATATCAGTCTCTCTCCCTCCACTCTTGCTCATTACTTTCATATGTTTCAGAGAATAATTAGAACTTTTCTTACACAGATAGTGAGTATTTTTCAGACTAGGCCAATAGTGGTCAATTCACTCCCCTTCTTGGTGCTTGGTTTAAGAATGAGCAAGTAAACTGCAACTCTAGCCTTTCAGATCCGAGAGAAAACAGTATAGAGTAGGGGGGTATTCTAGGAAATTCTCCTCCCTCATACAAAGGGTCTAGGATCTATTCAGGATCTACTCCTAGACAAACTCCCCAACTTCCTGCTGGCATGTGTTAGGCCATCCTGCTGCTTCTTTGTGTACACGCTCTCCCCTCTCTTAGGTTCTGCATTTTCACAGTCAGGTTTACTGAAGTTTTAATCTTAGATATGACTCTGGTGACCAGGAGGGGAGATAGGGATAGATCTTGAGGAGAGCGAGCATTGTTTTTAAGGCACTTGCCTTACTAGAGGTCTCGGCATAGTCTTCAAGGAAGAGAAGGGCCTCTATATTCCAGTAAGGAAAAGTGGGTCATTTCCACAAGTCTTGAGGATTCAGAGCATTCAGGGGAGTCTAGGTGTTTAAGTACAACAATCCAAATAGTTCATATTTATAAACTTTTTATATATAAGGTTTATAAATATAGTTTAACAAAGAGAATCATTCCCAAGAAGATGCTTATTAAAAGATGATATGTAAGCATACACATAAAACATATATAGCATATATGATATATATGTAAAAGCATACAAAAATATCATATGATATATATGATATATACAAAAATGTATGGAAAGATATAAACTATAAACAGTTCTTACCTATTGTAAGGGATACGAAAGGAACTTTAACTTCTATAGCTTTATATTGTTTGAATTTTTTTCTTGGACCTTCATTGATGAAAGTAGACTAAGTCACATCTTCAGGTCACAGCATATCATCATCATTTGTCCTAGTAAGGCTTTCTGACATTTATATTATTTACTAATTTATTTACCTATTTATTTTTATCCCCTCTTATTTCCCTTCCCTTGATCCATAGGCAACTATTATAATGGGTTTATACTAACACAAAGGGCTGAATCACCAATCAGATTTACAGAATCCAAGTCTTACCCAACACCAAGATCTAGGGTTTAGTGATTAGTAATTATTAGTATGGTTAGTAAAGTTTACAAGAAAGGAGTCACAGAGAACCTTACATCAAGACACACGTTCCTAAATCCCTTTTTCACCTTGGGATGCATTTTGGGTTCAGAGCACTATGGGCAATCACAAGGAAGCCCTTAGTTTTGTGCTCTCTCAGCCTTTATACTCTCTAGTCATGTAGAAACACTGTGTGATTAACTTGCATTATTCAGGGCAGCTATGGCTCATAAAGCCTTGGAAGATCTTTAATTGCCTTCCAGTTAGTAAATTCCACCAATTTGATAACAAAGGGATCTGGCTAAAGTCTGAGCTGCCTCAGGCGAGTGGAGAGGAACCAAGTTACAGACTGTTTATTATCCTTTTACAGTATTTTAACTTTATCTTTTATCTTGATGCATTCTTACAGGATGTATATTCTTTTGCGAGCATGTATGTACACACATTTGAATTCAATATTTACTTAAGTGTTGCATATTTACATTAAAATTCTGTTTCTTACTGGTTTCTTTTCGCCCTGTGTTTTAAGATCCATCCACATTGCTTGTGAACACCTAACCCGTTGCTTCTAACTGCTGCATATAACTCCATTTTATCTATCCCCTCTCCTAATGATGGACAAGCCAGCTTGCCCCATTTCCCTAGTACCAGAAACAATGCTGTAGCCAATATTTTTAGATGTGAGAAATTCATTAGGATATATAATCCAGAGCATTACTCTTGGGCCATAGGGAACAAATAGACGGTTTTATTAAATATCAAAACATCCAAAATGAATACACTTAGACTATACTCCCACTGGGGCATGCGGATCCCTATAGCTCCACATTCCTGCCAACACTTGCCAACTGGCTGGGGGTAATAATTACAACCGAGATGCCTCATTTTATCTTGGATCCTCTAACTATCACTTACTGTATCTTGACATAAGCTTGTTACCTTTTTTAATGTCTTCTTCTCTAAATTGTGTGTTCAAATCCTTTAGGTATTTTCCAAATTGCAGTTAAAATGGCACATTCCCAGCTCAACTTCCTCTTAACTGGATTCCAAAACTGTTCATGGCCACTCTAACACCATGAGACAAAAAGAGAAGTGCAACAAAGGGGTAGTCAGAGTGGCAAGAGCTAGTAGTCCTCACTAATTGTGGTAAAAATAACTTGCAAATTTCACTAAAACATATAACAATGTGAGTATCTCGGGAGGGCCCCTCCAAAAGCAAGTAAGGATCCTTGAAGCCTAAGCTTTGTTTGTGTCACAATAAATCCACCTGAGGTCTCACATATATATGGGTGCAATCTGAGCCCACTATTCCATTCCATTGATCTGTTGGTCTGTTCTTGCACCACACTAGGGCCACACTAGGTTTATTACCATATCTTTGCAGTTGCTTGGATTTTATCAACAAGCATATATTAATTTTATAATTTTTTAAACATCACTAAGAATTTCTTAGAATCCCCACTAACATTTTATATTTTACTTTTAATTCAAATTTTGTGCACCCCCATCACCCACCACCTACCCCCTCATTTTGCCTAATAGAGGATAAGTCCTCTGACCAACAGGATTTCCCAACTTTAGAAGATGTCACTCATCCATGTTCCTAGGGGCATTATTCCCTATAGTTTTCATTATTTTTATCAATAGTAGAATCTAGCTAATAAGACATTGCTAAGGAAAACTCAGTCCATCTTCTTTCAGATTAATGAATTCGTTCATGCATTTATTTATTCAGCAAGTAGTTCTTGAGTGCCTACTACGTTTTAAGTGTTATGAATTCAACAAGGGAAAAAAAACAACATATAGTCAACCATCAGGAGTTTAATTTTAGTGTAAATCATTCCTTTATACAAGTATTTTATTCCTTCCTGTTACGGTGTGAAATAATTAATAAGAATATGCTTCTTGCTGATACCTGCTGCTGTAAATTTCTAGACGTTGCAAGGAAAATTGCAATGAAAATTTTCTGAAAAAACAATGTTTATTCCTTTTTCCATAGGTCAGTACACCACTCCATACCATTAAAGTCATGTATATCTAAGTCACAATGGTCCATGCAAAATGTTGAGCGCTCTTTGTAATGTTCCCAATTAATGCAATATTGACATAGCTACTATCTTATTGGATTACAATTCTTTCCCACTGTGTTCAGGCCTCTTTCTCTTACTACACTGTGAAGAGACATAACTTTGTAATCCTTTCTCCTATTGAGGAAGATCAATATACCTTAATGAAAAAGAACAAATAGTTTCACAGTAGGGTTGAAAACGAATGAATTTTTATTTTGAACCAATGGGTTTTTTTTTTTCCTAATGTAGAATTCATGATGTCACTTATCTATAGATAAGTTTAACCATGGCAAGTTTGGCAGATACTTTCCAGAGACTTCCATATTTGGTTCCTTGCTTATCTCACCAGCCTCATCATCTGCCTCTCCTCCATTATAATTTGCATCCTGGCAAACTTCCCTAAACAGACCATGTCGTTTCATACATCAGCATCTTTAGTCTCACTGTAACTTCGAACTGGAGTGTGTTTCCAGAATTCATTTCTTCACCTACCTCCCACTCCTTATTCAAAACACAGTTCAAGGATCACCTCCTGGGGGAAGTGACTCTTTTCCAATCACACAATGCCTCTCTCTTGAGACCCACAACACCCTGAGTATCCCTGTACCATAACACTTAAATTAGCCTCTTGAAATGATCTATTTACCTGTCTGTCCAGCCCACTAGCCTAAAAGTTCCTCGAGAGCACAGACTGTGTTATATTCATCTTTACAGACCCAGATCCTACCGCAATCCTTGCCACACAGCATGCAATCAACAAATATTGAACAGAAAACTCAACTAAAATAACTTCTTGGAACAGAATGTTGAGTTTATACAATCATAATCACCCCCAGAAAGAATCCTGTGGATAAACAAAATAACCAGCTTCAGACACAGGAAATTTGAGGAGCAGAGAAAGGACCACTGGCAAACTTCTTATCATCCTTTAATTAAAAATTTTAAATACCAATTAGTATACAGAGCAGGGAACACATTAATAATTATTAACCCATTCCTTGATAACATTATAATCTACAGCTTAGCAAAGTGGTTTTTAAACTTTGCTTTTTGGGTTTGGGGTGGGGATCATTTTGTATTTATTTTTTGTGTATATATTTCAAGGTGTGATGCTTTTTTTTTTCCCCTAAATAAAGTATGAGAAAAAAAATCAACAAATGAAACAGATAAAAGTGAGTGAGCTAATTGAGGCTGGATGAGCAATGAGGGCCTTAGAACCCCTGCTGCTCCTTGAAGCTCACCATGACAATTATCTGTAGGCAGAAAGCACTGGCCTTGGGTGGAGCACGAAGAACCTAAACTTGATGTGCAATGACTCTCTTCCTCCATCCTTCCTCACTGCACGATCACTTATTTCAAATTTTTTTATGAGTTGGGAAAGTAGATTTTGAAACTGCCAACCTCATCTGTATTCAGAAGTATCAAGGAGCCGGCCTGGTAGTGTAGCGGTTAAGTACACGTGTTCTGCTTCGGTGGCCCAGGGTTCGCCAGTAGGGATCCTGGGCGTGGACCTACTCACCGCTCATCAAGCCAGGCTGAGGCGGCGTCCCACATAGAAGAACTAGAAGGACCTACAACTAGGATATACAACTAGGTACTGGGGTTTTGGGGAGAAAAAAAGAAAAAGAGAAAGATTGGCAACAGATGTTAGCTCAGGGCCAATCTTCCTCAAAACAAACACAAAAAAGTTAGGTTACTTTAAAAAAAAAAAAAAGAAGAAGTATCAAGTTTCCATGGCTCCTAGGATTCTGAGCTTACTAGAGAATGTTGAGGAGGTGGAAAGGAGAAAAATGGCAGTGGAGTGGGTTCTATAAGTGATATATAATTACCTGCTTCACACGCTTATTATCTGTATTATTACTCGACGTGTATTGTCTGAAAAGCGCTGGAAAGCAATGTTGCTTAATTTTTAAGGTGCATGTGAAGCACCCGGGATCCCAAAATGAAGGTTCTGACTCAGTAAATCAGGAGTGAGGCTGGATATTCTACATTTCTAACAAGCTCCCAGGTGATACTGATGCTGCTCGTCCGTGGATTACACTTTGAGAAGCAATGAAGAATGCAAAAAATGGATGAGATGCAGTCTCTAAGTCTCTGAAGTTCACAGTCTCATAGAAGGTACAGACCTAGACTGTAGGAACTCAGATAAAGGCAGCAAAGTCTGAGTACTGGAGAGAATGCTGAGCACGAGGCAGCCTTGGGGTCCCAGCAGGAAATGCGCAAAACAGATGGTTTTCAAAATCTCACTTCAAGTGCTTTAAGAAAGTAACATAAAAGAAATCAGGAGGACTCACAAGAAAGCAGTCAATAGGTTCCTTTGAAGAAAAGAAATTAAATATGTTCTCCCAGATTTCTGGTCCCTTTCTCGTTCATTTTCTTAGCATAGTGGGAGAATTAGGACTTTGTTTACTACCAGCATACTTCTGCTTTCTTGCCCCAGAGAGAGCAGTAAAGGAAGACGGACCCCAGAGACAGAAAGCTGGAGAATGCCAGCTTCCTTTTGGTTTCTGAACGCAGCCTCCTAGACTGGGTAAGTACTCACTCCACAGAGATGTTACCTTGCAGAGATAGTAAAACTTTCAGGCCAAAAAACTATGCTTGTTATCAAACAGCCCGGCCCACTCTTACGCCTAGGTGTCCAGGTGTCAAGCTGAAAGGGAAGACAAATGCAGATCTGCCCCCACACACAGCAGTGAACTGCTTTGGAAAATTCCATGGTGTGTGACGGGTTGCTTTTCTGTACTCTCACACTTCGTGAACACGTTAACAGTGTCGAAGCTGTACTTTCAAAACACAGCTTTACAAACCTGGATATCTTTGCAATGAAACAGCAAGATCACAGGACTGAACTGTAACGTGGAAACCTTCCTGTAGCGTGCATAAGGATTTCACCCTTAGAACGTCTGCTTCTAGGAAATACATGCAACAGCTAGAGTAACCTGCAGCCAAGCAGTGAACAAATAATCCTCTTGCTGAAGGAGTTCGCTCTGAATGTCATTGAGATCTGACTCTTTTCCAGAAAGAAAATTCTGTCTCAGTGTTGCTCCCTTGTCTTTTTTCCCATATTGATGATACTGCGGTGACAGACTGCACTGCACAGAAGGAAACACATGGGAAGTGGAGGAACACCAGGCTTTAGGCTTTGGGTAATGCCTAAGTTCAGATTTCTCATCCATATAAGGAGGAAATAAGATCTATTACAGTTACCTAACAAGATATTGTGAAGAGTGAAAGAAGCAAATCTTTGTAAAAGAACCATAGAAACTACAAAATAATAGTGATAGCCAATATTTATTGACTGATGACTATGTACCTGGAATTTTCCATATATTACCTCATTTAATAATCACAGTAATCCAATACTGCAGGAATTGTTATTATTATCATTTTACAGATAAGAAACTGAAGCTTAGAATACTACTCAGCCGTAAGAAACGATGAAATCCAGCCATTTGTGACAACATGGATGGACATTGAGGGTATTATGCAAAAAGAAATGTCAGAGGGAGAAGATCAAATACCGTACGATCTCACTCATTATGTAGTAGATAATAACAACAACAAACAAACACATGGAGACAGAGATTGGATTGGTGGTTACCACAGGGGAAGGGGGGAGGGAAGAGAGGGAAAGGGATAATTAGACACCTGTGTGGTAATGGATTGTAACTAGTATTTGGGTGGTGAAGATGAGAACATGATGTAATCCATGCAGAAATAATGATGTACACCTGAAATTTATACAATATTATAAAACAATGTTACGGCAATAAACAAAAAATAAAAAAAGAAATAAAGAAAGAAAACTGAGGCTTAGAGGGGTTGACTTGACAATGTCACATCACTAGTAAGTAGCCAAGCACAATGCACATTTGTCATTTCTTGGCCCCCAGCATCCACTGTCCCTTTCCCACAGAACTCCAATTTCCTTTTGGGAATCACATCTCATTCATTAAGAATAGTCTTAATAGGTAGCAAAATAGTAGACCCATTATAAAAGTTGAAAGACTAGATCCTTCTTTCCACTAGACTGATACTGAGAGGAGAATGAAATTTAGCCAAACACTCTTTTCTGGGACATTGACCCTTGAGGAAGTGGTGCAAGGCTTTGAAAAGTGGTGAGGTCCCATTCATTCAGAAGCAGCCTCCTGATCTGACTATTCTCAGCTTGAGAAATTTCCTTTAGTTCTTGCTTCCTTGCCCCACTCAAAACTCTTTGTTTCTGCCTATTTCAAGATGTGCTTCTCCAATCTTCGAATTTGTTATATCTTGACAGTTTGCCAATAAATTTCATTTTTGCTTAAGTTGGTCAATATTTGTTTCTTTGCCATCAAAGAAAGCTAACTGATATACCAAGCCAGGATCTCAACCTAGGGCAGCCCAAAATCCAAAACCCATGCACAAAACCAATGAATGATTCTGTCTCTTAAAAGGTCACCTTGAGTATTAAAATGTACGGTGCTCTTCCCCTCCAACCTACAGCTGCATTAATCTATGAACATCTATTAGTTCATATGATAACTTTTACCTTCTAAAAATAAATGTGAAAATTATTTCTCAAGTGATAATTTAGAATTTCTCTTAAGTGCCATAGATTTAAGGTGAAATCGTTGAGTGATTTGGGAAACTGAATTGTAGAGCTAATAGGAACATATGAGATTATTTTTACCTAACTCTGTATAGAATTATAATAATTTAATGAAAACAGCATCTGGGAGACTTAAACATTCTTCTTTCATTTGGTATAGAAAACAACCGCCACACTGCCCAGATGCAATGCATTCTAGACGAGTCTCACCAAATACAAACTGGAAACAAAGGCTACAGAGACAAAATTTATATTTCTGAGCTTTGTCTGTTTCAAATTTAAGAAATATCCAGGTTCTGCCAAGTCAGCATATTATTCCAGCAGCCCCTGGAGTAGACTAAGTGATCCTCATGGACATCAAACAACAGGAAGTTTTCAGAAAGAAAAAAGGAGAAAGGTTCAGCCACAGTTTAATTTCCTCTCTGTTTCCAAAAATATATATATATTCACTGAGCTGCTTGAGAAAGGGACTTTCTTCTACTCTCTTGACACTTTTTTGTTTGTGCTAGATGAAAAAGCGAAGCAAATAAACAAACAATTCCTTCTGAAGAAGGAGGTAGAGGATGGGCACATGTACATGTGGGAGGAGTGGAGGGACCCATAGCATTTGTTTGGAGCTGTTACCACTCACCCCAAAGTATGGCAAGCTTTTCACAAAACAGACAAAATGCAACACAGATGCATCATATTGGAATGCATATTTAGGACTAAATGATATTTACAAAATTCCCTGCCACATGCAAAAAAGCACACACATTTGTTAAAGATCATTCTCCCCACTCCAGGGCTGAAAGATTCTTTCATTCAGCAGGTATTTTTTTGAGCACTTTGAGGGACTATGTTAAGCATGCGTTGAGCTCAAATCAATACCTCACTCATTCCAAAGTTCCAAGCCGGAGGATTATCTTATAAAGCATTATAGTGTCCTTCTAGTAATGCTGCAAACCCAATCCTACTGAATACACCCAAGTGGAAACCACAGAACAGTGAATTTCATTATATATAAGATGCTTTCAGAAAATAGGCTTTATAAATTTAAATTCTAGCAAAGTAAATAAAGACAATTTGGTCAAATAATTAATTTGATGACAATTTTTATTGAATATGTGACTTTGGAATCATATAAATATTATCAATGACTTGGTCTAATATAATGACTTCTGGCCAATAAGAAGTTCTGAATGACCATATCCTAAAAAATTAGAAAAATGAAAATATTGGCATAGAATCTCCTCAGTAATCTCAAATGGAATTATTTGATGGATCTGGAACATCATTAGAGAAATTTCTATCCACTTTGAAGGTATTCAGAGAGACGTTTAGAAGTCTTGGTATACATGGAATAGGACCCTTCTATGAATACATTGCAAGAAAGAATATCTATTATGACATGGCTTAAGAATATCACCTTTACCCTAAGAGTCACTATGTTTAACCCTTTCATTTCCAATTTATTTCAAAAGTTGGTCTAATGGTTTTACTGCATGAGCAAACTTTCATCAAAATGACCTTTTTACAGAATAAACTTAATCTTTGGTTTGCAAAGGCCATGTTCTACTCTTAAGCAAGCAATCCTGGTTTAATATTTGTAGCACAATTAAATAGAACTGGAGAGTAACTCTTTTTGTTTTGTAAACCTTTTTGTTATAAATCTTACTACTTCAAACTCTTTTTGTGGCTGTCAAAGGAGAAGAAAATAAGAAATGAAATCAATGTTTGTAATTAGACTTGGAAATATGATGAGAAGATATGGTGTGTGTGTGTGTTATTTTTTTGTTTGTTTTCCCACTCTCTAAAATGGAAGCCTTTGATACATAGATTTACAGACAGCTCCTTCTCCTATTACAGAGATTAGCAATTTCTTTCTCTGAATAAAAACAGAAGCTATCATTTATTAAGTACTTATTATTTGCTAGGTACCATGTTAAGTTCTTTAGGCCCTATGTCTCATTTTACTCCTATAAGAACTCTATGACATAGGTCAGATTAAAACTGCAGAAGACATTTAAGTTATTCATTCAAGAAGTATTAATTGAGCAACTACTATCAGACACTATTCTGGGCTCTATAAGCCCAGAAGATAAAAGAGTAAACAAAATTCACAAAGTCACTCATAAAAATAGCAAAAATAGAGAGAACTTAAAAGCATCCACAGATGAAAGAGTATCTTTAAAGTATGACAATTCAACAGAAAACAAATTAGCAGTTACAATGGAAACCAGATAATGCTGAAAAAATGTATTCAAAAAAATATTCAAAAGTCAATCCAGAATTGTATATCCAACTGAACCATTTGACAATGAAAGCAAAACAAGTAAATTATTAGATGAAAGCAAACTAATTCCTCTATTAATAGATCCTAAATAAAAGCACTTAAGATATACTTCTAGAAGAGGACAAATGATCCCTGAAGGAAGATCCGAAAAGTACACAAGAAAGGTACACAAAGTAGATTCCATAAAACATCAGTAACAGTGGTAGTGACCCTATTGTCTTTGGTATATGGATATCATCTTCCCCATCCTAAAAATTTTATATATATACACGTATATATACATAATTCAACTTGAAATATATTATTTTCCTCTAAAAAACTAACCTGAAGGGGCCAACCCCATGGCATAGCAGTTAAGTGCGCATGCCCCGCTGCTGGCAGCCCGGGTTCAGATCCTGGGTGCGCACCAATACACCCCTTGTCAAGCCACGCTGTGGCGGTGTCCCATATAAAGTGGAGGAAGATGGGCACAGATGTTAGCTCAGGGCTGGTCTTCCTCACACACACACACACAAAAGTAACCTGGATATAGAACCATTTATATGAAGAGAAAATAAAGTCTCATTTTCTTTTAAGCATAATTATGAATAATGGCTTCTTCTAGCCTCTGTTGTTTTAATCAATTGCAATTTTTATCTTTTTTTAATGCTCAAATTGTCACAGCTTGGCCAGTGGGAGCTCTTTTTAAGTGGGCTTCTGAGGCCTGTCAACACCACATCAGAACATTTCAAAGTGTACTTGCTTTCTGGCAACAAAAGTTTCTAGCCTAATCTTGAAATACCTCTTCCTCAAGGCAGAGAATTAGCTCCTCCTCAAAGCACTGATATTTTTAGTTGAGTTTTACCATTTCTCTATGATATCGCTACTTGAAATTTTAACTCTTCACAAAACTATAATTGAACTTCTTTACTTTCATAATTTGATCAACTAAATAATTTTTTACCATTTTTTATCAAAATTTACATAACCGCTTGATTTTAAAAAATCTATCCATAAAAATTACGTCTAAAAGACAGTGCCAATATTTTGAGTGATTTTTAATATTTTTATTCTGCCATGACTTTATGCACATTTATTTCATCTCTAATTTTCCTTCAGCCCAATGTTTCTAATCATTTCCACGATGTTTCATAATTTTTATAATTTTATAGAGCTATATTTCTAAGAGCTGCCATTGTCTTTAGTAAGTTTTATAATTACTTTTCATTTAACTATGAGAGAAAAATTTTAAAGCCAACTACTTGACAAATGCTAAAAAATTTACTTTATTCCTCCATACACAGAGATGAAAAAAATGTAAAATTTGGTAGTTCATTTTTTTAATCCAAAGAGAAAACCATTATATTTGTAAATGATAAGACAAATTAAAATTGGAAAACACTTTTCAGTCTTCCTTGTAGAGAAACCAAGATTCCAATGTATGCCCAAAATCAAATTTATCATGGAAGTTCAGTATCTAAGCCCTCATAGAAAAAGCATCTTTAGATCTCTTTGATGATACTTATCTGGCCAAATGGTACCCTCTGGTGCAAGACTGATTGAAACTGACACTTTCTGTTTAATGATTGTTCAAATTGGAAAAAGGTCCCCTAAGGATAGAGCAGCAATACTCAATTAAAGATGCCTGATTGTTAGAGAAAATGATACTGATTATCTTGCCTCTGAACCTCAAATTAATTATGCAAGATAATTCTCTACAATTTAAGACTGCCTCTGTTATGTGATTTATTGGAACTATCCTGAACCTGTTGGCCACTCAACATATGACTTTTCAAAAGTAATTGATAAATGTGTTTCTTTTTCTGGCCGGAACTTATTTAAGAGTTATTAAGGACAACAACTTGATTTATTTATTTATTTTTTGTGTGTGTGAGGAAGACCGGCCCTGAGCTAACACCTATTGCCAATCCTCCTCCTTTTTCTCCCCACAGCCCCAGTAGATAGTTGTATGTCATAGCTGCACATCCTTCTAGTTGCTGTATGTGGGACGCCGCCTCAGCATGGCCGGAGAAGTGGTGCGTTGGTGCGCACCCGGGATCCGAACCCGGGCTGCCAGTAGCAGAGCGCGAGTACTTAACCACTAAGCCATGGGGCCGGCCCCCAAGGATGATAACTTGAGATATAGCATCTAGACACATGAGTACTTATAATCAATGTTTAGCTTTGCCAAAACCAAGCTGCAATTAGAATCCAAATTCTTCTCCTAACCATTCGGTCTTACAGTTTAAAAACCAAAAGTGATTTTAGCTGAATCTGAAATGATTAATAATTTGGCCCAAACTATTACTGTTAGGTCCTACATTCATTACCATGGGAAAGCAAAATGGAGAGATTGAGTCTACATTAAAAGGTAGGCTTTCCTGAGGTTGTTTTTATACTAATATCATCAGTCAATATATAATTAAATATTTGTTTGAAGTAAAAACTTTTATTTTTTTTCCCTGAGACAATACGGAAATACCAGTTAGGTTTGTTGCATGTGCCAATTCCAGTTGCCTGATAATGAGTAACTCTAGGACTGTATTGAGAAGGATTCTGAGGAAGGATCTGTGGTTTGGTGAGGAAGGTTCAGTCCAGTATTAGCCAAGAGTAGATAGAGGACTGGACACATATTTTTGGCCATCCTGACTCCAAAAGAACTGGAAAAGATTCCTTAGGACATTACCTCTACCTTTAAAAAGATTAAAGAACATTCTTTTCCACTTTCGAATTGACTTGGAACATCTGACACATGTTGGTTTCTATAAATACCTTTGAAACTAAATTTTTACAATATCCAACCACATGCAATTCAATGTAATAGAAAAAAATATTCATTCAGTGCCTACCAAGAGCCCATATGCTTGGAACTGGGGATAAAACAGTGGACAAAATAGACAAAATCTTGTCTGCATATGGCTCTCAAATTAGTAGGAAGGTAATAATTTTGATAATAATAATCTAAGTGAACAGATGTATCATGCTTTGCAATGTATTTTTAAACATTAAACCTTTCTTGAATTCTTTGGAGAAGCCCAATTTATCCATGATATATCCATGAGATTTGGTTTGCTAATATTTTGTTGAGGAATTTTGCACCTATATTGACAAGAATGACTTTTAATCATCTGTTATGAAAAAAAAAAATCCTTATTTGGTTTTGGCATCATGATAATGTTAGCCTTGTAGGGCAAGAGGGAGAATCCCCCTCTGCCCTTTCTCTTAAGATTCTTATGGCTGGCCAAATAATTAACGACAGGTTAGCAGGAGAAAATAATGCCAAGTTTAATAACATGTGTACATGGGAGAAACCAGGGACACTGAATTTCTCAACGCAATAGTAGAAATTCTCGTCTTAAATACTATCTTCAGCTAAAGACAAAGGAGGATGTTGGGGGTGGGGGGAGTCAGTTACCGGAGATTACCAGAAAAGCACAGTAAACAAGAGTGAGGTTATTATGCAGATTTAAGGCCTCACCCTTCACATTGATAAGTTTTTAGAGATGAGGTCATCCCCCCTCTTCCCAGTACAGAGAGGGAGATACCTTTACAAATGGAGACTTCCCTTATAAATGTAAATATTTGTCTGGCAACTCCTAGCAGGGCCACCTAGAGAACGTGGCCAGGAACAGACAGAATTTTTGATAAAAGGGGCTTGGTGCCTTTCCTATTGTAACACCTATTTTACATTATATTACAGCCATCATGATAGTAACTCCTTCCTGAAACAGATCTTTTGCGTTAGATTCTTTAGGCAGTTTGGGACGGGAAACTCAAATGTTCTTCCTGAGTTTTCTGAGTCTTTATTGTCTTCAGCTCGAAATAATCCACATACCAGAGTGGTGCATCTTGGGGTGGCCTGCCCTGAGCGCCGTCAGCCTCATTAAATTATTTGGAAAATGTTACTTGTTCTATTCTCTGGAAGGATTTATATGGCTTCAGAATTCTTTGTTTCTTGATAATATGTTATAACTTGCCTTTTAATTGAACTAAATCTGTTTTATTCGTTTGTTTGGTGTGGTTTGGTTTTCATTTTGACTTTTTTAAATGGAAGGAGAGAGAGATTTTTAAAGACTGACCCAATTTCTTTAGAGGTTATAGGTCTATTAAGATTTTATGTTTTATTTCTACTTGATTTGGTTTTGCTAAGTTAATTTTTGCAGAAAACTGTCCATTACAAGTCAGTTTTTGACAAAGATTGTTCATTTTCACTGTATTTGTAATTTTATTCTGTCGATATGTCTCTTTCTTTCCCTTTTCCTTGATAAATTTCAGCAGAGTATGAAGAATATTAATTTTCTCTGAATTAGCTTTTTTTTTTAACAACTCGAATCAATCTGGTCAATTATTTTGGCTTCATACAAAAAGGCATAAATTGCCAAGAAATAGTATGCTTTTTCTTGGTAATCCATTCTTTTAATATTAAGCTTTTCAGTTATTAAAGTATATTTGTAATTACTCTGTGCTCAGTACCCATGAAGAGCAACCATTCTTTCATTTTTATGAAATGAATTTTCATGTCTTCCTCATGGCCAACGACAGCATGATGTTTCCATTTTAGATCCTTTTTCTTTAAATCTTTATTCACAAGCCCTATATTTCTCTTTGAGGCATTCCTTTGAACTCTGTCTGGGGTCTCTACACATCTTTTAAATTTTCAAACACAGAACTTATTATCAGGCTGTGTTAGACTCTAAGCTACCTGACCAATGGAATATAAAATAAAAGAATGATCTTAGGAACCCAAACACCCAATATGTTGTCTTTCTTTAATATTATTTTAGAAGCCTTGAATATGGAGACTATACAAAGTGGGTGAGTGGAGCAAAGGCCTTCTGCACAGAGGAAAGCTTTGCCCCAGACAAGCTTCCTCATCACCACTTTTCTTATCAAGACCTCAGAGACTCCGCCCTCTGACTAGCTTCTTGTCTGTGACCACATACCTCTTCCAAACAGGTTTCCAGGACTCCAAACAACTCAGAGCTTTCTCACAGTCCTTGAAGATTTCCTACAAGTTTGTCCTGCAAAAACAAGGAAGGTGACTGAGATAACCTTAACTGATTCAGAAGGACTTAATATTTTCAGTAAGTCTCTGAGCAAACGGACTCCAATGTCCATAAGACCTGGGAAGAAAACTATGCCTCTCAGTCCTTTGGCTCTCTCTCTCTCTCCATTCTCTCTCTGGTTCTGGTGATGCTACACCTCAGTGGGCATTAGATGAACACATTTTGTTCCTAGAATTGATGATTCTGATAAGGATGATAGGAATTAATTAATCTTAGTTACCTACCTATCCCTTGTTTTGGAGCAATAAAGGAGCACATAGTTCTTTGAACATAGCCATTCCTGAATAAACATCTGTTGAATGAATGAACTAATGACAAACAAGTTAAAGATGACATCGAGTCCTCAGAATCACAAGGTCTAAAGCAAGTTTCCTCTACATTTCAGGAAATATTCAGACTTTTATCTGTTTCTCAGTTTTTGCTTCTGCTTTATGAAAGTAAATTATAACGATCTTCTCACACAAGGGATGCCAATTTATTTTTCTTTCAATGTCATTAACTCAGAAAAGAAAAAAAATCAAAGTTCACAGAGGTAACCTAAGTTATTATGGTATAGCTGGGTTTTTTGAAAGAAAATTAAAAGCGTGGCAATACATATCCTCTTTGGAACAAGGTATGATTATAAATCCATAAAGTAAAACACTTTACTCATCCATTTTTAATTATAATAGGAAACAGAAAAAAAGATATTCAGTGAATATAATAAGTACAGTCTTCTAGGTTAGTAACACAAAAAAAGGGTGATGGGTGGAAATAGAGAAAAAAGCAACAGAGATTAAGAAGATAGAGGGAGAGGGGAAAGGAAGAGAGAAAAAGGAAGACAGAGACACAGCAAGAAATTCAAAGAGACTAATGTCCCCTATTAAAACCTTTTAAAGCAACTAACGCTACAGGCTGTTAAAGTTGGGCTGTGATGTTGCCCTGAGAGGATTAAACAGGAATGTCAAATTTGAATTTTCCTAAAGAGTCAAAGGACAATAAGCTATGAGCTGGAAGTTTCCCATAATTTAAAGACCTCAATAAAAGTTTAATATTCATTTAGGAAAAGAAATACATATTTCCTAGTCTATCAGTTATAAATAAGTTCAGCTGCAAGTAAAGAAAAGATGATTAACAGTAGCTTAAACAAAGAGTTTCTTTTTTTCACAAAACAGGAGGTTCAGGGGAAGGCAGTAACTGGCATTCGCTCACTACTCAATGACGTCCTTGAGGATTCAGGAGCTTTGGTCTCTGCTCCAATGCCTCAGCCACAGAGACCTTCTCCTCATCATTGTCGCCTTCTGGTCTCTAGATAGCTCCTGAACCTGCAGGCCTCACGTCAACAGGCAAGGCAAGAAGAATGGGACTGGAGCAAAGTAGTAAAGAACAAGGCCAAAAGGCCGTTCCATCTGTGCCTGTCCCTTCTGATCAGGGAAGCCATGGCATTCTGGGATGCCTCGCTCAGCCAGCTTGTGTTTACATCCCATTGGCCAGTACCACATTACATAAGGAGAAGGGTTGTATATGGGGACTGTGTTGTAAACCACACTGGTCCCCAGACTCACATTTTTGGAGTACCACCTCTGCGTGGAGTCACACTTTAATAAAGAGGACAACAGCGATTTTTCCCTTGGCAGTCATGTTCCAGTGATCTGGCGGTGGGCAGACGAAAGATTTTCCTCCATATGAAAATTTCTTTGGGAGCAAATACATTTAGTATGGCTATTGTTCTCATTCATTCAAAGTTACTTTCTAATTTACATGAGATGTGTATCATAATCAAAATAATAGCAGGCCTTTGAAATTGTTTTTTTTTAGGAAGATCTGCCCTAAGCTAACATCTGCCAATCCTCCTCTTTTTGCTGAAGAAGACTGGCCCTGGGCTAACATCCATGCCCATCTTCCTCCACTTTATATGGGACACCTGCCGCAGCATGGCCTAACAAGCGGTGCGTCAGTGCACGCCCGGGATCCGAACCTGTGAACCCCGGGCCTCCGCAGTGGAGCGCGCGCACTTAACCGTTTGTGCCACCGGGCCGGCCCCGGGAATTCTAAAATGCAAGTGCAATACATGAAACTTTTCCAATTCTGCCAGGTCCTTATCAGTTTAAAATTTAAAATACTAAGCTGTTTGCTCCAAGCAAATTTGATTCTTCATGAATATAGTTCATCATTTGAGCCTCAGAACAGCAAGGAAACAGAAGTATTTGCCCTTATGTATATTCAGTGAATACAACTGCACATGAATATTTTAATTTTCTTTTATGAAGGCTCAGGAAAACACAGAAGGTTTGTTAGGCAAATTACGTATTCTCTTTTCAGATTCTTTGGACAATGAAGTGTAACTGAAATTTAGGATCCCTGATGATTAGTTTTTATATATATATATATAAACTATCATAGATAAGGGCTTCTGGAAGATAAAGTTTCATAACACAGCACAATATGTGTTTTAGTAGCCTTTATTGTGTATTTTTTAATAATTATGTATTTTACATTTATAAATTTATATTTATATATTTAGGAATTATATATATTTGTTCAAATATATAGTGTATATGTATTCCCAGGGGAAAAAATATTAGTCTATCAGGATATCTAACAAATCTACCAAATTATTAACCATAGTGTTGTTTTCTGGGTGGTAGAATTAAAGGTATTTTGTGTATGGGTGTATGGGTGTGGGCATACATCTGTGGGAGTATATGTGCATGCACACTGGGCATTTTACCATAATTGTATGCTTATTTATTTTTATCAAAATTCTCATTACACTATGTTAGAAATGTTGCATATCAGTCTCCTCCATTAGCTGTGATCTCTACAAGGGTTCAAGGATCTTGTTTATTTCTATATCCTTACTTTATAAAATAATGCCTGGAAATTAGTAGGTGCTTGTTTGCAGAATGAATTAATGAAAGAATGGGTTTGACTTTGGACTTTCTCATTCAGGTCAATGTCCATCCATTCTTTCAGAATCTCTAACCAGGATTTGATGATCTATGTTCCTGTGGTTGTACCAATACATTAGAAGTACTAACCTATTTTTGAAATAAAAAAAATGAGTTAATATCCTTCATATGCTCCTGAGAATAGCATGACTTTACATTCCTAACATAGCCTTAGGCTCCATGATTATACAGAAAACGTTGAGAATGAATGCTGCCCTATCACTATAGAGAATCCCATCCCAAATTGCTTCAAAGTGCTGTTGCCAGATGTCAACATTGACCTGACCCATTCATTACTTTAATTTCCTATTCAGAAGAGAAGAGCCATTTTTATCAACATTTCTTACAATTATTTGGAAGCAAAAGAACTGTTTTAAAAATATAAATCTCTCAGGTCTTAGATTTGATTTGATTTGATTTACAAACTAATAACTTAGCTTGTATTCTTTCCCGGATGCTGGCAGAAGAGACAAAACTCCTGAGTCAAAGACAAAGGGGTTTATTACTCACGGCACAGCAAGCAGCAGGAGCATCAGCATATTTACAATGGTTCTTCTTGCCCCCAAATCTCGTGGGGATATGAGTGCTACACGGGCCCAGAGGGATGCTACATGCAGAGCATTTGCATCCCAGCTGAGAAACATAGATTGGAGAATCCACCAGTTTTATAAAAAAGAGTAAGCAAATTTCCTCTTTGGGGATGGGGGAGATGTTACCTCATCTTTCAAGATTGCCAACTACATAAATGACCCCACTAACAACAGTTAGGACCTTACAATCTTGGCATGCTCAGCAAGACACATAGGACAGCAAGTGGCCTACACAGGACTATCTGTCTCAATAAAATTATTATTGTATAAGCACAAATTGTCAACCAGAACTTGCAAATAATTTTTTATTTTATAGAGAACACAGAGCAAGTATATTTCTACGTAGTTCAATGGGTGGGTCCCACTTGGCTTTTATCCCCACCTACTGTGACTGGAGCAGAGAGTTGGTGAATGAAATAGCAAGAAATGAGGCTGCAGCAGAAGGCAGGGTCAGAGAACAAAAGACTTCATATATCATGATAAGGACATTCGACTTATCCAAAGAAAATAGGAGTTATTGAAGGGAACAAAGTGAGTGAGATTCATTTTGCATTTTAGATAAATTGCATGGAACAGGCAAAAGTGGAGGCAGGGAGGCTAACTTGGGGGCCATTGAATGACTTTGGCCTGGCTCAAAAAGTAGGAGTTAGGGTGCATACAATAATAGACTTGAAAAATATTTAAAAGGTAGAAATGTCCCAATTTAGAGTCTAATTGGATACACGAGGTGAGGAAGAAAAATTCAAGTAAAGTGTCCAGATTTTCGGTTTGAGCAACCAAATAATGGTAGCATCATTCCCTAACATCAGCAGCACAGAGGATGCAGCAATGGTGACAGTGAGAGTGTTTAGTTCTTTTGCGGAGTCTGAGATGTATAGGGACATCCAAGACATCCGATAGCAGTTGGATATGCAGATCTGGTACTTTGGAGAAAGAGCTAGGCTTTTGCCACAGAACTAAATGGTAATTGAAGTCATGAAAGAGAACAGGACCCTGTGTGGAGCATATGGAGAACAAGAAAACCCTGAGGCACAACCACTCTTAAAGACAATCAAAAGACTTAGAATTATAACCAGAAAGAATGGAGAAAATCAAGAATGCACAATATCATGGAGATAAAAGAAAAGAAAATTTAAAAAGACATCATACTCAAATGCTATGGTGAACTCTAATAACTTCAGAATTTAAAGTGTTTATTAAATTGAATAAGGAGGTCTTTAATTGCATTGACATGAGCATTTTCATTGGAATCGTGGAGGAGGAAATAATGTCAATAGAAAGAGAAGTAGAGGCGGGATGAAGAAATGACAAATGTGTGCATGTAGGCTACTCTTTCAAGAAGTGTAAAGTAGAGGAACAAAGGGAACTTTCAGAGTTCAGTTTGTTTTTTAATAATAGGAGAGATTTGAATATGCTTAGAATGAATACACAAAGGAACATGATAAATAAATGGCAAGCAATAGGATATATTGGAGCATATGAGGAAGGCATTTGGTGTAAAACTAATTTGGCCTGAGCTTATTTTTCCAAAAGGGCCTGTGGCCTTTGAACATGCATTGTATATCTGCTTTACCATGTCCCAAAGATAAGAACAAATGCCCTTAAGATAAGGATGCAACCTCCCCCACATTGGCATTTCCTTAAGGATAAGCATTTCTCCCTAGGCTAGGATTTAATTGCTGCTCTCATCCTGTGACCACCCAACTCGAGACAACAGACCTGCTACCTGCCACGCCCATGAAGACAACAGACCTGCTACCTGCTGTGCCCATCAATTGCTGTGTCCATCAATCGCTGTGCTGGCAGGGCAATCTCGTGACTATTGTAAAAGGGACATTGCAATCATATGTGATACATGCTCTTTGATGGTATATAACCGTCTGTACACCCCACTTCTTTGGTGCCCTTCCTTCCTTGGGGCAGGAAGGCCTTGGGCTATATGGTCCTCAAATTTGGCTCATAATAAACTCACCCCAATTTTGGTTTATAGATTGATTATGGATTATTTGTGTCGACAAATGATCAGGAAAGATTAAAAATGTGGAGTTGAAGATAAGAGAGAATCAAAAGAGATGCTCAAGCAGAATTTTCAAAACGATAAAATATGACTCATGCAAATGTAAAATGAACGTGTATCAAAGATGTTATTCAATTTACTAATTAATGAGGTATCTAGTAAGAGGTTAAGACCAGCTCAAAGTGATTTGAATAGCTGATTTATTTATAAGTAGTTTAATAAAGGAATGTGAGGATAAGATTGCTCAGTAAGTACAAACTGCTTAATATCCTGGAAAGCAAAATACTAAAAGCTTTGAAGTTATCTTTTTATGCAAAAAAAAAAAAAAAAAGTGGACAGAAATTGTTTACATCCCTATAGGGCAAAATGCATAAATTAACTATGCATGTTACTTCACTGAGCCTGGGACCTCTAATTCATAATAAATTGTCATCTGGACAAAGCACATTCCCCTAGATAATCCTTGGGTGGATTAATAAAACAATGACCCCATATGACAATAAAAGAACATTCTGTTCACCTTTTGGCCTTATTTCCAAGTTTTGAATAATTTTTCTTAATAGAAAATAGTTGTTGAGGAAATAGGAGGTAACACGTATCCTTCAGGGTCTTGGAAAGAGGCAGGAGCACTCAAAGAAAGGTGAGTTAATGAACAGTCTATTTACAAAATTATTGAGAGAATTAAGAAGAAGAAACCAGAGATGGTGAAGTACGTCTGGCATCAGCAACAGGTAGCTCCACTAGGTCTGATAAGGGAGCGAATTGTTACCCTTTGAGACCTGTAGCTGTCGGAGCCAACTCCCCAATGTAAATGCTGTGGACTTTGATAGAGGAACACATCCACTGCCAACCCGTCAGCCTGGGCAGGAGGATGAAAAAGGAATGAATATCCGGGCCTCACCATACTCTCACTCCTGCTCTCTAATCTCTGGTGACTTCCATTGGCCAAACCCAACCTGATGCCAGAGGGCAGAGGAACCTTTATTTAGGTCCTATAGATCACCCTCCTGGGACATACAGCAGGGTAGGAAAGGGTGGAAAGTGGACACAGAGGGGCAAATGGAGAATATCCAGCCTGAAAAGAGACCTAGAACTTAGAGGGAAAGATAAGCTTTCAAGAGGAGAGATGGCATTCAATTGTAACAGGAGAATAGAAGGGTGATGAGTGTAGTTATAGGGTTGCTTGTATTTTGGAAGGAATTTAAGGGGCTTCTCATTTAATAAATTAAATTTTCTTTATTATCTTTAAAGTCAAGTCATTGTAAGACATTGTATGAGGGTCGAGTTGGCAGTAATGAGGTTGGTGGGTTTGGGGTTTTGAGAAAAGGGGAAAAGTTTAGAATGGCTCCTGTACAGAAGTATAGAGGGAACTGACCAGATAAATCATAGTAAGAATTTTGGAGGCTGGCCCCATCACGTAGTGGTTAAGTTTGGTGCGCTCCATTTCAGTGGCCCGGGTTCACAGGTTCGGACCCCAAGTGTGGACATACACCACTTGTCAGCCATGCTGTGGCAGCAACCCACATACAAAATACAGGAAGATTGGCACAGATGTTAGCTCAGGGCTAATCTTCCTCAGCCAAAAAACAAACAAACAAACAAAATTTGGACAGTGGTGGAGTGGGGGAGAGAGTGGAGGGAGATGAGTGAAAAGAGCATAAATTCATAGTGGAATCCATCTTCAAGGTTGTTTGATTTTTCTCCAGCATTTAGCTACAGTCTCACTTCCTTCATGATCTCTCCAGCACAAGTAGAAAGGAACAATGACTGAGTGATTAGTACTATACCAAAAGGATCCTCTTGACAGATTCCAATATTCACGGATGTGGTGTCTCAGGGCATTCTGGTTACAAATCAATACATTCTTATATTGCTTCTTAGGAAAGGAAACAGATGGCCAATAGTTATGATTGGAATGAATCCGTTTTGTAAGCTATGAAGACCAAGATGTTTCAGGTCGATGTGAAATCAATAGACTTCATCTTTGGATAATAATTTGTATTTTTCATAAATTAACCATATTAGCAGAACTTGCTCAGTGTATCAAATGTTGTCATTCGTCCTGGGAAAAGGAAATACGGCATCCAGCAATACTCCATGACACTAACTAGCTGGGAATATTCATAGAATATTGACTGGACTATGAAACATAATGAGTTAAAAAGAATTTTCTTTATTGTTATAATTTTAGATGTTGCATCCTTTATAAGGCTTTTTAGCAGAAATCTAGAACAATGTAAAAAGAAAGGCAATAGTTATTTCAAAAGAAAGACATTGATATGCAGGGTACATTCAAACAAACTGGATAGCAATGTAGAGTAATTTGTTTTGTGACAAAATATAATCACATAGCTCCATAAGGCACAAGTTTTGAGCTTCTGTAACTAGCTGCTACCACCACTTCCAGATCTCTTTGGCGATTATCATTCACTACTGTAACACCTACAACAACAGCATCTTTCAACAGCAACAACATTCTACTTGAATCCTTTCCATTTTCCATACTTAAATAAGTCTCTCTTTTCCTAGATCATTTCAACAAAAAATTTCATTTCAACAAAGAATACTATCGTGGGCAAAGAATTGTACTCTGAACTCACAGAGGCTGTATCTAGTTAAATGCCATTTTTACTTTCTACCATGTATTTTATGGATTTATATACATGTCCTCTCTTCTCTATCAGATTATAAATTCCTTATGTGCAAATTCTTTCTTATTCACCACTATGTATCTTGTGGGAATAGCACATTATCAGCACTTATAAGCATTTGGTAAATATTTGATGAATAAGTGGATGGATGAATAAACAAATACCAAAGAAAATTAAATGGTTTGTTAATTAAAAAAATATTTAAAGAGCTCTCATCTATTTACCAACTGAAAGAGAGAAGTAAAATATGCTATTGCTAATTGTTTTACTAGGAATAGCAGCTGAAAACCTATCTATGTTATATTCTTCAATACCTATGTCATAAATCAATTAGAAATCTAAAATGAAAATTTTCTTATATGTAGAAACATAAAGCATAAACTCTTAGTTTTGTTTCACAGATGAGGCCACAGCAAGGTTAAGTGGTTTACAAAAGCTTTTACACAAATGCTTATAATGGCATTATCTATAATAGCTAAAAGGAGGAAAAAACTCAAATATCTACCAACTGATGAATGGATAAATAAAATGTGGTATATCCAGGGGCCGGCCCGGTGGCGCAAGCGGTTAGGTGCGCGCGCTCCGCTGCGGCGGCCCGGGGTTCGCCGGTTCGGATCCCGGGCGCACACCGACGCACTGCTTGGTAAGCCATGCTGTGGCGGCGTCCCATGTAAAGTGGAGGAAGATGGGCACCGATGTTAGCCCAGGGCCGTCTTCCTCAGCAAAAAAAAAAAAAAAAAAAAAAAAAGAGGAGGATTGGCGGATGTTAGCTCAGGGCTGATCTCCTCACAAAAAAAAAAAAAAAAAAAAAAATGTGGTATATCCATATAATGGATTATTATTCAGCAATAAAAAGGAATGAAGTAATGATACATGCTACAACATGGATGACCTTGAAAACATTACACAAAACGAAATTTATATGAAATGTCCAGAATAGGCAAATCTATAGAGACAGAAAGCAGCTTAGTGGTTGTAGGGGTTAGGGGAGGAGGGAATAAGGCGTGACTGCTAGTGGGTATGGGGTTTCTTTTTGGGGTAATGAAATGCTCTAAAATTAGATCGTGCTAATTGTTATACAATTCTGTGAATATACTATAAAGCATTGAATTGTACACTTTAAGTGGGTGAATAGTATGAGATGTAAATTATATTTCAATAAAGCTCTTTTTAAAAAGTAAAGATTAAGTGGCTTGTTCAAATTTACATGAGTAGTTGGTGAAGCCAGAACTGTAATCCACATTTTCCCAACTAGTATGATTCTTCTCTCTTACTTTGCTGTCGTCTTCTGTGTGGCACAGTTAGTTTTTTTACTCTCTTATTTTCTGAAAATCTTCATTTCCTTTTTGCCATTTGTGTATTTGTATTTAGTTCTCTTTCTTTCCTCCTATTTCTTAACTTCCTCAAGCGCTCTCACACCGTCCTTGGCCAGCTGTTAAATGACCTACATTTTAATAATCACAACTCAGATTTATTTCTTATTTGGCTGCACCTCCAGGTGACTTCTGATACTATTGATCCATTTTGTCCACCAAAGGGACATATGGGACTAAGCATATGAAACTTGGTGGGCAAGACTTTGGAGAAGAAAATGACTTGAGCAGGATGCGAGCAGCAGGTGGGAAACCACTGAACAAAAGAAGGGAGACTACTGCTGGAGTCTTATTACAGTCATAGAAATGAGAGAACTGCAAGGGCTGTTGAACTTGATACTCTTACCCAGGAGATTGACTTACAGCCGATGTGTGAGAAATGCCATTTTCCAGATGACTTCCTCTCCTGTTACCAAGCCTGGCTCTGGCTCCCTGCAAAGTGCTGGATCTTCTCCATGTTCCGGTGTTTGAGACACTTATCTTATCTTTCCCCTCTCTGCTGGCTTTTTCCACTCATCTTTTTTTAATTTTAAGTGCTCTACTTTAGGCAAATTAGTTCTTCTCCATTGAGTTCCATGTCTTTTTGAACATATGCATAGACATTGTGATATTCCCAACGGGAAAAAAGAGACGGCATAAGGTATTTACTATTTAGTAGCTCACACTATTGAAGAAAGTCATAAGACAATACATTTTCTCTGTCTGCAGGACACAACTGGATTGCCTTACTCAAATTTAAGAAATAAAAATGGACATCTCCTTGTCCACCACTGTCAATCTCTAGGAATGTTGATTAAATGTTATCAGCAGGTGACTTTTTTTCCTTTTTCCAAATGAGGATGTCCAATGTGAAGCTGTCACTGGCTTAATTTATAAATTAGGTAGATTTTTTTCAGTTGTTAAAGAACATTGTCTGGTGGCTTTGAGTAGCTTTTATTCACTTACTAGCCATAATTTTTATTCATTTTCCATTAATCCCAAATTATTTGGGTGAATCATGAATTTTTTTCGGGAAAAATATGTTAATATTGGTAAGTTCACATCATGAAACCTAATATATAGTAGTAAAAATATGGTGGGACTTGCTTAAACCCACTGGGTGGTGATGTGGAGGTGCCATGAGAAGAGAAAGTTAAATTGTTGTGAGTCAAGGAGAAAGAAGGGAGAAGGAAGATGTCTGGGTATAGACATAGTAGAAGTAATATCCCAAGGTGGAGGCCTTATGCCACACTGTTATATTTCACATAGTTAAAAGGTAAGGATTGCATATAGTAGACAACGTTAGTTGCCTACCCAACAGCCACTCTCTCCCTTCTTTCTTGCTAACAGAATTCTGCCCACTGGCATTTGGGTTGACAATGTTCCCAGCCCCAAGGATTGAATCATGGGTTAATCTTACCAATCATGACTTTAATGTCTCCTTTTGATTCCTTCCTATTTGGGATGATGGTGTGTCACAGTGATGCTTAGAACTTCAGCAGCCATCTTGCCACCATGATGCAATAAAGGAGCACAAAAATTAAATGTGCTGAGGAAAAGGTGCAATGAAATGGGTCCTTGATAACATCACTGAGCTGATGAACTAGACATTCTGCCTCCTCTAGACTCTTTGTAATATAAGAAAATAAAATGTCTCAAATGCTCAGTTGGGTGTTTATTAATTGCAGACCTACACATCCCAACTGAAAGTGTCAGAGCAGGTTCATACCATCAGGAACACACATAATGTCAGACATTATAAGAAAATTTAAGCCTTTGATCAGGCTTAGATAATATAAACCTTTCATCATGCTCAGCTGCCCTCTCTGAGTGGGTGAGGGAATTTCTTCTCTCTGATACACTCCTTTGGACAACATGACTGAGATGAAAGGCATAATTATGGATAAGCAATGGATTCTGCTATGGGTCCACTCTGAATCTGGAGGTATAATTCACAACAAGAACCATCTTTTAAGAAAATAATGGATGATTACTAAGATTTTAGGACTTCTCCTCAAGACAAGCTGTTGGATCAGATGATCTTATTTATTAATCTTTTTTCATTTATACTTCTAGTTATTACTATACACAGCAGAGAAGACATATCTAAGCACCTAAAAGGAGAGGGCACATTTCATATTTACAAACAAATTCTGGTTGCAGAGCAGGCTGGAGCCTAGGAATGTGCAGCCACGCTAATAGCATGCATCCTATTCCCTTTGCCCATCCCCCAGTCACAACCCCAGACACACACTTTTTGTGTGTGTGTGTGTGAGGAAGATCAGCCCTGAGCTAACATCCATGTCAATCCTCCTCTTTTTTTTGCTGAGGAAGATTGGCCCTGCACTAATATCTATTGCCAATCCTCCTCCTTTTGTTCCCTTTTTCTCCCCAAAGCCCCAGTAGATAGTTGTATGTCATAGCTGCACATCCTTCTAGTTGCTGTATGTGGGACACCTCCTCAGCATGGCTGGACAAGCCGTGTGTCAGTGTGCACTTGAGATCCGAACCCAGGCTGCCAGCAGCGGAGCGCACGCACTTAACCGCTAAGCCACGGGGCCGGTCCCTCAGCCACACACTTTTATTCAATAATGAAAGTAAATAGTATAAAAATGTGCCAACACATCAAATACAGTTTTTATACATCTGTCTTGATTCCCTGAGTAGATAGAGAGTTTATGAAATAAATACAAAGACTATGGCTTTCTATCATCTTTCTATTAACACTTTGATCTGCAGCGTTCTTAGGAAACAGAAACATGGTCTATCAGAATTATTAATTTGGTAATATTAAGCTTATAGTCATTTATGCAGCTAGTAGTTATTGTGCACCTCCAATGTACCAGGGATTGTATTAAGTACTGAAACACTGAGGCAGAAGTCATGATTCCCACTGTCAGTTTCTCACAGATGACAATGAAACCTAGTTTTGTACCCACATTATGGTGGAGTGCTACAACAAACGTTTGGGGACAGAGAAGAGAGATGCAAGACTCAGATGGCCGTGTCTGGAAAGGCTTGGGATAGTAGAAACTTGAACTGAATCTTGAAGGACTAATTGGAATTTTCTAGATGAGGAGAGAAGGATATTTATCAGCAGGTGGAACTGGATGTGCAAAGATTCCAAGCAATACAGATGTAAGCAGTTAATTATGGCAGGCTCAATGAGGGATCCGTGTGAGGGAAAAGCAGCAGATGAGAAGGGAGGGACTCTTTGGCTGTCCTGAAAAGTTTAACCCCAAAGGAGATAGAAAGACTTTGGGAGGCGCCGGCCCTGTGGCATAGCTGTTAAGTTTGCGCGCTCTACTTTGGTTCACTGGTTGGGATCCTGGCCGCAGACCTCCGCACCGCACATCAAGCCATGCTGAGGCAGCGTCCCACACAGAGCAACTAGAAGGATGTACAACTATGACATATAACTGTCTACTGGGGCTTTGGGAAGGAAAAAAGGAGGAAGACTGGCAACAAATGTTAGCTCAGGGCCAATCTTCCTAAAAAAAAAAAAAAAACAGACAGAAAGACTTTGGGGGATTTTAGGCAGGGAAGTAAAAGATCATTCTGGCGGCTTAGGATAGAATGAATAGGAATGAAGACAGTCTGGCAGTAGAAAGAAAACAATTCCATTAAAAAATTACTACAGTGGCAATGGGTATGAATCATGGAATATCAAGAGATAATCTGAAGGATTTACCAATCAATTGAATGCAAGGGTAATAGCACCATAGAGGGTTTGAGGATAACTCATATGTTTCTGACAACCAAATGGGGTAGATAGTTTTGACATCCTTTATGATACATAATAAAAAAGAGTTGGGTTTTATGTATAGGGGAAGGAGATTATACTTTTTACAGTGTTGAGTCTGAGGCGCTCATGATTTATTCAAGTAAAGCCATCCAACAGAGCTTCCTAAGCTTTCAAGTTTCACAAACCAGCAAAATTTCCAAATAACTATGAGGAACCAATTTAAGATTGCCAATTGTTTATTTTGTGAAGTCAGGATATGTTTTAAAAAAATTAAAAAACTATCATCTACTAATATCAACCTTTCGTCTTTATAAAAGGACATTTCAAAATCAAAAATTAAGGAGTAAATCTTAATATAAAAATAGTTTATTAAATTAAGTAAACTTGTCTTCATTTAAAAACTCAACTAAAATGTCCTTATTTTTTTTCGACTCCTCTTGTATCAGCATAATCCTCACCACTGAACTGCAACAGGCCACAGACTGGCATTTGAAACCACTGAAATAGATTGTTGCATATAGAAATTTAGAGCCCATTGGAGAAGCTTTAGCTGAAGATTTAGTATCACAAGCATATTATTTGAAGTTGACAAAATGGATAATCATAAGTACTGTTTACTCAGCACCTTTTATGTGCCAAGCACTATGATAAGGGCTTTACATAATTTCTCATTTCAAAATCTCAACAATTCTGGGAGGTAAGAGAGAGTAGTTTATTTTTACAGATGAGGAAATATTGAGAATGGAGATATTAAGTTGCCCAAGATCGCAAAGCAGGAAGTGGCCAAGCTAATATTCAAGGTTTCTCTAGCTCAAAACTCCATTTAAGTGTGATGTCATACCACAACCCTCGAAAGAATATATAGAATGAGAAAGAGCATCAATGACAGAACTCTGAGGAAGACTGACATTAAGATGATGCTCTAGAAGAGGAAAATGAATAGGGCCATGTAAAACAAAGGAGAGGAGAATTTCCAAAGAAATTTATTGTCAAAAATTCCACATGTCACAGAGAAGTAAGGTAAATATAAATTAAATATGCAGAAAAATCTTATATTTACAAATCCAGGCAAAAAAAGAATTATATATTACATCTACTTCTAAATAAAGTCTATTAGTAATACTCATCAGTCCTGCTGACCCTTTCACGTGCTCAGCAGTCACTCAGTTACTAGGGCTTACTCTAGAACCCATGTGCCTAACCCCTTTTGCAAGTCTGGAACCAACCTGGATCTCCCTTTGGTTACTTGCCCACTGTAAGAGCTTAAACCTGGATCATCTGAGCAGTTGGATTAGTTAGCATTTGAATTCCTGACCTTGATACTTAAACAGATCTTTCAGGATCAAATCAAACCACATTCAAATTTATACAGTAATATCTCCGATACAGGCTAAGTGCCTCTAACTAGAAACAATTTTTTTAATGTAATTTTTAATTTAGGAACTCTGTACACAGAGTATTGTTTGCTACAATCTTATAGCCTATGTTATAAAATTTCAATTACAAAATCTGCTTCTAGGGGCTGGCCTGGTGGCATAGTGGCTAAGTTTGTATGCTCTGCTTTGGTGGCCTGGGGTTCACAGGCTCAAATCCCGGGCGTGGACCTATGCACTGCTCATCAAGCCATGTTGTGGCGGCATCCCACATACGAAATGGAGGAAGATGGGCACAGATGTTAACTCAGAGCTAATCTTCCTTAGCAAAAAAAAGGAAGATTAGCAACAGATGTTAGCTCAGGGCCATCTTCCTCACCAAAAAAAAAAAAAGAGGATTTCCAAAAAAAAAAAGTTGCTTCTAATGAGTGCAAAGATTTGAAATGCAATTTCAATACACTGTCACCAGGAGGCATTGGTACATTGATATCATGGTTTGAATAATTAAGACAATGCTTTGTATAAGATTAAGACAGTCACTCTTATCAAGTCCTAACATAGATTTCCGATCATGAATTCTCCACCCCTTATGTGCCAGTCATAAATTACTGCCTTTCAGCTCCAAATTCTTCCTGTTTGCCTGCTCCTTGAAAATGGATCTGGGCCCTTTAAATATTTTCCATGGTCCACCATACAACATCAAGCTTTGTCAGTAGAGGTTGCTGGAGAGACATGGCAGAAGGAAAGGGACTTGGTACTGATGTGCTCACTTGGCCCACTCCTGCTGTGGCATGCCCAGTGTCCCCTTCCTACAGCACAGCTTCTGCAGGGTGCACAGCTTCTCCAGAGCCAGGCTCCTGCAGTGCATTGTGGCCAGCAGTGCAGTGGCTGTCACCACTTTGGGCAGTTTTGTAGCATTGCTCCAGCTGAGATACCTCCTATGAACAACTTTCCCTGGAGCGCTAGAGGGCAGAGTTCTGGCAAGTTCCTGACAGCAGATTTCCAGCAAATTCCCCCGGGTGGCATCACAGCAACTTCTCTAACATCCAATGAGGGTTGTGCCTTCTCCAGTAGGTTCCAAATCTTAGCCTTGGAGGAGGGTGACGGAGTGGGGGCTCTGCCTTGGGGGCTCCATCTCAGCTCTATGGGTAGTGACTGCTTCTCATATCTGTTATACTGTATTCTTTAGAGTTCTCTTTATTTCTTACTAGCGAAACCCTCATTGCTCCAATCTCCTATTATAGTTAATGATTCTTTATATTAAACTTTCCCTGTTCCAGTTACTGTATGATTTTTCTCTTCTGATATGACCCAGACTGATAAACTCTATTTACACCTACCTTTATTAAAATAACTAAACTAATAAACTAAACTTAAATAATAATAACTCTCTATACATTTCAAAGATGATAACATCACAACTTTTAAAGAAATGAATCAAATGATACCTTTACCACTAAATCTTAACTTCGCCAGTTCACCATGTTTCTCAAGACAAAGCCAAACACCCTTTCTCGTGGGTTTCCCTTAACCTTTACATTGCCTCAACATTAAAGCGGGAAAAAGAAAAACAACTGAACGAATTTTACTGAGAACCTATCACATGCTAGAAGTCTATGTATCTTATCTTGTTTTAATCCTCACAATGACTTACAGAGATAAGTATTATTATTCCAGTTTTACCTATGGGAGAACTGAGACCAAGGGAGGTTAAAGAACTCACCAAAGTTCATGCACCTAGCAAATGGCAGACATAGGAGTCAAAGCCAGGTATGCCTGATTCCACACTCCTTACCCTTCACCATGGATGGCTGCCCAAGATGCCCTTTGCTTTTGTGTAACTGGCTCTCCTCTCTCTCACTCAGACACAGGACGCTGCTCATTCGGACTGAAGTATTAGTTTATGTTTTCATTCTCCTTGCCCTCAGAATAGCTGCTTCTTATCCCTCATGCCTCAGAACAAAGAGAAAGCAACTACTCAGTATTCAACTACCATTGAGAGCAGGCAAAAAAAAAAGTTTTAATGTGTATTTCCCTTCAGTCAAAAAGAAATATTTTCTACAATGTAAGAGAAGTAAAATTGTACCCTGCTTTTTCTTTTTCCAATCAAAACAGGTTATTTAGGCTGCAATATCATATAATTAAACTTTTGCCCTAGAAGTATTGGTTTATATTATATTAAATTTAGCACATTTTTCAAGCGCTGAAAGAATAAAACTCTCAACCCTAAATTCTATACCTGGTAAAAATATCCTTCAGGTATGAAGGGAAAATAAGACATTCTCAGATGAAGGAAAACTAAGAGAATGTGTCCCCAGCAGACCTGCCCTTAAAGAATGCCTAAAGGAAATTCTCCAAACAGGAAGGAAACAACTTCAGAAAGAATAAATAACAATGCAATAGGGTAAAAAGAAAAGGGGGCGAGGGATTAATATGATAAACTATCCATCTCCTCATGAGTTTTTAATCGTGTTTGATGCTTGAAGCAAAAACTATAATATAATCTGATATATCATCAGGTGCTCGACGTGTGTAGAGGAAATACATTTTAAAAGTGGGAAGGGTTAAGGGACCTAAATGGAAGTAAGATTCCTACCCTTCACTTGAAGTGGTAAATTGTTGTTTCCAATAGATTATCACAGCTACATATGTTCATTGTAATACCTAAAGTAACCACTAAGAAAACAACACATCTAAAAAATGTTCAAGTAAGGTGAAGACTTTTGTATCACATGTTAATGTCTACCAGAGAGAATTTACTTCAGAAGAGCATACAGCAACCAAGTGGACAGGGTGACTCAGTCACCCAGCCTCTGTCTTCAGCTTCTCTGGTACTTGAACAGAATAGCCATGAACTAGAAGAGCCATGGTGGAAGAAATGGACCATTGCACGGGCCCATCAGTATGGGCTTCCTCTCGCCAACGCTAATCTAGCTATTGCCACTGCTGAATGTCTAATTTACCAGCAGTGGAGAACAACAGTGTGCCCCCACTATGGTACTATCTCTCAGTGAGGACAACCAGACACATACCCAGGACAGGGGAATGTTCTGTCTGTGCTTGACTCCATATTCCAGGTATGGCTTTTCCTTTTCTGGCCACACTTCCCACACTTCCCAGCCAGCACCACTACCAACGTCTCATAGAATGTCTAATTTACCATCATAGATTCTTGCATAACATTACGATAAACCTACGTACCCACTGTACAGCAAAGAGGACGCAGCAGTGGTCATGTGACTACAGCATCCATTGCTCCTATCACACGTTGTGCCATCTAAGCTGCTGGCCCAATAGAAGGTTGAAATGGCCTCTTAAGCGTGCAGCTGAGACAGCAGCTTGGGGATAGCACCTTGAAAGGATAGGACCTTGTCTTTTAGGATGCAGTGTAGATCTTAATCCAATAGGCATTATATATTGCTATGTCCATAACAGGTGGAATAAATGGGTCTGGCCAACAAGGAATGAAGGTAAAATCAGTCCACTCATTATCACTCCCAGGAACCCACTTGGGGAAACATGCATACTGTTCCCACAATGGTAGGCTCTGTGGAATCCTCTCATCAAGAAAACAGCAAGAATCCCACTAATCTTAGAGGTAATGCTGGTGCCTGTTCGCTCTGTGATCCTTATGCCAGTAGATCAGCAAGCAAGCCAAAGGATTACTATACCAACAGTGATCACTGACCATGACAATCATGAGGAACTCTAACTGCTGTGACAGATTAGGGGCAGGGAGGACATGTTGAGCACTCAGGTGAGCCATGTGACTTTCATTCCCAGTTGTAAAGGTAAATGGGAAAGGACAGCAACCACGACCTGATAAAGTCAGAGTGACCAAAAGGCTCACACCCTTCAGAATAAAGATGGGGCCTGGGTCACTCCCACTAGGCAAATCACACAGATAGGCAGAAGTGTTAATCCATGGGGAGAGGAATTTAGAATTGGTAGTGGAGGCAGGAGGTGATGGATGTTAGTTATTTGGCCTCAAGACAAACTGCAGCAGCAGCAGCTGGATTTCATCCCAGTAACCCTCTTGTAAGGTTATTCCATCAGAATTCTGGAGAGGCTGTGCCTGGTTGCACGTGTATCTGAGCTCAAAGGGTGGACTGTAGAGAATACTGCTGGGGCCCCACCTACACCGTGTAAATGGGGTGGTCGGGGGAGAGTTGAGGGGATGGGTCACCCTTTTCCCCAGCTACTGCGAGTATCAGTTGATAACAATTCACAGCTACTCCCACCTCTGGACACTTGCCCTCACACAAACAGGAGCAGCCTTACTGGAAGGCTAAGACCCCCCATCCCTCCAAAGGGAAGATCACTGCCAATGACTGGCTCCCATGGGGTGGGAGTGACTTTGTTGAGCAATTTGTCCTCCACAGCTTCCTGTGGGATCAGACATGCTAGTCTCCAGCTGAGCCCACATTCTAGCACAGCATTTTTTTTTATTGGTCCTATCCTATTTTCCTCAATTCCCTTCACCTGAAAGAGCTTTCCTGCTAAACCATTTGAACAAGAATTCCTATCCCACACTGTGCTTCTAGAAACTCAAGCTAAAACACTTGTGAATCTTACAATCTTGCTCTGCTAGACATGCTTTGTGAAACTTGATAAATTTCCTTCAAATCTGAAACTTGAAAGCAAACTATTAAATTAAATCTGTAGGTAACACAAACTAAATGTCGTAACTGTATGCATTTCATATTACTTGAGTTAGAAAATCAGAATTTATGGTGAATGTAATAAAATAGTATCAATTCAAAAGAGGCAAGAAGCTTTCTATTTCTGCTTTGATGATGTCTTTCCAAAATCCTCATTACTCAAAAGGCAGGAAACATGCAATCACAGAGAGCTTAACTTTCACATCAGTTGTTTTGTATGCCAAGAAAATTGCATCAGAGGCCACCTATAACAGAAAGAAATGACTTTTGAAATAATTTTCACTCTGCCGTAAAATTTATTCTGCTTATTATGAATCATTGTTTGGGTGATTTTTCCACAAAAGTCTAATTTAAAAAAATATATTGCAAAACAAAGTCACAAATCAGCATTATGCTTTAGAGAGAAATATTTCTAGAAATGATATATAATATCATGGATTAAAAAAACATTAAATTGAGGAAAAAACAAAAATAAAAACACCACAGAGAATTTAGTAATTGCTAATCACAACACTAGGAAATCTGGTGGGTTCAACTTCTTCTCTAGGCAGGACACAGAGCAAGTGTATTGTCTTTTAACTCTGGTTCTCCTAGGCTTTTAGAATCGAAATTTATAGTCTAGGTGACCAAAGTAAAATTATGAAAAATGTGCTCCTATCACTATCGAGAAAAGAATATGCTATTAAAATTCATTGTTCATCTTCCATAGATCTAATATTTTTCAAAACTCATCTTCCATCAAAGGGAGCTTCCGATATTTTGACAAACCGTGGTGATTAGTACTTAAATTAGCACTACATCTTATCCCATAGTTTTGGTACAGAACACTATAGTGCCCTGCACATTGAAGTAGTGATTTCTTTTCAAGTCCCTTAGTCTATTTTTCAAGGCCCTCCAATCTTTGACCCTAACCTACCTTCATAAGCTTATCTCTATCTCTACATGGCCCCCACAGACCAGCAAAACTGGGCAATTCACTCTTTTCTGACAAATCCTTTATTTCTCCACATTTATTTCTTTATAGAACAATTTCATCATTAGGTTCTGCAAGAAACCACTTGGGTTCAAGTTCCTCAGCATTATTTTGAAGCAAACCCCAAACATTAGTATCAATTTATCCATAAATAGTTCATTGCATATGTTTAAATAAAAGGGCCTTTTTTTCCCAAATGCAGCCATCGTGTCATTCATTATCACATCTAAAATATTAACAACAATTCCTTAATATCATCAAATAAGCAGTGTTCAAATGTCCCTGATTCTCTTGTACATTTGTACAAGCCTTGTATAAGACTTGTACAAACTAAACACTGTTTAGTTTGAATCAGGATTCAAATAATAATCACACATTGCAGTTGATTGTGTTTCTTACATCTCTTAAGATTTTTCCATGCCTACTTTGCCCTCTTTGCAATTTTTTTTAATCAAATCATTTGTCCAGTAAAGTTTTCCACACACTGAATTTTAATGACTGCTTTCCCATTGTGTCTTTTAACATGTTCTTCTGTCCCCTGTATTTTCTATAAGCCTGTAGTTAAATCTAGAAGCTTGGTCTGTTTCAAGGTAAAATTTTTGGCAATATTTTAGAGGTGAAGGTATATATTTCTGTCAAGAAGTATATATGTTTAGTAGTTTCTCTTTTTGTGGTGGTAACAGCTATAAATGACCATTTCCTAGATCAACTATATCATTAAGTGTTCTCAAAATGGTGATATTCACATCCTATTATTCCTTCTTCATTTACTGACTGTAATAATTTTATAGAGAGAAACTTACCTTCATTAAGTCTTTAACTACCCTGAGGTATAGTTGATATAGGAAAAGGAGATTAAATGTTTGATTGTTTCAATAGTAAGAGAATTTTTGAAGATGATTTCTCAGGTAAGAGCTCTGCTAATGAATTGTCACTAATGGAGAGGTTTGGTGTGCCCATTCCCACCTGAAAACTATTTAGAGGCGCTTCAGTGGTACTACTGGGAGAACTTAATATGTGAACACATGGTATGGAAAATCCAGTAGACTGGAATCTGACTCCCACCTGACAAATATAAGGAGCTAGAGGAAAGAGATTAGCTGTTGATGAATGAACCCAAAGAATGTGATCTACCTCCACTCAAGAGCTTATCAGGTCAAAGGGTACATGAAGGATTCCTGTGCATGAGATATGGGTCGTGCATGAAAGAGAGAACCTGTGAAGGTTCATGTGCTATCCTACAGGATCCACCAGGACGGGCATTGGGACTTACACATATGGCCTGCTGGATTCCTAGTAACTGAGGAGAGAGTAAGTGATGAGCTAGAGGAGAATGCATACTCACCACAAGAGAACTGCAAGTGAGAAGTTCCTAAATATGTGATGAAAACCACATGAGAGAAAAATTCATCTTTAAATACCTGCTGGACCCAGAAAGTACAAAACCATATTAAGTCATTTCAAGTCTAATAAAAACTTCCTGCATCTAATGCTTTAATACAAGGGGAGTTTTTTGGAGGATTTATCTAAAGTATATTCAGAGGAAGAGTTGAGCTATTAAACTGTGGGAAGGATAGGAATGAAGCTGGTCTTTAGGTGTGATTGGAAACAGGGGCTGGAATGCCATAGAATTTCTCACTCCATCTCTTGCCTTTGCTTACTGTTAAACGTATACTTCATTCTCCCCTATGTCTCTTGGGGCTGCTTCAGTCCATAGATTGCCTCATTTCATAGGGTGCCAGGAGTTATAAAGGTTTACCCATTCCAGCTTCTTCCCGCTGGAGAGAGTATGCCATCACTGACTTTGTCCCAAGTCTCCAAGGTCTAGGCATGGAACTCATCAGCCAGCTTGGTCAAGGGTTAAGGTCAACTTGTAACATGTCTCCTTCAGAGGCACCATGTAGAGTGGCAGGAGGAACACTGTGACAACTAAAAGACACAACAAATCCCATAGATGCTCACTGCAATGTCCCAGCACAAGGACTGTGAGTACCAGTTCTGCCACGTAATACCCATGAGACTACCCAGAGTACTCAAGCACTCTGATACTGAACTTCCACAAATGTAAAATATGGACAACATGGTTCCTGTTTTTCATCCAAGGTTTCCGTGAGAAACAATGGAATAAAGATTCTAACAACACTTTGTAAACTAAAAAGTAAGATAAATATGAAAAAGGAAGATCATGGTGGTGATGATAGAACACCCCAACATCACAAGAGATTTCTCTTTCTCTGTATACTTATGGGCCATATAAATAGTACCACATAGTGTACCACGGCATTGTTTCTTGCCATATATCCCTCTGTCTCACATGTAAATGTTTTATCTGTTTCCCCAGCCACATAGCACATGCTGTGAGGTTAAGAGTTATAGTCTAAGTAGGGATTGCAAACTGGTGACCCACCGATGTGCTTGGTCTTTAATGCCCCGACCATCATGCTTTCTCTGGATCATACAATCAAACTACTCTCTATTACCTGTCTCCTCAAACCTGCCTGGCCACTGCAGCCATCCGAATTTGTGACCCCCAAACAAGAAAGAGCATGGACTAGAAAGAAGGAAAAACCATTAGTTTAAATGTTGTTGGCAATAATTTTTAAAGAATGTTCTTTGCTTAACAAAACAAATTGGTAGTTCATTATGGTTATGGATTATTTTTTTCTCCTCCATGGTATATATTTTTGGCTGTACATCAAAGTGTGAACTATGATTGTGGCTGGATAATAGGATCTTTTTCCCACTGAAATATTAGTATCTTTTTTCCAAAAGTTCTACTATTTTTTAAGAGCAAAAATTAAATGGTATAGGGATTTATTGTTTAGGAAATGAATGAGTAAACTTGTCCAGACAACTAATGGCCTATGGCTTGGCTTATAGTCATCTCTGGATTGATTTCCCTGGTTCTCATCATCCTCTGCCCTAGGCTATGAGAAAAGCTGCAGCTAAAACTCTTCTTCTGCTTTGACCATTTATGCCCAGTCATTTTATGCTTCAGCAAAATTCTTGCTGTGTTCCTTAACGGACTTCTGGGAATGGAAGAGGAATTTCAATAAAACTACAGTGAATTAAGCGATCGGACCCAGCCGTTTACACAACTCAGCTTGCCCCAGATTCCCAGAACATGTTACATCAGCATAGCCCCTTTCGCTTTTCATGTGTTCCTACGCACATTATTTCCTTTATTTAACAAATAGGTTTTTACACTTATCAAATACTTTTTCTGCATCAATTTCAATAGTCGTACTATTATTTTCTTGTCTATTTATATGGTGAATTCTATTGATATATTTTCTTATGTTGAGTCCTCAATGCATTCCTGGGATAAACTTGATCTGAACAATAAATTATTGTTTAATAACCAAATGTTTGATTAGCTAACATTTATTTTAGAATATTGCCACACGCATTCACTAGTGAAATTGGCTCGTAATTTGCTTTTTATTGCCTTTAGCTGATATTGGAATCGAGATTGCGTTCATCTCATTTAAAAAGCTGATAGTGCTTCTTTTCTGGAAAAAAATTTGTAAGATTAATTTTTCCTTAAAAATTTAGCAGAAGTTCCCAGTGAAACAGACTGGGGGCTACAAAGCTTTGGTGTCAGGGAGGTCTTTTATGACAATTTCAATGTCTCTACTGTTTACTGACCTATTCAATTTTTCTAATTTGGGCACTTCATATTTTTCCAAATAGTTTATGGCTTCTTATAGGTTATCAAGTTTATTTTTATATAGCTGTTCATAACACTGTTTCTTATTTAAAATTTGTTGTATCTGTAGTTATATTTCTTTTTCATCACATGTTTCTGTTTTCATTTTTCTTGCTCAGTCTTAAGACTTTTAGTTTTGTTGATATTTTTATTGTTTTTAATTCTTTACTTCATTAATTTCTCTTTTATTGATATTCATTCCTCCTTCTTGTTTCTTTCAGTTGGTTTCTTTGGATTTGTTCTGTTATATTTTCAACTTCCTGAGTTGAACATTTAGTTTAGTCATATTCCAACTCTCTGTGTCCTGGTAAACTTATTTGAAACTATACATTTCCATCAAAGAACTGTGTTAGCCGTATCTTACAAATAGTAACACGTGAGCCTTTATTACTGTTTGAGTCCTAAAACTTCATAATTCTCTTCATGATCTCCTTTTTAACCTGAGGATTATTTATTAATATAAAATTTGACATTTAAGAGTATGTAAACTATACTTTTTTTTTTTAACTTCTAGCATTATTCGATTATGGTCAGAGAACATAGCTCACATGGTGTTGACTCCTTGGATTATATTGAGGCTTCCTTTATGGTCTAGTAAATTTTCCATATGAGAGAACATTTTGTAAATAGTTTGTGTGATCATTTGCATTCTCAGTTGCTTCGGTGTTGAGCTGTGTTTTTGCACATATGTGTGCGTCTGTGTGTGTGTGTACAGCAGTCCCCCCTTATCCGGGTTTCGCTTTCCATGGTTTCAGTTATTGATAGTCAACCATGGTCCAAAAATATTAAATGGAAAATTCCAGAAATAAAATTTCATAAATTTTATTTCATTTCATAAATTTTAAATTGCCTGCGATTCAGAGTAGCATAATAAAATCTTGCACCATCCCTTTCCATCCCACCCAGGATGTTAATCACGCCTTTGTCCAGCCTATCTACACTCTGTATGCTACCTGCATGTTAGTCTCTTAGTAGCTGTCTCAGTTATCAGATTGACTGTCACCGTATCGCAGTGCTTGCATTCAGGTAACCCTCATTTTACTTAATGATGGCCCCAAAGTGCAAGAGTAGTGATGCTAGCAATTTAGATATGCCAAAGAAAAGCCATAAAGTGCTTTCTCTAAGTGAAAAGGTAAAAGTTCTTGACTTAACAAGGAATCTTATTCTGAGGTTGCTGACATCTACAGTAAGAACAAATCTATCAGTGAAATTGTGAAAAAGGAAAAGGAAATTCATGCTGGTTTTGCTGTCGCACCTCAAATATGTATGTATAGGGAAAAACGTAGTCTATATAGGGTTTGGTACTCTCCGCAGTTTCAGGCATCCACTGGGGGTCTTGGAACATATTCCCCGTGGATAAGGGGGGACTACAGTCTATCTTTTGGGAGACACAATTCAATCCAGTACACAAGGCAAAAGGGACTTTGCAGATGTGATTAACTTAAGAACCTTGACATGGGGCTATTGTCCTGGATTATCCAGGTGCCCGGTGTAATCACACACACACACACACACACACACACACACACACACACAAGGAAATACATACATACAAACATACAGACATCTACACATGTAAAATAGTTCAAGCTTTTTTTGTTACAATACTCGGTTCTTCTATGTTATTTAGTATTTGTCTGATTTATTTATCAATTTCTGAGGGAAACTTCTTAAAATCTCCTGCAACATATGGTGCTATATCTATTTCTCTCTACCATTATGCCATTGTTGCTTTGTACATTTTGAGGCTATATTGTTAATGCATACATATAAAAGCTGATTTTACCTCCTTGCTCTATCATGTTCCTTATCAGTATATGTCATCATCACTATTTCCCCAATATAATATTTTTTTGCTTTGATGTATCTGGAGTCAGATATTAAGATTGCTACTCTAACTTTCTCTTGGTTCACAGAGGCCAGTATGAGTTTGTATCCTTTTATTTTCAAATTTCCTGTATCTTTTTGCCTGAACTGAATCTAAACAATGCACTGTTGATTTTTTATGTTTTATTTTTTAAAATACCATCTAAATCTCCATCTTTTAATTGGTGAGATGACAAATTTACATTTATTAATATTATTATTATATTAGGACTATTTTTTCATCTTTTCAAACCATTATACTTTCCCCACCTATCTTTTACCTCCTTTCTTACTTTCCATTAATTAGTTCAAGTTTTCTTCTCTGATACACATATACAGCACTGACGTTGAGAAGTCTGATGCCAATCAGATTTCTTTTCTGTTGTAGTTGATCTGCTCTTTCTCTGTGGGCTTTTAGAATTTTCTCTTTGTATTAATACAGTTAACTCTTGATCCAAAGTGTCTAAGTGTAGGGTTTTACCATACCTATCCCGTGTGATAATCTCTGGGCCCTTTTAATCTTGAAATCTTATATCGTTCTTTAATTCTGAGATATTTATCATAATTACTTTTCCCTCTCTATCCCCTCTGCTCCTTCTGGGTTACCCTGTTGTCCAGATTTGGGGACTTCCGCTTCTACTCTCTATATTCTCCTCCTTCTTCATTATTTATTGCTCCTTCTGAAAGAGTTCCTGACTCCAATCTTTCTGCTCACAAACTCATTCTTTGGCTCTGGTTATCCTGCTTCTTATTTCATCAAGTGGTTCTTTATGTCAACTCTTTTCGTATCTAATATTCCTACTTGGTTCTTTTTGTTTTTGTTGTGGTTAATTTGTGTTACTAACATACTCCTGTGGTAGGTTAAATATCGACTCCGTCAAAGATGTCCACATCTCAATCCCTAGAACCTGTGGATATGTAACCTCAGATGGTGTATTAGTTTCCTAGGGCTGCCATCACAAAGTACCACAACCTGGGTGGCTTAAAACAACAGAAATTTATTCTCTCACAGTTCTTGAGGCTAAACGTCTGAAATCAAGTTGTCGGCAGGACCATGCTCCCTCTGAAGTCTCTAGGGGAGAATCTGTTCCATGTCTTTCTCTTGCCTTCTGGTGTTGCCAGCAATCCTTGGCATCTCTTGGCTTGTAGACACATCACTCCAATCTCTACCTATGTCATCAAATGGCATTCTCTCTGTGTGTCTGTGTCTCTGTTCAAATTTCCTTCTTTTTATAAGGACATCACTCACTGGATTAGGGAGAACTCTAATTCAGTACCACCTCATCTTAACTTGATTACATCTGCAAAGATCCTATTTCCGAGTAAAGTCACATTTGCAGGTACTGGGGGTTAGGACTTGAACTTGTCTTTTTGGAGGACTCTATTCAACCAAGCACACATGGCAAAAGGAACTTGGCAGATGTGATTAATTTCACAATCTTCACATGGGGGTATTATCCTGGATTATCCAGGTATGCCCAGTGTAATCACAAGAGTCCTTATAAGAGGGAGGGAGGAGGTCAGAGAATAGAGATGATGTAATGCTGCTGGTTTTGAAAATGGAGGGAGGAAGGAGCCATAAGCCAAGGAATGTAAGTGCCTCTGGAAACTGGAAAAGACAAGAAACAGATTCTCCCCTGGAGCCTCCAGAAGAAACTAGCCCTGCTAACGCCTTGATTTTTAGCCTCATAAGATTCATTTCAGACTCTGACCTCTAATATTGTAAGAGAATAAATATGTGTTGTTTTAAGCTACTAAGTTTGCAGTAATTTGTTACAGCAGCAATGGGAAATAAATATACCTCCCTTATCTCTTTGAGGATCTTTACTGTGCTTCTTTTAAATTCTTGACTTACTTCGCTTCATACTTCTAATTCATGTGGTATAGAATGTTTCATTATCTATATTCTATGAACTCTTTTGGAATCTAGTTATTTGATTCTGCGAGCTTGTGTTGCTCTGGGGCCATCAGCTAGCCTGTCCGATCATGTGTACTGAGGAATAGGAGTCTAGCCCCCAATCTCTGTAGCTCTAGGTGATTTTTAAAAGACAGCAGAGGAGTTAACCCATAGGTATAGCCTGGGCACCACACACTCAATCTAGATCACTCCACAAGGACATTCCTCTGTTCAAGGCCTGGCCTGGAAATTCTTAGAATGAAGCAACATTGAGAAGAGGAAGTCTTATGATCCACCAGTCCTGAGGTTTGAAAGGGGAAGATGTAGAGGAGTGAAAGCATAAAGTTAACTGGTCAGTCCCCATCTGTTTGAGTCAGTTCTTCACCCCAGCCTGAAAGGAACCAGCCACTCCAGGTGGCCTGAGCTGTTGATGCAGATTTTCAGCGGCTGTAGCACAAGGAATGAATGTTGAGAGACCATGTGAGGTAAGAGGCAAAAGCAAGACTGAAGTGCCCTCCCCAAGTCTATCTTCCTATTGCTGTCAACCCAAGCCTTTGTTATCTATGCTGGCTTTTCTCAGTTTTTTTCCCCTGGCAATTCTTTAGATAGGGGCTTCCTTCTTTCTTCTGTAGATTCTTCAAAGTGGACAATGAAGGAAGGAGCCAACAACCCATGTGAGTTTTCCATCTTGTCAGCTTTCTTTTCTACTATGTCCTACTAAACTGAACTACAAATAATGCTAGTCATCTTTGTAAATATGAGGGCAGTGGTTAAAGTAGGGTATAAGACAACATTGGAAGAACCTGGGTTGCATGTGAGTGTGCAAAGTTCCTCACTCAGGAATCAATATCTCCCCGGTAATTTAGATATGCCCAAATAGGTGGATGTCCTGATTTAGGAACCAGTTTCATTTGAAATAAGTTCTCTGTGTGATAAAGAACTTTGTTTTCATGAAGCTAATGATCAGGTTGTCACTGAGCTCACGTTATTGGTTATTTTACTTTAGGTCTTTATGAGGAGACATCTTGTCAAACAATTTCTTCCAGAGGTGCAAAGCCAGAACCCAGCCCACTCAGCTTCGACACTTGCACATGCTACTTAAAAATGCCTTTTCCTTTCCACTCTCTTGTTTGTACTCTGTGAGAACTACATATCCAAATCACATTTAGATATTCAACCTACCCATAAGGAGCAGTAAAAGTGAAAAATTCCTCATAAAAAAGAATTCTGAGAGGCAAAGCAATTTGAACTGCTGTCTACCAAGCTGTTCTTCAGACAATTTAACCTAGTGAATGACTCCTATGCAATTAAAGAGGAATGTTAGGAATCATTTTTTTTCCTTTAAATGAATTACTTATAGTTTGGTAGAGTACTTATTACTCTAGCTCTACAAAATTAACAAGCATAATTACATACACACTCACTCTCTAGCCAAAATAATGAGACCCCAAGAGTTAATGAAAGACGATGAGCCAAAAGATACATACACGTGAATTAGAACTATTGGAACCAATGGGCCCAGAATTTAAAAGAAGCATAATATCTCCAAAGAGATAAAGGAGAAAAATATATTATATACATATATACATAAATCATCTAAGATTTCCTTCACGTCTCCCCCTTTATCTCTCACGACCAAACATAATTCATGCCATAAGTATTTACTGTACACATGCTGGCTCAATATTCTTTCTTTTAAACCACCTTATATAGGTATTATTAACAGACAAAAAGCTGTACATATTTAATGTATACAATTTGATGAATTTGGGGACACATATACACCCATGAAACCATCACCACAATCAATGCCGTAAACATATCCATCACCTCCCAAAGTTTCCTCCTGCCTTATTTATTTGTTTGTTTGTTTGTGATAAGATCCTAACATAAGATCTACCCTCTTAGAAAATTTTTAAGTATACCATACATTATCTTTATGAAGCTTTGATAATCAGAACAGTATGGTATTGGCATAAAAACAGACACAGACCAATGGAAAACAATAGAGAGGCCAGAAATAAATGTACACATATAGTCAACTGATCTTCAACATGGGAGCTAAGAATACAGAATGAGAAAATTATAGTCTTTTCAATAAATAGTGTTGGCAAAACTGAATATCAACATGCAAGAGAATGAAATTTGATCCTTTTCTTACACCATACACAAAAAGCAACTCAAAATGGATTAAAAACTCAACATGGATGTAAGACCTGAAACAGTAAATTTCCTAGAAGAAAACAGAGGGAACACACCTCTTGACATTGGCCTTGGCAATGATTTCTTGGATATGACACCAAAAGCACATGCAACAAAAGCAAAAATAGACAAAAGGGATTACATCAAACTAAAACACTTCTTCACAGCAAAGGAAACAATCAACAAAGTCAAAAAGGCAACCTATGGTATGAGAGAAAATATTTGCAAGCCATATATCTGACAAGGGGTTAATATCCAAAATATATAAGGAACTCCTTCCTACAACTCAATAGCAAAGAAACAAATAACCAGATTAAAAAATGGGCAAAGGATCTGAATAGAAATTTCTCCAAAGAAGAAGTGTGGGTGGTCAAGAGGCATATTAAAATGTACACAACACCATTAATCATCAGGGAAATAGAAATCAAAACCACAATGAGATGTCAGCTCAATACTCTTATTAATGCATTTTAAAGCAGGGCTATAGTTTTATCACCTGTGCATATGATAACCAGATCCAATTCTCCCTTGAAAGCCAAGCTCATAAAAGCAAAGCAAAGGATATCATTCCTCAACAGGAGGGCAGCAGAAAGGAAGACAGTTAGGGACTCTGGAATCATCCTGCCTTATTTTCTTTAGGCATTCTCAACATACACATTATAACTTTTTGTGTGTTGGATGATGGGCAATGTGCAGCACATTCTGCACACTCTGAGCATTTTAAAAGCATGGAATTGTTCCTTCCTTTCCATATGGAAGGTTATGATCTCTGTGCCTCATTAGTGAGGCAGCATAAGGAGCATGGATTAGGAATCAGGAAACCTGTTTCCAAAAATTCCAGCTCTGCCATGGAATTTTAGACAAGTGACTTAACTCCTCTGTAAAATGGGGATAGTAATACTTCACCACAAACACTTCTCAGAATTATTTTAAGGATCAATTGAGATCACATAAATGCTCAAAGAGCCCAATGTCTATTAAGGAATCTTGTTTAGTTCTTGAAATATAATACATAGTATAAAGTGGAAAGTGTAATATTCCAGCTATTAAATGATGAAGAAACGTTAGGTCACCATTTTTTTCAAACTCCTAATAAAATAATGAGTCTGGGCAATGCTCATCAACGGATACTAACATTACACAAAAAAAGAGAGACAAACAAACATTGTCTATCATGTACTCCATAAAAAAAAGAACTTAGATCAAACCATCAAGCCAAGCCTCTAGATCTAAATGCCAGTTTTCAGGGAATACAGGAAGCAAACGTACATGTTAAATGACACCACAAGGAAGCAATCAACAAAATCCAGAATTAAAGAAACTCTACAAGATAAATTTCTTGGTTTCTTCAACAAATTGCTAAGAGAGAAAAAGAGACAAGAGGAATCTATACATTAAAAGAGACTTAGACACGTGAAAACCAAATGTACATGAGAACATTGTTTGGAAATTGATTCAAATAAACCAAGATTAAAAAATCATTTTGGAGACCATCAGGGAAATCTGAACACTGACTGGATATTTGTTGATATTAAGGAATTATTGTCAATTTTTTAGGTGTGATAATGGCATTGTTGTTATGTTTTTAAGCAATGCGTTATTTTTTAGAGATGCAAACTGAAATATTCATGGATGAATGATGTAATATCTGGAATTCTCCTCAAAATAACCAGAAGGCGTGGGGGTTGGGGGCTGCAGGCGGAAGTGGGTGGGGACAGACATGACCCTCCTAGTAAACACACCCAGACAATGAATTAAAATAAGGAAATTATAAGCATATTACTTAAAGTATACAGTAAAACATTTGTTATTTAGAAAATCTTGAACATGCCATGCTCCCTGCGGAGTGAATTAGCATTCATCCATCACAAGCATAATTTACACTATCACAAGTTCTAACAGCAGCTCAGGAGTCAAAAATTACAAAAGATGGAAACATTATTTTTTAGTACTAAACTGTGAGGTCTTAAACATGCATCAATGAGAGGAGCATCTGTTTATTTCCATTGCATACTAGACTTTTTCGAGGATATGAAAGCCCTTTAATTTACACATCCTTCTATTTTTTTTCAAAGTATAGTTGGAAGGGTGGGCTTTATCTTTTCAATCGTTAAGGAAATCTTAGGAATTCTTGAGATATCTGTGCTCACTAGCCATAACCCTCAAAAAAGAAAGTGTTCTCAGTATACTTTTAAATCCTGGTTTGTGATGTACTATTTGTTCTTCAGGCTCCCCAGACCCTTGACCACATATACTACAAATGTGTTTCAAGTGCAAATTATTTGCACCGTTAAACTTTAAAGTCTGTAAAATCATTCATGCTCATAAAAAATGTGAAATGCTAGATTTCCCGGAAGAAAGATGAAGGCAAATTACCAGTGAACATTTCTATTTTTAGCAGATTAAATAATCATAAATTAAATTACCAGAGACTTCAAAGCATCTAGGCTTTACACAACCTTCCTAAAAAAATTCATATATAATACTAGAAGATTTTGGAACAACTTGTACATAGAAAACAAAAATGCATCTTTACACACTCAACCTCAAAAGGCCTCAATAGCACTCAGTCCTCCTAAGTATATACACCACCTTTGGCTCCAATTCTTAAAACCCACAGCAGTTTGAAAGTAGTTCTGACATCAGATGATGTCCCAGAGAAAATCCCAGAGTCATTCCATCTCAACCATATGAATCTATCCTCTTCCATTAAATGATGAGAATCATATTAGTTTGCTAGGGTTTCAGAAACAAAGTACCACAAATTGAGTGGCCCAAACAAAAGAAATGTGTTGTCTCACAGTGCTGGAGGCTAGAAGTTCAACATCAAGGAGTCCACAGAGTTCGTTCTTTCTGTTGGCTGTGAAGAATTTGTTCCTTGCCTCTTCCCTGGCTTCTGGTGGTTTGATAGAAATCTGTGGCACTCGTTGGCTTCACCTTGATCTCTGACTTCATCTTCACATGGCATTCTCCCTGTGTTCATGGCTGTGTCCAAATCTCCCCTTTTGTATAAGGGCATCAGTCATACTGCATTAGGGCCCACCCTACTCCAATATGACCTCATCTTAACTAATTACATCTGCAGCAGCCCTTTTTCCAAATAAGGTCACATTCTGTGATATGAGAGGTTAAGACTTCAACAGATGAATTTTGGGGATAAACAACTCAATGCATAACAGGAATTAAGGTAATTTGCTCTTATTGTATACTTAATCATCCATGACATACACAAGGCAGAAAAAAAAATCAAATTAGATGGAGGAATTCTACATATCAAAGTTGTATAGATCTATTTCATTTTAATAATTCATTTATTCATGCATTCAAGAAAACTTATTGAATAATATTAATGACATACAGGCACAATCGGGGATAAAGGGGCTCACATGCCATTAGGGAGAGCCTGACACACGTTTTGTGCCCTGCACAGACTAATAATTTTTTAAGTGCTTGTTCAACATGTATTTAGTGGCAGTGGAAAGAAACTGATATCTTATTAATAAAATTATATACTTTATTTCAAAATCATGCATTAAACCCAAAATTAACATTTGCTTTTATTTGGGAAATTCTTCCTGTTCACAATTTTCTTTCATTCATAATTAAATAATGTTAATAATTCATACTCATTAAAGATCAAGGTAGGTTACAAAACTATAGTTATAGCTAATTGTTCAACAAAGATTTGAAAGGTTTTTTCCCTCAGGCTGCCAACTATGTTGGCAAAATAGTTCCTACTTTTCTGCAGTTCTTGATCTCTTTTCAGTTTTCTTTTGCAAATTTTCAAATTAGATGAAGTCTTGGGAGGCATACTTAAAGGTCCAAAATTTAGATAATAAAATAAATCACTCATTCTCATGAAACAGCAATACACCACTCCAGAATTTCAGCTATGACTGTCAACTTCAGGGAACTCCCACTGCCTGGTTGCAGAGTTGGCAGCATAACCCAACATGCCCGGGTATCCCAAACATATTACATGGGGATAAAAGGACACCTAAGAGGAACCTCTTGAAAATTTCCATTTGTTGGTCCTGTAGAGTTAGAGGTAGAGAGCAGGAACAATATGCATTTCTCCAGTGTGTAAAGAATTATTTATGAAACTGTGACTTGATAAACATCATATTTCCCATTCATTCCAGTGAGACTTTAGTATTTCCTTATGAATTGGAGCCCCAGGAAACTCTTTGATCTGCCCCTTAGTTTTATGACTTAGTAGGGGAAATGACCGTATAAATCAGGTAATCTCAAGATTGGAAACATCTCATAGCTAGAGAAAACACCCAGAACATCCCTGTGGTCTGTCTTTCCCCAGCTTTGTACACTAGGGACATCAATTATCCAACAGAGTGTTGTGCTAACTGTGGAATAGTTGTCTGGGTAAAAATCCTACCTCTGGCATTTGTTAACTATATGACCTTGGACCAATCATTTGACCTTTTTGTATGTCCCTTGCCTCTTGTGCAAAATGGTAATAACCACAGTACCTGCTTTATGGAGTCTTGTGCGGATTAAATATGTTAATACCTGTAGACTGTTCGGAACAATGCCTGGCACATACTAAGCACAAATGCTAGCTATTATTAGAATTCGTAATTAAACAGTAAACTATTTTGTTGTAACGTTACATGCTGATTTGAACTTTAAACAAGTGTATTTCTTAGTTTGCAAGGAGTAGGCAGTGAAACAGCTGGGCATACATTATACTCAATAAGCTTCCTACAAGGGAAACACTGATTTCTCTCTCCAGAGTAGCTCCACCCACCAGGAAGATGCTCTCTGACCATGCTGATCCTGTCCAACATATTTCAGGAAGCACTTTGCTAACCAGAAGAGAACCACCCAGCATCCCAGGGCACACTCAGTTTACCAAGCCAGCCTCTTACTTTTCCTTGATTAGCACACACAGACATCTGCCAGACAGCTGGGACTGTGGACCCCAATATCTACGAGAGACTTTCCCTCCATCCCTTTCTGGATCAAGGAAGAATGAGAATCAATCTCATGATTGTGTTGTAGTTATTTAACCTACTGAAACCCAAGAGCCCTCAACTACCCTAAGATAGAACTTAACATGGTCTTCTGGTCCAGCCACTTAACAGATGCTTATATCAGTGACCGCAAAACGGGAAAATAATTTTAGAAAACCATAATAAAAGGTCACGAGTTATAAATTCCACAAAATGAACCAAAGCTCATGAGAGAGCAGAGGAGGGAAATTACCATGTACTGGAGGGAGTAGGTAACGGAGAGGAAAGAGACTAAGGTTTAGGAAGATTCTACAGAGAAAGCAATTGAACAAGGTCTTGAAAAATGTGTGGTAGTGATTTGCAACTTTTTATCTGCCCTAAGAGAGGTGAGGAATAGACCCATTTCCAACACTAAAAATAGCTCACTGTAGCAGTGACTACAATAGAGTCAGGTATGATAGAAAGAGAGCAGCATGGATGGCTTGAAAACAAATTCATACACTCATTCGCTCCCTAAACCCTACACACTCATCTTCTACAGAATCTTTAATGCAAGGGAAAGAAACTACGGAAAGGGCACAAATACATGTTTATTTATCTCATTAGATATGAGCACAGAATTACAGACTGCATGGTTAGGACTAAAAAATGAAAAGTTACATTGTGAAAATATTCAAACATACGATAGCCTATCTTTCACAACTTTACACTGAATGACTTTTATTTGCCCCTCACTCCAATTGTGACCTTGCATATCCCACTGCAATTAAGTCCCTCTTTTTATTTCTTTGTCAGTTAACATGATCTGAGGTGCCCAGAGGTATCAGTAACACAGCTACTGAGAAGGAAATGGCTACTCCTGACTTTCTGGATCAGCAAATACTAAAGTGTGGAGTTATTGTCTGTTCCCACAGGTGGTGTGCGTGCGGTTAGGGATGTGTACAATTAATTCTCAGTTATCCATTCATCTAGTTATGTGTGCAGCAATGGGATGAACACTGTTAAAGATATAAGAGAAAGGTGATATGCAGTGCCTAATTCTGTGCTCCTTGCCTGGAAAATTAAAATCTAGTTGGGAAGATAAGACATGTGTCTACAAAAGAAGAAGTAAATCACTGTGCAAGATGAAGATGGTATACAATAAATGTAAAACTAAATGCTAGATGCCATAGTACTACAGAGGGAAATCATTGTGGCCATGAACAATAGCAGACCTTGTCACAGGAGGAGGGGCATGAGCTAGAGTTTGAAGAATGGGTATTATTTAGATAAAAAAGAAAAGAATTAATGCGCTGTCAGAGAGAATACAATCGAGAAAGGCCAAGTCAGGAGAGTTGTTTCTACAAATGAGAAGATAAAGAGAGTAATGGAAAAGCCAAAGATAAGGGTCTGATCAGATTATTGGATGGGTTTAAAAGCCAAGCTCAGGAATTTAGGATTTTTCCTATAGTGAAAAAAGAGTTGCTCATACCTTCTAAGGCAAAGCAGAATACAGAGAACATTTTTTGGTTTGGCTTGGTTTTAGGCAGACTCGCCTCTTCCAACGGATGGGAACGGATTACACCAAATATCAAATAAATCAAAAGCCATGTAAATTTGCCTTTGGATGGCATTACATGTGTGGCTAAATACTTTCTTGAGAGAGTAATTTCTATGATGTCTGCTGTAAGGAACTTGAAAATAAGAAATAAAAATAAGTTTCCCTCCTGTTCCATCCCCCTATCTTTTCTGCAAGACCCACCTAGCTCAGGAATTCTATAGGACTAGACATCTTGTGCATCAGAGAAAAATCAACAAGGCTTTGTTGTGAAAACTCAGGTACAAAGATCTATCTGCTTATCTGAGAAGGAGGGGCTCTGATGGTTATGTAGAAAGAGAGGGTCCAACCTGGGGAGGGTTGGTTCCCCAAAGAGTGAAGGGTTAGGAGGAGGCTTCACTTTGTGAACAGTAGAGGGCAGGGCCCACTCCCCATGTTTTACCATTGTCCCCGGGTGTGGCAAGAGCTCCTAGATTTTGGTGTGCATAGATACCTTGGACATTGAGCAAAAGGCTCTGATGGCCAAGACTGGAATAGAGCAAGAAGAGACTTTGGGACTGTAGCTAATGAATATCCTGACCCTCAAGGGAATAACAAGCAGCTCAGCAGTGACCATGAAGAACTAAAACCAGAGGCAGTCTTCAAATTTCCTGGGCTTCTTAAAATAGGAAGAATTCCTTAAATCATTGAAGGTGGTTTTCCCCACAAACTCTGTTGATTGGGGACTACACCAGTCAAAGCTGATTTAGAAAAATAAAGAAATATGACATTTGGCACACTTGAGGGTGATGGAGCAAACTCATAACCTTGCTCTATTTGGTTTCTCTTATTCTCTTAAAGTAGATTCTCTCTCCTCATCTTGAATATAAAATGTTTCCCATTTCTTTTTTTTTTTTAAGAAACATACTTTATTTTTTTTTTATTTTATTTTTTTGTGTGTGTGAGGAAGATCAGCCCTGAGCTAACATCCATGCTAATCCTCCTCTTTTTGCTGAGGAAGACGGGCCCTGAGCTAACATCTATTGCCAATCTTCCTCCCTTTTTTCCCCAAAGCCCCAGTAGATAGTTGTCATAGTTGCACATCCTTCTAGTTGCTGTATGTGGGACGCCGCCTCAGCACGGGCGGAGAAGCGGGGTGTCGCTGCGCGCCTGGGATCTGAACCCGGGCCGCCAGTAGCAGAGTGCGCGCACATAACCGGTAAGCCACGGGGCCGGCACACGTTTCCCATTTCTGTGGCATACTCTGTGATATATAAATAGCCACATAGCCAAATTAGATAGCCAGGCAAAGATTACTGGGTATGATATTATGCTGAAGATTCTATTATTCAAAGATAAATGAGAAGCACTGATAGGCTCAGTAGAGGGAAAGTGGCAAGAATGAAATTGGCATGAATCTCCATATTCCTTCCCCTGGTGTCATCCCGTGTATCTTTATGGTTAGTTCCCTGATTGACTGCCCTAAGTCAATTTTACCATAGAACAATTGTCAGCTTCTTTAGTATACGTGAGAAGATTTTCGTGCTCAGTCGTGGGTGGGAGTACCTTAATTACTACGACTTAATTACCAAGTAGCATCTCACTATGAAAGCAAGATTTAGCCCAAATCTCCTGAATGTTTAAATAGTTGTTAGCAAACAGACACAGAAACAATCATACACTTGTTTTTGTAGCTCCAAGGGTAGTGCCACTTTCTGCCCCCAGGCACACTGACTTTTACCTTGCATGAAAACTTCACTCTGCACCAAATATAATGACACCGTGAAGGAAGAATTGGTCAGCCTTGAAGTTGGGTGAGGAGACAGACAGAATCTTCCATAAATTAGAGGGATGCAGGGTGGGTGAGAGGCCAGACTGTAGCCCCTCACTACTGCAGGTGTTATCAGACAGCTGAGTTAGTGCAAGAGTAATGGGGCCCATGCAAACATGTAACCTGCCATGTATGTTGACTGCCACCCATTCATCGAGGAAAAATTATTTCTACTATCTTTTTGCCAATTGACAAACTCTCTGGTATAAATTTTTTCCCAGCCTTATTGAGGAATAATTGACAAATAAAACTGTAGATATTTAAAGTGTACAATCTAATGATTTGGTATACATATACATTGTGAAATGATTACCACAATCAAGTTAATTAATACATCCATCACTTCACAGGTAACTCATTTTTTGTGTGTTAAGAAAGCTTAAGATTTACTCTCAGCAAATTTCAAGTATATAATACAGTATTGTGAGCTATAGTCATCATGCTGTACATTAGAGCTTCAGAACTTATTTATCTTATAACTGAAAGTTTTTACCCTTTGACCTACAATCCCTACTCCCAACCACTGGCAACCACCATTCTACTCTCCGTCTCTATGAATTTGGCTTTTTTTTCCTTTTCTTTTTTAGATTCCACATATAAGTGACACAATACAGTATTTATCATCTTTCTCTGTCTGGCTGATTTCACTCAGCTTCATCCATGTTGTCACAAATGGCAGGATTTCCTTCTTTTTTATGGCTTAATAATATTCCATCATATCTGTATACCACATTTTCTTTATCCATTCCTCTGTCGATGGACACTTAGGTTGGTTCCATATCTTGGCTGTTGTGAATAATGCTGCAGTGAACGTGGAAGTGCAGGAATTTCTTTGAGATGGTGATTTTGTTTCCTCTGGATTTATTCTCAGAATTGGGATTGCTGGATCATATGGTAGTTCTATTTTTAATTTTCTGAAGAACCTCTATGCTGTTGTCCGTAATGGCTGTACCACTCTAGTATAAATTTTGATAATGAAATTTAAAAATGCTAAGTGCTATGGACTAATTGATTGTGTCCCCCCAAAATTCATATATTGAAGCCCTAATCCCCAATGTGATGGTATTTGGAGTTGAGGCCTTGGGAGGTAATTAGGTTTAGATGGTGTCGTAAGGGTGGAGCCCCCATGAGGAGATTAGTGTGCCCTTACAACAAGAGGAAAAGACTAGAGTGAGGATACAGTGAGATGGCTGGTTCCCACAAACCAGGAAGAGGGCTCTCACCAGACACTAACTCTGCAGGCATCTTGATCTTGGACCTCCCAGCCTCCAGAACTGTGAGAAACAAATGTTTGTTGTTTAAGCCATCGAGTCTATAGTATTTTGTTATAACAGCTCAAACTGACTAAGACACTAAGTAGCTACCTCTGGATGGTTGTTGATTCTTCTTAGGGTCTTTTAGATGCCACCCCTAAGATATAGAGTTTACTTGTACATGCGCACAGATAACACTGTTTATACTGAAATAATTTTAAATTAATTAGAGACTATAAAATATTAGGATGTTGTTTTCTGTGTATCCTTTGCCAATAATTGTTAATGTACACAAAATTGTTAGGCTATAACTAAGATAAATATCTATTTTAAAGATGAGAAAACTGAAGCACAGAAATATACTTACTAGTTTTGTGACCATTCTAAGGCTCAGATTTTTCATTTGTATAATATGGTCATTGTGATAAATACATATGATAATGGATGTAAAGCTCTTTTCTCAGTGCCAGCCATTCAGGAATGACTCAATCAACTACAATTTCAACATTCCAAATGAAATATAAATAAAGAACTTTTAAGCCCTCAATTTAATATCTTAGAGTATTACCTCTAGGCAGTAATAAAATTTTACTCTTAGATAAAATTTTAGAGATAATTTAAGACCAATTCCTACAAGAAACTGAAGCTTAAAGAAGTTTTTGACTTGCCTGAGAAAATGTAAAAAACCTTATAGCTAATGCCTGACATGGGTCTAATATTGGTCAGTAAAACAGAACTAGCACATTTATAAATTAAATCCTAAGCATAACCAGAGTCAATGTACCACATCCCAAGAATGTTCCATCCCAGGTACCTGTGTTTCTTAGAAGCCATCTCAGGTGTCTTATTATGTCAGCTTTTTCACTTCTCCCTGGCTCATTTCATTATCCTCCTTTTGGTGTTATGTCAAGAGATAAATGACATCATTCTAGAGGGTTGCCTGGTGGCCCTACCTCTGGCTTTAGTCTGCCACTTTCAGTCCTGGCCCAATCCCAGATTAGTTCCATACTGATTCGCCAGTTGGCAAGAAACCAAAGTGTTTCTAGTCCTGGGAACTACAAGAGATAAAATGAAATGGAGACGGCAGTGTAGAAAACCAAAGTCAGAGGCTCACTTCCAGCTCTTGGCCCAAGACACAATTTGTAAAGAATACGTGCGATGATGCCAGTAGACATTGGGAATTTTACAGAGTATGCTGAGTAATTTTTGGCTTTTCCACAATTTCTGGCATGAACAATGCATTAAAAGAATATTAAATCATCAATGATTTTTCCCATTTCTACAAATCTAACATCAAAGCCCTTTTTTCTTAAAAATCTTAGATTTGAAATGGATGTTACATGTTCTAATTCAGTCTCCCAAACAACATCTACCTTTATAACACTCCCCTCAGGAGGCAGCCAGCTACGTTGGTTAACAGATCCAGTTGTTGGAAAGTCCTTAGTTACATTCAACTGAAATCTACCTTTCTTTAACTTTCAGGTGCTGATCAGAAAATCAATCCTAAGATTACAGCGTTTCAAAGTCAGCAAGAATCTCAAGACTGTTCTGCTCTCTGGAACTTCCACAAACAAATTAAATCTCTGTTCCACATTACAGCCCATATTAGTTAGCTTTTGCTGGATAACAAATCGTCCCACACATCCTAAACAACAAATGTTTATTATTTCTCATGAATTTGGGTCAGCTAGGTGATTCTTCCAGTCTAGCTGGCTTGTCTGTGGCTGGATGGTCTAGATTGGCCTGATTCACACGTCTGACAGTTGTTCTAGATGAGGTCTCAGTGGAACAGTTTGTCTTTGCTCCACATGGTCTTTCGTCCTCCACTAAGCCAGCCTGGGCTTCTTCACATGGTGGCCCAGGGTTCCAAAGAGCAGTACTTTTCCAGCCTCTGGTGTACCATGTTTGCTAATGTCCTTTTGGCCAAAGCAAATGGCACAGGTATACTGGGTTAGACAGTGCCCTCCGCCCCAAGTTCATGTCCTTTCCAGAACCTCATAATGTGACCTTATTTGGATATAGGGATATTGCAGATATAATTAGTTAAGTTAAAGTGAGGTCACACTGGAGTAGGGTGGGCCTTTAATCCAATATGACTAGTATGCTCATAAGAAGAAAAGAAGAGACATAGAAACCCACTGGGAGAATGCCAGGTGATGACTGATGGAGACCAAGGATTGCCAGCAACGTCAGAAGCTAAGAGAAAGGCATGGAACAGATTCTCTCCTGGAGACTTCAGAGAGAGCCTGGCTCTGCCAACACCTTGATTGCAGACTCCTAGCACCCAAAACTATGAGAGAATAAATGTCTGTTGTTGTAAGCAACTCAGTTTGTAGCAGTTTGCTGGGGCAGCCCTAGGAAACCAATACACATGGCCAAGCAGAGACTCAAGGGATAGAGAAAAACTTCACCGCTTAATAGGAGGAACTGAAACATCACATTGTAAAGTGAGGTGCACACAGGAATGGGAAGAATTTGTGGCATTGTTTTCAATTTACAAGAGAGCCCTTCAAATATATGACATTTATTATAATATCTCCACTTCATCATCCGTTCCAAGATAATTCCTCCCAGTTCCTGTAACGAGGTTTGAAAGCCCCTTGCATGTAGGGTGTTCTCTCATTGTGTTACAGTTTGTCCATATCCCTCTTAAAAGGCAGAACCATGATTTTATGACACACTCCAGATGTTTTTTCTTGAATAGTACTATTGAGTTCTGTATTAGTTAGGTTGTGTCTGGCCGCAAGCAGTAGAAAACTGGACTAATAGGGTCTTAAAATATAAGACTATTCATTGTTTTGCTTAACAAGAAGTTTGGAGATAGCTGGTCCCAAGTTTGGCAACTCCACAATGTCAAATTTGTGTCAAAATCTCTGAAATTCTCTTAGCTACCCCGATGTGGTCGTAAGAGGTCAGCCTTAGCTCTGAATATCATAGTTTCATGTGGCCATGTCCCAAGTGGGGCAAAGAAGTGGACAGAGGAGAGAGACGTTTCCTGACTTGCTTTTGCCGTGTTATGAGGAAGGAATCATTTCCCCAGAAGTCTCTCAAAATTTTCCCACAGTCTCTTTGGCCAGAACTGAGCCATATAACTATTCCTAGCTCCACATACGCTTTGAAAGCAAGTTCCTGCCTTGTCAGCTCTATTGGGTGCACTGGCAAGGGAGAAAGGATTTGGGAATGACTGTTGAGCATAGCTCTTGGGCAGCCAAACAAGAGTGTCAGGCACACCTCCCCAGAAACACATGACATTTTGAAGCAGACATATTGATGTGGTCACTTTTATGTAATGGATTTTTAGAGATGACAAAGAAATTTTAACCAACTCTTCAAATTAGCAAGTAATGTGCTCATCATATAGGATAGGGAATAGAGAATAGTAATTAAGCATGAGGTCTCTGAAGTCAAGCTATCTGGTTTCAAATCCCAGCTTGTAATTTACCAGGTGAGTGACCATAGATAAACTACTTAACTTCTCTATGTCTCAGGTTCTGCATCTTAAAAGTGAAGATAATAATAGTACCTACTCATAGGATCACAAAGATTATGTGTATTACACTTATTACAATGTCTGGTGCATAGTAAATATTCAATAAATATTGATCATTACTATTATCTCTGTGCCCACTTCCACTACGGAATAAGGTAAGGGCCAGAGATGGGACAAGGAACAATGATGTTAATGCATGTGTATTTACATAAAAACCTGTAAGAATGTATAAGAAGCTACTGAAAGTGATTATCTATGGTAGGGAGACAGACACTTTCTAGCGAATACCCTTTATACATTTGAATTATGTGACTATATATTATCTAGTTAAAAAACATTTAAAGTCCCCATTACGTATTTAAGTGAATTAGGTCCACAATTTCAAAAAATTATAAGGCAAAACATATTCCAAAATGTTAACAATAGTTATCTCTGGGTGACTGAGTTGAGGATGTTTATTTACATATTTTCACTCTTCTGGAATTCTTCTCTGGTAGGCAGCATGATGGCCCTCCCAAAGATGTCTGTGTCCTAATCTCTGGAATCCGTGAATATGTTAGGTTATGTGGCAAAGAGGAATTAAAGCTGCAGATAGAACGAAGGTGGCTAAGAGCTGACACTAAATAGGGAGATTCTCCTGAACTATTGAGTGGACCCAATATAATCACAAGAGTCCTTAAATGCGGAAGAGAAAAGCCAAAGAGTCAGAGTGATGCCATGTGAGCAAGACTCAACTGGCCATTGCTGGTTGGAAAAAGTGAACGGGGACAACGAGCTAAGGAATACAGGCAGCCCATAGAAGCTGGAAAAGGCAAGAAAATGGATTCTGCCCTGGAACCTCCAAAAAGGAACACAGCCCTGCTAACTCCTGGATTTTAGCCCAGTGAGCCCCATTTTGGACCTCTGATCTCCAGAATTGAAGACAATAAGTTTGTGTTGTTTAAGTCACTAAGTTTATGGTAATTTGTTACAGCAGCAATAGGAAACTAATACATTTCCTATGTTTTAAATAATGCGAATATATTATTCTAACAATCGGAAAAAAATTAAGATTTAAAAATTTTATATATACATACACACTGGAAATGTGACCAGAGTACTAAATTACACTTGCTTGATGTGTGTACGACATAATACACACCATTAGCTTGTAATTATTCAGAGACATGGCCCCAAGGCACCCAGGCAACCTTCAAAAGGCACAGAGGCCAAGTGTGCACTCCCACACTCCTGATATTGATATTTTTCATTCTACTCACTCCCTAGTCTTTCACCTACTGCTCCCCTGGCAGCAAACATCCATATATACCAAGCCTTCAGCAAAAGTGCAAATTTTACAAGAAAGAAGATAATCAAACTATGAAAAGGAAAGGCATATATCAAAAAGATACGTGCCAATACGACATCATTGTTTGAACAGCAGGAAATGTTCTGAGACACCGGATAGAAATCTGTTTCTAATGTGATGCTACCCGGTTTTCCAGAGAACAGAAAATTGCCTGTTATGAATCCATTGTCATGATGACAATCAGAAAAAGGATAAAAATTGCACCAAATTCCTTTGTATTTCATTGTACCTTTGAAACCTAGAAACCTAAACAGCTTTACATTGTGGTAGCTTGATGTTTTTTAAAAATGAAAAATAAAAGCAGTTGGAAAATCTTCTTTAAAGAGTAGAAGCTAAATAGTTCTTACAAGAAAAGTATTTAACTTGAACTTTTTCTTAAACTGTTTATTTCCTTCCCAATTATGAAAGTAATACATACTCATCATAGAAAATTTAGAGAATACAGAAAAGTACATAAAAGAAAATATTAATTATTTTCAGAGGAAACCATTGCTAAAAATCTTTGCTATATTTTCCCCCATTTTATAGGCTTTTTTTCATAGTAAAGATATAATAATATATAGTATATACAACTTTTTATCTTGATTTTTTTTGTTAACGTTAAAACAATAGCCTTTAACTTGGAATGTAAAATTATATAGGCACGATTTTTATATTGCATAATTTTCATATTTGCATCCATTGTGTGGGTGCACCAAAATACATTTACACTTTCCCTAGTGTTGAATAATTGGGTTGCTTCTAACTTCACTATTTATAAATAATGCTGCAACAAACAGCTTTATGCATAAAGATTTTTCTACACTCAGGATTATTTCTTTAGGTTCAATGCTTATAAGTGGAATAGCTGAGTTGAAATGTAAGAATATTTTTGAGAATTAATACATAATGCTAAAATTCTTCCTAAAGATGTATATATTTAACTTCAAGCAATACTGGAGATAGTCTATATCATCGACTCTCACAAGCACTGAGTATTATTACTTTTACATCTTTGTCAATTTGATAAACAGAAAATAATATTTATTTTAATTTATTTTTTCATTAGCTTAGACACTTCGTTCATTTTCTATTTATATGTCCTCTTCCGTCAATTTTCTAGTCATATCATTTGTCAATTTGTTTTTTAAGGTTAATTTATTTATTAGAGTTTACAGCAGAGGCAAGGGAGACAATGAGTGAATGACAAAAGCTACTAGTTTATTATGGGGTTCATTTCAGATCAGATACACCCAGGGAACATCTTTTCTGATGAGCAAGAAATGGCAACCACATTAGTGCTGTCAGGATCCTGCTCTCTGCCTCCAGAGAAGCCCTTCCAAATATCACCCCAAAGCTCAGTGTTTGCACTTGTAAAAAATGTCCAGTGAATGTCAAGAAATAAGTCACTTGTCAGCACTTTCTTACTTTCAGGGGCCAGTTGGTGGTTCTGAGGAAGCCCACACATACCTTATCCTGGCAGTCTCGATCAGAAGGAGCTGGAGGTAGGCAGAACAGAGCCAAGAACATGCTATAGGAATGAGGAGGTCCCCCAGTCTATTGGATGTCCATGGAGATGATTCTCTTCAAAAGAGAGAGGGTTCCTGAGACCTATCACCATGGGATGAAGAGCTGATCATTGAGTTTCACCAATTATTTGTTCTCAAGAATATGAATCACAAATGGATTTGAGCTGATATTTTCAGAGTGGCTTCATATAATTTTCCTTGAATACTTTGTATATTGACCCTTCACCCTGTTAACAGCTTGGTTTGACAAAGAACAACGCAATGAGCATGCTGGGTTTTGGGATTTTTTTGTTTTTTGTTTTTGTTTTGCTTGAAAGTAGTTAAATAAATAAAGGAAAATTGATGGTTTCAAAAAATAAAATTCAACATAGAATCACAGCTTCTGGGGGGAAGAAGGGTATGGACAGTTCCATGTGAATTTTCCAGGTCAAAATCTCATCCACTAGAGAAAAAAAGAAAAAAAAGGATGTCATGAAAAAAGAGAGAGTGTCTCTTATTGAGCAAGATACCCTACTGGTAGTTTTATATGATATCTACTCCCTGAGACTTCCACTTGCCCGCCCAGAATGATATATGTGCAGCAAAATACTACTCCTTTTTTATAACCCTTTAAAAAAAAGAAGCAAAAGATTTGTGTAAAACAGAGACCATGTATATTATTTAGGATTACTTTGGTTTCATCTAAAACATAACCCCACTAAAAATGACTTAAACCATAAGTGTATTATTATCTCAAACAAAAAGAAGCAGCAAATTAGGCTGTTCCAGGGTGATTAATTCAGTGGGTCAACAATGACTAGACTCCAGTTGGCTTTTCCTCGACTTTTGGGGCTGTCCTCTTAGGGTTTTCAGATAGCTGCCATAACTCCAAATACCATGTCTTCAAACAACAATGTCCAATAAGACATTTTATCAGGGAAGAAAATATTTACCAGAAGCCCACAGCAGAATTCACCTTACAATGGCTTGGTCAGAATCGGTCACAAAGCCTACCCTAAACCATTAGCAAGAGGAACAAGATTACTACAATTGCCTTAAACCAACCGTGATTTGCCCTTGGGCTGGACTTACTGCTCCCCAACCCATAGACAAAATCCAGGTTCTGTAGGCAAGGAAAGAGTGGAGAAATGACTGAGGTGTTAGCAATCAAGTGTCTACCACATCATGTCTTATTCAATTTACATTCCCCTGGAATCTAGTGAAGTACAAAGCAAATATTTGTAGACTAAGTTAATAAATGAAAGTAAATATTAGAATACCTTTGTAAAATATCACTGGTGCATTACTTGTACCAAGATGATTCAAGAACTATGAAACATTATCCTATTTTGTAGAATACTAAAAAGTAACACTCAATGAAATAAGTTTACAATTATTTCCCTGAATGAAGAAATACCTTAAATTTGATAGCATCAGAATTCTTTGAAATTAAAAAAATAAATAAATAAACACAAGTAGAATGTACTGGTTTGACAAATTTGGGGAGATTAAGTTGGAGGAAACATTTATAAGGAAAATATCCAGAATTGTGCCACACGAACTTTACCAATCATTTCTAAACTGGCATCAACATTGATACTGCTTTTCTATTTTCATATAATTAAATTAGCTAAATAGCACCTAATTAACAAAGGAAAGATTACCATGTTTACCATCTACTTATTGGGTTCCCCTCTTTATGCTCCCATGATCGTTATTGTGTTGGACCATTTATCACATTATACTGTAATTTATCCCATAAATCGGCCTCCTTCCCTCCTCCCTGAGGGCAGAGACAGGTCATATTCAGCTCTGTACTTCCAGTGGCACGTAATAGATACTCGGTGAAGTATTTGCGCAAGACCCAGTCACCAATATCTACTAAGTAGCTTGTTCTTAGTTTCACAATATTTATGTGCAAGTTATTAAGTCACTATCTCTTAGTCCAAACCCAACCTTCCATATACCGTGCTTTGCCACCTGGACTTGGCTCTGCCAAGAGGGACTCTAGAGAGAGGCTGTAAGGCTGCGGGAGGAAGAAGAGACTTGCTCTTTCCTGTCTGCTTCCTATTCCTGTGAGCATCACCCCAGCGATGCTTCTTCATCCCAAGGACAGCAGTTCTTTCTTGTAGCAGCCGCTGAACCCAGTTGGCAGTTCCTCCAACACTTAAAGAACCAGCGTTGTCAAGTCCCAGCCCATCCCAAGACTCCAGCACCAGCCAGGCCAGCATCCCTTTTTCAGGCCCCTCCTCTGCGCTCAGAGACACCAGAACCAGCTTAGCAGCACCCCCTCCTTAGAAGTCTGAGTTTCAGCTCACAGGGTGTGTCCTCTAGGACTCTAAATTTTAGAAATTCCAGCCTCTTCCTTTGGTTCCCTCAGCCCTAGATGCTACCTGCAATTGCTACCTCCAAGATACCTTAGAACTCTCGTGTGCCCCTTTCAGTAACCTAGTTAACACCTTTATCTCAGTCAGCAGTTTTTTTACATTGACTTTCTCTGTGCAAATCACATGGTCTCTGGCTGATACAATTTACAAGTTCCCCCATTTACTAATCCATGATATTAAACATATGCACCAAATGAGCTAATACAATGGTGCCCATACTGGGCAAATATTGTTTGGCATTAATTTTTGAGGAACTCTGGAGCTTAGTGGTGCTTGGGGGAGGAGTGGAGAAGGACCATGGGACCTCTCAGCCTTTTCACTATTGCTCTAAGCTGGCCCAAACTTACATCAATAAAGCAAAATCCCTACAGTTACCCGAGCCCTTTCCTGAGAAGGTGATTTAGGAACCACCTACCATTACGTATACATGCCCCTTGGGGTTTCTCACTCCCCCAATCGAAATGCCTTATTAAGGCACCCCTTCCATTAAAATGCAATACCCCCACAGAAGGAATTCCAGGCATCACATTTCTCTCCCTCTTGCTTCCAATGATGTTTTACCATCCCTTAGAGTTTGGTGCCTTGGGCAGCTACTCAGCTTCTCCGCTCCCTTGACGCAGCTCTGCAGAGAAGCATATGAGATATATTGTTATGCAGAAAGTAGGCACTCAACTTGTTATATTTCTGAGGATTTTATCTAAAAATGAATTTCTAGTCAGTTCCCAGGCACAGACCTATGCCACTCATCAGCGGCCATGCTGTGGCGGTAACCCACAAACAAAATGGAGGAAGATTAGCACAGATGTTAGCTCAGGGTGAATCTTCATCAGCAAAAAAAATAAAATAAAATAAAAATGAACTTCTAGAAACAACATGAATCATAATAACACTGAGCATTAAGCACTGATTCGAGCAATAAGCATAGGTTATCTCATATGATACAATGATGAAGAAGGTACTGTTTTTATCCCCACCTTTTACATAAAGAAACTGAGACATATAGAGGTTATGTAATGTGCTCATTTTACTTTACAGCAGGATCTAATCCAAGGCCATCTGGGGCCCTTAATCTCTCCACTGTGTACCGATTCTCATACCAGAGCTTGACAGCGAGCAGATTGGATCCAGTGTCCTCACAATTCTCTGGAGAACAGATGCAACCCAACGCTTCCATTTCTTTAATTGTTTTGGTTCAAAACATTCAGAAATGGCCTGTGAGTACGAAATAAGTCTGAAAATGAAATGCTTTCAAGAAAACTTTGTTCAGCAACAGCCAAAGAGTGGGCTTTTAAAATAGACCCACACAATTTGGCTTTAATCAGCTAGCTTCGTAGGGAGTTTACGACAGACTTTTAAGACATAGTGCCAATTCTTAAGGAGAGTGACACACGGAATTAGACAAATAAAAACAAGAAATTGCACAAGGCAATGACAGAAGATAAGTGCAATATATGTGATGATGGAAACCTCCCTGAGGGCTGCAGTGCATGAAGACTTCATGGAGGAACCAAGGCTGGAAGTTGCCCATTAACTGAAGTAGAGGAATTGAGTAGGTGGAGCATTGACATTGCTCGGCTTGTATCAAGTTGGACTCTGAGGATAGAATTTTATCTGAGTCTATCTTTAAAAGTTCAACAAAAAATAAAGAATTGAGGCAATAATCTGACACTGTCAGTGAGTAGTCTGAAAATTTATTATCTAGCAATATTGCAGAGGATGTTCACCAGAATTTTTAGGATGGGCCAAATTGTATATTAATTTTCAACTTTCTTCAATTTACTTCCATAGACAGTGTCTCTAGGCAATGTTAAAATCATACCACCTGAAAGAATATTTTGATCTACATAGTCCGAAGAGTTAAAAGCAGAAAAGTACAAAATAGAAGGTGTGTGAGAGTGTGTGTGTGTGTTTGTGTGTGTGTGTGAGAGAGAGAGAGTGTATGTGTGCACATGTTTATGTGCACATGTATGCCCACGCATGCAGGTCCTGGCTCTGTTTGCTCAGGGATCTATTCTTCGCCCTCCACCTGCCTGCTTCATACATCAGTGGGGCTCACCCCTGTGGGCTGTGTTTCCCAGGCCCCTCTGTCAACTGGCTGCCTCCTGAGGTCAGACAATGAGAGGTACTGGAGAGAGACTGGAGGAAGGAAAGCCAGGGTGTTTCTCCAGCTGCCTCTCTGCCTCAGCCAGTGTTGCTGAGGCTCCAGCTCCTCTCAGACAGACCCACAAGGGTTCCAACTTCTGCTGAGTCACTCTACCTCCTGGGCTCTGTTAACAGCACCTCTTACCTTTGGTGCAGGAGGGTAATGTCTTCCTGCTGCTACTACTAACCTCTGAGTTATCTCACCATCCTCAATCAAGCCTCTCAACTCCTTCATGGCTTGAGTACCCCATTACATGTCCTCTGTTAAAAATACCAGAAGTAGTTTCTGTGTTACTAGTTAAACAGCGATACAGAAGGGAAGGCTTTTCCCTTCCCTATTATTCCCTACCATGTGGAAGGAGCACCAATTATGAAATAATCTTGGCTTGTCTCTGTCCCATACCCACTGACCCACTGACAGAAGAGTAAATGCATTTGATTGATGAATGTGGAAGGAGGAGCCAGGCGTGTAGAGCCCCGCCTCTTCCCTTCCCCTTTCCTCTGGAAGTCAGCCCACCCTCAGTCAGTGTGTGCTCTGCTCTGCTCTCAGCCATATGCTGAAAGGGTCTGGCCCTAAAGAGGATACTTGCATGTTTCAAGGGCTGACTAGGGCTGGGTAAGTCTGCCTAATTTTAAGTTCCTGGATAAGAAGCCCACTTGCCTACAGATCCAAACACGTTGTGATGTATCAACGTTATCAATAATAAAGGTAATGTTTTGATTCCTCCAACTGTATCACTCTTGTTTCTTATATCTCAATTAGTTCAGAACTCAAATAGGGAAGAGGGTCCTTATTGGGACCACTTAGAAACCCTGCATAGATAATATTCATATACATTATATTCTAATTGATCATATTCCTAAGTCACTAGATCAATTAAAAATAATAGCTAACCCTATAGCTTACAGTGTGCCAGGAATTATTTTAAGTGTTTTACATATAAGTCATTTAATCCTCAAACCAACGTGATATGCATTATTAAGATTCCTATTTTACAGCCAGAAAACTAAAACACAGAGATCTTATATAACTTGCCTAAAGTCACACAGATAATAAGTGGTAGAATTTGTAATCAAAAGTTGGGCAATGGAATCTGTGCTCTGAAGTACCACGCTATGCTGCCTACATTTAGATTTTAACAAATGATTCATCTAATGTGATTTCATTTTCAGTCTTAGAAATATTATTTTCAAATACTTCATGTAACCCAGCATGCAGCCTCAGTCTTTGCCCTGCCTCAACTTTGATCTAGAACTCCGTATTATTTTCCTCTCCAAAAAGAATCCATTCCCACTAAAGACATTACTAAGCAATGTAGATTTTACCAAACATTTCATATAAGAAATGGAAAAAAGGATTTGCATCAATTACTCCATGGCAAACTACAGTGTTTTAAGCAGTGGACGCATTCCTGAGGACTCTGATCATTCTACTCTGATGATAATTATCCCATAGAAATAAATATAAAGTCTTGCCTCCGAGCCCCTGTAATCCTTGCACCTACCCACATCACACACAAAAGCTTGCATCCTTTATTACACTCTGCAATCTACTCCTGCTTCTTCCTCCAGACCTGTTTACCTAAACTCCCACCGCGAGGTTCAACAAAGATCTCCCCAGCCACAGGGTCTCACTCTTCTTAGGAAAGAGAGGGAAGTGGCTAAAAGTAGACAGATTAATACAGTGTTGTGTTGGAGCCAGTTTATACCAACTTGCAAGAGCCAACTGCTAAATTTTCAGGAATTTTGTAAGCAGTTATTAAACACAGCCATTATTAACAACTAAATTATGTAAACTTACAATTAAATAAATTGCATTAAAACAATGATAATAAATACTCAAAACTGATCATTTCCTAGTTATTTTGCTGTATTTTACTATTATCTATGCTCTTGAGTTATTTACATCTACTGTATCTGTGTGGTGAAAATACCGCATAAATGTGTCCTACTGTGCACCACTTCCCAACTCTCTGTTGCATGACATCATATTGGTAGCTTGAAACGAGGCATGGTGGGGGTAATTTATGCCAAGGAAATTGGCAAAAGTTAGAAACTAGAGGGTTTTTTTCCTAGAGAGCCTATTGTTAAACATTTACTAGCACACCACTAGATAGTTAATAGATGATAGATAGATAGATAGATAGATAGATAGATAGATAGATAGATAGATAGATAGATAGATAGACAGATGCATACATTCATGTATACATACGTACATGTATACATAGATATATAGGTAGATCAACACTATTTTTCTTACAGAGCTACCTCTGCATTTTCTTTAACAAAAATTCTTATAAATTTCAGCTAAACTACTGCACATTATATGCATTTCCCTGTGAAATATAGAGTACACGGTTTCATACAGGGCACGAAAATTAAAACTCAAGCAAACCACTGAACCTCCTTTCACAGAAACAGACAGCAATAGGGAAGGGAACTAACAATACAAACCATGTAGAACTGGTACAAAAGTCTCTTTGAAGAGTCGGGGGGCGGGGGGGTGGAATGCTGAGCCAGCACCAGTCCCTAGGAGCACATTTGTATATTCTAAATCATTGGTGGTCAGCATAAACATTCACCAATAGTAGAGTGCACTTAGACACCTCCTCTCTAAATAAGAAAAATGATATTTTAAATTGCAATGGAGGGTAACAAATTTCTACATAAGAGAGCAACACCAAGTTATTTGTAAAACTTGACAACCAGAGAACTGGGGGGCTAATTTTGTGGGGCAATTTTCTCCAGTAACAACCTAAGTAGACAAATGATTTTTTTTAATGTAATGACACTCTATATCTCTGGGTTTTATTATAATGCTAATGACAATATGCAGCAGTCAACAAAGCATGAGACCACAAAGAGCAGAGGCAGCACTGCTTCATGTTTTATTCCAGACAGCCCACATTTTCCACAGGAATATTTGCAAATGCACAATGCCTCTTTATACAAAACTTTAAAATGTTCCACGTTTTATGATTGTAGTTATAAACATTAAAATAAACATAGGGTAGAAGCAATTCAAATCAAATATTTACAATGTTCAAACCACTGTTCTCATCACCAGGGAGATAAAAAGATTATTCCACAGGGGCCTTACTTTGCAGATATTTACTTTGTCATTGGGGAGACACAGTGTCTAAGAGTAACCTGGATAACCTGCCTAACCACCTTGGAGAACAAATATGGCCACACTTTCGATAATCCAATTGCTCCATGCCTGAATTATCCAAACTCTTTCTCCAGCAGAAATCTGAGGGGAGAGGTGCTTACTTAGTTCAAGGAGGACCATTTGCAGCTCACAAGACAAAATTGGAGAGTTTGATCTGGGCACTGTGAGCCTCAGTTTATAATATTCACTACTTCTGTTGCTACCACCTGGTGTCACTTTTGAAAAAGAGTCCTCATCTTTGGCAATTAAGTCATCCTTGCTGGGTCAGATCGTTGCAGAGGCTGCAGTGATACCTCAGGCCTGGGATCCCAGAGTTTTATCTCCTTAAGTTTGCACTCATGTGTCCACCATGCGAGAGTGCCAAATCAGAGAAATTTCTAGCCCAAACTCAAGCTCTGTCGGAAACAATCAACTCCCACAAACAGGGATAGTGGTGGTGAATCTGGGTCGCTAGTCAGATCCACCTTCCTTCACAGTGAGCTCCCCTTCAAGTCCTTCATGTGCTTTAATGACAGGGGGCCACATCAGAACCTTCTCAATCCATCAGAAAAGTTACACCATTAAACTTCAGAAGGAAAGAAGACAGCACCTCAACATGTCTTCTCAAGATATTCTTTGGTATCTCTGCAAACATACCTAAATCTCCCCCCAGGGATTAGTTCTGCATGTTGAGGGGTGCTAGAAGGGTGGGGGTTAGATATTGTCCATGTGGTAAGTGCAAACTCACATTTCAGTTGTACAACTAAGAAAGAATGTTTAAGTTATTCTCCCAAAACTAAGAAAATCTGCTACAAGGTCATATTCTGTGTCTATAAAGACAAATGGCCACTTTGGTCCCCTTAAAATGTATGGTCTTACCAGATATACTGCATCTTAACTCATTGAGAAAGTAATCTGGGCTATGATAAATGTGTGTACAAAGTCAATAGGAACATAGAGTACAGGGCAATTAATCTGACAGAATAGATAAGGAGAGCTTTCCAAAAACAATGATATTTGCTCTGGGACTTAAAGTGTGGATTATGAAAACAGAGCCAGAAAGGCATTTATGGGCAAAATGGCCAAAGGGAAAAGGGATGTTTAAATATTTGAAAGTAAAGGTGAGCCATTTACCTGATAGAAATACAGGGTTTGAGGATGATCAGGAATGAAGGGAGTTGAAAAAGGAAAGTTAAATGGACACCCATCTTTTGTTCAGCTTTGAATATTGTGTTAATGAGTCTGAACTCTATTTTGAAGACAATGAAAAGTCACCCAAGGATTAAGAGCAGAAGGAGTAATGAGTTTGGATCCATAATCTGGAGAAATAACTGGTACCTATGCAGAGGGAGGACAGGTGGGAGGCTGGAGGCAAGAACCTGAAGCTGTTCTCAATGTCCAGGGGAGAGATGGGGAGAGATGGTATAGCTCTGAGAGAAGAGGCAGTGGCAACCAAAGGGAAAGAGCTGATTCCAGTAATATTTCAGGACAGAGTTAGAAAACACTAGGGACTAGTTATATGTAGGGTGAAATGCAGAGGGAAAAGTCAGAAATGATGCTGAGGCTAGCAGCTAAGGAGACTGGATGAAAGCTAAGCCATTAGCCACACCAGGAAACATTAGAAGAGGAGAGTTGTACTGGGCTACAAATAATGGGTTTCTTTTGGACCTATTGAGTTTGATGTGCCTGCAGGACATTCATGTGGAAAAGCACTTTCTAAATTCACATTTTTCACAAAAAAGGAAGTGCTTTTATTTGTCTCTAGGCCCAAAGTGGTAATAACTGTGCTGTAAGGACATCCAAATGCCCTCTACAACAAAATTTCTCATCGCATACAAATATTCTGCTACGAAAACATTTCTGGCACCAGTAAGACAGAATAAATAGGCTGAAAATATATATTATTTTTTGTTTTTGTATTTATATAATAAATAAGACATTACAAATTGATGCAAAAGGAAAAGATTATTTAATAAATAGCAAGGATTCACACTTGGCTATTTGCAAAAAATACATAAATTTAGAGCCTTACCTCATACCATACACCAAATTAAACAAAGAAAAAATAAAATAGAAGAAAATGAAGGGTAACATTTATGCAATCTCTGGATCTCAAGATGCGAAATATCTTGTATACTTAAAAATAACGGAAAAACAATATTTATGATTAATAAATTTAACTGTGTAAGCATGTTATCTCTCTCTCCTTCCATAAGAAACACTAGATGAATCAAAAAGACTTAGAACATACTGAAATTTCTAAGTAAAAATATGACAGAAGAAAAATTAGTATTAATTATATATAAATATCTACTAGGATTCTTTAAGAAAATCAATAAGAAAGAAAAATGGAAAAAGCTAGGAATAGACAATAAATATTTATCCTCACTTAGAATGAAGAAATTTCATATATTTTTTAAGACTGTATGAGAAAACCTAATGCTAGTAAGTTTGCAATAACCAGACACTCTCAAATATAGCTGGTAAATGTATAAAATTTTTAATTTTTTAAAAAAGCAAATTGGTAATATTTATCAAATCTATATTTGTCCCAATTCTGACAACACAATCTAAAGAACTATTCAAAATGCACACAATAATTTATACTCCTGAACATTTACTTACCTTTAAATACATTTAAAGATTTATGTATTTCAAAACATATATGCTACTGTTTATAATCATGAAAAATAGCAAACAATGTAAAAGTCTAAGAGACTGACTTTAAAGTAATCATCTTAGATGTAATCAATGTAAAACTCTGAGTGTAGAAGATGGTTGTATTAAAAAAATGATCCACCCGTGTAATGTGTGCAAATTCCAGGTCCTGAGAGTAAAGGGAAGGAATGTGCTCCTCTCATCCCCTTCCTGCTGGCTGGAATGTAGGAGTGATGGTGGAAGATAGAAGCCCTATGTTGATGACAGCAGATCCACAAGATAAAGCCTAGATCCCAACACAAAGATCCCCCCTTCCTGCCCTTGATGTCATCTCATGCAGGGTGTACCTGCTATATACAGCCTCTAGGGACCTGAGTTCAAAGTTCTAAATGACAACATTGTATAACTACATGTATAATCAGCTACAAAAATTAAGAAGTTTTGCTCACTGATCAAAATTTGGAAATACATCTGTGAAGGCTTGGGTACATCTGTGTGCCACAGCAGATGGATGAGAAACAGCATATAGATCTGTGTCCCATCCTTCTTATACCATTTAAGAAAGATTAGATTCTCCCTTTCTTATAATTTAAAATAGTGTCATTAACAAAATGCATTGAACTATTCCAGAAAACAGATCAAGTTCTTAAAGAGAATTTGTCAACTGTGAAAAGAAAGTGTACAAGTTGACAATTGCCCCTGGAAAATATTGATAAAGTTTCCTAGAGCAAACTATTAAAAGGTGATGGCAGAGATTACTAATTGTCCCCCAATATTCATCTCCCCCTACTTCTTTGGTAATAGAACCACCAATTTTCAGCTGGATACAGGGCTCCCTAGAATAAAATTTACATTTTACAGTCTCCTTTATAGCTAGACGTGGCCACGTGACTAGATTCTGGCCAATAGGATATAAGCAGAAGTGGTCTGTGCAAACTCCGGGAAGTGTTCTTCCTTAAAGGGAGTGGTACACCCTTCCTACTTCATGCTCGCTGGGAGCAGGTGTCAAGTTTTTATCTGGAGCAGCCATCTTGGACCTTAAATTGAAAGCTATGGGTTAAGATGGCAGAGAGATCTGATAGAAGGAACTTGAGTATACGATTGTGGAATCTCCTTATTAGTTATGGATTGCCAACTTCTGCTTCTTCTTTATGATAAAGAGAAATAAATCTCTGCCTCCTTTAAGCCACTCTTACCTTGGGCTTTCTGTCAACCCTAAACCTTATAAAGAGTGTGGGAGATCAAGATTTGGCCACCCTGAAATCTATCTCTTTACCTTGGTTGTTTTCTCTAGGGACCTTTGACCTCCCTCACTAACTGCCTAAAGAATTTGACATAGTAACTCCTTCCTGGAACAGATCTATCATGATGGCTGTAAAGATAATGTAGGATAGAGGTTACAATAGAAAAGGCACCAACAAGCCCATCTTATCGGAAGTACTGTCTCTCTGGCCACATGCTCTAGATGGCCCTGTGAGGAGTTACCAGACAATCATTTACAAGGGAAGTCTCCATTTGTAAAGGTATCTCCCTCTCTGTATTAGGAAGAGGGGGGATGACCTCATTTCTATAGACTTATCAATGTGGAAGGTGAGGCCTTAAAACTGCGTAATAAACCTTACTCTTGTTTACAGTGTTTTAGTGATAATTTCCTGTAACTGACACCCCCACCCCCAACATCCTCCTTGTCTTTGGTTGAACATGGTATTTAAGACGAGAATTTCTGCTATTGTGTTGAGAAACGCAGTGTCCCTGCTTTCTCCCATGTATACATGTTATTAAACTTGGTATTATTTTCTCCTGCTAACCTGTCTAGTTGAATTATTTGGCCAGCCATAAGAACCTTAAGGGGAAGGGCAGAGGGAGATTCTCCCTCTTCCCCCGACAAGAGCAAAAACACATCATTGTTCTGTGTTCCCCAAAGTATCAGAAGGGAATGTAGATAATATAAAATCTACTATTATGGAGAAATAAATGCATAATTACAGGATTTTAACCTGAGAGTCAGCATCACAGATCAGCAACATTCACAACCTCAAAAACATCAGTTAGTTGCTTCTTTCTCTCCTCTTTAGTTCTCCAAATTGTAAATCCTGTGATCCAGGAAAGTTCCTCAGTCATTGCCTCTCTGATGACTCATTAAGGAAACAGTGAAATCACTGCTTTGTTATTTTATAGTGTACTTTGGAGAATTAACTTAGCCTTCTATGTTATAAGAGAAAAATAAAAAATATAGCTACTTTCAAAAATCAATTGTAAAGCTTAACAGTGCCATAACAGATCTGGCAATTGGCCCAGTTTGAAATGTGTTGAATATTTTATAGTAACCAGAAAAACACGCCCCAGCTGGACAATGTGCGAAGGGAAGGAGATGTTGTATTCATTTCCTTGTCTCTCTATGCCTGAGTTCTAGAGAGAAATTGCTTGATGGGAAAACTCATTTGAAAAAGGTTACTGTTAGTTACTCTAACCCTTGCCTCAGGTGTATGACCCACTGAAAACTACAAACAATGGTAGAACTTCAGCATGTCTTCAGGGTAGCAGGTTAGGAGGCAAAGAGAAACAAGCCATCTGGCCCATCTGGTGTGGTAATGAGGCATTTGGTGGGGCTAAGAGTGGAAATGGAACAGGCACAGCTACTGGAGAGCACAAAGGATTCGGGAGATTAAGGGAACATGGTTAGCTATAAATGACATATACCTAGAAATATTACCACTCACACATACGTAAGCCAAAAAAATAAATTAGTTCAACAGGCATGTCTCAAAAAAAAAAAAAAGGAATGACTATTTTCAATGAACCACATCATTTCCCAGATTTCTCCTTAAGAGATATAAAGATAATTAACTTCTGTGCAATAGTAAAGATTGCTAAATGTATTAGCAATCACTCTGAGCAGAACAATAATGACAATATAAATTTATATAAAAATGGCTTAATTGTTAAAATATTAAAGTCTGCTAAAGAAATAGGCTAGTTAACTGTTGCTTTGCCTTGCTTCCTTACAAAGGGAATAGTTTTCAAAAGCTCTCAGGAAAAAATTAAGAAGTAAGAATCAACTGCATTAATAACAAACAAATAGTCCACAATGCAATTTAAAAAAATAGCAATAAATGCCTTTTTTAAAGGCTTTTATTTGATTGCTTAATCTTTTTGGGTTAAGTTTTTATGGTCCCTCAAAAGCCATTAATTATTGCAAGATATCCTAACATGATTTCAAAGAATAAATAAAAAGAATTTAAAAAATTAAGATAGTTAAAAACCTACCATAAAGGATATTTTTTAAATGGTTTTCTTTTAAAATTCTAATATTTAGAAACTAAAAATCAAAGTAGAAATTCCTCAAACTAAGATTCCATCAATAATATGTTGTTCACTTTGAACACTGGAAATATTTTTTAAACATAAGCCCTGTTTTTCATCACAAAGGGATTTGAAAAATCACTTTCCTCTTCTGGAGAGATCAGAAAAGATTCAAAAATGATAATCAATACCTATCATTTTAATCAAGGAATGTAGCCTTAAACCTTCATCCCTTCCCATCTCTGCTGATACAGTCATGTGGGAACAGCACTTAAAGAAGAATATCTCCCAATTCTACCAACGTTGTAGCCAGGGTTAACCTGACCCATATGTATCCTTTGTGCAAATTACAGAAAGGCACTCTTTCTTCTGGACTGAGGCCTCTTGCTCCTCGCATGGGTTGGCAATCAGAGTGTGGTCCCCACTTTCCTCTTGGCGGAGCCCAGCGCAGGGCACAACATGTCCAACAGTCCCTAGAGGCCCTGCTTGCACCTGAAAGAACAAGATGGTTTGCCTCAAACTCTTTTGAAGGGAAAACTCTGAAAAAGTTCCTCTCCCTAAGTGAGCTGCACAGGACAGGTGATCCTGCATGTACATACACTTAATGGAATAATGAGGGTACTCGGGGGGCTGAGTTGAAGAAATAAATTCCTGGGAGCTTTACTTTGGAGCAGAAGATTTGCAAATATATCTCTAATATCTGACCCATTTACCCAACCACTGATTTGGGCTTTTTCTGAGCTTTCCCAGCATGGAGAAGGCATAATTTTCAAGAAAACCAGAAGCACAACTAGAAAATCATTACATTCAGCTACTTTAATTTTTCGTTTTTCTTTTCTTTCTTTTTTTTTTTTTTTTGAGGAAGTTTAGCCCTGAGCTAACATCCATTGCCAATCCTCCTCTTTTTGCTGAGGAAGATTGGCCCTGGGCTAACGTCCGTGCCCATCTTCCTCTACTTTATATGGGACGCCACCACAGCATGGCTTGACAAGCAGTGCATCGGTCCATGCCCGGGATCCAAACCCGCAAACCCCAGGCCACCGATGCGGAGCATGCAAACTTAACCGCTATGCCACTGGGCCAGCCCCTACTTTAATCTTTATTAATCTCCATTTTAAAGATAACCTTAAATTACTTTTCCCAGTTTTTTTTCTTTTCCTATACATACTCTTTAAAGTATGTATAATGTTAATTCACAAGACTAGGTCTATTTTTTTTTCCCCCCAAAGCCCCAGTAGATTGTTGTACGTCATAGCTGCACATCCTTGTAGTTGCTGTATGTGGGACGCGGCCTCAGCATGGCCGGAGAAGCAGTGCATCGGTGAGCGCCCGGGATCCGAACCCAGGCCGCCAGCAGCGGAGCGCGCGCACTTAACCGCTAAGCCACAGGGCCGCCCCCTCAAGACTAGGTCTAAATAATCATAAGCTTTTTTTTTTTTTTTGGTGATGAAGATCGGCCCTGAGCTAACATCTGTTGCCAATCTTCCTCCTTTTTTGCCTGAAGAAGATCAGCCCTAAGCTAACATCTTTGCCAATCTTCCTGTATTTTGTATATGGGTTGCCACCACAGCATGGCTTGACAAGTGGTGCAGGTCTGCGCCTGGGATCTGAACCTGCCAACATGGGCCGCTGAAGTGAAGCACGCTGGACTTAACCACTACGCCACGGGGCTGGCCCCTCATAAGCTTTTTTTTAATGATTTAATTTTAAGGTGGCATTTTTATCTATAACTACACTACCTTTTTAATAATGGTTTGAGTCTCTTTAGTATAATGAATGAATGTAACTTACTACCTTTAACCCAATTTATTCACTATACCATAAATCAAATTTTATTTTCTCACAATTCATCATGCTTATATTTTGCACACATTCTAAAAGTTGTTTCCAATCTTTGTGATCTATTTTATAACTTTCATTCAAGAAACAAAACAGAGTCTCTGAATTTTAGTCATTTCTTTTCCCCTTAACATTATTAACCCTTACAATGACTCATGTTATAAGGAAAAATATAAAGACCCTCTTCTCATAAAAATTAAATATATGTGTGTATATATAAAGCATATTAATATAATATATGCCATATTCACATGCATATACAATACTTCTAGAAGACTGTGAACCCACGGAGATGTAAAGATCCACCAGAGATCAAGTCTTTGACCTTAATTTGAAGCAGATTTCTCTTAAAAGCAGGGTACAATTATAGGAATTTGAGAAAAAAAAAAAATCAGACCTAAAAGATTCTTTCTGGCCATCCTTCCTCCAGTCTGCCCAAAATACCTCAGGACTAATAAAGACTAGAACAGTAAAGGGCTGAACCATCCCATTAGATGCACAAATAATCCAATCTCTTTTGTATTTTTTTCTATCTAGGTATAAATTCAGTAACCATATAGTTAGCACCATTCCTCAAAATTTATAATGTATTTCTGCTTTAAAAATTAATAGATTATTAACCTGAGACCCTAAATAAAAAGGTAATGTTAAGAAAAATGTAATCAAAGTAAATGGTGACAATAAATACATACATACATACATACCCAATACATAATACATATGAAAAATAAAGAAGAGAGAAAAAGGGAGAAATGATGGAAGAGGGGTCTTCTTTCCAGAAGAAGGCCAGTTAATAAATGTAGAAGTAATAGAGTTAGAACAATCACCATTTTGCAACCCCCTGTGTGATATGCATGCTAACACCATTGAGAGAAAAGTTGTAGAACAGGATAGTCCTATGGTCTCAAAGTATCATTCCACATATCACTTTTTATTTACATGAGGAAGGGGTACATTTATGCTGCAGAGATCTAGCAGACATCACCTAACTAAATGACCAAACTGTTCATCATCCAGAACGGCACAAACATACATCACATGCTTCCTAATGGAATGCAACGGGAAGTACACAAATCAGAAGTGGGACGTTCTTTTAGACAACTAGCCCACACTCCAAAAATGTCAACGGCCTGAAAGCAAACAAAAAAGACAGAGAGACTGCTCTTGATAAAGGACATTAAAAAGACATGACAGCAAAATACATTGCATGACTTTCGTTGAATCTTGAATAAAAGAAAAACACCATATGGGACTTTTTTTTAATAACTGGAGAAATTTGAATATAAACTGTATATTTGATTATATTATTGAACAAATGTTAACCTTATTTAGTGTACTAGTAGTATTGTGGTTGTGTAAGAGAAAGTTATTGTTCATGGAGATACATGCTGAATTATTTAGAGGTGAACTGTTATAACATCTGCAACTTACTTTCAAATGATTCAGGAAAATGTGGGTGATACACAAACGTATTCACATGTATATATGCACACAGAAAGAGATAAAGCATATGTGGCAAGTGTTAACTAGTAACTCTAAGTAAAGAATATAGGGTTGCTTATTGGCCTACTCTTTCAACTTTTGTAGCATTGAAATTTTTCAAAATAAATTGTGGAAGAAAAAGATCTAAAGGGAAAAAGAAGGAAAGTTGGTTGATCTGGAAGCTCTTCCAGATAATTCCATATAGAAAGTGGCTCCTATTATATCATTTAAATGCTATGTCAGAGGCAAAATAAATATATATTATGATGTGATATAATAATGACATATGATATGATAGATGATATGACAGTATCATCACTTCTGGAGAAAATGTCCAAACAGATTAACTAAAAGATTAAATTCGGGGGCCGGCCCCATGGCTTAGCAGTTAATTGCACGCGCTCCGCTGCTGGCGGCCCGGGTTCAGATCCCAGGCGCACACCGACGCACTGCTTCTCCAGCCATGCTAAGGCCACGTCCCACATACAGCAACTAGAAGGATGTGCAGCTATGGCATACAACTATCTACTGGGGCTTTGGGGGAAAAAATAAATGAATAAATAAAATTATAAAAGATTAAATTCGGTTAACAGTTAAAATTATCTGGAAGCAGCCTGGAGCATAGACTCTACAACCATATAACAATGAATTTTAATCTAAATTTTGCCATTTACTAGTTGTGTGATCTTGGGCATGATACTTAACATTAACTTGACATTTCTTGAATTTCTTTTCTGTAAAACCAAGATAATAATACTTAAGTCATATGGCTGCTCTGACAATTAAATGTTGTAGTGCTGCAGGTCAGTGGGTTTCAAGCTTTAGTTGCATCACAGTCACCTGGAAGGCTTGTCCCCACCCCAAGGGTTGCTAATTCAGTAGGTCTGGGGTGGAGCTGGAGAATGTGCATTTCCAATAAGTTCCCAGGTGATTCAAGTTGGTCTAGAGACCACGTTTTGAGAATTATTGCTATGGATATTCAAATTGAAAAATGTGCACACTCTATCAGCAGCAATACAGAGAGAAAGCTGGCCCAGTACCTCTCAGGATGACATTCATTACCCTGAGTGTGCTCCTTCACCATCCATTGTCACTTGCACATTTTTTTCTTTAGCTAGAAGATCCTCACCATTCCCATCCCTGTCCTGAGCCTGAACACATATAAACCTCTCAGTAGCCAAGAACCAAATGCAACATGCAATGTGCACTGACTTACTTCCACTATGGTTTCTTTTTTGGAAGTAAGTGTCATATGCATTTTTATATGCATTTTCTCATTTAATCTTATGTATCAAGTTATGTTATTCCCATTGTACAGATTAGCACATCAAGGCTCAAGTGACCTTAAGTAATTTGGTCAAGGGCCTCTCAGCTGGTAATCAAGCTAGGATTCTAACTTTTACATATATATATACACACATACACATACACACACACGTAAAATAAACTTGGACTGAGAAAGAGAAGCAATTCCACAGAATCAAAAATCCCTATTAATGGTGCCTATTAATATTGTTCTAGTGGGTAAGTAAAGTCTGTGTCCCTCTGCTTATGACCCTCCAGCAGCCCAGACTGATAAACTTCCATCTTGCTTAACCCTCTCCATTCCAATCCAATGGGAGCACCTGGCAGTATATTTGGAAGTGAATGAGCTCTAGAATTCATCTGCTACATCAATGCCTGTGTTAGGGTGTTCAGAGTGAATTGCACCCTGTGGTACCTTCAGGAGCATCTAGCATAAATCCCAGAGCCAGTACACCCAACTGGATGTCTGCCCTGATTCCTAATTTTCGTCTACATTTCCTGCTAGACAAAAAGTACAGCTGTGACCCTCAGCCCAATGGTGTTGTATTGGGCTTCTCACCCCACCCCCAGAGCATAACCTCAAGGATGGTCAGAGAAATCAAATTTCTAGTGTTGGACTTTGAAACAGAAAGCTCATTGCCATAGACCTCATGTGCCCCAGCTTGACGCTCCTTTTCATACCACTGTCCAGATAGATTTCAAGCTTACTTTGCACTCTGACTTGGATTTTTTGGACCTCGACCCTTCATGGACACTTATCAGAGGAATAGTATTGTAAAGAGCATGGGCTCTGGAGACTGAAAAACTTAAGTTAGAATCCTAGCTTGATTACTAGCTAGGAGGCCCTTGACCAAATTACTTAAGCTCTCTCGAGCCTCGATTTGCTAACCTGTACAATGGGAATAACATAACTTAATTCATAATATTAAATGAGATAATGCATATGAAAGCACTGAGCACAGTGTCTGACTACAGTAAGCACAAGATATGTTAGATTTTTAAAAATACTATAGGGATGAAGAAGAGGATAATGACAACAGATAGAGGAAGAAAAATATTCCTATTGGTGAAGTTAAATCTCTAGCTATTCTCTGGCCAGCTTCTGCCCTACATTTATCCCCCGACCTTTAACTCCCACCATGCCTGATAGTCCAGTAAAAGGACTTTGAAAACTAAATTTGAAAATCTTTCCAATGGCTGTCATAAATTCTAAGATCTATGAATGGGCATTCTGTTCTTCCAATGGTAGAAAGGTGTTTTAAAGAGTAATGGGGCCAATTACTATGCTTAATGGAATTTCTTAATGGTGGAGATGTTCCCAAGAACCCTCTCTTTAGATAGGGCCATGAGTCTGGAGGTTAGGAACATTGCCCCTAACAAAGCTAGACCACAGAGTGCTCTATTCTCATGAAATAGGATCCTTAGTGAGAGACAATATGCAGTAGATGAAAGAGGAATGGACTAGAAGTTAGGACAGCTGGATTTCAGTCAGGATCTCTCACCAATAACTAATTGTATGGCCTTAGACATTATTTTGCAGTCCTCACTTTCCTTATATGTAAAATATATACTCACTCGGTAAGACCTCTTCTACCTTTCACAAATTATGGACACGTCTGTTTTAACTTTGGCCCTGAATTAGTCTTCCAACCTGGAAGAAGAATCAAATGATTGACATATAGGTTAGTCAGCTTCACAGTTCAATTCATGAAAGTCCTGACATTCACCCAGTGGTTGGCATCAAGAACTATATCATCATTATGATGAACCACCTTCAATAAAGAACAAAAGAAAATAATGCTGCATTAAAGTGAGTTTTATGGAAAGGTAGTCAAAAAATCTCATGGATATATACTTATTGTATTGACATTTCTGTAGCTCCATTTATGCCCTAAAGAACAAAGATAAATGCTTTTAACTTTTAAAAAAGCTATAATCAGGTAACAAAACAAGTTGCACAGCATGATTTGATTTTTAAAGAACATATATAGAGTTTTGCACACGAAGGTAATAATGGCATTTATCATTCAGTGAAAGTTACAGATTTTTAAATTTTTTCTTTTCTTTGATTATCAGTATTTTCTAATTTTCCACCATATGTATGTATGGCTTTTTGTAATAATAAGAAAAACACAATATTCTGAATTCTATTTCTTTCTCTGTCTCACAGTCCTTTACAGTATCTCTGCCTGGAAAATAATTCAGAATACTACACTTCTAATCTTTTTATGGATAAAAAGGAGAAAAGCATTCAGAGTTCCCTAGCATATCTCCCAAGCAAAACAACTTTTTTCCATTAAACTGTATCCCAGTCTTTAAAAACTCCCTTATTGAGGTGCCCTTAGGTTACTATCCTTAACTGTGACTGTTTCTCCTAAAGAAGCAGCCTGCCTACCATAAAAAAGGGTTGTAGGTTTCAGAGAGCAGATTCACCTGATTTTCCTAAAACCAGTTATGGAAGTTTTCACACTGAATCCCCTTAACAGCTTGAAGAAGGCAGAAAAGCAGAAAGTTGACTGTGTGGACTCGAATCCTACTCTAGGCTGAATCATGACTCTGCTATTCTCAAGCTGTGCGACTTTGAACCCTTTACTCAACCTTGCATATCCTCAGTTTTCTCATCTGCAGAACAAGTGTACAACGTTGTTCAGACTAAATGAGATCCTACCTATAAAGAGGCATAGTTTGGTGCCTCACAAACAATAATTGCTTATTGGAGCATTTGACAGCTCAATAAATTTAACTATAATTAATTCTAAAATAAAAATTAGGCCCCTTCCCAAGTAACTTCACAAATTTAGCTTTGTCAGTTCAACACAAAATCTCATCCTATCCTCATCAGCTTTCTCCTATTTCTGAGAGAAATAAACATACCTGAAGACTATTTTAGGCAATTTTTCTGCTTTGATTTGATTGATTGATTGATTGATTGTGAGGAAGATCAGCCCTGAGCTATCTGATGCCAATCCTCCTCTTTTTTCTGAGGAAGACTGGCCCTGAGCTAACATCCGTGCCCATCTTCCTCTACTTTATATGGGACGCCGCCACAGCATGGCTTGACAAGCAGTGCGTCGGTGCGCGCCCGGGGTCCCAACCTGCGAACGCAGGGGCGGCTGCAGCGGACTGCGCGCACTTAACCGCTTGCACCACTGGGCCGGCCCCTGGTTTGATTTTATTATATAAAAACTCTACCTACATAATTTCTCAATTTGAAAATCTTTTAAATGCTCAAATGAGCAATTTCTATTTCTTAATAAAAAGATTATTATTTCTCAGAGGTAGAATTAGTATCTAATCAATCTAACTATACAAACACAAAATTTTTTATCCGGAAGGAAATTTAGAAGTAGCTATTCTATTTCTATTTCTATTCAGACAGATTCCTGTTACTATAATCTCATGTTTACATATTCAAAAAACTAGTTTTTAAGTTCCTAACACTGAAACAAAAACAAACATTGTTAAATGTAATATTCAAAGTGGGTGGTACAGGGTCTGTTAGTACATAAACTTAATCTTTCTTAAGTTAATTATCAAACTATTTTGGTAGCAACTCAGTGGGGCAGTCCACTATAAAATGAGAGGGGAGGGATACTGAGAGGACCATTCCATTACCTTAAATATTTCATTGATTTACTTACTAATTTGTCGTTCTCGTAGAGTAAATGATTCTAATGGTTACTCTTGCTAGCAATGTACTAGCTCTGCTATGTGAATAGGGAAATTAGCCCAACTTTAAGTGTGGTTTATAATAATAGCTACTTCAGAGAGACATTGTGAGAATTAGATGAGAAAATATATAAATCATTTAGCAGAATCTAAATATAATAAGTGCTTATTAAATGTTTTGCAATATTATCATTTTTTATTAGTGAGAAAATATGAGCACTGGAGAAGTTAACTTATCGAGATTTCTTTAAAGACTATATCAGAATAGATCAAGTTCCCATGAAAACAGCAATTTATCCTGGTCTATTTTCAAAGTTCATTCCTTGACAAATTAATTCCTCTTGCTATTCCCTTGGCCAGTTTAGAAGAAAATATCTTCAACTCCCCTAACTTCGACTATACCCCGACGGGAGTTACATTCATCTGGTTGAACTCAGCCCTTCACAGTGGGTAACTGGAAATTTTTTTCTTTTTAACTATGAAACCATTTAAACCTATAAGAGTACAAAAAACAATGTGAAAGATACCTGAAAATGTGGCAATGCTAAAACATCAGGATTAAGCTTACGTTAATACTTTGCTTTTGTCGGGGGAAGAGGGAGAATCTCCCTCTGCCCTTTTCCTTAAGGTTCTTATGGCTGGCCAAATAATTAACAAGACAGGTTAGCAGGAGAAAATAATACCAAGTTTAATAACATGTATACACGGGACAAAGCAGGGACACTGCGTTTCTCAACACAATAGCAGAAATTCTCGTCTTAAATACCATGTTCAGCCAATGACAAAGGAGGATTTTGGGGGTGGGGGGAGTCAGTTACAGGAGATTACCACTAAAGCACAGTAAACAAGAGTAAGGTTCTTATGCAGTTTTAAGGCCTCAACTTCCACATTGATAAGCCTCTAGAAATGAGGCCATCCCCCTCTCTTCTCAAAACAGAGAGGGAGATACCTTTACAAATGGAGATTTCCCTTATAAATGTAAATGATTATCTGGCAACTCCTCGCAGGGCCATCAGAGAATGTGGCCAGAGAGACAGAACTTCCCATAAGATGGGCTTGTTGGTGCCTTTCCTATTGTAACATTTATCCTACATTATCTTTACAGCCATCATGATAGATCTGTTCCAGGAAGGAGCCACCATGTCAAATTCTTTAGGCAGTTAGTGGGGGAGGTCAAATGTCCCTCAGAGAAAACAATCAAGGTAAAGAGATATATTTCAGGGTGGCCAAATCTTGATCTCCCACACTTTCTTTACTTTAATTCTCTCATTTTGTTTTCTAAAAGATGAAATGTTACAGATACATCTGTATCCTCAACCTGCCATCTTCCTCTCCAGCAGTAACCAGTATCCTAATGCCTGTATGTATTATACTCATGATGTTTTTACACTTTTATTATGTATGTAGCATCCATAAATACTACAATTTAAAAATTTTACATAAATGTTTTACACTTTAAGTATCCTTTGCAGCTTACTTTTTTTTACTCAGCATTGCATTTTTTAAATTAACCATGTTTACTCATGTAGATCTGGATCATTCGTTCTAAATCTTGCATACTAACTGTTTGAATAAACTATGGTTTATGTATTTATTCACTGTTAAGTGGATTCTTTCCTTTGTTACAAACTTGCTCAAAGAATCTCCCTGTGCACAGGTGCCTGGGTTTCTGTAGGGTAGAGAAGTGGAATAGTGGGTTGATAAAGTAAGTGCATCTTCAACTCTACAAGGTATTCCCAAATTGCTCTCCAAAATCATCAAGCCAATTTACACTCCAACCAACATATATGTGATTTCATCTTCCCCCAAATCCTCACTAATGCTTGGTATCACTATATATACCGAATTTTTCCAATTTGTTATTGATACGTATTTTCACATCTGCCTGAATTATTTCCCAATCCAATAATTTGCTGGGAATCTCATAATACCATATTCTATAAAAAGTCTTTGTAATACAAAAGTCCTTCAATCATTCATGAAGGATATTTTCTTAAATAAAAAGACAAATAAAATCAAGGAGAGAAGGGAATGAATCAACATCTGAAAGTATAACTATGAGTCAAAAAGCCTGTTTCTTTAGGAGGTAGCCAGGGGTAAACGAATACAAAAGAAACCTTAATGTTCAACTCCTGCTCTGAAGTTTAGGATCAACTGGATTGTATTCATTCCTTAATAAACCACAAAAGCCGTAATTTCCTCTTTGTATCTTTCAGAAGCAGGGTAGAAATATACAAAGCTCTCAAAGAAATTAATAAATATTGCCTGTTGAGATCTCATATTCCATTTAGCTGGCAAATCAAGATTAGTTCAAAAATTTATATGTCAGTTGAGGATAAATTAATGAGCTCTGTGCACTAGGTTGCTTTTATGTAAAAGGAACTGAATCCAAATCTTTCATGTTACAAATGTGCTTGCTACTGAGTCTTCATAAAAATAAAAACCACAGTGGTCCTATGAATACGAATGCCAATATTATTTTATACCAAGGAATATTAAACAGAATAATAAACCATTACACATTCTCCAGATAAATTTATCTCCAGATAAAATTATAAAGAATAACTCTTGCCTTGATAAATATAATTTTTAAGGTTTAAAATTTGGTTTTTTTGTTGTTGCTTCTGTCATTTTTATTTGTTTTTGTTATTCTATTCTTGTTTATACTTTCTACCAATGAAAAATGATAATATTCAGCTGTGTAAACTGTGTCTTTATCTGGTCTAATCATTGGGATGTATTCCAGGTAACCTTACCACAAAGAACGTGGAAACTTCTAGATATAATGTCTATACAGATACATAGAAAAATAAAGCTGATGCCTGGTACCGGCACATTACATCCTAAGGCAGCCATGAATCTGCTTTGATCTTGATCTCAGTAAGACTCTCTGTAGAACATTAAAAATAATTTCCTAGAGATTTATCAATTTCATATTAGATAAAAATACATTGCATGTCCTTTCATTTTCATAACTTGTTTCAAAGAGGGAGTAGGAAAAAGACTGCTTTAAGGGCCTTTTGAAATTGACAACACTTGATCACTTGATTTTCAATATAGTCAATGATTCAACTAAAGTTATATTTGTAAGTGTCATCATTTACTAAGAAATGATTTTTTAAATAACCAAAATGTGCATATAATTAATAAAGCAATGCAGTGCTTTTAGGTATTCATTTTGAAAACAATGGTGTAATTATAGTTCTTTTATAAATGCTGTTTATGAAAAAAATCACACACAAAATTGCTGTAAGTTTGTCTTAGGTAAAATTGTATAACTAGTAAAAGAAAACAGAATCAACACCATAGATTATATTCCTGGGCACATGCAGCTCACATAATAACTAAACAGCATGATGCACTTTATAGCACTATTGAGTCCATTCTGTGTTCAAAGAAAGAAAATAAGTAAATACAAAAATCTCCCATAGTGTTATATTTTATTCTGAAATCATTCTACTCTCAAATTCTTTTAAAAATATAAACAATTCATTGGTTGCATCTCTGGAATAAACCCCGCTTGATCATGGAGTATAGTTCTTTTTGTATATTGATGAGTTCTATTTGCTAATATTTTGTTAAGGATTTTTTCATCTGTATTCATGAGTAATATTGTCTATGGTTTTTTTCTTTGTACTGTTTTTGTCTGATTTTGCTATCAGAGTAATATTAGCCATAACAAATTGAGAAGTGTTCCCACTCTTCTATTTTCTAGAAAAGATGGTGTAGAATTGCTATTAATTCTTCTTTAAATGGTTAGTAGAATTTTACAGTGAAACCATCTGAGCTGGAGATTTCTTCTGGGGGAGTTTTTTCATTACAAATTCAATTTATTTAATAGTTATAGGGCTATTCGAATTATTTATCTCATATTGGATGAGTTGTGGTAGTTTGTGTTTTTCGAGGCATCAGTCCATTTCATCTAAGTTGTCAAATTTATGTGTGTAGAATTGTTTGTAGTATTCCCTTATTATTATTTTGATGTCTGCATGGTCTGTAGTGATATCCCCTGTTTCCTTTCTGATATTGATTATTTCCGTCTTCTCACTTTTTAGCTCTGACTTGCTAGAGAGTTATCAATTTTATTGATCTCTTCAAAGATCCAGTTCTTTGTTTCATTGATTTTCTTTATTGTCTATTTTCAACTTCATTGATTTCTGCTCTTATCTTTATTATTTCCTTCCTTCTGTTTATTTTGGGTTTATTTTGCTCTTCTTCTTTCTAGGTTCTTGAAGTAGGGGTTTAGATTATTGATTTGAGACTTTTTCTTGTTTCCAACATATGCATTTAGTGCTATAAATTTCCTTCAAAATGCTTTAGCTTTGTCTCACAAATTTTGATATGTTGAATTTTCATTTTCACTCAGTTCAATGCATTTTTTTCATTTCCTTTGAGACTCCCTCTACAATTATTGAGAGGTGTGTTGTTTAATTAGAAGGTGTCGTTTAGTTTCCAAGTGTTTTGAGATTTTCCTGTGCAAATTTCCCCCTTCTTATAAGGATCCCAGTCATATTGGATTTAAGGTCCACTCTAATCTAGTGTAATCTTGTTTTAAGTTGATTACATATGCAAAGACCCTATTTACAAATAACGTTACATTCACAGGTTCAAAGAATTAGAACCTGGATATCTTTGGGGCCCCTTATTCAACCAGTACGGGGACTTTGTTTAACTCTAGAACAAAGTATTGGGAAAAGAATCCTCCTCCTTTTTAAGGAATCACAAACTATCTCAGAAAACATGCAGCATTTTTTACTCACAATTGTATACAGGATTATGATGGGCAGACTTGGAAATGAGGCAATAAATTCACAACTGGCAAAGAACTGACTTTAATGATGAAGCATTTTCTTCAGTTAATTTGATGATAAATATAGAAAATTCCAAATAACAGACCAGTACAACAATTTTTCCTTTATAGCAATGTCAAATTTTGTAATGATATCTGTGTCTGAGTAATTATTATTTTAGGTATGTCTTTCCCACTAAAGGTTAACTTTGAGAGCAGGGGTCTTGTCCTGCACTGCTGAGTCCTCAGTGCCTAGCTTAGCACCTAATATATATTAGATACTCAATAAACATGTGTTCAATAGGTTGAATAAATGAAAGCATACAATGTGATGACAGTATTTGCATGAATCCCTTTTACAAGACCAATGATGAAATCCTCAGCCAGGAATGCCTATGGCGATGCTTCCGTCTTCATCTTCCTCCAGATCCTCTGCTCTAATTGTCTAATTGTCCACTTCTAGATCCAACTCAGATCCATGGTGGTTTAGCCTTTCCTGATATGAATGCTGACGTGATATGCACAGGGTACTCCAAATCTTTTTGTTTGAAATCCCTCAAAAATTCAGTCCTAAAAATAAAAATGTCTTCATCAATTACAGTTGTCATTTTCTTTATTTTTCATTTTTTATATTTTAATTTTGTAAAATTTTGAAAACACAAAAATATAATGACTGAGATGGCAAACATCCATATTCCAGTTGTTCATAGTTATTTCCAGTCTTTTAAAAAAAAGAAATCAATCTAGGTATAACTAAAGTCCAGTTCAACTTCTCCGGTTCCATTTTACTCTCGTAGGCCCCCCTCTATCTCCTCATAATCATGACTAGGCTGCATACTTCCAGTTCTTCCTAAAAATATGTTTACATTTAGATCTTCTATCTATTTTGAATCTTTCTTATACAGTTTGAGTAGAGAAATATTTTAATTTTTAAATATGGAGAGCCAATTGTCCCTAGAGTATTTATTCAGCCTTCACTCACTGATTTGTAATGTTACATTTTTTTTAATAAAAGTTTCCATTTATGTTGATGTTTCCTGAATTCTCTTGTCAGTCCCATTGGTCTTTTAGTTTATCTCTGGCCAAGAGCACAGTGTTCTAACTACCACGATTTTATAATGAGTATTGATATCTGGTAAGGCAATTCCCCGAATCTTGTTCTTTGTCTTGGTTATTCTTGGATCTTTATTCATCCACATAAATTTTGGACCAGCTCATCAAATTTCATGGCAAAAAAATAAATAAATAATTGATATTTTCCTGTAAATGAATTTATTTATAATTTAATTTAGGACATTTTACATCATTATGATATGGGATTCTACGAACATGGCATTTCTCCACTTTCAGGTCTTATATTTAAGGTATATGAAATATTTAATATAAAATATTTTTTAATTTTTATAATTTTGTCCATAAAAATCCTTAACAGACTCTAGCCATATTATAGTGTTTGCCAGTATTAATAATTATATCATTTTTAATGTTCTCTATATAATTATTGGAATAATATAAGCTAATGCTTATTGAGTGCTTATTAGGCTAGACACCATTCTAAGAACTTTACCTATGTTAATTAATTTAATCCTCATAACAACTCTAAGAGAGAAATAATATTATTAGCTCCCATTTTATAGGTGAGAAAACTGAGACACAGGGGGACTAAGTATCTTGCCCTAAGTCACACATCTAGTAAGCGGCAGAGCTTGAATTTGAGCCCAGGATTCATATATACACATATACATATATACATATATATAGGATTAGAAAAGAATTATGGTGTCCCAGCATTAGGCTGCCAGGAAGCAGGATGCCTGGTAGAAGGTCTTAAGGAGAATTGGATACTTAAAGTATCTGTGGCTATAAATGCAAGAAAGAGGTCCTTTTCTTGCCCAAATACTCTGCGATAAAATCAAGTTTGATTAGCTTTTTCAGTATTATTGGTTAAAACTACAAGCTCATATTAAAATTTTTTTAATAAAATTATAAAATGTGAAGTGATAAATAGGTAAATACTCCTTTAAGAGTTGTGTTGATCTAGAATATCAAATCATTTTGTAGCTGCCTGGCCATCTAACAAGAACTGAAGAATAAGAAAATGATTTTTGAAAGAACAAAACAGTCCTAACTTCCACAGGTATATACTAATGGGAAAGGGCACATCTTACACTAAATATGCCAATGCAGAGCTTTAAGGAAGTTATACAGACTGCTACCAGGAACCACTAACAATGGGGAAAAAATAATCTCTTTATGAGGCAAAAATTGATTATTGTTAATTCTGCCTTGAGTGATAGCTGGACTCACTATGCTCATCTTTTCAAGTTGATGTCTCCAAAATAAACATACATAGTTTATTATGGTCTGTTACATAATTTTGCTCAGATAGGCCTATCTGATTTACTTGTGTTATATTTACCCAGTTCTATTCATTGTTTAAATATAAAAAAAATTATCTTCTAATCACAAAACTCTGGTGTCCTTCTTTGTGTTCTTTTGAACCCAGCCTTTATGTTCTGAGATTGCCAGACTCTTCAGTCATCATTACAAACCACTAAGGCTCATGGGCTCCTGCAGGGAACAAACCCGAGGGCTGAGATCAAATTTCCCAGCAAAGCTCTGCAAAACCTAATTAAGAATCACCTCAAACCTGCACCTCAAAAATAAACAATTGCTAGAAAGTCACACCATCTCACTTTCTTCTCATTCCTTGCAGCCTCTCATTTTTCAAATATTTGTATTATTGTACTTGCCTTAGAATGGAATCATTCTCCAAAAAGCTAAAGTTATTCAAAATGCAAAGTGGAAGTAAGTCTTCTGTATGGGCTGTTTTGTTGCATGTCTTTAATGATTATTTTTAAAACAAAATGCCTTTTCCAACTGTAGCTTTCTCTCTCTTAGGCAGGAGCTCATCATCATGCACTATTCTACAAGATTACATGATAACATTCATTTCCCAATTAAATTAACTTGTCCAAATATAAACAAGTTTTGGTTCTCATACATCAGATTACCAGAACATTCAATATCTCTATAAGGACCACTCTCTCCTAAGTGGTCCAAGAATCCATGAAAGTGACTCAGGTCAAAGAGACCAGTCATATTTCCGTGGTAAATAGTGTCAGTTGCTCTCTCAGCAACTCCACTTCTTCCTTCTAACAGAGCCTTGAGTTGTCCTCCACGGAGCCATTTTGTTCAGGGAAGACAGGACTTGTCTCCCTCTCCAGCGGGTGACACCGATTGGCCAGAGCCAGTCATTAATTGTTTTCTATCTCTTGGTAAACATTCGGTTTGGCATGGGCATGTGACCCAATTCTGTCCAATGAGACATGAGAAAAGTCTGCTGAGGGACTTTGGGAAATGTTTTCCTTTTCTTAAAAACAGGCCCAAGATAGAAAGTTTTCTTTTTTCCCTTCCTTTTGACATAGTATGAGAGTGCACGATGTCTGGCATTGCTGCAGCAACCATGAGGTAATCTGCTGACACACAGGGGATGGAAGAGTAGAAAGATGGCAAGATGCTTGGTATCTGATGACTTTGTTGACCAACCAAATTAACCAACTCTAGAATAGTCCTGCCTTACAGAATTCTGATTATATGAGAGAATCAGCCAGGGAATGTATTCAGTTAGAACTAATAGAAACACCAATGTACAGAGGTTTAAACAAATACATTTTAATTTTTCTCTTTCAACATGAAGTCCAGAGGTAGGTGCAGAGTGGGCTTGGAAGATGACTGCCACAGAGTAATGTAGAAGGGAGCCTATGTTAAAAGTATTTAACAATACAGAAATAAAAATACAGGTTTATAATGGGAAGCTGTGAAGGAATGTGAATTAGCCAGACCACAAAGTCTGGTCTAGAATGATGACTTGGGCTATGTTTAAAGTTGAGTTTACTTTGGTTTACTATTGAGCAGCCAAAAAAGCAATGCAAAAGATAAATATGAGATCAAGGGAGCAAGTGAGTCAACATAGCTCTCTAGTACGACCCAGTATATCAGAGCAGTGCCCCAGAAGTTATCTATACTTCAATAGAGTGAAGGATCTATCACATCAGAGGAGGCCAGAATTGTGAGCTTCTGGCTTCTTATACTGTTAAGTTAAGGAGGAGCAGCTCAGGAAGCAAGAATCTACTCTGTTATCATAAAAGAAAAAAAAGTTTTACCAAGAACAAAAATCATGCTAGACCTAATTCTGTGACTATTCCCTGGCTGACACAGGATTTTAGAACTATATTGATAAAAGACAGGACTAGATATGAAGAAATAGATATAAAACAAGAAGGTAGATACAAAAACACCAGGTCCTTGGAATGAGATTCCTGAGTTGAGGAGGCTAAAAAGCCAAGTCAGTGGTGTGCTGGATTTTGCTATGCTCTGTTACAGAATAATCTCTAATGGATGTAAAGCCTTCAACGTCAAGAAGAGAAAAGTGGTGTCTGACGGCATCAAATTTTAAATCCATTAAGTTTAGTTACTCAACACTTTTCCTACATTAAAATAAAAAGCAATGTGCGAGGAAATAAGTCAAGTTCCTAGCAGTTAATGAACCAAATGCTCCAGGGAACTGAGCAGCAAGTGAAAGGAAGCTCTAAATGACAGTTGCTGCCATAAAATCCACATATTCAATACCCGAGGAAGTGAGCTACTACTATTACACACAGCTGAATGTGTGTGTAATAGTGCTTGACAGCAAAAGAACACACCGATAGCTTCAAGTGGCAGCTGACAGTAAAGGGACACCAAAAGAATAATTGGCATTAAAGAGAGTCTGGAGTCAGTGTAGGATAGCTGTTCTCAGGGTGTGACCTCTGGACCAGCAGCATCAACATCACCTAGCAACTTAGAACACAAATTCTCAGCCTCTGAGCTGGAGGCCAGCAAGCTAGCAAGTGTGCTCACAAAGCATTCCAGGTGATTCTAATGCACCCTTAAGTCTGAGAAACACTGGGCTGGGGACAAGGAGTCCTAGACACCAGGCAGTGTGGTGAGGTGACCACGAGCACCAACACTGATATCACACAGCCCTGAGTTTGCATCTCAAATCTTCTACTTCTAGCTGTGTGAAGTTGGGCAAGTACTTAAATCCTCTAAGCCTATTTATAAGTTTACCTGCCATAGAGGTTCATTGTAGAGATTACCAATAACATTCATGAAACCTGCTCAATAAACAGCATTAGCTATTATTTCATCATCAACATCTTCATAGCACTGTCTGAAGTCATAACTGTATTATTTCTCTGTGTACGAAGGCACTGAGTACTCAATGTTCAATATAGTCTATAAAATAAAACAGGAAGGTGGGTGCCATTTTATAGCAAGATTTGCATATGAATGATTAAATCAATAATAATAATTTCTGTGACAATATATTTGGCATTGTTCTAAATGCTTTACGTATATTAATTCATTTAATCCTATTTAATCTTCACAAAAACTCTATAAGGTAGACTCTATTATTACCCCCACTTTACAGATGAGGAAACTGAGGTAAGAGAGGTTTTAAGTATAGTGCCCAAAGTTACAAAGCTAGAAAGGAGTAGAGTCAGGATTTAAATACAGACTATCTGCCTCAGTCTGTGTGCTTAACCACTATGCTACACTGCTTCTCAAAGTTAAAAACAAATTTTGATGTTTAAGGCAAAAGTTTCAGCTGTCTAGAAAAATACACTTACATGGAATATCTCATTCTCCAAGGGATCAGAAAAATGGAACATCTTATCCTTATTTCTGCTACCTGCTCTATAAGCATCTCTTCTGAATGCATTCAAGCCACCCAACTGATTCCACAGACAAGCCGGTAGCCTGAAGAGCAGGATGACTGTTCCCTCTAAAATGGTAGGAGGAAACACAGGCAGGAAGAGCTGGTGAGAAATGCACACCACTCTGTGTGCCTGAGCAAGCTGCCTGGATGCCTATGTCTGGATGGGAGGAAGCAGCTTCCTTGATCTTGCTTGATAGATTTTACTGAGTATTTGTCAGGGATTTCAAAACTTCTCAGTGTTCTAAATAAGAAAGTTCAGACTCCCAAAGCCACAACAAAAGGAGGCAGTCTTTTGGACAGAAAGCTGCAAGACAGATCAATTTTACCTTTTAACTTGTTCCATCTCTGGCTTTTGAATGCCTGCCAAATTCTTTAGGCTTCTTCAAAGTGACCAATTCAAATAATTCACTCATTGCTTAAACATTCTCACTTGTCAGTAGTTCCAAGACATACTGTGTTGTGATAAAAAACAAAAACAAAACAAACCTCCCTATTTACTTCCCAATGCCGGAAAACAATCTAACATGAAACTGAAAGAATGTGAGATTAGCTTTTCTTCTTATTATTTACTATGAAATATTCATTGGACCAGGTTTTTTGCAGAATGGAAATTTCAATCAGTGTGCTACTCCTTTCGTTACCTCTCACTGAAAATGGCATCTCATTTTTCAGACAAACATTCCCTGAACATCCCATCTAATAAGCTATAGAAAAAGATATTGAACAGGACATACCTTTGTTTTACTCTAAATTTTTCCACTATCTAATCTATAGAGAAAAATTAGAAGCAACAAGATTTCTTGTAGGTCAGAGTAAAATGTTTCCTTTCACTATGACTTTTCATTTACGCCAATATTAAGAATTTTTCTACAATGAGAAAATTTTCCCTAGCTTTATATCCTTTCTTTATTATCTGCAAAGAATTGCTAAAAGTGAAAGCACTTTGAGCTTTTACTAGATGTATAGCAACATTAAAGAATTAACATTCATTCATAATAGTGTTTTTGGTTAAGTTTAGTGACTTTGATCTTATGCAGGAACTAAGCTTCCCACATAACAGAAGAGGAGTATGCAAGGTCTACAGTACAAATTACCTGAATGTCTTTTCTAACAAAGGTAGTGGGTAAATTATTCAGCAAAAAAAAAACTTATATAAATATCACAAATTTAATATTATTCTCTGTTTGACATAATCCCTTTCAGTAACCCCCAAAACTCTCAGTGAAGTACATTTCAGGTAGTTTTTACAGTTATGTTCTGGAAATTGAAGGCATGGAGGAGTAACGGGAATTGTGAGTCCTCCCTCCCACCCCTCAACACCCTGCTAACACCAGTGTGGACAGGCCTGCACCAGAGAGATGTAAGGGGTAGGCACCAGTGGCAGAGCTGAGAGTAGGCAAGTGGACAAGTAAGGAGTAGATCTGGAAAAAAAGAAATGAAACTTCTTGTCCAAATATGCAGAGTAGAATTACACCACATGACTTATTAAAAATGTAAAACTGGTCTCCCCATAAGATACTGTTAATTACAAAAGGATATGTAGTAACCTTACAGCAGAGCAAGCTGGCGGTCACCACCTTAACCAAGTGATCAAAGTTAACATGAAAAGTAATGGGGTACCCACATCATGTGCCTCCTGATAGGATGCACTGAGAAGAAGACAACATCACTTCTGTAGCATGCCTGCCAAAACCACGAGGAGACACCAGACAAACTCAGACTGAGGGATATTCTATAAAACAACTGGCCAGTATTCTTCAAAAATGTCAATGTCATGAAATACAAAGAAAGACTGGAGAACTAGGCCAGATTAAAGGACACTATGGGGACATGACAACTGAATGCAACACATGGTCTGGAGAACACTATTTGGACAAATGATCAAATTTTAATAAGGTCTGTAGATTAGATACTAGTACCATTTTAATATTAAATTCTTGATTTTAATCATTGTATTGTGGTTATGTAAAAGAATGCACCTGTTTTAAGAAAATACACACTGAATTATTTAAGAGTAAAAGGTATCATGTCAGCAAGTTACTCTCAAACTGTTCAGAAAAAACAATAGAGAGAGAAGGATAAAGCAAATATAGTAAAGTGCTCTTTGCTATATTCTAACAACTTTCTATAAATCTGAAATATGTCAAAATTATTTTTTAAATTTGTGATATAAAACATTAAGGTAAATATGATGTTTCCATAGCCCAAGGAGAAAGGGGGAAAAAGAGCTTAATCCCTTCACAGGGAGTCTCTTTGAGGGCATACTCCAGTTTCTAGTCTTGCTTCCCTGTCTTGCTGTCCATTCTTTTCTCCCCCAAATGTTTAACCCTTCAGTGCCAACTTTCAGCTCTGCTTAAGGAAACCCTCATTCTCTCAAAACCAGTGCAATATATTGGACTCAGTAACCTATTTCCCAAAGACTGAATAATTCAGTCTAGAATGAAATAAACAGAGGGAGGATTGTAGACGGATGAATAGTGGTCCTTTAAGGACCTGCCTGCTATGACATCCTTCCACTGGTGTGAGGCAACAACGTGCCTCCTAATTCCTCCTGCTCAATTAAAAAATAACAGTTGCATCAAACTTGCACACTTCCCTCTCTTTTTCTAACACACACACACACTAAGAATAAGGAGTGATTTTCAGAGACAACACAGAGTAGATTCATACCGAAGAAGAGATAGTTCCCTAAAAACTGAATAATCTTTACGCAGTTCCCCTTTCAGCAAGCAGATAGCACTTTTCGTTATTAACGTGCATTCCAACTACCACTCTCATATTCATCCTCCAGGTTCCAAAATTCCGGGGCGGGGTGGGGGGCCTGCTGGTGAATAAGAAAAACGCATCTTTTCAAACAACAGAGCTATCTATCGTTGCTTGTCAAATTATGGCCACCAAAAGACCCAAGGGAAACTCTGGAATTACAGCTTTTCCATATGTTAGTCTAGATAAATATTTTAAGTTTTGTGTTCTCATAGGGGTCAGTAGGAGAGCATATCATTATCTAACTACAGAAACTGCCAGAGAGTTGTGGGGGGAAGAGGCATATGGAGTGAGGATTTGGAACTGCTCCACCTCACCTCTGGGGTCTTTGTTCAACTTTTCCTCTTCTAAGAATCCATCCACAACCTTAACGTCTACTCTCTAGTTTCTCTTCAAGACACCTCTCCATGTCTCCCTTTGTTTCCATTCCAACTGCCACCATGTTCATTTAGGGTCCCCTGACTGTAAGCTTAGATCTTAAAATTAAAAGGAACCAATTAGAAAAAGCCTTGGAAGATAAACAAAATCCAATCCAATGTCATTAAAAGAACTATACACGTTAGTGCTAACAGACAGGAAAAAATATGAAAAGAATTTAACGTATAATAACACAGTAATAAATTAGTGGAAACCAGTCAAATGGACCAAACAGGGACTTCTGCATATGGAGAGAAGTATTAAATAATGGATAACTTGAATCTAGAGGACTGAGGCCCATTGACAGCCAAAGATATAAGAAAAATTTCAAGGGTGTCTATAGTTCTAGAGCTTGGGTGGCCCAGATGACATCTCTGATTAATATTCAACTTCAGCCAATCGAGAGTGTAACCTCCAAAAATGCTTGGAATGCTAATCTTAAAATTGTTTGGATGACATAATTGTTTTCAAGAGAATTAGTAGCTTTAAACCTGGTAAGTTAAGTATATATATGATTAAGTAAATCAAACCTACAGTACTAATATTTTTTAGTAAGGTTTAGAAATAATCAAGTATTTAAGTGAATTTGACCTATTACAAAAATATTTCCTCCTTATGATTCCAAATTAAATTGACAGGACTGGATGGATAATTGATTTATATCAGAGATTTTTATGCTCAACTCCATCAGTACTAGAAAATTTAAGAAAGCCTAAGATTTATTTTTATAAGTTCAATTTATCCTATTATAACGGTTACTTTAGTACTTGGAAGGCTCTTTCAGATGACTAAACGACTTAAAAAGGAAATAAAATTTATCAACTTCATAAGTGTAAGTTAAAATGTTTACATAAGTGTAAGGTAAAATGTTTAAAGGAGTTTTAGTTGATGAATGGAATTAAACATTAACCAACCACCTCCTTAAAAGTAACTCTTAAAATCTGCTAGATTTTTAAATAGAATAAAATGATTAAGTTGATTTTCAAAGCTTAAGAAAGACTTCTGTTTTTAACATATAAATTTAATAAATTGAATATTAATTTTTAAAAATAAAGTTTGCTTTGGATAATCTTTTCGGAATTCAAAAGCCTTCTCAAGGACACAGAAAACTCCCATCGACAAGACGACCACAGTAGCTTCCTACTGTGGTATGGGCCTTTTCTCTCACAATGCAGTCTGTGCACAGCTGAGAGACTGACATTTCCAAAATGCTATTATCTAACGTTTCTCTTCAAAAATCTCTAATTCTTTCATTTTTCCTTTTTCTGATTTAAACGGAGAAAAAACTGAAAGAGAAGATGTTCCTATGTTTTTACTTCATCCATTGCTTTGTGAGTCTCTTCTTTACCCATAAGACTCTATTTGTTTTTAACTCAGAAGCCACCTTAATAACTAAGTTACTACCTCATTAAATTAATTTCCTTCTTTATTTTCTACTGTACTCAATTCAATATTATATTCAATAAGCATTTAATAAGTTCTTTGCTAAGCCCCAGCAGTTTAAAACCTGTTTCATCAAACCTGTTTCTAAGATGAAGAAAACTCTTTTTCTTATAAATATTTAAAAACACAACTTGAACAAAATGTAGTTTCATTACTACGTCCATGAAGGACTCCAGGATTTTAATAATGCAACCTTGAGAATGATTTCTGAGATTTATAGGAAAGTGTGGAACCAGGAATACTGGTTGCCTACCCTCAAGTCCATTCTCTCCTTCCTCATTGGTATCAGAATCCCAAATTTTGTCTAGGTACATTGCTGGCTGAATAAAAAACTACATTTACCAGCCTCCCTTTCAGCTAGGTGTGGCCATGTGACTGAGTTGTAGCCAATAAGATACAAGCATAACTTTTATGTGAAACTTCAGGAATGGATGCTTAAAGAGATCTGACCCAGCATAATGGGGTCTCTTTTTTTCTTACTCCTTTTCCCATCTTCCAGTGTAGATGTTATGGCTGGCACACCAGAAGCCAGCTAAGACCGGAGGTGACCTTGAAGACGGAAGCCATACGTTAGCATGCCAGAACAGAAAGGGCAGACTCTGGATTTCTGATGACAGTATGGAGCTTATCCTCAGAATTCCTTTATATGACAGAGAAAGAAACTTCCACCTTGTTTAAACCACTGTTATTTGGGGGTTTTCCATTATATGCAGTTAAACCTTATTCTAAAAGACATAGAGAGCGATATTTGTTTTAATATTTTAATATTACCAATGAGCATTCTTGTAACGTATCTTGAAACCAACAAATAGAATCCTGCATTAAAATTACATATCCAACACTTATGCCATTTGTCATACAATGATAAAGCAAACTTATGTTATTAGACTATACAAAGAAAGGCATTATTGAGGAAAATGCGTCTAGTACCTAAAATCACTTAATTTTATGTCACTCATACAGTAGAAAAACATAGTGGGTGCAATAAATGATAATAATAATAGTAGCAAAAATTTGTATAGTACATTGCAGTAAGTTACCTCAAGTACTCCTCACAACATTCCTATAAATAGGCATTATAACTATTCCCCATTTTACAGATGAGGAAATTGAGGCACAGAGAAGTTAAATAACTCTGCCAAAGAGATCCCACTGGTAAGTGGTAGAATCTGGATCTGATCTAGCATTTTGACTGCAGAGCCTGCATGTTAACCCACTAAGCTAAACTGAGGTTCAGAAAGGTTTTTTCAATGATATTTTCAAGATCAAACCAATAGAAGGGCCAGAATTAAGACGCAAACCAGGTCTTTGGATTCTGGTTATTTTCATTAAATCAGGGTTGATACCAACAAGGTTTTTAGATTAATCATACATTTTTTCAGACTGAAAGCTCTAGTAGTATTAAGAGATAAATCAAATACTTTCAATAATTAACCATATGCTCAAATATAACAAATTTAGCATCCTTCAAAGGAAGTAACAAAAGTAACCTCCCCTCTCTGAATGTTAGAATTTCTGATTCAATAAAAAATTGACCCAACATCTAAAAAGTTCAAATACAGCCATATCTATACCTATACTTATATTTATAAACTCCACAAAGAAGATTATCTGGGTTTTTTTCCAGATAGACTATTGTCTTTTACTCTCCATAGTCCCAAAAGTATTGCTAAAAATGTCTCATATTACATTCAAGCTCAATTTTTTTAATCACCATTTCCTCCGTTAATTGAACAGATCTTTGTCATCTCCAACTTGGTCTCTTTACTTCTAATCCATGCTCCCTATTCAGTTACCACCACAAGAATCCTTTTAAAACACAATTTTATTCTGTGTCCCAGAGCCTACAATGACTTCCTTTCACTTTGTGCATTCATGCTATCATCTCTGCTGATTTGCATGGTCCTCCATAATTTGGTTCCCAGGTACTTATTCAAATTTATTTCTCAAGTACCACCCAAGCTACAGGTCTCCCTTTGCCTCCCGCACTGTCATTTTAGATCAAGAACAAGTCAAAGTCAACAGGGGCCAGAACTAGTCATAACGTTAAACCAATGGGCGTTGGAACCTTTGAGAGGCTGTGCAGGCAACAGATGGCAGCTGCTTCAATTAGAGGGTATGTGGCTTCTGACAGCATGGGAGGCAAGCTGGGGTCAGAATAGCATGGATCCAGGAGCAGGAGGAAAGAGGTTCCAATTTTAACAGGCTGGGGTCAGTTTTTTAAGAGTTTAGATCAAATAAAAAATAGACATGAGAATACAGGCAGGGAAGAGGAGCCGACATTCGAAGTCTAGCACAGGCAAGCAGATCTATACAAAAGGTCCAAGCCTCTGTTCTCATAGTTGGTGTCAGATCACTTTGCTCTCACCTCCAACGTCTCCAGCTTCCACAAACCTTGAATCTGTAGTCACTTTACTTTCTTTACTTCTTCTCGTTACAGTGTTTTTCCCCCTGGCTTCTTTTCTTTGGGGCAAATACCAAAATGAATTCTTGGCTTAAGTATTGATTCTCTTTCTCCATTTCGTAGATTTCCTCTGAGTTCAAAGTTGGCAAGAATCTACAGTGATAAATGATTCCTCTTTCCAACAGATATTGTTTCTGAGATTTTTTGGGGTCAGAGGAAAAAAAAAATTGTGATTTTCCAATACATCTGCTAAATACTGTACTGAATTATGAACTTGAGCAGAGGATATATCATCCAAGAGGCCCAGACACAATTGGCAAACATTTCATATTTGAAAGCTATGGCTTATTTCAATTAATCAGGAAACCATCTTGTTTAAGTCTGGCATTCTTTCTAAATGAAAAGTCATGGAATTATAAAATTGCATTTGATAATCATATTTATTTATCTCATTCATTGCTATACTCGATTTTTAATAAAAATTCTGGGGTTTTTCATCTCTTTCAATACTTTTTACCTCATTATTGTCACCTTTCCTCCCTGAAAAGGAACCTAATGTAACATGGCAAGAAAAAAAAGTGAGATTTTCTTGGGAGTTTCTTTTCATTTCCAATATTGGCTTTCCAGCCAACGTCAAGGAAATAAATTATAATAAAATTTCTTGTCTTCACTGGTTATCCTTTCCATTTAACATCACATTCTTTTCAAGATAAAAGCCATAATATCCAGTAGAAACAAAATGTTAATGTACATTTGTGGATATCTTACAAAGGCACATATAAACAACTTCGAAGAGTTCCAGATATGTGTGAAAGACCAGAAATACACTGAAGTACAACCAATATATACAGGTATAGACTATCTTTCCTTTAGAGTATGATATACAGTTGTGATTTTATGTTTATTTATTTACATAATTATTTGATTAATGTCATAAGTTCCATGAGAGCCTAGAACCTATGTTTTTTAGCTGATCACTCTATCTCCAATACCCAGCTCTCAATACCTATCTAGAACATGGTGGGCCCTCAACAAATTGTATTGAATGCATGGAGAAAAAGCATCTCTAGTCACACACAACAACCACGCCAAGGGGCAAGAGGAAACTTTTGGAAGTGATGAATATGTTTATTATCTTGAATGTGGTGTTGGCTTCAGAGGTATCTACATATGTCCAACCTTGTCAAATTCTACACTTTAAACATATGAATTTTATTGTGTATCATATACCTGAATAACACTGCTTTTGAAAATGTCAAAGTCCATGACAATACGACGTAAATATATTATGCATGAAGGTTATGAAGTATTTTACAATAATGTTTTACAGAGGATCAGCATTACTGGAATGTTGTTTGTTAAAGAAACAGCACTTTGAATTAAGTATTAATTTTCACCTTCAGGCTCTGCTAGGGAGGAAACTTTTAAAGTAAAAATCACACCATTTAAATAGTCCCTTACCATCAGTTTGAAATAATAAGTTTGAATTTAAGATCTCAACACTAGAATTGTTTTCCCTTGAATGTTCATTTACTTTTTGAGTAAAATATTCAGTAAATGTTTTTCCTAAAAGATTGTGTGTGAATTGAATGTTATTTTAAATATACTGGCGGATATTTTTTTAAAAACTTCTATTAAGTGTCCTTTCACATAACACAAATCCACATTCCAAAATTCTAGTTTCATTTAAATGGGAGCAGAGTATTTTCAATTACAGTGAAGAAAAAAAAATCATTGTACTCTTTTTTGTTGGAAATTCCCAGTATATGAAGAAGGTAACAATGTTTAAAGACATTATAACTTTGAATTAAAACTTTCCTAAGGTGTTTAAAAAGAGAATGATAATACAGTCATGAGAAATGAATCATAGGCATAAGAGTATCGATTTTATCATTAAGAGTAAGAATAAATGCCTAGATTATTGAATGACAGCAGATTTAGAGCTTTTGGTTGAAATCAGTTTGTTTTTACAATTTGATCACTTAATTTTGACAAAAGCCAATACGGCATTTACAAGATTTTTCTGATACCAAGTATTATAATTTGCTCTAAATTATTTCAGGTAAATAATTCTGACAAAGTAATATATTCCAGCATAAATGCTTATAAAGGGTATAATTTATTATCTCCTCAAATAGAATGCTACCTATTCTACTAATTTCCAGTCTCCAATCTTAGGGAATCAGATTATTCACAGTACACACATTTTTCAGTTCATTCATTTATTCAACAAATATTTATTGATCCTGTGCTATACGACAGACACTGTTCTTAAAGTTAGGCAAACTGTAATCAGAAAGACAAATATAGCAAGATCTATTTATCATAAAGCCAGCCCTGATGGTCTAGCGGTTAAGATGCACAGCCAGGTTTCATTTCCCAGTCAAGAAACACCACCACTCATCTGTCTGCTGTCATACTGTGGTGGCAGCATGTGCTGTGATGCTGAAAGCTATGCCGCCGGTATTTCAAATACCAGCAGGGTCACCTATGGTGGTTGGGTTTCAGCGGAGTTTCTAGATTAAGACAGACTAGGAAGCAGGACCTTTTTCACTTCTGAAAAAATTGGCCATGAAAACCCTATGAATAGCAGCGGAGCATTGCTGATATAGTGCCAGAAGATGAGAGGATGACACAAAAAGATGTGGCAGGGTTCCACTCTGCTGTACACAGTGTTGCTAGGAGTCAGAATCCACTCCATGACACTAACAAAAACAAATTGATCATAAACAGGTAAACAAATAAAAAAAACCTCAGATAGAGTTAAGTGTTATGAGCAAAACAGAATAAGGCAATGTGGTGGTGGCTGGCATTAAGGGAAGTGGGGCAATATTAGCTGGGGTGGGCTGGAATAATTTGAGCCCAATAACCAAATGAGGGAGTAAACGGAGATGAGTCTGAGAGGCAGGCAAAGACAAGATCATAAAGAGTTTGGGTTTCATCTCAAGTGCCATGGGAAGCCACTGAAGAGTCTTAAGAAATGACATAAACAGATTTGTGTTTTAAAATAATAATAACAATGGCTCCTGTGAGATAAATGGGTGACAAAAATAAAAGCAGGGAGACCAGTTAGGAATCTATTGCAGGTGAGTGATGATGGTGGCTTATACAAGAGTGGTAGAAGTGGAGAGGAAGAGAAGTAGATAGAATTAAGATATATATTTGGAAACAGAGCCTAAAGAACTTGTTAGTGTATTGGAGGAGTATGCAGGTAAGGGATGGTGACAGAAAAAGAGCAATCAACACTGGAAGACTTGGGGAAAGTGCCTTACAATCTAATAATATAACAATATCTTAACCATACACTATCCGTTGAATCAATATAACTGATTGAATTATATTGAATCAATGTTATAACTTAAGCACAATTTTAAACTAAAAGATGTAATTATCTAAAATTTAAGATTAATTTACCCAATTATCTTGTGCTTCTGCAAAAGAATTTACAGCATAGTGGCCAGCACTGTTCAAGGTCTGTATTTTATGGTAGTACAGTCATCAACTTTCCATGCCTCAGTCTCAGTCAGAAGCGGGGTTCTCATGCATGTCTCTAACCACCTTCAGGCCACAAATCCCCAAAGGACTTCTGGCTGTATTATAAGAGTAGTATGAGCATGCCTCTCTCACCTACTTGACCCTGAGTTCCTCCCAAAGGGAACCAATTCTTAATCCTTAGTGGTCCCTAACAACCACAAACTCAGATAACACCATGTAATTAGTAAGTGAAAACCCACCAAGATAGGAATGTCTTCTGACATCTCTTTTTGACTTTCTGGACTTGATAATTTTGTGGCTAACACTTCTGGAGACAATTTTTTTTTAACAGCTTTATTAAGATATAATTCACATAACATACAATTCATCCATTTAAAGTGTACAGATTCCTGGGGCCGGCCCAGTGGCGTAGTGGTTAAGTTTGCGTGCTCTGCTTCAGTGGCCCAGGGCTCATGGGTTCTGATCCTGGGCGCAGACCTACACACTGCTCATCAAGCCATGCTGTGGGGGCATCCCACATACAAAATAGAGGAAGATTGGCACAGATTTTGGCTCTGGGACAATCCTCCTCAAGCAAAAAGAGGAAGATTGGCAATGGATGTTAGCTCAGGGCCAATCTTTATCACCAAAAATAAATAAAGTGTACAGATTCCCAGTGAGAACCTTTGTTGCAGGCAAATCAGTCTCTTTGTTTTCCCCAAATACATATGCTTTTCTATCATTCCATTTACCTTAAATATTCATTAAACAATCATTATTGAGTGCTTACTATATGCCAAGGATTCCCACCTGGAATGATGCCTCCTTTTCATTTCTATAGCCTTAACACCTACTTCAAGACCGAGCTCAACTCTGTTGATCACCCCAGCTCTTGGAATCTCCTCTTCTCTCAATGTGTCTAGTTGTGGCTGCTTGTCTATTTGGCATTAAGTATCAGCCATCCTGTTACATTGCTGGTTAACTTTCACATGTGCATTAAGCGTCTTTGTAACCTGGCACTCACCTAGCTCTGAACCTCACACCTATTATGCATTTAATGTATATATTGTGGAGGATGATAAAAACTGATGCTTGGAGAAGCTGTCCTTGAATAACTCTCTTCCTTCTAAGTCCATCAGCAGTGTAGTCATAGGACCTGAAAGTTCTTAAATGATCTTGCTGACATCTGAATTGTCTACAGATTCTGTGACAAGGTCATGTTGTTGCAACCAGAGTTCCCTGCCGGGGGCTGGCACACTGTGCTTCTTACAACAACGGAAGATGAGAAGATCCTGAAAGGGCTTCAAAACCAGCAGATGCAGGGCCGGCCCTGTGGCTTAGTGGTTAAGTGAGCGCACTCCGCTACTAGTGGCCTGGGTTCGGATCTGGGCGCGCACCGACGCACGGCTTCTCCGGCCATGCTGAGGCCACGTCCCACACACAGCAACTAGAAGGATGTGCAACTATGACATACAACTATCTACTGGGGCTTTGGGGAAAAAAAAAAAAACGAGGAGGATTGGCAATAGATGTTAGCTCAGAGCCGGTCTTCCTCAGCAAAAAGAGGAGGATTAGCACTGATGTTAGCTCAGGGCTGATCTTCCTCAAAAAAAAAAAGAAAAAAAAAACAGCAGATGCAGATTAGTGCAATACTCAACTTCAATGAGGTTTCTGAACCAATAAAAATGTGTGTGATTTCTAGCAATCAGGAATGAGTGATTTTTCAGAAAAGAGTTAACTAGAATACTCTTGCCTATTATGGACAAAGTGATAGAAAAATCTAGGAAAGGACACACAGTAAACTATAGACTATATCATGCAATGTTCTTGTCTATATGAAAGACTGTCGTCATTTCCTGTATGAATGACATATGTTGTCAGCTTTGCTGATGGGTTGTTAATGGGACAGACACACACACACACACACAGACATATACAAAATGGATTGCTCTATGGAAAACATAGGTTATCTCTGGAACTCCCTTCAGTTAATTAGTATTTGTAAATAAGCAGAACTGAACTTCATCTCAGGGCTCATTAGGAATAACAAACACAATTGCTCATAAATCAAATACTGTGATGTGGCTGTGCACTGATTTTGACCAAAAACTGGCTCTGGCTTTATATAAAATTACACCTAAAATGTTAATCACAAAAGCACTGTTCTTTCTCTAGTTTCTGTTCAGTAACTCTGTGTGTGTGTGAGGAAGATAAGCCCTAAGCTAACATCCCGTCGCCAAACCTCCCCTTTCTACTGAGGAACATGGGCTAACATCCGTGCCTGTCTTCCTCTACTCTATATGTGGGACGCCCGCCACGTCATGGTTTGATGGGCGGTGTGCAGGTCCACGTCTGGGATCCGAACCTGCAAACCCTGGGCAACCAAAGCGGAGTGCCAGAAATTAACCGCTATGCCACTGGGCTTGCCCCTCTGTTTACTAACTTTTAAAGCCGCTTTTTACTATTTCCTTGTGTACTTACCCTTTTAATTTTGTTTCAGACTCATGTTCATCAAACCAGAGGAAGCCTACTTTGTACAGGGAGGTCCTGGACCGGGAAAGAATAAAGACGGCCAGTGACAACAGTCCTACAAAGGCTGTGTGCTCCTTTCTTACTTTTAGAAGACCCTACATGTCAATCACGACCATCACTGAAGCTAATACATTTATGCTGAGTCCTGCTCTACCCTGCCATGTTTCATGAACACTGGATATACATTTTCTTTGTTCTAATCCCAACCACTGAATCAGAGCCAAGTAGAGTGGGTTCTTCATAAATATGCATTAACCGCCTGACTCAGTATTAATGTAGGACAGCGCTCTGATTAGCAAATGCTACTTGCAGGAGCCAGAGGAAATACCACAAATGGAGATAAGATGCTATTAGCAGATTTTATTTTATTTTTTCTTGATGCTTGGGAATAACCACTTCTCTCTCTGGTAAAACCTCTCCAGAGCTCTCCCTTCAGAATCTGAAAGCAGTTCACACAAAAGGCCACCATGGAAGGCTGTTTTCCATTGGGTGCTGTAGGAAGAGCACAAGATGAGGGCAGAGGCGAATCGCTTCCAGTTTAATGTATTCCTCTCTTGCCATTTCAGCAGCTCACCAGAATCTACAGGAAACCTTACTCACATCCTAACTTAAAGATGAAATCAGCAATAAATAAAAAATACCGTACTTCTGCTCATAACTTCTTAGCGTGGATCTCAGTATACAAAATAAAGGGTAATGAGGATACGATGGTCTCTTGGATACACAGCAAATTAAAATTTAATATATTTATGGATTTTATACTAAGATCTCTCTCCCCTTTTCAGGTAATACTATTACACCCAACTTCCCGCAGGTTTAACTAAAAGCAAAAACCCAAAACAAAGAGGTCCTTTTTGAACCACCTGGCCCAATAGTTGGTTTTATTACAATTCCAGAGCTTTCTCAGGCTGCAGAGCACGCGCTAGCGGGATGCACCGGGCCCACTCGCAGGCCGGCCGCACACGCACACAAGCACCACGGGCAGGAGGAGCACCAGCGCCCGGGAACCCCGGGCCTCAGAGCCTGTTGCTCGTGGCCCAGGTAGGGAGCAAGAGCAGCCCAGGCGGCGAGACCTACTGGCCGTGCAGGGAGGCTACAATCTCACCCAGGTGGCGACCACGCGGCGCCCTCCCACCGTTCCGGCTGAGACTTAACCCTCGGTGTCCCAGCCCCTTTCTTTCGCCCCTCCCCTGCGCACTCGGATCCTACTCCACTTTTCAGACCAAGGCTGACTCCATTCTTATTCAAAGCCAGAGGGTGGCGGGAAGGGACACGCGGGGATGCAGGAAGCAGAGCACCCCTTCCTCTCTGGCCAAGACTTGGGAAAGTCAGACAGGCGTTGAGGAAGGACTGGGGAAGCTGAAGCCGCAGGGCAGAGCGAGGACGCCCGACGGAGGTGGAGGCTGCTAGCTGATGCCTCCTCCCCGCGCAGGGATGGTACGGTCCGAAATCGGGCCGGGGAGGAGGCTTCGCGGGTCTCTCCCCGCCCGTCTCCCGCCTCCCTCGCTGCGCTGCCGCGGGAGCGAGCTCGCGCGCGCCCGGGCGACCCCTCCCCCGACGCCGGCGCGCGAGCTCCGCCCTCGCCGAGCCGCCTCCTCCCCGGCTGCAGGGAGAGCTCGCTCACCTCCACCGACACCGCCGCCTTCCTTGCCTCCTCCTGCTCCTGCCGGCGCGCGGGGGCCGCGCCCGGCGGCGGCGCTGCCCTGGGTGGGCGGCGGGGCCCGCGCGGCTGCTGAGCGCCCGGCGCGGCTGCCGAACCAGGTCTCCCTCCGGCGCGGCGCCGTGACAGGTGCAGAGTCCCGGCTGAGGACCCACCTGCGGCGGCCGCCGCGATGCCCACCATGCGGAGGACCGTGTCGGAGATCCGCTCCCGCGCCGAGGGTGAGTGGCCGCCGCAGCAGCGGGCTGGGCGCCCAGCGCGGGCGGGGGCGGCTGGGGGCCAGCCGGGGGTCGGGCGGGCCGTGCGTGTGTGTGTGCGCGCGCGTGTGTGTTTATGTTGGGGAAGAGATGCCCCATCCCACCACTTCCCCCGGGAAAGTCTGGCTGTCGTGCCTGGTCGCTGGCGGACCCTTCTCCCTGCGCCGCCCGCAGTGCGCTCGCAGACCCCTCCCCGGCTCCAGAGCCCCGGAATTGGTGTCCTCGCTGGCCCCGAGGCTTGCTTTTCACCGCAGCGTGACCGTTCGGTCTCTGTCACCGACCGCTCTCACCCTGCCCACCTCCCTCTCCACTAGCGCACAAACCACCCCGTCTCCGCTCAGCTACCTCACTCTAGTGAACAGATCCCCAGTCCGCCGCCCACCTTTTTGCAGCCCCCACACCCCGGCTCCCCGAGAAGCGGGTTTGCCTTTCCCCGGCTGCAGGATCCTGTGTTCCCCAGCCAGCCTCTTGCCTCGCAGAGCGCGAGGAGCCTTAATTGGCGTTGGGTGCTCAGCGGGTAGTGTGCATTACAGTCGCTGCAATTCTGCCTCCTGCAGTGGAGCCTCACCCTCCTCCGGGCTGAGGTTTCGTTGTTGTTGTTGTTGTTGTTTTCCTTTTGCCTGATCCCCGCACTGTGGCCAGCTGAACTGACTTTTTGGCGAGGTGGAAGCTGTTTTCTTTGCTCCACCCAGGGCCAGCTGTTGAATGGCTACGCTTATCAGCAATGAGCAACAGATGCCCAAAGGTAAAGGCAAGTAAGCTTTTGGAGGGCCAAGACCCTCTCTTCATCCTATCTGAGGAGCCCTCAGCATCCTGCCTAGCATGTGGCAGTCACTCGGTAAATATTTCTTGATTTTGCTCATGGTAAAGCCAAGATTGTACATGTCTCGAGTATTGTTTTTTTCTCTCCCATAAACCCATACTGGAATCCTGCAAAGGGTGGAATAACATTTTTTTGAGAACTAGTCTGTCTTGCCATCATCCCTGGTTCCCACCCTTCCCCCATCCTACCCTCTAATGTGAGCCAGGTGGTAAAGTGGTTTTAGAATAAAAGATACAGAAGTTAGGAGGATAGAATTCCAGGGACTTCAGACAGGCCATTTTATTATTTTTCCTCATCAGAGTCCCCATGTTAAAAACAGAGGCACTAGCCTCTAATATCTATGATTTTCTGATTACAGCACTCAGGAAATACTAAATGAAACTTCTCTGGAGAGAAACAGTCAAAACTGACCCATGTCCTACTTAGGAATTTAGTACATACTTATTGTCATTTGTAAGATAATGAAAAAATACATAGAGCATTACAGTTTTAGATGCACGTTTGAATAAATGATAGTGTTATTTTAAAATGTACACAGTAAAATAGTATTCTTTTTTCTTTACACTTTTGAATGAAATGAACAAATTTTCTTAATCATCATTGGAGTGAGCCATAAACATAATGAAAATATAGTAGTAATTGTTGGGATTGTTCTTTCAAATAATAGCAGTTGATGGATTGTATATTGTGAGAAATGGTAAAAGAGAAAGGACCATAAAACAATGCAAACCTGTGGCGTTTGAGAGGATTTTATTAGTATTGAGAGACTACAGTATTGTTTTTGATTGGCGTATGTATTTTCCAAAGCATTTTCACCAAGATTACCTTATGGAACCTTACAACACTCCTGAAGGTTGGCAAAGGTGGTCCCATCACATAGTTGAGGAATCTGTGGCCCAGCTGGTTGAGGTACTTGCCCAAGGTCGAGTAGCTCATTCAGTGACACATTTGGATTAAGAGCGCTGGGAAAACAAGGACTGTTTCTTGTTTAATCTTTGTATTCCCTTTGCATCCAGTACGGTGTCAGGGGCACAGGGGCGCTTGGTGAATGATGCTTCCCTCCCATATTGGTTGGTTTCAGTTTATTATGTGCTTAGCATTTTGCTCGGGACTGTGGTGAGGACAGCATAAATAACGCCACTGTGGGCTGGCGATGTGGCTCATTGCCTGCTCTGCCCACACTTTTCTTTCGTAAGGAATATTCTCCTTTGACAGCTCCTGCTGCCTGAAGGGCCTTGTTCTGAACTATAGCCTCCTTGGCTTCAGCTTATTGGACCAGGGTAGGCTCCTGACCCAAGAGCAGACAATCCATAGATGGCTCAGACACTTGTAACCTTGTGGTTTGGCTCAAAAAGATTCTCTGTAGTGATCATCTCTCATGGGAAGAGTTAAGCTTAGAGACTTAGAGTAAAAATTGAAGCAGAAAAGGGCAGAGGTGAACAGGCTGGTAGAGGAGAGAATGACTGGCTGTACTAGGTCACACGAATGCTGCTGATATGAGAAACTATGAGTGAACAGAGAAATATAGGAGAGAAAATGGATGAGATGGAAATCATGGGGCAGAGAGACACAGATACTGAGAGAGATGGCCAGACCTTGGAGCACCTTCCTCCCTGACTTTTCTAGTCCCAGCTCCCAAGTAGCGTTAGAATAGGCTCTTTTTTTCTTTGAAGTAACTTGAATGGGTGTCTGATTCCTGCACATGGCTGTCCTGTGTGCAAGTTCTTTACAACCAAATTGGGGTAAAAGAACTTACATGAAGTAAGGAATAAATGGTCAAAGAGGGGATGTTATTAATTGGACACTATGCTTGCCCTAGGTGACATAGGTCAAGACATAAGAGCATGAGGTCTGCCCAGCAAACACTTCCTTAAGAAAGGATTTGAGATGAGTGCTCACCCAGTGCTTCTCAAACTTGAAGGTGCATGGGGAATCACTCAGGGATCTTGTTAGATGCAGATTCTAAATCCATAGGTCTGTGGTGGGGCTGGAGTGGCAGTTCTGACAAGCTCACAGGTAATGCTGGATGATGCTCCCCTGCAACTCACAGTCTGAGTAGCAAGGTTCTAAAGGATATTGCCATCTTTTTCAATATTCGGGAGGGCGTTGAAGGCAGAGAGTAATTGAAAAAATGGTGAAAGTGAACATGGCCTGTTTGGGGGTTCTTAAGGAAATTGGCCAGAAGCAGAGGGAAACTTGGAAGGAGTAGGATATAAATTTGGGTGGGTAAAGTACTGCTAGATTACAATGCCAAGATGAGTCCAGTGGATATAGAATTGAATATTTGAAGAGGGTCTTAGAGTTCATCTAATCCAATTTCTCATTCAATCATGACATCAATGTATAATATCTCTAACAGGGCCAGTTAGGAGCCAAATTGTTATAACAAGAGTGACATCCCCAAAGGAGTGTCTTAGAAAGATAAGTCTGGAAGTATGTTGGATGGTTTGGAGGGAATGGCACTGTAAATAGAGTCTATTGTAAAAAAAAAAAAAAAAAAAAAGTCTACAAATGACAAAGGGCAGGATTAGTAGTGGAATGGAGTGTTGATACTGAAAAGGTAGGAATCAGAGACATTTCTGAGTAAATCATTAACTCGTACAAGTACTGTTCCAGGTGCTTGTGATACATCAGTGAACAGAACAGAAAAAGCGCTGACCTGGACGTGCTTACATTCTAGTGAGGCAGGAGACAGAGCAAACACATAAGTTAGCAAATGATAGAATTTGTTATATGGTAAGTGCTGTGGGAAAAATAAAGAGAAGGAAAGATGCGTAAGGTTGGTAGATGGATTGCAATTTAAATAGGTTGGTTAGGCTAGCCTTCAGTGAAAAATTGGAGGAGCTGACGGAGTTTAGCCTGGTGGGGGTCTGGGGGAAGAGTATTTCAGGCAGAGGGAACAGCCAGAGCAAAGGCCCCAAGGCAAGAGAGAGTCAGGAGTGTTAAATAGACAGTGAGGGGAGAATGGTAGGAAATGAGGTCACAAAGGTCTTATCAGGTGACATAGTGACATAGTGAATAGAGAGCAGGAGACAAATGAATTAAAAGGAGATTCTCAAGCAGTAATTTCAAATTTTAATGTTTACAAGATCCCAGGTATCTCATTAAAACTGCAGTTTCCTGGGCTGACTCGTGACAATTCTGTTCAGTAGATCTTTGGTGGGACTGGGAGTCTACATTTTTAATGAGCTTTCCAGGATATTCTGGTGCAGGTGAGACACATTTTGAGGAAATCTACTTTTACCTGATTGATTGGGAAAATCTATTAAAAGATAAGGAAATTGAGAAGGAGGATCAATACAATAAGAGGAGATATTATTTAAAATTTTGAAGTAATTGTGTGACATCCACATGTTTTGAAGATACTTAGAAATTTGGAAGTTAGATGTGGGAAAAATCAAACTTGGAAATCTTGAGTTTCAGACATAACGGTTGAAACTCTTCTAGTGGGTAAATTTGCCAGAAAGCAAGGCTAGATAAAGCAGAAGACTAAGAATTTTAGATCTCTTCGCTTCTACCCTCAACTAAATCAAATGGGTCTCTGAACACAGCATTAATAGTGCTAGAAACAGGGAGTGAAATAATGGTGACTTACACAAAATAGCTTTTCCGCACTCTTGTAAAACTAGTATGGAGGAGGAAAAAAAAAACCCAAAAAATAAAACAAACACACAAAAAAATTAGTATGGAGTTAGTCAGTCAGGGTTGGCTATGCCCACTACCTGAAGTCATGAAGGACATTGGCTCCTATGCCTTTCTGCTTCTCCCTCCTGAGTCTATAACTTCCATAAAGTCACAACAGTGATCACTGGGGTTCCAGCCATCGTGTCGGAGTTCCAGGCAGGAAAAAATGGAAAGGTAAGAGATGAAAATCTTTTCCTGTAAGTGTCACACAAAGACTAATGCTTATTTTGCATTGGCTGCCAGCTGCAAGGGCAGCTGGGAAATGGAGTTTTCTAGCTGGGCACATTACTCAGTGTTTGTGTTACCAAAGGAAAAAGGGAGAATGGTTGTAGGGTAGGCAACTAACAGGCTCAGTCACCATCAGGTACTCATATAAAATCAGAGAACTGTTCTAGAGCTCATAATTTACAAAATAATAAGCATTAAATTGTTCAAAACTAAGGAAATGCACAAAAAGATACATACCTATCCAATGTTTTGTGTTTTCTTCTGCTGAATATTACAATGCTAAAATGTAAGACATTGATTTGGTTATGTAAAACATGTGCTAAGTGATAAGTTTAGGACTTGTTTTAGGGTTGTTTTCCTAAACTGGTCTGTATAAATGGCAACTTTAAAATGTTTGTAATTATATGGAATATTATGTTTCATTTACTTAAAAGATAGCAAAAGGATCACTAAAGTAGTTTCTGTAAGAAATGTTAAAGGGAAAATTTTAGGAGGCTATTTCAGTTGCCCAGGTAGATGACTAATACTCTTTGTTCCTTTAAAAAGCGTATATTATGCGCTTGCCATGTGCCAGCTAATTGGGTGGTAGGACAAAAAGGTGTGGTGAATGAAGGAGATCCCAAAAGAAACATGGAGATGAGTGAGGGATCTATAACTGACATGGCACCGTGAGAGAGACGATGTGTGAGCATAGTGATATTTGATGTAATCGATATTTGAGACTCCCCAAATACGTGTCATTTTACTTAGTGTAATTCTGGAGATATTAGGTGTGGCAGAACTAAACTGTTTTAGGTTTTCTAATCTATAGTACATCATTCATTTTTTCGTTATATCATTTCAAAAACAGAATTTAATCATGTGCCTGCCTTACAGCCATAGAGAAGATTGCGTAGGTCAGAATGTAATTTTGAAGTTAGTGAAATGTTTGGTTCCTGGGTCTCTGTTCACATAGTTTCATTACAATGTAAATGTTGTAAAGGCAACAGTTTTGTTCTTCATTCCTCACTGGAGCCCAAATCTTTCAGTGCTCTTATCCTCTGGATAGGAAGCCCCCTAAAGGCAGGGATTTTTGTCTCTTTTGTCTACTGATACATTGCTCCTACTGAGGACACTGCCTGGCACATAGTAGGAGCTCACATATTGGTTGAATGAATAAATGAATCTTATGACCTAGAGAGGAGGTGACCTAGAGATGCCTTATAATCAGACCTACTTGATATCCTCCTCCTGGAACCTGAGCACCACAAAGGGAGCAATTTTTGTGTGATCTGTTCACCGCTGTATGCTCTACACTCCACAGCCTTGCCTGCCACGTAGTTGCCCGCCATGTTTGTCAGATGAAAGGATAACTCTGAACTTTGTTTTTAGTGGAAAAGCTTAACTTTGTTCTCTTGATTGTAGAAGTAACACCTGTTCGGCAGAACGACTCACACTGCCAAAAAGGTGTCAAGAAGACAGTGAAAAATCATCCCAAACCATGCCATCTAAATATAACCACGGTTAACATTTTAATATGTATCCTTTCCAGCTATTTTCCAGGAGAGGAGAAGCATATTTATTTGTTAAGAAAAATGAAATCATACTCTACATTATTTTTAATCTTTTTTTCCCCCACTCAGTTTTTCATCCTTGCCTATCAAGTATAGATTTATGTCAACTCCATGAAGTATGGCATATTTAAATTTGTTTTTATAACTTAATTGAAATACAATGTTAGGCATCAATTATATTAGTTTCAGGTGTACAGCATAATGATTTGATATATGTATATATTGCAAAATGATTACCACAATAATTTAGTTACTATCTATCACCACACATAGTTACAAAAGTTTTTCTTGTGATGTGAACTTTTAAGATCTAGTAATAGCAACTTTCAAATATACAATATGGTATTGTTAATTATACTCACTATGCTGTACATTACATCTCCAGAACTTATTTATTTTATAAATGTAAGATAACTTGACCACCATGTAACTTGTGACCACCTTCACCCATGGGAAGGGATTTTTGTCTACTGTCACTACTTATATCCTCAGTGTCTACAGCAGTGCCTGGCATTTTTATGTTAGTGTATAATAATTTACTAAGGAATCCTCTATAGGTGAGCATATAGGTCATTTCAGGTTTTTTAAAAAAAAACAAATCGCTCTTGACTAAGCACCTTTATACATCTTTGTACACATTTCTGATAATTTTTTTGTAAAAAGTCCCAAGAAAAGGGATTTCTGGGGTCAGAAGTATATACCGTTTTTATGAATGTTGCTACATATTTCAAAATTGCTAGAAAGACGATGCCAGTTTATTCCCCCGCTGAGAGTGAACAGGCTGCCTGTTGCTGCACCCCTGCTCCAGCACTGGACAGCCTTCTTTTTTATCCTTATGAATATATAATACAAAAAAAGAAACTTTAGGTTTACATTGCTTTACTTATTAGGTTGAATGCATTTCGGTAAATTTAGTGATTATTTGTATTTTTTTCTGAGTTGTTTATTCAGAAAAAACTCCTTTATGAGGTTTGGTGTTGAATTTTAAGAGCTTCCCGTATGTTGATGATATTAACTCTTTTCTCTGTTTATAGTTTTTCTTTTAACTTCAGTGTTTTCTCATGTATATACATTTTTATAAAATATAATCTTTCATTTTTTCCTGAAATTTTCTGCGTTAATGTCATATTTCTCATTTCAAGATAATGATAATTTTTCACTTATATTTTTCTTTTACTTTTAGGTTTCATTTTAAACAGTTAAATGTGCAATTCCTGTGGGGTTTATTTTGTTGTGAGTTGTGAGGTAGGGATCTAATTTTGTTTTTTCTCAAATTATTATCCACCTGACACGATAACCATATATTTAATATTTGATTCTTCCCATACTGGTTTGAGATGCTTCTCTTATATACTGAATGTACATATTTGACTGAGTCATGTCTGGAATCCGTCTTCTCTCTCTTTTCTCCTTTCCCCCTCTATTTTGGTCTGTCTCTTTTGGCCCCTCGTATCAAATTCCTTTATTGCAATTGATAAAAAATATCCTCATAGCGTTTCTACTCTAACTGCTCTTTTCCCTAATTTTTTTCTGGTAATTTTCATGTTTATTTTTTCACTTGAACCAGTGAATGCGTCATTGAATCAAGTTAAAAAATTTGTTGGGATATTTATTGGGATTGCATTAAGTTTATAAATTGAGAGAATTGTCCTCTTTCATATATTGAGTCGTTGAAGCCTAGTTTTTCTCTCCATTTATTGGTATTTCTTTCATGTGCTGGGGAGAGTTTTCTTAAAACAAGTGTTGCCCATTCTAATGATTTGTTCCTAGATGATTTATATTTTATGAACATATTGTGAATGGGATCTTTTCTAAAATTATATGTTCTTGTTTGTGACTGTGAGCACACGTGAGGGGGAAGCTGTTGATTTTGAAACTGACCATCAGTCTGAATTCTTTCCTTTTAAACAGTTTTTCAGTTAATTTTCATCTCTATCAGTTTTAAAATTGTATTGTATATCATAAAACAAAGTATTTTTAAGTGACGTTTTCAATTAGACTTGGCCAGGTATATTTTGGTTATACTATTTTTTCAGAAAAATTGGCTCATTTTTATCTGCTGAAGGATTGTGGACTCTGCTGAAGTATAAGTACAAACTTACTTTTAAGGTTTCATATAGTAGCCCTTACATAATAGCAGGGATATTACTCTTTTTTTATCCTTTCTTCTAGGAGAAGAGATCAGAATTTTGACCAACTGGGTTTAACTAATGATTCCGTGGAATCTCCTCATATCAAATTGACATTCATATCTCAACACAAAGAGAAATAAAATGTGAGCCACAAATGCTAGACACATATGAAGTTTTAAATATTCTAGTAGCCACATTTAAAAATAAGAAACAGATGAGATTAATTTTAATATATTTTCTTTAACCCAATATATGCAAAATATTGTCATCATGTTACTAATATAAAAATAATGAAATAGTTTGCATTCTTTTTTTGTACTAAGTTTTCTAAATCTGCTGTATATTTTATATTTCCAGTACATCTCAATTTGGACTACTCCCATTCTATGTGCTCAGTTACTGCATGTGGCTAGTGGCTGCCATACTGGACAGCACAGCTGTAGATTATACCTCTAGCATGGGCTTACATGTTAGGATTTACTAGAGTTTTTGGAAATATAAAATTTTGTAACGGAACTCATGGCTCGAAGTAAGCTTATTAAAAATACATGTGTAGGTATACTTCGCTTTTAATTAGAGATTTAAGCTTTCAGCTTCCTTCCTTACAACAGAAGGCTGTCACAAATGTCCTCATAAAACCTTACACATTATGTTGGTGCTTACATAATACTGCTTTTGACATGGCCCTTGTGGCAATTTAGAGGTTTTATGTAAGTACATTATGGCATCTTTTGAAGCCTGTTGTTTTGTTCCCATTAAAAAAAAAAATTCTCTTTTTAATAGATTTGATAAGCAAAAACCATCCTGCCCTACCTTTCTGTAAATTTTCATTTAAATGTTAACATGAAATGTTTATACCTAGTATCTTTGAGTAGTATGCTTTTATATACAATGTTGCCATCACTTTGGTTGATCTAAGGGGACTATAGAACTCAGCTTCATGGGTCATTTCACAGCTAATTGACTGGGCAAAGGAAAGTGTCTGTTTTAAATTGAGGCTCTGTTCTTTATTTTGTGTGAGCCTGTCTTTGACGATGACAGATCTTGATCCATCTGGGGCTGTGCTTAATGGGATCAGGTTAGTCAGGTGACAGTTTAGGCAGAGACTGTTAATAAGAAGGCCAAAGCTAGCCTAGGTTCTGGACCAGGAAACCACTTTAGTGGGCCAGACCTATTTAGAATACAAGATTGGTTTTCGTGAGTGAAGCAAGCAAACAGTGGTATGCAAGGGTGAATCAGAGAGATGGTTTGTTCCGACACCAATTTAGAATCGCTGAGCTTCTGTAATTGGCTTAGGTCCCCGTGGCTAACTCTGGTCCTAAATGAAAGGCAACTTGGTGTAAAAGAAATCTCCTTCCAGCGTCTGCAGTCCACCTTTCCCCTTAGCCCTCCCTCACCCTCATGTAGATTTAGCCCTGTCCTAGCCCTGAAAACCTTAGAGGTAGGACATATTTAAGGAGCTCTGACTTAGCTCTCTAAGGATGTGGCATGAATCACCCTGTCACCACTTCCTTGACCCTGAGTCCCTGTCACAGCAACTCATAAAGCCCCAGAACTAGAGGCCCTGCCTTGCTCTGGGAGAGGAGACCCTGGTCCCTGACCCAGCTTGGACTCAGGGCTCTGCACTTGTGAGTAGTTCTGATGCCAAACCAGACCTGCCAAGAGTTCTGATTATCGTTTGCTCCCACTCTCCCCTCTGTTGCTTCTTGGCCAGCTCATCTGGACAGACTTGTTGCCCCATGTTAGAGCTCTTTGGTTCTGAGTGCCCCTATTGTCCAAGACCATTTTTCCTGGATCCCTTGCTCTGCCACTGTGTCATCATCCTAATGGCTGTGACTGGTTGACCCTTTCTAGTCCCCTTCTAGTCTGTCTCATTCTACTTTAAAAAAACAACAAAAAACCACAAAAACCCAGCCCATGTTCTATCACTGACCAAGGAAATGAAACAGATCTCTCTGTATAGATTTCACCCAAAATTTGATGTGCTGCTGTATACCTTAAGCTTAGTTTGGGTTTCAATCCACCGTCAGTGCCAGAATGGTTATGATAAATGTTCTCAGGTGGACTTACTCAACTTCTATAACTTTATTTTCACAGTTGTGAGTATTGGTTAGAGAAATGACATGAGGAAGAATTACTCTGTCTGCCATTTTTAATGAAAAGTGTGTCCAGTGTGGTCAGAGCAGTGGGAGGCTTGTGGAATGTGAATTGTTCTGTAGCTACGTTGTGTACCTCAGTGGTGCTCAACCTAGCTGCAAAGTGAATCAAATGGGGAGCTTCTAAATAATACTGATGTCCAGACCATCCCAGATCAGTGGAATCAGTTAGTCTGGTCCATTGGGCATATGGACCAAGCACTGATATTATATCTCCCAGGTAATTCTGATGTGCAAGTGTTGAAAAATACTGGTGTAGATCCTTGAATTTACTTGCTTGCAGAGAGGGTAAGGAATAGCTTGTATAAAGTCTTGTAGGTTGGCAGCCAAGAAACCAAGAACATATGGATATTTTTGGTAAATTTTTTATCTATTGCCCAGTTACTTAATAGGTCTATTTATATTTCTCTTAATTTCCCCTCTCAGAAATGGTAAAGTTCATATAATGATACTCAGTTATTAGGTTTTGAAGACATTCTTTAAAATTCTGAATTAAACATTCAATTCAACCAAATGAAGAGTAAACACATTTAATTTATTTTTAGCTGGTGCTGTATCTACTCTGGGAGCTTGAGGAATATGAGGCTTTTTGCAGGGTCATTACTAATTTTTGCTAACCTACTTACTTTTAGTATGTTGGAGTAATTAATCTCTTTATTCATCCTATATTTGTAGCCTACATATGGGGCCATTTGCACCAGGAAGAAATACCTTGACAACTGGGTGAAAGTCTTTGAAACTTCTGTGGCAACTTTATTTTCAAGAGGTTTATTTTCTTTAGTTTACAATTATTGATTTATCCCACTCTGATGTTAAATAGTCTTTTACAGATTAATGTACAGAAAGTGAAAACTTACCCATAAGTCTCAATTTACCTGCCTTCCCTGGTTGCTGAGATGAAGCTCATTTTTGAGACTCTTAATTTAGCCAGTGTGGTTTCTCGGTGGCCGCATGGATGGGTGCTGGGTTTCTGGCTTCAGGATGCAATGATGATTATTTCCAGTTCTGAGGATCAGAAAACAAGCCTGCAGTGCCTTAGAGCGAGTGCACTGTGTCCAACCTTTGTGTGATTGTTTTCGATTTTATAGTTCTCTCCTTATTGGTTCTGCATTTAGACTTTACTTTGTTAGGTGCTAATGTGACTTGTACTCTACAGATGGAGATCTTTGTAAAAAGCCAGAATTTGACCTAGGAGGGGAGTTAAAGTTCTGAATCGTTGGCTCAGTTTAACCCCAGATGGCTACTGAGTCTTGTCTTTTTGTTTAAGGTTCAGTGAAAGAATCGTTACACAGTTGGCCCTTTGTTGACTTCCAAGTGAATATAATTAGCAAAAGAGAACAAAGCGTTCTTAATTTCCCCAGGTGTCAAGTTGAATCTCCCTTGATCTTATTAAGTGACTGTCCCTGTAGAATTGATCCTTATGGCTGGAGAACTACTCCCCTGTGTGTTTTAATTTTAACTAAGTCTGAATACCAATGTCTTCAGTCTGCACTAACAATTTTTTTATGTCAGACATTTTGCCATATGTTCAGCTGGAATTGTCTTTTTTTCTTTAATAATTCCATGAACACAAACTAATAGAATCACCATCTTTACTGTTTATACTTCATGTGTCTGTAGTTTCTTTGGTACCAGACTGTTTGACATAGTAGCCACTTAAAAAGTAGAGTGCGTTTGTTTTGTGACACAACAACAAAACTTGAGACTATAACTCATTTAGTGCTGTCCACAGTTTGTTCAGCATCTAAGTTAACACCCCATAAATAATTGAGAGAAAATGAAATGAGGCACTTGGGACTCCCAATAGGCTTGGAGTGATATCTGACTTCTGGCTCTTCCAAGGTGTGTGGCCTTGGGCAAGTCACATAATCTCTCTGAGACTCCTTTGGCAAAATGGTAATAACACCTACCAGTAAATCAGAGAGTAGACCAAGCCTGGCTGTGCATTAGAACCTCTTGAGGAGCTTTAAACATGCTGATCCCTGGATCCTAGTCCTAGAGATTCTGGTTTCATCTTGGGGATAGGAGTTGAAACAAGGGGAGATGATAGTGGCCTGGACTGGCAGGTGTCAGCTGAGGTGATGAGGTAGTCAGATTCAGGATACGGTATGAAGCTAGAGCTAACAGATTTGTTGATGCGTAGGATGTGGAGTGTTAAAGAGAAAGAGGAGTGGAGAATGACAAAAGTTTTGGGCCCTGAGCCCAAAATGATGGTGCCATTTACTAAGAAAACACTGGGATCAGGACGGAAAGCTTCCTTGCATCTTAGAAAGGAGTGGGAAGATCCACATGTGCCAGAATATGTATGTTTATGTGCATTTCTTTTGTTCTCTTAGAAAGAGTATTGCATTTATCCTAAAATCAGGATTTCCATCCTCTACTTCTTCCATCTCCTTTTCTCTGAATATTCTTTAGAACCTCAGTAAACATAACTGTTAGTGTCTTACCTGTTCCTCACTACTATTGATTTTAGACATGTAGGAACTGCATGGATTTAATCTGTTTGGGATTGATAATTCTATTGCTAGGACTTTTCACTTCATAATCAGTTGATGAGAGCAGTCTCTCCTGTCATCATCATGTTCTTTTGGCTCTTGAGGTGCTCCAAACTGCAGGGACATCCTTCAGAGTAGAGAAATTAAATGAAAGCACTTGCTAGAACGTAGGTGCTAAGCAAATGTTACTTGAATCTGCGTCTGATGAGTGGTTGGGATGAGATCAAGTTGTTCAGATTTTGGAAGCTGAGCTTTTATGCTAGAGTGGTTTTGAAATCTCATGAAGTTTTCTTACTACCATGTATAGGCTCATTGCACTTCACTCAGTGATGGCTACAGGTATCCTACCAGATCTGAGGGGCTGATTTCATGATTCTAATTAGTGATGGTAGCATGTGGAGGCACAAATGTTGCATTAAGAGGCTCTTTCTGCACTGGGTGATTTTTATTTATGGCGTTAGAAGATTCGTGAAGCATCTGTTCAATCTCTCCTCATATTGTTCTTGTTCATCTATGACTTGGGTGGGGCTGATGGCAATCTCACATGTGTAGGTGTCATTGCTTTAATGTCACTGAGCACTGTGCTGGGTCTTTTAAGTCTTTGCAGCCCACCAGCTGTCATTCACACATTCTGGTTTAATCTGAGTAGTGGAGGTTTCTGTCTTTTTTTTTTTTTTTATAGCCACATCCTGACAAACTGAAGGATGCCAGATGTGCCTTACTTGCTTTGGTGCAAGTGACTCCTAGATCTTTGAGCCTGTCTTGTCTAACCAGTCTCAGTGGGTTCTTTAATACTGCCCACGGTGTTGATGTCAGACGGGCCATCCGAGAGCCGCACTCATTCTCAGGGCTATGTTGGGACGTGGTGGAATTCTCCGGTGCTTCTTTATGGATTTCCTGTTTTTCTAACCTTGTTCAATAGAATTGTTGGCTATTTTACATGCCAGATTGTGACACTGCTTGTCATCAATAGGCAGATGAGTGTCACACCTTTCCTTATCCCGGGTAGTGTCTAGTTCTGTAGAGTAAAAAGCTGTTCTTTTTGGGCCATTTATGTTGCTGTGTGTGCTGCACTGCCTTCTCTGCCAAAGTCAAAATTACAAGGTAGGCTTTAGTTTCTTTTCTGGGTGTTTTTGCTGTCTGATGGTTGAGGCTTTGTTAAAAAAAAAATAAAGGTGTATTATTTTTTCTCTCTTGTAAAGTCACAGTGGAGGTAAAAAGCAGCTGCCTGTCAAACTCAACTGACTCATTCTGAGAGTAATAGAGTAGCAAAATGATGTTACTTGGAAGTTTCTGCTTCTTTTAATAAAATGAGGACTAGTCTGTTGGAACCAGTTATGTTTCCACCTGCTTTTATGATATAAAATGCATAAATAGCTCTAAAAATGAAAGTTGTAATAATTCAATAACTTTCATGGTTGCTTATTAGTATTTTTTTCCAGTACGTTTTAAGGGCTGGGTCGTTCAGAACTATAATTCAGTTATATCTTCTTATGTACGCACTGCTACTGAAGTCCATGGGGTTAACTATCCTGCAAGCATTTTTATCAGCTAAAGCTCTTTTACATACACAAAGTGATGAAAACTTGCTCATACATTGGCACTGTATTAGTAGTTCTCTAATGACCTCATAATTGTCTTTTTAAAAAAATCTTCTGGGGCCGGCCCCGTGGCTTAGCGGTTAAGTGCGCACGCTCTGCTACTTGCGGCCCAGGTTCACATCCCGGGCGCGCACCGACGCACTGCTTGTCCGGCCATGCTGAGGCGGTGGCCCACATACAGCAACTAGAAGGATGTGCAACTATGACATACAACGATCTACTGGGGCTTTGGGGAGAAAAAGAGAAAAAAAATGGAGGAGGATTGGCAATAGATGTTAGCTCAGGGCTGGTCTTCCTCAGCAAAAAGAGGAGGATTGGCATGGATGTTAGCTCAGGGCTGATCTTCCTCACAAAAAAAAGAAAAATAAAAAGAAAACAAATCTTAAAAGGAGACGATCATGGAATTCTAGAGTTGGAGGGAACTTAGAGGTCATGTAGAGCCACACAGTCCCTGCTACAGCCTCCTAGCAGTTGATTATCCAGCTCCTGCTTGAATACTTCTCAGTGATGGGAATCGTGCCCCCTTGTAAAAGAGCCCGTTCCATTCTCAGACAGTTCTCTCAGCAAGTTCTTTCTTGCTAAAAAGGCAATAAAAGCAATAAAACCATTTATTTGTTCCACATTTTGCTAGGCCAAATGTCCCCCATGTTGTATTCGCACAGTTGATTTTTTTAGGCCTTAGTAGAGGACCTTCAGTTTTTTCAACCTCTCAAAACCTTCCTGAATTCTGATTTTTTTCTTGTCTGTGCGTTTATGAGTCCTGCCGTGTATGTGCTTATCCTGTCATTGGACCCCCGGCACTCTGGCTTCAGAGCCCTCACGAGCTTATGCATTTACTTTAACTGTGCAGAGGATCCTCTTGGATCACAGCAGAGCCTCATGGGACTCAGTCATTGGGGTTTCTCCCTCTGCCCAGTATTGCGTGGGTGTTTTCTCTGGACATCTGCTCCATTCTCCTTTTCATACCTTTGGCATGCATGTGACTTCAGGGTGCTGTGGCACCCCCCAGTGTGACTCTCTGTGATGGTACCTGCTCAGTGCCGAGTCTGCTTGCCTCTGTCTCTGGATCACAAGTCCACATTCTCAGAAGGGACTCCAATTGGCCCAGCTGGTCAGGTGCCCTGTGTTGACCCTGACACCCAGGGCTGGGGTACTCAGCCAAGAGAGGGGAAGAAGGACAGGAGCCGAGGGTGTCCCAGGGTAGGCTCCTTCCGAAGGGCTTGCAGGCAGGGGAGAACCACAGGAGTGCTCCAATTTGAGCCCCCTCTGTGGATGTTTGTCAACTGGTTGTGAATCCACATTGTTACATAATCTTGGAATCGTGTGTCTCAATTTTATAAGACTAGGGCCTAACTGAAAGCCTTGTTGAAATCCAATGCTAAGGACTCTATTCAAAAAAAGAAAAGGAAAGAAAGAAAGTCTGTGGAAGCTTACTGGTCCCCGATGGTCACTACCTCCCTTTTAATCATCTACCCTTGAATTTTCACTGGCATTGACCTCAAACTGATTGGCCAATAACATTATTGTTCAGACTTAGGCAATATAAAGGACCTTTTTTAATGGTGAAAATTTTCTTTTTACTCTCTGAGTATACATCCTGTGTATGAGAAACACCACTTTCCAAACAATAAAATCCTACTCAGTGTTAACTGAATTCTCAATACAAAAGGGAAAGCTTATTTTTAACCTTTGAATTAATTATTTTAAAATTTTTGCCATAAATCCTTTAGAAGGTGTAGTTCCTATTATATAAATCAGTGGGCTCTGAGAGCACATCTGTAGACCGCCACGTTCATAAACCGTGGTTTGTAATGTACAGGATGCATCTTCTTTCCTTTTTAGAAGACTGGGACAGTAGTTTCTTATCTTCATCTTTGGAACCTCTCTCATTCACTGTGGTTCTTCTGTGATTAGTGACAGTTTGCTTAACTATTCTGCAGGTTCTCACGGTTCTGTAGGTCTAACAATTGTACATATGCTACAAGATATGAATTCATTTAGAATAGCCAAGTGCTGGCTTGTCTTTTCTTAATAATCTCCTATCTTCTCTTTTGCTTTAGTTCCTCCAGCTAATGTTTGTTCTAACCTTTCTAGTCTTAAGATGATTATCCTTTTTTTTTTTTTTTTTTGTGAGAAAGAGCAGCCCTGAGCTAACATCCAATGTCAATCCTCCTCTTTTTGCTGAGGAAGACCGGCCCTCTGCTAACATCTGTGCCCATCTTCCTCCACTTTATACGGGACGCCGCCACAGCATGGCTTAACAAGCGTTGCGTCGGTGTGTGCATGGGATCCAAACCAGCGAACCACAGGCCGCCGCAGCGAGCGCGCGCACTTAACCGCTTGCGCCGCTGGGCCGGCCCAAGATGATTATCCTTGATGGAGAATGAAGTGAAGTAGGAGAAGTAGGAGTTGAGAAGTTCTGCTTTTTATTTTAGTATCTGTTAACATTACACCATCTATTGCAGGCAGCAGACCTATTTCATCAATTCCTTGTATTCCAAGTGGAAGGAAGAAAACATTTCAATAGTCTCTAACATTTTTACAAACACCTTTCCTCCATTCTCGGATGTCGGTGCATCTGTTATTATTTGCTATCAAACATGTGAACCAATTTAAACATTTACCATGATCTTTTTTATCTTCTTTTACTTGTTCAAGGACTTTGTGTGCAGCAGCCATGGTCTCTTTAAATATATCTCCCTTTTCTCGCTTGTCAGGACCTTTCACAATTAGTCAGCATGTTGCTTTAGATAGCTTTCTGGACTTCTGCCTTTTATGAGTCTTGATGATAACTTGAAACATGTCCTTCTGAAGTCTAGAATACATGTCTGGCTTGGCCTGATGTTCCCCTCTTTGACTGTCAAAAGCTCTTTGGTACAGTTATGTTTTCTATGAGTATCATGACTACCCTATCACTTTTGCATTGATTAGAATCCAGACCATAGTAGCAATTCCTCATCTTGTTTCCTGTACTTTCTCAAAGATAAATTTGTTGCCTAGACAAGTTAACAATGCTTTTCGCTAATTGAGACTTCCGGGAGATGCCTGGTAGGTGTCTGACAGTTGAAACCCCTCATTGCTAGTGCAATCTGCTTCTGTGCCAACTTTAAATCTATATTGGGAACATACTATTTATTTCTTCTATATGACCAAGTGATCTGTGGATATTCCCAGGGCAATATCATTAATTTCCTTTCATGTTTCATTGTTCTTCATCCTTTTCCTGTTAAGCATGATTTGGCGTTAATAAATGTTTTATTATTATTTCCCGTAACTCAGTAAGCCCAAGAAGATTATTTTTCTAGGTTAATAGCCAAGGCTGGCAGCCAAGGAAGTTGAGTGCTTCCTATGTGTGAGGCCCAACACTAGGCATGCATAGATTTTCACATAATGCTGCTTAAAGATAGCCAGTATCTACTACTTACAATTCATAGTACTACTTTTAGAGCTTGCTGCAATTCAGCGTGAGTTCACAAAGTGTTAAGCCATTACTTTTTTCTTTTTCCTGTTTTAGACAAGAAATGCTGTTGATGTGTTTTCACACTTGTTTATTTTCAGATCAGTTCCCACAAAGACACTTAAAGAAAGATATCATTACCATGTATGGTAATGACAGGTCCTGGCAGGAAAATATCTTAGTGGGTATCAGGATAGGGACAAGGCTATAAAGTTTGAGAAATCTTTGGATGCCTGATATTAAAGTAGAAAATTTAGTAAACGTTTATTACGTGCAAGAGACTTCTCTGAAGTGTTATGTACCTCCTCATATTAGAGTTACTTACCTGATAGATACTTACATGTGCTGTTATGCCTGTGTTGTCCTCAGTGCATAAGTTAGGTACATCTGTAATGTCTATTATTAATTATTCTCAGTTGCTATATACCTAAGTATATAGGTCAAAAGATTACTGTTGGAGTGGTCAAAAGACCACTGTATGTTCAAAAGTTCTGTAGGTGACACTTCAAGGAAGAATGGTCAGGGAGGGTGCTTTGACATTTAAGCATCTAACAAGGTCATGAGGGTAGGAGAGGGTCATGGTTGGAAAAACGGTGTTGAGGTGGAATAGGGCCCAGTAGAGGAGAAGTTGAGTTAGAGGAGAAGTTGAGTTAGAGGGAGAGGTCAGGTCAAGCTTAATTGTCAAATCAATGAGTGCATCCGTGAGTGTTAAAGTTTTAGAACTGGGTTGGACTTATTGATTTCCAAATATTGTTCTGTTTCTGGTACTCGCCGGCTCTCTGACCATGAGCAGTTCTCCACATGAGAAGGAAAGTTTCCTCCTCCTCATTGTTTTGAGAAGAATTCTTTTTAAAAAGTTGAACTCTTTTGTAAGATGAAAAACAGCCAATTGTTTGAAGCAGATAACTGTGTTTTGCATCATCAGGGTAAGTGAATATTCTTTGTTACAATGTTCGTTATAACTTAGGTGCATCACAGTTGCATGAAAAAGAGGGTAAAGGAGAGGAAGCTAGGGATGTGGAAAGCTTTTTGGCTGTTGTGCAAGTTCCTTAGGGTGGCAAGCCATAGTTATCCCAGAATATGCTGGACTCAGGGCTTGGCTAGGGCGGCTTCACATCAGAGGAGATCTGATTGAGCAAGTGGGGCCTGTTGGAGAAGATTCCAGGCAGCCTGGTGATTTTGGGGGCAGGGTAGTTGCTTCGTGGTTCTAGGTCATCATTCCATGCCAAGCAGAAAAGCCAGCTAGTGATTAGGGTTCAGGGAACAGGGTTCACCCTCTTGAAGAAGATGACCAGCCAAGTCCGCGTCCAGTGTCAGTGCCCACCTGCATTAGATGGGTGTTGGGACAGGACTTGGCTTCCAGCAGAGGACTGAAATGCCTCTGCTAAAATTCCATAATGTAGAAGCTGACCATATTCTTTAAGCAGGTGGAGTAGTTCCCAGAATCAAATGAAAAGCTTTACAGGAAGGTCAAGGATGATCCAAGGCAGCTTGACTAATGGATAGTTACTTCAGGATGCCGCAGAGTCAGTCTTATCTCTGCTCAGCCTTTTCACATGTCCAGAGTACAGATTGACTGTGATTAGCTTAGCATGGGCCACATGCCAAAAGGGTAATGGTATCTTGATGAACAGGTCCCTCAAGACTGCCTACAGTTGGGGAAGAGGAGTTCTCCAAAGAAAACCAAAGAACTGCTTTCAGGAGAAGCAGATGCTGAGCTGAAATGAGCAGTGGGTGTCTACTGCATAGAGGCTGAATCAACATTTGGTACAGGGAAGGTATATTGATGCAATTGAAAATTTCATTTCCCCTCTGGCTATTGCAGTCATGGTCTAGAAATTTGAATAATATTGCTGAATAGTTTCTTTTGATTTCCATCCTTTTAAAGGTGTTCGATTTCTTCAATGCCATATTTGAAAATGTAGTAAATAAGTCTTAACCTTTAAAGCACCCAGTTCATTGTTTCCAGAGTGGTGGTTTCTTCCTTTTGTAAACGCTGTCTGAACAGCTGCTCTGTCTGAACAGACTCCCAGTCGAACATTTGAAATCACCATTCTGCTCCAACAAGGGAGAACATGGGATTTTAAATCTCTTTTGTAGCTCTATCACCTGCTTCTGTATTTCTAATTAAATAAACAATATATGTATAGTAAGATACCATTAAAAACAAAATAAATAAAATACAAACCTCTAAATTATTTAGCCAAAGATTATTTTCTTCCAGAAACTAGAGCCAAAAAAAATGATTAGATGAGGACTTTTAATTATTATTATTTTTCTTAGGGAACAAAATAAAAACATATTAAACCTTTGGAAAGGACCATGGGTAATGCTCATCATTTCCTACGTAGTAGCACCTACCTTTCATCACACCTAAATTCTGCAGTTGTGCCTCCAGATAGTTTTCCAGTTAATATTCTTTTATCAGATTCTCTGACTGTTGCAAGCATGACTGTTTGTCTAATGACCTCATTCTAGGTCAAGAAACATTAGCAGTTAATGTGGTCTCTTTAGTGTCTAATGTTGGAAGCCATTGAGTGAAAGGATATATAACTGGGCTCTCCTGAATATGTTTAGGAGATAATATAATAGATATTCTGATTCCAGTTACAGCCTTACTTATAACTGCAATCAAGTTGAGTCTGCAAAAACTCAGTGATTCTATAACCATATTATCAGGCAACAGAATGATCGTGTATCTTGTTCTCTTCTCCCTCCTACCTACCCACCCACCTCTGCTTTTCTGTTGCATAACCCCCTATACAGATGACAGTCTGGGGAGAAATGTACTTATTTAATATTAATTTATAAAATTGTAGAGTAAAATCCATTATTTTACTGTCTAGTCATGGGTTACAGCTTTAATTCAATATTAACCCAAAATTTAAAAAATGTTAATACTTACATTAGTGTCCTTAAGACTTTTGTTTTTCCCGTCTCAAGTATTTTGAAGGGGAGATTAACTTGATCATCTCTGGATATGGGCTAGGGTGACAGGAACTGTTTGAGTAACAGGTATTGTGCTACGTTGCTAACATAATGTCATTTTGTCCTCATCGTAACCGTATTTTATGTGTGAGGAAGCTGAGACTCAGAACATGAAATAATTTGCCCAGTGTTACGTGCAAGTGTCATCAGCCAGATTTGAACACAGATCTGACTACAAAACCTATTCCGTTTCCCCACAGTCTGCCTTTCTGATTTCAGTAATAAAAATAATAGCTAGAATTTTTGTATGTGCGTGAGGAGCCAGGCACGGTCCGGAATGCTTTACACACATGCATTATCTCATTTAATCCCCACAAAAACCCATAAAAGAAGGTAGGAAGCTAGGGTTAAGTAACTTGTCTAAGGTAACCAGAGCTCGTGACTGATGGACCTAAACGGTCTCTCTCACTCCAAGGTCCGTGCTCCCAATGGAGATTCTGTAATGCCATCCTTGAGTGTACCCAGTGTTTTCAGTCTTATTGATTAGCATTATAAAAAGAAAAAGATGCATGATGTCTAAGGACAGGCTTGTTTGACTGTAAAGAGAATTCTATTAAGTGGTTAATCATTGGTTGTATTTAAAATCCTAAGTTTCTTTCGAGTCTTGGGCTTTTGCTTAGAGTAGCATTAAATAGTGGGCACATGTGGCATCATACAATGGTGGAATGACAGTGAGAGATATGGAGAGGCTCTATGGGTCAGACCAGCCCCACCTCCAAAAAATATCGTGTATACATCCGCTTCTTTTCATCTCTGTCACTGCAACCTCAGCCAGGCCCCATCATCTTTTACCTGGATTATGACGGTAGCTTCAAAATGATCTTCCTGCCTAAAACTTTTCAGTGGATTCCTACTGCATAAAGAATATGAATTCAAGTTTCTTATTGTTTCTCTTAATTCAGCCCTGCCTCTTCTTGTTCGGCGCTCCCCCTGTTCACTGTTACTGGTCCTCATGTTCCTGGACATGCCAGGCTCATTCTTGCCTCCAGGGCTCTGCTTCTGCTCTTCCCTGGTTGCGTTTACACTGTCCCTCTTCCCTTGTTGAGGGCCTCATTGAGGTCTCAACTCAGCGTCTCCTTGGAGAGGCCTTTCCTTACCACGCAGTGTGAAACAGCACCGGCAGTAGTGATAACAGCAACAACAGTGAGAACAGCTAACGTGTATTGAGCTCTTTCCATATGCCAGGCATTGTTCTCTACATTTAGTAACTCCCCATGTCCTCACTGAGGACATGGGGGTAGGTACTATTGAGGTAGGTACTATTATCATCTCCATTATATAGACGACGAAACTGAAGCACAGAGTTCTATCAATCATTCTATCAGTCAGTTGTTTTATTTTCTTTATCATGCTTACCATGATCTGTGATTATCTTCTCCTCTAGAAAATCAGTTCCTGACAGAAGGGACCTTATCTTATTTTCTGCTATTTTGTAGCTTTTTTAAAAATGCCTGGCACTTAGTAGGCACTTGTGTTCAACTTACGTTGAATGAATGATTGAACGAATGAACAATGGGTCTTACTGATTGGGTCATGATATTGTGATGAGAAATGGGAAATTTCAGAGTTCTGCTGTCATTGTATGAGAGAACAAAAGCCTTTCCCTTAAATAACTGTTGAGCGTTTTCCTTCTCTGTTACATTGGACTGTGTGCATATAAGCATGTGACCATGAATCTGGGCAGAGGAAGAAAGGAAAACTATGTGTCAACATACTCAGTAACCCGGTAGTCGCTGGTCAACAGGTGGGTGCCAGGTAGTTGCTGACAACAGATTATAGTCGCTACTGATCTTTTCTAATGTGGAGATTTAGCCGTGATCACAAAACACCATTTGACTTGGTGACTTAGTTCTGGCTGCAGATTATGTAAGGCAGCTGTTGCTGTGAAATGTCTGCCTCAAGTAGGGAAATTTTTTTATTTCATTTTTAAAATTTCCCTATTCTTGTGAACAAATGACATATTGACTTTTTTCTCCCTGGTGCCCAACAGGTACTAATTTCACAGGACTTTGGAGCTGAAAGAGAATGTCAGATTATTAGCCTACCTTTCTCATTTTACCAGGCAAGAGAATGACCCCCAGGGAGTGAGTGGTTTGCACAGAGTCACGTGAGTAATCAGTGGAAGCACTAGAGCTCATCTCACAACCACTAAGTGGGTTTAATGATGGAAAACTGTTAGGGGAAGAGGAGTGCTTGTTCACTTCAGGGCCATGCTTAGGATGCTGACCCATGAGCATCTTTATTTTTATTATATAATAATACATATTATATAAAATAAATTATATAAAATATATTTTAAATAAATAAAATATATATAATACATTATATAATGTAATAAAAGGACTCTTTATTTCCCTATACTGAAATTCTTGGTTTCTCTCAAGTCTAGAAGTAGCATTTGGTAATTTTATAACTAAGCATGCAGAATTTGGCCTGGTAAAATCTCTGATTTGGTGTGTGCTTATTCTAAGTAATTTTATCATTAAAATACTAAGTAATTTTATCATTAATTAAAATAAACCACAATTCAAAAAGCAAAACTGCTTTTCTTCTGGGGGAAAGAATAATCTTTACAACAGTAAAGTTTCTAATAGTGCTTTACAAGCACTAAGTATGGAATTTTCAGTATATCTGGAATTCTGAATTACTGAATCATTGTCTATTCTATTTGGCCTAAATAAGGAAAAGTCTTCTCCTTGTGCATTTTTTAATAAAAATGAGTGCAGAATAGTTTCTTTGGGGAGACTGGCTTGGTACTGGTGGGTTTTAAGACATTACATGTGTTGGCAAGTGGTTTCAGAAGCCACTATTGAGCCTTGTTCCTCTCTTTTCCTTAAAGTGATGGGTGTGTGAATGTGTCTGCCAAGATTTGCCCTGTAGAACTTTTAGTTTAAGAAGTGTAATGATGCTATTAATGGATGCCAAATGCCTGACTGAGCACTGAGGACACTGGAGTGAATGCCTGAGTGATTCTTCTGGAAAATCCAAAATGTAGTGAAGGAGTGTGTATCTGGTGCACTGTCATCATTAGTTTGTGTGTCTGTACTTGGGGGCCAGCCATGTTGAGATGCCCCCAAGAACTTGAAAATGAGAGAAATGAGCTTGCCTTCTTATTTCTTGATAAGATCAAACATGATAGGAGCAGAGTCACCTGCAAGAGGGGCAGATTTGTTCCTAGGCCTGCAAGGTTTGATGGTAATCCCACTGGCAGATTAAATGTCAATTCAAATTTGGTGGTGGAGATGGTCAGGAAAGGGGTGAGTCAGAGAGTTAAACATTGGCAGCATTCTTCTCAGCTCTGTGGAGGGGAAGAGAAGTGTTGGCCAACAGATTTCAAGTATCGTGGCCCCACTGCCAAAGTATTCCAGGAGACTTTGAAGATTTTGGCTCTGTGGGTGCATCTACCCCTGTGTGGGGTGGGTATATCAGGCTGTGCTGGCCCAATGCTGTTAGACTCAGGTCATCTACCAGAGGGTTGCCTTGGTGCTCACCTTTTCACAGTATCACTTGGTCCTTTGATCTTCTATGTCGGCCAACATGGGAGAATTGAATTGATTATGGGACTTCAATTACTCTAGTTCCTATGGCAATTATTTCTCATCATAAATTTACTAATTGTCATTTTAGATTTATGCATCAATCTTACAGGCTTGGGTGGTAACCTGTGTCTGCTTCTAAGAGAGGGATCTGTTCTTGATGTATTGCTAAATATGTTTTTGCTCATTTGTTAATTCATCAGACATTGAGTGCTTCCTGTGAGCCAGAGGTATAGTATTCGGATAACTCTCAGCGTAATAGGGGAAGCAGGTGAATTGGCAGTTATAAGGTAAAGAATTACCGCTCTGGACATTACTTGGGAGGCAGTGTGCCAGCTTGCCGTTTCTATGAGGCTCAACATATGAATTTATCATTGTTTAGTCCTGTTAACTCTTCAAGTATAATAGCTTGCATTTATTGTGTACTTAAATATGAGGCATTTTGTTAAGTACTTTGCATAAATTCTTCCATTTAATACCAACTATTTCATACAATATTTCTGTCTCAGCAACTAGAAAACTGAAGCCTAATAGGAGTAACTAACTACCTAAAGTCATGTTTTATTCTTGGCTTTGCCATTTACCAGGTACTGTCCCTTTGACTATACTTGATATGGGGTTTGAACGTATTCCAAGATGGGCTTCAGAGTTCACTCTGGACCATCTCAGTACTGACCCCTGATCACTGAGGGGATCCCAGAGTGGTCAGCCGAACCCCTGTGAGTCCATTTCCACGAATGCACAAGCATTGTGTGCCTTCTGTGTGCAATTATTGTGCTAGGAAAAGCTGCAGGAGATGCTGAAGAGCATGATGAAGATGTGTTTCTTTCTCTTGGCAAGCTTTGCTTTTCACATAACTTAAGGACAAAGCAGTCTGGAAAAGCCTGACCTTCCAGGAAGACTCCACGAGAACAGTTAATAGATACACGGCCTCACTCTTCCTCCACTGCATCTGCAAGAGGATGACGCAAAAGCTGGTTTGGTTCTCAGTAGCCCTTAGGAGTCAAGACAGGTGGATTAAGAGCTGCTAATGAATTTTAATGACTTGTGTGAACAAGCCCTCTAAATTATTAAACAAATCCTAAGGGACATAGCTTCCCTCCTTAAAACAAAGGATAGACCACATATGGGAAGGAATAGCAATTGTGCCATTGAAGTTTTACCTTCTTTGGGGCAGAGTGGTAGGAGGATTCTCCCTTAGATTACCTTTGCACCACTATGCATCAATATCTCAGTGAAGGCATTGCCCAGATATGAACACGGAACTCTTTTTGCAGTCATCATAGCTGTTGAAGGGGGCAATTTGCAGAGGAAATTTAAAAAAGAAAAAAAAAGGCATAAAAATAGGGTTGTCTGTATATTGAGTGGCTGTTGAATTGAATGTAGGGAATGTGTTTTCCCCTCTAACCCAGAAGTAGGAGATCAAAATTGCTACCCACCTCTCTCAAAGCATTGGTTCATTAATTCCAGTAGAAGAGCCGTGTTTCTCTTCTACACTGAGGGAGTCTGGATTGATATGTTACCCACATGTCCAGACCTAACTTACCTGTTTTTGCAATGTAAGGTAAGAGTTCATTGAGGATTCTAATTATAATAGTTACAAACTCGCACATTCCAAATTAGTAAGACTATCACCCTTTTTCCCAGATGCCTTCATGGAGTATTGGTGAGGACTTCTGGGGTTAGGTGCATTCACTCAGATATTCCTGAGGATCTCTGAGGTTGCTATGCCTGCTCACTGCTAGCTTGCTGCCACCTGCTAGAGGTAAATAGGGAATCGGGTGCATATACAAGGTGGTATCTGCAACCTCTGGTCTTATCCTGGGAGTGGCCCTCAGGTACTTGTGGGGTCTCTTTGTCACTGCTGATGGAGGAACCTGTGTGGCTGAGCTCGCTGGAGCCCTGAGGAGACAGAGCAGGGGTGACCACCAGCTCCCATTGGCTGAGTGCCTCACTCCCTGCTCTCGGTGCAGGTCTCCCTCCCTCCTTCAGTATCACAGCTGCTCATCCCACTGCCTGAGCCCCACGGGTTCTGCTCCATAGACTTAGCTTCCCGCGCACCATCTTTCCAAGGCTTTTCCATGGTGCCTGAGGGAAGAAAGCTTAAGGCATCAGCAATATTCTGTGTCTAGAACCATCCATTCCCTTCACTGGCCTTACTCTTGAGAACACCAGTCTAGACTTTCCCCCTCATTAGAGTTTTTTCTCTAGAGGTCCCTTATTATCAGACCTTAGTTGGAGCCCTACTAGTCCATTAGGATTGCTTTAATTACTCCGATTCCCATTTAAGGGAAAGGGTTGCTTCCAATCGCTTTGTCTCAGGAGAGTCCTTTGTTCTGTAGAAATATTTGGGTACAAATTAGTATGTGAGGGGGAGATGTGATGTCCAACTCCACCTGGCAGCATTTGAGACCCCAATGTAAATGGATATGTCAGGTGAGGAGTGACACCTAACTCCTCAGCTAAGAACGTCCAAGGCCCAGGCCAAAGTCCAGCTACATAAAGTAAGTACAACCTGAGGACATCAGTTCAGAGCAGAGTAGAGAGCTGGTTTTCCTGAGGCTCTCTGTCCAGTTGAGGTGCCAGAAACAGTACACCATGATCTTTGTGCTGCCCTGAAGGAAAAATCTAATAAAAGATTTTTAAGAATTTTTAAGATTGATATGCCTCTATTTGATAATCCATGTCTTAATCTGTTTGGGCTGCTATAACAAAATACCATAGAGTGGGCAGCTTATGAACAACAGAAATTTATTTTTATTTTTTGGTAAGGAAGATTGGCCCTGAGCTAACATCTGTTGCCAGTCTTCCTCCTTTTGCTTGAGGAAGATTGGCCCTGAGCTAACATCTGTGCCAGTCTTCCTCTATTTTGTATATGGGATGCCACCACAGCATGGCTTGATGAGCGGTGTGTAGATCCATGCCTGGGATTTGAACCCCCAAACCCTGGGCTGCTGAAGCTGGAGCATGTGAACTTAACCACTATACCACTAGGCCGGCCCCAACAACAGAAATTTATTTCTCACAATTCTGGAGGCTGGGAAGTCAAGATCAAGGCACCGACAGATTAGGTTTATGGTGACGATTCGCTTCCTGGTTTACCGATGGCCATCTTCTTGCTGTGTCCTCACATGGTGGAAGGGGAAGGGGTCTCTTTTACAAGGGCTCTAATTGCTTCATAAGGGCTCTACCCTTATGACCTAATCACCTCCCAAAAGCCTCACCTCCTAAGGCGGTCACATTGCGGGAGAGGATTTCAACATAGGAATTTTGGAGGAGACACAAACATTCAGTCATAGCAATCTATGTGAAATTTTGATTATATAAAACTAGGGAGAAAAGCTTGTGTTGTATCTAAAACATGGTGTAATGAAAGATAATTATTCACCATGTGACTGTGGGCAAAGCTGCTGATGTGTCTAAAACTGTGAAATAGATATGACAGTACTTAATTTGGAGCCATGTGACCTCCTGAGCGATGTATAAATGTATAAAATGTGTAATAAAAGTATGAAATGTGACTCTCACCTTGTGCGTCTCCTTGGAAAGCTTTCTGTGGCTCACTGCCAACGCGAGGATGTGATCCAGACTTCTTCACAAGCATGCGAGGTCCTCCAAGATCAGCCTGTGTGCTTTCTCCGCTCAGTATCTATCTCACCTGTCTTTACCTTGCCCTTTGCCTGTGCGTCAGCTGTATTGCCCTGTGTGCACTCCCCTGCACACACTACACTGTTTCTCATCCCCCCACCCCCACCCCAGTCCCTATTCTCACCTTTGTAGAAAGCCTAATGATCTTCTGACTTCATGTAACAACAAAACCCCACAGGCAAGCTTTTCTTGTACAGTTTGTTACCAGCACGTGGCTGTCATTAGTATCTTTATCAGTGGGAGGAGGAGCAGTTTTTTGCCCACAAAAAGACGGCCAAATAACCACTCCTTTGTCGTTTGGTATTTATTCGGGAAACGTTTGAGTACCTGATGTTTGTTGGTACAGGTGTTAGAAAGATGAGTAACACACCGTCTGTGGCTCGAGAGAGCTCCCATTCTGATGGGGGAACACTGACTCATAATAAGCAGAGAGTAACAAAACTTTGTGGTAAGTGTTTTGCTGGGGACAAGAGAGGTGCAGAGGGGTGTGGCAGCACAGAGAAGGTTCAGTGACTTTGGCATCCTAGAATACTTCAGAAGAGACGCTATGTCACCAGGTTTTATGGGAAGAGTTGGCAGTGGATAGGCAGAAAAGAAGAAAAATGGAAATTTGAGATACAGTACTGTTGGTGACCTTTTCTAGGAAAGGGATAAGGGATAACTGATTTAATCCGGTGTCATTTAATTGTCACTAGAAGGTAAAATAAGTAGTTTAAAGTTTTCTCTGTTCTTCCAGAAGTTGTATGTATTTTTAAAAAGTGGTGTCGACATTGTAACAAAGTGTTCCCAGTTGAAATTGCCTGAATCTGTTGCATTGCTACAATGATTGTGAGATGATTTGAAATGATCTTAAGAAATTTAAAATTCATTGTGAACATAAATTCTAATTAGTGGAAACATTAAGATGATCATAGTGAGTTAGATAATTGTGGTGGTTGCCTATTTAAACCTTAATGTTTATCCTTTTTCTGTCGTCACCCAAAAAGGAAAAAACAGAAAAACATTAAACGTGTATGCTTAAATTTTTTATTTTTTATTTTTTTATTTTTTATTTTTTTATTTTTTAAAAAGCCGGTTTCTTTCTTTTTTTTTTTTTTAATTTTTATTTATTTTATTTTTTTCCCCCCCAAAGCCCCAGTAGATAGTTGTATGTCATAGTTGCATAGCCTTCTAGTTGCTGTATGGGACGCGGCCTCATCGTGGCCGGAGAAGCAGTGCGTCGGTGCCCGCCCAGGATCTGAACCCGGGCCGCCAGCAGCGGAGTGCACGCACTTAACCGCTAAGCCACGGGGCCAGCCCTAAATTTTTTAAATATTATTTTAAATTACTTCTGTCATCTTAGTCTTGTCTAAAACTGTAATGTAAATCATTTTAAATATTTTGTTGCTTTTGGACATATTATTATGTAATGGAAGGAAATAAGTTGAACATTTATGGGGAAAAGATGAGTAAAAATTGAAAATTGATGTTACTGTTTTTGAAATAGGTCAGTTTTTACATGACTACTAAACGCTACCTTTTAAATTTAGTAGAAATGTTTGATGTGGGATTTTCCTTTTTGTTATAAAAGAAATGACGCCAATAAGGCAGAAGCATGTAGCTTTTAACAGATTTTAGGTTCTAGAATAGTAATGAAATGTGTTTTTGGTCTAGATAATGAAATGAAACATTTCTTATCAAGTAAGAAGACTCTCTCTCTTTAAGGTTATGAGAAGACCGATGATGTCTCCGAGAAGACTTCACTGGCTGACCAGGAGGAAAAACGGACTATATTCATCAACCAGCCTCAGCTGACAAAATTTTGCAATAACCATGTCAGGTAGGAACTACCAAAGAATGCTGTGGGACCAGCAGAACCCGATAGGCCATCTCCCCTGCCTAGCCAAGATGGAAGTGCTTGTAAAGAGCTTTCAGTTACATCAGTTAACATTTGAGAGCTTACTGGAGGTAGTGTGAATTGGCTGTTTCTCCATCTTCTAGCCAATAAGGAGATGTTAATAAGACTCTGGAAGCAGGAAGGAGCGGAAAGGATGAGCAGCCGTATTCTACCAGTTCTAAATATAGTGTCTGAATAGTGAAAGCTGCTCCTGGGTAAATGCCTTTGTCTTAACCTTTGTCTTGAACCTGTTAATAGAATGATGAATTATTGTTACTGGTTAACAAGTTTTAACATTTTAGAAGAGGTCTTTGCAATTCTTTGCTGAGAACTCCTTTTTGTTAAATAGTCTTTATTGACTTTTGGTAGTTGCAAAATTTAGTATGGTGTTGAGGAATGGAGGGCTATGAGAATTACTTTACTGTTACATTTTCATTCCAACAATAATATAGAAAGTATCGCTGTTACAAGCACTGTTCACTAAGAGGTCTCTGGAACCAAGGGAACACTCTCCTGCTAGCCCAGTGTTTCTCCAGTGGCAAAATTCCTAGATATGAGAAATGCCCGTTTAAAATTAATATTTAAAACTTCAAATTCTAGAGTAACTTTTCTCAGTTTGGGGAATGTGGCATGTGTCCCTTTAATCTCCTTTCTATTTAATTAATGAGAGGAAGATTGGATGTTTCCAAGACCTAAATGGTGATATCTTACTGATTGTGGACATGTCTGGTGTGTGTAGTGTGGAGTCCTAGCCAAGTTCCTAAAGGGGCCATGAAGAAAATTCAAACAGAGTGCCAGAAAACTCCCCATTTCTCTGAAGTTATCCAGGGAAGGCAACTATATTTAAAGTTTCTCGTCCTGCTCAAATTGCTGAATTTTTTGTGCAAGATTTTATTTTCTATTAACGTATTACACACTATCTTAACTATTTAAGTTGCTCTTTGTAAGCTACTCCTAGTAATGGTAAACAGGATGACTGGCCAAAGAGAACAAAGATATTATGCAGAAAATTAAACTCTTATTATTTAACCAGTTCCTTGGACTCCTTTTCATTTAGGTTAATAACCATTTGCAATATTGTCCAAATTTGAAACAGAGAGCAAATGTTCATCTAATTTTTTATATGGTGATAGTATTATTTTGTAAACATGAGTGCTAATTTTGGAGTAATTAAGTTTTATGTTACTTTCATTTTTGTTTTCTAGCACTGCAAAATACAACATAATCACATTCCTTCCAAGATTTCTCTACTCACAGTTCAGAAGAGCTGCGAATTCATTTTTTCTCTTTATTGCACTGCTTCAGGTAAAGTCATGTCGTAAAACCTTGGTTCAAAGTCAATCGTTCAGATATTAATAAATGTTTTTGTTAAGCCTGTGAGCAATCTTCTGAAACATCTAAACGCAGAGAGGTAAGCTGGTTTGGGTGGACATTTCCAGCTCCTGCTACAAAGCAGTGTCAGAATTCTACTAGTCGTGGGTCACTTAACAATGGGGATACATTCTAAGAAATGCGTTGTGAGGCAATTTCATCCTTGTGCAAACATCACAGAGTGTACTTACACAAACCTAGATGGTACAGCCTACCAAACACCTAGGCTATGTGGCACTAATCTTATGGGACCACCATTGTATATGTGGTCCGTCATTGACTGAAATGTCATTACACGGCACATGACTGTACCTCTTCGAGCCTTTTGATTCATTTTTATCAGCTTATTTTAAACATTTTGTAGATTTTATGTGGCAAGGACTATTCATTTTGGGTGGTAAAGGGGGATGGGACTTATTCTTAAAATATTAACTTATTTTGGTAAGAGGAAAGCTGTCAATTCTGAACCTTAGAATCAAAGAATTACCATTTTAAATCTTGTTTCTCTTTATATTTGAGTTAGTTGTAATCGGAAAAAGATGTTTCATTTTATCAAAAAGTAGCATACATTCATTGTGAAAAGAATTAGAAAACCCAACAAAGCATCAAGAAAAAAGTTTAAAACTCTTATTATTGTACCATGCACAGGCAACTACTCTCTTAAAATTTGGTTGTATATCCTTCTGGTCTTTTCTTTTTCTCCCGAATATTGTTTGTTGATTTAGTTTACAAAAGGGGATCATAGAGTACATATATTTTATTCTGCTTTAGCCATATAATAATGTGTGAATATTTTCCCACGTGATTCATTGTATTTTTAAAATATGGTTGTTAATGGTTGTATGATATATATGGATATACTATGAGTTATTTAACCAGTCCTCCTTTGTAGGTGTCAGACCTACAGACAACTGCTTGCCATCAAGCTAATTCACATATTCTCTTCCAGCTACTTATTAGATACAAGCAAATTGCCCCACCCGGCACTAGTCGGCCAAGATAGTAAAATCAGCGAGGCACATTTTAGGAGGCACTAAGACTTCATTGTTTTTAAATATATTATAAACTTTCAAGTTCTCACTGGATGTCTCTTCCCTTTTTTTTTTTTTTCTGTCTTCAAATAGCAAATACCTGATGTGTCACCAACAGGTCGCTACACAACACTGGTTCCTCTCCTATTTATTTTAGCTGTGGCAGCTGTCAAAGAGATAATAGAAGATATTGTGAGTATTTAATTTTTTTCATAATCAAAGAGACTTTTATTTTTTATATACGTATTTAAAAATATTAGTTTCTTTTGAAGTTATTTAATTCTCATCACAGGCCATTTAAAATGCCCATTCAACTTAAAAGTGTATGTAGAATATGCTCCCCCCCCCCGGAGTTAATTCCTATTGATTTCTATAGGATTAATATTGCAGAATGCTTTTTACAGTGTTCTCTTAAGTTTGTAGTTTATTAATGAAAGAAATTAATTTGAATGTAATAATTAGTTGGAGAGAAAACTGTATTTGAACGTTATTTTCAGTTATGTTTAATTTTCAATTTGAACATTAGGTTAAACACAGTAACCTCCAAGTTATCTAAATGTAAAGGAGTTTTTTTGGTTTTTTTTATTTTTAAATTTGTATACCATAGTTTTCACCTTACTAAATACCTTTGATTCCTTTTCATCTTATTTTAGTAGTTCTAAGTTTCCTTTCATCTTAATTTATTAGAAGAAAGTAACAGCAAATTTGCTCTAAGTTTCCTTTCATCTTAATTTATTAAAAGAAAGTAACAGCAAATTTGCTACTTTTATTATTCTGTAGTAGTAGAGAAAAGAAGTCAGTTTCCCCTTTATAAAATAAGTTCCCTAAATAAATTCAGGCTTTTTTCCCCTCTGTTTTATCATTTTTTTAACTACCTTAGTTGAGGAAGCCAATTTTTTTTTCTATGCTGTTTAAATACTTTGCCTGTCTGAAATGACCTTTTGTCAAGCCTTAGGCAAGTCAGATGGTAAGGCGAGGAAAGGCTGAGATATTCTTTAGAAAGCTCCAATTTAAAGTTGCACAAACATTAATATTATTTCTGTAGAGATTCAGACTGAGGTCTCATTAAAAACACGTGAGCCGTGGCATCAGCAGACCCATTAGAAATGGGTCAACTGACTGTTTAGATTATCAGTCTCAAAAACATCCAAGCGTCTAAGCATACAGAGGTTGTACGTGTGTGCGTGCATGTGTGCGAATCATAGTCCTCTTGACTGGAAATGATGTACTTGGTGGGGACCACTAGCTGAACATTTACAGGACTCTCTTCTCACCTGTATTGCTCCACACAGACTTACCATCCTTTAAATTGTGCTTGGATTTGTCATTCCATAAGGATTGGTCTTGACTACAGTTTTGTCTCTTTCTTGGCCTTATGTGCTCCTTTTTCTTTTCTTTGTTTAACCTAATTTTCATTGAGCATCTGTTATTTACTAGACATTATGCTATTGTTTTTGCAAGTTTTTTTTCTCATTTAGTTCCTTCAGTAACTTTGAAAGTTGATATTAACCCCATTTTAAAGGTAAGGAAGCTGAGGCTTAGAGAGGTCATGTAACTTGTCCAAGACATCGATGGAATCAGAATCCTATTCTGTCCAGTTCTCTTCCTCTGTATTATTGTGACAAGTCACCATCAATAAAATTAATAACATTTATTGAGCTTCTGGGTTCCATGTACTTGCTCCACATCCTTTATGTTTACTAAATCTTATAACAATCTTTTAAAGGATTATTGATATTATCTCCATTTTATAGGTGAGAGAGGGAAAGCACTGAGGGGTAAAGTAACTCACCCACAGTCACACAGCTAATAACTGTGGCTGTCAGAATTCAAACAAGGCACTTTGGCTCCAGAGTCTTGCCCTGTGATCACTGCTCTCAACTACTTCTCCTATCTTTTTTTAAATGTCTTTTCCCTAGCAAAACTATAAGCTCTCTAGCTATGGTTTCTAGTAGCCCTCTCTATGAAAATACATGATAAATAAAATGATATCCAAGAATTTTTTTTCTAACATTTTTCTAATAATTTTTTTATTGGTATGATGGAATAATTGGGTACTATTAGAAAGCAGCTAATCAGGCAGTTCCTGAAGGATGTAATAATCGTATTGTGGGGTAATAATAATATCTGAAGTCATTTTTCAATAAAATCAGTGGTAAGAAATTGACTAAAAATGGTCTGTAAGAATGATTTAAGAAGAAGTTTATATCAACGTATAAGGTGATAGAAAGTTTGAAATATTACTCCCTAGAAAAGGGAAAAAATCAAATAATAGTTTAGATAGTTGGACAGAGAGTATCTTTATCAGTAGTTATAATGAATACATATATTTGTTCATTCATTCAACAAAAGTATATGAAGCAGTACTTAGGTTCCAGGCATCCATTAGGATATGTATTAGGATGTGTTCAACTTTTGCTATGATAATAATCACATCCCAAATGTCGTGGCTTGAACGTAAGTATATTTTTCACATCCTCAAAGACACTGCAGGTTTTTGTCTGGGAGGAAGGAACAGCAGGAAGCACCACTGTTGGTATAGTAACTCAGGGATGCAGCTGAATCAAGGCTCTGCTGTGTGGAATATTTGTGGTCACCAGAGCAGAGGAAGAGAGAGAATGGAGGTCTCTCTTCTATGTTTTGGCCCAGTAATGATGCACATCACATCTGCTCACAGCTCAATATTAGAACTGGTGGTGTGACAAAAGGGTGGTTTAATCTCAGTGTCCATGGAAATAGAGAACTAGATCTTGGGGAAGACTAGTAATGTCTGTCACTCTTACATCAGTGAATAAAACAGAGCTTATGTTCTAGTCAATCTCCCTTTATATTCTATTAAACAACATTTTAAAAAATTTTACAGAGCCAGCCCTGATGGCTTAGTGGTTAAAGTTCCACACACTCCGCTTTGGCTGCCCAGGTTCAGTTCCCGGGCGCAGAACCACATCACTTGTCTGTAAGTAGCCATGCTGTGGTGGCAGCTCACATGAAAGAACTAGAAGGACTTACAACTAGAATATACAACTATGCACTGGGGCTTTGAGCAGGGAAAAAAAAGGAGGAGAGGAAGATTGGCAACAGATGTTAGCTCAGAGCAAATCTTCCCCAGCAAAAACAAACAAACAAACAAACAAAACCTGTAAAAAAATAAATAAATAAAACAGTAAGAATTACCTTCAGGTGAGATACCTAAGACTTACCTACTCTAGTGCATTTTAATTCTTGATGCTTTGGACGGCTTAACACAATATGAGTTCCTATGAAACTACTCTAAAATTGATGGAGAACTCTTTTTTTTTTTAAAGCTGCATCTTGTCAAATGCCAATTCTTATAGTAAGAGTCAAGGCTGTTCAGTTGATAATATTCACCACTAAAAACATACCTTCTTTGCTATACACTTGTTAACTTAAACACTGATAAACTTTATTCATTATAAAACAAATGCTTTTTAAAGTTTACAGTGTTCAGAGACCAAATACTGGGAATACGCTAAGAGGTAAAAGTAGCCATGATAGAGCTTACAGTCCAGTAGAAGAGATAGACATTAATAAAGTAACCACACCAGCTGTTATGAGAATTAAATGATGCACTGAAGTCCTTGGAACAGCACCTAGTGTATAGTAAGTGATGAATAAATGTTAACTGTATTGTCATCATCCAAAGATCCTTTGGACAAAAATATAGACAATGGATTGGAAGGAAAACAGAGAGCATTTGTGTAGACTCCTTAGAAGAATATTCTAGTAGTTGGTATCAAAAAATGAAGATACTTTAGACCAAGTAGTATTGTAGAGATAAAGAAATATGGAAAAATGAATTCAATATATATTTAGGAGTAAAATTGACAAGACTTACACCATCTGACATGCTACATAGCTTACTTATTTTTGTTCATATTCTATCTCCAACCACTAGAATGTAAGCTCCATGAGAGCGAGAAGTTTTGTCTCTTGTTCATTGTGTATCCTCAGCAATAGTAACAGGGTCTGGCACATAGCGTTTAGTAAACATTTATTGAATGAAGAAATGGATGGGAGTGAGAGAAGATGTAAGCATGACTCTCAAATTCTTAGCTTGTGCAAGTGGATGATGTATATTTCCATGCCTGAGACAAGGACCAAGTCTTGGGGGTTCAAGTCATAGATTGCCTTTTAGACATAGTTTGAGATGTCTTTGAGGCTACCAGAGGGAGATGTCAAGGAGGCAACTAGATGTAACTGTCTGGAGTTTAGATGAGAGTCTTGGCTGGTACATATTTATTTATCGGTTATAATTGAAACTGCAGGTATGAAAGAGTTGGGCTAGGAAGAGAGGGTATAGAGTGAGAAGCGAAGAGCACCAAGGAGTAAGCCTTGAGGAATTCCATTACTGAATAACAAGCGAGGAGACAAAGAAGAAGGAGCCAGGATGCAGGGGGAACACCTGGGCAATGATGTGATAGGAAATGCCTAGGGAGGAGGAGTTTTCAAAAGGAGGGAGTGGTCAGCATTGCATACTTAAGTGTCCTAAAGTTCATGGCACTGTATATGCAGTCTAGTTTATTGATGCACTGCCAGTTAAATATTGATGATAATAAATAATTCACTAGCTTTCAGTGATAGTAAATGAATTCTGATTATAGGACAGTAGAGGTATTTGAACTCAGAATAACTATATTTTTTCTGAACTATTAGTTTTAAAAGGAGTAATTATCTCTTTAGGAAAAAATGCTTTCTTTTTGTAGTCATAGAATTAGAATCTGCCTAACTGGGTGGATCCTTATGTATGTTAAACACAGTTGTTTCTTGACAAGTACCCTAATTTATTCTGTGGTGGGAAGATTGAGGAGAGAGATGCTCCTATACAAGAATTCTCTGTAGATGGAAAGGAATGTTCAGGATCTCCTTAGGTTTCACTAAGATTAAATTTCCTGTTTGAAGTGGAATGTTTCATTAATTAGCTTTTATTTGTCTCCTTCAGTTGAAAGTCTGTTATAAATGTGCATTGTTTTGGAAATATTTGCACCTACTTTGAATGTCTGATTTTACCTTGGACCATTATTTTGGACTAAAATTTATTTAGGGTTACTTTTTGTTTTTCTTAAGATTTTTATTAACAAACAAAAAAGTAAATATTTTAGAGTTTTATCAAATATAAAGTATTCTCTACTGATGCTGCAAATTTAACAGAACTTAAAAATTCATTTAAGAATATTTGCTGGCAAATCATGTGCTTACTTTTAGAAGCAATCATTTTCCTATTAAAAGTCTACATTATTATTTAAAATACTCACTGACTTCTATCAACGAGTATTTTCTTTTGAGAAAGAATTGTAGTGTGTTCCTGCATATGGATGTGGCAAGAATCATTTTCAGCCAGCCTTCCACAGAGGCATGTTGAATGCTCTATTTGCATTTCGTGCAGTTCAGCGGCTGATTGTTCGGATGAACTGAATCCACACTGCCAGCTATTATGCCACTCCTCCTGAGCCCTGCTGTGTCTTGGAGAAGTACAAATCTGCAACTCCAGGCTTTTCTCTTGGAGAGTGTTTTCATCTGTGCACTGTGCTTCTAAAAACCGTGTGTCTTCTCAAATGGAAAACTTAGGAACTCATTTGTTTTATATTGGTTCCAACCCACCTTATAGTCAGATATGTGAGCTAAATCTCACCTTGGGCTTCATATAATACACTCTTTGAGCACAGGGTTAGTTACACTCAACACTTTTCTCCAATGTCACTGGAGGCTGATGTCTTATCCTCGATGCTGTGAGTTTAGACAGAAGCCATGGAAAACCTCTAGTTGAACCATAGAAAAGAGCGAGTCTCCCCTGGTCACTCAAACTCGCACCTTTCCTCTGACTTTCGGTTTCTTTTTCTTACTGCTATAAAACCTTGGCTTAGGTCAGTCTTCAAACACACCCACCTAGACTGAGACTAACTCACCTGTTTACCATTTAATTTTTATTGGTGATTTTGGGAGGAACAAGAATAGGATCATGTGATTTAGTGGCTTGTGATTTTGGGGGAGGGGAGCTGTTGAGCAGTAGATAGAAGAGGCTTTATGCAGATGGTAGATGTATTTGGTTCTAGTCATTGACAGACATCAGCACATCATTAAATTATAGAGGGTGTACTCAGCTTAATTAGGTAATGAATTTCATAAGAAGTTGAAATATTCAGTATCATTATTAAGTGGGAGTTATTATAGATAATCCTCTTGGGTAATCATCATTTTTTTTTTTTTTGGTAAGGAGATCAGCCCTGTGCTAACATCTGCCAATCCTCCTCTTTTTTTTGCTGAGGAAGACTGGCCCTGGGCTAACATCCGTGCCCATCTTCCTCCACTTTATATGGGACGCCACCACAGCATGGCTTGCCAAGCAGTGCGTCGGTGCGCGCCCAGGATCTGAACCGGCGAACCCCGGGCCGCTACAACGGAGCGCACGCACTTAACTGCTTGCGCCGCCGGGCCGGCCCCGGTAATCGTCTTTTTTAAGTGAGTTATTTAAGCAAAAGACTAAATCAGCCTCTCAGCTCAAACTTTTCTAATACATTACAGTTTTAATCTTACCTATATAATAATGTAAAATCCTTCTGAGGACCACACACTTGGGCTCCCAGAAGAGGAATACTATAAAAGATGCTGTGGATTGCTTTCAGTTTTAAAATTCCTGAGTACCTTCTGATTCCTCCCATCACCCCACCCCTGGCATTCTTATAACATTGATTATGGGTGTGAAAGGATAAAAACCTTGAAAAACAAAAGTTAAAAGAAATCTCTTTTGTTATAGGTGCTATTTAGTTTTATTAATCTCATTCACTTTTTCACAGTTTTTGTTTTGCTTTTAAACTTTAGAAACGACATAAAGCTGATAATGCAGTGAACAAGAAACAGACACAAGGTAGGAATTTCACATTTTATTACTCGTATCTGTGAAATATACTCATAATAATATATACAAATCACTTCAATTAAATGTAATTCAATTGAGAGTACTGTGTATCTCTTAAGTTTTTGTTCCAGGGTAGATTCTTGCTTTGTAGTATTTGTTAGCATGACACTTAAATTCACATTAGAGTGATTTACAGTGGTAATACTTTTGAAAGGTAAAATTTTTAATGTATTTAAGTACCTCATAACAATGTGCTCTCGAGTACTATACTGTCCATAACATCTGCAGTTGTTTTGGTGGTGTTAAATGCGAAAAAAATGTATTCATTTTGTTTGTGATCTATAGATGTTACTCGAGAAAATGTTTATAGAGAATCAGATGTGGTGTTGCTTGAGTAAAAGGCATACTGGAAGCCCTTTGAGTTATACTGTACATGCAGGTGACATATGCTCCAGAAATAAATAAAATTAAAACCAGGCCGGCTTCTGGAAAGTGTATGGCATTTTGGCATGACTCTTTTGTTGTGGGTCTCATTTTGACACAGCCAAAAACAAAATGACCTTCAACACAAACAAATAGATCGTTATGCGCTCAGATTTTTAAAAAATACCCAGCAACATGTGAAACAGACATCTTATCCCATCCCTGAGCTCTCCTCTTCTGAGAATCTCATCTCTCTCTGAAGTTCCCTCATGTGATGAGGATCAGTCATGTCTGCCAAAATTAGCTAGTAATTAAAAACAGTATTTTTATACTGCTGTGATTTTTATGGGATGCTGTCAAAGTGCTCTGCTTGTCTTCTCACCATCTTCCATCAAAGGAATTATCTGCTGATTTTTGATACATTTGAGGAAGGTAAATTTATTAAAGTATCACCTAATAAGTTAACAAAATATTTACTGAGATTGTATTATTTATTATGAGACATATGAAAAATATAAGTTGGGAACCATATAAGAGCAAAGGTAAGAAATGATCTTATATGGAAAATGAAGAGTTTGGATTACATGATCTCAATGTCTCTCTAGATTTTTGTGGCAAATAATGGTTCCTATGTCAAATGCTATATGGATTCAAAAGAAGGAGAGAAAATTGTGGGGTAACTTGAGCTAGATCTTGAATTTTAGGAAAACTTTGGATGAGCAAATGCACCTGGGGAAGACATTACATGTGGGTTGAGTGAGAAAGGAGGAAGAGAAGTTATCCTGAACAGAGATGAAGATGATGTTGGATTGCTGTGATGAACCGTTATGAGAGTGCAGCTGAAGAAAGGAGATTCATATCAAAGGGAAGCAAACACATAATTAAAAAGTAGGCCAGGGTCAAATTTTACAGGGCCTTGAATGCCAGGCGAAGGAGATTCCAACTTTTCTTGTGCACACTGAGTAGCCGTTGAAGGTTTACAAGCCAAAAGAGACAGGATGGGGGCTGGCCCGGTGGCATAGTGGTTAAGTTCAGGCACTCCGCTTCAGCAGCCCCGGGGTTTGCTGGTTTGGATCTCGGGCGCGGACCTGCACACCGCTCATCAAGCCATGCTGTGGCATGTCCCACATACAAAATGGAGGAAGATTGGCATAGATGTTAGCTCAAGGACAGTCCTCCTCAAGCAAAAAAAAAGAGGAAGATTGGCAACAGATGTTAGCTCAGGGCCAATCTTCCTCACCAAAACAAAAGAGAGAGAGAGACAGGATGAACATGCAGGTTCAAGATGGAGAGCAGAATGAAATGGAGTAGGGGGCTATTAGAATCCTGGGACAAAGCTACTCCAGGAGTTTAGGTGGGAAGTGTCAGCCATAGGAATTGAAAGGGAAAAAACACAGATGTTTCAGGTACTGATATTTTTGGCAATATGCAGTTTTTGCATTTGTTGCCACGTTGCTCAGAATATTCAGTAACAGCTTTTGAACCAAGAATATGTATTTTTCTAATACATAATGTATCTTGTAGCAGAAGGCTCCTATCTTCAGGGACTAGAAGTTATTTATTTTCAAGCCTTGGCCCAAGAAGTCAGCATTGTATGGTTAAGAGTAGCTGTCATAGCTGATGATTTTAGGTTACCACACCTTGTACTGATGGGTTCTCTGATTTTCCAGGTACTTACCTACTTCCAGAAATACTTCCTTTGGTCTACTATTCAGAGGAAATAGTCTTTCTTGGTTCAACAGTTCATCCTGGATTAACGGGATTGTTAATCCTGTTAACAATCTATGGCTAAAAATGAAGAATAGACAAGTGGGAGGGAAGGCTTCTATAGCATATAAAACTCATGTGAAAAATAAAGAATTAGGGCTTAACAGTTATAAAAACCATTTTAAATCAGAATACTTGGAAATCCCATATCCAAGAAATTATGTCTTTTAGTTTGATACTTTAAATTATTTTCTAAGAGAAGAGTATCTCTCTTTTTCTGTGCCTAGTTTGAGTATTGGTCATTTTTTTGGTTTTGCAGTTGATAGGAGATAACAGAAATGTTGGAGTAGGGTACTGTTTGCTGTCAGATAACTCAGATTGCTTAATGTAAAAGCCATCTGTTATCATTAAACAAGAATGAAATTCAATTTGCTTGCCTGAGTGGAGGCAGGAATGGATGTAGGAGTGGAAAGGGGGGGTATTTTTGTGAGATAATTAATTTTTGACAGACATTTGAAGTGTTTAACTTAAATTTTTATTTTCTAAATGTTTGCCAAGACCATGTAATACGTAAGAGGACAGCTTTCCCTTAGGTTCAAATATTAATCCTTCTGTATTCTTAGAGAAATGTGTATTTTCTCTCCTTCTTTTACACTGAGGCGCTAGAGTGACTTTTTTCTGTCATTCCCTAGCGATTTCAGAAATATAAATCCACAGTTTAATTTACAGCATTTTCAACCATTTGAAATGTAGACTGGTACCTTTCTGATGCCTCATTTTCACTAATTAATGAACTCAATCAGGGATTAAATTATGGATTTTGGACCTAACTCAGGACTTCCTAAACTTTACATTTTGAGGCTATCTTCAACACTTTCGAATACAAGCCATTTCTTGTCCTGCAGATATATAAGTTGTTAGGTTGACGGTTCAGTGAGCTGGCAAATGCACACTTGTGTATTGTTCTCTGAGAACCTAGTAGTCCAGGGAGGGCAGAGTAAATTGATGCTCAGAAGTTCAGGGAGAACGAGCCTTGATGAGTTTTGTGGTCCACTCCTCCCAATGAATTGTGACTGCTTCTCTTTGCCCCCGTATTTTTGTTGTGTGATGGTTTATGTGTAGATGGGAACACTGCGGAGGGCAGATAAGCCCTGTTACTCATCTTTGAGTTCCCCATAGCTCCTAGCCAGGGGCCTGTCCTTAGCAGGTGCTCTATATGTGCATAGCAAATGAGCGGTGAATGAACCACTCTCCATATAGATACGTGAGTACAGATAACGCAGGAGGAAGAGACTAGAAATGAAAGGCGCCTTCCTGAAAATTCATTATCTGGGATGTGAGCAAGATAAAAAGCAATATTTTCATAACACTGTGTTCCAGACTGTTTTGCAGACATTGATAAAATATTAAAGTGATGGAAGTCTTGCCACCTTGACCTTCTCTGTCAAAGTCATTATATCATCATTTTACTCTGCTTTGCCTCTTGTGAACACAGTACTCTGTTCACTTATCACTTCCATTACCCAAAGCCCCAGAGCACTGCCATATTCAGAATGCCCTCATTTTCCTTGCATCTAAATGTACCTTCATTTTCTCTGATTTCTCCCCCCAATATTTGAACTCACCATGTTTCACATAACCTCCTCCGTGTGTCTACACACACACTGAGGCAGTCTCTCGTTATGTTCCCTAAACTGGGTGGTTTTGCCAAATTTACCTCTGCAGGAATTTGTAAATTATAAATTTGTAATTATCATTATATATGTAAATTGAAGCCAATCCTCATATGAATTTATTGTGGTGGTTAAGCTGGTTCTCTTTTAAATTGTAAAAATATGCTTTCATTTACTGTGAAATGCTATTATGGCTAGCATGCCAGTATTTCAAGTGGAATGACAGTTTCACATAAAATCACAATACGGAGGCCTGGGAAAGGATGGGGTTCAGGGGCAGGTGAAGAAAGATATTAGAGAAAATTAAAAATACCTCCTAATAGATTTGCTTTTTTAAAATCCCAGGTTTGGATATATTCCCTGAAGGGGAGTGTGTACATATTCTTCAGGTGAGAATGTATGGAGGTACCTGTGACATCTGGCAGCCACTGATCACCTGATTTGATGCTGTAGTTGAATGAGGGTCACCATTACTACAGTTAGATTAATACCTTGTTTTATCATATGGTAGGCAGTAGATTAGAATGAGTCTTTGTTTAATAAAGCAACTTTGCTCTGTTTTAATTTAGTTTAGGAAAGGACAACATGAAATTCTTTTAGACAAGGCACGTAGCTAAAAATAATAGATCTTGTATCCACCGGTATCTTCTTTCCCCAGAGCTACGTCAGCCTTTTCGGAAGGGGAATTGAGTTGGCGGTGGCCGATAGCCACTAACAAGGCCTCTTCCCTGCAGGGCACATAGTTGCTTATCTCCCACTGGAAACCGTTTCATCTTTAAAGTCCTTTGTGAAAAAGGAGTTGAGTTGGTGAGAGTTGAATGTATTTTAGGCTGTTAAGCCTGAAATGACCTACTAACAGGGCTGAATCCATCTGGTTTGTTTCATTCCAGTGCTGTATGAAGGAGCCTGGGTATTATGCTAAGGGACTTAAAATAACACCATTTTCCTGGCTTATTGAAAAAGCCAGTGTGCTGTTTTTTTGTCTTCCTGGAGGTATCCCTACATCTGATCCATTCAGTGGCAGAACATATACTCTGCCACGTGGACATCAACTCACCTATAAACAGTTCTTAGAAAGTATTGTTTCCATGATCTTAAAAATTGGGCTTAAAAATTGAGTGCATATATGGCTAAATAATTTCAGACACCTATAAGATTGTAAGTATTGTAAATATCTTTCAATCCACAGATCTTAGGATCATATAATTGAACTGGTTGGATATGTTCAACGGTAGATCTGGATGGAGAGGAGGCATTTATTTGTGGGGAAATTCAACCCCCGATTGTCTTTCATTTGCCCTACAAATAAAAATTGTACATCGAGGAGCCAAACCCACTGAGGAAATTCAGGGATATAAAGTGAGAAAGGAAAAACAGGTGCGACTCAGAACATTTGTTGTTTCGCTTCAGTAAGTCTTAACATCTAGCTTGTGTAATACCCGGTGCAAAAAATGCAGAAAGAAACCAGTCTTCATTCTTGCCCTGCAGGAAATTATAATCTGATAGAGAAGATAAGATGCCCACTGATATTATAATACAGGATAGAAAAACTAATAAGGGCTAAATGAGAGAGGTGGGGATTCAGAAATGTCATTTGCCAGGCTCGTGAAGGACTGAGTGGACTTTCAGTAAGCTGAGCTGTGGGGTGGTAGCAGTGGGTGATCCAGGAGGAAGTGGGAAGCATGAGATATATTCTGGGCATAGCAAATAGTCTGTTTTGGCTAGAGCATAGGACACCTGTCAGGGAGCAATGGGGGCAGGGATGGGAAGGCAAGTGAGGGTCGTATTTTGGAGGCTTATGAAAACCAGGGTGAAGAACTCGGAAAGAATTACTGACACGGGTGGCTAGGTTCTCAGTTGTGATTTTGAAAGAAGGATTTGACAGCTGCATGGGGAGGGGGTGGGGTGAGGCACAGAGAGATTGACTTTTGATTAATTAGGGAGGAGCCTAGGGCGGTAACGATGAGAAGGCAGAGGAAAATACACAGTGGATAGATACACCTGGACTTGGCAAAAGAGAGGAAACCCTGTCAAACACCAAATGCTGCTGAATTAAAAGAGGACCAGGACTGCAACACTCAGTCAGCATTTAAGGAGTCACAGTTTTTTTGTTTGTTTTGTTTTGTTTTTGGTGAGGAAGAGTAGTCCTGAGCTAACATCTGTTGCCAATCCTCATCTCTTTGCTGAGGAAGATTGGCCCTGGACTAACATCTGTGCCCATCTTCCTCTACTTTGTATGTGGGGCACCTGCCACAGCATGGCTTGAATAAGCGGTGGGTAGGTCCGTGCCCAGGATCTGAACCTGCGAACCCCGGGCCGCCGAAGCAGAGCATGTGAACTTAACCACTACGCCCCTGGGCCTGCCCAAGAAGTCATAGTTCCTAACTGGAGTTCCAGGTCTAAACTGGAGAGCGGTTGTGGAGCTGTGAGAACTGAAGCCTGATTACAGGAGTGGTGGAGTGATTGATTGGTGAGGCAGTGAAGGGAGATTTTTCTTTCAAGGAATCTCTCAATTAAGTAAAGGAAAAAGCAAGTGATTCATGAATCTGTGAGCTGGATTGTGGGAAAACATTTTGAGAAAAGGGAATTGCCGATGCTTGTGCTCTGATCACATCATCTCACCCGTATTGGTTTTATAAGTCACTGGTTCACACCCCTAGAGTCGCTGTAGGCCTCGCATCGGGCCCCAGATTTCATTCTTAAGAGATTCTCAGTGATGCTAATGCTGCTGGTGAGGACCGTTGTTAAAGGTTTTATAAGTGAGTTGATAGAATTAGTATCTGCTGATTGAAAATCTGTATATAGAATATGGACAGGAGTGGAATTTGGGAAGTTCCCTTTGTGTTTTGTATTTGTTGCAGATTGTTGTTTGACTTGACCTTTATAGGCAAGTTCATGCAGGAGGCTTTTGTGCAACATCAGTGGGTGCCAAGAGGTTTTTGCCTTTAAATTGTCTTTGGAAGTGAAGGTCTAAGTAGTGAATGAATTGATGCTTTAATATGGGTATGTTGGTTTTCCTGCTTTGCCCAGTTCAAAACCATAGTCTCAGTTGCACTCTTATCCTTTTCCATGTGCTGACGTTCTCCTTCTGTGCTTACTGCCAGATAGGAATCGGAGCATACTACCTTCTCTGTGGTTTCTCTGTCCTCTGTGACATTGGTGATGCTGATTGTCCTTTTGGATAACTTGCCTCTTGTGACCCACTTCAAGAAGTGGCTTGATTGCCCAGGAACGGCACCCCATTGACGCTTTGGGTAATAGCCCCAGTGGTTGACCCTTTCAATTGTGGTGGTGACAGCTGCTCTCAGAGAAGCCCGTGTTAGACACTAAGTGAGGAGCACCTCTACCTGCGCAACGTTTGATTGAGTCCTGAGAGACTGCCAATTTCTCTAAGCCTTTGATTAGGGAATTTTCAAGGGACTCTAACAGAACGTTTTCATTTCAAAAAAGCAAGCCATTACAACAAAGCTGTTAAATAGTATCTTGATAAATAAAAACGGGTTACATTTGTTTGAAGTCGGAGTTCTCTCATGCATACTGTCGGACTAATTAGCCCATATGGAAACCATAGCAGGTGTGTTTGGCTGGAACTGCAAAGAGGTGGAGGAGTTTTGCATTTAAAAGAATGAGCGGGGGGGGGGGGGGGGGGGGCAGCCCTGTGGTGGGGGGGCAGCCCCGTGGCTTAGCGGTTAAGTGCACATGCTCCACCACTGGCGGCCAGGGTTCGGATCCCAGGCACACACCGACTCACCTCTTGTCCGGCCATGCTCAGGCGGCATCCCACATACAGCAACTAGAAGGATGTGCAACTGTGACATACAACTATCTACTAGGGCTTTGGGGAGAAAAAGGGAAAAAACAATGGAGGAGGATTGGCAATAGATGTTAGCTCAGGGCCGGTCTTCCTCAGCAAAAAGAGGAGGATTGGCATGGATGTTAGCTCAGGGCTGATCTTCCTCACCAAAAAAAAACAAAAAAAACAATGAGTTAAAGCACCCTAAGACAGGCCCTTCTCATAATCCTGTGATAGCTTGCTCTCACTCCTCTTGACCAGGCATCGCTAATCGTCTCCTCCACAGCTCGCCTTCTTGACCTCTTGTACTCCAGAGGTGTAAAGTAGGTATACTTTTGGCCCAAGAAAGCTAAAAGCTTAGCAAAAGATCCAGCATCATTTTGTGCTTCCTCTAAACCTGGTTGGAGCTGGGTCAGAGGAGGTCAGTGATTAAAAATAACTAGGTTGCTATTTCAGTCACCAGCGTACTGCATGTGATATGGTTAATTTTAATTGTTGTACAGTTGGATGTTTAGGAACCAGTTCCAAAGTAAAGACAAGAATGAGTTTTATGATTGACTTTGTCCTTGGCCAGTATTCAAGCCTTGGTTTATATAGAACCTTTTATATGTCGTGAGCTGATTTTTAACTTCACCAGAATCCCGTATTGTTCTCTGTATCCTAAGACGGGTCTAGCCTCAAGTTTGAAGAAGCTATGCACTTCCAGTCTTTATTTCTGTGTTTCCGGTTTTGTATTTCAAGAACAAAAGAAGTGGGAGGCGGAAGGAGTAGAAACATATCCTCACTCTAACAAGCCTTCAAATGATGCTGATGCTGCAGGTGCCTGGACCACCTGTTGAGTAGCAGGGTTCTGTGGTATGTTCAAAGAAATGTTACTCTGCCTTAGTTCAAATTCTAACTCAGCGTACAGACTTTAAGGTAATTTACATTTTGATTAATCCAGGCCACTGTAGCCTTCAGAATAAATACCAACTACCCATCAGATTGACAAAATTCAAATGGTTGGGAACAATTTGTGCTTGTCTAGGTTTATCGTCAGTGGGACTTCGTACATTGCTAGTGAGAGTGTGGATTGCAGTAGGTTCTTATGGAAGTAATCTGGTTGTATCTGATAAAAGTACAAACACAAAAACCCTAGAGCCAGCAATGGTCCTTTTGGGATTCTCTCCTGTAGAATGCAGTCCTCGTGTAAATGTATTTCAGTGTTGTTTAAGATGGTAGGAAAAAAATGGAAATCAGAATTTCCATCAAGAGGAAGATAGTAGAATGCATCATGATATAGCTGTTGTGTAAAACAGAGTTGTTTCACAGTTGGACTGGAATTGCTCTATGCTTATCTCTGGGACACGTGAAAGTGTGGTGCTGAACCTTGGCCAAGAGAACGACAAGATGGACTGTCTAGTGATTTATCGTGTGCTGTATAGGGTTTGAAACTCCCCTGGAGGCATCCAAGACCAGCTTCTCTACTTAGTTTAGGGATATATGTATAGATTGATGGCTTACCTGGTTTAACCTGTTATACAGTCTAGCTTGACTAATTGCCTAGGGGGTATAAAAGACCCCCTGGAAACTTTTTCCCAGACTTCTCTAAAATTAAGATTTATCGTACATATCACAGAGATTCAAAATCCACGTTCTAGTGAATGAGAAGGGACCTTGGGGAACTGTGCCTAGAAGTTTCTCAGGCCCCTAGTGCTTGCCTGAGCTTTCATTTTCCTGCTGTAACGTATCTTCTACTTTGATTAAAGATTTTTGTGAATATGTCCTGTGCAGTCTTGTTAGTTCAGTCGGTTCTCTGACCCATTGTAATGAATACATCCGTACAATGGGTTATTTTTTAAAAACAGCTTATCTCTATGCTTTGTCCTGAAAGCGTCTGTGATATGTTAAATGGAAAACCGAGTTGCAGAGAAGTAGATTTTTAAAAGGAAAGAAAACAAAAGTGCGTGCATACATGTTTGTCTCGAGAAAGGTCTCTGAGGATGCATCAGTCAGTGTTCCTTACCTTGAGAAAGTGGCATGAGATGAGGAAAGAATGCCAGCTCTTCCTTTATGTACCTCTTTTTGGCTTGTTACAGACATACATTGATTTTGTGTTTTGATAGAAAACATTGTCAATTGAATACGTATTTAAAAGTTTGTTAGATATGCAAAATTTTGCAGCAAGCCACACTTTCCAGTGTATCTCTTCAACGATGAATTGAGAGAAGATGTTTGGATGGAGAGTGAGGAAGAAGAGAGTAGGAGAGTGTCCTGTTCGGGTGGAGGCAGAGATCCGCTGGGAAAGAGGAGAAGGACGGGTTAATTCAGAGAGGGGAGTGCAGAAAGGTCGGTAGGGGAAGGAGGTAAATAGGTTCAAATGTGCAGAGAGAAGTGGTTGGAGCAAGGTTGAGGGGAAATGAGTGGGTACGGAAGACAGAGAAGCGAAGCAGATTTGGAGGATTGTCTTACATGGTTCCGTGAAGGTGCCACAGGCTTCCACCCTCCTTAGTGGAGCAAAGATTCCCTGGCATGGTCTGCTGAGTTTGGGAAGCCTGTTGTGACACTTCCATCCTGTTAAATGGAACCCAGTCGAGTGGTTCGGGGCTATTTTTAGATGTGAACTGACAAACATCTGCGAAGTGGCAGCATTTCAAGGAGGGCTAGTTAAGATTACAGGCCTGGAAGGGGTGGCCCTGAGCTGACATCAGAGGACACTTCTGTTAGTGCATCTGATGGTTACACAACCATTTCCAACTGCTCACACTGGAATAATTTTAGTAACTTATAAAACTGAGAAGTCTATTTTAAGCAAATGTTTAAATAGTTCATTGGCATCTTCTTATGTGGCTGTTTTTTATTGAGTTATAATTCACATACTGTAAAAATCATTATTTTCATGTATACATTTCAGTATTTTTAGTGTATTCACCAAGTTATGCACTCATCACCACTATCTGATTCCAGAATATTTTCATCACTCCAAAAAGAAACCCTATTCATGTGAGCAGTCAATCCCCATTTCCCTCTTCCATGAGCCCCTGACAACTACTAATCTACATTCTGTCTCTATGAATTTGTCTAATCTGGACAGTTTATATAAATGGGATCATATAATATATCGCCTTTTGTGTCTGGCTTCTTTCCTTTAGTGTATCTGCAAGATTCGTCCATGTTGTAGCATGTATCAGCATCTCATTCCTTTTTATGACTGAATAATATTCCATTGTATGGATATACCCATTTTGTTTATTCATTATTCATTAGTTGATGGACATTTGATTTGTTTCCACTTTTTGGCTATTATGAATAATGGTACAATGAACATTTGTGTACACATTTTTGTGTGAACGTTATGTGTTCAGTTCTCTTGGGTATATACTTAGGTGTGGGATTGCTGGGTCATATGGTAGCCCTGTGCTTAACTTGTTGAGGAACTGCCACAGTGTTTTCCTCTATAGCTATTTTTTAAACATCAGGTGTATGTTGTTTTTAACTTGAGATCTACTAGGAAGCAGGGTTGTATCTTTAATAAATGCATGTCATTATTACTATGTCTTCCTGTGGTCCCAAACACATACAAACGTCAGTGGATCCAGCTTTCCATCCAGCAAGTATTTACTGAGCACCTTTGTGTTGCTTCCCATTCATAACACTGGGAATACAGCAGTGAACAGAATAGAGAAGGTTCCTGTTGTCCCAGATCTTACAGTCTAGGGGAAGAGAGAGCCCTTACATAAATCCTCTCTCAACTAAATATATAGTAAAACTGTCATAAGTGCTCTGAAGGAAAAGTGCAGGGAGCTCCTTTAGACTTGAGAGTAGTGTTAAAGGAGTTGGCGTTAAAAAAATGTCCCCTGGGAAAGTGGTGTTAAAGCTAAGATCTGGAAGATATGTAGAAGTTATCTAGGTGAGGATGGAGGGAAAGAGTATTCCAGCCGTGAAAACATGGGCGAAGGACTTGAGGCAAGAAAGAGCATGTTGCTTTCACCACAGAGGGTGTGGGGAGGGGGCAGGGGTAGTGGTAAGAGGCCATGATGGAAAATAGGCAGGAGCTGCTTCATCAAAGACCTTCCAGATATTTAGACTTATTTTATGAACCAAAGGGGGCCAGTTGAAGAGTTTTGAGCAAGGGATGATCTAATCTTATATATGTGTGTGTGTGTGTAAGGATGTATGGGTTGATGCATAATAATCCATAATTGTACATATATGTAAAATCATTCTATATAGTCATTACAGCTATACTTTCGAAATTAAATTTGGAAGAGATCAAGAGAGAATGCAGGAAATTAGTGGAGAGGTTAATGCAGACCTCCAGTTGGGAGATGATGGTCGCTTGAAGTAGGGGTGTTGGTGATGGTGGGGGAGATAAAATTGGGCAGAAGTTGAGATGCTTAGGATATAAAATTAACAGGATATTTTTAGTAGTAAAAATTATTCCCAATTTTCAAAGATTTTTTTTTTGCGTAAGAGCAGAGGAGTTTAAAAATAGATAGACAGTGAGGCATATGAGCCTAGTAAAATTGCCCCAAATCATAATACAGCATTGTTAACAAACAGAAATTAAGTTTCTTAGAAAATATTGTTTTTGTAAACAATGGAAAAACCCTACCCAAACTAATAAGTGGATTTAACAAAATTACAGGATGACAGGGTCTATTGTACGAAAGTTGAATTCATTTCTGTATACTACCAGTGAACAATTGGAAAATGGAGTAAAAAATACCCTTTACAATATAAGAAAAAAGTTGTCAAATATCAAGAAATAATCTAATGAAAGACCCATACACTGTAAACTACAAAAACATATCTGAGAGAAATTAATGAAGACGTAAGTAAATGGAGAGATATAGCTTGTCCATGAATTGAAAGACTTGAGCCCCAAATCAAAATCCCAAGAGGATTTTTTTAAGAATTGACAATTTGATTCTAAAATTTATATGGAAATGCAAAGAACTTAGAATAGCCAAAACAATATTAAAAAAGAACAAAGTGGGAGGATTTACACTACCTTATTTCAAGACTTACCATAAAGTTACAATGTTCAAGATGGTGTGTATTTGTGCAAGATATGCAAATTGATCAATGGAATAAATACAGAGTCCTGAAATTGATCCACTGTAGTTCATGTCAATTTAATGAGGAAAGAAAAATCTTTTAAATAGAATCTCAGATATGTTGATTGAAAGCTCAATACAAAAATACATACGTGCTGTATGACTCAATGTATATGGAATGCAAGACTAATCTGTGGTGCCTAATTTATTTTTGCCTCCGGGGATGAAAGGGTGGATTGTAAAAGGGCATGAGGGATCTTTCTGGAGTTCTATATCTTGTTCTGAGTGGTGGATTCATAGGTGTTTACAATTTTCAAAACTCACTGAACAGAACACTTAAGATCTGTACATTTTATTGGAAGTTGTACCTTGATTAACAAAAGAAAATCGCATGAGCATGAGCCAGGCAGGTGCCTCAAATAAGGGAAGCGGGCTGGGTGCAAAGCAGCAGGAAACCATGAATTTGGTGCAGGAGTGGTGAGCTCCACTGGAAGAGGTGGCCACTGCTCTGTTCCAGGCACATGTCACAATGCAAGAATTGACTGACCTTCTGAGCTTTCCAGATAAGCCCGAAGTCTTCATTTTCATGTCAAATCTCTTGATTTTAGAAATATTGGACACTGTTTTTTTTTTTAAACCTAAGTATTGCATTTGGGGGAATGTTTACTAATATGAGATAGGATCAGAAGAAAATTAATGTCAATAAAGAGCTTCAGATACTATTGAACACTATTGAATACTGTTTCTAATTTAAATTAATAAAAACTTCAGTCCCATCATTCAGTGTCAGTTAATCGTGGTCATGGTTGATTTGAACAGCACTTTGCCAGCTCTCTTTGTTGAGTACTTATATTGTAGCCACTGGATTAAGTGATTAAAGGGCAGACTGCTCTCATTTATTATTTATTCTTTGTAACAACTAATTTGAGGGAGATACTGCTGGGCAGTGGCAGAGATGGCATCTAAACCCAGGGCTTTTTTACTCTGTCTCATACTCTGAACTCCTCATACTCTGGGAGCAGCAGCAAGGAGCAAGTTTACTCCTGGAATCAGTAAACTCTGCAGGCATTAGAGTTTTGTGCTTTAGGATATAGCAATTTTAGATGCGTGTGGTTCAGGTCCTTGACTCTGAACTGTTGAGTACTGTAAAACTGGAACTTTAACTTACTTATACAGTTATAGATATTGTGCTGGAAATACTTTAATTTCAGCTCTTGGAATTAGTTTTTTTTTTTTGATTAATGATGTTGATTCACCTAAGTACACTGTAAGATATTCGTTGTTGCATTTATTCATTTGTTTAACAAGCATTTGAGTGTCTTATGTGTTAGGAATGCTACATGGTGCTAGAGATAAAGAAATGAATAAGACACAGCCTGTGTTCAGGGAATTTTAAAACACAAAAAGATTATTTTTAGATTAAAATAATTTATATTGTAATACCAGTTTCAGGACTTGTTGGTATGTAGTTAATGTTAGATTTGCCATTTAACGTTTGGGGGATTATTATCATTGTGATTTACTTAATACAGAGGGTTCAGGCGTCATCTCTTCTAATATCAAAAGAAACTGGATCTAATGTTTTTGTACCTTTAAATTATTCATCCTGCAAATATTTGTCAAGTAGCACGTTGTGCCAGGTACTGTGCTGTTTCCAGGGAATATAGTGTTAAATAAAGCAAATATGAGCTTTGCCCTCATGAATTTACTGTTGGGATTGACCTTGATTTACTCCTTTTCTTAAGTACTCAGTGCTGTGCTGTCTACCTCACACTCTTCTTTCCCATTTTTTGTTTTATCTCTTAGTGTCTATTGGTATTTTCAGTATTATGCCACAGACACATAGTAGGAAAAAAGGGTGTACTGAGTAACTTTACTGTTGCGAAGCCGTAACGAAACACTAACAAATATCAACCCCTCTATCACAATTTAATAGTAGCCTCTTTCATTTCTTCTCAGTAAACTAAATATGGAAACTTTTGCTCTTTTGCATTATTATAAAGCCAAAGGTGCAGATTATCTGTTGGTTTATGTGTTAAATTTTTACTAACCAATTTGAAATCTATTCCTTTGTGCTTGTGATCTTTTTTTTTTAAACATTGGTGTTGTTATGGCTTCTGAAATGTTTTTTTAAGCTTGTCACTCCCTTTTTCACATCATTTTTACGGCTTTCTCCTCCAGTGAGCCCTATAATTCCTCTGTGTGCTAAAGAAAGCCCTTGGCAACACCAGTGAGATTACTCTCTGTTAGCAGTGTTTTATTGTGGGACCTAAAATATGCATTGGTTGTTCCTAATTGTTTGTATAATTTTTCATATCTTTACTGTCATAATTAGTTTTTTAAACCTGTAAAAATTGCTCCTAGTGAATTTAAACTGTTCGTTTAAAATGATCATCATTTCATCAGAAATAGGCTTTTGATAAGTAGCAAAAATGTTCTTTAAAATGTCACCTTTTCTCTTTCCAGTGTTGAGAAATGGTGCTTGGGAAATTGTTCACTGGGAAAAGGTATGCATTGATTTTTACTTCGTTCCAGGTGAAGAAATGCATAAAATACTCTAGTAGATGTAATTTTTGTATATTATACAAGCAGATATCAAGAATTCCACTAATATGAAAGCAATTTAGTAATTAAAATTGTAAATATACATGGAGTCTTCAGTTAAACTTTCATTTAATATTTCTGCAATATGCTAGAAAGACCGTTATCTTGTAAAGTAATAATTAGAACTTTTCCTTTTTCTTTCATAGTATATTTTTAGTACTGTTGTCGTAGATTTCATTTGACCATGAACTGTTTTGTGTTGTGATTTTTTGCTTTAATCATCTACTGTCCAAGAAAAAACAAAAATTAGAGTTCTGATTTTTCACATTTGTATATTTTACTTCAAATTCATATATGGTGACTAATCATGTTTACACACTGCTAATTCCTTAAGAAAAAAAGTCTGACTAACTATTATCTTCTAATGAGCTGGAAATCAGTTCTGTAACATCAAGAGGTTAAGTTGCTCACAGGACTTCTAACATGGCAATTAGCGAGTTGAGTCATAATTTAACACGTGTTATCCAAGGGTTCATATACTTTTCAGACCTCAGTTTCAAAAGGTAAGCAATTATTATTCATTCTCCCTTAGTTCTGGAAGAACATTTAACCTCTAGTCATGCCCAAGTGAATAACCTGTGTAACTAGGTAAAAAAACTTTTGGAGGAGAGGCCGCTCCACCCAGGGGACTTTGTTTCTGAGATTGCTAGGACTACAGAGGTGTGCCCATAGTCCATTTATTTGCACTCCAGTGCTTCCCAGTGCATTAAAGGCCGTGCCCTTGATTCTGCCTTGTGATGTTCATAGTCACCTTGTATCCCTGCAGGGAATAAGATTCCCTCTGAATCAATACATTTTTGTTGATTTTAAATCAGCGGCTAGAATAGAGATTGACATCTCCTTTTCCAGATATTTGAAAATTCACCACTCTCTCTCTCTTTGGTCTTGGACATAAAAGTAACAAAGGAAAATACGTTGATTATGCTTTCCTTATTTCTGTGATAGTCACCTCTTTTTCAGAGGAGCAAGATAAAAAAAAAACGCTCAAAATACTGTTTCAAAAGAAGTTTCTCTTATACTCTTTTCTGGCACTTGTGGATGTAAGCATTTTAGAGAGAAGACAGGTAGGATATGAGCAAGTGGGATTAATTAAATTTTATCATATTTCCTTTACTAGGGTTGTCAGTGTAGTTAATATAAATGCACATCCTAACAAACTGATCAATCAATTTCTTCTTACCTAGAGTGCTTGTTCAGAAAAGAAGCAGTTGTAAAGTCAGGAGATAACCATCTATAACTTTAAAATTAACCGTTAAAATGTCTTATCTTCATAATAGACAGTCATTATTTCAAGACTGTACTAATCCACCTGGATTATTATAACTCTTACTTTTTCTATTTTTCACAGACAAAAAAATTAAATTACCAGCCCCCATAATGATAGCGTTTTCAGTTGTCTTGGAGATCGGTGCCACAGTTTACCTGGGCATCCCACTTTGAGATACAAAGGGATAGAATTTAAACTGTTGCCAAAAGTCATCCAGCCAAAATGAGCTGATGTTACTTAATAATTAGAATTAGATAATTAATTAGAATTAATAAAGTTGGTTCAATGATGAGTTAAGATAAATATTCAAAAATTAACGGCATTCTTTTGTTGGCAATATCAAGTTAGAAAAATACAGTGAAAAAGAGATCTCATTCCCAGTGGCATTTGAGATAATTATAAAGTTAAGATATCTATATGACCTTTGTAAAGAAAACATCAAACTTTAGGTATTAAAGAGTTTGTATTAAATGTACAAATATGTCTTATTCCTAGAAAAACTAAAAATAGCCATAGTTCCAAAGTATTGACATAATATAATCCCAGAGAAATTATCATTTTTTCCTCAAGAGTTGACTAAATTATTCATCTTAACTTCAAAAATAAACAGTTGATAAAATAAAAGAATGTTTTGGTAAAATAAAGAACAGTGTGGAAGGATTAACTTGAAGTAAAATGGAAAGCAAAGTTATTAAAATAGTGTGGCTCGACTGCAAAAATAAAAGACAGACATTGGTGAATAGAGTAGAAGAGAATGCCCTGAAATAAAGCCCATTTCATATTTGATAAAGGAGGCAAATCATCAGTAAAAGGATTATTTAATAAATCATATTGGGATTACAGATTAGCAGTTTCAAAAAATAATACACTTTGTATCTAAGTCACAGCCTGTGTTAAAATAAATTCCAACTGGCTAAAAGAGTTAAATGTTAAAACATTGTTTTTGAAAAACATACAGAGAGAATAAAGACTTTAATAAATATTTGGAGAGGAGCAAGATCTCAAGATCCTTGGAATTTGATTGTATAAAATTTAAAACTAACACAACAAAAACTACCACAAGTAAGGCAGAAGATGGAAAATATTTGCACCTATATAAATAGGAAATAAAAGTTAGCAGTAAGCAATAAAAAATAAATAGTCAGACTCAGTATAATATTCAACCTAATAATAAAAGTAGCAAATAATAATAATAAACAATATTGAAGTCTTATTTACTATCCAGTCAATAAAGAAAAACAAACTCACTCATACTTCAGAATTTTTATTTTTATCAGTATTTTATTTATGTACTATTGTGGGTTAGCAGTTCTTCATACTGAGAACCATAAAAAGGGGATTTGGGGAATTTATGCTGAGAAAATAATCATAAAGTGGGGAAAAACCTGTATATGTATAAAAATGTTTACTGTAGCATTATTTATAATAGTGAAAAGTTAGAATACGTGGATATCCAACAATAGAGAGTGTTTTATAAATAATGACGTTCTACACTCTGGTATATTTTGTGACAAGTAAAATTTTGTACCATTCATTCAAGAAGTATTTATGGAGTGTATGTGCCAAGCAGTGAGCTCACAGCAGCAAGCAAGACATATGAGGGTTCCTGTGTCATAAAATATAATTATAGGTGAAAAGAACAGGATGTGGACACTAAGATGCCGGCTATGTAAAATGGTTTATTGAAGACTAAGTGGACAGACATGAAAGCAGTCTTGCTTGTTGGGTTAGCCAGGTTGTGGGGCTAGTTATTTCTTTAGCTTATGTAATATTCTGTGCAATTAAAAATAAAATCAATAAACCGAAACCAAGAGGCTGATCCACATGCCAAGGTAATATGATAAACCGTAGTGCAAATGGGCTTTAGTTCAGGGTGTTTTCTTTCTCTGCCTTTCTAAATGTGTGGCTGCTGTGGTTGCTTTTGAATGGTTCTCAAAGGACCTACAAATTTACACAGCGTACATCTAGTCATTCACAGATGGGCAGACTTCCGCTCTCAAACATTAGCAGTTCATCTCACCAGTTATTACCTGAAGCCTCTTCACTGTTGCTCAAGGTTAAGTTGCAGGTATCTGGTTTTTAAAGAAAATATTGCAATTACAAAGCCTTATTCAAGGCACTCCATTTCCACTCTTGAAATGTAAACAGCTGTTGTCTTTGCTCTTGCCACGAAGACCAGTTCTTCAAATTGAGATGCAGCTGAGTCTCTTCAGAGGTTTTTGAGATAGTTGCAGGTGGAGAACTTAGGTGACGAATCTTAGAATCAACACCTTCTTCTGGCTTCGTAGATAACATGGAGTGATGGGCTGTGTGCATGTATAAAAGTCACTTTATAAAGCTGCTTTAATGCATGAAATGTATTTCTTTGGACTAAGAATTTATATCTCCAAAAATTCCTTAGTAAGAATATAAATATGCTGGGGCCTACAATTGGACAAAAACAGGTTTTAAATCAGTTTGATAAGCTTACCCTTTTACATAATCCTCAATTATAATTACTGGGGAATGCCACATTAGGAGCTCAGAACTCAACAAGAAAGAGAGGGGCTTGGATGTGTTTGAGAAAGTCATGTAAAACATAGGCCTCATAAGGAGAAGTAAGTTCCCTGAGGAGAGCTATTTTAGCATTCAGTGAGCCCTTGGTTTTTCCAGGCCACTGAGGTAACTACATTATACCATATAAGGTGCTAATGTTTTCTTTTAGTCTTCAGTGTAATAAACACAAGCCTTTCTTTTGTCTTACAATGAATAAAGATGTTGGAAAGCAGTGCAGTCAATTAGGAATTTTCCTAAGTCTGTTTGACTCTAACACTGTAATGTAGACAGATATGATCCTGATTTTATGAAGCATATAGTCTAATTGGAGAGGCAAACATTAGCACACAAGAGGTGATTAAAGTACAATTCAGTGGTAGACTTAGGTAGCATTCTCTCCAAGTGCCATGGCTACAAAGAACTTGTATTTCTTTACCTTGCTTTCAGTGGGTGTTCTCAGAGTACTGTCACAACACATTACTTTAAGGGCCAGTTTACACCTATACTTGCTGTTTTTTATTTTCCCAGTTTGCCCTTTGTGGGGAAGAGGGTGTTTGATTCCAAGGTCCCTGGCAATTTGTCAGTTTTCGGGTAATCCAGATTTCAGCTGAAATAAATCTCTTTTGAATCAAGGCATCCAGAGCTCCCCTACCTGGATAACCAGCACACATACCATAGATGAGAAGGCCCCCTGCAATCTTCCCTAACCTGCTCCTCCCCTGGTATATAAAGTAGACCACTGTGGGCTGTCTCTGCAATCATTTCTTATTGTGATTCCCACTGAAGACACCATTCTCTTCCTCCCCCCAGTAAAGTATTATTTTAGGGTTTAAGGAAGAGTAGGGAGGGGAAAGAGCAAAAAGGCTTTAACAAAAAAAAGCTTTTCTTCTCTCGATTAAAAGCTTTTCTTCTCTCGATTAAGTATTGAAACTTATTTTTAGATTCATTTGGCTACTAAGAGAGAGGGCAACTTTCACGATATAGTGGGAGTCGCTATCAGTGTAATTTGGTCAACAAGCCAAGTTGTTACTTAGTTGGAGTTGAAATGTTTGCCAAAAGCTCTGTGACAAACCTGTCAAATTACTTCTAACAGTTTCTGACCACAGTATATCTTTAATTCGTTTTCAGGCCAGGCTCACAAAAAATGCTAACAGGTAGTGAAATGAGAAAGAGATTAAGCTGTTTTTTTTTAATTTAAAATACAGTGATAGTTTCGCTATATTTACTTATGCAAAATCATGCTTTGCAGACAGTTAGATGTGGGTTTGAGTCTAAGCTCTTCCTCTCACTGTGATCTTGGGCAAATAACTTACAATCTAAGACTCATTTTCTTCCTCTCTAAATTATAAATTCTAACACATGTTTCATAAGGTCATCATGAGGAGTAATGATCATATATATGATAGTTTTTCCAGTTGTATTGAGATTTCCTTAAACTGGGTAAATTTCATTTGGTAAATTCCTCCTTTTTATTTTTATGTCATAAGGAGAGAATATGAGAAGTTGAGATGTCAATTAAATGAATAGAGTGAATAGATTTATTAAGTTATACAGCTGATGAAACAAAGATACAACATTCATTTTTTAAAGGATTGCCCCATTCTTGGCCTCACCCCTAGATAATTTTATGCCATTTTGTGAAGATAAGTGGTTCTTGTTTGCCAATAACCATTTTTACTGTATTCTGTGCTTAAATACAATGGGTTGTATATTTGTAACTATCTTTCAATGCAGATAATTAACCGATTCCCAGTTTTCTTTCAGGTAAATGTTGGAGATATAGTTATAATAAAAGGCAAAGAGTATATACCTGCTGACACTGTACTTCTCTCATCAAGGTAGAGATACCTGCTGATGCTCAAACAGTGTAGAGGATGGTTTCTCTACCCTGCATTGACCTTATGATTTCTCCAAGGAAATAAAGAATAAACGAAGAATTTTAAACCTCTCTAATGATTTTGAATTATGCATTAAAATGATTGATTGGACTTAAAGGACTCTCTCATGTTTGTCATATAGAATAAGTGATAGGTACTATACTTTATAATTAAAAAGTTATAATTACAATTAAGAGTCTGCTCTGCCTTTGGATATGTCCAGATCCTTTTGTGTGGACCACTAACTCTTGTAAGATTTCCTGTCATTTATTTTATATAATACATGGATTGGGTTCTGTTGATTTTATCTTGCAATCCTTGTTCATGATAAATTCCTTTATGATGTATTTGTATATCCCTCCAAAGTTTCTTGATCTTTATGGGTGCATTGGTACAAGAAAATGAATGAATGATTTCTTTTTTGTCATGATATCTTTTGAAATGCCATACTCTTTCAACAAAAAATTACTTTGCTCTTTCTTTTAAGTTCTTTCCAGCACTGAATTTAGATAGTTTTTGTTTTACTCATATTTAAGATAGTCATGAATTAGTATTCAGAACATATGGCACTGTTACCCTTTAAAGAATGTCACTTTCAAATGGTTTTAGGTTTAAAAACTATAAAACTAGTCCTAATATAAATTAAGAAAAAATGTTTTTAATATTTTAGAGGTTGTTTATCATCATTTCCTTGGACAGTTTTACTTGTAAAATCCACATATAAATATGGACACTGTCCTTTTTTCAAAATCTGTTTAATCAGGTCATTATTTAAAGTGATTGGATTTATGACAAGTTAGTGAAACTTAATTGAGCAAATAAAAGTTATCCAGATATTTATAGAAGTAAATCTACAGGTAGTGAATTAACTATAGGTGTAGTTCCATATTTTATAGTTGAGAGCTTTTTGTGCCACTTACCTATAGGTTTTGTTTTCAGAAAAATTAAAATTAATAGGTTTTTAAACCAGGCTTTCCATTATTCGTTTCCTTTGCTTATAGCTTTATCAGGCTAAGTTTCTAAAACGAGTAAAGGTAATGATCCACACATGGCCGTGTAAGAATGAGTTTAACAGCGGGCTTACTGTCATTGTCTCCGGTACTGGGTAGCATCTGGTGCTAGATGGAGCTCTACTTAGGAAGCAGAAAACCAGAGTTCTTATTCCTGGCTTGGTGATTTTGAACAAAACACTTAATCTCTCAGGCCTTGGTTTCACATCTTTCAAAGTGAGGAAAATGCATTCAATGATTAAACTCTAGCATTCCCTGATTCTCTTTTTTGTTTAAATAAGCTTTCATTTAAGTTTTAAGAGTACCTAACCAACAAAACGATGTGCATTTGGTGGTACTAAGTAAAAGTTTGATAAATGTAATGGATGATTGATCATCTGAATGTCGTATAACAAAGTTCAAAATGATAGTAAAACATTCCAGCAATTTAAGAGAGTACTGATGTTTTCCTGGTCAAATTTACTGTAGAGATATAGAGAGCACCATATATGCTGAACCATGAATTACAATGGTTTTTGTATGCTCAAAAATATGAAGATAATTGACTGTACTACTCTGACTTTAAATTCTAAGTTGAAAGTTTTCAAAATATTTTTCACCTGTCTCCAATCTTGAAAACTCTCAGTAAGCTCTGTGCTTGTATTTCTTCAACGTCAGAGCATTTTTACAGGATTTATTATCTCAGCATTAAAAACATTCACTGGTGGCTATCAATATTGGTAGATCAAAATAGTTTTTATATCTTAATATAACATCCATAGTGATTAACTTCCTCCAAAGATTATTATTTTTAAAAAGATTATCTGATTCACTGTTTTTTGTTATTTAGTAGGATTCCAAATAAAGTGTAAAGCTTCCATTGTTAGATATTTCTATCCAAGTGGCAAAATACCACCTTTCAGTTGTTTTGTTTTTTTCTCAGAAAGTTTTTGATTTACTTGACACTTTTGAACCTACATTAGCCTTAAGAAGTACATAGAAGTTTTTGTCATCATTTAACAGAAAGAGGAATTTTGACTTTGTCTTAGTTTTAGCTATTTAACTTGAGCTGATGACTGGGTCAAGGTTGGAATACTTAACTCCTAATCTAATATCTTCATTATGCCACACTGTCCATTGTCAAAATAAGGACATGGTGATTATCACCTGCAGATGAGCACCATTTAGCAGTGAGTGTAAACAACTTATAGTAATGTAATTTCCAAATATTTTTCAATTATTAATTACTAATAGTGCATCTTCTTTGAGGCAGTTTGAAATTAAAGCATGAACATGGTTGAAAGTTACTGTCTCATTGATTTTCATTTTGAAATGAAGAAACTGAAATTTTAACCTATAAGAAACAAATACATATATGGGTTTAGAAAGTATAAAATAGAGTAAAATAACTCGTTATTAAATCAAATCCAAACAGGTTCTTGGCGTGTCTATTTCATGCCCTCTCTGAAAATTTTCTCCTGGATTCAAAGGCTTACCCTCCCAAAACAATGCATTACCTAGACTTGATTAATTTTAAATAACTCAAAAGGCTGCAATTATGCCTTCTAACTTCCTAAGATCCATGTCTTTGCAGCTTTGCATTAAAGTTAATAAGATATTTAGGGACTTAACTTTGAAAAAATTTTGGAATCAGAAAATTTTTAATATCCTTATTTTTTTAGGTTATGTGTAGGGGGAGAAATAGTATAGTATACTTTGTTTCTCAAAAGCCTAAAAAGTAGTTTCCACCATTATTTCTTTTCTTCTTGGGTAGGTAGGAGTGGACATACAGTAGATGGCATCAGAAAGGGAAATCTATAAGATAACATAGCTCTCTATATCAAAATGTTTTTATTTAATTTGATAAGATATGCTTCTGAGTAAACTTTAAAAAATTAAAAGTTTCCGCATTAAAAATTGATGATTGGGCTTAAAAGCCAATATGTCATCCTTAAATATTCAGTTTTCTTGTGCCTTTAGACCTGATCAAATAAGTTTTGAAAAAATTGGCATTAGACATTTTTATTAACATGTATTATTTTCTATAATAATTTCAAACTTTCTGTCTCTTTTGTCCATTTGTTTGTTTTTTTCTCTGTTATTCATTTTTTTTCCATTTTAATTATTTTAAACTGGGACCTGTAGGTGACAGTAGGGGAAATAGTGAAAGTGACCAATGGGGAACATCTCCCAGCAGATCTCATCAGCCTGTCCTCAAGGTTAGAACCACTGAGTGGTACAGGATATGTGTATGTGGATCCTCACCCTACACCAGAGAACAGTTTGCACCCAAAGATGGTTAAGTTCTGTGTCTCTTCCTTTAAAACACAAAACTTTTTATACTTCTTGGTGAAGGGCATTTCACAGATGTTTTAAAGACCTTTTATAAATACAGTGTTGAATTATGTTCGTCCCTCAAGTGGGCAGATTCAGCTCCTATTGTTATCAGTAGGAGTCCATGAGGCATGCCAGTAAAGGTAGATTTTAATTTCCTGTGCATCATTAATATATATTCATATTTAACAACATGCCTAAATACTAAGGCTTAATTTATTACTTCTCCAGGACATTGTTTTGAACAATGTTAACCTTTACGTGAAAAAAAGTAATTGAGAAATTTTTAAGATTTTAACATTTGTCTTATTCTTATATTTGAAATTTTCTGTAAGTTCTATAGAATCCCTTCAGCAATTATGACTATAATTCGGGCTCGTATAGGGTTTACAGAGGACCCCCTGCACAAAGCTGGATGTTGTACATTTTGTACCGCATGCTTTGGGATCAATTTTTATCCCACTTGTAACTAGTGACAAAGTGCATGTTACTGTGATCAATTTCAGCTGTCTACTAGTGTCTGTATCGTGATATGTATCTTGTTTCATTTTTCCACTTACTAATCATAAAACCTGCTTTGCCTCTCTGACTGTAGTTTGTGTTTTGGATGTCATCATAATTTGCTGAAATATGTGTTATCTAGCATGATTCCTTTTCTGAGACTTCTTGCTGTCTTTTCATAGCGCTGTTTAGAACCGCTTCAGTAACAGCTGTCTTACGGGATTAAGAATGTGCTGAATTTGGATGCATATTGTATATGCTCGCTTCAAATAGACATGAACCATTTAACTCTCTAACTTCCTAGCCATTTAAAGTCCTAAAAACATTGTTTTATTAAAAACAAAAAAGATAGAATTAGAAGATTATTCTTATTTTAATATGAAAATGGCCTTGGATATATTTATCTGTAAAATTTTAATGCATTTTACTGCCAAAATATGGAACCAGCATAGTTCATTTAGCATTTGTTTGTCATCATGCTTCTATATTGTCAGAAGATGTGTTTTGCAATTTCATAAACCATTTATATTTCAAATGTATACATAAGTAAATTCCAATTGGGAGCAGTTGCCAGAGCCAAATTACTATTGTGACAGTAATAAAAAATAAAACTTTGAATAATTGATAGAGTGAAAATATAAATATTGAAAACTTCTCCAGTGGAAAAAGTATCAGCCCTTATGGAGAAAAAAAAAAGTCCATAGAGTAAATTGAAGAACTTGCAAAGTTATTTTATAATGTTTCTGTAAAATATTTGATACATGTGTTTCAGTAATTTTCACAGATCTTCAGGCCACAAAAGCTACAAGCCCATTTCCGAAACTTGGAATAGTCTGCTTTACACATGTAGAAATTGGAAGTTGATTAGAAAATTCCAGGTGTTCGTGACTTAGAAATTTCTTTCTTTCTAACTTGGAGTACACATGCTTATCAGAGATTACTTTCATAGTTTCTTACATGATGTTGGTTAATTAGGCTTATTATAGAACCAGGCGCTAATAAGATTGATTTAATTTCAGAATGCTTTTCACTATAGTTGAGGATCAGATTATACAGTTGGGCTGAAAGCTCACCTGTCTGTAATTGCTGGGCAAGTAAAGTCAGAGTGTGAAGGGGCAGCATTTAAGACGGCCCTGAGTGTGGTCCCTGTAACAAAACTGGAGAACGTGGACCCCTTACACCAGCCACGGCACACTAGACTTTGATAAAGCTCTCGGATGGGGGCCCGTAAAGTGGATCCTCTAGGTTCAGGTCAGGGAGAAATACGGCCAAATTGGCTGATTTTAGTTTTAACTTTTGCTGCCACGAGACTTTCTGGAGCAACTTGAAGAAGTAGGAGAACAGGAGCAGAAAAAATAGGGGGAGAAGGGTAAATCCACTTTCACTGTAAAATCTGTTCATACAGTTTTCTCAAGTAGCCTAAAATTTAAATATTATAGTTCATATGATCCTATTCATCTTTTCTAAAAGGGTAGTAAATGCAAGTCTGTAGAAGCAGCAGTCTGGAATTTTCTAATCAGCCACTTTCCTTACCCAACTTACATGTGGGCTATGAGCATGAAATCTCACTGATATTTTGAGCTAAAGATAAATTTGGACACAGAACTGCTTTACATTTCAGAGACAGTCTGTGTTGTATCTATACAGATGAACAATTCAAATATAATATGACAAATCTAATCATTTACATTGTGTGGAAGATCAGTACTAATTGTTGTCAGGAAATTGCTTCTGGGTCCTTCTGGCTGAAAAGCTGATCCATGAGCTGTCTGCATGGGTTCTGCCTCACAGCATCTTGCTGTTAGAATGAAAATCATCAAGAAACTAGATAATTAAAGCTTTGTTTAGAATGAAAGGCTTCAGCGAGTCTGAGCGTTTAAGTTATTATTATGCTTTCCTTCCCTCACTAAATCTTTGTGCTTTTCAATTTTAAACAACAGTGAGCCCCAGGCCGTGTGCTACATTGAAACATCCAACTTAGATGGTGAAACAAACCTGAAAATTAGACAGGTAAGATCTAATACAGGTTCTATAATTATTGCTGTTTTATTGCCTGGAATTAAGAGCTTTATTTCTTAGTGTTATTGTCTTGAGTTGAAGCATTTCTGTCCAATTGCAAGTATTTTCTCACTGAGCCACCGTGAAGAGGCTTTATAAACTGGTATTAAGTATTATGGAAGACTCAGATTTGCTTGCCTAATTAAATACTGTCCATCACATAGATACTATTTGGAGTATTTTTAATATTTTGTGTAATAGCCAACACTCTGATCATGATAATAATAATAGTAGTTCTATGTATTTTGAAATATGTTAGCTTATTTATTTTCCTTATTCACCTGGCCCATTGAATTTGCCATATTGAAAAGACGTACTTTTCCATTGCTGTTGTAAAAGTCTCATTAATCTCAGGGAATAGTTTAGATTTCTATATTTACTTCTCATACCATCCCTAACAGAAAGCAACTGTAAAGTTTTTATTTTGAAAGTTTTAAAAGGGACTTTAAAAATTGTATTCTCTTGGGTCCTAAGTGAATAGTGAAAATAGCATTCGGGAAGGCCGGGACGTGGTGCAAGTCGGTCATCACAGCACCCAAACTCAGGGAGCCATAGTAAGTGGGGGCTGGGCACTTCCAGCCAGTTCTGGTTGGCCAGAGAGAGGAACTATTTTGGAGTTTCCCTTCTCAGCGCCCTGAAAGAGCAGAAACATAACTACTCTCTTTGGGCGTAGATTCTATTCATTTTGCCTTCCCTTTTTGAGATTTGGCAGACAGTTTTAGACTGTATAATGCTAAATATTAATTTTATTTTGGAAGCAAACAGTTCTTTGAGGACTTATTTCAAATATCTTTGCAGACTAGTTTATAGTCTTTTTAATATATTTTAGAACTTTCACAAAGGCTGCCCTATTCTTGGGCTAAAAACCTGTGTTCCAGCGTAGAAGAAGGTATCCTTAATTATGATTTGACAAAGAGAGTATTGTATAAGGGAGGAGAATTGCTTATAGAATAGCTGGATCTCTTAGATCTTCAGGCCTGGATGAATTCAGATTTCCCCTTCCCTCCCACACGCAACTTATTTAATACCTTTTTTGCTTATTTAAAAATTTCTAAACAGGGCTTACCAGCAACAGCAGATATAAAAGACATTGACAGTTTGATGAGAATTTCTGGCAGAATCGAGTGTGAAAGTCCAAATAGACATCTCTACGATTTTGTTGGCAACATAATACTTGACGGACATGGGTAGGTAAAATCGGTCTTCATAAAAAACCCAGAAGCCACTGTGTCGCAGTGTACTGCCGAGTGGCTTCCAAGCCTGGGTACATATTATTTTCTTGTGCTCTAAGCTTGATCACTCCAGACCTTTTTTTTTAGGCATTTCTATATTACTTCTACCCAAAATCCTTTTGTGAAAATGCTAGCTCTTAACCCTGTACACATGGTATAGCTGAAGACTTCCCAAGGGTTCCTGCCAACCTGGCAGTTGGATGTTTTCAGGGATATGCCAGGCTGCTGGCACATTGTTTAGTGGCTTATTCTTTGGCCAGGATACTTATGTTACAGGCTTAACTGTCCAGGGTCCTGGTTCCTTTCCTGTGATCTCTAGATGCCTCAGGGAGTTCAGACTCTACCCTCAAAGGGTTCGTTGTATGGGATAATTTCTTGTCGTCTTCTCTGTGTAATTGCATACGCTCTTTTCTAGGCCGTGTTATCAACTATAGTCATCTTTTGCTGTTACTTGCTTCCTGCCCTTCTCCCCTCTCCTCCCTCCCCTCTCCTATTTCCTGCCTTTTCCCCATCCGTTCAACCAGTACTTATTAAGCATGTAGCAAGCTAGGCCAGTCACAGATGTTAAGGAGACAGCAATGAACAAAGCAAATAAATATGCCTGCCCTTGTGAGCATACCTTCTTACAGTAAAGGAAGGGCAAACAAACAATAAAATGATAGATAGGAAAATTCTATACTATGTTAGAAAATGATAAATGCTTTGGAAAAAATAGCCCAGGATAAGGGAAATTGGAGTCCTTGGGAGGGAATCACTTTTAGTTAGGGTGGTCACAGTAAGCTTCACTGAGAAAGTAACATTTGAGCAAAGGTGAGTAGGAGGTGAGGAAGTTAGCCATTTGAATATCTGGAGGGAGAGGATTGTAGACAGAAGGAATAGTCAATGCAAATTATTAGTTGTATCATGACATCGTCTTAAAGTGGGCAAGTGCCTGGAGTAATTATGGAACGTCAGGAACACCAGTGTGGTTGGAGTGGAGTGACCAAAGAAGAGAGTTATAGAAGGGCTGAGAGACCATGCAAGGCTTTCTAGGCCGTTGTAAGGGTGTTATTCTAAGTGAAATGGGGAGCCATGGAGGGTTTTGAGGGGGAATAGCAGCAATTATGTTTTGGACTTAGTAAATTTATGATGTCCAAACAGATGTCAAGGAGGCAGTTAAATATATAAACCTGGAGTTTGGAGTAGAGATCTGGGTTCGTGAAATATATTTGGGAGTAGTTAGCATAGATATTTAAAGCCATGGGCCTGAAAGAAATCATCGACGGTGAAAGGGTATAGATAGAAAGGCAAAGAGCCCCAAGGACTGTCCCAAGACTCTCCAACATTAGGGTTGGAAAAAGAGCTGGGATCAGCAGAAGAGACTGGGATCAACTTGGTAAGAGGGAAACCAGAAGAGAGTGAAGAAACTGTATCAAGGCAGAGGGAGTGACTGAAATGGATCAGATGTTGCTGATGGTCAAGTACAATGAAGCTGAGAATTAATAGTTGGACTTAGCAAGTGGTTATCCTTGACTTGATTAGAACAGGTGGAGCCTCATGAAAGTGAGTTTGAGATAACGGAAGGAGTTGAAAATAGCAAGTATAGACAACTTTGTCAAGGAGTTTAATTGCAAAGGGGAGAAAAAGAGATGAGACCTGGTGGCAACTTGAGATGTTTCCTACCTCCCTTCTTTTTCCTCTGGTCTTTGCCTCCCTTCTTTCCCGCCTCCTCTACTTTGCATTTGTAGAGGCCAACTAAATGTACTAGTTCAACCCACCAGCCTGAGACATTATCCGTGCTTTCATTATTTTGTAATTGCACTATTACAATATTTTGCATTCTCAAGGACATTTGAAGTATACCCTGAACTGTCGTCCTCATTCAGATCCATCAAAAACTTTCCCGTAATTTTTGAAGTAATTATATGTTGTAAAATTTGTACAGTGCTCTTTCCGTGAACATATGGGTATAGACTAATGATATATTTGGCCATTTATACAAGTAATGTTTCTATAGTCTGACATTCCTAACTGGCCAGTTTCCATTTCTTATCAATTCCCCATCAAATCGGTGCCAAGCAGATTCATGCAGTGAAGGAGAAACTTTGTATGATGGTGCCAAAATTTATTGTACAGATAGAATTTATGCAGTATGCTTTAATTTATGTGAAAGTGGAAACAGATTTTCAATACCTTTGTATTTGTAGCTCATTTGACTTTTACAAGGATTATCCAGAACTTTTGGAGTTCCTTTGTTGGGATGAGCATGCCTTGATTGCTTTAAGGATGAGGGTCATTGTCTAATGCCAGAAACTTTGGAATTTCAACTCTGATAAAAACTAATAAGAACTAACTCCTATTGAGTCCTTATAATTGAAAACTAGTATGTTTTGCTTTTAAAGAGTTTGTACCTAATTCTAATCAATCCACACCACAAATGCTGAGGTGACAGTTGCTGTATTACACCCCATTGATACATAAGGAGCAGTTGGCACATATGTGCCCCAGAGCATAGTCTAGCAGATGCCATACACAAGACAGGTTCCCATCCAAAAGGGTCCTAAAGCCATACTATTGTGCATGAAGAATGAGTTATAGTTGCTGTATGTTCTTTTTCTAAATTAGAATACACTGTTGCCTAAGGATTTAGTCATTTAAATGGAAGGCTTCAGGTGCTGTTATTACCCCCTCATCTGGATTGATTTTTACCTGAGCCAGTGACATTTGTGTAGTTCTGAAAGAAGGTCCAAGGCCCAAGCTGCTCCTGGCCTTAGAAGCCTACTGGACCATAGACGCCCACCAGAAATGAAAGCTTCCGTCTCACTTTGCCTCCACTGACAAAGAAGTTGTGTGTTCCCTGTGTCCCTACTGTGTTCCCTGCAGACCTTTCTTGGGGAAATTGTTTCCTTCTTTTTCCAGAAGTTTTTTTCAATGTATTTTTCTTTTTATGTGACTTTTCTTTTTTGCCCTTTTTCTTATTAAAATGAAGACATGGTGATAGAAATACTTGAGCCATTATATTTTGTGTAGTACATTTCCATCGAGAATCCCACTACATCTGTGATAGCTTGTACCCTTCTGACATCTTTGTGTGAGATTGTATCAACCAACAACCTAAACCCACAAAAGACCCAACTTGACCCTTATTCATGAAAAATGTGGTTTCAGTTATATGGAACGGATACTCTCAATTTGCTGTCATTTCAAAGGAGTGTTTACGATTTGTTAGATGCTTACCATTTATGGGAAATTTATTCACAGTTCTTGGAGAACTGATCTTCAAAGACAATAAAATGAAAGCCCTAGAGATTTTAAATATAGGACTTTGCACTGGAGGGTAGGGATGGCAATCCAAGTATATGGTGAGATGTATTTATCTTACCTTGTATTTTTTTGAACCTTTATTATGCACAAAGCCATTTTTAATTTAAAGAAAGGTGGGAGAAGGGGATCAGATCCCCTAACCTCACCACTTCCAAACACCTCAGAAACCTAAACAGACTCACTAAATCAGGAAAAGTCTTAAATAGGTTTGAGAAATAGCCTCTGAATTTCAAAACATTGCCTACTATTTTGGACAGTGAAGTTGTAGGAAATGGCAGGTTTGGTGTTAAGGAGAAGCCACTGAAACCCTTCCCTCCAGCGGTCCTTGTGTAAGAAAATTATTCTTATTGGTAAGAAAATTACTTTTCTAAAAATAAAGTAAATTTAAGAAGGGTTATTTTAATAACAGAACCTTTTTTGGAACTATGTAGTTGCTGTAGAATTCTTAAGCATTTTAGAAAATGTCGTTTCTAATGTCAACATAATCTGTCATAGCACTGTTCCCCTGGGAGCAGATCAGATTCTTCTTCGAGGAGCTCAGTTGAGAAATACACAGTGGGTTCATGGAATAGTTGTCTACACTGGACATGACACCAAACTGATGCAGGTGGGATTTTTATCTATGAAAACCTTTTGGACCAAAGTCTTTTGAAAATGTGCTATGTGTAGTTCTCGGTGCAGTAGTCCCAAATATAGCAGTCCATCTGTCACAGATTCCTGAGCCCCATTCTGTACATCTAGAATCTTGTTCTTCAGTGAGTGAAACTGTGAAATGGCTCACTGCACACAAGAATCCTGGAAAGTTTCCCCAGAGGTCACCCAATGCATGAACTCTCAATGATTTTGTGTGTTGATCCATTGGCAGCATTTACTAACCATTACAGTGATTGATACAAGTTGTCTGTAACGATGAGTGCCCTGCATTAAAGTATTTGTCTTATAATTTTATTTTAATATGATGATCAAATTTTAGAACTTATTTTCATTTTTTCATAAAATTAAAAGAACAACTTGAGTCACATGTTGACCATTTTTTCACAGTATTTTTATGTTAGACCGTTTTTAATCAACTTTAATCCTGGCACTTGTAGTTTACACATGCCTGTGGATACTCCTCTCTGCATTATAATACCATCAGTGTTCCGAGGTTAGATGGGTGTAGGAAACTCAGTTTTAAGGTATTAAATGAAAATCTGCTTTAAGGGCTGATAACTTTGTATATTGTAAAGGCATGAAGATGTTATCAACAGGCGAGCAGGACTGCTATTAATGATTCCACCCCCTTACTGTTCTATAAATTCTATAAATCATTCCGTATTGATTACGACAGGTTTAATTTTCTGTCCTGTGGACGCCTTGCTCTAGCGTGATCATTTTTTATCATTAAATACTGCTGAGGAAACGTGCCTCTGTTGTTCTTTATAGCTAGGACTACTTAGATTGCTGCTATGTTCAGTAAAACAATTACTCAGTGCCACCAAAACTCTGGAAACCAGAGATCCTTTCAGTGTTGCCAGAGATCCTTTAAATGTTGCCTTCATACTTTGGAATTTCCAGGTCTCTGGCTGTGGGTGCATAGGCCGCCTTCTCTGCCTGTCTTCCTGAGCTGAGATGATAGATGCTTCTAGTCTACCCTCTTTGCTTAAGTAGTCAAGTAATGCATTATTCATCTTACCTGCTACAATGCAAGAGCTGTGTCTACAAAAGGGATATTTCCTTCTCTTCTTATTATTGTTTTACGTCCTCTAAAAAAGGGCTGGGTGGTATAGTGGCCTTTAGAAAAAGAGGTGGTTGACTTATGACAGTTATTACATCTGTGATTATTTTCTGTATAATTTTCATGTGTAGATTTCATGTGTAGATTTCCATGTCTAGATTGAGTTGTGACTTACTTTGTTATCCTCATCAAAATACTAGATACTCATTACTAAATCATTTGTACATGTTTTTTATTGCTCATCTTGTTTCTTTTTACAGAATTCAACAAGTCCACCACTTAAACTCTCAAATGTGGAACGGATTACAAACGTACAAATTCTGATTTTATTTTGTATCTTAATTGCCATGTCTCTTATCTGTTCTGTGGGCTCAGCCATTTGGAATCGAAGGCATTCTGGAAGAGACTGGTATCTCAATCTAAACTGTAAGCATTGAAGTGCTTATTGACATTTTTCTTTCATTAAAACATGAATTTGTTTCACAGTTTATGTTGGAATTTCCTATTATTTCTAAAAAGAAAACCTCGTTGCCAAGATAACCTGGCATTTAATCTTTAGTTTTCAATGCAATTTCCAGTAAAAGTAAGTAAAATGCTAGAATCTCTAAAGTTTCAGAATCATTAAAAATAAAATGAGCGTTCCATAGTAGTATAAAATGTTATTTTATTAATGTTATTTATTTTTTATAACATTTTGACACCAGTAAATAGATAACTATTTGGTAAAGAAAGCAGATTGAGTATATTTAAAGCACTAAAAAATAGTTTACGTGCTTTAAAAATGTTTAAATTGAGTGTACTTTCATTTGAACTCATGAATGAAGTGAATTCTCTGTTAATGGTCATCCTGTCTTAGGGAAAGATATATTAAATAATTTCCTTTTAGAGCATTTATCCTTTTACTATTGTGGGATTAATGTATCACCCTTGAATGTTTCTGGGAAGTAAGTTTGTGTTGCCTTTTGATGAGTACTCAACCAGTAAATACTTAATTTCCAAAAATGTGAAAACAAATTGTAGTAAAATCTTATAGCAAAATTGATTTTTTCAGTTTTTTATTATACTGATTTCACTTTGCAGCTATTCCAGGTTTTCTTACAGTCGTTGATTTGCCATTTCAACATTAGAACTGTTACAACTCCCATTAATTTGTTTCTTCATAAGCTTTACAGTGTATCTGAGATCACTGTCTTATTTTCATTATTGAAGAGGAGGAGTATAATTTACTCAGGCCTGAATTTACCCTGAGTTCAGCTCTCCGTTGTTTTTGCTACTGTTGTTTTGTTTGTTTGCTTTTAAAGCATGCTTTAAATTGGAAATGCTTTTCAAGAATTTATGTAAAAGTGATTCTACCCAATTGAGATATTACATTTATAAACCCTCAGTCCTATCCCTGATATCTTTAAACTTCCTGTTTGGAACAGGATTTGAAATACTTGATAGTACTTTCACTCTTTAGTACCATTATGCAGTTCTCAATAGGATTAACGACATATTGAACACAAATAATGCTATTCCATCTTAAAGAATGTATTTGAGAATAAGGATATGTTATCAGCACAGTGTTCCTCCCAAATTACCTAGATATGCCATATAATATGGAAAATCTTGTTATGCTAAAGTTCTGATCAATGCAAATGAAATAGGCAAATGACTTTCTTCCATCCTCCCCCAACAGATGGTGGTGCTAATAATTTTGGACTGAATTTCTTGACCTTCATCATTCTTTTCAACAATCTCATTCCTATCAGCTTGTTGGTTACATTAGAAGTGGTGAAATTTACTCAAGCATACTTCATAAATTGGGTAAATATGAACTATTATTGTTTTTCCTCACTCTAAACATACATTTTGTCTTTTTTCCTGATAGGGTCTTTTGATCTCTCAGGAAAAAAAAAAAGTCTTAATTATACCTTACCTTTTATAGGCTACAAGATGACATTTCAAAATATTCTTGAGCCTAGTATAATTATAACAAACTCTCTCATCTCAAAATCATGCAAATTTGCAGACCAGACATCTTGGGGAAAATAGGCCTGTAGTTCAGGAAACCTCTTTTGGGTTACCTAGTGGTCTTGGGGAAAAGGAGAACCATGGGGTTTAGAGTTAAAATATCTGGATTGTAGTTTTACTTCTATAATTTACTAGCTGTGTGAACTTTGCTAGGCCACTTGAATTTTTTGAGACTTATTTTCTTGGCCACACATACTGGAATGATAAAAACATGCTTTACCTGCATCTCACAGTGGTCATATAGATCAAAAGAATCTCATGATATAGCAGACCACTTCCTAAACAATTGACCACTATAGAAATTATAGTATAGTCACTACTGTAACAACCAGGCTATCATACTTTATACATCTATATAGTTTATTTTTCCATGCTGCAAACAATTTCAGCTGTACTTGAATTTTTCTTCTTAATTTTTTTGTCTTAAATTTTTTTTTTAATCTTGGAAAAACATGCTGGACATCTGTTTCCTAAATGTTTTGTTTATAAAATATGTTACTCTGCCTCAATTTTATTTTTACCAAAGTTAAGATTAGTGTATTTATGTAAATTAAATAAATCTTTAGACCTAATCTGCCAGAAAGTTTAATTTTTCTTTTATTTTAAGGAATTTTGGTATTTTGATGTTTATTTTTAAATCATTTAAAAGTCTTTCAATATGAACAATATTAGGGTTTTTGAAAACATAACTGATGCTACTTTTGCAACTACTCATTATCTTCCCATGGTAAAGGATCCACCTCAACCATCAATCTCTTAATTCATTGATAAAAGATCAGTATTATTTAAAAATCTAAAATGAGCTGCAGGCATAGCTCATTTCATTGTAGGAGATAAATTGCTGAAAAATTGAATAATGAAATTTATATAAATACAATTAAAACTTATTGAAGGTTTCCCACTTATTGAAATAATAAGGTAACTCATTGTGAAAATCAAATACCTAGTCAGTCACTTTATCATTTTTTATTTGGATTTTCAAAAATAATATTTGCTTCAAATAATCATATAATTTTAGCATTGGATGACCCCAGCAGACTTAGGCTTTTCAACCACCTCTCTAATATAGAGAGAGTTTATAACATTTGTGATAGATCTTCCCTTACCAGCCAACTTCTTACTTTTGTGGAAATGAGATTAGTAAATGCTTCCCTTTGAGTCTGGTTCTGTCCAATAGATCTTTTATGTCTTTTATGAAAATGTCTACTCTTGTTTCCAAATGATAGCCTTGCAAAATATTTGAAGTCGGCTATCATGCCTATTCTTCTATCATATCTTTTCCTCACTAACTAAATATCCTCTATCTCATTCTCTTCTTCATTTGACATGATTCTCAACTTAATCCCCATTCCAATCACTCCTCTCTGAACATTGCCCAGTTGTTTACTATTCCTCTTAAAACATGCTAACTCAACAGCCTATTCTAGAACTGCTACTGATCAGTCAGAAATACAGATGTGGGAGAGATCAAATTTGCCCTTTTCATTTGACTTGTGAAAGTCAGTAAACCCTGGCTTGTGTTGGGGAGGGGAAAATTCTGCCCTCTTCCCCTTTTCGTTCTTATGGCTGGTCGAATAATTAAAATGACATAAGGCAGTTTAACAGGAGAAAGTCCAATTTAATACATGCACACAGGGAATTCACATAAGCATGAAAAATTCCAGGCGATCAGGCAAAAATGAGGTATATATATCCTACTGGACTAAGGAGAAGGGGCCAGGGGTCTGGGCCTTCAAAGGGAAAGGTAGCAATTTACAGGAAGATGAAGAGAGTTAACGTTTGGTAAACAAGTGTTTGTTTGTTGGGGCCGTCTAGAGACAATGAAACAGAGAGGACTTTGATCAAACAGGCCTTGCTAGGTTACTCTCTATCTACCACACCTAGTATATATTATGCTTTAATTATCTATGATGATAATGCCTTCCTGGAACAGACCTTCTGTCTTAACTTCTTTCAGGCAGTTATAGGGAAGGTCAAAGTTTCTTCCTGAGTCTTTTCATTTCTTGAAAATAATCAGCCCAAAATAATCTCAAGCCAAAGAGATGCATTTTGGGGTGGCAAATTCTGTTCCCCTACACTTGTCAATAAAATGTTCTACTATAGGAAATATTAATTTTTATAGGATTAATAGTCAAAACTCATAATTTCTGAGTGCAAAGCAAGTACAAATTGGTACAAGAACTATACATTTTTGTTTGGGTTTTGAGAAGTGCACTCATTTTGCTTTCAAGTATGAACAGTGGAAGAAACTTGGCCAAAAAAGTACAAGATAGAATCACTTAGGTGATTTTTCCAGAGGTTTAGAGTCTTAATTATTTGAGCAGTGTTTAAATGCTATCTTAGTTCGCATTAAGCACTTATGTTGTGTCAGACACAGTAGGAAGCACTTTACATACGTTATCTTATTTAATCCTTATAATAGGTCACATATCTAGGAAATGGTGGAATGATAATAATGCAAGATTGCCTGATTCCAGAGACATGTTCTAACTACCACACTGCCGTTACTGTGAAATACGATATGCTGTATTCTATACTGAGTACTTTTCAGGGAAATCAACTGAAATGATATAGGAATGGCAAGAGATGGGAGTGATTACGTAGATAGCTCCCTAGTTAAATAAAATTGCACTGAATCTCTTGTTACCAGCTGTATTCAATGATTTCTTTTTCTTTTTTTTTAAAGGATCTCGACATGCATTATGAACCCACAGACACTGCTGCTATGGCTCGAACATCTAATCTGAATGAGGAACTTGGCCAGGTAAACTAAATTTCTTGTCGATATGTTGAATTGGAACTCAGATTTGGTGTAATTTCTGCAGTATGTGGCGATTTCAGATGAATTGACAGCTCCTAATTTTCCATTTTTTGAATAATTGGCATAAATAAGTAAATGAAGTTTTAAAACATCATTTAAAGCATATTTTGCTCTCAGATTAAGGTATTGCACTGAGGGCTATCCTTCAGTATATAATCTGATTAGTATGTAAAGTCTTGGCTATTTTTTAATTATAAACTCCCACTATTAGAATTTTTCCTAGCTTTTGACCAGAAAGGAAGGAAAAGTTAAAGTTGGTCAATGAAGTTGTGTAAGTCGAAGTATAATAGCAAACAGGAATTTTAGATTTATAGATTTATAATTCATGCTATATTCACATATTTGTGTATATTTATACATTTATACATACTAGCTGAGAAAGTATGTTTTTTTTGTACCGTTGCCTTTTGCTAACTATTACTTTTCAACTAATATTTAAGCCAGAATTATCCTTTTTCTTACCAATTCAGATGTTGTATGAAGTTAATTTTAAGCACAAGCTATCACCAATTCTATGATTGATTGTTATGGTGAGAGATGCTAATAGATGTTTAGTGCTCTATAAATGTTAAGTAGCAGGAGTGGCACTTTCTAGTGGAAATTCAGACCATGTTAAGGCAGATTTCTATATGACTGTAGTTATTCTAATATTTTGATAGTCTTTAGTGTTCATATAAAATGATTCGTTGCTAAAATACTAAAAAAAAAACACATTTCTTAATAATTGTGCAGAAAGTAGTCAGCTAATAGTATTCATTGTGCCCCTACAATGTAATAAAATTAATAAATAGAATAATGTTTTTTTTTTTTCCATCTATACAAGACTGGCTTAAAAAGACCTCTGAAATTTTAATAAGAAATTTTAAACTTTTTTTTAGGTAAAATACATATTTTCTGACAAAACTGGTACTCTGACATGCAATGTAATGCAGTTTAAGAAGTGCACCATAGCTGGAGTTGCTTATGGGTGAGTTTTTCCCTTTGATTAGAATGTGAAATACACATTTAATTAGTGCTAACAGTTTGGTACATTTTGGGAATTCTTATCAGGGGAGTTTTGTTTTTTTTTAATCTAGAAGCAACTGTATTAATTTCAGCATCCGTATACGTTTTGTGTTTTATAGTTTGGTATTATTTTTCATTTGGAATTACCTATGAGGTGGGGCTCTGCCCAATAACATTTCAGTGTTTAGAGTTGCCGAAGGTTGCTGTCTGACTCTGGTAATAAGGTACATGTATACTTCCCTCTACGGTGCCATAAAGTTAGAGTGCAGCTTACATGTGGTAAGAACATGCAGCCTGTCCTTGGCAGGTTTCAAGTTAAAATTGTTTCTCTGATAGTTATCCCTTTGATTTGTTTTTTCTTTTATCATCTCTCTTCTTTGCAGTCACAGAGCAATCTAAATTTCTGATGTCGGGAAGGAGGTAGGGGCATGAAACTCCTAAATCTGGGGGATAATGAATATCATCAAAAACTTTTATCAGACTCTTATTGTCATTTAGAATGTGCTTATTGAGCACCCATTTATTTCTTACTTTCAGGTATGCTTGCCTAAACTGTTGAAAAACCTTCTTTTTAAATACTTTATAGGGTAATATGAGAAAATTAGTTTTTATATTTCCTAAAAAGACACTATCAAAAGGTGAAACACTTCCTGGTTGATTGACATTGGCCTATTATCAAATTTTCCAACCATCTTTATCTACAAATGAGACTGGTACATGTCAGTCTCTTAACCACACAAGCAAAGACACTTGCTTTGGGTTTTCTGGCTTGTACCCACTCTTCCTCACTCACACTCTGTCTCCAAGCAGTAAGCCAGTATAAAAATAGTGTATTGAATTTTGAAAATGCCTTAGTTAAAATTATAAATAAATAACCATTTGGTAAAAAAATTCTAAACGCATATGTTTACTCCTATACACAGAGTCTACAAAGAGAAATAGAGGGAGGCAGATATTTTTGTTCTTTGGGTTAGCAGAGAGTGTGACTAAAAATGACTTCAAACTGTGTGTGTAAATGAAACTAAAAAGACATTTGATTGAATGGCCTTCTTACACTGTAAAGACAGGCTGTTAAGGTAAGAAGCATACTTATCGTTTCCAGAGCTGGATGACATTTTGCATCTTTCCTCTTGATCTAGAGATCTCCTAATTCTCTTAGACAAAAGGGGCTCTCCTCACTCCTCCCCACATTGCTACAGGCCTCTCTTAGTTTGGTTAGCTGCTGGAGCAGGAGAGATAGAGCTGCACTTTTTGACATCTTGTGCTTATATATTCCACCCATAATTATCCCAGAGAAGGAAAGGCCTATTGTGATTCTAGAGTTTGTTGTAGTATACTTTCTGACAGATTTATGGTGATGATTGTTTTTACACATATTCTGCATTCATAAGTGTTACTTTTTAGAGTAGTCTGTTTGATAATTGACATCTTTTTATTATTTTGTCCAGTTTCCAATTGAATAATCAAGTTCTTCAAATTAGTAATTGTTGGTTGTGAACTTATCAGGACAGAAAGCTGGAATGAGATCTAGCCTCACTTTCCTTCTGCATTTTTATTAGGTTTTTTATTCTTGGAACAAGTCCTTAAACACTTCCAAGCAGTAGTTCTCAAGAGCAGTATTCTTGTATCTATTGGTGATATTGTCATTAACAACCGTGTTTTGCTAGAGTGGGTTTGAGACTGGTAGATATTAAAGTAGTATTAGGAGTTAAGTATTGTCATCATTTAGATTAAGTTTCCAGTGAAACAGACTTCCTCTTAGGAAAATAACATTTCTTAATATTGAGATGCAGTCATAAGGCATGAGTTCTAGTCCTAGCTCTGTCACTAATTTGCCATGTGACCCTAGACAATTCCTTTCAAATGTTCCAAACCCCTTAAAATAAGGATGGTGAGACCAGATGATCTCGAAGGTTCTTTTCCAGGCATAAATTTTAACAGATTTAGAAATAAAAAACAGGTGTTCCTTTGCTTGCAAATTTTAACTATATAAACAGAAATATGTTTCTTCTTCGGATGATGTGTTGTGTGTTTGAGAATACCAGAATCCTTGTTGAGTGAAGCTAGTTGTTAAGCTGCTTCCAATAGTCATTCATGTACTGGTTATATATGTGCTTTTAGGATCCTTAACCCTGATGGAGTTTTTATCAACCCAGTCCCCACCCCCAAGCATCCTGATGCACAATTGGAATGTCAGCGTTGTAGAGAGCTGTTGATATATGAAGGCTTTGGGGAAACCAGGAGACTTCGCACTGTTCACATGTTTACAATAGGAGACACACCACTGTTCTTAATCTCGCCAGACTCCACAGGAAAAAGTAATTACCGTCACCCACCTTTCTGTGGGAATTTCCTCGGGGCACTCTTGCTTTATAGGAACCCAGACAGGGAAATAACATACTTTTACTGTCCCCTTTGCCCCACAGCAGTGTTAACGCTTGTTTATTATGGGAAACTGTTATGTACATGCACTTCCAGCTCCTGCAGAAGAAAGCATAGCATTTATCCCCCCAGGATGTGGCAAAACAAAGAAGAACACAAACTTTCGTATACTAACAAATGCCTCTGGGGTTATGATTTCAGAGCTAATGCTTCTTCAGCATTTTTAAGACGATAAAACCTAATTTTACCCTAGGAAGAGTTAAAGATGAGTTCTATTGGCTTTTAACAGTTTGAAAGAAAAGACTTGAAGTCTCTTGATAGTACAGTCTTTGCCTAGTTCTCTGTGTTCCATAGGTTTGTGGGAAGATAATGTTGAACACTTAAAACAATGCTTCAAAATTTAGTCTTGCAAGTTTTCTCTTATTTCATGTAACCGTTGCCCCAAATCTGATTTATGAGGGGCAATGAAATAAAAAGGTTTGTGCATATGTACCAATGATGATTATTTTCTAGAGAGCAACGTTGTATCAGAGATGCCACCATGCTTAAACATATAGATTGTTTTATTCGATCTTTTTTTAGTTAAATATAAATGAGTTGTGATGTCATTTGTAAATTTAACTTATTACAAACTAGAAATTCTACTGTTCAGTATTTATTCAAGTATCATTTCAGCAAAATGCTTCCTATAAGGAATAAGTCAGTTTTATCACCATTACTTGAATACCAGGAATAGGTAAGAAGGCTTTTGTGTTCATTGGTAAGGATTCTCAATACAGCGAATATTCTGGGCTACAATCCTAAGTACCATCTTTGTTGATAATTTAGACCTTACTATTAGAATGAGATGGGCAAGGCTTAACCCGGTACAATCTCTAAGGTTTAAAAAAATTCTGTTAAGCAAAGTAAACTACTTTTTGTGGGAGCAAGTCATTTAATCAGTATTAAAAACATTTCATTGACATTTTCCCTTCAAGTAAAAAATGAATGTTCTTAAAAGCAACCTTTGTTTATATATGAGTACAATGTGTGAGTAGCTTTGCTTGACGATATTTTGTTTAGCAATATGCTTACTGAAAAGATCAGCTGCTTCCTTAACACCAAGAAGAGATTCATCATGAGAAACCTCACAATTATTATAATACTTAGGCCCAAGGTCCAGATTATAACCAACGAATTTATCTTACTCCTCACCATGACTGATGGTTAAAGCTGAGTAAGCATCATTCATTTGTTTATTCACATACCTCAACAAATTTTTATCTCCTTCTATGTATGTGGCACTTTGTTAGATGATGGGGATATTATGATCAGCAAAAGTTCATGTGGTTCCCGCCCTCCTAAAATTTATAGTCTAATTGAAGGTTAATGGTTGTTAATTAAGTAATCGTTAACAACAAATATAGAATCCTGACACAATACAAAGGTCTATGTGAGTCTGTCATTGGGGGTCTGATCTAAGCAGGGACTGCTCCCTGAAAAAGTGATACATGAGCTGAGATCTAAGAGTGAGTTTAAGTGAAGAACTTACCAGACAGATCTAACAGCACTGTTGTACAAACAAAGGCAAATAACCAGTCAGTGCCTACACACCAGAGCTGCTGGAGCAGCGATCTCCGGGAAACTCATGCAGACAGGATCAGTAACAGGTGTGTGGGTTGCCTGCTGCTCATCACATGCTGAATAGCACTCAGCATCTGCCAAGGCTGGACCAGACCTGGGGAGAAGGACCCTGAGCCTTGAGCTCTGCAGTGTTTAAGGTGCATGACTTGAGGAGCACTGGCCGCTTTCCTGGTGTGAGATCAAGGTCTGCTGTATAATACTAGCGCAACTTGGCAGAACATTGGCACAGTATTTTTGCTTGGGTAGCACCAGGCTCTCCCCTGGTACAGTCTAGGGGCTGGAGTCCAAAACTCGAGGTTGATCAGGAATGATTGCTTTAAGCACTGGGCTGCGGCCAGTTTCCCCAGAGCTTTGCAGTAAGCCATTGCCTTTTCTGGGAGTCCAGCCCACAAGGGGCTTGGTTAGCCCTTCCTCTCAAGCATCTACGAAAGTCCTTTGGTAAGAGAGAGAATTGTGAGGAAAAGCCACTGCTTCCATTGTGATTGGAGTGAAGATAGTGGATACTGCCCTGGAGGCAATTTAAGGTTTTGGAGGTGGAAGAGGAGCCCTGGAATGATGAGACCCATATCACGGCCAGTTTGATGGAAGGTAAAGAGAGTGGGGTGGACACTTAGGAAATGAAAGGATCCCAGTGAAGTTTATTGTATATTTGTCAAAAATAACAATGATTTTACATTTGTACTGAACTCTGAATTTTTAAAAATCTACCTATATCTGATATATTTAATTTTAAGGAAAAATATTGAATGGTTATATATAATGAATGAAATGGGAGATAAGAAAATCTGCTCTAGTTGCTAAGAGAATGATCTTAAATGTTCTCACCACAAAAAAAGAAATGGTAATTATGTGACAGGATGAAGGTGTTAGCTAACACTATGGTGTTAATCATTTTGTAATATATACATGTATCAAATCAACACACTATACACCTCAAACTTACACAATGTTCTATATCAATTATATCTCAATAAAGCTGGAAAAAATTGAACAATAAAAGAAAATTTAATAAATAAATAAAATCTCTGTCATGTATTATGGGTACTTCTGATTGGTTGAAATGAAAGCTATATGTCAATCAAACTTTCCTAGTGCTCAAATGAGCTAATGGATGAAATTAACATATTGATAAATGTGTTTTCTGTTTGAGATAAATGGTTTCATGACTGAATTATGGTTTAAGTGAAAAATTTGAATATCAGTTAATCTTTTAAAATTTGGTCCCTTTTAATTATAGAAATGTGATTAACTTTTACTTTAATATGCTTGCTTAAAGAACCATAACCTCGTGGTAGTCAAATGTACTTCTAAAATGTATTTGGCAAATTTTATCAGTGTGATAGTTTGTTCCTGGGTATTAGCATGTTGTTTTATTAAAACATTTTATTCTGAGTATACAATATGTGGTTAATTTTCTGTTGGCTTTAGCATGTATTTAAACTGCTAAGTTCAGATATTTCCTACTGAATACTGAATTCTGTGCATAAAATCAGTAAATTTCATGGCGAAGAGGCAAGTTGGCTATCCAGTTATAGAACAACTTTGTAAACCTGCCTAGTTACCATAAATCATGTTCTACTTACTATACTAACTGCCATTCTTTCAGAATCAACTAAAAGTTCATTTTCTTAATTTTTTTGAGATCTGTCTTTCAGTACTTCCCTTATTCATCTTTTTATGTTTCCAGCCTTTCTGTGATTATTTTTTCCTCTCTTTCTATCCCTCCTCTTGCTTTCTGAAGCCATGTCCCTGAACCTGAGGATTATGGCTGCTCTCCTGATGAATGGTAAGCTGCATGGACCTTTCTGTCTCATTGATTCCTTTAAAAGATTTGCATGTTATTGTTTTGCTAGACACATTTCACTACTTTTGAAAAAAGCATTCCTGATCAGGTAGGGTGACAATGCTGTAAAGTAGGTATTTCTTGAAAACCGTGGGCTATCTGTGATTTCCTGTTGAATAACCCTTAGTCATTTTATAAACATTTAATTTAAAGGTTAGGCTTGTTAGAATTTTATATTATGTATCTGTAATAAAGTCTGTGATGATCAACTTAGAGTTCCTGGGCTGTGGACTACCTAAGATTTCAGTTGCAGCTCCTGAAGCTTTCTTAGGTTTTTTAGCTCAGCACTGCCACCTTCTGCCACTACTTACCTACTCTACAGAGCCCCAAGAATGCTACTGGAACATACCCAAGCAGTGGACAATTAATTCCTTTACGTTTCTTTTCATTCATTTACTAAATCTGCTTGGGGGCTAGGAAATGAATTTTTTGTGTGTGTGTGTGAGGAAGATCAACCCTGAACTAACATCCAATGCCAATCCTCCTCTTTTTCCTGAGGAAGATTGGCCCTGGGCTAACATCCGTGCCCATCTTCCTCTACTTTACATGGGACGCCTCCACAACGTGGCTTGACAAGCGGTGTCGGTGCTCACCCGGGACCCGAACCTGCGAACCCTGGGCCCCTGAAGCGGAGCGCACGCACTTAACTGCTTATGCCACCGGGCCAGCCCCTGAATTTTCTTTTTAATGAAATGTCTGGGACAGATGTTGGAAGACTATGCTACCGAGGACCATAGTTAACTAGAATATAATTAATTTTAGAATTATTAAAATAAGATGGCATTTTATAAGCTGAATTTCAATACTTTTTGGGTTTTCTGTTTGTCTTACCTTAAAATCCCCCCACTCTGTGGATTTACATTTTCATTTAGGATGGTCTAAGTTTATTTTGATATTTTTATAATTCATCATGATTTGATGGCAAAATTTCAGAAAACGGGTTCTTTTAATGCTGGTAACTATAGAAAATATTGTGGTTTTCTTAGTGGTTATGTTTTTATTTTCAGGTTACACGTGTGTTTTATAATTAAGCCTCATTTCCAATATGCATAGAAATCTAATAGCATCATTTAATATTTTTCAGTATGGATTTTATTTCAGTAAAGTGGAGCCTTGGTAACAATTCACAGTAAACCTCATAATACCTAGGGTTAGTGACGGAGGTAGCTGTTTGGTTCATGTGATAACTGATGAGTCATCACGTTTAAGGTCATTGTTTGGAGTATCATACATTTCGACACACACAACTGAATAATTTTTAGTATTTTTTAAATGTGCCAAAGCATCTTACTGTTGGTAGATAATTCAAGTTTAATGGCATAAATATTCTCTTTTATTTAATCCTTCAAGAATGTAGTTAAAATTTTGACTGTATCTTTTTATTTGTTGCTTTCTGTAACATTAATTCTATTAATTTTAAACACTGTTCATTAATGTAGAATTAATACACATTTTTCTACGATAACTCATTTACTCTTAAGGAAATTACCTTTACCATATTTTTGTTAAGGTTGAATAGAAATTTTAAAAATTGTTGTTTGTTTACTCAGGTCATTTAAAATATTCTGTTTTTGATAGAGGTTTCATGACTTTTATCACTGTTGGAAAACGAGGATGTTATTTTTCCTAAGTTAAGAAGTTCTTTTTGTGAAACACCCTTTTGGAAAATCTGATATTTGATATTCTAAACCAGATAACTCCAAATAAAAAATGCCAGCTTTTTTGTAAATTGTTTGTACAATTCCACCTGCAGTTACTTAAAAACTTAGATATTAATGATATTTTAAAGAAAACACTAGGGAAGGCTTTTGCCACCTTTATAATAAAGTGAGCTTTATTTTAAATAAATGCTTTGATTCCCCATCTATCACATAGTTACCTGGAGGCCACAAAGATGAAGGAACGGATACTACTTGAGCTTCTGTTGTGTCCTGGGTCCTGTGCAATGGTCAGAGATGCAGACTGTGGATTCTGACCCCCCAGTTCACACCCTCATCCTCCTGGTGCCCTTGAACAAGTTACCTGATCTCTCTACCTGCCTGTCCTCATCTGGTAGAATATAGACATCACAGGGAGGTTGTGAAGATTGAGTTCTGTTTTTAAAGTGCTTGGAATAGTGACTGGACTTAGCAAGCTCATAGAGAGTGTTAGCTCTGACGTCTCTCACTTGATCTTCATGACATATTTAAGGAGTTATGATTGACATGACCGTTTTAAAGTTGGTGAAATTTAGGCAAAGAAGCTATTATGTAACTTGCCTCAAAGTATACAACCAGTAAACATGGAAGCCAGAGTTAAAACCTCGCTCAGCCTGGTTGTAAAGTAGGTGCTGGTCACATTACATCCTATAGACTTGAAAGAACTTTAAAGAATATTTGCTTTTAGAGCACAAGCTATCCTTGCTGTTTCAGTCGTTTTATTTTTCTTTGTTTCTTTCTTGTTTTGTTAAGGTAGCAAGAGCAGATGAAATTTAACTTGAGAAAAGTTAGCATGGGGGGCACAATTTTGCACGTTCATGGATCTGGCATCCCTCCAGTCTCATCCAGTTGGTTTCATATTGCCAATGAAACCAAGATTAAAAGGCAATCCTGGTTGAATCCTGTGCTCCAGGCACCTGACCACATCTTGATGTGCTGGTCTTCAGGGTAAACTAGAGAGTGTAGATGACTATGTAAATCCAAAATATGAAAGTTTATTCCTATCTGTCAGCAGCTTCACCTTTCAATGTGAATTTCATTGAATTCCATATGTGAAACTTGTGGCCTGTGTATACTTTACTGTCCTACTTAAACCATAGTCACCACAAAAATGTCAAGTTACAAAAACACATGATATTTAACACTTAAATGTATGTAGGTTATTTTACATTTAGTCAACTTTGAAGACAAACCTGTAATTTAGTAACTCTTTCCAACATCCTTTCTTGATGTTAAAGATAATTGGATGATGGCTGTAGCTCTGCTTGCTTAAGTATATTAATATAAATAGTTTACAGAGATAAAATCATCTCCCAACCAGTAGCCACTTCAAAATTGGTATGGTTTTCTTGTTATTGCCAAGTACCATAAGCTAACATATAAACTTCCAGATTAATTCTTTTCTATTAAAAATCTACCATTGGAGAAAAAAAGATCGGCTTGTTCTCAGCATTCATGAAGCCCTAAGATATGATTATTTTTTAAAACTATGTATTTCTATAACCATTTTTTTCTTTTTCTAACGCTTATTGTGGAAAATTTCAAACAAACAAAGGTAGACAGATGTGCCCATCCACTTACTTAAGTAGTATGCACTCAAGACCAGTTTCAATTCATCTACACCTTTCCCCCACTAGTATTTTGAAACAAACCCCAGATAACATATTTGTTTTTCTTAACTGTTTAATATAGTTCCACATTATTCTTTCTGATAGTTTTTTTTAAGTTAATGCTAGTGAGCGTGATTCTCCAGAAGGATTACCTTAAAGTGTTCTGTGCTTAGTCATTTCACTGTGGTTTTCAGTATTATCCTAATATCAGTGGATAATACTATTTTCTAGTCTTATTTTCTCCTTTTATTCTGGTCTGTAATTATGTATGGAATAAGTGGTATTAGTCTGCTTCAACAGCAAGGCTCACTAAAACATTCTTCCAGGTATACTGTATAATAATGAGATCTAACACATCCAAATTAGTGTTAGTCTTCAAAGTAGTCACTTTGACAGGTAATTTATTTATTCCAATGACGCAGCCATTTTACAGAATGTTTTTGGACCTCCTCTTTTGTAATTGCTTTCAGAAATACTTTGAGCCACACAGAAAGTGGATCTCATTTCTTTGGTCAAAACCAGTGTCTAACAAAAATATTATTGAATTCAGTCACTTGTTTAAATTCTTGGACCTGACTGGACCTGACTCTGCATAACAAATTCATTTCTAAAAATTGCATCTCCCTTTAAGGAATTTTGATTTGGAGCCAGTAGCACCGTTCAAAAGCAGGAGGTGCAGATCCTTTCAAAAAACAGTGCTTTACAGTCACACCGCCTTGGTCTTCCTGTGTGTGCATGTGTGTAGTATGTGTATGTATATAATGAATACATTTAGTTTATATGGAGGGTGTGTGTATATTTCAGGTGGCTGACATGGATTTTGTTCCAGTTTTTAATTTCTATTTTAAATTTGATTTATTTTTTAAGTTTATAATACATTACCATGTTATAAATTCAAAGGATGTAAAGAGCTCCCTGTCTTAGAGCCCTCCATTTCTCCTCCTGAAGGCAGCCAGTGTAACCAATTTCAGGTATATCTTTCCAGATCTACTCTACACATATATATGCATGTATTTTTTTCTCTCATGTTTTTACCAAAAGTGATGCGTACTGTACACACTGTTTTGTACCAGTTTGTCTTTTGAGATTTGTTGATATTCCATGAAGAGCTTCCCGTTTTTTGTATGGTGTTCTGTTATGTGGATGTACCACAATTTTTTAAAGCAACGTCCCTGATAGAACTGGGGTTATTTCTAATCTTTTGCTATTAAAAAAGTGCTGCAAAGAATGAATTTGTACATACAGCACTTTGTACCACATAAATAACATATAAACTCCTAGACCTGGAATTACTAGATCAAAGGATAGATGCATTTTAAATTTTGATAGAAATTGCCCAGTTGCCCTTTTTAGAAGTTATACTAGTTTTCATTCTCACCAGTGATATATGATTTAACTTTTTCCATAATCACAACAGCACGGAGTTGTCAAACTTTATTTCTGCCAAATTGATAAATTTAAATTTCATTTCTCTCATTGTGGGATAAGATTGAACTTATATTTAAAGCCGCTTGTATTGCCTTCTCTGTAAACCGTGTTTATATCCTTTGCTCGTTGTTCTACTGCATTGTTGAACTTTTCTTTTTTTATACTGATTTCTGAGTTCTTTCTATTTTATGGAAATTAACTTTCATAATATCAGTTGGGAATATTTTTCTCCCAGTTTGTCCTTTGGCTTTTGACTGTGCTTGCAATAGTTTTTGCTCTGCAGAAGTGTTTTAGCTTTATGCAGTCAGATTTATCTAATTTTTTTGGTTTTCTGAATTATGTATGAAACTTAGGCTTTTCCCACTCATAAGTTATTTTTAAAATTTTCCCATGTCTGTAGTACTTTTATTAAATTGTTCATCCATGCTGGAAAACCTCCTTGGTTTAAGGTGAAAAGCATGGATCCAAATTTTTTTCTTTTTTTCTGATGACTCTCTTGATGACATGTTTTGAATTTAAAAAAATTTCATAGTCCATACTGTCATATATGAAAATAGCTAATATTAATTAAGCCCTATACATTCTGAATTTTCTCTTAAATTTTATTGCTATGGGGATTCTTCATTTTTGTAAGATTAGGAAATAATTATTTACAATGTATCATAGCTTTTAAATCAGCCTGCAAGAAGCTGCAATTTTATGACTGGACTAACAGCTCATTTTTCTCCTTAACTGTTGCACTCCCTGCCTATTGCTTCTTACAAAACACCAGCATTTCTTTGTCTCCTTGTCGAGCCAAGTATCACTTGAAAATTTCTATGGAAAAATTTAACAAAATGTAGATGTTGCCTACATTTTTACCTGTGAGTCATTTTCAAATTTGTATAGTTTTGTCAACTAACAGTTTAAACTATTGCTTTTACTTTTAATATAGTTGGTTCTTATTATGAAATGACGTGAGCTTCCTAATTTTATCTGTTTACTTTTACTAAAAGTGAATGTTTTGTAAGATTTCGGAGAAGGGTGGTGAAAGCTCCATGCCTGAGTTATCCAACCCAGGCTGTATGATCAGCTGATGAGTTGTTTATGGTTCTTATGACCTTGGAAAGGCTGCCGCTTGCTGAGAGAAGCGTTCTTATTTAGCATTATCCATGGTGAAAGCCTTCATTGGTGAATGGAGGGTGGAATGTGTTCATGTAAATATTTCAATTGTATATCCAGTGTTATTTGTTATAAATACATTTGAAAGTTATATCAATTATGGTAACTGTGATTTATAAAATGAAAGAATTACTGGTGAGATTAATAAGGCATATCTTCAGATTTATAAAGGCTTTTAGTCTAGAATTCTTTGGGAAGAAAATAGACCTCCACAGGCAAGATGTTACTGTGAATATACCTTGACATTTCAATTTATCTAACAAATAAATAGGAAACTATAACTAAGAACCATTAATGAATACATTTTAGAAATGGAGAGATTTTATGGCACCCCAAATAATAAACTATTTTTAAGCAGTGATAGTATTTGAAGAAGAAATGTGTGCTAATTTTTCTGTCTGCCCATTGATACGTCATTTAAAAGTTCTTGGATTTTTCCCTCCATCTTTAAAACTAGAGGCGGAGGAATAATAATAATAATAATAATAATGTATTTATTCTACATCCCAGGGATATTTTGAGAACACTAAACTACTACATGCTAATAAAGATGTATTATATTATAATTTTGAGAATTAATAGACCAAATGACTACGTGTAAATAAAGATATATTATAAATGTTCTAACTTCCTCCTTTGTTTATGGGAAAAATATATTGACAATATTGTGTGTGTTCAATTACTTCAAATTCTGTTTTTCTTCAATGACTTCTCCTTCCTTTGAAGCTACTGACTTTAAAATATGAAACCCTTGATGTTTGACACATAGGCATTGATAATACCCTTTGTAACCTGTAAAAATTGTGATTGAAAGCTTTCTGGATTACAGTTATTTAGTATTAGACACATTATTTTTTCCTCAGTGAATTAATTCTGAAATTTTCTTCTACGCACAAAAGCTTAGATGTATATATTTTCACTGAGCATTGCAAAGTGTACTCTTTGGGTTTGACATTCCCACTGAAATATTCCTTGTTCTTCCTTTGAATCTCAACATTTTAATATTAAATCACGTGGCCATGAGATTAATAATAGCTGGATTACAGAGGTAGTTCTGACTCTGTTTGATTCATATGAAGTACATAATGTGTTTGCTGATCTGAAGATAGCCACAGCACAAAAAATCCCATACATTTTTATGATTTGTTCTTGTATATACAGAACAAATGTGATATGTACATAAATATATCAGATATTTGTTAGTGATAGATGTTGATAAACTATGTAAATCGTTTATTGTTCATGTTTTTATATTTTGTATGATAATTATGTAGTGTTAATATAAATGAAGATATCTCATAGGCTAAAGTAAAAGAATCAATATTTTTTATAATAACTTCATTCTCAAAATTCTAAAAACTTAAAAAAATTATGGAAGTAGAAGAAATTCAATTCCAGGTAATTTAACGTAATTTTTTATTACATTTTTTAAATTAATTTTTTTAATTTCATGTGGCTACAATATAATTTTACTCCAGGAAAATGAACTATAAGATGCTATTTTTCATCGCACTGCAAAAGTCTGTCACACTTTAGACTGGTTGAAAATATTTTATGACTCAATCATAAATCGATGATGTCTTATTTAGAAAGCAGACTACATTATATTTAATCTATTAAGGGTTTGTAGGCATAATGTTAATTTTACAAGTAAGTTACAAATAGGTCAGTAGGCTTGTATAAATGAACCAGGCTTGCTCCATTTCTTTTCCTGTTTAGGCAGAGCTCACAGTTTGGAGATGAAAAATCATTTAGTGATTCATCATTGCTGGAAAACCTCCAAAATAATCATGTAAGCAACATAAAACCATTATCTTTTCGTTAATGAATGAAAACTAATGAGTGTTGCTCTGAATTATCTTCCATGTTTATATGTTTATGTATCCCTTTTCTTTTAGTTTCATGATCATTTTTAATAATTATCAAAATCTGTTATTGCTGAATCCTTTTTACTTCATTATGAATTCATCATTAGATGAATGTCAGAATATTCAATCAATGTTCTGTCTTTTAAAAATGTTTTATATTAGATAATTATCGAACTCTATTCATCTGAAGCAATTTCGTATTAACAATTTCAAAATATCTGTAGAAATTAATTACCTGCTCAAAATTATAGGCCAGTACCAAATCTATACAATAAGAACTTCAGACATCTGCCGCCCAATGTGAACATTCCACTTACGAAGTGACTGACACTTATTAAAATTCCATCAGATCCAGTGATATGGTCTCCTAGAGTTTAAACCACAGAATTTTTTCTCTCAATTGTTGCAAGCTCAATGTGTGAAAACTTGAACTTGTAATCATTACCCTAAAACATGCTCCCTCTCTTGTACAGATGAACTTACCACCTGTGGCCCTGGGTGGGGCCCTAGCAATGTGTTCATATGGATATTTTTGTATTCTTTTTTATTGAGAGCCTTCAACAAAATATTAGCTTCAGGAGCCACAAAACCTAGACCTAGACCACCTCTCCCCTCTTGTGTTCTCAGGTTCAGTAAATTGCACCATCACCTATCTAATTACTCTTTCTTGAAACTTAAGGGTTGCTTTTGATACCTGCTTTCCCTCCATCTCCAGATCTATAAGGAGTCGCCAAGCCCTTGTCAATGCTGACTTCTAGAATACATCCTGAATGTCATCTTCATGTCATTCTCACTTTCACTACCCTGATCCAGACTATCCACCATGTGGATAACCGTAATAACCTCCTAACCAGTCTCCTTATTTCCATTTTTACTCCCCTCCAGTTCTTGTTGCACATGGCAACTGGAATGATGCAAATGGAAATCAAGTCCCATCACTTCTCCATTTCAAACCATTCTCTGGCTTCCTTCTTAACTTACAAAGTTACATGATCTGGCCCCTGCTAAGTTACCAACTTCACTCGGAGCCACTCTCCCTTTCTTTCTCCTCAAGCGACACTGGCTTTCTTTTATTTTCTCAAACACACTTTATTTTCTTTCCTTCTTTGGGACCTTTTCAATCATATCTGATTCCTTCTCTGTGGAAGACTCTTTGCTCAGTTGTTCATGAGGTTGAAACCTCATCAGCTTAAATATCACATTATCTTGAGAACAACCACAGACTGACCCAAATCACATTACATGATAGTTGCACGTGCTCTCCTTTATAGCCTTTTTCGCACTATAAATAAATTATACTGTGTATTTATTTGTGTTCTGTCTTCCCCACAAGTCTAAGCTTCACATATTAGAGACCATTTCTGTTTTGTCTCTGTTCTGGCCTGAACACAGTTTTTCAAATAATGTTCTGATTTACCTTTCCAATCACTTCATTCCGTTTCGTGTTTTTTTTTTTTTTTTTAGTCCAAGACCATAATGGAGTATTTTTTCTTTGTTAATTTGAATGACATTTCTCTTCATCAGGAGTCTTGCAGGAAGATGTTTCATTTAAAAGATCTGGCTTCTTTTCTCCTATAGAAAGGAGAAAAGTAGAAAGGATCTCCTTTTATGTCTTCCTCAGGCTATAAGGGTCCATTGTACATAGGAATTGCTCAGTCAATTCTTTTTTATTTAGTAAAACATTTATCAGGTTAAGGTTGCCATTTTGGGAGAGAAGAAGGACAAAGCATTACAGAGGAATCCCCTGCCATCATCACCCCAACCCAAAGTAGTGGAACCACAGTGAGATCAGATGCCTAAAATTTAAATCTGGTCAGGCCTTAGAACCAGGTAAAGGAATATTTTAGAGTTTCTCTCCTGTCTTCTGAGAACAGGATTCAATCATGTCTACCTTTTCACTGTACTATTTGACAGCACTAAGTTGTCCTATATAAATGTTTAGAAAATGGATGAGAGAGTGCAAGAATGAATAACTTTAGTTTAAAATGTATTTTCTTCATAATAGATGTTGGCTTTTTAGTTGGCTGTACCCTCACACCGTCAGTGCTTAACATCTTTGCTCTTAAAAGATAGACATGAAGTAATGTTGCTGTCATTAGTGTCAAAATGTTTAAATGAAAAGGGCTAAATTATGTGTTTATTTCTTACAGCCAACTGCACCTATAATATGTGAATTTCTTACAATGATGGCAGTTTGTCACACAGCAGTACCAGAGCGAGAAGGCGATAAGATTATTTATCAAGCATCATCTCCAGGTACAAATGGAGCAGTTGTGATGTATTTTTTTGGTAGAAAATTGTTCTGAAATTTGAGACTGTCTAGGAAATCTATTTAATTTGAAAAAGTAAAATTACCAAGTTATGTTTTTTAGATAAAAAATTTAATTTCCTAATTAGAAAAAATGACTTTCAGCGTTAAATGTATATGTTAAAATACATAACTTGATATATGTAATTTTTGGTATGTGACATAAATTACATGGAAATTTGAATAACAAAATTCACACAAGTAAAAAGTACTTTTTTATATGCACATAGTAAGTTTTCCCTTCTTTATAAATAACTAAGAATAAACTATTAGTCATAAACTGTTTTTGCACATAAGCAGACAGGAAAAGGAAGATCCGTTTGCCTAAAGAGCATCCATTTTAGAACACCAATTTTGCTTTCCTCTTTTGGAAAATGATAATTAAGAAGCTTGTTATGTATTTATTTGGATGAGGAAAGTTTACACATTTGAAGGGATTCCATAAAGTATGTATTAGCACAGTTATCAATATTTAATACTTAGGCTTAATTTTAGACCTATTTTCAATGTAAAATTGGGTAAATAGTCAATTTGATGATTGTAAGATTTTTAGGAAAGAAGAAACACACTTTGGAGAAATTTGTTGTGTTTTAAACTGTATTCTAAACAGCACCTGTTGACCTTATAGAATTTACCAAATTCCTAAAAGCATAAGAAATGTTATAACTCATATTGTTAGGATAGAAACTATGTGCATGTTTTCTTATCTCACACCCTACCTACCTTTAGCAAAAAGAAAGTTTGAGATAACATAGCGATGAAAGTAAATAATACATAATAAAATAAAGCATCAATTCATTTTTATCCATTTAAATTGAATCCTCAATTAGCAGTATTAGTTTTTCTACATTCAACCTTTTAGGAGGAAAAGCATAAAATGTAAGAAGGCAATTTTGTGTCATTCATTTTGAGAAAGTTTTCTAGAGACTACGCTGGAACAAGGGGTGCATTTAAATTTTCCTTCTTAGGTTTGTATGACTAACAGTGAGACTTAATCTTCAGAAATAGAACTCTGAAGTCTATATGTGTCTCAGATCCTTAAGATTATTCTACTCATTCCTTTGGCATTGTCATATAATTTAAAAAGAAATGGATTTCAATAACAAGGGCCAGATTAAAAAGAATTTTAATTCTTTTAAAATTAAACAAAATTATATTACAGTAATGTATTTCTCTTGTATTTGAGATAATTTTTTTCACCATGTATTTGCTTTCACCTATTTTCCCAAAACAGATGAGGGAGCACTGGTCAGAGCAGCCAAGCAACTGAATTTTGTTTTCACTGGAAGAACACCTGACTCAGTGATTATAGATTCAGTAAGTTATTTATTTTTAAGTCTCTTTTTTATCAAAGTAATACATATGCATAGCTTCAAAACTAAAATAATACTAAAAGGCTCATAATAAAATAGAGAATCCATATTCCAGTACCCCTCTCCAGAAGCAACCACTTTCAGTTCTTGTAGCTGTTGCCTCAGGCATTTATACATCTCATATTTTCTAAAAATATGTGATTAATGATATATGTTTGGATTCTTCAATTTTAGACATATCTACTGACTTTCTAATCTATTATGGTAGTTGAGGATTTGTCTCTCTTGACACACCATCCCTTCCCAATATTCTATAATTATGTACAGTGTTTGGTTAAACAAGTATTCAGACCCAGTTTTTAAAATGGGCAAAAGACTTGAGCAAACATTTCACAAAAGAAGATATATGAATGGCCAATGAGCACGTGAAGAAACATCATTAGTCATCAAGGAAATGCAAATTAAAATCACAAGGAGATGCTACATACCCACCAAAAAGGCTAAAGTGGAAAACATTGCCAGCACCAAATGTTAATGAGAATGTAAGGCAAGTGGAGCACCCGTATATTCCTGGCGGATGTGTAAAATGGTACAATCCCTTTGGAAAACTTTGTCGAGTTTTCTAATACAGGTAAACAAGCAACTGACCCAGCAATTATACTTGTAGCTCCCCAGGGGAAATGAAAGCTTATGTCCACAAAAAGATGTCTAATGGAATGTTCATAGTAGCCAAAAACTGGAAACAAACCAAATGTCCATTAATAGGAGAAGGGATAAACAAATTGTGATATGCTCATACAATGGAATAGCTAAACAATAATAAGGAATTACTGATTCAGCAACAGCATGGATAAATCACAAAAATATTATGTTGAGCCAAAAAAGCCAGACACAAAGGAGTGCACACTCTTTAATTTCGTTTATATGCAGCTCAAGATCAGACAAAAGTGATTTGTGCTGATAGAGTTCAGAACAGTGGTTGCCTTGGGGTCAGGAAGGAGATTGATTGGAAAATGGCACAAAGGAATTTATGGGAATATTCTATGTCTAGATTGGGGTGGTGATTACACCAAGTATACCTTGGCCAAACTATACAATTTTCATTGAACTATACATTTAAGGTCTAGGTACTTTATTGTATATAAATTGTATCTCATTAAAAAATCATTATTTAGTGTTTATATTATTACGCCTGTACCAGTATTCATAGCTGAACATTGTTGTATTCGGTAACTATTTTCTTTTTTTAATTTATGGTTCTTGATATAAAATTATTTCCTAGAAATAATTTTTTCCTTTATTTCCTAAAGATAAATCCCTTATCTTTTTTCAATTGCTTAATTTTCTTTCTACCTATTGCTAATTGTTCCTATACCCTCTTAGTACACTTGTATCGTACAATCACACCAGATAATCTGTCAATTGGCAGTTCTTTCCTTGAGACATCCTTCTTGCAGTCCTCCATTCTTCTTGGTCTGGGCGAGTTTTGTTCTAAGGCCTGCTTCTATAGCACTTAGAATTCCTTTAAATTTTCCCCTGTTTTAAACTGTTGCTTATATCTTAACTCTTCTTTCTTAGTGAACTCCCTTGTTTTGATGGAACACATTTTCTATCAGTTTCATCAGGTTAAAAAGCTGTGACAGAGGCAGAGGCCCTCAATAAACCCAGCTCCTCACTCCCGGGGCGCTAGGATGCACTGTTGACAGTTCACAGTCTCATTCACAGTTGTCATCCCGGAATTGCTTTACCGTCTTCCTGGGGACTTTCTTTACCTCTATCCTGTGTTAGGTCTTTTATTTCCTAAATCCCATGTCTGTCTTGTTCTTGGTTTACTCTTGTTTTTGTGGAACACGTTCTTAGTGGCTTCTTGAGAAAAGATGCATGGGAAGTTATTTATTTATTTTTTAGTGTTTTGAAGTCTAAACTTCTTTTATCCTACTATTACACATAACTGATAGTCGGGCTGAATGTAGAATTCCAGGGTGGAAGTCATTTTCCTTAAGAATTTGGATTGCTCCACTATCTTCTGGCTTCTAATACACCTAATGGAGAAGTTAAAAGCCATTGTGATTCCACATCTTTTGTGACTCGCCCTCTACACCCTCTCTCTGGAAGGTTGTAGGAGCTTCTTTCTCCCAAGAGTTCTGATATTTCATGACAGTGTGCCTTAGTGGGAATATTTTAACCCATTTTACTGAGCACTGGGTGGACCCTTTTCCATGTGGAATTTGATATCCTTCAATTCTGGAAAATTTTCTGGAATGATTCCATTTTTCTTCCTTCTTTTTGCTCTGCTCTCTCTTTTCAGAATTCTTGGACTAATCTTTTAACTTGTCTCTCCTGCTTTTCATGTCCTTGCCTTTTTTGTTCCTTTTTGAAAGTTTTCCTCAGCTTTATCTTCTTAGCCTTCTGTTGATTTTTTTTTCATTTTTACTATCATGTTTTTGCTTTCCAGAAGCTTTTTTTTGTTCCTTCAATATTTCTTTTTTAATAGTATCCTGTTCTTGTTTCATGAATGTCATACTTATGTTACTTCTCTGAGAGAAATGATAGTTTTTTGAAGTTTTCATTGAAAAAAAAATTTACAAGATTTTAACAGTTTAGTTAAGCTATCGTTTTTACTAGAATATAAAATAGTCTTAAACTATCACTGCAATTGCTTTTTGCAGTGATTATTGTTTTAGGAAAAACATACTTGACCAAGAATTAAACATCAACTTTCAAATGTTCTTTTCCAAAGTTTCTCATTTTCCACTTAGGAGAAAAGAACAGCACTTAATTACTGCATCCCTTGCAGGTGAGATGTATACTAGATTATACCAGGTCTTTGACAAGAAGTGCAATATCCAAAATAATAAGCCCAGTCTCCTCCTACACCACCAAAGAGCAGCACACAGTGTAAATATTCATCACAAAAACCTGAGAACTATTACAAGCAATCTTATTGTTTCAAACATTTTGTTCATGGATCCCATTAAAAAGCATATACTGGCTAACACAGCAGTATTTCAAAAAGTGCAAAACGTTTTGTGCCATGAGGAAGCCACAGTAATCTAGTTCCAATGATAGAACAGAAAATACCCCATGTGAAGCATATGACAAACTGCTTCAATCTGGTGTTGAAACTGAGAGAAGAGGCATCCAGGACCTGCCCACCTGCCCCTCTTGCCCATCAGGAAACCGAACCTGAAACTCCATGGGCCAACGTGGTTTTGTTTTTGAATTCTCTTTCCTCCAAATTGCTTTTACCTGTTTGTTTTGGGTATCTGTGTTCCGTGTTAGTGGCTGTCCTTAGATGTCTGTCAGTCTTTGGTATACTCCTGGTTAAGAGTGAGGGACCCGAAAGCTGGTGTGGCAGTTCTGAGCATAAGAGGGTATTTGTCAACGCTGAACTTCCCTGTAGGGTAGTCTGGTGGGATTAGTTTGGGAAGGGGAGGGGTCTGTACATTTAGGGCTTCTCTTGGGCTTGTTGGATTCCCCAGAGAGTAACCTTCCAATTTCTGCCAACAAAGGTCTGGCTGCCAGAATGTAGGAAGCTGAGTGGATTGGAATATTGGGACCAAGCATTTAGTATGAATATGATGCCAAGGCATATCTTCAACTATGCCAGTCAACTTCTAGATGAAAAATTCTCTATTTCCCCCTTTATAGAGCAAAACCTCTGCTCTTCCGCCAGTATGCAGGAAGGGCCAGTGCTGAGAGCTGCTTTTCAAGGAGATTTTACCCAGTCCTCCCCATTTTAGGGCTCTCCTTTACCTCACAATTCTATAGCTATCTGATATTTCACTTCCTTAAGCCTTTTAAGGATTATGTGGTACAAATTGGGTTGGTTCTCAGCTTTTCGCATGGCTACTGTAGCGTTTGACCTTGTATCTGCTAAGATACCACTCACTGATCTGTTTTCTAGCTTTCAAATTTTTGGTGCTATTATCGCTCTTATTTTCCTGCTATTGCGAGTTTCTTTCTTTCTTTTTAAGTGTTTACTGTATGTAGTTTTAGCAGGACTTTGGGAAGGATGGGAAGAAAATGTGTATGTTCAATCTTTCATCTTAACCTGAAAGTTAGTAAGTTCAATTAAAGATGATATATTTCAGAAAGAACAGTTTGTTTGTGTTGACATTTTTACGTTAAAACTTCATGATTAAGGTTTATTTCCAGGAGGCCAAAGATACTTTCAACTTTGGGTAATCATGTTTTCCTTTTCTTCATAGCTGGGGCAAGAAGAAAGGTATGAATTGCTCAATGTCCTGGAGTTCACCAGGTAAAACATCTGCTCTATGATTCGTATGTGTGAGATAAATTTCTATTTATTTTTATTTTTTCCCTTTTAAATAACTAGGAAGTATGCTTTATTTTTATTTAACTAAATTTATTTAAAGTGTTAAAATCTTCAGTACAGTTTTTAATTGTCATAGCTATTGATAAATCATAACTAGCTTTCTTCAGAGTGTTGCAAGGCATGACTCCTAGAGGCAGTGTAAAAATATTTGTGAATACCACTGTCTGCATCACAGCTATGGGGTGTAGGACCAGGAGTCTTGTGGCTAGTGATCTGAAAACATTGTCATCCTTAGAGGGACCAAGATTTATGTGGAGTTAGATGAATCAGAGTCAGAAACCCACCATTCTAATTGTGTGCTCATTGTATCTAATTGTCTTGGAGATTTTGGAAGCCATATCTATCTCCTTGTTACATACGAAACCAGTTACCATCTAGTAGGAAAGAACAGAAAGCAAAGAGATTATCCTACTTACTTTATTTCTTAAAGTCAAATAATAAAGGCCTTCTGTTATAATCAGTGATATCTCTATGAGTTTTTGCCTTTTTATTTCCCCTATGACTATGTAGTTTCCCAACTCACCTACATTCTTGGGACGGATAGGCCTTAGCTACAGACAGGAGGGTCTTTAAAGATTGCATCACCATTCACAGGACACTTAAAAATGTCTTCAAGGCCACAGCCAGGAAGTAACGCTGATGTTCAAGGAAATAAGTATCCATCTTTTTTCTTGAACTTTCTCCTGCATAAGGCAAGCCCGTATGTTGGCTAGAAAAGGCATTTCCTTTTCTGTGCCAGCTTTGGTGGCTGTCTTGGTTGAGAGTAACCACATGCCAGTGGTTAATATCAAAAGTAATGGAGTCTGTCAAATTTATTATTTAAACACTGTTTTCTTTACTTGTATGCACTGAAAGGCTCAAGGGAAAATGCATAAGAAGAAGTTAGTGGATTAACTGTAAGAGACTATTCCCAAAGTGTATCCTCCATCTTTTTTATCATGTCAAAGTGACTGTTATTCTGAAGCCTACTTGTATTATATCTATACTATATTATAAATAGTATATCAATTAGCATTTGGATATGTTTATTTATTAAAACACACTTAGAAGCACTATGCTCAGTGATAATGCCATGAAGAAAAATAAAGCGAGATTAGGACTTTAAGCTCTTTCAGAATGCTCTGATGTGGGTAGGCTTGAGGATGAAAGTGAGAAAAGTGAATATGGTGTTATTAAAGTAGTCTTTGTGAAAGACATAAGTGGTTTAGACTAGGATGATGGTAGTGAAAATAAAGTGAAGTTGATAGAATCCAGATACCTTTTGGAGGAATGTCAGGGGGACTTAGGGCTGGATTAGATGTAGAAGGAGGAAAGAGGAAGGGGTTAGAGTCCCTGCCATGAACAGCTGGGTGGATAGAGGTGCCGTTTACACAGATGGCAGATATAGGAATAGATGCAGAGAATGAGATGTTTTAATTATTCAGTTTTAGATGCCTGTGAGGTATTGTCTGGCCGCACACGCACTTGGGTGTGCCGTGCAGGATAGGTTGCAGAGAGACCAAAGAAAAGACCTGGAGATGGTGAACGAGGTATATAGGTTTATTGGGAGTTACTTAGAGGGAGGTCCAGTGGCGGCTGGCTGGACGGAAACGTGCAACCACGGGCAGGGAGGGGGCTACTTATGTAGGCAGGGGACACAAAGGCTATATTCTTGCCAAGGGGCTGTCCATGGGACGACCAGCGTTCCCAGGAACCATAGTTCACGTGGAGGGGCTCTGTGTGCCTTTAAGACGTGATGTTCTTTGAGTGAGGTGAGGTAAGATCTGGGCTGGTCAGCTCTGATTGTTACAAATCCCAGCAGTTGGGCGTCCTGCCCAGAAGGAAGCCAGAAGGACACATGGTTGCAATAGGCTTGTGGGCTCTTGCTGAGCAAACAAGGCCCAGGCCCTACAGGTATACAAATAAAGGTGTCAGAGATAGGCAGTTGGATATAAGGGCCTGGAACATAAAAGAGTAGCCTATGGCTGAAATGTAGATTTGGTAGTCATTGGCCTGTAAGTGGTATTTAAAGCCATGAAAATAAGTTGGATCTCCTGGAGATAAAATATAGAGTGCGGGAAACAAGAAAGGCTAAGAATTGAGCTATGAGTAAGTCCAACTAACAGTTGGTTTTCTAACCAACAGGGTTGGTTAGAAAAAGAGGAATCAGCAAAAGAGACTGCTTTGTGGTTAGAGAAGTAGAGGATAGAGAGAGAATAATAGCACAGAGCCAAGAGAAGAGGATGATTTCGAGGAGAGAGTCGTCATCTGTGTCGGAGGTGCTGCAAGGTTGGGTAGGAGGAGGATTGAAAAGTGTTGATTGGATTTAGCCATTCAGTGAAATGGTGAGGAGAGTAGCGAGATGGGAGTGACTGGGGGGTGAAGGGGAGGTAAGTAGAGATGGTGTGCACAGTGATTGTCTTGAGAAGGTGAGCTGTGAGGGGAAAGAGGAAGGGTTAAAAGGGGATGTGGCTCGATGGGAGGAAGGTTGTTTGGCATGAGTTTCATAGGAGAGAAATTAGAACATGTTTAAATACTGATAAGAAGGATCTATTCTAGAAACAGAAGATGCAGATTCAGGGGAGAGCAGCATGACTTTAGGAGTGAGGTGGCTAAGAAAGTGGGGACAAGTTTCGCAGCACGTGTGATAGGAAGGTCTCTGATAGAGATGTTTCCTGCATCGTATGAAGAAAGGAGACAGAGAGGATGGTGCATAGTGGATAAATGTGTAGGTTATGATGGGAGAAAGAATAGAGATGTCTTGCCTGAGGCTTCTGTCAAGGTGAATTGCAAAAATTCAAAGGGTCTGGAGTGACAGGGCACATTGGAGAATGGAGAAGGTGTTCATAGTCCTGCAGAGAGTGAGAGAGCAAGCTTGTTAGAAAAATGTAATGGGTTGCAGGGCAGTATGGAGCCCCCAGTTGACACTGGTGTAATGTATTTACTGATCTGTGTGGCTGGGTGACTTTTCTCCAGCAATGTCCACTTACTGCGATGTACCACAGAAAGGGCTCCCATTCACCCAGGATTTGGGAGTTTTGCCAGGAGAAGAGAAGAGCAAGGAAGGTAGTAAATTTGGGATCATGTCCTCAAAGCTGGATTAAGAGAGGCATGAGTCAATACAGATGTCATTACAAAGGGACGGGGGGCAATTAATGCATTCCTAAAGCACGGGATGAAGATCAGAGGTTCTAGTATGATGGGGATATTATACATGGAGAAAGAGAGGACTAAGAATTTCTAGATACCTCTGAAAGAAACTCCTGACTATATGCTATGATACCATATCTTACTGCTACCTTATACTGGACTCTTCTCAGTGTGTTAGCAGCCGAACATTGTAAGATAAAACAAATAGATACAGAGACTTGAGAAGTCCTTTTTTGCCCCTCCTTTCTGGAGAGAATGCTTATACACACTTGGTTCCGAATGCAGCCTGTGCTCTGCAGTGCTCTGCCAGCTGCTTCTGTTCAGTGTTACTGCCTGTCTCTTTGCTAACGTGTTCAAAGATGTATGTTTGACTAACAGTTTTTATTAAACTGTTTACATTGCCAACACAATGTTAAAATGTTTGTGCTCATTAGCTTAGCTTTGTAATATATATTAGGTTTTTTATGTGATGCCAGTGGTTTGCCAGTAATTATTGAAAAACAATAGTCGTGAATGCTTAAGTCAGTTTTAAAGTGCCAGTATTTGCTTTTATGTGTGATTAAGCATGCACTTAAAATTGATTATCATTTCTGTTTTTAATAAAAACTATGACATACAATTCATCTTAAAAGATACCAGTTTAAACATTTTTTAAATCTGAAAACATTGAACCTGAACTCTCCTCTACCCTGATGGTTACTAACTCCTGCAGGTTTCTAGGGAGCCATTTTGTAAATTATTCCTCTAGGGCAGCAGATGGTACCTTAGTGCCTTGAAAAACATGGTGTAACTTTCAAAGGTACCCAGCTGTACACCCAGGGGATGGTTTGTATATGTGGAAGGATAGGGTTCATAATTTGGTCAAATTTATTTTTTCACTATGAGTATTAAAATATGTGAGGCATGACAAACGTATATATGCATATTCTCAGTATGATGACACATTGTGGAAAATCTCTTTTCTTTCAGCGATAGAAAAAGAATGTCGGTGATTGTTCGCACTCCATCCGGGAAGTTACGACTTTACTGCAAAGGAGCTGTAAGTTTTTATTTTTGTCCTTTACGGTGTTGATTTATGAAGGTTTATAATGTATATGTTAAGCATTCTGCTATGGAAATGTAACACAGATGTTTAGCGCAAAGTTGCTGACATCCACTTTGGTTGGTGTTTTATAGTAATAGTGTTCAGCCTCTTCTGGTAAAATCTGGAGTTCCTTCTGGGAAATTTGGTGCTTTGAAAAGGTTTGATCTAGGTTATTTATATAATTTGACTTTTGATACATAATATTTGAGGTTTATATGATATAAATATGTTAGAAGACAATTAAATACAGAAAATATATTTAAATTGTATTAGAAATACAATTTAGTGATCCACAGCAGTTTGAATCTAATGTTTTAAAGACCATAGAAATGGAAAGAAAAAATTGGATCACAATTACTGCTATAATGTCTTCATGTGGTGATTACTATTTGTCTTGCATTGTTTTAATTATAAAAGAATTTCTAACTATTGCTTAGTTGTGGTATATTGACAGAAATAGTAATATATCATTCTGAGTTTTCCTAGTTAAAATATGTTTACACTCATGGAGAAATAAGAAATCTACTGAACAAGGCCTTTTTTTATTCTTAAAATTAGTATTCTCCTTCTGAATTATCCTTTCCAGGTACCTAGTCTACTTGGACTAGTCAGGTAACTTACCACGTAGAACTTTCCGATTTTAAATATAATCAACAACCTTGCTTTATCACGTGGAACTTGGAAACAGAACTTATTAAGAAGCCCAAGCTTACTACTTAATTGCTGCTGAGAATGTTTTTCAATTTCTTGGTTTTAAAGCATTAAAATGTAATTTTTGAATGCCTTAGTTTTAAAGCATTTTGATAGAATTATTTTGTGATGTCTCATGAGTTTAGTTTTGGAATTCATTTGGTTGTTGATTCAAACATCTAACTTTTATTCATTATGTGCATTTTATCTGCCAGACTTTGAATTGGATTTTGGAGAAAGGAAGATAAGACCCAAGACTTGTCAGGAGCTTAAGACTAGTCAGGGAAATATATATAAAAAGAAGATTAGATTACAATTTTAACATATATTGTAAAGATCTTCCACATCCCACAGATAACATTCAGTGATAGGGAATAAAGAGAGCCTTTAAGACCTCCCTCTTTAAATGGTTGATATGTGTCCAATTTACTTACACCCAACTCACATCCTTCCTTTCTTAGTTTTGAATAATCTTCTACCTAGAAACTTTGGGGAGTTAAACCATTGAATACAAAATAAAAACATTGGACTTCCTTTTGAATAATCACAGAGATGGTTTGCATATGTTAACTTATTGCATTGTTTCCCCCCACTCCCAAATTGGCTGTGAAATGTGGCTAAATACTAAAAAGGCATAAATATGTAAAACAGCAAGGTACATTTGAGAACTAATGTAGTTTGGCAGGGAATAGCAGACTGCAAGGCTGGAAAGGTGGGCATGAGTTAGGTCATGGGTTTTTTTCATGCTCAAGAACTTGTACTTTTTTTCTGGATCATTCTGATGCCGTTTAGAAAGATGATTTAAGGCAGAAAGGAGATGCATACAGAATTGCCAGTTGAGGTTATTGACTATAGTCCAGGTAAGAGTTGATAAGGATTGGAACCAAGACAATTGCAGAGAGAATTGAGAGGACAGAGATTTAGGCCTTAGTATTTGATTACATGTGGGTGATGAGGGAAAAGATATGATCAAGGATTATTATCAGATTTCTACTTGGCTGAGTAGACTAAGTGATACATTACCAAATAGAGGGTTGGGAGCTACATCTGGGCTCTAAGGCAGAGATACCTTGATTTCATGGAGGAAGAAATCTGGGGTGCTGATACAGATTTAGGAATTAACTCCTAACTAACTAAAAACAAAGGATTGATCAGATCTCATATGAAGGAAATCTTACATAAAAAGAGAGGGAGGCTAATGATGAAAATTAGAGGATCCAAGAAGGGAGATTGAAATTTGGAGAAGAGTCTGAGGAGTCTGTTGATTCCTTGGCAGAGTGAATAATCAACAGTGACAAGTGCAACAGAATACTTGAGTAGTAAAAGTCAGTTAAAAAGTCATCAGTAATACTTTTCAGTCAAGGCAGCCTAGTCTGTTCATACTTTGATGTCTCTCTTCTATTCTAAAATCATGGCAGTGATGGATATAGGATAAAGAGAAAACAGAAAGATAAAACCAGGCTCAAAAACAAGGTAAACATCTTTGAAAACCAAAATAGGAGTAGAAGATCAAAGTGGTACATTGTACTGAAGTCTCAGGCTGAGTGGGGTGGAAGTCCCAGGCCCTGGGTTTAGAATCAAGGAGCGGTGGCTGGAGTTTGGTTTCTGTGGGGCAAAGAGGGCAAATAGTGCTTTCTGTAACATGCAGGTGGGAGCCAGCCTCCCCTCTTTGAAGCCTAAGACAGTGGTGAGCTTCCTATCATGAGAAGATGCTAAGGAAAGCTCATGCCAGCCTCTGCTGGGAGTATAGAAAACCTCTAGATTCTGATGCATGCAAAGAGGAAGAGAGCAAGTGTAAAACTTAGAGACACATGAGGAAATCTCAAGCCGAAGAGAGAACAAGCACATAAACAGCTGGAGTATGAGTTCACTCCAGATGACATCATTTGTGTAGAACAGTCTGACAGAGGATGTTTAGTGTTCAACGTGATAAAGAAACCACAATTATTTTTTATCACAAAGAAATTGGGGGAAGGAGGAGTATGGGGATATGGGTAAGATAGATTAGAAATCATAATTAAATTTAAGGAAAAACATCAGTAAATGGAATAAACTCTAGATTAGACAGAATTGAAGGGGTAGGGGTAGGGTTGGTGAATTGGAAGATAGTACTGAAGAGTTCTAAAATAAAGTACAGAGATGGTGACTGTGTGTGTATTTATGGATGACTTATTTTCTTGCTTTTTTCTAGATTTTCTGCGATGAGGTTGTCTTGCTTTGTTAATTTTTAAATGAAAAAAGGGAAAAAGTATACAATACACAATTTATGTCTGCAATAGTACCCAGTTTAGGAAAAGTTATATTTACAGAAGTAAAAATTTAATTTGTTTAAGAAAATAAAAATCCCATTCCAATACTTGTATACCAGAGGCGAAATTAAAAATTTGACTAATACACTTAATGCTTTAGGGACCTTAAAGTAACTGAAAATTTCAAGTTAAGGGCTCCCTAAATAAAATTTTGTGCCATATGCAAAAAAAGGCCACATCTGAAATTAGTTAATTTTAGCAGTTCACCGCCACGTCAGAGGCAAAGTACAGATAAATCGGAATGGCACACACAAACACAGAAAACGTTTGTCTGTGTTTCAATATAGATGTCGCTAACGTCTTTAGCAAACATTCCAGTTCACAGGGACCCACGCTTGACCTGGCAGGTCAGTCTCACCGTGTGGTTTACCCTGACAGCAAGATCAGATTCCTTGATGGTAGTTGGCTAATTCATAGCAAGGTTATCTAGATAACTTCAGTTAAATCGCAATGCTTAAAGAAGTAATTATGTAAGACCTCTTTTTTTCTACTTGCTACCTTCTTATTGTTGACTCTTGCATTTCGTGGTACAGTCTTTCTTTCTTTGGCAGTATTGTCTAATGTGGTCTTCCATACAAGTGAAATTTCAGAATGATTGAGGACTACCTTAAGTGTTTTATTCATTTAACACATTATTTTTTGAACAATGCCAGGTATAAGCCACTGTAGATGAGGACAGAGCAGCATTGGAACTTCAGTCTAAAAGATGAATAGGTAGGGCCAGCCCCAGTGGCCTAGTGGTTAAGTTTGGTGTGCTCCCCCTCAGCGGCCCAGGTTTGGTTCCTGGGCGCGGACCTACACCACTCGTCTGTCAGTGGCTGTGCTGTGGCAGTGGCTCACATACAAAAAGAGGAGGAAGATTGGCAGTGGATGTTAGCTCAGGGTGAGTCTTCCTCAGCAAAAAAAAAAAAGATGAATAGGTAAACAACTTTTTAAATGAAAATTCACCTAAGATGAATTATTCATCATGAAGCCCTAAGCTCTTTACATAAATAACTGTAATCTGACTGTGCCATGCCACTCCAGAGCAGTCCCTCACCAAGATTTTCCACTTTTACCTTGCCAAGGGTTAGGGCACCAGATAAGTAAGTCTAGTTAGGATTTTCTGTAAAAGTAGTCTCAGTAGGTTCCAAGTCTGATCCTAGGAGACACACAAGCTTTAGTTCCTATGAAGAAACCTTTTTTGGTTCCTAACAATGTACCAAATACTTGACGTAGCCCTCTGAATAAATGAGTGTTACTTTGGGTGAAAAGGTGTCTGTATGTATTTATTTTTCACATGTAAGCATGGCCAATTGTGATCATTTAAAAACATACTATACGGTGCATACAAAAGGCCACATTCTGTACCCTACTTTCCTCAATACTATAAAAAGGTAGAAAATTCTCCTATTCTGAGCATCAGTTTCTTTCAGTAGAATGCTTGGCTACGTTGCAGAATTTAATCTCTTTAGACTTATTACTTATCCCTTTTGTTCTCATGATTTTAATTTTTTAGAAGATTTTCTTAGTTTTAAAAAGGCCTATTTTAATTTCACTGAGAATTTCATTAGCCTCTGGAAAAAATAGAGTTCGTAAGTTATACCTTTCATTCTCAGAAAGGAGCCATGAGGGGAAATTATCATTTCCTTTTGCTTTGCCCCCCTTCCCGTTCCGCCACTGAAAAATGAAAAGAAATTCATAATTGGGGCCTGGAATATTCCATCTGTTCTGAGGTCACTAAGTTCTGTTTCTCTCAAGGGTTCTAAATCATACTCCATTAGTTTGCTTCCAAATCTCAGCCCTGAGACTAGAAACCCAAAATGGGTAATACCACTGAGAAAGTAATTGCAGGTAAATGATTTATTTTTTCCTGGTCTAATAAAACCACGAAGGCCAAATACTAAACTTCTTAAAACGTTAAACCCAAGCCAAAGAATAACTAAAAGAAAAATAGGCAGTTTATAAAGGGGCAAAAACTAGAGAAACGTTAAGTGGTGCATAAAGTTAAAGCTGAAAAGGACTTTAAAGATAATCCAGTAATTGAATTTTACAGACTAAGTAAATTGAGTCTTAAAGCTAAAGTGACACAATCAGAAATGTTCAGCTATAAGGCAGTGCTACGTTTGTCCAAGGTTCTTCCCACTGTACCCACCAGCCTGCTCAGTGAATTTAGTTCTGTGTTTCTCAGAGTTTATTCTTTTGTGAGCGTCAGTCCCATAAAGATGTGATAATCCCTAAAAGGTTTGACGGTGAATAAGTTTGGGGCACCTACCGTATTGCCCCCTTAGAGACTCACCATGCACATTAGCGTTTTAAAGGCTCTAAGAAGTTGCAGCAGGTCAAGTTCTTGAGCTTCGTTTGTTGCAACGTTTCCCAGACTTTTTGAGTGCTGGACCATTCTTCCTTGTAGCACCCATGAACACTGAGGTGTTCCACAAAACCTTCTGGGACGGGGGGAGATCTGACAGCACGTGGGAGGTAAGGGAAGTACTGATAAAATGTGAGAGTTTGGATGTTGGAGTAACTACAGATTTATTCGCAAAGGAAAAAGATAAAAACATAAAACTAGAACTTTATTTCTCAGTGTCATAAGGGAAACAGTGTTATCAGGGAAAAATATTTTGTGCTGTAAAACTAATGCTAAAAGTGATGGCTTGTTTTTATACTGATTTGGGGCTAATCATGTTGCCAACATCAACTAATTCAACTCAGAATGCTTAGTTTAAGTGTGTTATACCTTCTCTTTGTTTTCTAGGACACTGTAATTTATGATCGACTGGCGGAGACTTCAAAATACAAAGAAATTACCCTAAAACATTTAGAGCAGTTTGCTACAGAAGGTGAGTGTAATATGGCAAGAAAGCATGATTAAAATAAAAAGAAATGATATGCTACTGGTGTTTTGCGGGATCATCGTTATTATTTTACTTAGAGATTCCTAAAGTAAGATAATTATTGTCGGATAGTTTAGATTATGCTATATGCTGTTCCCACCCAGTATTTTTATTTTGCTTTCCTAAAACTGTACTTATTAAAATTTTGAGAGACTTTGTCCCCACATTTTAGGGGGTATGGAGTCTATAAATCCGTTCACTTTTTAGAGTGGATGTTGATTTATAGTTTAAATACTTGGCTTTGTATCTCAATCAGAAGGAAAAGAAACGAGTCAAAGAACTGGGTATTCTCATCTGACTGTGCAAGAGGAGAATAAAGACACCTATGTAACTATTAAAATATTCAATTCAGTTTCAACTGAAGACTTTTTATTAAGCCCCTACCACGTGCCAGGCTGTGAGGGAGGCCTGAGAACCCATGCTGGGCAAGCTCGGTTCTGTCTGTCTGTGCTACTGAAATCCATGATCTGTACGACAAAACAGTGCATGGTCTAGGGAGATGATCTAGAGCAGCTAAAAGGAAGTGAGACCCTAATACATTAGGGTCAGTTACTACAAGAATCTGTAGAGTCTTGTATCTGAGCTTAACAGAGGTGGCCAGAGCTGTATCTGAATCTCCCACTCACGTTCTCCTTCTTGTCGGCTTCAGCTGGAACTGTTGCCAGTGTCACCAAGTCTGACCTCGGATCAAATGCTTTTTCCTCTTAATCCAAGCTGGGAAAAGATAAGAATGTTTTAAAGAGCACTAGGCTTTGAAAAGCAAGAACATAAAGAACCTTCTCCCAGTTCTCCTCCAAAAATGGAAGAGCCTGGAGATACAGGTTCATAGAGTTCAGATTCCTTAAGGTGCACAGGCTTGGGAGATACAACCTACCCAGCAAACAGTGTGGGTTCTTTTTTTGAGGAGGATTAAGGGAACATCTTTCTCTTCTCTGGTTGTGATGTTAAAGATATTCCAGCTCCTAGACAGATTCGAACTGGCTTGGCCTCCACCCTCGCCCCATTCTTGCTGGCCCTAGACTGAACACGCTTGTACTCCATGGCTACCCCAGAGTAAGTTTCCAGCCAAGTTTCCAAGAGAGAAAAACATATCCTAATACGGTTCCACCGATTTAAGTTCCACTCTCAGTGATTGGGCAACGGACAGCCCTACTTCTTTCTTGAAAGATAGAGTCTGTGTTCCTCTTGTTTCTGACATGTTCCCCGGCCATATTTTATTTGGCTTGAGATCACTGGCACCTAGTTGTTCTGCGAGTTAAACAACTTTGAATGAGGGCATTGTCTTCTCAGGAACCTAGTTAATGGCACTTGTTGTGGCTGACAAATGCTTTTACCTCTTCTTGTTCTAACCCATCAATTATTTTTCTGCTGAGAGTAGCCTCCAAGTGAGTTACAAAATTGACAGGCACCGAGCACTAAGAGTAGGTCACCTCAAACATCGGCTTTGATTGTTTTCCCAGGGTGTTTCTGATGGGTATTCTTTCTTTGTCTCTATCCCTCAAGTTTTTTAGACTCTTTATACTACAAATTTACAGGGGTGAAGAGCAGTAATAAATACAACCATATATCCCAGTAAAAGGAAGATGGCTCTCCCAATAGGCCCCTTTGGGGTTCCTTTCTTTCTTCCATCGTAAGGATCTGTGAAGCCACTGTTACGAGCCAGCCACTGTGCTCAGTACTGGAGTTACAGATATGAAGAACTCCAAGTCCCTGCCCTCCAGGAGCTTTAAGTTAATGTAGGAGAACCTCAGGAAAAACAATATGAAACATTGTCATTCACGCCATAGGAGTATTTGGGGATTTCTCACTCAGACGCCTATGGGGTCTGAGTGAGAGGGGGATGATGCAAAGAGATGATTTTAAGAACTGAGTCTTAAAGGAGATGCAAGGCAGACAGCAGAGGGAGTTGAAGAGGGCAGAATGGAGAAAAAGTGACCAGCATGTGCAAAGAGTCTGGTATGTAGGAAGTGAATGGCAGAGAATGAGATTGAAGACAATTGATGTGTAGTGAATGAGCCAGACTTTGGAGTTTGAACTTTGTCCTGGGGAGCAATTGAAATATTTCAAGCAAAGGAATAACCTGGTAAGATTAGGATTTTAGAAAAGCCACTCTAGGCATGGAGAATGGATTGAGAGCTGGGAATTAGAAGCAGGGTGCCAGTTTTAAAGATTGATGGACATTAATATACGTTTTACACTAAGGTTTTGTCATACTTGAATCAGACTTCAGCATGTTGGACTCGAATCAGTATTTTCAAAATGAGACTTTGTTAAATAAAAATGAAAGTGTCAGACTTCTGAATTAAATCTTATTTGGTGTTGGGGGTGTATGCCACCTTTTTTCAGGGTTAAGAACTTTATGTTTTGCCGTGGCTGAGATTTCAGAGAGTGACTTTCAGGAGTGGCGAGCAGTCTATCAGCGTGCATCGACATCTGTGCAGAACAGGCTGCTGAAACTCGAAGAGAGTTATGAGTTAATTGAAAAGGTACGTGGAAGACTCTTCTGCTCCTATGGAAGATTTGGTTTCCAGAAAACCTCAGTCTTGACTCAAGGAACCAATGAAATAAAAATCAAAATATCTTGACACACCACTTACTGTTGAATCTCCTCTGGTCCAAACATTGACAAATCTTAGTACCAAAGTTAAAGTTTTTGCTGAAAAGTCTCTGAAATTACTTTGCATAGATCTTCACTCTTTTTACAATTTTGGATCAAAGTTAGGCTAGTCTAGCAATCTCCTTGCCAGTGTATTCCATTGCTTCTGCATCACAGATGTGCGTGCCCCCCTCCACACCCACAAACATGCACACTCACACAAGTTACATACATGTGCATGTGTACAAATAGTTAATAAAGGTGTATAATATGTAGTACAAAATAATATAATAAATATACAACTTGTGTGACTCTGTAACTAATAATAAAGAATATATAAGTAAACAATCCAGTGCTTATAGCCGGCCACTCATTGTTCACTTATATACATCCATCATTTCTGTCACGACTGTGAATATCCTCATTTTACTGATAAAGAAACCAAGGCTGTTCAGCCAAAAAGTGATGGATACACTATGATTGATGCTGTGTAAATAGTAAGAAATCTTGCTTTGTTAGTTAAAAATAACAAACATTTTTACGTAGTACTTACTGTGTGCCAGATTGCTGTTTGTGGCACCTGAATCTATTAACCTGTTTCATCTTCACAACATCCCTTTGAGGTCGGTACTGTTAATTATCCCAGTTTTACAGACGAAGAAATCAAGGCAACAGAGAGGTTAAGTAATTTGGCTGAGATTACACAACTCATAAGAGGGCTAGCCAGAATTCTCACTCTGGCTCCAGAGTTCATGCTCTTAGCCCGCTCAAGCATCTTCATTCTAACCTTTAACTTTCCGTTAGCTAACTTCCTAATTACATAATTCCTTCAACTAGACTCATGTTTGTACTGCATAGAATCAAGCTTCCTGTTAGCCACAGTTTACTTGATCTTGCCTTCAGGTGAGTAAAGGCCAGCATTTTTTCCTCCTTCCTCTCTCTCAAACTATGTACCTCCTGTCTTGAAAGGTAGCCAGCACCACCGATGCCTCCCTGGACTTTTCTCCCTTCCTCTCCCTACGTGCCCTCCCCTCCATTTAATACTGGGGAATCTCATCCCCCAGCCGCGGGTGGTTTTCCCTGTTATACAGGTGCCATATGTGACTCTAGCTACTGTTCTTCTGTCTCCTCAACAGACGGAGATCACTTTAGGAGCTGGTTTGTTTCTCAGACCTCCCTTATAATTGAACTTATTCTTGTATCCTGCTGATTTCTTAGAAGACTTGTGATAGCATGTATGGTGCCTTCCAACCTGATAACCCCGCCCCCAATTTTAGATGTGCGCACCCAACAGGGGGCTTGTTATCAATCAGCTTATTGAATTTCTCTCTTTTTTTCCTAACATACTTGTATATGATTATGTCTTTGGGGTAGTATATGATGAGATAATATTTTATTTATGAGGCCATGCCCATAATCTCTTTCAATCTCTCCAACTAAAGGTACACGTTGTCTTAAAGCACTAACGGCATTGATTTTTAATCTTTCGCTTTTCTTACTCGTTTGAGAAGTAAAAAAAAATTACCCTGTTTCAAAATGATTCTTTTTCTCCTGTCTCCTTTTCTACACAGCCTGAATATAATGTAGCCCTTTCTCTCATGGTAATGAGATAGAATTAATGTATAATAAGTGACAAAATATTGGAAAATGGATTCTAAACATTAAATTTTGTTTCTACATGAAGCATACATACTATAGAAAATTCTGGAGTTGAGTGTTTAATGTACCTAACATTTTTACTCTGAATGTCCTAGAGTTTATAGATTAGATTTTATAGGCTTAACAATTGTTGTATGTATGTTTTTGTGTATGTTTGTCTGTTATTAAAAGCCTTATGACTTCCATCTTTTAAATGAAATAGATGTCAACCTTTTTCCAGCAGATGGCGATCATGAGTCACAGTGAAATTTACATTACCTGGGGAAATCCGTAATATGTATGTGTATATTTTTAGTTTACAAATACAGAAGCCTTCCTTATGACTGCCTCTTACCTAAAATACATGGAAAATGGAATTTCTAGCTAATTCTTCTTTACTTAGTGGTAAGCTATGGTCTCGCTGAGATTTACTGAAAAATCTTAGATTTTTTCAGAACAAGGGAAGAGATTGGTTCCCTTGTTCAGCCAGACTGTTCCAAATTAGGACTAGTTTTCTATATCCATCCCTACCCCTGAAACCATAGTTTCATTTAATTATTCACTTAATTAGCTTTCATTAAGTGGTTAATAGATGCTAGTTATTGGGAATGAACAAGCAAATAAGGAAGACTTGGCCGTGGCCCTCCGAGTGTCATGGTCTGAACAAATTCCTTACAGAAATCTGAAGGAACTCACAGGAGTGACTCACAAACTTGGTCCAAAGGGAGATCTCAGAGAGGTGGTAACTTTTGAAATGAGCCACAGAGGATTATTTTACCAGTTAAAGGAGAGTAGAGGCCTTTTTTTTTTAGAGTGACACTGTGGGGTCTCTATAGGGTTTTTAATATATCCAGAGTTAGAATGATATCACTTCTCTGTGGTCTGAGCTTCCATTCTTTGTTCAGATCAGCTGGGGTTAGTGTTCCGTAGGAGTTGTGGATGACTGCCACGGTTAAAACCACTCTGGTGAGGCAAGTTTCAACACGTCAGAGCACAGATTCTGCTGAGATGCTGCACTGGCTTTCAATTTAGCTCTCGTGGTCATAGCGTTCATCGATTTTGGCTTCTGACTTGGCTATTTTAAATGAGACATGTTGATTAGGTAATTTATTTTTTATGTGATTAGAATCTATTTTTTTATGTAGACCATAATATTGAACTTAGCATTAAAGATAATGAATTTTAAACTGAGAGTGGTTTTCAAATCTCTTTTTTTTTTTAAGAGGAGAACCCAGTTTTCCAAACAAAATATTGCCTGAATCATAATATATGTAACAGGTAAAAGTAAAACTACTCTGGTTAAAGCTTGGGGGTGGGCAGGGGAGAGAAGCTGCAGATTGGCTCTCCCCTCAGCCTCCACCTTGCCCTCACTGTGGTCCATGAGCATGACGCTGGGGCTCCACTGAGCACAGTTTGAAAACCATATAATAGTCCATCTGTGCATGAAATTTTTAGAAAATGTGCTTCTCAGAGTTACTATAAACATCTTCCTTCACTTTTCAACAAAAGATCAGAACATGATTGTGGTCATACAAGGATGTTTCTGAAATATTTGAGTTAATGATGGAGATGCCATTGACACATTAACGTTACATTAAAGACATTCAAAATTTGAAAGATTTGCAGAGCTTTTCCTGAAAGCAAGAATAGTTTTAATATGTTACAAAATAAGTGAAAGTTTTATAATCTGATTAAGGTTGTACTTTTACACCCTGCTCTCTATCTTTTCCCTCCAATGTTTGTTCAACTAAGTAATTCAGGTTTTGAAATTTAGTTAAAGCCTTCTTCCTTTGGTGGCTGTAACTCCTAGCATAAGCTGTAAAAATATCCAAGTAGGCCAAGAGCACCCAAGAAGAGGATGACATTTGTCCCCTGGTGCATGCTTTGTTACTTTCCTACCCCAGCACAAGTGAGCACTAGGATATATTCCCATCACCCTCCAGGGTACAATAAAGGAGACAGGACAGAGGAGGTTTGAAAAAGTCCTCCAGATCTTGTTAGCCCTATTGCTAGTCATTGTTAGATGAGAGGATGTCGGACTTTTACATCCATCTATAAAATATCATCATCATCTCTGCTACGAGGTTGTGCGTTTTGGGCTCCAACACTTGCATTCAGATGGTAAACTTTTCAGGATGTAAAAAAAAAGAAAATTCTCATGCTATGAGTTTTTTCACGATGTTACGGAAACATCTTTTTTCTGTTGCTAAATGTAGGCCAAGAGGTGACATTTATTACTAGGAAGGCAAAATTGTTCAGGAATAAGAAGGTTCACATAGTTAAAATGCAAAAGGGATTATTTGAATCGTATCAGACACTTGAGGTGCCTTGACCCAGTATGAGAAGGAGAATTGTACCATCACTTGGGGTTTTGTGGACAGTAGTGCCTCGTCATCTCTCCTCATCACCACTGGAGAGAATTTACAGTTCTCTCATTCTTTCAGATGACACACGACCTGTTTTACCTTCTTTAACCTCATTCCTTTGAAAGACAATGTATTTGGACTTGTAATTTTAGATTATGAAACCACTTACAGTGTTGGTTTATATTTTTAAAAATTAGATTATTTTTAAAATTAAGAATTCATTTATTTGTATTTAGTCAGGAAAAATTGCAAATAAGTGACAGAATAATCATGAAGCTTTATGCTTCATTAGCCGTGGTTTCTCTGAAATTTCTCACCTTCTTCTCTGATTTGCCACTTTACATTTATTCTAACGTATTTCTAAGACACATAAATTACTTTTTTGCTCATATTCATGCTATGCTGCTGACTTCCTTTGAAAATTAATAGTGCAGAGGGCTCTGATCTTACTTACCTGGGAAGATTTTATAATGACACCATTGGTTGAAATATGAAGGTGTGTCTTCATGGTAAATATGGTTTTTTGAAATTTTTAAATATTTATTTGCTTCAATAGAAAAATGCAATTATAGGGCCAGCCCCATGGCTTAGTGGTTAAGTACGCGCTCCGCTACTGGCTGCCCGGGTTCGGATCCCGGGCGCGCACCGATGCACCACTTCTCCGGCCATGCTGAGGCGGCGTCCCACATACAGCATCTAGAAGGATGTGCAACTATGACATACAACTATCTACTGGGGCTTTGGGAGAAAAAAAAAGGAGGAGGATTGGCAATAGATGTTAGCTCACAGCTGGTCTTTCTCAGCAAAAAGAGGAGGATTAGCATGGATGTTAGCTCAGGGCTGATCTTCCTCACAAAACAAACAAAACAAACAAACAAACAAACAATGCAATTATATATCTTCAGCATTGCATACATTACGCTACTAATCACTTGTAATGTTTATGAAAGCAAATTATTTATCTTGAGCATTACAGGAAACAGATATAATACCTGTCTAAATTGAGCAATGATTGGAGCAGTAATTCCCTGGTCATAAAACTCGTCTTTTTCTCTTGTTATGAGGCATGGATTGCAAAATATGTTTTTAGAAAAGGAAAATGTATCCAGCACTTTTATCCATTAAAGTTTTTTTTTAACGGATTATGGGTCAGAGAGGATTATTTCTGAGCATAAGAGTAATCAGAAAGCTGTAATTTGGCATCATCTAGCTCTCCTTTGAATTGAATAGCAATGTTGTCTTTTACACACTTTTTGTAATTTATGATTATATGCACCCTGCACTAGAGTGTAGCTTCGTGAGAGCAGGGACTGTTTTTATCGTATTCCTCTTTTTATCTCCAGCGCCTGCCTGTCTGGCCTATGTTAATCGCCAAATAAATATTTGATGAATAAATGAATGATGCAGTTAAATAATTTATTCAGAAGCTAAATTCATTTAGTAGGTCTTGCTTAATGAAATCCTGGCCTCTATTGCTAATAGAGTTCATGCTTTCTATATGTTGAGGATGTTGGTATCAAATGTGTTGTCACTAAGGATTAATTTAGGGATATGTTACAAAAAGAGCTAATAATTTTAAAGAATGCATTCTTTAGAAATCTAGACTCAGTCATTTTAAAAATATGTCTTCCAGGTTATTTCATATATGAATGTGAGAATCACATGGTTGGAAAGATTCAACAATAAATGTCACAGCACACGGCAGGCTGTGTTCTGGGCTCAGGGACACAGCAGAGGAAAGGGATAGAAAAATCCCTGCCTTTGTTTTAGTGGTGGGAGATAGGCAGTAACCTTATGAACTGGAAAATATCATTTCAGAGAATGTTGGTGCCCTGGGCACTGAGATTAGGCGCTAAGACAGGACAGTGAGGTGTACTGATCTTTTTCTACATTATTTCTTTACTCCTCCCCAAAACATGGTTGACATTTCAGGGATTTTTTAAAGACTGCCTTGATGTGGCATAATATAGATCAACCATTACATTCGGTGTGACTAAATACAACAGTTTAGCACCCTTTGCAACATGTGGTAAGTGGTTTAGAGGATTCCTAACGAAATATAAAACTTAATGGAAAACAGAATTTTTCTTGAATGTTTATGACTGCCAAGTTCGCAGTAACTTCTGTATTAGAATGGAATGCTTTTTCAGATAAAACTACCACTTCTATTCTTAGTAGCTGCAAATATCGCTTTCATTTGTACTAAAAAATGAAATGTACTAGATGAAAATTTACATGATGTGCTGGTGATTTCGTGGTTTAAAATTCTAGTAGTTTCCTGTTGTACTGTTTGCTTAAGAACATTTGCAGTCTGTCAGCTCATCTACTAATAAGACCTGCCACTTTTTGAGCATTTACTAAACTCTAAGTCCTCTGCTCTATGCCCTGATTATGTAGTTCAAGGGCCTCTAAAGTGGGGTACACAAGATGATCCATTGGAGTGATGATCCATTGAGCAAGAAAATATTATAACTTGTTTCTACTTACGTTTTACCTCATCGTTTTTTTTACAATTTCTGTTTTTGCATTTTATAATGTACACAGTTTATTAATATTAACAGAACAAAATATATAGCTGTGTCATCGGTAAGTACTCAACGTTTTTTCCTAACATACTACTCAGAAAAAAGTTTGAAATAACTGATCTAATTTCATCCTCAGAACAACCCTATTAAATCTGTATGATTAGCCTTATCTTGCTGATGTAGAAATTCCTAGGTTAAGTTACTTGCTGAAGGACACAAAAAAAACAGGGACTCAAATCCCAGTTCTGTCTTAATTCCAAATCCCCTCTTAATAATTGGTATGTTATTCCACCATCTTGATTTAGAAGAAAGCAAGAATGTATGTAAAATGTTGAAGACTTAAAAAATAAAATGTAACCAAGTGTGTAGTTGTGTAATCACTAGATCAGCGCTTGAGGTTGGGAGGCATTGGTGTGTTCAGGAGACGTCCACCTAGTAAATGTAGCCTCTGTGTACTCAGTGTAATGTAATTGTACCCTGCTTAGAAATAAAAGTGGAAATATGTTTTTTATGATTTTCCATCAACTCATCTTTAGACTCTTCTTATTTAATATACTTAAGATTTTCTTAGATCTCTAATCATGTGCTGCTTCTTTCTGAGTGATAGATCCTTATTACGAGCACTTCGTGGTAGACTCTCCACACTGGGTATTGCTGTCTTCTCACTCAGATAAGATGGATGTGTTGTTTTTGCAGGCTACACCCAATTGCCTCTCAAATCCTGATTCTTTTCAGCTGGTTATGTGAATTCTGGCCTTATTTGGCAAGCTTTGGCTGTGTGAGAGTTCAAATATGATTTCTGTGGTTCAAAAAGCACCAAGTTCAAACTTACTTCTTGGCCTTGGAAAAATTAACCAGTTGCGTTTCTCCAGAAGCGGGCAAATGAGCCATTCCAATGATTTAATGCTCTTAGTCTTATTGTACTATAGCCCAGCTTAAACTGAAAGGAAAGAGGTATGAGATTCTCTTCTTTTAAATAAAACCCCATCGTTGTGTGCTAAGAGATGTTGAGAAGAAAAAGCGCAAGAGTGAATGAAAGATGCCCAGTGGAATGCAGGAGAGAGAGGACTCTGGCGATCTTTGAGAATCAGCATTGTAGAATGACTCGGAGAATCCCACAGCCACCAGCACATCTGTATTCCAGGGTTACCATATTTTAAAGCTAAAGAAGAGGATGATTGCAATAGCATCTTAACTGGTCTCGCTGGCTCCATTCTTTGTAATGCACCCCAGTCGGCCACCAGTGAACTTTCTGAAACATAAATCTGATCCTGTCCTTCCCTTTCTAAAATTCTTCCCCAGGTACCCTTTGCCTTGGGAATCCTCAGCATAACACACAGACCCTTCAATTGTTGTTCCCTGCCAGCTTTTCCAACCTCATCTTTTTCCTAACTTAATACTCCAAGTTTGAGATGACCAACCTAATTACATCCTCAGAATGACCCTATTAAATTAGTATTATTTAAATTACCACCACACCTCGCTTCATTTATTGTTTCCATATTGACCAAATGGCAACTTCTCAAACACAATATGCTTCTGCATACTTCTGTCTTTGCACATGTGATTTCTTCTGTTTGGAATTCCTTCCCTCATCCTTCCCCACCACTCTCAGTTGCTTGGCTAACTCTTAATTCTTCCTTTAGAATATAAGGTCAAGTGTTAACTGGTGTTGGATGGGTTTTTTGAGCCACCTAGACGAAGAAGATAACTTTTTTCTGTTTATCCTTTGTACTCACAGAAAATTATATATTTACTTTTAAGATAGTGTATAACAGACAGTAATGTGATTATTTGGGGAGAGCACTGTTTATCTCTGATGGTAATCTATATTACAGTTAAGCGGCTTTGTCTGTAGTTTGAGATTGCCAGGAGAGGAGAGAGAACTGGGACCAGAGGATGTAAGGCCAGGCTAAGAAAGAAGGGTGGGAGTTGGAGAAGGAAATATCCAGAGCAATCAGTCAGGATGGAGCCCATGCAGAGATGGGCTGCTCACAAGTATTCTACCTTAAGGGTCTGCAAACTCCAGCACAAGGGCCACATCTGCCCACTGCCTATCTTTGTAAATAAAGTGTTTTTGGAACACAGCTCCTCCCTTTTGGCTGTTTTCATGCTACAACAACAGAACTGAGTATTTGCAGCAGAGAATTTATGGCCCTCCAACCCTAAAATATTTACCATCTGTCCCTTTACAGAAAAAGTTTGTCAACCTTGCTCTAGATAAACAGTTCTCATATTAGGTCCTCAAATCAGCAGCGTTGTAACCATTGCACATTTCCAGGCCTCACCTCAGATCTACCCAGTGAGAAATTCTGGGTGTAGTGCCTGCTGATCTGTGTGCAGTTAAGCCCTTCAGGTGATTCTGAAAACCACCACTCTAGATTCCTGGCCCTGTGGTTAATTACTTGGGGCTTGATGACAGCCAAGCAGCTAGGGTCTGGGAGAAACAGATACCAGGAAAATGAAAGGAGTACAATCAGGAAACAAGGCAGGGAGGAATCCAAAGAGGAGTCTCTACTGATGAGTTCTGAAATATAAATTCCAGGAAGGCGGGAACTCATTGTTGTATCCACCGTCTTGCCCAGAACTACCTGCTCAGTGTGTATTTGTGAGTGGATGAATGCAGGTATGCATGTGTGCTTGGAAAGAAGCCAGTCTCAAAAGGTGAATCTGGGGCCTGCAGGTGGAAACAGGGAAATAGGTACACCTGGCAGAGGTGGCTCAGAACTGAAACTGAAACCCATTCATGGGTTCACTAAAGACTGAAGAACAGAGACAGATGTTTAAAAACCTGATGATTTGAATAAAATTCTAACTTTCATTTAATCTCAGTTTTACTCCCCACTCACTGCCTTTGGGTTGTTTTGATTCTTGTTTTGTTCTTACTGGCGTAGCTCAGCTGTACCTCTATTTGACATTAGATAATTAATTAAACCTTCTTGAAGCTATTAACTAGATTAATAAAGCACTTAGCAGTGTCTGGTACATTTTCTCTGTTAAGAAAATATTTCTTAATCTTCCCAGTCACAATGTTATTTCAGATTAAAGTAAAGGTTACCAAATGTTACCAGTATTTACCCATACTTACTCCAGTGGTAAAACTTTGCTTTACCCGTATTATTTCTTTATTTGTCTTTAAAGAAACTTCTGCCAAATAGTCCCTGGTATAATCTGAAGCTTAAATTGATATGTTTGATTATTATACTTTTTCTCGTTTAGGAGCATATCACAAACTTTTTAGAAAATACTAAATAATCTAAACACTGACAGAATATTTGCTAATATGGAAATAGGTCATTTTGAGGTTCTGTTATTGAGCAAAAAACACATGTATTGGGATAATACATGTGTAATCTAATTATAATCATAATTTCTAAATCTGTCATAATTCATTTTACCATACAGTTATTAAATACTGTCTGTGAAGCTTTTTATCTTCACTAGGGCAGAAATTTTACATTTATATGCCTTTTTTAAAACTCTGCATACATTATGAACATCTAAAAGAGAAAATAAGATTATTGAGGGCTTTACTAGGTGAATAAATATTACTTCTTGATTTTTCAGTGATAACTAAATCCATATTATGTCAAAGAGTCATCAACCTGAAACGTTTATAACTTTTGGCATAGTGACATTTTGAAAGTAAAATTAGTGTTTGGGGTTTTTTTTTTTAATTCCATAAATGCCATGGGAATTTTATCATGTTTCAGTACTTGCTGAATATGTAACTCCCATAGTGCCCATTAGTGGCCATCTGTGTAAGGTAATACATGTTGGGATGAAATTGATTACGGCCTAAACACTCTTGTATTATGATCAGGAAAAGCACGCAAAGTTCACATTTTTTTTTCTGATGATCGTTATATAGCTAAAGATAGTAATTTCCAGAGGCAGAACAGCCTATCACTCGAGATCCTAATCTCACAATAAATGACACCAAGGCCAAAGGAAAAAAGCCTGCAGAGCCTTCCACTAAAATGACTAAGTGCTGTACTTGAGGAGTGCTTAGGATAAAGGGAAAATTAACAGGCTTTGGAACATGGTTTTTCCTTTATAGGCATCAAAGTAGACCCACTGCAGTTTTACTGAATATTCAGAAATGTTTCATTACCCTTTTTAGAAGTTCATTATCATAGCCTCCAACACATTCCAAGTTTACCTACGTGCAAACTTTTCTCAGCATCTGCATTGCTGGCCCTACCTCTTTGGTCCTTTATATTATTTTTGCCTGGTTTGAAAAATGTTTCCTTTTTACCTTTGTAAAACCAGGTGTTTTCATTCTTTCAAATATGTTTTCAACGTGATTGCCCCAGTGCAGTCATTTTAGTTTTATTAGATTTGTGCATAATAATGTATACCTGTATGCTTCCTGAGCTCATTTCTCCCCGTGGAGTAGAGCTATATACAAATATACCTGTTTGTAAATTTCTAATGAACGTGTATTTAGGTCTTAGCTCTCACATTGTCTAGTTACCCCAAGGTTTTGTGAAACCTACTACAAAAAATAATTTCTGGGGGGCTGGCCCAGTGGCATAGCAGTTAAGTTCACATGCTCCGCTTTGGCGGCCCGGGGTTCACAGGTTCAGATCCCGGGTGTGGACTGACGCACCACTTGTCAAGACGTGCTGTCGCAGTGTCCCATATAAAGTAGAGGAAGACGGGCATGGATGTTAGCCCAGGGCCAATCCTCCTCACCAAAAAGAGGAGGATTGGCGTCGGATGTTAGCTCAGGGCTAATCTTCCTCACAAAAAATAATAATTTTTTGCTTCAGAAAATTTTGAGAGTTTGTATTACCTGATCATTTAAAAATCTTATGCCTTCTTTAGAATATTTAAAGTTTGAACACAGCTATATCCTGATCTTCCCTTGGATGTGGGCCAGAATGATTTAGCTACAAATGCCCTAAAAGTAGCTAAAAGAATTGATAGAATCATTGTCTAAACATTGAAATACAGCAATTGTGATGTTGGCATAGTTGATGTGGAACTATTTTCCTCCTTTTCCTTCTTGAACTTCTTGATGATAATTATTCATCAGATTATGATAGATTTCAAATCTGCTTCCCATTAAAGATAATAAAATAATACTATCTCCTTAAATAAGGAAATTTGCCTTCCTGTGTTATATATTGGAAACTAAGAAGTCATGCATCAAGTGTATCTCATAGCTGTATAAGTTATTTGGAATATATTGAAAAGAAAATGGTGTAGATTGCAGCAATACTTTATCACGTGGATTTTGGATTTTTTTTTTTTTTTTTGGTCATCCACTCATTCAGCAAACATACTGAATACTGACTGTCACTGTTATGGAGATGCAATATATAAAGTTGAACAAGACATAGTCCCTACTCTTGAACAAAACTATCAGAATCATACATTTGAACAGTTAATATGATAAATTAAGAGTTGTAAAGATGAACCAAGTTTTATCAGAGCACAACAGAGGGGAAGACTTGTCTTAAGAAGTAAAGAAAAGCTTCAAAGAAGCAGTAACATTTGAGTATGGCCTTACAGGATGAGCCAAGTTTTGCCAGGCAAGGCAGTGAGGGCTGTGTGTGTATCTATACACATACGTATGTACAAACGCTAATGCATAGGCATGCCCATCTATATTTAAGCTTTATGGAAGGACTGTTGGCTGGCTAACTTAACACCCATTCCCATCCTCTTCCTTCCTTGCCACCTCCACTATAGAGGCTGGAAAAGCTAAGTACTAATAGTTAGGGATGGCAGTGTAACACAATATGGCCAGTTGGCCCTATTTGGAAAATGCTGAAGACTTTTAGAAACACTTTTGCTTTTCAAATAAGAGATGGATACAGTTGGAATTACCCCGTTATTCCTGTCTCCAATGTGGCTGTTAAAGTTAGAACTGTGACGGCCACCTGGAGACACTGAGAGAGATCCAGGAATGAGTTGAGATATGGTTGAGCTACCAATCTAATGCCCACAAATATCTACTTCAATACTACTTAACGTAAGGAAAACTAAACCTTTAAGCCATTGTTAGTCAGATTTTTCTATTACTTATAGCCAAAAGCTTTCCTAACTAATACACGCATAAACTACACGTACACATACACACTCTCTCGTGTTTGTATATATATTTAACTTTATTTTCCATGTCTACCAAGATGAGACTAATTTTAGACTTCCATTTTAGTGAAAAATAAACAGGACTTAATGTTAGAGGAAAAATACAAAATGGAATTCTTTCTTTGTTATTACCACACACTGTCCTTAGCACTTAATTTACCTTGTATCCATTCTGTCCTTGTTGGATATTTTAAATAAAAAATGAAGGAAGAGGGGAAAAAAAGGTTGAGAAGAAAGAAAAATGCTGAAGGTGGATCGTGCTGAAAGTTAGGTTACAGGGGAAACCTGAGAACCAGTTGGCTGTGGCTTGCAGAACACTGTTGGGAAGAGTGCCCTGCTAGTGACAATGCCTGGTCACATGATGGAAAGACAGGTTTAAATCTTAGTCCATCACTGTGCTTTCCTATGTATTTAGGACCAAGAACACCATTACCTATGTCCATTTAGCACACCAAGTTTCCCTAACAGCCAAGAGATTGTTCTCTTTTTTCCTCCATTTGGGAAAAATGAGAGTAGAAACCGTTCTTTTTTGTGAGAGATTAGAACAGCTTTCCAAAGAGAATATTGGTTGTATTCAATCTTGTATGAAAGATACCATCTAATGAGCAAGGGATCTGTAGTGAACTCTGACCTTCCACTATGCAAATATGGAGCAATGTGAAAAACACTCTACCTGTTCTTTCTTACAGAGACTAATGCTGTCACTTTGTTATTGCTCTCTTCCTCGGCATTTCTAATTGTATTAGGTGTGTACATTTCCTGACACTGCATCAAATGACAATTTAATAGTATCAGCGTATATCCTTACTCTTTTTCAAACAGGTCAACAAGATTGCTTCTTCACTTTGGTGATCTTCCATAGTTTTAGTTTTTATTTTTTCTTAGTGGGTGCCTGCTCCTTTTTAACTGACTTTTAATTTCTCCCTTCTATATGTGTGTGTTTTTTTTTTTTAGAATCAGTTCCTCATCTTAGGGAGGAGTAAGATAAGACAAGTACCTTCAGAAAGCTTCGATCTTCTGCCAAAAGTTCTGGGTGAAAGTCAGGGATCTTCAAGAGAGAAAACTCAGTAGGATAGTTGGAATTTACACCAAATCCATGAATTATCATTTTGTCTCTAATTTAAAAACATATACACACTTCAATTTTTTGTTCTTAAAAAATCTAAACTGGTTTTCTTCTTAAAATTTTTGCTACTCATTTTCCCCAGAATCTTCAGCTACTTGGAGCTACAGCCATTGAAGATAAATTACAAGATCAAGTGCCTGAAACCATAGAAACTCTGATGAAAGCAGACATTAAAATCTGGATCCTTACAGGGGACAAGCAAGAAACTGCCATTAACATTGGTAATTTACCTAATTCAAACTTTAAATTGTTGATATATTTCAAGAGCTAGATTTGAGATATTTTCAGATTTGAAAGATTTGGTATTTTGAGTTTTCCGTATTGGTAGTATATTGGGCTTATCTGTTTACTCACAGCCCCAATACCCCTTTAAAGTTGCAATGGTTATATTTACAGCCAAATATTAGCTCTTGCAATCATGTAATGCCCTCTCTCACCTTTGTATCTACCCCCCCTTTCCATCCATAATTGACACACATAAATAAATTTCTACAGTTGTCTGTGAAAGCTTGGAGATTGGGATTATGGCAGGCTTGTGTATTGACACTTGTGTATGTGACCAAAGGTTATTTCTGCGATAGGAGGTAAGAAGACTGAGTTTTCATTCATCCTACAGTTAATTCCAGTTTTTTGGAAAGAGGTTGTATCCATCAGCTCAGGCTGCCGTAACAGAATACGACAGTTTGGGTGGCTTAAACTACAGAAATTTATATTCTCACAGTTCTAGAGGCTAGAAGTCCAAGATCAAGGTGTCGGCACTTTTGCCTTCTCTTGAGGCCTCCCTTTCTGGCTTGTAGGTGGCTGCCTTCTCACTCTTTCCTCACCTCGCCTTTCCTAGATGGATGTGCACTCCTGGTGTCTCTTCCTCTTCTTGTAAGGACACCAGTCCTCTTGGACTAGGGCCCCACACTTATGACCTCATTTAACTTGATCTCCTAAAGGCCCTATTTCCAAATACAGTCACATGGTGTGTTAGGGCTTCAGTATGTGAGTTTGGACACAATTCAATCCATAACAGAGAAGAAAGTTAGTATTTGGTGTTAGAGGCCTATAATACCAATAATATGCAAGAAAATATCATTTTTTTTTCCAAATTCAGTTATAGTAAATTGCCTGAGCACTGTAAACTCTGACATAGACTCAACTTCTGGATATTAAGGATATGAATTACTTACAAAACTCTCCCAAAGTTAAGAAACCATTTCAGAAGTGATGACAACATGAAACTACATTTTTAGAAAGTCGTTATTAAGGATCATCTATCTAAAAAACATTTAGCTAATATTTCTTTTAGAAATATTAGTAATCACAATATTCTGTAAATATAAAACAACTACAAGTGTATTGTAAATTGATTTCATTAATGGAGGAAAATGAATTTTTAGAGAAGGCTAGCTAGTGGAAGTTTAAATATACAAGCCACACAAGTTGTTAATTTTGATTATAAAACCACCACTGGTGTTAGAGACAAAATGGAAAGAAGATGTATGAGAATACAGAATGCATTAGAATTGAGAGACCTGAAAAACACAAATATGATAAAACAGCATGACTACAGATAGAGGGAGAATATATGGTGGTAAAGAGTGATATGTGAGGAAAATAAGCAATTCTGAAAATAGTCCAGGATATGTAGCCATTATGAAAGATCATAATAATGTGGTGGTTTCTCATCACGTTTAACTTTTAGACTCTTGGCCCATAATTGTTACTAGTAAAAGGTAGGTAAGATTGATTCATTCAGCAAATGGTTGTGGTGCCTAAGGTGGCAGGCACCAGTTAAGAGCAGAGAATGAAACAAACCAAAATCTCTGCCCTCCTGGAGCTCAGCTTCTAGTCAGGGAAACAGACAATAAAGTAAATGAGAAAAATGCCTAGTGTATTAGATGGCAATAACTGCTGTAAAGAAAAAGCAGGAAAGGGAGATAGGGCATTGCACAGAGGGAGGTCAGGAAGACCTCATTGAGAAGGTGACATTTGAGGAATGACCTAAGAGAGAAGAGGGAGCTTGTGGCTTGGATGATTAGGGGAAGCTGTCTTCTGTTCTAGAGAGAAAGAGCAGATATGCAAAGGGGGAGAATAGAAGGAGGTCAGCAGTGTAACAGAGCCCAGGTTGGATGGGGCTTTGCATTTACTCTGAGAGAGTTGGACAACCATTGGATGGTTCTGAGCAGAGGAAAGACATGGTCTGACCTTCCTGTGAAAACAATGAGTCTGGCTGCTAGGCTGAGAATGGCCTTGAAGGGAAGCACGTGTGGAAGCAGGGAGACCAGTGAAGAGGCTGTTATGCATTAATCCAGGTGAGACATGATGGCGGCTTGGACCTTGGTGGCAACAGTGGAGGTGGTGAGAAGTGGTTGGGTTCTGGGTATATTTTAAAGGTGAGGCCAACAGGATCAACTGATAGATTAGATGCAGGGTATAAGAGAAAAAAAGGAATCAGGGGTAACTCTAAGCTTTTTAACCTTAGTAACTAAAGGCTGGAGTTGCCATTAACCAAAATGGGGAAGACTGAAGGAGGAGTAGGTTTTCTGAGAGGAGGTCAGGAGCCTGAGTCTGGGATATGTTGAGTTTGAGATGCTTATTTTATACCGCAGTGTCTGCTATTAAGTAGGCAGTGGGGTGTGAGAGTCTGGAGTTCAGGAAAACAGTCTGAGCAGGAAATGTGAGTTTTAGAATGGTCAACATTTAGTTGGTATTTAAAACCAGGGATGGAATGAGATCATAAAGGGAGTGAGTATAGATGGTATTAAATATGATGGCATTATTTTAAATGTGAGACCAGTCAGCTGCGTTGCCTGTTTTCCTTCAGCCACATTCGGCGGTATGTGAACAGGTACAGAGTAGGCAGAGTTGGATTTAATCAGTGGGTGGTTTTATCCTGCAGCAAGTACAACAAAGCAAGAGAGGGCAGGAAAGTGGAGGATGTCATGACTCTCCAAGGGCAGGGAGACAGTGGTGGGATCAGTGGTCCAAGACATAGCCAGACAACCCCCCTGTACCCTTCCCCAGAATCACCCATTGGCCCATTTTCTGCTCTTCGTGTTGGTCGTCATGAAGGATATTCCATATACATTTGTAGTTTTCAGGACATTGACACTCATTACCACCATCTCTTTCCATACTTGTTTATCAAGACAGCTACTGTCCTTGTATCATATCCCTCCTATAGCAAGCAAGAACATTTCTTTTTTAACTTCCTGCAAAACTGGAAAACAGCTGCGGGGCATCATCCTAATAAAATAGATAAAATTTTAATTTTACCTAATAGATAAAAAAAAGAAAATTTAGATATTTTTGTAGTATTATTACTTAACATCTTTACCTCTTCTCTCTAGAGAAATGAATTATATCAATTAATTTACTCTTTGTTTGGACGTAGGACACTCCTGCAAACTTTTGAGGAAGAACATGGGAATGATTGTTATAAATGAAGACTCTCTTGATGTAAGTAAAATTATCTTTCTTTTTAATCTTTTAATAATGTAATCATCTTGTAGTATTTTATTTTATATTCAGATAGCTGAGGAAATATTTTATCTTCCTGAGGTTAAAAGACTCCTGATTATTATTGTTCTGCTGTAACATAATGGGCGCTGTTTTGAACCATATATTGATGTAACTAGATCCAGCTTTGTGTCTGACGGCTAAAAGATATTGCTAAAGGATTTGCTTAATGTTGTAAGACAAAGAAAGCTGCTTTACAAAAGCATTATGTCTGGAGGTTGCTGAGTGGCTGCAACTGTTCATATCTATCTGGTATTTTATCTATTAAGCATTTAATATCTGCTTTAACTTCTAGTATTAATCTTTTGCTTCTTTAAGAAAAATTTGTGAAAGCTATTAAACAACACAGAATAACCATTCCTAATAGGAAAGTTGTGTTTTTCTTTTTTTTTTAAGGTCCTAACCTCTGGGCTGAAATATAAATTTCTAGGACGTCTTTTTTCATGACTGTGATCACATGAAGTTATATCTGGGAAAGATTTGTTAGATATACAGTGTAAAATAGAAGTTAACAAAAAAATATGTAGGTCGAATGACCTGTAAATAAAGTAAAGGTGACTGTTTGTAATTTCAGGTGGAAGACAGAACAGGAGAGGTGATTATACAGCTGTTTGAAATAGTCATTATGACGCAAAGAGCAGAGAAAACCTGATAATTAGGGATGTTGGTGAAGCGGAGAGGCCAAATGTGTTGAAGGGGTGGTGAAGAGGCAAATATTTAGAAGTCAAGTATAGAACGGGAATTATGTGTAAGAGCTAGTTGACTTCAGATTTTTAAGTTGGAATGATGATCTCTTAATTACTTGTCCTCAAAACAATTCTTGTTATACTTTACCCTTTCTTGTGAAGTCTTTGAGCAACTTGTAGCCTATAGGATAATATGTGATTTTGCAACCAAGAGAGCGGTTTACGCCTTTAATTAGTGGAGCAGTACTTTTTGTGAACCAAGCTTTAATCCTAAAACAAAAACTAAAGGGAGCCAGCCTTTGGTTGGAAGACTTTCCTTTTATGTATTAATTCAATAGGCCCTCCGGCAGGCACGGAGAACGTATCACTAAACAGAACACCGTGGATTTTGCCCCATTATTGCTTACAGTTGTCTCCGTTCTCCATGTCGCATATGTATTAACTTTGGTTTATTATATCCAAGTTACTATGTTGTGAAAAAAGTATGACTAAGACAGCCCTGCCCTCCCAAAGCTCACAAATAATAAGGAAAGCAAAATGCATGTAAGTAACAGTACCAAACAGATATGCAAATGAAGTAGTTTGCTAGGAAAATATTGTGAAATTTAGGGAAGTATTTATAAAGTAAGTGGCACTTAGTTAGATAGAGATGAGTAATTGAGTAAGGGGGGGAGTAGTTGAAGCAGAAATTTATTGTAGGTTCAAGACATATTTGAGGCATGAAAGAGGAACATTGAACTTGAACACAAGGTTATAATTTTTTAAGTGTTTTTTGGTTAAATAAATGTAGGCACATAATGTAAAATTCAAAAGTTACGAAAAGGGAAAAGTACAGATGGTAAAAAGTGAATCTCCCATCCTTATACCCAAGCTCCCTAGAGACAGCTCCTAGTTCCAGTTTCTTGTGTGTTTGTGCATCCAGGGATATTCTGCCATATCTATGGGATATGGGTATATGCACATCCTTTGTTGTTAGACACAACTTACAGCATACTATCCACACTGCTTTATACTTTGCTTTTCTCACCTAGTATATCTTAGCAGTTGTTCTGGAGTAGTATATACCAAGTTATCTAATTCTTTTTTAATGGTGGCGCAGTATTTATAAGGTGCCTGTAGGAGATGACAAAGGAAGTTAAAACTGGAAAGGTAGCCTCAGGTCAGTTGCAGAAGGCTGGGCTAGGTTTGAGAATTTGCCTTGGTAGGCAGGTGGAGCAACTTCATCAGCCTCTCGTAAGAGGTGTGATGTGTAGAAACAATTGTACGTAGGCAAGTTTAGAAGGACGAGGAGGCAGGGGTACAGGCAAGGGACCAGGCTAAGAGTTAGGTAAGGGGAAATGGGGGCACCAATGCCAGCAATGTGCTGGGAGAGAAATTCGGGGACACTTATTCCATGGGGTCCTTGGAGAAGGAGCCATCAAGGGTGATTCCAGACCTGGCTTACAGTACTTCACAACATTGTGAAAACCTCATGGAAGCATTCCCGTAGTCCCTGTAGATGTTTAGGCCTTTGTCAGCAACATGGGTTACATGTGGTGCACGGTTTTTTTGACACTTGAAGGAAATCAGAGGTGGGACCTGTGATGTTGAAACAAAAGCATGACAAGCCATGCTTGGTTTGACAAAAAGCAAAAGAAGCGATGCTACCACACTCTACTTAAGGTGAAAGCCTAAATCCTTAAGTAGAGTGTGATAGCATCGCTTCTTTTGTTTTCATCCGTTTCATCCTTTTTCTCCAACATTTGGATATACATGTTCTTGAAGTGTTTTAAGTAACAAGTGATGTACATAGTAATCTCAAGAAAAAAAAGAAAAGTGAAATACCAAAAATATTCCATGTACTGCCTCGTGTATTATTAAGACAGTGGCATTTATTTTCAAATTTCCAAGATGGTAACTTAAGAGTAACACACACCTCAGAGGTACTTACAGGACCTATTTGTACTGGAGCAAACGTAGATAGGAGACTCGGGAATACTCAGTTTCAGTGAAAGCGGGGTCCATGTCTGTCTGTTTGGGTTTACCAGTCTCTGTCAGTGCCCAGCAAATTGCCGAGCACATAGTAAGTACTCCAGGAATATTTGCGAAGTGACTCACTGAGTCATTTTAAATTAAGCACTTCCTTTTAAAAAAAATTGTATATCAGTTTTAAATTTGGTAGTAATCGATCTTATCTGATATTTAAAAAGCAAAGTGGTTAGAAATGTCCTTAGCAATTCAGGTGACAGTTTGATGTGGAAGATCACAGGCAAACACTATGGCTGAATGGATTACACTAATTTGTCTAGCCCTGGACTGCCGGACTGCTAAGCATCTTACACTGCTGTCTGGGGACGGTTTTTCTCCCAGCTAGTTAAGTGGTGGCTTTACAAATCTGGCTGTTTGGGGTCAGACTTGCTGTGGTACACTCATTTGCGTCTCAGCGGGAAGGGAAACATCACTTTGCATAGCTCCTTCAGATCTTGTCTCCTAAAAGCCATGGCTGAGATTTCAGGCAAATCATTAGATGAGCTAGAATGCCTGTAAGTAAATCATTATTTATGTTTTCATTGCCATGGAAAAGATGAGCATCCTATGTGCTCAGATTGTACAGATAATAATAAACTATGGGATTACCATTCCATCAGCACGAAGAATAATTAACATTTAGGTAATAAACTTAGGAACATAATATCTTAGGAAATAAATTGTGTGTGTGTGTTTTATCAAGTGACAGTTTTAATGAACATACTCAAATTATTCCATGAAATAGCACAGTGGTTAAGAACACAGTTCTGCTCTAACCTGAATGTGGGATCCTGGGCAAATTGGAGTTAGATAAGTTCTCTGAGCCAGTTTTGCTGCCTGTAAAGTGAGGATGGTGTTACCCTTGGCATAGGATTGGTATGGTTAGCACAGGGCATGGCACATATAAAAAGGAGATGTTACGAAATTTTGTAGAAAAACAGTATTTCAGTAGCTTGCAAGTTGTTTTGCATAATGATCATTTTTATTACAAAAAACATATTTTCCCATCTTTTAATTTTTTCCTAAGATAGCAAGTTATAAATGTAGATCCTCTTTTATGTAAGTGATACATATTGCTATGAACTATTCAAATTTTCTACCAAAATATTATTCCTAATACTTTTTAAATTGTAAAGCGGAATCTCTTTTTTTATGTTGAACTTGTACAAATAAAGTATCATATTTCAGGCTCTTAAAATTCCAAAATGAAATACCTTTCTCCTGGTGATCACAGTAATAGAAATCTTTGTCTTCCCATAATTCAGCTCATATAAAATAAATACCATTTGGCTTTCTAATTTTCTCGTTTTAAATTTCAATGTGATTATCCTTCTTGAAAAATCAGTGATAGTTCAGCATTTTTAAAAACCTTTAAATAAACATATAAAACCAGACTACAGTTGAAAATAGAAACAAACGGAATGGAAGTCTTGCTCTGCAGATCTGATATGGAAATCTGGTGGCCTTTTCTGCCTCGGCCCATTCCCAGCTCCTTTCATAGCAAGAGCAGCACCCCCTGCTGGCATGATGCCAGACATCAAAGCTGGGTGTTTTCACCCCATTATTGACCAAGCTGTTGTCAAATGTTGGTGTGGCAGCAAAAGAGTTTCTTGATCATATTTTTTTTAATTGAGAAATTAAGAATTTCGTGGATAAGCATCATTGAGAATCATCTAAAGTTGATCAAAATCTATTAGACACTTGTAATAAGTAATTTGTATAATTTTTTATCATGCTACTTCAAACCACTTTATTAGGGTTTCTGATTATGTTCTTGGTATGAGGCATTTCCTTAGGGTCTGCAAAGGCAGGAATTTCAGATTACTGGCTTGAAGAGTGTATTGTACTTCTTCCCTACCTCCACAGCCATGCTCAGGAAGTATCCCACAAACTTTTTAGAAACCCCTTCCACTTAATGACCTAGATCCAGGGATTCTTCTAGCATCTCTTTTATATCTTTAGTTTGTCATAAAGTAATTTGTTCAAAGTCTGTCTGTTAAAACTGGAAACAGCTAAAAATGTGAGCTAAGAACTAGGGAATCTCATATGTGATCTATCTTTAGCTTCCAGTGTCTAATTAAGGTCTTTCAAAATGTACTAAAACAGTTTTGGATGGATTGGGTTTGTGTTATATTAAGGAATGTGATTGTTATATTACTCAGATCCCCCACAGCATACCAACTCTGTGAATCTCAGGAAGTACTTTCAGGTGACTCCCAGTATATATATGTATTTTTCTGAGTCGATGTGGTCTAACTTTCTTCTAAAAGATAGAAAATTTTTGTAGACTTATTTCATTGAGATAGCTTAGGATTTCACTACCCTCATCTGGAAAGTCTAGGGTAGGTGGGAGGGACCATAATCTCTTAAGTCATTAACTCTGTAGGTGCCAAAACAATCTTTCTTGAGTCTAACATTATGTGCCCTTAACCTTGGTCTCTCCTTCTTCTAGCATCTCTTTTATATGGAGAGTTGTAAGATCTGTCTTGCAAGGGTAGGACTGGATCTTAAATCCATTCTTATTGTTTTTCTTCCTCCTTTCTACTGTCTGGCTTCCCTAGGAAACAAAAAAGGGCAGAGAGGAAAATTTTTTACTATATATTTATTGAATCAACAGGAATGATGGTTAAATATGTATGTAGAGAGCTTGGGAAATAAATTTCCTCCATTCAAAGTCAAAAGGCTTCCAGTGTTCCCAGATTTGATTCCTGAGAAGCACTCTCCCTCTTCTCCTTCTGATCATCTGGACATACTTTTGCTAGATAGTCTTTACTGCTGTTGACATTCACAATTGAGCCCGATTAGGAGTCAACACGTGATATATGGAAAGTAGTGTATGGATCCCAAGGGAAAATGCAGCTTTCTAACTTTCTGTGAAAAGGAACTCTGCTACCTCTGCAGGGTTCTATGCATTGCTGTTATAAGAAAAATGCTAGCTTACATTTATGGAGTACTTATTTTTTGTACCAGGTACTGGACTAAGGACTTTACAGGGACAATCACATTAACACCTGAAAACATTAGTAGACAGATACTGTTATGCCCAATCTAGGAAGTTTAACTTGACTTCCAGTGCTAAGCAGTGCTAGAGGACATATCTAAATCATTGGGTTTCAGAGTCAAAGCAAATAGATTTTTCTGGGCCTCAGCTGCCACCTACTCTTATAAAACAAGAGTAGTAATAATATCCATCTTTAGAGTGTTATTGTGAGGATCAAACAAAACAATACCTTTTAAATACTTAGAAACAATGCCTGGCGTTTAGTAAGCACTTAAGAAGTCTGAACCATTATCATGATCATCATTATTATTATTTCTTTTAGCGTTATTATTCTGGGGGTGGGGGAGTTCCTCATTGCCAGCTGCTGTAAGAGGTGATTTTATTTTATTATTATTATTATTTTTTTAATTCATAGTACTCTTTTTTTTTTTATTTTATTTATTTATTTATTTTTTCCCCCAAAGCCCCAGTAGGTAGTTGTATGTCATAGCTGTGCATCCTTCTAGTTGCTGTATGTGGGACGCGGTCTCAGCACGGCTGGAGAAGCGGTGCGTCGGTGTGCGCCCGGGATCCGAACCCGGGCCGCCAGCAGCGGAGCGCGCGCACTTAACCGCTAAGCCACAGGGCCGGCCCCTGTAAGAGGTGATTTTAAACAGCCGCCCTTCTCACTACTTAAATTTCACTGCTTAATTTGAGAATATGATCCCAAGCCAGCCTAGGTTTGATTATGGATACTATAATCCATACCAGTGTTGCCCCTCACTGACGTAAATGAGTTGTTAGCCACATTTGATATTAACAAGCATCAGAATATATATTTTTCAACACTATGGTAAAAGGAAACCCTTTATGGGATTGCTCTTTTTTTCCTAGCTGAATTTGATTTTCTAACACCATGTAAGCTTCAAATATAGCTTACAGGGCATTCATGACATAAATGGTGATGTTGTCATCTGTACCCTTTTAGGCTCAACTTAAATGTATTATGCAGACAAACCTCCCTGTTTGAAGAACCAGCTGCTGTTGAATGGCCTCTGACAGAAGTCTAGAATAAGCAGGTTATTGACTTGACTCCGGAAAAGGAGGAGAAAAAAGAGAATTGGGGCTACTTCAGGTTTTGTCGTGACATGTCCCATGAGTCTAATACAATACATTTTGTATTGGTTTGAAAAATAGTTGAGGCAGGTTTTAAACCACACTGAGTTTTCCTCCCCTGCCAGCATTGGAGCTGTAGTATTGTGAATTTTCCTTTACCATTAGCAAAGCTGTTTCAGCTTTTTGGCCTGAAAATTTTAAGGTCTTAGTTTAACTTTTAAGGTGTTAATGTATCCCTATTAGAAGTAAAGATATGTTTTTATAATGTCCCGTTGCAGGATGGTTGTTCAAATGCTATCTGGCACACTGCTTACTCCAAGTAGCTTTCAGAGCAGAAAGCCGACTTTGTTACATTTGAAAGAAATGGGTTTGTAAAAAATGTAAACATGGCAAAAAGTGAAAATAACATATGAACAAATAATCTGTTCGCTTTTCCTCTGATTTAAGACGGTGTCTGCCACAAGCCTAAGCATGTGGTTGAAAAAGTTCCATCAAACCCGTTGTTTGGTCTCATAAGAACTAAATATGTCCCTTTTTCTTAAATAAAATTCAGTAATCTTGGCTTGTGTGCAGAACCCGAAGTGAAGTTGTTCACAAATTCATAGTGTTTCTGTTTTGAGAAATTCTTCCTCCCCTCAAGCCTGAATATTCTTTCTCTCTTTTTTGGCTAAACATCTGAACTCTTCCAAGAGCTGGAGCCCTAGAATTACCCTGAGCCCTAGAATTACAGATAGATGCTTTCTAACCAGTGTCCCCACAGCTTGTTGACATTTCTGAGGGGAGTAGGCCGTGCCTTATGACTTTTTTGTGTCTCTGCCACTCATATCTTTTGATGAATCAGCACAACCATCAAATTGACAGATTGTAGGAAGCCTACTATGTTCCAGGTGTATCTGCGTACATTAGCCTGTGCTCCTGTAGGGCTGTTAGTGTTTGTCTCCATTACAGATAGAGACTTTGAGTTCACATAACTAACAAGTGCAGGATCCTGAATTTCAACCTAAGTTGCTCTAAGTCCAAAGCCGTTTTTTTTTTCTTTTTGTTTTTAAATAACTATACTTTCTCCAGTGGTGGCAGAGACCCAGTCACAGAAGGAAGCATTCTGTGGGAAGCATCCCCCACATTGTCTGACTTGTCCCTACCTTGTTTCTCACTCATACCAGTACTACTTCTGGAAAATGGTGGTGTTTGGGCATCCTGCATTTATGGAATTCAGGAAAGGCCCTAAAGTTAGTTTTACTAATACAACAATTGTACATAAAATTTTATTGAATGTGCATATGAAATAATGGAAATGGTATGCATTTGGGATTTGCACTGAGAAGATACAGGAGATAACAATTCTTCTCTATTCCTACATTAATTAATTCAAATCATTAGGAAAATGGGCCCAACATTAGCTCTTTTTGTGGTTCTGGGTAACAATTTCTCACAGGCCCCGGTTGTTACTCTCTCCAATCCAGTGATTTGGTAATTTGCTTATTTAAAAAAAAAAAAAAAAGGGTTGTATATTTTGAGCAGTCTCTTCCTGGCTGAATTGAAGGCAATACGAGAGATTGGATGTCTGCCGACCCAATTCCTCCAGAATGTTTCCTTCTGCGTTTGAGTCACTGCCACCACAGGAGAATATTTAATACAAGCTCAAAATAAGTGTTTAGGAGGCTTTCAGTGGTGGTTTAAAATAATTACCATGAGGGCTTTGGTAAAAGCCTTTATCCACAAAACTATTTAAATTATATAATTATATCCCCCACCTCACTCTTCCTTCCTTTCCCTGGATTTGTCTCTCTTCGCTATGTGCCCCCACCCCAACACCAAACATAGACTTGGACCCAGATTTGGCACTTCTCTGCCTCTCTCTCTAGTGTGCCCTAAGTGAGACTAGATGTATCACAAGGAGTTATTTGCCTGATGGAACCTATCATAATCCCAAATCTCAAACCTCTGCCCAGGAGCCGAGAGCAATTTACCCAGCGCTGTAACTTCCTCTTCTTACCTTCTTCCATTTTGTAACCCTTGACCTTTTTCAGATGGCATGACCCTACTGGGAGATTGGACCATTTCCTCAATTACAGTGTTTTATATCTACTTCCGCCCTGGAAAGCCTATATTTGTGTATCAGCAAAGCATGGAATTTTTTTTTTTTTGTCTATTTCCCTCTCCATTCTATTTAGCAAATATGTATTGATTAAATGCATTCACTTGGCTGCCTTCCACTAAGCTGTTTTGGAGGACCTCTTTGACCATATGTTTTTAATGATTTCACCTTCTGTCTGCCCTTACCCATTTTGGAAAAATTACTTTATGTTGGTTTGGTTCTGTATGAAGATGTTTTTAAAGGTTGTGTTCTAGTATAGTCTGGGAGTTTAGAAACACCAAGGCTTTATGGTCAAAAACTGTGTCCAAGGGAGCTCGTGGTTCTGACTGGGATGAACGTTAATGGACTGGTCGTATATAAGTGTAGTGTCTCTCTGCTGTCAGGCATACCTTCTTTACAACTTACTACTGCCTGCAGTAGCTAAAGGAGTAGTTGATATATGTGTTGCATAGGGGTATATGGAATGTCCGGTGTTCCACTGAATCAATAACACATTGTCGGAAAATAAGTAATACCCAATGGTTTATCCATGTTGCTGTTATGGGAGTCATAACTCACTCTTTAAGAGAGTGCTAACATTGTCCGTACTTGATATGGTCAAAATGTATTATTAAGAGTGTCCTTGGAATGTTCTGTTAATTTGTAATTTTAGGGTGTGAACATTTGGAGAGTGTAAAAGTAGAGAAAGAATGAAACATTATTTGGGCATAAATGTGTAAATACCTCCTGTCTTAAATGATGATGAGGTGGGGCCACAAAGCACCCAAACAGCTAGTAAAATATGTGTTAGTTTAAGATTCTTAAATTATCCTCTTATTTGACATTTTCAGTTAACTTATAGTAGATTTTAAAAGGTAGACCCTTAGCAAACTAAAGTAAGGAAAGAACTAGTTTTCCTTGGATGTCAGCTCTGAGCCAAGCACTGGGCAAGGCACTTGACTTAGAAGTAAAGGAGTTAGCACGTTTTGTCACCACAGTAATCCCACAAATATTAACCCAATCTTATGAGTGAGAAAATTTTGATTCAGCGGAGTTAAGTAACCTGCCTGAAGAAAGATAGCCATAAGTGGCAGAGCAACGATTCAACCCAAGCCATTCTGATACTATATTATTGCCTTCTAGAGTTGGTCAAATGAAAAAATAAAATATAATAATGAAGAAGTAGATTGGAATACATATGTACTCCTGGTAAAAAAGTTTATTGATAGACCATGAAATGACACCTTTGACATATAATATGTGATATAATCCTTTCTAGAACACTGACCCTATGTAGCCACCTAATCCAAAAGTATTTTGGAGTTCTTGGTGTCTTTCCTTAGACCAGTGGTTGAAACTATTCCTTATTTCTCATTTAGTTTTTTCCTTTCACATCATTAAGGAATTTTTTTCAAAATAAAACGCTTAATATTTCCTTTTCAAGGAAGGTAAAAAACTATTTGATTAGCTTACTTTTACCTTAGACTCTACATCCACCTGACTTTGAGGAAAACCTTGAATTCTGAGCCATCGGGTATATTTTAGCTTCTGAAACTTTAGTTCTTTAAAATGGGGCATCCTCATTTTGCTTCACATATTATCCGTGCCCAGAAGCATCGTGTGAACCTTTATGGCCAGGCTTGACTTTCTAACTAAAAAAAAAGTCCCACTTTTATCTGGCCGCACATTTGCACGTTATTTGTTGTGACTGCTTTCTCTACGCTGATTGGTGACTTGTGCAGGTCAGCTGACAAGTTCTGAAGAGGTATTTTACAGTGGCTCAGTCTCCAGGCTGTTATCTTGTTGAAGCAGTCACCATCTTTGTTCAGCAAGGTTCCTGCAGGTGTTCTGTAACCTTGTGTTGCATTTTGCCCTTTTTATGGAAAGTAAGTGAAAACAGAAAACTGTGGTGCTGATACTCACGTATGAAGTACAGGCTTCATAAACTTAAGTCCCTTCTGACAAGGGTGGAAGTTGTGTTTCTTCCAAAAGTGATTCATCGTTAGCCCAATTGTATGCTTTTTTCACCTAACTGGTGGTGAACCCATAAAGGAAAAGAACAAATCCAAGAACAATGAAATACATTGTTAAATGTTGTGTCTGAAAGTCAAAGCGTAATTCAGAATCTTGATATATTATTTTTTTTTCTGAGAATAGACTCCTTATAAGTTTATTATTTGACCTGCACACATTTAACAGATTCCCAGGAATAAATATAAATACTGAGTGCTTGTTTGTATTCAGACCCGCACACCAGCATATACTTTGAACTAAATAAGTATAAATATACTTTCTTCCTTTAACTTTTGCTGTTTGGGCTTAGCTTTGCTGATGACACCCTCTGGGATATACATGAGTGATCACACATGATTTATTGTCACTCTAAGTAACTGCAGCCCCGGAGCAAGGTATGGAAGCCACTACCATTAGGTGTTGCATGTTGGACTGTTTCTCTGTAATCTTCACCTCATCTCTCCTGGTTAGACTTAGCTAACCAGTCTTCTAGTCAAAGGCTAGAGGCTTTTATTTTCCTTTCCTTAGGGATATTTACATTCTCTGCTAGGGTGTTCCTTGGATGTGTTCCTAAGTAAGACTAACTGTCCTGTAAACCTCTAAAAGGAATCAGAATGAAAACCAAAAGGCTAGAAGCTGAAAAGGGCCATTTTTATGCAGGTGCTTTCTGCAACATTACATTTTTGGCCATCAAAAACATAGTTCTTAGGTGGCCTAACATGTTCTTTGCACATCTGGCCTCTGGGTTCTTTAGACTGTTCCAAGCAGAGTTTTTGCCAAAATGAAAATGACATCTTGCATACTGTGATACTTTCCAAACAAATCAGAGTTTTCGATTTATTTCGCTATAAAATTGTGTCAGATTTCATTGTCGTGGGTGCCCCCTGTGATTTTTATCAAGGGTTTCCTTGGTAAAGGTCATGTAAAAGTAACATAAAAGATTGCCATAAAGCCTGCCGGTCTCTGATTTCTTAAAGACCATTGTTGTTTTATGAACATGTTGTCTGTTTTGCCAGGCGATACCCTAAAGGTTCTAATGGAACTTTATTAAGGCTTTTTGGTCAGTTATCTTGGTGAGGAGTTCTACTTGGCCTAATTCTGTGCCAAGCATCTTTCTTTCTTTTTCTTTTCCAAGTATATTTCTTATAAACCAAATAAATATTATTTACTTCTCATTGGCCCACTGTTATACAACCTGGCTTGATCACTAAGTATAGTCTAGGCATCCATTCTATTATATTCATTAGACAGTTTATATTATTTGAGACAGAAGTAGATGTTGGATCATAGCTTCCACTTTGTTCTCATTTCCTCTATAATAAGATAAGCACACTAACATTTTACTTATTGCTCTAATTAAGAGTATCCAAGATTATACAGGAGTTTTACAAGCAGCAGAAAACAATCTGACACATGAGAAACAGCCACATGAGAAAACCACTGTAACTGCCCACAAGATATTCTCCAATTATTAATAATTTGGTTATTCTTTCATTACCAAGCTTTTATTCATTTTATTTGCTCTCTTCTTCAAGGGCCTCAGTCCCAAAGAGAAGTAGAGATACAAACAGATAAGCTACTATGCATCGTGCTATGTTGTACAAGTATAAACAAGTATTTGGAGAATCCAAAAGATGGAAGTATTCATGTCACCTGGAGGACTCAGGAAAAATAGAGTCAAGGGGATGTTTCTTGGTTTATTTGTTCATTGTTTTTAGTATGTAGTCTTAAAGGAAAAAAAAAATAGTGACAAAGGGGAGAATGAAGATGCAAGAGAGAAGTGGGAGGAACAGAGGTGAGAAGAGAAGACAGTTCTTCCCCCTGACTCAAGAATTAGGGAGGATTAGGTAAAGGGAAGTTTTCAGGTTAAGAGAGGAAAGTTGAAAGAATTCTTTTTGGTATAAATGTTCTCAGTAAAGCAGGTAGATATTTGCCAAAGTGACGGGACAAATTTGGAATCTTGAGAAGAAAAGGTCTGGAGTAGCCTCTGGGAAAAATGGAATCCACCAGGCATGGATAAAAGTATAGACCAGCCATAATGAGCACCCATGTAAGAGAAGAGAGCCAGAGTAGAGCCTATCCTCATGGGGAGATGGGGTTTTTTTCCTTTCTGTGTTGTCAAGACTAAGAACCAAGGAGAAATGTTGGCTGTGGCCTAAATTATGAATTGGCAAGGCAGGAAAGCATGGTAGGTCCAGGGGCCCAAGGGCTTCTCATGAGCGCTTGGCTGTTTGCAGGGCTGTGGATAGGGAGAGTGGAGTTGAATGCTTGGCTAGAGTGTCCACAGGGGGTTGCAGGGTGGGGGACGTGCAGGCAAATCCCACTTTCCCTGTGGCTCCCTCCCTTACCTGAATCTCCACCTGGTAAGGCGCCTGAACCCAGGCCTTGCCCCTTACCCCTTATCTGTCTCCCCAAATTGCCTTTACTTCTGACTCTCCCTGTTTTATAGCAACAGATGCACCTTTTCTTTCAGCCCACAAATAAGACTGTGTAGAACAAGGAAATATAGAGCTTTTCTTTTGTTGTACTATGTGGTTTTTTAATCCTTTTTCTGATTTAGCTTCTCATTTATATATTTTCACTTTCACATGTCACTAAGTTTAAATGTTTAAACATTTCTCCCTTCAGTAGCCAAAAAGAAAACAAAGCAACAGCTAATATGGTAATAAATTTATTTCTAGCTACGGGAGATAAGCTTCAGTGCAATATGGCCATAAAGTATGGCTCCCAGGCTTAAGGGAGAAGCAATAAACTTTTATAAATAAAAGGATTTTAAAATACTCCTGGCAGTAAAAATAAGGGTCAAATGTAGCTTGTGACTGGCAGCACACAGCCAACAACAGAGCTGCTTATGAAGGAAAACTAGAGACTAAATTGAGAAAATGTTTGCAGCTTGGTTGTTGTTACTTAGCACCCCAGGTGTGCTGACTGGAGAATTGTGGGAGTTTTTGACTCACCTTCTGAAATGTTATCCCTGTTACATCTCCTGACACCTTTTGATTTGCTGAAGATCTGTGATAGTCACCAAGGAAACCCGGGGGGGCACTGATGCCACAAATAAGAGAGTTCTCAACCAATTTTAAGGTGTTGGAGAACACCTTCAAAAGGAGAGGGAGTGGGGCACACAGGACTGTGTCCCACAGGCTGGTTAATGAGGAGCTTGCACAGCTCAGGGCTTTACTTGACTTTTAGTTGATCTTTAAAGAAATTTTGAAGTCCTCCTGAGGTCCATCTCAGATTTCTTTTGGGTTTTCAGCTCAGGAGTCACTTGGGCAAAAGCTTAACAAATATAGTGATGAGGGGCCGGCCCGTTGGCATAGCAGTTAGGTTCACATGTTCCACTTCAGCAGCCTAGGGTTCGCCGGTTCAGAACCCCAGGCACAGACCTACACACCACTTATCAAGCCATGCTGTGGCAGGCGTCCCACATAAAATGGAGGAAGGTGGCCACAAATGTTAGCTCAGTGCCAGTCTTCAGCAAAAAGAGGAAGATTGGCAACAGATGTTAGCTCAGGGCTAATCTTCCTCTCACACACACAAAAAAATACAGTGGTGAGATTCCTCAAAAAAATAAAAATAGAACTACCATTTGATCCAGCAATTCTACTTCTGGGTACATAACTGAAGAAAATGAAAACACTAATTTGAAGAAAAATATGCAGCCATATGTTCATTGCAGCATTATTTACAATAGCCAAGATATGGAAGCACCCTTAGTGTCCATCAATAGATGAATGGATATATATATATGTATATATACACAATGGAATTTTACTCAGCCATAAAAAAGAATGAAATCTTTCCATTTGCGACAACATGGATGGACCTAGAGGGTATTATGCTCAGTGAAATAAGTCTGACAGAGAAAGACAAATACCATATGATTTCACTTATATCTGGAATCTAAAAAACAAAACAAACGAACAAACAAAACAGAAACAGACTCATAGATACAGAGAACAAACTAGTTGTTGCCAGAGGGTAGTGGAGTGGAGCGATGGGCAAAACAGGTGAAGGAAATTAACAAGTACAAACTTCCAATCATAAAATAAATAAGTCACAGGGGTGTAATATACAGCATAGGGAATATAGTCAATAACATTGTATAGTGACAGATGGTAACGACATATTGTGATCATTTTGTAATGTATAAAAATATTGAATCACTACGTCGTACACCTGAAACTAATAAAATATTGTATGTCGATTATACTTCAATTAAAAAAAAAAAGAAATTGGGGGCCAGCCTGGTGTCGTGGTGGTTAAGTTCATGCACTCTACTTCAGTGGCCCAGGGTTCACTGGTTCGGATCCCGGGCATGGACCTACCCACCACTCATCAAGCCATGCTGTGGCAGCATCCGACATACAAAATAGAGGAAGATGGGCATGGATATTAGCTCAGGGCCAATCTTCCTCAAGCAAAAAGAGGAAGATTGGCAACAGATGTTATCTCTGGGCCAATCTTCCTCACCAAAACAAAAAGAAAGAAAAAAAGAAATTGGACACACACACACAAAAATATAGTGGCATTTTGGTGAGCAGTGCTTTGGTTTAGAAGACTGTTGAAGTAATGGATTATTTGTTCTCTAGAAAACTGAGGAATAAGGAAGAGAAGACCTACCCACCTACCTGTACATAGGTTTGTTTTCCCCAAGGAGTTTATTTGAGCAGACCTGGGGACTGGGAGGGCCCTGCATCTAAAAGAAGGTGTTGGGCCTCTTGGTGGTGAAGCATGGCTTGTGCTGGTGACACAGGACCTGGTGGGGCAGCGGGAACTTGATCTTGGAGTCATGGAACTGCTTGATCACCGGTAGGCAGCACTTGCTGGTCAAGATCTTCTCCACCTTCGTGATCTGGACCTAGGGGCCCTGGGCTCACTGCCGGGCTCCATGTCGTGGTAGCACTGGGGGATGGCACCCGTGCTGGTCAGCTCCCAGTACTCCTGGTACATGTTGTGGGTGCTGCTGCAGGAGTCGTAGCACAGCCAGATGCCGAAGTTTCTGTCTGCCTTGCTGTCTCTCAAATCAGAAGTGATAATAGAGGGGGAAATGGAGTGCTGCCAATGGGATGAAATCAGAATTTATCAGTGCTCTCATTTCGTAAATACGTATTTCCTGAGCATCTGTAATTGCAGGCACTGTGTTTGTTGCTGGGAAACAGGTTAAACGTGGTCTCGGCCCTCAAGGAGCTAAGGGCCTTGTTAGCATAGAGTGACGTGCACTTGGTAGCATGGAGTGACTCTGGGAGGGCTTTACAAGGTTTAGAGGGTGTTTAGAAGGTGGTTTAGAAGGTGATAGCTATCCACCGGAGAAAAGGGCATTCCAGAGAGAGGTAATAGAGGAGTCAAGTTTGTAAAGGAAATATGAACCAAAGTTAGTTGGGCTTAGAGTGTGGAAAGCCTTTAGTGCCATTGTAAGAAGTTTAGACTTTATCATGTAGACAGTAGGAAGCCATTGAAAAGTTTTAGAGCAAGAAGAGACATGATTCGTGTTTTAAATTTGTTTTATAAAGAGAAATCTCCGTTGGAGGTAAAGAGATGAGAGACAGATGATGAAAGCTCTAGGGAAACAGCAGAGGGAATGTTGTGGGCGTTCCATTTATAGTTTGATCTGCCTGGTACTGTTTAAAGTTGGCTTTGTTTTTGCTGGATTATTATGTAGAGAAAGACAAGCTAGCACAGAAATGTAATTCTGAGTTTGGTTTCACTACTTTGTCAGCATGTGTTTGTGGGCAAGGATTGTAACCTCTGTCTTGTGTTTCTCATCTGCAGAATGAGGATAATCGTAGTGCCTCCCGCATTGGGTTGTAATGAGTTTAACTGAGATGTTGTGTCTGTATGTGTAGCCCTTAGAACCATGCCTAGTGTGTAGTATGTGCTAAAATAAATTTGATTTGATTTGATTTTTTTATCCGCTCATTGATTGACTTGTTTGTTCATTTAATCTGTGTGAATTTGTTTTTAAGACGATCTAGGGCAATCTACCATAGATTGTCAGTGGTAAATTTTGCTTGCAGAATTTTACTGACATTTTTCACCTCCTTTTCTTAAGTCATCTTGGGCCAAAAATTTCCAGCAGGAAATAGGAGGGTGAGGCCTATAAGTTAAAACAGCTCCTTTCCCCCTGCCCCCCACCATGTAAAGTGTGAACAGAAAATTTTGGAAAGAATGCTGCTGTATGGTGGTCCTTGGTGTCACTGTGTGTGACAGGAAACAAGGGAAGCATTAAATGAAGTTTCAGTGTTGGGAAAATGGGGCAGTCTTACTTTACAGTACAACATGGCTCTATTATTTTGATAAACAGATTCTGAAATTCCAGAACATAGTGTGAACCATATTTGAATACAAATGCAGGAACACCTTCAAAAATCCCCAATGTAAAATTTCAATTACCTGTGCCTTTGCTTCCCTCTTTGTGAAAATAACTTTGAAATGACTGTACCACATTCTTAAATTGGAACAATAATTATATCTTTCTTGAATATAATAAAAATTATTATATAAATATTTTATTGGTATATTTTATTATAGAAATATATTTTTGTATTTATTATGTAAATAACTGCTCAGATATAACCACTCAGAACAAAACTCTAATGGGAGGGGGATTGTTCCTTATATTTCCTTGTGCAGAGCCAGTGTTCTATTTCTTCAGAGTGTTAGGGCTCTTATAAAACAGAAAGCTGGCCCCATTAGGTTCTAGGAAGAGTCTACAGAATTTGGAGAGAAAAACTAAATATCCTGAAACTTTGCCTTTGAAGAGCTGGGAAAGCAGTTCTTGACAGAGAGACAGATACAACCCCTCTGTATAGTTGAGATGAACAAAGCTTTCCCTGACACTAAAGGATTTTATTGTGCCTGAAAGTGAACTCATCATTGATGGAAGGGGTTCTTTTATTTGATCCATCAAGATTACCAAGCCACATGTCACCATCCCCAACTAAAATACAGCATCATGAAATCATGATTAAAGGTATAGAAGCCAATTCATGAAGTGGCAAGAGATTACAGATACTGCATTTCCTCCTCTTGGTTACTGGGAATTAAGTTTCAATAGCACTGAATACTTCGGAAAGAATACCCATAAATAATTTAAATTATATTCTCCAACTTTTCCCCTTGATTCATGGCTGTGCACTTTTGACTAGTTCTTAAATTAGGACAATGTTGTTGTTTTTTAACAAGGTAATTTACTGAAGATATTTTTTCAGGATTGTGATTGTGTGGTTAGAGTAATGAGCAAAGATTGCAGAGGAATGGGTGACTTGTAATCTCTTCCCAACCCTGGTAGGAACAGCTGTGACTTTCAGCGAGTAACTTCCTTTTTCTGATAACGTTTGTCCAATCTCCTTTCAGGGGCTTTTGTGAGAATCAAATGAGTGCAGGTACATGAAAGCCATTTGAAACATAAAAAGCACTAAAAATAACTAAATGTAGTTGCAGAACATCCTTAAAGCATCTTAGTAGGACAGTTGGGAGTAAACGTTGAGGACGTTTTTGTTTAATTTTACAGGGAACGAGGGAAACTCTCAGTCGTCACTGCACGACCCTCGGTGATACTCTTGGGAAAGAGAGTAATTGTGCTCTTATAATTGATGGGAAGACCCTCAAATATGCCTTAACTTTCGGAGTACGACAGTATTTCCTGGACTTAGCTTTGTCATGCAAAGCTGTTATTTGCTGCAGGTAAGTTCTCCTTAATAATGTCAGATTTCAGGAAAGAGCACCTTGATCCTAAGTTCTTGATTTTTAACGTTCCTTGAAGTTATTCTATCCAAAATTTGTAAATGTCAGGTTTTTATTTTTTCACTGACTCAAGATTTAAGGTTCACAAACTGGGATAAAATTTAGTAGTAGAGTTTTGAAAAGTGAATCCTAACAATCATTAATAATTATTGTTTATAATTTGAATTGAGAGGTTTCTTGCGATTTTCTGTGTTTAAAATAGAATCTTTACCTGCATTTCCATCGAGAGTTATTTCTGTAAGCGTTCTGTTTTCTACACAAATCTTTGATCCTGCTGCTAGGACTTACTTTGGGGCAGGATGAGAGGCACTAACTGAATCAATTTTCCAAAGAGCTGAGCATTTTCCTAAAGGCTGTTTATTGATTGTAGAGTCCTCTTCCTTCTAATTTATAATATTGCCTGTATTCTAAATTAAAATCTGTTTTGAGTTATCAAGTCCTAATCCATAGAATTGTATTTTTGTAAACTATTTAGCTCTGATCCTTCCTGAACATCTTATTGAAGAATCTTCCCCATCTCTTCGTCTAAATTGTTTACCCTATGTCTTCCTAAAATTTAAAATATTATTCGTGACTATGCCCAGCCTCTTCACCATGAAACCTAAGGGTTTTCCTCTTTATCATCTGCTTATTAAATCTTACCAGCTGGTCAGACTAGGTCCATGGTAGCAGTTGCTCAAATTGCTTTCTCTTCCTGGGAGATGAAATGTTAGCAGGGCTTCTGAAGAATTTCTCAGAATCTGTTCTTTTAACATTATCTTAAAATTATTCTATTTGCTTTTTTTATTATCTTTAAAATACATTTATGAATAGAAAAATGTTATGCTTTTTAAATCTTTTATGTCGAGGCTTATTCACTTAAATATCCTGTGTATAATATGTCTCCAAATTTATAAGCCATGCCTTGTAGATTATTTCCTAATTTTCAGTTGAAGTATACTTTATAAAATATAATTTAAACCATACTTAATAAGAACCCTTTATAAGCATCATTTCAGCCTATAAAATTATATCATACTCAGAGAATTAAGAGTTGCTTGTTATTCCCAGGAATCTAATTATTTTAGTCATTTATTTTTCTTCTTTGTGGCATGTATTAATAAATAATATTAGAAAGCTCTTGGACAATATATTTTACAGATATTTAATATTAGTAATAATTAGGCTCTTTGCTTCATCATAAAGAAAGAATTGGAAATTATTTTATCTTGACTGTCTCATTTGCACTTTGGTATCCTCATACTTTTTAAAATCTGCTTTTCCAGTGACTTGTCTTGATTCCTTGCTAATCTCTTGACCAAGTCTCAGTAATGTGCAACTCTGACACTCTTCATCAGGGTAATTTTGTGCCAGATTTGGTTGTTTAATCACTTTCACTAATGGGATCACAAGGATCAACAGAAGATTGCTCAAAAGCACATAAAGTGATATGACTGTTGGATTCTATTTGGAAACAAAGCAGAATACAGAGCTATTTAGGTAAAATGACCAGTTCCCTTGAGTCGGCATCTGATCCGTGCCTACTGTGTGCTGGACATAGATGCTGCACATACGAGGAAGAATAAGACTTCCTCCCTGCTTTCCTTCGTGTATCTATCTTTCTTTTAAGTACAGTCACAGTTGGTTTGAAAGACGTGGGAGGCCAGTTTTCATCATGTGGTCATTGCAGCTGAGCCTCATTCTTAGAGCATTGCTTAACACAGTACCTCCCACCATTCTTCAAAACGTTGAACCACAAAATTAAACAATAGCAGAGGGAGAGAAAAACTAGAAAGCAGAGTCAAGGGAGAACAAATATGTTCTGTGCTTGTGTAATTCCCTCCCGAGATGCTTGTTCTGGATGCTCACAAGTCACATGGACCTCAGGGCTCCTCCAAGCCCCAGGCTCCTGGGAGGGAATCACACTCTGCCATGCACGTGCAGCTCAGCTCTGAAACTGAACTTATAAAGATGTGTGTGGCCCCTTCCTCCCTCCATCCTATTTTATGCATGTTTGAGGACCATGAAGGTCCCTATGCAGACACTGAGTTTTAGGGTTGGTTTTTTTTTTTTTTTTAAGTAAAATATCTTTCCTCAGCTTTTTTCTTCTAATTACCTTCATACTCTCTCTTTTCCCGTAAGGACTGTGGTTCAGCTTCCGGTCTGGCTTTGAGAATTCATCTAAGCCCATAATTACATCAGTGCCACTGCTTGATTGATGTCTGTGCACCTTCTTGGACTGGTGCCTCTTGGCATTTAAACTATTGGCACAGACCGTCTTCATGTCATTTAGCTTACTGACCTCGCAGCGTAATTTCTATGATAATGCTTCCATCTCTGGTGAGGAATAGGTGGACAATTCTGTCTATCGTTCTTTACAATTAAATCCAAGTGTCACTCCAGATTCTCAGATGATTACAATTTCCCAACCTCAGGAAATTCTCTATTTTACTCTATTATAAGAGACGCTCCAAATAAATATTGAATATTATTTCAAAACACAGTACAGTACTGTTTCCCAAATTCATTTATGTTCATTCTGGCTTGATGGATTTTCCCCTCAAACTACTTTCCAGTCTATGTCTTGTCAGTCCGCACATGAAGATAATTCAGAATCGGTGCTTCCTCTGCAGGCTTCTCTTGAGCCATAGCTGGAGTGGAAGTAGAAGGGAGAGCCTTCCCATAATGGATAATGAGGCGCTCGATTTAGCTCCATCTTTGGGATTACATCGGCCCCTTTCTTCCCTGACATTATCAGCATAAAGGGCAGAAGGCCGTTTTTAGTGTTTGCCTAATTGACACAGTTATAAAGATGAGCGTTTTCCCTGAAGAGTCTACAGTGGAATTGAAAGAAACAGTTGTTCTCAGTCAGTAGTCGTTACATCTCTTATTCACCACCATTTTCTGAAGAGAATATTCAGAGACAGAAGTAATCCCCTTGTCCCCAAATTATTCAGGGCTTTGGACTCCTGGTTTTGGTTTATAAAGTGAAGGTTGCATGTTATACCTCAGATAATTTTTTTAAGTATGTAAAACCCAAGAAGTAAAATGAAATCTGTTTTTATCAGTGTACCAAGTACGGTATTTTCATGGGTACCATGTAACTTTTGTTTTTACCTCTGTGCACATTTACCTGTGTAACCTGAGTGGTTTAATAGGAAATATGCCTCTGGTTTTAGGGTAGTTGCTGGTAAGTTTTTCTAGTTATGAACATAAACTACTTCTTTGTGGTCCTTCTTCCCTCTGTTCCCTTGCTCGAGTACACCGATTCTTATCATTTGGTGTGATCGCAGATAATTTTGAAGAACAAATGAAACCTATAGGCCATCTCCTCCAAAAAAAAATACACATACACACAAACATGTAAAATTGAATGTACCATTTTAGGGGTTACAGACTCCCTGAAACTCTTTGGACAGGTAGAGGGAGGAAAAGCTTCCTCTGAGACTCATGGAGATTTGTGTACACATCAAGGGCTATTCTGCAAAGTAACTGTGCCAGACAAATAATGCCTCATGTCAGTTACCAATATTTTATGTCCTAAGATCTAACCGCTTGTGTAATTGTTATAATGGCATTTTAGCTGGGGTTTCATGAAATTCTTGTTTTGACTCTACCTTTCTGGCACTTTGGATACCTAATGGAATCTCTCTGGCCTTGGTTTTCTAACCTGTGAAATGAAGAGATTGGCATATAGCAATGATTCAGATCCTCCAGGGAGCCTGGATATCTAAAGCAGCTAAGAGTGGAGCTTCTGTGGCATAGAAAGGTGGGAAACCCACACACACATGCACCCTTCCTGAGTTATCTCCTTCCAGCTTGAAACCTTCTGGGCCAGAGGACTTATAGCATTTTCATTTTTTGGACGAACCAAAACATGTGGCTACTTCTGTTGGCCACTCTGTGCTGGGAAGAGTCTGTCTACTGCCTGGATCAGCTTAATTTGGGGAAGCATCTGTTCTGCCTCTTAATGTTCCCTCCAGAAGAGTTGCAGTGAAGTATTGCTGTGTGTTCCATAGCGTGTGGTTTCTGAGATCCCGGTCAGTTCACATAACCCAGCCTTTCAAAGAATTTTACATTTTTTCTATAGTTGTCAGTTTAGTTTAAACATATTTTGAAACTTATGTTCTGTGACAGTTGGTTGAAAATTGGCCCAGAGCCTCCAGCTTTTAGACTGTCTGGTAATCACTGTTCTTCTACATAATTTATGTACTCATGTCTTCTGAAAAGCAGAAGTTAAATTGAAGTAAGCATTTTTCCCTACTTGCAACATCTCTAGTCAAAGTTTAACCCCCTTTTAGGCCATTTTCCCCATAGTGCATAAAAAAACACTTGACTTCAGTGAGTGTCGTCACTCGGGAGTGGCATTCCAGGCAAAACCTTTCACCTTAGTCCACTCAAGGGGTCCTCCAAGAAGAGGTCTAAAGGGACACCTTGAATACTTTCTGTCATAGCATGAGTATGTTAAAGAAAGGGTCAGGGCAGATCTACTTATTGAATCTTTTGGGATTGTTTTAAACTTTAAACTTTAAGGATTTCTCTAAATACATGTCCTACTTAAAGAGTAGTTATAAAGCACAAATGAAGCTAATAAATGCTCAACAGACATTCCTTTAAAGCAAAAAGTTTGTGAACACCGTTGGATGCCAAGCAGATGTTTGGCTTTCAGAAGACTTACAAACTGTTAATGAATGTCAACCGTATGTTTGCTTCCAAGAAAATATGAATAAATGTTGGAAATGTCGAGAGAATATTTCATACATGTATGGCTAAAAGAGGACACACTGCATAAATTTTATTAACTTCATAAAATGCCCATATTTTGCTTTAACATAATATAATAATAAGCTGCTCAGCTCTGTCCATCTCATTTGCTATTCTACCTCTACTGAGCACTGTTAAAGGAACTGCATGGCCGTGTTACAGCCTGGTAGCCAGTTATGATGTACACCACCAGGGAAGTCCATATTTGATGGTAAATTTTCTAAAAGTATGAGAAATCTAAATGCTGTAGAATCCCACTGTAATTCAACATTATATAGTTTTAGATGTGTTTCAATTTAAATAAACCACCATCACCAACACACACACACCCACACACACCGCACACCCGTTAGAACTGCAGATTATATAATTCTGATAAAACAGAGTTAACCTGTACTGGAAAGTACGTAAGTGTGCAGCTCAGTGAATTTTCACAAAGTGAACACACTCCTGTATCGAGCACCCAAGCATGACTAGCACCCGAGAAGCACCCTCATGCTCCCTTTAGTTTTAATATCCTCCTAAGGGTAACTGCTATCTTGATTTCCATCACCATCCCTCTTAAATGCTATCTTATTTATTTGAGTCTTTTTCTGTTTCACATCTTTCTAAATTTAAATAAGTGTATATATCTTCCATAACTACGTTCAAATTCTTGATTCTTTTCTGTTCCTCAATTTCAAATTCAGAGCTCCATAGCTCTCCACTAAAGGCCTCACTAAAGCTTATATAAATCAATAAATCAGCATTCTAATATAATTCAGTCAAATACAAACCCCCCTAATAGATGGCTTGCAGTTCTCCTTCAGCTCTCCAGTGATAGAATGATTTGCTGAGGACGTGATGTGTGGAACCTCTAACATTTCTCTGATTGGTCAGTCTGTTGACCTGATTGTGTGGGAAAAGAAGGCAGAGTTAGTTTGGCATAACTGGTTTTCCGTGAATCCATGATGGTTTCTAGTGATTACCTTCTTTTTAATAAACCTGTCTGAGCCATCCCTGCCCACTTAGGGCAAGTTAAAGGCTTGGTGTTGTGAGCCAGGCTAGAGTTCCGGGAGTCAAGACCAGGTAGGATGTAGGTCATGTCTGTCTAGCAGCTGTGGGGCAGGGAGTAAAGAGAAAGGAGAGATGGCACCCTAAGGGAAAGATGGTCTTGAGAAACAAAAGGCATGTTAGCAGGAGAGCAGCCAGAAAGACAAGAAATGGACATAAAGTGCCAGGCTTTAAGTTGAGGCTTGAAAAAGGAAGTGGTTCTGGGTAGCATGTTCCAAGAGGGGGCATTTTATAGAGCAAGGATGAGCAAACTTGTCCTGTAAAGAGCCAGATAGTAAACATTTTAGTCTTTGCGGACCATACGATCTCTGTCACAACTTCTCAGCTCTGCCATTGTAGCTTGAAAGCAGCTCTAGACAATATGGAATTGAATGGGTGCACCCTGTGATCCAGTAAGACGATGTAAAAGACAAGCCACTGCCCGGATTTGACCCTGGGGCCATAGTCTGCTGTTATGGAGTGTCTGTGGCTCATGAATGAATGATAGAGAGAGTCGGTTCTGACAGAACTTTCCTAGAATATTGATGGAGTTCACCCCAAGTTCCCTAGTCTGTAATTTCCAGTCTCTCTTCTTGAAAACTGAGACATTTTCCCATCTCTCCTTACCTGACACGTTTACCTTTCTCCATGATTCCTCAAAAATGACTGACATTTTTTCTGTGGTGACAGCTGCACAATCTGGAGTCTCCATTAAATTTTTCTGTGCCATTGAATTCAAGAAAACGCCTTAAAATGTGGGTATTTCCAGAAGTCAATTTGTTTTAAAATGAGTTGTGGGGGCCAGCCCAGTGGCATAGTGGTTAAGTTCATGCGCTCCACTTCTGGTGGCTGGGGGTTTGCGGGTTTGGATCCCGGGCATGGACCTACACACCGCTCATCTAGCCACGCTGTGGCAGTCGTCCCACATAAAGTAGAGGAAGATGGGCACGGATGTTAGCCCAGGGCCAATCTTCCTCGGCAAAAAAGAGGAAGATTGGCAACAGGTATTGGCTCAGGGCTAATCTTCCTGACACACACACACAAAAAATAAAATAAAATAATAAATAAAATGAATTGTCAATAGATATTTGTATATCTCAGCAAGAGATATATGAGGAACCCAGGACCACAGACATGGATCCTGCTCTGTCACCCCAATGCCTTCCGTCTGTTCTGGGGGAAGTGCCAACAAGGTGCTAGAGGACAATGGCAGCAGAGGAATCAGGCAGGGAGATATCCAAGCTAGCCTTCTCCTTAAGCTGGAAGCGTCCTACAGTCTTGAACTAAAGCAAGTTCTGCTTTGATTTTTATATGTTATTTTAGTTTTTGCCCTTCATACCCAGTTACTTTCTCTTCACTCCACCTTAGGAAAACATTCTCAAGTATTTAATATGTTCCCATCCATCCGCCACACTTTATTTGTATATATGTGTAGCTATGAAAAACATATAATGTTGTTACATGTGCATTGAATTGAGGGATACATATGTATTTGTAATGATATTCCAGCATAAATTTTTTTGCCTCTTTTATTTTTCTACAATTTTGAGACCTATTCATGTTACCATATGTAGAACAGGTTTATTTCTTCTCACCACTGCTTACTATTACACGTCACTTTATTTATCTATTCCTGTAGTGACAGCCACATAGGTTGCCTCTAAATCTTTGCTCCCACGGAAAGTGCTGAAATGAATATCTTCTCTATGCGTCCATGCAAGTGTTTTTCTAGGGTATATACTTAGGAATGGGAGTGTTTGGCTGTGGGCTATATGTATATTTCATTTCGATCTGAATTGCCACATTGCTGCAAAACAGCTGCACTATCCATGTAGGAGTGGTGCTGTTTCCTTACCTTAACATCAGCACTTGGCGTTCCTTAATTTGTAACTTTGCCAGTTTGATGTTTGAAAAGTGGCACCTTGTTGTTTTGATTTTCATTTCTCTGATTACTAGGGAGATTGAGTATCTTTTCATATAACTATTTACCTCTCTAGATTTCTGCTTTTGAAGTTCATTCATTTTTTTCATTCATTTATTCAGCAGATGTTTTTCAAGCATTCACTTTGTGATTGGCACCTTTATAAGTGCTATAAATAGAACAGTGAACAACAGGAAAAAATCCCTGCCTTCACATTGTAGCTATTGTTTAGTAAAATAAATACACATATTCAAAAGACAATAATTGCTCTGTATGTGTGTGTGTGAGAATGGTAATGATTTATTATATATCAGATGGACTTATATGAAGTCAATGGTAACTATGAAGAAAAGGAGCACATTGAAGAGGGATAAGAGGTACTGAACTTTCTTTTGGGTTTCCTATCTTTTTTTCTGCTTATGTACAAGAATTCTTTGTGTGTTCTGAATATTGGTTATTATAGACATGGCAAATATCTTCTAGTCTGACTCCCCTCTTAATTCTGCCTGTGATGTTCTTCTTTGAACAGAAATCACTGACCTTGAGAGAGTCAAATTCCATTAATTTTTCCCTTTATGGTTTGTGCCTTTTGGATAGTAAGAACTTCCCACTCACAAAGCTATTCTCCTACATTTTCTTCTGTTAACTTTACAGCTTTCTGTATTCCATATAGGTCTTTAATCCATATGAAGTTTATTTTTGTGTATCTTGTGAAGAGAAGGGATCAGGTGTTATTCACTTCTACATAGTGAGCAAATTCTCCCAATACCACTTAGAAAACAATCCACCCTTTTCTCTCTGCTTGTGATACCGCTTGCTCTAGCACTCAGGCTCTGGGACCAGATTTTCCAGAATCTAAGTTCAGGCTCCACCTCTTACTAGCTGAGTAACATGTTGCGTAACTTCTCCGGCTTCAGTTTCTTCGTCTTTGAGATAGAGATAAAAATAATTGCTCTCATAAAGTTGGGAGGAATAAATGAGTTAATATATGTACTCATGCATTAGTGATTATTATTAAAAATTTTTACTCTTAGAAATGCTATCAATCTTTCTTTTATATGGTCTAATCGAATATTTCTGGTGAGAGGACTACTAGCATACATAAATATTTCTTTCTGACCATTATGGCCTTTTCTGTGTCCTAAATTCTGTTTTGCTGGCATTAAAATTGCTAAACTGGCTTTCTTTTGTTTCGTATGTGCCTTGTCTTTTTTTTTTTCCTAAACCCTTAAGTTCAATCTTTCTGTAAATATAGTGATTAAGAATGCTGTCTCTAAATCCGCACTGCTTAGGGTTGAATCCTGACTTCACCATTTACTTGCTGTATTACTTTAAGTTATATAATCTTTCTGTGCCTAAGTGTCCTCATTTGTAAAAGAACAAATAGTAACCTATCTCATGTACAGTTCTTCTGAGAACTGAATGAGTTAAAACAAGTAAAGAGCTTAGAACATAGTGAACAAATAAGTATCTTACGTTAGCTGTTGTTATAAAGTGTGTCTCTTTTAGATACCATATTGCCAGATCTTTTTTTTTTTACTCCAACCTGAGAATCTCTTTCAATCAGTGAATTTAAACCATTTCTATTTATTAGAGTTATTTCTATATTAGGCCTCATTTCTTCAATTTTATTTTGTGTTTTCCACTTATTATGCTTTTTGTTTCTTTTTTCCTCCCCCTACCTTCCACTGTCTAAATCATATTTTCTTCTGCTGGTTTGAAAATTTTACAATCTATATCTATTCTTTGTCTGGTTATTTCTAAAGTTTTGATAACCATATTTGTGCTTATTGTCTGTATGTATTAGTATGTCTTCCTTCCCCTGTCCCCTCCCCATAAAGAGACAAGAACTGAAGATATTAGTTTTGTGCATTCATCCATTGTCAATCAGATCTTGTTTCTTTGTAAGGAATCTGCTTTTTCTCTCTAGGAGCCTTTAGAAATTTTTCTTAATCTTGATTTAACCATAATGTATCTAAGGTAGGTACCTTTTTCTTATATTTCTTTTTGGCACTGTATGAGCCCTTTTAATCTAGGACATATGTCTGTATTTAATTCTGGAAAATTATTAATCATTCTTTTTCATTTTGTCCCTTTTTAGTCTCTTTTTGGACTCCTATTATATGTTTGTAGTCCCCTCTATTCTTCCATTTCTTTTCAATTTTCTCACAGTCTTTACTTTGATTTCCTGAATTATTTTTGGACAGTTTTTTGAACTTTCAGGCTCTGTCGTACTTACCACTCAGTTTACTATTGGCTTCTTTACTTCAGCAGTTATATTTTTATGACTTACTTTCAGTTGGTTCTTCATTATAACTGCTTTTTCTAGTTTCATGTTTCCAATATCTTCCCATATCTTTCCTAGGATTTTTATCATACTTCTTTTAAATTCTTGTTTTATTTATTTTTACTAGTTCTTCTTTCCTATAAGTCGTTATATTTCTTTTGTGCTTATGATTTCCTGTCTTAAAAGTTTTGCTTCTGAGACCATTTTTCCCCATTTGCCCTAATGGCAGTAATATCCCTTTGGGAAAAAGGTGAAAGCTAAGTCCTAACTTGAGATAAAGTTGGAGTCAGGGCTCAGTCTGAGCTCAGTAAATCCCTTTTCCCCTAGTTCCTTTACCCAAGCACCGTTCTTGTTAGAGGCTGCCACATTCTGATAGGATTGAGGTAACATTCGAGGGTTTGTCAGCACACCCGTGTCACTGGCACTTATTCCTACCTGGCTCCATGCCCTGAGGTTGACCAGTAAGCTCTGACTTTCCTGTCCCAAGGCATGAGGTAGGAATTTTCCTGGGGTCCTAGCCTTAGGGTATTGGAATTGAGGTGATATTTTGTTTTTTAAGCATGTTATTTTGGGTACTTTGAGTTTCCACAAATTCCAAGCTTAAGCCAAAGTTTACAGTTGCAATGAGAGAGGAGCCCCTTAGCTCCATCCAGCCCAGTCTCAGCCCCTTACACTGGTCAGCCTGGGCTTGCACAGGGCACCATGGGGAGTGAACAGTCAAACTGAAAAGATTTCCTCACCTGTTTGTTCATCTGTGGCCCCTGGCCTACCACTCTTTCCCTCTATGCCATTTACCTTCTAACAGGTATCCACCACTTACTGTTTCCCCAAAGGTTTCTCACAGATCATTGCTAATTGTGACCCTGAAATTTATTGAACTCATTTTTTAACTCCTGGCATCTTCAGAGTTTTATTCTACTTTCTGTCAATAGCCTGTGCTACCACTTGTTCTTATCTTCCACTAGGTATTTCTAAGATGAGAGAAAGTTCCTTGGAGAAACCCATCCACATAGGAGAGAAGAGAGGGAAGGAAAAAAGGAAGGGCAAGCTGATTTTCTTTCAACCTAAAGAAGCTCCAGCCCTTCCTTACCTATCCAGAGTCATGAGAAAAGGCAAGAGAGCCCAGCGCCCATGTGGGCTTCAACCAGATATTGAGAATGGGAAGAGATGGAGACCATACGTCTTACCACTCTTGAAAGCAAGGTCACGAAAGGGGATCCTGAAAGCAAGGTCACGAAAGGGGAAAGCTAAAAGAGGGAGGAACTCTAGGCCTTCTGGAATAGATGTGCTTCCCAGTTGGGAGCATACCAGTTCCCTAGACAGAGAGAGATGGCTAGGCCTTGTCCTCTGTGGGAGAAATTTCTCTCTCTCTCTACCACTTCTGTCTCCTGGGAGCAAGCATCCCTAGAGAGGCCACCATCATATAGGATCTTAATATTTAACTCCTGAGACAGTAGCTCAGTAAAAGTCCTTAAATTAATATCTCTTAGGGGCAGAAGGAGGGTCCTGAGATCTTCTACTTTCTTCTCTTAAATTCTTCCATAGAAATTTCATCACATACCAAAGGATCACTAAATACTTGATAAATGAATGACATCTGAATGCACATCCCCAGCTCTGCATTCTTTTCTAAGCTCAGTTCTGACTTTTCAGTCAGCGTGCTTAATGATTCCGCTAGGATATTCCACCACTATCTGAATTTCTGAGTGTCTAGAACTTCCCTGATAATTTTCCTCCATAAAATCCTTTTCTATTTATGTTTAATCCGTCATTTTCCCAGACATCCAAATTTGAAATCACAGGGTCATCTCTGATTCCACTTTCATTCAAAACCCCCCCAACCCCTTCCCATATGTCCTTTCTTTCCATTTTTATTGCCCTTATCCCAGGTAAAATTCAGATACATAGATACATAAATATTTATATATATATATAAAATATAGATATCTAGCTATGTTACAAAGATATAATTATCTTTTGAGCAATCCAAATATTTTTAAGACACTGCTTCTACCATGTTCTTTTTTAGCTCAAAAACTTTTAATGTCTCCTGTTGCTTAGAGCTAGCTATGATGTTCAGTCTTTCTTGTCGTGACATGCAGAGGCCCTCCTCATCTGGCTCTAATCCATTCTGAATATACTCACTTTTTCTTGAAGTAGTAGTGTGTTTCCTTCTCCACCTAATAATTTTTTACCTGTCTGTCCCATCCATGTCAGAAAGCCTGGAGAATCCAGTATCTTTTACATAGTTCCTCTATACTCTAGACACAGAGAAGATTAAATAGATTGACTCCCAACAGTGAACAGTCAGAAATGAATGAATTGTAATCAAGTAATTAGGTGAATTTCTCTTTCTTGCAAAATTTCCATTTATTCAGTTTCACTACCGTTTCTACATCTGCTATGTGCTGAGTACAGAGCTAGGTTCCAGATAACTGGATGATAGATCGAGAGATATAGATACAAATTTTTTTTTAATGAACTATACCACTGGGGACAAACTGCTCTATGTTATGAATACTATAATAAAGATTTCTATTAGGAGGAGTTTTCGTTTTAGTGCCTTTTATAAGGTATATTTGCCAGTTAGTAGTTTGAAGTGCCTACGCATACACACATACATGCATATTCAAATATACACTCTCAATATGATCAGTCACTATTTAAAATATTACCTGAACTACTGAAACTGAAGACAGTAGTAATTTACCTATAACAACATAAATTCCACAAAAGAGACGTTTTGCATCAAAAATGCATCGCAAAAGAAATCTTTTTTTAAAGTTACCTTCCTTTTTTGTCTTGTGAAAAGACTATCTGTATTTTATTTCTGTAGACTTAATCCCTATATTATAACGTCTCCTTGATGCTTCTGAGTGCAGAGTATATTAACAGATGTTGCTTTTGGAGGCTAGGAAAGTGCTCACTCATCAGTCATTTGAATAACACAGTTCTCTTATCTAGAAGTGGTTGAATGTTTCATTATGTACCATATGCTAAGTATGGTTTTTAGGATTTGCTATATAAGTGGCTTTCATTGCAGTAAAAAATTGATGGTGAGTTTCTAGAAGTGTTATATTATTTATGTGATTTTGGAACATGTAACAGATTTTTTTGCCGTATTTTAATTCCTCCTTAATTCAAAACTTTATAAGAACCTAACAAATTTTAGTTCAAAGACGAGTCAAGTAAGATCTCATAAGTTTTCTTCTCTTTTTATAATTTCTTTATTAGTCAGCAGAATATCACTCAATAGGGAGTAGACTGATATCACAAGAAGAAGTCTTGGGAAGTTTGTTGCAAAGGAAAGTACAGCACGTCCCCCCACTAATGATCCTGATCTCTAAATAGTCACCAGGAGCAGCCCTCAAACTTAGTGAATACGGGAGCTCTATAAATACAGGGTCACTACAAAAAACACTTCAGGATAATTAAGAAATACTATTTTCTTCCATATTCTTAAAATTTTTTTCTAGATTCACCTCCTAAAGGCAACTTTATAGTAACTTTTAAGTTTATAGTATAAGTTTTTGAGATAATATTGTATTATGGGCATAATTTTTTTAAGGTTATTAACCTAAAACACAGTACAGTAAGATAAATTATTGTACTCCTTTTGACTACCTATAAAAAGTCCCTTAAAATATTCTTTATTATGTGTCTTTGTATATACATGCACATATAATCTTTATCCGCATTCCATTCAAAAAGGTGATTCATTTAGCTAATCCCATTAAAGGAGTGAAAAATGAGGCTCATATAAGATGGGCCACCCTATATACTTTCTAGCTAAATGGTAAAAATTTCCAGTACTCCGATCTAATGTTCACAGGGCAGTGAGAGTTACTACATAGCAAATAAGAAAAATAATGAGTAACATGTGCAGAAACTACAGCCAAAATAATATCTAAAAAACATATTGCACTCAGCGCACTGCTAGGGTGTATCGCAAAGGACCACCCTCTGTTTGTGGAGCCATGGGGAAGAAAACCGGCCCTTTACAGCACATGCTGGATATGTAGTCTTTTTCCATAGAGGCTTTGACTTCTTCCAAAGACCAAAGAGCAACAGTGAAAGAGAAGAGAGCTGTGAATAATTTACGTTCTGATGCAGACCCATGGGTGGTAAAAAAAAAAAATACCTACGGTGGAAAACAGAGTGCTTTTATGTTTCTGAATTATACATTGAGTCACTATTGGTATTTGTAAAATTTAGGTTTTAGATATACTCAGCCATGGATATGTGATTTTTGGTAAACATTTGGAAGAATTAACTTGCGTGGTAAGGTTGTTCTAGACTATTATGGAAATTGTACGAATATAGAAGCAGGTGTACAAAACTCAAGGAAGTAAATAAACTCTAATGAGTGAAGTGGATGACCTTTTATAAGGTGGAAACACAACAGTAGAAAGGAATATATTGTGGAGAATTTTTAACATGAAGTTAAAGAAATTTAATACATGCCATTTCTTTGACCTGACCTGAGCTCTCCTCTCCTTGTCAAAGCCAAGGCAAATTCTAACTCATCAAGGAAGCCCCTTGCAGCCCATGCTAATTTATATATCCTCTGAAATTATTAAATACTGGCAATTATATCAAAAAGCTTTATGCTACACTCATTTTTAATGTCTTATAGTTTTGTTTTGCTATCTAGTAACCCCCTTGTAGCAAGGAACAGTTTTTTAAATGGATGCTGTAAAAACAGCAAAAGATCTTTTTAACTGATTTCAGCTTGGCTAATCTGAGTCCCCTTAAAGCACATTCCCTCCCTAAGGCGTGCTGATGGATGCCCACAGCACATCATGCCCAGAGCTGGAAGGACGCTCTTCAGTGCACACCTGCACGTTTGCTTCCATGAGTCAACTTGCTGTTCATTGGGCATCACTGGGTGCTTGTTCCCTAATCTGTTTATTCCTATTGTACTTCTTAAAGTAATCATCATTTAATTAAATATTTTATAAATCATCAAAATAGTCTAGCAAAACTTGCTAGGAAAACCAGGTATAATAATACTCTAGAGAGACGTTTTGAGTTGCTAAAAAATTTGCTGTTGAATTTGGGGTGGGTAAGATAACAATAAACTGGGGTGGACGACATCATTACATTCTAGTCTCCACTTAATGAAACCACCCATGGATTGTGTCTCATGAGTGAGGTTTCTGCAACAAAAATATGCAGAATTTCTAACAGCAGACCCCTATGCAAAGTAAGGTTCTTTGCCCTACATCACACATTTGTACATTTATATTTTGAGTTAAATGTTTTAAGTACATATATTTTATTTGTTATGAATTCCCACTTAAATCTGTCATCTTTGTTTAGCAACCAACTGCTATTTTTCAAACCCGGCAGATACAAGCACTTCCACCTTTTCTTGAATCTTCTTCCAAGCCAGTTGTCTACTTTTAGCTTGATAATGGAAGCAGATGCCCTTGCTAGTAGCAATGGCAGTGTGATTCTGGGGATGTCTCTCACTACATCATCATCTTTCTTTTTAAACAGGCATTGTTCTTGACAGGGGGATTTGTATTCTGTTTTTATCACCTGAATTAACCATACCCAGGGAGTTGGTGAAAATTCTCAGCCAGTTTTAATTTGGGGGTATTGAAAATTGCAATGTCCAGCAGAGAAAGCAGTGGTTGGTTGAAATAGCCATGAAGAAAGAAAACAAAGTTTAATCCAGCTCTTTTCTGATGCTTCTTTAAGTCACTAATATTAGCTCACCAGGCAGAGATTTCCTTTATCACATGTTCAATTATGAAAAAATACCACTGTTTTCTATTTCTGTTGATCCCATGGTGTGACTTCACAATGTATTTACATTGTGAACCTGTTAAATTGTGAAGGGAATTTGATAAATGTTTTCAAATGCTTTTCTCTTTTCAGGCCCATTTCCCATTTGCTTTTTAGATCATTTTTTGGTGAGCGTTCTTTTTTGACATTTACTAAATGTCAGCTGTAGTCCATGTTTAAAACATTGGCCTAAAGCCAGTGGAGTTACCAATTTATATTAGCCTGTTAAGGAAAATTAAATAAAATGTGAAAATGAAATGAAAATTGCTTCAAAGAAAAATGAGGGCTAACAGCAAAAACGCCCATTAATAGTCTGATCCTCCTCCATTCATTCCCTTGCTGTATTCACAGTTGTGTCATTTTGTACTGTTGCCAGACTCTGAAAGGAAATCCAAAGAAAGATTTAGTCTTTCATATAGCAGCCATTTATTGAGTACCTATTCTGGATCAGCACTAGGAATACAAAGATGAGGAGACTGGTTCCCTCTGCAAGCAGCTCACAGTCTAATGCAGTGATTCTCAAACATGAAATTAAAACCGGAGCTGCTCTGGCTGAAGCCGTTCAGAAGGCTTCGGGAGGGCCTCCCGAAGGCGCATATTTGTGCAGAGTATCTACTGCTAGGTATTTTTCCTAAGATAATCAGGAAAATGTGCAAAGATGTATTGAGTCTTTCAGAGTCATGATCTTCATTTTTAAGTAATAAATAGATTTACCAGCAGTTCCAGCAGATCTTTATTAGACACCTACTCCACTTAACTTTAATAAAGAATTTAGCTCTGAGTTATTTTTCTGGCCCACACCCGTTGTTTGTGTTACTTGTTTGTTAGTATTTAATTACTGTCTTAATACTTTACTGAGCCAGTTCCCTGTTGAGTTTTCCTTTCTTTCTCTTTCCTCACCAATACAATGTGGACAATATAGTAAGTTAATTACGCTGATGCCTTCTGTCTTTGAACCCTCCTGTCATTGTCGTGGAATTTACTTCTTAAGTGGCTTTTAAAGTCTGTGATAAGTTGCTCTAAAGTTAATACCAAATATGATTTTAATATGGATGCTGGTGTTCTCGGTTCCCAATTCACGTTTGTGTAAAAAGTTGCTTGATTCTACTTGGCCATTAGTCAGTAGCTTTTGGAAAAAATTGAGGCAGATGAGTTATGTCATCAAGCGCTTGGTATTTACTTTGGTTGATTCACTTGGTGTCTGAGAACAGGTCGAGAGGTTAGCCAGTTCCCTACTGTTAATCTAAGTAGAGTCGTAAGTTGTTTTAAATATATAGTACATTATCTAAGATGAGCTTGCAGAGGCTCAGAACTTTAATTTTCCAGGAATAATATAGGTTTTAGTTAGTATTTGGACCACCATTCAACAGCCTTTCTGACCTTCTATTTCATTCAAAAGTGAAGAATTAGAAATTCTGATGTTATTTGTTGAGAAGTAATGGAATTTCTGAACTCAAATGTTATTTCTTTAACAAATTAATGCAAACATCCTATTAAACTGTGCTAACAAGGAATTGTAGCTTCTGTCACCTAGAGGTTTGCTTCTAAGACTTTCTTTTTCCCTTAAAGTGGCAATCAGGTTAACAGAGAACTAGACATTTGCAAACCTAAGACTTTTCCATAATGATTCTTCAGAGATCTATTCATTTGAATCTTCTGCTGCTTCTATCCTTCAAGACAATGACATTTCAAAATCCCTTTTTTTCAGAAAACAGAAGTAATTGATAATTTGTTGTAATTTAAGGGTTACTCCTCTTCAAAAATCTGAAGTCGTGGAGATGGTGAAGAAGCAAGTCCAAGTCATAACTCTTGCAATTGGCGATGGAGCAAATGACGTCAGCATGATACAGACGGCGCATGTTGGTGTTGGTATAAGTGGCAATGAAGGCCTTCAGGCGGCTAATTCTTCTGATTACTCCATAGCTCAGGTAAAGTATCATTTCTGCAAAACACACCATTTGTCTCAGGTAGCTGACGCTATGAAGAGGAAAATACTAATTTTTTTCCGCTCTTATTTTAGTTCAAGTATTTGAAGAATTTATTGATGGTTCATGGTGCCTGGAACTATAACAGAGTCTCCAAATGCATTTTGTACTGCTTCTACAAGAATATAGTCCTCTATATTATCGAGGTAATAGCTGGTTAAGTTTAAAATCCTTGTCACTTGCATAGATATTTAAAGAAATTTTCTTTATGAAGACATTTTCTCATTGTTTTAATTAATCCTTCATTTGCCCACTTTTTGTAACTTTTAAACATGTTAAAACAAAAAGTTTGTTGGCCATGGAAAATAATTAATGTTTAAATTCTAGCTAAAAATTTGATATTGCTTTGGTAAGAAATGTTGAATTAGAATTGCTAATGAAGTAATGTTTTCAGTTTTTAAAAGACTACAAACTATATAGCATTTTTTATAAAGCTCAAAAATACTAGAGAAAGCAATACACTGTTTAGGGATGCACACGTGGAAAACTATGTAAAAAGAAAACTAAGAGAATGATAGATCTAAACCTGATAGCAGTTCTACTAAGGGGTGGAATCCGGAAGGACACACATAGCTTCATCAGTGTTGGTCATCTTGTACTTCTTACTAAGTTTCAAACTTAGATATTAGATACAAGTCTCCCTTGCTACCCAGATCTGTTTTGGTTTCTGAGATTGGTAGGTAGCAAGAGTTCAGATAATGAGGAAGTTGTCTAAAAATTATCAGAATATTCAGTTCCTGTGTCTGGTTAGCAAGGAATTTCTATATTCCTTTTCATGTATCAAATATAACATTTTTAAAAGGAATACTTAGCCTGGGTCAAGAATATCACTCCTAAATAGATGCATTTTGTTCTGCAAACATTTTTGCACCCCTACTGGGTGCCAGGCACCAGGTTTACAACTACAAAGTAAATCAAGCGTGGTTCCTGTCCTCCAGGAGCTTGCCAATAGAAATACAATGCAAGCCACATGTGTAATTTTAAATTTTCCAGGAGCCACATGAGCAACAAGTAAAAATTAAAGCCCAAATTCATTTTAAAATATTTTATTTGACTCAGTATATTCAATATTATCATTTCAACATGTAATCACTATAAAAAATTATTAATGTGATATTTTACATTCTTTGTACTAAGTGTTAAAAATCTTGTGTGTAATTTACGCTTACAGCACATCTCAATTAGGACTAATTACATTTCAAGTGTTCAAGAGCCACATGTGGCCAGTAGCTGCCATATGGGACAGCACAGCACTAGTGGTTAGATAACTGAACTGGATGGTTAATCAGGACATGATAGATAAGGTATTTACCTTTTTTCCCCCTAACATACGGCCCTTTTATCATCAGAAGCTGTGTTTGTAAAACTGTAGGTGTTATCAGTGTCTTACAGCTCCACAGAGCATGACGATGAACTCTCCATAAGCTGTTAAGAAAACCCTCCATCTTCCACTCCTGTCAGAGGACCTGCCCACACCCTCATAAATCTGCGCAGGGCTCCCTTACAGATGTTTGTTGATGCCACCTTGCCCTCTGATCTGTTGACTGTTTCTACACATCTATCAGAAGAGACACAACCTAACCATTTACTGTATGGAAATAGTATCCCATACTTTACACCAGAGCGGTATCACTATAGACAAAAAATCAGTAGATTTCACATTTACCCCGTTGACATGTTAGTTGGGAACTGCTATATATTTGGTTCAGCTGTTCTTTATGCCTCTGTCAGAATGCTTATCTCCTTATTAAAATGTTGACTGAGCACAGGTCTTATTATGAATCTGGCTAGTAAAATTGAAACTTAGTTTTGAAGTTTGCAGGCAGTTTCATTTATTGGTCACTAAAAATCTGTAATTAGGTTACAACCCGTTAGGTAAAATAATCAAATACTTGGAAACATAAACAAGATAATCTGAGTATACTTGTTGTTCATTACTGCTGAATTTGGTTTGGAATAGTCTGTGTTTTGAAGCAAAAGCCACTTCCGAAATAGCTTATAAGATCCAAAAAATATATGTTCTTTGTTGTACGTATAAATTTATGATTCTTTTCTAAAATAATTATTTTTTATTCCCAATCTCCCCTATAGTTCTCGTTTTTCTAATTATATTTTCTTCTCATCCCAAAACATTGACATTCAAATGAATATCAATTTGCACAGTTTATTTACATATACTTTTGAAGATACCAGAAGTTTAAAGCCACTGGCAGCACTCTGCTTACAAAAATTTAATTTTGTAAAATGAAATAAGTACTCGACTTGCTGCTTTTTTAAATCTATAGTATTTGACATTCAACAATGAAGTGGGCAAAACTTCCATACTAATGGGGGAAATAAAATATATTAAGCTCAAATGAAAAACTAAATCTGCATGCTCTGTTTCAAATGCAGAGTTATGTGATTTGTGTTTGATTATCCCTAAATTTCACTTGGCTTTGAATTTAAAGTCTCTTCATGAGATATTTAACACTGATCGGATTTTTTACACATTGAAAAGGAAGTCAGTCCTGAACTTTACTGGAAATCTCATTTTTAAGTTATTTTTCTTTGAGCACTTTATGGAAATGTATTTTGAATATAATTCAACTATCTTGGAAACAAGTTGACCTTTTAAATCAATTCCCAGATACCCAACTTTTGCCAGCTAAAACAAGTTCTGCAGATGTTAATGGCTCATGTCAATACTATGAATGAATAGACAGAAAACACATCATTGAATGTCTCTAGTGAGGACAACTGCCAGTCTCGAATCTCTCCTTTCAGTTTTTTGTGCTGATCAGGCGTGGGAGCAGAGGACTCGTTGACTGTTTGTAAGCTGCTGTTTAATATGCAGAAATGCTCCATCAGGAAAATGTCTCTGAAGCTTTAACTGCCACGCCTCTTCTGGGACGTGGAACTTAGAAAATAATACCAGGAGAGGCAGGTCTGAAGTTTCTGTGCATATAAAGGAATAGTCTGGAACACTATGGGTTTTATGGATTATCGGCAAACACTGCTTTTCCCGTTGCTGTATTGCCAGGAATGTCACTATCTAGCTACTCCATTGCCATAAATTACAGCCAAACAAATAAATCCAGATTTGGCAGGTGGCACTTACTTACAGTGCCCGCCGGGCAGCAGCTCTAGGTGTTCATTGAAATTACTGGCTCTTTCTAAAGAGATTTTTTTTTTTTTTTAATTATTTCTCTGAAACATCTGCATGCTTCCTAGCAAAATAAGACCTTTTCTTTCAAATGAGTGGTCGCATCCAGGTTTTCTGGTAAGATCCCAAAACAATGTAGTGTTTCTGTTTCCAGAAGCTTTGATTCAAGTCAATGAGGTGATCCTTTCCCAGCACAACGTGCTGGGATATGGATTTCTTGTGAATTTAAATAATCTAGATACCTCCCCCAGAAGACTAATGTTTTCTTTCTGCATCCATGGTTTTGGTTGAGTCAAAGGAGAGACTTTTATTTGTTTATAGCAATTTCGGTGTTGTTTTATTTAGCATGGGATAGGTTTCTAATTAGATCTTCTAACTACAAATCTCAGACTCACTTGAAATCAGCTTTCTGGTAGACTTCTTCACTGTTAAGGATCTTTTCTCTCTTCTTTAAAATATGTAAACTTGAATGCCAAAATATTTGTGTGAAGGTGTAGAGTACTATATTAGGAAGTTCTGTTCTTATCAGGTCATTTCTCCTTTTTTGAGAAAGAAATTAGAATAATAACTTTTTAAAATACAGGAAGAGAATTTCTGAAGACATGTTTACATACCTTTCAGTACGAAAACTAAAAAGGTAAAAATGTGTTGATAGCTTTCCACTTAAAAATTTCTGCATTTCTATCAGAAAGCAGTTAATTTATGCATTTTAAAATAAACTTTGAAGGCAGACATGTTGGTTTATTTGCAGATTATTTTGAATTTGGCACTTTCGGTAAATATTCATTGATTGAAGGGAGGTTCATAAATTTCATGCTCATAGTAGCATTGGAATCAGCACCGAATTCTATGTACAAACAAGCTAGGAGACGATTCACATGTATAAAAATTTACTCACACACAAATTTATTAACATAACTTTCTCACTTTATACAGTATTGATGATTGCAAATGTGTTTATGATTATAACCTTTGAGCCAAGTCATGTCCCTTAGACAAATGTGGTACACGTGTAGCTTCAGCTTTCTCCAGAGCAACAAAGATTGGATTGCGTCTTCATAGACTAATGAGGCAATAATTTGAAAATTTGTGTTTAAAAATTCCTTATATTTCTATCATACCCTAAGAAATCTGAAAGAGCTTCTTAGCATGTATTACTACAGTAGATTACAGTCGCCTTCAGGGAGAACATTACCATCACCCAAGTATCACAAATATGTGTTTACATAATCCACATCTCAAAAAGGCCGAATGTGAAAACACAACAGAGAGCATTAAAGTCTGTTTTGTCAACTTGTGTCTACGTATGCTTTAAAAAAAAAAAAAAAAGTGTCAAGTCAGCGGCACCACCCTAAGGAATAAATTTAACTTCACGTGAAGATGCTAAGTTCTTTTAAAGTTTGCTTGCAAAAATGAATGATCTGGCTCCTACTCTAGGGCAGATGTTCAAATTTTTTCTATAAATATATGTAGCAAAGCAAGCAAGAATTTCAGATTTGACTCCAATTTCTGTGCTTTTGTTATTATTGTTGTTAATGTGTGTTACAACCCTAACACAATTTGGACTTATTTTTCATGTGTTATCGCTACTTTGTTTTCTTTTCCATCTCATGAAGCAGACATTTGTTTTTATATATGTTGAATCATTCCTTTCCACTATAAAAAGGAGAAAGATCAACGTGGGTACAGAAACTGTTCATAGGGAGGCCAGCCTGGGTACATACTGATCAATGGTGAATTTGTAGCAATTCATGCTTCCATAATGAGGTTAAATGAAACGTGAAGTGGAGCAAAGTCCCAGCAACTGGGATTCAAAGATTCACTTGATCGGCATATCAAGACTGCTTTCCTCCAACAGGCTTTGTTGTTGTTATGTTTCGGTTTTGTGTATGTGTTTATGTAATCTCACCGCCGGGCCAGATTTTTTACTCTTCCAGACCAGCTTGGCTTTTAATTACATTTTAGGTCTGCTTTTTCAAAAATGATGCAGGTTTTCTTGATTTACTAATGTTCGCTTAATTTTCCATTTATGTTAAACATGTTGGAGAAAGTTTCTCTATATTGCTCTTTAATTTTAAGTTATTACAGTTATAACAGTTAAGGTTTCTGTTTTTAAGGGAATTGCAAAATATATAAGAATATTATGCTCTATTAGTTAAAGATTTGTTTTTAATCAAAGCCTAAATTTAGGTTACAAAGTATTTTAGTGTATAAATTCAGATTTCACGTTCTGATGGCTGTAATTATCAAGAATTATTAAAAAGCTCATATGCTTTGATCCGTTAATTCTAAGAATTCATCCGAAAAACGAGCAAAACAACAAAGGGGCACAGGGAAATTTTTGGAGGTGATGGATGTGTCTGTTATCTGGATTGTGGTGATGGTTTCATGGGCATATGCTTATGTCCAAACTCACCAAATTGTATACATTAAATGTGTACAGTTTTTTGTATATTAATTATACCTTGATAAAGCTATCTTTTTCATCCTAAGGAAATAGAGATGTGTAGGACTTCTGTACAAGAATATTTGGTTCAGAATTATGTATAATAGCAAAAACTAGAAATAAACTGAATATCTAAAAATAGTTATAGCCACATTGTAGAGGTTATAGATCCATTAACATCATTTTAAAGAATATGTAACAACTTAAGAAAATGTATATTATATAATGTTAAGAGGGAGAGGAGCAGGACAGGACACTATATACAGTAGGTTTCCAGTAAGGTAAATTTATGAATGTATATAAATGAACTATATGAATACAACCAATGCAGAAAAAAATAAATGGTGATTGTATTATTGTAGGAAATTATTTTATTTTCTAAATAAACAAATGTATTTTATAATAAAAGCAACAATAATCTTTAAGTAACTATCAGGAGATAGGTATTTTAAAAGTAAATTAAAGCTCTAAAAATTTAATGGCATAAAATGTATTTCCTAAAGTGCCTTTTAGAAAATAAGGTTATATATTTTTTTAAATCTATAATTGCCTATTGATATAGTTCTTTGTTGATTTGACAAGTGGAGCCAGTTCTGACTTAATAACAAAATACCTTATGAAAACATCCCTTCAAATTAAAAAGTAAAGCAAAGAAATGCCATTTTCAAGAGAGTCGTGAAAATAATGTGTCAGTGCTGCTATTATGCAATGGTTGAGTATACAACAGATTCTAAGCAATGCATATGTGTTTTTTGTGTTCTAATTTTGGGGGTTTTGGGTTGTTTTCTTCCTAGATCTGGTTTGCCTTTGTTAATGGCTTTTCTGGACAGATCCTCTTTGAGAGATGGTGTATAGGTCTTTATAATGTGGTAAGTTTAGGACTTTTGATTATTCCTATTTTATTGAATACTTTGAGATAAAGGTTCGCCCTGCATTTGGCTGCTTGGTATAATGACCAGTTTGTGCACTTTAGATGTTTACAGCAATGCCTCCCTTAACTCTTGGAATATTTGAGAGATCATGCAGAAAAGAGAATATGTTGAAGTATCCTGAATTATACAAAACATCTCAGAATGCCCTGGACTTCAACACCAAGGTAGGACACAATGCCCTGGCACACGTTTGGGGGGACTCGCTTTACTGCCCTGATTACATGGGGCATCTGGTCTTCCTAAGCCAAGGAAGCAACCCCAGGATGCCGACCATGGCAAGTCAGATTTGCCTCAGGTTCTGATATGGACTGAGAAGGTTTTCTGTTTGAGTGTTCCGTTATATAACTCCAGTGTAACCAGGATTCACTGGGGTTTGCCAGGCAGCAGTAAACTGAGTCTGGCAGACAGACATGAGTGTCCTTTTGGCCCTCTGACTTTCTGTCTTTGCGGTGTTGTGGGAAAATGTTCACTCCTCACAGGGGTCAGTCATCCAGGACTGACAAGGACTGTCTTTACAAGTATAAAGTGGAGAGGGGTGATTTATCATTCTTTACTAATTTTCTGTTTTGTGAAATTTGTCCTCATTAGAATATTAGATTGTATTGGGCATTAAAATTATAGTCTCTGGGAAATAATCATTTAGTCATAATACTCGATATTTCCAAGCCATAAAGTTTAAAATACAAGACACAGTATCCAACATTTTATCTAAAATCATAATCTGAGTTTATATCCTATATAATATGCCGTGGCCTAGTGTTATCTTTTATGGTCCATGGTATTTATTCATCCCAACAACAAAAATGTCTCATTTTCTGCTTAGTTTACTTTGTAAGTATATATTCTAAAGTGTTTCCACTGGTATTTGTTAGTAATTCATGTTTCTGTTCAGTGTAAGTGAGGGGAAAAATTTTTAATTTTATGACAGTTAAGGTAGATGCCATTTTGAAACTATAATAAAAGCAACAAATATAATACACTTTCACAGAATTTTTTCCCATCTAATATAGCGTATGTTTATTAGCATGTTACTAATAATTAGATGTAACCTAAATTCAGTGTTTTGAATTTAGGACAGTTAATGTAGGATATTTTTAATATTTATTAATTCTTAAAGCTCTCAAATGACATTTGTTCTCAGTATACCAAGAGAATAAAGTGAAACAGGTGTTTCAGTGCCTCTAACCTCACACTGTACGTGACAGTGCTAAGTTTATTGCCAGGATGTTATTCGTCTTCTGCGGCTAGGTCTGCATGAATGCACCGTGCACACGTGTCCTGGTGTGCATACTCATAGAACTTGATGGCATTGTTTGAAATAACTGAATTTGGTTAATTTAAAAAAACTGAAGCCTTCTTAGATTTATACCATTGGTTGTGAAAAATATTTTTAGTGGTCTCTTAAAACTGCTACTATGTAAAGTGCAATGTCTATGCTTTTATTTTTGAATGTTTTATTTTTTGGATTTTTTAAAGTTATTTATGATGTCCGGTTTGTATTAAATTTCACCACCTTGCTGGAATGTTTTTCATTACCTATGGTAGATATTTTCATGTGAAGGAAAGCTGCAATCTGGTCAGATAAAATGGACTATGAGCTCTTGTTTCCCTGAAAAGGTGATCTGAGAGCTAGGAAAGTTTCAGGCTTACTGCATACTAACAATAATTCTCACCATCCTAGAGAGTTGTGTCACCCTCAGCCACAGGTCCCCAGTCTACTGTAGCTCCGGCTCCCTGGTGCTCTCTTCAGAGTAAACTTTCCAGCCGCAAACTTGGCCATGGTACTCTTGCTTATAGACATAAATTGATCCTCACCAGATTACCCAAAGCCGTTCCTGGAAAGTCACATCCTTTCATCCCCTTTGCACATGGCAACTTGGAGACAGTTTTGTGGCCAGGGCAAAGGAAGTATATAGTTTTAATGTGGAAACATCATTCCGTGTGTCTTTGGCTCTTTTGTTGTTTACAAAGTATTTCATTATCTGCAGAGCCCATGCATTTCGAAAAGTCATCAGACCAACCCAAATAATTTATACAACGTCTGTATCCATTTGAATATTTATAATACACAAGTTGCCAACCATTTTTTATAGGGTTTATGGATTTTTCTAATGATTTCAGTGAAAATTCTTTGATTAAATCCCATATAAGTGTTTTAAAATTCAGGGACAAATGGCTACAAAATGCATAGTTGTCTACACAGCCATTGCTGTGGGTCTCCAGTGTAGAAGCATTGTTGTCCTGAATGATGATGATTACGTTTGTTATGGTAAAAAGGGTCGGAGGTTCTGAGGTCGTGACAGGGGTTGAAGGATTAGCATGTGACAATAAGTATCGGTCAGGAAAATGGAAAAGTAGAACTAATTTTTCTTGCACCCACCTGTGCTTTCTGTCAAATAAAAACTTGTGGTAATGACATAGTGAGGAGAAGAGACAAAGGTTAATGAGTAACACAAGTTCAAATGTGTAATGTATTGGAGAGTAAATTGGATCATACAATCCAGTGTGGCTGGGTGCGCTAACAAAGGAGATTGAGATCACAGTGGAAAATTTGGGAGGCAGGCAACTTAATTTCTGTTGTTTGAACAGCTTAAAACTATTAATACATGCCAATTTTATTTAGCGTAAGTTTTGCTTGAAAGAAGCACTTTTCAATGACAAAACTGTAGCTCTTTAAAGGGGGCATAAGAATTCTAAACAGTTTGTCTATAACTTAATCTTTCACATCTATGCTACAAAGAAAGTACTAGTGATACATGCTCTCTTGTTCTTCAAATACAATAGATATAGAAAGTAATAACTATTGAATGATGTTATAATTTTATAAAGTTTGATGTGGACAGGTGTTAAAAATTGTGAAAGCCTTTTATAAATTCAGTCATAGTGACAATGCTTTACTTGAAGGAATTAGACAATAAATGTTATACCTGCTATTTTTAGTATATAATGGTGTGTGTATGTAAATACAAATAGAGATAGTGAATGCCTTGTATCCTTATCAGTGAAAAGTTTACACTTTTATTGCACATGTGAAAGAGAAAGTAGAGATTTCACCAAAGTACAATCTTTTCAGAAGTCCATTCTTTTGGAATTATGAACATAGTCCTACTTAAAGAATTTCAGGGTCTGCATTTATTTTAAATTTTATTCTCTTTTTTCAGGCAGAAATTTAAACTTTTAATATTTAGTTTTTAAAAAGTAGAAAAATTTTCAGTGAAGCTGAAAAAACATTTTGAGAAACATAAAAATAAATAAATGACCCATGAAGGTCTAAGAGGCAGAAAGTGTCTGTCAGTTCTATTAATTCACAGTGGTGGCCCGACAGAAACACGTTTTGTGAATCTAGCTCCCAGATAAAAAGAAAGGTCAGAGTTCACAGAGCTAGTTTATCGCAAATGGTTCTCATGGATTTTTGTTTTCCCTCAGGTTTTCTGGGTTCATTGTTTAAATGGCCTCTTCCACTCAGTTATTCTGTTTTGGTTTCCACTAAAAGCCCTTCAGTATGGTAAGTAGAAAGGATATGAATGCTAAGAGATGACTTTTTCCTTTTTTAGAAAAATAACTCGTCAATATATGTTAAAAATTATAGTAGTGTTACATTTTATGGTATTTTCCTTAACCTGAAATGCATGCATCCAAAAGTTGTACACACTTTAAAGGGTTTTATTATTCCTTTGGGAGCAAAGTGATTTAATATATGCAAAGCCTTTCTTCTCTACTACTCATGTTTTCCAAACTTGCAGAGAGTTAAATTTTAGGGCTCTTTTTTTCCTCTGTTGATGTATAGTTTGAAGACAATAGTGCTAATATTTTATGTAGTCTGTTTATTATACCTATGAGGCTTGTATCAGGCTTTTTATAGTGAACCTAATCAGACATGCTAGTATTTTCAAATATACTGGAGCCGACGTTTGGAATGCGATTTTTAATACGTTTTTATGTTCATCTTGGAGTGTAAGCTTTTCCTCTGCTTGTTTTGAGGGAGTGATTTTATTCTGTCAGTTTTGAGAGAATCATGGTGATCATAGCATCATGGTGAATTTCCGATACACATAAAAATGATTAAGTAACCACTTTAGGAAAGAGATCCCTGTGATACTTAAGCTGGTGCTGCTGTGTCCCAGAGCAGACCTTGCCTTGAGATCCTGAGGAAGACACCGACCGTTCGCTGCCTCTGTTCCCGAACTACAGTAATTAAAAACATGACACTTGCTCCACTGCAGAATCCGTCGGTCCTTTAGATAAGTACAGGCCGTGCCTCGCTGACTCTGAGTTAATGATTGCCAAGAGAAGACCGTGCTGTCCATCTGCTCCTGCCCACCTACAGTCTGTTCTCCACAGACAACCAGAATGATCCTTGTAAAACTTAAATCAGACCAGGTGCCTCTCTCCTCAGAAACCCACAGACTTCTATCGCGTTTAAAAGGAAGTCCAGGGCCGGCCCCGTGGCTTAGCGGTTAAGTGCGCGCGCTCCACTGCTGGCCACCTGGGTTCAGATCCCGGGCGCGCACCGCTGCACCGCTTCTCCGGCCATGCTGAGGCCGCGTCCCACATCCAGCAACTAGCAGGATGTGCAGCTATGACATACAACTGTCTGCTGGGGCTGTGGGGAAATAAAAAAATAAAAGGAAGTCCACAGCCCCAATCTTAGCCAACTCCTCCGCCTGATTTTTTTCTCCGGCTTTTCCTCCTCACTGTGCTGCAGCCTGCCGGCCTCTGTGTGGTTCTTCATTCTTCACCCAGGTATTCCAGCTGGCTCTCTCCCTCACCCCGCAGGTCTCTGCTCAGAGAGGCCCTCCCAGGCCACACTGTCCCCACCGCGCCTGTTGCTCCATCCCCTTGTCCTCCTGTGTCTTCTTCGTGGTACTTGAAGAGTCTGATATATTTGCTTATTTTTAATTGTCTTTCTCCTCTATTAGAGTCAAAGCTCCAGAAGGGGAGGGAATTGTCAGTTTAATTCACAGTTGTATTCACAGTGCTTAGAACAGTGCCTGGCTCATCACAGGCACTCAGTAAATTGTCAGTGAGTTAATAAGAGCATGCAGCATGGATGGGGGTGAGTGAGTGTTACAGAAAAAGCAGTGGTTTTATGTCCTAATTAGAGATTTTCATCTCATTTCTTTATTAATTGCTCTGCCAATACAACAGTAAATACTTCTCTTTTTGTAGGCCATGGAAATGAGTATGGTAAGAAAATCTAATTAAAGTAGACAATATTGACCCAGTAGGCCAGGAGAACCACAACAGAATTTTTTGTTTTTGAGATATAATTCACATAGCATAAAATTCACCTTTTAAATTGTACAATTCAGTGGTTTTTAGTATATTCATGGGACTGTGCAAATGTCATCACTATTTAATGCCAGAACATTTTCATCACCCCATAAAGAAATCCCATATCCATTAGTAGTCACTCCCCATTTCTCCCTACCCTCTCCCTCAGTGCCTAGAAACCACTAATTTTTGTCTCTGTGGATTTGCCTCTTCTGGACATTTCATATAAATGTAATCATCTAATATGTGACTTTGGTTCATCCCTGTTGCAGCAAGAATCAGTACTTTATTCCTTTTTATGGCTAAATAATATTCTGTTGTATGGATATACCACATTTTGTTTATTCATTCATCAGTTGATGGATATTTGGATTGATTCCACTCTTTGGAGCCGTGGGATATTGAAATCCAGGGTACAATACAGGACCTTAGGCAAGTTCTCTAGGTAAAGTTTATTTTCAAAATGCAAAATCAATATAGGTATGAAAGACTAGGCATGTCCATCTGGTAAACTGCTATTTCAGTATTCTAAATTAGAAAAAATGTTTAATTTCAAGTATCTCAAGCCAAATAGCATCTAAAACGCCTTAGCCACGACAGGGTTTGAAAGGAATTCCCAAGGAACCTCAGCTCCTAGAAAGCAGATCTAAGTCTTCCTTTGTATTTGTCTGGGGAATTGCCTAAGCCAGCCAGCCCTCATCAGCAGAGGCTCTTCACAAGGGGTGCTGCCTGTATAACCCAAGTCTAGCCAAGTCCAGAGAACATGTGCTTTCTCTCTCTTTCTCTTCTGCTCTCTCTTCTCTTCTGAAGACATGAATGACATGTAGCATAAATTGCATTTTAACATCTGATGTTGAGGGTTTTGTCTTTTTTTTTTGCCCTGTTTTTAATTTTTAAATAGGAGAAGTTTTTGATTTTTTAGCTTTTGAAAGGATGGGGTACAGAAGAAATATAAACATGCTATATAATGTGTAGCTAAATATTCATTTATTCACTTGTCTTAGTGGTTCTCAAAGTATGGTCATATAGACACCTGGAAATACCCATGAGCTTTTGGGGGTACATTAGGTCAACAAAATTTCATACTTTCAAAATTTTTATAGTAGTATCAAGACATTATTTGTCTTTCATTCCTGATGCAAAAGCAATGGTGGGTAAAACTGCTGATACTGTAGCACGAACAGTGGCACCACTGTGCTAGGAGACATTATAGTCTTCGCTGCCATGTGCCCACATTAAAAAAACAACAGCAAAAGCCAGTTTCACTTAAGAATGTGCTTAAAGCATCTGTAAAACTAATACTTTTATTAAATCTTGAAACTTGGTACACATCTTATTAATATTCGGTGTGACGGAATGGGAAGTATGCCTAAAGCACTTCTGCTGCATATCAAAGTGTAGCAGGTGTATCAACGTGTGGTGCCTTGTGGATTTTTGAGTTGTGAGCTGAGCCAGCGACTTTCATGAGGTTACAGAAGCATGCATCGGTAACAGATCCATTCGGAGTATAAAGTGGACTGATGGATTTTAATGTAATAGAGTACCAAAAGTTCATTGATAGAGTTTCAGATTCCATACTGCAACTAACCTTTAAGAAACAATCTCTACCTCTTTAAGAAACTACTTGCTGAGTTTTGATGTAGTATCAAAGAATATCCACAATTAGTAGAAAAGATTATTAAAATACTCCTCTCCTTTATAACTTCATCTCTCTCTGAAGTTGGGTTTCCCTCATATTTCAACCAGAACAATATGAGAATCTTGCTGCCTTTTATTAAGCCAGACGTTAAAGAGGTTGTAAAGTTGTAAAGCAGTGCCGAGTTTCTCACTAACCTTTTTTGTTTTGGAAAATAGTTATTTTTCATAAAAATCTGTTTACATTACATGTATTGGGTTTATTACTTTTATTTTTAGATAAATCATATTTTTAAATTTTGTGTCTTAATTTCTAACTTGGTAAATATTGATAGATATAAACCACATAAACAAAAACTTTTTGGAATCCTCAGTAATTTTTACGTATAAAGAGGTCCAGAGAGCAGAAATTATGAGAACAAATGATTTACCTAAATTATCCAAATGCTAAACCTGACAAACCCAACAAGAGGCTTTTAATTTTTTCCCTCAATGTGATCTTGAAATGAATCTCTAGATTCCTTCAGATGAACGAGTGGTGACTAGAAGGCTTAGTCAGACCCAAATATGATTATTTTTAATAACTTGCTTACATGGTTAAGGGACCTCTGTAGAAGCATGGAAGTCAGGAAGTAATCATAAGATATCTTCAGTTATTTTATAGATTTCTGAGTTTGTTAATTTGTTCTATGGAAATTTGCAGATTAATTGCAGGCATAAGTTTGTCCACAACATACCCACAAGACGTAGCATATCAGATCCTATGTCCTTAATCATGGAATACCCCCATAGAGAAAGGTGGTCTCTTAGGTTGCTGGGCTGACTGCTAAGCAGCCCTTCCTGGCTACTTTTAACCAAAAACTTTAGAGAGGGAAGGGTCACATTGTGGAGCATCTGCCATGCTCCAGGCACCCTGCTCAGTGCTTCACATTTGAAATTCATTTTAACCTAAACCCCTCCAAGGTGGGTAGTTGCACTCCATCTTTTAAGTTAAGAAACTGAGTTCCATGGAGATTGATTATAAACGACCCAAGATGACACAACTAGTAACAGAACCAAGCCTGGTCTGTGTCTCCAAAACTCACCAGACTATCTTATCTCCTCATGCCAGCACCACTCTCCTTGACTCGTCCCATACTTTATTCTAACGTATTTTGTCCTTGTGTATTGAATATGTATTTCAATAAATATTGTTGAATATGTACATAAATAAAATATTGTATTACACATACCATGGGTTTAAATTTTTCATGGGTGCCAATGATTTAATTATTCAGTTTTTTTTTCATTTTATTTTTTTTTATCAGTAATAGTAATTTTTGTTTGTTAACTACCACTCCCTTCATCTAAAGCCAAGTTCTTTGGTCATTGCTAGAATAACAAAATTCTTTGGTCATTGCTAGAATAACAAAATACTTTAAGGTATATCCCTAAATTCAGCCAGATTCTCAAAGAGCCATGTGCCCGGAATTGTATTGATGCTCCTCAGTCTTCTGTGAGTTGCTTTTATGAATCCCTGTTGGTCCAATGCTAACAACTTTATTGAGAGATAGTGAGAAGGCTCCCTAAAGCGTCATCTAAATTGTTAACAAAGTTCTTTATTAAGGGTTCAGAATGCCTTCTCCTGTATCAATGCCCATAGCATTAAGCTTTGCTTGAACAAACAGTTTGATTTTTTTTTTTTTTTAATCTCGTAGACCCTAAGAAAGAATTAGTTAACAAATCAGGTTTTCTTCTTCATGTTGGCTGTTGGAAATTTGTTTTTAATTTATGACCATATTAATGGCAACTTTTTGCGACTTCTTAAGTATTTTTTTTGTTTTGTTTGTTTCCCTCCTCAAAGCCCCAGTACATAGTTGTGTATTCTAGTTGTAGGTCTTTCTATGTGAGCTGCTGCCACAGCATGGCAGCTGACAGACAAGTGGTGTGGTTCTGCACCTGGGAACTGAACCCGGGCCGCTGAAGCAGAGCATGCCCACGTTTAACTCTTACAGTGTTTTTTTAATTAGCCTCATTTCTGGCTCCATTGTGTGGCCCTAAGTTCCCCTTCTTTTGTTCAACACTTGTAAATTGATTTATCTTTGAAAGGCTTCTAAAGGACCTCATTTATTTTCTTTTCTAACCAGCCTCTCTTCTTTTTGTACAGGTAATGTATTTGGAAATGGGAAAACCTCCGATTATTTGCTGCTGGGAAACTTTGTTTACACTGTGAGTGCTGGGCGTTTGCCTAGTTTGCATCTAACATCAAATCCTTTCATATGTGCTCATTTTATTTTCAGATTTAAATATGTGCATTTGTGAATTTAAAGGTTGTTTACACTTCCCTTTAAAAACGAAATGAGATGCTTTGACTGTTAAGAGATTATTTTATATTAGGTTATAAAAATGTCATTTAGGTTCACTGACTTTATAGGACTTTGGTTGCTATTATTGTCAATATTCCCTCTTTGCTCTGATTGCCCCTCATTTGCCCTTTTTCTCTTCCTTGTCCCTTTTATTTTACTGCCCTTGTTAATATTTTCTTGCTTTCCTGAATGCGTGGCAGTTATTATCGTAGTATTCTTGGGTGTTTAACCGGTAATTATTCTAGAGTCTCATGAAAACTAAAATGGGAGAGAAATCTCCACTCTTTGGGGACGTTTCACCCACACAAGGCATGGAACCTGCTGTGTTAAGTCACTATGCCAAATGCTTGTGGAAGATGCACAGATGAACACAAGCTCATTCCTGCCAGAAAGAGCCAAAAAATGCTTTAAAACCATTTTTCCCTTAAAAGTCAAAAGCACTGCTTGAATGCTGATGCCCAAGGTCACACACTTGGTATCTGATAAAAGTTTACCCCAACCTTCAACTCTGAATTCCCAGACCAATGTTCTTTCCTCTCTACTCGTGCGTCCCTCCCATGACCCCTAAATGGGGCAGTGTGCTATTCTAAATACTAAGTGGCTATGGGTATGGCTGACTCAGTTAGTAGAAAAACTATAATATGATATTTAGATATCACATGTTTAAATAACTGAATGATAGGACCTTAAGGCTTTTAAGTACAGAGGGATTAGGTTTTTCCGGGGGTCTTCTTTCCATTGACATCAACCCACTGAAGGTAGTAACAGAAAAGAAAAATATGTTTGGGGTGGCTGGTAATTTGTTCTCATACAACATGAGTACAAAACATGAGAAAAAAGTAAATACTTGATAGAGTAAGTTTAGAAATTAATCAGAGTATATATCATGGGTGTTTCCTAGGGACACATTAAACTATCCAGGTCTCAGGATGGTGTTTTTCTTTAATTTTGTGTCAAACTATGTCTCTCATTTTAGAACTTTCTATATAGCTTAAGTTAATTAATACTTACATTTTAGTAAGAGTTTTATTTCTACAGATATTAATTCTAAACTGCCATTAGATATCCTGCTGAGAAAACCCAATGCTCCACTTGAACCTAACTTTATGGCGCCACTGGGGAAGCATCTAAACAAATACCATGTGCAAACCATTACAGTGCCTGAAAGTAGGTCTGGGCACTGCAAGCATTTACTGATGACCAACGCTAGGCAAACATCATGTTCCCATCGCCACAAACTACTAAGAGTGCCCAGAGTTCCCTTGACTGCTAACAGTATTTAAAATTTTATTAACTATAAATAGATAATAATAGATAATACCGCAGTGCTAAGCACTGTTCTTAGTGTTTTACACTCAAACCCCTATGAGGTAGGTAAGCTTTATCACTCCCAGTTTGCAGATGAAAGAGCTGAGACAAGGAGAGGTCAAGTAACTTGCCTTGTTCCCTAACCACAACGGCTAACAAATGATGGAGTCTGAGCATGAACAGTCTGACTCCAGGGCTAGGCCATTTAACCGTATGCTGTCTTGTGGAAAACACAGGGCAGTTCATTAAACCCGGTTCCCTTACTTCAGAATCAGTAGCGTAGTCACCAACAGTGATGGGTGTGTACGTCATGGAGGGTGTAACAGGCTCTTATATCCTGCTCTGCAGGGATTCAAGTAAATAAAGTTACAGAGTCAGTGTTGATTTCTAAATATCCACCTATATTACTTTTACAATTTATCTTCAACATGCAGAAAGTGGGGCTTTAAGTACTACAGATAATATAAAATCAAATTAAAGCAAGCTTGAAAACCCACATCACTGCAGATGTATATTCTCAGTTGCTAGTGATAAATTGTGCAAGAAACAGGCAGGCGCGTGTTCAGGAGCCTCATGGATGCACTGTAAGGCTGTGAGGGTGAGGAGAGGCAGGGAAGGGAGACACGAGTGTGATGCTGCTAATGGGCAGTTCTGACTCGTCATGGTTGTAACATTCACAACCTAATTCACTTGTTTCTTTGCTTGTTGGACGTACAAGGCAAGCTGTGAATAATCTGCCATCCCATAATCTAGTTCAGAGACACCTGTTCCTTTATAAATCTCACTTTCAGTCATTTGATGAACTATCATTTATGAAATAAAGTAACATTTTCCCTTCTGTTTTAGTTTGTGGTGATAACTGTCTGTTTGAAAGCGGGATTGGAGACATCGTATTGGACATGGGTAAGAGGGTCTTTGACCAACCAACACATGTCACATTTACTTATGCATTATCGCTGATTATTTTTTTGTTTTCCATTCTAACTTTATGTATCCCTGTACCCTAGTTCCACAGGTTGCTAATTGTGGGGGATCAAGGGTGGAGGGAGGAGAACTGGAGATTCTAGTTTATCTCGTTTGGAAACACTGAGTAAAACAAACTTGAATAAGTTTATTTACCACAAGACTTCTCAGAGCCTTTAGTATATTATCATATGTTGTGAGTATCCCAGGCTTTCAAACTTATTTTAAGGCTTTCAAATTTATTGACTGGGAATCTTCTCTAGTGTGTCACAAGACTGGCATTGGGCAGAAAAGCCATTGGAAAATGATTCTGAAGCCCAATAGTATTAGTGAAAGATTTGTCCTCAGACATTTGTAAAACATTTGTAAATATCCAGTCTGGATTTAAAAAGTTCCATTTCAGATATGTTAGTTTTGAAGTATATTCACATCGAGGTAGAGAGACCCAGTAAACAAAAAGAAATGAAAGTTGGATGCTCAGGGGAAAGATTGGCACAAGCGATTTGGATTTGACAGTCATCGGCTTACAGATAGTATTCACACAAGTGTCTAACATCTGTCAGCCAGAGCATGCAGAGAGAAAATGAAGGAGGCTTAAAGATGGTAGGGGATAAAAAAAAAAAAAATGAGTCAGAGGAGAGACCCACCAAAGGAGGTAGAGAAGGAATAGTTCTAAATGCCAGTAGCACAAACATCCTAACTGTTGTGGAAGAGATTAGCTCTTAATGCAAGATCCAGTTGAAACACACACACAGTTCTCTACAAATTCTCATAGATAATATTTTATGGATGTAGTAAAAAATTAATAAGGGAATTTGTGAAAACATCATTAGTATTTGTGTACTCAGTCTACCTAAAAGTGTTTTGACTCCGATTCCCTTCCTTCACAGTTCAGCCACGTAGCAATTTGGGGCAGCATTGCGCTCTGGGTGGTGTTTTTCGGAATCTACTCGTGTCTGTGGCCTAGTGTTCCGATGGCCCCTGATATGTCAGGAGAGGTAAGGTGTCCTAATAACTCATGATCCAACAGTCCTTAAAAATTGGTAATGAACCTTAATTTTTTGGCTTGGAGTTATATTAAAATAGTATTTGACAATTTAAAAGTTATTTTTAAATTCCACAGTTGTGAGTGATAAATCTTAAGAGAATATTTTAACCTTGGACATTTTACTTAAATCTGATTCTTCCTTTCTTTATAGCTGGGATAATAAAATATGGTTGTCAGGAGCTTGAATCATGTTAAGAATATCCATAGAGAAAATGCCGTTTTAAAATTAGACCATAAATCCACAAATACATTTTGGATAAGAGGTTTGGGGAAGCGGTGAGTTTGTGTCTTTGGGACAGTCTATAATTTCTTCTGCTATCTCTTATTCTAAAGAGAAGTCTACTATCACTAGATTAAATGCACTTTCAGAGTTGTCTTAATGACATCAGCTGGGTTTTCATTGTGGAAGAGTTAGGGTATTTGACATTTCAGCCTTATCATAGTCCATTTTCAATTCTGTCTCTCAGTTTCTTGTTACACTGGTAGGAATTGAGTTATTAGGTGTTCAGGGGGGAGTGTCACAGGATCTCCTTTCCTTCAGAAGAGATTCCAGCAGTAGGAGGGTTTATGATTTCAATTGCAGGAAATTTGACATAAAATGTATAAAAGAAAATGTGGAAAACATTTCAGGATTTCCTGTGACCTCACAGTAACTTGCAAATCAAGGTAATGTGAGCTCCGTTACAATACATTGTTTTCCCGCAGTCACAGGAAATCTTTCCAGTGGTTTCCATGTATTTGTTGCCCCTAAGTACTGCCTGAGTACCTTTCACTTTTGACAGTCTGGTTTATAGATCATTTTCATGAAATTTTATCTGACAGCATCCTGCTTTTTATAAATTAGCAGAATGCAGACACATTAAAAAAATTTTTGTGGTTAAATTTATTAGAGAGAGGCATGATATACTATTACAGAAAAACCAGACATATCAAGGAGCATGTACTTCCTTCCACCAAAAGCAAAGGCTTCTTTTGAAATGTGTGCTGTGAAGTCTAGAAAATTTACAGCATGTATTTTGAGGAGAACAGAGAGAAAGCCGTAAATGCATCTCCTCACCTTGGTTTCTGAGTTCTTTTTTCCTGAAGAAATAAAAATCAAAGACTTTATATGTCTGATGATGCCACTTGGAAAATCTAGTGTTGTTCTTTGTTTTTATTTGATGTGCTCTGATTGGACCTGCTTTTCCCCGAGGTCACTTCTACCTTACTATCTTTTTCATTCGACCTCATTTTATCGCATTTCTTAATGTTTTATCTTCAAAATGAATGACACAAAAGATTTTGAGATGGATCGTTTAAGCAGCGGTAGCCAATAGCTTTGATGACAAGAACAGAGTTTTTGACCACCTACTTCTAGGACAAGTGTGAAGTTTGACTGGCTTTTGGCCCAGCAAATATAATTCTACCCTTGCCTGTAGAATTCCTGGTATTACCCAAACACAAAACTTAATATCATCTCTTGAGATTTGGGGTGATGCTGTGTTTAATTCAAAGTGAAATGAATGTCAGTACTCCATCACATGTCTGTTCATGTCAGATACAGGGGGATGTGCTAATGGGGCTTCTTTTTCTTATTGTTTTATTAATACTGATACTTTGAATATAATGTTTAAATAGCTGGTGCTCCATTGAAAATATGAAGACTGGATTAATTCAGCTGTAGGCTTAACTAGCTTCTTCAAAATGTCTGTTTAATTTATTCAAAGAAAAGAATAATACTTTAAATTTATGTAGTACTTAGTGCTTGCAAAGCATTTTGATGTATATATATATGTGTGTAAATGATCCTCACAACCCAACTCCAAAAAAAAAGAAGATAACAAGAATAGCACTCAAATTCTCAAGGACAGATAGTCTGCATTTACTGCTTCCTGGGTGCTAGGGTAAAAGATCCCCAAAAATGTTGTAGCAATACTCAATTTTTGAACATTTTTATTATATGTAGAAAGTCATTAGTTTTATTAAAATCCAGCTAATTACAGAAAGAAGTAACTACCCTTAGGTTTACATTTTCCTAATCTTAAAATTCTATATTTCCATCGAGGGTATAGCCAAATACATACATACTAATATAAGAAAAATCCATTTATGTGCCAATATTTATACTTGTATGTATGTATATATATATATAAAATTGGCCAACCATCTTGAATAGAATTTACTTATTCATCTGTTAACTGTTTCATAGCAAAATACTATTGTAATATATTATATATTACATATGTATTATTATATATTACATATAGTGATATATTATTGTAAATAACACCAGGATAAGTATAAATATTAGCATTCTCTGACTTGGCATGTTTTATATAATCCTCATAATGAAACACAACGCGGGGCAGCCCCCAGAACGTAAGGGTATTCCGCAGGATTCATGGTGTGGTGCATGGGTAATTTTCTGTCACCACGACTAACAGGGTCATAAGTATCTAATCCAAAGACCATACCCCTAGGACTCCAGTCCTTTCCTGTATTGATTTGGCAGCAGTTCCTTCCAAAACTAATTAATTAATTAAATATGTGTGTATGTTTTGGGGGCCTAAAAGCATAATGAGGGCCTCCAGGATAGTACAGCATTAATACAGATGGAGTAGAGAGACTGAAAATAGCAGCCCTGTTCCCCCCTGTCCTGATTCAGGTGATATATTGAAGGGTGAGGTAGTGGATGGTTTTAAAGGGGTATTGACACGATAGAGAATTTCTTCAAAGAGGCAGCCAAGATCTGGGAAGGTTAATAACACCAGTAACACCTAAAGTCTGTTGAACACTTGATCCCAGGTACTTCTCTGAGTGCTATATATGCGTTCAGTCAATCGACTCAACAACTAGTTGTTGAGATTCTTTTATGGGTCAGGCACTGTTCTAGGCGCTGTGGATTCATTAGTGAATAAAATAGACAAAAACTCATGCCCTTCTCAGCTCACTTTTCCTCTAGTGGAAGGAGACAGAAATTAAATAAAATAATTGAGATATACAGACTGATATAAATACTGTAGAGAAAAATACAGCAGGCTAGGGGGCGCTGAGAGCTGAGCCTTCCACTGTGTTTCCTGTAGAGCCTTGTGGCTTTTACTCAAGGTCAGATCAAGAGCCCTTGGAGGGGCATGAGAGAGAGGTGTCATGATCTGACTTATGTTTTCCCAGTAGGACCACAGCTGCTGTGATATGAACCACTTAGAGGGTTATTGCAATGACCTAGGGGAGAGAGAGTGGTGGCCTGGACCAGAGGGCGGCAGTGGTGAAAGTGGTCAGATTCTGAATCGAGTTTGAAGGTAGAGCCAATAGGATTTGCTGACAGACTACAGTAAAGAGAGGGAAAGAAGTCAAGGTAGACTCCATCGGGTGGACCGTGAACCTCGTCAGGACATGCTTGTTCTCAGCTCACTGGACCCTCACAGCAATTTTGTTATTATAGCCATTTTACAGATGAGGAAACAGAGGCACAGAGAAGTTAGTACCTCATCTGACATCCCACTAAGACTAAGTGACAGAGATAAGATTTTGACTTAGATGTCTGGTCCTGGAGTCTGCTACCTTAAACACTGCATTATGCTGCTTCTCTGCTCATAGTTACTCAGAGGAATCCATGGTATGTAATCTGGAAGTTAGAAGTCTGAAGGGACCATCACTCCTTGCAGGTATCTCAAAGATTTGTGTACGAGAGGAAGTCTCTGTTTTCTGTTTTCCTGACAGCACTGCCTCCTCCACGTTTCTACTCTCTGGAGACATTTCGGTGGTCTTGTTCTTCCTCAGTCCATGTGGAGCTCGGCTCCACATCCGAGCCGCAATAACCATTCCAGAAGGCTTACACTCCTTCTCGAGGTCCACTGCCTCTTCATTTCTTTACTCATTCACTCCAATATAACAGTCAGGATCCTAGTGCCCCATAAATAAGTGTTAAATAAATGATCATTAAGTAAATTTTTTTGCTTGCCTATTTGTTTTGAACAAACAAATGACACAGAATGGGATAGAGGAGACAGAGAGGCAAATTTCAGCTCAAACAGAACAAATTTCTGACATCTAGAGATTTCCAACATGTGGAGATTGCCAGCAGCAGAAGAGGATGCTAATCTCATTTTACTAATCCTTCCTGTGCGGGTCAGTGGTGAGCTGTCGGCCACTAGTGATACATGGGCAGAGCCTCATTTGTCTACACCTCCAACGTTGCCTTCCAGCTCCTGAGATTCAGATTGTCTGTGTGCTTCTCTTCACTGTGTTCTCTCCAGAGGAACATCTTAAATGTTGAAAGGGCACAGATGATTTTGCTCTAGTTAACAGGATCTCAGGGTGCAAATTATACACAAATTAGGCAATTTACAGGTACAGGTCTCATGCTTCTATATTCAGCTGGACACATATTCACACATAGGTCGGGATTTTATGGTCATTTCCAATTTACATTCTTGGTTCATCTTTGTAGCCCCATCTGAAGACAGAACTATTCTCTCAGTGTGTTGAAAATATGCTTGCTCGCTAAGAGGGGGACAGAAGGGAATCAACATTTATTATGCACCCACTATGCTCTCCAGGCACCATGTTTGATCCCAGGCAGTCCTTGTTTTATTTAAGTCCATATCACAAACTTTTGTGGTAAGCAGAGCAATAGCAAGACCCAGAGACTTCATTCCAGGTTTTCTTTTCAAGCCCCAGTGGTTTCCTCTAATATCCTGAGGAACTAAACACCTTCTGTTTGGGGCCCATTGCTATTCCTTACTCCCAGGCGGGAACTCTTTTCTTGCCGCCCTCTTCCTTGCATTCTGTCGATTTCCCAGGATACCCAGGGCCCGGATTAATTTTCTTAACCAGATATAAAAGTGTGCCCATCTCTTTTTTAAAGTGCCTAGCTTTTTAATTCCCTCTTTTCAACACCCACCTAACTCCCTCAACCTCATTTATAGACATTCCGTGTCACTTCATATCCTAGCCTCTCACCTCTTCTTAAAAGCATAAATAATACCCATCTCATTAAAAAAATATACATGAAATTGAAAACCCAGTCATCCCACGTCATCAGAGCTGCCACTCAGATAATAATAGATAGAGCCTCATTGACTGGGGGCCAGTCACTAGTAGAGCCCTTTTCGTGTCTTCAGTCTAACACTGTGAGCACTTCATAACAACACTGGGAGATAGTTCCTATTATACATTTTACAGACACAGAGTGGTTAAATAATTTTCTCAAGGTCACACAGCTTATAAGTAGCTGAGCTGCGAATGGAACCCAGCCAGAGTCTGTCCCCTTAACCACCATACACACTTGTCTGTCCCTTTTACATTTCTTTTCTCACCTTTGCATTCCTCTCCACTCAGGCTGTTCTCCTAGCCTTACCAACTTTAAAAGTGTAACGGCCTTTTAGTGTCAGTGCCACCAATCAAAGTACTTAGTTCCATCTGGTGAGTAAACTAAGCAGTCTATTATCTGCATGTAATATTTCCATCTTCAGTTGTACTCAGCTGCCTGTATCACTGATCAGGGGTCCTTTCCACAACATCACGTAGTTTCTTTCCTCCTTCAGCACATTCTACCAGAATTACCAAAAATTTGTTCCCCAAATATCTCAGAATTTAGTGCAGACTTCAGTTACTCCAGCCATAGCCAGAGCGGGTTGTTCTCAGTTGGTGGGCAGGGTGTTCCCATTTGGGAAACATTCCTTCCTATAGTTTGTGCTTTGTTTCCATTACAGTAATTCTACATCTCCGCTCATAATAATGACTCAACTGATAATGATTAACAAGTATCCCAGTACCACAAATTATTGAAATAGTTAACTATTAAAAAGGAATTATGACATTGGGGTAGGGGGGCAGTGGATTATACAAAGGGAGAAAATACGACACTAAGAGATTATTTAGGAGAGGAAAATAAAGAGAAAATAGTGTGACGAGCTTAGCTGCAACTTTAAGTATGTCGCTGTCTTCCTCTCCTCTCACAAATATGGTTGTGATTTAAGAGGAGGGCTTTTTTTTCAGACCTGACTTGTATTTTTTCACACCAGTACCACAATTTATGGGGCAAGGTAGGCCCTGGGGAGAAGTGCTCTGTTATATAAACATATGCTAGCCTGCTTTTCCGACTCGTCTAGATGATGTTACTGGGTATTTTTTGAGTTTCCAGGAAAAAATATTTTAGCACTATGATTAGTACACCAGATTAAAAAATACAAAGCAAGCTACATCAAGGACCATTTCATATCACGATTAATACCAGAAGCTTAGGATCAGCAAAACATTTAAATGTATCGTGGCATTGCAGACACGCATGGTAAAGTCTTCCCAAACACCATCTGGTTCTGCTCTCCCTGGCCTAAGGGATCTATAAAACTACTGAAGGAAATTGAAGTTAAGGAACGAGCATGTGTTTTACAGAATTTCAGATCTCTTGATTGAGGTTTGTAAAGTCTCTCTGAAAAACAATAAAAATCTTTGTTGAACCCTTTGGTGTCACCCCTGTAGGAAAGGTATTAATAAACGACGTTAGTGATATGATTTTCCTAAATCGTGCTGTTGCCCATTTTACCAACATAATAAATTACTTAACATATGAGGAATTTCCTGGTTAAAATAGTCCTGATTCCTCTGTCAGCTTTTAATTACCTAGATAGGATGTAATAATTTATTGGTCACAAGACCAGCCCTTGTGGATGGGGTGGGGCGGTGTTATCATACGATGGACTTTCATCCAAGATTACTGTGTTTAGCCAAGTAGCCTGGAGGGAACAACTACCCTAAATTCTGTCGGATGTTCTTCAATGAGCCAACGATTGTGAGCCCAGCCAGTAAAACATGTCATTGGTCGGAGTCCTCATGCCCCGACATAAATGAGACAGGCCAGACCTTCACAGTTCTTAAAGCAGCTGGCTGCGTAGCCACTTCCAAGCCCATTTTGTAAAGAAAAGCCTGCATAGAAACACCGAGAAGGAAAAAGAGACATGGCTATGAAAAACATAATGGCAAATCAGAACATTTGCACACATTTTAAAGTTACAGCTCTCTTGAGAGTCATTGCAAGAGCTGGCATTGCTCTTTGTAAGCACAACATCTTTTTCTGCAGTATAGAGCAAATGTATATTGTCTGATGTATCCTAGGCTCTGCATTAGGCAGTGGTGGATGCAGAGATGAACGGAATTGGTCCTTGCCCTTAAGGATCTCGTTGCTAATGATGGGGTGTTGCTGTCATACATGTAAGAGATGCTGTGGTGTACCCGAAGTGCCTTGGTAGTAAGCAAGGCATGGAAAGCTGGATGAAACTTGCTCTTCGTATGGCAGAGTTTTGGTTCTTCTCTAGAATCGATTCATCCTTACATTCATTCATTCTATAAATATGTGTTGAGTGCTTACACGGTGCTGGGCAGTGTGTCTAGGTAACGGGTTAATTAGGCACAATACCCATTAGCATTCAGGTTGTGGGGACCAGGGAATGGGAAGGAGATATGGTCACTCAATCAGTTATGAAATGACTAAATGATGAATGACTAAAGATAATTTCACAAAGTGATCAGTGATAGGAAGAAAACAGGGAATATGATAAGAGGCAGAGCTATAATGGCTGCTCCAGGAAGATCTTTTTGAAGAAGCCAGCTGAAACTCAAATGATGTGGGGATACCTGTCATGTGAAGAAGAGCATTTCAGGGCTGAAGGAACAGCAGGTGTCCATGCTCTGAGGCGGGCATGGGCCTGGCAAGTTCAAAGACTAACAGATCAGTGTGGCTGGAGCAGAGAGTGGGAAAGAGCACAAAAAGAGGGGGTCAGTGAGATAGACAGAGGGCAAACCCCCCCTCCAAGCTCAGCACTTTAGCTCCTAAGAGCAGTACAGCTTGTTTTTGAGTTGCCTGCCAGGGGTTCTATCAGAAATGTTCATCAAAGAAACCATGAACGTCACTGTGCCATCTGCTTCAATAAAGCTCATAATTGGACACAAGTTTTGCATTCTGTGATATGGTGAAAATAAAGAGATTGTCAATGAGTGGTCAAAAGCTGCTTTGTTCCTAGTCTCCCTAGCAGGTATCATCCAAAGCAAGTTATTTGTGGTGTATTTTTGATGTTAAAGAAGAAAAAGAAACTGTGGATTAAACAAGAAAGAAACTTATTTTTCCCTCATGTAAAAGAAGTCAAGTGAAGGCAGGCAGTCCAGGGCTGTGTGGCAGCTGCACAGTCACCAAAGACTAGGTTTATTCTGTCTTGCTGCTCTGCCAACCTCAGTGTACTTCCTCATAGTTCCAAGTGGCTGCTTAAGCTCTAGCCATTGTACCAACATTCTAGCCAGCAAGAAAGAGAAGAAGAACGATTGACTCTTTCTCTTTGAGGGTCTTTCCTAGACATTGCCCACCACATTGCCACTTAGATCTCGTTGACCAAAAGCTAGTCACATGGCCACACCTAGCTACAACAAGAGAGCCAGAGGAATATAGTCTTTGAGCTGGAGGACAAGGTGTCCAGCCAAGAACCAAGTGGTTGCATCTAAGAAGAAGGGGAGAGGGAATATATTGGGGGGCAACTAGAAGTCTCTGCCATGAAAGTCAATAATTGGTCTACATAAGCCGTATATTGGCTTTTATATGTCTGTCTATAGCTAAGTACTTTTTGAAGTTTTGAGTTTTTAAAAAATAATTTCCCGGGGCTGGCCCCGTGGCTTAGCGGTTAAGTGCTCAAGGGCTCTGCTACTGGCGGCCAGGGTTCGGATCCCGGGCGCGCACTGACGCACGCCCATGCTGTGGCGGCGTCCCATATAAAGTGGAGGAAGATGGGCACGGATGTTAGCCCAGGGCCAGTCTTCCTCAGCAAAAAGAGGAGGAACGGCATGGATGTTAGCTCAGGGCTGATCTCCCTCACAAAAAAAAATAAATAAATAAAAATAATAATTTGCCGAAAGAGATGGTAATTATGTGACAGGATAGAGGTGTTTGCTAATATTATGGTGGTAATCATGTTACAGTATATAAATATAGCAGATCAACACATTGTATATCTTAAATTTACGTAATTTAATGTTATATGTCAGTTATATCTCAATATAGCTGGAAAATAAATTTAAAAAGAAAAAAGAATTTTCTACAATCTGAAATATAGGTCATTATGTTTTATGGACTGAATTACTAGTAATCAAAAAATTGATGCTTTATGAGATGGTTTTTAAGAAGATAAAATACAAAGCCATCACAAAATTATAAAAACCTGTAAAAGTGATTTAACAAGTAAACATAATTGAGCATTGATATAACATACCCTATCTTACTCAACTTATCCAGCAACATCATAACATTTTAAAATTATATTTCTCATAATAAAAAGTATTTTGTTGCTAATTCTATCCTCCTTTTTCTGGTACTTTTAAGTTTTTTAAATAACACAGTAAAGATTACAACAAAACAAAAAACAACAAATTCTCTTCTTAATTATTTTTACTATGCTGGGAACTATATCCCAGAAAATAAAGTGTCAGAGCCACACATTTCCTAGTGCTCTTGATTCCTCTTTGGAAAGACTGTTTTGCATGTTCAGTTCTCACTTCATTGATATATAGTCAAATTTTACTTTTATTTAAAAAAGTTAACTTCTGATTGATCCAGGTCCCAACTAGCTCTTCCTCCTTTTCTGCTGAACATCTTTTTTAAGCATTTATTATCTCATTGCTACCTTTGCCAGAGGGTGGAGATGCAAAGGTTGGTTCTTGCATCACACAGCGAGATTGAATACTGGTTCTGAGTCCCACAGGGTGATCACTCCTCCTTCAATCCCTCACCACCACCCAGAAACATCCAAGGGGAAAAAAGTAGATAAATGCTTGTGAGCTAGTATCTAATTTGCATGTTTTCTAAGATTTTCTTTGTTTGGAACAATTTGCATATTTTCTAAGATTTTTGTTTGTTTGGGATAATCCAAGCCAAGGGTTTTCTTTGTGTAATCAAGAGCTTCTGGGAATAATTGCAAACATATTGAGGTTTATCCAAAACACCCTTCTCCTTAGTTATTTTCTGGGTGTTCTGCCCTGTCTATTTTTATGGAGAAAGTAATAATTCATCCTGTATGCAAGCCCAATTCAACTCAATTCAACTGAGATTTATGGAGTGCCTGTGCATCAGGACTTATACTGGGTGTCAGTGGATCAAAAGTTGAAAAAAAGAGAGTCCTTCTGAGGAGCTTGAGTCTAGTGAAGTAAACCAACAGATCAACAGATAATTAGAATGTAAGATGCTAATTAGTATGATCAGGATGTACAATGGTTAGCAGGGGAGAGGGCACTCAACCCCCAGGCTATAGTTTGGGTAGTTTGGAAAGGTTTCTTGGTACTGCTGTTCCCTGATCTGTCCAGGAAGGCAAGTGGCTTTCCCAGTAGACAACAGCCCAAGCAAAGGAGTTTGGGGTTGCAAATGTAGGGAATGGTTGGAGCTAGAACTGAAAAGTTAAGCAAGGACCAGGTCACAGAATGTCCCTTGAATGTCATTAGCATCATTACTTTAAGCCATGGTAGCAGGCTTTCCATTATGAAATACACAGTATTCCAAAAAGTACCTGGAGACATAGAATAAAGATTTGAGTCAGAGGACATGATAAAATAAATGCTAGTAATAAACTTGTAAGTGATGAAAACATTTTTATATTTTGACATGAATATAGATCATATAATGTAATTGACAATTTGCAAGAATTCTTTTCAGCTCAAATAAGACATCAAAGACCTTTCTCAGTGATAAGCACCAGACCGTAGAACTTAGCATGTGCGTTCCTCTGTCTTTGGGTTTTGTCAGAGGGAAGTTTTAGCCAGACTACCCAAGATGTGCAGCCACTGAAGGATTTCAGTGGAAGTTCACGTCTTCAAGACAAAGCCCATATGAGCTTGAAGTTTGTCTCTGGTTAAAGTGCACTGTGGCAGATTCACCGCTTAGTACTGGCCAGTGTTGCTTATGTCCCTCCAAGTTCAACCCCATGCTCAGGTACTAGAATGTGTTCAGACGGAAAGGCTCAAGACTCTGGGAAAGGCTCACCTAACTTAGAGACCTTGACAATGTTACATCATGGTGTTTCTCAGGCCTTGGACACAAAGACACTTTCAGAAACGTTTGCAAGTTCAAATTCAAATAACACAGTATTTCATTGTCTGAAAGCAGAGTTGATTTTGATGAGCTGGTGTAAAGTTCCTATACATCCGCGATTGTGTTGCAATGAGAAAGCACAAGTTTGATACAGAAAATAGCATTCTATTTACATAAAATTTATATTTTGCCATAGAAATATAGATGTTAAGCTGTGGCTCTCAACTTTCAAGGTACTAAAGAGTATCATTGAATCTCAGGTTCAGTGAATCAGCTTTTCTAGTCCCCTGAGGCTGGGTGACTGAAAAAGGGAGCTCGAGGAGAGAAGACCATATAGGTAACTGAGTTTGGAGGAAATCGAAGTGAAATTGGAATATAGCAACACAGAGTCTACCTTTTCCAAAGAAATGTCTAGCTAACAGAGCAGGGACAACTCACTGAGGAGCAGTAGGGAAGAAGAGCCACAGTTTGATCAGAAAGATCCAGAAAGTTTGTATGAAAAGAAACAATACCTGCAAACCTGAAGTTGAACAATGAATTTTTTTTTTAATGAAAATGATTTCATGAGGAAGATGCTTCCTGAGGAGACCAGAAAGATTATCTGAGACATAGGAGGAGGCGAGTGAAGTTAAGTGATCCTGTAACATGATAGATGGCTTTAAAAAAAAAAAAAAAAAGAAGGGAATTGTGGGTTTTGAGGATCACCAAATCACATCATAGTACAAATCATCTCTGAAGAGTTGCTCTATCAAGATGTTTCAGAGGAGCCATAGCCAGAAAGAACAATTAAACTCTTGGATCTGACACTATACCTGACGAAATCCTAAGAAGCATGGAATAGGATATGTAAGCTATATATAAGCTTTTGGAGTTTTCTCCAAAACTTGTTCACTCCCTTGGAAAAGCTCTAAATCTTCAAAGATAAAATAGCACTCCTACAGAAAGAAAAATGAAGGGTCCCATTCACAGCAACAGCAAGGAGAGGCGTTAGCCAGATATGTGTATGGTTAATGGAAAGAAAATTAGAAAATTTGACAAAAATGAGAGAAATATAAAAAGTTGAAAAAATAAACATACCATGTCTCCAACTAGGAGGATCACTATTGAATCATGAGTGCTTCCCAATTAAGAGAACCTTTAGGGGAAAAGAAAAAGGAAATACATCTTCTCCTCATGACTGTAATCTAGCCTAGGAAAATAATCCTATATACCTAGTATATTATGTTAGTATATTGTGTTAGTGTAACATAAATATCCAGTTATAACTGCTCCCAGGACAACTCCATGCCAGAACACGAGAAAACCAGTCAAACTGTAACCGCCACATCTCAGGAACATAGTCCCAAGGCTCTGGTGTTTTTTATTTTTAATCTCTCCAAACACTAGGCTGTAAGAACTTATTTATTCAGCAGTTATTTATTGCACACCTGCTTGGTGGTTAAGCACTTGAGTTGTGAGAATTCATCAAGATATATTTCTTCCTCTTACAGAGGTTATAGTCTAACGGCAAGACAAAGGAGCAAGCAGAAAATGGGTGATAGGTGCCACCAAAATGGAAGCCTAAAGTAGGGCCAGCTAACCCAAGTCTAAGGAAGGAAATGACATTCAATGTGAAAATTGAGGAGAAAACAAGAGTCACAGATGCAAGAGCCCAAGGATGAGAGTAAGCATGGGCGCATCCAGGGACCGTTAACACGTTGTGTAGCTAGAGATAGAGGCTGGCTTAAGAGGTGATATGGGAGAAGCAGTCAGAAGTCAGGCAGGAAAAGTCTTGAAATCATATTAAGGATTCTGTACTCTTTCCTGAGGGTGGTATGAAGCCATTGAAAGGGTGTAATCCAAGAACTGCTAAAATCTAATTTGCACTTTGGAAATATCCCTCTTGCTACAGAATGGAGATGGGCTAGAAGCAGAGCAAGGCTGGAGTCAGTAAGTGCAGCAAGGAGGCTGTTAGGAGGACAGGCAAATTTTTGGGTTGGCATAATGGCAGCAGGGTTGGCAAGAAGTAGGTAGGTTGGAAGATACTAAAGAACAACAGAACATGGTGATATATCAGATGTGGTGTAAAGAGACAATTCAAGAATAAAGCCCAGTTTTTTGTTTTAGGCAGTTATGATGAAGCTATTCCCTGGATAGATTGCACAAAGGAAGAGCAGGTTTTGAGAGAAGACAGTGTTTGTTCAATTTGGGATGTATTAAGTTTGAGGTACGTGTGTAATGTTCAAGTTCAGACCTGGATAGTCTGTGTTTGAAATAAGTCCGCCCTCCCTATCCGCGGATTCCGCATCCGCAGACACGGATACAGAACTCGCGGATGCTGAGGACTGGCTAAAGGACTTGAGCATCCGCGGATTTTGGTACCCGAGGGGGATCCTGGAACAATCCTCCGCGGATACTGAGGGATGACTGTACAGGTAAGAGATCTAAGCCACAGGGTGAGATTGTGACTGATCCCTATATAAATAATAGAAACTGCCAATCTTCCCAGGGAGTGTATTTATATGATAACAGAAGGCTCCTGACAGAATACCAGGGTATTTTACGTTTCTCTTTGTTTGGGACTCTTCCAGACAATCAGTTTTCTAATAATTACATTCTGTGAACAGCATTTTTAATAGCTTGGATAGTATTCTCTCATACGGATGTGCATTTACTTAACCAGTCATATAGTATCTTGTTAGTTTTCACTAACGTTTTACTATTTAAAAGAATCCGCAATGAATATTTGCTTCCCCAGAATTAGTTCCATGAGATGTTAGTAAGCAGTATGTGGGAAAATGTACCATGGTCAATAAATACATTTGGAAACCGTGGTTTAAAAAACTATTAGGTAGGTTTTTTATGGCGCTGTCTCAAAGCCTTAAATATGCTACTCTGCGCTGTGACTCTCCGAGAGGATGCTGCTCTCGGTTTGTTGATACCTTTTTTTTTTTTTTTGTGAGGAGATCAGCCCTGTGCTAACATCTGCCAATCCTCTTCTTTTTTTTTTGCTGAGGAAGACTGGCCCTGGGCTAACATCCGTGCCCATCTTCCTCCACTTGATATGGGATGCCGCCACAGCATGGCTTGCTAAGCGGCGCGTCGGTGCGCGCCTGGGATTCAAACCGGCGAACCCTGGGCCGCCGCAGCAGAGCGCGCGCACTTAACCGCTTGCGCCACCAGGCGGGCCCGAGTTTATACCTTTTCTAAGCCTTGGGCTGTGGCATGCTTTTTAGGGGGAGTGCTTTCAGGACTAGTGACTATAGAACAGTTTCGTGGGATACTAACCTGTGTGCAAAAGCTGTCCCAGATTTCAACACATAGTTCTGGAAATTGAATTATCAAATTAATAAGAATGAATGTTTTGTCCTTGATGCACATTGCCAAATACTTTTCCCAAAGGCGAGTCCATTGCTGATGGGAATATAAACTGCTACAAAGACCTGTTTCACCATACCTCCCCTTCCAACTGTGATAGTGAGTTGTTTACATCCGATCTAATTTGGTAGTGTTTCTATGACTACAGAGAGGCCTGGCACTTTTCCATGTTATTGATTACTTGCTGCTGCTTTTGTGAATACCATCTCAGGTCTTTGGCCACTCTACTGCGACCTTAGCAATTCTTGTGAAGATAATGGTCTATTTATATAACCAGATATTAATGCAGAATTTCATGTATTTGTGGCAGTCATTCTCCCAGTTTCTTGTTTATCATTTACTTTTTAGTTATGTTCTTTTTGAACATGTGGAACTTCTACATTTTTATGAGTCAGTTCCTTAAAGCATTTCTTTTTGTAGTTTTTTCACTGTTTTTAAGCTTAGAAAGTCCTTATATAAAGCTTTACCTAGACACTTAATCACTTCTTGGTTTTTTGTTATTATTTACATTAACTCTTAACCCCTCTGGAATTTATATTAATTTATCTTGCTGCCCTCCCCTCCAAAAAAACAAGTAACCAAGTTTTACAGCACTGTTTTCTGAATAATTTTGCCTTCCTAAACTAATATATTATGGCTGTACAGTCCTTAATAATTTTTATGAAAAAAAATTTATCTCCATTTCCTAAATTAGCAAATTGAGATGAATGGCAGTTTATTAGTGGTCAGTTACTTTGGCCAATTTCAGTCTGGAGACGAGCATATATTGTGACATTAATGTGGTGAAAACCATGACATTTATAAACTGACTTACACTTAATTTGATATTGTAATAAAAATTTCCTTCCTTGAAGCTCATGGGAGAGATCACTAGAAAGAACAAAAGACAAGCGGGTTTAAAGAAATTTGAAAATTAAAATGAAGAAAGGAAAGTTTGTTGATAATCATTGTTAATAATAAATGCATCCCCTTTACAAACGTTCTCAGGTTTAATTCTTACAATCCACTTTACAGTTGAGGAAGCAAGACTGGGAAGTTACTTCCCCTTAGTCTGAGAGCTGGGAAGGGCAGAGCCAGACTACTTTCAGGGCTGTTTATCATCAGTCCTGCTTCAACTAGGGTCCAAGGATATAGTCTTAGAGTTCCCCAAAGGGCCTTCTTTTTTAGACAGCGTCTGTACCTTATCCAAGAATAAGAGTCATAGGGTACCACCCTGACATTTATAGTGTAGAAGGAGGGGCAGACTTAAGAACCACGTCGCTGAAGGCTTCTAGGCAGGTAGCACATTGAAATTCTCTGTCCTACAAGACTGAAGTGGGGACTGTGAAGGTGAGGAAGTAAGTGCTCCTCTTTGGTGTGGGAATGTAGGTGCAAGGGGTCACCTCATTGTGGGTCAAAAGGTAAGCCCTTCTTATCTGGTCAAGCCCCTTGGCTTGGGTAAATGCACGTGAGCTCGTATTTTCTCAAAGGTTCTTTCTCTGCACGTTCACATGGAAATTTCAGAATAATTGCTCTTTCCTCTGCCGCAACTTGAATTTTCAGGCAGCGTTGGTTCGTTTTTGAAGCTGGCGTGGTCCGACATTGAGCCAGCATCACGCCGCAGAGACAAGCGGGTGTTTGTTCCCCGCGCGGGGCCTTTGCCCTCCAGCTCACTGGCTTTGTGGCTCCCTCGGCTGATCCTTTCTCAAGTCCCCTGGGTGCCACTTTTGTGGCAGGTTCCATTTGGTTTCACAGGGCCTCGAGGAGGGGCGGCGGGGGCCGCTTGGCATGGCCCACCGATCTCCCACGTTAAGAGCAATTTGCACACTGCTCTCGGAGGGAGCCCAAGCCAGGCCCCGAACAGGCTGCTCCTGTTACCCCATTGTCTACGGGGACCGGGCGTCTTTTCCCAGCTGACCTGCCTGCGAGTGGAGAGATGTGAAAAGTTGGAGACAAAATGGTTTCTACAGAGTGAGGGGGAGCTTTCTTGTACAGAAAGGAAGGAAATACCTCTGTGGGATTTTATTTTTTTCCCCCCTCTTCATCAAAAAAATACAAAGAGTCTCTCTGTCTTTAATGCGAATGTCGGCTTTAAATCTTTTAGGTTTGGATTAACTCTGCAAAAGGAAAAAAAATCTGACGGGCTTTCAGATATGACGCAGAAAAACTTTTTTCCCCTCAATTCATGTTGTTCATTTGTAAAAGCCAAAGGCTGGTGGACTGAATAGTGGGTGCCAGTTGTTCCGCGTACATAGTTAACATCACAATGGTCAGAATTAGCAGCCTCGGGTCTCCACCACAATTTTTGCCTTTTCCATCAGCAGACATTTAATACAAGGTGGCAAAGGCAAGAATAAATCTTTCTTCTCTTGCCCCACAAGATAAAATAGATTAAAATTAAGCCAAGTAAAGGTATTTTCCCTTACATGACTGAATCTTCTCTTACCTTTCTCCCTCAACCCGAAGGAAAAAGAAATGGGGTTTTTTACAGTCATTACCTTACTAAAAAGCTTCCTTCAACCTAAACAAAACCCACTGACTTGAAAGACATTTCCTATTATGTAATTATTGTTGGTTTTCACTATTGAGGATGTCAGCAAACATGTCGAAGATCATGTTTTGCTTATAAAATAAAGTGACTTTTATGTGAATATTTTTCTTCTTGTTGGTGCCTTAAATATGAGTGCTATTCTATTGAATCCACGTGGCAACCTTTATTTTCTGAAATTTTTGGTAATAGCGTGTTGATATTTTAAACGTGGTCAGAGCTGTTTAATCCTACACAAGGAAAAACCTTAGCATCCTTGACCCAACAGGCTGTATCAATAAGCCCGTGGCAACGTATAAAAAATTTAAACAGCAGTTCCTGGTCTTCAGTTTAGAGTCAAAATGAATAGGTAATCTGAAACATAATTTAAAATTAGTAATATTTAGACTTGATAAGGATTGATTAGGACTGTTATGTGTAATTGTGAAATTACCTGTAAGAATTAAACTCTGGATCATTTTTAATTCCTGAATCACACCTAGTAAAAAAAATTTTCTTGTGAGATTTTTAGTAGAGTATAAATGTGAATGTGCTTATTGGCTGCCTTTTAATAGAGTTATAACAGTACATTTATGGATTTAAATAGGTAACTGGAAATTTACTCGTGATAGACTCAAAGAAGTAAAATAAAATGTTTCTTTTGGTTTTATTGTGTGCCACTATTCCTTTTAAGCTCTGTAATCTGATTACATTACAAGAGGATTTTTTTAATTATAATTTCAAATAGCTAATAAAATTTATTAATTGTTTAATCATAGAATAATTTTCTTTGCAACCCAAAGGCTCTGATGTAGCAATTTGGGATTTAATACAACAGAATGATTACAGTTATTTTTAAGACACTTTTGTTTGGGTTTTACATACTAAATATTTGGTTTGACTTTAGCAATAACGGGATGCATTGATTCAAGTTATGTAAATCTTTGAACAAAAATTAAGATTTTTCCTACCTAATATCAGCCAAAAATAATCAAATTTTTATTTTCATAGATGTCTTGATTTGTTTATATTGTGTTTATGATTTATCTAGATGATTTTTAAATATGGTGTAATGTTTTACAAAAGTAAAGTTAATTTTCATCTGTCAGAAATAGTAAATTCAGTTTCTAACTAGGATTTATTTTACATGTTGTATTATAAGCAAATTTCATCCAGAATATGTTTGAAGTTTGCTCAAAAAGATTGATTTTGATATTCTAAGTTATAGAGGAAGGTCAAAGTTTTTTACTCCATGTATTGACCACAGTAATAAAAATGTCGCATAAAAATATGAAAAAGATTTGGTACATGATAAAACTTTGCTATATTAGCTACTTGAGGGAAAAAATAGATACAGTAAATGCATGTTTTAACACATTTGGCTTTTAATTCCAAATATTTCACAAGTTTAAATTCAGAGTTATTATATATTCTCTTGCAGAATGAGATTCTTAAAATCATATAAAAAATAAACATGAATGATGTATTTCTTGGTTTTTAAAGTAATATTGTTTCTGATGGTTTCCTCAGGCAGCCATGTTGTTTAGTTCCGGAGTCTTTTGGATGGGCCTGTTATTTATCCCTGTGACATCTTTGCTTCTTGATGTGGCGTACAAGGTGTAAGTATAATACCCGATTATATACTAAAAATATAGATGCATATTAATCCTCAGATTTCTCTAGTTGTAATATCAACTCAAGAATGTAGTTTGCAGAATAGGAATTAGTAATATTAATTAATTCTACGTAAATAAAGAAAGAAGAAAGGAGTGATTGAGAAACTAGAAAACTAAATTAGTTTAAAAGACCAAGCGAGAAGTAAAGTAGGTAGTTTCAATTAACATTAGAGAGTACATTTTTAGAAATCAGCCTGAAAAACCCCTTCAAGGTAAAAGAAAAAAATTCTGTCATCTCCAGACGCACATATATATTTTATTAGTGAACAATAGTTATGAAAAGAAGTTTTTTGCTTGCCTGAATCTAAATATATATTTAAAATACAGAATGGAAATATAGAAACTAAAATTTTACTAATTTTTCTCAAAGATTATGAGTTTTAAAATGCTATCTCTTCCCACAAAAAAGATCAACATTAATTATATAATGTTTATCAAATAACTGAGAGTTTTAATATTATAAACCTAAATCATTTATTTTAAGACTGTCGTTTCTATAATTATATTAATACTCAAAATTACTGTAGTTTTTTAGATTCTATTGAGAAACTGTTGCTTGTACTCTGGTTATTGTTATACTTAGCAGCAGCGTGATGATAAACCAGTCTTGTAAAGTCTTAAGTCTGCACGCAAATATTTCTATGCAAATCCTTTCTTTGCAGTATCAAGAGGACGGCTTTTAAAACATTAGTAGATGAAGTTCAGGAACTGGAGGCAAAATCTCAAGACCCAGGGGCAGTTGTGCTTGGAAAAAGGTAAAATACACACTGAATATGTTCTTTTCCAAGTGAACTTTAAATTTATCTTTTACTTGTGGTTGGAAATAAGCGGTAAGCATTTATTGGTTAACATGGAGCTAGCAGTGTCATTGGCAGATTTTGATATCAGAGATATGGGTTCAAATCAGATCTGTCATTCACTAAGCTGTGTGTGTGTGACCTTAGCTAAGTTACTTAATGCTCCTGAGCCTCAATTTCCTCATCTATAAAATGGGGTTGATAATACCTACCTCATGGCTAGTTTTGAGAACTGAATAAAATACTATCGATCAAGCAGGTAGCTTAGTGCCTGGTGCTTAATGAGCATTAAATAAATGGTTTATTGATAGTTACCAATATTATTGTGTTCTTAAACTGAAAGGGAGATGAACAAAAGATTTTTAGCTTGAAACAGTATCCATGATAAAAATACTATGTAATGAAAATCAGAGCTTGGCATAGGGCATACTGCCCTACGGTTGCACTTGTGGTTCAGTACGTTATTAGGAACTGACCTCGCCGTATATCATATATGAAGTGAGTTGTGGCTTCTAAGTCCTTTTCCTTAGCACCATCACCCCCAAAAAACCAAGGTTAGAAAGCTAATCAAATTTACTAAATTTACAAAGCTTTACAAAAAAGAAATTAAAATTATTTGGAAGCAGTCTATAATAAAACACAATTATGAATACCAGGGATATGTTTTATTTTTTCTCTTTCATCACACTAAAATGAGCTCAAGTTTTGTCTGAACCATAGGAAACGTTCTGCCCCCATATGTGTCACCTGCATTGTGATTCACTGTTGTTACTCAGTTTGACACAATGGAGTACATGTCAGACTGGGAACTCAAGCTAAGACCTTGGCTTCCAGCCCTCACTGGCTCTCATTAGGCCGAAGGAACACGTCACACACCCGTCTATGCCTCTCCTTTAAAAATAATAGCACTGGCACTTGTGGGGTGCTCATGACGTGCCGGGTGCTGCACTTACCACTTCACACGTTCTATCTCACTGAGTCCCTATAACAACCCAATACAAATCAGTCATCCCCATTTTTCTCAGATGAGGAAACCGGGCCTTAGAGAGACTAAGTTCTCCAAGTCGTAAGCGACAGAGTGGGGCCTTGAGCCCACATCAGTTGATTCTAAAGCCCCTGCCTCTAACCACTCACTATTCTACCTCCTTTTGCTGCTTTTCAGGAATGTGATATAGCAGCAAAAACAGCCTGCCACTAACTTGACAAAGGCCTTACCCTCTGTGAGTCGGTGTCCCTGTGTGTGTGATGGGAATGATGATACCTACTCTCAGGGTTATGGGTCTTATCCTCCACCCTCCACATTCCCCTTCATCTCTGTCCCTGCATCTAAAAATCTACATCTACTCCATAGCCTGGCAGAAATAGTCCCTCAGTAAATGTTTTCTCTTTCACTTTAGTTGTAAAAAGGATGTAATAAGAGTTCTAGCTCACAAAATTGTGAATAAAACCATTTATTAACAATTATTAGGGAAAGGCCACTGATAATACTGTTACTACTCTTAGGAGTAAATTTCTCATATTTTTAAGTATGTTAATAAAACATATGTTCCACCATAAATGACCACCAACTTCTCCGTAGAACATGCATCAGATAAATTTCCTGCTGCTACCCAGCTCATTTGCCTAAAATAGCTATTCATCTTTTCTCAAGAACTCAGGAATGAGTTAGCTGTTAGCTAAATACTATGGACAAAAACCCCTGGTACAACACGTACCCCGTGTTGCCGTTACTGCCCATCAGTGGTCAGAAGTATGGTGATGGTCAACATGACCATAGTGTCTTCCTGTGAGATGATAGCTGGAGGACGTGGGAAGAAAAAGGATCAGTGGAAGGAGAAAGATAGCAACTGGTTGAAAAAGTCTTCACGCTAAACTAATTACGTTCTAAATTAACTAAGGAATTATCAGAGTGATTTTACTGCCAGGATGATTTTAGGACTCTTGGAAAATGAGATTGATGTCAAATTTCAAAAAAGTCAACGAATTTTATCTACATTTTCAAAGTGGGAGAAATTATGATTTCTGTGTATTCTAGCGATATCAGACCTCCTTTGTCCCAAAACGCCATGTTGTTTTATGCCTCCCAGGCTTCGCACAGGCTGTTCCCTTGTGTAGAAGCTGATACCCTCTTACAGACTGGGCTGTCTAGTTCCTAGCTTTCAAACCTAGTTCAGATGCAATTACGTCAACTTTCACAGATAAAATTAATTTCTGCTATCTCTGTACTTGGTACTTGTTGTGACATATATTGCATTGTATTACAATGTACTTGTTTACCCTGTTTGTTTCCCCTACTAGATTGAGCTCCTTGAAAGAGAGTCCTCTGTCTTAGTCTTAACTGCAACCCAACACCTAGCACAGTGCCAGGAACATAGTAGCATTTGATAAATATTTGTTGAATGGATGATCAAATGGTCAAGAGAATGAACTAAGGAATAAATGAATGAATGAAAGAATGGGTGGGTGGGTGAAAGGATAGCTGAGTAGCAGGTAGTAAATGGATGATTGACCTGTGGGTAGTTAAATAAAAATATGATACATAAGAGCATAGAATTATACAGGTTAGACTTCCCAAACTAGTGATATCCAAAGTAACAATAGTTTACTTTTTTGTCATAGAATGATGCCATCTTGTGAGTTGATCAGCCCCAATTTTTTTTAATCTTCACTAAGCACTTCTATGAAGTCAAGCTACGCGTAAAATGAAACTGTGTCAGAGAAACTATAACTTGTAAGCACTGTATCCAGATCAGTATTAATTTCATTACTCATTTTTAAAAATTAAAACATCTTGGTTAAAATAATTAGTCTTTTTTAGTAGAAAGAGTATGCCACTTATAATATTATCCAGCAAATTAGATATATTCCAATTTTACATTGAAATTTTGGGGAGAGAGGTGTGTTTTATCATCTCAGTATTTTGTTTTCAAGCCATGGGTTATGATAGAAAGCAATTTAAGTCTAAAATTTTGGGAGAATAAGTCCAAACCTTACTCCTGATCACTGTGTAGCCATGGCTTATTATTTTTAAGAAAACGACTTATAAGCTAAGAAACCCTGTTCTTTGCTGGAACTTTTATGTGGACAGGCTCCAACACTAGGGAGCATAAGCATCTACAATTCCAAAATCCAAAAACTTTGAAATCAATTTTTTTCCATAGGTTGATAGGAAACATTTGCTGAAAAAAAACTAAATCATTTGTTCTATAAATATAAGGGCATTAATAGCGTTTATTTTTTCTACAATGTAAATATTTATACATTTTATAGCAGAAACACTAATTTTTTGGAATATGAGCCTCTCAAATCCCACTGGGGGATGTTACGTCTATAAGTTGTGTGTAACATTTTACCTTCTCTAAAACAAAACAAAACAAGTGAATTCAAAACCCCAAAGGTTTTAAAATAAGGGATTACGGACAGTGGGCTCATTGGAAACAGGGCAGTTCTTTTTGGATATCTTTCGTGTGTGTTTGAGAAGCAGTGCATCTTATAGACAGGCAAATACGATAATGAGATTAATAAGTTTTTTTATATCTAACTGTAGACATTAGCCAGCATATCATCAGCAGTCATTACTAAATAGAATTTTAGCCCAGGATCCTCAGGTCAGTGCTTGTTTATTTGTCCATTACCATTGTTTGGCCCCTAACCTTAGCTTTAATGAAGAGAGTAGAAAAGTATGGATGTCAGCTAATTTGGTCATGTGGCCAGTGATGATGGTCTCTCCCACAGCCATTTTCTGAATTGTTTATCTTAATAAAAAGCTATTTTAATGTTGCCACAGAACTAATAGAAAAGAAACTGTATTTCTCAATTTTCACACTGGATTTTGGATCAGTATTACACAAATATCTTAGTAGGGGTTTAGAATAGGAGGATGTATCAAATATTTTCCCCCAGCCCACTCTTATCACAGTGATAATGGTTCTATCCAGCATTTGTAGAGAAAAGTGACAGAACAACAACAACGAGGTGTTATCTCCTCCAGAGCAGAGAGTAAGCCTGTTATAGTCATTGTTTATCTCCCACCACCACCATCTAGTACAGGACAGCTGTCACATGCTATACACTAAAACATTCTATGAATGAATGGTTATTTACTTTCTGGAGATCCATTTTAATGAGTCAACCAAAATAACTTGGCAACCCAATATAAGACAAATGCAAATTTACCACTCATCAAAGATTATTGAAAACACCTTAGGATGACATGTTCCAGGACGCTAATGGGTTTTTGTCTATACTTTTTTTGGTGTTTCTAAATGAAATCTCATTTTAAAACATGGTGTCTTTCCACCTCCTCTCCACCAAATATCTAAGTTGCAACATTTTAGTGGGCTTGGAAATAAGGTAACAATATTTAAGTGGTAGTTGTGTGATTGCACTAAATAAGTCCAGAATTTGCATAGCTTGGTATGTAAATGAAAGACCATACAAATTGAGTAAAACTACTGACCAAGAGTTGTGACTAGGATGTGGTTTTAGTTAGAATGTATCTTAGAATCTTTTTTTCCCTTCTCATACCGTGTTAAGCTGTTCAACAAAAACTGAACTTTTAACGTTATCTATTGGGTTAATACGTGACCAGTGTATTTTATAATGTGACTTGATAGTAATATCAGTACCCATAAACGTCGATGGCACAGAATTGCATAATTTTGAAATGATGAGCAGTACCCTAAAGGTAGGATAAGACTAGAGAAATACAAATCATCATTACTCATTATTTATTAAGCATCCTCCTATGAATGGCGTTTGTATTCTATAGGAGAGATTCTTTGCTCTGCAAGAACTAAAGCAAGAGGTTCAGTATAGCTAAGACAAAAAAAAATTCCAACAACAAAAGCCTAGATGTTTTCCTGCTAAGGAAGTGGAGTGGGGTCATTATAAATTAAAACTCCTGTGCAGCAACAGACACCTCGTGTTGAGCGAATGTTGAATCTAAACCAAGGCATCAGAAATGATCCTCGAAAAGTATCTTTTGTTTTGTGATAATCTCTGTTCTAGTTGATTTTTTATAATAAATCCTTGGGATCTGGGGGTTGGTAAGGATGGGAGGGATAGCATTTATTGAGTGCTGCCTGAGTGCCAGTCACTGTGCTGGAAGACATCCAACTCCCTGCATCCCCACAGTCAGCCTGAGGGTTGGGGATTGTCCTCCTGTTATACATGAGATGACCAAGGAAGGTTCGCCTGAGGTGACCCCGCTGCTGATAAGTAACAGACTCAGAATTAAACCAAAGTAAGACTGCAAAGCCCATGCTCTTTGCACAGTAGTGTGCTCCTTTCCAAAGAAAGAGACTGTCTTATTGCTTTTGCGTGTGTGATGAGTACACTAGACATTAACTTGATGTAATAGCTGAGTGAAAGTATAGCCTTATATGAACCATTATAAAACAAAATTACATTATCTTATATATTTAAGTTGCCATAATATGAAAGATGAAATTCTCACATCTGCCTTAACACTTTAATGTTGTAATATTAAAGGATTATGCATTTAGGAAGGCCAGCCTGAAACCAGGAAAATGTATTTTGGGAAGAAGAAGCTACGTAATGATACGTTGCCATCCTCTAGTCTTGTAGTCATTTCAGTGTTGAACACCCAAGACTTCTCAGCGCCCCATCCACAGTGCTCTGCTAACAAAATCAGACCACCTGCTGCTAAAGCTGCCGACTTCCTCAAAGCAGTTACATATTTTAGTGTCCCTCAGGGTCCCGGGGTCTGTAATGTTGGATCATTTTAAGAGTAGAGTAAGAAAAGTGACTGTAAAAATGGCCCTTTCTCATTCCCAAAATCTGTGTATTTCACTGGCCAAAACAAGTTTTACAAGTATTTGCAAAACCGCTGGAGTTTTAAATTAATTAGCTTTCTTGCCTTAATGTAGCTAATTCCCAGTGACAATAAAGTATGTCTAATAAGTACCAGTTAACATCCCTAAACTTTAAAAAAATATGTGTGGAAGATTACTACAAATGTCAACATTTCTAAATATTTTACTTCAGCAAGAGCCGAAATGTTTGTATAATTACAAGTTCATTTTGCAGAGGATCCTTTTTTTTGGTATATGATAAAAATTGTTCCATTTCAGTGTCTCAAAAAATTTGGCAAAATACGGAACTAACATAACTTACAGCAGTTTAACTAAAGTTTTTATAGTGGGGAAAATACAAGATGGAAATTTTTCAACTGAGTCAGTTCCAGTGATTAAAACAAAATTACATAAACATTTGCTGCAATGCATGTTGGTTACTTATTAGCTCTTCATACTTATTATGTTCTTTGATATCAAAGCAGAGTTTTATAAATCAACCAGTGCAGAAATAGCATGATTGAAAGGATTGATGGTGTTTAAAAGTACATTTCAGAGTTATTACTCAAGTTCATTTATTCAGCAAATACTTTGTTCTGTGTGCAGTGGGAAAAAAAACAGATGCATTATTTCTTGCAGTGTGCTTTTAGAAGTTACATAATTATATGGATTTGTTTCCTTGGAGAAGATATTCTAAACATTCATTGAAAAATAAATATTTTTCTGTGTCATTTTACCTCTTATATTTCTGAGTATAATTACTTTCTGAAAAGTTTTTTTTTATTTTAAAATGAAGTTAAGGAATACATTTCATAGTATGTCAGAGTAGTAGTAGAATTTTTCTAATTAAAAAGTTTATGAAATTTCTTTTTGTAATTTTTAGGATTTCTTTACATAACTAAAAAAATATTGTGCACCAAAATATGTGCAAAGTGGGAAAAAGATATAAGTAATAAATTTTTTAACTCTAAAAATACGTGCTTAGAATATGTAAGTAATTCAACCAAGTAGTGAGTCAACCAAGATTTTAGAAGGTAATAAACTACTGGGAGACTGTGTATTTTTTATTAATTGTATTGTGCAGGTTCTATATCTCCATTTGACTTAAATATAACTGGGAGGCAGATAAATCTTTTGACTGGATTATTGGAGACAGAACTCTCCTTAGCTATGGAAAAAAATGGCCTCAAAAGTATCTATCTAAATGCTTGAAATCTCATTTGCTGAGAAAATGGGGTAAAAAAAAAATCACTAGACTACAGATTTCTCAAGCAATCTTTTGTTTAAGTCTAACTCTGTCTGGTGGTCCTTGGGCACACTGGGGTCTCTGCCGAGTTGATAATTCATTTCACACATTTGCACCTGCTCTGCAGCCTCACAGAGAGGGCGCAACTGCTCAAGAACGTCTTTAAGAAGAACCACGTGAATGTGTACCAGTCTGAATCATTGCAACATAACCTCCGTAAGTATTTGAGTTCTTCTTTTTTAAAAAATTCTCTGCCATTATTTCATAGCATTCAAGAGAGCAGTATTTTGACTTTAAGAATATTTAACTATTTAAAATTAACACCTAAAACAAGTTTTGCATATTTGCAACATGTTATGTAAATAACAAGTGTTTAGAGAATCCTTTGCGCACAACCATCTCACTTTCAGCAGAAGAAAGAGAGCATTTTAAAATCTTGCTGCTCTCACTTAAAGGAAAATAATATCTCCACATGCCCCTGGCTTCCTTAAATCTTAAAAAGAACAAGTAAAATAAATCTTAACTCTTAAAAGCTGCCTCTGTATTGTTATCTTTTCTACTTAAATAACTTTGCAAGAGCCTTTTCAGCTTTCATACAGCACAGTGAAACATATATTTTCCCCTTCAAAAATATTTATGAATGTTTAGAGTTGTAAGAAATTATTAGGTATCACGCCCTCTTAACATTTCAAGGATCTAAAAAGAATATAATATATAAAGCCCTGTGGTAGATGTATTTGTGTTAGTAATATATCTTTTGTTTCATGTTGTTTCCCCATATAATTTATTTTCATTTATATATGCTCATGTTTAATGCTTTTGGTCTTTATACTTCAAGAGGCTGTTTCTAAAGATGTGATCCCTTTGGGGGCCATTTCTTATCCCCACGCCCCCTCCAGCCATGCTGGGGCACTAGGGAGTTTATTTGTAGATGCTGGGAGCCAAGGAGAATGTCATCTGAGGGAGAGAGATCACTTTCCCACCATTCGCGGTTATCTGTGTTTATCTCCATCTCCTCCTCCTCCTCCTCGCTTTGATTCTCCCTTCCTGCTCCTCCGCCGGATCTGTCTGGAAATACATGTACCCACTTGACTGACTCCCCCACCCTCTCTAGTAATCTGGAGGCAAAAATTAGATGGGTTGGACTTGAGCTGCTGAATGGAGAATTGAGGAGGATTGAGAGCACCTACTCATTCACCTAGAAGCAGAACTCATAAAATCGAAGCTGGCAACCTATAGTCAGCCCACTCTTCAGTTTGCAGTTGAGTCTGTTTCTTTTCCGGACATTAAAAATTAATGTCTGCATACTTTTGAAGGTGGGAGAGATGCATTAGTTTCCCAAGTTAGAAAATGAGCACTTAAAACTCAGAATAACAGAGATTTCCAGTGACTTCATGATGACCATTTCTATTTTATCTTTCACTTACAGACGGGTATGCTTTCTCTCAAGATGAAAATGGAATCGTCTCACAGTCTGAAGTGGTTAGAGCATATGACACCACAAAGCAGAGACCCGATGAATGGTGATGGGGAGGAGCTGCGAGGCAGGCTCTGCTGTGTCTCTAAGGAGAGCTCCCAGGTCTGCACCGGAATCTGCTGACCAACTCCAGTCTAGTCCAAGGAGGGGAAAGGTGGATCTGAGCTCGTCTCGTTGATTGACATTCAGATTCATGTGTATTATAGACAGAAGCACTGTGCAACTATACTGTAACACCATCTCTTTCAGATTTTTTAAAGTATTTGCTAAGTCTTTGTAAACAAGAATTGAAAATGATCTTGTATCTTGCCAGAGCACTTTCTTAAACTGAGAATAGGTCAGTATTGTGCTGTTACTCTGGGGCTGTACCTGACTATCAATTTATTGGACATACCACAAGGCGACCCACCATTTAAAAGACTCTAAAATGGTAATAAGTTAAAGAGACTCTTGATATCCAGACTTAGATTTCAGAATATGCTGAAAAAAACCAGCATTCTTAAGGAACTGACTCACCTTACTGAGCAAATTTCTAAACAAGACATAAGTGTTTGTGTCAAAAACTGTCTCGATAAATGTTTGCCAAAGAAGTTCAATAAATGTATTTCTCATTCAGTAGTCATTTGCCTAGAAATTTAAGAGAAGGTTTACTTCTAGTTCTGCTGTAAGATCTGCATGCTTGACTTTTCAAATGTAAGAGTGATTTACAAAAATGAGTATTTCAAGGCATTTGCTACTAAAATCTCTCATGTTGCACCTTTGGCCTTACAAATGCTTATTTCTGGTTTGTCTTGTTTATTTGTTGAAGTTATAAGGCACATGTGATAATGTGACTCTGTCGCTACAATACTGATTTTTAAACCTGTATTTATGTCTCAGTCACTTCTGATGAGGTTTCATCATCGTTTAGATTCTTCTAAAAAGCTGGCTGCTGCTGTAGACTGAGTAATGTCATTTTGTCTTAAAGTTTTCTCTCTCAAAAGTATGCTTACGTATTTATGTGAGATTTCCAGTGCTTCTGTCAAGATGTTTGGAATACCATGCCGGATAAACGCATGGGCTTTTGTAACATACGTAGTCTCGGCTTTTGTCCTGTGTATTGGGTCTCCCTATTAATTGCCACTGGAGCTGCCTGCTGTCTTCTATAGCAATCTGATGTTCTGGTGACTGCCCCTGTACTTAAGACTGAGAATTACTTTACAGTTCACTTGTCAAGCAGCTCCCAAAATTAGTCACACGCTGCTAATTGGGACAAAGAAGTAGTACATTTTCCCCGTTTTAAAAACACCTATTTTACTCAAGCCTGTAATTTGACAGCGAAAGAACACTTTTCATCATAAGTTGCTTTCATTAATATATTTTAAAATGTATGTTCAGTTTACTTATTTTCAGCGTTTCCAAGACATCTCCTGAAAATGCCTATTTTGCTACCAAGATATATGAAGGGGCTGTTTAAAAACCACAACCAGTTTTCTACACTATTTTTAAAATAATACTGTCATTTAGAAAAAATAAAAGGAATTCTAGTTTTCAGATACACTTCAGAGATTGAAGCAAACTTTTTGCCTTTTATTCAAAAGCCTGTTTGCCTTTAAGTGGACTTACCAGCAAAATAGGTAGAACTTCCTCTTAAAATGAAAAAGTCGACTAGAATTGAGAAGAGAGGTGATTTTCCAAATCACTCCTTGAGTTTAATAATTTCACATTCTCTTCACCCTTTTTCCCAATCTAGATCTAAAATTGGGCTATTTATCATTTCCTTCTCGGCATTTGTAGCTATTTAGTTACAGGTATGCCTCCCATGTTTTCTACAAATAAGAGAAGTTATAACACATACATAATTCTAAGCTAAAGGGGGCAAGGAGTTGACATACTTCACTTCCCAGAGCCTTCCCATTTGGGACTCAGATCAAGAGAATCATGAATCAAAACCTCCAGCAAGATCACAGGTGTAAGAGGCTAAGATCATCTTCAGAATTGTGAAGTCACAGACTTTAACTGTCTACCGAATGGATATTCAGAGCGGCTTTTCTGCGCCTCCTAATGGTGATAGTTGAGGTCAAACCACAAGAATCAAAAAGCAATGAAGTACATCCCTCCAGAGAAACCCTTTATAGCAGTTACAGAGAAGAGCTGCTTCCATTTGCCCTCCCCTCATCAGTGGCATCCTTCTCCAAAATTTTAATATCAAAATGTGATGAATATAACAGAATTGAATTTTCTGACTTAAGAAAACTAAAAGTTTTATTTTTATCTTGAAACATGGATTGTTTCTGTGGAGCTCTTCAACATGAGTAGAATACTCATGGTTAATAAGTTAACATACAAGATCATGATCTGAAATGTGATTCATTATGCCCTTTTGTCCCATGGTCCTATTTTTGAATTATCAATACGAAGTCCATGTCTTTGCCTCTTGGTTGGGAGTAGAGAGTGGACAGCAGGGAGTGGCCTCCTTGGTAAAACTTAAAATATAACATTGCAATTGCAGTGACTTTATAGTGTTAAGTTAGAGAAAACCCTCTGATTTTTTAACCTTCTTAAGGGGGGAAAAAGTAACACAGTTTTACCAGGATTAAAATAAATAGTTGAAGTGACTTTTAACGTATATTTTCTGAAATAAAGGACAGGTACTCTTCAATTAAAAAGTCCCTTGTAGGGACTCGGGCAGATGCTAACACCATTGCTTTACAATGTTTACAATTCAGAAAATACCACTTACAGCAGAAAATCCTCGTTCATTTCCCATTGAAAAGCTGGGAGTTGCTTCTTTAATGTTGAATAGTACACAGTGATATTAAGCATGAACTTTCTAAATGTTTTATATATACAAATAAAAATATATTGGTGTCTCACACCCAGAAAGATGCTATATGATAGAAATTATTAGCAGGAAGATGGTGTTTCTCAGGAATGTAGTAAATTTAAAATGATGTGTGTTGCCCACCCTTCCACACCCCACTCTGTCTGATGTGAGCCTGCTTCAGCAATGTTGCAGAGTTAATGGAAAACTTTTTCCAATCAAGTCAGGTGAGCATGTATTCTGCTCAATAATATTAGCCATTTACATGAATTGTATGGTCATTAAATGGAATCAGTGATTCCTCTTAATTTCCAGGGGAAAAAGTGAATTCAAAAAATCAACATGTATTCTGATCATTACATTTTACATTTTAATTTTGCAGTTCAGCATTCTAAATATCCAATATGAAAGTCATATGTTAATTTGTTCTGCATTGTGTGCACTGTACATCACTTATAATTTGTCATTTAAAATATGCTTTCAGGAAGTGAATGCTAGTCTGAAAGTAATAGAGTGTATATACATAGTTTTTAAATTATAACAATGTCATCATTATTACAAAGCTAAATTATCACTAGCGTTTATTTTTGTGCAGCTGCCATTGGATAGTTCCTGATTTTAGAACTTATTAAATAAATCTATAATCTTATAATCATGTACAAAATTTGTCAAGAAAATGCCCACCCCATTCACATCGTATGGACCAGGCCTATGGAATTCTTTTTGTAAATTACTTAATGTAACACCATGCAGTCTGGTGCCTAATAAATGCTTTTTAATGGTGAACATTTCCATAATGTCTCTTAAAGAGACCACAGTCTGATTTTTCTCACATTAAAATAAGTCACTTGCAAAACTTATACTTTGCTGCATTTTAATTAACCTTCAACAGCTATTACAATGGAATGTAAGTTAAATTTTGAAGAAAAGGAAATAAATGTTTTCCATTTTTCGTCTTGATTTATTTTCTGTGTGAGAGCAGCTGTGTTTTTGATAGGTTTATGGTTTGCATGAATTAATATTTAAAGTGGTCTAGGCCAATGCATGGCTATTGCTGTAAATCTTGATGTTTATTTCTGTCTTATAACATTCTATCATGGCCTACCTGGAATTTAATATTCAGTGGACAAATTAGTTGGTCTTCTGCACAACTTTTTTAAATAAGTACATTATTTTACAAAGAAATTTGAACAAATTTAATTGAAACTTTTGTTTAACTTGCCTCTAAGAACTTTTCTTAATAAAGCTCACAAAACTTCTCAGCAAATAAATCTCTTGTAAGTAGGAAAAAGCTAGATTTCATACTTGCTTACTTTGAATTAACAGCAACTTTCCATAGGTAGATCTGCTCTTGCAAAGATGTGAGCAGAATATTAAAAAAATAAAATTTTTATGTTTCATAGTTGTAGAATAGAAGCCATAGATGCAGTAAATACTGTTTGTTGTCTGTTTTACTACTTCAAGCTTCATTTTTCACATTTTCAAGTTTATTAGGTTAAAAATAAAAAAGGCAGCCTTGGAAGGCAGCTACTATGGAAAATTGCAATTTGCATTAAAGACAAAATAGTATTTTCAGCTCCATAAGAAACCATTCCTGCTGAAACTGCTGTAGAAATTGTGAAGCTGCATGAGTGGAGAATGTTGAATCTGTGATTGTAGTAGTTTACTCAGGTTTGTTGATCTCAATGTTCAATGCACTGTGTTTTATAAATAATTATTGAAGTTGAGTGATATTCAATTCTATGCAGTGTTACCTGTCATTGACCTTTTGTGAATGTGCATGTTTTAAACTGCAAATTTTAAACATTTTGTCCTCTAATTGTTATTAAAAATGAAATAAACTTTACCATTACATAAAGAAAATTGTTGAAGTTTTGCTAATTTTAGAAATTATATTGCTTTATAAAACCTTCAAATCCACAGTAACTATAGTGTGAGGTGTATCCATTTAATAATGTTTTAACATATTTTGTTTACAACCCCAGTGATATACAAAATATTCCTTCATTTTAATCCAGGTGAATGAAACATTAAGTGGAGTGTTTAAACTCTAATTTGATAAGAGTAGTTTTGATAACTATCAAAAAAATTTTTTAATAAAATTACTGTATTTTGATTCTTCAGTCAGAAATGCCTCCCAGGATTGTCCAATTACATATTTAGGGTTTTTGGTTTTGGTTTTTTTTTCTTTTGGTGAGGAAGATTGGCTCTGAGCTAACATCTGTTGCCAATCCTCCTCTTTTTGCTGAGGAAAATTAGCCCTGAGCAAACATCTGTGCCCATCTTCTTCTATTTTATATGTGGGACGCCTGCCACAGCATGGCTTGATGAGAAATGCATATGTCCATGCCTGGGATTTGAACCTGCGAACCCCAGGCCGCTGCAGCGGAGTGCGAGAACTTAAGCACTATGCCAACAGGCCACCACTCCCCCTCCCCCAATTACATGTTTAAATCAGCCTGCAAGTTAACAGCTAATTCATGGCTCCATCCTTTCACATAGGATGAATTTCTTAAGTTTTCTAAACCCACCATGTTTTTTTAAGTTCATGAGAAAGTGGCCAAGTCGAGCCAATAACATTTGCAGAAAGTAACCAGAAAATATCAAAATTGCCACGTGAGACAAAAGTATAGGAAACATGGGAAATGAGGACAAGAACTTTATCAAAAATAAGCATCATTGGGTTAAAAAGAAAAAACTGACACTGCCATCTGGGAAACTGCTAGAATAGGACTCGTTCACCGAGGGGCACTGAGGAAGCAGTCTGAGGAGCCCCTGGTTTTATTAGAATGAGGCAGCATGTGCTTAGCCCTCGGGGCCCTGTGATCTTTCCCAGTCTTCCCAGGGACAACGGTTGGTGTGGGTTCTCCAAGCAAAACCACAGCAGAACGATGTACAGAAAAGTTACCTGTGAATTATATCAAATGATTTTCACATTCAACTCCAATCCCCTTAAAATAAACACTGTGTTTATAACTGACCCTGTAGTTTTAGATGCCTTCTAACATGACCATAAGGAAACAGCATACTTGAAATACATTCCCATAAATTCAATACGTCATCCCCATTGTTTTTGTATGCTTCTGGTTTCTCTAACTTAAAGCTTCCATTTCGGTAACACACATCCACTCATTTTAACAAAGAAAGATCTTACTAACCTGGATAATTTCACTAGTAGACTAATAAAAATTGTTGGAAAATATGAAATATATTTTTACCATTCAGTTTATTTCAAGTACAAACTATGTAACTAGCAATTCAAATAAGAATTCTCTGTCAGAATAATTTCACTAATAACTAATGTTTGTCTTTTTAAAATAGCCAGGTACATATAAAAATAGTTAAGTTTGTTCCCTTAATAGTTCAACGTGCCCGGAAATTCTTACTTTTCCTGAACGTATACTAAATAAACTTTTGAGGTTATGCCTAAGTAAACTGATCCTGGCCCAATGAACTATATCAAATTCCTAATGTGATTGTAATAGCTTCAAGAAACTTTTTGGTTATCTCATTTTAGAAAGAAAATTTCCTATGGATTTAAGTCAATCTGGCAAATTCTCCACCATAAGAAGTAGCTAATAATAACACCAATAAAGAGTAAAAAGGGAAAATAAATCTATCCATTTGGACAATTAAAAGTACAATCTGTTGGCTTTGGAAGGAAATAACCATTTTAAAACAAATTTATTAAATATGTTTTTCCAAAGAAAATGGTAAAATAAACTTACAGGCCATGAGTACCAAACAGGGTGGGCGGGTACTCGACCCCAGGCAATACGGAAGTTGGCCAGGTATCAAAGGAGGCCATGGATTTTCTCGGGCTAACACTATCAAACCGTCGGGCCATTTTCTCCATTCCCTGCCCTCCAATCAGCAGTTACATCTGCCCTCCCACAGTACTTAGCCTTTCATTTTTATTCTAGGGTATTTCATCTGCTCTCTGTTGTTTATCATTAGCTTACTACATACTCCCACCCCACTAGAATGCAAGTGATTTGAGACAGTGACTCTTAACTTCTTATTTCTCAAGACAACCCTAAGCCATAAGGTGCCATTAACATCTCCATTTTACAAATGAGAAAACGGAGACACAGTGAAGTTAAGTGGCCCAAAGTCACTCAGCTTATAAGTGACAGAGCCAGAAAACTAACCTAGACATTGACTCCAAAATCTGTGCTAAGTCACTGTCTGGTCTCTCAAGTTTCTGAGTGTGACGGGAGAGATGTTTTTCCTCTAGTATTTCTATTTGTTTCATATTCTATGTTCTCATAATGTAGCAAAACTGTATTGACTGTTACAATCCCCTGCTATCTATAGGATATGTACAATATTACACAATCACTTTTCCCTCCAACAGATTTTCTGAAAAGTAGGTTGGATATTTTTTCCTGAGAAAATTAGACCTTCAGGGATGTGTCATAAAAAAATGTAGAGTTTCAAAGCAGAACACCTGGGTTCAAATCTTGCCACTGCTATTATTGTCTGGCCTTGGGCACAGTGTTTAACCTTTCTGCTTTGATTTCTTCTTCTGCAATACAGGCATGATAACAGTCCCAAATCCAGGGTTGTGAAGCTTAAACAATATAATTCATAAAGCACTTGGGACATACACATGGTGCTTAATAAATGTTACCCATTATTTGCATAATTATCCTTCAAAATATGGAGCTTCTGTTCTTGAAAATAATCATGGTTGCAGGATATTAGGACTCAAATATTTTGTGAAAGAAAGAAAGTATTAATCAGACAAGTTTCCACTGTATTTTGGTGTCGTGGCGGGTTGTGGTGAACATCTTCTGGGAAACTTCAAGTGATGTGATTTGACTCGTGCTGTCTAACCTTTCTAAAACGAAGATGTGATCAAGTCACCTTCCTGCATCAAATCCTGCAATGCTCCTCCTTGCATTTGGTATATAGCCAACCACCATGGTGTTCAAGATCTCTGATCTGACTCTGCTTATCTCTCTACTCTCATTCTTTCTCTGAATTCTTTGTCTAGTTTCCAGAATGTTCCTTGTTCTTCCACGCTCATGGGTGTTTCTCTGCCTTTCTATGAATTCTTTACTTTGCCTAATACGCTCTTCCTCTCGTTTCCAGCACTCCTCTCTCCCTCCCGCACCCAGTCTTCTTCACTCAGGTCTCATTGATCTCTCAAGGCCCAGGCCCAATCTCACCCGCTCCAGGATGAGTTAGGTGCCCTTCATATGCGCTGCCAGGGCATTCTGCACTTCCCCAATCATTGCAGTTACCAGAATGAATTCTGAGTGTTGATTTATGGGTTCATCTTCCCCTACGTGACTGTGAGCTCCTGGAAAACAGGGAAGATAATGTGCTTCTTTTATAAAACACCTATAACATTTTATCACAAGTATTTGCTGTCATGCCTGAGTCCATGGAGAAAGTGGCTCCTTGAATCAGAACTGCCTTTTATTCATCTTGGTACTCCCAACCCCAGCCATGCCTGACCTACAGGCGGTATCCAACAAATGCTTGTTGAACGGAACAGTAACTGGAAATCTGCCACAGGATGGCCTCATTACCCTGTGATTGCAAATAATAATAATATTAGCTACATAGCTTCCAGAGAGAAGTTGAAAGACACGTACTATATGTCAACAAGTACGTGGGGATATGACGATTCAGTGTCACTGAATGCCATATTACAATGAGGTATACAATGTCTCCCTAATTTTAAACAATTTAGATCTGGTTAACTTGATTGATTGGAGCATCCTGCTAAGGAAGGGAAGATAGCAGACGTGAGCTTTCTGACTTTCTTAACGTTATTCTGCCTGATGGATATAAACCACTCCCCAAAGGAATGGCAAATAAAAGTCCAGTAGAAAAACCAGACAAAATAGATGATTTTCAATGCAGGCAGTTCCGCCCCTAGAGGACATTGTGGAATTGTGTGGAGGGCATCTTTGGTGTCAGAATGTTTGGGGATGGTGGCAGGTGTGCTCTGGACATCCGTTGGATGGGACTCAGTTATAACAGAGATCCTACAATACATGGGACAGTCCGCACAACAAAGACTTGGTGTCCATCGGCATGGCTTTGGAATGTCCCACCATTCCTTTCAGTGGAAAAATCTAATCCCCATTTTACTGATAAAGTATTTTTTGCACAGCCTTACTATACACTGAGTTTTCCAGATATATAACTACCGTGCAAATCAAAGGAAGATCAAACTTTGCTCTGTTTGGAAACAATCACGTTAATAGCGACAGTGCAACTGTGGTGTTTGAGTTGCCAATCTAGCAAAACTGATCCGTCCGGATTTGGAGCTGTCACATCTTGGTGATTCTTAAGAGATTCGCATCTGAATCCTTTGTTTAGTCTGCCCAAGCCGTTACATTTCGAAATAAATTACTTTCCTTTTCTTTCTCCCATCTATTCACCTTGTGGGCATGGTATTGATTTTTTTTAATTACATGTGTAGTGAGTGATATTATCTATAAATTTCATTTAAGGACAGTTAAAGGGATGGCACAACATATTTGTGCTCTGGAGAGCTCATTGGGTCCAATAGAATTGAGAATCACTGCCTTACAGAGAGGGGCTGGCCACCTTGCTCTACTCTCCTGTGGATTTCGTGCACACAGGCAGCAAAACCTCAAAGCGGGTGTTCCCCTGCTGTTTGAATCTGTCTTTGCATACAGCTCCAGTACTGTCTAGCTGTGGATCTTGGGCAAGTTACTGCACTCCTGTGCCTCAGTTTCCAAATCTGTAAAATAGGAATTATAATACCTCCCTGTTGGGGTGGTTTGGAGGATAATGAGTTAGTGCATGCAAATATTTAGAATAGTGTTTGGCTTATAAGAGCCCAGTAAAGATTAACTTAAAAACATCAAAGGAGCAGTATCTAACAAACATGAATAAAACCAGTCTAATGAGATAAGTTGTGTTCCAGAGCATGCTCACAAAGGTTTATCCTTTCACATTCAGTCTTTTCTCTTTTCCATCCTTCCTTCCTTCCATTTCTTTCATTCCTTAATTATTTTGGCTAATTTGGGATACCTGGAAGTCAGGCCACTTGGGGTTCCTGGAGAAAGCAGGAGACTAGAAGTCAGAGCCCCTATGCCATTAGACCAGGCACAGGCACAATTTCCTCAAACTTGTTTCTGCAACTAGAAAATGTTCGGCAGGGCGGAACCACTCTCTTAGGTCAGAATTGCACCTCTAACTGGCTGTATTTGAAAAGAGCTATTGAGGGTCACATATGACAGCATGAATTCATATAAACCTGGATTCCGAAACAACACCCACAGGGGCCAGGTAGGTAACGAAACTGAGGGGATGGGCCAGGTGCAGGAGACCAGCAGGAGGCTGGCAAATAGCAAGGGTCCTGTCTAAACAGGGCCAGCCTGACCTCGTGGTGGTACAAGATCCACGGTGCCGCGTCTTCCCAGTGTCACGAGAAACCAGAAACCCAGATTCTTACGAGAAATATCCCAATTTTTAAATATGTGCAGGCCAAATAACACATTTGAGGGCTGCATGAAGCCCACAGGCTGATACGTCTAGAAAAATTCACTTCCTTTGCTGCTTTCATGAGCCCCGATGCAGAAAATAGCTTGTTAATGTAATTCAAGATCAATGTAGGATTTTTTTGGTCTTCATTTCAAAATATAAAGCGTTAAGTAAAGACATTGCCTTTTATTGAATATCAAAGAGTATCATTAAAGAGATAAAATGAAGCACTGTGATCTAAAATTTCAAATAGATGTCATGAAAACATAAAGTATTTTATTTATTCTAACCCGGCGGCACATATGCCCAAATATGTAGTCATCAGACATGGAATTGAGTGGCACTCAAGATATGTAATATTAGATGCTTATAACCAATAGCTGGTTTTTAAACTCCACAGTTATTATTAACATAAAAATTACAGTGTAACTACTAAATAATTAGTACCGTCAATGTGGTAAATACATTAAATTACAAATCTTTACATTTATACATAACTCATTTTACAAATAAATGTTTTTAAGACCGAACTGTCCAACTTTCATTTAAACACTAAATGTTGCTGGACAAAAGTCTGCAATAAATATTCCCTCGGGTGGATGGGGAAATGCTTTCACATGAGATCTGTGTTACGATGGACATCTGAGTAAATATGTAAAATTTTAAACTCCTCATGTGGTTGCTGAAATCTCGTATTCTGAAAATGCTCTTATAGTTTAAACAAAATTTAGTTATTAATTTAAAAAGTACCTGTTCTCGTGATGCTAATATTATTCATGGTTAGGTTGCTCCCAAAATCATAAATACATTGTGCACTGTGCCCTCAGTTCACTTAGTAGTTAATTTTTTAAGTGAACCTTCGATAATGAAAATCAGGTATTTTTCTTTGCTTATTTATGTATCTACTTGTATTATAACTCACTAAACAACTTATAATGAAAAAAAGAACACGTGGCCCTTTTCTAAGCAGTATAGCAGAGTTGTCCAATAAAACATCTTCAGCCAGTTTGTAACTTTAAAGTCGAACAGCTGCATATTTTGAATAAAAGTAGCATAAATTGAAATGTAACGGTCACCATGTTTTCCAAGCCAGAAAGCAATTACCTAACAGTCATTCTGTGGAGCTAAGAACTTTAAGATTACAAGGCGCTGTATTTTCTAGCACTTTCCTCCATGATGTTGCTGGGTTCAAGGGAAATTTCCTCAGAAATGCTTGTGGCTACGGCAGCAGCCCTCCACCTGTCTGCCATTGTACTTCATGATGGACTCATAACCGTGGCCTGTCAACTGGAACTGAAGTCCGGACAGCTCTTCCCGGGCAGCGGGGGCTCCTGCTGGAGTGGGTAAGCGAAGTACTGGGGCGACACCAGGAAACCGGACGGCTGGGTCAGGTGGATTGGGTGGCCTGTGGTGTAAGGCGGGGGTGGTGAGGGCACCAGGCAGCCTGGCTCTGCCCTGGCAAAGGAGAACCTGCGGATGGAGCCCCCGGTGGAGCTGGAGCTGGTGGCCGTGCTGGACTGCCTGGAAGGCGCCCTGAGGCTCGTGGAGGTCAAGATCATGGGCAGGGTCTCTGTCTGATAGCTGCGGAGTGAGAAGCGGATTGGCTGCTGTGAGGGCTCCTTGGGTCTCAAGCAGGTACAGCAATAAATAGCCACTAAAGAGCCCAGGATGATGAAGGCAACGAAGATGGAGCCGACGATCAGGAAGGGAACGTAGACAGGTTCTAAAAGGCAAAAACAGACATACACAGAGGCTCGGAAGGGTCTCCCAGACTCCAGGCAGCTCAGGAGTGGAGAGCGAGAGGCTGAGTATTACTACCGTCGTCCGCCCAACTTCTCAGAGCTTGTCACTGGTAACCTCTAAAGTGCAAACTATAATGATGGAATATTCTTGCTCCTAGCGGGAAGAAAGCAAACTGACACTGTAACCTCTGCTAGCAATTAGCCATCATATTGCACATCTGAAAGTCAAAAGGAACAGAATCTCTCCTCCTGTTCATGCACTGGAGGAAGGGAAAGGGTAAGTTTTGGGTACTATAAGTCTGGGTTTAAATCCAGGTGTTGGTAGTTTTATCACAGTGGAGGACTTAGGGCTCTGACCCATCTCTGAGGCTGAAAATTCATCTCCCATCCAAGAACCTCCAATCTAAGCAAAGAGAACCAGGCCTGTTACATGAGACCCCCAGGAATTTATGAGACTATGGAAAGAACAATATAAAGAAATCCATAGGGGGCCCCAATTAACTGTCTCCTACTGCATCACAGATTGTCATCTCTGGATGCTTCTTTCCAGAAACGATTTGGGATCCCTACTCCAACTGCCACATCTCTGCCTCTCGATTTCCACCCAAACCCTGGGAAGGTCAGGCCGAACCTTAGATAGATCGTGATGCCGTTCTTGCTGTTGGTGGCCCAGGCTTACTGTGAAAGCATCCTTCAGACAGAGCAAACCTTAGTTTCCTTCTCTCTCTACAAAGCAGACATAAAATTCTCCACCCCAGGGGCCGTTCTCTAGGTGTCACCCATGTCTGATAGAGCCACACCTGGAGGCAACCTCCAGCTTAAAGGCAGAAGAAAGAAAACGTACATTGACTAAGGCCCTACCATGTGTCTGGCTCTCTTATTTATTATCTGATTCAAGTCTCACAGATTCCTGTGAGGTGGGCATGATAAGCTCTATTTTCCAGACGTGGAAACACACCAGCGAGTTTCTTACTTTCCCAAAACACACAGGCAGTGAGTAACAGGTAACTGTCAACCCTCATGATCTGTGGGCTCCTAGGTGCAAGCTCTTGAGTGAACCACCCATTCTTCCATGTGTAGTAGTGGCCTGTGGAAGGCAGGCCAAAGTGACTAACTAACCACTTAGCACCGTGCTAGGCATTCATACACTCTCACATAATCCACATTCTAACTCCTCTGAGAGCAAAATGCCCATTTTAGAGTTGAGAAGAGGCCCAGAGCAGTTAAGTAACCTGCCCAAGGTTACACAGCTGGCAAGCCACAAAGCCGCGGTCCATGCGAGTTTGCCAGATCCCAGTCTCAGTAGGCACGGACACTGCCCCTCTCCCGCTATCCTCGGGCCTAGAAAGGAGTCCCCGCTGCAGACTGGGTACTTACTCTGCAAAGAGGAACTGGGTCCCTCACGTGGAGTGAAGCCACGGGAAGAGTCTGTATTTTTCTGACAGGCCAGGACGGCCTAAACTCCCCTACTTTCCACTGAGCATCCAGAAAGCACGTCCCAAATCCTCTAGATTAGAAATTTCGACCTCCCAAGTTAAATTCCTTGCAAGTCTAATGGAGTTCTAGGGAAGAGCAGGTTCCTCTTTCCTCTGGGTTATCGGTCTCTGGAGGGCAGACGGGGAGCTCCGGCACCCTTAATTATCTCTCCAGCCTCTCCTCGCCTTTCCCAGGGACCTTCTCCTACCGGCTCAGACCTCCGCCCTAGAGTTCTGGGGTGTCACTGCTCTTAGCTCCGCCCGCTCCTCCGGTTTCCCGGCCGTAAAACCATCGCCTCGAGCTCTGAAGGGTCTCCCTGAAGTTCCGATTCAGGTGTGAAGCTTTCTTTTTTTTTAAGGTGTAAAGTTCCTCTGTTGGGGTCGTGATTTATTCTGCTCCGAAGCGAGCGGAAATTTGACCCGTGTTTTCCGACGTGAGAATAGGGGGCGGGGAAGCCCCTGCGACCCTGGTTTCTAAATCTCCACCTCGGGGACCTGGGCATTTCTGAAAGGCGTGACAATAGGGGGTGGGCCGGAGAGGGTAATTCGATGCAGAGAAATGAAAGGGAAGTCGGGAGAAGGAAGGGGGCAGCGGCTTAGAAACACCAGCAAAGGACCACAAAAAAGGGGAGTAAAAAGTGGCTGAAGTTTCTTAGCCCTACGGGGCTACAGACGAGTGCGCCCCAAGAGCTGCGCTCCCCCGCGCCATCGGCACTTCCCGAAGCTCCCGGAGCGAGCAGGGCGCGCACTGGGGCGTCCTCATCGCTCCTGAAACCTGAACTCCAGCCTGGCGCTGTCCCCATAGCCATCTCCGCACCTTCCGAGCTCCCGGGAGCTGCAGCTGTCTTCCCCAGGGTCACCCGGTGCAAGCTCCGCGGTCCTCGCTGTCCCTTGCAAACTTTCCCTGGGGCCGACCCGCGGAGATCGGGACTGCAAAGGAATAGGGCTCGCCGACCTGAAACGCGACCACCCACTCCTCCCTTGATCTCCCCAGCTCGCTGTGTCCACTTTGCGTAGACCCAGGAGGGCCTGGCGCGCCTGCCCGCGTGCACACCCGCCGGCACACACAGCAGCCTCAGGCGGCCGGGCGGGGTCTGCCCCCAGAGGGCCCGCACTTACGCGCCGTGATGCCCGGGTGCTCCAGCTCGCTGCGGTCGTTGGTGCAGCCGCCCTGCTCCAGCCTGGCGTCGGCCGCGGCGCAGCAATAGCGCAGCGCGCAGGAGCCGCAGCAGATGGTGGCGTCCAGCGTGTCAAAGTCCTCTGGGCACTGGAAGCCCTCGTGGTAGTTGCCCTGCACGTCCACCCAGCCGTGGCAGTACTCTCCGGACTGCTGGGCGCCCGCCGGGCCCCAGCGCAGCCAGCCCAGGAGGAGGCAGAGCGCCAGCAGCGCCCCCATCGCCGCTGGGCGTCCTGGGCGGCCGGGAAGGGGACGCAGCTGGAGAGCGAAGGGCTGAGCCGGGGCTCCGCGCGCAGCGCGGTTCCGCCTCCCGCGTGGGTTAACAGGGGCCGGGGAGGCGGCAGGGGCTGCGCCGCGGGCTCCGCAGGCCGGGGATCGGCATGGTGCGCGGGGGCGAGTTGGCGAGGGCCCGCGGGAGGCGCCGGCAGAGGCTGCTGCTGGGGTTGCTGCTGCTGCCCTTTGCCCGGCTCATAATGCTCCTGGCAGGAGGGGCGCGCAGAACCCGCGGCCACCCCCCTCGCCACTCCTCAAAGGAGCCATCGCGCCCGGGGCTGGCAACTCCAGGGCTGCACGGCCCCCCGACTTGTGGCCGTCGCCGGGTCCCCGAGCGGAGCGCACAGGAAGGACAATGTGAGATCCCCACGTGCGGGTCCCCGGACAAGCGGCCCCTCAGCCCTCGCCCCTATCTGTCACGGGAGCAGGAATCAGCCCGGCCGCGGCCAAGTACAAGCGGCCTCCCGGTTGCTGACAGCTCTGCCTGCAAGGCGTCCTTTAAAAAGGAAGAGGGAGGGGGAGACAGCGAGGGTTAAGAAAGAGTCCGCCCTCCCGGGTCGCGCCGCAGGAGCTAATCACAGCCGGCGCGGCGCGGACCGCGGGGCCTTTGCGCTCTCGGGGTCGCGCGCCATCCTCCGCCTTTCCGCGGCCACCCCCGCCCACCCCGCTCCCCCAGGACTCGACTCTAAACCTGAGGGGATTAGGCCCTCCCCCACACACACCCTACCCCGCGCACAGCCAGAAAACTCTGCAGCATGAGGGAGAGGGCTGCCGGGTTTCTGCATCTATCTACTCGGGTTTTGCTTTTTATGGATGTAATAAAAAACGAGCGCGGTGACTGAGGTTTGTCGAATCTTCTGTCGCCTGTTGCACACATCCGGACTCATTCCCGGGGCACCAGTTCTAAGAGTTCAGGACGGATAACATGATTTTTAGGGGCCGCCAATGTTTGCACTGAGTTTTCCATCTACGTTTCCACTTTTCTAGGAAGGGGGGCCCCATTTTTACAAATACACCCACACCCTCACTCCCCGCATCCCCCTAACCTGCGCGCCGGGCGAAGAATCGCGCGGTCACCTCCACCCAGCCGAGGGCAGCGCGTGAACCTCAGACAGCACGTCTTCTCCGTTCACGCCTGCAAAGGAAATAAAAGAACAAAATTAATGATAATTGAGCAGCTCTGAACTTCTGTTCGGGCAGAGAAACACATTTATTTAAATGATGTGTCCCCTGTGTGCTATTTTCAGGGGCACCGCTCCTTTAGCGGCGAAGGGTCTTATGAAACTGGTGTTATGTGAAACCTGGGCGAAACTCAAGAATTTATTTTTACTGCATCCTGAACTTCCTCTCATCGTTTATTGGTACGTGTGAATATGTTCCGCGTATCTTAACCTATTTGTCAAACCGCTGAATTCCCGTGTCACTGATTTAGATGTTGGCAAGTTGAGTGAAACAAAAGAGACAAAGTTTGCTCTGCACCAGCAACAGAAGTGTGCGGTCAGAAGCATTTACCACGCCCGCAGCTTCCCGATGGTCCGAAGCGGTCCAGAGAAGCTTTTTTTCTTTGAACTCTGAATAAAACGGTTTCTTTTTAAAAATCTAAGTTCAAATATACTCCAAGTAAAGAATTACTTCTGATTTCTGATTTTAAATATTAAGATTAGTATTTAGTTATAAGAATGTAAAAATAATGTCCAACATTTCAGATGTTAAGTAGGACTGTGTAAATATTTAGCTTTATTGCTCTCTTAAAATAGATATTTCTTGGGACAATAATAAGCTATTAAGTAAAACCAAATTAAGTTTTTAAGGCTTTTATCCACAAACAAACAATGGGACAGTTTTTCTTGACTTAAAGAACTTAAATGGGGCATGTGTAAAATTGTTTTTGCAGAAATTTTTTAGGTACTGTGTTTGTATTTATCAAAAAAGATGTTCTTACCAGACTTTAAGTTTTGTTTTTTTTTAAGTTGTTTTTCAGGAGTGTTGTTTGGATTGTATATATCCTGAGCAATTAAGGGGAAAAGTCATTTAGAACCACCACAAAATTAAGATATAGTGACCGTAATAAGATGATAAAACTACAAAGACATGTTTACTGCTAATAACTTTCCCAGAACCACACCTCTTGATATTATTTTTGTTAAATTTAGAGGAATTCCATTACATCACAACTGCATAAAGTTCTGCAGTAGTAACAGCAACCTCCGCTAGTCCCCCAAGGGTCAAGTTTCTCTCATTATCCAGCTGTTCTTTGATAGCATTAATATTTTAAGGAGTGATTTGTTGGTGCTTACCTCCCATTAATTACATTCTCCATGCCACAGTGGGATTCTTTTCCTTAGGACACCAGCTATAATTAATTCCCTCATTCAAAGCCCCTGTCTCTCTGACTTATTTAGAGGGCATTTTACTCAAATTTAGTTGGATGATATTTGCTAATGGAAAATAACCAAACCTCCAAATTACTTGATACTCCATGGATCTGATGTATGTGAACATTAAAACAACTATGCTTTCATATCTAGATCCTGATCCAAAGTGCCTTTAAACCATTACAACAGTCAGCTGGGGGTGGGGGGGAATGTATTTGGTTCCTTGTCATAGAAGATCTCAAATTTTACATTGACAAATTTTAACTGCAAAAGTAATGTTCTCAGAATGCTCTTGGCAAACAGTAAGAGAACATACACTTCTTTTTAGGTTTATAAACATTCCAAGTTTCTGTTATTTTGTTACTATTTTAATAGTCAAGGAAGATTAAAAAGTTGTCACAGGCCCCCCCTCAAAGACTCTAAGAGGAGGACATGGGGATGGAAAATAAAATCTATACCATCTGGGGTATTATGTAGAGGTTTTAGAAATTCTATATTTTTCCTTATCTCAGTAACACAAATTCCATATTTTGGTGAGGAACACAATCATAAGACATCATTTCCTCAGCCAACATTCTCTTGTGGCCCTGCCTCCAGGAAATTCTATAGGAAATGAGTTAAATGATATGATGTCTGGGATTTGCTTTAATAAACACCAGCAAGAAAGAAAAAAGAAAGGAACGAAAGAGAGACAGAGAGAGAGGGAGGAGAGGGAGAAATAGAGAGAGAAGGAGAAAGGAAAGAGGGAAGGAGGGAGGAAGGAAGATAAAACACAAAAGGTAGGGAGAAATGGAGATATGAAGATGGGGTGGATGAAACTGAAACACAATTGGCAATATGTTGGTAATTGTAGCTGGATGAAGGGTACTTGTAAAATCAAAATGCTATTCTCTCCATTTTTAGGTATGAATAAAAATTACAAAGTAAATTTTTTTAACCGATAGGAGTCTGTAGCAGCATGAAACTAGCCCTGGACCATATTTTTAAACCTCATCCTGTTCTCTGTGTTTCGTATTCTTTGGAGCAGAATGAAAGATTTGAGAAAAGCAAAAGCAGAAAAGTGAAGGAAAACAGGACAAAATGGACGCATCAGAAAGGGTTGGGAACTAAAATGCACTAAGGAAATGGGGAGAAAAGGCCAAAGGAATGCAGAAATGAAAAAATAAATACATCGAAAAGGGCAATTAACATTGGCCATGGAAGTCCCCTGCAGCTGATTTGCATTGCATCCAGAAATAAAATAATAGAAAACAAACAGTTTCTCAGCCCCTCCTCAAGTTCCTTCCTGGTGAGACGGGTTATCACTACCCTTCCTACTATTACATTGCCTGTAACTTGATGGAATTCTCTTCCTGGCTCACTCACTATACAGCTGTTACTCCAGGACCCTGTCACTCTAAGTTACTCGAAAGGTATTTTTTCTCGAATTTGCTTTGGCTCATATTCACCACTAGAGAACAGCAAGGTGCCCAGAAGGATACTCCCAGACCCCGCCAGCCCAGCCCCACGCCCGCCCCCTCCCCCTGCCCTGTGCTTAGCCAGCCTTAGACTCTTCATTTATAAAGAGGGGATTAGACCTAGAGCCCTTAGAGCAGTGTTTCTCAAACGGTAATGTGCATACGAATCTCCTTGGGACCTTGTTAAAACGCAGATTTTGATTCCCAGGGTCTGTGGAGGGGCCTGAGATTCGGCATTTCCAACAAGCTCCCGGGTGATGCCAAAGGCTGCTGGTCTGAGGACCATCCTCTGCGCCCCTCTGGGTCTCCTCTCTCCTTGTCCCCACCCACAGGGGAAGGAATGACTAGAGCCAAGGGATGTTCTCCCGCAAAGCCCATTTCCTCCCTTTTCAGATGAGTCTGGGCCCTGGGATCCCAGCATTCGTGCTCAAACAGACCCAAGCTTGCTTCTAGCGTTCGCAGAAGCCCCTCCTGGTTGTAAACGGTTCTAGGAAGAGGTGGTTACAACCTTGTAATGCAGGCTAGGGTGTCCAAACACGTACATGAGAGGCCCCTGCAGTGCAAGATGGAGTTAGGGATGGGAAGGAGAGGGCGGGGCAGACTCAGGCTGGCAGCCTCCATGTCTATTCTTGCCCTGGCTTGCTCATGTGAGAGTGGGCTTCTTGCCAAGCACATCACGGGGACTCAGTCAGTAGTCATAGAGGGAATAAGTGAATGATTGAATAAATGACAAAATGAATGTTTTCCCTTAGTAATTCCATAGCATTTACCACATCTCATTGTAATTTTGTGATGGGGCATGTGTCTTCCCCATTCGATTGACCTCCTTTTTCATTATTGTATCCTGGGACCTAGCAAAGCACCTGATACACAGTGGGTGCTCAGTAAAGGCTGAGTAAATCACTGACTGTAGACAACAGACGGCTGGTTGAGAACTTGTGACAACTGAGTGACATCCATCTCGCTACTATACAGAGCTGCAGCAGGTGAGTATCTGGGAGCTGTACCAGTGCAGAGCAGGGTAAATTTCTGGGACACGGGTTTTTTGTAGAGTCAACTCCTGGTGATTTAATTGTAAATGTAGCTCATCAAGAACTGTTCAGTGTGTCAGCGCTGCTAGAATAGAGCAGTCACCAGCTGATCCCCCATGGAGACGGTGGTGACACATCCAAAAGAACAGAGCTATAATAAGGAGAAAATCAGCCAGCACAGTAAAAAAATATTCTAGTTTTGAGTCAGACAAGTCTGGGTTTGAGTGTGCCTCCTAATCACGGGACCTTGAGCAAGGTCATTTCAGCTTACTGAACCTAGCTTCTGTGTCTCTAAAATAATGGGAGTGGGAGGGACTAACTCCTACCTTGAAGGATTGTTGTAAGCATTTGAAATAAAACATGTAGCAGGTCTGGCACAGAGTAGGGGCTTCAGAACCAGTAGGCATTACCCACCACCAGCTGGTTTGAATCTATAGTCAAATAATCATGGCAAGTTTCCTGCTAACTAGAATAGGCCTCTGCCCTGATTAACTTGAATGGATTATTTACAGTTCTCCATCATTCATTCCCTTATTCATTCAATGTGCCCATTCATAACCACTGGCAATTGAATATTGATTATTCATTTTTAGAGTTGTTCTCCTGAGACATGCCCCAAAGCTAGGAGCAGAGGGGGATAAGGGTGGGTTTCAGATGATCACAGTGTAGAGACAGGCCCTGCTGTACAGACTTTATTTCAGCTGGATTTCTACAGCGTGTAGCCCCAAGCACAGGTGGGCATTTAATAAGTATCCGATTAGTCTGTGATTCCATATTATGTCAGTAGAGATGTAATTTATTAACCTGGGCTTCTGGCATCCTTCCAGTGCATGTATAATAGAATGACATTTTTCATCTAGAAATATAAATTAAATTAATTGGCATCCGTCTTTAATTGAAACTTCCTTGACAGTAGATGGATTCTCCCCCAACGCCACCCCTTTCTCAGCAAGGGGCATTTCCTTCTGAGTGCTTGCAGACTGAAGAGAGGCCAGGCCCAATTCCTGGGGCTCCCCAGGGAGCTGGCTTTCAGCAGGGTTTAGAGCAGCTTGGAAAGTGAACTGACCCTGGAAAAATGGTAAGTTGCTGCTCGGTGGCCACGTGTTCTTTGGGTGGGGGAAAGGTTTTAAGAGGAGAAAGAAACACAGAGGGTTCTTGTCTTATTTCTGTCTGCTTACTCCCCTTCTCACTTCTACTAGCCTTACAGAATGTTTTGAAAAATTTTAAGTCACTCTTAAAGTTTGTAAATCATATGAAATTCTTTTGAAAGCTACTATATAATTGCTGTCAAAGGTATCTTTTAATTTTTCTGCTTTCAAATAGCCTGTATTTGGTTAGCTCTGTTGGTAACACAAGGGGCCCCAATGAGGCAAAGGTCCTAATTTTCACCCCTGTGGGTCAACTAAGTTTCCTCTGTCTCAGGAATACAGAATGCGCACTTGACCTTGGCTTACAAACACCTGCTGTGAGTTATTTGAGAGCATTAGCCAGAGAACTTGGATGCAATAGACACAATCAAATATACAATGGGGAAAACAACTCAGTGTTATCGTTCCTACAGCAAATGGGTCAACAATGTTATCTTCCTAAATATCAGCATTTCATATCTGGCACTCATACGCCCTCCATCCTATCCTCAGAACTGTGTTTTGGAATTCTTTCTGCTCTATCTGCTCCACCATCTAATTTTATCCAACAATTCATTTTGTACAATCACCCCACTTTCTATTTCTTGAACATACTTTTTGTAATCAAAGACAAGAAGAAAACTCATCCTTGGCATCTTTTTTTGGCTTCTCCACTTAAATTGAGCTTGAAGTAGAGACCACATTTGTAGCTGTCTGCATGGCTATTTCAATTTAGTATATAAAAAACTAGGATTTGGTAATTCTTTAGTTTACGTGCCATTCTGCCTTTTCCATCTAGAACTTAGCTATTTAGCAACCTCAGCTCTCTTGAAGACAGGGGAAATTCAAGAAACGATATTCACTGCTCACACACCTCTACCGTGTCTTCCTAAAAAGGCATAAAAAGTCACAAAGTCTGGTACCAAATTTGGTTTATTGATAAAAGAGTGATTTACACCCTCAAACAGGTCCTATCTTTTATCTATTCTACCTATCTCCCTTGATTTTTCTCTTGGCCTGAGCAGAATTCCTCCCCCCAATTCTAATAATAGTACCCCACTTCCCCCCATTCCATGTGGGCCTGGAAGGACTGTCAATCACGGTGCTCCACTCTTGGCCAAGGGTTGGGCATGAGATCTTAGTGAAGCAATCAGAATTCCTTATCTCCTTGGACTTTGTGATTGGTTCTGGGGTGTGTGCATGACTCAAGCATGGCCAATCAGAGTTTTTTCCATGAGATTTTATATGTGGACAGTGAAGGGGAGGAAGGCTAACCTTCCTTTTAGATTTGCACTATGGAGGTGTTTGCTTGTGGCAGTCGAAGACATGATCCCTGCCTTGTAGAGCAGGCCTAACTGAGAAAAAGGCCAATTCAAAGAGTCAAGAGAAGCAGCAAAAGGGAGAGACCTAAAATGTTTGAGTCCCTGGATCCAGCTGTGCTTGAAGCTTGTACTATCCTTGTCTTCCCTGTTACATAAGAAAATACGCTCACTTTTGGCTTACGCCAGTTTGGTTGGGTTTTGATCACATGTAACTGAAAGCCTCTTGACTACTTCAGTAAATATTGTAGAGACAGCTTTAATAGATAACTGCTGCCTGACTTTGGGTGGGGGGCAGTAAAGCTATCGAAACAGAACCATATGAAAACACAGCATCTGGTGCTATGTTGTGAAGGGACAAATGTTTCATTCACCTCACTAGGCCTTTAGGATAGTATATTTCAAGCTATAGGTCACGACACGTTGGGTGGGTCACGAAATCAACTTAGTGGGACATGAATGGCATTTTTTAAAAGATAGAATAGAATATAAAATAGAGAGTACATCGCACATGTAAAAGTAAGCTTGATTTCAAGACATTTGATGTCAGGTATATGTGTAAGTATATATGTTCTGGAGGGTGACATAAAATATCTTTTTTACTGAGGGGCATGATCAAAACATTTGATAGTTACTGCTTAGAGCAAAACTGCATCACAACGTTGAATAGAGCAGAACAGTCCAAATATTTAGCACATTACTATTCCTATGTTCTAAGTAAAGGAAGCTGCCTGTTTTCCACAACTGATGCTTTAGTCCTGACCTTGCTAGGTATGCACGTGAGGGAAGGATGGGCGGGAGTCACCCATGGAATTAAAGTGGTTAATTAAAGGTGTATCTGGCTCTTCTAGCTTAAAGACTGCCTCCTATTCCTATCTGAATAAATAACTCAATTTGTTCAGTTAGTTGAAGTTCATCTCTTTATCAGAGCTGTTTTGCCTCCTGGTCCTCCCCCTGGGTGTAAGGAGTCGGGGAAAGAAGCATCTTATCTCGGCTGTGAGGGCTGGAGGGAGAGTCTGGAATGCAGATGCTGCTCTACAGATTCTCAGTTACCTGTCACAGGGGCGCTGGTCTGACCTGGTTCCTGGAATGAGTCCACTGAAGAAGTCTGTGGTTGGCAAGCACGTGGCTTGTTCTCTAGGCTTAGAAAGGGCCCATGACCCTCTCTTCCCCGGCCCCACATTGGATCTCACTGGTGTTGTGGATATCTCGACCCTCCCTCCACCCCTGCCTCAGGTATAGCTTGTCTTGGGCAGCTGATCCCTGGTCCTTGGCTATGGGGTAAATCACTCTCAATGTGGCAACCCCGCCAGCACCATCAGCCATCTTCTGTGTTTCCCCATACAGCACGAGGGACCTTTTAGATCCCTTCACAATACATGGGAGCCAAGAGAGGTTCTGGAATGCTAACTCAATCTTTCTCTCTGCCTGTCCACTCCTCTCTGCCATTTTGACTGGCTTCCTTACATCAGAGCAAGGCCACACATCATGGCTGTCTCCCCTAAGAGTACGAAATGGAAAAGGGGAAAACCCCACTCTGCTTTTGACTTTACCCTGAGTTTTCTGACACCCTCCCACCTCCCTGCTCCCTCTGGGACTTTGGCTAGGAAAGGAATAACCTGAACACACTTTTCTCACCAATTGCTTCTTAAATGTGTACCCTTCTGTTAACCACACTCCACTGGGGCCGAGAGGGCATGCTTTCCCCTTTTCCCGTAGATCAAGGACTTCCTTTACACCATTTACTGAGTTCTTTCTACCAATGACTTACCATAAGCCTGAAAACACACAGGCCTAGCTCTTCCTAAGTAAAGGAGAGCTTAAGGAATTTAGAAAATCCTCAAGATTCTCAAGGCCATTGTCTCTCTATGGACTTAAAAAAATTTTCCATTTTAGTCCTCTAAACTTGGGCATTGACCTTTTCCTTTCCTTTCTTTTCTGTTTTAACAAATTCTGAATACCCTGAGTAAATGAGTGCCCTTGGCTGGCTGGGGGAAGGTTACAAAAATTGAAGTATGTTGTTTAAATTATTGACATAATTTAATAAATATTATCCTTTTACAAGAATAATTTATGTTCATAATTATCATCACATGTGGTGGTCATCTTGAAATACACTTAGGTATTTTAAATACTTAGTGTCTCTACACATAAACACACACATACATTCCTGGTATTTCCACCATGAGATTTTGGGATAATTCCTCACCATTATTTATACGAGTGGGTGGGCTTTTATAAGCATGGAATTAGCCCTACTTCTCAGTCCAAAAAAGAAATTTCTAGTCAGAAGACAATGAAAATTTATTCTTCTAGATCAGTGGTCAGCAAACGTTTTCTGCAAAAAAGCCAGATAGTAAATATTTTAGGCTTTGCAGGCCATATGGTCTCTGTCGTAACTACTCAACTCTGATGTTGTAGCACAAAGACAGCCATAGATGAACATAAATGACTGGACATGGCTGTGTTCCAATAAAACTTTATTTATGGACACTGGAATTTGAATTTCATGCAATTTTCACTCGTCACAAAATATTTTTCTTTTTATTTTTTCAACCGTTTAGAAACATAAAAACCATTCTCAATTGTGGGCTATATAAAACAGGCAGCAGGCTGGATTTGGCCCACAAGCCATAGTTTGCCAGACCCTGCCTTAGATCCCCCTTTTAAATTTATATATTTGAATTTCTTCTCTCTTCCCATTATGATGCTAGTTAATGCAGCATTGGCAGCCACCAAGGCCAGTTTTAACTTACCAACTTTCAACCTGCTCCATATTTGTCGGCACTTACAGGAGAAATGGCTATCACACACCTACACCAAACGAATATGTAACCTGGACATTTTAAGTGACAACCTTCCAGATTTGCAAAATACAGTCAACTGACCCACAGAAACTCTGGATGCCTCCTCACCAGTCCCCTGAGTTCTCTTTCTGGTTGCACGCTGGATGACAGAGGCCAGATCATGGAGGACTCTGCACAAATGGCAAGAGGAGAAGGTGGTGCAAGACCAGTTGGCTGAGATCTCCATCTTGCTGATCTGGGTAGTATTCCTGTCAGAACAATGTGCTGTGACAGGTCATTGGAATTGTCTTGTGTTTTTGGCAAATCCATAGGAAGCAAAGTGAACCCAAGAGTGTCATGGAGGGAATAATTCAAAAACCAAGATCTAAATCTGATTTCTCAACATCCTGGCCACAAAGGGATGCATCATGAGTCATTAAGAAAAACTTGTGTCATAAACATATACAATCTGTTTAAGAAAAAACTAAGTGTATTAGAAAACATTCCAATTGAAATAGTTGAAATGTTCACTGTTTTGTTATTTTAAATCAGCTATCTGGAACATTCAGTTATCCAGAACAATTCATTGCCAGCAGGTCTGGGATACCTCCTTGTTACTGTAAAATTGCCTTCTGGGAGATTTGTCACTGTCACTTGTAGTGTTGGATTTGCAAGAGTCATTTATGGCAGTATGTGTGAGGTCAGATACAACTAATTTCTATATAACACTATTTTTATTACCCAAAGAAAATTCTAACTAAATAAGCCAATGTGTGAAATATAATTTCTCACCAGAATTACACTGGCCATCAGCCTCCTGGCCATCATTCATTTTCACATTACATAATTTAAGTTAATTGAATGAAAATATTCTAACATCTTGATGGTATAGCTAGACCTCAGAGGTTTCATTATAAGGAGGAAAAATAAGTTATTCACACAAGAAACACTCTGTTTGGGAGAACTTCATATAAAATGGTGATAATTAGTGAACATTGGGGTTTTTGATTCATTAAAGTTGAGTTTGTGATCACTTTTTTATAACGAAACATGCACTTATTCAGCTAAGTTTTTCCTATAGGTTAAAAAAAAAATCCCCTGAATATAAAAGTCACAAAATGGCAGTTAATTTTGTATTATACTCTTTGGTTTGGAGAGTCTTTCTGAACAATTTTTAAATTCGTACTTTGTGTCAGGTACTATGGTAGGTGTTTGCCATGTGTTACCTTATTTAATGGTCACATCAACCTTATGAGAAGACAGAATTTAAGTAACTTGCCCAATGCCCCCATGTTCTTATGACTCCAGAGTCTAAATCCATCCCCTGGGTGGTCCCCTCACTATGAGACTGCCACACAGTGAGAACAATAGGGAAAATACTATTAATCCATTGGTTGTTTTATTTATGTGATACAAAAATTCAAGTTGATTCATTTTTCTCAATAAATAGATTATCTTTTTTGTTTTTACTCAATTCACTGGACATTGTTTGAGATGTAATATATTGAGTATCTTCTACTTGGGGAGCCCAGGCCCCCACACAGTTCTTAAGTCACTTGGCAGATTTGTAGTAAGCTAAGGAATTAGGCTTCTCAAACAGCCCCTTCACACTGAACATTATGGACACCTTAGCCTGGCTGACAGTCTAAACGTGTTAGTGTTGGAGGAGTGTCATTCCATAATTTCATTTTTTAATTAAAAAGCTCAGATTTCAGGGATCACAGCTGAACTAAGCTTTCATCCTTGGATATTTCTTTCTGCAATTAAAGGCAATTTTTTTTCAGTAATAGATTGGTTACATAGTATATTAAAATAGACTTTGGAGATTTCTTCTTTCATTCACACTTGTGTAATGTTCAACCCTCACTAAATGTTCTGGGTTGAAAAATGATTGGCCTCTGGAGCAGAGTTATTACATAGGAGGAAGAATAAATAGGCAAGCAAAGGGATCTGATAATTTATATCTAGTCAGAAATCATTTTGCCCTGAAGGAGGGCGGAGAACAATTTGTGAAAAGGCCATGAGGTTGGTAATACAGGAGCAAGAGGTGCATGGGGCACCTGAGATGCCAGAGACAGAGATGGAGACCTGTGTACTGTGCTAAGGAGTTTTAATTTTATTCAGAATGTGAATGAAGTTTATCAGGGAAATGGCATGATGAGATTCACATTTTTAAAAGGCCACTCCAGGCACTAAGTCTAGTGACATTGTAGAGGATATAGTAGAAAGTGTAGAGTTGAAGAAACAAGAGACTGCCTGGAAGATTCTGAGTAATCCAAGAGAAATTACTCAGGCCAGACCTGGAAAAGCTGAGGGAGATATGTCTGAAAGTATATCTAGGATAACAGCCAGGTCTAACTTAGTGGCATTTCCTGAAAAAGCAAATACAAGTCCATGTCCTATATGGTGTGCTAAATACTCTGCAAAGTCCTCCACTATAAAACAAGTAGACCATGCAGGAAACATAATTTTCCATGCATTACTGGGATCTCAAGAGGAGGGAAAATTTTCAAGAGAAAAAAAAGAAAACTTTAGCAGTAACCACATGCAAAATTTGCCCTCAAGTCCTGTCTTGGTGAGCCCAAGCCTTGGGCTTGCTGCAAGGTGAGAGAGCTGAAGTGGAAACTCTCACATTAGGCTGGAAAAACTGGAAGGATGCTAAAGTTGTCACAAGTACTTTAGATCCCCTAGGACCTATAAGAAGCAAATGCATATCCTCTTGGAAAAAGTATCTTCAAATAAATAGGAACTCACAATCAAAGATAAGCAAACACATTAGGGGGAAAAGATGCAATAAGTGAGAGTCAGCAGACACAACAATATATAGATTTAGACTCTCTAAGACTTCAGAATTTGGAATTATCTGATACAGAATATTTCTAAAATGTGTATGTTAGGTTTAAAAAAAAAGAAAGATGGAATAAAATAATAAGCAATCAGGAAGAGAAGAGCCTATTAAAAATTACCAGGTAAACTTGAGAAATAACCAAATACAACTTTTTTAAAGTAAAAATTATCATACTATAAAAGACAATAGATGTGTTAAACAGTAGATTAGACACAGGTGAAGACAGAGAACTAGTAAACTGGAAAATGTGTTTTAAAACATTTTTCAGAATGCAGCACAAAGAGATATGAAATGATAATATGAACAAAGGATTAAGAGGTGTTAAAGATAGAACAAGAGGTTTTACATATACCTATTTTGAGTCCCAGAATGAAAAACTAGAAATAATGGCAAGGCAATATTTAAAGATATGAAGACTGAGAATTTTTCAGAAAGATGATGAAAGACATAAGTCCACATATACAGAAGGCATAACGTGTACCAAGCAGAATAAATAAAAAGAAATCCACATCTACACATATAGTAATGGTGCTGCAGAACACCAAAGAAAAAGAAGAGCTTAAAGCAGGCAGTGAGAAAAGACAAATTACCTGCAAAGAAATGCAATTAGACTTACAGCCAACTTCTCAATAGCAATAATGGAAGCCAAAAGACGGTGAAATAAAATCTCTAAGATACTGAGAGAAATAACTATCAAAACTGTATAGCCAGCAAAACTATATTTCAGGGATAAGGGAAAAACAATATACCCCCAGAGAAAGAAAAATAGAGTGACTGACATTTAAATGTTCTAATTTTATTTTTCAGGAGGGAGGCTAAGACATGAACTCAACCCCTATTTATTCATATTTGTTAAATATGAATAATATTATTTCAAATATACTGACTAAAGAATAGAAACAGCATCCATACTTTCAATCCAGTAGGTGGAAAAAAATGAAATAAGAAACAGTAATATACACAACTCAACCAACTTTTAAAAGAAAAGGAGAAAAAATTAATGATAAAAACAAGTTCATATATGTCAATAATCACAATGAATGTAAATTTACTAAAACAACTGAAGATTTTTTTGACTGGAAGAAAAGACAAAACACTAATTATAGTCTCTTTACAAGAGATATACTTAAAATATAAGGACTTAGAAATGTTGAAAGTAAAAAGATTTTTTTTAAAAGGCCAGGCAAATATTAAAATAATTTAAGGCATGACACATAACTATCTACTGGGGCTTTGGGGGCAAAAAAAAAAAAAAAAAAGGAGGAGGATTGGCAATAGATGTCAGCTCAGAGCCGGTCTTCCTCAGCAAAAAGAGGATTAGCACGGATGTTAGCTCAGGGCTGATCTTCCTCAAAAAAAATAAATAATAAATAATAAATAAAATAAAATAATTTAAAAAGTTGGTAAAATTATATTAATATCAGACAAAATAAACTTAGAGACAAAGGTATTATTAGAGAATAGGAGGGTCACTATATGATGACAAATTCACCAGGGAGGTAGAATAATTCTAAACTCGTGTGCACTCAACAATAATGAAACCTTCGTGTATGTAGAGAAAAATCAATAGAACCACAGAAGAATGTTGGCAAATAACATATTGGGAGATTTCAACACATCTATCTCAATTAATCATAAGTCAAGAATACAATAAATCTTTGCTAAAATTGGAAAAATACACAATTAACCAGCTTGATTTATTAGGCAATTTTAGAACCCTGTCTTTAATAGTTAAAGAATACACGATCTTAAAAGAAAAAGAAAAGAAGACACAGTCTTCCCCAACACATAGAGAATCTTTCAAAACTTGACCACATACTAATTCATAAATCAAGTATCCAAATATTACTTATTTCAAAGACTTAGTATCATACAGATTGCAGTCTATGAAAAAATTTTTCATGAAATTCAATAAATGTTACTGGGACAACTGGTTATCTATATAGAAAAAAATACATTGGATTTTTACCTCACACCATGCATTTTAATCAAAGACACTGGGAAATAAATGGTTAAGCAGCAGGTGTGTAATTCATTTTCTCCAGTAGGGGAATGAGGAGCAAGGACTCCAGGAAACAAAGAACATTGTCTAATCTCCTTGTCAGCACACTAATGGCAGACATCTTGGCAAATGAATTGATGGAATTTGTGAATAGAAAGGTCCCTATCTATGGAATGCTTTTAGCAGGATATATCTGGTTGTCTAAAACTGATGACGGTAAACAAATTTGAGATCTACAGATTGATGGATAGATGCATAGATGGAGAAATTTTATTTTATTTTCAAAATGACCTCCTTCTGTATAAGTGATGTGAATCTCACACATTGCTTAGAGACTTCATATATTAATCTGGACCCGGAGTGCATCCAATGCGGCAGGAAAGGCTCTGAAGAGCAATATTAATGGTCTCAGACCTCCCCCTGCTTTGCCTATGCCTCAAAATTACCTGCATCATTTAAATTATTAGGAAAGCTTAACACTGGGTGAGACTTCTGATTCATGTAAGTCTGATTTGAGAATCTGATACTTTGTGTCATCTCAGATACTATAAAGAACGAAAAAAAAAAAAAAAAGACAAGACACTGCCTGGTAGAATTTATTTGAAATACAATTAACTCATGAAGGATTAATCTACAAAATATATAAAGTCCTGCAAATGAAAAAATGGACAAATTACGTGAAGAAGCACTTCCCAGAAGAGTTAATGATGGGCCAAAAACATATGAAAAGACGCTCACTGTTATAAGTAATTAGAAAAATTCAAATTAAAACCACAATGAAATACCCTTGCAAAATCACCATATTGCTTGGATGGCAAAGATATGAAGAAATGATAAAATTTATACACTGTTGGTGGGAATGTAAAATAACTTCAATAATAAATTGCCGCTATTTTGAACAAACCCTAAAATGTACCCTATAACACAGAAATTCCACTCCTAGATATAAACACTAGAGAAACCCATGCACATTTTTGCCCCAGGAGACAAGAATGTTCATAACAGCACTATTTGCATAAACTATAGAATGGATAAATAATTTTAGGTATATTAACAAAATGCATTATACAAATAAATATATGAACTATAACATGGGTAAATCTTAAAATTACAAGATTAAGTAAAAAAATTGAAGACTATGTTTTATACTTTACCATTTTCATGTAGTTCAAAGGCAAACAAAATTTAATATTAAAATTTTAGGGATACATATATATTTGGTAATGCTACCTTAAAGAAATAATAAGACAGTTAAAGATAGTGGTTACCTATGTGTAGTAGATAGAACAATGGCCCCCCGAACATGTCCATGTCCTAATCCCCGAACCTGTGAATGTACCTTACGTGGCAAAAAAGACTTTGCAGATGCAATTGAATCAAGGATCTCGAGATGGGAAGATGATCCTGGATTATATGGGTAGGTCCACTGTAATCACAGGGGTCCTTGTAAGAGGGAGGCAAGATTGTCAGAGTCAGAGAGGAGATATGACCCTGGAAGCAGAGGTTAGAGAGAGAGAGAGAGGGCCAGAGAGAGAGAGACATGTTGAAGATGTTGCCCTGTTGGCTTTGAAGATGGAGGAAACAATGATCCAAGGAATGCAGGCAGCCTCTAAAAGCTAGAAAAGGCAAGGGAACAGCTTTTCCCCCGAAGCCCCCAGAGGGAATGCAGCCCTACTGACCCATTTTACACTTCTGATCTCCACAACTGTAAGATAATAAATTGATGTTGTTTTAAGTTGCTAAATTTGTGGTGATTTGTTATAGCAGCAATAGGAAATTAACATACTGTGAGAAGGAGGCAAAAGATTGGGAGAGTAAAGTCCTACACAGATGCAATAATATTGGTTAATGTACTCATTCCTAAGTTAAGTGAAGCCTTCATGAACATCTACTTTATAATTATGCTTCATAACCTATATGTCATATTCTTTTTTAAAAGTATCAAATATTATACTGCAAAACTTTCACATACACACACATGCACACACAAAAGAAGAATGCAGAAGGGCAGCAGGTTTGGGAAGAGAATAATGAGGTGTTTTCTTCTCCCACATATTGCTTCTGAGATACTGATGGAACATTCAAGAAGAGAGGTTCAGAAGGTGGAGGGAGGAGTCAGGAGCTCGGGAGAGGTCTGGAATCTTTATCCTCCAGGTAGTAATTGAGTCAATGAGTGAGTTACCAAGCCCTGGGGTGAGCCTCAATTAAAGAAGGATGGAAGAAACCCACACAGGCAGTTGAGGAGTGTGCTCAGGTGGACGAAAATACAGAGAGAATAATTGACATGTCATTTAGTAATTGATGTGCACACATTTTTAAATTCATAGCAGTGTTCTTCTCAAGAAACTCAGTGATAACACTCCTGGCAAGCTATTGGCCATATCAGATATACCAGAACCTGGGTGAATCTCACTGATCTTCCAGAGAGGCCTAGACTAGCCCTGCTTGGCTCCTGAAACCTTAGCCACCAGGCTCACAGAGGGAGAGAGCTAGGGGGTGCTGAGCATGGTGGGCATCTGCTGTCTTGCTCCACTACAGCAGGACCCAGTCAAATGGAAAGCGCCCACTTTCTTACCCTGACCAGTCGCCTTTATCTGCAGGGATGTGTCCACATCTTAAATAGAAACTTCTTGATGAGATCAAAAAAATAACTGTGGCAGTAGCCACTCTTCTGGAATTTTAGGTAAATGACTAATACTACAAGGTTGTGTGTGCTGCTGCTGTTGTCTGTCTTATGTGTGACCAGGACTCCACATACAGAGGAGCTGCCAGGCTTGGCTTTTCATATCACTGCTGTCTTAGAACACATCCATTCACTTCTCAGCCCTGCAGGTGAAATAATGGGCATAGGAAATTATGAAAATTACAACCAATTCTAATAAATAAAAGTAATTGGGGGTCATAGTGGGAGCACTGTTTACATATGGCACTCGAATATTTTACACTTTGGATGTGCAGACCATATGGGGCTGGGAGTTTTTTTGTTTTGTTTTGTTTTAAAGTGTCCTGTGTGTTTAGTCCTTGTCACTTTCAGTCTGAACACCCGAGAATGCAAAATGTAACATCTGCTCTCCACAGCAACTTGCCAGTGCTCCAAACATATGTAAAACATCCTTGGTTTTACTGCCACTGAAGGATATTAATCTCTTAGGGCAAATGAATTACCAACTTGACTTCTTAGTGTTCATGAACATTTTAATAATGATAACCCATGGATATTTTCTCTTTCTCTTATCTACAAGTTAAGCTCATTTCCTTTTCTTTCAAGGTTGACCTAAGGAAACGGTCTTAGAGTAGAAACACAGACATTTATAATAAATAAATACATATGAACATGCTTTAATAATTCAATTATAAAATTTGAAGTAGCAAAATATATTCCCAGGGATTCCATTCTTCCCCCTAACCAGCACTTGAAATTAAAACTTGAATGTCATATTAACATTGTCTCTATATAAACTCATATAGGAAACAGCATGGTGCCATCTGTTGGTGAATTCTTGGGTATTGCTAGTTCCTTTAGTATTTCAGGATGTTGAGATCATCTTCACTCATTCATTCAATTATACTAAGCACTTATTATGTGCCAAAACCTATGCTAAGTATTATGGAAATTAAGATAAGACATGATAACCTATCAAGATTTAACACAAGTTTCGCACTTGTCTTCTATTCCAAAGTTCTAGAATTCCACACACTTCTGCAACACAGATAACGTCACAGTTTTATATTTTAGGGAACTGTGTATAGTCCATTGTGTTAGTCATTTTAGTAACCCTAAACAAGATTTGGTAGTCCTAGACCTCTTTGTCCACAATTATGTTGTGGACCAAAAGAACCACAGGTACTCATTTGAAATTCTTAGCATTCCTCAACTCTGGTTAAATAGAATTAGAATCATCCTGCTAACTAATAGATATTTGCAAGATGATTTATTTAGGTCAAAAGCTTATTAGAGAATAGAAAGCTAATAGCTACCATAAAAATACATTTTGCATTGAATAAAAAAATCCTTCCCTTGAGCCTGCATTCCCCCATGGCTCCATTATTCCCCTTCTCTGCAAGGCAAAATTTCTTGAATTGATTTTTTAATAATCTACTCCAATCAGCCTTTTGTGACCCCCCTACACACACACACACACACACACACACACTCTGAAACCATCAAGTTCACTAACAATCTCCATGTTGCTAAATCCAATGGCCAATTCTCAGTCTACATTGTACCTAACCTCTCAGCATCCTCCAACACAGTCGCTTACTCCCTCTTTCTTAACACATTCTTTTCACTTGGTTTCCAGAACAGCTCACTCTCCTGGTTGGTCTCCCTCTGAGGCTGCTTCTTTTGAGGCTTCTTCACAGAATTATCCCTCTCTCCAAAACCTCTAAACTGTAGAGTAGCCCAAGGGTTCAATCCGCAGACATTTCTTTTTTACTACATTCTTTTCAGTCTAGTTAAGTGCTATCCAAGAGAAACGTAATGCAAGCCATATATATAGTTTTTAGTCTTCTAGTAGCCACATTTTTAAAAGCAGAAGAAACAGGTAAAATTAATTTTCATGACATATTTATTATGTCAACATATCCAAAGTATTATCATTTCACCATGTAATCAATATTAAAACTATTAAGTTATTTTACATTTTCTGTACCAAGTCTTTGAACTATGGCAGGTATTTTACACTTATAGTACATCTTAATTCAGATGCACATTTTCATAGGAAATGCCTGGTCTCCATTTCATAAGAAATGCCCGATTTTATAACATTTACAGTTGAAAACTATACCTAAGCTTTTCCAAATATACTTAAAAGTTTTCCAATACCCGAATCAAGTGTCGGTTTTTACATTTAAATTTAAGTTAATTAACATTAAATAAAATTCAGCTCCTTAGTCCTGCTAGGTATATTTCAAGTGCTCAGTGGCCATGTATGGTTCCTAGCAGCTACCATCTTGGAAAGCACAGATCCAGATGATTATGTTTATTTCATGGATTTAAATCATTTCTCTATGCCCCAAATTAGATCTGCAGCATGAAACTCTCCCCTGACTGATATAGCCAAATGCTTATTCAACATTTTACTTAGATATCTACAGGCAAACCAAATTTAATATTTGATTTTGTTTTGGCATCCCTCCCCACTTGTACCTACACCTGAGGGGTGAAAAACTTGAAGTTTTGATCTCTCTCTTTCTCTCACATGACCACAACCAATCCATCATATCTACTTTTAAAATTATATTCAGAATCTGACCATTTTTCACTCCTTCCATCGCCCCCCAGTCGAGCCACCATCATCTCTCCTACACTGCTGCAGGGGCTCCTAACAGTCTCCCAGCTTCTACTACCCTGGTCCTCCTACAGTCTATCCTCCACAGGGCACTACAATGAATGTATAAGATTGAAAATCAAAGCATATTTCTTCCTGACTCAAAATCCATCACGGTCTTCCTGTCCCGCTTTTAACAACATGTTCCGGTCCTGCGTAATCTGGCTCCTGTCTTCATCGCCAGCCTCCTCTCTCTCCAGTCTGCTCCTAGCCCATTCCTTACTAGTCACACCGGCTTGCTTGCTCACATCAAGCTCATGAGGTTCCCACAGCCTGCACCTCTTCCTCAGATGTTTGTGTGGCTTGCTCCTTCATTCCAGGCTCTGCTCACATGTCACCCAACCATCTTATCCAAATAGCCACCCTCCTCTGATCCCATCTCAACCCACTCAGTCTTCTTGCTGCCACTTCATTGCTCCTCCTAAGAGCCATCACTACATGAGAGTCTAGCCTGTGTTTGTTCGGTTATTGTCTGGTTTTCCCTCTAGGGAATAAGCTCCATGAGGGCAGAACTTGAAATTTCTTTGGTTCCTCTGGAGACTACCAGTTTCCAGTTCCACATGTAAGAGGCTTGGAAGTCACCACTCTGTTGTAACAACAGGTAAAAAGTGGAACAGACTGAAAAATCAACAACTCTCTGTGGATCCATAGAGAGGGGAGGACACAGAGCAAAACGTTGCTCCCAGGGAGAATACAGGTAGTCATGGCTAACGGAGCAGAGGCCCGTGAGGGGAAACCAGCGTAGGAACCATGCCGGGGAGGAAACCGAAGCTGTAGTTGATGGATTGCCGTAGGCCCAGTGCAGATGAGTCTGAGAGTTAAAAACTCCGGGGTACCCAGTCATAGAGGGACCCCCACAGTATTCTGAGACTCACGTCCAGGAACTCGACCACTTTCCCACAATAAATATCAGAGAAAAATCCGCTCAGACTTCCGGTAGGCGGAGGAGAAAAGGAACTATTTTCAAGTAGGCCAGAGCACTCTGTCCTTCTTAACAAGGCCTGCCCTCAGGGGAAAATAGTTAACCAGATACTAACCTGCTGGGGTTTTATCAGAGCCTAACTGACCTGGGGAAGGGAAATACCCAACTCCAGCAGGGTTGGTAACTAGAAACTAGAACCTAGAAACACTCTAAAAGTGCACAGTTCAGGGGCATAGGCTCACTAAACATCCGACTATGTGTCGCCTCCCCTCCCCCCACCTCTCACCACCACATTACATGTATACCTCACTTTATTGCTCTTCGCTGTATTGTGCTTTGTAGATAATGTGTTTTTCACAAATTGAAGGTTTGTGGCAACCCTCCATTGAACAAGTCTATGGGCGCCATTTTTCCAACAGCATCTGCTCACTTCATGTCTCTGTGTCACATTTTGGTAATTCTTGCAATATTTCAAACCTCTTCGTTATTATTATTGTTATGGTGATCTGTGATATCTTTGCTGTTACTACTGTAATTGTCTTGGGGCACCACAAACTGTGCCCACAAAAGACGGCAAACTTAATAAGTGTTGTGTGTGTTCTGACTGCTCCACTGACTGGCCTCTTCCCCATCTCTCTCCCTCTCCTCAGGTCTCTCTATTCTCTGAGACACAACAATATTGAAATTAGGCCAATTAATAACCTTACAATGGCCTCTAAGTGTTCAAGTGAAAGGAAGAGTTGCACGTCTCTGACTTTAAATGAAAAGCTAGAACTGATTAAGCGTAGTGAGGAAGGCATGTCAAAAGCCAAGATAGGCCAAAATCTAGGCCTCTTGGGTCAAACAGTTAGCCAAGTTGTGAATGCAAAAGAAAAGTTCTTAAAGGAAATTAAAAGTGCTACTCCAGTGAACACATGAATGATAAGAAAGTGAAACAGCCTTATTGCTAATATGGAGAAAGTTTTATTGATCTGGATAGAAGATCAAACCAGCCACAGCATTCCTTTAAGCCAAAGCCTAATCCAGAGCAAGGCCCTAACTCTCTTCAATTCTGTGAAGGCTGAGAGAGGTGAGCAAGCTGCAGAAGAAAAGTTTGAAGTTAACAAAGGTTGGCTCATGAGGATTAAGGAAAGAAGCTGTCTCTACAACATCAAAGTTCAAGGTGAAGCGGCAAGTGCTGATGTAGAAGCTGTAGCAGATTATCTAGAAGATCTAGCTAAGCTAATTAATGGGAGTGGCTATGCTAAACCACAGATTTTTCAATGTAGATGGAACAGTCTTGTATGTGAAGATGATGTCATCTAGGACTTTCAGAGCTAGAGAGAAGTCAAAGCCTGGCTTCAAAGCTTCAAAGGACAGGCTGACTCTCTTGTTAGGGGCTAATGCAGGTGGTGACTTTGAGTTGAAGCCAATGCTCATTTACCATTCCAAAAATGCTGGGGCCCTTAAGAGTTATGCTAAAACTACTCTACCTGTGCTCTATAAATAGTACCACAAAGCCCAGATGACAGCACATCTGTTTACAACATGGTTTACTGAATATTTTGAGCCCACTATTGAGACCTACTACTGAGAAGAAAGATTCCTTTCAAAATATTACTGCTGATTGACAATGCACCTGGTCACCCAAGAGCCCTGATGGAGATGTACAATGAGATTAATGTTGTTTTTATGCCTATTAACACAACATCCATTCTGCAGCCCATGGATCAAGGAGTAATTTTGATTTTCAAGTCTTATTATTTAAGAAGTACATTTTGTAAGGCTACAGCTGCCATAATAGTGAGTCCTCTGATGGATCTGGGCAAAGTAAATTGAAAACCTTCTGGAAAGGATTCACCATTCTAGATACCATTAAGAACATTCGTGATTCATGGGAAGAGGTCAAAATATCAACGTTAATGGGAGTTTGGAAGAAGTTGATTCCAACCCTCATGAATGAATTTGAGGGATTCAAAGTTTTACTGGCGGAAGTAAATTAAATGTGGTGGAAACTGTGAGAGAACTAGAATTAAAAGTGGAGCCCGAAGATGTGACTGAATTGCAGCAATCTCATGATAAAACTTGATATTACATACACTTGATTGATAAAGCAGGGGCAGGGTTTGAGAAGATTGACTCCAAATTTGAAAGAAGTTCTACTGTAGTTAAAATGCTATGAAACAGCATCACATGCTACAGAGGAATCATTCGTGAAAGGAAGAGTCAATCGATGTGGCAAACTGCATTGTTGTCTTATTCTAAGAAATTGCCACAGCCACCCCAAACTTCAGCAACCACCACCCTGATCAGTCAGCAGCCATCTACATCAAGGCAAGACCCTCCACCAGCAAAAAGATTATGACTCACTGAAGGCTCAGATGATGGTTAGCATTCTCTAGCAATAAAGTCTTTGGGTTTTTTTTTTTTTTTAATGCTGAGGAAGATTTGCCCTGGCTAACACCCGCTGCCAGTCTCCCTCTTTTTGTGTGTGAGCCACTGCCACAGCATGGCCACTGACAGACAGGTAGTGTAGGTCCACACCCGAGAACCAAACCCAGGCGGCCAAAGCGGAGCGCACCGAACTTAACCACTAGGCCACTGGGGTTGGCCCGAAAGTATTTTTTAATTAAGGTATATACATTGTTTTTTAAGACATAATGCTATTGCACACTAAATAGACCACAAAATAGTGTAAACATAACTTTGATAGGCACTGGGAAACCAAAAACTTCACGTAATTTGCTTTATTATGATATTCGCTTTATTGCATTGGTCTTGAAACGAACCCGCAATATGCCCGTACTAAAAGCCTAGTTATAGCAGTTCTTTTTACCCAATACATTGTATCCAGCTATCAAGAAAAAATTACAAGGCATACCAAAAGGCAACAAACACAGTTTGAAGAGACAGAGCAAGGATCAGAACCAGACATAGCAGGGATATTGGAATTATGACTGGGAATTTAAAACAACTATGATTAATATGCTAAGGGCTCTAATGGATAAAGTAGACTGCATGCAAGAACAGATGGGCAATGTAAGCAGAGAGATGGAAATCCTAAGAAAGAACCAAAAAGAGATGCTAGAATCTTTTGTTCATCTGTTTATTTGATGTGGTCTCTCCAGACAGAGAACCATGCCATCACTGAAGGAATAATTATTCATAAACAACATTTAAACAACACATATAGTAATAACATGAATAACATTTTAAAAATATGATTCCTATTTTGAAGCATTTCATCAGCATTTAAATAATATTTGGCCTGACCATCCATTTTCCTGGTTTGGAGAATGTCACTCAACATCAGTCAACAGCTGATGAGACAGAGAAGTAAGAATGCCCACTCCTCAATAGATGCCAGAGGCAGCCAAGGGAACACCATCCCCAGCTTCTAGAAAGACCTAGACTAACAGCTGGCCAGCTGCACAACAGCCTGAGGTGCTAGTCTTTAAAGGGTGCTAAACTATCAGAGGGAAAAAAATCAGAAGTAATTGTGAAATAACTCAGGTCTCCAAACAGGACTTCATACCTAACTAGAAACATCTAAATTTATCCTCTTCCCTCAGAAGCAGATAGTACTCTAGGATAGAAATAACAGAACACTTTTTCCTAATCCTAACTCAGCTAAATAAATATAGAAGAAACACCCAAAGAATTTCCAGTGAAAAGTGCTCTTTTCACTGTGCACCATAGGACGCAGACTGATTCTCCACTTAGAGCCCTGAGAGAGAGAGGCAAGCTTCCCAGCCACCAGGGCTTCCCTATTTCTCCTTTTTTTTTTTTTTTTTGCCCTTTTAAGACTATGTGGTACAGTGATTAAGAGTACAGATGTCAGGAGCCACACCACCTGAGCTGAAATCCCAGCTCTGCAACTTATTAGCTGCGTGGACTTGGACAACTTACTTGTCTCTCTGTGCCTCAGTTTTCACCTAAGAGTGCCTACTTAATATGCTTATTGTGAGGGTTAAATGAATTAATATATGTCAAACACTTAGAATGTGCCTCACACATAAAGATGTTACGTAAGTGTTAATTACTATTATCGTTGATATTGCCACCTCCGGGATAGAACAGAGTGGGGGAAGGGCATCCATTTAGATAGGAATGCCTATCCATTTAAATAGGAGTCTATCATTTACTTCCAACATTTAGATGATTTTTATTCAAATTAGCATTTTTTCTAGTACCTGCTTTCAAGGATTTTATACATTCATTAAAAAAAAAAAAGGAAAATAAAAAGCACAATATAATTTGTTGCCAAAATGGTGGTGCAGAAAACAGAAGAAAAAAGATGTATTGTATTCATAGGATCCAAGTGATGTGACTCAGTCTTATATCAATGACATAGGAAATATTAAGTTTCATTAAAAACCATCTCAGAATAATATTTCATGACATGGAAGAATGTTCATTGTTTAGAGTAACAAACAAGTTATGAAACAGAATGTATGGCAAGATCCAATCTGAGTTTTAAAATGTATAGAAATGGATGAAAAAAGACTAGATGGATAATGTAAAAATGCTTGAAGCAATTATCTTGGATGATTTTCTTTCTTGTTAGACTATTTTTCAATATTTTTTAAAATTGGCCTGACATGAATTATTTCTTAGTCAGGGGGAAATATCATCAATAAATATATTATTCTTTTTTAATGGGATCTTAGAGATGTCTTATTTCAATGGTTCTCAGCTGGAGCAATATTGTTCCCCATCCCACCCAGGACACTGGGAACTGTGGGTGGGGATGTCATATTGACTGGGCTCCCTACGGGCATTTAGGATCAGGTATGCTAACTGTATTAAAATCCTTCACAATAAAGAATGATCCCACCCAAAATGCCAAGGCAGCCCTATTGACAAAATTGCATCTAACCCATCTATTTTACAATCAAGGACATTGAGGTCAGAGAAGTGAGGTGCCCCAGGTAACAAAGCAAGTTAGTTCTAAGCCAAAAGTAGAGTCTAGCTCTTCTGGTTCCCAGTTCAGAGCTTTTCCCATTTTCCTACTTCAAGGAAAAAGTGGGATTTGAGATGGATTAGAAGAATGGGTAGTGTAGTAGGCTGAATAATTGCCACCCAAAGATCTCAGATCTTAATTCCTGAAACCTGTAAATATTATCTTGTAAGGAAAAAGGGTCTTTGCAGATATGATTCGGTTAAGGATCTTAACATGGGGAGATTATCCTGTATTATCTGGGTGGGCCCAAATCCATTCACAAGTGTCTTTATAAGAGACAGGCAGAGGGATATTAAACACACAGAAGAAGAGAAGCAATGTGACCACGAAGGCAGATTGGAGTGAAGTGGCCACATAAATGGCCGGTAGCCACCAGAAGCTGGAAAAAGCAAGGAATGGGTTCTCCCTTACAGCCTCCAGAGGGAGCACGGCCCTGCTGACACCTTGATTCAGCCTAGTGAAACTGATTTCAAATTTCTGGTCTCCAGAACTGCAAGAGAATAAGTTTTTGTTATTTTAAACCACCAAGTTTATAGTAATTTGTTACAGCAGCCACAGGAAACTAATATAGGTATGATTTGACAAGGCCACAGGAAGAACATTCTGAGATGGAAATGAGAGCTGAAGAGATATCATGAGCAAAGGAATGATGGTGGGGATGACTGAATTCAGGGAACAGTGAAAAGACCATTTAACTACTGAAACTGGTATATGTGGAGTGCAGTGGAAGATACCCTCTTCCTGAATTGTCTCTTATAATTTCTCTGCATTTGTAAAGGTTAACAAATTCAGGGCATTTAATTTAAAACTATCAGAAAGCTTGATGCAATGTGCTAGTGTCTATTGCTTTCCTATATTTGCTTTCTGTGAAATATAAACAAACCTCACAAACTAAATTTGTAAAACATAGCAAGTTTAAATCTTATGTATACATTTCTTCCCCACTGAAAGGCAATTTACATAAAACACAAACATAAACAACATCTGTGTATATCTCCAGTAATATATTAAGTGACAATGATGTTGTCTTTAACCAAAAATGTACTTATGCATTCAAAATTACCATTTACATAGAATTTTGGAAAAAATACACATTTTTTCCCCAGTGGAAATTACCCTAATGTGTCTTATAATATGTAAACATGACCTAGATATAGCAGAGTGGTATTTGTGAAATATTACACATGTTCAAAGCTTACCCAAGTTATTATGTTTTATGGCTTTTAAAATGGTATGTATCTCTGTACACACACACACACACACACACACCACGTACATACACACACAGAGTTCAGAGTTCAGTTTTGAATAGTGTTTGCCTGATTCCTTCTTTGGACAATTAAGACATGGAGAATTTAAATCCATTCCAGGAATAAAACTTGCATCTCTTGATGGCGGAAAAATGGTGCAGGTTTTATTAGAAACCATCTGAACCTCAGGGACTGAATAGCTTACTCATTCAGGTTCCTGAGCCCTGTATACAAGGATACAAAAGCAATGTGTGCTCAGAGCCACCAGGCCCACCATTCACAAAGCCACTTTCATGGGATGAAAACCCACAATTATAGATGATATCAAAGCTCAAGGGTGGGGTCTTACTTACCTGTACTTAATTCTCTTGCTTAAAATTGATTTTTTTCCATTCTCTTCCATCTCCTTCTCTCGAACCTGGCCCGTGTAAATCACCAATACTATTTCTTTTTTTTTTTTTTTTTTTGTGAGGAAGATCAGCCCTGAGCTAAGATCCATGCCAATCCTCCTCTTTTTGCTGAGGAAGACTGGCCCTGAGCTAACATCTGTGCCTATCTTCCTCCACTTTATGTGGGACGCCGCCACAGCATGGCCTGACAAGCGGTGCATCAGTGCGCACCCAGGATCCGAACCCGGGCAGCCAGCAGCGGAGCATGTGCACTTAACCGCTACACCACGAGGCCAGCCCCCACCAATACTATTTCTTGTCCAAAGTCTGTCTTCTTGGCAGAGTCAGGGAGATGTAAAGATTAAGGGCATGTACTCTGAAGCCACGTGGACCTACAGTTCAGGTCCTGGCCTCCATGTTTTATCAGCAGTGTGACCTTCAGCAAGTTACTCACCCTGTTGGAGCCTCAATTTCCTCATCTGGAAATGGGGAGGATACTATAGTGCCAACTGTACTGCACTGTTGGAGGCTTTAATGAGCCCTTAGCACAACCTAGGTAGATAGTGTGAAGGAAGATCCAAGAGCTGCCCAACACCTCCCCTATGTTCCCAAGAAGAACCTTGCGCTCGGTACAGAATGCACTGGCAAGCTCACAAATCACACGGCCTCCAAAAATCTCAGAGCACAGAAGTGACACCCCTGTTCCTTCTGTATCAGACACATGCAAACCTTTCTTTGAACTTCTGAGCAATACATGCATCCATGGCCCTCAAGCACACCTTCCGTATTTCAGATCCCAGGGGGCAAGGGTTGGGGTCCTTCTCTGCAGCACGAAGTCAGGTAGGTGCAGCCACATCACCCACCTGCTGCAGAGTGGATCCGATAGCCATGGAGACCACACGTTGCAAGGGGCTGGATCTTGTGCAGTCTCCCTCCACTCTTGCTGTAAGTAAACGCTGTACCATTTGGGCCTGGTGTGTGTGTTGTCTGTCCTCAGTGACCTCGAATCGTGCACTGGTCTCTTGTCTGGATGGCGCTTACCTACCTTTTGACCTTGGCCACACTTATGTTACATTTTACTCTATGGCACAGCCTGATCAACTAGTGAAACATATAGTAACTATGGAATAAATAAGCTATTTGTGAACTACATCATATCTAAATGGCATCAATTGTAAGAAATATCATTGTTTTGGTACCAATAGGAAAGTAAAAACACTTCCAACTAAATCGCGACATGTCATTGATTGTAAGACACATTCTGACTTCAGAGATATTAAAATGTGAAAATAATGTGTAGCCTGGAATCCATGAAATACAGTATCATTATCAGGAAAATAGATGTGTACATAAAAAGGCACTTGTGCCTTCTTTGATTAGATAGAAAAAATGTTTTCTTAGAGATGCAGACATGAATTTAAATATCAGTATGCGTGAACTTATAAATGACATCCAATTCTTAAATTTCCTCTAAACTGTCCCTACACAGTCACTTCCCATAGTCACATACTGTCATTTTTACATATTTCCATTTGGTGACTGACTTGTGGTGCTATCGACATTTAATTGCCCTTTGGACACCTTTTATTTAAATAATCTCCATTATTGCTCCCTTGCTCTACTACCTGTACCTTCGTCCTCCTATTTCAGTGGTATACAAAGACCAGGATCTCCTTAAAAAAAAATCCTTTCAGTAAAAGCAAGTTATCAGATGCTCAGTTTGTCTTTTAATGCTAGAATTTGTTACACATGATTATTAATTCCAGGGATTCAGCCTTAGTTTGAGCCTTTAAGCAGAGTGGACAGGGTCCCCTATCTTTTCCTCACTTTCCCCAAGAGCGTCCCTGCCAGCTTCTCCTGGGGCTGCTTCTTCTCAAAGGCGCCCCTTCATTAATAGGGGCTTTTTCTGGGCAGTGGCTTTGCCTGTGATTAATTATCATGAACCCAACTTGGACCTTTGGCTTTCTGGCTCTTAGCTGAGTAGCCAAGACATTTCTCTAGACTGAGATAGTTGGCTTCAGTTCTAATTAATGATCAGTTGTTATCAGCTTAGTTTAGACTTTTTGCTCTCTGACTTTTTGGCTGGGTAGCCTAAACACTTCCCAGATCCAAAGAGCTGGCTGAAATTTATGTTCCCTTTTTTTTGGCACCGTCTTGGTCATTCTGATGCTTTCCCGGATCTGGAAAAAGATTTTAATTGTTTACAGTCTTGATTAATGGGCTTGCTGTTGCTTTGATAGTCCATCATTTATAATGATAAGAAACCAAAAAACAAATGGGAATGTTATATTGTTCTTTTGAGATATTTTGGTCAATCTTTTTTCAGGAGTTACTGTTTTGTTTCCTTCTCTATTACTATTAAATTACTAATAACTTCATTATAATTGAACTTTAAACTACCACTATTTCTAACTTCTTTCTCCCTACGGTATTTATTAAGCTGTAGAATTTCTTACTGTTGTTTCAACAGAGTCCTTTCTCAGAGTCTTCTGGTTATATATCAAGTTAGCTGCTCACTAAGACAGTTTGGTATCAGTGTGCTTGTAAACACAGGGTGTTCTTACCACTTCTTCAGCATCTATCACAAAGCTCAGTGAAATGGACTTCTTATTCTCCATCAAATAAATTAATCCCTTAGGCTCCATAGCCACTCTTAGGTTAATTACCACATTTGGCCCAGTAAATAATCCCCATTTAACGTGGAACCCTAAGTTCATTTTCACTAACTAGTTTTATGCTGCACTCTCGACGTGTCATCTAAGTTCTAGTTCATGTCTATCTTGATATCCAGTTATTATTTATGAAGGCTGTTGGTGTTGTGAACTAGTACATTGTTAACCTAGTCTAGATGGCCTCTACTTTCCAAATACTTGGCTTAGATGGAAATATATGTTTTCTCTGCTAGAATTTTCTGTAGCTGCTTTCTTTGTGTCCAAAGGGAAAAGAATGAAAAAAGAAAAAATATAGTGCATTTGAGGGAGGTGATGGTGTCTATTTGTTTCTATTTCTAAAATGATGATTGCGCATCCAGTTTCATATGACATTTTCTTGACAGTGACACTAGAAGCTCTCAGTTATGTTTGGTTCCTTAAATCAAGAGAGCTGTCTCTACCTTTACCAATTTCTATATTGTTTCAACCATATATATTATCTGTTTGATGTTAATTCAAATTTTATACACGATAGAAAGCATCTCTCTCTAAGTTCACCAATGACTTCGTTTTGAGAGAAATTCTAGATTTTTTTCCCCAATCTTGTCCTTTTTGACCTGTCAACTGCAATTAACACTATTGACCCTTCACTCCTTGAAACCCTGTCCTGCCTTGGTTTGCCTGACCCTGCGAGGCCCGGGCTCTCCTCCTCCCTCTTCAATCAGTCTTTCTCTGTCTCCCCACAGACCCCCTCTTCTTCCTCCCGTCCTCTAACACTAGACCACCCCAAGGGCCTGTCCTGAGCCTTTTGTTACTCTGTCCCTACACTTCTCCCTCGGGAATGCATAACTTCTTACAGCTTTACTACCACTTTCATACGAATTGATTTCGTTATCTCTAAGTTCATTTCTCTCACCTGAGTTCTGATTCATGTTTCTGTTTAGAGAATTTCCTCTTGGATATCCTGTGATCATCCCACATTTCACTTATTCATTATTTAACTGATATTCATTGCATGTCTATGATGTGCCAAGTATGGTGCTAGGCCCAGAAGATACAGTGATGATCAAAATACAGTTTTTGCTCTCCAAGAGCTGACAGCTCGGTAGAACTTTAAGGTAAGGACTATGTCAAATTATTTGTAAATCAAAACAAAACACAACACAACAAAACAAAATCATGCTGCTCTTCTTGTCTTCCAAATCTGCCTCGTTCCTCTCTTTTCCAACTCTCTGTTTCCCTATTTATAATCAGCCCCTCATTCATCCAAGCTGTAATTCTCAGTCCTATTCTTTGTGGATTAGTCAGATTTCTTCTATAATAATCTATGTAACCAACATCACCAAATTTCAGCAGCTTACAAGTATTTATTTCATAATTATAGGTCTGCCAGTGAGTTGCAGTTCAGATGATCTCACCTGGGATTGGCTGGATTTCAGGTAGGGTTTAGATCTGCTCCGTAGATCTTCATTCGTGGGCCAGAGTGAAGGAATAATGGTTACCTGGGGCATGCTCTTCTCATGGCAGAGGATGGAAGTTTCAAGAGTGTGGGTCGGAACTCGCCAGAGCCTCCTTTTTTTTCCAGTTTTATTGAGACATAATTGACATATAACATCATGTAAGTGTAAGGTTGCAACATGTTGATTTGATACACTTCTAGATTGTGAAATGATTACCACCATGGTGTTAGCTAACAACATCTCCATCCCCTCGCATACTTACCATTTCTTTTTTTGTGGTGAGAACATTTAAGACTACTCTCTTAGCAACTTAGAAGTATATAATGCAGTATTGTCAACTATAATCACCATATTGTACATTAGATCCCCAAAACATATTCATCTTATAACTGGAGTTTGTACCCTTTGACCAGCATCTTCCCATTTCCCCCACTCCCCAGTCCCTGGTAACCCCCATTCTACTCTCTGTTTCTATTAGGTTGGCTTTTTTAGATTCCATATGTAAATGAGATCATATAGTATTTGTCTTTCTCTGTCTGACTTATTTCAGTTAGCATAATGCCCTCAAAGTCCATCCATGTTGTTGCAAATGGCAGGATTTCCTTCTTTCTCTCGGCTGAATAATATTCCATTGTATATACTTCACATTTTCCTTATCCATTCATCCACTGATGGACACTAAGGTTATTTCCATATCTTGGCTATTGTGAATAATGCTGCAATGAACATAAGAGTGCAGACATTTCTTTGATATCCTATTTTCATTTCCTTTGGATATATACCCAGAAGTGGGATTGCTGGATCCCATATGGTAGTTCTATTTTTAATTTTTTGAGGAACCTCCATACTGTTTTCCATAGTAGCTGAACCAATTTACATGCCCACCAACAGTACACAAGGGTTCCCATTTTTCCACATCTTCACCAACACTTGTTATCTCTTGTCTTTTTGATGATAGGCATTCTAACAGGTGTGAGGTGATATCTCATTGTGGTTTTCTTTTGCATTTCCCTGATTCTTAGTGATGTTGAGCACCTTTTCATGTACTTGTTGGCCATTTGAATGTCTTCTTTGAAAAAAATGTCTATTCAGTTCCTATGCCTATTTTTTAAATTGGATTGTTTCGGTTTTTTCTATTGAGTTGTATGAGTTCTTTATATATTATGGATATTAACCCCTTGTCAGATATATGATTTGCAAGTATTTTCTCCATTCTGTAGGTTGCCTTTTCATTTTGTTGATGGTTTCTTTTGCTGTGCAGAAGCTTGTTAGTTTGATACAGCCCCAGTAATTAATTTTTGCTTTTGTTGCTTGGGCTTTTTGTGTCATATCCAAAAAATCATTGCCAATGCCAATGTCAACGAAAATTTTCCCTATGTTTTCTTCTAGGAGTTTCATGGTTTCAGGTCTTATGTTCAAACCACTGTGAGTTAATTTTTGTGAGCGGTGTAAGATAGGCATCCAATTTCATTCTTCTGCAAAAATTCCAAATTTCCCAACACCATTTATCGAAGAGACTATCCTTTTCCCATTTAGTATTCTTGGCTCCCTTGTCAAATATTAGTTGCCCATATACGCAAGGGTTTATTTCTGGGCCCTCAATTCTGTTCCATTGGTCTATGTGTCTATTTTTATGCCAGTACCATGCTGTTTTAATTACTATAGATGTGTAGTATAGTTTGAAATTAGAAAGTGTAATGCCTCCAGCTTTGTTCTTCTTTCTCAGGATTGCCATGGCTATTCGAGGTCTTTTGCGATTCCATAAAATTTTAGGACTGTTTTTCTATTTCTGTAAAAAATTGCCATTGGAATTTTAATAGAGATTGCAGTGAATCTGTAGATTTGCCAAACCTCCTAAAACCTTGATTTGGAACCAGTCACAAGTCCAAGCCCAGAGTCAATGGGACAAGAAAGGCTATGCCCCCTTTCCACCCATAAAGTGGAGAACAAGGATGGGAGTAAATGTTTGCTGAGCAATCATTTAATCTAACCAATATTCCTTTCCTTCATCATCAACAACAATCAACTAGCCAATAAGTCTCGTTAATTTTTGCTTCAATGTATCGCCTATATTTATCACTTCCTAAGCCATTGTTCCTAAGGTTGTAGAATAGGTCTTAATACCTCACATCTCTCTCCTTACAAAAGAGAAACTGCCAAACTGTGGCTGTACCATTTTACATTCCCACCAGAAACGCATGAGCGCACCAGTTGCTCCATGTCTTCACTAGCACTTGCACTGTCACTTTTACTTGATTTTTAAATTTTTTAAAAATTTTTTAGCCATTCTAGTAGATGTGATGTAGTTTCCCACTTTGGTTTTACTTGCATTTCCCTAGTAACTATTGATGCTAAGCCTGTTTTCGTATATGCTTATTTACTATTCTTATATATCCCCTTTGGTGAAGCATCTGTTCAAATATTTTACCCATTTTTTTAATGAGTTGCTTATTTTTTTATTGCTGAGTTTTGAAAGCATTGCATATATTATGGATACACGTCTTTTGTCAGATATGTGTTTTGCAAATATTTTTTCACAGTCTGTGGCTACTCTTTTCATCCTCCTAGTAGTGTCTTTTGGAGAGCAGAAATGTTTTATTTTGACTAGTCCAATTTAACAATTTTTCATTTTATGGATCTTGTTTTCTGGTGTCATAGCTGAGAAATCTGTGCATAACACAAAGGTTGTTTTTCTATGTTTTCTTCTAGAAGATTATAGTTTTAGGATTTACATTTAGGTCTATTTTACATTTTAAGTTAATTTTTACATAAAGTGAGAAGTATGGATCAAGATTCATTTTTTGCATATGGATCTCCAATTATTTCTCCCTCTGATAAAACCTATATGCTTCTATCAAAAAGAGTTTCTTTAGAACCATTTTATCACGGCCTTCCTCTGGTTAGAACCTTCCTCGGCTCCCTGTTGTGTACTGCTAACAGCTAACACTCCTTAGCCTCCATTGGCTGATACTGCACTACTCCTCCCACTTAGTTCCCCACAACCTCCCATACTGCCCATGCCACTGTCCTCACTGTGGTCAGTGGACTTTGGGGGCTATTGTTTCTGGATTACCCAAGGAAGGTCAATCAGGATGCTGCCCTGGGATTATAAAATGGATATGGAAAGAGTGATGTTTCCTCCCACTGGAGCCGCTGAGCTAAAAGGGCCAAATTAAGGCAGAGAGAAGGAGGCCAACACATAGAAGGAAGCAGTGGATTGGCCTGACAGTAGACCCCACACTCCTGGCTCTAGGGGTTGGCACGTGACCCAGTGTCACCCTAATGGCTCTAAGGGTGGGAAGGTCTAGTCCATTAGCAGACAGAAAATCTTACTATGAGGTGCTCAGGCTAAACACAAAATCCAGAGAATAGCGGAAGAGTTCTCAACTCTTCCCCTTGAGTCTAACTTTGTCCCTCCTCTCTGGTTCCCTCACTCTCCTCCTCCCTCCACAGTCCCTTGGGTCTTTTTGGCTCTCCTCCTCCATCCCTGGCCCAGCTGCTGCTGCTGCTGCTTCACTTCTTACTTTGGTTTCTGTTCAGGTTTCCCTGAGGGAGCTGCAGCAGGGAGCTACACAGCCTGTGCTTATGAGAGTGAAGGGAAAAGCCCTCTCCTGGTCAGGCTTCCTGGTGAACCATCTATACACAAATAAACCTAATGAAACAGATAAAATTTCACTCAATAGCACATTATTTTAATAAATCAAATTAAATCTGACTTCCAGACCACAGGCTCTACGGTGGTGAGAAATTTAACTAGAACAGTTTAATTAGAACAGTGGAAGACAATACAGACTAAGCTGGCAGCTTTTTGAGAATTTGACTTGATTCAAGGGCATTTGGAAATGAAGTCAAGGTGGTCTTGAAATGCATTAGGTGCCTGGACCCTGATGGCCAGCCAGACGCCAGCTTGTTGCTGGTGAAGAGGCACATAAAGACAGGACTTGGGAAAGCCCTGACTGTCCCCTGGGTCGTGCTGCTCCTTCTTGAGCCCAACAATCTAACAGCTGCAACCACAGCAGACATTCGTTATGGAAAAGGACAGTCTGCGACTTCCCTCCTTTATACACATCTGGTTGGTGAGTAGCTGGAGAGGATTAGACTGGAAAAGAAAGGCCTACTCCCCTTTCCTCCTGACCACTGGGGAAACCCTCCCTTCCTCTTCTTGGGCCTCCAATCTGCGCCTGGCAATCTGAGCTCACCTGTTACAATCTCCAATGGAGACCCGTGCTGTTTGTTTACAGAGTCAACAGTCACATGAGGGACATCTTGCCCCGGTCAGAGTGAAGTGATACCCTTTTCCTGATGGCTCCTCTTTTCTTACTGTTGTAATTAGTTTGAAAACTCCTCTCTAAACTTATGCCCATATGAAGAATCAGACTGTCCCATACATGATCTTCTCCGGACTCTGAGGGGACATTATGTGACAAGACCCCTCCCCGTCTCTCCTTCCATGGAAAACAATTTCGTTGCTGCGATGTCATTGGAAGTTGACCTGAAATGTAATTACACATTTTGAGGGAGGAAAAAAAATCGAAGTAGATTAAGAGCTCACACTTGTGATTAATTTAAGGTTTTGAATTTGAAAATTTTTTGCTTACTCTACAAACTGAGCTTTAAGAAAATAAGATTTGTAACTTTGCATCTACCTTCCAACGGCTGTGCTTTGTGATTTCTTTAAGACAGAGAAGCCACATGTCCCTCCATTTCCAATTATTCTTTCCCGCCTTCTCTCCGCATCTTCAGTCTCCTTTTCATCCTCTATTTCCCTGTGAGTGCACTTGCAGATCCTTTAGTGATTTTTAATAAGTATCTGAAACAAAATACAAAGGAAAATGTACAAGGAGCCAGAGAAAGAGAAGTCAGTTCCAACTCCCAACCCTGAGGCAATTTAACTGCCTGGGCGGCAGCCCTCTGCCCTGAGACTGCCCAGGGTTTCATCCTTTAGGCTCCAAGGCAAGTGGTAACCGGGCCACTCCCCGCCGTCCCACACTCTCCCCAGTGGCCTGCCATACTGTCTTTCCTTCACTTCCTGGGATTCAACAACCCTTCTCCAGCCTTTGAGCGTGCTGTTCCTTCCAGCAGGAAACCTTACCACTGGTTCCCAGCCCTTCTCAATCTTTTTGTCTTTGGTTTTCTTTTGGTCTGTCTTCTGGCTCTGACTGTGAGCTCTAAGGGAAGGGACTGGGCCTTGCCAATTGAATTCATAACTCCAGGGATAACACCTGGCCCATTATACACGCTCAATAAACATCCATTTAGAGAATGAATGAATGAATGACTATCTTCTCCAGGAGAGGCCCAGTGCGCCAGGCTGCTCTGAGAAGCTCTTTGCTGCGTTGATTCTGAATTCCTCTCAGAGAGAACTCTAAGGAGGGTGCACTGCCAAGCAAGCGGGAGGGCAATGTCTAAGGTCAGATGCAGAGGAAGTCACCCCAAGGAACACTCAGAAGGACAGAGTGAAGCAATTCCTGGATTATTTCCTTAAAGAAGGAAATTGACTTGGATCTAAATTGAATCAAGTGTCCAATAGAGAGAGCTCAAAGCTAGCCACTTTTGTTAACCACTCATAAAATGACCCCTAACCCATGCTGGGGAAACCCTGGAAGCATCATGCCAACCTTAGCAAGAGGGACACTGCTTTTAGCCATAGAAAAAAATACGTTATATTAAATATTCTTGAGGCCAAGTTTCTGAATAACTGCAAAAGACGATGACTTTCCCCTTGCTGAACATAAGTGTTTTTTTGTTTTTTTGTTTTTTTTGACTCGAGTTTCTCGAAGGCAGAGACTTTACAACATTCATCTTTGTATCCATACCACAATCCCTGGCACAGGAGCCTGTGAAACGAGGAGCACAAGAAAATTCAGATATTATAAACATGTATGTCTTTTTAGTTACATTTGTAAGTATAACCCATTACTGGGAAGAAATTCTTATTACTAGCTGATATATATAAAGTCCAGAGGATGGGGAGAAAGAATCCTTTTATTTATGAAGTCAACTTGTGAGTCCATGAAGAGCCCATCCTGGGTGGGCATCTGAGAATGACCCTTTCTCTGGTCTCTCCCCACCTTCCTTTACTCCTCTACCATCCTTTCCATCTTTTCTCCTCCTTATCCTTTCTTCCAAGGTCCACATCTCATCCTGGAGAATGATACCCCATCCTTACCACGTGTTGCTGGAGAAGGCTTTTAGCTCTTAATATTTTTCAGAGTAGTAATACAAAAGTAACTCAAAATCATACAAAATGTATTAGGATTGGATTCAACTGCATATAACAAAAAACGCACATGGTTTAAACAAGATAGAGATTTCTCTCTCTCTTCTAAAGAAGTTAAAAGAAGGCAGTCCAGGGCTGGTACGGCAGCACCTCATTATCAAGCACCAACCCTCCTTCAATCTCTCTGCTCCAGTATCCTTAGTTTGTCATTTCCATCTTCAAGGTCACCTCATGGTCCAGGATGGCTGCTGAACTTCTAGTTCCAGGCAGAAAGCAGAAGGAAAGGAGCAAAGAAAACAAGGGTATTCCTGCCAGTGGAGGCAGCCTCTTTAATGAGATTTCCCAGAAGCCTCACCTAATGACTTCTGCTTGCACCACACTGGCCAATTCTATCTGCAAGGATGATAAGAAATGTTACCTTTTAGCTGGGCACATTGCTGCCCTGAGTGTTCTATTATTATGAAAAAAGACGAGAATGGAGAACAGATATTGTGTAACCCAGTGGCTCAGAGCATGTGTCAGAATCATCTGGAGGGCTTGTTAAAACACAGACTGTCATATCCCCAGAGTTTATGATTAGAAGGCCTGAGGAGAATCCTGAGAATTTGCATTTTTAACAAGCTCCCAAGTGACGCTGTAGCACACTTGGAGAACTTCGAGAACCATTGGCATTTTCTTCTAACCAAGACAAACTTTTTTCCTCCTAATATTGACTGTCTACTTATTTTAACCTCAATACATTGTTTTATCAACAAAGTCCCAGATTCCTTACTTGGCCAAAAAGACCCTTCCCTTCAGAAATAGGGTAAGAGAGTGAGGAAGTCAAGTCTTGCCATAACTAGCATGGCTGGAAATCTGCTCTTTTCCACCATTTGCAAACTAGAACATGTGAACTGTGTGTGGAGTTGAGAAACAAATTGGAAGGGATTGGGCTTAGCTGCATCAATGATGGATGCTCAGCAAATGAAACAAGAGCTATAAATAGAAGCTAAAAAACAATTTGGTGGGAGGTCCCTGAGGACGAGGGAACTTCCTAAAGGCCACATAACTGGACTTCCTTTGCCATTGAAGGTTCAGGGTAATTAAACGGACTCATCCTAGAGCAGGGAGATGGTGTAATAGACCAGTAGAGGATGGGAGTAGGAAGAAAGGATCATGGGCCTATGGACTTACCAGCAGTGCCCAACAGCCTAGGAATTGAATCACCTTGAGGTCAGAGCCCCATACACTGGATGCCAGCCCAGTGGTACTTCCTTCCTCAGTCCTCTCTTTTCTCTCTTGCTTCTCTTAGGCTTTTTTGTTCTGTTTTGCTTCAAAAATTTGCTGAGTGAAGATGGAAAAGAAAAGAATTTTTGTCTGTGCCTTAGCCTAAAGAAATAAAGATCTACAAATCCTTGGAGACTGAGTGTGGTAGGGAGAGTGAAGAGAAAAGTTAAAGAAACCCCAGGGAGAAGTGAAAACTCAGGCCAAGAAAGTCAGAGGCCACTTGTACAGAAGTCCTTCCCCTTCTGGGGCTGTTTACCATGCAGGCTCTTTTTTTCTTATCACTTGGGGAATTTTTGTGTTTTATTTTATTTTATGGTGTAATTCCCACACAGAACATTCTCTTGGTGGGGTCTGATTTGAAAATGATGCTCTATAGTTCCAAGCTGGCTGTGTGTGTGTGTGTGTGTGTGTGTGTGTATGCATTCCTTTAAAGTTGTTCATTGTCGAAAGGAGGGTGATGCAGGTTCCTATACCCTTTTTCCCTCTTAAGGGTCTGGGCCCCAGAAGACAATGACTAGCACTCCTAAATTCTATACACTTGGAGAAGCTGTACATGGAAAACAGAAACTCCAAATTCACCTTAAGCTCATTTTAATTGATTTGTAGTGTAATTTAGACCCTGAACTTCTTCAGCCAGCCACATAACAAGGGAGGCACTTCAAAGAGAGGAATCCTGCAGAACCCACCAAGAGCGGCAGAGGTATAAAATGCTGGCCATAGAACAGACCTTTGCTAGATCAACCCTTTCACTCGTAGATAAGGAAGCTGAGGTTTGGAGCAGGGAAGCAACTTAGCTGCAAATCACCAGCAGTGACTTTCCAACGTATGCACTTTGCTATTCCCACATTTATAGCCATTCTTTGTCTACTTATACTTCACTAACTGGTATTTTATAAGTCTTCACAAAGTTCTGAAACTTTATAAATATTTTGGTAGCTGGAGCTGCTGGTTTTAATTAATTAAAAGAATTCTGGCTTTGTGTCAGACACTGAGCCAGAGGTCGAGTTAGATGGACAATAAATACAAACACAACTTCCCCAGTCCACAGGGAGCATTTAGTCTAGCATGAAAGATAAGCTGTACCCCGTAGCTGGCACACAGGGTAATAGAGCCCTTGCCATTGAAATGCAGAGAGAAATGGATGGGGGAGTTCTGAGGAGAATCGCTTCCAAATGGGAGGAGGTGTTCACTCCCCGTACTCCATGGGGAGAAACTGGAGATGTGACCATGAACTAGAGTGATGCAGGGAGGAGCCCACCACGTGAAAGAACAGAATAAAGGCTGGCTGCGAAAGGGGCGCATGAAGGACAACAGAGCGTTTCACTAGAATATACGATGTGTGAAGAGGATTAGTATGATAGAAACACCCACCCAATGGCATTTAAAAGCAAATTTCTTAAAATATAGGACCATGTATCAGTTTGCTGGGGTTGCCATAATAAAATACCACAGACCACGTGGCTTAAACAACAGAAATTCATTTTCTCCACAATTCTGGAAGGTAGAAGTCCAAGGTCAAAGTGTGGGGAGGTTTGGTTTCTCCTGAGGCCTCTCTGTCTTGCAAATGGCTACCTTCTTGCTGTGTCCTCACATGATCTTTCCTCTGTGCACAGGCACCCTGGTGTCTCTTTCTCTTCTTATAAATACACCAATCATATTGGATTAGGGCCCACCCTTATGACCTCATTTAACCTTAGTTACCTCTCTAAAGGCCCTATCTCCAAATATAGTCACATTCTGAGGTACTGGGGGTTAGGACTTCAACACATGAATTTTGGCAGGACACAATTCAGTCCATAACAACCACTACTCTGCATGATTACATTACTTCAAGACAGATTACACTTTTATAAAAGCTACCAGGCATTAAGAAAGCTTATTCAAACAGGTTATACATTTACGCTCCCACACATTTTTTATGAATCTTTTATTCAAATATAAAGGTTAAAAGTAGAGATTGAAATACTGCATAAAAACTTAAGAAAACAACCCTGCATTTCTACTCCTAGGAATCTACTCAAGAGAAATAAAAAACATATGTCTACACAGAGACTTGTGCATGAATGTTCATAGCAGCATTACTCATAATAGCTAAAATGTGGAAACAACCCACATATCAATTAATTGATGAATAGATAAACAAAATGTGGTCTATCCAGATAATGGAATATTATTTGGCCATAAAAAGGAATGAAGTACTGGTACATACTACAACATGAACAAACCTTGGAAACATTATGCTACGTTAAACCACCCAGATGGAAACGACTACATATTGTATGATTCTATTTCTATGAAATGTCCAGAAAAGGCAAATTTATAGAGACAGAAAACAGATCAGTGGTTGCCTGAGGCTGGAAAAGGAAGTGGAGACTGATGGAAGTGGCACAGAGGAGTTTTTGAAGGTTTCTGAAGAGAGGTTCCTTGAAAGAGAAGTTCTAAACCTGGATTGTGGTGATGGTTGCAAAACTCTATAAATTTACTAAAAAGTATCAAATTATATGCTTACAATGGGTGAATTTTATGGTATGCAAATTATACTTCAATAAAGCTGGAAAATATTAATGAAAAAATACATAGGAGTAATTGAAAAAATTATACGAAAATAAAATAAACTTTAAAAATGTCCTGTAATCTGGCAGGAAAGCTTATTCCTTCCATCTGTAGTCTGCAGAAGGAAAAAGTCAACCCCCCATCCCAAGTGAGTCCTTAGTTCTGCACTGTGTGGGGTAGAGGAAGGGGGAGAATTTTGCAGCTCAGGAGCCTTGTATGTTGTTTCACATCCACTGACTAATTCCTGGTGAGGTCTGGCAAGTGATAAAATCCTGGAACAGTAACCCTGGGGGGGCCCTCAAGGACCATCTTGTGCAAACCTTTCATTTAATTGAAGCTGGAGTAGAGGCTCAGAAACCTTTATATAACTGACTTGCTCAAGACACCATATGTGGTGAATGGCCAGGTTGGAAGCTATCCCAGGTGCCCTGATTCCTAATCCAGAGTCCTCCATTGGGCTGTCTCTTCACATCTCTTAGCCGCTCTCAGCCCCAGTTATCTCACCTGCAAAACGGGGACAGTAATATCCACCCCTGCCTGTTTCACAGGGCCATTGCTCAAACGAGCTCAATGATGTGGAAATGCTTTCAAAAAGCAGAAAGCCCTCTACTAATGCAAAATGCTGTTATAGCGGTATTAGTAGGTCAACTGGAGGTCAATCTAGCTCAGAATCCAAACCAAAGATCTACAAGAATATACTTCCAGGAAATGCATTCGTCTGTCCTGATGTGAACATGAATCTCTGGCTAAAGCTCCTCCCCAGCATAAGGAGGGGTAGGGGTGGGGCAGTTTTGGTACCATTCCTTTAATTTTCCAGAACATTCTCTCATTCCAGAACATTATCATCTTCCTGCTGTCCATCCATGACACTTTAATGAATTTGATGACAATGAAATTCAGTCTGTGTGCATTCAAGTATGATTCCTCAAGTAATAAAGATAAAAATGAAGATTTGGTTTAGATATCTATAACCTAAAACTTATTTATTTTACCCTCCTCCTTTGAAAACTTATCCATTGGGACACCATAAAGGGCCCTCTGTGTCTAATAACACCTGGAAATCCCCAAGTCTGTAAACTAAGTGTATTTTGGAGTGTATTAATCTCTGCTAAAGGATCCCCTCAATCCAACCCCCTTCCCTGAGCCTCCTACCACCCACACAGGGGCAGATCTCACTAGAAACCCTCAGCAAAATGAGAGCCCAGCAAACCAGTCATCACTGCTTGCCCAGGGAAAACACCAGGTGCAGAGCCTAGTGCAGAATGTGATCTGGGAAAACACTTATAAATCAAGCAGGTTCCAGGGAGTGAAAGTACAAGTTAGCAAAAAATAACAACAAAGTGGCCATGAAATGTTAAATCTAACCAACCCAACAGAAAACTAATTACTGTGGCCTCTATAGAAAACCCAGGCTGAAGACCGAATGATAAGCTCGGAAAAAGCTGGAGAAGTATTCTCACCTGCTACATCCAGTTACTTTTTATGTCTAGGAGCACTGGCCCTTTAACTGTGATATATGTTTCAAACGTTTTCTCCCAGTTGTCTTAGACTTTGTCATGACCGTTTTTAATTTTCCTTGCAAATGTATTTTATTTTTAGGTAGTTCGGATTATCAGTCTTTTCTTTCGTTGCATCTGGATTTGGGGTTGTATTTAGAAAGCATCTCTTCACACCTATGTTGTAGAGAAACTCACCTATATTTTCTCCTAACACCAGTGGGTTTCGTTCTTGATCCACCTGGAGTTTATTCTTGTATATGGCTATCCAGTGGTCCTCAAAATATTTATTAAAAAGTCCATTTTCACCCCAGTAACTGGAGATACCACCTTATTCATGTACTAAATTTCAACATATTTTGGGTCTATTCCTCGACTTTCTATCCTATTCCATTGCTCCTGACTGTCTATCCATGTGCCAGTATCACACTGTTTTAATTATAGAGGCTTTATACTACACTATAGTATCTGGTAGGTAGCTCTTTTCCCCCCGTGTTTTCCCAACTATTCTTGCATGTTTTGTTTTGTTTTGTTTTTATGTATGAACTTTAGTATCAACTTGCCTAGTTCCGTAAAAAGGCTTATTGGTATTTTTGTTGGGATCACGTTAATTTAGGAAGAACTGATATCTCTATGATACTTATGATATGGAGTCATCCTATCCAAGAACAGGGATTTCTTTCCATTTGTTCAAGTCTACTTTTACATCTTTCAAGAGTGTTTTAAAGGTTTTTTTCCCATATAAAATCGGCACATTTATTTTATTATTTTTTTTTTATAATTTTATTTATTTATTTTTCCCCCAAAGTCCCAGTAGATAGTTGTACGTCATAGCTGCACATCCTTCTAGTTGCTGTATGTGGGACGTGGCCCCAGCATGGCCAGAGAAGTGGTGCGTCGGTGCGCGCCCGGGATCCAAACCCAGGCCGCCAGTAGCGGAGCGCGCGCACTTAACCGCCAAGCCACGGGGCGGCCCGGCACATTTATTTTTAAGTTTACTCCTAAGTGTTCTTTTTTTGTTGCTACATCTCATTACTTTTTGAAGCCAAGCTGATCCAGGCACTTGATTCTTGGGTTCTTTAGAACTCTTTGTTCTAAACAAAGAGTAACATATTCTTGTCCACCCCCATTTTGTTCTCCCTTTGCCCAGTCCACTTAGTCTCTTTCGGATAACTTGAGGGTATCTCTATTGACCACGTTGGGAGAACAAGAAACAATAATAGGTCTAGAGTTTAAGACAAGATGACATAAGACAGCGGTGAATAAGGTCTTCAGGTCTTAGCAGAAAGAATTCACATCTGTCTGAGGGCAAAGATAAAGATAAGAAGTTGCAGGACTCTCACATATTTAAAAATCTGAAATTGGATTTAACTGGTCTGCTTTTCTCAGTCAAGTAAACTCTATCAATCTTTGTGACATCTTGGACAATCTTCTAAATCCTCCTTCCTCTTCTTGGTCTGATATAATACAGTATACTTATGAGTAATAGTATTGAGTTGATAAATCCCTTCTATAAATTCTCTTTTCTTAATATTTCCCTAATACTTTCATGATCCAAACACCATGTGGCCACAGGAATCTCTGAGAGATAGTTGTCTCCAAGACTATCTGTAAAACCAGGTTAAAGGCAGGCCCCATGAATTGTGGTACACATCTCAGACTGTATATGTATGTTAGATTGCAGCAGATTCAGGGATCTCTAGCTGGTTTTCTCAGGTAGTTGGTACATGCTACTACTGAGACTAAGACCAACGGTTGGATTTTACTCCAGGCCAGTCAGCTCCTTTCTCCCAATGTCTCTCTTTCACTTTAATTCCTTAGACCCAAAGAGGACCAAGTGAGAAATCTAAACAGGTCATAGGAAATGCAATGTTGAAAAAGCAATTGGAAACCTAAAGCAATTGGAGACTTTAAGCCTTTGGCAGGGATGAGAAGAAAGACCCCTGCTGAGCTCTTTTTCTCTAACACCTCTTCTCCACCAGTTTCACTGCTGAACTCCTAAACACCCTTCCAGGTCAAGCTCAACCGCACCTTTGGTATGTAATTTTTCATGACACTCCTCTACCTCTCAAAGATGTAACTGCTCCCTCATCTGTTTTCCCACTACATTCTAAGCATGCTTCTATTATCATTTTAATCATGTTTTATTACAGTTCTCTCATTATTTGCTTATATCTCTGTCTACCAACTAGGCTTCAGATTTCTGGAAGGCAGAACTGTATGTTCCCGAGCCAGGTTCGTTTTGCCCACCACCCAGAAAGCCAACCACCGAGACGACGAGATTACAGAGAGAGAGGGTTTAATCACAAGGCAGCCAAGTGAGGAAACGGGAGAATGAGTCTCAAATCCGCTTCCCCGAAAATAGGCACTCAGGGATATTTATGGGGAAGGGGGCAAGGTGGTCTGAAATGTGCAAATAGATGATTGGAGGTGAGGAGAGGTGAGGTAATTGATGATCTGCACAAGCGTAGTCAGACTTCATGCCTCTTCATAGGACGCATGTTCACAAAATGGTGGCATTGGCATGACCCAAGGGTGGAGTTTTTAGCCTCTTGACATCAAAAGGTCGCTTATCAGACATCTGCGCTGGCCCAGTTGATAAGTGGTGGTCTCAACAGGCCTGAAGTGGACAAGGGATTCTAATTCCTGAAAAACAGCTCAAACATCCATTACAGTGGTGACCCAGGCTTCAAGGAGATGTTATCTATAGGAATCTAGTGGGAGTCAGATAGCATATTGCCTAAAGAGCCCAGTTAACAATGGGCGGCGGAACAACTAAAAGCTACAATCAGTAATTGCAAAATGGAAAAAAAACTTTAGTTCCTAGCTACTTAATCATCAATGGCTAACTGTTTGCCAGTTTCATGTATTTCATTCATCTCGGTATCTTCAAGATCTAACAATTTAATTGAATTAAATTGACCAGAGAAAGAGATTTGAACCTTTTTTTTTCTACACACCGTTTGAGATCTATTAGTCACAGCCTCAGCAGGAAGTAGTGCAATGACTATTACTAAGCTCACATTTATACCAAGAGACCCCAGATAGAGCTCCTTGGTGCAAGTATGCAACGTGCTCCAAAGCCTGTCCCCCTTTCAGCCTGCTAACGAACTCTTAATTGGTAAAATGTGAATTGTTATGAGGATTAAATACGATAACGCATCTAAGGCACCTATTAGTGATATATTAATTAGAATATTAGTGATTTTATACTACACAGACTGAGAAAAATTGGATGACAAACAGTAGAGCTACTGAGTCAAAGGAATTCCCTTAATGAATTGCTTTGTGACCCAACAATAGTTCCCCACCTTTTTTCCACCACTACATATAAGATAGGTGATATCAAATGTGGGACATAGTCCCAGGGTCATTCCTATGGACTGGCATGTAGATAAGGATACATGCAGATTACAGTCAATTTCAGGTGTATTTGCTAGAACTCCCTATCTTCTTTCCCTATGTCTCAAGGAAGCATGGAATGTCAGTGAGTAAAAATGGCATAGTTACAAAAACAACAAATCTGCTCCTATTGATTGATTTTTTTAATGCACAAAACTCAATTCTTCATTATTACTAATAAATTACTCCAGCATACCTCTATCTTGACACACCAGTGTATTGTGAAACCCAATTGCTAAGATCCATTATTATAGATCCTGAGGGCTAAGCTTGACCATTGTCACACTGTGAGATATTCTAAAACTCTTCTATTAACCATCATAATTATGAAAAGTGGGCTCTGTCAAATATGGCATCAGAATATTCTCATGGATAGTCATGACACAGAATGAAGCTGCACTGTCCCGTAAAGATGTTTTAAAGCTCAGAGTCCTGGCAGGAAAGAGATGACAAATTCAAAAGGGAGATTAAAGAGAGTTTGATGAAGGCACTGTTTACAGAGGCTTGGGCAGGTTTAAAGGAAACCAACCAGGGATGGTAATGCACCCAGGGACTAGCACCAGCAGGAAGTAGCTACTACCTATGTCTTGAAGGTGAGAGCAAGGAATCAGCCACTGGAACCCAGAGAGAGCTGTAGCTGTAGGAAGAGGCTGCCTACAAGATGCAGCTGCTGACAAGCCCTGGCCCAGCAGGCAGTGAGCCAGGCGAGTAAATACTTCCAGGTCTTTCCCCTTCTCCTGTCTTTGCCTTCCATTGGCCAAACCCAACCGGAATTCAGAAGGTACAGGCCATAGACGCAGTCCAGGTCAGTCTTCTCGGACAGAGAGCAGGGCGAGGGATGCAAAGTATATCTGGCGGGACAAACAGAAAACATCCAGCACAGATGTCAACTAGCTCTTTTCTTCTTGATTCTGCATTGTGATTTCTTGCCTATTTTTAGATGTACTGAACAAGATTTGAGTCATTTTCGTGGCCTAAAAGAGAAAGCTCTCTTTTATCAGCAAAACTGGAAACAACTAGACTCACAAGTGTGCCGCTAAACCCTGGAAATACACGGCTTCATCTCAAACCCAAATAAAAAGAAATCTCAATCATGCCTTTCCCAGGCTGTTTTAATTAACTTAGTCGGGAAAGTTCTAAATGTCTAACTGTCTTTATCTTCTTTTTCAGATTATCAATTGGGCAGAATGTAAAGATAAAACTTAACAGCATTTACACTGAAAGGGAGGAGAAAAACCTGAAAAAGAACAGAAATATTATAAGGGGATTTTTTCACCCTCTTCTTTTTTAATTCTTGTACATAGTTACTCGATAGGATTTTGATGGTTGACAGAACTGCAAGTCCGGCGCATTCACTTTGATGACACACCTCCTGCTCCAGCTGGAATCCTTCGCAGAAAAACGAGCAGAAGTCATGCTGACCCTTCTTGCTGGGCAGGTGGGGCCTCTGTTTTCAGTTCAAGCTATCTCAGCTGAAAGTTTTGAGAGGCCACCAAATATTTACTTTTTTAAATATTACATGTTTATTGATTGTTAAAATAATAATAGATACATGTTAATTAGATATAATTTGGAAAATACAAAAATATATAAAGAAGAAAGCAGAAGCCTTACACATCCTTAACTAACAGTGGTAACTTGTTAACATTTTATTATATCTTCTTTCACTCTTTTTCTATACACAGATTTCCAAGATAGGCATTACATACAGTGTGCAGTTTTGCATCCTCCTTTATTATAATTAACATTACAGAACAATATTCCCTATGTCATTAAGTAAATTTCAAAATAATAAAATTTAAAGACCATGTAACATTTTATATATGGGTGGTGTCTTAGTCCATTTTGGCTGCTATGACTATACCACAGACTAGGTGGCTTAAACAACAAATATTTATTTATCACAGTTCTGGAGGCTGAAAGTCCATGATCAGGATACCAGCATGGGTGGGTTCTGGTAAAGACCTTCTTCCTGGTTTACAGACTGCTGTCTTCTTCTTGTATCCTCACATGGTAGAAAGAGAGAGCTAACTCTCTTCCTCTTCTTATAAGGGCTCTAATTCCATCATGGGGGCTCCATCCTCATGACCTAATTACCTCCCAAAGGTCTCATCTCCTGGTACCATTCTATTAAGGGTTAGGGTTTCAACATATGAACTGGGCAGGTGGGGAAGGGTGGGCACAAACATACAGTTCATAACAGATGGTTATACCCCGATGTATTCAACCATTCCCCTGTTATTGAACATTTAGGTTTTTCCAATTTCCCTTATTATGAATAAGATTGCAGTGAACATCTTCATTTATAATTTTTCTAAATATATATTAAATTTCTTAGAACAAATTTCTTGAAGCAGAGTTTTGAATTTAAAGTTTCACCTTAGATTTTCCCAAATTGCTGTCCAAAAAGACTGTACTAATTTACATTCCCACCCACAGGGTACAGGAGTGCCCATTTTTACAGAACCTGGCTGACATTGAGTATTAGAATTTATTTTTATCTCTGTCAATGGCATTTTGTTGTTGTTTTTGCTGATATATCAGTGAAGGTGAACATTTTTTCACACGTTGTAGGCCATTTAACTTCCTTCCTTGTGAACTGTCTGTTCCTAAGTTTGGCAGCTACACTTTCTTGCAAACTTTTGTTCCTCTCCTGAGGATCACAAAACTTTGTACAACTTTATTCCAATTCATTGAGTGTTTTCAGATGGTTGGTTACTTTTAACAGAGTGAGCTGAGTCCAAAAATGTCATTTCAGTTTGGTTTTTGACAGAGAAAGGCTATATGTTCAGTTGAATGCTGCCCAGACGGTTTTCCAAAACCATAACTAAAGTTATCTTAATTGTCTCTCTGAATATATTAAAGTACACAGTAGCCCACAGTTTTCAGTTCATAAATCCAAACCTCTTAGAAACATGTTTCTTTTGTGGGCCTCTCTAGGCCTAATTAGGACTATATTATCCTTTTTAGGTACCGGGAAGAGTGAGAAAAAGAGTTTGGTCAAGTATAGGCCTTTTGACTTGAGTTTTCAACTTGATTTGAAGCCCAGAAACGTTCCTACAAATGTGTTCTTGAGTGCCTAAGTGCTTTCCTACTGTTTCTATGGTAGGTGATGATGAGATTACTTCTATGCTTGGGCACACCTTGCAGTGGCTACTGGAAGTTAGTGATCTCAAAACACGGACTGAGAAAACTGATGGGAGTTAAGTGCACAGAATCATTTTCCATTGCAAGTTGACCAGTAGTAGCAAGTAGTATTTGTTCAGGGCTTTCCATTTTACAAAGCTCTTTGTCATACATAATCTCATTTGATACTCACCACAACCACATGGGGTGTTTGATACCATCACCCTCATTTTGCAGGGATAGCTCAATGACTTGCTCAATGTCACATAGGTAATAAGTGGCACTCAATGCTCAAACTCCTGGCTTCTGTCTGTAAGTGTGTTTCCAACTATACTCTCCTGCCATTCTGGTACTTTGTTTACTGAGCACCTTTTAGAAATGTAACAGGATCACGAAGCAAGAATAAGAAAAAAACAACAAAACACACATACACACATACACACATAAGGTACAACTCTGGTCACCATCTTACTCAATGGTCTGAGAGAAAAAATAAGAGAGATTTGTGTAATCTTTTCAATAAGCAGTTACTTTCTTGGTCTTTGCATATGCCCCTCATTATATGATTATATTATATGATTACTCTCTGAGTACTCATGGTCCCTGTGTCCTATGTCCTGTGACTGTGTCCCTGTGACTTGGACATTTCTTTCTTCGTTCTGTCAATCCACCTTGACCTTTTACGTTGTTAGTCATTGTGGACTCTGCAGAATGATGTAGGATTTGCTTAGGCCAGAGCATGCAGGTAGGTGGCTGAATGAGAAAACCTGGGGAACCATGTTGCAGTGGAACGTGCCAGTTTTCCTGTAAAAGTCTACTATCCCTTCTCATCAGCATCACGTTTGCCAAATTTGAGGAATTTATGAGGCTGTAAACAAATGTAAAAGGATACTTTTGCTGGACTTTGAAGGTGGCCCCAATGGTGAATTTGAGAATTCTCTCTCACAACTTTACCATTTTCACTGGGGACTTGGATGCTTGATGGTGAGTGAAGATTGGTGACATTTTTTTCTTAACATATATGGATGTGCCCATACAGATTTCCTAAGCAGGGTTGCAGTTTCTGGGAGAAAAGGAATTTAGACTCTAAATCCTGTCCCCATTACCAGGAAGACGCAAAACAATGAACTGGTCTCAGCCTTACTGAGACGAGATTGTTGGAAGACACCATGTAGTTTCTATTCAGAAAGTCTCACTCAGAATGTCCGAGTCCCCAACAAAATGTAAGTGATCAGAGGCCTCTGAATAAGTGATACTGAAACCCACCATAGCCAGCCAGGAATGAGCATTTGCCCGAGGGTAATTGTCCTTGAGTGTACAATTATTGAGAGAGTGGTAACACTTTGGGGTCCAGGCAGCTTTCCTCTGGTTAGCACTTGGCTGAGCATAATATAAGAGTAACAGACTTTGTTACTACCATTTTTAAAGGGATTGACAAACTATTTCAGTGCTCTGATGGTCAAGGAAGCACAACTCACCTGCAAGTAGAAATGAGATGGAAGTTTGGGCAGCTCTGTTGTGGATGTGGGATAGTGTGATTCCCTCTCGCTCCTCCTCCTGTATTTTCTGCCCTGGTGAATGGCATCACTATCCTTCTGGAAAAGCCTCCAAGATGATGGCAGAACCTGGACCCCAGACTGTTATTCCTGTACTCTTTCCATGTCATCCCACTGTCTCCCACCAACTAGTAAAGTTTTTATCAGCCCTGAGCAAAATATTCGCAAAATAGAATCTGTAGAATTTGGATCTCTCAAGTTCCATGATTCAAAAAAAAGAAAAATATCTTTTCTTGAGGAAGGCATTTCTCCCCCATCAAACAGCAAGATCTACCTATTAACTCATACTTCCCCATCTTTTAATCCACAGTATGGAAGTTAGGCCTCATCCCAGCATGTAGGGACATACATGTAAAACTCATACCACCTTAATGGAACATTCATTAGTCTAGAAGGTAAGACAAAGAGAAGAGACATTCTCCTTCCTACAACATGCCAGCAAAATGGCAAAGAATGCCTTCTTTGAATTGTGCAACTCAAATGCAATCCCATCAAAGCTGGCCATTTTCAGGCACGTGATGAGGGTCAAGTACCACCTGAGGATAGCATGGATATTTTATTTGGAAGTGCTAGAGTTATTTAGTTAACTCTGTATCCATTTCCCATTCTTGCTAACATTTAAAGATAAAATAACCTTTGTAAGCAAATTAAAAATTTTTTCAAATTTAAATATTACTCTCCAGATATTCAAAATCAACCAACACATACAGGGTAACCAAAGAGTTACACAGGGCTGGCCCGGCGACATAGTGGTTAAGTTCCTGCACTCCACTTCAGTGGCCCGGGGTTCGCAGGTTCGGATCCTGGCCGTGGACCTACACACTGTTCATCAAGCTATGCTGTGGCAGCATCCCACATAAAAAATAGAGGAAGATTGGCACAGGTGATAGCTCAGGGACAATCTTCCTTACCAAAAAAAAAAAAAAAAATTACACAGAACTGACGGTCTATTTTTAAGCTACCATTGGGTGGTTTCAAACTCTTACAAAGACAATGCACAGAGAACTATGAAATGTAGATTTACATTCACACCATACTTTTATTAGAAACAGGTTATGAGACTGGTTATGTTCTAGGTTCATACGTCTATGTTTATTGAGTAACAGAGATTGCACTAGACTTTTCAATTAGGTGACTTGATTAATCCCACACTCTCCCCCACTTTTTAAGCCAGTTTGACTTAAGTTTCTAACACTCACATGCTATTGAGATTTGATTAATACAATACTCAGAAAATATGTTGACCAAGAAAATTAGAAAAGCAGTTTCTTTTGATTATCTACTAAGTAACTTTTATAACTACTCAATGTATATACCAACCTTATGATTACAATTTTCTCAAGTAATTCTAGCTATAGGGTTTTTTAAGTTAAAAAAAAAAACTTATTCTGTACATGTATTTATCATGATTATACTCCTTTTTCTGAATAAAACATTTATGAGGAGAAAAGGGAATGGAGAGGGCCATCTCCATCAATTCAAAAGGCGCAGTTATTTGATTTCTTGGGAACTGTCTCTCTTGTCATCCCCATTTTTAATTTTAAAAGTCAGTGCCTGTACTAAAACATAAAGCTTTTCTCACTCCCCCCAATTTAGTTTCCACCCTGCTAATCTGTAATCAAATAGCCCTATTAACACTTTGCTTCATCCAGCAGAGAAAAAAAACATATTTAAAATCTTCTGACATTATTTAGCAAAAAATATAGCACAACTCTGCATATTTTTTAAAATTCTGAATAATTGTTGTAAGTAATGCAACATTTCAACTTAACTCAGGCAAACTGTAAACAAAACCACAACTAACTAATGAACGTTTCAAAGATTCATTAGCAAGTCAGTTATACGAAACTCAGAACATATTTTCCCAAAGCCGTGATCTTATTTTTGGTGGATAGATTTCTAGGCCACCCCTCTAAGGCTCTTTTGCCCATAGGGAAGCGTATTTTAATATGACTATTAGCTCCCAGTCCTTCAGAGGCCTGTAAGCCAAGATCCTGGGCCCCCACGTATAGTAGTTAAAACCCAAGTCCCATGGTTAATCAGATGGGTGATCTCAGGTTACCCCCCAGGATGATGGATATATTGATATCTGCCTTTTTAAGCAATAAATGAAATAATGGAAGTAAAGCCCTTAATACTGGGCTTGGCACAAAATAAATAGTGATAATGATATGATGACAGTGATGACAAAATCATTTGAGTTCTAGGCCCCTCAACTGAGTTGAGTTCTTGGGTTTACCTGGAAGCCAAAGTAAAGGAGGGTCTAAGAAGTTTCTTGACCGAGTTTATGTGTTTACTTTATATTTAATGAGAAAACGATGGTGAGTGTATTAGTTTCCTAAGGCTGTCATAACACAGTACTGGGTGGCTTAAACAGCAGAAATTTATTGTTTCAGAGTTCTGGAGGCTGGAAGACTGAAATGAAGGTGTCAGCGGAGCTGGTTCCTTCTGAGACCTGTGAGGGAGAATCTGTTCCATGCCTCTCGCCTAGCTTCCGGTAGCCTCAGGCATTCCTTGGCTTGTACGTGGCATTCTTGCTGTCTTCACATTGTCTTCCCTCTATGCATGTCTGTCCCTCCATCTAAATTTCTCCTTTTATAAGGACACAGTCATATTGGATTAGGGCCTAACCTCATGACCTTATCTTAACTTGATCATTTGGAAAGACCTATTTCCAAATAAGGTCACATTCACAGGTACTGGGGCTAGGACTTCAACATGTTTTTCGGGGGACATAACTCAACCCATAACAGTGAGTAAGTGAAAAATTTCACCGAGCATCTCCCAGTGATATGTTGGGACAGGCTTCAGGAAGGAGTGGAAGGGGAAGTCTCCGCATCTCCAGGTCCATGGGAGGAGGAATGGGGGCTCCAGTGTAACCACTGCCATCAGAGGGGAGCAGCAGCTCTAGGAATTATCCAGGGGTAGCTGTGGTAACCCCAGGAACTGTCTGTACTTCTCAAAGGTAGGGAAATCACCCACCGTTTTACCCAAGCAATAGCCAAATGTAAGCCTCAAACTTCTTTTTTCTTCAGAGTTTGCCTTGTTTCAGATAATCAGATTGCCTTCCTTCCTGAGCTACATAAACATTTTAAGAAACTAGTTATTCCTTTTTGGCTATTAGGGTCCTGAACGGATCGTTGTATTTTTCAATTCCTAGCAAAGGTTTTGCAACACCTGGGGTTTCATCAATTTCTCAAAACTCCTCAAAGTGAAATGAATTTTATATCCAGTTAAATGTTTAAAACCAGCACAAGACTCATAACACTTTCAGAGGATGAGGTCACCATGAACTCTAACAAATGACATTAGGGCGTCCCAGTTCTTCCTAAGTTGGGAATCTCGGTACTAAATAGCACGCCTGACCTCTGGAACGAAAACCAACTCCCCATGGGGACTAATTTACAACCAGGAAGTAATTTCTCCCCTGGGAGCCCGTGGATCAACAAAGTTCGTTCTTGGTGTTCTACCAAGGCTGCAGTGAGCCAGGCAGGGGGTGGTCTAGGTTCACTCTTCCTGCCTGCAGAACACCCCTCCAGGCTCCAGCAGGAGCTGTGCAGAAGGGGATTCTTCCCTAAAACTGCTCAATTACTCAGGATAATGCTTTGAATCTCCGAGCATCACAGCTAGCTAGTTTCAAGCAATACTTTAAGTGAGACAAAGCTAACAATTTCTAAAAATCCGGTGGATAAAAAAGCCATGAGCAATTGTCCAGCAACACTGAGCTGAGGAAAGGGTCCTTTGCCTGCTTCACTTCTCCCCACTGGCCCAGCTGGCCACTGCTCATCCTTCAGGGGCAGCTGAAATGTCTTGTCTCAGAGACACCTTCCATGACCGTCCCCATCTTCGTTATTCTTGATCACATCATCCTAGTTATTGCCTTCCTAGCTCTACTATCTATCCATAATTACTTTATTGGTTTACTCGGTCTATCTTCTTACAAATATAAGCTTCAGAAGACCAAAAGCCTTCCCCATCCTATTCTTTGCATTAGCTCCTGTGTCTGATACTGAGCCTGTCACAGTTTGATGTTCAATAAATGTGTTGAATGATTAATGTCCTAAATGACAAGCAGGTGAACCTAAATTAATGTCCTAAATGACAAGCAGGTGAACCTATACCCTCAGAGCCCCTGTTGACCAGTGTTCAAGGTGTAGTACATATTGTAGGCTGGATCGAGCAATAAAATACTGACCTGCAAAATATTGCTTTCCTGGATATTCACTCTGGCCTAAATAAACAGAAGGAGCCCTGAGGAATTATCCGGCAAGGCTGATTTAGTAGAATCATTGGCACTTGTGTAAAATTTTGGAGACTAATGTCCTAAGCACAGATGCTATTTTTAAGAACTTAACACCAGGACAAACCTTCTGGGGCTAACTCTGTGGGAATGAGGCCCTTTTTATGTCATGGGTGATGTATGAACTGATGGCTCATGAAAGGTGAAGCTCAGACTAAGTTATCAGACTTTTTCCTTCTGAATTATAGCTCAGCAAGCAGACTTGACCGATTACAGTCACTGACAAGAGCTGAGCAGTCTGTGGGCTTGTTTATATTACCAAAGAAAAGTGACAATATGGCCCAATTTAGTGCCTACAGCCCAGTATAACTAAACAAATTCTCTTTCCAGTCCAAGTCGAGGTTCACCTAAGCCGAGTTGGATTTATGGGAAACAAATGCCAAAGAGAGCCAATCAGTCTATGGGGCTTGTTTGGGGCTAAATTACTTCAAAAGCCACAAATTAGGACACTCTAAAAGCTGGATAAGAAGATATCTTCTTAAACCGTGCAACTAGATTTCGTGCATGTTGGGCAAGGCTGTTTGCAGTGGTAAGGGAAGTTCACAGGGTCACCCAGAGCCGCCTGACCGGTAACCATCTCACAGAGGCAGAGAGACTCAATAACTCAGAGTCCAGGAGGGCTTCTGCTCAGCTGTGGACTTTTAATGACAACATTCATCACTGAGTTAAGGGTTTCAAGGACAAAGATCTTCTAGAAAAGGCAAGTTTACCTGCTCTGTGGGCAGGTCCAGAGATGGGGGTCCACTGAGCCAAAGACACAGGACTTCCGCCCCCGAGAGCAAAAATAAATACTTGGGAGAAAGAAATGGCACAAAAGATTTAGATCTTTTTTACTGCTACAACTTCTGTGTTTAAGAGAGTGGGAAAATTTCCAATGAAATCTGCCTCCCATCTTTTTGCAGAAATAAACTGTGTTTAGGTCCCAAATGGAGTAGCATTTCTGCATCCATCTTCTCTCAGAACAGTATTTCTTAACCTTTGTGGGGGAAGGAGGATCAGGAAGCCTCATGAATGTTGTGGACCCTCGAATAGGAGAAACATAAAACAAGGGTTTTACACCTTATATGAAAGGTTCATACATGCCATTATAAGCCCATTCTTGGATCTCCTAGAGATCCCCGTATTACTGGAACAAAAGTGCCCCACTGTTGGATCAAAACTGGAGGATGCTGTCAAGAAGGGATTCCACAGAGAGAAAGATGGGAAAGAAGGAAAGAAAGACTTCCTTGGCTCTGTCCTCCTCAAAACCCAGGTCCCCAAGTCCCAATACAAAGGTTAAGCATATGCCAATGATACTTAGGAATGACTTTGACAAAAGGGAAACTGGAAACCCATTGTTTGACTACTAGAGTGACTCTCTGATGAGGTCCATTCACTGTGGTTCCTTTCTCCCCTGCAATTATAAGTGATTCAACAAGGTTTATACTAAAAACAATAGCCATGAGAAGTACAATGAATATTGGGATAGGAGTTCTTCTGCTGTATACATTCAGACATGGACATTATTACTGCTATTTTACAGATGAAACTATAGACTATAGCATTGGGGAAAACTAGCATTTTTTAACACCCTCTACATTCATTATTTCAGAAAGTTTGACAGTCCTGAGAGATGTGTGTTAATATCCCAACTTTATTAATGACAAAACTGAATTTAGAAAGTTTAGGTGATTTCCCAAGGTCACACAGCTAGCAAATGACAGAGCTAGGAATTGAACCCAAAAATGGCTGGTTCCTAAGTCCCTAATATTTCAGCTGTACCACCTAGCAAGGGAACTCACCTTCAGCTCTATGGGAATGTTCCCTTCCCACAGCACACCTCCAGGTTCCTAACCCGCATATCATATACCCTCTGGGAAAGTTACCTCACCCGGTTGATGGCCTGATCATCAGATCAGCCACATATTATCTTGTTCAGTCTGTATAAACACCCTATGAGAAGGTTTTGTCAGCTCCCTTCTGCAACAAGGAAACTAGGCTTGGAGAGAGAAGGGGACTTACTCATATAGGCCCAGTCACACAGCTGGGCCTCTATCTCCAAAACCTGTGTTCTTTTCATCATATCACTTGGCTGCTGCAAGAAATGGAAGAATCCCTTTGAGGAGTCAAGCTCCTTAATGAGCGTTAGTCACGTCGTTGCCACCTGGGGGTTCATGTCCCTGGCTTGTGCTAGTCTCCATGCCATGCATCCCTGCAGATACAGCCACCCAGCTCCAAGATGCCTAGGTGTTTGTCGCCCAAAGGCTGACCCAATTAGAGTGTGCTGGCTCCCTTTTTCTCAGAAGGAGGACTTAGTGTGTTGAATCGCAGAAAAGCGAGCCTTCAGTGCTCAAGCTGTGGCTGGTTTTGTAAAGCCCAGTAGACATGTCAGATGGCATCAAAAGCTGCAGCTCTTAAAGACAGAGTCACAGAGGACTTCTGCGGGACTTTCCAAGTCTTTGCTCCATATTATAGCTGGCACTCCACGTGGAAGGGCACTAGAGCATGGTGGTTAGGAGACTAGATTTGACACCAGGTTGCCTGGCTCCACCTCTTACAAGCTGGGTCATCTTCAGCAAGTTACTTAATCTCTCTGTGCCTCAGCTTCCTCACCTATACAATGAGACGTAGCTCATATGGTTGTCAGGAGAATTATAGGAGTTATAAAATTTACCATTTTAACCATTTCTAAGTGTACAATTCTGTGGTAAGTACAATCACATGTTGTGCAACTATCACCACCATCCATCTCCAGAACTCTTTTTTGTGTGTGTGTGAGGAAGATCAGCCCTGACCTAACATCCATGCCAATCCTCCTGTTTTTGCTGAGGAAGACCAGCTCTGAGCTAACATCTATTGCCAATCCTCCTCCTTTTTTTCCCCAAAGCCCCAGTAGATAGTTGTATGTCATAGTTGCACATCCTTCTAGTTGCTGTATGTAGGACGCGGCCTCAGCATGGCCGGAGAAGCGGTGCATCGGTGCGCGCCCGGGATCCGAACCCAGGGCGCCAGTAGCGGAGCGCGCGCACTTAACCACTAAGCCACAGGCCCTCCAGAACTCTTTTTATCTTCCCCGGCTGAAACTCTGTACCCATTAAACAACACCCCATCTCTCTTCTCTCCTAATGTTCTCAAGGTTCATCCATGTTGCAGCATGTGTCAGAATTTCCTTCCTTTTTAAGGCTGAATAATATTTCACTGTATGTATATACCACATTTTGTTTATCCATTCATCTGCTGATGGACATTTTGGTTGCTTCCACCTTTTGGCTGTTGTGAATAATGCTGCTATGAACATGAGCATGCAAATATCTGTTGAAGTCCCTGATTTCAATTATTTTGGGTATCCAGAAGTGGAATTGCTGAATTATATGGCAATTCTATGTTTAATTTTTTTGTGTGTGTGTGAGGAAGATTAGCCCTGAGCTAACATCCATTGCCAATCCTCCTCTTTTTTTGCTGAGGAAGATTGGCCCTGGGCTAACATCTGTGCCCATCTTCCTCTACTTTATATGGGTCTCCACCACAGCATGGCTTGATAAGCGGTGTGTCAGTCTGCGCCCAAGATCCAAAACCTGTAAACCCCGGGCCGCCGAAGTGGAGCACGCAAACTTAACTGCTACACCACTGGGCTAGCCCCCTATGTTTAATTTTTTGAGGGACCACCATACTGTTTTCCACAGCAGCTATGCCAACAATACACTCAAGGTTTTCTTACACCTCATCCCTCCTCTGCCTTCTGTGCTCACCTCTCCCTCCATTATCATCCCCCTCCCAAAGCAACTTCTCCATTACTGCCCCAGGAGAGGTATTATGATACAGTGCAAAGAGAAGAGGCTTTTTAGTTAAATGTCTAGATTTTAAGTCTTTTTCTTTAGGAAACTCAAACTCTCTGTGCTTCCTTGTCAATAAAAGTCCAAGAAATGTTATGCTGTCTTCCAATACCATAAACCACTAGAATACAAGCTCCATGCAGGCAGCGTAGTTTTCGCCTGGTTGTTTGATTTTTTTTTTCTGTCTGGTTCATCAGGTTTCAGAACCTGGAACAGCCAGTCGGGCATACATAGGCACTAAATAAAAATGTGTTGAATAAATAAACTGTCAGAATCCCAGGCTCCTTAAATGTTTTTCTTAACCCTGATGTCACACGTCAATGTAAAGCATCCTAAAAGAGATCTTCAAAACTCTATCCTGTATCTTCAAACACTTGGAAACTTTACATAAAACAGAACATTTTGGACAATATTTAAAATAGGTATGTTTTTCGGGCCAGCCCCATGCCTTAGCAGTTAAGTGCGCGTGCTCCGCTACTGGCGCCGGGTTTGGACCCTGGGCGTGCACCGACGCACCGCTTCTCCGGCCATGCTGAGGCCGCATCCCACATACAGCAACTAGAAGGATGTGCAGCTATGACCTACAACTATCTACTGGGGCTTTGGGGGACAAATAAATAAACAAATAAAAAAATAGGTATTTTTTTAAAACAGGTGTTTAATCTTGTCTCATTTCTGGAAATTAATAAAAGAAACCTTAATTAAATTGGTGTTGGGAAGGCCTGTAGGGGGAGCTCTCATGCCCTAGCACAATCATCAGTTACACCAAAGAGGAAAGACAGAGGCTTGCATCTTGGACAGGAAATAAAACTACTTTACTATGTAAGGAAGATTTCTCCCACCCAGCAATGGCCCAGCCAATGAGAAACACCACAGCTCAGCCAATGAGAAGCCCTTGCTGCCTTGAACTGTTACTTTCCTCCAATGGACTTTAGCTTAGAACAGCCCCTCCCTACTCCCTCTTTTTCTCTATAAAGACAGCTCCCCTTCTTTGTTTGTTGGATTTGCCTATGGTTTGCCATAGCGTGCACATCACAAACTGCATTTCTTTTGGCTCTTCAAAAATAAACTGGTTTTGGGGCCCGCCTCGTGGCTTAGCGGTTAAGTGCACGTGCTCCGCTGCTGGTGGCCCAGGTTCGGATCCGGGGCGCACACCGACGCACCGCTTCTCCGGCCATGCTGAGGCCGCGTCCCACATGCAGCAACTGGAAGGATGTGCAGCTGTGACATACAACTATCTACTGGGGCTTTAGGGGAAATAAATAAATAAAAAAATAAAAAATAAACTCGTTTTGAGGATAAAATAACAGGCAAATTTGCTTTTTAAGTTGACACATAATATAATCAGTCAACACTTACCATACACCAAGTACTATAAGAGATACAAAACAAATACAATCAATGATTTCTACTCATAAGGAAATTTAATTTGGTGGGATAGGGAAGAATAAATCCATGGAATAATGGAAGACCATACAAGATGGCAAATTCTGCCTGAGAAGTTTGAGGAAGGTGAAGCCCTTAAACAGGTCTCTTTTTTAACAAGTTGTGCACCAAGCACTTTTTTCCCACAGCTTTACTGAGGTATAATTGACAAAACTGTAAGATATTTAAAGTGTACGTTGTGATGGTTTAATCTATGTACACACTGTGAAAGGCTTCCCACTATCTAGTTAATTAACACATCTATCACTCACATATTTTATATATCACTGAGCACTTTCTATGCTATATATGTTATGTCTAACCCCACCTCCAACAATACTGTGCTTTTCCCAGTTTACAAATGAGAAATGGAGCTCAGAGAGGTTAAATAATTCCCCCCAAGTGACACCGTGAGTGAGCAGCAGAGCTGGAATCTGAGTCCACATCAGGATCACTCCCTTGCCTCTGTTCGTTAGGAAGCTTCCCCACGTGAAGGCTGGATGGGGCAAGGCCTGCTGAACGTGGGAAGGAAGGGCAGGCTGGTAAGGGCACAGCATGAGCAAAACCTTGAGACTTTTAAGCAGAACAAGGAGCTTGTATCGAAAAGAAGAGAAGGCTTACGCTGTCCAGATAGAGGGAGTCCTCCCTTTTCAACGATCTTAGTCAGGCAAAATTTAAACAGTTCTCTCTCGTTTCCGCCTCAAGCACGGCAACATGTTTGTAACCATCAAGTTCTGAAAGAGCAGAGCAGAGAAGAGTGGGTTATGATGGGGAGAAATATGGCCTCTGTTATTTGCAGCGATAGCCAGGCTGTGAGCGCAGACGGAAGGATGGTGTGAACAGGTTCAGCAGACATCAGACTGTCCCCCGGGGCTCACCGAGGCTGTCACACAGCCTGCCAACAAGATTTCACAAGGAGGTTTTACTACACCACTGTCCCCCTCCACAGTTGATTCTTGGCTCTGATTACAAAACACAGGCAGTGACAGGCTGGGCACCCCTGGGACAGCTCCTTAGAACTCCCTCACTCACCCTTTTGAAAGAAAGAGTTCGAGAAAGTAGCATGAAAACCCACACAGGTATTTCATCAGCTCTTCCCTCTCAACAATTTCCCTTTGGTTCCATTTTTTTTCCTTTATTACTCTTTTTCAGTTTATGATGTCGTCCAAACGCTAAGCATCACTTTGCTCCTGTGAAGTTCAAATACAAAGGTAAGCTTTTATTTTCCTAAGAAGACATACTGATGACAATCTTGAAGGTTCCCATTAAATGTCCAGACAGGGTTCCAAATCAGCACTTAATTCCTGGTCTCTACAGATCTAATGTGGCAAGCTGCCCACTAGGAAAACATTCATTTATCTAGTCCTTCGCTTGTGCCCAAGTATTTATCGAGCAGCTACTATGTGCCAGGCACTGTCTGGGCTCTGGAGGCACTATGGTAATGTGACCCCTGCTCTTCTGGAACTTAGTCTAATTGGTGATGGAAAGAAACAAAAAACAATGATACAAATGCTCCAGGAGGATAACTTTTAAAAGTTATGGCAACACATAGGAGAGAGTCTTATGTATGCTGGGGGGCATGTCAGATTGAAGTATCGTCCTCAATTCTTTACAGCCCCCTGCAGCCATACTCTTGTCATGGCTTCATCACCAACGCCCCTTGGCTTTGGGCTTGACCGTGTGACTTGCTTCGGCCAGTGGCATGTGGGCAGATGTGATCGTATGCCAGTTCCAAGCCTGGGACCTAAGAAACATCACATATTTCCACTTGCATTTTTGCACTTCTCCTATTTTGGGGAGAAGAATGTTGCCTTGGCTGGCCCACTGGTCCAAAGCAGATGGTAAAACACGGGGAGCAGAGCCACCCCAGCAGACCCACTGGTCTGCAGTGAGAGGCAGAGCCACCGAGCCAATCCAGAGGCGAACCCCGAGGCAACCTATGGACATGTGAGCAACAATAAATAATTATTACAATAAATAATTATTATGTGAAGCCACCAAGTTTTAGAGTGGTTTGTTATGCAGCAACATCAAACCTTTACAGAAATTGGTACTACAATAAAATCCTAAAATATATGGTATTAGCTTTGGGCCTACAAGGCAGATAGAGGTTGGAAAAATAGCAAGGAAACTGTTATAGAGGCTGGAAAATTGTGACCTATGTTATGCAGTGATAAAACATCTGGTAAACCTGTCACTTGAGTTAACTTGGAAGATAGAAAATGTATCTAATGAACCTGAGACTTGGGCAAGAAGATTGCAAGGCGGAAGTTTACAACTGGGAGCTGGTTGCTCTCAGCTGCATATGATATTGTACTGCTCAGAGAAGAACTGGTCAGATAGCAAGCAGAATTGAGAGGGAACATAGAGAGCCCAGAACTAGCTGGGTTGGAAAATAAAACTATTTTTCATTACCAGACTTTCCAGCCAGTAAAAGAGTCTCAAATACAACACATCCTGGAGACAAATATCAAGTCAGGGGTATGACCATCAAGATACAGGAAACAGGGGCCAGCCTGGTGGTGTAGCGGTTAAATTTGTGCGCTCCACTTTGGCGGCTGGGGGTTCACAGGTTCCAATCCCAGTCGTGGACGGATGCACCACTCATCAAGCCATGTGCGGCGGCGTCCCATATACAAAATAGAGGAAGATAGGCACAGATGTTAGCTGAAAGCCAATCTTCCTCTCACACACACACAAAGATACAGGAAACAAAGACCAATCCCAGAAACTGCCAGTTAAGCCAAGTCCCCAGGGTAATGACCAAGCTCTAAAAGAAACAAGGTCACAGCAAGTATACGTCCTCAAACCTTAGCATGCTTCGGAATCACTTGGAGGGCTTGTTAACACAGATACCTGGGCACCACCCCCGAAGATTCTGAGTCAATAGATCTGGGTCCAAGAGCCTGCGTTTTGAACAGGCCCCCAGGTGATGCTGATGCTGTATCTTTGAGTAGCTTTGGTCTAGGAGGAGATTCTTTTGGCTGGACAACCAGGTTTCTAGCAAACTTAAGGGCATACTCCCAGAGTAGGCTGATATGTCCAAATTAACAGCAACTATGGAGGGAGACAGACAGACAGAGACAGATAGGCATGTCCCAAATGAATTTTGACACATCCATGAACTAGAATAAAATACATTAAAAAAACTCATAAGTTTTTTTTCAATTTTATTCCTTTTATTTTCTTGTTTGTTTATAACTGAATATGTGCTGAGAAATTGTGCCCTTAAATGTAAGTTAATGGGAATGGAAGGAATTTGGCTAAAGCCATGTCATTCAATTCTTTGAACTTCTTCTGAAGTAAATGCTAAAATCACAGAGTAAGCATTTATCAAAGCTAAATTTAAAAGTTCTCTCAGTTGAAAACCCAATTAAATCCTGTTGCAATTTTCTTAAATGCAAAGAATTAGAAACCATCAGATTTGCATAAACATTGTACCCAGACATTAGTCATTCCCTTTCTCAGTGGTTGTGACATCTTCTAAAAAGACTTTCTTGGGACTTATATGTTAACCACTAATTATACAAATTGTACTAATTATACAAACGTTTTCACTGAAGGACACCTTGTTTAATCTGACTTACTTGGAAGGATGTGGGAAAATTAAAATATCAATTTCAATACACTATTACCAAGATAATATTTGTTATAACTTATTTTATTAAATATATATTTTGGTCCAACTCTTGAATTAGTTAAATTCCTAAAACAATGTATAAGGAAAATATATATGGGATAAAATTTTAGTTGGTCTTTTTTACCACATCTTTAACATTCTTGTTTTATTTAGTCATTTGAGAAAACTCATTCCTCTATCTCACCTTTCTAAGACAAAAATGTACTTCCTTGCCACTTTTTCATTTTTTGTTTGTTTTTGTTTAACTTATGAAAAATTTTAAGAGAATAATTGGCAAAAGCACTTCTAGCTTTGACTGAAAGGGACTGAGATTGTTTGAAATGTGAAAAGACCTTGGAGCCCCCAACTTTCTCCAAGCTGGAAGCATTCTGAGAAATTTGCTCAGATGCCAAAAAGGACATATTTTCTAAAGCCCTTCCAGAAGTGGCCAAGGCAAACGATGAAAATGGAAGGATGACTATTGTCTCCAATTCTTTATCTCTCCCCTGCCGTGGCTTCATCAGAGGTGCCCTTTGCTGTGGCCAGTGGCATGTGGGCAGAAACAGGAGTGTTTCAAATGGAAGTATTTATTTCAGTGTTTCTTCCTGTTCCACCTCTGTGTATTGGATATACAAGGAGCAGATTACTTGCCATTTTACTCTATAGGTCTCTGGTCAAGAGAAGGCATGTCCAGACTAGATATAGATCATGACATCCTGGTCTTGAGCCAATGCCATGACTGGATGACACTCTTTGGAGCTCTGGGACAGGGTAAGGATATTTTGCATGTTGGAGGAAAGTGAATAATTGTGACCAAAGGGGCAGACATTTGTAGATTGACTTGTTGGCCCCAATTCTTTACTCCTCTACCCATGTATCCATATCCTTGCTAGGGTCTGATCCTGCCTTTTGACTTTGGGCTTGGCCATATGATTTACTTTGGCTATTTGTAAACATGTACCGTGAGCCTAAGCTCTAAGAGATTTTACACATTTCCATTCACCTTCTTGTGCCTCTGCCTTTGCCATGAAAAAATACACTGGCTATACCACTGGTCCAAAGGTTGAGACATATGAAGCAGAGCCACCCCAGCAGACCCACAAGCCTATAGTGAGAAGCAGAGCAGCCCCGGCCACTGCAGCCTGAAGCAGAACCACCCAGCCCAACCCAGCCTAAATCAGCTGAACCCCACATGACCCACAGATGTATGCTTGTTGTTTTAAGCTACCGGGTTTTGGAGTGGTTTGTTACACAGCAAAGGCTATCTGATACAATGGGGGAGAGTAGCCTTCCTGCAGAAAGTATCAACTAAGCTGATAGTTCAAACTGGAGCAGAAATGGCAAATAAGCATATGAAGAGATGCTCAATACCATAGATCATTAAGGAAATGCAAATTAAAACAATAATGAGATACCACTACATATCTATTGTAATAGCTAAAAACCAAAACACTGGTAACACCAAATGCTGGTGAGGATGTGAGGCAACAGAAACTCTCACTCACTACTGGTGGGAATGCAAAACGGTACAGCCACTTTGGAAGACAGTTTGGCAGTTTCTTACAAAGCTGAAGATTACGCTCCTTGGTGTTTAACCACATAAGCTGAAAATTTATATCCACACAAAAACTTGCACACAGATGTTTATAGCAGCTTTTTCCACAACTGCCCAAACTTGGAAGCAACCAAGATGTCCTTCAATATGTGAATGGATAAACAAACTGTGGTATATCCATACAATGGAATATTATCAGCAATAAAAAGAAATGAGCTGTCAAGCCATGAGAAGACAAAGAGGAATCTTAAATGCATATTGGTAAGCGAAAGAAGTCAATTCTGACAAGGCTGCATACCGTATGATTCCAATTATATGACATCCTGGAAAAGGCAAAACTATGGAGACAGTAGAAAGATAAGTGGCTGCCAGAGGTTCAGGGGGAGAGAGGGAGGGATGAATAGGTGAAACATAGGGGATTTTTAGGGCAGTGAAACTATTCTGTATGATACTGTAATGGTGGATACATGACATTATGCATTTGTCAGAACCACAGAACTATACAACGTAAAAGTGAACCCTAATGTAAACTACAGACTTTAGTTTATAATAATGTATCAATACTGGTTGATCAATGTAACCAACGTATCACACTAATATCAGATGTTACTAACAGGTGAAATTGTGGAGGGAATGGAAAGGAAGTATATGAGGATGCTCTGTACTTCCTGCTCAATTTTTCTGTAAACCTAAAACTAAAACTCCCCTAAAAAAGAAAGTTTATTACAAATCTCAAAAAAAAGGGCCCACCCCGTGGCGTAGCAGTTAAGTGTGGAGGCTCTGCTGCTGGCGACCCGGGTTCGGATCCTGGGCGCGCAATGAGGCACCGCTTCTCCGGCCATGCTGAGGCGGCATCCCATATAAAGTAGAGGAAGATGGGCACAGATGTTAGCCCAGGGCCAGTCTTCCTCAGCAAAAAGAGGAGGATTGGCATGGATGTTAGCTCAGGGCTGATCTTCCTCACACACACAAAAAAAATCTCAAGAAAAAAAAAATGGAGGGAAGAATCCTGCACAGTCTAAAAAAACCCAAAAAACTGGAACAGAAATTAGCCAGGTGGAAAAGGCAGAGAGTAGGGCACAATTGCAGGCAGAGGGCAACACCAACTAAGGCTGGGTGATGAAAGAACATTTCATGGCCTCAGAACTGCATGAAGCGCAAGTGGGCAGGAAAGTAAATAAAAATGTGGCCCATAGGACATTGTACTCTGTGTGTCTTAGCCCATTTGGACTGCTATAACAGAATACCACAGACTGGTGGCTTATAAACAGGAATTTATTAGTCCAAGATCAAGGCACTGGTAGATCAGGTTTCTGGTGAAAGATTGCTTCCTTGTTCATGGAAGCTGTCTTCTCACTTGTCCTCACATGGCAGAGGAGGGTGAGGGAACTCTCCGGGACCTCCTTTATAAGGTCACTGCAATATTGTAATTTATAACGAGAAGTATACATTCTTCTTCATCCCCAGGCCTGCCACAGAGCATCTAAAACCCTTGGAATTTCCTAAATGATGAGAGCGATAAAGGTGTCTTTTGCTATGTTAATGAGGTGACTTTTTGAAAGCTCCTAGGTCACCTAAGGAAGCAGGCTGGTCACCAAGGGAACCAACCATGTGATTGGAAGGTTGGAGCTTTCAGTCCCACCCCTAGCTCTGGGGAGGGGAGAGGGGCTAGAGATTGAGTTCAATCACCAATGGCCAATGATCTAATCAATTATGCCCATGTAATGAAGCCTCCATAAAAACTCCGAAAAGGACAGGTTCAGAGAGCTTCCAGGTTGGTGAACATGTGGAGATTTGAGGAGAGTGGCTGCTCAGAGCAGGCATGGATGCTCTGCACCTTTTCCCTGTACCTTGCCCTATGCATCTCTTCCATCTGGCTCTTCCTGAGTTATATCCTTTTATAAATAACCGGTGATCTAGTAAGTGAAATGTTTCTCTGAGCTCTGTGAACTGCTCTAGCAAATTAACCAAACCCAAGGAGGGGGTCATGGGAACCTCTGATTTACAGCCTGTTGGTCAGAAGCACAGGTGACAACCTGGACTTGTGATTGGCGTCTGAAGGGTGAGAGGAGCACCTAATCACAGCCCAAAGGCCCCACTTCCAAATGGCATCACCTTGGGGATTAGGTTTCAACATTTGAATTTTGGGGGGACACAAACATTCAGCCTACACCACCATGTTGAGTTTTAATTTTATCGTGAAAGCAACGGAAAGTCATTCAAGGGTTGTAAGTGGGGGAGTGACTTCGTGATTTCCGCTTGAGAAAGAGCATTCTTGTCACATTATCGAAAATGATTAGCAGAGGCAGGGAGGCCTTGAAGAGGCTGTTGCAGTAGTTCAAGTGTGGGATGCTGGTTGCTGTGCTAGTTACTCCAGATCCACCCCTCTGCCTGTCTCTGCCCTGTTTTGTGCTTGAGGAGGCTGACCCCTGAGGACTGCATCTCTGGGGCCCCCTCACCACGGGGTTTCAGTTGGGTTTGGCCAATAGGAGGTGCAGCAGGAGACTGGAAGACAGGAGGAGAGAAAGGCTGGAGTATTTACCACCCCAACTTTGGTGCTACGCTGCCACAGCCCACCTCCATATCCCCTCCTTGACCACAGCAGCCTCCTCCCTCACTCTCACTGGGCTTTGGGAACACATTGTCCTCCCAGTGTCCCTCAGGAGTGGTAACAGTGTGCCAGTATTCCCGCTCTCTGGGTGCCTCACTCTCCCTCATTCATTCCCTTAGTCCTGACCACATCCCTGAAATAGTCTCCCCATTAAAGTCTTTATTTGAACCATCTGGGATGATTTAGTTTCCTAGCAGGCCCAACTGATACAGTTGCCTTAGCTGAGGTAGTGGTGGTAGGAATAGACAAAAGGAAATAGCTGGAGAGATACTCAGGGGATGAACTTGACAAGAGAACTTGGACACGCAGGGACCAGGGAGGGAAGCACAGGCAGGGAGAAGTTGTGGGTGACCGCTGGACTTTTAGCCTAGACCCTTGGGGGGATGGTGATGCCATTTACTACCATTATCTTGGTGCTGCTTCTTGATGCTGGTGGATTTAGGACAAACCACAATTACAGTGACCACAACTTGAACATTAGAAAAAATTGCTTTTTGCTGGCACGTTACAGCCACTTTTAAAACATACAGTTCAACGATTCCCTTCACTTAAGAGTCAGTAACTCTCCAGGCCTATTTAAAAGGTTTCTAAAAACATCTGTCCTCGATTAAACAACAGATACCACTTACAGACCATGTCTGTTTTCAAGGGTTTCAGAGCAGTAATTAATCAGGCAAATGAAAAAGCACAGACCTCATCTTTTTATCCAATTAGGAGAAACCTCTGTAAGTCTAGGGCACCAAACTGTTTGGTTTTGTTGAAATGCATTGTGATGAGTGACTGGTTTTATATCTTTAAAAATATCAATATTTACTTTAAACTTACAGCTAAATTAAAGAAAAACAGAATTTATTAGTTAACTGTCACAGAATATATGGAAACTGCTATTGGGTGGCTACTGCAAGGCACCGTGAATGAGAAAATAGAAGCACAGACTTTGCAATTTCCACAGCTGGGAACATGTCAGGCTTTCTCTTTGTGGTTTTGCCTTTTTGTCTCTCATCCATCATCCACGTGTGATGGGCTTGTTTCCACCTCTATAGCTTTGCCCATTAGTCCTAGACTGTCCTCTTTCCTCCATATCCCATCTATGCCCTTCGCTACCTTAAAAACATCGCTCCAAATACCGATTCCAGGACACTCTGCCAGATTGCCACTTCTTGAGTTTTCTGCTTTAACTCAGCAGTAGGAAGAGCCATTCTCATATTTAATTTGAACGACCAGGATCTTCAGGTAATTGAATCATTATAGTCCAGCAAAGTCAGCTATAGGCTAATTGCTGACCTATTTCCCCACTGACTTCCAAAAGGCACTCAAGATTCCCGGAAGCTTGGCCCTGGAAGTGGTGGTAGACTACTACACCAGGAGACGGAGCACTCGCTCACTGTATGGTGCGTCAGAACTAGAACTTGCCCTTCGGCCTCCCAGTCCAAAGAGCTCTTCCCATTCAACTCTCAGAAGAGAAGTTGGCTGGGTCTGTACTTTTTGTCATGAATCTACCTCCCCCTCAGCTGGACAGATCTGTCATGAAGGAATTTCAGGGAGTAAAATGAGATACAAACAAAAACTGTCATGATCACTCAAAACAAAAGTTGTCTGCACTAAACAGAATAAAACTGTACTGAAAGAGACAACTAATCTCAGGAAAAAAACCAAAACACCCACACATGCAAACAAAATCCACTTCCTGTCATTTTATAAAAGCAGAACAATCATTACTGAGAAGCATAGAGAAGAAAGTTAAAATAACCCATAATCACATCACCCACAGACTTGTTAGAATTTTACTATATTTCCTCCAGGGTTTTTTTTAAATCTATGCATGACAAAAAGTTTTATCATATATAAGGGAGAAAAGCAACATTTTAATTTTTAAAATCCCAAACATATTAAAAATAATACTCTATATACTCAAGAAGTTATAAAATAGAATGACAGAAAAGAGAGATAACACCTCAGTGTCAAGGATGCAGGTAAACTGGTTTTCTATAAAGAAGGGAAGAAAAGGTGCTGGCTAATCTGTGGTTATTCATATGAGATTTTGTAAACGTGTCCTTTCTAAGCATCAAGGTGGTGGCTCTGGTGCTCCATGCACACGGGCTGTGTCTGGTCATTGCTTTGCATTTTCCCAGGGCCTCAGGATCTTCTGGAAAGCAGCCAGTGACTCTGGCCAATGGGCAGCCCATCGCCTTCTTTGATGGCCCAATGCCAGGGGACCATTACCCACTCCCACATCTCTTTCCAGTGCCCTGTAGACCTCAGGCCAGGTCAGAGGAGAGGACAGTCTCAATGCGAGGCCAAAGAGGCACTGGTTTGGTTAAGAGGGTTTCCGTGTTCTCATCTCTAAAAACATGACTGAAGAAAGGAGCTGCTACGCCAATCATCCATAACACTAAAAACAGATCGTCTAAGCGTAGGGCCGGGTCCTGGGCAAATGTACTTTATATCCAAAAAGAAACAGTGTCCCCAGGCTCAGGGAAGAGATGGGGTCACATTAACACATGCCCAGATTTCAGTGAGTTTTCGGATCGTGGGCTCATGCAGGAATTCAGCTCATCCCCACTCCAGAGCTCCCCAAGGGCAGGGGTGGGAGGCTCACCTGTGCTCAGGACCCATCCTAGTTTCCCTGATGAGGAGTCATCTGAGGTAATGGCTAGGAGCAGTGGCTCTGGCAGCCTTGATTTAAATCCTGGCTCTGCTAGTTACTCTCTGTCACACTGGGGGAAGTTACTTAATCCCTCTTTGCCTCTGTTTCCCATCTGTAAAATGTGTTTTTTTCCTCTCTTTCTTTTTTTTTTTTTTTGTGGGGAAGATTGGCCCTGAGCTAACATCTGCCAATCCTCTTCTTTTTGTTGAGGAAGACTGGCCCTGGGCTAACATCCGTGCCCATCTTCCTCCACTTTATATGGGATGCCGCCACAGCATGGCCCAACAAGCGGTGCATTGGTGCGCGCCCAGGATCCGAACCGGCGAACCCCGGGCCGCCACAGCAGAGCGTGCACACTTAACCGCTTGCGCCACCGGGCCGGCCCCCTGTAAAATGTGGTTTAAAATCTGTACTAGTGGTTGCTGTCACCAGTTTGTTGCGCCCATTAAAAGTGATAATGTCTGTAAAGTGTTAGCAGCGTACAAGGAACATAAGATTTCTGGCTATTACAGTAATTAAAGGGCGCCCCCCACACATACCTTCCATGTTTCCCTCACTCCAACAACATACACACCAATGTCTCTGAACTTCATGAGAATGCTGATCTTCCAGGCACAGCCCTCTTCCATTGGCAGCCCTGGAATCTAGGGGTGCTCCAGGGGTGGGGATGGGGGTGGTGGTATCCTCCTGGGCCCTAAAACAGTCCTTCTTGTGCCCAGAGTTGTACAAAGTCTTTTACACACACAAGTCCTTCAGCTGTTTGCTCTCTCTCTCTTTCTACTGGACCTCAAACCCAGTGGGCACAAGGCCCTCTCTCATGCAGCTCCTCTGAGTAGCTCTTAGGGCCCCTGTGTGTGAATTAGACAGGATGCCCCTCCCCTGAAGCCAGGCATAGGTTTCTGCCTTACTTGCCCCCTCGCCAGGCCGTCTTTACTGTGAACACCTGTACCTTGTAGCCTGAATGGGAGGATGGAGTTCATGCTATACCATCCCCATCATTCTTCTCCTCTCACCAGCATCCTACCCAAAACTTCTCCTCCCTTCTCCTTGAGCCCCTGAAACAATGTCAACCACAAAAAGCCTGAATGCACATCAGCTCATGCAAATAGACATTTAGGTGAGAGTAAGGAATATCATCTACATGTTAGAATTATCTGGAATGTCAGTTAGGTCCCAGGCAGGATACTCTATTAATACATATTATCTCATTTAATCCACCTGGCACCCTTATAAGTAACTTTTATTATTATCTCCATTTTATAGATGAGGAAACTAAAGGCCAGAGAGGTTGAGTTATCAAATGTCACACAATGGTAAGTAGATGTCACACAATGGTAAGTATCAACCCTGGGCATGTTTTACAGCAAAATGTATGCTCATAACCACTAGTCAGGTACATCATAGCTAATATGATCCAACTTCCCAATGGTTAAAACAAGAGCTACTCAAAGCAATCAAATATTAAGATGTATTCAGATATTATCAAAGCATGGTTGTACAAAGACTTCTGTGAAGTAAATGAAATATGAATCAATATATTTATCAAAAGTGATCAAAGTGTAATTAGGATGGGTAATCAAATCAATCAAGTATTAATATACACTAGCATTTTAAACATCTAATTATAGAGCACATAATCAAAATATAATGGTGACAGGAGTAGTAACAGTCACTCTTCAAAGTTTCTTGTCTAAAAATCCAACATTCTCACCCAACTAGAGCCAAATCCAAACTCTAATAAATCTATGAGTACTTCTCAGAATCCTTCCCTGATCCCACAAAGACTCCTCTAAATAAGGTACCCATACAATTTATCCTTTAAATTTGAGTGTGAAAGCAGACTTTATTAATAATTATATCAGGTCAATAGGTCCCAGGCAAACATGGATGTACGGACACCCTACCTGTAATCAGCTCTGTTCTATTCCATTTAATTCAATTCAACCCAAATTTTAAAAAATAATTATTAAGCCCATATTTTTGCAGAATTGATACTAGATATTAGAAATATAATGGCCAGCAAACCATCATTCCTGGCCTCATATTTTCTACTAGGAAAGACAAACAGGTAGATACTAGGAAATTAAGCTACAGTGAGATAATCTCTACGGTGGGGACAAAACAGAATGCTATGAAAGCAGAGATAGAATTGTTGCAGTTATCTCTTGCTATACAATAAGCCACCCCAAAATGTAATGGCTTAAAACAACAGCCATTTTATTATTTCTCATGATTTTGTGGGTCACAAATGCAGGCAGGACTCAGCTGCATAATTCTTCTGTTAATCATGACATCCATGGAGATCCCTCAGTGGTATACATGTGGTGGGTAAGCTGATCTGGAGGGTACAAGACAGCCCAGTCACATGTCTGTCACCTTGGCAGAGACGGCCAGAAGGCTGGGTCCAGCTGAGACTGCCCACTGAAGCACCTACATGTGGCTCTTCCAGCATAGTGGTCTTGGGTACTTGGATTTCTTACATGGCAGCTCAGGGCTCCAAAAGCGAGTGTTCCAGCAAATAAGGTGGAAGTTGCACGACCTTTCATGACCCAGCTTTAGAAGTCACACAGTTTCACTTCTACCATACTCTACTGGTTGAAGCAGTCAGGAGAGCACCCACACTCCCCTTGGAGGTGACATGATCCCCACCTCTCATGGAACAAGTGTCAAAGGATTTGCAGCCTTATTTTAAAATTGCCTCAAGAACCAAAGCCAGTCTTTGATGGTGAGGGAAGGATTCTTTAGCTGAAGGGTGAGTAGGAATTAGCTCAAAGAGAGAGAAGAGAGGGAGGAGTGGAGTTTTGCAAAGGCCCCTAAGATGAAAGCCAGCATGGAGTGTTCAGGGAAGTGAAGGTAGTGAAGTGGGGAGAGTGAGGAGAGAATGGAGGAAGACTCTGCCCTGAAAGCAAGAGATGCACACCAGATGGTGATATTGAGTTCAGACTTGGGGATGTTTCAGTTCAAAATCTGGCACATAAAAGGGGTTTAATAAGTGAGAATGAATGAAAGAGTAAACAATTTTATCATAGACTGGGAAGAGTGTATGATGGATGGTCTAGTGCAGCGTTGTCAGACTTTATTGAACAGACACCTCAGGAAGAAATATATTTGGCATCACAACTAATATGCACAAGCATATAGGGGTATGTCTGTGTGTGTGTGTGTGTGTGTGTGTGCACAACTGAAATGAAAGTTTCAAGAAACAATATTTACCCTTATGACATGTAATAAACTCATATTTTCTAATCTATTCTCTTCAAACCTATTGCATTATTTTTCAAAAGCTGGTCACAACCCACTATATTGGTGTAAGGCTCACCAATGCTTTGAGACCAAGCATTGGTCCAAAGTGAAGAGAAGAGTTTAGAGACAGAGTGTCAAGTCAAGGCCTGATTCCACTAAGAACGATTTGAGCAAGACACACCTGTCTACTTAGCTTCTGTGATATGTATTTCACAAAGTCGCTGTGAGATAAACAAAGGGTGCAAAAAAATCCCTGAAATCTATAAAGCATAAAATATAAAGGTGTCCTCTACTTCCTTATTTTTTCCTTTGAATCCTGCAAATCTGACTTTCTGCAGAGCACGGTGATTTTCAAGCTGTGGGTGGGGCTTGGCAGTCTCTGGGAAGTGGACGGGCAGGAGGATGCCAGTTGTTCTCTGCCTGTCAGAACCACTCCCATCCATCACTTCCTCTTGCCCTCTCTGGGCCCCAGGAGGCTCAATTGTATGGACCGCATCACTCAGCCTCCCCAGTCTCTGGATTCTGGGTGGGTTTGACCACTGGGTGAAAAAGAAAAAGAAATTGGAATATTTAGCCCTCCAATTCCTCCCTGCCGAGCCACATTTTTGGCAGTGGCTGCATTCCACTATGGCCAAAGTTCCTGTCTCATGGGTTCAGTAACATCATCCCCTACCCCAGCTTGATCAGGCCTGGGGACAGTCGGCCCCCACTGATGCTAGCCCTGGGGACAGTCAGCCCCCACTGATGCTAGCCCTGGGGAGCATTAGCACCCCTGTGGGTTCCCTTCACTCCACCCCATCTCAGCAAATAGCCCCTCCATTAAACCCTCTTCAAAAGACCCTTTGATGTGCCATGTGTCCCCTGAGTGATCCTCACTGATGCAAGAGGCGATATGAATACGGGCCTAGGACCCTCTGTATTTGTGGACTTGGAAACCAAGGGAGAGAATCAAAGGGCTGGGTGACATGATTGTGGACATCCTAGACCTACCAAAGTGTGCTTACCATCTAGGTCACCCTATGTGGCTATGATTTCAAAGCCCAGCGTTAACACCCGCTCCTCCCAAAACCCACACTCTCCCACCTCTCTATTATCTGAAATTACTTTAACCAAAGATAGAGCGTTTGATTGAGTAATCAGGCATATAAAAACTTAAAACTATAAATTCTGTCCAGGGGAAACCTATTGAAATGAATGGTTTCAGTTGGGGTCAAACTTCAAGGGTCAGTGCCTTTCCTCCCTGATGAGTGTGATCTTGAGAAGGAAGTGTGTGTGTGTGTGTGTGTGCTCGCGCGCACGTGCACGCGCACGCGCACGCGTGTACTGTGGGGAGGGGCAGAAAGAGTCACCACTGAGGATGGAGAGATATCAAAGCAGAGTTAGATGTGGGGAAGTCAACCAGATGATGACACCATTCTGCCTCCTGCCCTGGGTAACCTTCTCATCTGTGAGGAATGGAGCTCTAACCTCTTCCTGGCCACCTGGGGATCCTCTTAAAACACAGGACTCTGGGCCCATCTCATCCTCCCCCAACCCAGCAGCAGGGACCCCTGACTTCTTCAGGCTGTGAGGGCTTCTGTCCTCTCATACTGCTTCTCTCCCTCCCTCTCTCTTTCCCTTCCTTCCTTCTCCCTTCCTTCCAAGTTCTTACACTGACTGCTACCTTTTAGGCAAACTATCCTGATATGTACTACGAAACCCAGTATGTAGACCTTACTGGCCCATACAACACTGGGCTAGATCTCAAATATCAGTCATTTGCACATCATCTTTGCAATTTTTCCTGTATCTGTGAGCCACCAATATTTTTTTTCATTACATCAACTAATTCTTTAACTTACACTTTGTTTTAGCCTCATCCTAAGCAGACGCATCCATGACATCATGAATTTGGTATGCCTGTGGTACTTTGTTCTTATGACACATTAAAATAAATATACTTATAAAACTTATAATACTATAAAATAAATATATTCAAAGACAAATATTTGTTAGCATGAGACTGAAAATCACCTTATTTACCACAGATAGTATGTATACCATACTTCGAGAAATGCTGCTAAAAGAAAGAAATTTTTTAGGAAATAGAAGGCACCGTCCTTGCAGTCACAAAGCTCTACATCTGGTGAGAGATAAGAGGATAGGAAGATTTCACAGGAAATGGATAAATGGTGAACAAGGCAGACTATAATTAAATCCCAAAGCGTGTGGCCGAGGTGGGAAAGAAAATGAGAGGTCAGAGAAAGCGAGAAGCCAGCGGGGGAGAGAGGGCTGCCTGGCGGGGAAGGATTAATCCACACTGAATACACTGATTTGGAAGTGATACTTAAATCCTCCAAAGGCTCCCCAAAGCTACAGGACAATGGCGAACTTCTCAGCACACTCACCCCCTCACGAGTGACCTCTGTCCATTCTTATGGTCTAATATTTCAGAATTCTCCCGACAGTCTCTTTTACAAACTGTTGTTCCTCAAACAGCATCATCTCTCCCTCCCCAGTACGTCTGCACTCACTGCTCCCTCTGCCTAGAAAACTCTCCTCCACTCTGCCTTGGGGGCAATTTCTATCCAGTCTTTTAAACTCAGTTCAAGCATCCCATCTTCACTCATGACTGCCTGGTAGATCTGACAGCACCCTTGTGCAAATTAGGAGTTACTTCTGGGTAGACACATTCCAGCGGATGGAGGGCCACAGTACTTGGTGAGCAAATGGCACCTTGTATGGATAAAAAGGCAACCCTTCCCCCGGTGTATGCAGTCCTGCATCAGGGCCCGCAGGCTGGATTTCTGTCCCCCTGGCCTGGCACTTGTGCACTGTACGCCATGCAAAACGTAAATAGCAGACCTGCCTTCTCCCCACCACACAACTCAGGCAGAGGTCGCTGCATTCCCATCTCCGTGTTTATTGATTTATGCCTGTCCCTCAATAGACAGTCAACAACTGAACATGGAAAGGGCCCCTTCTATCACTGTATCTCAGGCAACTAAGAGAGTGCCTACATAGTGGAGTAGAATCAATATTTGCTGGCCAAAAAATGATCAATCAACATATACACGATGGAATGATTCAGAAAGCAGCAGATGTTGGGAAACTTTGAGGAAATGTCACCCATACACATCCCTGGTGCACCGACATGTATTCTTTTATTTTTATTTATTTATATTTTGTGTGTGTGTGTGTGTGTGTGTGTGTGTGTGTGTGTGTGAGGAAGATCAGCCCTGAGCTACCATCCATGCCAATCCTCCTCTTTTTCTTTCTTTTTTTTTTTTGCTGAGGAAGACTGGCCCTGAGCTAACATCTATTGCCAATCCTCCTCCTTGTTTTTTCCCCCTTTTTCTCCCCAAAGCCCCAGTAGATAGTTGTATGTCATAGTTGTAGATCCTTCTAGTTGCTATATGTGGGACCCCACCTCAGCATGGCTGGACAAGTGGTGCGTCAGTGTACGCCTGGGATCTGAACCTGGGCCACCAGTAGCGGAGCACGCACACTTAACCGCTAAGCCACTGGGCCGGCCCCTGACATGCAGTCTTAACAGAAAAACTTAGTTTTGGCCCACACTTACCATTTTCCTTTGAGATTTTTTTTTTTTTTGTGAGGAAGATCAGCCCTGAGCTAACACCCGTGCTAATCCTCCTCTTTTTGCTGAGGAAGACCGGCTCTGAGCTAACATCTATTGCCAATCCTCCTCCTTTTTTCCCCCAAAGCCCCAGTGGATAGTTGTATGTCATAATTTCACATCCTTCTAGTTGCTGTATGTGGGACGCAGCCTCAGCATGGCTGGAGAAGCAGTGCGTCGGTGCGCGCCCGGGATCCGAACCCCTGGGCTGCCAGTAGCGGAGCGCACGCACTTAACCGCTAAGCCACGGGGCCGGCCCCTGACATGTAGTCTTAACAGAAAAACTTAGTTTTGGCCCACACCTACCATTTTCTTTGAGATGTTTTTCAGTTGAGCTGGGCTTCCGCCTCAGAGAAATCACAACTGCACACCACCTCTAACCCGACCACAGGAGCAGCACCTGTGCAGAGGGACTTGGAGGTGACCTGAAGTTGCCTCTGCTTCATTACCATACAAAAATCTCCCTCTCTGTGTACCTTGCTAGGCACATTTGGTGCCATGTTCTGAGGACTGCGCACGCACCAACGGTTCCTGGAAGTGACCAGCCCTTTCCCTGGAACCTGCACGACGCCACAACCTCTTCCTTTTAAAAGTTCCCCATTTCCCTGTCTTGGGCAGAAGGTGTTTTAGAGCAGGACCTGTCCTTCTCCATTCCTTGAGCAACAAATAAAGTTTCTGCTCTGCTATTCTGACCTGGTCTCATTCTATTGGTGCCAACCACCCGGGGCAAAAGGACCCACTTGCGGGTCACAGGTCCCTTAGGGCTGCGTAACAGAAAGGGAATGAATTTGAAATTGGAGTTTTAAGTCAGTGCCTTCCCACACTGCCCAGTACATCAATCATACTAACTTCTTACATAGTGTGGGCAGAAAATACCTCCAAGTGGCCACAGAGTGCAATGAACAATGACAAATCTTCACCCAGACAGAAAAATGACCTGCCCCTCCCTCTATTCCAAAGATTAACCAGGGCAGGGGCCATACCTGCCTCATTCCATGCTATGCTTCTAGAGCTTGTTCATCAAATATTGATTGAACAAATAAGTTAAAGTACACACTCTGTATCTGTCTCATTACATATATTTAAATAATGATGGGTGGAAGGATCTGGGTTTAGAAGACCCAATACTGTGATAAGAGCTAAGTTTACACAATGACTCAGATATGCAAAAAAGAAAAAGCTATTTTGTCACTATAACTGTTGACATCATGATCCTCAGCCCCAATTCTGTTGATTACAGAAAAGAAACTTAAACTTGCAAATCAAAGATAATTCAATCTCTTCTAATTTAAAACAGACCCTTTTGGTCCACTCAGTCTCCTCTGAGTAAATATTCACTCGATTCAAAGATCAGATTTCCTCCAGGGCTATTTCCCTTCTCCAAAAGGTCCCCCTTGAGTGCCTGGGGAAGCTCACAGAGCCTCATGACGGCCAAGTACTGTCCCCACGGTTCCTCCTGGCCCCTGCTGTGGTGTGGCTGGTCTACTCTGTCCCTGTGGGTCCTGCGTGGCTGCTCACTGAGGCATAGCAGGTCTCACCTGTTATCTTGAGTATCATGTGGTATGACCCCAACTGCTGCAGGATCATTCTGACCCCAGACTCATTCTTCTTCATCCCTCTACCCCAGCATCCAAGGATGTACAGAGCCTGCACATAGTCCCTGGCTTCTCAAGGCCATCACCTTGATACCTCACTCAGCCATTTTCAAACCACATTCTGAGTACCTCTATGAGGCTCCAGCTCCATGCTAAACACAGAGCTTCTCTAAGGGGCTGACAATTTTCCCTGTTATCCCTGAGAAATAAGGAACAAGCCCTGTTACTCTAGGAGCTTACACACCTCTCTGGACTGTATTTTATCACCCCTTGCTTCTTCCCTGGGGAGAGGAGCCAGGACCCTCACATGGGATCTCAAGCTTCTCCTGTTCTCTCGCTCTGCTCATATCCTGTTTGCCCCCTGCCCCCAGAAGGCTAGTTAGGAACTTCCCCACAGTATATCCTGAGTTGTGTCTGTCTTTGATTTAAAACAAAACTCTGTTCAGATCACCAATTTGAATGCATTGCCTTTTCTACTCTTGATACGTAAAGGGAGCTTTTGTAATTGACAAATCCCTTTTTTCTCTCAACAAAGGCTGCCTTTCAAGACTATTGTTTCGTTATGAAATTCAAGATCCTGCTTTAAAGTCAAAGCTGAACACTGATTCTTTCTTTATTGTTGGATTCTTGCTAGGGTGCTTCTGGCTGAATATGGGGAAGGCCCCATTCAACGGGGTGTGGAGAAGACAAGTGCATATATTTCAACCAGTAGAATCCCTGTTACATCAGCAAATTTGACTATACAAACCACAAACCCCTCACAATCTGCCGCCTTCTGCAACCCTTGCTGAGAGGGTAAAATGTCAGGTGACCCTAAACTCCTGTCCAGATATGACTGGACCAAATCCCTTTCCAGCCAGCTTCTACTGGCTGGTCCACGACTAATCACAGGTTCTCAGGAATAGGAACCAAAGACATGGAGATGAGAGCCAGACCGTGGTAGGAGCTGGTCCCCCGAAGTCCGAGAGAGTCAGGGCCAAAGTCAGCATCATGGCAAGATAAAACTAGAGGTAGTTGCCCCAGACCCGAAAGGAAGTGGAGGAAGAATGGAACACATGCACCAAAAGAAGCACAGCCCAAAGACCACGTGATCCTAGCGGGTGAGATATGGCCTGAATAGCTCTTTAGTAACTTTCCAGGTCCATTAAGGCCTGGCTGTACTTCTTGACTTTGGTTTTCAAGAGATTCCTTCTCATACTTTCAATAAAGCTATTTGGATGAATTCATTTCCCTTACTAAGATCCCTGAATGGGACATTGGAAAAAGATATGGGTCTGGTGAGTGAGTAAATGAATGAGTGAGTCAGTGGAGAACAAGCTTCTGAAGGCGACAGAGATGATGGAACCCTTTACTTTATCAAATTATTATTTGCTGAGCCATCCCTCTGGAGCTCTAGGTTCAGATTCAAACACCCAAATTCAGGCAAACGGCTTTTCGGAAGCTCAATAAAACTCATTATTGCTTTCATTTTGTGTGTGTGTGTGTGTGTGTGTGAGGAAGATTGGTCCTGAGCTAACATCTGTTGCCAATCTTCCTCTTTTTGCTGAGGAAGATTGACCCTGAGTTAACATCTGTGACCATCTTCCACTATTTTATATGTGGGATGCCACCACAGCATGGTTTGATGAGCCATGTGTAGGTCTGCACCCCAGATTCGAACCTGTGAACCCTGGGCCGCTGAAGCAGAGCACGCGAATTTAACTACTATGCCACCGGGCCAGCCCCTCATTATTGCTTTCTTAAGGGGTAAGGCTTCAGCCCTCCTGATTACAGAGGTATGTCAAAAGCTGGCTCCCCAAACATTACTAACACAACCTGTTGATAAGACAAGGCTGAGTTTATTGCCTACCACACAAAGGGAAAAACCTCCTTGCAAAGGTTTGGCAGTGTTTCCAAGGGAGTAAGGTACGGTAAGAATTTATTAAGAATTGGAACTTTAATTTGTGGCAAGTATTCCAAAGCAGGCTATTCCTAAGCTTGTTAGGATTGGGTAAGGATCATGATACAACAGTCCAGAATTGGTGGAGATAGCCAGGCGAGAATTTTGAGACAAGGGATTCAAAGACTCTCAGGGAACAAACTGTCTGTTGATGCTTTCCACGGAACAGCTGGGAGGAGCCTTTTGGGAAGTTCTTGTGACGAACAATCAATCCATTTGGCTGGAGAGGAGATTCCTGGAAAAATCAATGAAGGCAGAGGAATAGCACAAAGTCATGTTAATGCAGACAGGAAAGTGTGGTTCCAGTTCTTGGTGTCCAGGCTGAGTGTGAGGGTAAATAGTTTCATTTCTCAGGTAGATAAGACGACTTTCTGAACTTTGCTCTGGATGGGCTTGAATATTTACATAGCACTACCAGGCATCCTCGGGGAAGCCTTTCAGCTTCTGAGGGCAAACCCTATGTCTATAGGGTTAAGATTAGAACAGAATGCTAAGATAATGTCAGAAGGGGCAACCAAACCTGTCTTTGAGAGTCAGGTATGGCTTCTTAGACGAAGAAGCACCTAAGCTGAAACCTAAAGCATGAAAAACCTCAGCCGGGCAAAGGAGTATGTATTTTGGCATGGGGGTTATGTTCCAGTGGAAGGCACAGCATGGGCCCGGAAGTGAGAGACAGAGAACTGTACGTCATTCATTCGGGAGAGAGGGAGGGAGAGCAGAAGCTATAGGACAGATCGTAAAGAGCCTTGCAAACTGTGTGTGCTAAGGAGTTTGGGCTTTTTCATGAAGGCAATGTGGAGCCACTGAAGAACTTTAGGCAGAAGAGAAACCCATGATCCTATATATATTTTAAAAAGATCATTCTGGTTGCTGAAATATGATTTGGGGAGGGGGATGACTAGAGGCAGGGAAAACAGTCATACCATTTACAATGTTGAAGTCATACTGACTCATTTTTATGTTTTCCTCACTTCAGAATCCACAAATTCATGGAGTCATAGACCTGAAGGGTTGAAAAGAATCCTTAAATTCATGCAGACCAGTATGTACTTCCCTTGCAAATTATACTGCAAACCAACAACAACTCAACCCTCTCCCTGACCCTAGCCTGGAAGGGGAGGAGGTAAAGGAGACGGAAGGGCTGAGCAGGCACCCTGTGACTGGGGAGGCTGAGAGGCAGAGCAGATCTTGGGAAACAACGTTCTGGTCCATCCACCCACCCAAGCCATGACTGACTTCCCTCTACACTGATCTGATCCAAGGAAAACACACGTCTTTCAAAACACAGAGAAATGCGTACCCAGAATGTGCTTTGACAACTCAAAAGCCAATTATGGTCCATCTAATCTAACCAAAGCTGATTTCCTCAGGTGGCCGAGGGAGAGGTCAAATGGCCATTCCAGAGGATTTCCAGAGAGCTCCGCCAGAACATGAAGTTCCCAGCGTGTCCCCAGGGCCGACAGCTCAACTGCTGAAGAGTTAAGCAGTTGAATCTTTTAATCTCCCTCCCTCTCCTGATAATTATAAATATGACACACCAGTGAACTACAGCAAACTCCCCTAGAGGTGAGGGTTCAGTATTCATTCACAAAGGAAACAAAAAGAAATCCTTCCTATCTTACTTTCCCACATGTGCATGATTTTCACTGATGCCTATCCGAAAAAGACAAAGAGGCCTTATTTGCTGATGAAAAAAATCTACACATCCAAATTCATCTATTTATGTAGAGAGATTTTGCTCCCATGCAGACTCTGTGCCATTTCTTTAAAACTGCGTTTTCGTGAGCTCTCGGCTCATGGGGAAGCTGTGAGTGCCCTCTAGAGGAATTTTGTCTCTGTTGCATCTATACACGGGTGAACCAGGAACATCAAAGCTGCTCTTGTCCGAGCTAGATGCTGGAGAGCATCAATTTCTCAGGCTGTGTATGCAAAGTTTAGGCCCATTTTCGGCTTCTTTCTTTATGCACCTGACTTAACGCAAAGCTAAATCCAGTGCTGTGATCAGAGTAAGAGCCGGGCAGGCTGAAGTTGAGTGAGCATTATTAACCACTGAGGAGATGCTTCTCTCTGTGCTGGGGCAACCCCCGCAGAGGGCAGCTCAGCCCCTGCGGAGGAATTCAACCAGAAAAAGACCTCCCAACTCCACGGTGTACACTGTCCTCATCTCCGCGCTGGCAAGAACAAATATTGCCTGGAAGGTGAATCTCTGCAAGCCTAGAAGACTGCCTCATACCTCACTCCCCTTATTCTGAGGTCGCACAAACCACGACAGAGGACCAGTCAATATCATTTGGACCACTAGCAATCCGCATGACTCTGAGCAAGTCATGGAACTTAAAATAAAGGCTGGGAAAAATCCTGGAAATGTTGCATCAGCAGCTATAGGATGAGAGGGGCATAAACCAATAAAATCTTGATCTAAATGCCCTTTGAACTCTTTCTTCTTGAATATGATGTTGAGGATTGAAAACAATTGGGTGACACCAAAGTGTGAAAATTCACTTCAAATAGATGAATAATAATTCATGAGAAGTCATGATGTATGGCGCGACTGAGAACTACGTGTTATCTTGAAGTCATACATGTCATCATGAAAAAAATATTTTTTACTTACAGAGAGTGCCCTTTTTGTATAGCACACTGCAAATATTTGAAGAGAGATTCCTGGTGATTCGCCTTAATAAAATACTGAGTAAAATCTCATTAAATTGAATGAGAATGACGTGGGGAAAATGAACCTAGAATTGACTTGGTTTGCATTGTGCAATATTTTTAGAATAATAATACTAGGCATCTAGGTAATTCAGAAACAGCAGTTGCTTCAGATTATGTCAAATCTTGGGTCTGGCAATGCTACTTCCTCTTGGTGTAGTGAACTGAGTGGTTTTGGGGGCCAGAAAACCCTGGTTCAGTGCTGCTTGAGGGTACAGATCCCAGTCCACAAACACGAAACAGGAACTTTTTAGTTTCCCTCATTTAGCTTAATTACTGTAATAAGCCCCCATTCCACCAGGGGGCAGAAATGTGATCTGAGTCATTTATGGTTCCCCCATGTTTCTCCAAGCTGCCACCTAATGGGGAGGAAGAGGGGATCCTGTGATGTCACAGCACAGCAGGCTGTGGTCTTGATCATTACATCTCCCTGAGAACTCCACTGAGTTCTCCCCTTCCCATCTGAGTTTCAGTTGCGTCATTCTACACAGTCACCGTGGAACGTCCTCCTATTCTCCAAGGCTCCTCCTTTCTGGTCTGGTCCTCCCTTGTGTGGCCTCTCCTGAGCACAGGAGACCACTCTGTTGCTGGGGAATTAGATGAGGCTGCCCTAGGCCCAGCTGTCAGGCGCACCATAGCCATGCTCCTCAGGGTCTCCCCCTACCCTGGAAAGGAGATCACAGATTGCTCTGTACTTGGACCCCAACCCCCAAAATTAGCTAGGCTCTTGTTTTCCCCTGATCCTCACCCCAGCCCACCTGGAGGATGAGGCATAAGGTCCTTCCTTTCTCAGGTACCCACAGTGTCTCCTCACTTTCACTCCTTCTCCAACTCTCCCCATCACAGCTGTGATGGTTAATTTTGTGTGTCAACTTGACTGGGCTAAGAGATGCCCAGAGAGCTGGTAAAACATTATTTTGGGGTATGTCTATGAGAGTGTCTCCAGAAGAGATTAGCATTTGAGTCAGCAGACTGAGTAAAGAAGGTGTCTGGGCCAGCCCTGGTGGCCTAGTGGTTAAGTTCAGCACGCTCCACTTTGGTGGCCCAGGTTGGTTCCGGGGCACGGACCTACACCACTGTCTGTCAGTGGCCATGCTGTGGCGACAGCTCACATACAAAAAGAGGAAGACTGGCAGTGGATAGTTAGCTCAGGGCGAATCTTCCTCAGGAAAAAAAACAAGAAGACGTCCTCACCAATGGGGGTGACATCATCCAATCCCTTGAGGTCCTGAACAGAACAAAAAGGCAGAGGAAGGGTGAATTCACTCTCTGCTTAAGCTGAGACATCCATCTTCAGCCCTGGGACATCTGCGCTCCTGGTACTTAAGGCATCGGAACTCTGAATGGGACTTATACTAATGGCTCCCCTGGTTTTCAGGCCTCCGGGCTTGGGCTGGAACCACACCACGGGCCTTACTGGGCCTCCAGCTTGCAGACTGCAGATCGTGGGACGTCTCAGCCTCCATAATCACATAAACCAACTCCTACAATAAATCTCTTTCTATATATCTCTACATACCCTATTGGTTCTATCTCTCTGGAGAACCCTAATACACCAACCCAGAGAATCTCTGTTTAGCCTGGGAGGACTGGGGCAAGGGCTTTATCTTGCCCTGAGTCATCAAGTTTTTCTACGCTCTGAGACCCCTGTACAGTTCCTGTAACAACCCTTTCCTGAGGTCATGCATGTCCACAACGCCAGGGAATCTAAATGCTGCAGGAATTGGAAGGGTCAAGAGTAATCAGAAATACCGAGGGGAAAAAGAGCACGTTGCTGCTCTAAAACTCACTGTGGACCACAGGCAGGCTCCTTATTCTCTCTGAGCCTCAGTTTCTTCATCAATCAAAAGGGAAAATGGTATCTGTCACAGAGGGTCGTGAGAAGAGCAGATGTTATCTGCTAGCTCAGTGCCTTACATACTATCCACCCCCCCACATCCTCTGCTCATTCTGTTAGCACTTTTGGAGAGCAGAGAGAGCAGAGGTCCGAGTGTCCAGAGCAACTGCTCTCTAATAAAGAGAAAAGGCAGGAGGAAAAGGACATAGACATGCCCAGGGGGACCACATGGCTGGCAGAGGAACCTTGAGAAATGGAACAGTGGGAGAGAGGGGACCCTGGCACACTACTGGGAAAAGGCCAGAACAAAGGTGCAGAAGGACCAGGCCCAACAGGAGCTATTCCAGCCACACATACGACGTTCGTCATCTCAGGAAGATGGCTCCAGAGGCCTGCTCAGTCAGACCCATCCATCCAGAGAACGCATCAGCAGCCACAGGGGCAGGGTTTGGAAGACAGATCACGGCTCAGCAGCCTAGCGCACCTGGTTCTGAAGTCTTACTTCTGCCATCTGCTGGGCGAAGTCCTAAGGTGGGGTTCCTCTGTTCCAACTGACCGCCTTCCGGAAACTCTGCCATGTATTTCACCATTTCCCAACCCCAACTTGTATCGTTTTAAAATGACACGTCTTTGATTTCATACATCTTTAGCAACACTATCTCATCCAGCCAATTAGAAGATAATTAAAGAATTTCCCAACGCTCTGGTTCCTTGATGTCAGAAAGCCATTTGCTTTTCTCTGACGTATCTATTAGCCTATTATTTCCATTTAGCCTATTTGTACACAGCACTCTACTACTCCAGACTCTCAAATTACTGATTTTTATGCTTCTTCCTTAGCACTTAATGCAGTTCATAAATTTCACTCTAAAAGTGTAGGCGTAAATCACGCTAAAAGCCCAAGTTGCGGAAGAAAACTAGCAGCAAATCAAGCTTGGAATATCAAGCCACCAGCATCAATTCTACATCCACACACTTCAAATTAAGAGGGATTTTTTTCCTCATTATTTAAATGTAATTTAAACTTTTCTTACAACTTTCCCTAGCTTTATATCAAGTCCCAAACTAAAAAAAGAAACAAAAAAGAAACTCAAAATGTTCACCTTTTTTTTATTTTTGTTGTTATTCAACACTGAACTTTCTGAGATATATGCACAAAAATCACCTCAGTATAGAAACAATAAATGAAGAAAGATGCCCCTAAGAAACCATTTTTCACTCCTGGCCAAGGTGGAAAGGTTGTAAGTTCAAAGTATTCTGGAAGGCAAAAAAAATTATATATACATCTCTGATAGCCTATATGTGATTTAAGTTGATGTCAGTAGCATTTGAGATGACATGTGGCTGACGAAAGGCAAAGCCATGTCTTATCACCAGTGCCTCTGGATAAGATGGCAAACTCCTTGCGGACATGGGCCTGGACATTGACCTCAACCAAATTGCCCCAATTACATTCCATGGTGATAATTTGATCACGGCTTCCGAAAACAGATGAACGAGCTTCAGGGAGCTATTCTATGTGGAGCTATTTTTTTTTATTGGTAAATAAATATTCCACCTGTGAGATGCAGAGCATTCAAATGAAACGTCAGTGACCATCCTGTGTCCTCCTTTAAAAGGCAGAGAATTTCTCTTAGACAACATAATAATAATAATAATCAGTACTTTTCATCCTCAAAGCAATTTTTGCACATTAACTAATCAATCTGTCCAATGTCTGTGTGAGGTGGATGAATAAGGATTATTATTTTCATCGGGGAGAGAGAAATGATGGAAAAAGTTGAGTGGCTGAGGCTCAGCTGAGGTCAGGAAAATCCTAGACTAAATGTCAGGAGACTCCACTTCAAGACGGTTGTAGCTTTGGGAATTGAGGCAAGAGAATAGAGGCTGCAGAATCACTTAGGAGGACACTGCAATATTCCAAGTGAGGCTTCTGCTCTCCATGTGACGGGGACGGTGGTAGAAATTAAAAAGAGAAGCCAGAATGCTATGGGAGACCATCGGACACTACCAAGAAAATAGTTATTTAATTTATTAACTCATTCATTGATTCATTACTTGACTCATTCACTCAGCACCCCGCTGAAGATGTGTTGGCTAAACAATGGAATTTATCCATTTACCATGTATTGGGTGTCTGCCAGGAACTGTGTTAGGTTTGGGAGATATTAAATGAAAAAGACACAACCCCTGATCTTGATTTCCTAATCAATTTCCTTGAATTCCTGACATTGAGATAAAAATAATTGCCCTCTCTATCACAGAGATCACTAGCTCCTATCAATTCCACCTCTCAGGCCTCTCTGCAGCCCATCGCATCCTCTTTATTATCATCACTGCAACTGCCCTTGCTCTGATCCTCATCATCTCTGGCTACAAGGTCCCTGTCACCAGCTCCTGTTTCTGATTTTGTTTCTAGAGTATTTTTCTAAACTTCATATGTGATACTAACACTCTCTTGCTTAAAGGCCTTCAGTTACGGTCCATGTCTTCCAGAATAAATTCCAGACAAGTCCCTTCCCATTCAGGTTGATGCTTCCCTTTCCAATCTCATCTTCCTTGCCCCTTACACTTCAGTATTATGGAAATATTTTCAGTTCCCTGAACACAATTTTATGGGGTTTATGCCTCTCTGACTTTGCACATGTTTTTCTCTGCCTAGAATGCCCTCCCTTCGACCTCTCCACCTGGCCTGTCTGCTGAACCATCATCCTGTAGCTCTTCCTTAGTCCTGCTTCCCTTCTTGGCAGCCTTCCCTAACCTTCCCAGGCAGAGTGCATCACTCTCCTCTGTGTAATCAAGTTACCTTATACCCACCCCTCTTGAAATTACGGGTATCCCTTGTTATCTAAGGACTCACCATATGAACATTTGTTGTAATGACTTGCAAAAATTTTCACCCAACAGTCTCTACCCAATTCAAAAACCCATCACGATAAATCTGCATATTTAGGTTGCATGCAAATGTAGGCAAGAGGGAGTAGAGTGCCCTGTAGCCATATGTTAGCTGTTCTCCCAAAAGGACCTTATCGCGAGCTGCCATTGTTCTGTATTGTGCATTATTGCTCACATATATCCCAGGAGTGAAAATGTCACCAAAGATGTATCAGAGAAAGCAGATAAATGTAAGATGCCTAGAAAAGTCCATACATTAGAAGCAACAAAGTGTATTGAGAAAGGAAAACACACAAAGGACTCAAATTTGCACATGTGGGCATCGCCATCTACTATGCATACTGTTTTTTCTATGCTTGAGAAAAAGAAGAAAAATTTTGAAAGTGTTGTTGGTTCTGGAAAGCTTCACTGGACATGGCATGATATCTTTTAAATCTAGAGAGATACCATGTTCAGTGGACCAAGGGCTGCAATCAGAATGGGATGCACTGAGGGTATGTTCTTATAGAAGGGTATGTTCTATACAGAGAAGTAAAACATGATTCATATCCAGTGCTTTTCATATCACTGTATGCTGCACAAAACCATAAGGGGTTCATTAAGTGCTAAAAAATTAGATGAATGGTGTTTAAGATGTTTCATATGAAACGAGAAATCTTTAGTGGATAGTTGTATAAGTGTGTACAAGTGTTTCGAGAGATTCTTGGAAAAACTGGTTGGGCTTTTTGGATGGGATGTGGACACATTATTATCTTTCCAATTTGAAACAATGGAGTATAGCTTCCCCTATCTGAAAATATGGAACCCAACACATTTTTTTAAAGAGTAAATTTGAATGATGAGGATGCCAACATTTGCTTGCACGGCTGTTTTCCCTTCTTCCCTACAAGACTGTCAGCTCCAGAGCCAGGGACTTGTGTTTTGTTTATCTATGTATCTCCAGATGTAAACACAGTGCCCAGCACTCAGCAAATGTACATTGGACGGACAGAGAAATGGACAGATGGATGGATGAATGGAGGGACAAATGGATGTTCCAATTGCAATATTACTAGGTGTCCATTCCCCTGGAATCCATGAGTGGACTCACAGCCTCGTTCTGCTCTCACATAGCTATGCTCTTAGCATAGCTAAGAAGGTGACTTTTCTGTGTCCCTATGACAGGACAGGGAGGGAAAAAAAGAAGGAAGACCTCAGAAGGCTATTTTGAGAGTGCCAAACATTAAATAAATGCAAGTGACTTAATAACTGTGGATCACTGAATAGAAGTAGAAGCAGAATCCCAGAGCCTATCATATTTACTCTTGCCCCTGGTTTTTGCACTTGATCTAGTTTAGAGTGAAGTAGAAATTTCCAGAACTATACCTCCTCCTTCCAAAATAAAAATCAACAAGGTTCCATTCCAACAGGCACCCCCATTAGGAGAATTCCTCTTGGGGCCGGCCCCGTGGCTTAGCGGTTAAGTGCGCACGCTCCGCTGCTGGCGGCCCAGGTTCGGATCCCGGGCGCACATCAACGCACGGCTTCTCCAGCCATGCTGAGGCCGTGTCCCACATACAGCAACTAGAAGGATGTGCAGCTATGACATACAACTATCTACTGGGCTTTGGGGGAAATAAATAAATAAATAAAATTATATAAAAAAAAAAAAGGAGAATTCCTCTTTGCATTATCAACTTCCCCTAGGGAATCATGTATGCTTTCTGCTCAGGATTGTCTCTGTAGCCACCTGTAGGTTTTGAGCTCTGTTAATCATGCCTGTAAATCAATAACCACTAAGCCATAGGCCACGCTGCATTCTCCATCAATCGAGTATTTATAAACAAAAACAACAAGATCCTCCAAGGGTTTATCGGGTTAAAAAAAAAAAAAAGTATTCTGTAGCCTTATTTATAAGTAACCCTTACCACCTATTACATGAGTTAAGAATCCAGGCATTGGCTACCAAGAATCAAGAGGTACTCAAATTGCTCCATCAATATGCATATTCATTTATTCCCTTCAAGGTTATCTCGGCTCCTTCAGGGCACACGCTCATTTTCTCCATTAGAGCCATGACCTTTAGGTTGGGTGAAACAAATGAAGAAGCCTCTCATACAAGGAATCAGCTTGGGTGTTCACAGCCCCAGGAATCAAGCAGACCTCGCTGGTAAGAGAAGTGGGACCATGTGGCCAATATCTCCACTTGCTTTTCTTGTTTCTCTAGGGAATTTGTCTTCCTAAACACAGCCTCTCTAGGATTTCCCCAGGTAGACGTCAAGGTCACCAGCCACACAGGTAGGGTAAGGTTAACCATCTTAACCTATTTTGTATCAAAGATCTTGGCACTTAAGCACATAATAAATGTTTATTGAATGAATAAAATATGCTACATGGAGAGACAGCCTGGGTTCAAAATGAACCTCTGCTACTTACTAAATGCATGTTACTTAACTTTTTTGCAGAGTTTTCCGCTTTGGGTTCCTGCTCTGGTAAGTTGCGATTCTCTGTATGTGCCTGCCTATCTCTCCAATTTTGGGGACAGTGGTGGTTTGCTCTGAGCCTGTGACCTCACTTCTCTGACCAATCTAAGAGATGTTAATTTCCAGTTTGTTTAGCTTTTTACTTCTTGTTAGGACAGCGTGGTGACTTCGAAGTGCCTTACGTGCTAAATCAGAAACCAGAAGTTGCAGGCATAGTTGTTACTTTATAAAATTGGACAGGTAAGAAATATCCCATTATTTATTTTTATATTTATTTTTAAAATTATTTAAAAAATATACACACACATACTTATTGCTTACTATATGTAAGGCATTATTTTATAAACATAAACTCATTTTCTTTTCAAAGTAACCTTCAAAGGCAGGATTTTTTTTATCATCCCCACTTTCTAGGTGGAGAAGTTGAGGTTGAAAAAATTAACTAAAAGAACACAGGACTGTGGCTCCAGACACTATGCAGGCAGCCCTTTTAAATTCAACTTAATTTACTTTGATCTAAGTCCCCATCCTCCTAAACTGGAGGTGTTATTCCTGCTTGGGTTGTGAGAAGTCATATTCAGGGAAGACCACGGGCCGGGGGTGAGGGTGGGGAGGGCACCTCTGGGCACCAGCCAGCACTGACCCTGCAGATGAGCTCCCTGTCCAAGCCTAGCTGAGCAGCTCTGCCCATGTGCATCCTTGAGTGGGCCTGGTTTGTGAAGGACTCTCAGTAGTGGTATAAATACGAAAGAAACTATTTCATTTCTTCCATCACTGCTTCCAACTGTGCTGAGTCAAATCTCCTTCCTGGTTCCTCAATATCTTGGGCAGATTTTATAACTTCCAATCACTTTTGATTATTCCAAGTCCAGTCTAATTTCAAGCTCATCTCAAAGGTATCTCATTTCTTGCCCTTTCTTCCAGGACAGGCGGGAGAAGAGCATCAGGGTGCTGGCTTGGTGTCGCTCTAAAACATCTCTAGCCCTCCTCCTAGAGGCTAGCTTCTCTGGTGGGAGTGGCACCATACTAGGGAGGGTCTCAGACTGCATTCTGATTTGGTCCGGTGTTACCTGGCAGTCTCCTGTGTAGACGATGAAAGTGACTTTCTTGGGATGATGTTCAGCTTCACCCCAGCTCCTCTGTCTCTAAGAACTATCTCAAAGAGGCAGTCAGGACTCCTGGCCCCACCAGGAATCCCTGGCTTCGGTCACTCCTCTGAGTAAGGCATTGCCTGGCTGGACCCAGCAGCTGCTAGGGCCACTCTGTGCCTCTGGCCCCTCGTCGAACTTCCTGCCCCTTCCTGGGAACCCTGGGGAACACTGTAGTCCTGCTCCATTTCCTCCATATCCTCCAGGGGCCTCTGGGAACGTGAGTTTGCCTTCATCCTTTCCTTCCCAGGGTTACTCACTACTCTTCCTACTTCTTGAAGAGAAGTAGCACTAATTTCTATGGTTGAGTATAACTCTCACCCTTGGGTTCCCCCACAGACGCCTTCAACAAACCCCATTCTGGCCAGCTTCAGGGTGAGTGACAGCTGGGCAGCGAGATGCCTTTCTCCTCTTATTGCAAACATCTGCAATCTCTACAAGAGTCTCTCAAAGTTGCCCTCCCTCTAATTAGGCTTGGAGGTAGGTAAAGAATGCACGCCCCTTCCCTCTCCCACAGAAAAGAGGTGGAAATCTTCTCGTCACCAACACCACACTCTACAGACTGAAGAAGCTGGCCTCTCTTTCTCTCGCCCCCCAGTGCTCTCTTCGGGGAAAGTGGTTGGTGGCTGGCTGGTGCTGTGGCTGCTTCATAGGCCCAGAGAAGGGGTGGCTGACAACCAGGTTGTTGTGAGCATTTTTAGCTATAATTAATTCCTCTGGTTTTCAGCTCTCAGACCAATTAGGGACAAAAGGAAAAGTCCCTCTGGACCTCCTCAGAGAGTCTGGCAGCACTGCTTCCCTCTACCTACTTTGTAAGGGACAGTCAGATGCACTCTGCTTGCCTGTGGCACTGTTACCCCCAAGTCCACTGAGGGCATGTCCTTCCCAGCAGGGAGGAGAAGAGAGGGAGGCACACAGGATGTTTCTCCTCTTCTTTTTTGCTGAGGCAAAGAGGAAGAAAGGGAATAGGAATTGAGAGTTCTGTACCACTGATTTTACACGCTTTTCCACATTTACTCTTCCCGATAATTCTATGCATACTAGATGCAGGTGAAGCAACTGAAGATAGTAACCGGCCCCTGTCTGGAACCTCTGTCTTTCTAGCACAACCTGGCTTGCTGTTAGGGTAAACCCGAGAGGGAGGGAGAGCCAGGGAATGCCAGGGAGGACGGGACTTAATCAAGGATGTTTCTTTTATTATTGGCTCATGTTGTTATTAAACTTCAGTGTTGATGATAAACATGTTATGCCTGTGTGTGTTATCTCCCTAACTAAATTATAATTTCTCTGAAATCAGGAACATATTGATCTTTTTTCCCTCCCCTGGCATTTAGAGCAATACCTTATGAACTTACGTGAAAGCTTTACAATATTTGTTGAATTAAGAAATGAAGGAATAGTAAACAAAAAAATACTGTATACAAATATCCTGACTCTGTGACCTTTTCTCAATAATGGCACAATGTGAGTTCTGGGTATTCAATAAACTTTTGTGGAATTGAATAAATTGCAGAGCCTCATGTGTGTGGCGGGTTTGTGTCAACAACGAGAGTCCCTGAGGACACGGGTATAGATTTCACTGAGAAATAGAATTTGAAGATTAGGACACAGGAACAAACCAGGTGAAGTTTTACAGAAATGAAATCAAATACTATTTGCAAATCTACTCCAGGCCAGCCTATTTCTTTCCAACATTTTCAGTTGAAACTATTAGTTTTACACTAGCAAACCGAGTTATGATTCTTGAAGCATTTGTTCAAGTCTGACTACAACTCAATCATTTCAGATTTTCTTAGTCACTTGTAAAGGATGATTATAAAATAATGAGACTGATATTTATGTGTTGTTTTATAGCTGCACATCATATTTTCAAAGGTCTTTTCTTAAAACTTGAAGCAATGGCAAGGGATCGATATTCCATCAGTTTGTGCAGAATACGATGATGGATTTGAGATCACTGGGGTCTGGAACAGTTTGACGCCAAAAAGGTCAATAAATCTCCTTCATTCATTCAACAAACATCTACCACATATTTACTGGGCACTAGGCATCAAAATATAAAGATAAAAGACGTAGTTCCTCTCTTCAAGACACAACAGAGTTACTGGGAACTCTGATGAGTGGGGAGCCAGTTTCAACACAGTGGGTTAGGTGTCACGGTGGAGCAGGCCGGGCTGTCATAGGAAGATGCAGCGTGGGACCTAATCTAGACTCTGGAGGTGTCAGGAGAGGCTTCCCTGAAGAGGTGATGGACGAGGAGTGTTCTGAAGGATGAAGGATTAGCCAGATGAAGAGGGGAAGAAAGTGGCCCCCAGGCAGAGGAAAAAGACACATGAGAGAAGACCAGTATGCAGTGTGATGACGAGTTTTCTCCCTGGAATCCAAGCAGAGTGATGGGTGAAGTGGCATCTATTGCTTATGATCAGGAGCAGAAGTCTGGATCTGAGAGAATCAATTCTTGGCAACTTTTTTTAAACAGTGTGTATCTATAATATACATATTAAAAAGTCTAGTTTTAAATTGTGACCAAGGCAGGTGCACAGACCATGTGTAATCACAGGAACCCTGAAAACAAGAGAGCTAGATGTTCCCAGAGTTTTCTGCTTCTGCCACTCCCAACACCCAGGGAAGTGCCACCACCACCATCACAGGGTCACCAGCTCCTAGGGGGCATCACCCATGGCCCTGGGCCCGGCCTCAGCCCTGGGCACCCTGGGCTGGCCGCTCCTCCCTGGCCTCAGCCCTCCTGTGCCCGTGCATATTCCTGTATTTGTCCACGTAGGCCTCAGGAGGGTAAAGCTCTGGTTTACCTTTGCGATGGGGCTCAGCAAGGTAAAGCCTGAGTCCAGGGGGTCTTGCGTCATCTTTCTCAGTGCCCAGCCTCCAGCCTGGGTGTGAGGAGAGCAGTTATGGGATTCTGCATGTAGTCCATAAAAACCCACCCAATCTTGACCAGCAGGGATCCGGTAATGGTGCCCAGTGAGGAAATGAAGGCAGTGCCCAAGCTTGGGAAGCAAGCTCAATCATAGGTTTGCTTTCTGTGGGGAAAGTACAAGGCACTGTTTGATCTCAGTGCCCAAGATTGCAGAGAACTCAGGCTCCATCTGCGCTGGATGGATCTGGAGGCTGGGGTGAGCTGGCAGAATCTCTGGGCAGGAGGGTGGCAGCTTTCTAAAGCCCAAGCTGTGCATTCGGGATGGATCAGGACCCCAGTGAGGTACTGGAGGAATGGGTAGTAGGATCCAGCCCTGGTATGAAGAGAATTGGCAGGTCTGGGCCAAAGAGTCCAGGGCATAATAGTAGTGCCAGGAGGATGATATTTTAGGATGAGAGCCCTCCTGACCATTTCCTCCTCTTGCATGAATCTGCGTCTGCAGAGACTGCATCTGTGTCTGTGACTTTGATGCATGGAGGTCATAAATACAATCCCTGGTGACAGGCTGCCTCCATCTCCTAGTTGCCATATAAGCTCTGATTTCCCTTTATTGATAAGCTACAAACAAAAAGGACTTGAAGGATGCCTTTTACGGAACCATTTGTGCAAATCAGTGTCGACATTAGTTGCCAATCCATTGTTCAAGTTCTCTTGGCTAAAGAGCAGGTCTGGGGAAGGGAGCTAGCCTTATAGCAGTTGGTGCCATTCACAGGCAGCTATCCTAATGCTCTGAAAGCCAAACATTGATACTTGGCCCCAAGTTTGGGAAAATATGACTAAACTGGTCCACCTAACATCAGAAGGCTACTGGACCCCTTTCCATTCCCACCCCCCACTGTGCTGGCTCACTTAGTGTCGGAACATGAAAGTCCAGGGCCGGGGGTAGAATTGCAATATGAACATGTCCTGTAGCCCCCAGCACTGGTAGATTGTGGCTAGTGGAGGAAAAAACAAGATTTAAAATATTGCTAGTCTGAGGAAGCTTCTTCCAATTATCAGACATGTACAATTTAAGGAGAGGATTCAGTTCTGAACAACCTCTAATCCACACAGGAGTTCAACTCTGTTAGACGTAGCCTCAATAATGCAACATATACAATTATAAACATATCATTTTTTGATGGGAATCTCATGAGATAGAATTTATAGAATTCTTGTGTTTATAAGACAGAAACCTATAGCAGTGCAATAAGCAGTAAGTATATCTGTGTGTGAAGTCACATGTTTTATGCCTCCCAGTGTATATCGGATCATGCCTTACCATATCTGAAACATCTTATCCCAATGACATCTGGAGTTCCAGATGAAATGGCACGCAAATTTGCTACCAACACCACAGCAAAATGGCCTGAAAAACATTGACAAAATTCATAAGTCACTACATATAACATGAGTAATTTGATTACACAATTATGTAGCTCAAGACGACATACAAGCCTTCTAAAAAACACATTTGTATTCCTCTTTTGTATGCCTTAATTTCAGATTCATTTTGTATATTTTTGCAGATTATTGATTAAATATGATAAAATAAAACAAAACATTCTAGTGGAAGCCAAAAATATAATATGAAAAAAAATGTTGTTTGTAATTGTCTATCCTTTTAGATATTATAATTTGTAGTGATTTTTTTTCTCCTTCTAAATAGATATTCTCTTTCATGCCTTATTTTATATATGCAATTTTGTAATATTTTTTTTCTTTTTGGTGAGGAAGATTAGCCCTGAGCTAACATCCGCTGCCAATCCTCTTCTTTTTGCTGAGGAAGATTGGCCCTGGGCTCACATCCGTGCCCATCTTCCTCCACACTATATGGGACGCTGCCACAGCATGGCTTGACAAGCGGTGCATCGGTCTGTGCCAAGGATCTGAACCTGCAAACCCTGGGCTGCCGAAGCAGAGAGCATGGACTTATCGGCTGCGCCACCGGGCCGGCCCGAATTTTGTAATTTTTTTTAAAGAGGGCTCCCAAAATTGTATAAGCTTCAAATTCCCCAAAACTGGGTCTGCCCCTACTACCTTATTATTGTGACACTAATTTGTCATACCCAATTTGCTTGCTTCTGTCTACAAATATTTAAAAGCACTTACTACGTGCCAAGCACTGTGTAAAGTGCTTGGAAATTTTTATTTGCTTTTCAGGGCTAGTCCTTTATAGAAAACTATCAGAATATTTTCCCAGTACATCTGAGAAATAATGCAAACATCTAGAATTAAGTACATTAGAAATATTTTTAAAATTTGTGGATTCCTTGGAAACACTTTTAACTATAAGAAGGTGTAAAGTGGAACTATATGGAGTTTGTTTTCTCCAAAATTGGAATTTTTCTAGGTTACATATGTTAAATCTACTTTTTTGCAAATCAGTTTTTAATTTGGTTGATCATGTGTATTGGCCTAAATTTTCTTGAAAAACTAGAAGAACAGAATCTTGGGATGGTGCAATAGTTAAATATTACATTTTTTAAAAGCACATGCAATTCCCTGGCATAACCTGTGTCACTCAGACAAATAAAACTTCCATGCAAAAGAAATTTTAATTAGAAGTTTGACTGTATTTACATGACATTCAGCAGTGTTAACAGTGGCAATACAGTTAGATATCTCTTCTTCATAAAATTTATGTTTCTTTTTCACACAGAGCCAATCCAGCTTTCACACAATAATATTCTTATCTCCATCTCTGTGGCTGTGCTGGACCCTTAGCCTTGTGATTCATCTTGCTCACTGGTGTATCCATCATGCCTGGAACGGTGCCTGGCACAGAGTACACACTCAATAAATATTTGTTGGACCAATGAATGCACCATTTCATAAATTTCTATTCAAGAAATAGGAGTGTTTTCCACCCTCCCAGCTAGAAACCTTTGGTTGTTCCAAAACACTAACTACCAGATCTTTTAGACTATTTGTTTCTTTTCTTCTTGCCTAATGTCAGATTTATAAGCATTATTCCAACACAGGGTGCCCAGAAAATGTATGTGCATTATGATGTTGTTTTACTCTCTGTCGATGTTCAATTCGGAAATGATAGACTAACAGTTTTGTAATCATCCAGCCAATTTGTCCCTCCAAATTTGTGAATTTCAGCAGGCCGCATAATGCAGTATGATAAGTTCTGATTGTGAAATTCCAGCCACACAAATAATGATGGAAGCGATCAATGGCTTTAACAATGCCTAATAGCTCTTTCCTGGTGCTCAGTAGTTTCTGGCCGGAGTACTTAAGAGTTTGATTATAGTAAGCGATTATTACGTTATCAAGAATCATCTCATGTCTGCAGTGTTTTTCTTCTGGACAGAAAAAAGGCCCTATTAATCCTCAAATCACCTGCACTCCATTTTTCTTTCATTTACATCCACTGTGACTCCTTCTTTGCTTCATGCTCTCTGGCTCAGAACACTCTCTCTGGTCCAGAACACTCATATGGTGACCACATTTACAGACCCCAAATTCGAATTCATGTTCTGACAAATGAAGATTTTTATTTGTGAACCTATTTTTAGAGAGCTTCAAAAACTATAAAAATTTAATTGTATGAGTTATACATTTAACCAATCACCTTTTCTTGGCAAGAGTAAATGTACATAAGAATGAATACAAAATTCAGCAAAAAATTACAGACAGGTTAATACAATTTTTATCGCTTTCATAGTCTCTGTTGAAACTGATGACAGGGTTTTCCACCTTTGTGCTCATTTGTAGAATTCACCTTGTGAAGTTAGAATTTGTTCTTTATTTTTTTCAAACATCTTTTAGAAAGTCTGAGTAACTCATTTGGATTATCAAGAAAGATTTTATATCAATTACTTTAGTAATCCCCAAAAGTTGTTAGCAAAAATGATCTGATGTACTAGAGTCATACCAGGTGGTATGAAATCTTGGAATAGTACTATGTTTTTCCAAGAAAATCTTTCTAGGGAATCTTATTTTTTTCTGCTTCTACTCAGCAAACAAGTATTCAAGTAATAATCTAAGGATCTCATTTTGAAAAGTCTTCATAGTAACAGAAAATAAAATATCCTAGAAATTATTCCATGCTTTCTTCAGATCATCCTTGTCATCCTTTTCAAGTTTTTGTTGTGTTTTCCAAATAAAGCAAAATTGTTAAAGGCTTTTCAATATATCCCCTCTAAAGGGAGATAATTCAATTCCCATTCCCTTATCAGTTTCACTAAATCCACATCACAATGAATATTTAACATTATTAGCAATTTTCTTCTGAAATTCTTTTATTTTTAGAATGAAACCATCCCCATTATAATCTTTCCCTTTAATTCTGATTAAAATGCAAAGATTCACATGGAGAAACAGTCTGTCCCTCCATTTTGGAAAAAGTGTCATGGAAAATTGCAATGGCGTTGTTTTGATTCAGGGTCTTTGGAAAATGTCTTGACAATGGAACTTTTTCAACTGATAAAAACTAAGCATGTGATGATTGAAACATTATTAGTATTCTTCTGAGAACAGGCATCTGTATTAGAAATCTTATGTTTGAATAGGACCAAATTTGTCTTTGATAAAATCACACGATTATTTCAGTCTTCACTTGTATTATAGAAATGTAACAAATTTTGAATAATTTTACAATAACAACTTCTACATTAACTGAAAAAAATCTAATGAATTATTAATACAGTTGTTGCAAATGTGTGCCATGCAACTGATCCTTACCAAGATTCTGATATTGCCATCATTGGAAAAGAATCTCAAAGCTAGCATTAGAGACATTGGATGACACACTGACAAACTAATCAACAAGCCTGCTGAGGCTTATCCTGGAGGAAAGATGGTCATTTAATTGGCCACTTCAGTCACCTGGCAGGACGTCACTTTCAAGAATTTTCACACTAATTTCATTAAAATATTATTAATTATTTGTACACCATGAATTACATCAGCATATTCAGGAAATATTTTAAAATTATTATTATATGCTGGAGGAGTAGCATGAATAGTGGTTGAGAGAACAGACTCTGGAAGGAAGTTGCTGGGGTTCAAATCTCACTTCAGCCACTTATTAGTCAGGAGTTATTGGTCAAGTTACTTAACTGTGCTCTGTGCCTCAGTTTCCTCATCAATGATGATGGTAACAATACAGTCTGCAAAGAGTTATTATGAGAATTAAATAAATTAATATTTGTATACTGCTTAGAACAGTGCCTGGCACATAGTAAGCACCATATAAACATTTAAGTACATTTGTGGCTAGATGAGTATATCATGATTCTAAGATCTAATGTTTCACACAATACTATCATAGTTTTCTTAAGCTTCTAGAACAAGAATGTTTTTCACAGTTGTTAATCTTTTTGTTTATGCATACGAAAATTTGGATTTAAACAATAGGAAAATTAGCCTAGATGTACAATCCAATATCTGAAACTATGATTGTGCCTTGTGATATGAAAAACAATAATTGTTTTCTTTGCCACAAATTCCATTTCAGCAGAATTATATTTTCAGTGAAACTACAGAGCATGCTGATCTTTGACCGTGTGAAGTTGCAGTAGACCCACAGAGGATTCGACTGGAGGCTTGAAGAAAATCAACACTGGAACAGATAAATACAAAGAAGCTACAGTTTGCATCAATAAGCACACGGAAGACAACCTCACGAAGCAACTGGGAGATACGGGGCTGGGGAGTGTTTGGTGAGCACAGCTTCTCAGATTTCCCCATGTTCTCATGTGGGAGATGCATGAAGGGCAGGGGCTCTGGTCTTCTGTCTGTCCAGGGTCAGATCCTGCCAGGTCACAGGAAGCAACCCCTGAGAGAAGGGATCGAGTGTCTTATACCCCACAGGTCACCCTGCAACTCCAGCATTGCTTGTACGTAGTGCAAAGCCATAGCATCTGGATCTAGCAACTGGTTCTGGGAACCATTTCTCACTGCGTTACCAGGGCCATCTTACTCCATTTCACAGACTATATCAGGGGTTGGCAAACTACAGCCCACAGGCCAAATCCAGCCAACTGTCTATTTTTTGTTTTCTCCAGCCCACAAGAACGGTTTTCACAGTTTTAAAGGGCTGAAAAAATAATCAAAAGAAGAATATTATTTTTGTGACAGGTGAAAAATTATCTGATATTCACATTTCAGTGTCCATTTGTTGTTTTATTTGAACACAGATGTGGTAGACAGATTTCTAAGATGGCCCTCAATATTCCCACCCCTGGTATACATGCCCTGTATAATCTCTCCTCCCCTCAAGTGTGGGTGGAACCTGTGAATATGATGAGGTATCAATCCCATGATTACATTACCTTAGATAGCAAAGGTGATGGGATCTGCAGATATAATTAAGGCCTTTAATGAGTTGAGTTTGAGGTAACCAAAGGAAGACTACCCTGGGTGGGCCTGCCTTAATCAGGTGAGCCCTTAAAAGATGGTTTACATGAGACAGATAGCTCATCTCTCATTAGCAAGCTGCCATGACTTAGATAGCTGCAAGAAAATGAATTCTGCCGACTACCACTTGAACTTGGAAGAGGATCCCACGGCTCAGAAGAGACTGCAGCCCTTACCAACACCTTGACTGTAGCCTTGTGGGACCCTGAGCAGAGGACCCAGCTACACTGATTCCCGACCTATGAAAACTATAAGATAACAAATGTACGTTGTTTTAAGCCACTAAGTCTGTGGTAATTTATTACACAGCAATAGAAGCAATACAACAGCCATGCTCATTTGTTTCAGTATTGTCCATGGCTGCTGCTGAACGACAACAGTGGAGGTGAGTAGCTGCAACTGAGACTGTGTAGCCCACAAAACATAAAATATTTACAGGAAAAGTTTGCAAACCCCTGGGTTATATAATTATGACCCAGCATCGCACATACCAACCACATTGCAACTGTATAATGGACCAGTCTGTGGTTGCACACAATTGGATGAAGGCTGAAGAAATAACAGATGCCTTGCTATAAGTAAAGTTTATCTTACCAGTTTAGGGACAAAAACTTACATGAGGATTGTGACACTCCCTTGAGGAGTTATATTCTTTTGAACAGTCTCATGAAAAGGCTCCTTTCTTTTCTAGTCCCTGTACTCATCTGGAAACAAACCAAAATTTTATAATTAAGTAATTCTGAACTTAAACAACTTTAAACTACAGACAAAATAACTATGCTTGATTATACAAGAAATACTTAATATAGTTTTCACCTTATATTGCAATCAACTTTGCCTGGCAGCTACAACTACATGGGCTTTTACATTAATGCTGTTTGGCTGAGTTCTACATCTAGAGGCATAGAGCACTCACGCAGCCCTGACCCTGCCAGGGCCAGACACAATCACAGCAAGCATGGGCACAGTTTCCGAGTCACCACTGTGTTCCTTCAACCTGTGCTCTCTCCTGCCATATCAGGGTCTGATCACCTGTTCAGAAAAACTATGGAAAGTCTACTCTCTGCCAGCTGGAGATTCAGCAGTAAATAGAACAGATGGGGCCACGACTACATGCTTACAATCGAGTGAGGAAGACATGCATTAAATAAGAAATTAAAAGTGGGGGCCGGCGCTGTGGCCAAGTGGTTAAAGTTCCCCGCGCTCCGCTTCGGCGGCCCAGGTTCACGGGTGCAGATCTCAGGTGCTGACCTACTCCACTCATCAGCCATGCTGTGGAGGCATCCCAATCCCACATACAAAATAGAGGAAGATTGGCACAGATGTTAGCTCAGGGCTAATCTTCCTCAAGCAAAAAAAAAAGAGGAAGATTGGAAACAGATGTTAGCTCAGGGCGACTCTTCCTCACCAAAAAAAAAAAAAAAAGAAAGAAATTAAAAGTGAAAGAAGAGAATAAGTATAGTGTTATAGGAATATATATCCAGTGTCCTAATTTAATGAGTGCCCTAGAAATCTTCTCTAAGGAAGTGCTATCTAAGCTGCGGCCTAAGAATTTACAAGAACCATGAGCATGCCTGTTTCTAATCCAGCAAAAACCTTGGCAGCCTGGGTCATGCATTGGAATCAGCTGGGAGAGCTTGTTTAAAATCCTGATGCCCAGGCTGTACAGCAGACCAACTAACGCAGAATCTGGGACAGGGCAACAGCGTATATGTTTAAGCTTCCTAGGTGGTTCCAGTGAACACTCAAAGTTGACAACCAGTCTATACCCATCTTTTCCTCCTGTTACAATGAAGGTGTGTTACCTCTGCCAAGCTAAAGCAAATCCTTCCTAACTGTTCTTCAATATTCTAACCCCTCCCAGCTTCTCAGGAAATCTAGTGATGATCTCTAGTCTCCTCTTTCTTCAATGTAACCCTCACTATCGGCCCCTTCCTATTAGCATTTAATTATTTTCAAGTCTCACCTTTATTTTTAAAAAATTCTGCCCACCCCCTTCACCTACCACCCTCTCCCCTCCTCTTTGCAGACAAACTTTCTCAAAAAGTGGTCCACACTGTTTCTCTATTTCCACTCATTCCTTAGTGAATACAGATCTGGTGTTGGCCTTCAGCTTTTGCTAAGATTATCAATAACCTTGTCACTAAAGACAATGAACCTTTTCAGTCCTCATCCTACACGATCTCTCAGCAGCATTTGCCATAAATGGGTGCCCCCAATCCCCACCTTCTTGAAACAGTCTCTCCCCTTGGCATTTCCTGGCCTTTTAGGCTGAATCTTTTTCTCACCCTGCCCTCCTCTATTCTTTCTGTGGGTGATCTCATCTCCTTCAATGGCAGCCCAGTACCATCACAATGCTGCTGAATTGTTAAAGTTCTAGACTATTGTTTATCAAGTTATGGTCTCTGCAGAGCCTACAAATTCAGATTCCAGAGCCTAACTCCAGATCTACCAAATTGGAATCTCTGAGAACAGGACCGAGGAATCTGAATTTTTAATAATCTCCTCCAGATGATTCTTATGCACAGTCAAGTTTGAGACTCACTGTTCCAGACCCACGTATCCAACTGCCTATAGCATATTTTTACTCGGATAGTTCAGAGGTAACTTAAATGCATCATCTGTGTGAGGGACATTCTTTTTTTTAATTTTTTTTTTTTTGCAGGGTAAGACTCACTCTAAGCTAACATCTGTTGCCAATATTCTTCCTTTTTTTTCATTCTTCCTTTCCCCCTCACAAAGCCCCAGTACATAGTTGTGTATAGTTGTAAGTTCTTCTAGTTCTTCTATGTGAGCCACCGCCAGAGTAGGGCTACTGACAGATGAGTGGTATGGTTTCACGCCCGGGAACTGGACCCAGGCTGCCAAAGTGGAGCGTGCTGAACTTAAACTGCTAGGCCATCAGGGCTGGCTCTAGACATTCTTAATGCTCACTAACATCCATTTGTCATCCTTCCTGGGCACACAGAAGACAACACCTCACAGCCCTCTTTGCAGTTAGGAAAAGTCATGTGACTAGCTCTGCACAATGGACTGGGAACAGAAGTGATGTATGTCGGATCTCTCTTCCACTGCCCTGCCAATCTGGGAGTCACCTGGAAATCTGGAAGTCGTGGTGAGATGACAGAGCCACAAGATGAAAGCAACTGGATTTATTTTATTACCTGGAGGGGAGCCGCTCTAGAGAGCTGCCATATGTACAACAGACATTGTGTTTGTAAGAACTAAAACTTTGTTGGGTTAAGTACCTGAGATTTTGTGATTAATTTATTATAGGAGCATAATTTAGCTCATCCAAAATGGAAGTCATCTGATCTCTCTGCCTCCTCCCATTTCCAACCTGCTCCTCTTTCTAGTGTTCTCTCACTCAACTAATGAGGCCCAAAACTTACTGTTAGCAATAGCAGATATTCTCATCTATTTTTCATGTTTTCTTAGAGAGGAGTAGTCATCTCTACTCCAAGAGGGAGCAATACTAGAAAACTCCTGGACTCAGTTTCTCCACCATCTTCTAGTAGGCAGATGGGAAGAATGAGTTACTCACCTTATTAGTGAGGTTCATTGAACCACCTTTACTGTCACTTATTTTGCATGTCCTGACGCTGTACTTTAATCCTAATCTAGTTCTCAGGTCTGAGCGCAGTTGACATTGAACTGAGAGGGAAAGAAGTAAGAGATTGATGGCAGCCCAAACCCAAAGAGACAAAGACCACAGCTGTCTTGTTTTCCACTGTATTCCCAGCACATAGCATACAGAAGACATATATACTTGTTGACTCATTGACCAACTTCATTTAATCACTATTTGCTGAGGTACTGAAATTTCCATGTGAGTTCAACTATTTACAGAGAAAATAGTATAGGACTATCATATAAAATCTGGGTCATATAGGCCCCAGGCTTTCTTTACCACCAATACTTCTCCATATCCAACTCATATTAAGTTTCCATAGAAAAGAGAAGTAGAACATGGCTCACAATATTCCCTCCTGTTCCCTGTCTCCTTTTTTTCTCTTTTTTATAGGCTGGTTTTATATGCTTCGGGTGGTTATGACACAGTCTGCTCATGTCTTTGTCTTATGTCAGTCTAAATGTTGGTATTTTCATGTTTGTGAAGTGTTCTGAATCGTATTACATGGTGCATTATTCTATTCTAGAATCTCTCTGTTCTTATCCTTTAAGTATTTAAATTAAACTGAAAGCTGACCTTGTGGCATTTTCTTTCTTGTTTCAAATTCCTTTCATTTTGTTTTTGTAGGGTGTTGTAGAGCAATAGTTGCATATTTACTTATTTTAATTATTTATTAAAAATTACTTCATGAGGGCCCACAAGGTGCCAGGCAGTGGGTTAGGTGTAGGGGACAAAATGGTGAACAAAACAAATGCAGGGTCTGCCCGGAAAGAATTTACAATCTAGTGGGGGCAGTAGACAGGTTAATTAATTTATCACACTAATGAAAGCAAAATTACAAACAGACAAGAGCTTTGGAAATAAACATGATTCTATGACAGCATTTTAACAAAGTCATATGACAGAGACTGGAAGCCACCAGAAAAGGCTTCCCAAGGAGGGAGGAAGTACAAATAGGGGCCAAAGGAAGTGCGGATGGAGGAAAGGGCAGCACATCCAAGGACTCAGCAAATAACTGGACCGTCCAAGGAACTGAGCAAAGGTTAGTGTCTGAAGCACAGAGAGGCAGGATTGTGGTACATGGAAGGCTCAGGGGTAATGGAGCAGGGATGTGATCAAATATGTATTCTGAAAGGATTTCTTGGACTTTGGTATGAAGAAAAGATGGCTAAGGGCTGTGGCTGGTGAATACAGGGGGGCCAAGTTAGGAGGCTAATCCATCTTTCCTGGCAAAGATGATGATAAACTGGTCTAAGGAGTGTCAGTGGAGATGGAGAGAATGATCGATTTGAAAAATATTTGGAAGGCAAAATAATTGATAACTCTTGTATAACAGTTACCATGTGCCTGGCACTGATCTAAGCACTCTACAGCTGCACTGTCCAATACGGCAGCCACCAGCTACCCATGGCGATTACATGGGATGTACACATAGAATGAGGCTAGTACAAACTGAGATGTGCTGTAGGTGTAAATTACACCCCAGATTCCAAAGACTCAGAACAACAAATAAAGAACGTAAAATATCTTATTAATAATTTTATATTAACTACATGTTGAAATGATAATATTTTGGATATACTGGGTTAAATAAAATATATTATTACAATTAACTTCACCTGTTCCTTTTCTGTCTTTTTTTAATGTGGCTACTAGAAAATTTAAAGTCATAGAAATTTTAAATTCTTTAAATTTAAAGAAGTAGCCCACATGCTACTTCTATTCAACAGTGCTGCTCTAGACAAACCAACTCTCTTAATTCTGTCAACAACCCTTTAGGCTAAATACCACTTACTAAAAACTGAGGCACAGGGATCCCAGCCATAAATGGCCACCCAGCTAGTAAAAGGAGAGCTAAGATTTGAACTCATAGACCCTGGTTCTAGAATCTATGCTCTTAACCACTACACTTGCACTGCCTCTCGGAAGGATAGGATGCTAAACCCTTAAAATTTCTAGATTTTGCTACAGTGGCCTAAAACTGTTTTTGTAATTGGCACACACAGAATGCTAATTATAAAAATTAGCTCAATATCTTTTTAATATATTTGCTGCTGATGCACTCTATTGTGTCTCCATTTTCTCATCTATAAAATGCTAATAATAAATGATGTTATCTTATAGCATTGTTGCAAGGATTAAATGAGATGATACATGTCAATTTAGAACAGTGCTTGACATGTAAATTATTAGTAGTATTATTATTAAAGGGAGTTGATAGTATTTGTAATAAATATTTTGCTTTATACTTTGAATTTGTTTCATTTTATTCTTTATTTACACTTTGCCTCTTATTTTAATTCTTATCTTGTGCTCTTTGTTAAGTTTAAAAGTAAGCATAGTTTGGCTGTAAATGAAGAGTTAGAATGCTCATCTGAAGTCCATGCAAAAATATACTAGTTTTTTATTTTTATTTTTTTTTGAGGAAGATCAGCCCTGAGCTAACATCTGCCAATCCTCCTCTTTTTGCTGAGGAAGACTGGCCCTGGGCTAACATCCGTGCCCATCTTCCTCCACTTTATATGGGATGCTGCCACAGCATGGCTTGACAAGCGGTGCGTCGGTGTGCACCCAGGATCTGAACCCTGGCCGCCAGCAGCAGAGCTCGCGCACTTAACCGCTACGCCATGGGGCCAGCCCCCAGAACTTTTCTTGTTGTCCTAGAATTGCAGCTGAGGCTCAGTAAGTCACATTGTAAGTATGTCATTATTCAGGACTGGTCTCCTCCCCCTAGGGCTTACAAGAAATGCCAAGTAGTATCTTTGGGCTGGTCCTACTATCTACTGCCTCCCTTCACATCACCCTAGTCAATATGAAAGGGGGACTGAGAGCGAGGAGGTGACATTAGAAGCAGTGAAGTGTTTGCGACTGTTCCTCCTGCTTATCCAAACACGGGTCTCAAGAGACTCACTGGTCAAGACGGGGGTACCTGAGGGAAGTGGAGACCAAGCTTTCATTCCCCAGTTAGATGACTGCTTATCTAGGAGACTTGATGATCTGTCCCCAGTGCTTGTGACCATTCAAAAGAGAATTATGCAAGTGCAACATGGCAGGGCAGGAGAGGGAGGCATGAGACTGGTAGGGGACAGGAAGCCATGATCACTCCCTTGAGTTTCTGGGGGAAGAAGGTAGATCTTGCACTGCTGAAGAGTTAGCTCCAGATGGTAGCAGAGACTGGGGACTGCCACAGCATGAAGGACAACGCGGCGCATATATCAGAGAAGGGCAGCGAAATGCCTCCAGCCAGGGGCTGCTGTGAGATACAGCTGTATCTTGAGAGGACTTGCTAATGCTTAGGGAACTGCTTGGGAGTGAGCCCATGGTCAGTGCACAACGACAAGTGACCACCATCCATATCACTCCTACATGGACATGGAGAAAGAAGGGCAGCCACAGCCAGCCAAGAGGAGGCTGCAAACTTGCCCTGGAAGGCAGGGAGATGTTTGCATTTTTCCTCCCCTGTCCCCCAGCACCTTGGAGAAGTGAGTTCTTAGAAGGAAGAGGAGATGTCCAACAGCAAGACCAACTCTCCTCAATAAATACACACACACACACACCTCCCCATACACAGTCACATACATACACCTTCACATCTTTACACACACTTATACACTTGCACAGTTTTACACACTCACACGCACACTTACACACAGACATATACACACACTCCAAGTCACTACAGCTAGAGCTCTAGCCTATATTGGAGTGAGGGGAGGGCACAAGATCTGAATCACATGCAAAATTGAATTTTTAAAATGAAGAGGCCCGAGTCTTGAATAATACAATAGGAACTATTCTAGTAATCAAAAGTGGCTGATAAGTTAGAGAATCTGGCCAAGAAGTTCTTACGGGAGACACTACCAAGCAGGAAAAAAAGGATTCCAAATACATGGTTGAGAGTATCCAATGAACCAGGTTTAGAAAGAACTGAAATTGCAACTTCTTCGCAGCCTGGCAAGGTTCTCAGGAACAATCCAGTTGCTTTCCTTCTCCTCTACCTTTGTTTCTCTTCTTACTGTCTGTCTGGTGTAGACAAACTGGGCAGGCATCAAGGATTGCAGAAAAGGAGAGAAGAATTTATCTAGACATACATTTTAAGTTCCACTTCAAAAAAACTGGATTAAGATCTCCACATTACCTGCTAGCAGTGTGCAATTATTCATGTAAACATGCGAATGGTTTTCTAGTGGAACTGGCCAAGAGAACCTGACAGAGTCCTAGTAAAGGCCAATTTTCAGTAAACCAATGACTTTTTATACTATCAAATTTCAACCATTTTAACCTCACACAGCCAAAAGGCATCCATAAGACAAATTTGAAATCAGTAAAGTTAATTCCATGATCCTCACTAGAATCTTGATAAATTAGCAATTCTCTTCTCAGATTTGGGCTCCTCAGTGACAAGCTGATTTTTAACAGTATGTCCCACACTCAGTGCATATCAGTATAGACATATCAGTTTTGCCTTGGAGAGAATGCATAGTAAAGTTATAAAAGTGCTTGGTGCTTCTCAAGCTATAAAACCCAAAAATACAGAGTCAACAAAGTTGACTGACAAGAATCTAAGATGCTAATAAGAGAGGATATTGAACTATATGCTGGTTTAAATGACAATACGTCACCTAAAGAAGGAAGAGAATTAACGTCTCTATTGCTTCTGTGTATTTTTTTGTGTGTGTGTGAGGAAGATCAGCCCTGAGCTAACATCCATGCCTATCCTCCTCTTTTTGCTGAGGAAGACTGGCCCCGGGCTAACATCTGTGCCTATCTTCCTCCACTTTATATGGGACGCCACCACAGCATGGCCTGACAAGCGGTGCATCGGTGAGCGCCCGGGATCCGAACCTGGGCTGCCAACAGCGGATCACATGCACTTAACCTATGGGGCTATGCCACGGGGCATATTGCTTCTATGTATTAACTTAAATGAAAGTGACTCCTGGCATCAAGTAAAAGTTTATTAATGTTAGACGTTATTAATTTCTTTTGTCTCATTATGATTTTTTCTAAACCAAATAATGAAAAACAGAGGGAAATGTTATCTACTATTTTAAACCAAAGTCCTTTGTGGATGAGCTGTAAATGTGACATTTGCAGTAGTCACATTATCCGAAGGTTACACGTCAGATTGAAGCTTTAAAATGAAGAGAACAGACAATCAAAATATTTTATTTTAGTTCTCTATGGAGACTGTTTGACAAACCACCAGGAGGGGTCAAAGGAGTTGGCTTTATCTGCTATCACAGACATTCAGGTCAGCACGCAGGGAGGAGTGCACCACAGTGAGTAACAATTCAACTGACCTGTCCAAAGCCAACCCTAACTTCCTACTTATGTGGCCTTGAGAAAGTCTAAGCCTCAGTGCTCTTGTCTGTCAAATGGACAATCATCAGCCACTGAGAGGTTTTAATGAGGTAATTAAAGGAAATATTAAGAATAATGCTTCATGCATAGTAGGTGCTCAATAAATGTTAGCTATTACTATGACCATAGAGGTTATTGAGCAAATGATCCCCCAAAGCCACCTGCCCCACTTACTCCTTTCTCTCCTGACAAAACAATGTTGAGGCAATCTCATTTTTCTAAAGCAAATGGAAATCAGAGAATTCTAAACGTCTAGAAATAAAATTGCTCAAAATATAAACTCCTTCATGATAAACGATAAGACTTCAAGAAGAGCTTGTTGTCCAAAGGAGGCTCGTAGATCTCCTAGATGCCACTCTGGAAACCTCTCTGTGACATAGACGCTCTGTGGTGCCTTGTGGCAAGCCACAGTCAGGCCCGTCCACAGGTAGTGGACATAAGTGGAAAACTCCCAGACCCCGCGGCAGAGGCCCCAGGACCCAGACATCAGGCCTGGGAGATAAGGATTGCTGAGTGGTAGAATTACAGCCTTAGTAGGTAGTAAAAGTTGTTTCTGGGCATAAAAGACAAAAAGCCCACGGTTCTTGTCCTCTGAGTGACCTAGAGTCATCTACCTCCACACAGGCTGCCAAGGCCACCACACTGAAGTGGTCTTCTATAAGAAAAACAAAGGGGACAGAAGGAAGCCATTTCCTCCCACTTTTACCCTTATCAATAGTAAATCCTTTGGACTGCTTTTTAATAGCTTTGGTTATAAGTCAGAATAAAAGCAACTCTGAACTAAGTCCAAGCCGTCCTTCTCAGCCATCCTCACACCTGGTCAGGCCTAGCCCACATACATGCCCACCCCTCCTCCTCGCTCTGCCGGGGCAGACATTGCTAATGGATCGTAGCCCTCTTTCCTGCTGAGTCCACGTGTGCCCCCATGATTCTTCTCAACAGTGTAGTTCAGGTGGCTACCGCCATCAATCAGAGCTAGCAAGTAAGTTGGACCCAACTCGCCAATCCTGACTGAGACTGAATTTTATGCAGAACACAGAAGTACTAAACAACTCCACGTTAAAGGAATTAAAAAACCAAAATCAGTTTGTGTTGCCACTATTTTTCAAACCAGAGAGGGTATACAACAATGGATGTTGCTATGTATCGACCTATCACACTTTAGATTTTTCTTGTTTTCGTGGCTTTCCAATCTCACTCTACTTTAAACTTTCCTCTCTGTTTCTGACTCATTCATTCCTTTCTCATATCCTCGTAAATGTGGTGGCCATTCAGTGGCTAGATCTGGCCTCTCCATCCGAGAGCACTTCCCCTCCCTTTTAGACCTTTCAACATTTAATACCCTCTCAGTGTCACTATCAATAGAGCTATGAGTGAACTCAACCTTTCCCTGGAAGGGGTGATTTAATGTGTGAATTATATGGTTATTAGAACGGGTGTCAGGGAAACAGTGTAATATATGTAATGTGGAGGCTGATGGGGCTGGAGGAGCTGCAACCATCTGGATGATTTCTGGCGCTTCTTTTAATGCTATGTCAATTATTCTTATGACCAATCACTCAAAGCTGTCTATTACCTTCTAATAATAATAATAATATTTTTCACTTAACGTTGCACCTTTCACCAGAGGATTTCAAAGAGCTTTGCAAACATTCATTAGCACTTTATGAAGTGGGCAGGTAATATATAAATACCAAGTCACATGTCCCCTGAATAGCAACCATTAATAGTTCTCTTGACACCACATTCAGGTTAGGGCAGAAATGAAAAAAGACCATATAAATAAAATGTCAGCAGGCATCATCATTATCGGCATCCACAGAATCCTGGCAGAGATGAGTCTCATTTTCTCGACTCTTAGTGTAGTGGGAAAGGCAGTCAGTTTCCCTCTTCTTGCTACCTCTCCTCACACACACAAACACCTCTTCCTGACACACGGTACAGACCAATGTACAGACAATCCAGAATACTGGATTCTTTCAGCCTTGTAACTCTTAGAATCCCTGCTAAGAGGAGGTGTCTTGAGAGGGGAAAATTCTAACTGTCCTCAAGATGATCCTTACACAAGAATCCTAAGTACCTTTCGCCCCATCCTCAGAACAAATGGAATGATTGAAATGCACTCCAAAGCCCAGGAAGGAGAAGTTGCCAGAACCTGGGTAAGGGGGTTAGAACAAAGGGGAATGGGTTTGGGTGTGACCCAATCAATGACCACTTGAGAAGCAAGCACAAGAGGTGACCCTAAGAGCCCAGGTTACAGGTACCCCAGTGAGCAGCTGGTGGCAAAAAGCAGAGGAGAGAAGATACCCCTGAATCCCTATCTTCCATGTGATTTGTCTGAATTGGAAGATATAACGGCCTATTTTGGACATTCTTCTTGACTTCTCTCTGTGTGCGTATATCCAGCCACTAGCATGTTAGTGAGGATAGGCCAGGTTAGGTTGTGGTAATAAACACCACCAAAAAAATCTCATGGCATTAACACAACAAAAGTTTACTTCTTGTTCACACTAAACCCATTATAGGTCCAGGTGGCTTTTCAGGACATTTGTCCCTTATGTGGCTCACCATTCCAGGTTTCAGTCTCAGGCACCTCCATCTCAACATGATGCTTCCTGGTTTACCATGGTAGGAGAAAGAAGATGGAAAATAACACACCAGCATTTAAATGCTTTCCCCAGAAATGGCGAATGTCATTTTTATTTCTAGCCTATTGGCTAGAGCTAGTTACATCATTCCACCCAACTAATGGAGGGGCAGGAAAACATAGTCTTCCATATGTCCAAGGAGGGGAGGAGAACTGGAAATCGCAGTGGGCATTAGCAATGTCTACCACAATTAGTAAGTACATAGTGCTGCTTTAGTTTGGTACCAGGGCAGTGGAATCTTCTCTAGACCTCAAAGACAATGTGATTGAGCATGGGACAAAAGTGTGATGATAGACAGGTTGGCTTGCCTTGCCTCATGCTCTGTGGACATAGTCAGTCTAAAGGTAAATACATCCTCAACATGATATATAGCCCAGATATAGCTTGGGGTGGCTTCGTGTTTCTTCCTGCACAAAGCTTTCTCCCAACAATTATTCCTCTCATGCTTTCTTTCTTATTTTTACCCATTAATAAAAAAAGGTCTTGGGTTAGCATATTCCTCTCCTTCCCCGATCCCAAATTTCCTTTACACAAAGGGTGTTCTCTGACTGCAAAAGTAGTGTGCAATGAGGAGAATCCTTTGAGCCAATATTTCCATGTTCTCTAAGGAAGCTGTCTCCTCTTTCCTTCTTGAAGAAATAATGATCATTACACTGACTTATGCAATATTCACTGTTGATTACCCACCAGTGCATTCTCCATATTGCTTCCTAATCATTGTTGACATTATTAGGTTAGGAAGATATTTTTCACACCAACTCACTATCTCTTCTTTTAAAAAAGAGACTTTTCTTAAGGAAGATTTCTCTTAAACCAAGACAGATTTTGTGTTCTCTATACTAGAAAGAGTATGAAACAAACGTACCAACTCCCTTCCTCCCATTGTTTTTGGGCTCAGTGGCCCCATCAATCCTTCATTCTCTGTGGAAGATGTTTTAGAGCAGAGTCTGCTGTGGCAGAAAAAAGCCAAGGCAAAGAGGGAGAAAGGGCAAACTTCTCCATGTCACAAATGAGTTCCCAGCAACCTTTCATTCTAATTCTTTCTAGCAGTGGAAAGAACTGACTTGAGAGGTACAAGACTAAACGCAGGGGACTATTTCTACTACTTCCTTAACTATGTGACTTTGGACAATTTACTTAATCTCTTGGTTAATCTGTTTACCTATCTGTACAAAGGAAACAATAACACTGCTAAAACCATAAGACCGTCTAAAGAATAAATGAAGTTATATATGTGAAATGGCACAAAGAAGGTATTTAAAATTTATCTCCTCTCTCTCTCTGTCCCCCCTAACCTTTCCCTAGGCAAAAATTGAGAGGCCCACAATGAACCTCTCTTTGCCCAAGGCCTAATCCCATTAGGCTGCCCATGACAAAGCTCCAATAGACCTTAACCAGGTGAAATCCCATTAGACCTTAAAAAAAGGAACAAGTAGGGGCGGCCAGGTGGCGTAGTGGTTAAGTTCCTGAGCTTCGCTTCAGTGGTCTGGGGTTCGCAGGTTCGGATCCCCAGCGTGGACCTACACGCCACTCATCAAGCCATGCTGTGGTGGCGTCCCATATACAAAACATGAGGATGGGCACAGATGTTAGCTCAGGGCCAAACTTCCTCAGCAAAAAAAGAGGAAGACTGGCAACAGATATTAGCTCATGGTCAATCTCCCTCACCAAAAAAAAAAAAAAAAGGAACAAGTCTCTCATTAAATATATTGAGACACATCAAGAGAGGAGAATTCCTAATTACAAATCTGCATATATTAGTTATTGTTCCTTAATAGATGCACATATGCAGTGATCCTTGGCATAGCTTCCTTAAGAAAAATGGTTTCAATGTTAATACCCTCTCTTCCGACTCGAAGAAAACAGACTGCATAACAGACAGCTAAGGGGTTTCAGGTGCCACATCCAGAGGGTAACACGATAAGTTAAATCCTTTCCAGGGAACCTCTACCCTCAGGTTTGCACATTCCTATTAAAGTACTTCCTTGCTCCTTCCTTCTCATGAAGCTCAACCCATCTTTTGGGAAACCTCAGCCTCTCCTCTTGGAGATTGGCCTCAATGCCAAATAAATTCCCTCCCACACTTCAATTCAAGGTATATTTCTCCAGGTCTGAGTAGTTAAGTGTACAGCCGCACCCTGACCAGCACTTCAGTAGGAGGGTTAGGAGGGGTGGGCTCCCAGCTGCACAGCACTGCACAGCATAGAGAGGGCACACACCTGCCAAAGGGCATCCACTCGTGACCTCCCACCCCCAACAGTATGCACTGAAGGCACATCTATTTATTCTCCCAATTTTATAGCTAATAATTGTTGGGCTAAACAGATATATCCCCCAAAGACAAAGAATTCTCATTCATTCATTCATTCATTCTACAAATATGTATTGGGCACCTGTGTGTGCCAGGAACTTTGGGGACAGTTGTTCTGCTCATAAACCTTGCATTCTAGTAGAGGCGTGTGCTGGATATCTTCTGTTTGCCCCGCGAGATTCTCTCTCCACTCTTTTCAAGCCTTTTCTATGCCTTGGAGACTTACCCTTATGGACTGCATCAACTGGTGCCTTGCCCTTTGGCTTTGATCGGGTTAGGCCAATGAGGAGCACTAGCAGAAGACTGAATAGAAGCAGGAGAGTGAGGTTTGAGTGTTTATTCCCCACAGACACCCTCCCTCCTGGACCACAGTCCTGCCAGACGGCCTCTCTTGTAAACTATAGCTATTCTTTCCAGGTTCAAGTAGGTGCTCCCTGCCCTTGCCCCATCCAGGCCTTGGGGAGGTAACAATTCCCTGTTGTTGCTACCTGGAACACCACCATCCCTTGTTGGCTTCCCTTTACTCGCCTAAATCTTTGTAAATGGTCCCTTTACTAAGCTCTCTTCAACTATCCCATTTGAGTGGGATGTTTTCTGCTGGGACCTCGTTGATACTGGGAAATAGACATATAATCAAAATGATTCCTGATATCGCTTATAAAACCTAGACTATTGTAAAAGGAGATAGACTTGGGGTGGCAAGGCATTATATAGGGGATCAAGAAGGGCTCTATAAGTAGGTAATCTGATTTAGGAAGAGAATTCAGCAGTGCTCTGGGGCAGAGCATTCCAGACAAAAGGAAAAGCAAGTGTAAAAGCTCCGAAGCAGGAATGAGCTCCATTCCAAGAAGGAAAGTGAGGCCAATGTAGTGAAGCAGGAGGAGTGTGATCCGTGATGAGAAGCAGGCAAGAGCCAGACCAGGTGGAGCCCTGGCCATAGTAAGGAGTTTAGACTTCATTTAAGAGCAATGGAAAGACATTAAAGGGGTTTAAGCAGGAGGGTGGTATGTTCAGATTTACGTCTTGGAAAGAATTCCCTAGGGCTGATCTGTGAGAATAGATTCTCAGGGACAACGGAGGCAGCAGGAAGGTCAGCTGGAGTCTTTGGCAGTGGTCTGGAGGGGAGGTGATGGTGACTTGGACTAGGGTGATGGTGGTGGACATGGACAATGAACAGTGTTTGGATATATTTTGGGGAAGAACTCTCAGACTTGCCAGTGAAGGAGATGTGAGGAAAAAAGAAGAATTAAGGACAACTGGGAGTTTTGGGACTTGAGCCACTAAGTATGTGATGGTGCCATTTACAGAGATGGTTAAGTCTGGGGGCAGGAGATGGGGGAGGGGACAATTTAGACAAGACATGCAAGGGGAGATGTCAGGCTAAAAGATGTAAATGTGAGTATCATCAGCATATAGAGGAGGGCTTAACCCGGAGGGGCTGGACCAGATGACAGAGGGAGGGAATGCAGTTCATCAGCACCATCTAAACCTGGAGAGATGAGGAGAAATCATTTTCTAAGAGCTCATAAATTTCAAGGCGCTGTTCTCCCAACAGAGTCAGTGTGTCACATTAATATGCAGAACAATGTTTAGTTTTTTTTTCCTTCATTTTCTACTTCCAAATTGTGTATCTTCAGGCCTGCAGAAAATAAGAAAGAGGCCCAGCTCTGAACCATATGCTTTCAATCACTGTTCCCTTAGAAACGCAAAGAGAAGGTCTTGAGCTCAGAGGGGTGACCTGATTAATTTTTTTCATGGACCCTCTCCTCAACTTCTGTCTAGGGCAAAGGAAGGGATGGCTTCATTTATTCATGTATTCAACAAACATTTACTGATTCTCTACCATGGGCCAGCATCTAGGTGCTGAGGTTACCCCAGGGAAGAAAACAGACAAAAATCTCTGCCCTTTACAGAACTTACCTTCTAGTGGGGGAAATAGAAAATAAACACCTAACATAATTTTAAAAATTAAATGATGCAATGTCTTAGAAACTGGTAAAAGCTATGGAAAAACTAGAGCAGAATAAGTGGCATTCGGAGCATGGAGGTGGATTCTGGTTTTAAATAGGGTGGTGAGGGTAGGTCTCATTGGGCAGGTGACATTAGAGGAGTGACCTGGAGGTGAGGAATTAGCTCAGCAGATTAGGGGACAGCATTCCAGGCAGAGGGGACAGCAGGGCCTAAGTCAGGAATGAGCCTGGCACGTTGGTGGAACAGCAAGCAGGCTGGTGATAACTAGTCCTGCCTATAAAACCCTCCCTCCCCAGCACCCGCTGAGCACCACTGGTCCCTCAAAGTCCACTTCAAATCCCATCTCCTCCAGGAAGCTCTCCCCAAAGCCCACAGTCCACATCAATCTTTCTCCTCTCTGGACGACCTCAGGACCCACAATCAAGGTCACACAGCTTAGAAGTTGTTTTCAAATGGCTTTATTAATTTTGCCTCCCCAACTAAACTCTAAAGCTTTCTGAATCCAGGAGACCATCCTTTGTACTTCTTTGTGCCATCCACGGCACAGGGTTAGTAAATAATAAATATGTGATTGATTTATTGACTAAATGAGCAATTCTTAAATCAATTATATTTGACTTGGAAATGCAGGCACATAAATATGCATACACATATGCCTAGAATCTTCCCCCTATCTAGTACTGACCCCTCTCCAGGACCTGGCTTTAATATCAAAAGACTGGGACAAAGATGGACAGGAGGGATGGAAGGGTAAGGAAGCTTCAAGTGATTATGACTTGTCTGAAAGATGAATGCTTGAGCCACAGATATTTGAGAATAGATTTTTTAAACAGTACAGGGCAAGAAACAGATAACCCTGGTGACTCAGGGAAAGAGAACTGGACAGTAGAGGGAAAATGTGAAAAAGAGATTTTTGTAAATTTTGTAACTTTAGAACTTTTAACCATTTGAATGTATTATTTGTTTAAAAAAAAGAAAAACAGTGCAAGAGAGACTGTCTTAGTAATGGTCTAACTAGGTTGGCAAAGCTGACAAATGTTTCTCTCTTCAATGGGTTTTCCAAAGTTGAAAAGGAAAGTTGACATCCCTGGTAATCTGCAGCATTAATCGGACAGATGTGATTTCACTTTGCAAGAACACCTCACATTTTCCAACCCACTTGGTGCAACCTAAGAAATAAATGTGGGCCATGTTATAGGAAGAGCACTTTTTCTTCCACCCCTGTGTTCTCACCCTAAACCATAAACCATAGACAAGACTTCATCTCGGGTCCTCTAGGGGAGGGTTGGGAAGAACACTGCCCTTTCTCTCCTCTATCGCTGGCTCTTCCCCATAGAAGAGGATGAGACTGGAAAGAGCAGGAAAGCCATGGCCACATTATCCAGGAACCAGGGTCATTCCAGGGAGTGGGGGCCAGCTTTGCCCCACCCCATCTCATTTGTGCTTGGCCTCTCAGGTCTGCACATGCTCAAATCAGATGGATAGCTGTTTCCTCTCTCAACTAGTAAACAGAAAAATTGGGCCTGTTTCTGGCAGGGCTGGCCAGGTCTCAACCTTTCCAGTGTGGACTGAGAACGTTTAGGTCAAGACTGGGAAATTTTCAGAGGTTCTCCTTTGGAAGGATGTGGCCTTGCCACATCTTCCAACTTTACTAGTAATAAAGCTGATCAGCATTTTGCTCCATGTGATCTCAATTGGTTCAGAACCTGCAGAAGGGGAAGGGTGATTAATTAGTACCCTCAGACTTCCAATACAATTGAATCCTCCTGATAACAAGGCAGCTTAGAGAAGCCCTGAAGGTATTTAAACATTGGAACACATCAGCACGATTCTATCTAGTGATAAAGACTAGAAAGATGAATTTTCCAAGAAAGGTTGGCAAGTCTATGGCTCTAATGTTTCACATAAGAGTTTCAAGGAGATTTGTCCAACTAAGAAATACTCCAGAGTCTTCATTTTAACAAATAAGAAGTAAAACTATTAAACACATATTTTAATGCTGATGAAAATTTTCAAACTGGCATTGAGTATCACCTGCACTGAAGCACTGAGGACACATCACTTCAGTGGTTTTCCTGACAAAAATGCATGACTTAACAGGTCATAAGGAAACCATCAGACAAACCCAAATTGGGGGACATTTCCAGTACTCTTCAAAAATGTCAATGTCAGGAGATACAAAGAAAGACCAAGGAATGGTTGCAGATTAAAAGAGGCTAAAGAAATGTGACACCTCAATGCAATGAGCGATCCTGGAGTGGAAAAAACAGTTGCTAGAAAGGACACTTGCGCGACAATTGACAAAATGTGAATATAGACTATATATTAGATAACAGCCTTGTATCAATGTGAAATTTCCTAGATTTGTTAAGTTTATGATGTTGATGCACTTAATGTTCTTAGGATATACTCACTGATATTGTCATGATCTCTGCAATTTACTTTCAAAGGGTTCAGCAAAAAACAAATATATTACATATCATATACCATATCATAGGTATGCACAGGTAGAGCCAATGTGGCAGAATAGTAACAAATAGATTCATCTAGGAGAAGATATATGACAATTCACTGTATCACTCTTGCAACTTTTCAGTAGACATGAAGCTCTTCAAATTAAAAGGTGAAATTAAAAAGAAAGATACTCCCAACAAGATACCATAATTCTTATGTTTTCTTCAAATTTTGAGAGAGGATTAAATAAGTCTTGAGGATGCCATAAGAGATAGGAAATAATTTTGTAACAAATCTCCCGTGTCTCAATATACCGAGGCTGTAATTTAGGTCACCTCACACGGGGATCTAACTGTCTGAGCGAATGCTTTCCAGTCTGCATGCCGAAAACAGACCTATCGATGTGCTGGGTAGGAGGTGGTGGCCTATAAATTGGGGCTTGCTTTGACTGGTTCCATTTCGGGGCCATTTGTCAGCCCTCCTCACTTTCTATTCCTCCCTGGGCTTGCTTCCCTCCATCTTCATCCCCATTGCAGTCTATCACCATATTAAAAACACAACTGTGCCTTTATAAGGGCATAAAAAATAAAAAAATTATCCAACATGCAGACTCAGCTATATCACAGATTGTGTCTTTAAAACATATTCACACTGCCCTCAGGCCTTGCCATGGAAATAGACGTGCATAAATCCACTTTATGACAGGCATTTTTGTTAGACCACATTTAAAAATTTTCCTTGAAAAGAGTCCAAGACAGACAAGCCTTATGCCAAATAGTGTTAAGGTGAAGTTTCAATGTATCATTATGACCATTTCATATAATTTATTGCTATCATAAATATCAGGTAATTTGCAAACTCTATTTTGGTTACACAGCCACGATACCTCCATCTCCTCTTCATCAGCACATTGGCAAGGTGACACAACATCTATGGACTGTCGGTATGTGTCAGGCACTGTGCTCTAGAAACATTACCTTATTGGATACTCACTATATTATTACGTATATGGTACTATCTCTACTGTACGGACAGAAAAATTGACGCTCAAATAGTTAAGTCAATTGCCCAAGAACATACAACTTGTTAATAGCAGGGCCAGAACCTGAACCCAGATCTACCTGACTCCATAGTCCAGATCTTATCACCACTCCTACCCATCTCTCGTCGTCTGCAAAGCACCATCTTGGATTCCATCAGATCAATATGAAGCCACGAGGAGAGTCCAGAGCCTTGAGAAAACTCGAGGACATGCCAAATAGGAAAACAAGGACATTTTCTACCACAGAAATAATGAAAGATTTTTTTTGTTAAACTGTTACTTTTTTGCCTGAATTGCTTGAACTTCACAATCATGGGGGGAGAAAAGGCTGATATATTTTATTGCCATTTTTTCTCCTCCTAAGATTTTCCTGGAAAATTCAGGATGGTCTTTTGAACCAGAATCAAGTTCTTCTGCTACCCATCCAAAACTTCAAAATGCCTGTTTTGTACAGATTGCACCAAAAGCTTCAGGACATAACTCACACGTGAAAAGTACAATACTGAATATGAAAATCTGAAATACACACTGCATAAGTAATGGCAGTAAAAAGCCAATGATATTTTAAAGATATTTTAAAGATTTAGTATTTATCATTGTAACACAGCTTTTATGTTTGATGTTATACGAAGCTATGAGCTCACTTCTGAATCAATGCTATTTTATTGCTTGCTGCTATATTTATGGAATGTTACTGTGAACAAAGCAGAGCAGGCCAAGTCTATTCTCAACATAACCTATAAATAATGTAAGTAAATAAACTAAGCAAATCTTCATGAAGCAATGCATTATTTACTATTCCTTGTTGCTGAAATACGAGTTTAAATTTTGGTTACATATTAATGTAAGATCTTAGCCATTTCTAGGTCTCCCTGGGGAGTCAAATCCTAAAGCTTAACTCAGAATTAACCTTGCATGCATTCCCGACTCTGTAACTGAAAGCCATACTCCTCTCCAGAGCCAAGAACCAGAAGCTCGACCATGGAAGCAACATCTCCATTATAAGATAATAATCTACAATTATCCCAAGAAAGTCTACGTCAGTGTTACAGTGTAACTAATCCAGGTGGGTGTTCTTGGCCAGTTGGGTTTTGCAAGACAAAATCACTAGGACTTCATCTGACTGATTGAGGCTATTTTAAACTTTCATATATTATACTCCAAGTGGGAGTCACTCAAACTTGCTTTAAGTTTTAGAGTGTTTTTAATGATTCACTCTTTCATAGGTTCATTCAAAAACTATTGGTTGAGTCCTACCACAGTGCCAAGCCCTGTTCATTTTAGGATATCACAGTAAACAAGATAGGTAAGGGTCTCCTTACAGAGATCATAGTCATAGGGGTGTAGAGAATCAGACAGCAAACAAGTACTAACAAATGAACAAGATAATTTCAGTAGTAACGAGGAAAATAAAAGAGAGTAATATGATACAAAATGATGGGGTCACTTTAGAAAAGGAGGTCAGAGAATGTTTCTCTAAGGAAGTAACATTTGAACCGAAGCGCCCTAAAGACAGACTAGCACTTGTTATCAGAGCTTCTCCTTCTTCTTCCCCCTCCTCCTCGTACTTCTTCTTCTTTTTGTCTGTTTAGTGCCAGTTAAGGGCCACTGATACATGAGGAAGGGGCAGTTCAAGCCCCAGTGAGAAAACATTCCAACATAAGCTGGGGTGGAGTCCTCCTGGAGAAAGAAGATGAGGATAATGTTAGGTAAGTGCCAATGGATGGACAGCCATCTCCACAGAGGGCAGTGACTCAAAATGATGCCTGGGAACATAATTCAATGGTGAGAGATGGTTCAGTGCAGGAGGTGGGTACCAGGAGATCACAACAGAAGTAGGGGTGAAAAACCGGAGTTGCAAACAAACCAAAGGTGAGTGCAGCGATGGGCAACTTGGGTGGACTCAGGAGGAAGGGGTTGGGGTAGGAGCTGAAGAGACACTACTGAGCTGAAGGCAAGATGTCCTGACCTAGAGGCCAAGCAGACTTCATCCCCACCTTCATTCATTCCTATGTGATCCCTGCGTGGGATCACTCACAGCAGAATTGGTCTCCTCGCAGCCCCAGGATGCTGGAGGTCTTACTTTTATGAGAGGGTTGTCCTCATCTCCTAACCATGCTTGAAAGATTCTACAGCTTCACCATTCATGAATATTGCCCCTGATAGATTTAATTATCTTAAATTAAAAGACAGAAAAGATGTCCAGATGTTTCCCAATCAATGCTGTACCTCTAGACAGAAGACATGAACAAAGTACCCAGAACAGAGATTAAAAGCTTAGTTAGATGACCAGGCCCTAAGCAAATTTGTGAACAGGGGGAGAGTTGCCTTTCTACCTATAATTACAGCACCCTTAACTGTGTGAAGTTAATGGGCTTTATTTTCCTCATGCCTAACCTTTAATTCAAGTTGTCTGCACCTGCTCTCTCTATTAGGATACCCCCTCAGTAAAATAGCAGGTGGAAAAGACTGTAATAAATGAACTCATTCTAAGTAGTCAAGGACTCAAAACAGTTTAATGCTACTCAATCGTAACCCTTATTAAAGATTCACCCATAGGAAGGGAGTGGGATGCAGAAGGAAGAATGGTTGCCATCTACCAAGGACACTAAATAGGCCAACTAAAGGAAGGGCAGGTAAGAAAGGCACAAGAAATTGATTTATTTTTTATTGACATACACATAAGAAAAGGATGCTTATCGTAAGTACACAGGTAGATGAAATTTTTAAAAACTGAACACACTCATGTAACTCAGCACTTAGATCAAGAAATTGAGCATGACCAGCACCCACCTCATGCTCCTTCCCGTCATCCCTGCCCCCAGGGGCAACCACTCTCCTAACATCTAACACCACTGAAGAGTTTTGCCTGTTTTTGAACTTTATGTAAATGGAATCATAGGGTGTACTCTTTGTGTCTGGCTTCTTGTGCTTAACCTTATGTTTGTGAGATTCGTTCATAAGGTTGCTTGTACTTACAGTTATTCATTCTCACTGCTATATAGTATAAGAAGTCATCTTGTAAATGTCAATATTTGACCCTCAAGACTGAATTCCTGCTTAAAGAGGAAAAATATGAACTCATCCCCAGAGTAAAATTAACTCCCTTGGCTGAAATCATTTTTATTTTGTTCACTGAGCACTGAGCTCATAATGCATTCTCTTAGACTTTCTTATTTAATTTGAAATTTACATCTGAGCTACTCTTAACATCAGGATACAGACAGATGAGTTCAAGTCACAACCATTTCCCACTACCTAAGGAATGAAGCCAAGCTGTTCTCTTGCTCCAATTTTATTTCTTCTCTCACAAGTAACTCCGCCTAAGGATACACCAAGAAGAGCTGCCAGCAGCTCCTCCTCTGGGACACTCATCCAGCTCAGCCAGTCAGTCAATTGTTGGCATTTGTTCACAGGTTGCAAACATCAGAAAGTGCTTGAGATCAGAATTAAGGCAATTCTACTGCCTGCAAACACATACACACAAAGGCCTGGGCTACTATGCTCTCTAATTCCCGAGCGTGTGCTTTGTCCATCCTGCCAGCTTGCTTCTCCTAAATAACTTGCCCCACGTCAGACACCTAGGGAATAGTGGCGTTGGACCAAGAGGCTCCCTATTCTCACCGGACTGCAAGCCATTTCTAATTTTTCCTGGGACAGCAGTAAAACATAAAACGAGACAGGTAGAAGTTGGCGTCAGCTTGACTTTAGGCGTCATGCCAGGTCTGGCAGGAAATGGTCACGGCCAGCCTATGAAAATTTCTGGCTACTCAGTATCTCAAAGACCAGAGAGTTCAAAACAGCAGAACGTTGTTTTCAGGGCTGTATGATACTTACAGTCCAGTACAAGAGCCTGTAAAATCCTCAAATGTCTTCTATAATTGGTGGGAAAGAAACACATTTCCATTTAGAATAGGTTTAGCGCCCTTTGCCCACATTGAGAGGCAGTGTGGGGCACTGGGAAGAATGCCATATTCTAAGTCAGATGTGAGAGTCAGAGCCTTGCATTACCAGCTGTGAGATAGTGTCCTCTAAGAACTTCGCAGGCCCTAGGCCTCTTCCTTTTGGAGGCTGACCCCACATCATTTCCTAACCAAAGGGCTTTTAATCTAAAGGTTAGGTTGTTCTTTTCTTTGAACATTGGTAATTTGAGTCTGAAGGGAGATACTTGGGAGTTGAGGATCTGGGCTTTTAGGACTCTTTGGGAAGTCTTACTTCCTGGAGTTTATTTGGAAAAATATTATCTAATTAGAGAATTGGTCCATTCTCAATAAGCTGACTTTCTATTCTTGCGCAAAAAAATAAAAATTAGAGGCAAGACATAATGCCAATCAGACCAGGCAATTTGTGTCCACTATCTCATTCGGTCGTTTTAACATTTTTAAAGATTTTTTTTTAATTTTGAAAGGAACATGTGCTCATTGTAACAAGTGATACCTTCTAACAATGCATAAAGAAAAAGTTATGCATCTCCCTCTTCATTTCACTCCATTCTCACCCTCTTCCCAGAGAAAACCAATATTAACAGCCAGCTGTATACTTTCAAACCTTTTTCTTTGTATATAAAATATAGATACAAAAATTGGATTATAATCTTCACATAATTTTGCAGCCTGCTTTTTTCCCTTTAATTACATTATGGATATCCCTCCAAACCAACAGAGGTGGAATTCATCCTTTTAAATGACTGCATAAAATTCCAATGTATGGATCTTCTTATTCAATAGCTCAGTTGATGGAAAGTGAGGCTGTTTCCAGTTTTCTTGTTTGTTTGCCAATAAAAGCAATGCTGTAATAAATATTAGTACATGTTTTTACACACTGGTGCTTTATTTCTATTGGCTAGAACCCTACTCACTTTGCAAGGTCAGAACTTAAATACATTATTCATTTTAATAGATATTGACATATTACTTTCTTTAATCCATCTGGACTTTATTTTTTGCATGACAAGGTAAGGATTACAAATTTTGTTTTCTTCCACATGTTTAGCCAATTTTGCGAGCATCATTTATTAAATAAACCACCCTTTTAATAGGTTGCAATGCCACTTTTGATATATGCTAAGGTCTCATAAACACTTGGATCTTTTTCTGGAGTTTCTACTCTGATTCACTGATCTATTTATCTGATTTGATGCCAAAACCAAACAATTTTGATTACAGTGGCTCTAAAGTTAGTTTGAATATCTAGTAAGGTGAGTATGTCTTATTATTCTTCTCTTGCATAATTTTCCTGACTATTTTAAGATACCTATTCTTCCAGTTGAACTTTAAATTATTTTATTCAAATAAAATCCCATTAAGATTTTGAATGAAATTCCAAATACGTGTTTATTGATTTTGAAAGAACTGAAAATTTTACAGTTTTAAGTCTTCCATATAGATGATTGTATGTCCCTCCATTTATTCAATAAGACTTTTAGGGTTTTTTTAAGGGGGGTACAAATCTTATAAAATTATTCCTCTGTATTTTAAATTTTTGTTGCTATTATAAATGGAATGTTTTTTCAAAGTCTATTTCTAGCTGACTGGCACTAGTAAAAAGAAAAATTACAGATTTTGTATATTTATCAAATATCCAAACACATTATCAAAAGCTCTTATCAAATCTAGTATTTTTTTTTAGTCTCATGGATTTGCTAAGTACGTAGTCATATCATCTTCTAATACAGCAATTTTATTTCTTCTAATATTTATACCTACTACTTACTTTTCTCATCTTATTGCATTAGCTAGTACCTCCAAATAAATGTAAATAATTGTGGTGATAGAAGGGAGCCCTATTTTCTTCCTCACTTTAAACAAAATAACTTCATCATTGGGCTGCTTATTATAATTGCTAAAAGAATTTTATAGTCTTTTCATGTTTAAGTAAATGTCCCCACAGTATGCCTATTTTACTTACAGTTTTTTCAAGAATGGCTATATAATATTATAAAATTATAGTATCTAATGATTTAATCCCATGATTTTTTCCTCTTTTAGTTTGTTGATTTGAAGAACTATAATGTAGATTTTCTGATATTAAAAAACAGCTTTTACAGGGGCTGGCCCGGTGGCATAGTGGTTAAAGTTTGCACACTCTGCTTTGGCAGCCTGGGGTTCGCATTCCGGGTGCAGACCTATACACCACTCATCAAGCCATGCCCTGGTGGTGTCCCACATGCAAAATGGAGGAAGATTGGCATGGAGGTTAGCTCAGGGCCAATATTCCTCACCAAAAAAAAAACACCTTTACACTACAAAAATAAACCCTACTTAGTCATGGTGTATTATTCACTTTATACAGGGCTAGATTTAGTAAACTAATGTTTTAGTTAGACTTTTTGCCTCCATATTTATAAGTGAAATCAATATATAATTATCAGATTACATTAACTCTGTAAAATGAACCAAGAAATTGTCCATTTTTTTCCTACGACTGAAATTATTATTCTTTTTTTTTTATTGTGGTAACATTGGTTTATAACATTGTATAAATCTGAAATTATTTAAATAACATAGGAATTTTCATTTTACTTTATAATAACTTAGAAAGGCACTGTTAGATATTATTAGAGAGGGTATTATTATTATACAACTTTTAAACATGAGAAGGAATAGATATATATTATATATATACTTTATATATATATAAGTATATATATAATATATATAAGTATATATATAATATATATATATATAAGTATATATATATATATATACTTATATATAAAAGTATATAAGTTGACTAAAGTCAAGCAACCATTATGGAGCAAAGCTGAGAATGAAACACTAGGCTTCTGATTCCAGTCCTGGATCTTGGTCTACTATGTACCACCTCATCCCTCCAGGGATGAGCCTGAAATCTAGACCTAAACAAAGGTGAGCAGAAATCCCACAGCAGGACCAACAAAAGAAAGCCACTCTTTGGAAAATACCCAATAGAATAGTCACAGGCCTTGCCAAGAAGAGTGATAAACTGCTAGGAAGCCATAACCACAGAATGATCTTGGTATTTGGTCCTTTGAAATGGGATCACCCAGATGGAGCAAATGGACTACTACCAGTGATTCGAGATGGTGGATTCACAAGGGGCAACTGTGTAGGGTTGTACATAACTGTGTAAAGTAATGATAATTCACGTATGTCCATATATTTCTACATAATTTACAAAGAGTAAGTTTAGAGAGGTTAAATCATTTGTTAAAGATTATACTCTATATCTTAAAGGTGATGGACCACGCTATAACTCCTTAAATCATGCTCCTTGTAAGTTCCCTTCATAGCATTTATCACTCTTATTGCAATTATTTTATTTATTTGTGCAACTTGTTCTTTGCCTACCCACTCTCCTCCCCATCTACAATGGAGGCAGCATAGGAGCAGAGACCATACTGTATTATTGTTTTATCCACAGGCCTGAACATGTGGAAAAGACATTTAAAATATATTTGTTATGTGATTAAAAAAATAAATACCATAAATCATTTATACCTAAAGTGATCCCTGCTTGAATCTGATACAGAAAGGACACCAGCTTTCCCTCCAGATACAGTGGTCCTACTGCACACAAGGTTAGGAATAACACCGTCTGCCGCTGCCTCTCTAAATATGAAATGTGCTATACATCCAAGTCAGAGCACTCCATATCAATCTTATACAATCACCTTATTTGACAGTGACATTCTTTTTAAAGGCAAATCAGTGTGAACTCTCAATATCCCAAATTAGATCAAGCATAGAAGTTCAAATGAGTTGGCCATTAATTACTCACCACCAGTGGCCTAAGTTTGAAACCACCAGATCTCATTTTTCATTGGGCTGACATCCTGAAAGGCACCATTTGTCAGGAGACCTCTCTTGTGTTTTTTTCTTTTTCTTCCATTCTTTCACTGAATTAACCAAAGCAATATTAAGTAAGTTGCTAAATACAGATATTAGCTCATTTGTAGCTAATTATTTTAGGTAAATGGTGCAGTAAATGAAGCACCCTATACCCTCCCCCGGCCTTTCTTTTTTTTCTTTTTGAAGCTTTTGTGATGTTCTCCAGGTAAATCCCATGCATAATGTAAGAGTGGCAATGTTGTTTGCATAATAAGCTATTTTCTACCACAGAAGCAGAAACATTTTATCGCTATAGAGAAAGCTCAAATTATGAATACATTTTCATATAAGTTGATTTATGTGAAAATTACAAATAAATGCAGAGCTGAGCTGCAAGTGAATTGTTTGTTCCCAGTTCAAGGAGTGGTGTTATTTGAAATTAAAAAAGAAAACAACCCCACCACATCCTGCTAAGAGAAATATTTTTAATGTTATTCAGACTGAAGCACATACCATATGATCCAAGAAGAAAAGCATCACCTTGTCTGGCAGTAGGACCTGAGGTTGCAAAAGCTAAGATAAATTTGTCTGCTGATTTCTGAATCCATCTTATCATGGATAATATACATATTATATACAAACATATATTATCCATGATACATGTATTTTTACTTGCACTTGGGCTGCAAAGATTCTCAGCAAACTCTATAACTACTTCTTTCAATAGTCAAAGGAAGTTGAAAGAATAAATGGAGGCCCATTATCACCTCTGCACAAATAAAAGCAAAATGTGCCTTGAAGACATGAAAATGGTTTTGTGTAAGACCCAAAGATTCTCAGACACCTGCAGGGCTCTCAAAGTGGGACGCACATTTCTAATTCCAGGCAGAATCACTGTGGGTAAAGAACTTATCTTGCTAGAAGTGCCACCTCCCCCCCCAACTATTACACCAGTACATTGTGTGGCATCCGGGTGGTTGATCTGTAAGAGGGATATGAGGCTGGCCACAAAGCTTTGGCTGACATCTAAGACATGGAGGGGGCGGGTTATAGGGAAAGGAGGTAACAGCACGGCACTTTGGACAAGTCAACACAGTAAAATAAATGCGACCTGTTTAGCAATTCAGGCAGTTTATGTCTGAACTTTTCCCAGCCTTTAAATTTGCCTAGGTCATCCTCATCATGGGCCAAGGTCACAGAAAGCATCCCTCCTGGCTGTTGCCCTAGACCTCGGCCCACTTATGCTTGAACTGCTGCTTGATAATCCCTTACCTTCCAAGTTCTTGGTTCCAATAATAATCTCTAACCACCTTCACATTTTGCACCCCTTCAGACCTCCCAAACTGGCTTATTGGACTTTCGTGTCTTATTCAGTTCCTTGCTCCGTGTGTCCCCCGGAATGTGATGATGCTCAAAGCCTCAGGGGACACTCCTATTTCCAGCTCCAGCCCACGGAGCTGAGCCACCACCAAACACCACTCCCTCTCCCCCTCCTCCTCCCTTTACCACAGGGGAGGGCAGTTCGAGTGATAATAGACAGTTAATCTGAACATGGGTCTCAAATGTCTCATCTTTACTGGCTATCTGTTGGCAATTCACTGGCCTGTCAAGAGATGTTGTGTATGTAGATCTGAGTTTCTACAAGCCCTTTTTGTTTTCTCTAAACCATCAAGATTTTTTTTGGTAAGTATCTTCCAGTCAAAGCATAGACAGGAATCATGTAACTTGCCTGGCCCTGTTAGACCAAGGAGACCAGAGCCAGTCCTTCCACCATGCCCCAGATTCCGGTACTAAACGACCACCCAAGGATCTCTGCCACATTCATTCTGTTTATTTCTTATTTTCATTTTTTGGGTTGATTCTGTGCTTTCCCTCCAATACTATGCTGGAAGTCTGTGTGAGATGTGAAAATAAGTAATGTTGGAGGAAATACTGTCTTCACTACATTGCCTTGGATTTTCACATTCAATATGTTGACAGAAGGGGAGGAAATACTTGGTCTACCATTCCTGTACCACCTACACTTGAGTCTAACAACAAACCTTATACTTGAGGCTTGAAAGTTAGGAGCCTGAAGAAGATGATCTGTCTACATCTCTTCCTCTTCTATTATTCTCTGACTCTATAAATATAAAAAAGCCAAGAATAAGCATATTTCTCTTTAAATTAGATGAAAAGAGACTCACTCCAACAAACACTACCACACAGTCATGTCCCTGGCTAATTCAGAAAGATAAAAGTGAAAAGGTCTTTAAAGGACAAATACTGTATGAATCCACCTTTATGAGGTACCTAGAGTAGTCAAACTCTTAGAGACAGAAAGTACAATGGTGGTTGCCAGGGCCTGGAGGAGGCAAAAATGGGGAGCTATTGTTTAATGGGTACAGAGTTTCAGTTTTGCAAGATGAAAAGGGTTCTGTGGATGGATGGTGGTGATGGTAGCACAACAATATGAATGCACTTAATGTCACTGAACTGTATGCTTAAAATGGTTAAAATGGTAAATTGTATGTGTATTTTACCACAAAAAATAATAATAATAAAGGGTATTTATCGGGCCACATTTTTTTAAAAAGTAAAAACACCTTTTAAAATATCAGATTTTCAAATTTTAATAGAACAACTATTGAGTCATTGATTTAACAACTGCCCTATACCTTGTTCTCTGCTAGATCCTGGGGATACGGTGTTTAGTACAAGAGACATATGCTCTATCCCCATGGAGCTGAGAACTAGGCGGCAGAGATGGATACTAAAAAAATCATTACAATTTGATGAAGACTTTGAAAGAAAAGTGAAAGCTGTGCAAGACCATTCAGCAGACATCCTCCTAACCTGGCCTGCAGGATCAGGAAAGGCTTCTCTGAGGAAGGGGATTTGAGCTGAAACTTGAGGGACGAAGAAGAGTTCACTAGGAAAATAGCTTCTGAGAGATGCTTGGTCCCACACTTCTCAATGTACCATCTCCCCACCAGGGACTCTTGGACCCTGTGGATTTCCGTAATGCTTGTCCCCTAGTAGTTTTCTGGAGACCAGACTTACATCGAAAACAAATATCCTTCTCTTAGTTCAGTCTCAAATACCAAAAGAGAGTGGGACCTAGACACTAAGCCAAGGCCAGTGACAAAAGAGATGGCATTTTAATCTCCTCCTCCTCCTTTCCTTTCCAAAGCTCTCACTGGCACACACTGAATCACGGAATTCTCTAAAGGGCCAATGAGGTTCTTTATAAGGTTGGAAGAAAATCCAAAAAGGCGAAATGGTTGGCTAAAAGTTTGTCATTAATAGCTTAATAGTACGTTACATATTTTAATCTGTTTCCATACTCCCATGTCTACCAATCATCCAATTGACCTTAGACTTCAAGCAATTTTCCAACATCCTTGATATCTGCATTATCCCAACAAACGGCACAAGTTTGGAAGCAATATCACCACATTCTCCCCACTTCAAAACACACACACACACACAATTTCTCATCACTAGATTATAAACTTCACCAAGGCGGGGCCCAGGTGTGTTTTATTCCCTAATAAATACTCTCAGTAGTTCCTACAACATTATTGGTGCCCAATAAATATTTCTTAACTGAATCCCCCTCTTGGTCCCAGCTTCTGAAATCCCTGTCACTTAAAAGCTATGATATAGCCCCTGTCACATAGAGATATGAAATAGCAAGGCTTTGGGAGTCAGGCAGATGTAGCTTTAAATCCCAGCTTTCCCATTGACTAAAAATATGAATTTAGACCAATTACAGTAACACTCCAAACGTCGGTGTCCACGTTTGTGAAGTGGGAATAATAACATATTTCTCAGCAATGTTAAAGGATGCAAGTAGATGATGTACATGTGTGTCACCTAAAAACACTGTGAGGAGGCACAGGTTGTTAGTTCCTCTTTAAAAAGGAAGACCGTATAGCCCACTGAGGCGAAATAACTTCCCCCAGGATGCACTTCATCAGCTTCATGTGCTTGATTTTAAGGAAGGTAAAAGTGGTAAATAGTGGAATTTCTGAGACTGGGGCTTAATCCTGGTTTATCAGATCAACACAATGTCTAGCACCTCTTAGAAAGGTCTAAAAATCAAGTCATATAGGATAACATGAAATAAACCCAGCAGTGCTTCTCAGACTTGAATGTGCACACAAATCACCTGGGGATTTTGTTAAAATGCAGATTCCAATTCACCGAGGTGGGGACTGAGATGCTACATTTCTAACAAGCTCCCAGATACTCTCCAGGCTCCTGCTGTCTGCAGATCACATTTTGAGTAGCAAGGGTTTAAAGCACTATGCAAACCATTGGGTATTATCACCCCAAGGGCCATACCATTATAATGATAATATGGAACCATCTCATTTCTGTGCTCCATGCAATGATATCCTCCAAGTACTGTGATTTTCTCTCAATATCTTTTAAATGCCACAAAATCATATTTTGACCCCAATAATGCTCATGATAAACACATCTGAATAAAGCCTCCCAAGCTCCTGCTAGGCAATATCTTTAAGCTCAACGCCATATTGTTTGTAGTTGTCTTAGCTTTTCTTCCCTTCAATCTGCCATCAAGTCAGCGACCCAGACTCACATCAAAGTCAATTTGAATTCATTTTGTACAATTTCAACAGATACTATTTCAAAGGGCTCTGCTAACTTCAAAAATAACATTTATTACCTGATCGCTGAAGGAAACTGCTCTCAGGATATTGTACACCACCATCCCCTAATTTGGTAATTCTATCAGGAAAAGCAATTAAGTTTGTTTGACATGACTTGTTTTTATAAATGCATGATGCTTACTGCTCTTAATTTAATTCTCCTCTTACCACTTATAATTTCATTCTCATCTGACAGTTCATATTTTCTCTCTGAATGATTTTTCCCCCCTTTATATTACTAATCACAGAAAACTCAGTGAATAATACCAGCCTTTGGGTAGGAAGGAGACTGGAAAATGATGGGCAGTGTGCAGGCTTCCTGCAGGGAGGGCAGGAATTTTGTTCCTTATGATTCCCACAGGCCCTAGAGCACTGCTTGGCATACATATGGTGCTCAATAAATACTTGCTATCAGGCACTGCTCAGGCAAAGAAGACTCTGACCCAAGTCTTTTCTCACATTTTACATTAGTCAGGAGACAGAAATTTTATAAAATAATTACAAGGCAATCAGGAAAGAAAATGGTAATGTGACAGGATTTCCAGTGAAGACTAGACCTTACAATTTTATTTTATTTTCAGTGCTGGAAAAATGTCCATTAAAATGCTGTCAGCAGTTTATGACTTATTGATTGGAAACCTGAATTGCCTGTGATAATGTGTAAGTTACAGTAGCACAAATGAGGGGATAGTCAACCATCCTGGAAACCATCCTGAGGTCAGGGAAGACAATGGGTAGGAGAAATCACTTAGTGAATCTTGAAGGATGAGCTGTGGTTGGAGGACAAGGAGATAAGAACACGATTTACACATATGGAAGAGTGTGTGCAAAGCCATAAACTTGTGCAACTGAGTGGTGTGTTCAAAGAATCACAGGCATTTGCTCTGGCTGGAACATGGTGCTCAGTGGGGAAGCAGCCAAAGATGGATTCGACTTTAGCCAGGAGCCAGATCCTGGAGGATCTTGTGTGCTGAGCTTAGAAACTTAACCAGTGGGCAATAGGGAGCCACTAAAGGGTTTTTAAGCAGGACAGTGAGATGATACAGGCTAGGAGAAACATTAATAATGATTGAAAGAATTTATGGGATGAATTTGATGGGGATAAGACTGGATGCAGGAGAACAGGTGACAACTGCAACAGTCTAGGTGAATGGTAACAGGTCTGAAGCAACTACACTAACAGGAACAGCTACCATGCATGGCATGCTTACAGGGTGCCAGGAACGAAGCCAGCACTTTGCAAGCATTATCTTACTGAATTCAGAGACCGAGGGCAAGAGAAGAGGGTGGAATTGAAAGGCATATAGGAGGCAGGGTCAGCAGTGACCTGTATATGTGGAGAGGTGAGGGAGAGACAGGACTGTAGGATGATTTCCCTGTTTTGTGACTTGTAGATGGCAGTGTCTTTCATCATTTTAGGGAAGACTCGAGGAAGAATATTATTTCGGGAAAGTATCATGAGTTCAATTTTAGACACGTTGAATTTGAGGTGTTCACGGAACCTCCAGGTAGAAATGAACAGCTGGATAAATGAGCCTGGAGGTCAGAGTTTTAGGCAGGAGACAGGTTTGGAAATTCCCCATAAATAAATGGAGATAAAAATGGTGGGTATGGGAGAAAGATTGTGCAGATGAAAAGAGCACCAAAAGAGAAATGTAAAACACCATATTTAACAGATGGGCAAAGAACAAGGAAAGGGGGAAGAAGACTTACAAGGAACGTGAGAAAGATAGAATGAGAACCAGAGAGGACAGTGTCAAGACAGCCAAAGGAGAAGACAGATTCAAAAAGAATGGAATGGCCAACATTGTCAAGGGCTGCTCAAGGTATATTCATTAAATTTATTTGGGGAAGAAAGGCATCATTTATTCATTTAACACATGGGGTCTACTTTCACACTGCTGTGATCCCTGCCAAAAGCTTTCCTGCCCATCAGAATATGCAACAAGATAGATGAAAAAGCACTCTCTGAAACTGAAGGTAAAAAAGATCAACATCTAGCATTTGAGACGAGCCCCCTCTCACAAGTAACTCACCCTAAGATGGTCCAGCAATGTGCCAACCAGAGGAGGATACTGAAGTATCATGAAAATATAAAGGAAACTACCATCTGCTGTACAGAATTGTGATAAGCCTAGCATGAATTCACGGAATGTTAGAGTGAGTGGGAGCATGTGATTTTCATAAAAAATAAAAATGGATATTAGAGGAAAAATGTCCAGTAAGCAAATGAAAAGATGCTCAACATCACCAATCATTAGGGAAATTCAAATCAAAACCACAATGAGATACCACTGCACACCCATTAAGATGGCTGTTATCAAAAAAAAAAAAAAAAAGTAAGAAAATAACAAGTGTTGGCAAGGATGTGGAGAAACTGGTCAACCTTGTGCATTGCTGCTGGGAATATAAAATGGTGCAGCCACTGTGGAAAACAGGATGGTGGTTCCTCAAAGAATTAAATATAAAATTAACATATGATTCAGCAATTCTAATTCTGAGTATATACCAAAATAATTGGGGCCGGCCCGGTGGTGTAGTGGTTAAGTTCGTGCACTCTGCTTCGGCAGCCCAGGGTTCATGGATTCAGATCCCGGGTGCAGACTTATGCGTTGCTTATCCAGCCATGCTGAGGCAGGAGTCCCATATATAAAAGTAGAGGAAGATGGGCACAGATGTTAGCTGAGGGCTAATCTTCCTCACCAAAAGAAAAAAAAAAACGAAAATAACTGAAAGCAGGGAATGGAACAGATATTTGTACACTCATGTTCTTAGCAGCCTTATTTACAATAGTCAAAAGGTGGAAGGAACCCACTGATGGATGCATGAATAAAGAAACTGTGGTATAAATATACAATGGATATTATTCTGCTTTAAAAAGGAAGAAAATTCAGACACATGCTACAACACGAATGAACCTTGAAAACATTATGTTAAGTGAAATAAGCCAGTCACAAAAGGACAAATATTGTATGATTCCACTTACATGAGGCTCCTAGAATAGTCAAATTCATGGAGACAGAAAGTAAAACAGTAGTTGCCAAGGGCTGGGGGGAGGGTGGGTATGAGGAGTTATTGTCTAATGTGTACAGTTTCTGTTCGGGAAGATAAAAGGTTCTGGAGATGGATGGTGGTGATGGTTATACAATAACGTGAATGTATTTCCTGACAGAGAACTGTAGACATGAAAACGGTTAAATGGTAAGTTTTATGTTACGTATATTTTACCACAATTAAAAAATGGGTATTGGAGAAAAAGGAGTCTGTTTTCTTTTAAGACTGACCAAGAAAGAAAAGGTTCTGGCTATAGGGGGCTAGAGATGAACAGTTTTTGAAAAAAGAAATATCTCCAGAAAGAGAAGACCCTTCATGGTGCCACAGCGAATAAGACTAAGACTAAGACTACTAATACTATTACTACCATTTACTGAGTATTTATTATTTTTCAGGCATGCTAAATATTTTATATACTTTTTCCATTTTCAAAAATTTCATAAAAGTAAAGATGACTATCCCTAATTTATAGATAAGGGAACTGAGGCTCAGAGAGGTTACATAAATTGCCAAAGCTGCAAAGAGTAAGAGGCAGAGTAAGGATTCAAATCCCTGGTGTCTGTCTCTGGAGCCCATGCTCTCAACCACTCCACCCTGGGTTAGGATTCTGCACCCAACTACCATGCAAGGCTTCCATTTGGAATACGTGTGGGCTTATCCAGAGAACTATTTATATAGGAAATTGTCCTGTTCCTTAAGGTGGGAATAATACCCACTGAAAACTAATCAACAGGTATTTCTGTCCTATGCCTCTCTTGGTAGAAATAGCATACAGCAATGATTATAATATGGGCTCTGCAGCCAGGCAGCCTGGGTTCCCATCCTGTTTTTGCCCTTTTAGTTGGGTAACTTTAGATAAGTTACTTAACCTGTTGGAGCCTTAATTTCCTTACCTGAAAATGGAGGTAACATCTATAAGACTGTTGCAAGGATTAGGTAAATTAATACATGTAAAACATATAGAACGGTGCCTGATCAATAGAAAGATTCAATTAGCATTAACTATGGGGTTTTCTTTAATTAGTTTAAGTCACTTTGTGCTTCTGGGTGCTGATAAAATCCTTCAACTGGGGCCGGCCCGGTGGCGTAGCAGTTAAATGCGCACGCTCCGCTTCGGCAGCCCAGGATTGGAGGGTTCGGATCCCAGGAGCACACCGACGCACCACTTGTCAAGCCATGCTGTGGTGGCGTCCCACTGAAAGTAGAGGAATACAGGCACAGATATTAGCTCAGGGCTAATCTTCCTCACACACACACATAAAAAAAAACCCTTCAACTGGATCGTCGATACTGGAGAACAAATTTGGAATATCTGGAGATGCTTCAAAAGTTCTGATATATTGTCAGGGCCCATCTCCAGCCTCCTCTCTGCAGCTCTCCAGTGGTAACTTTTTTTTTTTTCGTGAGGAAGATCAGCCCTGATCTAACATCCATGCTAATCCTCCTCTTTTTGCTGAGGAAGACCGGCTCTGAGCTAACATCTATTGCCAATCCTCCTCCTTTTTTTTTTGTCCCCAAAGCCCCAGTAGATAGTTGTGTGTCACAGTTGCACATCCTTCTAGTTGCTGTATGTGGGACGCAGTCTCAGCATGGCCAGAGAAGCGGTGCGTCAGTGCGCGCCCGGGATCCGAACCCGGGCCGCCAGTAGCGGAGCGCACGCACTTAACCGCTAAGCCATGGGCCGGCCCTCCAGTGCTAACTTTGAGGAAAGAATTCAAGCAGAAAATCTACCATGTGCAAAGCACTGTGCTAGGAACTAAGATGAAGAAGATTTCATTTGCATCCTTGAAGAGACCCCATCCCGTCAGAGAAATGGATATAAAACAATAACTGAGATACAATATGCTACAGAGTATAAAAGGGCTGTGCTTAAATTATCATGGAGACAGAGATCTAGAAATAATAAAGTTGCCTGGGTTCTTACTCCTTCCTATAAATATCCCATTACTTTATAGATTCTCAGACTAGGAAAGCACCTCCAATGTCACCGAGTTCAATCTTTACTTCGTGGAAGCCCATGGGCTATCCCCTAAGAAACTGGCCCACAACTCAAAACCAGTTTTGAGTCTTTAGTGTTCTTCTCTTGAATGGATCTGGATTTCACATTTGGAATTAATAGAAAGGAAAGCACCTTCAAAAATAGAAATTCAAAGTTATTATTTCACAGAGCATAGCTTCACGATATACATCGGGAAGAATATCTTTGTCAGTGGTCTGACAAGGAATCTGTACTACTTGCCTTTATGCCCAATAAGAAGTATGCTCAGGCTCTTCTCCAGGGCAGATCAATTCCAAGTGGCAGCAAAGCATGATAATCCCTTAAAATCATAAATATGGCCCATTGCCACGTACACGAATGCTCTTAGCAGCATTAATCATGAAACCAAACACTGGAAACAACCCAAATATCCATATAACTATAGAATGATAAATGAAATGTGGTATAGTCATACAATGAAATACTACAGAGTAATGAAAAAGAACAAACTATAGCCACACTCAACAATACAGACGGATCTCACAGATATAATGTTGAGCAATAGAAGCCAGACACAAAAGAATACATACTGTATGATTCCATTTACAAAGTCTAAAACAGGCAAAACTAATCTATGTACTAGAACTCCAGAGAGTGGTTTACCTCTGGACAAGGAAGAGAAGGAAGTGACTGGGAAAGAGAAGAAAGAAATCTTCTAGGTTTCTGGTAATGTTCTATTTCTTGACTCGTGTGTTCATTTTGTAATAATTCATTGAGGTGGACATTTATGATTGGTGCACTTTTCTCTATGCATACTTCAATATAAATGATTTATTTAGAAAGAGGAAGAAAAATTGCAGGAAAAAACTCGAACCCAAAGCAAAATAAAAGTGCACAACTGGATTAGGTAGCTTGCCTTCTCAAACACTTATAATGGCCCCCATTGCCTAGAGAATCGAGTCCACACTCATTAGCAGGGGGTATCAGAAGGTTCTTTAAGTTCGCAAAGAGTAGCATGCCTTCTCTTCATTTAACGAGCATTTGTACTCACCCTCACCCACCAAGGCAAAGAGACAGATGCTACCATCCATGTGGCAGAGTTTTTGTCGCCTCAGAGGCAGCTGGTCTCCCTGTATTCAACCATGATTTCTGTCTTTGACTCACACAGTAATCACTGGTCCAGTCGTTTGTGGCCAGGGGAGCAGGCTTTGTTTGCAGACAAATTTAGCCATTTGAAGGCTAAAACATTCAAGAAGTATAATACGATGGCATGATGTGGACACCAGAAATGTTGTCTTAGAAGTACAATATCTCTTTCTAGAGAGATAAAGGTCCCTGGGGGTCTCCTTTGCTGACTCGACTGCACCTGGAGTTCAGGTCTGGGCATCATACTGTGAAAAGGACAGAAATCAATCAGACACAACCACCAGAGAGAAACCATGATGATGAAACAACTTGAATCCACATCATGGAGGCAACAGCTGAAAGCATATCTTCCCAATCCGTGTGCCTTGGCATCCTGGTGTGCTCCGAACAGTTTTGAGCTGTGCCTGGAGCTGGATCGCTCAGCCCTTGAGCAGGACCTGGGACGGCTAAAGACCGCATGCCAGGCAGCTGTGTTCCAGGCAACCCTGGTAGGGGCTCTGCAAAGCACTGTCCAAGCACAGGGGGCCTGAGGATGCCTTTCATGGTCCCCCAGGGGGAAAGACAAAAAGTGACACTTGGCACTCACTGCTCAGCCTGGATATACTGAGCACAGACAAGATGTTGTACTCCCTGAGACATCTACCTTGGCAGCCAGAGGAAAAGCACACTGCTACCCGTACTAAAAGTGGAGCCAAGGAGCCGCTGCTGAAGTAGTTAGTACTCCAGATGCCCAAAGAGCACAGTGTCTTACCCTAGGTGCTGCCGGTTGGAGGTGGGGAGTGGGGAGTGAGGTTGGCAGGTGCTCCAGTGGAGGTGGTTCCGGTGCTGTCAAGAGCCTTTCTTCACATATAACAACTACTTCCCTCTGTGTGTAGCTGTTGTACCCCTCCAGGAGGCATCCATACCACTGGGTGGGCGCCCCAACAATGCACATGCATTCTGCAAAATAGAGCTTCAGCATATTTTGAAATACGTAATACGAAAAAGTTCAATTGGATTAGCACTCCTTTCTCATCAACATCCCGAAACTTCAACATTATATTTGCCAATGAAAGTAAAGAGCTATGAGAGTCTTTATTATTTCAACTACCAGATATTTCTGAAGGTTGTAAAAAATGGTATTAAATTTTAACCATATCTTCTTGTCCATCAAGACTATCAAGAATTTAAAGAAACCATCATTAACAAGTCTTGACCAGGAATTACATGTAGCCATTTCAAATATAAACCCTGATATCAAAGATTATATTCAAGGAATCAAGCTAAGTTTCACTATCAAACCTTTGAAAAGATTTTATTTGGAAGCTTTATACAAATTCAATATTTAATATCTTCCCTAATATTTTATATTGTATTTTCTTATCATAATTATATACTATAAAGAAAAATGTAATGAATTTTTCACCAATCCCCAGACAGACATCTCTAATTCCTCTAGGGTTCACCCCAGGGTGCCATGCAAACATTAGCATTTTCAATATCTGCCTTGGAGTTCAAAAGGCCAGGAAACACTAGTAGAAAAAAATTGTTAATGTAGAAGGAGAAACATCATGGAAAACCAAATTGGAAGAACTGCCATAGGGGCCAGAAATTCAGTTGTTCTGAGTGTCCCCACAGGGGTGGACTTGCATCTCAAGCGAACACTCCAGGAAGACGTATTTCAGTCAAGTCAGCTCTGCCCAAAGAGACAGGCCACAAATGTTCCCACAGAGTCTGGCTGACCACTCGTCAGAACATTGTAGATAGAGATTCAAACTTCAGAGCATGACTGGCCTGGGGAACCTGTGACCTTTAGATTCTATGATTCTGTACCAGTCAGTTCAGGATGCCTTCTAGCCTCTCCCTCCCTGACAGTTCTTAAATTCTTTGTATGCAAAGACAAGAAGTCACCAAGGAGTGTAAATAAAAAGCCATCAGCATGCCATGGCTGACAGAAAGATGTTGAAATAAGATCGATATGATGCACACAGGAGCATCTCTATGTCTACTGTCTTTCCCCTTGAGAAAGATGTGTGAGGAGACAGACATTGACCATGGCTCAGAGCTCTAGTCTTTACTAAACCACTTACGAACTACTAGATACTGGGAAAGAGGATTCCCTTCTAATTTAATTTTCTTATCAATACAAACAGTGGGGATGAGGTGGGGAGGCCTAGTTGATTTCTAAAGGTCTTCTCAGCTATAAATTTTTATCTAAGATTATAGATATAACTTCTCTTAGTTTAATGTTCCTCATATTTACAATGAATATAGAGGGCTTCTCTCATGCAGGGTAGTTCCATTCATTTCAACATTTACTAATAAACATACAGTGTATGTCAGGCTTTGTGCTGGACACAAATATCCCAAACTTTAATAGAAAGGACAAACTACAAAAACAGGAGGTTAAGGGCCGGCATACCCAAAGAAGCCCTTGATGGACATAGAGGCACTGAAATAACTCTCAGGTCATATGGAAAATGAGAATGCGGAAGAACAAAAACAAGATGGTGGCCATCAGGGAAATCAAATAAATTCTCCACACAATCCTGTCCCCATAGGAACATAGCAACCACTGTGTATGCCTTGAACAAAAAGCAGGCTAGACAAGCAATACTTCATGACCCAGGACTTCCCTAGAGGAACAGGAAATGAAAGACTTGGAAGTTGAGCAACAAATAAGCATGGGGTGGCACCAAGAGGAGAGGTACCATCTTGTTCACCTGAGACAAAACTGAGTCAAATTCCTGAAAACTTGTTGATGGCATTCTAGGAAGCCAGAAAGTTCAATAAAAATACACACATGCTCATCAAGACCTTGTTAGCACACTTGGGCAAGAGAATACACTGACAGTGGCTGTGGATGAGTTTTGCAGACTGAGATCATCCAAGAAGTCCGTGTGCAAATGCAAGCTACCTTTGTTACTGTTACATGGTGTCTTCTGTTCATTTATCAACTTATGTCATTATATAATATAATTTTGCCATACGAGCATTTGTTCTATATGCCAGATAATCCCAGAAATGCCGGGAAAGGGAGATTTTCCACCTGGCAGTGTTCTTTGAAATAAATCACCTAGGAGAATTCAGGACAATTAAATGGAAAGAGGAGGAGTTTCATAAAATGAATAAGACCCAGTTCCTGCAGCCGTGGAATTCAAAAGCCAACTAGGTACATAGACATGTATTCAACTATCGTTGTGCAAATATTGTGAGGATTAAACAGGATAACAAATGTTAAGGGCGTGGTAACCTATAAATCGAAACACGTATCACATATAAGGTGTATGAGTATTAGCAGTGGCAGTGGTGGTACTGTCACAGAGAAGTTCCTGATTTGGACTAATTTCCCTACAATGAACAGGCATAATCTTTCTCTCTGATCATTTGAGTCGCATCTAAACAGTGTCTGTTTCTAAAAATTATTATTCTAGGCAAGGCTACGTTTGTCACTCAGCTGTACTGTGTCATTTTAACCAAGCATTCTAACGCTACAGTCCGTTATATAATCCCCAGTTTTCCCCCGTTTTGAATGTCTCTTTGTTGTTTATTGCTCTGCTCTCACACAGAACTTGTCTGAAAGGTCTGGGTGCTTTCAATCGGGCCTTATCAGAGATCATAGTTATTGGAACTCTCTGTATTTTATGGCTTCCATCTCATTAATGCCAGCACTAATTTGTGGTCCAATCCAGTACCACCCTCATAAGATCTGCATGAATACACACTGGATTTCAATCTGCCATTCAACAAGCATGAAGTCCTTTATGTTCATTATTAGCCAATAAAAGAGCCCCAGTTTCTTTTCTCTGCATTTTTTCCGTAGTGAAATCATTTTGTTATTATCCCAAAGCAGTTGCTTGGTAGGATATATTAGAAAAAACAACGACAACAATAACAGCTCTTCCTTTTCTCCAGCAAATGCAACTGTTTTAACCTGGAAACTGCAGTTCAAATTGAGTGGCCAGTTTGTTTGTGAAAATCCTCCTTCCTAAAACAGCTCTTACCCTGAGATATCTTGCAGTATATTAAAAAATGGGCCTCTTTTTTATCCTCAAAGAAATGGAAGAACTGTTGAGACGAAAACTAACTCATGCTCTGGCAGAGAATCAAACCAGATTGCCAAAACCAAGCGGACTGAGGGATCCAATGCTACATGTGCCAGGGTGACCTTATTCTGATGCCCACAATTTCCCTTTCCTGAAAACTGGGGCCTGGGGTTATTATCATGGAATTCTCCTTTGTTCAATTTACATGGTTAAATGATTTCCCTTTCACATCATTTCAACCCCATGCATCATTACCAAAAGTACTCCAGTCTGCTCTAATGTTCTGCATCTCCCGTTCCAACAAACGCCTTGTCCTTCAAGATCCTCACGTAATTTTCCGTCCTGCAACAAACTTCAATTGCAAAACGAGTTCAAGTAGGCTTGGCTATTCATATTTTGAGATAAATTAAACTAGGGTGAAAGTTAGTAAATAAAGGGAAACAACAAATGGCAGAGTGTCTAGTTCACAAAAAGACCTAGCGAATTTCAGAAGGGATCACTTTTTTCTTTCCTTTTTAATGATCAAAGACAGAAAATCTCAGAAGTGAGTATCTTCTTATAACTAAAGACGTGAGAACTACTTTTTTTCCTTCTCCCACTGAGACCTGGTTTCACAGGTTGTGGTCCCCTGGAAGCAGACTCTGAGATGATGATTTAAGTGCAGAGATGTATTTGAGAGTGCCCTTAGTTCAACACCTGTGGAACAAGGCGGGGGAAGTGGGGTTGGACATGGGGAGAAACTGGGTCATGGTGCAGGCACAGCAAGGTCTCCGCTAAACCCACAGGGAAGTCTAAAGCAGGAAGGGCCCTTCAGAGTTGTCCCCAGTCAGGAGAAGGGGGCGAGGCTTTTATATCAGCATCATGGGATGCAGGCTAACCCCAAAGCAAGTGGGGCTCTCTCTCCACCTGATGGCAATTCCCAGAGAGAGACATTAGCTAACAACCTTCCCAGTAGCTAATGGACTAAGCCCCTTAGTCCTGAAGGGGGGATCCGGACAATGTCACACAGCATCCAAAGCACACGGCAACTTTTATAATATGAAATATCTGATTAACCAGATATTCAGCTGAAACAGGTTCCGTAAGAAGATGTTTTGCCAAAGCTATTTAAATTCTATTTTGATGGTTGGCACCCACCACTGCTAAACAGTTTACTCTTTATGGGTTCATAAATATATATTCAACCCTATTTTCATCAAGTGCAAACCTCTATTACTCATGGCATAGAAGAAAGTGAAGAACTGGGTTTATGCCTCAGGTCAGCTACATCTGTGCCTTAAAGTGACACAAACTTTCTAAGACTCTTCTTCACTAGTGAAACAAGGATAACAACATTCACCACATCTTCCTCATAGGGTTACCAAAAGAGGCAATGAATGTGAGCACTTGATAAACAATAAAATGCTACACAGATAGAGCTTACAACATTGGACACAGAGTAAGTACTCAAAAATATATGTTGAAAAGATAAAGGAATATGATCCTAATTCCCCCACATCCCACCAAGAGCCTACAGCCCCTGGCTTCCTTCCAGCACACGGCCAGTCTGGGTCTCTCAGGCTAATAGCTTGCGTAAGGCACAAGTAGGATTTAGTGTGAAGTGGAGGCACACCCTCTGCTGTGACAAACAGCACAGCAAGAAGACAAGAATTCTCTCTATCCTGAGGTCATGGCTTTAGTCTTGCAAACCAGGAGAAGTCTCCAGAAGCAACTGACATCATTGCCTAGTTGAGTTTAAAAATTAGTTTTTTATCAATTATGCCTAAAAAAAAAGTATTTCTATGATAGACATGCTGCATTGTTCAAGTGGAAAATATGAAACAAGCTCACCCACCAAGCCAACTTGTTTTCAGGTATCTTGAAAATCTCATCATATAAGGCAGGTCTGCAATCCCTTATCCACCGTTCCAAAATCCAAAAAGCTCTAAAACCAAGTCTTTTCCCTAACCCATTTGGTGGCAAAACTTGACCTGAACCAGTATGAGGTTGTTTATGATCTTTATTTACTCCTCTCAGTGCATTTCACTGCAGAAATATGACTGTGTTTGATTATCCAGTGCTACCCAGACCCTGCTAGGTGCTGATGTTATACAGCATATCGTATATGCTCTGTAGGCTTCAGACGTGGGACTCCAATGGACCTGTCATAATCACCAAAACTTATTAAGGAGTTGCTATGTATCAGAAACTATTCCCAAGGCTTTGCATCTATTATCTCATTTAATCTTCACATAACTTTATGAGATACATCCGAACATCTGTCCCATTTTACAAATGAGGAAATTGAGGCCCACGGAGAGTATGAAAATTGCCCAAGTCACACTGCAAGTTAAGTGGTGGAGATGGGGATGGAAACCAGGCAGTCTGACTGCAGAGTTTGCCTCCTCCCTTTGCGGCAAACTCATCCTGGCAAATCCTACAGGACATGGCAACAGGCAAAATTGGTTGCCCCTTAGGAGACATATTGAAAATCTGTGGTGACTGAGGTGTGATTCTACTTGTATTAGTTAGGTTTCTCCAGAGAAACAGAACCCATACGGTGTGTGTGGGTGTGTGTGTGGGTGTGTGTGTGTATACAGAGAGAAAGAAGGAGAGTCATCTTTAAGGAATTCGTTCACACAACTGTGGGGGCTGGCAAACCCAAGATCCCAAAGTCTGCAGGGTGGCCTGCAGCTGGAGCCCGTGGGAAGAGGTGACGTTACAACGTGGGTCCCAGCGCAATCTAGACGCAGAATTCCCTCTTCCTCGTGGAACTCAGTCCTTTTCTCTTAAGGCCTTCAACTGATTTGATGAGGCACACCCACACTAAGGGGCGTAATCTGCTTTACTTAAAGTTTACTGATTTAAATGTTAATCATACCTAAAAAATACTTCACAGCGACAGCTAGACTGGTATTTGACCAAATATTTGAGTACCGTGGCCAAGCCAAGTTGACACATAAAATTAACTATCACACTACTCAAAATTATCCAGTCTAAACTGGGTCTGTTTATGCTTAACATTATAGTTTTATGGGATTGCAAACTGAGCATTTAAGCAGATAACCCAACACTGTCCCTGGAGAAAGAGATGCTCCTGGTCATAGGCCCCCTTTGACCCACCTCTGTACAGAAAGGGTAATGGAGGTGATAAGATACAAGCTGGGCCCCTCGTTTTTCACCAGAGAAGGCTGACTCCTGCATCTATGGCATTGCATTTGTTAGTACCATTTGGCTCACAAGTGACAGAAATACAACCTGAACCAAATTAAGCAAATAGGGAGTTTTTTATAAGGATGCTGGGACCAATGAAGACAGACAGTGACTCCCCTCCTTCAATGCTTAAAGTCAAGAAATTAGCAGAAATTTCACCAATATCAAACAAACAAGGGGAGGGGCAGCTAGGGAATGAAGCAGACGTTTCTGGCCTAGCACAGCTCTTGAATGTGACCCTCAGCCCCCATCCTTTCCAGCCACACACCACCAACCACCCCTGGGCCACCTGAAGCAGTAGCAGGGAGTCAAAAAAATTCTAAACTGCAATCATTCTATTCCAAATCAGGAGAAAAGTGATTGAGGATATACCTTTATATTTCCCTTGTCTGATTGGGAGAGGATAGAAGCAGCTCCTAAGGAGGGATGGATGAAACAGAAGACACCCATGGCCCATTTTCTCTGCTAGAAATGAAGGCTTCAGGCCCCGTGAGTGAATCTAGGACCATGGGGGCAGGAGGTAATCTGGAGCCCAGGGACCTCAGCACATGGGAATATGATCCACCCCAACTAACTGGGTAGATTCTCATAGAGGACATTTGACAAAATCAGAAAACAGAACAGAGTATGGGTCTTCTGGTGAAGATTTCCCACAGTTTCAGCCACATCTTCCCCATCTTTCCTCTTTTTTTAACCCATTCCCAAGGGTTAAAAAAAATAGTGGGAAGAGAACAAAAAATCCAGGCTTCAAACAACTCAGTTGGGAAATGACAACGTTTCAGATACAGTGGAAGAGTCAAGGGGAATTCATCCACACTACATGAAAACAGATGAACAGTTTAGAAAAGCTTCTCAGAGTGAGCATAAACAAAATGAATGAGATGACAAGAAACCATCCAAACACAGTGCACCAAGGAGGAGGAAGAAATGCAAGAAAGGAGAAGAGGAGGAAGGAGGAAAGAAGGAAAGAGGAGACCAGAGGGAGGCAGCGTGCAGTGCCGGGTCCCGGGTGTGTCCTTACCAGATGCTCACACAGCAGGACCTTGGCTGAGTTTTCCCATTGCTCCGTCTCCCTTAATTCCTGCCCAACTTCTGAGCAGGATTCCCCAGTCTTCCCACCTGTGAGTCATCCAACATCCTTCTGATCAATTCCATCTCTGCTTAAATTACCCAAAGTTGATTTTTGTTATTTAAAACCAAGAACCTAAATTGATACAGATGGTGAGCAATTAATCCATTTAAATAGAAAACTAAGATTAAGTAACTGAGGGAATTAGAGATACAAAACAGGTGTAAACGTTATAAACTTTGCCAATATATAATAAAAATAATTAACAAAAACAGGAGGTGGGGGAGGAAAGTGGAAGGAAGTGGAAGTGCTAATTTCCTCACCTTTTCTAGCAGGGAATTAATAGATACTAATTAAAATGGAAACGTACTTTTAAAAACATAATGACTCAGAATGTCTCTCATAATCATTTTATAAATCTTAGAGTGATACTTCAGGGAATGGAAGTGAGGAAGCTTGAGTTCAAAAATGATAACTGACTTAACCAAAATCTAACAGCTGGCTCATTCAATCAATAACTCAACAAACGTGCTGACTAGTCGCCAAGCATTATGCTAAGCGTTGGACTTACAATGGCGGACAACCCAACACGGTTCCTGCCTCCATGAGGCTGACAGTTTAGTGGGAGAGCCGGACATAAACAAGTGAACAAAGAAATAAATATGAAATTACAATTGTGATAAGTGCTCTGAAGGAAAAGAACAGGCACTACAAGAGAGAATAACAGAGAGGTGGGGGCACACTCGACAGAGTCCACAAGTGGGTGGACATTTAAAAAGAGACTTCAAAGTTGGGAAGGAATCAGCCCTACAAAGACTGAACGGAAGATAATTACAGACAGAGGGAACAGCGTCGACCAAAACCCCAAGGAATGTGTGTTAGTCCATTCGGGCTGTTATCACAGAATACCATAGACTAAGTGGCTTATACACAACAGAAATTTATTTCTCACAGTTCTGGAGGTTGGGAAGTCCAAGATCAAGGCACTGGCAGATTCAGTGTCTGGTGAGAGCCCACTTCTCGGTTCATAGATGGTCTTCTCATTGTGTCCTCACATGGTGGAAGGGGTGAGGAAGCTCTCCCAGGTCGCTTTTTATCTCATGATCTAATCACCTCCCAAAGGCCCCACCTTCTAATACCACCATATTGGGAGTTAGAACTTAAACATATGAATTTTGCTGATACTGGACCAGGTGTTGAAGAGTCTGCCCTTTAATCTTAGTTCCACCATTCCTACTCAGTGGAGACTTTTGTCCATGACCAACAGTCTTTCTAATTACTCCAATGCTTGTTATTATTGATGACTTCTACTCTTAAGAGTTGATCCATCCAACATCTGACCTGTGACTTTCATCTCCATTCCATTGCAGCTACCACACTGCAATCGTCATCAATCAATCATCATCAAATATTGCACCATTTCCACAATTACTTCTCCACTCGTCTCACTCTTCATTTGAAACCTCCTGTACTTTCAGTTGTCTTGTTTGATTCTCTGCTGTAACAGTTCTTTGGTATCACTGAGATGTCTGGTCTACTGATCAAATTCCTTTCTCTGTATCTTACAGTTCCCTCTTGCCCTTTCCTTTCCTCATTATCCAACTTAGATTCCATGACACATCATTATAATCAATGTCTTATAGATATCCTGAATTCCCTTCATTCTTTCATCTTTTGTCACATTTACTTGGCAAAATTCTGACCTTGGATGAACCCAAGCATTTGCCTTCTCTAAACTTGTACCTGAGCACCTGGGCATTGCCACGTTGTACTGTACTGTGTGGCACTCCTACCTCAAACCAGAGGTAAGGTTGCTTTTCCACTCTTCCTGTGACCATTTTATGACTTGCTGGATACCTCAAACCTCCCACTCCTTCCTCCATTTCTCCCAACTAGTTTTCAGCTGATGAATGTATCTTCTTTGAGAAATAGAAGCCGTCAGATGGGAGCACCTTCATCTTTCCATTGCCATATCTACAGATCTTCCTGTGTCTGCATCCATCCCCTCGCTCTTCTCTTCTGTCACGCCCTCCCTGCACATGTTATCTTTGTGCCTTCTCCTCTTTCTACTGGATCATAGAAGCAGCCACAAATTCCTCTCTTGACCCAGTCTTTTTCTTGTAATTGCACCATTTCTCTGCTTCTCATCATTGTCAAACTTCTGAAGAGAGCTGTCTCTTGTCTCTGTATCTCCACCAACAATACTCTTGTCATTTTCATTGATTGCCCAATATGATGGACCCTCTTCAGTCCTCATTTTAGTTGGCTTACGAACAGCAGTCAACAAAGTTGAAAGCTCCCTCCTCTTTAACACTGGGCACTGCTCTCTCCTAGTTTTATATCTGCTTCCCTAGATCCTTCTCAGCGAAGAGGCTTATCCAACTGTAGGCTACTGCTAGCCTACAGTTCACCTGCCTTTTCCTGCTAAAGAGCTCCTTTTGATTTCCTCAAGTTTCATACTCACAAATTAACTTGAGGAGGTGAGGAGGCAGTGGGACAAAGAGAAACATAGGTGGAAATGTCAATCCTGACTCTGGGTATGTGTGAGGGCTGGAAAAATCAAGTTACTGATGGGGAACAGTCTTGACAACTTTTGTTCCCCACAGAGACTCCTCATTAGGGAGTCGTGACAACTCCATTGAGGATGAACACTACCCAGGTAAGGCTGCAAGATCTACCAATGGGAGTGCCCTGCCTGGCAGGAAGAAAAAAGACAGAGATAGGAGGAAGAGGGAAGGAGAGGAAATATACATTAAATCAGCACCTATTATGTGCCAGACTTGTGTACGGCTCTTCAGGTTGCACACTGCACAAAGGCACTACATTCAAAGTGTAGATACCATAGATTTGCATATTTATTCTGACAATTTTCTGGCAGATAGTAGTGATATGGAGTGAATTTTGTCCCCCCTCAAATGCATATGTTGAAGCCCTAACCCTCAATGTGACTGTATTAGGAGATAGGGCCTTTAAGGAGGCAATTAAAGTAAAATGAGATCATAAGGGTGAGCCTAATCCAATAGGACTGATGTCCTTATAAGAAGAGGAAGAGACACCAATGATGTGTGCACACATACAAAAGGCCATGTGAGGACACAGTGAGAAGGCCATCTGCAAGCCAAGGAGAGAGGCCTCAGGAGAAACCAACCCGGCCAGCACCTTGATCTTGACCTCCAGGCTCCAGAATGGTGAGAAATAAATTTCCATTGTTTAAGCCATCCAGCTTGTGGAATTTTGTTATGGCAGCTCTAGCAAACTAATATAAGCAGTAAAGTGTTTTTTGTTCTAATTATCAGTATATTAGGAAATTTTTCTGATAGGTAGTAAAACAATTTGAGGAAAGAGTTGATTTTTTTTTTTTGCACTTCACATCAAGACACCATATAGGCCAGCAGTGACCCTGCGAGGCACAATGCCAGATTTGTTTTATGTTATTCATTTATGTCATTTCATTTAATCAACATACAACTTTACAAAATAAGAGTATTAAGAAGAGGAAAAAGAAGCTCAGAGAAGTTCAGTAACTTGATCAGAGTCAACCACACACTGGTAAGAAGCTGAGCTGAAATTTGTATCCATATCAACCTATTCCAAAACTCACGTTTCCCACTCTACCACACTGCCCCCCATTACAAGTCCTAGTATAAAAGAAATGCCACTAATATCACTTGTGCTCCTACTCTGCCTTGGACACTCTGCTAGATGCTTTCACATACACTAGTGAAGTAGGTCTTATTAACTCTGTGTTAGAGATGAGGAAACTGAGGCCCCGAGAGGTTAAGTGACTCGCCCAAGGCCACACAGCTTAGCAAATTGTAAACTGTCTATTTACTGCCCCTTTCTCTCCCTCTTCACCTAATACTCCACCACTGAACATTCTCTCTTCTCATATGCAGCTTTTCCTAGGCAATCCATAAACACAAAATGGTCTTTCTCCTATTTAACATACTATTTATATCCTTTTAGCACAATCAACATCATCAAAAGTCATTTACAAAGTAAATAAGGTAGCAATTGTCTGATAATTCATTTGCTCCAAAAAATAAATAAATGAAGATGAAGTTAGAGTTAGGTAACAGTTGCATTTCATTGAATAAATTGCCAGCTTCTCTTCTTGATGCATATAGTTTTTATTTGGTTGACTTATGAATTTCACCCTAAAGATTAATTTGGCCCTCTATAAAAAGAGTAAGAATTAATATTCAGCCAAGATATGAATCTTTTTCCATTTTCATTTTAGTGGAAATCAATTTGTTAAAATATTTTTGAGTGCAATTTGTTACTTATTCACTCCCACTTTTCTGCTGGAGTCAAGGTATTTGGAAATATCTATATAAACACTTTTTGTCAATACTACCAAGATTTATATTGCTAAGTTACTGTAACTGTTATCTCTGAAGACACTATGAATTATGCTATGTGATTTTAGATTTTATTGAACCTACATAATAGAGAAGTGATCAATTAAAAAAAAAAACTCACAACGATTTTTGTCTCCAGCAGGCAGTACGTAGAAATGACTTCTAGACTGGAGAGAGACAACGAAAAAACTGGATGTGGCCCTCTTCATGTTACATAGGCTGGTTTGGAGGCATTTCCATGCATTCTTTAACACATTTCCTGTGGTGGTCACGAACAGAATGCTGCACTAATGATATTACCTAGCCAGATCCTTAGAATCAGGATTTATTCAGGTCTCTTCTCTTTCTCTCCATCTCTCTCTGTCTCTGTTTCTCTCTCTCAGTTTCCTAGGGCTTCCAGAACAAAATACCGCAAACAGAGTAGTTTAAACAACAGAAAGGTATTCTCACGCTTCTGGAGGCTACAAGTGGAAATCAAGCTGTTGCTAGGACCATGCCCCCTCTTAAAGTGGTAGGGAAGAATCTGTTCCAGGCCACTCTCCTAGCTTCGGGTGGTTTACTGGCAATCTTTGGTGTTCCTTGGCTTGTAGACACATCACCCCTGAGCTCTGCCTTCACATTCATATGGCATTCTCTCTGTTTGCATATCTATGTCCAAATTTCCTTTTATATAAGGGCATCAGTCATATTGGATTAGGGGCCCACCCTACTCCAGTATGACCTCATCTTAACTTACCTAATTACAACTGCAAAGACCCTATTTCGAAATAAGTCAGATTCTGAGGTGCAAGAGGTTAGCATTTCAAAATATGAATTTTGGGTGACACAATTCAACCCATAATATTCTCATCCTTGCTTAATATGTAGACATACTCTACTACCTTCCTTCACATAATAATAATAATTATTTTATTAAATTATTAATATAATAATAATAATAATAACAGCTACTATGACCTTAATTCTTTCTTCTTTTTCACAGCCAGCTTCTCAAAAGAGTAACCTCTCTCTTTATTTATCCACTCAGTCATTCCTAAACCCACTTTTACCTGGCCTGGCACCAAATGTTCTCAGCGAAGTCACCAACAACCATCTAAGTTTTAAACCATCATACTTTTTAATCCTGATCCTGCTAAACCTCTCTGTGGTTTTTGAAACTGAATCACATCCTCCTTCGGGTACTGTATCCTTTCTTATGTCAATATTACTATCTTGAGATTCTCCTCTCTCCTGCTCTCAGGTGCCCTCTGCTGCATCCTCTGGAAGCATTTCGGGAATTGTTCTCATGCCACCTCTCTTGGCACGGCTCTCCCAGTCACTCATCCTTGCTCGCATCATCATCCACCTCCTGTCTGCTGATGTTGCAAGCCCATGAATCTAGCACACATCTCCCGTCTGGGTTCTAGGATATCCCCAAGGACTTTACTTTCTACCTCCTTCTGTGTGTCCCAAGTCACCTAAAATTCAACGTATCTAAATAGAATTCCTCCTCCCATGACCTCTGCATCGAAGAATGGCACCAGCCCTGAGCCAGGTGCCCTGGTCAGAAATCTGGGAGTCACCCTGCCTCTTGTTAACCACTCTTACCCCCAAACAGAAATTCACATAGAATTCTAGCACACCTTCCCATAAAAGGCCTTGGAAGTGTAATGCACAAGTCAGAACAGGGCTTAGAGAGGACTCCCTAGTAGCCTGAAATTTGGATTGTTCCCACAAGGACAAACAATAAATTTGGGCTGCTCAAAGCCACTCAGTGGAGTAGATGCTATGTTCCACCTTGCCTTTTAGAATCCTACTTCTCCATGTGGCACCCCCCAAACTCCAGCTCCTGCACCTCTGAGCTTCCCACCTGGGCCTGGGCCAACTCCTCCATTAAGTATAATTAGCATAGTGCCTGGGCCATATCACAAAAATGTTTTAATTTAATTTCTTTTAAAATTAGAAGGAAAAAATGAGTATAATCTACCCTAGATTATATTCATCTATATACCAACACAATCATAAAATACAATTTTTGACATTTTTTTATGGAGGAATGGGCCCACAAAGCAAAAGTGCTTCAGGGATAAACCAGCCTGCCTGGTTCTGTCTCCCCTCTCTGACTACCATGCCAGGGCCCTTCTCTTAGCTACAAAGGAAAAGATACATAAATTAATTCACACTATAGCACCAAGATTGATAATTTAACCGGGTAGCCATCCAAGGAAGAATTGCTTCTAATTTGTCTGAAGCCAAAAATGAGGAACTTTTTTTTTTAACATTTAATCCTCCCTTTCCTTGTAAGTGTAGAGGAAATACACGAGCACTGTAGAAATTTCAGAGAACTCACAAACGTTTAAAGATAGAAATAAAAATCACTTATAATGCCAGAGATAATCACTATTAACTATTTGATGTATTTTCTTCCACTATCCATGGGTGTACATATATATATTTGCTCTTAATCAAATTGAGAGAATCTTTTTTTACTTATAACTTTATCATGAGCAATTTCTTATAGAATTAAATGTTTATAATTTTTAATGTCATAAATATTTTTGTGCAAAAATTTTTGTCCACATTTCTAATTATTTGCTTAGGATAAATACTTTAAGTGAAATTACTGGGTCAAAAGCTTTAGGCATTTTTAAAGTTTCTGATGCATATTGCCAAATATTTTACCAGAAATGTTGCATAACCCTCTCATCCATGGTGCCAATTTCCCTATACTCTAGGCAGAAGGAGATATTATGCTTGATAATCTCTGAGAGTGTGATACATAAAAAATGGAATTTCTTTGTTTCAATATATATTTGATTACTCATGACATTAAAGGCATTTTTTTTAACTAAAAATTTAAACTAGTTTTTTTTAAACTAAAAACACTAAACGGTTGTTTCTTCAGTGACTTTCTGTGCATGAACTTAAATTACGACATTGGAGTGATGATCTTTTCTACTTATATAATAAAGATATTAACTTTTATATGATTCCATATTTTGGCCCAAGTTTATATGCCTTTCAATTATTATAATTTTAATAATATAGAAGTTCTTAATTAAAATGTAATAAAATCAATGAACTGTTCTTGTTTCTGCTTTAGTTAATGCTTTTAAAAGCCCTTTTACCCTCCTCAGATATTTATTTTCTTTCTAATAATTTATGGAGTTTTGTTTTACATTAAAATTTTCTCCAAATGGAATTTATTTTTAAGCAGTGAGAAAATACTTTTGGCATTCTTTTTTCCTAAGAAACTAGAAAATGATACAAAAATTATTTTTTGAACAATCCATCCAGTCATTCTCTGATTGATTCTGTTTTTCTTTACTAACTGGAAGTGAGTCTGTTTCGTGACCTCCTGGTCTGATTCATGGTCTGCTGCCTAATTCTCGGCCAAGTGCTGTTTTAATATTTGTAACCTTACAATACGTTTTCAAATCTACTTTTTTGTAATTTGTGGGTTATCATAGTTCTTTTTTTCTTTCCAATGAAAGGAAGGCAACAGAGAGAGAAAGAGGAGGTGGAGAAAGGACACTGAAGACCAGCTGATCCTAGGGCTCAAGTCTCTCCTCAGCCTGATTTACCCCAGCTGAAGAACTTCAGCTTCCACCCACATTTTACCAACACATTGTGACCCAAGTGTATTATACAAATGTTGGAAGTTCCTTCCCCTTTTGTGTCAATATCTAACTTGTAATCAATTTTGATTTTTTTTTTACACTGTAAGTTCCAAAGAACATAGACTCAGCTTTTATGTTTTCAGGACTATGGAATAAATTTATTAGAACAATGAATATTCTAAGGACTGATTCCTAGATTTCTTGATTTTATGAGAGAAAAAGTTTGACAAAGATATTTCAATATCAGGGATTCACAGCCAGGGACACATTTTGCTGGCAAGCACCATTAATATTATTTTATGGATATCAAAGTTCTGAGGTTTTATTACGTAATTTTTAAAAAAATCTATTTTGGGGGGGCCCGGCAGTGTAGTAGTTAAGTTCATACACTCCACTTTGGCGGCCCGGGGTTCTCAGGTTCGGGCCCAGGCACGGACCTACACACTCTTCATCAAGCCATGCTGTGGCAAGCATCCCACACACAAAATAGGGGAAGATTGGCACAGATGTTAGCTCAGGGCCAGTCTTCCTCAAGCAAAAGGGGGAAGATTGGCAAGAGATGTTAGCTCAGGGCCGATCATCCTCACCAAAAAAAAAAAAAAAATCTATTTCAAACAGTAAATATCCATCCCCAAAAGAATCAAAAAATGCTGATATGTTAAGGGTCCATAACCCAGAGCATTAGGAACAGTTTCTGTGTGGTCACCAGATGATGGGCCCAAGTAAAGATATGTTTTCACAGAAGGACGTGAAATTTCTCTCTCTGCCACTTGGATCTAGACTCCATCTAGAGTATTACAGATAACCCACCTTTCCCATCCTGGGAGACAGCTCCGTGCAGCAGCAACAGGGCAGGCCTTGAGGATGACAGATCCACCACCTTTCCTCTATGACATTGGGTCAATTGCTTTACTTTCTTATTCAGTTTCCTTATCTATGAAATGGATAAAATAATGCCAGGTTTGGGGTTGCTGTGGGGATTAAAAGGGTTAATACATGCAAAATGCTCAACATAGCAGAGCCTAGCAGGGAGCGAGCTTCCTGTGAATAATGACATACTTTTACTGGGGTTTTGAGTTTTAAAGGATTTATTTCTTTTTAAATCAATCATATTAAAAACACAGGCCCCAGCATATTGTTGTCACTCAATAAATGTGAGGCAACAACTTAATAAGGCAATACTTCTCCAGGATAATGAGTTTAAAAATTCATGAAAGTGTCTTATAATATTAATTTTTAAAAATTCAAACATGAGATTTTTTTTTCCATTCAGCAATGTAATGCAAAGGGAAAGAAGCAAAAAGGACAAGTTCTATTAAAAATGATGTAAATCTACAGCATATGTTTTTAAACCTCAATTTTGAATTGTACAGGCAATCCCCACCTTGATTACACACGTGTTCCTCAAGATGGATGGAAGCAATCCACCCATTTTGAACAGACTTCTATTCCCACACAGCTAAAAAATATTATAAATCCCCTATATAATCCTCACTTTTAATTTTGCCCTTTTCCTTTGTAGTTAACACAAAGGAACAATTAAAGGGGGTTAAATGCAGATGGTCCAGCTGAGGTTCAGACTAACCACCCCCTGCCTTCCTAGTAGTTTCCATCTTTGTCCCAATGGAGTAAAATTTATGAGATACTCATTTCTATCACTTTAATTTTCCCAATTTCTACTTGTTTTTATAAATATCACAGGCAATATTAAACAGTAATTTTCAGAAGTTTTTAAACAATGAGAACCTTTCTTAAAAAAAAAAATCTATCAAGAACCAAATATGTAAAATAGATCAAAGTGAGGCTGTCCTGGCTGAAGGGAGGTGGGAGACCCAGAGCCCTTCCAGGAGCAACCACGCCCAGCCCAACGACTAAGGTCTCTGCAACCCCCAAGATCTCTTGAATAAAATATAAGTCGGACCATGTCACAGACGATGCTCAAGATTCCAACGGCTGCCCCTCACACAGAGTTTAAAACCCTAAGTCCATACCTTGCCTGACTTGTTCTGGTCTCTGACCACCTCTCAGTCTATTATGTCCTAACACATTTTCCTTCCCACCCACCACCATTCTACCCCTGCCACCATCTTGAAGTCCCATTTCACTACCACAACTGTGGTTACTATTCCTTGAACAAGCCAAACATACTGCTCCTCAGCTCCTTTGCATTTACTGTTCCCTCTGCGTAAAATGCTCTTCTCCCACAAAACCATGCAGATCCTTCCCTTATTTCTTTCAGGTCTCTGCTAAAATATTATCTCCTGAGGGGCCAGCCCTGTGGCATAGTGGTTAAGTTTGGCGTGTTTCACTTTAGCGGCCCAGGTTCAGATCCCAGGCACGGACCTACACCACTCATCAGCCACGCTGTGGCAGCAACCCACACATAAAGTAGAGGAAGATTGGCACAGATGTTAGCTCAGGACTAATCTTCCTCAGCTAAAAAAAAGTTATCTCCTCAGAGCGGTCTTCTTGGCTGCCCTGTACAAAGCAGTACACTCCCACCCCCACACTACCTGCTTTCACTTTTTTCTTCTTAGCACTTATACTATTGACATATTTCTCTATTAATGTATATACTTATTTATTGCCTATGTCTTTCAATTAAATGTGAGCTCATTAGGATAGGAAATTTGTTTTGTTCACTGCAAGTCCATAAAACAGCACCTGACACATAGTAGGTGCTCAATAAATCTGTGCTGATTGAATGAATGAGGTACCTATGCATGGTTTATAGGTAGTGTTAAACCTCTGCAATGTGTAAGTCAATACTATTCTATAGTCAAATATGGGAGCACTGTCAAAACGGGCATAAAAAAAGGACACTGTTACGTATGTCACATACATAACAACGAAAAGTATAAGTTGTTCTAACACCCAAATTTTAGGTCTTAAGCCTAGATTCAGGAGAAGCAGGGATGGGTTTGTGGAAGGTGGAAATGAATCTTATGAATGTAGTCTATTTTTATTCACAAGCTTTATGGAATATCAAAAGGATATGAGAATTGCAGAGACAAAGGCTATTGCTGGATGCGTATTCCTGGAGTCCACCAGGGTTGTGGTCCGCAATGTGTGAAAAATCCACCAGGTCCCAAAGTTTCCACATAAAAGGGGGTCCCTGGCTTCTTGCTTCTACCCACCCGCTTCCAGAAAAGTCACATCAGTTCCCAGAAACAGTTTGTAGTCATGTACAGGGTATTAATTGTGATTATCATCAAGCCACATCATCCAGGCCTGATGTCCAAGGTCTCCATACTGAAATTTTTGCTGCACCTTTCTCAGGCAATGCCTTTTTTTCTTCATCTGCACCTCAGGACCCAGATATTTCCCTTATACGTACACTTATGGGCTTTCCGTGAGCTGATCCAGCCTACCAAAGCATGAAGCTGATGACCACTTTGAAAACATACCTAGAGACAACAAAATTTCATGGCTTAAGGAAAGGACTAGATTCTGGAAATGATTTAAATAAACAAAAATAGACCAAAAAAATTGCTCAACCAGAGTCCTGGCATTCTCATTAATATTCACTTAACACAGGTTTTACCAGAGCAGGAAGCAGGTGCGAAGAAATGATGTGTCCTGAGTCACTGGGAATAGGATGGGTTATTTTGGACATTACTACAACTCATGTGTAAACTGAAGTTAACATACTGAAGTCAGACATTTTGCTATTTATAAATTAATGCTTTATATATTTTATAGATCCCTGAAACTTTGATCTTAAGAAATTTGGGTTTGATCTCTGCCTGGAACCTTCTTCTCCTCTTTACTCCTGGATAACTCCTATCCATGTTTCAGGTCTCAGCTTCCCTCTCTGTTAGTCCTCCAGGGAGGCTCTCCCTGACCCCTTTCCCACATCCCAGGAGGCTGTCCCGCTGGCCCCTCCCCATATAGTCTCAGAAAACCTGGACTTTTCCTTTAATGCTCTTGATTCATCTGTAATCAGAGTGCATTTACCTGTTTAATATCTGCCTCCCTTACTAGACTACAGGTGAGCTCCAGGTGGGCAGAAAGCATATTTGCATTGCTCACTGCTGTATCCCAACATCTCGCATGAAATAAGTGCTCAGTGACGATAAATCTGGTGATAAAGGAATGAAGGAATGGAACACAACTTAACTACGTGTTGACACTACCATGGAACTTGCAACAGCCCTGCTTTATTAGGGTAACAGACTCCCCTACACACAAAAAAAACCAGTGAGCCTTGGAGCAAGATGTGGATCATTTTCTCAAGGCTCCCACTCCCAATCCTCCCTAATGGGACAATTCAAATCCTTGCAGGTGCAGCTACAGGATCGGGAAGCTCACGGAATCTTAGGTTTGAGTTCTAATCAAAATTTGACCTTAAGATTTTCCAAACATTAATAAATGGTAGAAGTCAGGTCAACTGTCATTCCAAAGCTTCAAGCAGACAATAAACAAACAAAGAGCAACCATAAAGAAAACCCCAAGCAGTGCTTTTTAATGCCAAATGCAGCAATACCCTTGGCCCTGGGTCATTCCTCCACTTCTCAAAGGTGAGAACTCCCTGGGCACCCAGAGAACTGGCAGGCTTGGGAGCCTCAGGAAGCAGCAGCTCCCACTGATGACGATGACAGTCCTCCGAGAGGTGTCTTTGGCACTGGGTATCAAATAAGAAGAGCCAAAGCAAAAGAAAAAGAACATGGCAGACACCAAATGGTGTCTATATTTGACATCCAAGTTGTGAGGCCCCCCCAGAGGATTCCAAGAAATATTTGTTAGGTGAGGTGTTTTCAGGGTAAGAGACTTTTCAGTGCAAGCGGGGGTAAGAACAGGAAACCTAAATTGATGCTGTTGTGACTTCATTTGTATCTGTAAGGTGGTGTGCTTGGTAACCTTTGGATAATACCATTACGCATTAGGCATAAGGAGAAGGAAAAGAGAAGAAAGTTCAGAACATTACAAGTAGGGAGTGAGGGGATCCTGGCATAAAAATAAAAATCCCCCCTTTGGAGAGAGAGAGACAGCATTAGAATCGCCAATATGGGCTGCAAATGTTACAAAGGAGCAGGAACCAACGGGTGAAGGCCAAAGCAGCAAGCAAACAGAGCATAACAATGATGCCAGAATGTCAAAGGCTTGGAAGTTTTCCTAATCCTTGTTTAATCTGCTGGGAGACTTTTATTTTCTCATAGAAAAAAATGCATCTTTAATTTCATAATGAAAATCAAGAGGTAAATAGATTTGATTTTATAGCCAACTTACAAAAAGATATCTATTCCATTAATGAGTGGACATCTGTATTTATAAAAAGAAGGGGTCCTCGACGATGATCATTTAGTCTCCGAGGAAACTGCCTTCAATTAATTCATTCGACAAAATATTTATTGAGCTAGGCACTGTTCTAGGTGCTGGGGATACTGCAGTGAACAAAACTCTCTGCCTCCACGGGGCTGACATCCTGGTGAGGAGAAGTAGACCATAAACGAAGGAAGTAAACAGAAAGAGTATTAGTGATAAAGTCTTTGGAGAGAAAGCTGGGAGAAGGTTGGTGAGTGAGGGGGATGGGCAGGGCAGGTCTCACCGAGAAGGTGAGAGTTTGATCTCTCACTCAGGGCATGCTACTCACATTGGGAATTTGATCAAAGACTTAAAAATGCTGAAGGAGCACGTGTGTGGATCTGGGGTAAGAGAGTTCCAGGCAAAGGGAACAGCAAGCAGAAAGACCCTGAAACGGGACCACTCCTCAAGAGCCCCAGAAACAGCAGGGCTGGTGTGGATGGAGTGTGGTGACTGTGGGAGGCCGAGACCAGAGAGGTGGGGCAAGGGGGGCGGATAATAAGGGCCTCTGCAGGCCTTGTGTGGGCTTTGGCCTGAGTGAGAGGGGAAACCACTGCAGATCTGAGCAGAGAAATGACGTGATGCAACTTAGCTTTAAAAAGCCTCACTCCAGCAGCAGTACAGACTCTGGATATATTTGACCTAAACTCACCCCAAAAGATTAAGACTTAAACTTCCAGAGTTCCTACCCGTCCGCCAACTCAACTTCAATATTCCCACTGAGATTTTCAAAACTAGGCTGAGGGATCATTTTGCAAAAATGCAGGAAACAGCAATTCTGTCATTTTAAACATACTACAGAGACACACAGGGTAGTACAGGATGGAATAGAGTTGCGTCTCCACGACAAGTCAGGTTATGCATGCGCCTGGGTCTACAGCTTCTGGACCATGCTCAGAACTCAGTTTTGGTCCAGTCAGATGTTTGGGGGTACAGTGGCCAAGGGGCACACGAGGGGAGAAGAAAGGAAGAGACAAAAGGACCGCACCTGACCCAAATCCTAAAATTCAGTCTTGAGGAAAGAACAAGAGATTGCCGCCCCCAGACTGAAGTATGCCCTATCTGCCAGGACCTGCCAGCACTTACTCTGATTTTGATGGGGACCTTTGGTCCTAGAGATCCAGGAGAGTCATGATTTCATATATTGTATCCCACTGGCCCCACAAATCATTAAAATGTCCTTGAAAAACTTCCCAAAAAGCTGCTAACATAAACCATTAGGGGTTTCTGTCACAGGAAGAAGAAAGAGAAGGGAAGGCTGGAGGAAGAGAGATTCTACTAGGGAGAACTAACTCTCAGGAGGGATGAGGAAGGGCACAAGGGGAAGGTTCAGGCAGTGCACAGTGGTTGAGTCCTGGGCTGGGACCACTATTCACTCCTATGCGCCTGGGTTCGTATCCATGATTAAATGAAATAATTTGTATATATCCAGGCACTCAAAAAGGCCAATTCTACTCACTCTTCCCTGAGTCAGCCTATCATCTTTTAGGAAGGCCGGAGGAGAAAAGCAGGCTTTAGACAAGTTGTACGACATGATTCCACTTTTGCTAAATATACACACAAACAGACATGCACATACTGAAAAAGAACATCCAGAAGATTGTACGTCAAGTGTTTACAGTCATCATCTCTGGATAGTGGTATTATAGGTAATATTTTTGCTATTCATCTGTAATTTTTCCTTTTCCACAATGAATGTGCAGTACTCATATTTTTGAGAGGCGGGGAAGTATGTATTATATTGTAGAAAGGTTTCCATTACAAATGATTCACAAGACAAAGAAAGTCCTTGAAAAGCTAACACTTTGTCATCTAAACTACATACTCCTGGACACGCCTGGAGGTGGTTCCTGAATCACTGGTCAGTAAAGCCCAGTTTGGGTTTTGGAATATATGGCCAGTACATTATCCAATCCATAAACAGACTGGTTTGAGAATGGCATGGACATTAGGATCAGAGTATGTCTTCCACATCTCATGGAAATGTGCCATATCCATCCTATTGTTTAATTCTAAGTTTGTCAATAAAACCACTTCAAATCAAGTGACTGAATTTTTGGAGGGGTTTCACTGCTAGGGAAAGGACTCCTTGCTACCCATGTCTACCAGGATACAGAAAAGACTAAGGACTGGTGATGGCTGCATTTTGCCTTCCATTTTCCCTTTTCTTCTAACTGGAAATTTTTACTGCACTTATCCTTTGACCTCCACTATTATATGCTGGGTATTTTGGAGATGGTTAGTCATAGGTTGCCAGACTGTAAAGGGCCACACTTGAACTTGACCTAGAGGAAAAGGCATTGCCCAGAAATGCTACCCTTGAATCTAGACGTAATAACTGGATGTGGCATTAGGTTGTTTCTCTCAAGGGAATATGTGAGTGTGCTTTGGTTGAACGTGGGACAGTTATGACAAATGAACGCATTCTTGTGATTGTATGATATGTATGTCAAGCAACCAAGAGATGGACTATCCTGGACTCCAATGACAACTATCTCATCCCTCTTCTCCTGGGAACGCACTCTCTGCCCCTGGCTATAGTGGTAAGCATGAGACGCAGGTCAACCAATCATAATATCCATCCTTTAGTAGCAGAGATTGATTGGTCCAAGGGTTGGGCATATGTCCCAAAGTAGAGCGAATCAGTGTCCTTGCCTGGGATTCATATAGAAGCACTGGATGAAAGACGCTCTCTTTGCCTGGGTACTAAGCTGAGGCTGAGGGTGGCTGTGTGCTCTGACATGTGGACAGGGTAGATCTTCAGTAGGGGAGAATGAGGATGACTTGCAAAGAAACCAAGACAAGTAGGGACGAGGAGTGGATGGGGAGGGCAGGAGTCCCGCCAGCACCAAGTCCTTGCTTCCAGTTGCTACAGCCTTGACTGCTGTAGTGTATCTGTTACCCCTGTAACCTTTCCAGCTATGCCAGTCAATCCAGCCCTTGGCTCCTTCAGCTGGCCTGAGTTGGGTTTATTGATGACACTTCTACCCAAAGATTCAGCTACAATAACTATTATCAAAGAGCCAGTGGACCCAAACCCATGTATCTTTGTCATAAAAGAAGCCTAACTAGTTTATACTTATTCAAATCCATGCTGATCTTCCAGTTTCCTGTTCTTAGTTTACCTTCAACTGGTGTTAAAAGGCCTCAGAATTACAATGAGACATCAAATAAAGAACATAAACATTTTGTCATCCGGTCACCCATTTCAACATTTCTCACAGCAACAACTGTTGTTAAGGTAGACTTACGTTTCCTCTGCGGAATTACCTGGCAACTGAGCATAAATAAAGACATCAGCCATGGAAAGGGGGCCCTCGGCATGGGGCAGTGAGGGTGGGGAGGGATGGAGCTCGAGGCTCAGATGAGAACAGTGTTTCCTGCGCTGCCTCAAAGACCCAGCACCTATCGGGAGTGCAACCTTGACAAATATGCAGAGTGTAGTCTCTCACCATAGGAATTACCAAAGAAGCTAAAAACAGAAACATGCACTGCATAATCTCTAACCTCAGGGGACAAGAAAAACAGAGAATTGCTGTGTCAATCTCATTTCCTTGTTAGGCGCATTATCATAAGTGCGGGCCTTTCCTTCTGAATGCCACACTTCACTAGCATTCACTCGGCTCTGGCTTCTAAAATACTGAATTCCATAGTAATTTTATTTTTTGCTTTTGATCTTTACTGTTTTGCTCATTTATCCATAAACATGAGTTACTGAACTGAGTTTAAATTAAGTAGCTAAAGTTAAACCTCAGGCCATCCAGATAGGACTAAACCAGTAGCCAAAGACAGGACCTCACTGTTGAAGTGAGTAATAATAATAAATTAAAATTTTCTATCTTTGGATACCCCCATGTAAGATTATTTGATGATGATTCATGTCTTGATTTATCTTGATGCTCTGCTTTAGGAAGGGAAGAGATTTATATGACATAGGGATTTTCCTGGGTGTGGATGGTAAGACTAGTTCTCATAATGTGAATTTTATAGATTCTCCCCTTTTGTCAAGACACTCTCTTAAAGGATGGTTCTGTGAAGAGGAATTGCTAGAATGACTCTGCAAAGCAGTACTTTGTATCACTTGACTAATTTTGAAAGTAGCTCATTCAACCAATTTTGGCAACTGAATTATTTTATGAAATCCAGAATAGCAAAAACTTGAGAGCGAGACACAGACAAAAGAAGAGACTGTTAAAAACAAGTCACACTGCATGGTAGGGTGTCTTCCGTCTGCTGAAATGTTATCATCTGGGGGGAAGGAGAGAATGGAGTGCATCTGAGCTGGGGGCTGCCCACAGATGCTGATCCTCAGGCCTGAGGCAGCTGGCAAACATGGTCTCTCTGATCTGCCCACCCAGCATAGGGCTGAGTTCAGCGTGACTATCCTGGTTTCACAAGTGAGGAAAATGGGATTCAGAGGCATGCCTAATCTGCCCAAAGTCACACAACTTGCCCAACAGCTCAGAGCCAATGAGTGGTGGAGCCTAGATTTGGGTCCAGGGCTGCTGGTCCAAGGTCTGTGCTCTTCACACGGTTTAGAGAGAGGCCAGCAGAGGAGCCTACGCTCAAAGATCCCTGTCACGGGCAGTTGTTGGTTTGGGATTAAGATGCACAGAAAGGCCTTCATTTGATTGTATCTAACAGTGACAAAGACGATGAGGAGCTAAGCCGTATCAAGTGTTTTCTGTGTGCCAGGCTCTGTTTATTTGCCACGTAGTAATTCCTTTCATCCTCAGAACAATGCTGCCAAGTGGGGGCTATTATTATCCCCATTTTACAGATGAAACCAAGGTATGGAGGGTCAAGTAACTGGTGCAAAGACACACAGCTGGTAAGTGGAAAAGCCAACCTAAAACCCAAGTGACTGGCTTCAGTGCTCATACTAACCTCTATGCTCTCCTACTTCTCGGACACATGGATAATGGATAGTTTAGCACAGGCTACAACTTCGTAATTCTCCATCGTGCCACTCAGACTTTGTTCAGAACAACACTCATGCTACCCTTCTACTGGCAAAAATGAGACACTTGAGACATGGAAAGCTTAAAAGATTAGCTTTAGACAGAAGCTTAGAAGTTTCTAAGAAAAAAAATAGGATCTCTTTCAACTTTACTTCACAGAAGAACAATCTATACTTGAAACCATATCTATGTTCTTAGAAATCTGAAACACTTAAGATAGTCTCAACAGACTGAAAACACATGCCCCACAGGTTCAAGATGGGGGCTCCCCGTGGCAGGGGTCACACCCATGGGTCTGTTCCTACCTTCGGAATTCATGGATGACCTTTCTTGGGAAGCCTGGTGTCCCACTTGGAGAAAAAACAAAACAAAACCACTAGGCTCTTTCAGGAAAGGGAAAGTAACCTAAGTAACAGCTGTCGTCACGTGTATTACAGAAAATACATTACTTGCTTTACAGAGCAAACTGTGGCGGGAACAAGTCAAGTCATTGTTTGCACACGTATATCTGTCCGTGGACAAACAAGTCCAAATCAGTCCTCCTAAATCTCACCAACTAGAAAAGAGAGATAGCAAAGCATAAAACCATCTGACTCTCACTTGCAACGTTCAACATTGTCTTCCTCTGTCACTTCATTTTTCCTTTACAATTCCAAAGAAGGCTTTTTCCTTGATTTAGCGAGCATTTTTATCCCACAGAAATGGTTTTTAGTAAAGGTTGAAAGAAGAGCTATTAGTTCACTCTCAAAGATGCAGTAGAGAGCAGCCGCTTTTGTCTGCCCAGCATCCCCTCCCTCCACGTGCAGTTCCAGTGGGCAGCCCTGTGACCCAGACCTAGCCCATAACAGAACTCTCTCTCCCATGCAATAACGACCGGTCCAAGGATGCCATGTGACAGCTGTCTTTCTGTTGTGGATTTTAAGCTGGGAAGATGACATTTTGTGTCTGTTGGAGGCCATCTTTCCTGCAAGATGGAGAGCTGAGAGTTAGATGGAAAGAGAAAATTCTGAATCAGTGAGCCCCTTTTTCTAATCTAAAAGACTCTAATTCCTGCAGTCCTTTCTTCCTTCTTGTGAGACACCATAGCATCCTTCTGAGTTGAATGAGCCAATGAATTTCCCTTTGTGCTGAATTTGGTTTGAGTTGGATTTCTGTCTCTTGCAACCAAAAGAGTCATGATATAAAAGACTGAAAGTTTAAGTCACTGCCTTGACCTCTCACAGAAGGTGCCTGCCTGATAGGTGACGTATTAGCCTCTCTTCCAAAGGACTGAGTTTCTTTTATACCCAATAAACTCGTCATCTTGCTAGTCTCACTTGTCTTCTGCATTCAGTGCATTTCTTTCTTTCTCACTCCCGACTTAACCCTGACTTCAGGCCAATGTGATTGCTCTCTAACTGCAGTAACTTAGTCTGTCTTTGGGGAGACAGGGAGATACCCATTTTGCTTATAAACAGCAAAATTCTCAGGCATCCCAACGTGTACTGGTCTTCCAAGTGGCTACTTTGATACCATGATGCGTTTATTCCAGTGACACTGCCATTGCTTCAAGCAGTGGTTTTCAAGATAGCTGTATATTCAAATCACCAGAAGAGATTTTTAAAACACCAAAGCCCAGAGATTCTGTTTTAATTGGTCTGGGGAAGGGCCTGGGCATCAGTATTTTTCAAAATTCTCCCAGCCAAGGTTAAGTCAGCCAAGGTGAAGACTGGCTGACCAAAAGTATATTTATACATGTTTTTCATATTTTTTATGTTTGATTAAACTAGAATAACTTGTTCTCTGACCATGCTTTTGCGAGTGGGGTTGGAGAAGGCGTGGAGGTGTTAGCCCTGTGTAACTTTCCTTCAGCATTTCCTGGGATGTTCTTGAATTCATGAAAGCACTTTGGACATCTCCAGGGGTATGATGGGAATGAGCAAAGGTCCCTGTTCTTAAAGTCGTTTACACATTGGCCCTGTGGTCTGTGGCCTCGTGGGAACCCACTGTTTGTGGCCAAATGTGCATATCTGTTATCTGTATTTATGTCTTCTGTCTCTATACATTAAACAATACAAATTCTGGTAGACTTGTTTTAAAAAAATCAAACACTTGACCTTTCTGACATCACTCATTTTGGTTAACAGAGATTATCATATAACCCATGTATATGGTATATGCATTAGTTTGCTAGGGCTGAGGTAAGAAACCACCACAAACAGAAATTTGGACACAGAGACGGGCATACAGAGAGAAGGCCATGTGAAGATGAAGGTAGAGATGGGAGTGATGCTTCTACAAGCCAAGGAACACCAAAGATTGCCAGCAAACCAACCACCAGAACCTAGGGGAGAGTCATGGAACAGATTCTTCCTCACAGCCTTCAGAAGGAATCAATCTGGCTGACACCTTGATCTTGGACTTCTAGCCTCTAGAACTGTGAGAAAATAATTTTTTGTGGTTTAAGCCACCCAGTTTGTGGTACTTTGTTATGACAGCCCTGGGAAACAAATATAGTCCCTTACAGAAAAGAAAAGTCTATGATTCTGTAATCATTTACCTTTGATGCTGTCTGTAGTGGTGGAGGGAAAGACCCAAGAGTTCAATTAACCTGAAAACAATAAGTTAAAAGGTCACTGTTGATCTTCATGCAACACATGAAGTTTATTACCAGCTGCTTTTGAAGACAAAAGAAGAGGGGAAAAAACCCCAAAACCTTCCTCTTTCCTAGCCTAGAAAACAGATCCAAAAACCCCAGCTGCCTGGACATTATAGAAGTCAGTTAGAAAATTATCACAATTCTTGCAGCAAAAACATATTTCTATTGGTTTTCAAAAATGGATACTTACAGAAGCTTTGTTAGCAAACCATGAAATATTCCAGGCAACCAGGACACCAGACAAATCCAGCTGCTTTCTTGGTTGGGGACATATGGCATGGATTAATTTATAAAAATTCCTGTCAAGAATATAACGTGTGAAGTTACAAAACCTCAAGTTGCCAATATTTAAGATTGTATTTCACTGGCTCATTTCAGAACCTTCTCCAGGGAAGTTGGTCCTCCTGCAGTACTATGGAATAAAACATTGGCTTAAACTCTAACATTATGAACTGATCATTTCCTGTTGCAATATAACATTCATAAAGAGAAATTAAGAGAGCGCAGAATGGAAATTGATCTCGCTGGTGGAGACTGCAAACTCTTCCTAAAAACTGAATCACCGACAGTTCGACTTGTTTCTACATCTCCGCAACTTTCTTTAAATGACATTTTCCTTCTTTTTCCCTCCTGGCTTTAATATCCAACTTTATTCTCATAAATATTTCAAGCTCACACTTCTGTCCAGGGTACTTTCTGCTCCTTGGGAGGAATGTTCTTTTAGACATGGGAAGAAAGTGAAAAGTAGAGAATAAAAGATTAAATTTACGAAGTTTGACAAGGTATATTTGCTACTTTGATCAAACAGAAGAATCTCGACTTGAGTTAAATTCTTCAATGATTTGCTTTGTGACTTTGGGGAAATTTCTTTAATTCCTTGTTCTTTAGTTCTCTTCACTTTAAGGGAAACAGCCCCAACATCACAACATTGAAAGTGTCAATGAACAAATAAACTAATCCGTTATCAAGACCCAATTAGACAATGATGGTCAATTCTGGTACTTTTGCTGGAGTTGATGGGAAAAAGGTGCTCTCTTTCCACACAGGTGACAACTGCTGGTGACCAGATGAACACCACAAGGAAGAGCTTGTCAGCGAATGAGTAACACAAAGAAAATCACAGGTGAGAAATGGAGAGAGGTAGATTCTTAATAACACCATATGAGCATCCATGCCTGCTCCACACCAGCTATACCTCTAGTCTTCAGGGTCATGTGAGCCATAAGCATCTTTATGCTTAATCCATTTGTGTTGGGTTTCTGTCACTTGCTACTAAAAGAGTCCTACTGAATATAGAATCCTATTAGTGTGAAAAATAGTAATTAGATCAAAGATGATTGTCCTTTTCTACTCTTTAAAAGGATGTATGCATTCCAAAAAGTCCTTGTAAAGGTCACAGAAAGGAAAGAAAAAACTGTTGTAGATTTCATTCTTAAGAGAGGTTAGGGAGGGGATTAAATTTCGTCTGAATAGCCCCAAGGGCCAACAGTTGGATAAAGCAAAGAAGCAAATTCAGGTTCAATGAAAGGAAAAACTTTCTGTTGTTCAGAGGTGTGTAAAATGGAATGGACTACCTCTTGAATATGTTCTGCATATGTCTTCTTTCTTCCATCATCACTACCACTACACTGGTCCAAACAGTCTTAGCTCTCATCTGAACCACTGCCAGAGCATCCTGAAGTCATTCGTACATTCAACAAATGTTTATTGAGCCTCTACTCTGTGCTAGGCACTATTCTAGATGCTGAGAATTCAGGAGGAAACGGAACAGACAAAAATCCCTGCCTACAAGGAATCTGCATTCTAGTCAGGGGAAACGAGCAATAAACAGTACAACATACAGCATGACAGATGGTGACAGGTGCTAGATAGGAAAGGAGATAGGGAGTATGTTGACGGGAGGGAGGAAGGGGACTAGGTTGCAATAATAAATAGAGTGACTAGTGAAGGCCTCACTGATGTCAAATTTGTTGAAAAGCAAATTTGCCCGTTATTTTACCCTCAAATGAGTTGACTGGAGAATAGCCAAAAGAATTGCAATTTGGGATGTGCATGCTATGGTGAACCATAGGCAAATCCAGAGAACAAAGGAGGGGAGCAAAAGGGGGAGTAGGGAGGTGCTGTTCTAAAGGAAAGTCCATTGGGGGAAAGTAACAGTTCAAGGTGGCAACGGCTTCTCATTGGCTGAGCTGTGGCATTTCTCATTGGCTGGCTGTTGCCCTGCAAGGAGAGGAATCTTCCTTCAGTAGTCCAGTAGTTGAATCTCCTGTTGGAGATGCAAGCATGTTTCTTCCTGTTTGGAGTAATTGATGATGTGTGACAGGGTGTGAGAGCTCCCTCTACAGGCCCTCCTCACTCCAATGCAGTTGAGGTTTCTCTTAACTCACCTCACACCGAAAAAGACATAACTAGAGCTAAGACTGGAAGGAGATAAGATAGGGAGTTATGCAGACATCCGGGGAAAGAGCATTTTAAGCAGAAGGAATAATGAGAGCAAGAATCCTGAGGCAGGATATTTTGGGCCTGTTCAAGACCACCGAGGCTGGATGGAGTGGGGGAGGGAGGGGTTAGAAGGAATAAGGTCCAAGAGGCAAGGGATGTTTATAGATCATGAGGGGCCTTAAGTAGGCAATTATATGAACTCTGGATTTTACTCTGTGGAGGAGGAAGATGATGGAAGGCAGTGGAGAGACATGATTATATTTTACAAGGGGCACTCAGTCACTGTTTGGAAAATAATTGTCTCCCTGCTGCCAATCTAATCCTCTACAGTCCTTTGTCCATTCCACAAAGCAGAAGGAATCTTTAAAAACACAGTAGAACAACCCAGCAATCCACTCCTGTACATTTACTCCCAGAGAAATAAAACTTATATCCACCCAAAAACCTGTACACGGCTGTTCAGAGCAGCTTTACATGTAATAGCCTCAAACTGAAAACAACCATAATGTCCTACAATAGGTAAATGGCAAAACAAACTGTGAGACATCCATACCACGAAATACTGCTCAGCAAAGAAAGGAACAAACTACATTTGTTCCTCGGTATCGGAGGGCGGTTGGTTCCAGGAACCCCATGTTTACCAAAATCCACGGATCTTCGAGTCTCTTATATAAAACGGCATAGTACAATGAATACAGTTGGCCCTCCGCATCTGCGGGTTTCAGGGATCCCCTAAATACAGGGCCAACTGTATAGATACACATGATAACATGGATAGATCTCAAGGGCATTAACCTTAAGTGGAAAATCTCAAAAGATCAGAAATTGCATGACCCCATTTACATAACTATAGTTACATAAAATGTACCCATTGGAGGAAATGGATGAAGGGTACCTGGGACCTCTCTGTACTAGCTTTGTAGCTTCCTGCAAATCTGTATTTCAAAATAAAAATGTTTTTTTATTTTTTTTGTGAGGAAGATCAGCCCTGAGCTAAGATCTGTCGCCAATCCTCCTCTTTTTGCCGAGGAAGATTGGCCCTAGGCTAACATCTGTGCCCACCCTCCTCCACTTTATATGGGACCCCGCCACAGCATGGCTTGACAACTGGTGCATCGGTGCTAGACCGGGATCCGAACCCCAGGCTACCGCAGCACAGCACACGCACCTAACCGCTACACCACCGGCCAGCCCCATAAAAAGTTTTTTCAAAAAAAAGCATTGTAGAACAGAAATTGTGAGGAATGGAAAACTAACCATTGTCTGCATACAGCACACCTTTCCAGTTATCTGATTCTACTCTTTCATTGTCTGTGAACTATTTTTACAACTTTGAAAGTTTAGATAATTGATAGACATGCAAACTGTCCTGTCTGGTAGAGGTTCCCTTCCCCCTTACTCACATCCCCCACGGAGAAAACAGTTTACACACGGAAAAACCACTTACACGTTCAAGTCAACATTTCTCTAGTCTATATCAATTTGTGCTTTTTTGACTTTTCCTTTGAATACTATGAGGGCATTGAGCAAGTTAAATAAATTCTTTAAATCTGATCATTTTTATGTCTGTATGAGAGTCATCCTTTTACCTTTTCTGAAAATTATCTTTTAAAAACATAAATCCAGGGCCGGCCCCGTGGCTCAGCAGTTAAGTGCGCGCGCTCCGCTACTGGCGGCCCGGGGTTCGGATCCCGGGCGCGCACCGACGCACTGCTTCTCGGGCCATGCTGAGGCCGCATCCCACATACAGCAACTAGAAGGCTGTGCATCTACGACACACAACTATCTACTGGGGCTTTGGGGAAAAAAAGGAGGAGGATTGGCAATAGATGTTAGCTCAGAGCCGGTCTTCCTCAGCAAAAAGAGGAGGATTAGCATGGATGTTAGCTCAGGGCTGATCTTCCTCACAAAAAATAAATAAATAAATAAATAAATAAAAATAAATAAATAAAAACATAAATCTGGTTGTGTCACTCCCCAGTTTACCTGCCTCCAAGCTTCCCACTGCATTTAGAATAAATCCCAAATGTTTCTCCAGGCGTACAAGGCCCCGCCTGCCCCTCGGGCGGCATCTCCTCCCTCTGCCCCTTGCCAGGACACTCCGACTACTCGCCCTTCGTTCAGCTCCTTGAGAACATCAAGCTTGTTCCAGCCTCAAGGCTCCTGCATCTGTTCTGCCTCAGCCTGGACTGCTCTTCTCATGGATGACTCTTTTTCACGAGTAAACTCTCAGCTCAATTTTTCCACCTCAGAGAGGCCTTCTCAAACCACTCTATCAAAACTAACATCCCCGTCCTATTTTTTTTCATCATAGTTATTTCTATCTGAAATAACAATAGTAGTATGTATTATATTTTACATCTTATTATATTTATAAGTATAATATACTATATTTGTTATATATTACATAAATATATATTTACTAATATTATATAAATATATTATAATCATATTGTTCAGTTAGTTATCAGCTTGTTTATTATCTACTCACCTCAATTTTGTAACAGTAGGATCCTGGAATTTGGTTCCATTATACCCTCAGTGCTTACAAAGCACCTAGCACATAGTAGACACTTGATAAATATTTGTTGAATAAATCCCTGGGTGAATGATGCTTCTGGAAGTAGTAAGGTCCCCATCACTGGAGGGATTTAAGCATAGTTTGTACAACCACTTGACAAGGTCACAGAAAAGCTATGGGCATAGGCTCAGTCACAGGAATAAAAGACCATTATGGTCCCTTCTAGTACTATGAGCCTACAATTCTCTGGCCACCACGCCCTTTCTGCTATGCAATGCGAAGAGCAAAAGAGTATTCCTCAGTCATTTTCCACCAAATGATAGTATGCACACCAATGTCCCTGCTGCAATATCATCTCTGAGCATTAAAATGTTGAAGCTAATCAGACATTTAATTTCAAAGTGGAAGGTCATTATCTTGTCACAAAATTTTATTCCAATTACTTTTTTTCTATGATACGAAATGAATTAAAAGTAGCACAAAACATTGGGAGATCAAACAGTCAATCAGAAGCTCATTAAACATCATTGAAATTGGTGCAATAAAAAGCATTTCCCATGGCTGACTTATTATTTAAAAGCTGTATTCTGGATGGCTCAAGGAATTGACACACTGCCAATCAAAAAATCACCCTGTCCATAAATAGCCACTTGGCTTTTAAAAGTTCACTATCTTCTTTTTTTTGAGATAAGAGTAAATATCTAAAAAGATTTAAAGCATGAGTGTAATTACCATCCTATCAGCCCCTATGAAACCCTCAAGAGAAGATATCAGCAAAGTCACCATCTTTTAATTTAGACTATAATTTACAGAAAGATGCTTACAAACTGCTACCAGTGATTTTACAAACACTTCAATACATTACACCACATTTATGTACAATACTCAGCTAAGTACAAGCCCAGGCAGGGATTAGTGGTCAGTTACAATGTTTAAATTGAGTTTAGCTCCACTCTTGGTATAAATGCCCATTTTATTTTCTAAAGGGTGATTATTAAGCACTTCATTTTCCTATGGACCCAGCCATAGGTGACTACTAGCATGAGGATCTAAAAGCTGATCAAATTTCTACTATTTTTCCTCTAAGAACTCTCTTCCCACCTCTCCCCCGTCACACACACCTTTTTTTTTTTTAAAGCTAAACCACTAATTTCAGTGTTTAGTTTTATAGAAACAACTATGTTTTGATGTATAGGATGGCAGATCCTTTTAGTTGGTAAATCCTAACAACAGAAGTACTGTTCCCAGTCTCTTAAGGTGTTTAAGCGGTGAGGATGATACAAATTAAAAATACATAAGCAAAAGAGAAAGCTCCCAGGTCTAGGAAATTACTTCTTCAGTAGGACTCAAGAATTTCTCCCCTGAAAACTCCCCCACACACTGCCACCGTCCCAACTTCTTTTCAAAAGCCAGGACTTACTGGCAAATTATCTGAGAGCAAAGCGGGAGGGAAACATTTCAATGCAAAATTCAGAACTGCTATATAGAAAGAAAAGTGTGGGGAGGTTTGTTATCATTTATTTCCTCCAGTATAACATTCAATGTCAGCTGTCTCACATCTCACAAGAAGCTCCCCCATTTCTCACTTATGTGCCTAAGAAACATCTCCCTGGCATCTCATTCCCTCTCTCTGTCTTTCACCAGCATTTCATTATTTCTTAACTGTCCCTCACATGCATGTCTCCCTTTTTCCTAGTGATCCACGTGTCCTCATTTAGCAGTTTTCAGAAGCCAGGGAGAAACGCTGCAAATAATGTTAAATATGATTAATATCTTGAATTCCTTGAAATATGACATGCATGAGTTACAATGAAACCTCTTTTATTTCCCCATGAAATGCTTTTGCATAATGAGAAAGAAAATGTCCTCTATGCCCTAATCAGCCCTGACAGTTCCTGGACTCCCAAATACTTTTATTTATGGCATTATTTATTTCATCTCTAATAAATGGACGGGAGGGGGGAGGGGACCACAGGAGGATCTGAGGAGGCTGCAGGGGAGAGGGAGACTATCTAGGGTGAAGCAGCACACGCTGAACCAGCAAAGAGAAGGCTTCCAAAGGAAAGGAGATCTGGGAAATGAAAGGCCAAGGACCTAAAGCCCCAGAAGAAAACGAGTCACTTTCCCAAGACTCAAAGGAAAGCTTTGAAAAGGAATGTAACTTCAGAGTGGAGAGATGAGGGTCATACATCAAGGAGATGCACGAAGAATTCTAACCCAGAGAATGAAGACTGAAGGCTGGAAACCAAATCTGGGAGGGAGCATGCTGTTATTGGAGTGGGCCTAGGAGAGGGGTGATTGGCTCCAAAGAGTGGCTGGGAGAGGCCAGGACACTCCTCTCAATTTGAAGACATCTCTACCCCATAGGGATCCTCCTCCAAACCCACAGAGGCTCTTCTCTCATTCAAACAACTACTGAAACTGTGTCCTCCAAAAATCCTGGCCTAGTGGCCCCAGATGCAGTGAGGAGCTGTCTGGGCAATGCAGGGAGCGGGAGCTCTCTGGCCACCTTGGTCCTACAAGCATATATACATATATCAAAAGACTTTGTTGAAGTATCTAATCACCACCCAAAAGGGAGGTATCAGGTCATATTTTTCCTTCAATTGCACAGAGAGTCTACTTGCAATGATAAGTGAGGACTTGAATTCAAATGACCTGGATGCATCTGTGCAACTCGGCCACACTCTCCCGAATACCTGACTTTGGGCAATTAGCTCGTGGAGCCTCGATTTTCTCATCTGTAGAATGGGGGAAATGATTCTGTTATGCACTCTGAGGGCCCCTATAGGGAACTAATGAAATAATGTGAAAGCCCGACGTCCTGTGCGCTCTTATGATCAGCAGCAACTCGAAGGCCACGTGCCGGGTGTGGGCAGGACTTCAAGGCGCGCAAACAACGCGCAGCGACCTGGGTCAAGACCTCCAAGAAGGTTGGGGGAGCAATTCCCGATCGGCAGAAGAACAGGTCGTAATACACTCCGAAGGCACACTCGCACTCTAGCTACCCTGCCCCGCCCCAACTACTACCAGCCCCTCTGTGGTCACGTAGGGGGCGCCAGGAGCTCGTTTCCGAAGCCGGACCCCGCCTGCGGGGGCAGGACCCTCAACTCTACAACTGGGGCCCTGAAGTCTCGCCCTGGCCGGAACCTCGTCCAGTTACCAGGGCGCCCTCCAGGTCTGGGCTCTCCCCGTCCCTTCCCCCGTCGGAGGCGCACACCCGGCGGGCCGACCGGGAGGGCGGTGGCGGCCTCAGGCCCCGCCCCGCCCCCATTATCATTAGCAGATATTACCCTAAACACTTGCTCTTTACCTCCTTTCTCCCTCCAGGCATTGGCGAGGCGGCCTGTCAATCAGCACTCGGGCGGCAGCCCCCCGCGCGGGGGCTCAGCGATGCCAGCCTTAGCGACAGGCGGCAGTGGCGGCGGCGGCGACCACGGCGCAGACACACACCCTCCCACACGCGCGCACACGGGCAGAGCCGGCGGGGAGGCGGCGGAGACACCCTCGGAGCCCGGCGCCCGGCGGGGAGGGGGCGCGCGACCCGGGACCGGCCCCGAGGCGCAGCATGGAGGAGGAGATGCAGCCGGCGGAGGAGGGGCCCAGTGTCCCCAAAATCTACAAGCAGCGCAGCCCCTACAGCGTCCTCAAGACGTTCCCCAGCAAGAGACCGGCACTGGCCAAGCGCTACGACAGACCCACCCTGGTGGAGCTGCCGCACGTCCGGCCGCCCCCGCCGCCCTTCGCGCCGCACGCCGCCGTCGCCATCAGCAGCAGCGAGCCGCCACCGCCGCCGCAGCAGTTCCAGGCGCAGAGCTCCTACCCCTCTGGGCCCGGGCGGGCCGCCGCCGCCGCCGCCGCCTCGTCGTCGTCTCCGTCCTGCACGTCCGCCGCGTCCCAGGGCCACCTGAGGACTCCGGCGCCGCCGCCCGCGGCCCCCGCCGCCGCCTCATCCTCATCTTTCGCCGCCGTCGTCAGGTACGGCCCGGGCCCGGCGGCCGCCGCGGGCAGTAGCAGTGCGGGCAGCGACGGCGCCAGCCTGGAGCTCAGCGCAGGTACCAACTCTCGGGCGCAACTTTCCTTCCCGCCTCGGCCGGGGGGAGGGGCGGGGACCCGGGAACCAGAGGCTGCGGACCGCGGACACCCTCCCGCGCGCTGGGCCTCGCCGGAGGGGCGCGAGGGGAGAGCGGGGGTCGCGCACAGCCGGCTGACAGAGAGTCGGGGCGTCGGAGCGCACCCCGCAGGCCTCCACGCGCGAGCAGCAACTTCTGGAGGATTCCGCGCCGCCGCCGCCACCGCGTCCCGGGCTTCCGACGGCGCGCGCGCCTCCTAACAGGTGGCTCCGCCGCTTGGATCGGGCTTGGCGCCCAGGAAGCGCAGCGGCGGTCAGTCGGCAGCGGCGATCGTTCGGGCGGGGCCCAGGGAAGCAGCCTAGGGCGACCGCCGCGGCCGCCCCCGGAGACGCTGGAACTGCTCTGGCGGCTCTCGAGGACGCCCTGCCTTGACACTCCGCTGCTTCACTTTTTTCCTGCCACTTCTTCCCTTTACTTCCCTCTCTCCTTCATTTGTTTTTCCTTCTCTCTCCCCTTTTCCTCTGCCTTCTGGTCCCCTTTTCTCCACCTCTCTGATGCACTCGCACTCTGTCGCGGTCCACTCGGCCGGCTCTCGAGCTCTCCCTCTTTTTCCTGCGCGCTTATGTTTCTCGTGCGCGCGCTGTCTCTGCCCCTCTCTCTCTGTGCGCGCCTCTTTCCCCACCCACCCCCGAGTGCCAGCCGGTGGGTGTAAGACACCGGGCGCCCTTGCACCAGCCACGCGGTGGAACCGGCGCTCGTCCCTGCGGCCGACTTCAGGGAAAGAGCCGCCCCGCCCCGCCCCGCCCCCCAGCCCCGAGAGCCCCGGGCGCTCCGGGCCCCGCCGGCCACGCTCCCCCCGCCCGGTGGGGCACGGCTGCGCGTTCCGCGCTTCCTGAGCCTCTGGCCCGGGCCCTGCAGAAATGCCTCGTGGGGACTGCCCACCCTGGGGTACAAGACCGTGCAGGCGGCCCGCTGGGAAAAGCCAGCTCTCCTGCCCGGCTGCGGGGAGGGAGGAGGGCTGGTGGAAAGGCCGCAGCCCGGGGCCTGCGCCCAAGGGCGCTCTCCGCTCCCTGAGGGCGCGCAGCCACGTTTATCACCTTATCACAACTAAAAGTTCCTTCTCAGGCCTTTCATGGCACTTTGGAGTGCATTTTGGAGCCCCCAAAATTATGCACATCAGTGAATCCAAGGCTTTTTTTGGAATGAAAATATGGGCATTGTCTCTAAATGAGTTATAGATGCCTACGCTGATGTTCTGCTGTTTGTCAATATTTTGACACATGAAGGATTGGTTTGGGAAAGAAAATCTAATTACAGGTTATAGTGAAGGCTTGTTTCTGTCACAGCCCTCACTGATTTGGCGATGTTTGACGGCTGTGAGTGGAGTTCTCGTGTTTGTGTCGTTATTTGTGGGTGCGTGGGTTTTTTTTCAGTTGCTCTTGGACCAGCATTCTGTTGTATTTTTATATTTAGTGTTAGGCTACTCACCCACTTCCATTTTCCTGCTTATTTTTTTCTGTTTTCCCCCCTTCTTAAGAGGTTTGTATTCTTCCTTTCCTGGTTTGGGAGCTTCTTTTCTTCTGTGCTGCTTCTTGTTCATGCCTGTGTTTATTTCCCAGCTCCACTCGATCTTTCTCTGTTTTTATCTTGTTTTTCAGAAGTTTAGATCCTTTTCCCATTTTCTGTATTTTGCTTACTCCTTTGCATAACCTTGGTTCCACCATGTTCCTTGGGGGTTCCCCCCCCTTTTTATCTGCCCAGTTCAGTCTTTAATCTCATCCTGCTTTCTCCTTTCAGTCTTTGCTCTCTTTCATTCTTTTACTTCCTTTCGTACACCATAAATCTGTCCCTTCTCATTTCCTTTTTTATCCATAGTTTTAACCTTGCTATTTTTTCTGTGTTGTTTTTTTTTCCTGCCCCAGTCACTTGCTATCCTTTCCATGGTCCCTCCGACTCTGGCAATTTCTCTGCTCTTTTATTCATAAGGAGTATGTTTGGGTTTTTTTCCTTCTCCCCTTGTTCTAAGTGTTTTCTTTCTGTGTTTCTTCTAATGTCCTGTTTAGTTTATTTTGTCTCTGGCCCAAGTGGAAATCACATCAAATCTACAGGAGTGAGAAGGGCCTTGTTGATGCCCCTCAAACTGTCTATATTTCTTGTTTCCTTTTATTCTCAAGGCTTCTTCTTCTGTTTTCTTTTTAAGGGAGGTCACACAGAGGTAAGCTTGATAGCACCGGGAGCAGGATGCGGTGTGCTTGTTGGAAAGATGGGAATTGGATGGTAGGTGTCTTCCATGCAATGAAGAAAATGGTCTGGGGCAAAGAAAAAAAAAGGCCATAGTACTAAACATCATCAATTGTGGCTATAATATTAATCATTGATGGACAAAGCCATCTCTTAACAGGCACAGTGATGTGAGTGGCCATCAGAGGGACAGTCATCTGAAGAGCTGATTGGCTCTTTGAGGAACTAGTGGTTCCACTTTGAACCAATGAGCATGCGTGCACAGACAGAGGGCCATTTAAGCATACTGTGTGGGGGTGGGGTGGTCATTTGCTTGTTGCCCCCTCACAAAAGTGTTATTGCAATGTCTCAGGCCACCTAGTAAACTGAAAATAGTGGAAACATCGATGTGATGAAATGAGTCAAGGATAGAAGAAGAGAGATAACTGAGTGTCCAGAGTAAATGCAGTGAACAGATTAAAGGGTTGAAGTGAAATCTTATTTGCCACTAAGGGCCATAAACCATTGAGAGGAGAAATATGTGATTAAAAATAGATTTTTTTCAACATTCTTATAAAATTCCATGAAGAGTATAATTTTCCTTAAAAGCGGTAATATACCATGGTTTTAAAAGCATATTTTTCCTCTGCAGGAGGCTTAGAGTTAAAACCCACGTAGATCTTGATATGCAGCCTAAATTTGGCATCAGGAAATGGGAAATTGCATCTTTAAGCAGAGTACAATCAAAAATGAATTACAATAAATCCTATATAATTGCATAGGTCATTCTCTTTAATGAGATTTTATTAACCTGACTGTCAAGCTTTTGAGTCAGGCAGATATTTTATCTTCTTCAACTGATAAAAGTGTCAGCTATAAACCACCATATAAATATTCATAAATCTACACATCTGTGGCAGCCTATCAGCATCATTCTTTTGGACATTAAAAGCATTCTAATTACTTTCTGTCTAGCAGAGCTGAAATGCTGCCTGTTATAGTATGTGCTTGGCAGGCATGATTGCTTTTGTTTGCCATCACAAATAGCAGCATCCTATTTTATATACCGATGGTCCAGAAAATATTCAGGGATTGACTGAGCAGGATGAATATTAGGAAGCACCATCTGGTTTTGATAGCACCGAGTATATTAACTCATCTGTTAATTTTTGACACATCATTGATTTATTTATTTAGAAAAATTGCATCCTGTTTTGCTGTGTTGATGTTTGCCATTATGAAAAAAAATTGGATGGCATTTTTTTTAAAAGACATAGTTCATTGATTTAAGACAAGGGTGATGCTTCCCAAGATGCTTTCATTTTCTGACTTCTATTTTCTATGCCTTGAAGTCCTCTCTTAAAAAGAAGTTATATGAATGTTTTAAGGAAATAACCTATTTTGAACGAGCTGGAAATCCTTTTGGTAGATATATGGATCCATGATAGTAGGTCACAAAAATTTTTTTTCCACTTCTGCATTTTTAATGTTAATATATTTCACCCTTCGCTGGGCTAAAATCAAAAGGTTACCACTAATCTCGACTACTGTGATCTCCTTCATAGAAACGGAATACTCTTGGGGATATGCTGTGATGGGCAAATTCCATTCAAGGCTTTACTTACAAAGAAGGATGTTAAAGTGGGGAGCCTGTGTTTGATTGCTGAGTTCCTATCCCTCTTCTTATTCACTTATCACATTTAGGTTAGATTAAACCACTTAAATTCAGAAGAATGTCTAGAATTTTTTAATTAAAAAATGAATTTTTTAATTAAAAAAATAATCATGGGTTCAGATTTTGGAATCAGACTAGACACAAGTTGCAGCATGATATTATGTCCTATCAGACTGCTCAATAAAGCAAAATAAATTAGAGAGAAGTGGTCATTTTAGAGTGCTTTGTGATTGTGATTTATTAACATTTGATGGTATTTAATTTTAGTGATTAGGTAGTTTTAAAGCCCCTTTGTAAACTGTTGACTTTGTACTTTTCCTGCAATCATTTGAGTGGAGTATTCTGTGACTAGGAAAAAAAAAACAGTTAAAAAATTTTGAAATACGTATTCACACTTTGCTCAATTAAGAATCATGGATCAGTGGCCATTCAATTGTATTCATATGAAAACAGAACTTTTCTCCATTTCGTAGCGATAATGGGCATTGCACAGTACTTGCATTTCTAATTATATTCTGTCTGGAAAGTTAAAGTATTGCTGGCTGCAATGTGTATTAAGTAGAGAGATTTGCTGTTTTCCACCAAGTGTAATAGTAATATTTTTCATCACACTCTTCAATGTATTGACATTAAAATACTACTCAGATATTGTAAGGTACTAAAAAGAGGAGAAATTTAACTTCAGTGGTTACCATTGCTAATTTTGCATATATCAATTCTGCGAACAAATTCAGAATGAAGCATTTAAAAAAAATGCAGGCAAGAACTGTTTTACGATTGTAGCTATTCTCTGATATTCTGAGGGCCTTTTAATACATTATCTTCGTAATGTAGTGTATTACGTAATGATTTTTTCTCAGCATATTACGAGTTTATCCTTCAATTAAGAAAACAAATCATGCTTGTCCCTAAGTCAGGTTTTTTTCCCTTAAAATCTATACCCTAATGTGATTTATCAATATGATTAAAATTACTGAGTGTTCTTTAGGACATTGAACAAATATATTCGAGCAATTCTGTTTTAGCCTTTCCTTTCATATGTTGTTCCTTTCATCAAGGTTATGTTAAAGATGTATAGGCTGCAAATCAATTGAGACTATGCTGATTAAAATGCAAACAGTAAATACAACTTCAGGTCTAGAATGGGATTATAGGATTAAAATGAATGAAAACTGCCAGTGTGCTAGAATTGAAAATTCTCAATCAATAGCATCCTTTGATTATACTAATAAAAGAACAAAAACCCAGAAGTCCAGAAATGAGAATGCAGCATCTTAAATCTCCTCACTTGTATGATTCAACCATTTACTTTTTTGTTTCTTTGGTTTGGGTCATTGTAAAGAAATGATAACCAAATATTTGAGGTCTTTCCTCATTAAGTTGTGGTTTAAATCATGAGCTCAGTTCTTCCCTTCCATCTGGCAGGAGGCGGAAGCATCATCAATTCCAGTGTTTGGTGTGTAAGAGATAGTCCCATATCCACATCCCTTTTTCTCCAGGGTAGCAAGCAGACTTTATCTTGGCTGCTTCTTCAGCCCATCAATCACTTGTAGCCTGAAACTATACCTGGAATCTGGTTCTTTCTTCAGCACTCAAAATAGTTGTGTGAAAAACAGACCTGTGCCTAATATTTGTGGGATTCAGGACAAGAGTACAAATGCAGGCCCACATACCATGTATCTAAATAATTAAAAGGTATGAATCAAGGTAACAAACTAAAATATGTTAAATATGTTAAATAAATCATAAAAAATAAATAAATAAACCAACTTAAATAAAATATATTCTATCCACCTACCCTGACAAATACACCTTCACAGTGACCAGGTTTGACTTGGGAGTTTTTAGCAGGCCCATGGCCTTCTCTTCCTACCCTCTGCTCATCTTTCTCTGGGAGGGACCTCACACGCACACATATGGATGCCCCAGTCTAAACTGCCAAGCTCTGGCATCGTGGCCTTCTTTGGGAGGCTGGCTCGGGGAAGAGACCGGCACAGGCCCTTGAAGCAGTTCGAGTAGGGAATTCCTGGGTCTTGGGTCCTCACCATGGGTTGAGTGTGGGCTGGAGGAGGAGGAGGGTAAAGGCAGGGGTTCTGCTGCCTGTGTCTAAGGGTAGTACTAATCCTAAGAGTGAGGAAGTGCTATGCCAATAAGAAAATAGTCTTGTGGACTCCCAGCCTGCCTAGAGTGGTCTTGCCACCTCTACCCCAGCCAAGTAAATCTGAAGATGCTATAATCTAAGATCCTCTATTTATTTACAAGAGTCCCTGCATGTATTCAGTAAATATTTCTTGAGGTGCTGTGCTGGCCCTCAAACCCCAGCGCACTCCAACCCACTGGCCTCATGGAATGTCCAGTCTGTAATCCTCTTCTGTACTGAAGAGAGCTGGCCTCTGTGTTCTGACTTGCAGTGTTTTCAGAGGGATTGAGGAATGGTAGCATTTTATAGATTTGGGAGATGTAAGGGGTGCTTTCTGTGTGCCAGGCACTGTGTGCTCTGAGCTTTACGTATATATTCTCCTTAAATAGTTTATTTCTATTAAATTAAATAGCAAAAGGAGACTTGGGCCCCCCTCCCGCAATATATTCTTAGTTACTTCAGGAAAGAATAGTTAAGAAAAAAACACAATGGAGCATGGAGGTTTCTGAAGTGTGCTTTCAATGGTCATACATCTGGATTTTCTGGAGAAATTGATTTCTTATCTCAACTATTCTGGTTCATTGTCCCCATAGAAGCCCTTGAGCATCTCACCATTTTTCATTTTAAAAGTTTTTTGTTTTTTGGATTTTTTCCAGGAAAAAAATATAGCTAGTCAACATTTTCAGAGATGCAGGTAGCTAGTTACGTTTCCGTCATAGACAATAGTTATTGGCATCTAAAATCGACAATATTTTGTTTCTTGCCATTATTCTGGGTAGGGGGGAAAGGAAATAAGAGGCATCCTCATACCACTATGTAAGCTCTAAGAAGTATCTCTCTGTGTATTTCTAAATAGCCCATTCTGGGTGGTGGTCAAGGAAGAAGAGAATCTACCTTGTGGCATTTATATTTAGGGAGAATTTTCAAGACCCTTAGACTGACAACATTAAACCACATTTTCACAATTTGGGGGGTTTTTTTCTTTGTTTTTGCAGTGAATTGATTGCTTTCCGTTTGTTTTTAGCTTTTTATGGATGGACTGTTGACAGTTCACATGCTTTAGAGTACATTTATGTGAACTAACTGGCACTCTCGGCACATGCCGATTTAAGAGATTTGACAATCGAATGGAAGAGGCTCTAAGAAAAGGCACTCCTGCTTTTCAAATGCTACTGATATAGATCAGCCTCAACACTGGCCTTGACAAGAAATCCAAGTTAGCAGATAAATGAAGAGAGAGAATAGTGAACACAGATGTTGGATGATGCGTACAGTTTTGCTCTGGGCTCATCATCATTTGCCTTATAGGCCCCCTCTTTGTTTTCCCTTAGGTGTCTAGTGATCTCTTCAGAAAGACTTTATCTTTCCGTTCCAGTTTGCATCTGGAAGCAGCGTCCTCTCGGCAGGGATTGTATCAGCTGATTAATAGCAAGGGCGTGAGGGCACTCCCGAAATAGAAGTAATGATTGCTGTAAGCCCTCCTATCAATGACGAATTGAGGCTGCAGTGGCTGGCTCGATTCATTAGAGTAAGGATATTAATGAAGCCAAAGGTGTGAGTGAGTTCAGACCCACGCCGGCCAGTTAATGCCACCAAGAGGGAATCTCTGTGCAGTGCCCAAAGTCGCAGTCCGGCCATTTCCCAGAGTGAGGGGCTGGGGATAGCGAATCAGGCACCCCTCCAGTCGCAGAACAACAGGAAGCTCTGCATCCTATTAAAAGTGGATTCACTGTGTCGCTTTAGTTTGTGACAAAGAGTAGAAATACATATTTTTAATATTTTTGAATGTTAAACTCAAAATCGAAACCATACTTACTCTTTGTCTTTGGCTGTCAGTCTCTGATGTGTCTTTTCCTGTGTTTCAGAGAGTCGTATGATCTTGGATGCATTTGCCCAGCAGTGCAGTCGAGTTCTCAGCCTCTTAAATTGTGGAGGAAAACTTCTAGACTCCAACCATTCTCAATCCATGATTTCTTGCGTAAAGCAGGAAGGCTCAAGTTATACTGAAAGACAGGAGCAGTGTCACGTTGGGAAGGCGGTCCACAGTCAGACCTCAGACAATGTAGACATAGAGATGCAATATATGCAAAGGAAACAACAAACTTCTGCCTTTTTGAGAGTTTTCACTGACTCCCTACAAAATTACCTGCTCTCGGGGAGCTTTCCAACTCCAAACACCTCGTCAGTCAGTGAGTACGGCCACCTGGCCGATGTGGATCCTCTGTCAACCTCCCCCGTGCATACACTAGGTGGCTGGACCTCCCCAGCGACGTCTGAATCCCATGGTCACCCATCCTCTTCTACGCTGCCAGAGGAAGAAGAGGAGGAGGAGGAGGAAGGCTACTGTCCTAGATGCCAAGAGCTGGAGCAGGAGGTTATTTCACTGCAACAAGAAAATGAAGAGCTCAGAAGAAAATTAGAGAGCATCCCAGGTACCCTGCCATATTACTTGCAAGCCACTGCAATTTATTCCTTTCCATTGTCTCATCTGTATGCATGTATGCATGCATGCGTGTGTATATCTATTTTTATTTTTGGCCAGCAAGGTAGAAAAGTTGGAAAAACAGGCATGCGCAGAGTGCCCTTGGCCTGCCTGTGCCAAACAGAAATTTCACGATGAGCCACTAGCCTTGTCCTGTGTATGTTTTAGCCACAGTCTTCTTGGGTATAGGTCTGAAGATCGTAGTCCTATTAAAAGATGTCATTATCAATAAAAAAGTGATTTTTAGATGTGGTCCAATTAGATTGAAATAGACCGAGTGCTGTGAGCCTGAGTTTCCTGAAATAGGCCGAGTGCTGTGAGCCTGAGTTTTCTTCAGAAAGTGGCCCTGTTCCTTTAAAGTGGCTTTTGTATTTTTAAAGACTTTGATATATGTGTTTTATTAGTCAGTGATAGAAATTAAAATGAAACGATACCTTTGGAGGCAGGCCTTGAGTAGGACTGAACAAATGGTCTCTTCTATTCCATTAATTTCTTGCCTTTCTTGTTCAGTTTCAACAGGCATAGTCTCTTTTTAGCATGCAAACTCCCCCTTAAAGTTAATGAGCAACTGTAAACTAAAAGGAATAGATCAAAGACAGACCAGTAATTAAGCTGATCCCAAACTATTTGTGCCCCTGGCTAAACATGAGGCATTTCCTGCCTCTTAGAGACACTGGATTTGCAGAGTAGTAAAGTCATCTTTATGACAAGATCTTCTCTGGGTTGCAAAGCCATTTTTTCACTATTTGGAAAGGTACTGATTTTGCTTATATCTTTGAATTCATTCCTGCACATCTGTGGCTTACAAAAGATATTAAGATCATTACCTAGAACAATATTTTCAAACTTTTTAATCATGCAGCCCATTGATAAAAATTTTGGGGCATGTCTTCACCAGTGTACCCAACCATTCACTGGTTCATTACATACATATTCTATACTAATATATTCAAAATAAAGCATACATAATAAATTTAAAATTTTTAAGGCTGATACATAAATATACTTAGAAGTTATAATCTTTTCCTAACTCAGTGTCTTTGCACCACCCAATTTGGCAGCTGATCTAGAAAGAAGGAAATGCTGAAGAAAGTTACCCCCTTGTTTATTAGTACACATAGGAAGCAAAAAGAAAAACTAGTGCTAAGGATTGCCAAATCAGAAATTTATTTTCCTGCCATCCTTTCATTTAAAAGAATTCCTCAAGTAGACCTGAGGTTTGGTTCAGAATATTTTGGAATTAGATTTAGTGCAGTTTCTTGTTGGGGAGAAGCGAGAGGTGAACTAAATCTGTTCTCTTTTTGCGTGTGAGCTCTGGGGTTCAATGCAGAGTCATGGTGTCTTCCCAAGCCAGGCAGGCAGTGACTATGGGAGAGAGACTGGGTAGAACTCAAAAGAATGCAATGGAACCAGAGTGCTACTGGTTTCTCCCAAGTCAGAGAGAGATGGGTGCAGCTAACACTCTGTGGGATTTTACAGCTTTCACAGTTCTATAAATTATGGTCGATTAACTATGGGTTTTAGCCCCAAAGGGGTATTTTCCATTTTACTCTCCGTAAGATGGAAACTATCTTTTATCAACTAACTGCAGATACATCAGCTGTTCAGAACTGTGGATAAGAGTTTCAGAGTGCAAGGACAGGTGACACAAATGTCCAGAGTATTATTGTCTAATTCCTAATCCTAAATATTTGGCAAACTATCTGTCCTTGATAAGTCCTAAGCAAATTTGAGGCTCAGCCCACCTCCTACTTCCTGAATTCGTAAATGTCTGTGTCAGAGATAACTTGTCACTGGCCTGCCACTAATTGTTATCCTTCTCTACTTCCCAGAAAGACGAAAATGCTGCGATTTCTTGAGCCCTCTTGATGGTCAGACATTGAAGGATACTGGTTGAAATTAGGCTGATTAGCCTTACTGTAAACATTCCAGCCGTGTTGACAGCCCCTCCATGAACTTGAACCAGTAGCCATTTTACATGGAGAACCATGATTGCTTTAAATGATCCATACTGAGACCCAACTATATAGATGAAAATCAGTTTGTCAGTTATGAATAGAAACAAATTAAAGTGCAGGAATTATTAGCCTATTTGTGATTACTTAACACATGTTCTCATTACCTAGGGATACCTTAGTATTTGGGCATCAGGTGGAAGGTGTCACTTGAGATGAAAACAAATCAAAGGGAGACATCACTGCCATCTTGCCCTCGCTTCTCAACCTCCATCTTTGGCTAAACAACAAACCAGACTGTGGGTGACCATCTAAGAATCTACTTTTCACTCCATTACCTGTGGATTTGGGGGAGGGAAATCTGTTATTTTAGACACTGATTTGAAGGAAAATGCAGCAAGCAATACTCTGGTTTTGCATGTAACAAGAGTATTTCACAAGCAGTACCTCTCCTATATAGTTTGGGATCAATTTTCCCTAAGCAATGTCACTGTTTCCCAGTGACCCCAGTAGGCCTCTGTTGTCTTAGAGGCCAGTACATTTCCATGGAAGGACCTGGGACTTCCTTCTAGTAAAATCTACACTTGTGTTGTGTACAGCCAAGCAGGATGGATGAGTACAACAGAGAAAGTAGCATTCAGCAGCCAGCAGAGGAAAGAAGGTTAGCAAGGAGATGGGGGCACCTGCCCCAGGTCAGAGCTGAGACAGTGTTCCTCGGTCACTTCTCTGCCTTGCCAGAGTCATGCTGTTGAGCAACTCTGAGATTCCTGTTTCTTTTTTTTCCCTGAAATAAAGCATTCATAGCTGGGAGCAGTTCTTGAAGTGAGAGTTCAGAAGAAATGAACCTATTAGTCTACAGCAACAAATGATTTCACTTGGGCAGCTATAAAAGAGAGAGAGAAGGTGTTAGACCTTACTAGAAAGAAGGAAAGAAGTTGGGAGAGGTGTTCTTTCTGGCATCTCCTGAGAGGGCCTGTGTTACTGTATTACTTGTGAAACATTCGACAAGGTCTTATTGATTATCGACTGCATGCAAGCAAGGGGCTTCTGGAAAATGCTCTAACTTACTGTCCAGGGTTACTTGCAGATGTAGGCAATTAAATATTTTATCCCAAGGAAATGGCATTAGCACATTTTCTTTTGTATTAGGTTATCACACTAGAGATGAGAAAGTCTGTTTATAAGTTTAAATTTTTTGAAAGAAAGTGAAAATAGGTTAAAAGAAAAAAGCCACAGAAGGAAAAGACAGTTGGATCAGGAATACGAAGAGCTGAGAGGTTATTAAAAGAAGGAAAATGATGGTAAAAGTTCTCAGTGGAGAGGGTGTCCGGTTAGAGGAGTCACGGTTAGAGGAGTCACGTTTCTGTAGAAAGCTTACAGTCAGCACTAGGGGAGGAGAACTCGTAAGGGAGGGTGGATACAAAATACCGTATTTTATCTCATTTAAGACCCGTTAAATGTAAGATACACCCACGCCTTATGTTCCACTAAGAGGAAAAAACACTGCAAATCATAATTGCACATTATAATTATCTTTGAACACCGAGTTCAGAGATTTTAAAATTTGAAAAAATGCGCATCTTAGAATAAAATAGAGTAATTAAAAAAATAACTTCCAAAGTCAAATAATTATGGTACATGAAAAATACCTTGAAATTTACTTTTTAAAAAGTATACTTATGATCATCTCAATTTATCCTAACTCCAAACAAATATTAATATTCCCATTTTACAGATAAAGAGGTTGAAACATGGACAGGTGAAGTCTGTGGCAGATGTGGGATTATAATCCAGGCCTCTTGACTCCATACCTAGTCCTCATTATTTGTTGTAGTTGTGTTCTGTGAAGTCACTGTGAATGCTGAATTAGCGAATTACGGAAGCATTATTCGAATTACGGAAGCATTATTCCTCGGAAGAATACAAAGCTAGGTTCCTGGGAGCCTCGGGTCACAACATTTTCATCAACTGATCAGGACATAACCTTGTTTTATGTGTGTTTTTGTTTAAACAGACCTTATTTAATGTACAGTGTTGGTTGATTAACATTGAATTCACAGCCAACAGCACTGTAACTCATGCCTGAAGGAAGTTTATCTAACGCGTGTTTTCTCTTTAAGGCACATCACAGCCTTCTTGCTCTTAGGAACACTAGACAGCACTTCAGCTCGACATTTGGGGTCCCTTTTAAACAGCAAAATTACCAACAATAATGTGGCACGAAATAGACCCTGAAAAGAACACTTGTTATAGTCTGAGAGCTGAGACAAGCAGGCAGAGCGTTACCTCATTCAACCTCAGCTGGGAGTGTTTGTATCAGGCAACTCAGATTTTTCAGTGATCTGCACAAGTCCTCAAATGGCCGCCAGAGCACCAGGAATGTTGATTTGACCATTACAGGTACATTTTAGCAAGTAGGTCAATTTGCAAATACGGAATCTGCAAATAATGAGGATCATTTATACTAACTCGAGGCTGCAAACTAGAGAACTAACCTTGGATTATGCACTTCTGATCCTGTTTGTCCACAGTTGTCATTTTCTAAGTAAGAAGATTAAAAAAAGATAAATCAATAATGTCAGTTTTTGGATAACTAATTTTGCAAGAACAAAAAGCCCTTGCAGTAAATGCAGGGTAGATGTGCTAGTACACTACCTCCAGTGCTCCGACCACCCTCCAAATTCGCGTATGTCCAGGAGTGCCTGTGGGAAAATGCTCAGGTCGGCTTCTGGTTCTGAGAAGTATATTAACATGGGGGTTCTAATGTAGGAGAATGAAGAGAGTAAATATATTCTGAGTAAAAAGTTAGAGCAAGTGATAGAACAGAGAGGAATAAAGGATTGAGTTCTTTTCCTTAGAATATAGTAGAAATCATCACAACTCTTGCCATAGCTGTAAGTGCAACTGAGGGAGACAGAACAATGGGAGGTAAAGAGAATGGAGTTGGAGTCACATCTGGGTTTGGATTTCTGCTCCTGCTACTTGCTCGCTGTGGTTTTTGGCAAATCGCTTCACCATTCTGAGCTTCAGTTTCCTTTTTCTGTAAAGTGAGGTTATTAATACTAGAGGAATGTTGAAAGTATTAAGTTCATTAAGCAGCAACTGAGTGCTACCAGGTCTTCCAGTAAGCACTCAATAAATAGCAGCTTTAAGAAGCAGAGAGGAGGGGCTGACCCCGTGGTGTAGCGGTTAAGTGCGCGCGCTCTGCTGCTGGCGGCTCGGGTTCGGATCCCAGGCGTGCACCGAGGCACCGCTTGTTGGGTCATGCTGTGGCGGTGTCCCATATAAAGTGGAGGAAGATAGGCACGGATGTTTAGCCCAGGGCCAATCTTCCTCAGCAAAAAGAGGAGGATTGGCATGGATGTTAGCTCAGGGCTGCTCTTCCTCACAAAAAAAAAGAAACAGGGAAACTGTTCTGTGCCTAGCAATATAGGAATCTTAAGTGGTTTTCTTAGATTATAAGTGGTGTTCTGACCTTGTGAAGAAGTCGACCTTCCGTTAGTTACCCAGCTTAGGAACCTCACATCTGTCCATGATGCCTCTCTCTCCCCTTCTTCAGGGAATCTCCTCTCCTCTGGGTTCCACCTCTTACATATACATCAGTTTGGGTTCCTCCTCTCTCCCCACTGCTTTCATCTGGGCCTACCTCACAACATGGACTATTGCAGTAGCCACTCTACTCCCCTCCCAAACTCCAGGCTCTCCCCACTGAAAAGCCCCAGATCACCCACTGCTGAGAAGCCTCTAAAGCCTTCACATGGTCTGTGGAGTAAATTCCAGCACCCTCAGTGTGGCATGTGAGGTTCTCCAGTGCCTGAATCTTTTCCTGTCCATGTTTGGAGACTGGACCCTCAGTTTCCACCATACACCAAGTGTTCCAACTCCTCTGGGCAGTTTGTGATTCCTGAGCAGCCGTACACATGTTTGTGGTCTTCCCTTACTCCTGCTGTTCCTTCCAAACTAAGAACATACGCTCCTTTTCCCCACTTGAGAAACTCCTACTCATCCTTCAGTACCCAGTTCAGGCAACACTCTCCTCTGTAAAAAACCCTTTGCCCAGTTCCTAGGGAGAAATAACCACTTTCCATAGTGCATCATGCATACTTCTGTTAAAGTAGGTATTAGGGGACGTTTTTACTCTTTGTGTGTCTGTCTCTTCTGGTGTCCTGACATGAGGAGAGACAGGCCCTGTAAAGTCGTTGAGGGGAAAGACTGGGTCAAAGTCCTCTTTGTGTCCCCAATTCCTAGCCCAGTGTCAGGCATGTTGTGGCATCTACACATGTCAGATGAACGGAGGCAGGACATTGTCATTATCAAAAGCATAACCCTGCATCTGTAGGCTAAGACTTAAAGCTCATCGTTTATTTCTAGATATTTACAATTCAGGAGCTTATACTTTACAGAGATGATATGAATAGGACACTTAAAGATGATATAAGCGCACAGATGGCATGGTCGTCAGGACAGTAAATAATTTCAATCTCCCTATAAAATTATATACAGTATATTTTGAGATAAATGTTTTGAGTCTTTAAAAACAATTATATAGCAAGGTAGATTTAATAATGCTTGAGGAAGAAGAGAAACTCTGATCAAGATTTTAATGCAGTGATCTGCAGTGAAAATTACGTCCTCGAGACCCAAAGCACCCTTAATATGGGCAAAAACAAAATCAGAGCAGTTTCCTTAGAAGAACTTAATAGTCGCTCAGACAATACAGCAGCCAAGTCAGCAGAGTCAAGTGGCCTCTATGAGGAATTCACTAGACTCCTAGTTGGAAAATAATGTGAGCTTATATTAGGCAGTATTTACTGGGTGCCTTCTGCTTTACATGTATTGTTTCAATTAATCCTTGCAATAACCGCATGCAGTAGGTAATTATCCCTGTTTTACAGATGAGATAACAGAGGCTAGGAGAGGTTCAGTAACTTGCCCAGGATCACACAATTCATAATGCCAGAGTCAGTACATTAAGAAAAAAAAAGTAGTACCCAAGAATTACTTTAGAACCAAAGCCTTTTTGTCAGTTAACTGTTATGTACTAGTATTATTTTGGAATGTGTTGAAGACCCTGTCTGTGTGGATTTAACGAATTTACTGTGACCATGACAAAAACAAGCCATCGAGGCTGGAGGGCGTCTTTGTTCTTGAGATGAGCACATTCATCTACATGTCTGTCTTAGATACCCGATGGACTATTTGTAACCACATTCCTCTCAGTTTTTACTTTCTTGACACAAAAGATCTTCCCTAATTTGCTTTTTTCCTCCCAGGTATTTTACTCTTTCCAGGATTGTCTGATATGCATTTTTAAATGCTGTTACATAGAGGGGGGAAAATTATAAATATCAATATCACAATAGGTACTAGTGACATTTGAGGTATCTTTGTGTCCTCTTCTCCCTTTAATAGACATTTCTCCAGTTTTTGGTGCCTCATTTATTTTCTCCTTAAGCCTGCTAGATGCATCTGACTTTTCTTTTGCAGAATGCCTAAGTGAATAAATGAAACTTGCCCAGTGGGTCTGAGGGGGCAGCTTCTTCATCAGCAAGAGAGACTTGCTTAAAATTCAGAGTTTGCACGACGAGGCAATTAGATGTGAAGGCCTCGGGGGCATAATTGGCTCCTTGAGGATCCTGCTGGTCTTGTTGCTGCTGTAAGCCCTGACCTCACTCTCTTCCCTTGGAGGCCAAGGAGCAATGTCCGGGCTGGACTACAAGAACCTTGAATGAAGAAGCCCGGCCCCTTTTCCCCATCTGTGAGGGCCCCATGTCCTCACTGGGAGGGACACCCACAGGGTGTCCACAGCACTGCATGGTAACAGAACGGAGGGGAAGAGGTCGGGGGTTTTCCCAGATTCCCTTTTCAGTGCCCTGTGCTTCTCCCGGGCAGGCAGCATGGTGTAGTTGTGGGTCAGGATAATACGTTTCCTTCCCCTTTCGTCCCCACTTTAATAGACACAACTATCTCCACTTCCAGACTGACGGATTTTTTTTTTAACCGAAAATATTTCACTTGATTCTCCAGCTTCCCTGTGTAAATCTAGGCAGCTCTGTCAAGAGCGCCTGTCAGGAGTGATGTTCTGTAACAGCAGGGGCACACCCTGGCTCTGGGCTGGACAGGGACCTAGAGGCCTCCGCCTTGTAGGGTCAGGGCTGGGAGTTCGTCAGGAAGGGGCCGGAGGGAGGGGGTTACTCAGAGGGCCCAGGGCATTGGCTATTGCAGGTTTTTACCAGTTGGCTCAGTTGGCTAAATATAAGCCTTGTCTTCAGTCTCCCTGGCCTTCCGGCTTGGGCCTGGATATCAACGTCCAGGACCCACTTACCTTGAAAAGAGCCCCCTACAGCCAGGAAATGCACATGAAATTCTGTGTTCTTCCAACATGTTTGAATCAGCTGGCCTTGCTCATAGCTGAGCACTGCTGCCTAAATATTGGGGGTGTAGAGAAAGGGAAAGTCAGCCTCCAAGCCCTTCCAGGGATATACAAGCAACGCTGAAGCTAATATATAGCAAAGGAAGGGGAGACACAGTTACACAGACATTCTTCAAACCATTTTAAATTATTATAATACATGCTCACTGTAGAAATTTTTTACAACTGGTTTTTACAAGGATGATAAAGATAATAATAACTACCCTAATCCTGCTACTAAAACATAATGATTGTTAATTAACACTTTGGTTTATTTCTTTCCAATCTCTTCTCAATATACATAATTATTTTTAACATGATTGAGGTCATACTGAATATTCAGTTTTATAAGCATTTTTGTGCTTCATTTAAACATCTTTTCATAAACATCTTAATGACTGTAAAATATGGGTAAAGGATCAAAAGAAGTTTCGTTCAAATCCTAATGTCTATGAGTATATACAAATTTTACTAAAAATTCCCAACTAAATGCAGAGTCATACCTTGCTCGTGTCACTTGGCAAAGCAGTGACATATGTACAGTTGTGTGTGATTCTAACCGCAGACTGTGGAGGGCACAGTGCTGCTCTTGGGGTCCTCATACTCAGCCCCGTGCAGAAGAGGCTTCGACACAGGTATGAGTGGAGACCCAAAGTCCACACAGTGAAAAACTCGAACTCAACTGCAAACCTGCATCCTGTGTCCATTAGCTTCTCGAGCCTTCCCCTAGTTATGCCCATTGCCAGAAAATTCATTCTCACTCACTATGGCACCAGTAAAGTAGTTAGACTTTAAAAAATTAATAGACTGGTGAGATTAGAGGTACTTGACAGGTTTTATTAAACTTTGGTTAATAAAAGGCCTGCTTCACACTGATACACATATGCCTTCCTTGGGTTGACTTCTGTGGTTGTTCAGCAAATGCTTCTTCAATTTGAAGACTATATTCAAATGACTCTTCAAGAGTGGCCTGTGACACGGGTCTGTAAGACACAGGTCTGTAAGGATGGTTATTTAAGAAAATTCTTTTTTGTCAAGAAGAAAAATTTCCTAACCTACTTCTGCTTCCAGTCATTCAAATTCTTCAAAAGGATGTTGGTGTAGTTTTTGATATGTTATGTTACAATGTGATGTCACCTAAAAACCCAAAGCTGTTAGCAGTGGATAAAGATGGTAACTTCTGTTTGCCATCTTAAAAAAAAAAAAAAAAATGAGAAAAACAAAAGTAAAGAAAGCTCAGGGGTGATACTTAAAATTGGGGCTTAGGTTAAATATTTATTATTTTCTTTCATGTGACAAAAACATCTTAGGAAAACACACAGCTAAGACAGACAGTGGCAATAATTCACATAAATTAGGTTATTAACTAAACTACCAAGACCTTTAAAAGCAATTAGTTAATATTCCTGAAAGGGCTCGTATATAATTCTTAAGACACAGGAATTATTTATGTGATGGTACAAAAAATGTCAGGTTCTATGTTGGGTTAATATCTGTTCAGTTTTATTGTAATTATTCAATGATTCTTTAAGACTAAGCCTCAAAAATAAATAGTGCAACGGTTAATGAAATACATAATAACCAAATCTCAATTGGACCAGACCAATTGAGTTTCTTGAGAGGAGGGAGAAAGAATTAGGACCCTTACAGTAAGAATTGTGTGGCCAGGTATATTTGTGTTGGGAAGCAAGTCTAAATTGCATGGAATTCCTTCTTACTGAAGAACTAGGAGTAAATCTGTCATTAAAAATGAGTATTACATTATTGATTAAAAACTAGTGAAACATGAGTTTTCAGTACTTTCATTTTAAAAAGCATTGTTGGGTGCTAATGTTACAACTTGGGTCAAAGACATGTCTCTTCTGTGAGTTGTTCATTGATCATTATTGTTGACCCAAATTCATCTTAGATTAAGTTTGACTTGAAAGTTTTTAGTGAATTGTGCTGAGCCTAAAAATTCTCCCCAAACCAGAGCATCTGTTCTATATTTACAAACTGAAATAACTACGGATGTCAAATGAAAGAAGAGTCTATTTCCTTTAGGAAATGTCTTTTTTTTTTAGAAGTTTACATCAAAAATCTTTTTAAACCTTCAAGTTTTTTATTTTCTTGTCACAGGTTAGCTAATGTGTAACTATTGCGATTTCTTCCACCCAGTGCCCTGCCAGACTGTTTTAGATTACTTGAAGACTGTGCTGCAACACCACAACCAACTCATGATCCCACAGCCAGCTGACCAGCCGACCGAGGTAGGTCTCTAGTAAAAAGATAAATGTTCCCTTAGGAATTTCCTTATGATGAAGCCTTTTGATAGCTCACTCATGTATACCAGAACAGATTGGCTAGCAAAATGCATTTTTGACTCTCTGAGGCTTGAGGGTCTATTACCTGTGAGTATTTATACAGTGGAGGAAGACCATGTATGTCGAAGGTTGTGCATCATGAAGATGCAACTCTATACTCTGAGGGCAACAAAAGAGACAGTTTAAATAGTGTGGGCAAGTCTTCCACCATTCTTTTGGCACAGAGGGACCTGAAATGGGAGACACCAACCTGTCATTCCCTCAGGCAGAGCCAGTGTTCCAGAATACCCCTTGCCCTGGGGCATCTCCCACACTGAGTGAGATTCTCAAGTGTTTACACAGGTGTTTTCCAGACATTAGGGCCCCTGAACGTGAGCACTTTCTTCCTCTGGATCTCAATGGTAGAAACCATAGGCGCTTCCAATGTGAAGGAGAAATGGTTTGTTTTGATGGAGTGGTGTATCTGTTAAAACATGGTACAGTTTTACAGGATTTTCAAGGCTCAGTTTTGAGTATATGTTATTTTCATCTTATGGACTTTAGAACCTAAATCTAGTAGACTAAGCAACTGCACTGTACCTTACTGGGGTTATAAATGTCTTAGATTGATAACAGTAGATAATGCTCTATTTACGTAGTTCAGTTTTCTTCACTTGGCGAGCTGGGTTGTTCGTGCTGGTTATGATAGAATGTTGACTCTCATCTTGTCGCACATCCCTTGACATTCCCTGTGTCTAGTTAAAATCACCTTAAAATTCCATCCTCGTGCTTAGATTTAGTAGATCCAGCGGCACATTTGTTGACTTGTTTACACCCTGATCCCATGCCTCTGCTCAAGAAATACAAGGACACACTTCTTTCCAGTTCTCTGCACATAAAAGAGACCAGAGGATGAAAAACGTGGAGTCAGTCTAGTGCGGATTGAAACTGTCCCCTCCGGGGTCATACCTCCAGGGGTGGCCTGAGACTTGTTTGGCGGTGGCTCCCTTTCCCTGTAATTGAGAGGAGCTGTTTCAAAGGTCTTCTCTTTTTCCTCCAGCCCCCAGCCTAACCCTAGTCCCATTACCCTCCCTCTTGAGTTCAGCAGAAAAGTAAGAGATGCCAAGTTGAACTCAATCCACTGAATTCTGCCACACTCATTCCTACCTTCCTGCGTCCCCACCCCCCAGGAAGCAGTGCCCCTCCGCCTTGCCGTTGCTGACAGGTCCACACCTGTTCTTGCACCTGGCGCTGCCCTCCGCCTTCTAGGACTTTGTGCCATTAGTTATTCCTTGTATTGTGCGCTGATTTCTCCCGTTCTTGGGTCATTAGCCAGCCCAGGTAGTCTAGTAGTTAAGATTCCCAGGTTTGTTTCCCGGTCAGGGAACCACACTACCCGTCTGTCAGTTGTCATACTGTGGCAGCTGCTTGTTGCCGTGACGCTGAAAGCTATGCCACCAGTATTTCAAATACAGCAGGGCCACCCATGGTGGGCAGGTTTCAGTGGAGCTTCCAGACTAAGACAGACCAGGAAGAAGGACCTGGCCAGCCACTTCTGAAAAAAATTGGCCATGAAAACACTATGAATAGCAGCGGAGCATTGTCTGATACAGCACTGGAAGGGGAGAGGATGGTGCAAACAGACAGGGCAGGGCTCCACTCTGCTGTCCACAGGGTCTCTGGGAGTCGGAATCGATTCAGTGGCGCTAACAATTGGGTCCTTCTCCTGAGTATCAAACACACTCAAGTCTTCCCACTCTGAAAATAAGCCCTCTTTTGATCCTTCCTCCCTCCCTGCATTATGGTCTTTTCTTTCTCCTTCCATCACCCAAAGCATCCTCTATCGGCACTTTCATTCTACACCACGACCCATCTCACTCCTTGAAGGTTAGGCCCAGGCCACATCCCCGTTAGCATGCCCAGTGCCTATCATGGAAGGCACTTGCCAAATGGTGACCTCATTTTTTTCATTATTAAACACTTGAAGGACTGGTCTATATCTGTTATCTCCACTCTTGATTTCCATTTGCTCTTTCACCCCTATAACCTGGCTCCACCTCCACTAGTCAGAATGCCCGGCAAGAGGGCTCCGGTGCTTTCCCGGTTGTCCAGTCCAGGGGCCCATTTTCCGGCCCTCATCATCCCCAGGACCTCACCCCTCCTCCCTGCTCTCTCTTTCTCTTGGTCTTAGTGTCAGGACTCTCTTCTGGTTCCCTGTCCTTTTCTTATGCTTTCCAAAGTTTTCCATCCTCTGTTCGCCAGAGATTCATCCTTCATCTCCTTCTCTGGTCAGTTATGTTCTCTCTCTGAACACCAACTACGTGTAGACTAACAAGTCCCAAATCTAGATCTAGACCGCCGTCCCCAGGGCTCAACTCTAGACAGTGGCGTGTCCTACTGCCTGACCAGCAGTGGAGTGCTGACGATGATGGGTGATAAAAGTTTAAATAGTCCTATCCAGAGGAAGTGTAGACATTTCCCTTATTTTTATATTTTTATAGAATTCTGATTGCATATGCTCTTCAATTGGCCACCAACAGGTTATTAAACTCTGGCCTACTGTTGAGTCACTTTGAAAAAAACAAGATGAACAGTGCTCATTTAATATCTTCACAGACTCATAATCAAAAGGAAGACACAGGTGTACACTAACTTTTGAGTAAGTTCTCAACTAGTCTTATGAGCAGTGTGCTCTGTGAGCACAGAATGGGTGTGGCAATCAGGGAGAGCTTCTTGGAGGAAGTGCTTTTCAGAGGTTCTTTTTGTATACATAATAGAAATGTCAATCTCATGACGCCTCTGAATGCCTATCCTCACTCCTGTTTTCTCTTCAGTAAAGGCAGCACCAACCCCAGGCAGAAATGTCTGCAGGGTCACTGGCTCTTTTCCTCTTCCTCATTCCTGACATCCACTGAGTTTACAGCCATGTTGAATAGTCTCTCCTCTCTCTAGTTCACCTGCATCACGTTTCACCTGGACTGTGGCAGATTTTTTCTTCTCCATTCTCCACACTGGAAAGTTATTTTTCTAAAATACGGATCCAAAATAGATGTCACATGCTTAAAATCCTTTGCTCTCTAGAATAGGATCAACATTTCTCAACTTGACATTTCTATTATGTATACAAAAAGAACCTCTGAAAAGCACTTCCTCCAAGAAGCTCTCCCTGATTGCCACACCCATTCTGTGCTCACAGAGCACACTGCTCATAAGACTAGTTGAGAACTTACTCAAAAGTTAGTGTACACCTGTGTCTTCCTTTTGATTATGAGTCTGTGAAGATATTAAATGAGCACTGTTCATCTTGTTTTTTTCAAAGTGACTCAACAATAGGCCAGAGTTTAATAACCTGTTGGTGGCTAATTGAAGAGCATATGCAATCAGAATTCTATAAAAACATAAAAATAAGGGAAAGGTCTACACTTCCTCTGGATAGGACTATTTAAACTTTTATTACCCATCATCGTCATTATTACTATACTATTTTTATTGTCACTTCAGGCATATGAGCATTTTCTTATTAGTATTATTTATCACATTTTATTACTATTAACTATGCTAAAACAGTCTGATAAATCTCATCCAAGACACAGCATTCTGAGTTGTTTTGGGCTGTAAATTACTTTTCCCCCTTTCTTTTCCTGTTTTTGAAGAAAATTACCTCCCAGTGGTATTTCTACATTGTTATGAGAGCTGCAGATTTTGGAGAGCTGCTACATTTTAGAAGAGCTGTTGAGCTCTTCTGTATGAGTGGATTTTTTTAAGAGTGAAAGCTCCTTCCTTCGATTGTCAGTTCCCTCAGGTCAGGTACCTCCCATCTTGAAATAGACTCAGCTCTGATTTTAGGGGTGAACTCTGAATTCAGGGATGGGTTCTTGGCTCTGCCTTTTGACTTGTGAGACTGGGAAGGGATTTAACCTCCTTGCCCAAACAGCTATGGGAATCCTCGCTTGCCAGGGGAGCGCGCACACCTGAAGGAAAGCTGTTTTTAAAACTTGTACAGCATTAAATAAATAACAGGTTTAAAAACTAGCTGCACACTCTCCTTTTCTAAGGCTGACAAGTCTACAGGGACCATAGCCGAGAGGATGATTTTAAATTAAGGATGGTGGAAGTCCTCTGTCCCCAGTAGTTCTTTTTAATGGCTTCTTGTCTTTGTTGTTCTCCTTAAAGTTTTTAACTTTGCCAATTGATATTCATCAGAAGCTCTTCAAATGTCCCAGTGCCACAGTGCTTAAAAAAAAAAAGTATGAACTCTTCATTGCAGCCACCATTCTTAGTGTCTGCTTTGTGCCAGCCACGTTAGTGTTTATTGCAACAGTCATTCGACAAGTGCTTCTTACACCTACTGTATGTCAGGCACTGGTCTCAGCCCTGGAAGCAGGTAAAAATCCCAACCCTCTTGGGCTTATCTTCAGGTGAGGAGATTGGTGGATTCCTCACCACAAACCTGCAAGTTGGGGTTATCATCCTTGTTCTGACAGAAGAGAGACGAAGTTTATGAAAGTTAAGTCACCTGCCCGAGGCCTGCCCCAGAGCCCAGCTCTGTAATTGCTCTAGTACCACGGGCCTGTGAGGGGCAAAGAAGCCAGGGGTACAGGGTGCATGGAGCTGGCCTCAGGCTGCTCATAAATGGTGACAGTTACTAGTAAGCTTCCTCCACAGAAATACTTCTCACACACTTCGGGGTCTGAGGCAGCCAGCCTTGGATCCCACCTGCCCCAGGCACCACCTGGCCGCCTGAGGGGTGAGGGATCAACAGTCAGAACCTTGTAACCCCTGCCCCCCGTGCATGGGAAGCACTGGAATTCTCTCCTTTGCCATCTGCCTCCTCCCCCTCCTCCTCCCAGCCGTGACCCCCTGTTCCTTATCTTTGTGAAGGACACCACAATTTCACCTGGGAATCATCTTAGCTCCTCCATCTCCCACACCCTGGATCCCGGAAGTGGTTGGCTAACCCCCTCCATTCTACATCTTTCATCCTCGCTTCTCTGTCAGCACTGCCCGACTCCAGTCATCCTTCCATCTCGTGCCTCCTGCCGTGAAACAGCTGCCTGGGCAGAGGGAACCTCTGGAACCTGTGGGCTCCTGCCCATCTTTTGATCATCTGTAGTACACAGAGCCAGGGGTTGGTTTATGCTCCCGAATACTCATCTCTTAAACCCGGGATGATTTAGTTCTTCCCGTTTTACGGACGGGGAAACTTTGGTCCAACAAGTTGAAGTAACTTGCTCAGGAAACACAACAGATAAGACCCGGAACCAAGATTCAGTTCAAACCCGAGCTGACTCTAAATTCAAAGCACAAACCATGTACCTCAACTGCCTCCCTAAAAGGAAACAAAGTCACATGACTGTATTGAAGGGAGCCTGAATGCCGGGGAGATGAGTTTCCATGGGTATAATCCAGGGACAATTTCATAGCCAAATCTGGCTGCCTCTCTCCTGTTGGCTCCTCTGCCAGCTGCCCATCTCGGTGCCTAACTGAACAGAGTGCTTTTTGAAATAAAACCCTATCAGACCCAAACAGTGCCAAATTTATAACCTGTAGTAAATTTGCAGAGTTGTAAAACTGAATGAGTTTTCCCTTTATTTTGTACACCTTAATTACTGGGGAAGGAGTACATTAAAACTGAGATCATGGGTTAATTAATTTGTCCTGGACTGTAGAGTTTTATGGACAACCAGAACTAAAGTAATGGTTGTGTAGGTGCAATTGACTAAACATGGCTTATAAATGTTGCAGAAATCCCCGTAATTAGTCCCTCCGCAGCTATTTAGCCTGGGAATTTTATAGCAGACATAAATTATGAAGGTGAAAAGTAAGAAAAATTTTGAGTTGACATAGTGGCATTTGCAGAAGCTGTAATTTGAGGAAACCTGTTTTGCATTATTATTTTTTTTTTTTTCAGTTATCACAAGTCCCCCTTTTTTTTAATTCACTTTCTAATGTGGTTTCCACTGTAATGCGATGGTGATCAGGTGTTAGGTGCGTTAAACACAGGTAAAACCTTATGAAAATAGACCACCGGCATCGTTTCTAAAAGTACTCAACCGCCAACCAAAGGATGAAGGGACCTGTTTGATCACACTCTTCAAAGTCATTTTTGCATATTTTAATAGATTGAAAAGGAAAGTTACAGGTTATATTTAAATAGTGTTCCCTGTCATTGGATCTTGACACATTTTAACCTACCTGTTAAAATGCAAGTTATAAATAGCTCCTCTTTCAAAGGTGTTCATTATACCTCATTGGCTCTTGTTATAGAAAATGCAAATGTAATTTGAAAAGTGCCTGTTCTGAGTGTGAGCAATTACTTGTGCTCTTCAGTACCTGGTTCATTGTCAGCAGAGCCACTTGGTTAAAAAGCAGGTTTGCCTTTGAAATGGAGATCTCCTCGGCTTCTGGCTGGCTGGCGAAGGAGGTAATGAGAAAATATTTCGCTTTTCCAGGGAAGCAAGCAGCTGTTGAACAACTATCCTGTCTACATAACGAGCAAACAGTGGGACGAGGCTGTAAATTCTTCAAAGAAAGACGGGAGGCGGCTCCTTCGATACCTCATCAGATTTGTTTTCACGACCGATGAGCTTAAGTACTCATGCGGCCTTGGGAAAAGGAAAAGGTCAGTGCAGTCAGGAGAGACAGGTCCTGAGAGACGCCCTCTGGATCCAGTTAAAGTAACATGCCTCCGAGGTACTGCATCCTTCCGCTCAGTGTCGCCATCTGTGATCTCATTTCACCGCATTGGCTGTGGCTCCCCCGTGCAAGTGTTCAGCCTTTACTGTATTTTGGTTTTTTTCCTCTGAGACCTTATAGGCTTCATGTGGCCCATCTACTTGGTATCAAGAAATTCTTTAAAAAAATCTTCGTTTGCTTTAGCCTTGGTGTTCTCACTTAATGGCACATAAGCATCGCATAGCACCTCATGTTTCACGCTTTAAATTCAGATTTTCTTTGCTACCAGAGAAGGCCACCTCCAGAAAAACCTGGAGTGTTGGGAAATGCACAGGGGAAGGGAAGACAGAAATTAAAAAAATATTAGTAAAATGGTATATCTCATTTCCATTTGCAGCCTATTACCCACCCCCCTCCCCTGTCTAGCCACCTCCTCAAATTTATTTAGAATTAATTTTCCTTAGTGCCTAAAGTATACCTTGCCCAAACTTTATTAGTTTAAAAAGAGTTCCTGTGTTAAAGATAGTGCTTAGATAATACCGTTTCATCAATATTAGCACCTGATGATTTGCAGCTGATCCACACTACTGGTAGGCAAGGCAGAGGGTGCGGAGAAAGAGTCAAGAGGTATACGGTTGATTCGGCAGGTGCAAATAAGCACAGACTTTGACAAGTAGAAACATTATAGTGCCAACAAAAACACTGTTCACACCTGAAGAATCCATATCCAAAAGCTCAAATGTTAACCTGTAGAGTTCAGTAGCAATTTTATTGAAAATTGGTTGGAAAGACTTCATACTGACTGACTCTGGACAGGGATCAAAATATTTCCTGGCAAGCCATCACAGTGAAAAACATTATCGATGATAAGGCCTTACTTATGAAAAAGGACACTCCCTCCTGGGATGCCCAAGTGATTCTGCAGACGCAGATGTAGCATTTGTTAGCACCTGAGATTCCCCAGGTCTCAGACACAGATGTGGTATTTGTTAGCACCTGAGATTCCCCGGGGAACACGCTGAGCTTCTGATTCAGCTGTTCTGGGGTGTGGGGTGGGGGAGGTATGCATTGCTGTGCATCACTGCCACCTCAGGTGATTCTGATAGAGGTGGCCCATACTTGAGAAAACCACCTAGAATGAAAACACCAGTATTAACAAGGCACAGGTGCTCCAGAGCACCCCCTGTTGGCCAGTCCTAAAATTCCACTTACTCAGAGTGACTGGATGATGGAAATTTTCAGGGTCTGTCTTGGCAGACTAGTTGTAGTTTCCTTTATTCTCCAGTATCATCAGAGCTGACGGAATTACTCACCACGAGTAACAGGAGGCAATGGTGAGCTTGAGGGCTTTCCTGAGAGCACCGTCTGTGTGTGCTCTGGGAAGTTGCCCAGAGGCTTCTAAGGGAGTCAGGATAAGGGGCCTCACAACAGTATCCCTTTCCAGAAATTCTTATTAAACGTTTTACATTTTAACTAGCAAGTCAGTGAAACTGAGGGATTAACATACATCCCAAAGCACTAAGGCCACTGCCTTCAGAATGCTCCTGGACCCACCGTGACTCTGATGCAGTCCAGCCTGCCTAACCAGAATCTGCATTCTCCAGCTCATTCCTCACCTGGGGACACGACTCACAGGCTTCCACCCAACCCTTGGGTGGAGAATCCATAAGCAAGCAATGGTGATCGTCTGTTTCATGGCAGCTGGTTAGAGCATTCATATATCTGTCCCAAACGCTGAAATCCTAGGGCCTTCCTGTTAGCCAGATGGTATTCCCTTCCTAAAAGTTTAGGCCTGTGATTTCCAGGGTGAATGTCCTTGTGGTGGTGAGCAAGGTTAGAATGGCCAAGGAAGCCTCAGACCATTAGTGATGGAAAGCAGGGTGCTTCGGGGAATGGAATCAAATTCCAGGCTGACCTCTGGGAAGGTGGTTTGACCCTAGAGGGCAGAGGGGCTTTGAAGATGCTTCCTATCTGTGTAATAGAATGAGCTCGACTTTTAGCTTTTAATAGTCTCTGCCACAATATTAGGGACAGTCCTGTCTCCACAGTGGATACTGAGGAGAGGGTGAGGTGAGGGGTCACAGAGCAGCACATTCTCACGGTTGCGGGGCTGCAGCATCCTCATCCATTAGCCTGAATTTCCTCTCATGGCGGAGGCCAGTGAGGCTCTCACCTCAGGCACAACGTTGAAGCTGATGCCGACGATCTCGGCGATGCCCCTGCTTCTCTGTGAAGCTAGACTCCACCGGGATGGGCACAGTTCAGCTCATGAGATTGTTCTGATCTGGGTAGTTGAAAGTGTCAGCTTCTCCTAAGGGCAAATAGGGCTGGGATTTCACAAAGAAATTTCAGACAAATCCAGCCCTACAAGCAGAACGTTTGTAGAGAGAGCAGTGCTGGAGAAGAAATGGTGTGCAAAGAATAGTCACCTTGAGGGCCCGGCCGGTGGCGTAGCAGTTAAGTTCACGTGCTCTGCTTCGGTGGCCCAGGGTTCCCAGCTTCGGATCCCGGGCATGGACCAATGCACCACTTGTCAAGCCATGCTATGGCGGCGTCCCATGTAAAGTAGAGGAGGATTGGCAACGGATGTTAGCTCAGGGCTAATCTTCCTCACAAAAAAAAGAATAGTCACCTTGAACTTGCAATCATATAGGCAAAAAAACACAGTTTGACTTGGAACTTTTTCCAAAATGCTCACTTCAGTTTACAGGTGTTCATATTAAAATAGCTGTGTAGGAATTATGTATGTGTGTTTTCCCCCTGATAAAACAGAGGAAGGGTTAGTTTGAGCTCAACCCAAAGAAGGCTGAGTTTGTTTCGGTGGAGTCTTAGCTCCTTTTGATATCTTTACTCTTCCAGGAGTGCTAATTGCTTTCTGGTGAAATTAAATATTTAGAGGAAATCTCATTTTAAAAAAGTTTGTTGGTACATTTATAGATATCATAGATACCATTAGAGAAATAAGTGTAGCCAATAATACATTTTAAGAATTTGGAAACCTCTTCTGAACTAAAACTTTGGCAGTTTCTCACTCATTGAGATTTTGTTATTTTATTGAACTTAATCTACAAATTGGTAATTGGTTAAGGAATACCATGCTAATGATATTTGTTATGGTTTGGGAGAAGGTTAACATTCTAAAAATGTGAGCAGATACCAACATGGGTTTTGAAATGTACTCAATAACTTTTACCAGGCATGGTGCATACCACGTCTTATAAATAAATGTACCTTTCATTTCAATAGTAAATGTTCCTTAGAAGGACAACCCTCTCCCTTATGTGATTTTTACTTTTGCACATGAGTAGAAAATGTATATGGAATAAGTTGAGTGTAAAGAATGACGTCATCATGGCATTACATTGGATTTCCCATAAAGCTTTTCTTATAGAGCGTCTGTTCAAGTTTAAGTAGCCTGTCCTCTCATCTTCTGCAAAAACCAGCTGTTTTTCTCTCTCTCTTTTTTTATTATTGCATATCTTCCCACAGAATTCATTAGGATGCACTGTACCTCCAACCCTGACTGGTGGATGCCCTCTGAGGAACAAATAAACAAAGTCTTCAGCGATGCTGTGGGTCACGCCCGGCAGGGGCGGGCAGTAGGGACTTTCCTGCACAACGGTGGCTCGTTTTATGAAGGGATCGATCACCAGGCTTCCCAAGATGAAGTCTTCAATAAAAATTCCCAGGATGGCTCTGGGGATTAGTGGACAAAATCTTTCCACTGTAGCAGCCGGTCCTCTGAAGAGTTCAAATTGTGAATGTCCTGTTACTGTCACCTTAGAGTCCAAAGCATGTCATTCTGTTAGACTTTACACATCCTAAACCTTAACTCTCTTGACCTACTGCCACAGTTCCCAAATAGAAATCCATTTTAGGGTTGTTTGGGAAATCTATGGAGCCTACAACAGACTTTTGGAATATTATATTATAAAAAGAAAAAACTGCAATTGATTTTAGATGATTACTAGCTAGACGGTGAGGGTGAAAAATATAGGTGAGCTCCTGGTCACCTGTCTGAAATCTTCAAGTAAGTTCTGCTCCCTGAGCAGAGCTGGTCCCCAGGGAGATTGGGTTAGTGTTCCTGCCCATGGGAGCAAGTAGAGACATGGAGTTATTTTGAGAGACAAGGAACAAGCATTCTCTTAATTCTAATAAGTTGTCTTTATGTTTTCCAAAGACTCAATTCATACTTCTCAGCAGACGTAGGATAGGTGACGTCTGTCTCTACATTGACAAAGCCTACTAAAAAGAAACCAGAGAATGGAGGCCACCTCTAGTAAGCAATTAATTGGAAGTCAGCCGTATTTGTCAGTTATTTTTACCAAAAAAACATTCTACCATGTGGATCCGGAAGACACTATGTGATCTCTGGAGTTTACAAACAGTGAGTTTTCATTCTTTCAGTCAGGAAACATCCAAAGATCCAAAACTGTTTTCAAATTCTTGATTTTGTATGTTCATAGATCCACAGTTTCCATAGCCTTAACTCAGGCTTTGTTGACACAATGCCAAAGTGATGGGTTGAACAATGAGAATTTCAGTCAGTTAGTTGTTTGGTGCACTGAGGACCCAACAAGTGGTGTGACTGATGGTATTCCCTGAACTGACCAGATGTTCTGGAATTGTGTACACACAGCTTCACGGCCGTTATGACAACTATGCAATGGGCTTGTCTATAATTTTGCTGAAATTTGAGGGTCTTTCTGTGCTGAGTTGATCTTTAGAATTTGCGTAAAACTGTTTCACGTTGTCATTGATGAAAATGTTTCATCCCAGCTGTTGTGTGCCTCCTTCACCCCAATATTCTCTTGAACTACAAGCTCTGGCTAAGTTAACACTGTACCACTGCCGTTCATTTTCCCCTGTTTAATTTGTGGAGCTCCATCTGTGAAGTTAGTAGTGATTTGGTACCATTTCTTATGAATGAATGCTGTAGAGTTACTAGAATCTATTTCTGAGAGCTTCAGCTTTGGAGGCCAGGAGAGGCTTCCTTTATCACGCTGATGCAGGTTACTCCATTCCGTGTGGAGCAAAGGGCTAAATGGGCAGCATTTATTGAAGGCTATTAGTGTCATCCTCAAACATGACTAAGGGTTTTAAAAATTGGTTAGGAATGTATTTAAAATATATGAGCATCCATTTATAAAGGGGGGAGTTTTGCCGTTATTTGTCAAAGTAAAATAATAAATTATCCTTTATGTTCAGTAATTAGTTAGCACCAACTATATGCACAGCCCTGGAAATAGATCCTTTAGCTTTTGTTATGGTTATTAGTTTCATCCATTGAAAAGTTTAATGTTTATAGAAATGGTGATTTGTCATATCTGTTAAATGGTGTGGGGAGAACTAATACTTCAATCCTATTTTGAGCAAGTTAGCTAAAATTTGGAAGTAAAAGAGTTGATAAGGGCACATGCGATGTTTCTTATGGGAACCATGAGGCTAATGTCTTTGGCTGTCCAGGGAAGAGAGATATTTCTTGAAGAGTTTTTAGAAGTCTACGAAGTCGGTATCTTATAAGATTCTTTGGTGACATGAAATCTTGGCCGGAAGAAAAATACCACCATAACCTCATCTGTCTTTCCATTTTACTTTTTCTTTTTTTTTCACATCAGGCTTTGGTTGTCCTTACTGCTGAGTACCGTGTTCTTTTGTTCTATAGCAGCAATATTTGACCACTGCTTTTAAAAAAAAACTTCCAACCCTTATCGTTTTCCTGCAAGCTTGAGATTTCTTCACGTCTTCACATCTGAGCATCATCTTGGAGCCCTGTGTTGTGCTGGTCTTCAGTGAGGGAGATGATGAAGGCTTTTCTGCACTCACTCTCCATAGCCTTCCATGGTGGCCTGCTTACAGATGAGGTGCTTGCACCACTGCTGTGAGAGAGGGTGACAGGAACCTTCAGTTTGGCTGTAATTATCACCTCAGAAGACTACGAGGGTAGGCTCCCTACCCTTTGCTCCAAAGGCACGTCTGGCCTCTTTCCCCCACCCCAGTCTGGGTGAGTTTTTTCTCTACCAGCTGTTTTCCAGTACTTCACAAATTCCAGAATGTTGGAACTACATGTTGGCCATCTCTTACATGTTGGCCATCTCTTACACACGTGAGAAAACCAAGACCCGTAAAATGACTGACTTACTCAGCATCACACAGCCAGTGTGTGTTGCCTCTCCTGGGTCTAGGACCTACAATAGCTGCCCCCGGTCAGAGGTTCCATTACACTCTTCACTGTAGAGTCACTGTATTCCTTGGGCCTCACCCACCACCTGATCCAGGCACTGACAGCCACTTGGGCTATGACATAGCATCTGCTTAGCTGTTGTGCTGTCTCCTCTCCTTGGTCCATGTCCCATGCCACCATTTGAGCTTCACCTTTAAGGTTGGTATGTTACCTGGTTCGTGGTGGTTGCCTGCATGGTCTCCTGATTTTTAAATCAGGGCTTGCAAAGATTGTTCTTTTTTTTTTTTTTTTGGTAAGACCTTTGTGGTCTCTGTAGCAAGGTTAAAAGTTCACCACTAGGAACATTGAATGCTGTCATTGTTCTGTCAGCCCTTCAGTTGATCTCTTTGGAGACCAAAAGATGTTGCTTATTTTCTTGATTTGATTGTCTACATCTTTGTCTGGCACTTGGACAAATTGCTCTTATGACAAGAAGCATAGACTCACATCAGCTCTTAGAATCCTTCTTGAGTCATTTTAGCATTGGTGTAAAATGGGTTGAATTAAAACAGCTCAGGATGTAGCTTCATTGGTGAGAGGGCTGACCTGACACCAAAGACTAAAGTTGCATCCTTGTCAATGCCTAAGTGTGGTCTGTAATCTACCTAATCAGAAGAGCCCATGCCTACCAACAGTGACAGTGTCTTGATGTGTCCTGTGTTTTCCCAAATTAAAATCAAATCACAAAGAGCGTGCCTACTTTTCACAGTGAACTGAAGCCCCAAGTGCCGTTTCCCTGGGCTCAGGATAACCCTTCAATGATCTACGTTGGAGGATGTAGGCCAGGAACCTGTGGAGGGAAGCAGTTACTAAAGTCACGTTTCTCACTCTCTCTTTTGAAGGTGCGTGGTTTAGAATCTCATGGTTTAACCTCAATGTTAAATGCGTTGGAGAAAAACTGTAAACATAGGAATTTTTACTTTCCCTTTTTACTTGAAAATATTTCCTCCAGCCCTTGAACCCGACATCGCTCTCAGTGTTCCTCATTTCCACCACAGTGTTTAGCTTACTGTCACCGTTTGTGTTTCATGAGGCGTCAGTAGGAATGTAGAGGATAACAATAGAGTGTCTGCAGAGAATTGCTATCATCTCCTTTGGTAGGGGAATTGAGAGGTACATGGAGCTACTACACAGCTATAGAACAAGTCAGTGATTTTACATTCTTGATTTTTCTTTGCCCTTCATCACTCATAAACACATTGACCTAAGAGATTTCTTCATCAGAATTATAAGGAGTTATTACAATATATGATTTGATCCAACTAGTTCGTGTATCGGATCTCACTAGAATGGTTTTTAAGTCCAGTAACTATTCTTGTAATATCAGATGTTTTCCCAAAATCTAGACAATAATACAAACTTGGGGATCTATGGGTTCATAATTTCGACATTTTCCTGCCACTTTTATGGCTTGTCATCCTTCTCTTGCTATCAGAAAATGGATGGAGCATCGTGTAAGATGAAACACGCACTATTTTCAGAGAAACAAACATACATTGCCCTCATTTGGATTCAGTCATTCATATATGCTTTAGAATCTAAACTTAATACCCATGGACTACCTCCTTAGTTTTTTCTTAGATTTCAATCATTTTTTAAAATCTCATTCTTGGATAACTTCATTTTTAGAAAAGATTTAAACATATAACTTTTTTCACTCAGTGCTATGTCGTTTTACAGTACAGATCTGTGTAATTTTTGATAGCTCTTATATAGAGATTTTTAGAAATGCAGTAGAAAATGATTTTGCACATATGGTGCAAGTCTTGCTGGTGTGTGTTTAATGTGACGACACCTGCCAAAACTGCTTGGCAAAACATGTCAAATAGAACGTTTGAGTCAGAACTCTAATGTAAATGTGTCTAAACAGCGGTGTGTATCATTATGAAATATTTTTCTAAACATAATGATGGCTTCTTTCAGTGGTCTAAGTACTGAATAAAAATAACCACTTCACTTGGAATAATACAGGACAATGTCACCCAGCTGATGGCCCTCTGCAAAGTTACTTGCATTGTCAGCCAATGGCACTGGTTCTTCTATTTGTGTTACTTTTTAGAGGAGAGTGAAGAGTTGATACCAGACAACATGGAGTGCAAAAATAATAACCTATCAATACTTACCTTCTAATTTGTAAAATTCAAAACTGTACGTGATATATTTCCACATTAGAGACCACTTTTATCCTCCACAGTATATTCAATTGCAAGAAACATTGAGAGGTCTGGACTTAGCTCTTCTAATGACCAGCTTGGTCAGTTTGGCTATTGAAAGCACTAAATTACCAAATTTTTCCGGTAAAGGTGACCAGATTAATTTTCCTCATGACCATCCGTAGCTGGCTAATACAAGAGCTAGGTTTTCACTGAATCACAAGTCCCCAAATTGCAATGAAAATACATCTGCTAAAAAGACCATTCAAAAACTTGTTCATTCTCAGAATAATTGTCCCAATACAAGTGGCCAGATGGGTCTTGGCCATGTTGGAAAACTATTTAGGCCCATCCAAAACCACTAACAACAATAGTAACTATAGCGAATATTCATTGAGTTTTTGTATGCCAGGTACATTGCTACGCACTTTAATGCATCCACTCATTTTAATCCTCACAACCACCCTCTGAGGCTGTTACTGTTGTTACCCGCATTTTATTGATAAGGACACTGCACAGGGTACTCAGCTAGTAAGAGGATCACTTTGGGCTTAGTAAGCAAAATGTCTAGTTGAGTTTTCCCCAGTAGTCAAAGCAGACTTCTCAAAGCCCGTCAAGACTTTGGAATAGATTTGTTTATGCCATCAAGGTAAAGTTGATATTTGTGTTATTAAAAACCACCTTTAAAGTATGTTCATGCTTCAGTAGGAGCATATAAACCATATATCCTCTGGGAACTGCCAAGGTCTCTGCATAAGGCTTGACTTATGTAAGAGCCTATGATGAAGAGTAGAAAAAATTTTAAAGTAGTGAATAAATTAAAATCACTAATTTGTTCACATTTATTTCATAGGTTCCTAGTACAAAAATGCAGGGATGTAAAAGCAAAACTCTGAACTCAGTGAAGTAATGTTCCTTGGGAACTCCTAGATGTTAGAAATGGCGCTGGGCCTCAGGCAATGTTCCATTCACTTTTCCTATTTGTTGTATTTGTAGCCTTAGAACTGATGAGTCTGGTTTGGAGAGGGTTTTAATTTATGATGTCACTGTGAGAACTGTTGTTAAGATTTTGTAGGAAAATACAGTGATCTGTTGATTCTTTCCTGTAGTTTTGGCTTTAACATCTCTTTGGCTGTGTTTAAGTTCAAGAGCTTGCCAAGGCCACGAGGGCCTGGCTTGTGTTTCTTGGGAACGGGACATGCCGGACCATGAGATGGGTCCTGAAGCTTTCAAGGTCACTGGTCCAGCAGGATCCTGCGCAATGTAAGCATTGCCTTTACGTCTTTCCTCTCTGGAACTTCATGTAGCAGCCTAACACGGGGGCCACTTGCCTTTACTCTTTTTTCTATGATGAACACTTGTGGCGAAACTGTGACAAATCCATTGATCTTAATATTTTTATTGTTGGAGTCTTGTTGATTCTCTATGAACAATTTCTATTTGATTGTACTGTGTAGAGTTAACACCCACTAGGGATATGTTAATAAAACTATAAATGCATAGTGTAATATAGAATAGCAAGATTTTTTTGTGAACAATTTATATAGAAGAGTAAGTTGTTTTTTAAGTGTTAGGCACATTTCTTTTAGGAACTTAAAATGTTATAAGAGTTTTTTAAACATTCAATATTTTTAATTATAAGAAACATTTGTTACCGAAGCCAGTTATTTCAGGTGTTCTAATTGGAGTATTGATTTTATTACCTCATATACCTCTAGAATGCCACATGTTCTGTTGGAGATAAAATTGCACAATAAATGTCAAGTCTCTGTTAAGTGTTTTAACTTGCTTTTTGCATCTTTCTCCAATTCATTGAAGAATCTTTGCTGGTTTTTTTGAAAAGAACTTTTTTTTCCCTGACACTAAGGCTTTTCTGCTTGTCTCTGAATGCCAAGAAAATTTTATGTGCTTAATACCCATGTAAAAGGTACTCATTTATGTCAGAGAACTGACCAAAAATCATGCAAAAAATTCATTTGATCTAGTGAATGAAAGGGATATCCAATGATGATCTAGGAGTAACATGTAATCCAAGAGGATTTCCATTCAGTACATTCACACATTATAAACACACATGCTTCCTACTCACAGTACCATTCTATCAGGGAGGAAAAAAACATACAGCTGCTACTCATGACCTTTAAAAATGAACAAATGTTGGGGCCAGTCTGGTGGCGTAGTGGTTAAGTTCGCCCGCTCCACTTTGGTGGCCCGGGGTTCGCAGGTTCAGATCCTGGGTGTGGACCTACACACCACTTGTGAAGCCATGCTGTGGCAGGCGTCCCACATATAAAGTAGAGGAAGATGGGCACAGATGTTAGCCCAGGGCCAATCTTCCTCAGTAAAAAGGGGAGGATTGGCGACAGATGTTTGCTCAGGGCCAATCTTTCTCACAAAAAAAAAAAAGAACAAATGTTGCTTGCTTATGGTTTTCAAACCATGATCTGAGTACAAAAGCAAAGTAGCTATGGCTAAATAAGGTGGCATGGCTGTGGCTTCCCACTTTCAGTTATTGCATAAAACATAAATCTGACGTATCATCCATTACAAAAGAGCAAAATTGAATAAATATCATTTTATAAATCAGACTATATAGTCTGTAGCCAGAATATATAGAACTCTTAAAACTCAACAATAAAGACAAATAGCCCAATTAAAAGTGGGCAGAGGCTCTGAATATACATTGTCCAAGAAAGATATACAAATGGCCAATAAGCACATGAAAAGATGCTCAACATCATTTGTCACTAGGGAAACGCAAATCAAACTACAATGAAATACTACTTCACTAGGATATAGGATAGCTAAAATGAAAAAGACAATAACAGATGATGAGGAAATGGAGAGATTGAAATCTTCATGCATTGCTGGTAGAAATGTAAAATAGTGCAGTCATTTTGAAAAACAGTTTGGCATTTCCTTAAAAAGCTAAATACAGTTATCATATGACCCAGCAATTCCACTCATAGGTATGTACCCAAGAGGATTGAAAACACATCTCTACACAAAAACTTGTACACAAATGTTCATAGGAGCATTGTTTATAAGGGCCAAAAAGTGGAAACAACCCAAATTTCCATCAGTTGATGACTGGATAAACAAAATGTGGTTTAGCCACACAATGGAATGTTATTCAGCCATAAAAAGGAATGAAACACTGTTACATACTACAACATGGATGAACCTTGACAACATTATGCTAAATGAAAAAAGCCAGACAAAAAAGGCCACATATTATATGGTCCTATTTGTATAAAATATCCTAAATAGTCAAAATACGAGGTAGGTAAATTTTGGACAATGCTACTCAGTACACAGTTCACACAATTAAGGAACCAAATGTATTATGATATAATGTCTTTAAAGTTGATTATACATTCATGCAACATATGTTTATTGAGAGACTGATGTCCTGGCACTTCATCGGGCACCATGTCCCAAGAACCAAAATAATAGCCAGTGGCTGGGTAACCATTTGGAGAAAAATGACAAAGATGTATTATAAGAAAATTCCAAGTTCCACTGAGCAACTCATTGTCCCAAATAAAGCTGTATTCCAAAGCTGAATCAGGCATAAACTAGACAAAATAAGTGCCACGAAGACTGTGTCTCTGTCACACCAAGACAGTTAAATTTGACCACCTCAGCCACAGTACATGCCAGTTCAGGGAAAGAATCATTCATATATGATTTGGTGTACTCCCAAATCCTGACTGAATCATTCTTTTTTTCTCTTTTTCTTTTATCCCCCTCTTAAAGTTGACGTTCAGACCTCATGCAGACACAGTCAATGATAACACAGTCTGTCAGGAAACAGATGGCACCATCAATTTGGGAAGAGTTTAATAAAGACACTTGGTACAAAGGCATGGGCAAAGTGGACTGGCACTAAGGGAGAGTGTAGTGTCCAGACCTAGTATCACCAGGGCACTGTTACTAGCGTGAAGGCATGAGGCGAGTGAGTGGTGGGTGGCACTGGAATTAGGGCTGTGTGGAGAGGGCTCCCTGCTGGGACATGTGACCTGCATGTGAGGAACGTAGTTAGACTTAGCAGAGCCTGCAGGGAAGGAGCCAAGGGAATCAATACCCTGACTTCTCTTCTCCCTCCCATCTCCTTCTGATGCTCCCCTTTAGCTGAAAGCAGCTGAAAACCAGAGGGCAGGAGAACCCATTGACGTCCCTACAGGTCAGCCTCCTGGGACACAGAGCAAGGTGGAGAAGGGATCCAGGGAAGATATTCAGCACAATGGATAATGGAGATGAGTCAGATAGTTCAGAGGTCTCTTTGGTTTCACTTCATTGATCCTGATAGTTGACTTCTTTACATCAATGACCTCTTAATTCTTAATAATTTGAAAAGTTAACATTTATTAAATCAGTAGGTTAAGTGCTTTGCTATCATTATCACATTGAATCTTAACGAGCCTATGAGGTCAACTCTAATAGTATCCACACTCTACGGATGAGTAAACTGATGCTTAGAGAGATGTGCCCAAGGTCACAGAGCTGGAAGTCATGAGGTGGTGAAGCCGAGATCCTTATCCAGGCAGTCCAACTCCAGGTGAGACCCACTCCAGTAAAACTGATCTTTGAAGGTAACATCTGTAAGACTCTCAAGACTGACCAAAAAGCTAATAAAATGATTAGGCTAACAAAACAGTAACTGCCTCTTAAGTCTACCCAGCTCTGGCTGATCAAACTATGATTCATCTCTCAATTTGCACAGATGAATATTGGTGCCATTCCTGGGTTCCAGGTGAGTCTTGGTTCTGATTCAGTCCTAACGCTCCATGGATACACAGTCTCAATGCCTCTGCCAACAGTCCTCTGTGATCCTTTGTCCTGAGGTTTAAGAAACATGCTTACTGCTATCAATAAACAGATAAATGAAGTGGGATAAAATACATCTAAAATAGAAACATGCTGGCTGCAATAAATAAACAAGGTGAGATAAAATTCATCTCAAGTAGAATATCTTGGTCCTCATACTTATCAATTGTGAATTTTAATAAAATGGGTTAAACCGTGGTTTTGAAATACAGCTTTAAGATAAACATTCATTCTTATTTCACAAAAATGTTATGGACCAAATAATCCTGATTTTTTTTTTTTTAACCTTCTTTAGTATTAAAATCAAAATTCAGCAAGGCACAAGAATGTTTACTACCACTCGTGAAAAGGAAATATGAACAGTAGGCTGCATGGTTGAATAGAAACAGAGGGACTAGTAAATGTAACTATAAATACAGACATTTTTTAAAACCCAGGGTCTACTTCCCAACAGCAAGTGAGATTAAAAACAGAGACTCTTCACTCTCCACCAGCTTCTAGGGAGAAAGTCAGGCCCTGTGGAGATGTGAGGAACAGGTGGATGAAAATGTCTTCTAGTCTGTGTCTTTTTTTGCACCAATGACAATGATTCTTTCTCCTTCCTGGCAACACAGAAGTATTTTCAATTCAATTCAAAAAACATAATAATTGTGTTTGATTGTGGCTTGTGTTGTGTTTTCTATTAACATTTTGTGCTCAATAATTACCCTTTCAGTTTCTGGTGTATTTTTGGATAGACTATTTTTCTATCTGTATTTTGGATAGACTGCAGAAGAATGTCAAAGCCAAAACTAGGCACATGACATGAAATATATGATAGCTTTAAAATTGGTAAAGATTGGGGAATTCTGTCACATTTCTCTCTCTCTTTTTTTTTTTTCTTTGTGAGGAAGATCCGCCCTGAGCTAACATCTGATGCCAATTCTCCTCTTTTTGCTGAGGAAGATTGGCCCTGGGCTAACATCGGTGCCCATCTTCCTCTGCTTTATATGGGACACCGCCACAGCATGGCTTGCCAAGCAGTGCGTCGATGCGCGCCCGGGATCCTAACCAGCAAACCCATGGCCACCGGAGTGGAGTGCACGCACTTAACCGCTGCGCCCCCGGGCTGGCCACTGTCACATTTCTCTTTAAGGATACCTAATGGGGAAAATCATCATGAATCTATGGGGAACTATAAACATTTGTTTAATGAAGAAATGTATAATCCTGGTGAAAGGCATAAAAGAAATCCTTTCTTTTGTGTTATTAATAATTGAGAAGTTGTGGATAGAAGGAATTTAGAGATCTTCTAATTCAGCAGGCAATTAACATCACTTATGGGAAAGTAAGGCCCAGAAAATTCTAGTAGTGTGCTCAAGTTCATGCAGCTATTTACCAGCAGTGCCTAAATGAATATCGAAATAATACAGTCCCCTAGAACCGTAAGGTTTTTACAACCACTTGTCCAAATTTCTTATTGGTGTCTCCATTTATTCTTTGGCTGCAGGGAAGCCCAATGTTAAGTTATACCTTAGTATTCCCTTAGCTCAGCTTTTCTGGTATGCTTATTGTCTACCACTGTCAACCATCTTTTTCTGTTCTTGTCTTGGCATTTATCTGTGAAAGTTTTTTGTCACGGTGCTTTATTATTACAAGCTGTGTATTTCTACATGGAAATAGGTGAAGTCAGATAAGTATATTAGAATGCTTCCTGGAACGTAAATTGTAGTGTTCAAAACCTGACCTCAGAAATAAGACATTTCCTTCACCTCTCCCTACCACCTACTCCCCACCAACTCTAACACTAACAAAAACATTACAAACTGTTTGCTCCAACTTATCAATCTGGAATCTACCTTCTCAACCTTGCTGTCACTTCCCCACAGGGGTTCTGTCCCCTCTTTGTCTGCAATGAGGATAGAGTCTGATGAATAAGGAAAAGTGAGGAACTTGCCCAGAGGTAAGTAAGACCTGATCCCTCCCTCCCTGGAGTCCTAGTTAGGAGCCTTTGAGCAGAGCAAGCTCTGAACACAGATCTGCTGTCTGACAGGAGCTGGAAAGGGAGGTAACTTAAGGAGTGAGAAGCAACTGTGGTTTTAAGCTACCGAGGTCTCAGGGTTTGTTTGTTCCTGCAGCATAACCTAAGTCTATCTTGACTCGTATTACAAGAGTGATTCTGACTCTTGGGTCAAGACCACTCTGAGAATCATAAAAACTAGGGACTCTCTCCCTAGATGAACATATACTCAGGGTTGTCCAGGAAATTCCAAGGGGTTCTTGAAATGCCTAAAGCTTATCCATGGTCCCCATGTTAAGGACTCCTAATCTAGAACCTTCTCCTCTGCTCAGAATCACTTTTTCCATGACAGCTTATCTTACGGTATTTTGTTTCTTCCCATAGTACTTGTTGGCTACATAGAAAGGCTTTGGAGTGAAATATACTGCTCTAAAATGTTAACATGAAGTGCCCAAATTGTTAGTCTGGAAAGAGGGTATCAGAAAGATAAATGAATGAGCCTGTTCCAAAAATGAAAATTCCACTTTTAAAAAAGCATCGTGTTTAGACCGGCCCCGTGGCTTAGCCGTTAAGTGCGCGCGCTCCACTGCTGGTGGCCCGGGTTCGGATCCCGGGCCCGCACTGACGCACCCCTTCTCCGGCCATGCTGAGGCCGCGTCCCACATACAGCAACTAGAAGGATGTGCAGCTATGACATACAACTATCTACTGGGGCTTTGGGGGGAAAAATAAATAAATAAAATTATAAAAAATAAATAAATAAATAAAAAAGCATCGTGCTATAGTCGTTATTGAAACAAAGCAGCTTTGCTCCCCAAAATACCCTAAAAACTAATGCGTATACCTTCTCAAAATTATGCCAAGCCTTAATCTGGTAGGTTCCTTAATATTAAAAACTTTATGGTACACTAATAAAAATATTTATAAGGAAACATTTTTTAAGGACAATTATTCCACACTAGAAACAATCCTTCCCACTTAGTTAGCCAGACAAGCCTGCCCATTTGTATTGCAGGCTGGCACACGCTGCAGACTCAGCCACCCACAGCATTCCCCTCATGCCCCTGCCCTCCCCCCGCCCCCCTTTGCTCTAATCAGAAAAGCAAATGGAAATGTTTGAGTGCCTTTGCTCTGTGCAATGATATCTGTTCAGAGAGCAGATGTTTCTGTTGCCTAGGTTCTAAGGGCCTAACCACGAAAATACTTGGGGAGAATATTTAAAATCTGGTCGCTTAAATTTGTTCCTAAAATAAAGCTACTTTTAGAAACAACCATATAATGACCCAATGCTTCTGTAAAGTACCTTTAAAGTCGTTATTTCTTGTCTCTTCCTGCTCTGCCTCTTACCCAACATCTAACAAAAATTAACTTTAGTTCCATTTCCCTTTTGAGCTATCTGAAGCCAAACACCCATTTTACTTTATATTTCCTTTTATTTCTTTCTTCTTCCTTTTTTTTCTTCTCTTTTTTAAGCATTTGTTGAGCGTTTAGTGTGTGCTGGATGCTATGCAAGTGGTCAGTCCTGGGCCCTGCCCTTGGGTCTCCAGTTCCCTTTCACCAGAAGAAGATGGGGCATGGAGGAAGAGTGCTGGGATCGTTTCAGAGAGACATTGACGCACCTTTCACACCAGCTGCAGCTGGTCCCTGGGCTCCAACCAGTGGGCTCTGGTTGGAGAGAATCAGAAACAGCCCCTGCAAGATCTGGTCTTGGTCTTGGTGTGGCAGGGAAGAGGGATCCTCCCAGTACCACGCCTGGCTCGGTTTCTCCCAGGACACAGCTCACAATGAAGGCAGTAGGATCTGGGTGTGCCCCTTACGTGCTGTAAGTTACATGGTTATAGCTGATCTTACAGCTTTTTATAAATGATCCACATTCTTTTTTTTTTTTTTTTTTTTTTTTGGTGAGGAAGATCAGCCCTGAGCTAACATCCATGCTAATCCTCCTCTTTTTGCTGAGGAAGACCGGCTCTGAGCTAACATCTATTGCCAATCCTCCTCCTTTTTTTTTTCCCCCCAAAGCCTCAGTAGATAGTTATATGTCATAGTTGCACATCCTTGTGGTTGCTGTATGTGGGGCGTGGCCTCAGCATGGCCAGAGAAGCGGTGCGTCAGTGCGCGCCCGGGATCCAAACCTGGGCCACCAGTAGCTGAGTGCATGCACTTAACCGCTAAGCCACGGGGCCGGCCCCAGTCCACACTCATTTTTAAACAGAGTGCTGGAAGTGAGACGTTTTCTTCTAAAGTCCTATGGTTAAAGCCTATGTTATAAAGAAAAATTCCTAGTTAAATCTTTATTCCTAAAACCATCACCCTTTTATCAGAGTGGAAAGAAAAGGATAAATAACTTGCAAAACAATTGCAGGTGACAGCCCATCCTATTCAAGAGACTACACTAGAAATATCTTGTGAAAAGTAAATCACTTGGGTCCAAGCATACTAAAGTTGAAAGAATTGTTTTATTACTAAACTATGTCATTTATTGTCATCTTCTGGTTTGGTGGCTTTGTGATAGTTGCAAAGTCTTCAATATGTTGGTAAAAGAAGAAAACGGCTATTCTCATTGAATTTGTGGATAACAATGAATAGCCACAGGAATATCCTGGAAATTTGAAAGGAAAACAAGCAACATCACCTGGTAATAATTCTTTGGGGGGGAGGGGACAATCTCCTCAAATCGTTCCAAATAGGTCATCCTGTTATCTATCATGGTATTCGGTTACTTTCATAGCACTTATGACAATATTATAATTACATATTTGTGTGATTCTTTGTGTAAAGCTTGTATGCCTCATGAAACTTTTAGCTCTATGATGTCAAGGGACATGATTAATTTTTTCCCCTTTTTATGTCTTTTTCTAGCACAGTACCTGGCATAATGCATGGAGCTCCAAAATATTTTTTAACATGTTAGTGTACTGTGCTCATATATGTGTATATACATAGATGATGAACACAGCAAAAGGCTTTTAAAGATTTGAAGAGATTTGTGGGAAATAATTTAGGTTGTGCTAATTGTGGTCAGTGAGAAACCCTCAACTGGAGAGAATCTAGGCATACACTGACCTGTGAGCGAGAGTGAAGACAGATGGGAAAACCCTCAAGAAATAATTTTATGTAGCTTCATTGTAATTTGAAAAGTGAGAATATATTTTAGTTATATAGGCATGCAGAAATTTAAGTGTCAAAAATATACACCACCGATGAAGACAAAAGCTTAGTTCTCCAAAGTATTCTACACACACAAGTAGCTAGAATGCATACACACACACGATACTACAACACCTTGGCATTAAATAAAGTGCATAGACCTTGAAAGACACATAGAACCTGAACTGAAACCCCAGCCCCAGTACATCCTGGGTGTGTCATCTTGGGCAAGCTATTTAAAGCTATCTGAGTCTCAGTTTCCTTATTTGTAAAATGATATCTACTTCTTCCAGTTAATATAAGAATTAAAGCTAACATCTTGCTATTTGTTTTTTGTCTCATCTTTCCTTTATTCCTTATTCCTGCCTTGTTTTGGATTAACTGAGTATTTATTATGATTCCATTTGATCTTCACTGTTGGGTTATTAGCTATACCTCTGTGTGTGTGCATGTATGTGTGTTTTAGTGGTTGCTCTATGATTTACAATATACATCTTTAACTTATCACAGTCTGCCTTGAAATAAAGTCATACCATTTCATGAATAGTGTAAGAATCTTACAATAATGCACTTCCATTTCTTCCTTCGTGTTCTTTGTGCTATTATTGTCATATATTTTAATGCTACATTTTATAGGTTTTGAATTCAATTCCATTTTGGTCAAAGAACATACTTTGTATGATTTAAATCCCTTATCTTTATTGACACTTTTTTTATGGCCAAGCATATGGTCTTTATTGGTAAATATTCTGAGTGCCCTTCAAAAGAATGTGCATTTCTGTTTGGGGGTGGAATGTACTATAAATGTCAAATAGGTCAAGTTGGTTGGCAGTGTTGTTCACATCTTCTATATACTTACTAATTTTTCGGTCTACTTCTATTGATTATTGTGAGAGGGGTGTTGTGTGGATTTCTCTATTGCTCCTTTCAGTTCTTTCAGTTTTTGCTTCATATATTTCGAAGCTCTGTTTTTAAATACCTAAATACTTAGGGTTGTTCTGAACTTTTGAAGAATTAACCGTTCTGTCATTATGAACTAACCTTCTATATCCCTGGTAATACCTTTTATTCTAAAATCTACTTTGTCTTATATTAAGACATCTATTCCAGCTTTCTTTTGATTGATCTTGGTGTGGTATAGCTCGTTCCATCCTATTACGCTTAACCTATATGAATGTTTATAGTTACAGCGGATTTCTTATAGGCATCATATTGTTGGGTCTTGCTTTTTTTATCTAACCTAACAATCTCTGCCTTTTAATTGAAGTGTTCAGACTATTTTACATTAACTGCCATTATTGATATCGTTCGGTTTAAATCTATCATATTGCTATTGGTTGTCCCAGCCTTTGTTTCCTTTTTTCCTCTATTTCTGCCCTGTTTTAGATTGTATATCTTTTATGATTCCATTTTATGTCTTTTGTAGGCTTATTAGCTGTACCTCTTTGTTTTCTCTTTTTCTTTCTTTTTTCAGTGGTTGCTTTACAGGTTAGAGTGTATATCTTCAACTTATCACATTCTGCCTTCAAGTATTATCCTAGCATTGCAGGTGTAAGAACCTCATAACGGTTACTATTTCTTCTCTGCTAGTATTTGTGCCATTGTTGTCATACATTTTAGTTCTACATTTGATATTTACCCCATAATATGTAATAATAATAATAATAATATTATTATTATTATTTTTGCTTTAAACAGTCAACTATCCATTAAAGTAATTTTAAAAATAAGAAAACATTTTTATATTTAATCACTTATTTCAGTGCTTTTCATTCCTTTGTGTTGATTCAGATTTCCATCTGGTTTCATTTTCCTTCTGCCCAAAGGACTTGCTTTAACAACTCTTGTAGTGAGGGCTGCTGGTGATGAATTCTCCCAGCTTTGTGTGTCTGAAAAATTCTTTTTTTTCACCTTCATTGTTGTAAGATATTTTCACTGAATACAGAATTGTAGGTAGAGAATTTTTCTCTTTTGGCATTTTAAAAATGCCAGTCCATTTTCTTCTGGCTTGCATAGTTTCTGATGTGGAGTTTCCTCTGTTTCTTATCTAAGTATCTCTACATATATGTCCTTGTTTCTCCAGCTGCTTTGAAGATTCTTTCTTTATCACTGGTTTCTCAACTTTGATTATGATGTGTCTTGGGTGGTTTTCTTTATATTTATTCTGCTTGGAGTTTGTTGAACTTCTTGGATCTGTGGGGTTTATATTTTTCATCATATTTGGAAAATTTTTCAGCCATCATTTCTTCAAATATTTTTCTGTCCTCCCTTCTTTCTCCTATCCTTCTGGCACTCCAATTACATGTTGTAGAAGGCAGCATAATGGCTCCCCAAAGATGTCCACATCCTAACCCCCAGAATCTGTGAATGTTAGGTTACATGGCAAAGGGGACCTTTAAAAAGGGAGATTATCCTGGATTATCTGAGAGGGCCCAACGTAATCGCAAAAGTCCTTAAAAGTGTAAGAGAGAAGCATAAGAGAAAGTTAGAGTGATGCAACGAGAGGCCTTGACTCACTGTTGCCGGTTTTAAAGATGGAGGAAGGAGGCCATGAGCCAAAAAATGCAGGCGGCCTCTAGAAGGTGGAAAAGGCAAAGAAAAGGATTCTTCCCTAGAGCCTCAAGAAAGAAATGCAGCCCTGTCAACACCAGTGAGACCCTAGTTGAACTTCTAACCTACAGAACTGTAAGGTAATAAATGTGTGTTGTTTTAAGCCACTAAATTTGTGGTAATTTGTTACAGCAGCCATAGCAAACTAATACACACTAATATGTTAGACTACTTGGTATTGTCCCAGAGGTCACATGGATTTTTTTTTTCTGTCTATGCTTTATTTTGCATGGTGTATATTGCTTCAAGTTCACTAATCTTGTCTTTTGCAGTGCCTAATCTGCTATTAATCCCATCCAGTGTTTTTTTCTTTCAGGATATGGTATTTTTTATTTCTTGAAGTTCCATTTGTTATAAATATATATATATTCATTTATATCTGTCCTCATTACGTTCATGTTTTCATTTATGTTCTTGAGCATATCTATATTTATATAGCTGTCTTTAGGTCCTTGTCTGCCAATTCCTTCATCTCTGTCATTTCCTGGTCTGTTTTTCTCCTAGATGTAGGTCATCTTTTCCTGCTGGGAATTATTGGCTGGATGCTAAACATAGTGAATTTTATGTTGCTGACTGCTGGATTTTGTTGTATTCTTTTATGAAGTGTTGGATTTTGTTTTGGCTTGTAGTTAAGTTTCTTGAAGATCAGTTTGATTCTTTTGAGGCTTGTGTTTAAGCTTTGTTCAGGTAGATCCAGAGAAGCCTTTACCCTAGGGCTAACTGAACCTCACTATGGTGTGACCCTTTCAAGGCTGCTACCAAACGTCCTATGTATCATAAGGCCTCTCCCTTCCGACTGATGAAAAAGCAAACTATTCCCAGCTTTGTGTGAACTCTGGGAATTCTTAGGTCTATTGATTTCCAATTATTGTTTCCCCAGTTCTGAGGAGTTTCACCACTTGCATGCACAGATCATTACTTAACCAAAGACTTCAAGGGAATGTCTTTACAGATACGTAGAGATCTCTTTCTCTGTACCTCCCTCCTCTCCTATAACACGCTCAACAAATTCTATCTTCCTTGAACTTCAGTTTCATCTCAACTCAACAAGACCTCTAGGCTCTGTGTGGGTTACCCTTACCTGTGCTACAGCCTGGAGACTGCTCGAGGCAGTAACCTGGGGCAGTAGCCAAGGCCACTTCTTTTTTTTGCTCTTCTCTGGGGAATCCTCCTCTGCCTCCTGTCCAGTGTTTGAAAACAGTGCTTCCTTCATATATTTTGTCTGGGTTTCTAGTTGTTTACAGCAGAAGACAATGCCCATTGCAGTTAATCCTTCATGGACAGAAGTGGAAGTATATGACTAGAATTAAATAAGATAATATGTAAAAATGTGTAGTAAGAAGGCACTCAAGTGATTATATGAATCAATGAATGATTTGAAATACCTTCAATAATGATAGTAATAATATCAGCTAAGGCTAATTAGGCTCTTACTAGGTGTGAAATATTATAGTATTTTACATCTGATATCTTATTTAATCCATATGAGGTTGGGTAATGCTGTTATCTCCGTTTCATAGATAAGAAAACAGAAGTATAGTGAGTAAAGCAATTTGCATAAGGCTACACGTATAGTAAGCAGCAGAGTCAGAATTGGAACCAAATACACCTCAAAACCAGTAGCTATATGACCCCGAGTATAGTGCTTTTTGGTGTATAGGAATACTTAAAATGAGTCAAGATGATAAAACGGTGAGATTGATTCCTTTAATCAACAAACCAGAATTTATATCTTCAAGTGAGTATTATTCTTCAACCCTTGAAAGAACAAGAACTTATTTTAACAATATTCATAGCAGGGTTAGGGCTCCTGCTGCAAAATGAACTGAGCCACAAACACAAAATAGATTTTATTATAGTGTCCTTATTTTTAACCCCAAATAATAATAACCAGCTTACCCATGCGCAGTATTCGTCAGTCTTGGATCCAACTAGTTTTGATTGCTTCCAAAAAATCAAATTTATCCTTAAAAGATGAAGATATCCATCATTTCATCAAGCCTGTTTTTAGAAATGGGTCACAGATACTCTGGTTAACTCCCAAGCAGGTGTTCCAAACACATCCTAAAGATGGCAGCATCATTAGAATCAGATGATAGCCTCACAAGGGATTACTTTTAAAGGAACATTTAGTTGATCTTTAATGTTTATTAAAAATACTATTGACGTTATTTTATGGTCATATTTTGGATACAATTCCAAATTTACCCTCAAAAATTAATTAGATATTAATGCATTCCCTTATAAGAGAATGCATAGTATCTTTCTTTAAAAAGTGTTTCAATTTTGCAACCACAATAATTACCTATATGTCTGTAAAGATATATCTATTGTAAAAGATGAGATATTCCTGTGCCAGTAGGCTGCATATCCAAACATCTGAAAATAATCTTAGTCCTTGATAGTCAAAGTGTGGTCCATGGGCCAGCAGTTTTAGAATTAATTACCTATGAGCTTGTTAGGAACACAGAATCTCACCCTTACTCCAGATCTACTGAATCAGAAAATCTGTATTTTAACAAGATTCCCAGGTGATTTTTATGCAGGTTGAAATTTGAAACACAGCTGTAGCTGATCCTGTGAAGAGACAACATAATTTACAACGCCAATGAAACAACTATGAAGATACGGAAATTCTTTCCCTATAGAATAGTCAGTGATGACTATCTTAATTAAGGAGAAAGTTAATTCCACAGTTAAGTTTTAGGAATGTAAATCTTCAAGGGGACTTTAGCCAAATTTAGGTGGACCAGAGAGGAGTATCAAAAAATTAAGTAACTAAGCCATAAAATTCCTAAAAGAAAACATAGGCAGTAAGCTCCTTGACATCAATCTTGGTGAAGATTTTTTGGATTTGATACCAAAAGAAAAGGCAACAAAAGCAAAAACAAACAAATGGGACTACATCAAACTAAAAAGCTTCTGCACAGCAAAGGAAACCAACAATAAAATGAAAAGGCCACCTACTGAATGGGAGAAAATATTTGCAAATCATATATGTGATAAAAGGTTAACATCCAAAATATGTAAAGAACTCATACAACTTAATAGCAAAAAACCAAACAATCAGATTTAAAAATGGACAGACGATCTGAAGAGACATTTTTCCAAAGAAGATGTACAGGTGCCCAACAGGTACATGAAAAGATGCTCAACATCACTAATCATCAGGGAAATGCAAATCAAAACCACAATGAGATATCACCTAACACCTGTTATTATGGCTATTATTAAAAAGATAAGAAATAGCAAGGGTTGGCCGGGAAGTAGAGAAAAAGGAACACTTGTGCACTGTTGGTGGGAATGTAAATTGGTTCAGCCACTATCAAAAACAGTATGGAGGTTCCTCAAAAAATTAAAAATGGAGCTACCATATGATCCAGCAATTCCACTTCTGGTTATATATCAGAAGAAAACAAAAACACTAACTTGAAAAGATATATGCACCCCCACGTTCATTGCAGCATTATTTACCATAGCCAAGATAGGGAAACAACTTAAGTGTCCATCGATAGATGAATGGATAAAGAAATTGTGGTATATATACACAATGGAATATTATTCAACCATAAAAAGAATGAAATCTTGCCATTTGTGACAACATGGATGGACCTTGAGGGCGTTTATGCTAAGTGAAATAAGTCAGAGAAAGACAAATACCATATGATCTTACTTATATGTGGAATCTTAAAAAAAGAAAAAAAAAAAAAAAACAAGCTTATAGATACAGAGAACAAGATTGGTGGTAGCCAGAGGTGGGGATGGGGTGGGCAAAACGGGTGAAAGGAATCAAAGCTACAAACTTCCAGTTATAAAATAAATAAGTCATGGGGATGTTATGTACAGCATGGTGACTATAGTTAATAATACTGTCTTACATATTTGAAAGTTGCTAAGAGAGTAGATCTTAGAAGTTCTCATCACAAGAAAAAAATTTTTCTAACTGTGTATGGTGACGGATGTTAACTAGAATTAGTGTGGTGATCATTTCAAAATATATACAAATATCGAATCATTATGCTGTACACCTGAAACATAATTTTATATGTCAATTATACCTCAATAAAATAAAGTAAGTAACTTATAAGAAAGTTGAACCCCTTTAATCTGAAAACACTGCCAAGCTTTGAGGGGTAGTCCTATTGCAACACCAGGCCTGTTTTCAGGACACAGCAAGGTCCTGGGCCTCAGAGAAATAAAGGTAGCTAAGAGATCCCAGGAGAAACCTTACAGGGCTGGGGCAGAAAAGGAGTCCCATGGAACAAATGAGGTGGAAACAGCTGTGACATCTATTTCTTTCCTTCTGGAAGTCCAAACATTTTCCCATTTAGAATAAACTGAGAAATTCTATATCAAATATAACTGCCTGTAAAATTTTAAATTGCTTCAATCTGAGTTTAACAGCCACCTCTCCTTTCATCTCTTACTAAGTCATCTTAAAGCTACATCTAGAATTCAATAAGAAAAATTACAATAAAAATGGGTTTTAGAGTTTTCTCAGATTTATTTAATATTTCTACTGAGAAGGGATAAATCACAGCTCAGAACTCCAGCAAGAAACAATACCTTGAAGCTACACTTATGAGGAAACAAGTTAAATATACAGAACCTCCAGAGACAGTGTATATACCATTTCAAAATAGGCATGAGACTCTTATACATTTTGATTCTCCAGATCCAGCAGAAATGTAGCAAAGTGGAATTCACTCAATATTGAATGCTAGCGTCAATCTGTATTAACACTCAGGGGAAGGGGTCTCAGGAATGAAAATGTACTCTAATATTCCTGTTAGAATAAGATTGCATTAGCCTAATTAGACATAGCGACCAATTGAAGATCAATAGCTGTATTTTTGTACACATTCTGTCCCTCCTGCCTAGAACACTCTCCACCCCGCTCCCTCTGTGCCTGGCCTTAAAGGGCACTTCCTCGAGGAGGTTTTCCCAGCCCCACTGCCTGGGTAGTTATGAGGTAGCACAGTGTCTAGTGACACAAGGGATGCAAAAAATATTTGTTGAGTGAATGCAATAATTGAAAGCTGTTTTTTAAAGTTTTTAGTTTTCCAACTTAATAGGACAATTGCCCTAGCCTTCTCTGACGTATTATTTTTATGATGAACCATAGAGAGATTAGAGAGTGTTTCAGATTATATTAACAAAGAATTAAGCACACTACCATGTTGAGTTCCAACAGTATATGTCCCTATGGCTAGGGGTGGAAATCCCTATGGGAAACTTTTGAAATCTAATGGTATTAAACCCAAGTTTAAAAATAACAAAAGAAATCAGCTTATCTTCAGTCTTTTCCCTTTAAAATATTTGGTTCTCACCTCCTTTTGAAAGAAGGTATTAAAATTAAAATTCTAATCCAAGGATTCTCACATCTTAGCTTTGTAATACTCTAATGTTTTCAATTATCTCAAGATCAAAGAATTGTTTTTCCTATTTAATTATCTTTTTATTATAAAAGACAAGCTCCTTACAGGAAATCTGTAAATGACAAAAAAAGAGAGAAAAGAAAAATTGCCCATGTATGAGCATTGTTAATATTTAGTGTATTTCCTTTCAGTCCTTTTTCTATGGACCCAAAATTAGAATTATTCTGAATATAGTCATGTATTCTGTTTTTATTTTCCCACTAAAAAATGAATCTTAAGCACTTTCTAAATTTAACAAAACTAATAGTTGTTCAAAACAATATTTTTAGTGTGCACAATAAAAAGTAAGGCTGTCTCCCACCGCAATCCCAAACCTTAACAGTAACAACTGGAATTGCTGGGTGTGGATTCTTACATTTTTCTCTCTCATAAGCATTTTGCCATATTATTAAATACTCTGCAAGAAATTCTTCCAAAGACTGCATTATATTCTACCTTATAAATATGCCATGCTTTATTTAACCATTTTCCTAAATTTTTTCTAGTTTTTTCATACTGAAGCAGCTCTGTTTCCTTAGATTGTATTCCTAGAAGTGGAACGACTAGGGCAAAAGGTATGGACTTTCTCCAGACTCTTGAAACTTACGGCAAAATACCCTCCAGATAGGTGGCCCCAATTCACACTCCCATCAGCAGCACATCAGCACGCCTATCTCACAAATCTAGTTTTGATGAAGATTAATATTAATCCACTTAAATGATATTTGATAAGCACATTATTACACTGTACTAGAGCCGGCCCCATGGCTTAGCGGTTGAGTGCGCGCGCTCCACTGCTGGCGGCCCGGGTTCGGATCCCGGGTTCGGACGGATGCACCACTTCTCCGGCCATGCTGAGGCCGCGTCCCACATACAGCAACTAGAAGAGTGTGCAACTATGACATACAACTGTCTACTGGGGCTTTGGGGGGAAAAATAAATAAATAAATAAATTATTACACTGTACTGTAATCATTTATATGGGTTTATTCTTGTCAAAAAGTTAACTAGACTGTGAGTCAGTAGACTGAGTCTATGTCTTTTTTATCTTCATACCTCTTGAGACTAGCATCATACATGAAACATTCACTTATTCAACAGATATTTTTTGAATGCCTATTATGTGTCAGATGGCATTCTAGTTTCAGCTCTAATGTATATTACATTCTAGTGGAGAGACAGAAAATAAACAAGAGTAAAATTATAGTATGCCAGGTAATAAATGCTATGGTCAAAAATAAAGCAGGGCAAAAATAGGGGTGTGAGAAATGGAGAGGGTTTGCTATTTGTTATAGGGCAGTGAGGAAAGGCCTCACTGATAAGATGGAATTTGAGCAGATATGTAAAGAAGCATGCTGTGCAGGTATGTGGCAGGAAGGGTATTTCAGGCAGGGCAAAGGCCCTGAGTTGAGAGCATGCTTAGGATGTATGAAAAGCAGAAAGAAGGCCAGTCTGGCTGGAACAGTAAGGGACAGAATAGTAGAAAACGGGGTCAGAGAGAGTGGGGAAACTCATCATGGAGGACTTGTAAGCCTTGTCAGGACTCTGTTATTCTATGTGAGATGAGAAGCCATTAGGAGGGCTTTGAGAAGACAGATGACATGACCTGACATATTTTCAAAAAATCACAAGCTGCTGTGTTGAAATAGAACGTGGGGGAAACAGTTGAGGCTTTTTTGAAAATTCATGTGAGATATGATGATGGCCAACATTAAGATAATAATTGAGATGATGAGAAATGGATTCTAAATATATGTTGGAGGTATAGCCAGTGAATCTTGCTAAGCTGTTGAATGTCCATTGTATGAGAAATGGAAAGGAGCCAGGCATGAATCCAAGGTTTTGGGCTACTGAGAGGATGATGGTGCCATTTACTCAGAAGGAAAAGATTGCAGAGGAGATTTTTTTGAAGGTGAGGTGAAGAAATTGGGAGTTTTGCTTTTGGGTATGTTGATTTTGAGATAGTAGTCATCTCCCAAATCTCAGTGATTACATTGGTTGTGGGTTACTTGTCTTTCTGTCCCATGTCTTTTTCATTCAGGAATCTAGGTTGAAAAAAGCCCCTATTTGGAACATGTCACTCTCACGGAAGAGGGAAAACAGCTATGGCAGAATCACGCAATAGCTTTTAAAACGTCTGCTCAGATATGGCATATGTCACTTACACTAGCCAAAGCCTGTCACATGACTAAGCCTAATGTCAATGGGCAGTATGGCAAGTCGTATGGCTCCGGGATGATTATTCACCAGGAACGTATAATATTCTTACCACAGGGCAGTGAATAATTGGGAACAATCGTATAATCTACCACATCACCCAAGTGGAGATGTCAAGTAGGCAACTGGGTTTATGAGTCTGGGGTTCAATGCAGGGAATTCAGGTTTTAAGTCATGGGATTGAATTACTCAATGAATGAGTGTAGACAGAGAAGAGACATAGCCCTGGGACACTCCAATGCTTGGAGGTAAGGGCAATGAGGAGGAACTTGCAAAAGAGACTGAAAGAGAGTGGCCAGTAAGGTAGGTGGAGAACTGAGAGAATGGAGTTCTGGAGGTCAAAGATTCAGTGTCAAATGCTGCTGATAGGTAAAGATGAAAATTTAAGACTGCCCATTGTATCTAGTAGTATGGAGGTCAAGGGCAGGGTTAGTCGAGAGATATTGACCAATGCCTAATTGGAGTGGGCTTCTGAGAAAATGGGAGAAGAGGAGAGCAGCAAGTGTAGATGACTCCTTTGGGTTTTGCTGTAAAGAGAAACAGAGAAATGGGAAAGTAGTTGCAGGGTTTTTTGTTTTTAGGGTTTTTTTTGTGAGTGTGTCATTGTTTTAGTCTGTTTTTCTGAGATGGGAGAAATAACAGCATGTTTATAAAAATCCAGAAATTTTGTGAAGATCTTATACATTGTCAAAATTAGGAAGCTTAAGTGAACCTGGAAAAGCAAACAAATTAATTCTTCATGGGCATTGCTCAGAATACCTTCCATTAAGTGGCCTCAGATTAGGATCCCAACATCTTCTATACTTGAAATAGCCTGCCCATCACTGGCCCATGATTACCAATTGCTTGGTTCTCATCCAGGCAGGCCTTAGTGACCCCAAGAAGGCCAGAGGCCACAGCCATGAGTAACTCCTCTCTTCTGGTTCTTGAAAGAGGGGATGATCTGGATGAGACATCCGCCGCCTTTGACCATCAGGAATGATTTAGCTTATCTTGTTGACAACACTGCCATTACCATCCGTCTAGAAGGGTGCTACTGGCTTCTAGTACATCACAGGTATCATAGTATATAGTAAGTGCTCAACAAATTTTGACGTGGGCTGCCAGTCCATACAAAAGTATCATAAAGAAATCGGATGAATCTGAATAATTCCTTAGAACTTCAAGAACTATTGATGTTAGACCATCTATCACCCAATCCCTTAATGCTCTTCTAATCCAACCTGATCTGCCATAGTTCCAGGAGTAATCTAGAGTTAATCTCCTTTCAACAAAATTTAACAAAACAGAGATAATAGCATTCATATTGCAAAAGGATTTCTTTCAATTGTGAGCTCCTCTAGTGCATTTAAAAATACAGATTTAAAAATATTTAATTTACATACCTTCCAGGAACTTACTTCTTGTATAAAGTGTGGTAAACTAAACCTGTAACTCCTTCCTTTCTCACCACTTGAGCCCACCAACCCCGTTTTCATCCCGAAGGCCTTTAGATGACCCATGGTGTCATACTGATTTAGCTCTTTGCTGGAACACCACGTAAACTAACATTAACCCTCAGAATCACATAATTTATCAACCTAAGAATTTTTGATGGCTCAAGAACACTTTTTTAGGGTTGACTTATTCCTTAATGTTCAGCATGCTGATTGTGTATTTGAGAGATGAAGTCAAATTCAAACTGTTTTGAAGATGAGAAATTTACTTGTCCAAAGTAACACTAGTTGGTAGCCTAAAGTTACAGCCCAAGAGCTAATTTATATATCAATACATTTCTAAAAACTAAGCTAGAATTTCTTTCTTCTGCTTCCAACAACAGGAATTATAATTTTTTTTATTGTGAAATTTTTGTTGTACATTTTTTGTTTATCAGTCACCATATAAGTGCATCCCTCCACCCCTTGTGCCCACCTCCCAACCCCCTAGGCCCTGGTAACCACCAAACAGTTCTATCTGTGTGTGTGTTGGTTTATCTTCCACATTTGAGTGAAATCATGCACTATTTGTCTTTCTCTTTCTGGCTTATTTCACTTAACATAATACCCTCCAGGTCCATCCATGTTGTTGCAAATGGGACGGTTTTGTCTTTTTTTATGGCTGAGTAGTATTCCATGGTATATATATACCACATCTTCTTTATCCATTCATCAGTCGAGGGACACTTGGGTGGCTTCCATGTCTTGGCTATGGTGAATAATGCTGCGATGAACATAGGGGTGCATAAGCCTCTTTGGATTGTTGATTTCAGGTTCGTTGGGTGGATACCCAGTAGTGGGTCATAAGCTGGATCATAAGGTATTTCTATTTTTAATTTTTTGAGGCCTCTCCCTACTGTTTTCCATAGAGGCTGCACCAGTTTGCATTCCCACCAGCAGTGGATTAGGGTTCCCAATTCTCCACAGCCTCTCCAGTATTTGTTGCTTTCTGTCTTGGTGATTATAGCCATTCTAACGGGTGTGAGGTGATATCTTAGTGTGGTTTTGATTTGCATTTCCCTGATGACTAGTGATGTTGAGCATCTTTTCGTATGCCTATTGGCCATCTGTATATCTTCTTTGGAGAAGTATCTGTTCATTTCCACTGCCCATTTTTTGGTTGGGTTGTTTTATTTTTGTTATTCAGTTGTGTGAGTTCTTTATATATTATGGAGATTAATCCCTTGTCAGATATACGGTTTGCAAATATTGTTTGCCAGCTAGTGGGTTCCCTATTCATTTTGATCATGGTTTCATTTGCCTTGTAGAAGCTCTTTAAGCTGATGAAGTCCCACTTGTTTATTTTTTCTTTTGTTTCTCTTGTCTGAGTAGACATGGAATTCAAGAAGATCCCTTTATGGCTGATGGTGAGTAGTGTACTACCTATATTTTCCTCCAGGAATTTTATACTTTCAGGTCTCACCTTCAGGTCTTTGATCCATTTTTAGTTAATTTTTGTGTATGGCGAAAGAAGGTGATCTACTTTCATTCTTTGGCAAGTGGCTGTCCAGTTTTCCTGGCACCATTTATTGAAGAGAATTCCTTTCTCCACTGTATGTCCTTAGCTCCTTTGTCAAAGATTAGCTGCCCATAGATATGAGGTTTTACTTCTGGACTTTCAATTCTGTTCCATTGATCTGTGTGTCTGTTTTTGTACCAGTACCATGCTGTTTTAATTACTATCACTCTGTAGTATGTTTTGAAGTCAGGGATTGTGATGCCTCCAGCCTTGTTCTTCTTTTTCAGGATTGCTTTAGCTATATGGGGTCTTTTGTTGCCCCATATGAATTTTAGTATTCTTTGTTCTATTTCTGTGAAGAATGTCCTTGGGGTTATGATTGGGATTGCACTGAATCTGTAGATTGCTTTAGGTAGTATGGACATTTTAACTATGTTTATTCTTCCAATCCAAGTGCATGGAATATTTTTCCATTTCTTTATGTCATCATTGATTTTGCTCAATAATGTCTTTAGTTTTCATTGGATAGGTCTTTCACTTCCTTGGTTAAATTTACCCCTAGATATTTTATTCTTTTTGTTGCAGTTGTAAATGGGATTGTCTTCTTGAGTTCTCTTTCTGTTAGTTTGTTTTTGGTATATAGAAATGCAACTGATTTCTGTAAGTTGATTTTGTACCCTGCCACTTGGCTATAGTTGTTGATTATTTCTAAAAGTTTTCCAATGGATTCTTTAGGGTTTTCTATATATAAGATCATGTCATCTACAAACAGCGAGAGTTTCACTTCTTCCTTGCCTATTTGGATTCCTTTTATTCCTTTTTCTTGCCTAATTGCTCTGGCCAGAACCTCCACTACTGTGTTGAATAAGAGTGGCAAGAGTGGGCACCCTTGTCTTTTCCCTGTTTTCAGAGGGATGGCTTTCAGTTTTTCCCCATTGAGTATGATGTTGGCTGTGGGTTTGTCATATATGGCCTTTATTATGTTAAGGTGCTTTCCTTCTATACCCATTTTGTTGAGAGTTTTTATCGTAAATGGATGTTGGATCTTGTCAAAAGCCTTCTCTGCATCTATTGAGATGATCATATGATTTTTATTCCTAATTTTGTTAATGTGTTGTATCACATTGATTGATTTGCAGATGTTGAACCATCTCTGTGTCCCTGGTATAAATCCCACTTGATCATGGTGTATGATCTTTTTAATGTATTGCTGTTTTCGGTTTGCCAATGTTTTGTTGAGGATTTTTGCATCTATGTTCATCAGGGATATTGGTCTGTAGTTTTCCTTCTTAGTATTGTCTTTGCCTGGCCTTGGTATCAGGGTGATGTTGGCCTCGTAGAATGTGTTGGCAAGTGTTCCATCTTCCTCTATTTTTTGGAATAGTTTGAGAAGGATAGGTATTAAGTATTCTTCGAATGTTTGGTAAAATTCTCCAGAGAAGCCATCTGGTCCTGGACTTTTATTTTTTTGGAGGTTTTTGATTACTGTTTCAATCTCTTTACTTGTGATTGGTCTATTTAGGTTCTCTATTTCTTATTGATTCAGTTTTGGGAGATTGTATGAGTCTAGGGATTTATCCATTTCTTCTAGATTGTCCAATTTGTTGGCATATAGTTTTTCATAGTATTCTCTTATAGTCTTTTGTATTTCTGTGGTATCTGTTGTAATTTCTCCTTTTTCATTTCTAATTTTATTTACTTGAGCCTTCTCTCTTTTTTTCTTGGTGAGTCTGGCTAAGGGTTTGTCAATTTTGTTTATCTTCTCAAAGAACCAGCTCTTTGTTCCATTGATGCTTTCTACTGTTTTTTTAATTTCAATTTCCTGTATTTCTGCTCTGATTTTTATTATTTCCCTCCTTTTGCTGACTTTAGGCTTTGTTTGTTCTTCTTTTTCTAATTATGTTAGGCCTAGCCTGAGGTTGCTTATTTGGGCTTTTTCTTGTTTGTTAAGGTGGGCCTGTATTGCTATGAGTTTCCCTCTCAGGACTGCTTTTGCTGCATCCCATATGAGTTGGTACGGTGTATTTTCATTTTCATTTGTCTCCAGATATGCTTTGATTTCTCCTTTAATTTCATCAGCGATCCATTGGTGGTTTAGTAGCGTGTTGTTGAGTCTCCACAGCTTTGTCACTTTCTCGGTTTTTTCCTTGTAGTTGATTTCTAACTTCATGGCATTATGGTCTGAAAAGATGCTTATTATGATTTCAATATTCTTAAATTTATATAAGTATGGCTTGTTTCCCAACATATGGTCTATTCTTGAGAATGTTCCATGCACGCTTGAGAAGAATGTGTAATCTGCTGTGTTTGGATGGAGTGCTCTGTATATGTCTGTTAAGTCCATCTCATCTAGTTTTTCATTTAGGTCCCTTATTTCCTTATTTATTTTCTGTCTGGATGATCTGTCCATTGATGAGAGTGAGGTGTTAAGATTCCCTACTATTATTGTGTTGTTGTTAATATCTCCTTTTAGGTTTGTTAATAGTTGCTTTATGTACCTTGGTGCTCCTGTATTGGGTGCATATATATTTAAAAGTGATATGTCTTCTTGGTGGAGTGTCCCTTTTATCATTATATATTGCCCCTCTTTGTCTCTCATTACCTGTTTTATCTTGAAGTCAACTTTGTCTGATATAAGCATGGCAACACCTGCTTTCTTTTGTTGGCCATTAGCTTGGAGTATTGTCTTCCATCCTTTCACTCTGAGCCTGTGTTTGTCTTCAGAGCTGAGATGTGTTTCCTGAAGGCAGCATATTGTTGTGTCTTGTTTTTTAATCCATCACACCACTCTGTGTCTTTTTATTGGAGAGTTCAGTCCATTTACATTTAGGGTAATTATTGATATATGAGGGCTTGTTGTTGTTATTTTATCGCTCTTTTTCCGGTTCTTTTGCATTTCTTTTGTTTCTCATCCCATGTGTTTCGGACTACCAATGCAGTTTGGTAGTTCTGTATGGGGTTTCTCTTAGTTTTCTCTTTCTTTATTGTGTGTGATTCTGTTCTGATTATTTGGTTAGTGGTTACCATGAGGTTTGTATAAAAAATCTCATAGATGTGATAGTCCATTTTTTGATGGCCTCTTATTCTCTTAGACTAAGTCGATTCGATCCCTTTCCTCTTCCTCTTCTATGTTATTGTTGTTACATCTTATTGCTTCTTGTGTTGTGAGTTCGTGTTTAACATGATGAGGTTATATTTATGCTTGGTGCTTACCTTCCCTTGATCTTTGGTTTTATAATTAAGTATTTGCTAATCTATTTTGATAGAGGACTGCAATTTTTCTGGTTTTGTCTACCTATTTTCCTCCTTGTCCAAAACTTTGAATCCCCTTTCTCTTTTTTTCCTCAGGGATGAGGGCCTTCTTGAGCACTTCTTGTAGTGGGGGTCTTGTGGCAATGAACTCCCTTAGCTTTTGTTTATCTGGGATAGTTATTATTTCTCCCTCATATCTGAAAGGTATTTTTGCTGGATAGAGTATTTTTGGCTGAAAGTTTTTGTCCTTTAGAATTTTGAATATATCGTTCCACTCTCTTCTAGCCCATAAAGTTTCTGTCAAGAATTCGGCTAAGAGCCTGATAGGAAATCCTTTATATGTTATTTTTTTTTGTCTAGCTGCCCTTAATATTTTTTCTTTGTCGTTGACTTTTGCCAGCTTTACTACTATATGCCTTGGAGAAGGTCTTTTCTTGTTGATATATTTAGGAGATCTGTTGATTTCATTCACTGGTATTTCCAGCTCCTTCCCCAGGTTTGGGAAGTTCTCAGATATTATTTCTTTGAACAAGTTCTCTGCTCCTTTTTCCCTCTGGAATACCTATAATCCTTATGTTGGATTTCCTAATTGAGTCGGATAGTTCTCATAGTTTCTTCATTTCTTTTTAGTCTTAGTTTTCTTTCCCCTCCTCCTCCATCTGGAGCACTTCTGCATTGCTGTCCTCAATATTGCTAATTCTTTCCTCCATATTGTCAGCTCTGGTGCTTAAGGCTTCCAGATTTGTCTTTATCTCCTCTATTGTGTTTTTCAACTCTAAGATTTCTGATTTTTTTTTTATAGTTTCAATCTCTTTTTTGAAGAAACTCCTGATTTCACTGAATTGTCTGTCTGTGTTTTTTTGTATTTCATTAAGGTTTTTTATGATGGCTATTTTGAACTCTCTGTTGTTAAGGTTATACATTTCTGTGCTTTCCGGATTGAATTCTGAATGCTTCTCATTTTCCTTTTGGTCTGGAGATTTAATATATTTTTGCCTGGTGCCTGTCAGTGTTGGCTTACCTTTCCTCATAGTGAAAATATATGGTCACAGTTTCCTCTTGCTGCCGCTGGGTGGGGGTCAAGGGCTGTGTATTCTGGCCCACCTCAGTCTGTGGGCACTCTTGTCAGCCCCTGGCTGATCTGCAGTGTGGCTGAGTGGAGGCTGCTGGGTGGGAAGCGTGGAAACAGCTGGGGCTGGAGTGCAGCTAGAGGCTCGGGTGCGGGTGGGTTGAAGCAGCTGCAGCTGAAGTGCCGCTGGGCCAAGGAAGCTGGAACTGGAGTGCGCTGGGCCAAAGAAGCTGGAGCTGGAGTGCACTGGGCCAAAGAAGCTGGAACTGGAGTGCGCTGGGCCAAAGAAGCTGGACCTGGAGTGCACTGGGCCAAAGTCGCTGGCGCCAAGTCAGCTGGAGCCTGTGCGCAGGCCAAGCCGAAGCAGCTGGAGGGAGGAGGGGTGGTCTAGCCAAAGGAGCTGGGGGCAGGGCACAGTGGAGCTGGGGAAGCTGAGGCCGTGGCTTGGTCCAGCTGGAGCAGCTGGGGCTGTGCATGGTGGGGACTAAGCTGCCGCTGCCTCTAGTGCGGGGGCGCAGGCTCGCCCCACTGCTAGTTGGGCCTGGGCGCCTGGGAGCCGCTGCGTTGGGGACGGGGCTGAGCTGAAGCACTGCTGTGCTGAAGCACCAGTCGGCCGGGCCAGGTGGGGAAGAGGCGCTTACTTTTGCCTCCCTGATCTCAGAGGTTTCTTGCCTTGCTGTCACTCTCTGCTCTCCTGAGGGGCTAACTTGTTGAAACTACCCTCACAGCAGTTCCCCTCCCTCCGTAGGGGGATCCCCTCAGGCTGTGCAGGATCTTGGAGAGCGCCATTTCTCAAAGAGCGAGCCGCCCCTCCCCCTCCTCTGAGAGCCGCACAGTCTCAGTCTCTGGCTCGCAGTCCTTGGGGAAGGAAGGGAGCTCCTCTTACCTCCTTCCACTTCCTCTGGAGAGTCCAGCACCTCAATCCTCGGGTGTACAGCTGCCTGGGTGCTTCAGACGTCCCATGTTGTGTGAATAGCTTATGTTGGAATATGAATGTCCTTTTTGTTGTGTCTTGGGGGGAGAGTTCAATGGGGGAAGCTCACTCTGCCATGATGCTGATGTCACCAGGAACTACAGTTTTGTTTTACACTATAAGGATGCTCTCAAATATTAAAAAAAAAGATTAGGATTACTGTAATCCACCATATTAGTGCTGTTCAAAAATAGTTTCTCTGAAAATGGAACTGTTCTATATCTGCACCATCCAACATGGTAGCCCTTAGCCACATATTTAGCACCTGAAAATGTGGCTAATGCAATTGGGGAACTGAATTTTTATTTTAATTAATTTTAATGTAAACAGCCCCAAGAGATAAGTGGCTATCATACAGTAAAGCCCAGCACTATACCGTGTTACATCCTCTTGATGTAATAACTTTCAGTGAGCACAAATATATATTAGGGGATATATAATATATATATATATGTATATGTGTACAGATATACATCAAGTATCTATAAGGATACATCACAAGCATGTAACATCAGTTGCTTCTGGGAAAAGAAAATGAGTAGCTAGGGGTCAGAGTTGGGACTATGTTCCCTACATATCTGTTTGAACATTCTGAATTTTGGATATGAATATTTTATCTATTCAAATACAATTTTAAAGTATTTTTTAAAATTTTGATTAATGCTAATTTCCAAACCTTTCCATAAATTTCTTTCCTACATGGTTAAAATCTATGACCTGACAGTTGAACTAAATATTATGTTCTGGATATGCCTCTAAGGTGGCCTGTAAGTTATGCTTGAAAATAAATCTCAGAAGTGACAGACAATTCCTCGGCTTTCATAAAATGTCAATGTCACACCCCTGACCCCACCCCACAACCCCATCCCAAGCAATCCAAGTTAGATCCAGCTAGTTGTCTGACTACGGAATATTAATTTAGTTCCTTATTTTATAGCAAAATGAATATTTCATTTCTACTTTCTTTCTATACAGTGTTACTTTTCTTGGGCTCTTCTGCTCAGTAAGCAGTGACCTGTAGAGAGCCAGTCCTGAGTTCAAATCCTGACTCTACCTCTTACCAGCTGAGAGTCCTCAGGCACATCTTATATCTACTGTATCTCCGTTTCCTCATCTGCAAAAAAGTGAATAAGCTCCACTTCACCGGCTCTTTTTAAGGATTAAATGGGTTAATACATGTAAAATGGTACCTGAAATAAAGAGCTCAAATTTTCCCGTTGGTAGCTTTTATAAATCAAACAGGTATGTTTTTACTTTCAAGTCTCTTTTTTTTAATTGAGGGAAACTTGGTATATAAATAAGTTTCAGGTGTACAACATTATACTTCGACATCTGTACACCCTACAAAGTGATCACTACCAAAATTCTAGTACCATCCATCACCATACAATAGACTCCTTTCATCCATTTCACCCACCCCTCATCCCCCTCCCTTCTGGTAACCACCCATCTGTTCTCTGTAACTATGAATTTTTGTTTTGATTTGTTTAAGTCTATTTTAAAACCTCTATAAGCCCTTCAAGACATAGACACAATTCTATATTTTGCTAAGCAAATTCTAAAGTATAGTGCTTCTATTTTCAATATGTTTTGATTTTGGGGAGGGAACTGTACTCTCAAAATACCAAATTACTTTGAATAATTACTTTGGTTTAGTTTCTTGTGAAAAAGAAAAGAAAGTTGGAATTTCTACAGGATTAGTATAGAATTCAACTTGGACCCCAGTGCAGGCTGGCTCTGGGTTGTGGCTTTGGTGTTATGTTTTGTAATGTTTCCCCTTAATACACCATACAGATAAATCTCAAAAGAAATAACCTAATTAACATGTTTAAATAATCTAGTTTTCTCAAAATATAACGATAACGTTATCACTAAGGGACATAACTTTTTGGATTTGCACCTTACCAAACACATGATATCCTAACGGTACATTAATAATAGTTTTCTTTATACTGAAAACTGATTATAAAATGATTAAGAGTTGTTATATTTTGGTTCGGAAAAGCAGGAAACTTACAAACTAACAAGCATATTCAATGAATAATAAATTCTGTTCAAAAACATAGACATGATTTTTAAGGCAGAATTTATCAGATTACAAGAGTTTAGTTCTTAGCACATGAAGTAGAGAAGGATTTATGTTTAATAAACATTTATTTATCAGGGGAAAAAAAAATCCCAAACCAATAAGTGAACGGCTCTTATTTACATAAGACATTTATTACGGAAAAAAGCATCCTGAGAGACCAGGACCATCTTAATCTGCCAGCAAAATCAGACAGATTAAATACAATGAAATGGAAACAAAAATTTTCTTTTTCCATAAAACCAAGTGTACAGATGCTAGTAAACTTAAATGCAAATATAAAGGCTGCCAGACCAATCTTCTAAATAAATGCCTTCCAAAGTTCCATTTCAGAGACAGGGATGAGGGATTTAGGGGAGACAATCTTTGAATCAACATTTTACCTTCAATTCTTTGCTTCACTGACTTCTGACAGTTTGGCAAATTGGGGGTCATCACATTTAAAAGAAATGCCAAAGCTTGACGAATGCAATCTAAGATAGATAGTATAAATTCCAAATGACTGTGCAATTTTCTGTAGTTCCCAGCATTCTACCTCAAAAAGTTATCAGATTTAAAACTTAAGGCATCTCCTTTAGATGGTATAATTTTAGCAAAATGCATTATTCAAATTATGGGATAATTAAGGTAACACTAAAATCCTATAGCCAAAATTCAAGTCTTATGTCATTTTGTTATTCTGGGTTATTTGGTATGTGTGTAGAAGTATGTAGGCAGAGATTAACTTTGTTTTTGAAAAAACTAGAAAATTTTCCAATCTGATCCTATCTCAGTTTCCTCAGTTGTTAAGGAATCTCCCTCTTTGGAAATGGATACTATTGGCTACCAACATGGTCCACTTAAAAACAGGTCTCCATCCCTCATCATTCCACTGCGATGGTCTAAAAAATGTGCCACCTTACATAGTTTGGGACCTGCTACTTACAGTTGATTAGAGATCCATTCTCAGCAAGAGCTGAAAACAGGTATACTTTACCTTTGATAGTTCCCAAATTTCAGTGTAGTACAGTAGGAGTTATGAGCCCTTGACGGCCCTCTTCTCTGTCCAATATTAGTTTTGCAATTATTCAACTACAGAAGCTATTTTCCTTGAAAATATTAAGATTTATATGCTTAAATATTCAAATACTATACCTCAGGGCAAGACATAAAGTAAGAAGTATTAATTTGGAAAAAAGAAACCTGAACAACTAGATATGTATTATCTTATTTTTAAAGAAAGACACCCAAATCCATGGTTTTATATTCAAATTTGACTCTAGTTTAAAAGAGAAAAACAAAAGGACTAGTGATGTCATACATTTCCTGATTTCACAGAAATACTCAAATTCCTAGATATGCTGTACTTCTTTATGTCAAATTTTGCTTAAACAAACTTTAAAATATCAGTGCAGAACAGAACTGGGAATAAAAGTCAGAAACATAAGCGTTCAATTATTATTTAAGAACAGGTATGACTTCAATCAAAATCAGACTAGAGGGGCCGGCCTGGTTGCGCAAACGGTTAAGTGCCTGCGCTCCGCTGCAGCGGCCCGGGGTTCACTGGTTTGGATCCCTGGCGCGCACCGACGCACTGCTTGGCAAGCCATGCTGTGGCAGCATCCCATATAAAGTGGAGGAAGATGGGCATGGATGTTAGCCCAGGGCCAGTCTTCCTCGGCAAAAAAAAAAAAAAAGAAAAAGAAAAAAAAGGACTGGCAGATGTTAGTACAGGGCTGATCTCCTCACAAACACACACACAAAAATCAGACTAGAAAACTCAAAGAAATATCAGGAATTGGCCTCTTTTAGGAAGTCCTAAAAGATCTACCATTTGGAATAACTTCTGGACATCAACTTTGAGATTTTTTTTTTAGTTATTCTTGTCTAGCTATGTGAAATTTTTCAGAGTAATTTTACTAGGAGGAAATTGGATATAATTTGGTACCTTCCCATACAGCAGTGACATGAAATAAATGGCAGGTGGGAAAATGGAGAGAGGAAGACAAAGTATAGAGTGAATTATAATGGGTAAAAAATAGTTTTTAAAAAAGTAGGGGTGAAAAATTTGAAACCATAAGAACAGAGTATCAAATGGTGTGTATGTGTGTGTATATATATAAATAACAATTTTATATCTTAAAAAATAAAACTGGAATGTTATTTCACTTAAAATGTACAGCATGCAAAATGCTCTGTAATGGTAAAAAAAATGTACACCAATGTAAATTTTCACAATTTTCCAGTAAATGACATTTTTGGATCAAAAAATTATCATTACAAACCTTTTAAGCAAATGTTTATTTTTTGTTTCCAGCATTACAATTTGCTGTAATTCATAAACTTCCACGTAAGTTTTTAGACACTGACTTCACACCAGTAGTTAGGTCCTTATGTCAAGCACTCACTTATCCAGCAAAGAGCTCGCCCAGCCACCACTCTTCATGGACAATGCTCAGTGAATTGGACAATGCTACCTGAACAATTTAAAGTGCATATGAGTTGTTTTGATGAATGGAGACACAGCTGTAGTTTTGCAATAAATTTTCAATTACTGAATTACATGTTTTTTCACCTTGAAACCTTATGATCATTAGAAAGTTACTTACTTATATAATGTTATAGTCATACATTATGTTAAATGCCCATTTGTAACTGCAAGAAACTCATGTTACAGACACACTATTGACTAGGATATTATACAAAATCACGGCCACAAGTTTCCGCATGAGAGACTTACTTCTTTCTCTTAAAGCAAGAAATATCCTACAGTTCAGATTTACATAAGTAGTGCCTCTTTTTAAATAAATTAAAAATAAAATGCTGTCCTGTCTGTAAAATTATAAATATTTCTAGTCCATTTACAGAATGTTAAAATGCTTATAAATGCATTATCTCCTAGTAAATACACATTATGGCACTGAAGCCAGTTAAAAAACAAAAACAAAAAACCAGTCATCACACTGGCCTATGGAAACATCTAGGGTTATTTTATATCTTCTACCATTAGGAAAATTAAACTAAATAAGGAAAAAAAGGAAAGGTAAGAAATTTTACAAAATGGCAACTACTATGACCTAAAAAAGTGTACTGAAATGTCTTCCTTCAATTCAGTAACTAAGCCATTTCTGGAATGAACATTTATGGATACCTAGGTTACGAGAGTGTTCCTCATAGTGCTCAGGGCAAAATTACAAGGTATGTAGAAATAATTTCCACATCCTATAGGAAAGATAAACTTTGAAACGGAGTGACTGTTTAAAAAGCACAAACCAAGATTTAGCCAGAATGTTCAAGATTGGCAGGATTTCATGGAGTGAAATATTCAGTGGCAACAAAAGTAAAAATCATAATCCTATGGATGCTGCTTATTTTTACCAATGTGAAGAAAGGAAACATGATCACGAGGTACAATACACCCTGACAGACTAAAATGAGAAATTATGAACAATTTAAGTAACTAAAATGTTTCCTACTGAAACATGAAAACATGATTTCCAATTGATTCAACTTGTAACGTGTCTCTTAGAAGTCGTTTTCACTCTGTGGACCGTTGAATTGCCCTTTACATAAAATATTTCCTCCATCTTCAAAAAAGTTGCTTCTGAATGGTGACTCCTTCAGTTTGGGAGAGCAGGCTGGACAAACTTGTTTCCAAGGCTCCCTCCGAGGTGATTCATTCCGTCAAATCTATAGGATCTCCAAATCTACATGTCGAACTTCAGGATTTCGTTTCTGGAATGAAAAATCACAGCCACATTATTCAGAGCAAAACAAAACCTTATGTTTCCTTTTACTCCTTTTGATCACTAAAGCCACTGAAAACATTTGCTGAAACTATTTCATTGTAGCATACCAGAAAGACAAATATTTGCATAAAGAAAAAAATCAGATCAATAGATCAATTACACACTATAAACAGTACAGGGAGTAGTCCTACCTCCCTGAGTTTGTTCATATGTTCATTAATACAATAATGGACTAGGAATCTAGTATGTCCAAAGCACTGGAAATACACTCTTGTTCATGGTGAAAAGAAAATCACTGCAAAACAATAAGAATCAGAAAGAGTAAACTGATATTCACTTATTTTATATATTTTAGTAACAATCCATATAGTCTTGGGCCAGGCACTGTGCTAGAAAGTGGAGCTATGATTATTAAAGAAGACTGTTCCTGACCCTGAGGGACTCAGTTTAGCCAGGGAGACAAGTGTATCAATAACCATCTACGAATTAAAGCATTATACCTAATAATAACAGTTAACATTAATGAGCAGTGTCAAGTTTTGTGCTAAATAACAGGCTCCACATGCATGTGTGTGTTTTAAAATCCTTGTAATAATCCAATTATTTCCATTTTACACATGAGAAAAACGAAGTTTGAAGACATTAACTAACCTGTCCTAAGTTACAAAGCTAGTAAGTGATGGAGCCAGGATAGATTCCAGGCTCCTATTACAATGTACTAAATAATAACTCTAGGAACAAAAATGTGAGATCTGTTACTTTTGCTATGAGATCTAGAAAGACGTCACTGAGGATATAACATCTAAGCAAGGTTTGAACGTTGTGAGTTTTCCAGATAGATGCTGAAGAGGCAGACAGAAGAAACAGCATGAGCAAAGTCAGAGAGCCTGGAAAGTATGCACTGGCAGTACGGTCGAGTCAGCACAGTTGTGAAAAGGGCAGGATTAGTAACAAGGCTGGAAAGGCAGGCAGAAACCAGCTTGTGAAAAATCTTAAATGATAGCTTAAGGAATTTCAATTCAGTAACAACAAAAAATATCTTGATTACACGCCTGCTCTGTACCAGGCGCTGAAGAATATACAAAGATGAACAGGAAACGAACAGCACTTGCCTTCAATGAACTTACGTGTAGTGAGGAGACACAGGTAGGTAAGCAGGCAATTATAATATAGTCTGCTACTACAGAGCAAAGTAAAGGTTTTTGGGTTTTTTCCCCTATGAGTACATAAAATAAGGACACCTAACTCAATCTAGGGGGAACTAAAAGTGTAATACAGTGCAATATAAAGATATTATGAGAATGGAGAACAGAAAATAGTGTATAAAGTAACTAAATCTATGCCTATCAAAGAGGAAATAATGTTTAAATCAGAGAAACAGTATAAGACTTTTATGTAGAACAATGGCAATAAATATAAAATAAATAAATAAAAGTATTAAGAACAGTTATCTCTGAGAAGTAAAACTAAAGATTGAGGAGAGTGAGGCAGGCGGCCCTTATTTCTGTTAAAATCTTTTCAGTTCTGTTTGGCTTTATAAACTTTGTGTATTATTTGATAAAAATTGTAAAAATAAATCAATGCGGGAAAAAAGCTCTTCTAAGTGATTCTAATAATCAGTCAGGATTAATAATTCCTAGCTGAAAAAACAGTATCCTAAAACATTTGAATATTACTCATATTAAAGAAATTCAATTATAAAGACAAAAATCTGGTATAATACTGGAGCTTAGCTCCAGCTAGAGAATTCTATAAAGTGTACACTGGGATTGTTCTTATAATTAGTGTTGTTCAAGTGTACCCTGGGGGTACTTTCCTCTTGGATCCTGAGAGTGGGCAAGGACCCCCAAACATAGGGGGTATACTTTTGTTCTCATGTTTTCTTTATCTTAAACTATGCCCTGTGTCTAGAATTCCTTAAATTCAATATGGAATAAGGAAAGATTTCCTCAAACAGAAATGAAACTGAATTTTATTTTCCCATTCCAATCAACCCTTATCCATCCCAGTATGAGGTGAAAAATTTAAGCTGTTCAAGGAAAGTTTGAAATTATTCTATCCAAAAAGCACTACATATAACAAATGCGTACTAATAAAAATCTGATTTCAAGAAAAGGAAACTAAAAAGTTAATTTACTCTGCTTTTTTAAAATCAAGTTTTCAGAGAAAAGTAATAAAATTCCTAGAATGTAATATGCCCAATACAAAGTACATGTTTGCTAAATAAATGAATAAAAGAAATAGGATTAATATCCTTAAATTTTTATGTGTAGTGCATAATAAGATATCATGTACATAGTAGAAACTGAATAAATATCTGTTAAATAGAACTGAAAATCAATCATTGTTGTCCAACTTACAATTTTCATTCATTTATTCAACAAATACTTTTTGATCTATTTTATCCCAAGACCATTCAACATGAATTGGAACATTTTACACACTACAGACAGATTTTATTCCAACACTCATATTATGGAGAGATGAAAACCAAATTACATAATTTATTTTGTAACGCTGCAGTACTCAAGTTAAGAAAATACTATGTAAGAGGATGCAATTAGAGAAGCAAAAGACAAAGTAAAGGGCAGGCAGAGCATTTAACTGGACCATTACTTATCAGGAATTTGCAAATGCTGTGGCGTCTTCCCACTGACTCAATTTCCAACAGAATTATTTCCTCCCAAACACAAAAGACTTCATGGAGGGATAGGAGCAAGTTCTATCCACAGATTGAAATACAGAGGTAGAACAAAAAAAATTTATGTTAAATGGAGGGATAGGAGAAGGGTCTATCCATAGATTGAAATACAGAGGTAGAACAAAAAAATTTAAGTTAACAGTTCAAAGAACTTCAAAATAAGAACAAGATATATTTCACACATAATATAATACAGGGACTTTATAAATTAGCTGCTGTTATTCTTAACATCCTTACATAGAACTATGCACATAAATAGACTTTAAGGTAAAAATATCACCTATTCTAATACTTAGATCAATGGCATTACTCAACAGAGATGTCTATACTGCTGCAGAATTTTATCACTGTGTCCTTCCAAATTCAATAATTATTAATTATTATTAGAAGGCAACCATGCTTAGATACTAAAAAGGAGGGAATATGCCAACATACAAAGTTCTAGTTTTCAGAAGAAAATCAGCTTATTTTCATGACAAGAAAGAAGAATTACATTCACGCATTCTCTTGGTTTGGCACCTCAACTATGAAGAACCTTCCTTTGACTTAAGATCAGTTATGCCTTATTATCTTAGAGATGTTTGCACCTGAAAGTGGGGGTTAAACTTGGCTTCCTGGTTTGAAAGGCTAATATAACTCAAAAACACTTATGAGATAGCTCAATCTATTAATGATTTAATAGTTTCTAATTAAAGCAAAAAGTTAGCTAAACAAAACAATAAGCTTATCTGATTGCGATAAGTAAATCTAGTTAAAAATGACCAATTTGTTAATTATTCTTAAATCTGGCTTCTGACTTACTGCTTCTATTAAAAAGTGAAGCTAAAATAAAGATTTAGTTTAAAAGTCCATTATTTTCCTTGCCGAGGAAATAAAAACAGATAGAATAGAAAAGCAAAATTGATTCATTCTCAGGTCACCCTGCACAAAAACAATCATCTCACATTTTATTTAGAACAGTGGTTTTCAAAGTGTGGTCCAAGGATCTCTGGGCTCCTGAGACCTTTCAGGGAGACTCCAAGGTCAAAACTATTTTCACAAAACACTGATGTTATCTGCCTTTTGTACTATGCTGACATTTCCTCTGATCGCATAAAAGCAATGGTGGATAAAAATGCTGGCACCTTTGCACAGTTCAAGGCAACTGGCACCAAAGTATACTGGTAGTCATTGTGTCCCTTTACTGCCAGACACTCAGTTAAAAAAAAAAAAGCCAGTTTCATTTTAAAGTGTCCTTCATGAAGTAGTAAAAAGTACTGATTTATTAAACCTCAACCCTTAAGCACACTTTTAAAAATATTCTGTGACAAAATAGGAAGTATGTATAAAGCCCTTCTGCTTCATACTGAAGTCTGATACTGTCAAAAGGAAAAGGACTTGTGATTGCTTGATTTATGAGCTGAATCAGGTGCTTTTTTATCTGAACCCCATTTTCTTTTGCCAAGGAAGATTAGGCCTGAGCTAACATCTGTGCCAATCTTCCTCTATTTGGTATGTCGGTCGCCACCACAGCACAGCTAACAAGCGGTGTAGGCCTGCACCCAGGATCTGAACCCACAAACCCAGGCCACCGAAGCAGAACGTGCCGAACTTAACCACTACGCCACAGGGCCAGCCCCCTGAACACCATTTTTACTTGAAAGAATAATTAACAAACTATGATTATTCAAATTTGGGTATCTGGCAGGCATCTTCTTAAAATATGAACAAAATGAGTCTGTTACTTCAAGGAAAACAATAGTATTTGTTGCTAATGATAAAATACAAGCTTTCAAATGAAAATTAGAATGTTGGAAAACTCATATCCACCACCATGAGCATGACAGCTTCTCAATACTTAGAAATGTATCAACATTTGAAAGATGAGCATAAATTCAGTGTATCAATATTTTCCAAATGACCAACTCACGTTACAGTCATGCATGGCTTAAAAGATCTATTCAGAGTACAAAAACAGACCAACAGACTTTAATATAATAGTGTTTAGTAGAGAATTAATCATACCCAAAGAGAGGTCTGGCCTTTGCTGTTGGCTACTTGCTGTTGGAGGTGATCTCTAGGCCCTTGGAACGTCCTGCCTGATAATTATGTCTTTGTTTATCTTTTGGCCACACAGTACCTGCTCTACCTCCAGAAGGGGCTGGTGACTAAAGGTGCCAGCTCTTCCTCAGAGGGGCTGGAGATAAAAAGTCAGCTACTCAAGCAGTCAACCATGAAGCCCCAATAAAATTTCCAGATACCAAGGCTCAGTTGAGCTTCCTTGGTTGGCAATACTCTGTGCAAACTGTCACACATCATTGCCAGGAAAGTAATGCTGTCCATGATTCCATGGAGAGAGGACAACTGAAGCTCCATGTTTGGAAATCTGCCCTATGCACCTCTTCCCTTGGCTAGTATCAATCTGTGTCTTTTGATTGTAATAAACCATAACCGTGAGTATAACAGCATTCAGTGAGTTCTCTGAGTCCTTCTAGTGAATTATCAAACCTAAGGGTGGTCTTAGGAACCCCTCAAACTTTGCAATTTGTGTTAGAAACAAGGGTGGTCTTGTGGACTGTGCCCCCTAACTTCACGAACAGTATATGAAAAGTTCATTGATATGATTTCAGATTCCAAATTGCAACTAAGCTTTAAGAGGTTACCAGTGGTCAGGTTTTGGCATAATATCAAAAGAGAATATCACAATTATCTGGAAAGGCTATAAGAATACTTATGGAGGCTCATCTCTTTTCTTCATATTCTTCAACCAAAATAATATATGGCAACAGACTGAATGCAGAAGCAGATATGCGAATCTAGCTGTCAGATGTGCAACAATACCACTCTTCTCACTATTTTTTTCATTTTGGAAAATACAGTTATTTCTTGTTAAAATGTTATTTTATATTAACATGTAATAGGTTTATCATGTTTTTGTAAAGAATAAATATTTTTAAATTTCTCAGTTTTAATTTATAATTTAGTAAATATCAATAAGTAAAACTCAAATAAAAGCTCTTTGGGTCCTCAATAATTTTTAAGAATGTAAAGAGCCCTCAGACCAAAATATTTGAGAACTGCTCATCTAGAAACTTTGAAAATCATGCCTGCTAAAGCTCATGACTTAGAAAATTAACAAAATCACCTTCTTTGAAGTGTTTCTATTAATCTGATATCTAGATTCTAAAAGAAAAGACAGTAAAGTAGTGATAGAAATATTTCCCTTCAATTTTTGTTTTTCTTTCCCTTCAATTATTTATTTATTTTTTTTTTTGTGAGGAAGACCAGCCCTGAGCTAACATCCGATGCCAAGCCTCCGGTTTTTTTTGTTTTTTTTTTTTTGCTGAGGAAGACTGGCCCTGTGCTAACATCTGTGCCCATCTTCCTCCACTTTATATGGGACGCCGCCACAGCATGGCTTGACAAGCGGTGCGTCAGTGCGCGCCCGGGATCCAAACCAGTGAACCCCAGGCCGCCGCAGCAGAGTGCGCACACTTAACCGCTTGTGCCACTGGGCCAGCCCCTCTCTTCAATTTTTAATAAAGCTAAAAATGGTCAACATCAACTGAAGAAAATGCATTGCCTTAAGCTACATATGTTAAATATCACTTATAAGTTTTATTCATTGCAAACCAACAGAACTCAAATGTCAATAAATGACAATTTGAGAGCACTGAGACATTTTTAAAGGCAGTCTGATCAGGCAATACTTCAGTAGAAAACCAATAGGTTGTAATGATCTCCAACTGAACAGAAACAAACAGAAAATATACAGTAATGTCAGATGGACTAAAAGCAAGATGTATATATATGTTTAAGGTCACATTCTATTTTTCAAACTTTTGAACAGAATCTAAAGTTTCCCTTTTACCTTTCTCTAGAAACTTTTGAAGTGCTTCTTATTTAAAAACAAACAAAAAACCTTTGACTATTTTAGAACCTAAGCAAGCCGTATAGAATAGTAGTTAAAAGCACAGAATTTGGAATTGAACAACAAAGGTTCAAATCCCAATTCCCCTACTTCCAACTTCTCTACCTCAGTCATTTTCTCACCCATAACTACCAATACATCAGGAGGTTACTGAGAAGATAAAGTATACATGTAGTGCAATTAGCAAAGTGTCTGACACAGAGTAAGTGCTCAAAAAATAGTTGACATTATTATTATCATGAATACATCTTACTTTCAGTTCCTTCTCAAGTCTATCTACTTCAGCTCCTAAAGTATCAATAATATTTTCTCCATGTTTAAGCATAAAGGTCTCTAGTTCTTCAGGAGTTTTCACTTCTTGAATTTCCTATAAAGAAAATGACAGCAGGAAAACAAAATAAGTTTTTTAAAAATCATAGTGGTACACTGATATTTCTTTAAAAAAAATTATAACAAACACCATTAAGTTTAATGAAAAATGAAAAACTTTCAAGCCATAGGCAAGAGACTACCTATTTCCTAAAAAATTCAATTCAAGAAAAAATTGAGTACAATGATCCTCAGAGGTAGTAATTACGAAATTAGCAGGAAAAGAATAAACTATTCAATGAATAGTGCCAAGGCAATTATTTTTCTATAAGAAAAAAATATTAAATCCCTACCTCAGACCATTAAACAAACAAACATTTCTAAGTGGATTAAAAACCTAAGAGTAAAAAACAAACCATAAAACTTTTAGAAGAAAAAAGACAATATTTTTATGATACTGGGATAAGGAAGGATTTCTCAAGCATGATAATAAAAAGCACAGAGAAAAAGATTACAAACTTGGTATAAAATTAAAAACCACATTAAGGGCCGGCCCCGTGGCTTGGCGGTTAAGTGCGCGTGCCCTGCTACTGGCGGCCCGGGTTCGGATCCCGGGCGCACACTGACACACTGCTTCTCCAGCCATGCTGAAGCTGCGTCCCACATACAGCAACTAGAAGGATGTGCAGCTATGACACACAACTATCTACTGGGGCTTTGGGGAACAAAAAAAAAAGGAGGAGGATTGGCAACGGATGTTAGCTCAGAGCTGGTCTTCCTCAGCAAAAAAGAGGAGGATTAGCACAGATGTTAGCTCAGGGCTGACCTTCCTCACAAAAGAAAAAAAACAAACAAACAATACATTAAATCTTCTGTACAACTACAAATTGAAATGGTAAATCACAAATTAGAAAAAGACACTTGCATATACACAACTGAGGAAGGATTAGTATCCAGCATTTAAAAAATAAAATGTTTACAAATCTGTCAGAATAACAGAAATTAACTAAACAAACAAAGAAGCAAATAGAGGAATTCCCAATGCTCAATAAATTTCAGTGCTTATTAACCTCACTACTGCCAGGGAAATATAAATTAAATCAGCAAGATAATATTTCACATCTCTTGTAATGACAAAAATTTCAAAACTCTGTCAATATAATCGAATGAAAATGTAAAGCAATAGAAACTTTGATACACTGATGACGGAAATTAAATTGACACACGTTAGAGAACATTTGCCAGTATCTAGGGAAGTTGAAGATATGGTCACTCAATGGCTCACCTATTTTAAATTTAGCTCTATAATCCTCAAGAAATTCTTGCACATGAGAACAATGAAACATGGATGAGAATGCCATTGTGGCACGGTTCCTAATAGTTTAACATTGGAAACAATACAATGTCCAACTGGATAAATAAATTGCAGCATATTCATAAGATGGAATATTATATAGCAATTAAAGTAAATTAACTAGGGGTATATATATTAGCATGGAGGAATCTCAAAAACATGCCGTTAAGCAAATTGTAGAGGGAATCATACAGTATGATACCATTTATATAAATTTTTAAACATCCAAATGTTATTATTTATTATGCTAAGAAAAATATATTGAAAAGTATAAGAACCTAAATGGAAATGAGAGGTACTAAATTCAAGATAATTGTTAGTTCTAGAGATGGAGGAAGGAGAACGGGATCTAGCAGAAAACAAGGGCTTCAATTGTTTTTGTAACAATTTATTTCTTTTTTTAAGATCTTAAGCAAATACAGTAAAATGTTAAGATTTGACAAAGGCAAGTGGTAACCCCTGCACTGTTCATTATATTATCCTCTGTAAATTCTCTTTTAAACTACTCTTAAAAGCATGGGTTCTGGAGTCACAGAGATCTAAATTCATATGTGACTCCCTATTACAGCTCTGCAATTTTAGGCAAGTTACTTAATCCTTCTGTGTCTCAATTTGCCTATAAAAATGAAAATAGAATTTCTTTACCTCACGGGGTTGTTGAGAGTAAGTTAGATAACATATATAAAATGCCTGGTACATAACAAGCACTTTAATAATAAGTTTGCTCTTCTGCTGTCTCCTCTGACCCACTCTATAGTAAATAAAAGGGTCTCTGTCAAATTTTAGAACCCTAAGAAGTTGAAAGCTGAAGTGACTTTAAGACTTGTAAAAGAAAAAATTTTATTTTACCTACTTAAAAAGTAATTTTTCTAACCCTTGGCTATATAAGAAAACAATAAATACACAAACTTACTTGTAGCATTTGGTCAAAATCTTGTTTTTCCAAATAGGATCTTGTAACAACTCGTCCATCAAAATCTACTTCTGCCTTAAATCTTACTTTCCCTAATCCCAGATCTGTGGCTTTAACATCATGAATTGCCCTGCAATCAATAACAATGCATACAAATTTATATACACACACATACACACCTATACATTTTAATAGCACAAGGTCTAGACTTCTTGTTTTTTTCCACCAGTGATAAAAATGGACTAAGATGGCTTTCAGAGTGTTCACCATTGTCACCTATCATTTTCCAAACAAATGTCCATTTAAGCTTTTTCGGCATAATGCCATACAAAGGTGTAAACTTAATAAATATTATTTTATGGCAATTTGTATATATATAAATTATATAGATTGTGGTGGATTAAAAAATCAACTCTAAATTGCTTTTCCACAATGTTGTCATTTTCAATCCTTTTTTCAATAGCTTCTTAAAAGTCTTCAATACAAGTACTGTATTAGAATGAGGCTAACAATAAACCTAATGGGACTGATGTGGGGAATAATGAGCCAACACATATACAGAATGTTTAATATGGTACCAACTACATGGCAGGCATTTAATGAATGAGGTTCATAAAGTAGGTAAGATGGCATCTTTACTTTACAGATGATAAAACAGTCCTAGAGGGGCATAAATGACTTGCCTAAAGTAATTCAGCCAGTCAACAGCAGAACCAGGATTCACCCTCAGATCTTCAGATAACCCAAACCCAGTGGTCTTCCCATTATACCATTCTGCCTTCCAGAAAGGGAAACAGATGTTCAAGCATAACTGCTTTTCATCCCTCCTGCCCTAACCCTCAGGAATCAATCTTCCCTAAAAAACTGTTGAGAAATTCTTTTCTTTCTTTACAGGATATATAAAAAATTTAAAAACACTCTGAATCCTGGGGACATAGAGAGCTACTGGGAAAACAAGCCTAAATGAGGCTCCAAGTACTCTAAAAGCATTTGACGCTAATTTCTGAGTGATCTGGAGCAAGTTACTAAATACTGAGCCTAAAATTCTTTATCCAGGGGCCGGCCCAGTGCTGTAGCAGTTAAGTCTGCATGTTCCACTTCGGTGGCCTGGGGTTCGCCAGTTCAGATCCTGGGTGCGGACCTATGCAGCACTCATCAAGCCATGCTGAGGCGGCGTCCCACATAGAAGAACTAGAAGGACCTACAACTAGGATATACGACTATGTGGTGGGGCTTTGGGGAGGAAAAAGGGAAAAAAAAAAAAAAAAAAAGAGACTGGCAACAGATGTTAGCTCAGGGCCAATCTTCCTTAAAAAAAAAAAATTCTTTATATAAAGAAAGAAGCATAAGTGAAAATACGGATTAATGCTTTAATATTTATATAGCTGTATGTACCCAAATTAAAAGAAAACTTGTCCAGACTGGCAAGAGGCTATATAATTTATCCATTTAAAAAAAGTCTATCTTACCTCAGTCCTAATAAAATATTTTATTTGACTAATACTTAAATAGCAGCTAATGAAAATATTCTGATATACTTTTTCCTTATGTTCTTACACATAACTAACTGTAGATATAAAACTGTTTGTAATAGGCAGATTCTATCATGGCTCCCAATGATCTCCACCTCCTGCACTCAAGCCCTTGTGCAATCCTTTCTCCTTGAATGTGGGCTAGATCTAGTGACATCTCCTAACCAACAGAATATGGTCAAGTGATGAGATGTCATTTCCAAGATTAGGTGACTAATCTGTGACTTTTATCACATTCACACTCAATATCTATTGCCTTCTCAGCTTGCATGCTTTGATTAAGCAAGCTGCCATGTTGGAGAGGCCCACATGCCAAAGAACTAAATCCTGTCACAATTATGTAAGTTTAGAAGCAGATCTTTCCCCAGGAGATGACTATAGTCCCAGCTAACATCTTGACTGCAGTCTGTGAGAAACCCTGAAGTAAAGGACCCAGGTAAACTGTGCCTAGATTCCTGACCCACAGAAACTGTGAGGTAATAAAGGCTGTTTTAAGTCACTAAGTTTTGGAGTGATTTGTCACTCAGCAATAGATAATTAATAAACTGTTTAAAAAGCTGTATGTACTTTATAGATTACTAACATTTATTTTTTCCAACAATTTAATCTATACTCTGCCAGAAAATTTCAAATTTTCCACAATGAGTCTTTCCATTCACAGCTCTTTTTTAGACTTTAATTATAAACAATATATAAAAATTATAAACACACATATACCTAACAAAGCACTAAAATACATGAAGCAAAAACTGACGGAAATGAAACAAGAAATAAGCAATTCAACAATAATAGCTGGATACTTTAATATCCTACTTCCAATAATCGATAGAACAACCAGGCAAGAAAATCAACAGGGACATTAAAGACTTGAACACTATAAACCAACTAAATCTAACAGACATCTACACAACACTCCACACAACAGCAGAATATACATCTTCTCAAGTATACACACAACATTATCCAAGATAGATCATATGCTAGGCCATAAAACAAACCTCAGTAAATTTAAAAGGAAAGAAATAATACAAAGAATGTTCTCCAACCATAATGGAATGAAATAAGAAATAATGAAATAAGGAATAACAGAAAGACATTTAGGAAACTCACAAATATGTGGAAATTGAACAACACACTCCTAAATAACCAACGGCCAAAGAAGAAATCAAAAGTGAAATTAGAGGGGCCAGCCCTGAGGCTTAGCGGTTAAGTGCGCCCGCTCCGCTACTGGCGGCCCGGGTTCAGATCCCGGGCGCTCACCGATGCACCGCTCCTCTGGCCATGCTGAGGCCGCATCCCACATACAGCAACTAGAAGGATGTGCAACTATGACATACAACTATCTACTGGGGCTTTGGGGGAAAAAAAAAAAAAGGAGGAGGATTGGCAACAGATGTTAGCTCAGAGCCGGTCTTCCTCAGCAAAAAGAGGAGGATTGGCACGGATGTTAGCTCAGGGCTGATCTTCCTCACAGAAAAAAAAAAAAAGTGAAATTAGAAAATAGTTTGAAATGAAAATGAAGACATAAAACACCATACTTTACAGAATGCAGCAAAAGTAGTGCTTAAAGGGAAATTTATAACTATAAAAGCCTGTATTAAAAAAGAATCTAGATATCAAATCAAAAATTTAACCTACCATCTTTAAGACACTGGAAAAAGAGCAAACTAAACCTAAAGTAAGCAGAAGGAAGGAAATAATATAGATTAGAGCAGAAATCCATGAAACAGAGAAGAGAAAAACAACAGAAAGTCAATCAAACCAAAAGCTGGTAGTCTGAAAAGATCAACGAAATTCACAAACCTTCAGCTAGACTGACTGAGGAAAAAAAGAGAGAAGACTCAAATTACTAGAATCAGAAATGAAAGAGGATGGGCCGGCCCCGTGGCTTAGAGGTTAAGTGCGTGCGCTCCGCTGCTGGCGGCCTGGGTTCGGTCCCAGGCGTGCACCGACACACCGCTTCTCCGGCCATGCTGAGGCCGCATCCCACATACAGCAACTAGAAGGATGTGCAGGTATGACATACAACTATCTACTGGGGCTTTGGGGGCAAAAAATAAATAAATAAAATCTTAAAAAAAAAAAAAAAGAAATGAAAGAGGAGACACTACTAGTAACCCTAAAGAAAAAAAAAGGATTATAAAGGAATACTATGAACAGCCATATGCCAACAAATTAGATAACTCAGAAGTAATGGAAAAATTCCTAGAAAGACACAAACTACTGAAACTGACTAAAGAAGAAACAGACCATCTGAACAGGCCTATAACAAGTAAAGAGACAGAATAATTAATCAAAAAGCTACCCGCACAGAAAAGCCCATGCCCAGATGGCGTCACTGCTGAATTCTACCAGACATTTAAATAAGAAATAATACTAATTCTTCATAAATTCTTCTAAAAAATAGAAGAGGAGGGAACACTGCCCAACTCATTCTATAAGGTCAGTATTACCTTGATACCAAAATCAAAGATATCACAAGGAAAAGATATTAATATGGATTATCTCACATTAAGTTACTAAGCCTAATACTGATTCTAAGAATGTTCAGCTTCTTATCTTGATCCAGCTAGGTAACCACCTTTCAAGAGGAACCATATAGGGCTTAGAATATAAATCTAGTAGTCACTTAGTCATTTGTTTTACTGATTCAGATATACAGGTCATTCTTAAAAGATTTAACTTAAAAGAGTTTAATTATAACACAAAAGAAAAATATATTTTTATTTTCAAGTTTGATATATATATGTAGCTAGTAGAAAAATTGGGATTTTAAGGGTTGGTTCCTTCTACTTTGCTCTGAAACCACACTGCTGCTGAATTTCACTAAAAAGTACTATTAGAACTCTGAATCTCTTCTGATTATCTCCTAAGTCTTCTGTTCTTTATTCTTATGTCATTTAAAAGATAAAAATTATAAGGAAAAACTTTTAAAATAAGCCAAAACAAGAAGTCTATTTTCAGAAGGAGTATAAATTATATTCAATTTGGTAATCACTTCCCCATAAATAAAGTACTTAAACTTAATATATTCAATTTTTAATTGTAATACAAATATAAGGCAAATATAAATACAAAGGTTACACATAAGTGGTTCCACATCAAGGAGGCAACTACTTTGCAAACTCCTGTTCCCATTACATCATCTAACTGTTCCTTATTCTAAAAAATTAAAGATATACAGAATTTAAAAGGAAACTTAAGAGAGTTTCCTAAATGCTTTCACTTGCTTTCTTGTAAGGCTGCAATTCTGAAAAGTAATTAAGATTAAAAAGTTCTGAAGGCTAAGGATCCAAAACCTCTTCTGAAAGTATTTACACACCAAGCATTTCTATTTCTTAATATGTTTTTGTGGATCTTAACAGTGTCACTGGAATAAGCTGACCTTACGGATGGGTCGTTCTCCAGGAGCTCAGTAAGCCGCTGTACTTGTTCTGGCTGGATGGATCGCCCTAAGAGTGCTTCTGTGTTAGTGTAGATGAGGAATGCCGAGACCACTCCTAAGAGGGTGCCCACACCCAAAGAACCTAGGCTGTCATACAGTGGATTGCCTAAAGCAAGCACATAAGTCAGTAAATTAACATTTTCTATTATTTCAATGAGCTTTAGTGAGCAAAGAACCAGAATTAATAAATCAAGGGACTTGAAATTCATCCCTAATTTAACAACTTTCTCCTAATAGTACTATACTACAAAATGGGGATGTTACAACTTGCTTTATACTACAAAGGAGTATTATGCACTTTAATTACTTAGTCTGTTTCTTGCATCTGGCCATCACATGGGTGAGGGTCCAGAGCATTTTCAGATTAGAGACATGATATACATATTAATAATCTAATAAAGAGTCCATTTCTTTTTTATATATCAGTAGCACCTTTCCTACCCCAGGTTGACAAAATAATTGTGAGATCAAAAGCTGAAAGAAACATTTTTTTCTGTCTTATTCTTACCAAGGCTCTGTGAGAGAATTAAACCATACAAAAATAATATGGGTCACTCTTTTCTCATGCAACCAAGGACGATACACGGCTAGCATGACTCTAGATACAAAGGAGAGATGTTAATTCACTGCATGCTATGGGTACCTTAAAGCAGTGGTTTTCAAAGTATGGTCCCTTGACTAGCAGCATTAGCATCACTCAAGAACTTGGTAGAAATGCAAATTCTCAGGCCTCACCCAAGTCCTTCTGAATCAGAAACTCTAGAGGTAGGGTCTGGCATTCTGTGTCTTCCCAAGCTCTCCAGGTGATTCTGATTCTAAAGTTTGCCTTAGGTTGTTAGAACTTAATTCTCTCCCAGAACCAATGAGAAGAGTTGATTTATTATCTATGAATGTATAGGCTAATACTTACACAACAGACATCAATAAATATTATATTTTAAATCTCTCTAATAAATTTTACATACAAGGCTTTTATGATTAGAAGTCTTTTTATTCCAAAGATCAAATGTCAATATTAAATTTAACTCTCTTAACACTTGATAAAACATACATTTATTTTACTAAAAAAATCTCAATTTACATACTAGTTTTACTAACGTAGTCAAAATATAACACTAAAAAGTAAACTGACATCTATTAAAGTGTTATAAATAATCCACTTGTAAAACATAATCCACTAGGAGGTTTGCAATTACAGAGTTTAAAATCAAATATTGCTCTTTAGAAACTGGAATTTAACTAATTATTTTTATGTAAAAATATACATAAACAATGTATAAACAGTCCTACAGAAATCACAGGAATATTAGCTGGAAAATACTTCTTTCTTGGCATGTTAATTTAATTTAAATGAATTAAACTAATTAAATAAAACAATGTGAAACTCTTAAAACAAATATTTTTAAGTTTGATTTGACTGCTTTATATTATTATATAAAAGAAAATCATCTATTAAAAGTTGACTTATTCATCAAGTCACACTTTTCTTAAGCCTAAAATTCTGCTAAGTATTAATTTATGCCTAAAAAATATCTAAAAAGGTAGGTCAACCAGAAAATCAAAACTTCTAGAATTATTTTAGATCACAGTGAACAGAATGCTGATTTAGTCTTAAAATGTACATTCAAAATGAAGACCTACTCATATTTCAAACTATTTTAAGAAACACTGCAGAACTATGGAAGCTCATTACCTAAAATTATTTTAAACATGCAAGGACAAATGAGTAAGAATGGAAGAAGTTCCATTCCAAGAGAATTCCAACCTCAGAAATTGAGTCTTTTCATACTAAATGATTCTTCTGTTTTAGAAAATACAAATAAAATGATTTTTTTTTTTTTTTGTCTTCTCATTCACCTGTACTGAACTGTCTTTCAAAACACTTAACTAGCTACCAAAACAAGGATGGAAGCAACTAGAGAGTCAAGGAAACAGGAAAGCAACAGCAGTCATTATTGGCACTAATAGTGGAAAAAGACAAATGAACAAGAGCCATAATATATATTTATTTAGAACTTTAGAGTTTATTGAAGTTCTCCCTCATCTATTATCTTAATAAACCTGTGAGGTCACTAGGACAAAGATTATCAATAATTTTATAGGTACAACTTAATATATTATGCAACTACTCTACTCTAAGCTTTAAGTCACAGCTAGAAAGGTTTAGATTACAGAAATGCTCTATTAACAGCTTTCCTTATTTCTAACTAAAAGAAATTTCTAACTCAGAAAAATCTGAAAATTTTACCATCTTATTTGTTTTATACAAATAAATGGTTTAACTATCTATTGGTTTAAAATTATTCAATAAATATAAAAGACAATCTCCACATATTAAAGAATTATTTAAGTAGTACAAACAAATCACCTGTAATTTAAGAAATATTTACCTGTTATAGAAGTAAGGCCCATACAAGTGGCTGCTATGGTCACTCCCAAGACTGCTGCAGTATCCTCCAATAATATAACATTTGTACTAGGATCACGACTTTCCATGACTTAATCATTGGGGTAGAGACAAGAAAATAAACTTTCTGAAACCTTAACGATACTATCAGGTAACATTTTAGTAAGTATCCATTTAAAATTAAGATATAAATTAAGGTAAAAAATATATGAGACTGTGATTTTAAAAACCCTGTTTAATGTAAATATAATTTCTTGATTTAAATGTTAACAATAACTGATATTCAAAGTCAAATCACTTTCTCAAGTTATATAAGCATATAAAGGAGTACTGTAGTTCACTTAAGTTAAATCCAAATATAAAGTATTCATGTTCAAATTACACTACATTTCTCTTTTTTAAAAGAGCTGATGTCTATATAAGAGCCACATAGGGAGGGAAGACACTGAGATATATTTTGTACATATCTATAAGGAACAAAGTAATAGTACTAGGCAATTTTAAGCAAATGAAGGAGATGAAATAATACACCTGGTTTCTAAAACACATACCATACTTGTAAAATGACAATCCTTTGGCCCGAGCACTCCTACGAAGTTCATTTACAGCAACAAGAAGTGTTGCTGAAAGAAAAGCATTCATATCAGCAAGGAAGAAACTTCATGCCTCCAAACTTTAAAGATGGCATCTCAAAAGATAAATAAATAGGCACAACACTTTAATGCCAGGTTGTCAATAAGGACAAGTTCTACATTAACTAGTCCTTATAAATACAATTAATCATCATAATACAATGAATCCCATATTTCTAAACCATAATAATTTAAATATCATTACCACAACAGCTGTCTTAATTTATTGGACAGCTACTGTTTGGCAGGCACCACACTAAGCACAATCACTTTGATCCTCCCAACCTTTTGAGGCAGGTGGTATTATCACCATTTTACAGACTGTCAAAGATGAAGGGAACATTATGCATAGAAAATGAAAATGTTTCAGAAGTAAATATACTATGAGTAGGGCAGTGAATTAGGCAGTATCATATATGATATTAGCACTTCTCTGTGATAATACCGCTATAGCTGTAACTTCTGGAAACTGAGTTATTTGTATCACAAAAAGAGACAGCCTTCTCTGATTGACACTATTAAAACATGATTTTTAAAAACTCAGTATATAGTTATGTTTTTACACTCCATTTCAAATGTTCTGAGTATTATGATATGATGCTCAAGAACAAAAAAACAGCTTTTCCCTTGCCCCCATCCATTACAGGAACAACCACAGTACATCATACAAAGTATTTCCTCCCTCAAGGTAGACAAAACTTAGATTCCAATTCCCACAGTTTTCTTTAATCAACGGAACTTAGCAACCTATAAAAATTGACTGCTGGGGCCGGCCCGGTGGCGTGCACGCGCTCCACTGCGGCGGCCCGGGGTTTGGATCCCGGGCGTGCACTGACGCATTGCTTGTCAAGCCATGCTGTGGCAGCGTCCCATATAAAGTGGAGGAAGATGGGCACAGATGTTAGCCCAGGGCCAGTCTTCCTCAGCAAAAAGAGGAGGATTGGCGATAGATGTTAGCTCAGGGCTAATCTTCCTCACAAAAAACAAAACAAAACTGACTGCTGAATATATATTACTAAATTAAGAATAAAGAGATATTGTGACAGTACATACCTCCTTCCGATACTAATGATCCTGCTAAAATACAATATGCCTAGAAAATAAGTATTAAAGAATAAGTTAATATTTTACTGAAGAATCACAATGGCTCAGGCACAAAGTTTGTAATGCAAGACAGAAACATAAATTCAAATCCTAGCCAGATGAAGATCTTGTTGGGAAAAGCTCAAATGAGGACAATGAGATAGATGGCATCTTCATAAGACGAAACAAATAAAAGTTAAAAATTTGATGGCCATCTTACTTCTCAATACTTAGAAGAGTAATCTCTGTATACACTCTATGGAATGTTATACCATACCATGACCTAAGTTAAATTCATGATATAAAAGGTGAAAGAAATACTTAATTAGTATAAAATTTTTTTTGAAATTCAACATGAAAAACATTTGAAATCTGGGGTGTGGATACCAGATACAATAGGATCCACACCCATAACCAATAACTTCTAGATTTTGTTCGGATGCCCAGCACCAAGAGAATCCTTTCTGAATACTGATTCAAAAAGATAAGTAGTTATAAACAATCATCAATTTTTTGAGGGGAAGGTAACACCACTTTCCCTGTAGCACCAGGACACGCTTTTTTTTTTTTTGCTGAGGAAGACTCGCCCTGTTGCCAATCTTCCTCTTTTTGTATGTGAGCCGCCACCACAGCACGGCCACTAACAGAAGAGTGGAGTAGGTGCACGCCTGGGAACTGAACCTTGGCCACTCAAGCGGAGCACACGCACTTAACCGCTAGGCCACCAGGGCTGGCCCCAGGACACTCTTGAATTAAATAAAGATACCAAGAAAAGCTTTAATCTGACGTATACAGAGTTAATCTAGCAACACAAATTTTTAAAAATTTTAAATGAAACTCAAACCAAACATCTGTAGAATTTTCAACATTACCTTTTTGGAACCCTAGGGCTTCCCTGAAACAGAGGTTTGAAAATTTCTCACCTAGTCCAACACTCTCATATTTCTGTTAAGGCAACTGAGATTTCCCAAGGCTATGTGATTTGCTTGGGTGCATAGAAATGATACCAGAGGAAGAACTAGAATACTAGCTTTTCAGTCTCAATTCTAGGTGCTTTCCACTGAATCTTACTGATAATCTGAAATTTAATTAAAATAATAAACAGCCCAACTTCCCAATAATTCTTTTCAATCCTTCTGTCTCCTTCCTGAAAGGATTTAAGACAAGTAAACGTCTCATCCAATAAAGGAGACAGCATATATCAGCCAAGGAATCCAAGACAATATCAAACAAACATAAACTGGTCTATGGTGTGTTAAATCTATTTATTAAAGAAGAGTCACAGTCTGATGGAACCCCATTTAGTTACAAAAAGATTTAAGAGCTTCTAGGAGCTTTAAAACTTCTACACAATTAAAAGTTTAACTAATTAATCAGTCCCTAACTCCAGAGTCATTGACCTCTCTGCCTCTGTAAAGTAATACTATACAAATCAGATGAATGCTAAGAGAATAAGGTGGCCAAACCTTTTCAGAATGGAGAAAATATACTCGCTCTTTTTAATTATATGAAATGTGTTATGGTAAGAAATTAGTCAATAAAAAATGTAGGAAAAGCCTAGTTTAATAGGCTTGTTATTGTGTAGGTGTGTAGGTGTAACAAGATGTTAAAATGAGATGCATTCCAGTTGAGAACAAAATAGGTTACAAGTACCCCCACATTCCAAAATGAGGTGCTATACCATCCATTCAAGCCTTGCACAGAAGGGGTCCCAAGCCTGGTATTATAACTCCTAGCTCCACACCCACTAGCCCATATAAGAAGAGCTGAGGTTTAAGAGGCCAAAAGTGAAGATTTCTTTGGAGAAAGCTGTTGAGCTAGTGAGATTGCTCAGAAAGCTTAATGTGTGTACACCCTGGAGTTTAAGATCACAATGAACTGTGTCTAATGAACACCTTAAAAATAAATTTATAGGCAAGTCTACTAATTGATAATGGCTATGTCAGCACAGTAGATGTTTGTGTTTGGGAAAAAAACTGCATTCTCACAGAGAGTGTGTTAAAGATGTCTGTTTTAACACACAGAGCTCCTACTCAGAATTCCACGTCCATTCCTACTCAGACATGGAATTCTCAGTAGAAATCTTTTGAAAAGAGATCAACTGCCCAAAAGGCCTTCTTGCCAAATGCAAGACAACATTAGCAGAAATAGTCTGGAACTACACCATAAGAAACAGAAGCTAAGAGGGGATGCCACATGACCAATTTGTGCTCGACAAGGGAGCTACAGTAAAAGTGGCCAAGGAGGGTAATCTCCAAGAAGTTCCCAAGAAGGAAAAAGACAGCTGTAAGTATCTACCACACCCAGAGGAAACAAGTGCAAAATGACGTTAGTACCAGTTAATTAGCACTCTTCTGTCCCCTATCCCTACCTTCAATGCTGCCAGAGGCAACTAGGGAATAGGAGAGAAGGGCAAAAGCCCTAGGCGGGAAAATACAGAAAATGACCATGCCCCCTTCCTCTCATTCTACTAGCTACCTACCAAGAGGAAAGTAGAAGGTTTAACTTTAAATACAGTTCCAACATACAACTATTACATGGGACTGGATATTTTAATTACTGATAGGATATTATTCTTGAGACTAAAAGTGAAAAGAGGTTTTCTTGCTCTCTAACAGTAACTAGAGAAACTAATGGAACTCCAAGATTTTAACCAAGGAGGCAGTGCTTAATGACTGTACCTACAGAGATACTCTTGTTCAACATCATTGAATCACACGGATTTAGAGGTCATCTACAGTCGTGTTCTAAAAATCACAACTACAGATATATAACCCTATATTACAGTCAAAAGGTATATGTTAATCCCTTTCTTTAACATCAGTATGGACAATGGCATTCTACTGTACCTAACCACTACTTCACATTACTTTAAAACTGATGGGAAAAAAAAAGGATTACCCATAGAAGAGATTCCATTGGTTGAGGATTAAGCAATCCCATGATTCCATGGTACCAAGATAATCCTGCACCCATCATGAAAATACCAACACCACTAATTAGCGAAACAATATAGCGCATATTTGAAAATCCATACCTGAAAAATGAAAAAGAAAATATAGTTTACAAGAAATACAGATGGTTTCCTTTCAAAATGTATGTCTAATAGGTCAATGAAAAAGAAAACAAAAAACTTCTTACAATATCAAGATGTTATGGTTTTATACTTAAGTAAAATGTAAGTGCCAAACTCAAATCTAATCAGAAAATCAATATATGAAGTGGAAGAAACTGCAAGATCTTTGAAAGTAAATAAAAATAGAGTGAACATGATTTAATTCAGGTATTTTCTAATCCCTTTTCCATATAGTCTGTTTTGATTTAGTAGAGCTACTTTGCTATTATGTATTACAAATGCTGGTAAAATTAATCTCTTTTTAAATGCATTCACATATTCAATGAAGACAACACAAATTTCCTTGTAATGCAGCTTTTAATTGAATATTTTGGTCTTCGTGTACAGCCAATCAATGATTTATAGTACCTATAATTTGATGCTGGATACGTGTTGCTGGTTCTGAATTGTTTAGCACACAGCAGCTAACTACTGTTACTAGGACTAAGAGCTTCAGTTTTTTGGGTGTTTTTACGGCAATTTTTATTTTTAAATCTCAATTATTTTTCAAGAATCTTTGGTCAATATGTGCATTATTTTGTATTATTGTACATACCAATAAAATACTGAGTATTGAGAAGTTCAAAAATATGACATACTGTAAAAGGAAAAGAATCTCTCATTAATAAAAATATTTCTTGGGGCCGGCCCTGTGGTGTAGCGGTTGCTGCTGGCAGCCCAGGTTTGGATCCCGGGCGCACACCGACACACTGCTTGTCAGGCCATGCTGTGGCGGTGTCCCATATAAAGTGGAGGAAGATGGGCAAGGATGTTAGCTCAGCGCCAGTCTTCCTCAGCAAAAAGAGGAGGATTGGCATGGATGTTAGCTCAGGGCTGATCTTACACACACATATACACACACTAAATGAATGAATGAATGAATGAATGAATTAAAAAAAATATTTCCTGGGAAATTTACTGCCAAAATCAAACTATATGGCACCCTTCTGGCAGATACAAATTTAAACAAGAGTTCTCAATTAAAATTGTTTTTTGAATTCTTTTTGTAAATACATTAACCTTGTCATAGTGAACTCTAAGTTTATAGACGTGACAGTGTTCTACCAGCTTGATTTAGAAAAATTTACTTTCTTCTAAACTTTCCCCCCAACGTAATATATAATATATATATTTATTTAGGTTAAAGTAAATTAAGATCTAAATCAAATGGCATTAATTTCATTTTATGTGTTTTCAAAGAATTTATAGGTACTTATGAAAAAAAATTTTTTTTTACCCCCCAAAGCCCCAATAGATAGTTGTATGTTATAGCTGCACATGCTTCTAGTTGCTGTATGTGGGACGCGGCCTCAGCAAGGCCGGAGAAGCGGTGGGTCGGTGCGCGCCCGGGATCTGAACCCAGGCCGCCAGCAGTGGAGTGTGTGCACTTAACCACTAAGCCACGGGGCCAGCCCTGAAAATTTTAATCATGCAGATCTGCACTATCCAATATAAGTCACTAGCCACATAAGGCTATTTAAATTTAAATTAATTAAAACTAAATAAAATTTTAGGGGCTGGCCCCGTGGCTTAGCGGTTAAGTGCGCGCACTCCGCTGCTGGCAGCCTGGGTTCAGATACCGGGCACGCACCGACCCACCGCTTCTCCGGCCGTGCTGAGGCCACGTCCCACATACAGCAACTAGAAGCATGTGCAGCTATAACATACAACTATCTATTGGGGCTTTGGGGGAAAAATAAATTAAAAAAAAAAATTATAAAAAAAAAAAACTAAATAAAATTTTAAATGTAGTTCTTCAATGCACTAGCCACATTTCAAGTGCTCAACAGCCACATGTAGCTGGTGACTACCATATTGGACAGATATAAAATATTTCTATCACTGTAGAAAATTCTATTGGGCAGCACTAAAGTAGCTTGTTGCAAATACTTTAAGAAGAAATCTTTACAACCTAAAATTTTATCCTGTTTTTAAATTTTTGGTGTATAAAACTGGTCAGGAAAAAATTTTTTTTCTTAAGATAGTAAAATATTGTAATGATCTGTAATTAGCAGACTAGAAAGCTAGTTGTTCTCTATACTAGCTTATTGATAGTTCTAGGATATTTAAAATATGTTATCATTTATAAGAAAACAGTAGTGTCTTCCTTTTAAGTAAAGTATTTATATAAAGCATAGAGGTAGATTCCTTTACAGAAATAAAGGTGAACTTTTTATGCCTTAAGAATGAATAAATTCGATTACTGAAGCTTGTTTAAGAAAAATGATACATGTGGAATTCAAAAGTTTGTGCTAGTAGAAGCAGCACAGAAAAATCTCTATCAAATAACTCATATGATGCAAAATAATATATTCTAAAAAGCATACTCATTTTACAAATAAACAATTTTTGAAATAGTAACAGAAAACCATTTCCAAATTACAACACGGGGATTAAAATACATTAAGTATGGATTTAATAGAACTTAAAACTAGAATTTTAGATTGAGTGGCCTATTAGTCTAAATGTGGAATGTTTCCGTTGAAACATGAACTCTAACATCAAAATATGTGCTTTGTTATTAATTATCAAATATGAAGAGGACAAGAGCTCTATGCTATGTTACAAAGCAAAAAAATAATTTAAACTCCATTTTCAAATTATATCTTTTTTTTTTTTTAATTTATTTATTTTTTTTCCCCCAAAGCCCCAGTAGATAGTCGTATGTCATAGCTGCACATCCTTCTAGTTGCTGTATGTGGGACGCGGCCTCAGCATGGCCGGGGAAGCGGTGCGTCTGTGCGCGCCCGGGATCGAACCCGGGCTGCCAGCAGCAGAGCGCGTGCACTCAACCGCTAAGCCACGGGGCCGGCCCTCAAATTATATCTTGAATTTACTTGGACTCAGTGGTGAGTCTTGCATTTTAGATACATAGTACAGTGGAAGAAATGACCAAATCTTTAACATAAAACTGTAGGTACATAAACTGCAGGTTTCTAAAATTCAGTTGCTTTTATTTCAATGACTTGCTGCCAAAACAAACAAAAGCAAAATAAAAGCAATGTCCTTACGGATGAGTAGGATCTGGTGTCTGAACAGACTTACTGATGCCCAATGCTAGTAAACCCTATGGAGATGGAGAAAAAAAAGGTAAATAATCATTAGCAAGAAGGGAGTATAATGTGGTAAAGCCAATCTGGAGGGTGCAATCTGACAATGACAAAGAAACACTTAATATGCATATGTCTAATAGCCCAGCAATTCCGGTTTCCAGTACTTACCTTAGAGACCATAAAGATGAACCCAAAGGGGTTCAAAACACCATTGCTTATAAAAATGAAAAATGTGAAAGCAACCTAAAACTCCATCAAAGGAAATGGAAAAATAAATGATGGTATAGCCAAACCATAAATTACTTCTACAACAGTTAAAAAAAAATGGAGTTGGCATAGAGCTTTCTGTACTGATATGGTAAAAGCTCCCACACATACCTTTAAGTGGAAGGGAAAAAAGCAAGTTTAGGAACAGTATGTGCAGTACAGAAGAACTTACGTTTTTATAGTCTTTGTAAACTACATATAATGTAAAGAATAGGAAAAGGTCTGGAAGAACACACGTTTACCCATATTTATAACTCTGAAGAGAGAAGTAGGATTAGGGCGGTCTGATTTTTTACAGGAAGACTAACTTGTATAGCTGTACAAATAAAAAATAGTAAAAATTTTAAAGAGTATATTGTGTATGGACACATACATTTCCAGTAAAACTGCAAAACCCTGCACAGGAAGGATACACATCAATGTATATAGAGCAGTGATTATCTGGCGTGTGGAAGGAGGAAATAAAGATGTAGGACTAGTTGTAATTAAAATTTTATTTCTTTAAAAAAACAAAAATCTAAAGTAAATATGGCAAAAATGCAAACATGTCTTTAATTCTGGTCACCACCTTTCTCTCTTCCTTTCCTTTCTCCTGTGCCTTCATCTTTTCTTCCTTTCTTTCTTTCATTTCTATTTATTTGGTTTTTCGATTCTATCTTTTGTTAGAAAGTGTTATCCACTGGAACCTCTCAATATTAGTATGCTTGCCCCTAGTGTCCTTTCCATTCTAATTTGATGTGAATTTAGAAATCTGAAAAAGATTACTGTATCAGAATTATTTATTTAATAAAAAAAATAAAACCTCTGAGTGAATACCCTATGTGATTTTATTTGACTAATCTCAGACTTTTCCATTTTTTCAGCATGGTATCAAATAATCATACAGGTAAAGCTTCAAGATAACCAAATTATTCACGGATAGGTTTCCCTGTAGCTTACAAGACATTTAATAGAAATATTCTCTCTAGTAAAATATTACATTTTTACATCACCTTGGAGATTACATCACCTTGAAAATGGCTAAAACAAATATATATTGGATTTTTAAATTTTGATATTGGAAATCCTACCCTAAATACACAGAATATTACAAGTTGTTTTCTACTGGATTCCAAAGGAAAAGAGGGTGAAAACTAAAACACAGATGATGGCCTTTCAGTGAATTAAACCATAAGAATGGGTGTAAATCAAAAACAACATATAATTTTAAACCTATACATTAAAATTGAAATATTCCTAATATTCTTTATTAATTCACACCATGTGTGTATACATAACATGTGTGCGTGTGTGTGTTTACAGTGCTTATGAAAAAGTCAATGAGTATTCAATTATTATTATTTTTTCCTTGATGTATAATTGACATACATTAAATTAGCTTCAGGTGTACAATATGATTTGATATTTGTATGTATTGCGAAATCATCACCACAAGTCTAGTTAACATCTGTTACCATACATGGTTACAGAATTTTTTTTCTTGTGATGAGAACTTTTAAGATTTACTTTCTTAGCAACTTTAAAAAATGTGATATAGTATTATTAACTACAGTCGCCATGCTATACATAACATCCTCATGACTTGTTTATTTTACAACTGGAAGTTTGTACCTTTTGATCCCCTTCACCCATTTGTCCCACCCCCCACCCCACCCCCCACCTCTGGCAACCACCAATCTGTTCTCTGTATCTATGAGCTTGTTCTTTTTTTTTTTAGATTCCACATATAAGTGAGATCAAATGGTATTTGTCTTTGTCTGACTTATTTTACTTAAATAATGCCATCGAGGTCCATTCATGTTGTCACAAATGGCAAGATTTCATTCTTTCCCATAGCTGAGTAATAGTCCCTGATATGTTTTATACACCACATCTTCTTTATCCCTTCATCCATCAGTGGACACTTAGGTTGTTTCCATATCTTGGCTACTGTAAATAATGCTGCAATGAACACGGCGGGGCAGGGGACATACGTCTCTTTGAGTTCCTGTTTTCGTTTTCTTGGGATAAATATCCAGAAGTGGAACTGCTGGATCATAAGGTAGTTCTATTTTTAATTTTTTGAGGAAGCTCCATACTGTTTTTCATAGTGGCTGAACCAATTTACATTCCCCCCAACAGTGCATAAGGGTTTCCTTTTCTCTACATCCTCACCAACACTTATTTCTTGTCTTGTTGATAACAGCCATTCTAACAGGTGTAACGTGATATCTCACTGTGGTTTTGATTTGCGTTTCCCTGATGATTAGTGATGCTGACCATCTTCTCACGTACCTGTTGGCCATCAGTATGTCTTCTTTAGAAAAATGTCTGTTTAGATCCTCAAATAATTTTTCAATCGCATTTTTTTTTGGTATTAAGTCGTATGAGTTCTTTATATATTTTGGATATTAATCCCTTATCACATATATGATTTGCAAATAATTTTTCCCATTCAGTAAGTTGCCTTTTCATTTTGTTGGTTTCCTTTGCTGTGCAGAAGCTTTTTAGTTTGATGTAGTTCCACTTGTTTATTTTTGCTTTTGTTGCCTTTGCTTTTGTTGTCAAATCCAAAAAATCATCACTAAGACCAGTGATGGAGCTTACAGCCTGTATTTTCTTCTAGGAGTTTTATGGTTTCAGGTCTTAAATTCAAGTCTTTAATCCATTTTGAGTTAATTTTCGTGAATGGTATAAAATAGTGGTCCAGTTTCATACTTCTGCATGTGGTTGCCCAGTTTTTTCCAATACCATTTATACTGCCCTTTCCTTGTTGTATATTCTTGGCTCCTGTGTTATAAATTAATTGACCATATATGCATGAGTTTACTTCTGGGCTCTATTTTGTTTCATTGATCTATGTGTCTGTTTTTACACCAATATTGTACTGTTTTAATTACTATAGCTTTGTAAGATAGTTTGAAATCAGGAAGTGTGAAGCCGCCAGCTTGGTTCTTCTTTCTCAGGATTGCTTTGGCTCTTCAAGGTCTTTTGTGGTTCCATATAAATTTCAGAATTGTTTGTTCTACTTCTGTGAAAAATGCCATTGGAATTTTTTTTTTTTTTTTTTTTTTTTTAAAGATTTTATTTATTTTTTTCTCCCCAAAGCCCCGGCAGACAGTTGTATGTCATAGCTGCACATCCTTTTTTAGTTGCTGTATGTGGGACTCAGCCCCAGGATGGACGGAGAAGCGGTGCCTCGGTGCGCGCCCGGGATCCGAACCCGGGCCACCAGCTTCGGAGCGCGTGCACTCAACCACCAAGCCACGGGGCCGGCCCGCCATTGGAATTTTGATAGGGATTGCACTGCATCTGCAGATTGGTTTGGGTAGTATGAACATTTCAACAATATTAATCCTTCCAATCCATAAGCACAGAATATCTTTCCATTTATTTGTGCCTTCTTCAGTTTATTTCATCAATGTCTTACAGTTTTCAGTGTATAGGCCTTTCACTTCCTTGGTTAAATTTATTCCTAAGTATTTTGCTCTTTTTGACACAATTGTAAATGGGATTGTTTTCTTAATTTCTCTTTCTGCTGGTTCATTATTAGACACAATAGATTTCTGTATATTGATTTTGTATCCTGCAACTTTACTGAATTTATTTATTAGGTCTAACGATTTTTTTGGTGGTGTCTTTAAGGTTTTCTATGTACAGTATCATGCCATCTACAAATAGTGAACCTTTTTACTTCTTCTTTTCTAATTTGGATACCTTTTCTTTTTTCCTGCTTAAGTGCTCTGGCTAGGACTTCCAACACTATGTTGAATAAAAGTGGTGAAGGTGGGCATCCTTGTCCTGTTCCTGATCTTAGAGGAAAAGCTTTCAGCTTTTCACCATTGAGTATGATGTTAGCTGTGGACTTGTCATATAAGGTCTTTATTATGTTGAGGTATGTTACCTTTATACCAACATTGTTGAGAGTTTTTTATCATATCAATTATTTTAAAAATCCTTAATATTCAGGTTGGCTGAAGTGTGGGATATCATCAAATATTTTATAAATTGAACGTGGACCATATTTATTGGTTCTTCTTATAAAAATAAGACATCACAGACCATCCTTAATCCTGTTCCCCCAGAGGTACAGAAGTATCAGTTATGTTTGATGTGTCCTTCCAGACCTTTTTCTGCACATTCACAACATATCTATACATGTGTGTGTATATATCAGTTATGCATATATAACCAACATTTGTTTGGTTTACAGCATCACGAATATAACATCTAGTATCTAAGAAGCATTATTAATGCTCCCCACTCCATGATCATCTTTCCCTTTTTTGGTTTTCTGTCATACCACACTATCATGCAACTGCTTAAATGTTGCCTTGGAATATCCTTCTAGTTGTTTTGTGTGTATGACCCGCTTACAGAAGATAAAGCAAAGGGGCTGGCCCCGTGGCTTAGCGGTTAAGTGCGCGCGCTCCGCTACTGGTGGCTCGGGTTCGGATCCCGGGCGCACACCGACACACCACTTCTCCAGCCATGCTCAGGCCGCGTCCCACATACAGCAACTAGAAGGATGTGCAACTGTGACATACAACTATCTACTGGGGCTTTGGGGGAAACAAAAAGGAGGCTCGGCAATAGACGTTAGCTCAGAGCCAGTCTTCCTCAGCAAAAAGAGGAGGCTTAGCGTGGATGTTAGCTCAGGGCTGATCTTCCTCACAAAAAAAAAAAAAAGAAGATAAAGCAAGGACTGTGTCGTCTTCCACACATTTACTACACTGCAAACTCAGGTGCTCAATAAATTCATATGAATTAATATAAAATGATATACTATTATTATTTAGCAGAAAAGTTTTCTAAAATGAACTGGCAAAGAAATTTTAAAACTAGATATCATTAGAGAGACAGGTCTACTTTAATAGTTGGAGGTGTTTTACTCTCTCAAAAGGTAAAAAAAAATTAATACTATGGCATATAAACATTACAACAAATTAAATTTTTTCAAATGTTATTATAGGTTTCAAAAGAAATAGTTTTCAAAAGGACATGAGAAATACAATTTCCATTGTCTCAGTAAGGCTTAGTTGAAATTTTTTCATCAAAGCCTTTCTGACGACTCTAATCCAGACAAACTCTTCACCAAGGAGTTCTTCAAGCACTAGATATCATGTGATCTCAGCTTTTATTTACCTCTACAGTTGTTCAATCTGTTACAAAAGTTGTTATTCTAGTTACAAAACTAATACATGCTCATTGTAAAGACATTCAAACAGTATAGGAGAGGGGACCACTTAAGAGTTTGGAGTATATTTCAGACGACCTTTATATACACCTGTATACAGTTTTTAATGTTGCTTTTGTGAATATGTTTGTGCCAGATTTCAGGGCGGAGGGGTGTGTGTGCTTAAAAATATAATCACAATCTACATAATGTCTTTTTGCTCTTTATTTTATGGAAATTTTCTAAAGTACAGATACGTGGATGGAGAATACAATTCAAAAAAACCCAAGAGAACATTTCAATAAACCCAACTCATCCATTACTCAGCTTCAACAATTACAAATACATGACCACATCTGTTTTATCTAATCCATACCCTACCCCCCATGAATATTTTAAAGCAAATTCCAAGCATCATACCATTTCATCTTTAAATATTTTGGATGAATCTCTAAAAAAAAACTAAGCCTTTTAGAAAATACAGTCACAAGACCATTATCATACTTTTAAAAATTAATACTAATTCTGTAATATTATCAATATTACTGAGTACAAGTATGTACTCAGTAATCACACTTCCACAAATGAAAATTTTTAATTTTGATGTAAAAGTCATACAAAATGCAATGTACAAATCCTGAATGTACAGTTCTTTGAATTTTGACAAATTCACACCCTTGTACCATACATTCCTATCAAGACACAGAACCTTTTCATCACTTCAAAAAGTTCCCCTGTGCCTCTTTTCAACCAGTCCTCTTCCACATTAGAGGAGGATTTTTCTGAAATTTTTAAACCAAAGATTAAAGTTCCATTCCAGAACTTCATATAAATGAAATCACATAAGTACTTTTTTGTATTTGCCTTCTTTTATTCAGCATATTGTTGGAGATGCATATATGCTGCTTACTGAATAAGTATTTCATTTCTTTTTATTGCTAGATAATATTCCATTCTATGAGTATATCACAATTTATCTACTCTACTGTTGATAAACATTTGGGTAGATTCCAGTCTTTTGTCCATTTTAAGTAAAGGTGTTATAAACATTCTTATTATGTCTTTGTGGACATTTCTTCCCATTTCTATTGGATAAATACTTAGAAGTAGAATTGCTGAGTCAAACAGCAGGCATATGTTTACAAGAAACTGAGAAATGTTTTCAAGAGCGGTCATAACATTTTACACTCCAACACCAATGTCTGAAAGTCTGGTTGCTCTACATCTTCACCAATATTTGGTTGTCAAGCTTTTTAATTTTAGCCATTATAGTGAATGTGTAAAGATGTCTTGTTGGGGTTTTAACATACATTTCCTGATGACTAATGGTGTTAAGCATCTTTTCGTGTATCCATTGGCCACCATTCATGTACATTTATTTGTGAAGTACCTGTTCAAATCTTCAGCCTCTTAAAAAAACTGGGTTGTCTTTTTATTTTTTTATTTTTACTATTATTTTATGGTGAGGAAGATTCACTCTGAGCTAACATCTGTTGCCAATCTTCCTCCTTTTTTTTTTTGGCTTGAGGAAGATTAGCCCTGAGCTAACATCTGTACCAATCTTCCTCTATTTTGTATGTGGGATGCCACCACAGAATGGCTTGACGAGTGGTGTAGGTCTGCACCCAAGATCCAAACCCGCAAACCCGGGCCGCAGAAGCAGAGCATGCCAGACTTAACCACTACGCCCCAGGGCCAGCCCCTGGGTTGTCATTTTAATACTGAGTTGTAGAAGGTATTTATGCTAGATACTAGTCCTTTGTCAGATTATATGCTTTGTGAATATTTTCTCCCTACCTATGGCTTGCCTATTTAGTTTAAGAGTATCCATTAATAAGTAAAAATTTTAATTTTGATAATTGGTAAATTTTTTTCTTTTATGGTTTTGTTTCTGTGTTCTGTTTAAGAAATCTCTGTCTACCCAAAGGCCTAGAAGATATTCTCCTAGCTTTTCTTCTAGAATCTTCATAGTCTTAGCTTGTACATTTGGGCCTACAACCCATCTTGAATTTGTATACAGTATGAGGTGGGGGTCAAGGTCCTTTGTTTTTTTTCCACATGGATATCCAATTTTTCCAACACCATTTATTGAAAAGAGTTTCTTTTCTTCATTGAATTGCTTTGATGCCTTTTTCAAAAATCAACTGACCATGTAACTGTGGGTCTGATGCTGGACTCTCTATTCTGTTCCATTGGTCTGTGAATCCTTATCCCAATAGCTCACTGTCTGAATTATTGTGGCTTTACAATAAGTCTTGAAGTTCTTTAAATTTCTTTCTTTCTTTCCAAGATTGTTTTTTTGAATATTCCAGGTTCTTTGCATTTCCACATAAATTTAAGAATTTATTAGTTTTGCAATTTCTACAAAAAAAGTCTGGTGGGATATTATTAAATCTATAGACCAATTTAGGGAGATTTGACATATTAACACCATGTTATCCAATCTATGATCATGGTATATCTTTTCATTTCTTTAGATCATCTTTAATTTCCCCCAGCCACATTTTAAGTTTTCAGTGTAAAACTCTTACACATCTTTTGTTAAATTTACTAAGTATTTAATATTTTGTGATACCACTGTAAATAGAATTTATTAAAAATTTCATTCTCCATTCGTTTGTTGATAGTAGGAATGCAATTGATTTTTGCATACTAACCTTCTTTACCTATTGATTTTGAATGTTAAACTAACCTTGTATTCCTGGAATACTCACTTGATTATGATGTATTATCATTTTTATATATTGCTGGATTCAATTTGATGATATCTTAAGGATTTTTGCATCTAGGTTCATGAGGGATACTGGTCTGTATTTTTTTCTTGTAATGTCTGCAAGGTTTTGGCATCAGGGTTATGCTGGTCTTATTTGAGGAGCTGAAAAATGGTTCCTTCTCCTCTATATCTGAAAGTCTATGTACTACTGGTATTATTTCTTCCTTAAATGTTTGACAGAATTCTCTTGATACTATTCCACAGGTCACTGAGGCTCCCTTCATTTTTTTCAGTCTTTTTTCACTCTAGTTTCAGTATGAATGTTTCCTACTGTGATATATTTAAGTTTACTAATAATTTTTTCCACAGTGTCTAATCTGCTGTTAATTCTATATACTGAATTTTTCATATCAGATATATTTTTCAGCTCTAAAACTTCATTTGGTTCTTTTTCATGTCTTCCGTTTCTCTTCTCATTGTGTTCATGTTTTCCTTTTCAATACATGAACATAGTTGTAATAGCCATTTAACATCCTTAACATCCTTGTCTGCTAACTCTATCATATGTCAATTGAGTTTGTCTCTATTGACTGATTTTTCTCCTGGTTGTGAGTCAGATTTTCTGCTTCTTGGCTGTCTAGTAATTTTTTCATTAGATGCTAAACATTGTGAATGTTATACTGAGTGTTTGGATTTTACTGTCTTTCCTTATAGAGCGTGAGGCTTTGTTCTGGCAGGTAATTAAGTTACTTGTAGATCAGCATGATCCTTGAGAGCTTTGTTATGGAGGTTCTAGAAAAGCCTTTACATCAAGGATAATTTAGTCCTACTACTAAGGTACAAGCCTTCCACTGGCCTGGGTAATCAATGAGGACTCTCTATCTCAGATGGCCAGAACCTGAAATGCTCCCAGGTCTGTGTGAGCTCCAGGATTTACTCAGCTTAATGCGCCCTGATGGTTCTTTGCCCAGACTCATAGAGCTTTACCCCACACATGTGTAACTTAACATTCAGCAAAGATTCAACTCAACGAAAACCCTATGCAGACTTCTGCAGCTTTCTGTTTGCGTAGCTCCCTTCTCTGTGGAACTCTGCCTTGTAATTTCTAGCTACTTCAGACTCACTGAACTCTAATTTCTGCCTTCTCAACTCAATGAGACTGTTATCTCCCACCCTACTCCACTATCCCAAATGTGCCTCAAAGCAAAAAACCACAGAGATCATATAGTTCATCTGTTTCCCTTCTCTCAGCGATCATGGTCTTGCACTGCTATTGTCCAATGTTTGAAAATATTGTTTCATATATTTTGTCTAGTTTTTTGGTTGTTTACAGCAAAAGACTAAGTCCAGTCCCTACTAGTCCATCATGGCTGGAAAAAGAAGTTCTGTACATGTGTAGCAACTTGATTTTTTTACTCAAATCATGGTTATTATTCCAAGTCAATACAAAGCTATCTACTACCATATTCTTTTAAACTCCTGAATAGTATTTCAGACTATGGACACTTAAAAATTGTCTTTGATATTTTAAGTAACAATACTGAAATTAATACATACATAATTAGTACATATCTTCTTGCCTGTATGTACAAATATTTTTGCATTTCAATTTTCTAATGTTCAGATAAGCTTTCACCAAAATAGATATGTGTTATATATCTCTCTCCCATCCCATCTCCCCCCACTCCACATCACAACTGACTGGCAAAATATTATATAGATAGTAGTTACTAAGTATTTATGGAGTATAAAAATTTAATTCAAGAGAAAGATTGTTAGTACTAATAACAAATGTTCATTTTCTTTCTTTACTTTTACAAAAGGTTTTAATCCATTTGGCAGTGACTTAGACAAGTTCTCACATTTAATTTTGAGTTAAGATTGCTCTCCCTGCTCCTTACCATTTTATTATTATTTTTGACTTTGTCTTAAATATTTTTATTGTACCTGTGTTTTTACTGTGTTTTCCCAAATCTGTTCTTATATAACAGGAGTATAAATAAATAAATACTGGAAAAGTTTTCTTTTAATAGACTACATTCTTTAAAATGTGAAATGATACCGAAGTAGAAATTCTGTATTCTTAAAAAAGGCTTAGATTTGTAGTATTCAAAACTCGGATTAAAGGGGGTTTAAGAAGGTATTTTAATTTTATAAAAATCTTGCTTCATGTGCAAATTCAAGGAAAGGAATTCAAAATACTAGTCTAATGTGAAAATCATTTTAATTCATCAATCATATATAACTACTTTATATCTTTTTTCAAAACACTTAAATTCACTGGCTCTTACAGTCATAAGAACTCATTTTCAGACACCAAATTTCTACCTAACATAAGAATCCCTTCTACAAAACGTACAAAAAATCTCTGCGCAAACACTTAGTCAGTGATAATCTTATACTTCATATTCCACTGTTGGAAGTTCTTAAAGCATAACAACCTGCTTTAAAATTACTATGATCATATTTCTATGTACTTCATCATTCAAAAGTAAAATAATTTTGATCTTCTTCCACAAGCCAACTATATAGGAATCATTCAGTTTTTAAATAGGTCAACTTTTAGGCTAAAGCTTAAAAAAAATTACTTTAAAATTAATAAGATAGAAGCTTTTATCACTCACCTGATTACAAGTATCAGATAAAGAGTGTATAGCTTCTGAGAACATACTTGCTGAACCCGTATAAATCCAGGCAAGAAATTTAAAGAAGCAGTTTAATCCATTGCTAGGAGAGAAAGAGAAAATTATTTAGCATAGGTTTGGATAAAAATTTCCACCAAAAGCTTATTTAATTGATATATATATCTTGATACTAGATTCTGTTCAAAGTAAATTCTGTTCAAGAATCCCTAGGGGCCGGCCAGGTGGTGGAGCGGTTAAACGTACGTGCTCCACTTCGGCGGCCCAGGGTTCACAGGTTTGGATCCCAGGCGCGCACTGATGCAACTGCTTGTCAAGCCATGCTGTGGCAGCATCCCATATAAAGTAGGAAGATGGGCATGGATGTTAGCCCAGGGCCAATCTTCCTCAGCAAAAAGAGGAGGATTGGTGACGGACGTTAGCTCAGAGCTAATCTTCCTCACAAAAAAAAAAAAAAAAAAAAACAGAGGAATCCCTAGCCTTCAAGACCTATTATGTTTTAGGTAATAAGTAAAAATTTGAAAAATACAGATTATGGTATCATTAAATACTCAAATGAAGAGGCATGATATGTGTAAGCAAGTTACTTAAGTGCATTTGGAGAACTGATGAGAAAAGAGGGTGTTCTACATCTGGACAGAATGAAATTAGAAAAGAAATTATGTGTCTTAGGTAGGTACAGGAGGATCTGCACTTGATATAGTCCAGTAGGCCAGTGTCAAAGGCAAGACTTTGGTGAAGGTCTGTTTACTTAAGTAGACAGATGCCAGAGGTAAAGACAAAGCTAGACCAAAGCAGTCTCTGTGTCACAGCAGTAGACCACAGACACTAAAAGAAACATGGTTAGCTCTGAGGAAGCTAGCTGCTCAGATTCCAACAATAATGACTAGTATGATTTATCCCAGGCACTTACTATAGTCACTTACCATGTTTTATTATATCTATTATACAAATATTAACAGATATTACTATCCTCATTTTATAAATGAGGAAACTGTACATCTCCTTTCAGCTCCCCTTTTCCCCTCCCTCCACTTCAGAAAATTTCTTGAAAGAATCACATCTACTCTTGCTGTCTCAGTTTTCCTCACTTTGCACTAAGTCTTCAACCCACTAAACAATGGCTTCTGCCTCCAATATCTCATTAGATTGTTCTTAGCAATACCACCAACCATTTCTTGCTATTAAATTCCTGGAAACATTTTAATATTTTCCTTAATCTCACAGAAGCATTTGCCACTATTTTCTTAAAACAATGACTTCCTTGGCTTCCTTGATATCCCTGGTTTTCTTCCTACCTCTCTCCTTACTTTTCCTCACTCTTCTCTACAGACTGTTTTTCCTCAACTCATTTCTTAAATGTTAGCATTCTTCAAGGTTTTTTCCTGAGGGCTTTTTCTTCCTCACACTAGATACACATTCTCCAGGTGTTCTTAAGTACTCCGATGGCTTTAATTATCATCCATATACAAATAACTCTCAACTCTAAATCTCTAATCCAGATGTCCCTCTTCAGCTTCAAACCAATATATATTAACAGTAATAATAATTAAGTACATTTTATATACCAGATACTATGCTAAACAGTTTACATACATTACATACATTCCTCCAATGATGAAAGCTTTAATTATTAACCTTGTTTTAATGATGAAAAGAATTAATTCTGTTGACCAACTCTACATAAGTGCCCTATAGCTAACTCAAGCTAAAAATGAACTCATCATTTCCTTTGCTCTCACCCAGCCTCTCCTTCCAGTGTTCCTTCTCTCAGTGATGGTGTACCATCTGGCCAATTGTCCAAAGCAGAAACCTGGGCCCCATCCTTAACCATACTTTCTAAATACATTTTGAACCCAACCATGTCTCTCCACCCCTACCATCACTACCCGAGTTTATTGCATCATCTTTTTTTTTATTATTGTGAATGAATTCCTCTAGTCTAGTGCCCCTCCAACACTTGATGATAAGAATTATGTATTATATCTTTATATTTTAAGACCCTAGTACAATTTCTGACACATGTAATATATAAATATTTTAGAAATAAGAGAACTAATGAATCATGGAGTTAATGCTTTTAGAAATCCTAAAATAGATTAATCAGCAAAATGGATAAAAGGTAAACAAAACAATTGCAATCAAGAAGACAGAGGAAAAAAGAAAGGCAAAAACATGAAGTATGTTCTTCTAAGGTAAGCGGCAGAAAAACAAGAGTATAGATATTGCTCAGCAGCTATAACTCAGACTGGTTTTTAGTTACTCTAAAAATAACCTTGGGCAATTCAACTTTTTAAAAAAGACTTCTATCAATTAAGCAAAAAAGATATTCTTAGATCTTAATCACACATACATGGCACAAACATGGGTATATCTATGCAGACTCTTCCCCCATCACTTTATTGACAATAACAAAGACTTACTCAACTGCCTCCTAAAACAATATAAACCTCTAACTCTTCATCTAGATACCAAATAATACATTCATTCAAAGATACACACATTAAAAATAATATATTTCTATTCTAAAAGGCTTCTTTTTCAGTACTTACATGCAAATGGCAACCGTCACCACTTTTCCTGGCCCCTTAAAAAAAACTGATGTAGTTCTGGAGCGTGGCTATAAAAGAACAAAAACAAAACATCTCTAAAGTTTCCCCAAGAAGCACTATAAGGCTTACAAGTGACTCTGACACACCAGAAAATATCTCCTCTATCAAAGCCTCTGAATAACTAGGTCAAATGTTTTTTTTTCCTCCAGAATTTCCTCTTTAAAAAGTAGGAAGATGGAAATTGAAAGTGCATCTGGGTCCTTTTCCAGAACCTTAATTGTTTAGTTTCTTTGTCATTCATTTCCTGCCTACTTCCAGAAAGGATCTGAGTTGGTTACGTAGTAACTAGTGGTAAAATGATAAAAATGTATTGAACTAAAATCGACACTCTAAAATTTTTCCATTTCTTGAGCAACTTCTTAACTTTTAAACAAGCAACAGTCAAAGCCAACAAGTTTGCTGCTCTAATTTAACTCCTAAAGACCAAAGACCTCAAGTGATAATAATGTGTTTAATTCCAAAACAGACCAAAACAAAAGGAAATAAAACAAGTAGAAAAATACATTCAGGGAAAATATTTTTCCAGAGTTAAATGTTCTTTTACTGTTCCTTGAATATATAGACTCCGTGTTTTTTCTCTCCTTTCTGTGTTCTTCCTCTCCCTGGAATGCTATCATCTTCTACTGCAGTCTGTCCAAATTTTACTCGTCCTCTTCTATTGCCGGCCAAGTGTCACCTTTCTATGTAAATCTTTCCTTGGTCCCCCACAGAGAATAAATACTCACTCTGCTACAAATTTATTATTATACTTTACATTTCTATTAAAGCACTTCATATATTTCTGCCTTATGTCATTTATTCAAGAAATATTTATTGTGCAACTACTATATGCCTGGTACAGTTCTAGATGCTGGGGCATGACAGTAAACAAAACAGAGTCCCTGCCTTCATAAATCACACAGTCTAGTATAGGAAGATAGAGAATAAATCCATAGACAAATATACAATATCAGACAGTGATGAATATAATAAAGAAAATAAAACAGAGAACTGAGAGAATAATGTGTGTTGAGGGGGTGGTTACGGTGGGAAGGGTTATTTTAACTACACTAGACAGGGAAAGAGGCTCAATGACGAGAAGGAGGCAACCATGAAAAAATCTGGAAGAAGAATGTTTCAGGCAGAATATACAGCATGTTCAAATACTCTGGAACAGAAATAATTTTGGTGTGTACAAAAGACAAAAATAAGGCTGGTATGGCTCAAGCATAGAGAGCAGGGGAAATGGCAGGAGTTCATGGGAGAGGAGGAGGCAGGGCCACATCGCACAGGACTCTGCAGACTAAAGTAATTGAGTGTGAACCTTACTATAATGGCAAAAAGCCACTGATGAGTATTTTAAGCAGATACTCGACATAGTCTGATTTATGTTTTAAAAAGATATAGTTTATGATGTAGAGAATGAATTATGAGGGCAAAAGCAAAGGTGGAGACATCAATTTGGAGGGTATTCCAGGTAAGAGATGGTGATGGTTTAGACTAAGGAACAGGGTGCGAAGCAGTCATACTTGGTATCTATTTTAGAGGAATGTCTATGGGACTTGCTAATGGATTTAAATATAAAAGCCTCTATAATGAATCTCTGATGTTTGGAGGCTGGGTAAAAACAGCAGGGTCTTTAGCAAAGGAGACAGAGGAGAAAGAGGAATTAATGAAATAAGAGGAAAACCAAGAGAAAGATTGTCTTGAGCTCCTAGAGAATTAAGGTATTCCAAGGAAAAGGAATACCTGCTACTGACGGTAGGAACTTAAACACTTCTTCCTTACTTCTCTGATTTCCACGAAGAGCGGTTTTTTTTTCCCCTGATACTGTTGGTGTCTTGCACATAAACCTCTCCTCCTCCCCGCTGGCCCCCTGTAGGCTGACTAGGTTTAGTGAAGTAGATAAACTGGTAAGCTTAGAAGAGAACGCTGGGCATGCTTAGCTACCTCCTTTACTTTGGAATTTGGTACACATTTTCTTCTGTTCAACCACGGCTCTGTATCTGGGCAAAATGGGGAGAGCTGGCTACAATTTCCTGGGTAAGTCTAAATAGAAGAGTCTTTAAAATCTAATGCACTGGCTTGGAACTTTGAGAAACTGCTAAGGAAAATAAATAAAGAGTGAATTTTAGGTTGTTAGTGGGACCGTGCCATGTAAGGATTTGTTCTTGCGGGGCCGGCCCGGTGGCACAAGCGGTTAAGTGCGCACGCTCTGCTGTGGCGGCCCGGGGTTCACCAGTTCGGATCCCAGGCACGCACCGACGCACCACTTGTCAAGCCATGTTGTGGCGGGGTCCCATATAAAGTGGAGGAAGATAGGCATGGATGTTAGCCCAGGGCCAGTCTTCCTCAGCAAAGAAAAAAAAAAAAAAAAAAAGAAGAGGAGGATTGCCAGATGTTAGCTCAGAGCCGATCTCCTTCACAAAAAAAAAAAAAAGAATTTGTTCTTGGTAAGTTCACCACAGCTTATGGCAGTCTTGTCCCCTGGCAGGCAGGCCACAATGATCTTGAGTAAGTAGAAACAGCGCTCATCGAAAGTGCAGGTTCTGGAGCACAGGCTACTGCAGCTTCAACCTGAACTATTTTTTTTCTTTTGGTGAGAAAAATCAGCCCTGAGCTAACATCCAACACCAATCCTCCTCTTTTCGCTGAGGAAGACTGGCCCTGGGCTAACATCTGTGCCCATCTTCCTCCACTTTATATGGGATGCTGCCACAGCATGACTTGATAAGCGGGGCATCGGTGCGCGCCCGGGATCCGAACCCAGGCCGCCAGCAGCAGAGCATGCACACCTAAGCGCTACGCCATGGGGCTGGGCCCTTAAACATGAATTCTACAGATGCATCTGGGTTTGATTTTGCCAAGAAAGCTGAGATGGGATTCTGTTTCAGGTGTGAGGGGAGAAAAATGCCTTTTTTAATTTTTTGCACTTTAACAGCATTTTGCAGTCAAGTCTGCAGGCCAGGATTTTAAAGAGCACCTCCTAAGTTCCCTGTAGACAACAGAGCAAAAGATAGTTTAAAGCAAACTTTAAACTATCAGGGTCAGGTCTTGACAAACAGTGTGTAATTAGATGCCCCAAATTCTGTTTTGAACTGCTTTCAGGGATAAAACAAGGAACTAGGCAGGGACAAACCTTGTCCATATGGTTTTAACTTGAACTTAGATTTGTAAAACTGTAAAATCTAATCGCGGCTCTAGATTTCCAAGTTCTACTGATTATTGATAAATTAAAGACTAGACGATGTGTATTTTATTATATTATTATAATAAAAATATGCTGTATCCTTTGGTTGAATAGAGGAAAAAAACAGTGAAATTATTATAGGAACAGGAAGTAGAAAATGAATACAAATAAATGAAAACATGCTGCTTCAAGTGGAAGATGAGAGAGATTTCTTTAGAAGAAAAGTTTGAGAACTTATGGGATGAACAAGACAGGGAAGGGAACTGAGATCTTTAAAACCAGAACAGAATGTTATAATAAGGAAAAAGAGATTCACTGAGCTCAAACTGCTCTGATAAAGAAGGCTGGTGAAAAGGTGAAAATGTGTTGGTAGTAACTAAGTCAGAAACAGCGACAAGGTCCATGGAAATCTAGCAGCAAGAGAAGCAAAACCTGCACAGCAAAGGAAACTATCAACAAAATGAAAAGACAACCTAACAATTGGGAGAAGATATTTGCAAACCATATATCTGATAAGGGGTTAATACCCAAAATATATAAAGAACTCATACATCTCAACAACAAAAAAACAAACAACCCAATTAAAAAATGAGCAAAAGATCTGAACAGACATTTCTCCAAAGACGATACACAGATGGCCAACAGGCACATGAAAAGATGTTCAACATCACTGATTATCAGGGAAATCCAAATCAAAACTACAATGAGATTTCACCTCGCGGCCGTCAGACTGGCTATAATTAAGACAACCAGAAATAACAAGTGTTGGAGAGGATGTGGAGAAAGGGAACTCTCTTACACTGCTGGTGGGAATGCAAACTGGTGCAACCACTACAGAAAACAGTATGGAGATGGAGATTCCTCAAAAAATTAAGGTGGGTATTTATCCAAAGAACATGAAAACAGGAATGCGTAAAGATATATGTTCCCCTATGTTCATTGCAGCACTATTCACAATAGCCAACATTTGGAAACAACCTAAGTGCCCAAGAAGGGATGAACAGATAAAGAAGATGTGGTATATATACACAATGGAAACTACTCAGCTATAAAAAAAGATGAAATCTTGCCATTTGCCACATCATGGATGGACCTTGAGGGTATTATGCTAAGTGAAATAAGTAAGAGGGATAAAGTCAAATACCATATGATCTCACTCATAAACAGAAGATAACAACAACAAACACAAACATAGATACAGAGATTAGACTGGTGGTTACCAGAGGGGAAGGGGGGAGAGAGGAGGGTTAAAGGGGTGACAGGACGCATGTGTATGGTGATGGACGGTAATTAGTCTTTGAGTGGTGAATATGATGTAGCCTACACAGAAGTCAAAATATAATGATGTACACCTGAAATTTATATAATATTATAAGCCAATGTTATCTCAACAACAAAAAAAAAGGAAAAAAGAAAAGAGAAGCAAAATCTGGAAAAGCAAGAGATCCACAAGGACCCAAGATTCACAACCCTCTTGGGAAGCATCTTGTTAAAGCCACTCATAAGTTCCACAATAAAAGCAATTGGAGGACTGCTCCTTAAAGATCAGAATGGCCAAACTGTTGATAATTATTGAAATTGAATGATGGTTATATCAAATATCTATTTTTTCTATTTTCATGTATATTTGAAAATGTTCATAGTAAGTTTTTTAAATATTGGAACAAAAATAGAAAATTTGGAAAGATTTCAGAGAACACTGCTAGGAAAATCAGCACAAAATACTCAAAGAACTACTGGCGCATTTCAAGGTGACACTATCATTGCAAATGGAGATAACGGTACTTCCAATGCTCTGAAGGACTATCCCAAGAAATTCACAAAATTAGGATTCTAAGGGAAGGCACAAAAAAGTAGAAACAGGAGGCACAAGAAAGTAGACATGTATTAAAGGGGAAATATATTAAAGGACAATGAGAAATTAGATATCAGAGGGTTAGATATTGTTCTGATGATGGAGTGCTTTAAGCAGATGCAGAACATAGCGAGTTCGTATATCTCACTACTGGAGTTCCCATAAGACAAAGAAGACTATAACAAAAAAACAAGCGTCTGGGTCAGAAAGGAAAAAAAGAAGTAAAAGTAAAGATTTAATTCTAGCAAAAAGTACTAACTCCATATGTTTTATTTATTTTTTTGTGTGAGAAGATCAGCCCTGAGCTAACATCTATTGCCAACCCTCCTCCTTTTTTTTTCACTTTTTCTCCCCAAAGCCCCAGTAGATAGTTGTATGTCATAGTTGCACATCCTTCTAGTTGCTGTATGTGGGACGCCACCTCAGCATGGCCGGACAAGCGGTGCGTTGGTGCGCACCCGGGATCCGAACCCAGGCCGCCAGTAGTGGAGCACACGCACTTAACCGCTAAGCCATGGGGCCGGCCTCCTGCCCCCATGTGTTCTAGAGAAGGAATGCAACCATCTTCAGGAGGCTAGCAAGTGTTCCTAACAGGAATATGGGAACAGTAGAGGGAAATTAAATACTAAAGTCTTATCCTACTACTACAAAAAAGAGTGTAATAAAAAGAAATCCTATTCGAAATCTGGAACATTTCAAAGTTGAGGAGTACTAATCTTCAAAAGGCCTCTAGTGACACAGATTTCAGAAGTCAACAGCTACTATTGAAAATCTGGTGAGTAAGATCCTCCATGTGAAACTGACAGAAGGGCTAGGAATAAATCTTCCCAGGAAGCAGGTCTCACCAGCCTAAGTTATTCTACAGCAAGAGGCAGTGGCAGCAGCTGTCATGGCACAGAAGTAAAATGCTGGCTCACAAGACACATGAAAGCTCTACCACTGAATAGAGTTCACACCTTCAGTGCAACACTGGGGTGCCAGAAATACAGGGCTCAAGGGGAAATGGAGATTAAGAGGTTCTGAATATAATGAGTGGGAAAGAAAAGCAAATCAAATAAGATATGATTAGAGTTGTCATTACTGTGAAATTCTAAATTTTACAAGAAGGCAGCAATGTCTGAAATGTAACTCAGAAGAAAAAATGTAACTCAGAAGAAAAGAGACAATTTGTATAGACAGCCTTTTCTCCAGACAGGACATTCGCTTCTTTTTTTTTTTTAATTTTTATTTCTTTATTTATTTTTCCCCCCAAAGCCCCAGTAGATAGTTGTATGTCATAGCTGCACATCCCTCCAGTTGCTGTACGTGGGACGCGGCCTCAGCATGGCTGGAGAAGCGGTGCGTCGGTGAGCGCCCGGGATCCGAACCCGGGCCGCCAGCAGCAGAGCGCGCGCACTTAACTGCTAAGCCACGGGGCCGGCCCCAGGACATTCGCTTCTTGATAGGAGATCCCTCCCAGCTAAGTTTAGATGCAAAGCTGACTCTGGACATGACTACTTGGCATCTTGGAGGTGTTGGTGACTTTGGTTAAGAGCCATTTCAGTGGAGTGGTGGGGATGAAAGTTCAATTGGAGAAGATTCAGGAGAGAATAAGAGGTGAAATAATAAAGGCAAACTTTCTATGCTGGTCCCAATATTAATTTCTTTCTAGTAGGAAGAAAAACAGAGTATTCTGGCACACATGTAGATAAGTTAGCAAATTTGGTAATGGAAAGATGAGGTACTTTTATCAGATTGCATCTATTTTTTCAATGAAATATGCAGCAAGGTCATCAACTGAAGAGTGAAGAGAGGCTGTAGGAAATTTAGGAAGAGAAGAAAGCGTATGCAACAGCTATCTTAGAGAGTGGGACAGTGAATGTAGTATGGAAGTTTAGTAAGACTGTCAAATCATCTTGAGTGTCCATTGATTTTGTATACTCATATAATAAAGAAAGAATAATTGAAATGGCTGTGTAATTTTCTCCTCCAAGGGTTGAGCTTCTTGGGTTCAAGCAGAGAATTGGCAGTTTGAATGTTTAACCGTAGGAGTAGGAGAGAGGACAAAGGAAATTAAGAGTGTATATGAGAGAGCTAAATCTTGCTAAAAACCTAAGAAAACAGTCTTTTCCCTCATCTAATCTATATGCTTATGGCTTCTAACACAGTTATGAATTTATAGAGAACGTATCCCCCAATTTTTAAAATGTCAAGAAAATCAGACAGAAGCAAATAGAATGTAATTCAGTAAATTAAAATGTGTTCAAGAAAATTCTGGATTAGGATCACTGACATACTTCTTAGAATTTCACAATGGACTGATACCAGGATTTCACTGTGCAACACATACACACATAACATTATCAGAAAGATATCCTTACCTTGGTGTTTCCCAGAAAGTCTCTATATTCTCTTAATATTTTTTGGTTTCTAAATAGCCCTATAAGAAAAGAATTACAAAATACATTTAGGTCACATATATTCTTATCATTCACATTTTAGATTAACACAATATATTCTCTTTATGACTATGTTAAATATGTTCTACTAACTACCAGCAAAAAATCAGGTTATTATAAGAAATCTGGATTTGCAACCTGATTAAAAAACAGGCCAAGGACTTGAACAGACCTTTCTCCAAAGATGATATACAAATGGCCAACAAGCACATGAAAAGGTGCTCAAACCACTAATCAGAGAAATGCAAATCAAAACCAGAATGAGGTATCACCTCACACCCAAAAGAATGGCTACTAGCAAAACAACAACAACAAAAGACCCCAAAAAATAACAAGTGTTGGCAAGGAGACAGAAAAATTGGAAACCTTGTGCATGTTGGTGGGATTGTAAATTGGGGCAATCACTATGGAAAACAATATGGAGGTTCCTCAAAAATTAAAAACTACCATATGACCTAGCAATCCCACTTTTGGGACATACCCAAAAAATTGAAAGCAGGCTCTCAAAGAGATATTTACACACTCATGTTCACAGCAGCACTATTCACAATAGCCAAGAGGTGGAAGCAACCAACATGTTCACAGACGCATGACTGAATAAACAAATTATGGTATATACATACAATGGAATATTATTCAGCCTTAAAAAGGAAGGAAATCCTGTCACATGGATGAACCTTGAGGACATTATGCTAAGTTAAATGTCAGTCAAACAGACAAATATTGTATGATTCCATTTATATGAGGTATCTAGAGTAGTCAAATGCATAGAAACAGAAAGTAGAATGGTGGTTACCAGAGGCTAGGGAGAGCAGGAAAGGGGAGTTGTTTAATGGGCATAGTTTTAATTTTGCAAAACAGAAAAGTTCTAGAGATCTGTTTCATAACAATGTGAATATACTTAATGTGAATGTGAATATACTTAACACTTAACACTTGTGAACTGTACACTTAAAAATGTATAAGACGAGGGGCCAGCCCAGTGGCATAGCAGTTAAGTTCACGCGTTCCATTTCGGTGGCCCAGGGTTCACGGGCTCGGATCCTGGGTGCAGACCTACTCACCGCTCATCAAGCCACGCTGAGGCGGTGTCCCACATAGAAGAACTAGAGGGACCTACAAGTAGGATATACAACTATGTACTGGGGCTCTGGGAAGAAAAAATAAAAAGAGAAAGATTGGCAACAGACGTTAGCTCAGCGCCAATTCTCCTCAAAAGAAAAAAAGCATATAAGGCATAAAACAAAAACGTCTAAGATGATAAATTTTATGTTATGTTTTTTACCACAATAAAAAAAAGGGGAGGGAGAAATCTGGATTTGCAATGAGATAAAAGCAGTTTAATAAGATTCTGTCCTCAATGTTACCTAAAATATATGAGTTATTTAAGTTTTATATAAGAACCAATTCTTCACTTTTAGCTCAGAGTTCAAAAATACAGGAAAAAATATTATTCTATTATTGTGTTTTCTCAAATTTTAAACTTTAAATATCTCCTTTGACATACGTACAAGGCTATTCATTGTATTTTAATAGCAAAAGACTGGAAATGACTATGGGGTAATGATTGAATAAACCATGGTGTATCAAACAAAATGGAGTATTATAAGAAGAATAAAGAAATGTCTCTATTTACTGCTATGGAATGCTGCCCAAGACATACTGTCAAGGAAAAAAAAAAAAAAGCAAGGACAGAAAGTATGTATAGTAGGCCTTATTTATGAAAAGGCAGTGGGTTAATACCAGCATGTATGTTATCGTATCATATTTTTTAATGGAAAAAAATAACCCCAAAACTTAAATTAAAATGGTTAGCTATGGGGCCGACCCGTGGCTAAGTGGTTAAGTGCGTGTGCTCCGCTGTGGTGGCCCGGGGTTCGCAGGTTCGGATCCCGGGTAGGCACCGATGCACCGCTTGTTAAGCCATGCTATGGCAGCGTCCCATACAAAGTGGAGGAAGATGGGCACAGATGTTAGCCCAGGGCCAGTCTTCCTCAAGAAAAAAGGGGAGGATTGGCATTGGATGTTAGCTCACGGCTAGTCCTCCTCACAAAAAAAAAAAAAAAAAAAAAAAAATGGTTAGCTACGAGAGAGGGAGGGAATAGGATGGAGAGGACAGGGATGGAAGCTAGATTTCTCTGAAGTATTTTGTCCAGTGGATTTGATTTTGGAACCATGTAAATGTTCTATAAACTATAAAATAAAAATAAATCAAAGTTATTTTTAAAAATCAAAAGCAGGGGGCTGGCCCGGTGGCATAGTGGTTGGGTTCGCGTGCTCTGCTTCAGCAGCCCGGGGTTTGCAGGTTCTAATCCTGGGCGCGGACCTCCACACCGCTCATCAAGCCATTCAGTAGTGGTGAACCAAATACAAAAAAATGGAGGAAGACTGGCACAGATGTTAGCTCAGGGACAATCTTTCTCAAGCAAAAAGAGGAAGACTGGCAATAGATGTTAGCTCAGGACCAATCTTCCTCACCAGGAAAAAAATCAAAAGCAAAATGAAATGAACCTAATTTGATATCTATTTGATAGTTTATCCATAGAGAAATTTCAAGTGACTTTAAAACACAGAAATTTGACTATACACCCTGAGTGAGATATATATTAAAGACAAAGAGAAAAGCCAAGACATCTTAAATCACCCTGATAGCAACAATGTTGATACTGTTATTCTGAAACTGCACTACATTCTCTCTATATGTGTGTATACACATATAAGAATAAACTAAATATATAATGACTCTAGTTATGTTAATGAATTAGGAATTAAGATTTTCAGTGATAAAAAAGATACCAAAAAAAAAAAAACCAATAGATTTATCAGAATAACTTATGTATTTTCTCTCTTAAGAAGGAAAAAAAAAAAAGTATATCCTAGCTCTGTCCACTGCAAAGACCTTAAAAATATGCCAACCTATTAAAAATGAGTACCCCTAATGCCCAGGGTACGGTCTATCAATTTTATTTACCGCTAAAAGGAAAAGGGGCTCCTTTTAGAAATGGCTGATTCTCAATCTGGGGCAGGAAACGTACAAGATGATCCAAAAACATCTTATTGTCACCTAAAAGCAAGGATGCCCAAGTACTAGAGTGGTAATAAAAGGACTTAGGAGGCAACTTGAGGTGCTTCCACTGGTCAACAATGGGACAATCTGAGCACCACTACTTTGCCACTTTGTGCTTTCTTTCCTTGCACGTCTTCTTCACCCTCTTCCCCTTTTCCTTGATCTCCTTCCTATCCCAGTACTCTCCCTCTTGGTACTGAACGCTCATACTCTCAAGAAACTCTCTATGCCTTTTCTTCCTGTGTTACTGATCATAATTCTCTCACAATTTCCACTTAGAAATTTCACCAAATCATCAGGGGAAGGAAATATTGTCATCTTTAAACTTTGGTCCTGTGCAGAATTTAGAAATATAAAGAATTCAGAGTCCTCCTCAATATTTGTACTCCAGGGCTTCTACTTTTAGATCCTCTTATTAGGTTACTAGCTGCTCCTTCAAAAACACCAAAACAAAATGGGCTGGAGAGGCCAGCCCTGTGGCCTAGTGGTTAAGTTCGGCGTGCTGCACTTCGGTTGCCTGGGTTTGGTTCCTGGGTGCAGAACTACACTTGTCGCAGCCATGCTGTGGTGGCAACCCACATACAAGATAGAGAAGACTGGCACAGATGTCAGCTCAGGGCGAATCTTCCTCAGCAAAATAAAAAGGCTGGAATCTTAATGAGACAATTGAGATGGGGTTGGCAAACTTTCTATAAAGGGCTAGAGAGCAAATATCTTATGCTTTGGAAGCCAAGAAGCAATATATAGGATATTATGAAGGTACTTACATAACAAGAGAAAACAACTTCCCATTTTTCGGGGAAATAATTTAAAATATAATAAAAATATGTGAGTATAATTCTTGCAGTACAGGTTTACTAATAAGAAGAATGGAATTCTTTTTTGGAGGTGGAATAACGTTTCACTTAATTGGGATTCGAAGTTAGTGTTCTCTATCATCAAAAATGATTGTGCTATGGAAAACTGTGTGCAAGTTCCTCAAAAAATTAAAAGTAGAACTATCATATGATCCAGCAATTCCACTTCTGGGTATATATCCAAAGGAAACGAAATCAGCATCTCAGAGAGATAGCTGCACTTCCATGTTCACTGCAGTATTATTCACAATAGTTAAGCTAGGGAAACTAAGTGTTCATCAACTGATGAATGGATAAAGTAAATGTTACATATATATATACACACACACACACACACAATGGAATATTATTCAGTCACAGAAAAGAAAGAAATCCTATTATTTGCAACAGCATGGATGAACCTAGAAGACATTATGCTAAGTGAAATAAGCCAGACAAAGAAAGATAAATACTGTATGATCTCACTTATATGCAGAATCTAAAAAAGTGGAACTCACAGAGGCAGAGAGTAGAATGGTGGTTGCCAGGGGTCAGGGAGGGGGAAATATGGAGATGTTGGTCAAAGGGTACAAACTTACTTATATAATGAATAAGTTCTGGAGATTTAATGTACAACATAATTACTATAGCTAATAATACTGTATTGTATATTTGAAATTTGCTAAAAGAGTAGATCTTAAGTGTTTTCACCACACACACAAAAAAGGTAACTATGTGAGGTGATAGATGTGTTAATTAGTTTGATTATGGTAATCACTTCACAATTATAAGTATACAGAATCATCACACTGTCCACCTTAACCATATACAATGTCTACTGTCAACTGTACCTCATAAAGCTGGAAAAAACTGATTGTAAAGGGTGGCAGAATATGCCACTCCCAAATTACTTTGGCATAAAGATTATTTTGAGCTAAAGACACTTAAAAAACAGCAGGTATAAGAACATTCTGACCTCCCCTTTTCTTCCTAAGAGCTGGAGATAAAACTCGCATGTAAAAGATATCCTCCCTATATGAGGAGGAAAGAAACATTCTTATCACTAGAGAGGGAGAGACAAGGTGGAGAAAATTCTGTACAAAAAGACCTTGTCAAAAATAACTTACGTTCTTCCCCATAAGATTCAATTCTCAGGCCCAGCCAAAGACCCTAAGAGGGTAAAGGTAATATTTTGCCTTCCCTATAATTGCAAATGTTCATCTGTTAATGCTGACCTATAATGAGATTTTACATATTTCCTAGTTGAAAATTTCTTTTCTTACAGATCATTTTACATTGATGCCAAATACTGGCATCAATGCATCAGCATATTTTAAATAAGCATACTCATTGCTTGGAAGGCATTTATAGAATCCTAGTAAATTCTTCTCTCCTATTTGCCTTTTAGCATGTCAATACATTGATTTAATCACTTCCAATTGAAGATTAGGTAGAAGCTCCTCAAAAAAGAAAAATCCACAGTTCAATGGATTTTGGAATATGGAAATTTCCTCTGTATTTGCAACAAGGTCTGAAAAACACTTCTGGAACCGTAGGTTGGCCTTAGAAAATATATCTGCTACAAATTCCTTCTGTTTTAATTTTTAACAGCACAGGAAGCACATAAAAGCAGACTGACCGGGGGGCCGGCACGGTGGCACAAGCGGTTAAGTGCGCGCGCTCCGCTGCAGCGGCCCGGGGTTCGCTGGTTCGGATCCCGGGCGCGCACCGACGCACTGCTTGGCAAGCCATGCTGTGGCGGCGTCCCATATAAAGTGGAGGAAGATGGGCACAGATGTTAGCCCAGGACCGTCTTCCTCAGCAAAAAAAGAGGAGGATTGGCGGATGTTAGCACAGGGCTGATCTCCTCACAAAAAAAAAAAAAAAAAAAAAAAAAAGCAGATTGACCGGGCCGGCCCCATGGCTTAGCGGTTAAGTGCACGCGCTCCGCTGCTGGCAGCCTGGGTTCGGATCCCGGGCGCGCACCGCTTCTCCGGCCATGCTGGGGCCGCGTCCCACATACAGCAACTGGAAGGATGTGCAGCTATGACATACAACTATCTACTGGGGCTTTGGGGGGAAAAAATAAATAAATAAAATCTTAAAAAAAAAAAAAAGCAGATTGACATTACTCGTGATTTAAACAATGCTAGCTATTGTGGAAATGACTTTATTACAGAGTAAGTTTTGTATTTAAGCACTGTTTTGCCTTGTAATTTTACACTGAAAGCATAGGAAACATTATCTGGTGTGCAGGAAAAGCTAATTTTCAAAACCATTCAGTGTTTGATAATAGTGTTGATGAGCATGTCTTCTTAATCAGAAAAAATTTCGATCTTAGCCCTGAGCTCAAAAATTGCAGTAAAACTGCCAAGCCATTGAACTGCTGTATAGTAGGGCAAATCAGGATTATCAGCTTCTATTTCTGACAAAAAATTCACAGAACAGTGATAATGGTGAAGTCCACAAGAGTAAATGAAGTTCACTGTTGACGCTACTGGTTCAATTACAAATGACAGGTTAAGTATTTCCCCTAAGCACCTGCTGATGACAAGTATTTTACACAAAGTATCTACTGATGAATAGGCTTTAAACAGCTTACATTTTCACAAGCTTTGTAAGTTTGTCCAACTAAGCTTTTTGCTGCATCACACATATTTTTACCACCATCAGCTGTAACACATCTTAGCAGATTCCACTTCAGGTTTACTGAATTAGTATTTTCACATCTTTGAAAATATTCTTGCCTGTAGTTGTTCCACACAGACTATTCATAAAAGGTAACTCTTCAGTTGCTTCAAACTCAGCACTGATTCCTCAAATAAACAATGATGGAGTAGTATCAGTAGCATCTGTCAACTTAACCAAGAGCCAAGGAAAACCTCTCAAAATCATCTGCCTTGTTTTTTAATTGACTATCAATGTTGCTCCTAATGTCCTCAACTCTTAGAGCAACTATTATTGCCTAAAGACTACTAGACCTGGACAGGTTTCTCTAGCTGCTCTATTTAATTTAATTCAAAACAGCTTTCCTTGCTTGGCTAACAAATGAGCCACTCAAAAACTGCAACTCTGGTTGCAACCTTATTTTCGTGAAAAATTCCACTGTGATAATATTCCATTTTAAATTTTCTAATTTTTCTGACCATTGCTTTCCACTCAGTAAGGAATATTGTGATGGGTGATTAGTCTGGTAAGGTCAACATTTACTCTATTCTTTTCACTCTTACATCTCTGCATAATAAACACAGTGCTCTGCCATCTAATTCAGTAACAAAATAATCCACACTCAACTGTGCCTTGAAAGCATGATACTAGACAACTACTTTTCTCTCCTTATTTTGACAAGATAGGTATGCAATGTTATTAAAAAATAAAATGTCTCATACAGTAATACCCATGGCACTCGAAACACTACTGAATTGTAAATACGTTACTGCAATTTGTAGTGCACTGAGCAGCAGTGTGAAGCAAAAGGAGTGCCATGTATGGTCACTGTTGGGACCACTCAACTCTGCTGTTGGTAGTGCAAAGGTAGCCATAGAAAATATGTAAATAAATAAGCATTGTTGTGTTCCAATAAAATTTTATTTATGGGCTCTAAATTTAAATTCCATGTAATTTTCATGTGTCATGAAATATTCTTCTGATGTTTTTGTTAATCACTAAAAATATAAAAATCATTCTTGGCTCACAGACTATACAAAATCAGGCAGCAAGTCAGATTTGCTCCATAGGCCATGGTTTGCCAAGCCTGGCTACTGAAGACAGATTCCACAGCAACAAGAAAAGTTTAATAAAAGCCAAGGATATAGGTTGCTATAAGCTATCCAGAAAGCCTCCCTCTATTAAAATTGATTAGACTATGCTCTAAAACTATAAACAAAAAAACACAGACTCAATAGGTAATTTTTGAATTAGACTTGCTAGAAATGAACAATATTTGGACATTGACCCTGATGCAAAATGCCAAGAGACCCTTTAAGCCCTCTTTGGCAAAGGGCCTTAAAACAAAAATAGTTATGGTAAGAAGAATTAGAATGGACTAGCAGTTAGTTTATTTTGGAAGAATTAAAACAGACTGCAGAGCACTGTCAGGGAACCATAAAAGAAGATCAAAGGAAAGGAAGAAACTTATGTCACTAAAATCAGACAATTAAGAAACTAAGGGCTTTCAACAGCCATACAAGCCAAAATTTATTAACTCCTCAAACTCTAAGCAAGTCTAGCCCCTTTTTAATACTGATAAAAATTAATGTCATTATTATAAACATTATTATAAACATAAAAAAAATCATTATTTTATGAACACTATAAAAAAGAATGTCCTATAAAACTGAAAAAAAGTAATCAAAGCAATGATACACTTCTGAGAAACCTAAAGATGCTCAGTCACATATGTTAGTCAATTTACAGATAAAAATAAAGTAAGCCTAACTGTCAAAGAAAAACGTGTACATTTTTTGTAGATACTAGCACCTCTATCTCTAATCCTGCTACATTACCATATCAGTTCCCCAAAGTAACAGAATATAACCGTAGCGCGAATATCTAATTCTTCAATGGAATATGCTCTATTGGGACAACATTTAATTGTATCCTATATTTGCATCTGTATTACCTATAAAGAAACCCAATGGAAGCCATTTACGGAAGAGTGATACCACAATTCTGGGGCTCCATGATCCCAGTATGTATTTTTTCCACTGAAAGTAAATATTCACTCCTGTGAATTTAAGTGCAGCTCTCTTCAGTGTATGTGTGGATATAAAGATAGTCAACAACTCTTTGCTTCTTCTGAGGGGCCAAAACCCCTTAGACACTAGGATTCACTGACTCTCCTTCATACTTTTCAAAAGGAAAAACCAATGATTTAAAAGACCTGGATTTTGCAAGGAAATCTATACTTACTCAATATGCAGATACCTTAGTATTATATATTCCAGGCCTACAAGAATCTCAAATATGTTCCTTATTCCTCCTGACTAGATTAGCTGGAGAGGGACATAATGTTTTCAATTCTGTCAGGAAAAGGAATCATCAGCAGAAGGTCACTCACTTTCTTGGCCAGAGTTAAAGCTATACAAGAACATCCTAGACCTTCAATATGAAGGGGCAACTGAGAGGATATTGAGACTGACAGACTAATGCAGGCAGTGGATAGTGAACTTTTCCAAAACAGTTCAACCATCACTATCACATGAACTAACAAAAACAAACATCTGATCTGTTAGAAATACACACTGAAATATTTACAGATGAAATGATATAATAGCTAGGCCTGGTTTCAAAGTAATTCATTAGAGTGAGGGTTAGTGATGGGCATATAGATGAAACAAGGTTGGCCATGTTGACAATTGTAAAGCTGGGAAATAGGTATTTAAGGGGTTATTATACTTTCCTCTGCATTTCTGAATGTTTGAAATTTCCCTACTAAAATGGGGGAAAACGAAAGAAAATTTGAAGAATGTTAGAAAATATTTAGAACATACAAAACTAAGTATTAAAATCCACCAAAAATTTATGAAAATCAATTTAAAAAGACACACAATCTAATAGAAGAGTAAAGGATATAAAAATTATTACGAAAGAACTAACAAAAACCAATAAAAAGACTAAAAGATAACCAACCTCAGTAGAGATAAGAGAAATTCAAAATTAAATTAAAGGTACCATCTGTTGCCCATCAAATACAAACAAAAGTTAAAACACTGTTAATATACAGCATTGTCAAGGGTACGCAGAAAGAGCCACCCTCACACATTGTGAGTGTAAATGTAAACTGGTACCATATTCCTTTTGGAGAATAAATCTTCAGGATCTATCAAATTTTAAAATGCCCATGTCCTTTTACTCTGAAATTCTACTATTAACATTTTACCCAGCATAAATATTCATAACAATAGTATTACATGTTAAAAAAAAAAGAAAATGGAAAGTATGAGGACATTCACTGATTATGCTTCAAAATGGCAAAAACTTGGAGAAATAAAGCTTGCTATATCCATACGATGGAACACTATGCAGCTGTTAAGAAAGAATGAGGTAGAGGTAGATTTCTATATGTAGACATAAAAAGACGTTTATTATTACACTACTAAGTACAAAGAGCAAGATGCAAAACAACATGCATAGTGTCATCCAATTTATGTTTAAGTGAAAAAATGTGTGTATATAAATTTGAAAATGCATTGGAAATATTCTGGAAAGATATATACCAAACTGTCAACAACAGTTATCTCTAGGAAGGAGAATGAGAGGGTGTATTAGAAGAAATGAAAGGAGACATTTTATTATTTCTGTATTCCTTTTTAAATCACAAATATGCATCACTTTTGTCATTAATAAATACATACATATATAAACAAATTCTAAAACATATTTCACATTAACCTAAATCCTAATTCTATAAAGGCAGCTTTGTCACTAAACCACTGGATTGTTAAATTCCCTGTGAGTTTTATTTGCATCTGAATTTCAAGCACCAAGCACAGCTTCTGGTTCATAGTAAATGTCTGATAAATATCTGCTGAATGAATTAATTGAAGTAGAAATGTGGTAGCTGAATAACAGACTTTTCTGTAAGAAAGCACTGTCTAGAGTCTATCACTTTTAGAACAAGTATCTTCAAATCAGACCATAGGTTTTAATATTCATATGTCTTATTAAAGAAACCACAAACTAGTTTTGCTTTCTCTCATCATTTAAAAAAGCTATAGATGGGGCCGGCCCAGTGGCGCAGTGGTTAAGTGCACACGCTCCACTTCGGCGGCCAGGGGTTCGCAGGTTTGGATTCCGGGCGCACACTGACGCACCGCTTGTCAAGCCACACTATGGCAGTATCCTACATAAAGTAGAGGAAGATGGGCACGGATGTTAGCCCAGGGCTGATTTTCCTCAGTAAAAAACAGGAGGACTGGCATTGGATGTTAGCTCAGGGCTGATCTTCCTCATTAAAAAAAAAAAAAAGGCTCTAGAGGACAAAACCAAAAAGTAGATATTGTTTTAATAAAATAATTTATTCCCAAAATGGAAACTGGTATTTGCTAGAAACAACAAAGCCAGAGCCAAGAGGTACACAACCACTAGGGAGTGCATAGTTATTGCAGGCATAGGTCTTACCTACAAGTTACTTTTCTTTTTTTTTTTGTGAGGAAGATCAGCCCTGAGCTAACATCCATGCCAATCCTCCTCTTTTTGCTGAGGAAGACCGGCCCTGAGCTAACATCTATTGCCAATCCTCCCCCTTTTTTTCCCTTTTTCTCCCCAAAGCCCCAGCAGATAGTTGTATGTCATAGGTGCACATCCTTCTAGTCGCTGTATGTGGGACGCCACCTCAGCATGGCCGGCCAAGCAGTGTGTCGGTGCGTGCCCGGGGTCTGAACCCGGGCTGCCGGTAGCGGAGCGCATGCACTTAACTGCTAAGCCACGGGGCCAGCCCCTACAAGTTACTTTTCAATTGACTCAGCTTTAAACTGAATATACTTACTTTCTCTGTATTCTATTTCTGCTTCCTTCCGCAGTTTTTTCTCTCTGGCAAGAGCTTCTGGGCTTCCCCAAACTTCCAAAGATCTGCGCATACACACATGGCCACCAACAATGGGCAATTTTAATGACTTTACTGTAATCATATTTAAATCTAGATGAACTATAACTACATGAGAACTTTACAAGAAAGTACAAGGTCCTTTAGGAAAAATATAAAGCACTTAAGGAACTTTGCTAAATTAAACCTAAATAAGAGTAAATTCAACAGCAAATTTTCTTATAAATTATGACATATTTTTACTTAATTATTACATACTAGTAACTCCCAGGTAAACAAATTTGCAAATATAAGAATATTCTGCTTTTAAAATATGTCATTTAAGGGTGGGGGGTGGGCAAAGGGGGTGAAGGGATGCAATTATATGGTGACTGACAAACAATAATGTACAACAAAAATTGCAAAGGAAAAAAATGTAATTTAAAAAATGCTGAATCTATCTAAAATGTGTTTTTATTAATCTCAAATTCAGCTTGTACTTTTATTCTAAAAGAACTACGTTCTTGGGGCCGGCTGGGTGGTATAGTGGTTAAGTTTGCATGCTCTGCTTCTGCGGCTCAGGGTTTGCAGGTTTGGATCCCAGGCATGGACCTACACACTGCTCATCAAGCCATGCTGTGGCAGCCATCCCACATACAAAGAAGAGGAAAATGGGCACAGAGGTTAGCCCAGGGCGAATCTTCCTCAGCAAAAAGAGGAGGATTGGCAACAGATGTCAGCTCAGGGCTAGTCTTCCTCACCAAAAAAAATAATAATAAAATAAAAAAATAAAAGAACTATATTCTTACTTTGCCTCCACATCTGATCTCAAGTATACAGTAAAGGACTCAGTATCTTCATGGGGACTTCGTCGCCTGATTTTTCGAAGTTGTTCTAGATCACTGAAGAAAGAAATGTTGAATTTATTCAGACAAGGTTCATATAGTTTATGCAGTTAAAAGAATTATTAGGGACAGATGAAAGCAACTACATTGATCCTCATCTTAAAAGACTATAGATCTATATAGTCTTTAAAGATTTTAAAGATTGTATTTTGTACACAAAAATTAGCCTAGAGACAGTGAAAAAAACAGAATTATTCTTGATGCTCAATATAGATACCATAACATGATATGTAGAGATTCAATTTATTTATCAGTGTTTATATTTTATTTGCTATGGACACACCACTGCAATGTCTAATGTAGAAAAAAAAAACTGAAAAGTAGAAAGAGCATGGATGAGAGTATCATTCCTCTATTTAGGAATTTAAATTTAAAAGTTTAAGTCATATTTGTTTACATCCAGATTAACAGTAAGTGGTAAAACCACTGAAAGGTATCAAGTCGTAAAGAGGACATGTCAATTCCACGCTAATTATTTTTCTTTCTCTTAAATTCTAAAAAGTTTATATATATATTCATCAAGTCATTGCCAAATAGTCATTCTATATTTGATCATTCATCTTCCTAAGAAAATTCTGTAATGGTAATAAAAAGACCTATAAATAAAAATCTGGAATGTTATTAAGTTCTAGAAATTAAACCTGGAGTTAAAAAAAAACAAAAACAAAAAAATCAACAACCATCACATGTTAGTTAAAAAGTCTGGACAAGGTAGCAAAAGATATGTATTCTAGTCTCCTTTGTCGCTGACTCACTAAAGGAGCTGCGTCATCACTAACTTCTTTCTTATGTTTCCTGACCTCTAATGTGGAGACAGTAATACCTAACCTACTTAATTCACAAAGTTTTTATGAAAACTAAATGAAACACTTTTTGTGAAACAGAATATAGTTTTACAACAATATTATAACTGATTGTCGTTTTAACTGTTATGTAAGTTATAAAACTGATTATGGGAATCTTTATTTCTTGATACAATACCATAGGGGATATAACTTCGAGGGAGAAGGAAAAAAAAGGTTAGATTATCTGATCTCTCTAAAACACCAATAAATCTTCCACATAAATACGGCTTTTGTACGTAAACACACAAAGGAGGAGGAAAATTTTAAATCTGTGACAAATATAATCTCAATATATCTCTATGATTACAAGAAAATTAGTAACGAAAAATACCAGAAGGAAGAAAAAATAACTTATACTCAACAGAAACCACAGTTGCAATGTGAACATAAATATAACTAGCTAAATTAAGTACTCAATTCTGACAGCCAAAAAAAGCAACAAAACTTTAAAAAGTCAAACATAAATATGCAAATAATTTTATTAATAATTCTGCCATATATTAACATAACAATGAAATTCCTAAGGTCTTGTGTGATACAGAGATTTTGAAGTACCTGCCTTTTTGAATTTAAGAAGCCCAGAAAGACTGGAATTGCTCATGCTGGGGCAGAATTCAGTTTACTAAGTTAACATATTTAACATTTTCTTAACTGAATAAAAATATTTCTTCAATTTAGGAAGGAGCCATGGGAAAGTTTCCACATGGATGGCAGGCAAGTAACACATTCTAAGAAACAAATGGTTATTTAGATTAGATAGAGCAAACTACCACGTTTTTTTTAAATCACTGTACCTGGATTTAAGGCAGAACTCATTTATTGCTCTGACTCCAGTAATGAAATTATTCTGAGTATACTTTGGTCCATATTCCCTCTTCTTAAGCACTGCTTTGACTAAAAGCAAAAATATAGGAAAACATAATAAATATGGACATCGAAAGTCATAATTAAAGATGAACATATGCTGAGAGTCACTAATAAATTCCATAGAATATTGATCTTTTTCCTGATGCACTGAATGGCATCAGAAAAAAAAATTCTTCAAGTGCAGAACAGGATGGAATTACATTTGCACTCATCTAGCTTTCATTTCCGTAGTTCATCCGTACCTGATACCAAAATGTCAACTCTTTGTCTAACGGACACCTTGTATAGGTATTACTGGTTGGTTTAAATTGTACTAATAGGGGGTGGCCCGGTGGCGTAGCCGTTAAGTGCATGTGCTCTGCTGCGGCGGCCCAGGGTTCAGATCCCGGGCGCGCACCGATGCACCGCTTGTCGGGCCATGCTGTGGCGGCGTCCCATGTAAAGTAGAGGAAGATGGGCATGGATGTTAGCCCAGGGCCAGTCTTCCTCAGCAAAGAGAGGATTGGCATGGACGTTAGCTCAGGGCTGATCTTCCTCACACATACACACAAAAAAATTGTACTAATACAATCGAAATTGCTTAGGACCTAAATGAAAACGAACTGAAGTTTCAATTAAAAATTACAGGCTAGGGGCCAGCCCGGTGGCACAAGCATTTGAGTGCACACACTCCACTGCAGCTGCCCAGGGTTCGCCGGTTCAGATCCCAGGCACGCACCGATGCACCGCTTGTCAAGCCATGCTGTGGCGGCGTCCCATATAAAGTGGATGAAGATGGGCATGGATGTGAGCCCAAGGCCAGTCTTCCTCAGCAAAAACAGGAGGATTGGCGACAGATGATGTTAGCTCAGGGCCGAACTTCCTCACAATAAATAAATAAATAAATTGCTAAAAAAAAAATTACAGGCTAGTTCAGTGTTTTTCAAACTGTGGGGAAACCAGCATTTTATAAAAAATGAAAATAGAAAGTAACCAAAGAGTACTGCATGTAATTAAGAATACAGTCATGCGCCACAGAAGGACATTTCCAGTCAATGAGGGACCGCATATACGACATTAGTCCCATGAGATTAGTATCATACAGCCTAGGTGTGTAGTAAGCTTGTATATACAATCCAGGTTTGTGTAAGTATACTCTATGATGTTCGCACAATGATGAAATTGCCCAACAATGTGCATTTCTCAGAACAAATCCCCGTCATTATTCAACACATGACTGTAAGTACTTTCTGTGAAAACTTTTGTTCCAGTTACATAAAATAATCTATATATATACTAAGTCATTAAGTAATATTTCTTATGTGAGTTGCAAAAGAAAAAGTTTGAAAGCCACTGGACTATTTCACATAATGTAACAAAGGTGAAGTAAACTAAAGGAATATTTTTATCAGTTAAAAATTATAGGAAGTTTATTACAGATTATAGGGAAAATACTACCTTCTACTAAATTATTTGCCTATTATCAAGTATCAAATTGTTCATAAAAAGGCCAAAGATGAGCCTGGCCCTGTGGCCAAGTGTTTAAAGTTCTGCACACTCTGCTTCAGCGGCCCGAATTCGCTGGTTTAGATCTCAGGCGCAGACCTACTCCACTCACCAGCCATGGCGGTGTCCCACATATAAAGCAGAGGAAGACTGGCCCAGATGTTAGCTCAGGGCTAATCTTCCTCAAGCCAAAAAAAGAGTAAGATTGGCAAAGGATGTTAGCTCAGGGTCAATCTTCCTCATCAAAAAAAAAAAAAAAAAAGGCCAAAGACATCAATAACAAAATATCAAGTTGGCATTAATTATAGTCTATGAATTAAAAATTATACTCAACATTGGTCTCTGTTTATAAATTATGATAAAGTGAGACTTTTGGTTACATGATATAGACAAATAACATAAGTAAATATCTTAAGAGCAAGAGCAAAACAACAGAAACTCATATGTTCTGTTTCAAACTGTCACCTAATCACTTTCATATTCTATTTTCCTATGTATTAATTCATGAGTTTTCTGTCCTACTTTCAAGTTGAAAGAGCAAATTAAGACTAAAAATCCTTTAAAAAAAAACAAGCTCATAGATACAGAGAACAGATTGGTGGTTGCCAGAGATAGGGGTGGGAGGATGGGCAAAATGTGTGAAGGAAATCAAAAGGTGCAAACTTCCAGTTATAAAATAAGTAAGTCATGGGGATGTAATGTTATGGCAACTATCATTAATAATACTGTATTGCATATCTGAGTTGCTAAGAGTAGATCTTAAAAATTCTCATCACAAGAAAAAAAAAGTTCTGTACCTACGTATGGTGATGGATGTTAATTAGACTTATTGTGGTGATCATTTTGCAATATATACAAATGTTGAATCACTATGTTGTACACCTGAAACTAATATAATGCGGTATGTCAGTTATACCTCAATAAAAAAAAAAAAGACTAAAACTATCCATCACTACAGTAGGTAAAAAGACTTAAAACAACACATTATTAAAATCAAATGCACAAATAATACTTAATTAGAACATTTCGAAAATAAAGTTCAATGTAAAAATTAAAAGCTTTCTTAAAGTATACAAGGAAGTTCAGGTTTCTTTTTACATGAGTTTCAAATCTCTAAACTGCCTTACTCCAATAATCCTAAAACTCAAAATCCAGATGAACTCCTCTGGAGCAGAGAGCAGAATTACATCTCTCTTTTAAAAGATCAGTTTTTTTAATAAAATACTTTTTAAAAATTTCTTCAAAGTAGCTAGAAAACCCTGTTGGCCTGTCCTGGTCCAGATTATTGATGATGATGACTGCTATAACATTAATTATTCTTAATCGTCACTGTACATTGACATGTACACCATGTATCATCTTCAAAGTTGTCCTGGAAAAGTCCCATTTTTAGCACCATCTTATAAGAAAGAAAATTATGGTTCAGAGAAGTGAAGTAAATTGCCCAAGGTGATAAAGCTAGTATGTGCTGGAGCCACAAACTGAACCCAGTTTTGTCTGACACCAAAGCCACAGTGCTCCTTATCATACAGTTACTGCTTCCATGAAACATGCTGCGTTGGAGATGGGAGCCATAGCTCACTATAAACAACAGAGCTGCCAATGAGAATTCCTTCATCACTCAATTACTCCCAGGAAAGAAAGTCAGACAAGAATGTCCAAACTCTATTTGGATTTGAACAAGCTGTAGCTGAAAGGTGTTGGCCTCTTGTTCTTTAATCATACTACTTTTCTTAAAATGATAAAGCAATTGATGATTTTTATTTGCCATTACTCCTTTCTTTGGGCTTTTGAAAAAACAATTACCACAAAATTTATGACCAAAATGCAAAGTAAACTTCAGTAGAAAATTAGCTTATAAATAGGAGAATAAATCCTTATGGTCAATATATTTAAAGAAAAGTAAAAATGAACTATATCTTTAGAATAAGATAACAATATGGGGCTGGGCCAGTGGCACAGCAGTTAAGTGCGTGCACTCCGCTTCGGCGGCCCGGGGTTCGCCAGTTCGGATCCCAGGCATGCACCAATGCACCGCTTGTCAAGCCATGCTGTGGCGGCGTCCCATATAAGGTAGAGGAAGATGGGCACGGATGTTAGCCCAGGGCCAATATTCCTCAGAGAATAGAGGAGGACTGGCAACAGAGTTAGCTCGGGGTTAGTCTTCCTCACAAAAAATACATAAATAAACAAAATAAAACTTTAAAAGAAAAATAAGATAACTATAAAGAGCTCTATATAAACTAATTTTATATATTTAATTCAAAATACCAATAAATAAAAAATAGAATAAAATATATTTACCTCTTACTTGGAGAGGTTCTTGCTTAATAAGTGGAGCTTTGAGTTCTGCACCTATATTTTCTGCTGTAAAGTTTATTAAAAAAAAAGTTACATTAAACAGTTGCTTTCATACAACCCTATAAACTTAATATGAGCTAAAAATCTGGCAATGTATACAAAAGATAATATATCACAGACCACACTGGATTTATCCTAAGAATGTTTAAGAGTGGTTAAACGTTAGAAAAGCAATTAATTCTCCTCATTAACAAAGTGAAGGAGAAAAACTATAGAATCATTTCAGGAGCTAAAGAAAAAGCATTTAACAAAATTCAACACCCACGCAAGTTTCAAACCTTTTTAGAAAACTAGGACAAAAAGGAATTTCCTCAAAGGTTAAAACAAACCTATAACAAACACTGTCTTCAATGGTGGAAATTTAGATGCATTCCTTTAAAATAAGGAGCAAAACAAGGACACACACTGTTGGATCTTATACTCAGAACTGTTCTAGAGATACTATTCAATGAAGAAAAGGATGACTACTAAGTGGTTACTGGAACAACTGTACAACTCCCTTCTCCCCCCAAAAAAATTAAATAAAAAGGAAATTGGAATCAATCTCACACCATAAACAACAAATTCCTGGTAGATTAATGACTTAAATGTTAAAGCATTTACATGTCTAATAGGCAACAATATAGAATATTTTTACAGGAGAGACAGATTTCTTAAACAAGGAAAAACAGATATATTCTGCTAAATTAAAATGCAGAACATCTGTTCATCAAAAGAGCCTATTAAAAAGAGAAAAGAGAAGCCTCAAATTGGGAGAAAATATTTCCAACAAATAATCAACAAAAGAGAAGTATCAAGAATATTTAAGAATTCCTCCAAATTAATAAGAAAAACACAATCCATTAGGAAAAAAGGGCAGAAGAACTTGCACAGGAAAGGAAATACAAACAGCCAATAAACATATGAAGAGATGATTGCCTTATTATTAACAGAATCAAAATGAAACCACAAGATGCCATTTTACAACCATCAGATTAGGAAAAATGAAAAAATATGACAAAATATCTAAAGTTGGCAAGGGTATGGAGCAATGGGAACTCATACAGTGCTGGTGGAAATATTAATAGGCACAATTACCTTGGCAAACAAGTTGGCATTATCTATTAGAATTGAACACAAGCACAACTTATGACCTAGCAATTCTACTTCCAGGTCAATATACTTGACTTACAGAAACTTGCACAAGGGTAGGAGAGAGGTATATGAATGTTCAGAGCAGCACCGTGTTCTGTTGTTTCAAATCGGAAACAAATCAAATGCCCATAAGCATGAAAACAGATACATAAACCATGTTATATTCATACAACATTTCACACAGCAGTGAATAATAATAAACATAATGGCTATCTTTCTTTGAGCTCTTACTATGGGCCAAGCACTAGTCTAAGCGCTTTACATGTATCAACTCATTTAATTCACAAGACAGCCCCCAAAAGTATGTGCTATAATTATCTCCATGAAAATTAATGAACTAGACACATATACCGCTAGGATAAATCTTAGCAACAAAATTTAATGAAAAAAGTAAATCACAAAAGAATACATATAACAAGCTATCACAATAAAGTACAAAAACAAGCCAAACTAAACAATTAGGGATATATACAAATGTCTAAATCTATTTCTTTTTTTTTTTAAATCAAGAGACTGAAACAGAAAATTCAGGCTAGTCCCATGGATACACAGGGTGAAAAGGGATGTGAGAAGGAGAATGTGATCAAGAATGTAAGGTTCTCAGGTTGGGTGCTAAATCCCCAGGGGTTGATTTTATTATGTTTTCTAACTTACATATACATTGTATATATTCTTTTATATGTATCAACTATTTGTAATAAAAATCTTACCCTTAAAACATTTTCCCTTATTATATTTATATTCTCGTTAAATAATAACATTTCAGAGTTTAATAATAGCTAACATTTACTAAGCACTTACCATGTGCCATGTACTATACTATGTGCTTTATGTGCCTTATTTCATTTAATCCTCACAAAACTGCTCTGAGCTAAGTACTATTATTATCTTCATCTTACAGATAAAGAAACTGAGGCACAGAGAAGTTCTGTAATTTCCTCCAAAGTCAGACAGCTAGTATTTTAAACATGGAGGCACAGTCAGGATTGAAACCCAAGTCATTCTGATTAGTCTATGCCCTTAACCACTTTCCTATATTGCCTTTAAGTTTAAAATAATATTGAGGGGCCAGCCCGGTGGCACAGCAGTTAAGTTCACACACTCCGCTTTGGAGGCCTAGGGTTCAAAGGTTCGGATTCCAGATGCACACCTACACACCGCTTATCAAGCCATGCTGTGGCAGGCATCCCATGTAGAAAGCAGAGGAAGATGGGCACAGATGTTAGCCGAGGGTCAATCTTCCTCAGCAAAAGGAGGAGGACTGGCAACAGATACTAGCTCAGGGCTAATCTTCCTCACCAAAAAAATAAAAAGTAAAAAAAAACAAAATAATATTTGATTTATGAGTAGATATTTGTGTATTTTTCATGGGCGGAAAAGAGGATAGCAGACGAAAATGGAGATCCCTGGTAACCTTTTGACAATAGCAGTTTCAGAGGGAAGAGTGGGGATGGAGGCAAGAGGTTGAGGTGAGAACAGGAGACAAGGAAGTGAAAGCAATATCTGGACTTTCAGCAGGAGCCGGAAAGGAGCATGGAATCAAGGAAAGAGTGATTGTATTTTATATAGAGATGAGAACGAAGTAAAGAGGGAGAAACTGTTGGTGTAGTAGATTAAGAGGATAATCACATGAGCAAAGTCCTTGAGCAGATGAGATAGTAAAGGATCAAGAACACGTCTCTGAAAACACGTAATGAAACAGAAACTGTTTCCACATATTTAGAATATGAGTGTATTTAAATGATATGTAACACCATGAAACCTGAGTGACTACTTGATTAGTGGTACACTTGGACTTCTGTCATCTTATTGTCAGTTTTCAGTTTACCATCCTTTCTTCTTTCCTTTTTTATTTTGCCTTTCCTGCCATCTGCTAGATTGATAACGTTTTCTGTATCCTTCTCCCACTCCATCTCCCATACTGGCTGGAATTTATAAGATTATATATTCTATTGGTTTAATGATTCCACTTAAAAATTTAACATATATACTTTCCTGTAAATCTTTCTAACCATCTGTAAAGTTATTCAGTATCTCTACCTTCCTCTGGACAAGGAAAAAACCTTGAACCACTGAAAACTTCTTTCTCTTATTACTCTTGATTAAAATTTTAGCATTTAAAATAAAAAAAAAAAGTTTGCTATTACTTTTACTATCAATAGTTAATTTTATCAACACATTTTATCTATTTCTTGCTTTTCATTGTCTTTTATACCCCAACCATTCTTTCCTCTGGGCTTACCTTGCATCTTAGAGAAATACATACTTTAATAGCTTTTTCTTTAATGTGGTTGGGTTAGTAGCAAATGACATTCATCTTTATATATGTGAAATGTTATTTTGCCTTCACTCTACTGTAAAATTCTAGGGTAACATTTATTTTTCCTCTTATCTTTTCATGGATATTACTCCAAATCACTCCTCCTTTTGTTTTCTGCATATTGTTGCAGATAAAAAGTGTACTTCAAAAGGGGCCGGCCCGGTGGCGCAAGCGGTTAAGTGCGCGCGCTCTGCTGCGGCGGCCCGGGGTTCGCTGGTTCGGATCCCGGGCGCGCACCGACGCACTGCTTGGTAAGCCATGCTGTGGCGGCGTCCCATATAGGGTGGAGGAAGATAGGCACCGACGTTAGCCCAGGGCCGTCTTCCTCAGCGAAAAAAAGAGGAGGATTGGCGGATGTTAGCTCAGGGCTGATCTCCTCACCAAAAAAAAAAAAAAAAAAAGTGTACTTCAAAAGAGCAACAATTGGACCAAGAGCATTCCAACTTTTCTCTTTGGAAGCTTTTGATTTGTGTTGTTTCTTGTTTTGTTTTTTTATTTGTTTTTTTTGCTGAGGAAGATTCGTCCTGAGCTAACATCTGTTGCCAATCTTCCTCTTTTTACTTGAGGAAGATTCGCCCTGAGCTAACCATTTGTGCCAATCTTCCTCTATTTTGTATGTGGGCCACCGCCACAGCACAGCCACCAACAAGTGGTGTATGTCTGCCCCCAGGAACCAAACCCAGGTCGCCAAAGCAGAGTGCGCCGAACCTAACCCACTAGGCCACGGGGCCAGCCCTTGTTTTTAAACCTGTGGATTTCTTTTCACTTACCCTGCTTAGTACTCAAAATGTATTTTGGATCTGAAGATCCTTGTTTTTCTCAAACTCTGAAAAATTTTCATCCATTATCTCTTTATATATTTTTCCACCATTTCTCTATTCTCTCTGAAATGCCTATTAAAGGTAGGCTAGGGCTTCACACTTCTTAAACGCTTTTTCATTTTCTTCTGAAAATCTTTTTGCTTTCCTATGAGCATTCAGAATGAATTTCAATTTACTAATTCTCTACTTGACTATGACTATTTAATCTATTAAACTTTTATTTTAGTGACTACACTTTCATTGCTAGGATTTCTAGTTGGCTCTTTTCCAGATTCATTTATTTTGGTTTATTTATTTATTTAGTTAGTTAGTTAGTTAGTGAGGAGATCAGCCCTGTGCTAACATCTGCCAATCCTCCTCTTTTTTTTTTTTTTTGTTGAGGAAGACTGGCCCCAAGCTAACATCCGTGCCCATCTTCCTCCACTTTATATGGGACGCCGCCACAGCATGGCTTGCCAAGCAGTGCCTCAGTGCGCACCTGGATCCGAACCGGCGAACCCCGGGCCACTGCAGCAGAGTGTGTACACTTAACCGCTTGCACCACCAGGCCGGCCCCTATTTTGGTTTTATTTCTGCCAGTTTGTGTTTCAAAATACATCAGTACTTCATTTATTCTTTTGAGGATACTAAACTTATCTTAAAGCAACCCAGGCTGTTATTTTAATACCATCTGAAGTTAATTCATATTTGATTGTTGATTTTGTTGGTTTTCTCAGCATTAAGATTTTTTCTGTATTTTTTTTTATTTTTTATTGAGATATAATTGACATATAACATTTTATAAGTTTAAAGTCTACAATGTGTTGATTTAATACATTTTATATATTGCAATATGACCTTTTGTGTACTTTTAAATTTTGGAATTTGCAATCTATTCTGATGATATACCCTTTTATTCTCCTCATGCTATAGTGTTCAGAATTCAATCTGATCCTTCTGTCCTGAACCAGATCTCATACTACCAGTTCGAAATCCCTACATCTCAATCCAGTCTCCAAGCCAGCAAATAGCAGGCTTCAGTTCTTGTTCTTCCTCATGCCTCCCTACTCTACAGCCTCCAACAAGACACAGCCTCAGGTAATAAATGGAATAGGCTAGTTTCAGCCTCCAGTATGGGGTGGGTGGGTAAGTTCAAAGAGTCTGACTCCAGTACCTGGCTATGCATGTAGCATTTATAGATCCATTATCCCAACAAACCAAACTCCTGGCTGCCAGGGCCTGCTTACAGACCCAGAGCCAGGGACCTTGTGTTCTACTTCTTGGACATAGCATATCTTTTCTTGAGCCCAGCTGTTTCTTCAGTTTTCTCTTTCTATATTTTATCTATCACTCCAATAAGTGAGAAGTAGAGGGAGTACCTCAAAGCATCTATTCACAATGCCATCTTGATCAGAATTTCTGCCTATCCACTGATTTACCTTCTTTCAAGGTTTTTATTGATAAATTAAATGCCAACAGACTAGGCACTAACAAAGGTAAAACTCTCTTTGAAATAAAAGAAAAATATCTTACATGTAATTAGTATATTTCTTAATTATTTTCACTAAAAGCCACTGTGGAAATTATTTAACGTGGCATATTATGTTTTGATAATTAAAACACGTACAGAAAATCCAAAAAGGCTCTATTTTAACTACTCATCAAATTCTAAGCAGGTTATGATGGCATAATGGTAAGTTAAAGATAGGCTTAAAGGGGCTGGCCCAGTGGCGCAAGCGGTTAAGTGCATGCACTCCGCTTCGGCGGCCCAGGGTTCTCAGGTTCAGATCCTGGGCGCGCACCGATGCACCGCTTGTCAAGCCATGCTGTGGCGGCGTCCCATGTAAAGTAGAGGAAGATGGGCACGAATGTTAGCTCAGGGTCAATCTTCCTCAGCAAAAAAAGAGGAGGATTGGCATCGGACGTTAGCTCAGGGCTGATCTTCCTCACAAAAAAAAGATAGGCTTAAAAATACTTCTATTTAATTAACTACAGCTTGTAACATTTGACACTGAACAGTTAAATGATTAATATGATTTTATTTTTGTCTAGCTACAGAGCACGGAAATTCTAAAGCATCTTTACAGAATCTATATATCAATTTCTTAAAATTTTGTTTTAGGGAACAGGTGCAGGGCAGACAAAAGTGAAGGGAAAGGAGTGGTAGAATAATAAGCTTTCAACACTCACCTAACGTCTGAATAACTGAAATCTACAGTCAAAAGTTTCAGAGAGCCCTCCTTTCCACAGTGATCAAAGTCGTTCAACCAAATCACACAACATGAGTTGCTCTAAGACTAATATTTTTGTATATTCTTCTCACCACAAACTGTTTACATGTTACTAATTATATAGGGCTATGAATCACAAACAAGAAATGCTAGTAAATGGCTCAAACACATGTATGAATACTTATTTGCACACCACCATCTTAATAGACTTACACTGTCTCATTGGAGTAGAATCTTTATGATTTCAATAAATAACTATACATTCTATCCATGAATATCTCTAGACATTTTGTTTTAAGCTCAAACCCTCGCTGTATGCCACACATCTGCTGTCATTAGCAAAATTAAAACTCATTTTACTAAAATTTAAAACATCTTAATGCTCCTTAAAAACTTAAGGATTCCTCAGCAGCCTCTGTCTCTTAATGAGCGGTTCCTGACTTTCTCATGTGATTTGAATTATTCAAAAGTCAATCTCAAACCCTTAAATATACAAATTATCTTTCAGTCAAGCAATTACTTGCTGTCTATTTGATGGCTAACAAGGTCTAATTTGGCCTAAGCAAATTCTGAAAAGTTGAGCCCAAAATAAAATGATCAATAAACAATATATTTCTAATATAAGATAATAAACTAACATCTTTATTTTAGTCAGCAGAGAAAAAAGAAAACCTAGTCATGGATTTCTATTTCAAGCATTTTGTGTAGTAGAACCAACATTAAATATTTTTGCCTGAGTCTATGTTCACCTCAGAAGAGCACTATAACATATTTTACCCTTAATTATATTATTTCATCACTTGTTTCTTCTTCCATTTCTATGTTCTAATAAATATGCTTATTTCTGTAACTTAGGGACAAATTACACTCTCCATTCCTTCATCCTCCAATATCAAACTCTCAATCAATACTTACCCAAGCAATTCTCCATCACCACAAGGAAAAGAGAAGAAATTGGTTAAAACTGCACAGTAAGCCTAAAGGAAGGATGGGGCTTAGGGAAAAGGATGAAAAACAGGCATCATAAACATAAATACAGGTTTCTCAAGGAATCTGTAAAATCTTTCCCTGTGAAAGACATCCAACGAAAAGAAAGATAGTCTTGAAATGTTTATTCTCCTTCAAACACTCTCTTCTCCTGACACCATACTCTCCTTGGTTTTTCTCCTACTTCTCTGAGCTGCTCCTCCTCAAGTATTCTTTGCAGGCTCCTCTTCTTCCACCTGTCCCTTACTCAGTAAGGATTTTGTATTAAAAGATCTCATCTCCTAACTCTAAACTCTCTCCCTATACTGTCTCAAACACACTCACGACTTCAGTTACCACCCGGGTATAGCTAATAACTCCTAAGCCTCTATCCCCAGGTTAGAACTCTATGCATTCACTCATTTACAAATATTTATTAAACCCCTACTATGTGCAAACCACTGCTCTAGGCACTGAGTTGCCTGCTGTCATGGGGCTTGGAAACAAGTGAGAGATGAAGAAATAAGTAAAATAAATACTGAAAATATCAGTCAATAAGAAGTGTTACCTAGGGGCCGGCCCGGTGGCGCAAGCGGTTAAGTGCGCGCGCTCCGCTGCGGCGGCCCGGGGTTCGCTGGTTCGGATCCCGGGCGCGCACCGACGCACTGCTTGGTAAGCCATGCTGTGGCGGCGTCCCATATAAAGTAGAGGAAGATAGGCACAGATGTTAGCCCAGGGCCGTCTTCCTCAGCAAAAAAAAGAGGAGGATTGGCGGATGTTAGCTCAGGGCTGATCTCCTCACAAAAAAAAAAAAAAAAAAAAAAAAAAAAAAAGAAGTGTTACCTACACAGAGAATTAAAATTAGGGTGATATTAGAGACTGAGTGGCTAGTTTAGATTGAGTGATTAGAGAATGACTGTGCAGAGGTGAAATTTCAACTAAGATATAAATGCCCAGAAGGGGTCAGCCATGTATAGAAGGGCACCTTGGAGAGAGAAAGCAACTAAAGTAAAGGCCCTGTAACAAGAATAAGCTTGGTATTTTCCAAGAACCAAAAGGAAACTGGTTTGGCTGAAACATAATGAGCAAGTAAGAGAGTGGAAGCAGGGAGCCCAGGGAGAAGGCTATTGCAGTAATCCAGCCAAGAGATGATGTCTCACAGCAGAAAAGTAGTATACCTAACCACCTACCAGCCATCTGTTAAGATGTCCCAGAAGCACCTACAATTCAGATGTCTGAAACTGAATCATCTTCTCATTAAAATATGTTCTTGCTTTGCTATTCCTAATTTAAGAAGTCAGTGAAATCAACTACACAATCGCCCAATCCAGGCACTGTCCTTTACTTGACCCTCTTCTTTATTTCCCCAAATACAATCACCAAGTCCTGATTATTCCATTCCTAAATCTCGAGTTCATCTACTCTCCTAAAAAAAACCATTGCCGTTATCCTGGTCTAGAACCTCATTTGTATTACTGCTTTCAGTCTCCCTCCTTTGCAATGTGTTCTCCAGTCTACAACTCGTTATCTTTCTAAAATCTTAAATCTGATCAAGGACTCCCTCTACTTAAAATACTCCAACAGATTCCCATTGCCCACAAAACAAAGTCCAAACTTCTGAACAAGACTTTGATCTGACTACCACTTACTTCTTGAGTTTCATCCCTTGGACTGTCAAAACTACCAACCCCACCACCAGGTCCTCTAGTCATACTAAATTACTTGCAATTTTACCTTCTTTCGCCACCATTCATCCCACCAATATACCTACTTTTCTTTCAGGTCCCCAATCAGATATCATTTCCTTATGGAAATCTTTCTCAACCACTCAAGACTCAGGGGCCCCTCCCATGTGCTCCTGCATCACACAGTATTTCCTTTATCACAGTACTTACTACACAGTATCATATTTGTTTGCTTAATTTTCTGTATTAGTAACAAAGAGAATATAAACTCAGTCATTCTAATTTGCTTCTATATAAAAAGTGCCCAATAAATACTTGAATACATTAATGAATAAATAAATAAATAAGGGACTTCTTTTTACTGCTGCACAGCAGACTAGATATCCTGAACAAATCTTTTCAAATGCATTGCTAAGCTAGCAAAAAAATGATCTGAAGAGGGCAAAAACAAAGGGAAAGCAGGACCTCTACAGAGTAAGTGAATACATCAAAGCCAGCTTTTTCCCTGATGATTTCTGTTGAAGCTTATGCTCTTTGAGCTTCTACCACCACAGCTGCAAGGAGCATGGGAGACCAGAGAACAATAGGTTCTGCTCAAGATGGAATACAGGAGACACCCAGAAAAAAAGCTATTCACATGGTATAACTGTGAACTAGAAAAAATACACACAGAAGGGAACAGCAAGGAAGCATGACTGCCTTTACTTTGGTGTCAAGCAATGGGGACGGAAAACAGTCCCCTGAAAATCCTAAGGATAAGCCAGCTCTCACACAAGTTTGTAGTCTGAATTCATGCTACCAATGTGGTCCAAAAAATCTAAAGCAGAGAATTTAATTTAATGTGATCCCAAGTTGTGTCCCCAGCAGCTAACAGAGGCAAAAGCAAACTCTCTACGGAGGAATGCATCTTAAATACAGAGAGAGACATCAAATAGTTCCAAGATAGTAACCTGTATGGAAAATGAAAACGAACAACTCTCAGTTAAAAAACACAGATGTGGCAACATGAATGAAAGGAAGAAACAGAGGAAAAAGATAATATAGTGAGAACCAAAAGATTTCAGATAGCAAAATTTTCAGTCACGGAATATAAAATAGCTTTGTTTAATATGGCTAAGTAATAAAAGAGAAGTTTGAAAACATAAGTAAGGAACAAGAGACCAACCAAGTAAGGTGAAAAATAATTTCTAGAAATGAAAAATATAATCACTGAAATTAAAAACTCAACATATGTATCAACCAGCAGATTCGAAGCAACTAAAGAGGGAACTATTGAACTAGGTAGACCTAAGAAAATAATCCAGAATTCAGTCCAGAAAGATAAAGAAATACAAAATATGACAGGTTTAGAGACATGGAAAATAAAGCAAGAAGATGTAATATATTTCTAATTAGAATTCCAAAAGGAGATAAAAGAGAAATGAGAAGAGGTAATACTTGAAGGGATAGTGACAGAGAATTGTAGAATTCCAGAGCTGTAAAAAAATACCAATACTCAGATCCAGGAAGCCCAAAAAATCTCAAGCAGGATAAACACAAAGAAATACCTACCTAGTCACTTCATAGTAAAACTTCAGTTTACACCGAAGAAAAAGAAATTTAAAGATAAAGTTAATCAAATTTAAAAAGCAGTCAAACAGAAAAGAATGACAACAAAGGCATGATATCTAATTTCTCAACAGCAACAGTGGAAGCCAGACACTGGAATAACATCTTAAATGTGCCTTTACCATAACAATTTCCACACCTAAAGGAACTTCTATAGGGATGCACATCAAACAGAAAGATAGAGAAATAAGAATAGGTAGTTAAAGATTTCCAGATAAACTTAAACAAGTAACAATGTATATTTTATAGAAAGGAAAAAGCAGAATAGACACAAAATACTAGCCAACAACTAGCATGTAGGTTGGGAGGGAGTGACCAGAGTTAAAGCATTCTAAGTTCTTTACGTTTTTAAGAAGAAAAGTAAACATTTCAATTACCTTTAGACTTTGAAGTACAGACACAGAGTATATAATTCCTAAACAAATGTGTGGGGGCCTGGGGGGGCCGAGGGGGAATAGTGGAATAAGGAAAAAAAAGAAAAAATTTTAAAAGGCAAAAAAGGAATTAAAATAAATAGCACAAGCAAGCTCACGATGCAATGGCAGAAATATGTCCAAACATATCAGCAGCGATTATAGTAAATGTAAACAGACTAAACTTTCAGTTAAAAGACAAAGATTATCAAATTAGGAGGAAAAAAGTTTAAAGTCAAAGGATGGGAAAAATTTTATCAGGCTAATACTAATGAAATTTGGTGGAAATGCCTCTAAAAAAAAGAGCTGTTACATAACAATAAAAGGTGTAATTCAGCAGTGTTATGTAACAATTCTATAATATCATAGCCTCAAAATATGTAAAGCAAAATTTTAGGGAGAACTATAAGGAAAGACTATCAAATCTACCATCAGAGCTACCATGGCTTAAATGCCTACCTTAGAAAAGAATGAAGGTTCAAAATTAATGAAGATAGCTAACCGATAGTTAAAAAATCAATGACGGAAAACCACAAAGAGAGTAGAAAGGAGGGTATAAGTAAGGTAAGAGTAGTAATTAATGAAATAGGAAACAGACATACAATATAAAGGTTCAAAGCAAAAAAAAGTTATTACTTGGAAAAATGATAAAATGGTCAAAGCTCTGGCAAGATTAATTAAGAAAATAAGACAAACACCATTAAGAATGAAAAAAAGGATATAACTACATATGCTACTAAGAGTATAGAGAGAGTATCACGAACTTTATGCCAATAAATTAAAAATTTAGTTTAAGTGGATAAATTCCTAGAAAAAAATAGAACATACCAAAACTGCATAAAAAAGAAATAGAAAAATTAAAAGAAATTAAATTAGCAGTTTAATAGCTCCCCACAAAGAAAACACTAGTCCAGATAGTTTTATAAGTAAGTTCTAGCAAACATTCAAGGAGCGAATCTTATACAAACTATTCCAGTACAGAGAAAAAAAATGATTTTAAAAGATTTATACATACCTGTTTCATCAAATGATGGTACTTTTTCCACTCCGAGAGTTTGTGATCCCTGTCCTTTCTGAACATTAGTAGAGTACAACTTTACTTGATTCAGTGTACTAATGCATGGGTGACTACAGGGAACCATACTTGAAAAGCTTCCAAATGTCACTAAACTCTGCCATTCTAAAAGAAAAAAAAATTTTTTTTTAATTTCAAATTCACAATAAGAATTTTATACCCAATAAAACATACCTACTATGATTAGAAAGAGAAAAATGTTACAGAATAAAATTAACAGTAAAACTTTCATTCTGTTAGATACTCAAATGCACAATGCCAAGCCATCCTCTCCATGGAGGTGTTTCATTGACCCCGTAGGTGTAGAGGGACTACATTTTGTAAAGAAAAAATAAGGATAGTATTCCTATTCTCTAATTTGTAAATTTATTTGTATGGAAACTTTTTAAATATATAAAATCAAATAAAACATTCATATTATTCAGCCATTCTGAAAGGTCTCTGGCATATAATACTATTTTGTATGCTCTTTTGCATGCTAAAAAAAAATGTTGGCATAATGTACTTTTCAGAATAGAGAACTCTGAGAGGGGGGAGGTCAGGAGGGCTTCCTACTCAAAATTACCACGTGTCTTCCTCCTGTTAGCTAGAGATTTATTCCTCTTTCATTTCACAATCAATAAAGTGAATTATATTAATCAGCCTTTCACACTATCACTGATTTTTTTAATCAGATAATTAGATCAACATTTGGTGAGATTCCTCAGTACATCGGAATTCTAATTGAGGGAAGAATAGAGGACTAATTACAAAGCACTTCAGCTGCTGCATCTGGGTTGACTGTAGGCTTTGGAGGGGTGAAATAGAGAGGAAAAATATATTCCACAGTTGCACTGGAGTGGTAGAAAAGTAACCTTGTCTGACTCTACTCTCATGTGACTCTCTTTCTCTTTTATTTTTTACTATGAGTACTTAGAGCTTGAAAACCTTGTCTAGATATAATTTACATATTTTCTAAAGTTTTAGGTAAAATAATGAAATTATATCATTACAGATAGGCAAGTTTTTCCGAGAGTGGAGGGTTAAGCGTTTAAGAGTTGAAACTTTTCTAGCTGCTTATAATGATCTTCCAAAAATGTTAATCATGTATATGCATGTGCAGATATATGCCTTTTGAAATCAAGAAAAATAAACCTTTTCTTAATGGCTCAGAGAATTCATCAGGAACACAAGTTACTGTGAATTTTCAAGATAATTTGAAAAGCATGAGGGACATTAGGCAGCATAAGTAGTCACTCAAGTTTCAGGCTTGGAACTTGTTTTCTTGAAAAACTTCCTGAAGTCAACTTACTCTTTCATTTATTTGGCAAATAATTGTTGAAGGCCCAGTATGTTTTTTTGGTCATTTGCCTCTATTTCTTAAAAGCTAAGTAAAGCACATATAACAATGTATCTTCTTGCACATTAAAATATGTAGCCTACTAGCAAAATTTATTAGTGAAGCAAAGGCTAAAGCAAATTCTCCTAAGAAACCCACCCTCCAGGAAAGCATCTTCTTCACCATGGCCGCTGGTGTTCTGACTTGTCAGCCCTATTCAAAATACCTTTGTGATGATTACCTAACAAAGACAACATGGCACCAATACTTTTTTTGTCACCCACTAATGAAATGCTTTTACAGAGATTGTGCTAAGGTGTTTAAACAGCGATTACTCCACAGTCTAAAAATCCTTTCTCAGATGATGACAACATTTCCCTGACTTGATCCTGGATTTTTTTCAAGGTTCTTCTTAGTTTTTAAAACATTTTATTACAGGAAATTTCAGACATATGCAAAAGGTAGAAAAAACAGTGCAATAAATGTCCACGTACTCATTGCCCACCATCAACAGTTATCAACTCACGGTCAACCTTGTCTCATCTCTACTTGCCCCAGTATCTCCTCATCTGCACATTAATTTGATGCAAATCTCAGACATGAAATAATTTCATTCATAAATATTTCCATATGTAGTCTAAGAGATAAGAACTTTTTAAAACATAGACACACCACCATTACAAGTAAAAAAAATAAATAATTCCTTATGCTTAATATCATCAAATATCCTCCATTTCTAATTTCCAATTGTTACAAGTGTCAGAATTTTTTTTTTGTAAACAGATCCTAATAAGGTCCACATACTGTGACTGAGATGTCTTTTAAGTCTCTTTTAAGCTACAGGATGTCTTTTTTTTAGAGCAATTTTTATATTGAAGAAACCAAGCTGTTTGTCCTAAATTTTTATCCTGATAGTTTTCCAGTCTCAATTTTGCTGATTTAATTCCCATGGTGTTGTTTAACCTGTTCTTCTATATGTTCTATAAATCAATGGATGTAAAGGCTGTATCCAAATTCAGGTTCTTTGTCTTAGGACAACACTACTTGTGAAGAGGTGATGAGCTCTTTCATCAGGAGCCACATAATATTTGTCTGTCTCTTTATTTAGGATAGTGTCTGCCGTTGCTCAATGCCTAGAACCATTTATTCATTAGGTGGTTACAAAATGGTGATATTTTAATTTTATCACTTCATTTATTAATCAGAATACTTCTACAAAGAGAAAATTCCCCTCATTTATTTGGTTATCCAGCAGTATAGCTCATATAGGAAAGTCAGGCTAAATGGTTCATTCTTTCCCTTTATTTACCAGTTCTCAAAATAATGAGTTTACTACCTACCATCCTGCAATAGTGACACATTAATTTTTGTGTATGTACCATTATGATTTCATAGATTTAAACATTATTTGAGGTATTTCAATCCATTTTAGTCATTATCTTGATTAATGTTCCAACTGTCCCATTTCTGGCGAGTAGGGGTCTTCTGTGTTCTTTTGACACTATCCTAGCTACCTTTGATAGCTTCCTTGCTAGCTGTTTCAAAAAGTCCTTAGTCTTTAACTTCAGTAGAATTTCAGGTACCAGTAACGTTGAAAGAACACATTTGGCATTAATACAAGATCAAAAATCGCACAGAACTTGCAGAACACCACCTTTAACATTTTATATTCTAAAAATATATAGGACATTTGATTCGATAAAACAAATATAATACCTAACACATAGTAGTAGAAACACAACCATTTGCTGAATAAATTACTGAATTCATTAATTCTAGGAGGCAGAATGACAGTAGAAAATATTACCCACAATTAATACCCTTTCTTCAAGGTGACTTCTAAAATAAGCAACCTATGGAAGATTAGTCTTCAATTTGGCACTCACTGTTCCATGGACCTGGACAAGGACGTTCTCACTGCTGCCTTTGTAAGGACTGTTTCCTCAACAAGACTGCAGAGCTACCGGTATCTTACCAGTCTAGTCACAACAATCACTCTTTCTGCTGTTACTTTACTGTTAATGTCTCTGCAGCTCCTAAGGACCACTGCTACTGATCACCACTTCTCTCTCTCCAATCTGGTTTGTCACCTACCACTTACTCTGGCTTTCAGAGGAAATTTGGCCTTCTTTTTCAGACTACAACAACAAACCACACAAGAAACTCTTTTTCTCCCACGCAAACTGACAATTCTGTCTACTGTGTACATTGCTTCTGCAACAAACAACAATAAAAACAAACAAAAACATTTCTTGCAGTTTGCAATGTTTTCTTTCTGGCTAATTTCAGGACCAGAGTCAAACTTGTAGCCTAAGTCTTCCAGAGGTCAGCCTCTTTACCGAAGAGACTATTTCAGGAGTTTTTCCCAAAATTTCTAAAGCACTGATATATTAAAAACTAAATCATTATTACAATTATTTTGGAAGTCAGTAAGTGTGAACTTAAAATACACAATAATAAGCAGAGTAGCACAGCAGAAGCTTGTTGGGCCCATAAAATACACAATAAAATACAATGCAAAAACTGTTCCTCATGGTACTATTTATCACAACAAAAACTGAAAACAACTTAAATGCTCCTTAACAGAAGGATTAAGTTATGAGTGGTTCCTCTATTTTCATTATGTATTAATTAAAGACTTTTAATAACATGGAAAAACACTCATGTTATAATGTTGCATTAAAAAAAGCAGAAGACAAAATAATACAGTATGATTTCAACTATTAAAAATGTGACTGGGGGGGCCGGCCCGGTGGTGCAAGCAGTTAAGTGCGCGCACTCCGCTGCGGCGGCCCGGGGTTCGCTGGTTTGGATCCCAGGTGCGCACCGATGCACCGCTTGTCAGGCCATGCTGTGGCGGCGTCCCATATAAAGTGGAGGAAGATGGGCACGGATGTTAGCCCAGGGCCAGTCTTCCTTGGCAAAAAAAGAGGAGGATTGGCAGGGTTAGCACAGGGCTGATCTTCCTCACAAAAAAAAAAAAAAAATGTGACTGGTGTGGGTTTGGCCCAGCCCTATAGCGGTTAAGTTCACATGCTCTGCTTCTGCAGCCCAGGGTTCATGGGTTTGGATCCTGGGCGCTGACATACACACTGCTTATCAAGCCATGCTGTGGCAGGACTCCCACATATAAAGTAGAGGAAGATGGGCATGGATGCTAGCCCAGGGCCAATCTTCCTCAGCAAAAAGAGGAGGAGTGGCAATAGATGTTAGCTCAGGGCTAATCTTCCTCATCAAGAAAAAAAAAAAAAGCGACTGGAGAAATATCTGGATTATGCATATACCCAATACTTTTTTATATTTTCAAAAAAATGTCTAAAATTAAAAAAACTAAAAATATATCCACTGCTAAATAACTTCTAATATTATTACCACTAATATTAATACACTAGTATACCACTAAGTATAATGCTTTCAGCTAGCCAAAAATGCAGGAAGAATCCCTTTTATGCCAAATCATCTAGCAAGCAAAAATGTGACCTAGACCAGGCAGCTCACAACCTAGAGGACTACTGCTGAGGTGATTTTTCTCCAGAGCAGAGTAAGCAACAGGGAATCCTTTTTTTTGAGTAAGAATATGAGATGCTGGCAAATTCCTGCACTGCCTCTTGGCAGATATCTCTACTACCTTCCTTAATTCTTGTTAATATTTGCTTAGAAAAAGTAAAAACAATAACAATACCTAATACATTAAGGATTGACCAAAGCCATTGTCCTAAATGCTTTACCTATATTATCACATTTTATAATTTATATTCCAAAACATAACTCAAAGCCATCTACTTCTCTCCATCTCCATGCTAACTACCACACCCAACCACAATCTTGTTTGTGTAGATAATTATAATGGCCCCCTAACGATCTCCTTATTCACACAGATTAGCCCAGGGCTAATCTTCCTCACCAAAAAAAAAAAAAAAAAATTCTATCACTAACTTTAACTATATAGAATCATGCTGTCAGCCTGCCACAATGGTCTTTTATAACTGTCAATGTTCCTGTTAGTCATTTAAGGGGGGCAGGGGGCTGGGCAAAAAAGTTCAATTCCCACTCTACTTTTCTTATAGTAATAAATACTAGCAGATTAGAGACAGGAATAAAATACAAAGGTTTAATTTCTATATTCTTCTTTAAAAACGACACTTCTATTAATTTTAGATTTAAGCAAAAGCACGTATCTGTTAATCTGGTATGCAGTACTTAAAGGAGCATCGTCTCATCTCAAATTTTTATTCAATGAGGCAAGGCATAAATACATGAAAAAATAAGTACTCTATGCAAAGCCAAAGGAACTTTAAAAAAAAGGATATATTTACTATAAAAACTAAGTAACATTTTTATTATTTAAAAATATGTTTATTGTAGATCATTTGAAAAACAAGAAGTTAAAAAAATCTCCTAGAGAAACTCACTGTTAGTATCACAGGATATATAATGAACTTACTGTATTTTTTCTAGTTTTATCTAATAGTACATCAAGAGCATTTTCTCATGTTACTAAATGTTCTTGTAAACTACAGTTTTTTTAAAAAATTGTTGGGGGCCGACCCAGTGGCACAGTGGTTAAGTTTGCACACTCTGCTTCAGTCACCCAGGGTTCGCAGGTTCGGATCCCAGGCACGGATCTACGCACCACTTATCAAGCCACCCTGCGGCAGGTGTCCCACATAAAGTAGAGGAAGATGGGCACAGATGTTAGCCCAGGGCCAATCTTCCTCAGCAAACAGAGGAGGACTGGCAATGGATGTTAGCTCAGGGCTAATCTTCCTCACAAAAGAAAAAAAAAATGTTGCATATAAATGTATCATAATATATTTCTGTTTCCAACTCTTCATAACTACAGATGTTACCAATTTATTACTATGAATAATGAAGTTGTGCACACATTTTAATACGTATCTGATTATTTCTTTAAAGTAAACCCATTTAAGTAGAACTGTTGGGTTAGAAGGCATAACCCTTTGAAGTTCTTTTTATACAAAGAATAACTCACCTCCAAAACACTGCTCAACTGTCCTAATCAGTAGTAAGAAAAGTTCCCGCTTTCCTGTACCCTCAATATGAGGTATCATTATGAAAAACTTGGCCAACGAGAGACAGGCAAGTACTAAATCCTTTACACTTATATTTCTATGCTTATTAGTGAGTATGGAAGATTTTTACATTTTTATTGGCCACTTGAACTCCTTTATGAACTCCTTACTCATTTTCTTTGTCCATTTTTCTACTGGAATGTACACTGGCTTGTAAAAATTCTTTACAAATTAGGGATACTAACTCTAAACAGTAGTCATTTTTACTGAGCACTTGAATTGTCATTAGTCTGAACTAAGATGCGTTGTTAAGTGTAAAATACACACTGGACTTCAAAGATTTAGTACAAAAAGATAATGTAAAATATATCAATAAATTTTACATTGATTACATATTGAAAGATTTTTAATATACTGGATAAATATATTATTAAAATTAATTTCATCTGTTTTTATTTTTTTAATATGGCTATCAGACAACTCAAAATTACATACGTGGCTTACATAGTATTTCTTTTGGACAGTGCTGCTCTAGAATATTGTTTTCCTTTTCACCTTTAAATGTTTTCAGTGTTAGTTTGACATACAGGCATTTTTCATTTTTAAGTATGCAAATGAAGCAACTGTTTCCCTCTCTCCTTGTAAGTTTTTCCCAGTCGCATAGGAATTTTAGAAGCATAAACTAAACTTTACTTCATGACAAGAAAAACATCTTTTTAGAATTTTTTCCCAAAACTTCTTCAAATAGTCTTTTCTTCTTACATGCATCCAACTTAAACAGTACTTTTTTCAAACGATTTTTAAATTTTACCATAATTATGATTGCCCTTTTAAAAACTGTTTCAGTATTATTGAAACTAAATTTTCACAAACAAGGTTATTTTTAAAACCTACTAAGTGTTTTTTTAAAAGTGAAACATATTTTAATTTTTTGGTAATAAACATTCCAAAGAACTTAGCAAAGTCAGTTTGGTGAAAACACGTAATTATTACCTGTGGTTCACAGACAGATGAGACAGAGCACATAATTTTCGACATGATGACAGCTACAGAGAATAGGTATTACAAATTACACTATTTCCACTCCTTTTTACCAACACTTAAAGGGCAGTTTAGACTCAATTCAACAGCCACTACACCTAATTTAAGCGTAAATTGCTTGGTCAACAGAAACAATTACACTTGAAAGTCTACTTGGGGATTTGAGTACAGCATAACTAGATGATTCCTTTTGTTCATAAGAGTATATTGCCGATATAGGAAAACTCAACAATTATACTTTTCTATCACCACCAAAAAGCCCAAAGAACAGTGCTGTTAAAATTAACCCTTCTGGAATTTTAAGAGCCAGTTTCTACATATATTGCAAATAAAAGACACGAATATATTCTAATTTATTTGCACAGCCCGGGCGTTACTATAGCTTATACTACTCATAAACTTGAATGACTGGACTACAACTTCCAACTTCTACTGCGAGGTCACAAACAGGCTCCAAGTTTTTTCAAACATAAATTTTTGAGAAATGTTTCTGTAAATACTCTTTGCATCCCCAAGAATCCGGGAGATTAGATTAGGGGCGGATTTGGTTCTCTCTTCTCCCTCATTGTTCCTATCAGTTCTCAAGTGTCAAGCTACAGTATGCCAAGCTATGACAAAAACGGAGGTAAGCCTGATTAAAACTGACAAGTTCAATGTTCTTTTGGAAACTGTCAGAAATTTTAAATTTGAGTCCGAAAAGAATGCTGAAGGAGAGGGTAAAAATTCTCGTCAACCACCTTTTTCCGGGTTACAGCCTCCAGCTTTTTCACCAAAAAGATTGTTCAACAGAACTGAAGAGTTCGTTTTTCTATCCCAAACTGGGCTCATTCAATGACCGTGGGATGGTCCTACCTTCAAACTTATGAATGAATTGTACAAGCTGAGTAGCATCCCCTCCCTTCCTCCTTTTACAAAATTTAAGAAAACAAGTTGGGGGTATGAGAAAAGGAGATCAAAAAAACCTACTCAGCCAGTAGTGCTCAATGGAGGTGAGTCGGTGAGCTCAAATGACCCTGGAACTTGGGGGAATCCGCAATTGCTCACTGCCAGGATAGTGGGGAGGGGTCACCGAGGGACACTGCGACGCACGTAACGTTTTACTTGGTACAAAGCGCTTGGCTTCAAGGATGCGACCCATCCCAAGAGCTGCCCTTAAGTTTCCGCGGGGGTCTCGTTAGGGCCGTAGGCGAAACCAGGGTAGGGGAGGCCTGCCGGGAGCCCCCACGGGTTGCGGAAGCTGAAAGGCAAAGGCGAGACCCGAAACGAAGGTTCTGGAGTTGGGGAGGGGCAAGCGGGCGTACGGGCCGAGGCGGCGAAGCGCCGAACCCGAGCTGGTCCGCCAGGCCGGCTTTCGCAGTCAGTGACCGGAGCGGGACACTCACCCTGGCGCTCGCTGGAGCGGCGGGCCGCCGCCCTGCAATGCAGACGGAGCCGGCACAGGGAGGACCAGCTACATCTGTGGGCCGCAGCGGCGGCGGCCAAGCCCGGTAACATCCTGGCGGGGCAAAGGCCCCCACTCGGACACCGCCTCCTGCCTCCGCGCCGCCGCCCGCACCAACTGACTCCATAGACCACACACCAGCTAATAGCGACGCCCGCGCCGCCGTGGGCGGCCTGGGCCACCCGGAAATGGTAACATCATTGGGCGACGCCGGCCGCCGAGGCGGCGGAAGTGACGTGCGCGCGGAGCCAGACTCGCGTGGCTTTGCCGCCGCAGACCGGGTCTGGGCGGCGAGGGGCGGGCGTGGCTGCAGAGGCAGTGAGGTTCCGTCCAGTCTATTTCCGCAAGTGTCTTTTGCACCTTGGTTGGACGTCGTTGCGTAAATTGTTTGCGTTATAACAACCGGAAAAGCCTTGGGAGAAGTGACAGCCTTTGGGACCTCTGCTTACTTCTTTTTATTTTCTGGGCTCGAAACCTGGGCCATGGTTGTTGGAAATGGGACTCCAGCCTTCTGAGCCTCTCTCTCCAGGGCTTTCCTAGATTAAGCCCAAGCGGCGACTAACGTATCCTCAGTACTCCGAACTTTTACCACAGTACATCGTTCTCCTTGTAACACCATTCTGTAGCCAGTACATGAAGGCAAGTACCCACTTCGGAATCAGTTACTTGCCCTACTAAACTCTGAACCTCAGATTCTCGTATGTAATATAATAAAGGATTTTTTTATGTGTTCAAGATTTGTCTGGGGAAACGGAGATGTGCAGGTGTCGGAGCAGGAGTCGGTCTAGTCCTAGAGAGAAAGAGACCGGAACAGTACTCAGCATAGCGTTAACCGTGTTTATCTCTGATATCCTCGTTCAGGTCTGAGCTCAAACTTGACAGTCTTCCTTGGTCACTCTCGCTATAGTAGGCCTGGTTAGTCTCTACCCCGTTGCCCTATTAAATTGTCTTCAAAACGCTTATCACTATTTGAAATTATCTGTGTATTTATTTTTATATTTTCTGTCTCTCAGAATAGAAAATAAGCATCATGATGCTGGAATCTTGTGTATTGTACATTGCTGCTTCCAAACCGCTAAAAGAAGGCCTGGCACAAGTAAATTAATTGAATGGAATGCATGGTGGTTTGTTTTAATATTAATCTGAGTCGCTTAACTGTATTACTACAAAATAACGATTTCAAGGGGAAATAAATTAGCATGTTACTAATTTAGGGAGAATCAACGCAGTCTTTTATGCTGATTGAGATAAGTATAACCAGATTAATGAGGTCGTGGTGATTAAATTATCACAAGAATGGTAAGCAAATTTAACTTCCTCTGACAAACATAGTTTAAAACGTTGTGGTCAAACATTAAAAAATGCTTTCCCATAAATATTCATAACCTCAAGATTACTCAAAAATCTGAATATTACTGGAAAGTTCCTATCACTTCCTTGTAAATAGATTTTAGATTGTAAAGAGATTGTAAACAGAAATTCAACTTTATAATATAAAATACATAAAAGCTTAACCCTAATTTTATGTTGACTGTATGTAAATATACATTAACTTTTGCTGTAAAGCTAACCTAAATGCTTTGTATTCTTCAAGTAGCCCCTGGTTTCAACTATCATTAATGAAAATTGATCAAAGCTTCTTAGGGTTTATTTTTATTATGTACAATAGGATTTTATTTTCTTCTTGTTTATATATTTTCTAATCATTCTTTGAGGAATATTCGTTCCTTTTGTGATAAGAAACATTTTTTAAATACATTTTTTGCAGGGTTATTTTTTGCAAGGTTATTAAAATAATTTTAATAACAGCAGGGTGATGTGTAGAACATAATGCTGGTGCATGATACGTTTTCATCATGCGTTAGTTTTTTCCTACCCTCCTTTCCCCTGATATAGCTGGGATGTTACTTGACTTAGACACTGTGTTTTGATAAACCTCCAGAAGCCTTGACTTGCCAAATAAGTTTGAAGAATAGTGGATCATGCTGTGTTATCTTGTTTAACCCTCACAATGCTGTATCACATAATAAGGTCTCCATGGACTTGGATTAAAATACTTCTGCAGTCTTGGTGTTTACACCTGTATTGTCATGATATACTTGTCCTGCTGGATAGTCCTCAGAATTTCCTCAAGTGCTGAAAATTAAGGCAATGTCAATTTTAGAGTTCCTTAGGGGAATTTCCTTTGACTCTAAATTCTTTGAGAAATTCCATCCTTATGAAGAGACTTTGCTTTAATGCTCCACTTGAGACATTCAGCAACTGCAAATATGTACTGAACAGGTAAGATTCTAGAGCATCATGGAGCTTATTTTCTATTAGAGGAGACAGAAAATTTAAAAATAAGCACATAGAAAATTTGAAATAGTGATATTAGAGTAATATGGATCATTTACTAATTGCCATACCCTCTGTGCATTATCTCATTCATAACATCTGAGCAAGTTAGAGATGAGGAAACTGAGGCACAAAGATCTTGCTCTTAGCCACCACACTTTACTTTCTAAATCAGTGGGTTTCTCTTTTGGAAGACAATATGAGGTATTTCAAAAGACTTGAATGACAGTGTGGTCTTTCATTGTTTTCTGAAATGTGGGTCAAGAGAGAGCATTTCCCCAGTTTTTTTTAACAGCATTTTATGTGTGATCAACATGATATTAAATTGTCTGAGTTTCATGCAGATTTGTGGTATAAATAGATGCCTAAATATAGGTAACTATTAAGTCAGATGGATGGAAATAGAAGTAGAAAAAAGGAGAGGTGTCATTTGATTATTACCATAATGCCACAACTCCTGCATGGTTTTCCATTTACTCTGTAGAAGTTCCAACATCTTTCAGAAATTTGCTTCTCTAATTGAGCTGACTATTCCTTGATTTCATCCTGTTTATAGCTTTGGGAAAATAATGATTCTCATCATAGGACAAACTTGGCTGTTTATCTGGAAAACTGACTTAGATAATCCATTACACGATAAAGTGAGTGGTTCTATCATGAGCCTTACCAAGAACACAAATTTAATTTTGAACACAGATGTATTTGTTGGCATAATGTTTTTGCCTGTGGAATTGGAGGAGGAGGGAGCTTTCCCACCTGAGCACTTCAAAAAGAAAATGGTTTACATGTGGATAAAAGGGAGACTATCTGACCACACCCAAGGGGGTCATTCCCTACCATTTCCTGGTCAGAAGCAGTTTGGGTCTGCACAAACACATTTTGCATCTATAGGCAAACATCTCTTGCATAAGCAAAGGAAGTGAATTGTGAAGTTGGTACGGTTTCTGACCAGGTTGCTAATCTTAGTCTCCGTTTTTCAGAGAAGTCATAGGATTTTCCTAAGATTGCTCAGCAGGGATGGGCTAGAACATAAAAGCAGACTCAGGTCCTCTGACTTCAAATCTGTGTTTGTGCTTGAGTGAGCATGAGGTTGGGGGGATGGGGATTGGTTGCTCTGATGTGTTTTCTCCCCATGTTATTCTGTGAAGTTACTTGTGGGGTTTTTTTAATCACAATTATTATGTGAAATAACCATATAATACTCCACCACCATTCAACTTAGGTTCACTCTTTGCCACTTCCATCCAGGAATAAAAAGGAGAATGATTTCTCCAATGATGACCATATTTCTGGGTCCTAGCTCTCTTATTCAACTCTTCTTAGCTTCTTCAATAATACCCCCCTCTCAGTAAATTAGGAAAAAAATTTATCTACATATCTTCCACCTGCATCCCCCCCCCCCCCGCCACCCAGAGATTAGTGAACAGGATTGGGATTACAGGTATTACAGATAGGACAATCAAGTTACTAAATACTCCTGGGGGCAAAAGAGACTGAACTGTTTGATAACCTTTATCCTTGAGGAAATAAGCTGGGGACTGAGAGCATGTAGATTTGGTACTTTTGGGGAGGGCAGCATTTGTGAAGAGTCAATTTCTTCCCCAAAGGAAGAAGGAGAGGTGCGAAGCAAAGATACATCCAGTTTTCAGAGGTAGTAGGGACAGAAGTGCTGGAGAGTGGGTAAGAACGGTGACTGTCTCCAATAGAAACTGCAATAGGAAGCTGCCTCGTTCCTGGTTGTATAGCTCCCAAGCCTGATTCTCTACTCCTTCCAGACTTTGTTAGCTACACAGTATTCTTGAGAAAAAAAGGATCCTTTTCTGTTTAGGGTGGATTTATTGAGTGCCTACTATGTTCTAGGAACTGCCTTTTAGCAATGAAAAAACAGAAACAGGTTCTTGTCCTGATGAAGCTTACACACTGTGGTGGGGGAGACAGATTATAAATAAAATAAATATATGATAATGCTATTTGCTATATGATAAGCATTATAAGACAATGATAAGTACTATGGAGAAAAATCAAGGAGGAAAGGAGAAGAAGAAAGGCCAGTGTAGAGGTGGCGTGTAGGGTATTTAAATAGGGTGGTCAGGAAAGGTATCACCAAGGTGACAGATGAATAAAGATCTGAAGGGGTAAAGGAATAGTCAAATGGATGTCTAGAACCACATTCTAGGTAGAAGTGACACAAGGAGTACTTATGTGCTTGGAGCAGGAGTGTGTTTGGCACATTCAAGGACGAGTAAGGAAGCCGGTCTGGCTGGAACACAGTGAACAAGGAAAAAAGTAGTAGGGGATGAACACTAAGAGGAGAAAATGAAGTAGGTGCTGGTAGGTCACTGGAGGGGCTTCGAGAGTGGAAGTCACTGAAGGGTTCTGAGCAGAGGAGACGTGTTTGGAGGTACGATTTAACAGGGTCATGGTGAGGTGTTGTATTGAGAACAGAAACGGGAAGGGGGCTGGCAAAAGCAGAAGAAAGAGAAAAGTGAGGAAGCCATTGTAACAATCTAGGTGAGAGATGAAGGCGGTTTGGTCCATGGTGGTAATTGAGGCTAGTGAAGAGAAATAGTCCGGTTCTGGATGATTTTGCAGGTATAAATGATATGACTTATTGACGGATTGGTTTGGGGACATTCTGATGACTTAACACTTCTGACAACTAGGATTAGCATATATGATTTACTGTGCTTTCTAAGAATCAAAAGGTAAAAATATATGCATTCTCAACATTATTAGTAATGGTATAAACCCTCTTACATTGATATAGAGCTTTAGCATTAACACTATCTGATACATATAATGATATATATCATCATTACTATGCTGGTGTCATTTAAAAAATATTTATTTTCAGTGCTTACAATGTGCAAGACATAGCAATTTGATAACATCACCAAAAATTTAAATAGCACTAGAGTTTACAAAGCACTTTAACATCCATTATTAAACTTACAACCACCTTAAGAGATAGTTATTATCTATTTTAAAGATTAAAAAAACTGAGACCTAGAAACCTAAGTGACTGGTCTCAGGTCACCTACTAGTAAGTGGCAGAGCCAGCCTTGAACATGGCCAGATCCTTTAACTCACAGATGAAAGTGCTGTATCACAGGTACGCTCTAAAGTGGCATTCTACCATCTCCTAAATTTCACTTTTATTTCTTAGTTATAAAATACTTTGTACATTTGTATCTTGAACACTAAGCCCATATGCTATGGACGGAATTGTGCCCCTACCACCAAATTCTTATGTTGAAGTCCTAACCCCCAGTGTGACTGTATTTGGAGATAGGGCCTTTAGGAAGTAATTTAGGTTAAATGAGGTCATGGGGTAGGGCGCTAAGCCAATAGGACTGGTGGCCTTAAAAGAGGAGGAAGAGAGAGAGATCTTGCTCTCTCTCTCTCCCTGTACACACACCAAGGAAAGGCCACCTGAACATAGAGTGAGATGATGGCTACCTACAAGCCAAGAGAAGAGGCCTCAGAATGAACTCTACCTTGCTGACACCTTGACCTTGGCTTTCCCAGGCTCCAGAACTGTGAGAAAATAAATTTCTGTTGTTTAAGTCACTCAGCCTATGGTATTTTATGGCAGCCTGAGCAGACTAATACACCATGTTATGGAAGACAAGGGTGGTTTAATCTATAACAAAAGTCTTAATGTTGGCCAATTTAATATACACACGAAATCCCAAAGAATGTTCAGTCACGACTTCATTTTCAGGCCATGTAATCCAAACCACACAAAGTCCACAAGTCCACAGGCCAGCAGAGACTAGAGTCACTGTTTTAATCTATTCAGCTTGCCCCTAAGCTGCATTCAGAGCCATGGAGTCTTAGTCCTAGACTCTGGAGGAGCAACATGTAGTAACACCAATGTCACCAGAGAATCTCCAACAATCTCCTTCATACCTTCAATATCTGCATTGTCCAATACATTAGCCACTAATCATATGTGGAGAGTGAGCATTTGATATATGACTAGTCTGAATTGAGATGTGTTATAAGAACAAAATGCGTACTGGATTTCAAAGACTTAATAAGAAAAAAGAATGTAAAATATATTAATAATTAATAACTGTTGAAATGATAATATTTTTGATACAGTGGGTTAAATAAAATATATTACAAAAATTAATGTCACCTGTTTCTTTTTAATGTTTTTAATGTGCTACTAGAAAATTTAAAATGACATACGTGGCTCCCATTTGTGCCTTGCATTGTACTTCTATTGGACAGCGCTGCTCTATACACACACACAGTCTCTTAGTCCTTCTGATAGACTCACTCTTTCCTTAAAGTCCCAGCTCCAGCTCTTCTTGGGTCTTGCCTCCAAAGGATGTTGTCAGTCTTTCTCTGCTCCAACTGGTTCTGCTATTGATAGTGGGCAGGTTTCAGAGCTAGAGTATGCATGAGGCAGGGTGGGGAGAAGTCCTCATGGTGGTCTGACCCCCAGATAAAATATTGCAATTAGATCCTTCCTCATTGCACTGATGCTTTTTCTCCTTCACCACTTTAGGTAACATTATTTAAAAAACACTGTTCTATTAATGTAGCCTTTAGAATTTAACATTCTAGAAAATAGAAGGGAGTTGTAGGGAAGAAAATCTCATCCCACTGTACATTCATTAATGCTTTTGATCCTATATCATTCTCTCTATTTTTCAAAAGAGGAATCATGTGAAGAGTGGTTAAATGCATTACTCAAGGTCACAGATCTGTATGAAGTAGTTGCTACTGAAACCTGCGTTCTGACCCTTACTCTATGCTCTTTCCATTATAACACAGTATCATGTAATCTCCAAAATTTAAACTTTCTTTGACAATTCAAAATTTTACAGTACCTGGGTAGGGGAGAAGATGGGAGGTGGTCATGGTTACAAACATCAATTATTACTAAACATACCTGGAAAATAATTATAGTTATTTTCTGACTGGGATATATATAAGTGGCAAATTATGTTAACAACTACTCAATTTATTCAATAAAGCTCTCCACACAATTGTTCTAAATTGCAGATGATGACAGCCAAAATGTTGTGAGCCCTTGTATGTGAAGCACTATGCTAAACAGTATGTGCTTGAGCTCATTTTATCATCTCACAATGTATGGGGTATTATTATCCCCATTTTACAGGAGAAACAGAGATCACACAGCTAAGAAGTGACTGAAACCAGGTCTGTCAGACCTCAGAGCCCTAGATCTTGGCCATGCTCTACTGCCTTCCAATGATAATGGTCTTATCTCCACAACTTCCTAGGTGTCTCACTTAGGATGAGAATCAAGTCACTTCCAATTTCTGGCAGATTTCCTAAAGAAGACAGAATTGTAATTCTGGGCCTCATTTTCTGCACATTAAGATAAATTTAGTTTTGAGCATTTCTTAGACTATTTTTTTGCATCCTTCTTATGCTTTCATTTGGGATAGTTTAGAAAGAGCATGCATTGGAGAGGACTTTTAATCATTTACTGATTTTGAAGATGTACTTCTGGAGAGAGCTCTTACAGAGGTTGATCTGATTTTGCCAAGTAATAGCACTTTTGCTCTCTGTCCCTTGCATAAGCCTCTATGTCCCTGGAATTGTGAGAGTAAAAAAAATATCTAACCATCAACACAAGGCTTTGTATTTTAATGAGGGAAAAAGAAAAAAAAAATTCTCTTAACAGGTCCAAAATTTCTTTTTTTCCCAGAAAGATGTTGAAACATGGTAACATAAGTTCTAACCAACACTGACTCATCAAGTAGGATCTTGAGGGATGTTCTTTAAATTAGAAGAGTCCCAGAATCTCCTAAGGTAAAATGAGAAGCATAATTTTATATAAAATGTAGCTATTTGTACAAACTTTTACAGTATACAAATATGTTCACCTCAAACATTCCTCACAATAATTCTCTACTGCACCACATTCTACAAATGAGGAAATTGAGGCCAAGGGAAACTAAGAGAATGTCTAAAGATTGGAACCACCATCTATGGACTTTCTGACATTACTCCTGATGTTATATGTATTTGTAACTCCTTGATCATGTTTTTTTTTTTGCCCCCTGAGGAAGATTTGCCCTGAGCTAACATCTGTGCCAGTCTTCCTCTATTTTGTATATGGGATACTGCCACAGCGTGGCTTGATGAGTGGTGTAGGTCCACACTCGGGATCCAAAACCCGTGAACCCAGGCCACCAAAGCAGAGTGCGCTGAACTTAACCACTGTGCCACTGGGCTAGCGCCTCATGTTTTTTTTTTTTTTTTTTTTCCAGAGAGGAAGATTGCTCCTGAGCTAACATCTGTTGCCGATCTTCCTCTTTTTGCCTGAGGAAGATTGGCCTGAGCTAACATCTGTGCCCATCTTCCTCTATTTTGTATGTGGGAAGCCCCCACAGCATGGCTTGATGGGCGGTGTGTAGGTCTGCACCTGGGATCCGAACCTGCGAACCCCAGGCAGCTGAAGCAGAGCGCGCAAAGTTAACCACTATGCCGCTGGGCTGGCTCCCCCTCGTGTTTTAACATATGAGCTGATATGTTGCTTGAATCCATCACCAGAAAGAAAACTGGAAACATCCTGAATAAAAAGGGAACCCAGAGAATATGGCAAAACATTTATTTACTTTTCCCATGGAGTGTTTTATCAGATCATCTCAGAGTCCACCTCAGAAAGACAGTAGTCCCATTTCTTTCTTGGCTCCTTACCTCTCCACTGTCTCCTTCCCTCTATCCATCCCTTCTTCCAAATCTTTTCCTGCCCCCTGTCTCCCATTAGGTTCCCATCTCTACCTTGGACTGGCAATAAAGGATCATTCAGGTTCCATCTATCTTGGGAGGAGGCTTTGGGTTTTTCAGATTCTAGAATGAAACCCTCTAAACCAACGTTTCTCTTGTTAATGCTGACCAGTTCTCAAATCTCAAAGCCTAACTTTGGACTGATTCTTTTCTAGTAATATGGTTGACTAGACACCCCAAATAATCTTTCAGCTAAAATCAACCTAAAAAAATCATGTTAAATAGGAAAAAAAATACCCTCCCCACACACACCTTAAAAGCAACCCGAAGTTGGAAAAATGTAAAGAATTTTCAGAATGAGTGAATACACACGGGTAATCTATTCTAGCTCCTCATAAACTTGAGGTAAGGGGTGGGATCCAGTACTGGACACTGGAAGACAAGAGATGAAGAGGGACCACTCAGTGTGGGGAATCTAATAGATGTTTGCATAATAAACCACTGCATTTATTTTATTTATTTTTAATGATGTTTTTATTTATTTATTTATTTATTTAGTAAGGAAGATCAGCCCTGAGCTAACATCCATGCTAATCCTCCACTCTTTGCTGAGGAAGACTGGCTCTGAGCTAACATCTATTGCCAATCCTCCTCCTTTTTTCCCCAAAGCCCCAGTAGATAGTTGTTATGTCATAGTTGCACATCCTTCTAGTTGCTGTATGTGGGACGTGGCCTCAGCATGGCCGGAGAAGCGGTGTGTCGGTCTGCGCCTGGGATCCGAACCCGGGCCGCCAGCAGCAGAGTGCGCACACTTAACCGCTAAGCCACGGGGCCGGCCCTAAACCACTGCATTTAAAGTCTAAAGAGACAGCCAGGAAAGTTGCCTTTTTTTACCTTGGTGCCAGCCGAAGGGAAGAAGATTCTCCCTAAGAATTCATAACCACAAGCCACTATTCATAATGTTTGTGCCCAAATTTACACTTCCTATATTAAAAAAAAAAAATCCAGGGCCGGCCCGAGGCTTAGCGGTTGAGTGCTCCCGCTCTGCTGCTGGCGGCCTGGGTTCGGATCCCGGGTGCACACCGACGCACCGCTTCTCCGGCCTTGCTGGGGCTGCATCCCGCGTGCGGCAGCTGGAAGGATGTGCAACGGTGGCATGCAACTATCTACTGGGGCTTTGGGGAAGATAAGGAGGAGGACTGGCAATGGATGTGGGCTCAGGGTCGGTCTTCCTCAGCAAAAAGGGGAGGATTAGCATGGATGTTAGCTCAGGGCTGATCTTCCTCACAAAAAAAATAAATAAATAAAACATCATTTAAAAAAAAAATTCTAGAGCTAGAATTTAAGTGGTCTCAGTTTGGTAGTGTCCCAAGGCACCTTGCAGAAGCAAATTTAAATTCTTTTAACCCAAAACTTTGTTAAGTAAGCATGTTCAAATTGCTAAAGTTTAATAGAGAAAAAAAAAAAAGCAAGTGTGTATACATTCCAAAATGGTAGAGGGGGAAAAACGGGGTAGGAAAAAATAAAAAAAAAACCACCAAGCAAGAAAGGAAGTAAAAAGGAACAGAAAAGCCAGGACAAATAGCACAAAATAAGACACTAGAAATAAACCCAGATATATCAGTAATAACAGTAAGTATACGCGGATGAAACTATCCAGTTAAAAAACAAAGTTATTGAGCCAGCCCTGATGGCCAAGTAGTTAAAGTTTGGCACACTCCACTTGGGCAGCCCAGGTCTGGTTCCTGGGTGCAGAACCACACCACTCATCTGTCAGTAGCCATTGCTGTGGCGGCAGCTCACACAGAAGAACTAGAAGGACTTACAACTAGAATGTACAACTATGCACTGGGTCTTTGGGGAGGGGGAAAAAAAAAAGGAGGAAGCTTGGCAACAGATGTTCGCTCAGGGCGAATCTTTTCCTGCAAAAAAAAAAAAAGGTCATCAAACTATTAAAAAAAAATTAGCTATACATTATTGTCAGTCAGGGAAGCAGAGCATTGTGTTATGAGACAAGGGATTTATATTGAAAGTAGACTTTATACAATTGTGGGAGGAGATGAACATCTGGAATGGGGAGATGGATAATCAGACAAAGATACCAACTAGTGCTCCTAAGCACTGCTGTGAGTGTTGAAGATTGTAGGGAAAAACTGAGAAACCAAGCATATCTCATCCGGTTGCGAAGTGGGAACACAACAGGAATCTGTGGAGAGTTCTATGGGAAGCTATTGCCACTCTGCAGCTACCACCTCTGTGGGTCCACAGCCAGGCATCTGAGGGGCTCACTGGGCAGCGTCAGGAGGAAGAGCTGGGTGAAGCCCAAAGAGCAAGAACACGCTGGACCCTGCCGGGCACCTCTTGCAGTTTATTCATCACCTGGTCTTCAAACTTTCAAAGTAAAGGCCAGTCCTTCACTTCTGCCTGTCAATTCTCACACAAATTTGTCTTTGGGCCAACTCTAACCCAGAAAAGTGAATTCTGGGAAAATGTAGTTCCCAGCTTGACCAAACTGACAGTATAACAAACCAGAACAGCTGTTTGTAAGAGACACACCTAAAGCGTAAAGGACAAGAATGGGAAAAGACACATGACGCAAAAATGAAGCAAAAGAATAATACAGGTGCACCTATATTAAACAAGGGTACCTATATTAAAATCAAACAAAATAGACTTTCATGCAAAAATTATTTTCTAGAGTCAGAAGGTCATTATATAATGATAAAGTGTTCAACTGGAAGATAAAATTCTGAAGTTGCAAACACCTAATAATATAGCCTTAAAATACATAAGGCAAAAATTGAGAGGATTACAAGGAGAAACTGACAAATCTGTTATCACAGGGAGAGACTTTGACATACTTTCTGAGATTTAATAGTAAAAGCAGATGAGAAATAATAACGAATATACAAGATTTGAACAACAGTAAACAAGTGTAAAGGAAAAATAGTGCTGTGAGAGAGGATGGGGGACATATACTTTAGATTGAAGCCTGAGGCTTTGCCAGGTAAATGCAACAGGACAGCGGGGCAAGTGTTGAGGATACTGCCACAAGACAGGTTCAAGAGATGTCCTGAGGTACTTGGAGAAAAAAGGAAATAAAGACAGGACAAAGGTGAGGAAGAGGGAAAAAGTAGGAGTGTCTGTGGAATGATGGTTCCCCCACAGGCCTTCCAAGGATGCTGGGGGGTGCTTTTCACCTAAGCTGAGCTCTAGACCTTGGGGAGTTCTTTCACCTGGATTTGTCTTTCTCTACCTCAGAGAAGAGGGGAATGGTGCCTGGGAGCCATTCAACTAAGCCTCAGGCCACATGGCCCTGAGGATCTCCCCCTACTTGAGAGGAGCCCATTCTCCTTTCCCTTCCCTCCTCACTCTGGTCAAAATTGAGAATTGTTGGCAAGAGAGTATGAATAAGATTGAAGCACTGCAGGGCTCAAACTTAGGTATTTTCTCTCCCAAAAGGCATCTGGGTCAGGGACAAGATCTGTGACATGGATGGAGCATAGGGTAGAGAGATGGGGAAGAATCTTTAAGCCTGTTTTAGTCACCAAAGGAATGAGTTCTTGGGGTTAATGTAATCCAGCCCAATTTACCAGGATGGGAAGTCAAAGAGGGTCTGGGTCAGAGCCCTTCACTGTTAAACAGTGTGCAGTGGCCCAGGACAAGACCACAAGCTGGTGGCTTATAGCTAAATTGGGTCCACAGAGTGAGACTGGCAGTGTTTAAAACTGTTTGAATTTGAATTTGAATGCCTTTAGGGGAACCATGTATTTTCCTGTTCAGTTCAGTCTTCCTGATAGTCTTGTCACTAGCCAATTCATCTATTCTTGCCAGGGCCCCTAAATACTTTGGTGGGTGTGGCATTATCCTTTCAGTTTATTTTCTTTGGGTAATAGTAAATACCTAGTTGAAAACTTGGGATCCTGGCCATCAGTTTCTTTTTAAGAGCCTTCATCAACATTCAACAGCAACAATAAAAAATAAAAACAAACAAAAAATCTTCAAAAGATTCTACGTGACTTTGCACTGTGATTTATAACTAGATTTACTGAGTTGTTAATTACAACCCAAATTTGTTTTATATTTTTCAAATGGCTTTTTGTATATTCCACTTAATAGTGAGAATAAAACATGAAAATATAGTGAATGGGCTAAATAGTCTATAAAAAACAGATTATACAGAAATAACACTAAAATAATTAACCAGTGTTAAGTTTTACTGATGTCTGTGAATGATAATGCATAATTTTGAGGAAAAAAAATTGAATATTTGGTGTACACCGTTATGCAATACTTTTTTTCTTGGCATAGTAGTTAGGAGCTCCATTTATAAGAGAACCATTATTGATAACCAAAAAAATGTTCATTTACAGGAGAAGAGTATCTCCTCTTTTCCTTGCTCAAAACTTTGAAGACGTGTCTAAGATGACTTTCTGAGGCTGGGCAAACAGCAAATGTACGGAGGCATCTCCTAAGTAGTGAATCATTCATTTTACAAATTTTAAAAAAAGAAAGACCTAATCATATGAATACCCAAATTATGCTGTTATCTTAAAAAACATCCATGGGCTGCTATTTCCTATGACTGTCACTTAGACTATAAAAATGCACATTCAGTGAACATGGTCTATGTGAGGGTTGTACTCTATGATTTCCTTCACAAATGATCAGTCAGGAATTCCCAGCTTTCTCAGTCTTAAAACAGAGACAAAACAAAAAACAAAAAACAAAAAAACTCTCTACTTGTCTCATAAATATAATGAAAAAATTCATTATCTTACTTAGACATCTTGAAAACTATTAACCAATGATAATGGTCTAAAAACTCTTCATAACATTAAAAGGTTGAAATCACGAGTAAGAAGCCCTTTATAACCTTGATTGGTGTGTAACATAAAAACCAACTGGAAATAAAATCAAGAGTCAAGCTGTTTCTCCCCCTGGCCTCCCTCCCACAGTTTGTTACTATATGCAAAATGAGAGCCACTAGAATTATTTTTCAGAAAACTTGCCACCAGGGGGCAGTTTGCTTGTAATTAAAATAAGATTCTAATATTTTAAAATTTGAGAATCTAATAACTACCAGTATATAGAAAACAAATTTAGAATGAGTTTATAAACCTGCTTGTATTATTTGGTTATTGTATTTTAATGTCAAAGGGTTAAAAGATATTATTATTGAGCATATTAGTACTATATAATTATGTACAGTTAACTATAGCTGTCACAAAACCATTTCAGAGCAAGTAAAATGGACATAAAAACCCAAACAGAGTTGTAATAAGCCTTACAGGCCCTTTGACCTTACCACACTATTAAAAGTCAAAGAAAAAAAATCCTCTGGTAGGTTCTAATTATTAGGGTAAATGTTTAATTACTCACTTTGAAAAAATTCTTTATTCTCAGCAATATATCCATGTAACTAAAAATATAAAAGAGCTCAGATTAAAATATTTTTCTAAAAACTGTTCCAATATTTTTGTAAGAAATGTTCTGCTTTTATTTTGAAATAGAGGATTGTCCTCAGGAAAGGGAAATATAAAGTTCATATAAAAAAAACAAATTCAAGGGGCTGGCCTGGTGGCGTAGTGGTTAAGTTTTTGTGCTCTGCCTCGGCAGCCCGGGAATGGCGGGTTTGGATCCTGGGCATGGACCTAGCACTGCTTATCATGCCATGCTGTGGCAGGTGTCCCACATATAAAGTAGAGGAAGATGGGCACAGATGTTAGCTCAGGGCTAATCTTCCTCACCAAACAAAAAAACCCCACCAGATTAAAAATAAGCCCAGGGGCTGGCCCGGTGGCACAACCCTTAAGTGCGGGAGCTCCGCTTCCAAGGCCTGAGAGTTCGCGGGTTCCAATCCCGGGCGTGCACTGATGCACCACTTGGCAAGCCATGCTGTGGCGGCGTCCCATATAAAATAGAGGAAGGTGGGCACAGATGTTAGCCCAGGGCCAGTCTTCCTCGGCAAAAAGAGGAGGATTGGCATGGATGTTAGCTCAGGGCTGATCTTCCTCACAAGAAAAAAAACAAAAAAAAAAAAGCCCAATAGTACAATTAGCCCAAAAAGGAAGTGTAGCCTTTTAGATAAAGGGGTAAAAGGGTAATTTCTAAACACTTCAAAAGATGAACTATAATGCTTTAGATATTATATGAATCTGACAAATTCATAGTATTATGGACCATTATTTCAGATGGGAGAAATCTGTATACAACTGTATTTTTGTGAGTTAATGACAAAAAGACATATCCATTTCATTCTCAATCACTGCAAGCTTCATTTGTCTTGAAGGTTTTTGGTTTGTTACTTCAATGAAATGGCCTATTGCTCTAGGAACTCTAGGTAATAATGGTTATAGAGCTACAAATTTAAAGAATTTAATGAAAAAATACTACAGACTACTAGGTATTTTTTTTAAGGATATAAATTTAAAAATAAAATAGGGAAGGGCCAGCCCCGTGGCTTAGCGGTTAAGTGCGCGCGCTCCGCTCCTGGCGGCCCGGGTTCGGATCCCGGGTGCACACCAACGCACCGCTTCTCCGGCCATGCTGGGGCCGCGTCCCACATACAGCAACTGGAAGGATGTGCAGCTATGACATACAACTATCTACTGGGGCTTTGGGGGGGGAAATAAATAAAAATAAAATCTTTAAAAAAAAAATAAAATAGGGAATAAAGTGCCCTAAATCTCACAATTTAATTATTTGGAAATACATTTTTAAAGGCTATTTAATGAGAACAATGATTCTAATATTAAATCCCTCTTAATCTAGTGGCATAGCCCCAAATTACCTACCTCTTCTTTGGTTAACAGCACTCCCTTCCTTTGAAGAACTGACCTGCCTCCACTGTTTCTGGTAAGACCGCCAATCAAAGTCCCACACTCCCATGTTTTCAAGGAAAAATCATTGGATACACTATCTGCTTTAGGAGGAAGAGAGCAGAGTAGGAAGGCAAAATCTTCTATCACTTCACCAAGAGGTGGTGGTCTCTGTGTCTTTTTCTGAGGGCAGCAATATAGGGAAAGAAGTCTTCCTTTTACTGAAAAATACTAGAATTTCTCCCTCCCTTCACATTATGCCTGTTATAAATCATGTAAGCCTTTTTCATATCAGGGCATTATTCTTAGTCAATCACTTCTAGTCATCCAGTCTACAAGACCTGTTATTTATTGTTAAATTTTTTATATTGATCTTAAAGAGGGTCCTTACCTTTTAGATATATATAATGAAAAATTTTAAGTGATATAAAATTATTTAAACCAGGAAAAGAGAAAGTCAACAGAGGTGAGGATAAAGCAGGGTTGGCCATGATGGAGGATTATGAGGCCTGGGTGCTGATAATACAGAGGTTCATTTTACCATTCTGTTTTTATGTATGCTCAAAACTCACCATAATAAAATAAATTTTAAAAAGAATTTTGTTGACAGATCACCTGTTTAGACTGATAACTTTCAAGGATCTCAGTTGACCACTTCTTTGAGGAGTCTCTCTGTTCAATCAGCCTTGAGGAATGAGATGACCTTTCCCTTCCCAAAGCACAGAACTATTTTATAAACAGCTCCATATATTCCCAGCCGCTAAAGGAAAGAGCATTATGAATCAACAGTATGTATGTCCCTAAAACCTTACACCATTAAATCTTTAGGAAATCAATTTTTCTAATACTCTTTTTATTTATTGGGCTACCAAACACTTTTCCCCTTAGGTGGACAACTCATTTACTAATTCAATATTTATTCACCTCTCAGAATTGCTTTATACAACTGATTTCCATTATGCCCCTTTGATTATAATCTCTAAATGGACAAACATTTGTTTAACTTGCTTGTACAGTGTTTTGCTTAGTATTAGTTGTTAAAATTGCCACAGAAAATATCTGCCAGGTAACTCTAAACACCTAGACGGGAAATATATTCCTCTATGTTACCCTGTATGGATTTATCACTTCAGATACATTGTATACTGTGAATCATTTTAGGGTTATAAATAATTCATCCACTAGGCTGCAAATTTCACTAAACAAAAAAGTACAGAAGTAAGCAAACAGCTGAGAGATCCAGTATCATTGTTTTTTTTCTTCCGGTTTCACCGTAGGCCACATTTTGTTTCCCAGTTTCATATTAGACCACAAAATGACACCACTTCTATTATTTGTGAAGAGCTGAGGTCAACAGAAGTGTTCCAATTCATCTGATTCTAACACTAAGGCAATGAAGCGCAATGGGAAGCTGAATTCTAACTGTAAATGTCTTTTTGCAACATATTTTCAAATCTGCTTAAATCCAGAGATTTTTATTACACAATTTGATTTTTATTACAATTTCATTTTTACATCAATAAAGTCTTAGATACAACAATATAGATGAAAGAACAATTTAATTTGTACTGAAATAAATATTAGATATACAAAGCACGTACAGTGAAAAGGGTCACAATAAATTACAAGTGGAGACATTATTTTGCTCAATCACCAAAGAAAGCCCGTGACACTTTCAATTTCACACCATCAAATTTATCATTCTTGCTGATTTAAGCAGAACACAAAACAAATATGGATCCCAGGGCTTACTTTCACAGGTACCAGCATAGATAATTTACTACAGTGATCCAATTTGGCAATCAGTAGGGACCAGTAAATCGCTGCATAAAAGAACGAGCGAATGAGGTCCTTTTTCCTTAGTGTCAGCAGGCTATGATTATTATGTTTATTAGATTTTCTTGAAAAGACTTCACATTTTCTCAAATATTCAGGAGAAATATATTTTCCCTCTGAGCCCTACATTAGCATTTACGTACTTTGGTCTTGAAAACAGGGAATGATAAATTTTTCAACTTATTTTATAAATTTATACAGTCTGGATAGTATTGGCTGAAGAGTATAACTCCCCAACCTGTACAATATTGGATATTAAAAACGGATTCAAGAGAAATTACTAAGAAATGCTGACATTCTGTATATACAAATTTTTTAGTTCAATATATCCCATTATATAGAGCACCAGAAGAAATGCATTTATAAATCAAGCAGTTTTTTCTGACTCTTTCTAATCTTTGCAACCCTTTTCCATTTGTTCCAATACACACACTTCACTAACGTTACCTGCCCAAGACTTTGCCCATTTGGTCTTAATTTACAAATATATATGTAAGCAAAAATTCATGTCAAAAGCAATTGTTCTATTTTAAAGTTACGAAAGAAAATAGTCAAAGTTTGGAATTAAACTTTCATGAACCAAGAAAAAAAAGGTCTGTTTACAAGTACTGAGCATGGGGCTGGCCCGGTGGCGTGGTGATTGGGTTTGTGTACTCTGCTTCAGCGGCCCAGGGTTCGAGGGTTTGGATCCCAGGCGCGGACCTCGGCACCGCTTATCAAGCCATGCTGTGGCAGGCATCCCACATGTAAAATGAAAATGGGCATGGATGTTGGCTCAGGGCCAATCTTCCTCAGCAAAGGAGGAGGATTGGTGACAGATGTTGGCTCAGGGCTAGTAATCCTCACCAAAATTCAAAAATATATATATTAAAAAAACAAAAAGTACTGAGCATATCAAAAAAGTAGCTTCAGAGGGCTATGAAGGAAAAAGTAAAATGATTCTTGGGCATGCTTTTGTCCTGAAATATGAGCTAATTTTTAGATTCCAGCAAAGACATCCATCAATAATTTTTTTCCTATCTTTTTCTAAGAAAAAGAATCTGCTTTAGATTAAAAAAATACTGTACTTCATCTCTTATCAAATCAACTCAAACTCAATGCAGGTCAGTTTTCCTATCTGCACTGCACAAGAGAAAGACTACTCTAGGGTTAACCCCTTACACAAGAACGTGTTCCTTCTAAGAACCCACCTGAAGACCACATTAGAAGATACACATGTCCTAGAATAATCACTACCAGGAAACCTCCCCAAATTTTAGCAGCTCTTTTCTTATCCTTAACGCCAGATCCAGTAACAACTTTCCACCCAGAATACTTTAAGAGGACTGCTCATCAAAAACTCTGGGAATAACTCCTGGATTTATAAACGGGTGCCTTTGGTAAACCATCTGTTGAGCTATACTATCATATAGCTCTGTAAAATTGTCCTAATCCTAGAGAAATTCCAATGAGGTGTTATGAGAAACTAGTTGTCTCTGCAACTCAAATTGGATTTACAAACCTAGGTACCATTCCTGATATAATATCCAAAGATTTCAATATGCTTTTATTCTGTGAGAAGTATAAATTTTAAGAGAAACTGGCTATAACTTGTGTACCTACAAAATGACCATGAAAAAATTTTAAGTACCATTTTTCTACACACCTGAAAATGAAGGAGAAAGAACAATTTTATAATTGATGTGTTCAAGTGATTTAGGCACTTAATAACGAAAAAAAAAAAACAGACCATAATCTGAATGATGCTACTCCCAATTGTGGCCTATTTTACAGTTTACCTAGAAAGCAGATATTAACAGGGTACTTCTTCCAACTTTTGAACATTTCGGTATTTAAAAAATCTACTCATAGTAAATGCTTACTAAATATTTGTTGAATATTGAATAATTGCATATTAAAAAGGGTTATGGAATTCAGATCCTTAGTTTCATGGCTGACTCAGCACTTACAGTGGCATTTAACCTTCCAATATGGCATGTGAACCAACTGGGGGGCTACTTGAGGAAAGAGTGCCACCTACTGATCATAAACATAACTGTCCGTGGTTATTTTCTCCTTGAGGTTTTCACTTTACAGAATAAGTATCAAAAGTAGTCTAGGGCTCAGCCCCGGGGCATAGCGGTTAAGTCTGGCATGCTCCGCTTCGGTGGCCCCAGGGTTTGCAGGTTCGGATTCTGGGCTCGGACCTACACCACTCAGCAAGACATGCTGTGGCAGCAACCCACATACAAAATAGAGGAAGACTGGCCCAGATGTTAGCTCAGGGCTAATCTTCCTCAAGCAAAAAAAGAGGAAGATTGGCAACAGATGTTAGCTCAGAGTGAATCCTTCTCACCAAAAAAAATAAAAGGTAGTCTAAATTTGGGTGATAGCTTTGAGGGTAGCAGACCCTAAGGGGATTTGGGCAGGGGTGGTGGGGGAGAAGTTTCAGAATAACTATAGTAATCAAAATAAATTCCTTAGCATTAGATATGGAATCTCTCAAAATTAATTTCATTCATTCTGCTATCAAACCTTCAAAAAACCTAAGTCTCAGTTCCACTTGTCTTATTACATATACACTCATTTTCCTTTCCAGGATGAATAATATTCATGCCCTAAACTTACAAACCTAATCTGATTTTTTGATTCTGATTTTTAGGAAGAAAGGAAGTTTTTTGATAGCTTTACAATTCTTAGTTATACAACAGACCTTATAAATTTTTCATAACTTCTGGTTTAATATTAGCATGCTTTGATCTTCCCTGTAAGGAAGGTTCCTAAATATTAAATTTAAATTTTAAAAAAATTAGCTTTCTTTCTTGCTTATGTCCAGGAACATCTACCTTGGTGAAAATTTAAATATGAATTGTTATTTAAACAATTTCTCTTTGGATTGATGGTAAATGGAGTTTAAATTCATGATATAAAAGGTATATAAAAGGAATACAGAATTCTTGTTAGAATTAAGTAGGTTTTGTATGAGGCTTCCACCTGTCCAAGAAGGTTTACTATCTAAAAGTGCTAGAGTGCTAGAGAACAGCACTACACCACTTCCTAAAGAATTAAGACGTTCTGGATGTTAAGTCAACTTTTTTTAAACCTGTAAGTAAAAATAAGTTCAGCTCTGCAGCCGTAATTTCTCCTACTGCATTCATTCTTTATACTGCTAATGTATTTCCTTAATTGTAATTTGATAGGTGTACATGTTACACTATAATTTCAGATGCCAAATCAGCTGGTTGTACAAATTCATATCACGGAATTTCTAACTACAAGTTCATGCAAACAAAACATCTAGTAATGCTCAAATTGTAAAATTTACTTTTTCATGAGTTTAGGAGTATTTTATTTATAAATCAATCCTTCCTTTAAAGAACAGTCAAATGTGAGCATATCAGAATTATAGTCCTGCTATGTTATAAAAAGCTTTGACTTTTAAAACTCTGTTCTAAATTATAATAGTTTTAATGTTAAAATTCTTTTTGTTAAAACCAAATAATTATTTTCCTTAGGAAAATCTTTTTGACCAACAGAAATTTTCAAAAGAAAGAGGAAAAACTCAAAACTCATACTTACAAGGTCATTAAAAGTAAAAGAACATCATGGTAAAAACAGAAGACGCAAAAAGAAAATTAATAAATGGAAAAACTGGTGAAACCTGAATAAGTTCTGTACTTTAGAATAGTATTGTTTCAGGGTTAATTTCTTAGTTTTGAGGAATGTTGTATAGTTATGAAGGATATTAACCTAAGAGGAAGCTTAGTTAAAGAGTATACAGGAAGTCTCTGTACGATTTGTTATTCTTCTATAAATCTAAAATTATCTCAAGATTTAAAAAATTACAGAAAACAAAATAAACTAGTAACTTAAAAATAAATGCCTTCAGCTGCCAAAATTTATTGACATAATTCAAGACAATTTTTAAAAACATTAGAAATTAATAATATACTGTTTACTTAACATTATAGTCACTTTATTGCTCTAGAAAATTTAGTTCTTAAAACCATCAGATTACATATATAGTGATAATGAGGCTAGCCACAGACACACACACACAGACACACAGACACACACAAAATCAACTGCATATTATGAGGCTGCTTTTCTAACTTAGTAGATAAATATTACAAAAATACAAAAATAGCTGATTACAGTTGAACTATCAAGTAGTTATCACATTTCTATAGATCGGAAAGTTGAACAAAAAGAAAACTGACGTTACTGATAAATTACTAATGAATGTATTTGAGAAAATCCAAATTACATGCAGACAGAAGAAAATTGGTTACAAAAACCATTATTACATTATTTTGTACTAAAATTTTGGCAATGTTTTAAACATTTCCAATCATGCAACAGTAATAAAGATCAGAATGAATTTTATAAAGGAGTTGATGGAAGCTCAATGAACAGGATTTAACATATTATACAACTCAAGTCACAGTTGCATAATATATCCAATTCCCCCAAATTTATTTACGAAATGGAAATATACACTATTCCCCCACAACTCCTCCTCCAGCCCTATTCCCAATTACCTTACCTATAAACCTTTCCATTTAACCTTTTAAATCAGATTTAATGGGTAAGTATGTAATCTACAGGATAATCTTCATTATTATTTCAGAACAGATACCAAGTATAGTCATATGCTCAATCTTCAGTTACATTCCTTTCAAAAGGCATCTGAACTGCTGCAACTGTCTATAAAAATTCAAGCCTAAGAAACCAAGAAAATTGGCAGTCAATAATCTGGTCTAGGTAATTCTATAAACTATAATAATATTAATAAAACCCATGTGTCCACATTTGTAAAACACGGATTTCCTATTTGAGAAATGTTACTCACTGGCTCTCTGAAAAGAAAGCTGTATGACTATTGCTTTCTGATGTAAAACGGTTAGGTGACCCCAGACATTTACCCAAGTGGCTAACAAGCTTAAAGTTGAGCCTTTTTAAAAAATATTCAAAGCCACAGAAATAATTATGGAAATAAAATTTTGGAAGGTCATAGCCTAAGATACATGCAGAATTCCTCCTATAATGGTACATCCAAAATAAATCTGTCCTAACAAAGCAACAAAAGATCAAATAACAATAAAATACAGAGGAAAGTGCTTCTGTTAAAATTATCAACCAAAATTACTGAATGGCAAAAGAATACTGCCTCAAAATATACTGAATTCACATACGTTAATATTACCATAATGAACTCATGCCAGATATAAACTCAAGTTACCAATTAAGTTGAAACAAATTTTAGAGCTATTTTTGCAAGAGAAATAAATGTACTTCATGATAAAGGCACAGTAGCATCTAAAAACAATTTGATACATTTATCACTAGATACAAATTTCCTTAACCATTAACAACACAGCACAGTAAAATTTTCTTGGAAACTTTTTGAAAGGCTTGATTTAACATGCCAGGAAGATGATTATTTTTCCACTGAGATGCATTTATGTAGATTATGTAAATTGGACTGAGGTCAGTTTTACACCTAGAATTAACAAACCCTAGCAGAAGTACCAGCTGCTAATAATGCTTATATATATAACCTAGCTGGATGTTAAACTATGCAACTGTTGGTGCCAGTCTGCTTATAAAGGCAATGCTCTGGAGACAAAGTCTTCTTACAAACAGTGGGCAAGCAGGTTTCATTATTATATGTTCAACAACAATCCTCAGTTCATTAAACAAGGTCCTGCAAGATAAAATAGTTTTCTTTCAGAAACACAAGAAAAGAGCAACATAATGCAAAGCAAATGCTGATGAAGGAATTTCCCATAGCCATTAAAGAATTTTTTTTTAAAATAATTTTATTTATTTATTTATTTATTTCCCCCAAAGCCCCAGTAGAGAGTTGTATGTCATAGATGCACATCCTTCTAGTTGCTGTACGTGGGACGCGGCCTCAGCATGGCCGGAGAAGCGGTGCGTCGGTGCGCGCCCGGGATCTGAACCCGGGCTGCCAGCAGCGGAGCACGCGCACTTAACCGCTAAGCCATGGCGCCGGCCAGCCATTAAAGAATTTGAGGAAGTAAAAGAAATAACTAGAATGTACTGCAGGGAATACACAAAATAAAATTCTCAAAATCAACACCTGTACCTTTTGGGGGGAAAAGTTCATTTAACAAAATCTCTGAGGGCTGAGATTACGGATGATTTATATCTTCTTTACAGTAGAATTACATCATTTTCTCATTTAATTTAGGCAAATTCAACTAGTTCTAAAAAAGACAGCAATAAAGTGAAAATTATATAATATGGGTAATCCCACCTACTATTTCCTTAAATGAACATATTGCCTCTTAGGGCTTTCCTCATCTGTAAAATAGGAATATGTACTTCACAGAGTCGTAGTAAAGTTTAAATGAGACAACATGCAAGATACTCAATACTAATGCCCTCCAGAATCTGGTCTAAATCAAATTTTCTGCTTTAACTTCTGCCACTCTCTGCCATGACCCCTATGTTCCAGTGATGTTGCATGTTTGTGCCTAAAACAGGTTGTAGACTTTGACTTTGCCTTAACTGTGCTCATTTCCTACAGGGTACTCTACATTACATACATTGTACAGGCTAGCAGACCCAAAATCATGTACACTGTACTGTAATTTATAAGTGATTTGAAAGAACAGCAAGGGTAATTTTAACTATTCACAATTTTCACCTTATGTGCTGATTAATCCTGCATAAAGACAAAACTCCTGTTCTACATTTCTGTATTATTTTTATGGTTAGAAAAAAGTAATAATCTACTGTTTTAAAAAAGGATGTAATAAGCTCTCACACAAAGACAAGAAGGAAATTTAGAAAGATGCACATTTATCCAAAAACCTGTCCTTCTTGTAGCTCCTATCCCTGTGACAGCCCCGATACTCACAACTCTCTTAGGTTGCCAGGCCAGAAACCTAGAGGTCTTCTTTACCTCATTCTTCTTCCCCAAGTCCTAAGCTCCTACCCTAGTGGATGTCTTTCAAATTTATCTCCTTTTTCCTTTACTACTGAATTAGTTCAGGCTCTGGACTACTCTAACAGTCTCCAAATTGGTCTATCTTTTTCTCCTCTTGGTGAGCCTGCAATCTATCTTCTGGAATGATATTTCTAAACCAGATGTCATCACATTCTCAACCCTTCTATGTTAACAAACTTCAGATAAAATCCAGACCCTTTCATGATCTAGTGCCTGTCTACCTTTCTGGGCACAGATCTTTATTAATTCCCTATATACTTTCTCAACTCATGCAACATGTAACTACCGGTATGCAAGCACTTTCAGGCACCCATGTACCAGAACTCAAACTTGAAAAGGCCTGGCTTATATTACCACCTCCTCAGTGAATTCTCATCTGTCTCCCTCTGTTCTCTGTGCTTCCACAGCACCTTCATCGTCATATTGACTTATACAGCTGTCTAATTCACTCAGCTCTAGGTATTTCAACCCTACATCAACTTGTTCTCATCAACATACAATCACTGTCTTCTGAATAAAGCTAAAAGGCATCTTGAAAATACTCTATTCAGGGCCGGTCCCATGGCTTAGCGGTTAAGAGCATGCGCTCCGCAACTGGCAGCCCGGGTTCAGATCCCCGGCGCGCACCGACGCACCCCTTCTCTGGCCATGCTGAGGCCGCGTCCCACATACAGCAACTAGAAGGATGTGCAACTATGACATACAACTATCTACTGGGGCTTTGGGGGAAAAAAAGGAGCATTGGAAATGGATGTTAACTCAGAGCCGGTCTTCCTCAGCAAAAAGAGGAGGATTAGCATGGATGTTAGCTCAGGGCTGATATTCCTCACAAAAAAAAAAAAAAAAAAGAAAATACTCTATTCAAAGCCCCTCAGGTTACAGATGAGACCCAAAGTCACATGGCTAGTTCTCTTATTCCTGACTCTATCACTGGCATAATCTAGACCAAGTCACAGAGATCCTTTAGAGCAATACTGACAATAGAACTGGCGCTGATGATGAAGATGTCTATCTGTGCTGTCCACTACAGTGGCCATCAGCTACACAAGGCTTTTGAGCTTTTGTAATGTGGTTAGTGTGACTCATAACTGAGTATTAAATTTTATGAATTTTAATTAAATGGTCAAATGTGGCTAGTGGCTGCCATATTGGACAGCACAGGTCCGGACAATCTACACTAGACATCTACAAAGGACTGATACCACTGACTTGAGAATAAATATCATGATAGGCAAAAACGGTACAAACTGTTGATACTGACTGTCTTAAAACCCTTAAGAAAAAAAGTATAGTGTAGAAAATGTAGTTTTATAAACCTGTTTGTTGGTATTTTATTTATTTATTTATTATTTTTTGTGTGTCTGCGTGTGAGGAAGATCAGCCCTGAGCTAACATCCATGCTAATCCTCCTTTTTTTGCTGAGGAAGACCGGCTCTGAGCTAACATCTATTGCCAATCCTCCTTTTTTTTTTTTCCCCAAAGCCCCAGCAGATAGTTGTATGTCATAGTTGCACATCCCTCTAGTTGCTGTATGTGGGACGTGGCCTCAGCATGGCTGGAGACGCAGTGTGTTGGTGCGTGCCCGGGATCCAAACCCAGGCTGCCAGTAGCAGAGCACGCGCACTTAACCACTAAGCCACGGGGCTGGCCCTGTTTGTTGGTATTTTATAAGCTCAAATATTTTCCATTATCTTTCCACTGTTTTGATTAAAGTGTGTGGGAAATCTCTGAAGACGCTTACTAGCACATATTTGTGTTATCTTAATCCACTGCTATCCTTTCCTTTTTTATTCCAGTGGACACTTCTAAATTTCTCTATGTGATGATCTGATTTAAGGGTATGTGGAGAAAATGGGAGTGGAGAAGACAGTATAAAAAAACAGAGAAAAACAAATCTGCTGATGAAAAGTGGATGCTAGGGCAGGGGACCAGAAGATAATGTCTGAAATGAATACATGGACTAGAAACAAAAAGGGCAAAAAATTCACAGAATCAAGTAAAATCGAAGGTATATTTGCAACTAGAGATTCATTAAGAACCTATGTCTAAAGTAAGTAAGCTCTATTTTAGAAAGCACTGTAAAAAAGACATTGCCTATGAGAGCATAAAAACCCCTCAAAGAAGACAAATCAGAATCACAGAAAAAGGAAAATAAACTATTTATTAAGAACTTAATAGAATCTAAGCAGTTTTAAAACAGTACTTCATTTCACCCCCAGAAAGAGGTTTTCTCCTCTACCAATGAAGAAATTAAAATTTAAATAACTTGCCTAAAGTCACATGCCTGGCAAATGATGAGCCAGCATTCAAATTCAGTTGTTTTTACTTTGCTTGTGAAAATACAACAGAGATCATGCTAATACACTCACTGGCTTTCTGGCTAAATTCTACTACATGATAAATTTATTTTAAACTTGAAAACAAAACTATGTTAACATTAGTATCCAAGTAACATATTTATGAAGCTATTAAAAACAGTCACTCATTTTGGTTTTCCTCTAACTTTTGAGATCAGCATGCATAATTTACAGCACAATAATTTAAGCCTCCATACCTGAAAATTATAATAATTTACTAAAATATTTCTCTGCTTCCTCATTTTTCCACTTCTAACTATTCTGTCCAACGCTATCAGAACATTACGATTATGTCAAAATCATCATTCTCATAGGTCTAGAAGATAAATTCCAAACTTCTTACCCTGAAACACAAGAAGGTTTATGATATGGCTCCAATATACCTTTTTAACCTTAGCTCCAACCACTCACCATTCAGAATCTCCGTTATAGTCAAACAGGTCTACTCAATGCCCCTTAAACACAGCTTGAAGCTTCTTGCCTCTAAACTTGTGCTTCTGCTGTCTTCATACCTAAAATGCTTTTACCTATTCTCACCGTCTATTCAAAGGCTTTAATCCTTCCAGAACAAATTAAAATCTCTACGCTGGGAACTTCTCTGGGCTCTTCTGTCTTCCGGCTCAGAAGATAGAAGACGACAGATGATCTCTCCCTCCTGTGGACTACAGTACTAATATGATATAGCAAACATAGGACAATGCATCATATACTGACTTGTCAATACCGTATCCTGAACTAGTGTTTCCCTATTTTATTATTTGACAGTGTTTTTGTTTCTTCAACTAGGAAAGCTCCTTGAGAGTGGGACTTATGTCTTATACATCTTTAAATTCCTTAAGTTTTAGTACTATTTTAGAGGTGGTCAACACAACTCCAGTCTCAGTTTCTGAAAATACAATCACCTTCTCACCAACCCTAGACGGCCTGGAACTTAAATTTATAAAAACATTGCTTGCTTCTAAATTCTAACACAAAAGCTAATTAACTCTTAAAAGTTACAAATACTATATTTCACAATACCCTTAACAAATAAAACAGATTTATTTTTTATTTATTTATTTATTTTTTTATGAGGAAGATCAGCCCTGAGCTAACATCCATGCTAATCCTCTTCTTTTTTTTTTGCTGAGGAAGACCGGCTCTGAGCTAACATCTATTGCCAATCCTCCTCCTTTTTTTTTCCCCCAAAGCCCCAGCAGATAGTTGTATGTCATAGTTGCACATCCTTCTAGTTGCTGTATGTGGGACGCGGCCTCAGCATGGCCAGAGAAGCTGTGCGTCGGTGCGCGCCCGGGATCCGAACCCGGGCCGCCAGTAGTGGAGCGCACACACTTAACTGCTAAGCCACGGGGCCGGCCCAATAAAACAGATTTAAATTAATCACCAGCTTACCGACAATATGGATTTCTTCGAGAGGAATATCGAAGAGTAAGAAATCTATAGTATATAAAAGGCTGCAGCAAACTTCCTTGACCACTGAAATAAACAAACACAAGGGTCATAAATATACATTATCAATTCATATGTATACTCTCAAAACTTAAAGGCAATTTTATTGGAGAATATGTGCGTCTTCATTCATCAAATAGTCATAGTAATATCTATCATATCTAAATCAAAGTTATTCTTAAAAAGGAAATAAAAGAACGTAAATGATTGGTAAGGAATAAAATGTACTGGTTAAATTTTTATAAACATGTATTCATGTATTACTTTTTAAATTTTTAAAAGCTACTAAATAAATCAGAAAATGTTATTAAATGCTTCCATAATTACCACTAATAATTGATAATCAAGTTTTAAAACTTTATAACATATTAAAATGAAGTGGTTCATTTTATACAAATAAAAAAAACTAATAAAATCACACAGTCTCACTAGTAAATTTACATAGCCTATATAATTATTTTTCTTGGTTAAGAAGCACAATTACATTACCCCAAGAGTCATATATAAGTTTATGAAATCCTAAGTCTGGAATTCTTTTCTAGGAAAAACTATCCGGATTAAGATATTTACTGAAATAACTACAAATAAAATGTGGGAACAATCTAACGTGAATAGTTAGGTAGCAGAACTAAGTAAATTATGTTTATCTGATGGACTTAGTATGCAACTACTTAAAATCTTGATTATGAAAACTATACAGCAACTTTGATAAAAGCAGAATATAAAACTATACATAGTATTACAACTATATTTTAAAACTTTTTTAAAGGAAATACATTAAGATGCTAAATGTGGTTTGTTTTTTAAGTTAATTTTTTAGCCTTTTTTCCTAAATTGTGTGATTTTACTTTCATCATAAAAATAATTTACATGATTACAAGTATCACTAAACTAAATGTTACATCCATTTTTCCCAATAAATCATGTGACAAATCTTTAACTCTTTAAACTGAAAAATATACATACTATAGAAAATATAGATAGAAAAGAATATTCAATGAAAAACAAAATTTCCACCAAGTTAGCTCCTTCCTGAAAGTTACAACACAGTCTCCAGTAATACTCTTCCAGAAATTTATATACACAAGAGTATATAATGACTAACACTAATACAGTGCTCATTTTATAATTCACCGCATCTGTTGAACAACTCTAGGAGGAAAGTGGTATTATCATTCCCATTTTAAAGATGAAGAAACTGAGGCAGAAAGAAATACACGCCCTTAAACACATAAACACACATCTGAAAATATAAATGGGGAATACCCTACAGTTTTTTAAATAAACTTTTAAACTTATTGTATCTTGGAGATCATCCTCTATCACAACACATAAATTTACCTCATTCTTTTTACAACTTCAAGTATTCCATCTTATACATGTACTAGTATGTAACAAGCTCTCTACTAATAAATAAAACTACAAGGATCATCCTTTTACCTGGCTTTGCACACATGTGCATGTGTATGTAACATAAACTCACAGACTACGTTTTTTTAAATACAGACCTTTAAGCATCATTGCTACAAATATAACTTAATAAAGCTTTCTAATATTAGACTGTACTTCTACCATGAAGGGTAGCATTTAAGGAATAATGAATTAAAGTTGTTTTTAATCTTATAGTTTGTGTTATTTTCAAGTGACATACTTAAAGCCTTAACAGCTTTTCCTATTAGGGACTGAATAAAACTTCATAACCTTATTTTAATTTTTTAGAATAACAAAGTGATTTTTCTAAATATTTCTGGTGAATTCTCATCTCCTTTACAATAATCTTAAAAATTAAAATCAGTTTGTACATAAGTGTTTAAATAAAAGATTAAGTAGCACAATTGAGTTACAGTACCAATGCAGTCAAAACTTGGTGCTCCAACCAAAAATCCATGGCAGTTTCAAAAATGAGGCTTTTGTTTAAGTGTGCATGGCATCTCAGCATTACATTATAATTATCTTAGGCTGATTTAAGAGAAGAATAAATTATTTTGCTTATTAAACAGAATCTGGAGGTTTCAGATGTAGACATCAATGATCTCCACATAAAGAACTAGTTTCGGTATCTACATTTTAATTTTCACCCAGTTAATAATGAAACAATCACAGAACCTTGTGTGACCCAAGAAAACAGAAAAACAAATAAGAAAGAGGGCAAAAAGTTCCCTTTAGTAATTAAATGTTTAAATGTCTGATCAGGATCACAAAGAGAGAGAGAAACTAACTTCTAGGGCGAAAGTTTTAGAGTGGAATAATAGACAAATAAGGCTGTATCCAATCCTTTGTTCAATGTTCATGGAATGATGGGAGGATTTTAGGCAATTACTTATTTCAACTACTACTAGTTTTTTAAATGTGGAAAATCAAGGCTCAGAAGGCTAAATTAATGGTCAAATCAACTAGAATCCAGGTCTGTAACACCTAGCAGGAAGTCTTTCTGTTGTATCACTCCAGAACTTTTATATTATATTATCTAGTTTGCGACCCCACAACTTAAGCAACACGTGATGATCCTGGAGTTTTCAGAGGAAAACATTTCTTAAAAGAATGGAACAGATGTATTTATGAGGAAATCTATAAAACTCTGTTACTAGCTTGAAGAGAGACTGCTCAAGAAAGGAGTAACTGTCAGGTATATAAAAACCTTACTAGTTAATCAAGGTAATGAACATTAAAATGAAATAGTTCATAAATGAAAATAAGTTCGTAACAAACTAATGAGGTTATGGAAAAAAGGTAATAAAGACATTTCAGGGCCAGCCTGGTGGCGTGGTGTCCACGCTCTGCTTTGGTGGCCTGGGATTCACAGGTTTGGATCCCAGGCACAGACCTGTACACCGCTCATCAAGCCATGGTGTGGTGGCATCCCACATAGAAAATAGAGGGAGATTGGCACGGATGTAAGCTCAAGGCCAATCTTTCTCATCAATAAAAAATAATAATAACAATAATAAAAATAAAATAAAATAAAAAAAGACATTTTAGAGGACAATCTGGCATAGTCTATTAAATATAAGATGCCCCTAGCTTAGAATCAGCAAAATCAATTCTCATATCTATGTTAGAGAAAACACTGGCACAAAAGTATAAGCAGACAGGTAAAAAGATGTTTACTGCATCAATATCTGGACAAGTAAAAGTCTGGAAACACATGTCCATTAATAGAGGAACGGGTAATGAAATATAGCATACTAATATGATGGAACACTATACAGGCCATTAAGTGAAACAAATCAGAACTGTATATGTCAACAAAAATAGGTCACGAAAACATACTATGAGTGAAAAAAGCAAAATGTAGACAACTGATGCATTATGACACTTATGATGTAAAATAAAAACTAAACAAATAAAACTCCACACTCATAATATAAGTAGTAGTATTTTCTACATATCTGTATAAGTATTTGTAAAGAACTACACACAAGTACACATACCAAACTCCTTACCTTTGGGAAGTAGAGGACAGAACTGCAACTAGGATTCACAGTCAAATGATATTTTAGCTTTTATCTGTAATGTCCTATACTTGTAAAGCTAAAAATTAAAAAAGCAATAATCCAGGCAGAAGTATAGTTTTAAAATGTAAATGCAAGAATATTGAGGGAGAGGTCAATACTCTACTATTCTAATGTTCTAATTTTTAAAAGGAAGGCTTTCTTTCTTTTTTTTTTTTTGTGAGGAAGATCGGCCCTGAGCTAACATCTGCCAATCCTCCTCTTTTTTGCTGAGTGGAAGACTGGCCCTGGGCTAACATCCATGCCCATCTTCCTCTACTTTATATGGGACGCTGCCACAGCATGGCTTGACAAGCGGTGCGTTGGTGCGCGCCCGGGATCCGAACCAGCAAACCCTGGGCCTCCGGAGCAGAGCGCGCACACTTAACTGCTTGCGCCACCAGGCCGGCCCAAAGGAAGGCTTTTTTTATTCATACATTACTTCTATAATTAAGATGCAAACAAATATGGAGGTGACAGTAGACAGCTATAAATACCAGATCATAATTTTTCTCTAGTATAAGAAAAATCATCTCAATAATGGCAGAATGGAGTAAACTAGACCTCCTAAGATTCTTTCAAACGTAGTAATTCTGAAATTAATTTTCAAAATGTTAAATGATAAGTCACAAGGAATGACAAATAAGATAAGTTCCTAGGTTTACTATAATGTCTCAGGTTTTCTACTATAAAGTGAAAAGATGATGGCTAAGATCCATGTAGCTCTGTGTATCAGTATCTCCTTCAACTGATTTAAGCAGGATAAAATTCGAGTTAATATATTTACTATGTTCACTTAAGCCACCCACCTCCCAAAACAAATATATTTTAATTCTTACCTAAAAAGCATAAAAACTGTAGCAGGCATCAAGAATATTTCATTACAAGCAATGAATTTCAGAATATTCTGTTGATTGGAACTTAATTTATCCAAGATAGATCTCAGCAGAGGTAAACTATTTGAACCCTTTGCCTAAAACATAAGAGCACAAACATTAGAAATACCGAAGCATTTTTGATCACTCACCTATTTTCTTTCTTTAGATAAACAGCATATCCAACAGGCAATACAAAGAAAGACAATTATTTAGAAATGATGACATAAAAGCTTACAAACTATTTAAGAACAAAAGTTAGTGTATCTTCCTGCTTTATTGAAGTTTGTTATTTGAAGAGTTAAAAGTCATTTTCATGCTTTTTCTCAAGAAAGATTAGATTATTTCACAAAAAATGTTTATTTCTCTCCAACCATAATAAAATCTGACTACCTAGTAATACAGTTAAAGTACCTGTAACTCCCTAGCTAACTAAAGGTAGAAATTATGGACTCCAATTACTGCTGTGAAGAAAAAGGCCAACACAAGGCAAAAATACGACTATTTTAATTCAAATTTCAGTACATATGGAGCCAATCTGTCTGGCACACTGAAGTCAGGCTTAATGTTCCAACCCAGCAATAAGAAAACATTTTAGGAAAGTAGAAGTTTTGAACATCAGTGTAAAAGATATTCACTGTCAAAATATTGACAGAACAAGACATCTCTGAAAACCTATCAAACCTAAAAGATATGACTTTTTTTTCCCCCTCCCCAAAGCCCCAGTATATAGTTGTATATTGTAGTTGTAGGTGCTTCTAGTTCTTCTATGTGAGCCAATGCCACATCATGGCTACTGACAGATGAGTGGTGTGGTTCCAAGCCCAGGAACTGAATCCAGGCCAGTGAAGCAGAGTGTGCCGAACCTCAACCACTAGACCATCAGGGCTGGCTCAAGATATGACTTTTTAAAAAAATAAAAGGATCTATTTCAAACTTCAGAAATTCCTCTGGTGACTGAGGGGTAATCTTAAATACAATCCTTTATGTACAAAATGTACTATTTTATGAAACTTAAACAATAAAAAATTCTAAACTTAAAACTTTCAAATCACTGAATAATTTGGAACAGGTTTGGAAGGAAGAGGGGAACCTTTTATGACAAATTCCCAAATGTCCTAGAGCTCAAATTCATGTCAACTATCTGTAATCCAGGAGTTTAAAAAAAACAGCATAGTTTTAACTTACATCAAGGACTTTTTTTGTGTATGTGGCAGCATGAAGCAAAGAGAATAACAAGACTGGGAAAATACTCACTGAAGAAAACAATTAAGGAAAACATTTAAAATTCATCAAATACTTTGCAAAACCGGCTACGTATTATGTCCAAATATACAGATCTGAGACGGCATCTGCTAAAATGAATTCAGTGATGGCTTTTTTTATTGATACACTTGGTAACCAAAGTTTTTTTTAATCTGTAAAGAAGAAAGTTAACTACTTCATTTTTTAAAGCTCACAGTTCTTTATATGAAGAAAACAGTGAAAAAAGTTTATTTCTATTGGATAATAAAATATTGTAAATGTTTGCTAAATTAAATTGAAATACAGGCCACCTCAAACTGTTCAATAATATAGCTTTTAACCCCACAGTGGCCATCCTGACCAGAATAACTTAGCCTTCAAATACAAAGATAGTCCTTTGTACTGCTTTCATTATCTCAACTGCTTAGTAAAGAGTCTGGGGTAATGGTTTAAAGAGTAGTTCCCAAATTCTCCTCAACTAAAGATCCTTTTATTATTTATTTCCTACAACGACCCCATTATTTTGAGGTACTGTACCTATTAACCTTTTACAGTTAATGTGTTCTCAAGTTGTACAAATAAAAAGAGTATATACTTAGGTTTGTATATACTCAATTGAGAGTCTCACCAGCTTAATTACAGACATAAGCAAAGAATTCTTATATTAGAGGTCAACTGTCTGGCTCTAGGTCATGAATAAATATAACAATTTTCATTCAGCTTTTTGAAAAACAGAAATTGCTCAAAAGACCCTATTCACCCCAATTTCTGCCAGATGGATAACAACAACAAAAACTTGTCAAGTATGTCCATAAAATGATACGGACCGTTAGTCAATCATGAATGGCAACAATAGTTGTCCTAAAAATAGTAACAGTTTCTAAGAAATGAATTTTTATATATTTTTCTACATTAACTGAAAGCTTGTTGTGACAGGAAATGGTGACTGCTGTAACACAATCCGAGTATCAAATTCATTATAACCATCACTCATTTAGGACCCAAAGGTTCCTAATCTCCAAATGGCAAGCAAGATACTGACCCATACCCAAGTGTTATAAGAAGCCTAACTCTCTAACATAGCAGTTCTCCAAATTAATATCTTGGCTAATTCTTCCCTAACACTTACAAGAATTAAGTAAAATGCCAATTTCCTGAGTAGTAATCATATACATAAAGTTTTACATTTTCTAATGAATCATAGATCCCTTTGAAACTGATGAAAGCTACAACCCTCACCTAAGGCCACTGTAAAACTCTGTTGCTTTTTAAATAATTTCATTTAAACTTGACACAGATCCTAACTTGCAGCCTGATTCAACAAAGAGGCAACGTCAGGTAGTGAAAACAGAATCCTGAATTGAGAGTCAAGATATGTGGGTTCCAGTCATGGCTCTGACACTAACTTCATTTCCCTAGGCCAAGTTTCATATTCTGTCAAATGAATATGTAGTGATAAAGCTAGAGATTTCTAACATGTCTTTTACCTCTAACACTCTATAGCCCACAGATCCTTGATAAGAGATTCATAGTCTTAGCTTTCAATGTCACTTTTAAACTACTTAGAAAATCTAAGGGGTGAAAAGTCCACAATTTAAACCTAAGTACCTGTCATTGTTAGAGCCAGGACAATATATCACCTTTGTAAGAGCAAAGATCATAACATAACTTTGTAATACGACTTTGGTCTCACCTTTATTTATTAACACAATACCCAACTACGGTAGGAATCAGATGAGTGTTTCCTGCCTATTACTAGTTTGTGTTATTCCCACTGCTAACTACTCCTCCCACCACCGTAAGAGTTTAAGGAACGTGAAATCCTCAATCTTCAACATCCCCATAGAGAAGGGCTAGCAAATAACCAATTCCATAGAAAAGGCAGAGAGGTTGTCTTCACTGGTTACGAGTCTCATTTGGCACCATCTCAGAACTCACTCAACAAAACTCACTGACCACCTGCTCTGTGACATGCACTGTCCCAGAGGTCAGTATTGATGTATTCAATCTGCTCTATAAATTACCTGGAAAACACAGTTTTTATTTCTCTCTCCCAAGAAATTTTAAGCTACCAAAGGGCAGAACCAAGAACCTCTACACACGTTCCCATTTTATCTCAGAAAGGCAAGAATTTTAATATTGGTGATTGTAAAGGACCTCAATAAATGTGATTGACAAAAGCAGGTCAATCCAATGATGTGCCAAACAAATGTGACTGTCATTTACAGTTGTAGTACAACAATCATCTAGTAAGTTTTACCTAAAAATTAACAAATATAAATGATGATGGGACAATACAGACCCATACATGCACTGAAACATGAAAAGCTATCCTTGCATTCCAAACCACTTATATTTTCTTGGTAAAGCAAAGAATTTAAACAGAATCTCCATATACTGTAGTATATGTAAGTGGAGCAACCAGCTTTGTCCAGGTACAGACAGAAATTTTTTTTTTTTTTTAATAATTTTATTTTTTTCCCCCCAAAGCCCCAGTGGACAGTTGTATGTCATAGTTGCACATCCTTCTAGTTGCTGTACGTGGGACGCGGCCTCAGCATGGCTGGAGAAGCGGTGCGTCGGTGTGCACCCGGGATCCGAACCCAGGCCACCAGCGGCAGAGCGCGTGCACTTAACCGCTAAGCCACGGGGCCAGCCCCCAGACAGAAATATTTTAAAACTATACTTGAGTGTTACCCATTAACTGTAGATTAGGTAAACCTTTGAAATCAGACAGACCTTGTCAGCATTACTAACTTGCCAATGTGACATCAGGAAAGTTATTTTAAATTCTTTGAGCATCAGTACTCCTATCAATATGATGCTTACAATTTTTTTCAGATGGCCGCAAGGATTAAATATGTCAAGTTTGTACATACTGGCAAAATAGGGTGCTCAAAGAATTTCAGTTTCCTCCTATTCTCTTTTCCTTAAGACTTACAAAAACCTATTTAAAATTTGATACTCCACAAACATAGAAAATATTATCTAAATAGGTAATATTTAGTCTTAGAGACATTTTATTGTGCTTTCCATTATGTATAGTTATATCATAAATATTCAAGAACTCTTAAGAGTTCTTGAGTTCCCTTCCCTCATCCCTCTCCCTCCTTTTTAGAATACCTATTATCATCCCATAACACTCTTGAAATGTGTGAACATACAAATTCCAAATGAGTTATTTCTCAGTAGCTCCAGATATTATCAATGTGTCCTTATTTTCTACTCTAATCATAGCAAATATTAATTTCTTTTTATTTTATTTATTATCTCATTCTCTGCTTAAGTAAGTTATTTCTTGATGAATTTCCATTTGTTTCTGGCTCCCTAGGAGTTAAAAGAAAGAGCTAAGGATTACTCTTTTTATAAGGCAAGATATTTGGACATTTTCCCAAAGAAGATGTGAATTAAATGAAAGAAAAATTTAAATATTAAAATAAGTCCTCCATAGGCTTGTGCTATGAATCTGAATTTTAAAATACCCATTGCTAACAGAGAAGTTTACAAGAGGCAAGAACAAAGATCCAAAGTTTAAAATTCACACACCAGCTCTTCAAAATTTAGATTTCACATTTTAACAGTCAGAAATTCTTACACTAAATGTATCTTCATTCAAATGAAGTGCCAACAAACCAACCAAACCAGGCTTCATGGAACACCCTCATTTCTGAATCCTTCCTATAAAAATAAAAAATCAGAAGAATCTTCTATATGCTCAGTAGGCAATTTCACAGTATAAAGGATACTTGTAACGGGGTAGGAATTGACAAAGATGAGTGAATATAACAGGTAGTGGCAGCTGTCCTCTAACAAAGCCTGGGCCAGGAATGCTCTGCTTAACTGGAAGTGTGGTAATCTTTGGTGCAGCCTCAGAGCACTGGTAAGAGCATTTGCCAGCAAAGCACGTTGGTAAAAGCTTGCTGCTTCATGCAACCTGCAAATTACCAGAGGAGAGGTTATCATGAGACATAACTACCATGGCTCTTCCTCCTTTGTGAATTGCATCATAATTGCACAACACCTAAATCTATTACTTGTCAATAGAAAAAAATTACTTGAATCTATCGTACCTTCTTAGAAGCATCACTTCATATATATTCCCAACTGACTTTTATAAAGCAGTCATTCTTCTGGTTAAGTTGAAACATCAAAAATGCAAAAAACATGAACTTATCTCAACCCCACATATCCCTTTTCTCTCAGATTTTCAATGTGACACTTGTTTTCACAAAGCACACAATATAAAATATTCCTCCAGTTGGTAATATTACTAGGTTTTTAGTATCTTAAGGATGACACTTGCGTTTCATTTATCCCTGAACCCTTTACAGTTTAACAAGTCTTGCACCTAAAATGTATTCCATAAAAACTGACTCAACAAGTGAATGTCAAAGGCAGAAATACACAAAATACATACCCAAGAAGAGGCAGGACAAACAAAGCAGAGCAGTAAACTGTGAACAAGCGAGAAATCCACATGGCCGTGTCCAGTTTATTGGTCATCATGAATTGCTGAATTTAAAAAGACAAATATTGTAGTAAACTAAGCCTGTTTTTAAGGATGAAGATTATGTAGTTTTATTCCTATTCAAAATGTTTTAACAACCTTGTAGCAGTTGTTTTTTTAAAACCATTAAGTGAAAACTCTCAAGGCGATTGTTTCATGTATATGCCCGGTAACAAATCCAAAGCACAGGAAGTACTTAAACAGAAAAATACTAGTTGACATAAAAAAGATAAAAAGACTAATTAGGAAAGAAAAATTTGAGCAGAAATTTAACTACAATTGTCTGTGTTCCTTCAACACTTCTAATACTGGCTTCATCTATTTTAAAGAACGTTAAATAAGAACTAATTGCTCTCAAGAGAACCATCAAGCCTATTCTTAGAAAAGCTCAAATTCAAATAGGTAGGTCTCAGATCTGAGTGAAAAGGCACCACAAAAAGCCAGTTTGGATTAAATAAACCTTACAACGCAAAAATGTAAAATCACAGTAATAATAGTCACTCACTATTGAACTCATTATTGAACTCGTTAGTCTATGGACTATTTGACTACGTAGACACAAGGGCCCAGCACACTGTAGGTGCTCAAAATATTGCTGTCAGGTGTTAAATGGCACCTGCCTCTCTGATTTTAGGACTTTCTTCATCCCCTCGAAGCTCCCCCAGAAGTCTTACCCTGGTTTCGGTGGCCCTAGATTAAACTTCCATATACCACTTTCTTCTCTATTTTTTCTCATTCTTTTTTCCTTTGCTGCATTTTGCCAATAGATGTGCCCATTACCACTAATGCAATAACTTAAAATGTTTTCTCATTCGAAATGTATCTTATATGCAAATTCTAAAGTGGCTTTTACGTTTTAGATAGAATCTACATAAATAATTTTTACATCAAGACCCCTTACAAACGTAAGCGGATATATAAAGTAAATAAATGTTTCACTAAACAACACTTATCTTCACTATGTGTGAGATTTTAGAATTTTGTATTCTATTTAATGTTTTAGAAATATGTAGTGTTTCCACTAAATTGATTTCAAAATTCACTAATGGGTCTGGAGTCTAAAACACTACTCTAAACAATCTAACTTAATTACCTTTTGAAAGAAGATATAAAAAACTTTTGGAAAAAAGAAAATGCAAGTACATTTTAAAATTCAAGGATGTTTTATTGCATGTGTTTTTAACAGTATGCAGGTAATTACAGAAATATGCCTCTGGTTTATTCTATCCAAACCTACTATACTGTAACTCCTCTAAATAAAGTGGAAGGATGAATCTAGCTTACTGTGCTCAGTTTCTTTACCAATATTCAGACTCTACATCATAGTTTGAAATTTAATTTTAGAACATTTTCTTTAAAACCTACTTGTTTAGGGCGCTCATTTTGTACACTTTTATGGATGTGTATTTTATTACGCAATAAAAAAGGCTTAAAAAAGTGTATTGGTTTATATTTTAAGAGTGAACTGCCCAACCATGTTATAAATAGTTTGGGCAAAAAAAATCAATGAATCTTTGGGTGAAAAACTATCTTCACAGTCTCAAAGTTATCACACCATAGAATACTTTTTAATTACAAAGGGAAAAAAGGTATCTTTACAACGGAGAATCTGGTGGACACCACCTTAACCAAATAATCAAACTTAGAATCTCCAATGATGGGATAAATCAACATAAAATGTTCCTGATATATATAACGCACTGAGAAGGACAGAATATCACTTACGTAATATTCCTGCCAAAATGTTTACCCTGAATCTAGTCATGGGGGGGGGTCACACAACTCCAATTTGAGGAGCATTCTGCAAAACAACAGGTCTGGACTCTTGAAAGACAAAAATGGGAGAAAGAGGGCAAGGAAACTGTTCTAAACTAAGAGATTAAAGGCCAGAAAATGCAATGCATGCTTTTTGATTGATTCTGGATAAGGAGGAAGGCGCTTTAAAGGGCAACTGAGGAAATCTGAATATGGATTGTATATTAGGTAATAACATATATCAATGTTAAACTTCCCAAATTTAACTATAAAAATTCCTGCGATAACTGCACTGTGGTCATGTAGAATAATAATGAAGTATTTATGGGTTAACCATCATGATGTATGCAACTAACTCTCAAACCGTTCAGCAAAATAAAGAACAAGTGTGTATATAATAATCAGAGATGTTGCAAAATGTTTAAAAAGAAAAAAGTGACTCATTCAATTCACCTACTCATAGTGTTTAAAATTAAAGGCAATAATGCCTCGGGTACAAATAACGAGTAAGCAGCAGATCTGCATCTTAAAAACAAAAAATTTACGAAAGCGTAATGACATTTCTCTTTGTTAAAAAGTAAGGCCAAAATGAAGAAAGGAAAAAAAAAAAGACCGCTCTCCTCCCTGTGCGTAATTTCTATATAATGGCATAAAATGGGCAGAAACGTTTTTTGCCAGCATGCGTGAGCGAAATGAGGCGTGTGTCACGGCACAACCTCAAGTGGCACCTTCAACCTTGAGACCTAGAACAATCAGAGACCGAGGGGTGGAAAAACGCAAGGGGACCCAATTTCCATGGCATACAAGTGACGGCCACGAGCTCCGGGCCCGCCTGTTGTCGCCTCCGAAACAAACTTGTACTTCCCTCTAAATCTTCGGTCACCATCTCCCCTCTCCACTCCACCCCCAACCCCCACCCCAGTCACTAATCCCAGTCCCGAAACCTAGGAGCTTCTGGAACGCCTCGAACCCGACTCGCAACACTTCCTGCTCCTTCCTAACTCTTGCTAATCAAGCCAGACGACCCTGCCTGCTCACTTACCACTGCGCCCGCCCCTTGGGGGCCGTTCGGGGCCGTATCAGCCATGGGGAACTCACACACGCGTCTCCGACGCTGCAATTAGAAAAGAAAAAGAAAAAAGGGACGTCATCACCGGGGGCCACGACTCCGGCAACCGGCTTCCCTGCCCCGTGCCACAGGCCCGCCGCGCCCTGCGGCGACTCCGAGCCTCCACAGGGCGCAAAGCTCTCGCCCTCTCCCGTGCAGCCGACTGCCACGAGAGGACCCGCTGTGACCAAAAAATACCTGTCCGGCACGGTCAACAGCAAAGCTGGGTTTCCAGAAAGACCGGAGCGAAGGCGGAGCTTCGGAGCAAGCCCCAAGAACACCGACCAAAGGCCGCCGGCTCCAGGTTATTGCTGACCCTGGAACTGCTCTTTTCACTTCCGTGGGGACAAGGCGGGGACAAATAGGAGGAGCCGGAAGCTGTGCCCTGAGGCATGACGGGAAGTGTAGTTTTTCTTGTTTCGGCTTCGCGTGTTCTGCACGCCAGTCGGCGAGGCTGGCGAACAAACTTTTTTCGTCTCTAGCGCGCAGATGAGCCTCGTTGCCCACGCGCAAACCACGAAATCTCTGCACTCCGTAATACAGAAGCTTCAGAAACGTGTTCTTTGCTGTTTTCCTATAGGAACTCACTAAGCCCTTGGTTCTAATTCTAAAATTAATTCTTTCAACAAGCACTTAATGAGGCCTATGTGACAGGCCCCATGCTTGACATGGAGGATAAAAAGATGACTATAACACAGGTTGCAGAAGAGACAAGTAAACGGAAATCACAGCACAGTGCTTGTGTAATATGGGCAGAGGCCGAGTTAATCACGGGAAGGGGACCTGAATCAGAAGGGATCTGGGAAAGTTTCCTGGAACAGGTAATTCTGGCCCTCAGTTTTGAAGGACAAGAAGAATTAAGGGGGTGGAGGGGTGGGAGGGCATGCGGGGTGGATCAGGGGGGTTGTGAAAGATTTGAGCTAGAGAGTCAGGCAGGTGTGCTAAGGAGAGGATCTGAGCTTGACCCTGAAATCCGGGGAACCGTGGTACAATTTTAAACAAGTGTGACATCGTGAGATTTAGAAAGATCACTCTGGCAACAGGATAGAGGATGATCTGAGGGGCAAACTAAAAGCCAGGAGATCAATTGGCAGGCCATTACGCATATATAGGAGAGAAGCGATGAGATGCTGAAGAAAGGCAATGTTGTAGGGGAAGAGAAGAGGAAAGATGACTTGGTGAGGCCATCCAAGGTTTGGTGAGTGTAGTATGGATATAGGTGTGCTGGAGAGGGAAGGTCATCTTCTGAGATCTAGAGAAGAGCTGTAGAGAAGGAAGAGTTAGAGAAGCAGCGGATTCAGAATAAAATTTGAAGAGGTTAAAGAGAGGAAGATGACTAGAGATACACAGGACAGCTGGTACCCACTTGAAAACTATGAACCTGTAATACTCTGACTTTCTCAGATGTGTAGTTTTCCTCCAACATCCATGAACAGTCCAGGTGCTAGTCAGCTGTAGCTGACAAGTCAAATGGTGCCCTCTTGAAGAATGTAAACTTCTGTTTTTCTAAGGCCACTGCCCAAGATCAGGTCCTTAGGATCTCCAGCCTAGATTACCTATCCCACTAGCTGTGATAAAATGCCACGTCCTCTGCACTCCTCACATATCATTTACTCCATATTTTTATAGCAGTTATCATTTCTTATCATTATTTGTGTACCTACCAGGAGTGCATGTGTATATGTGTGTGTGTGTGTATGTGTGTGTCTAAGCTTTGGCTGCCATAACAAAATACCTTAGGCTGGGTGGCTTAAACAACAGAAATTTATTTTTCGCAGTTCCGGAGGCTGGGAAGTCCAAGATCAAGGTGCTGGCAGGTGGGTTTCATTCTGAGGCCTCTTCTCTTGATTAGTAGGTGGTTGCCATTTCCCCTGTGGGTGCATATGTGGGGAGAGGTAGGAAAAGAGAGATCTTTCTTCCTTTTTTAATAGGGCCACCCAGTCGTATCAGACTAAGGCTCCATTCTTATAACCTCATTTACCCTTAGTTACCTCCTAAAGACGGTATCTCCAAATATAGTCACAACACATCGGGGGTTAGGTCCTCAACATATGAATTTTGGAGGGACACAATTCAGTCCATAGCACTATGTGTGTATATATATATATATATATGTTTTATTGATTTAAAAGATCTTCTTGTTAAAAAATATTAAAATATAGGGGCCGGCCCGGTGGCACAAGCGGTTAAGTGCGCGCTCCGCTGCGGCGGCCCGGGGTTCGCTGGTTCGGATCCCGGGCGCGCACCGACGCACTGCTTGGTAAGCCATGCTGTGGCGGCGTCCCATATAAAGTGGAGGAGGATGGGCACGGATGTTAGCCCAGGGCCGTCTTCCTCAGCAAAAAAAGAGGAGGATTGGCGGATGTTAGCTCAGGGCTGATCTCCTCACAAAAAAAAAAAAAAAAAAAAAAAATTAAAATATAAAATGTTCTCTATTGTAAATTCCATATGGCCAATTGATTCTCACAGAATACTTTTGTTGATTTTTGCTGAACTTTTGCATCCATAGTAACATGTTTGCAATTGATGAACCAGTGTAATTCCATGACTGTTGCTTGATATTTTTGTTAAAGAATGAGATGAAAGTGAAACAACTAAGGCATATATTGAAATTTCACTCTTTCAATGATGATGTGATCAACTTCTTTGCTGAATTGAATAATAGTTTTTGAATACTGAAAGAATATTTACTCAATTTTTCATGCTATTCACAATGTAACAACTACAGACATAACACATCTCTAAGTTTAATCTGTGTTACTAACATTCTCTCCATCACTTTTAAGTCTAGAGAATCAAGAAAACAATAAATCAAGCCTGAATTTGTGGTGTTTGCTAATATTTCCATGGTTTAAATGCTCCCACCATGATCTATTTCGAACTACGAATATAATGTCACTGAACATGGAGTTGGAAGTGATGTGCATAGCGCACCGTTATATAATATTTTCATCATGCAGATACAATAGACATAAATAACCTCAAGAGCATAGACAATGGTAAGATGTAAAAATAATCAAGAAGTAATCAGTTTTGAATATTTATTATCTGTTTTTAATATAACTTACTATAAATTTATATAATTTAATTATTAATAATGACAGTGCATAACAACCAGCTCACAAAATTCTTAAAAATTTAACAATCAATCAGCTCTTGCAAGCCAATAGGAGCTGGCTTCAGCATCCCACTATGTGCCCTTGTCCATGATGTTCTCTCAGCCCTTCCCCCAGACTTCCTTTAGGTATTGGAATTGTCTTTAAACTTTAATGCCCACTCAATCCCATTTCCCAGTGACACTATCACCAATCTCTCTTTTTTCCCATGAGAAAAATCCCTCATTTAAACCCCTGAATATATTGCTATTGTATTAGGGAATTTATTTTAATTCTCTTTTGTATTATAACTTGAGGATTTTATATTCTTATCAAAGATTTTAAGCTTCAGAAAGGAAACATGATAAACTGTTAACAATGGAAAGTAGAAGGTAAAGGACTTTTTGTTTGGTAGTCTTACATACTGCATTTATGATTTTTAAAAATTTAACTATTCAATTAAAAAATAAATATGTTAAAAACTAGTCAGAAAATAATACTGATAGTAAAAAGACTCAGCAGTGATTGGTAAAACCACTGGGTGAAACGTTGATGGGGCACAATATTGAAACAGTTCCAAAGTGTCACTCTAGAGGGTTTTTTTTAATAATTATAAAAGAAAAGATTAATCTTTTCCGTGGAGCAACATGGCAGTTAAAACCTTAACCAAGATGCTAAATTTAGCATCACGAATATAGTAGGTTATCCCGACACTATCTCCTGATGTGATGTAATACAATATTCACAACATGCCCTGTGAGAAGTTCTTGGCAGGATATTTACTGTGAATCTAATCAAGCCCTTCTAGACCTAACATCCAGTTTACAGAAAATGTGAAGAGATAGAGTAACAAGTTAAACAACTCCATGAGACAAAAATCAAAAGTCAGGACCTTGTACAAAATAACTGGCCTGGACTCTTCAAAAAATAAGTCTCATTATAAAAGGTGGGAGAGCTATTTCAAATTAAAAGCCTGTACAAAGTCATAACAGCCAAGTACATGGTTCGATTGTCTAGATTCTAGGTTGGGAAACAGCAATAAAAGAAATTTGGGGGACAATTATAAACGTTTGATTATGGGATGGATATTAGATGATATTATGTGGTTATTGTTAATTTTTTTGAAGGGTATGTGATTTAGAGGTAAAGTTTCAGGATATCTGCAATTTATATTCAAAAGTTTCAGCAAAAAACAAATGTCTCTAGGTAGATGGATATGAAACTGGCAAACAGTTAGCCATTGATGATTAAGCAGCTGGTAACTAAGAGGGATCAGAATCAGCCACCTCAAAATATGTCTCTGCCTGAAAGACACTTGGCCCCAACCCCAACAACTGACCAAAGGAATTTGGGTTGGGAGACCTGATCCCAGAACAGGCCATCACCATAGACATCTCCAGGTATCTGGGAGGGTCCTTGCTAAGCCCATTCTTAGTTCTGGTTACCCTTTGTAAGAGACATTTACACTTGTAGAGGAAATCTCTGTTTGCAAGGATGTCTTCTTCCCTGTGCCAGGAGGAAGGGGAGGGATGGCCTTACCTGAAAACTTATCAGAATGGAAGGTGAGGACTTAAATCTGCATGATGCACTTACCCATATATTAACTGTGCTGTTTAGGCAGTATGCTCTCTGACTCCCACTAGGTTCCTGTGGATGACATCTCCCTGGAGCCTGGCTCACCATGGTAATGGCGTTTGAGCTATTTGTTTTCAGGCATTGGAACCCCTTGTCCACCTCAGGCCGGTTGAGACCACTGTTACCACCCAAAAAGGGGTTTCGTCTGCCCGCCACAAGACGTGCCAATAGTCAAGAGGCAAGGTGGTAGGAGAAAAAGGACTTTTTATTACAGCTTGCTAGCAAGAGGGAAGATGGCCGACTAACATCCAAAAGAACCGTCTTACGGCGGCACAAAGTCTTACAGCAGTTATATAGGCCGGTGGGTTAGTGGGTTATTGAGGGGGAGTTAGGAGTGTTGACCTTCTAGTCTTACAGACTGGGAGTCACCACACCAGATCTTTCAGTTTTCATTGATGATGGCTATTAGCATAGATTCTCTGTTCGGGGGTCATCACATTCCTAAGGAACTCAGAAAACCAAAGTTATCATCTTATCACCGCTGGGAGGTATGTGCACAAGCAGGGGTCACAAAATCAACATAGCAGTTAGATCTCCTGGAGGGTGCATATCCAGCTGGGTTAGTTTGTCAGAGGTCATTCAAAGTTACAACAGGGCTTCTTTTCTACAACATGGCTTCCCTCATGTCAACCTTGTCTTGAGCCAGTATCACCACCAACCCCTCAACTGGACCGCCGCAGACGTGTCTGATAAGCGACCTTTCGACATCAAGAGGTTAGAACTCTGCCCTCAGGGCATGCTAATGCCACCATTCTGTGAACATGCATCCTATCAAAGAGGCATGAAGCCTGACTATGCTTGTGGAGATCATCAATTACCTCATTTCTCCTCACCTCCAATCATTTCAGACCACCTTGCCCCGTACCTCATAAATATTCCTGATTCCCCTTTTTCGGGGAAGTGGATTTGAGATTCATTCTCCCATTTCCACACTTGGCTGCTTTCTCTCTCTCTGCAATTTTGTCGTCTCGGTGATTGGCTTTCTGGGCGGTGGGCAAAAACGGGCCTGGTACAGTAACAGATAGAGAACAAAAGCAAATGTAGCAAAACATCAATAACTGTTTAATCAAAATAAAGATATGAGTATTCATTCTATTATTCTCTGATCTCATCTCTGTGTTTAAATTTTCCATATTAAAAAGTTTAGAACAGAATAGAAGGAATTTTGTTATAGCAATGTAATGTTCTGAGTTTTAATATGCCAAAAATCATATAGTAATTTATTATCAAGTATTATATCTAATGATCAATCAATTGACAACTCAATTTGTTCTTCCAATGTTTTCAAAAACAAATAATTGATAATGAACAGTAGCAAAATACACCATCCCAAAATATGCCACTTTGGCATAAGGATTATTTTGAGCTGAAAGCAATTGAGAAGAAGCAGATACAAGAAAAGCTCTCTGCTCTCTCTCTATTTGCCTAAAAACAGGACATAAATTTGTAAAGTTGCTCCCCCTCCTCTCTCTACTAAGAAGGACAAAAGTTACCCTTATCAGCCCAGAGATGCACCAAAGCAATCTACATAACAAAATTTACTAAGTAGTCCATATTTTCCACTAGTTTCTGTATATATATGCTACCCTAGAGACTCAGAGTCCTTTTCCTTTGTCTTGTCACTTCTCTAAAAATGTATTGTCATTTTGTTAAGATGCTACTGTAGGGGAATAGGGAGAATCCCCCTCTGCTCTTTCCTATAAGGTTCTTTTTTTTTTTTTAAAGATTTTATTTATTTATTTTTTCCCCCCAAAGCCCCAGTAGATAGTTGTATGTCATAGCTGCATATCCCTCTAGTTCCTGTATGTGGGATGCGGCCCCAGCATGGCCGGAGAAGTGGTGCGTCAGTGCGCGCCCGGTATCCAAACCCGGGTCGCCAGCAGCGAAGCGTGCGCACTTAACCGCTAAGCCACGGGGCTGGCCCTTTCCTATAAGGTTCTTATGGCTGGCCAAATAATTAACAAGACAGGTTAGCAGAAGAAAAAAATACCAAGTTTAATAACATGTATACATGGGAGAAACTCAGAAATGAGCAGCTCGTCCTTCTTTCTGAGCTGCTTGCTTAAGTATTGTAGCTAAAAGCAAGGAAGGTGTTGGGGGTGGGTAGTGGTTTGGGATTTCAGAGGGGAAGAAGACAATTCACATGGAGATAGAAATGCCAGTGTTTGTCTGACAACTCTTTTCAAGGCCACCTATAGAGAATGTGGCCAGGGAGAGACAGAATTTTTGATAAAAGGGCCTCGGTGCCTTTCCTATTGTAACATCTATTTTACATTATATTATAGCCATCAGGATAGTGACTTCTTCCTGAAACAGGTCTTTTATGTTAAATTCTTTAGGCGGTTTGGGAGGGGAAACTCAAATGTTCTTCCTGAGTCTTCTGAGTCTTTATTGTCTTCAGCTCGAAATAATCCACGTACCAGAGTGGTGCATCTTGTGGTGGCCTGCCCTGAGCACCATCACTACATAAGCCCAAATTCTAATCACCTCTTTGAACACGTGTTGTTTTTCTCTTGTTACTCTCTTTTGTCAGTCTAATTTACAGGACCCCAGGCAATTAACCTAAGATGGTTAGAGGGAAAAGAGTTTTTTCCTACCCTCCAAGAGTCACCTGAGTTGCAAAAGGATTTGTAACAGTTATTAGAGTCATTTTTTCTTAACATCTAACCTGATATTTCAAATTGTCCCTTTGTTTGGTGCCCTGGAAAATTTGACCGCTACTAAGATTTAGAAGATTGAGTGGGATGCCTTTCAAAATGTGAAAAAGGAGGTGGGCAAGAACCGGTGTGACAAATTCTCAGAAAGCTAACTTTTAGGAAAGCAAATACATGGAAGTTATGGTTTGGTTCATTCCATTAAAAATATCAGTGCCAGTACGTCTTTTAGAAAATCTTCTTATACTCCCAGCGATACATGTATCACAGAAGTTAATCTTTTGCCATATTTACTTTATGTTTTTTCTTTTTCTGTAAAAGAATACATATACAGTTGAAACCCATCCCCATTCCATTATCTTAGCTATCCAGAGCTACCTCTTCACTGAAGTTACTGTATTCCTTCTGTTCATGTTTTTATACTTTTATTTCTTGTGTATTTATTACCTATATACCTGCACAATAAGCAATATACAGTATAGTTTTGTATCCTTTTACTTTTTTTTTTTTTTTTTTTACTGAGGAAGACTTGCCCTGAGCTAACATCTGTGCCAATCTTCTTCTATTTTGTATGTGAGTCACCACCACAGCATGGCTGAAGAGTGGTGTAGGTCCATGCCTGGGAACCTGACCCTGGGCCACTGAAGCAGAGTGTGCCAAACTTAACCACTAGGCCACTGGGCTGGCCCCTCCTTTTACATTTTTAGTAGATGGTACCATACATCACGTATCCTCTTGGAACCTACTTTTTTCAGTCAACATTGTGTTTAAGATGTATCCCTGTTAGTACGCCTAGGTTTAGTTCATTTATTCTAGTAATAAATACTATATTCTATAGTATTCCACTCATGAATTATCAAAATTAATTTGTTATCTTAGTGGTGGACATTTAGTTTTTCACCTTTAAAATCAATTCTATAATGAACAGCTTTGCATGGAAGTTTATCTAGAGTAAATATTTAGAAGTGGAATGGGAAGCCATAGCATATCTTCAACGTTATGTATTAAAATAATTGCAAATGTACTCCCTTAAGTGGTTGTGCTTAGCTTATGAAAATATCCCTAATCCCTGGTGACATTTGTTATTCTTAGTTCTTACCAATCTTATGTACATGAAATGGTATATTGTTGTTTTAATTTGCATTTTCCTGAGTAGCAATGAGGTTGAGCATCTTTTTACGACTTTGTTGACCATTCAGATTTTCTCTTCTGTTGCCTTTTTCTGTTGTGTTGTTTTTCTTTTATTATTATCTATTATTGTTGGTCTGTTGGAGTTTTAAAAATTTATGTTTAAATGTTAAAGTTATGTTTTGATACTAGTCCTTAGTTATGAGCTGAAAAATTTCCTTTCCCTTTCAAATCTGAATAAAAATACCAAGTGAATATATAGGGGGAGGATGGAGGAACAATCTGTCGCACAACCTTAGACCCCAAGCTGAACTAGGAACTGCCAGACCGTGGATCCGTGAACCTGCTAAATTAAGATAAATGCAAAGGGGGCACAAACTAGGTTTCTTTCCAGATGGTTCATGGATTGCTTTCCTGATTTCTGAAAGATAGTACTTCCCATTAAAACTCTTTTTTAATAGTCTGACTTCATTTTGCTGACCAAATCAACTTAATCATGTTTTCTAGTAATTGAGTTATTTTGATTTCATTTTCTTTGCTTCTTCTGTATTCTCGGATATGCTGAATATAGACTAAAAAGGACCACAGATGTAGGCCTACGATGGAGGTTCTAGAAAGATTTCAAAGAAAAAATAATTTGTTTTGAATAGATAAAAATAAAGGGATGACAACTTATCAGATTTGTATTATACTTATTCTTACAAATGACACTCACTTTTAATGACAGCTAGATTTTCTTCTTCTGTTGTCCATTCCTAGAGCATAGGCATCTCAAAGGCAGACTATGTTTTCTCTGCTTCTCTGTCATTCCCCCAGGCTTCAAACAAAACTATAGATGATGATGTGGATTCCAGGACAGTGTTTCAGGCAATTTAGGGACAGTATAAAATAGACTGAGGTCATAGTGGAAGCCTGAAAGTTGAAACCACTCTGCCAAGATACTTGATTTTGTAAGAGCTTCCAGTGGTTAGGGCTAACTGTTGAATGCTGTGACAGCCATCATTTGTCTTCTGCAAGAAGTATCATTTTATGTTTTGTGTTATGTTTAGTCTATGGATGATATTTAACCCCCACTTCATTTTTTTGTTTTTGTTTAACAATTGGATTTTTCTCCCTAGTGTATTTCTTTACTTTCTTCCTTGATCAGTCTGTTTGGTAGTGTTAAATTAACTAAACAAGGAGGCCATTAGACTGAGGCAGCTCTAATACCTTATTGCCTATGTAAGCAAACAAAACCTAAGCCTGTAAATGCCTCAAGGTTAAAGAAAGCAAAACCTAAGAACGAGGGCCGGCCCAGTGGTGTAGCAGTTAAGTTCTCACGTTCTGCTTCGGAGGCCCAGGGTTCGCTGGTTCAGATCCTGGGCACGGACCTACTCACTGCTCATCAAGCCATGCTGAGTGGCGTCCCACATAGAAGAACTAGAAGGACCTACAACTAGGATATACAACTTTGTACTGGGGCTTTGGGGAGAAAAAGAAAAAGAGGAAGATAGGCAACAGATGTTAGCTCAGGGCCAATCTTCCTCAAAAAAAAAAATTAAAAAAAAACGGTTTTGAAAAAAAAACCTAAGGACAATTACAAACAGCCAAGTAGACCTTTCCAAATATGGCAAACATTTAAGCCACAGCCAATCAAGTAATTTCCTTGCTTTGCTTGTGCCTTTTGTCTACAAAAGCCTGTCTCCTAGCTCCTGTCAGTGGAGCACTTCTAACTGCTTCCGGTTTGGTGCTGTCTGATTCAAACTGATTTTTGCTCAGATAAACTCTTTTAAAATTTTTAACATGTCTTAGTTCATCTTTTAACAGTAGTGAGATAACTTATCAAATATACGTGGTTGTCTTCATCAAGACTCTCTTAACTGCAAGTAAGAGCAATTAAGCCCAAACAGACTTATGGGGGGAAAAGAGAAAAACAATTGATCACTTTGAAAAGACCAGAGGTGGAAGATCTTTTAACAGGCATGACTGGACTTAAGAGTACAAATGATATCAAAGGCATCTGCATTCTTGTTTCTGCTTCCCTCTGAGTTGACTTCATTGTCAAGCTGATTCTTCCTCTACTCCAATTCATATTCCACCAGCTTAGCAAGACCAGCCCATAGAAAGTGCTTCTTGCCTGATACTTTCAAATAATGATCCAAGCTTGATTCTGTAGGGGAGGAAGAACTATTCCTCTACCCGCTAGGTCCTTCTGGTTGGTCTAAAAATTAAATTTTTTTTTTTTTTTGTGAGGAAGATCAGCCATGAGCTAACATCCATGCCAATCCTCCTCTTTTTGCTGAGGAAGACCGGCCCTGAGCTAACATCTATTGCCAATCTTCCTCCTTTTTTTCCCCCTTTTTCTCCCCAAAGCCCCAGTAGATAGTTGTACGTCATAGTTGCATATCCTTCTAGTTGCTGCATGAAGGACACCGCCTCAGCATGGCCGGACAAGCGGTGAGTCAGTGTGCACCCAGGATCCAAACCTGGGCTGCCAGTAGCGGAGTGCACGCACTTAACCACTACGCCACAGGGCCGCCCCTAAAAATTAAATTGACACGAGACAGAATAACAGGAGAAAATCAAATAAAGTTTAATAACATGTGTACACAGGAGAAACCCAGAAAAACTGAGTAACTTGCCAAAATGGCTGAAGCCACCACCTTAAATACCATCTTCCGCTAAAGACAAAGGAGTATGTTGGAGTAGTGATTTGGGACTTCAAAGGGGAAGAAGGCAATTTACATGGAGATGGAAAAGCAAATGTTTGATAAACAAATGTTTGCTGGGCCATCTATAGACAATGTGACCCGAGAGAGAGAAATTTGATAAAAATGGGCTTAGCAAGGATCCTCCCAGTCTAATATACCCAGAGTTATTTATGGTCAAAGCTCCTTTCTGAGACAGGCCTTCTATTTTAAATTCTTTTAGGCCGTTAGGGGGAAGGTCCAAGTTTCCTTCAGAGTCTTTTGTCCTTGAAAATAATCAAGCCAAAGAGACACATTTTAGGGTGGCAAATTCTAATCTCCCACAATTCTCAGTGGGGTTTATCTGGTCCCATCAGTTCTTAAACCAATCATTGAGATAGATGGGCCAGGCGTGGGTCATTCACCTACTATTCACTAACTACTGAATGGAGTAGTGAGAGGAATATGTGTGGGATCAGCCTCATCTGAAACTCTAAGTGTGTTGCTATGAAAAGAATGAGGTATGGATGCCCAGAAAGCAAAAACAATATAATTCCACTCCAATCATCATTTATTATCTGATGCATTTTATATTTTTGCTTTTTTTTTTTCAGTGCCTATCAATCAATTTCTACTTGATAAGAGTTTCCATAGGATGAAGGTCAAGTCCTAAGTGTTACCTAGCTTATTTTAATTGAGGAAAGAAAATTCTATTGTAACACAAATCTGAAAGCTGAAGCAGTTGGCTACCAAGAGGCCATTACTCATTTTGGCTAGAAATTGGCTGATGGAGCAAGAATTGACTCCAGAATTATTGATGATTTGGCTTTCCCAAGTTTTCAAGAGGGATTCTACTGAACCATCAAGTCATCAATTTGCTCATTTCTGCTTCCATCAGTGATTAATGATCCTGTGGTTGGACAGGGCATCTTTGCAATTGCTAAGTGCTGAGTCATTTATCTCATTATGAATACATTCCTACTTTTATTCACTGCCTGAAAAGTAAGCTCCATAAGCTCTGTGGATATAGCATGAGTATGAGATCTTAATTGTGTGCGTGCGTGTGTGTGTGTGTGTGTGTGTATGCACATTTGTCTTTGACTAGGCTATTTTTTTTTCTTTTTTCCTTTTTTTTTTGGTGAGGAAGATTGTCCCTGAGCTAACATCTGTGCCAATCTTTTTCCATTTTGTATGTGACATGCCACCACAGCATGGCTTGATGAGTGTGCTTAGCAAATCAAGAGGATTTGGATTGGTAATAAGGAAGCATCAAGTTCATTGTCTCCTATTTCCTTGTTTCTTCTAGATGACTAGAAATGTTGATCTATTGGGTTGTTGTGTTTCAGAGGGTAGGGCCAAGTTTATAGTAAGCAATTTTGTCAAGGTGAGTTGAGGCGCTTAAAGTGAAAGAAAACAGGGCTAGGGTAATTGCTACGTGTCAGAACAAGGAACTCTCCAATTTCCTTGTGGAGAGTAACTGGATACTTTACACTTTTAAGCAGAAATGCTTAAAAATTTCATTTAATCTTGCAAAAACTCTATTTATTGGTCAACGACTCGAGGTAGAATAGTAGCTAATTGTCAGCTTTCTTTTTAAGAAGTAGATTGTAAGACTTCTGGGATCCAGCTAGGGTAATGAGCAGGTGATTTTAAACAATTCCCTTGAATTGATTGTGGTACAAACTTGAGTTCCAAATTTCAGGGGGAAGTAACCTGATCTCTGACTTTCAACCAGTAGGCATTACAGTCCCAGCCAGGTTCATTTCCCCTGCCCTTGTTGAAATTTATAAGAAGATGGAAGAGAGTGAGGGATAGTTTCATTTTCTGAAGCCCTAAAACATATCTCTAGTGTACACAGTATATATATTTTTCTATCCCTAGTAGCTAAGTCTCTGATAAATTTTCAAAACAGGGTAAAATTATGACGTACATAACAAATATGTAATTTTTATAAAATAATAAATTATGTTATATTATGTTTAAAATAAACACGTCAAAGATTGCATGTAGCTAATTAAATAATATGAGAAATGAGAAATTTGTTAAAATTGGTTCAAAGGAGAAGTCAAAGAACAACAAATTTATATGGAGTAAAGGAATGTTGAAATGAGTTTACAAATTAAAGCAAAACTGGAATTTTCTATAGGAGCGGGTGAGTAGAGAAGTCCATTCAATCTCCACCAGGCAGAATTTATTTGCATGTCTACAGATGTGGAAGGCAGAATAATGCCTCCCTCCCTCACCTCCAAGATGTCCACATCCCAATCCTCTGAAAGTGTAAATATGTTAAGTTACTGGCAAGGGGAATTAAGGTTGCAGATGGAATTAAGGTTGCTGACCTTATTACAGAGAGATTATCCTGGATTATCTAGGTGGACCCAATAGTAATCACAAGGGTCCTTAAAAGTGGAAGAGGGTGAGCAGAAGAGAGTCAGAGGGAGCTGTGACCACCGAAGGATGATCAGAAAGATACAACATTGCTGGATTTGAAGATGGAAGAAGGGGTCCAAGAACCCAGGAATGCGGTGGCCTCTAAAAAGTTGGAAAAGGCAAGGAAATGAATTTTCCCCTACAGCCTCCAGAAAGGAGTTGGAGCCCTGCAGATACCTTGATTTTAGCCCAACGAGACCTGCGTGGGACTTCTGGCCTCCAGAACTGTAAGATCACATAGTTGTGTTGTTGTTGTTTTAATTTTATTTATTTTATTTTCTTGACCCCCACAGCCCCAGTAGATAGTTATATGTCATAGCTGCACATCCTTCCAGTTGCTGTATGTGGGACGTGGCCCCAGCATGGCGGGAGAAGCAGTGCGTTGGTGCGCGCCCGGGATCCGAACCCGGGCCGCCAGCAGCGGAGCGCGCACACTTAACCGCTAAGCCACGGGCCGGGCCAGTTGTGTTGTTTTAAGGCACCAAATTTGCAGTAATTTTTAAAGCAGCAGTAGAAAACTAACATAATAGACAAGAATTAGTTGCATTGCTAGTAGTTATCTACAATTTACAGAGTTTAAAAATAGCCTAGTTGGGGCCGGCCCAGTGGTGTAGTGGTCAAGTTTTCGCTCTCCACTTTGGCAGCCTGGCAGCCCGGGGTTTGCAAGGATCCTCTCAATCTATCATACCCGGAGTTATCTATGGTGATGGCCTGTCCTGGGGACAGGGCTTTTATCTTAAATTCTTTTAGGCAATTTGCGGGCGAGGTCAAAGTCTCTTTCAGAGTCTTTTTTTCTGTCAAGACAAAGAGGCACATTTTGGGGTGGCCAATTCTGATCCCCCACACCACTTTATTACAGACAAGTTGGCCAGTAGTTCTACAGGTCAGATTGTGCTATCCAGCTGTGCTTTAATTATAACAAAATTTCAGTAAAATAAAAATGTGAATAATAAATAATAATAAAAATAATAATGAAATGAATATCAGATCATGGGATCTGTAGGCTTGTTAGGAACCTGAAAAAGTCAGTTTTGGGTGCTAAATGGTACTTAAGTGTATTTATCCTTCTGATCAAAGTCCAAAGGAATAATTTTTATCCTTATTTCTCTACAATATACATATTTTCTCTCCATTAGTGAAGAAAATTATTTGTATATTACATGATAGATTTACTAAGCTTTAATATTTCTTCATTATGAAAATAATATATGCTTATATTAGAAAATGTGGAAAAAGTTTTTTAAATAAGAGAAGTTATTCACAGTACAAGTATCCAAACAACCATTGGCTTTTATTAATGCCTAAGTTTCTATTGGACTTTTTTCTTACATTGTAATAATCATCCATATATAAAAATTTTTCATCTTGCTCTTTTCACTTAATATAATAGGCAATTCTTATGTCATTATTTCATAATTTTTTATTGGTTTTGTAATATTTCACTTGCTAGGTATTCCACAGTTTAAGTAATATTTGCCTATTTGCTATCTTTATGGCCATAATAGGGATTTGACTATTGTGGTGGCTTCAAAAAAATTTATTTAATGTTTTATTTCTGCTTATTGATAATTAAACAATTCATATAAGTTTATGAAGAAGAAAATTCAGTAGTTATGTTAACATTTTCAAAATATAAAATTCTGATTTTGTTATTTTAAAAATTCTCCAATAGAGGCTTTAAAAAAACTCATTTAAAAAAAAACCCATAAAAGTCAATATAAATCCCTAGAAGATTTGTCCATGAATTCACCAACAGTTTTATTTATTTATTTATAATTTTATTTATTTATTTTTCCCCCCAAACCCCAGTAGGTAGTTGTATGTCATAGCTGCACATCCTTCTAGTTGCTGTATGTGGGATGCGGCCTCAGCATGGCCGGAGAAGCGGTGTGTCAGTGCGCGCCCGGGATCCGAACCCAGGCCGCCAGCAGCGGAGCGCGTGTACTTAACCGCTAAGCCACGGGGCTGGCCCTCACCAACAGTTTTAAAGACAATTAGAAATTCTCCTTCTCATCCAAATCATTGTTATCCATATTGTATAAAAATCAACATATATTGATCACTGACAAGTTTAGTAAGAACAGCTTGTAAAAGTAGGCAGTGAGCACATACTACAAAAATAAAATAAAAGTCTGTTTTAAGCACTACTCCTTTCCATTTTATTCAGAGCTGGTTTTTCAATATTTATTCATTTATTCATTAAATATTGAAGGAACACTAACTAAGTACCAGACATTGGAGAAAGGACAGTTAATAAGAGAGACAATGACCCTGTCCTCCTATAGCTTCCATTCTAGGGCTGGCTGGATCATCTTCAAACTCTTTAGCGTGGTATATACAATGTCCCCTGGGATCTGGCTGCTAATGATGAAGAATCAGAACCCTGTGCTGAGTTACCCAAAAGGCACTGCCCCTCTCTCGGCACTCGTGTCCTCAGTGGAAGCTAGTTAATATGAACGTGACCACTCCTGGGCTTGATGTAAAGGGGGGGAATGTTTACGGGAGCTTAGGAAAAGAAAGTCATGTGGAGAGGGCTGCCTTGGCAGCAGCTGTAACCTTTGGTCTGGGAGGCAGCCATTCTGCAGCAACCCCACAGGGAAGAAGCTAGGAATTAGAAAAAACCCCACAAAAACCCCAACTCTCTTTTCCTACCTCCCTCTGATCTCCTACCAGAGATCCCCATTGGCCAAATCCAAACTGAAGCTAGAGAGCAAGGAAGTCTATTGGTGCAGCCCACACATGTCAGATTCCCAGGGCCAAGAACAGGGCAGAGAAAGGTAGAGAGTGGATCTGCAGAGACAAACAGAAGATATTTAGCACAAACCTTATGATATGGGTAGTATTTTGCCCATTTTACAGGTGTGGAAACTGAGGTACTTGAGGTTAAATAATTTGCCCATAGATAATAGGGGGGCAAAACTGGCATTTACCTTCAGAATCTGTGTGTTAACTAGCTATACTGCCATTTTTTTTCTCCGTGATATCTCCCAAATAGTGCCGTATACAGTAGAAATCCTCAGTAAATACTTTTTGAGAGGCCAGCCGGGTGTCGTAGCAGTTAAGTTCAAGCACTCCACTTCAGCGGCCAGGGGTTCACCAGTTCAGATCCTGGGCACAGACCTACATGCCATTCATCAAGCCGTGCTGAGGTGGCCACCCACATAGAGCAACTAGAAAGGTGTACAACTATGACATACAAGTATCTACTGGGGTTTTGGGGAGGAAAAAAAAGGAAAAAAGGAGGAAGATTGGCAACAGATGTTAGCTCAGGGCCAATCTTCCTCAAAAAAAAAAAAAGAGTTGGTTTAAAAAAAAACTTTTTGAAAGGAAGGAAAAGGAAAGAGGAAATAAAGGAAAATATTTGTGAAGAACTTAAGTTAGCTTTCTGGAAGAATGTCCTGGGTTAACAAAGGCAACAGATGCTCATCTGGAAAATTTTCATGAACTTGATAAATCCTTGTTGTTAAGTATTGCTCAAGTATACTCTGCCTGAAGGTGAGGGGTGTGAATCAGAGAGGCTCTATCCAAGGCCCTGTGTCTCCATGATTCTATCTAATCAAAATTTTTTTTTTTTTGCTGAGGAAAATTCACCCTGAGCTAACATCTGTGCCAATATTCCTGTATTTTGTATGTGGGTTGCTGTCACAGCATGGCCACCATCGAGCGGTATAGGTCCGCACCCAGGAACCAAACCCCAGGCTGCCAAAGCAGAGCACGCTGAACTTAACCACTAGGCCATGGGGCCGGCCCCCCAAACTTTGTTTTATTGTGGTAAAATACACATAACATAAAATTTATTGTTTTAACCACTTTCAAGTGTACATTTCAGTGGCATTAAGTACATTCATTTTGTTGTGTAACTGCTACCACCATCCATCTTCAGAAATTCTTTACCTTCCCAAACTGAAACTGTGTACTGTTAAACAATAAATCCCCATTCCTCCTTCTCCTCAGCCCTTGGCAACTATCATTCTCCTTTCTGTCTGTATGAATTTGGCTTCTAGTTACCTTATGTAAAAGGAATCATACACTATTTGTCCTTTTGTATCTGGCTTATTTCATCTGGCATAATGCTTCAAGGTTCATTCCATGTTGTAGCATGTATCAGAATTTCATTCCTTTTTCAGGCTATATATTGCATTGTATGTATATACCACATTTTGTTTATCTATTCACCCATTGATGGACATTTGGGCTCTTTCCACCTTTTGGCTATGGTGGATGATGCTGCTGTGAACAATAGTGTACAAATATCTGTTTGAGTCTTTGCTTTCAATTCTTTTGGATATATACCCAGAAGTGGAATTGCTGGATTATATGATAATTCTATATTTAATTTTTTGAGGAACCATCATACTATTTTCCACAGAGGCTGCACCATTTTACATTCCCACCAGCAATGCACATGGGCTCCAATTTTTGCCTATCTTTGCCAGCACTTGTTATTTTCCATTTTTTTAATAATAGCCATCCTAATGAGTGCGAAGTAGAGGCATCTCATTGTGGCTTTGATTCACGTTTTCCCAACGATTAGTGATGTCAAGCATCTTTTCCTGTGTTTATTGACAATTTATATATCTCCTTTGGGAAAATGTATATTCAAGTCTGTTACAGCCTGAACAAAGTTCATACGTTGAAACTGTAACCCTCGGTTCCTCAGAATGTGACTGTATTTGGAGATAAGGCCTTTAAAGAGGTAATTAAGTTAAAATGAGGCCATTAGGTTGGGCCCTATTCCAATCTGACTGGTGTCCTTGTAAGAAGAGGAGATTTGGACACACAGATAGACACCAGGGATGTTTGTGCACAGAGAAAGGACACAGTGAGAAAGCAGCCATCTCCAAGGCAAGAAGAAAGGCCTTAGGAGAAACTAAACCTACTTACACCTTCATCTTGAACTTCCAGTCTCTAGAACTGTGAGAAAATAAATTTTTGTTATTTAAGCTATCTAGTCTGTGGTATTTGTTATGACAGCACTGGCAAATAAATACAAAGTTCTTTGCCCATTTTTTAATCAGTTTGTTCCCTTTTTTGTTGTTGAGTTGTAGGAGTTCTTTATATATTCTGGATATTAATCTCTTATCAGATATATTATTTGCAAGTATTTTCTCCCATTCTGTGGGTTGCCTTTGCACTCCGTTAATAGTATCCTTTGATGTGCAAAAGTTTTTAATTTTAATGAAGTCCAATTTATCTATACTTTCTTTTGTTGCCTGTGTTTTCGGTATCATAGCTAAGAAATCATTGCCAAATCCAACGTCATGAAGCTTTCTCCCTATGTTTTCTTCTAAGAGTTTTATAGTTTTAGCTCTTACACTCAGGTCTTTGATCCTCAAAATGTATTTATTGGGCACCTAATCTATTTACAAAACTAGGTATTGAAGGGGCAACAAAAAATGCTAAACTTTCTTTTCAATAGGCAAAGTGTGACATAGACACTAATGCAAATAAGAAAGGAACATGTACTATAAAAAATTACAAATCGGGGCTGATCCAGTGGTGTAGTGGTTAAGTTTGCATGCTTTGCTTCGGCGTCCCGGGATCTGCAGGTTTGGATTCTGGGTGTGGACCTACACACTCCTCATCAAGCCATGTTGTGGTAGCGTCCCACATACAAAATAGAGGAAGATTGGCATGGATGTTAGCTCAGGGACAATCTTCCTTACACACACACAAAATAGGTAAATTACAAATCAAGTGCTTTTGGAAGGTTCAAAGGAATGACAGATCACAGAGGATTTCGTGGATGACATCTGAGCAAGCACTGGAGGGATACTTAGAATTGGACTTATGGAGATGGGGTGTGAGGGCATTCCAGGCAGAGGGCATGTTGTGAGCATCCATGGGAACTAGTGGTATTTCCTTGGCTAAAGTGTCAGGTCCTTGTAATGGAAGAGCGGGAGTTAAAGCCAAAAAGACAGGCCTGATGCATGCACGGGAGAGAGGACAAACCAGATAATACTTAAATCCAAGACATTCCTAGTACAAGGGTTCCACGTTACCTTTCTGATGTTAACATTTTGGTTAACAGCCAGAAACCTGGGAAATCCATCCTTCTGGACAGCTTATAGACTAATGAGAACATCCCTTCCTGAAAAATAAAATTTTATTAAAGGAAAAGGAAACCTACAGCTATGAGGTATTATGTCATGGATAAACTTCTGGGGTCCATAGTCTCACCTTATTCCACAGTAGGCTTGGGAAGGGTCAATCATACAGGCATACCCTGGTCCAGAGCTAGTTTAGCAGAATCTGTTTAATCTAATGTCTCTGTGTTCTGGCTGAGCTGCCCCAGGAAGCTGAAACCTGGCAGTATTGCTGTAACGAGGCCTAGATTGCTTTCCACAGCAAGTGAGGTGCAGATTCTAGGTCTTTGGTCTGGATCTTCCCACACACTGCAGTAAGGATCAGCCTTGCTATTTCTGGATACATCTCCCAGTTCAACTTTCCACAGGACTCCACAGCTTTCCCCAGGCCCTGCCTAATATTTTGGGAGGAACCCTTGCATTTCTTCTTGGATGTACAACAATTAGCATGTTTTTGAAAGTAACTTATAAAAATATACAAAATAGGGTACATGTTGTTTGTAAAAAATTACAGCGTATATAAATAAACAATAACAATTTTTATTAAAGCTACCAGAATCTATTTGGAGATAATCCTTGTTTATAGTTTAGTATTTATTTTTCCAGAATTTTATTCTATGCATATGTTTCACATGTGTCTGAAACCTCTTCCTTTTAGTAAGTCCACCAATTCTGCCTAAAAGTCCTCCAAAGAGTGCCTCACTTCTACTTAAAACCTTTTTAGGACTGGGTTTCCTCGTCTGCCAAGAGTGGGAAAATAAAGTAAACACTCAAATAATATCTGTTATCGTTAGTATTATGCTTAAACCAGTCTATCAGCTTCAGTCATCACATGGCTGAATTCCTGCCTGGCAGCATCTGCCCCTAATCCAAATCTTGTGCCTGAAAGCCCTTTGGTAAAGCCTCATCTTGGACACTGTCCCTAACGTAAATGTCAACATTCATGCCAGAGGACATTGTCCATCCAAGCCTCTGGTTCTTCTCAAACCTTCTAGTGCTCACATGCCAGTGCTCTCTGAACAGAGATGGGGAAAAGGGCCCACTTTGGACCACATGTGGTCATTGAGCTTTGCAAAGCAGCTCTGCCTTCATCAGAGGTGAATTTACTGTGAAGTTAAAGAAGCTTAAGCTTCAGTTTCCTTTACTTGCATGGGCTCTTTCCAAGACCCTGGGAAGGGCCCTAGCACTGTGTTTACAATTAAGACTGCTATCTCAGCCAAAACAATCCTGAGAAAAAAGAACAAAGTTGGAGGTATCACACTCCCTGAATTCAAAATATACTACAAAGCTATATGGTACTGGCAAAAAAACAGACACGCCGATCAATGGAACAAAATTGAGAGCCCGGAAATAAAACCACACATCTATGGACAGCTAATCTTTGATAAATGGCCAAGAACATACAACAGAGAAAGGCAGATCTCTTCAATAAATAGCGTTGGGAAAACTGGACAGTCACATGCAAAAGAATGAAAGTAGACCATTATCTTACACCATACACAAAAATTAACTCAAAATGGATTAAAGACTTGAATGTAAGACCTGAAACCATAAAACTTCTAGAAGATAATATAGGCAGTACACTCTTTGACATTGGGCTTAGCAGTATCTTTTTGAATACCATGTCTACTCAGGCAAGGGAAACAAAAGAAAAAATAAACATGTGGGACAACATCAGACTAAAAATCGTCTGCACAGCAAAGGAAATCATCAACAAAACGAAAAGGCAACCCACCAATATTCTCCCACCAATATGGAGAAGATATTTGCAAATCATATATCTGACAAGGGGTTAACTTCCAAAATATATAAAGAACTCGTACAACTCAACAACAAAAAAATGAACAACCTGATCAAAAAATGGACAGAGGGGCCTGTCCGGTGGCGCAGGGGTTAAGTTTGCACATTCCGCTTTGGCAGCCCGGGGTTTGCTGGTTTGGACCCTGGGCATGGACCTACTCACCGCTCATCAAGCCATGCTGAGGTGGCGTCTGACATAGAAGAACTAGAAGGACCTACAACTAGGATATACGACTGTACTGGGGGCTTTGGGGAGAAAAAAGAAAAAAAGGGGAAGATTGGCAACAGATGTTTGCTCAGGGCCAATCTTCAAAAAAAAAAAAAAAAGGCAGAGGATATGAATAGACATTTTTCCAAAGAAGATATACAGATGGCTAACAGGCACATGAAAAGATGTTCAACATCACTAATTATTAGGGAAATATAAATCAAAACTACAATAAGATATCACCTCACACCCGTCAGAATGGCTACAATTAACAAGACAAGAAATAACAAGTGTTGGAGAGGATGTGGAGAAAAAGAAACCCTCATACACTACTGGTGGGAATGCAAACTGGTGCAGCACTATGGAAACAGTATGGAGATTTCTCAAAAAATTAAAAATAGAAGTAATATATAATCCAGCTATTCCACTACTGGGTATGTATCCAAAGAACATGAAATCAACAATTCAAAAAGATATATGCACCCCTATGTTCATTGCAGCACTTCACAATAGCCAAGACCTGGAAGCAACGCTAGTGCCCATCAACGGATGAACGGATAAAGATATCTACATATATATACACACACACAATGGAATACTACTCAGCCACAAAAAAGACAAAATCATGCCATTTTCAACAACATGGATGGACGTTGAGGGTATTACGCTAAGCAAAATAAGTCAGACAGAGAAAGACAAATACAGTATGATTTCACTCATATGTGGAAGATAAACAAACATGTAGAGATAGATTAGTGGTTACCAGAGGAGAAGGGCGTGGAAGGAGGGCAAAAGGGGTAAAGGGGCACATATGTATGGTGATAGATAAAAACTGGACTGTTGGTGGTGAACACAATGCAGTCTATACAGAAACTGAAATATAATAATGTACACCTGAAATTGCAGTGTTATAAGCCAATATAACCTCAATAAAAAAAAAAAAAGACTGCTATCTCTTTCTACTCCAACTTCGCCGCTGCCGCGCTTCCTCTCATGTCAAGAGGACTTAGTGGCTGTAGGAGTTTTGGGAATCCAGCAAAAGGGAAGTCGATTTGCAAATGCACCTAGTTAAGGTTTAGTGGGATGTGGTTAGGTGGTTCCTAGTCACTTTTATGTATAGTTAAGTTATTTAGAGAAAGACCAAATATGAGATGGATTGACTCCATAAAGGAAGCATGAGTCTACAGAAGCTGAGTGGGGCTGTTGAGGACAGGACATTGTGGATATCACTCACTCACATGGTCGCCAGGAGTCGGAGCTGACTTGATGGCACATAACAACAAAGTTATTTAGTTATATTAAGACATCCAGGTGTAGGAATGGTTTCCAGGAAGATTCCTATCATCCTCTGTGTGGAATTACCAGTGTTGTGACATGAAGATGCAAGACCAGAGATGATTTGAATATGACCTACAGCACCCGGCAGTAAAAGGTCTAAAATGCATGGAACTAGAAGCTGCTCTATTGAAAGTTCTTTCAATCATCTGACATGTGAAATGGAGAATTGGGTTTTCATTAAGACCTAGTCAAAGTGGAATTTCTATCCTGTCAGAAATACACCCAATAATGCAGCTTTTGTAATTAAAAATGTGCCACATAGAATTGCTTGATAAACTAATGAAAAGGAGTAAATCATATGAATACTTTGGAAAAATATTTAAATTTAAATTTCTTGCTGCTTAGATGTGCAATACTGCCGTCAATGAAGATAACAAAACCCATAATGTCCCACTACCATGAGTCTCACTAATTCAAAGATTATGTATTCACCACATAAGAACAATTAGTTAAAAGGCCCTTATATATTCTTATAGTTCACACACGAAAGAAACTTGATTGATGTTTTCTCAAATTTGATAATAATTCTAAAAATTTAATTACCAATAATGTCATGTGAAGATGAAAGGAACTGTTCTAAATTATTGGTAATAATTTTTTTCAATCAATCATGCTAAAGGAAAGGCTGAATGATCTGTCTGATTTCTCTACAGAAAATAAGATTGCAAAACTGTTGTGTTGTGAAGAGGAGATCAAAGAGTTTGTAGCCAAAACATGTACGGAAAAAAGTATTATAGAGGTGAGTCAGGCCATTAATTAGTAAATATACTACGTTATTTTCCTAGATGTGGTATTTTTGAATCCTAAAATCTTGTAATATTTTGAATTTTTTCTTATTCTAAATAAATTTTCATTTTTGTAATCTAACTTTGTATTAGTAATGTGGGAGTTTTTTCCTTAAAGAATGTCCCCAAATATGTATGAGCTTCCAGCCCCTTAAAACCTGGTTTTCATTTACCTAGTCAACAAATACCTATAGAAGACCTACTATGTGTCAGGCACTGTTTGGTGCTGAGAACACAAGCAGTGAGCAAATCTGACACATACTGCCTCACGGAATTTCTACCTGGAGTTTCTCAGCATCTCTCCTAAAGAGTTGCATCAACTTCTGGCCCTCACTTGCCGAATTGGAGGAGCTTAAACTCGGTTCTGGGGCAGAAGGGAAAACAGACACCATACTATCCTTAGTTTTTGGCCACCTTCTAGGGGAAGATTTTCTTCTCACTCAGTTTACAGTCCCTAAAGGGTGAGCTGTGGCTCTGCTCTGTGTTGTCTTTATTCTGGTACCCAGGCTGCAGGAGCTGCTCCTCTACGGGACATGTGGTCTTGTGACATTGGGAAAAGAGAGTTGGTAGATCATGTGATAGCTTTTAAGGCATCTACTCAGAGTGGTATATGTCATTGCCACTCACATTTCATTCACCAAGTCACGTGACCAAGCTTGAAGCCAATGGGGTGGGAAGTATAGTTCTCCAATAGCAAGGGACTTCAAATATGACTGTACATATTTGGAACGGTAATACAGTCTACCTCATAAGTCCACTGAGGTTGATAAAGATATTTTAAATGTTTATAAGATACATCTCGAGAATGTTGGCTTTCAATTATCCATTTGTAGGATGTAATTAAAACTAACAAACAAACGTGATCACACTGTCTTTACAGAAGTACTTTAAAGTAGGTTATAGATCAGAGCTGTCCAACAAAAATATAATGCAAGCCATGTATGTAATTTAAACTATTCTACAAAGTAAAAAGTAACACATGAAGTTAATTTTAATATATTTTATTTAACCGGTATATCCAAAATACTATCATTTTGCCATGTAAGCAGTATAACAAAATATTAGTGAGACATTTTACATTCTCTTTTTCATATGTCTTCAAAATCTGGTGTATATTAGAGTACACTCAGAGCACATCTCAGTTTGGAGTAGCCACATTTCAAGTGCTCAGAAGCCACATGTAACTAGCGATTCCCGTGTGAGACAGTGCAGGTCTAGACAACCCAACCTCTGTATATTCTTGTAGAAAGAGATTCGTTAGTTGCTAGATAGACCCTCAAAACTAGAGGTCAACATTCTTCTTTGTAAAGTGCAGCCTCAATACTTCTCAGGAGAAGCAAGTAGAATTCAGGTATAATTATTTTATTATTGAATACTTAGTTATATCCTCTTTCTCCTCATAAAGAAATATATCAAAGCAAATTAAAACTTTTTTCCAACTTTTATTGATCTTTCATCAGCTTTTGATTTGGCGAGCCGGAGCCAGCTGGGCCAAGAATGTATGAACTTGACATAGATTCCTAGTTATTAATATTTCTGCCAAATCTACCTTCTGATACCATCTACAGAACTAGGGTGGCCAGGAATGGCGTCTTGATGGACCACGTTATTTTAAGTGTGGTTATAAACAATGTGTCTTCAGCACCGCTTCCTTTAATGTATATGTTAGTAATTTGGTATCACTTTTGGATGAAAGGAAAGAAACATTTACCTTCTCTTTTGAAAGAGTAATCAAGAGTGTCCTTATAGACATTGATGAAATTATTCTATTGTCATGAATCAGCATTAGCATTACAAGACAAAGTTTCCAGCATCAGCAAGATTAAGTGATCATCAATTGTGAAAAAAAAGAAAACGAAAAAAACCAACAAATAAACACTAAGCTAGTGGTTCTCTAATTTTTTTTTCACCCCTTGTGCCCATCCCCCACCCCTGGTAACCACCAAACAGTTCTATCTGTCCGTGTGTTGGTTTATCTTCTACAAATGAGTGAAATCATGCAGTGTTTGTCTTTCTCTTTCTGGCTTATTTCGCTTAACATAATACCCTCCAGGTCCATCCATGGTTCTCTAATTTTTGTGTGTGTGTGTGAGGAACATCAGCCCTGTGCCAACATCTGCCAATCCTCCTCCCTTTTTGTTGAGGAAGACTGGCCCTGGGCTAACATCCGTACCCGTCCTCCTCCACTTTACATGAGACCCTGCCACAGCATGGCTTGCCAAGCGGTGAGTCAGTGTGCGCCCGGGGTCCAAACTGGCGAACCCCGGGCCTCCGCAGTGGAGTGCTCGCACTCAATCGCTTGCGCCACCAGGCCAGCCCCCATGGTTCTCTAATTTTTAAGTGTTCAATGTTAAATGAAGCTACACAGTAGGTCAATTTGCTCACTTAACCCAGAGGAGTTCTTTATGGTTAATTTGTGCTGGTACGTCCCTATTTTAGATATGCTTATATCCCTAACACCTATCACAGAGCTGGGCACATAGTGTGCAGTCCATAAATACTTGCTGAATTGAATGAAGTTAGCCATCTGGAAGCCTGTGGCGTGCGTGTCAGACGGAGAGTAGTACTGGAGAAGGCAGGGGAATAGGGACTAGGCAGAGAAACTCTTAATAGAATGGTGAGAATCCTGGAGATATTCACATCGAATGCTGAGATGACTTTAAAGGTCTCTCAGGAATCCTAACCTTCAAGATAGATACTAAGCCGTCTTAAGAAAACCATTCATAGCCAATATAGTGAGTTAAAATATCTTAAATATTAGAAAACTGTGTACTTTTATTTTGCAGATTCTAAAAAAGTTTCTCTCAGTCTAATCTTTACCCAGCAGTAATTTTAGTACCGTCCCTTTCAGACGCCTAATGTCTTCAGAAGCAGCCCGACGATGTGAAATCGTTTATTTAAGTCCCCAAAAGGACACAAATTACTCTACCAGCTGCATTCCCTCATGTCAGGAAAAAGAGAGTCCAATATATTTCTTGCCTAATATAAAATCTCAGAAGGCTGAAACACACTAACACAGAAAAGAGAATGCAATTAGGATTCAACTCCTTGCTCTCATGAAAAGTATCAACAGTTAATAATGTTTAAAATTCACAGGATGTTAGAGATAAAAGAGTCCTTGAATATCTAGCACAATCCCTCTCCTCTTACAAATGGGACAACTATGGACAAGAGAAGTCAGGTGAGTCAAGCCTTCAGTCTCGTGATATGATCTGACAGTGATCTTATAGCTCATTGTCAAGAAAGTCCTTCCAACCGACAGTGCTCCCTGACTCCATGGGGGGACCCATTCTTAAAACATAACTAGAGCATCAAGATATTATCAAATGCCCCTTTTCCACTTTTATTTTTCACTCACCAGTTACTTAGGACTCTATTAATTATACTGTAGTCCAATGGGCTCAGGAACTTGTGTGTACAACCCAGGCTCTTCAAAGAGGGACACAAATGGTCATGAACAAGTGTGTATACACACATACATACGTATATACATGTATATGTTTATAAATCTATACATCTTTACACATATCACATATGTAAATATATCAGCTAATACACAATATATCAGGTAATACACAATATATCAGCTAATACATCAATGGTCAAACAGCATTAATAGCATATCTATATATTACAATATAACCGCTGTTAAAGTACTGGAAAAAGAAATCAAGGCAAATATTCTACTTATCAATATTTCAAAGTGTTTGTGAAAAATTCATCACTCTGTGCTCCTGTTGGGTTTAGTTGTCAATTCTTAGACTTTATGCCATCAAGTAATAAGCCTTACGTCAATTACACTAAGGAAAAATGATCCAAACAGAGATGTGTTTTATGTGAATAACCCAAAGATATTTGTGACAGAACATCAACTTTTACAGCAGTCATCCTTCATCAAGTGTTAGTGACATAGCTCTAAATCATTCTTCTCTTTTTTTTTAAAAAAAGGAAGTGAGTGTATTCATTACCCTGTGCCACACGTCAAAGTCCAGACAATAACTTAAGGAAGCTATCAGGAAATTAATTCCACATGAATTGAATCTGCTTCAAAGTATTTGTTTGAGTTATGATGATTTCTAGTGATATGTGGGGTGTTTTGCTCTTTAGAGGCAATAATGCTTTTCTTAAGTAACATGGTTCTTTTTGGTAATAATACAAATACACACAATGTTTTAGCTAATATACACCAGAATATTTATGTAATTAGCAAAAAAGAACCATGTTACTCACAAAAAGCATTATTTCTTAGAAATTAGTGGTTTGATTCTTGAATATGGAACTTTACTATATGGTAGCATAGTGGAGTGATTAAGAGGTCTCATGATCTCATCTAAACCTATCTCCCAAAGGCCCCCTCTCCAAATACTAGCACCTGGGGGTGAGAGCTTCAACTTATGAATCTTGGGGAGATAAATTCAGTCCATAACAATAGGAAACCCACATGTACCAGATTTCTCTTTCTTCGAAGTATTTGTAGATGATGACATGGTCCTGAACAGAAAAAAGAGAAATGTATCTACCTGCTCCCTAGACCTCAGCTCTTCTTCATATGTCTTGACAAACATGATACTGCCTCTTCTTGGGGTTTTGCAGAACCATATTCAAGCTTTCCTCTCAAATTGCTAGACCGAAATTTTCTTCTAAGAACTACTTTTAATAATATAATTGGCATTAACTGTACCATACAAATATTCATTAACTTTTAATATCAAAATAGCTGTTGTTATAGGTTGAATTGTGCCCCCCCCCGAAAAGATACTGTATGTTGAAGTCCTAACCCCCAGTATTTCAGAATGTGACCTTATTTGGAAATATGGTCGGTGCAGATGTAATTAGTTAAGGAGAGTCATACTGAGTGGGGGACCCCTAATCCAATATGACTGGTGTCCTTATAAGAAGATGACCATGTGAAGACAGAAGCACAGGGAGAATGCCATGTGAAGACAGAAGGTTGGAGCTAAACAACACCAAAGATTCTGCCAAATCACCAGAAGCTAGGAAGAGACAAAGACGGATCTCCTGTGGGTTTCAGAGGAAGCATGGCCTGGCCTTAATTTCAGATTACTAGCTTCCAGAACAATAGATAGACCATAGACATAGACTATGGTCTATGACCAAACAATAGACCATAAATTTCTGTTGTTTTAAGCCACCTAGCTTGTAGTACTTTGTTATGGCAGCCCTATGAAACAAAGACAATTGTCTGTTTTCTGGAATTGGATTGTAGTACAATATTTAGAGACATTTTACATTCTTATTTTAAATTTGTATTTATCTTTTTTTCTCTTTTTTAAAATATGGTGAGAAAACAAAAAGTGATCAGAATTTACTCTTTATTTTTAAAATTCAGGGCTGGCAAAGAGAGTCACAGCAAGTAAAAACCAAACAAAGATGAAGGTAAATATGTTGTTTTATTTAATTCAAGAAAATAAATAGAGCATTTGCTGCATAGTGTGGCTTGTTGCCAGAGCAGTTGTTGGGAAAACAGTTATAAGTACATTAAAAATGACATTTACAGAATCAAGTATCAAATTGTTTGTGGAATACATTTAAAATGAAATTTTCATTCCCAACTTTAATATCAAAGAACATTATTAATATTGTTTATAACATTAATAATTATGCAGAGTAGACAGAGGATATCAGACTCACAAATAAATTGCCAATTTAGATAGAAACTACTCACTCTGAAAAGTCTAAAAGGTATCTTCGAAGTACTGCTTGCTTCAAATGCAGGGAGAATATTGGAGATTCATAGAGGTTTCTAAAGTCTTATACTTTACTAGAGTCATTTTTGAAATTAAAACATTTCTTTACATCCTGTTACATCGTAAAACAAAACATACCCTCTATTGACTTATATGGAAGAATTCAACAATGCCCAAGTCAAGTTCCTTTGTGTGCAAATAACCTCTGTGTTCAATACTGAAAATAGAAAGTCCTAAAGGGAGATGTGATGTGCAGAATAAGCAAGACCTAATTGAGGTATAACCTGTCGGTTAGCACTCATATACCCGGAAATGGAAAGGAATAGAGACTATACAGTAACATATTCTCCCCCTAAAAATACTCATTGATAAGAGTATGATGTAAAGATATGGCCAGGACAATAAACGATATATAAAACACATACACTTTCTCTTCCTCACAAATTCCTCACAAATCCTCTCTTCTTGCTAAACAAGTTTGATCTAGCACCCACTATGTGCTGGGGACACATGTGCATTGAAACTAACAATCAAAGGTCCCACTTTTATGGAGTTTTCAATGTAGTAGAGGAGACAAAAAAATAATTGTTCTATGATATGTTCTATAAAGTTGCTTAAAAACTTAACTGTAAATAGACAACTGCATTTGTTTCGTAGGGCTGCCATAACAAAGTACTATAAGCTAGGTGGCTTAAAACAACTGAAATTTATTGTCTCATTGTTCTGGAAGCTAGTCACCTGAAATCAAGGCCAGGCCATGCTTTCTCTGAAACTCATAGGAGATCACTCTTCATCTCTTCCTAGCTTTGCAACTGAAATTATGAATTGCATCATATGAGGAAATGAATTGGACATTTCATCAAATTTGTAAATTTAAGGCCACATTTTAAAGCCTATCTCTCCTGGGATCATTGTGGCAACATTGGGGTGGTATTTGTTGCCAGTGTAGTTCAACTGACAGCTTAACTTAAGAGCGACAGCCATGGATCTCAAGAAATCTTGAGAATTCTTTTTTGTCACACTGAAGTTCTTTCTACCTGCAGCAAATGTAAACTTGCTTTTTGTTTTGGGCCTCTCTTGTTCACACCACTCCATACCATTCTGCTGATGTAGAGTAGATATATTTTGGAGTCTAAAAAAGTACTAAATGAACACAAGTTCAATGGTCGATTTTGCCATATGAGAACAAAGGGGTCTGGGCCCTTCACCTACCTCTTGCAATTCCGTGAAAGGCCCACTGGGAGAAAACACCGTGGATGTGAGTTATTTCAGACAAGGAGCTCCTCATTTTCCTTACATTTCTTTTCACAGCTGCTTGATAGGTTCCCCAACTTCAGTTCTAGCTCTCCACAGTCTACAGAATAAGGTCCAAATATAATCGTCGAATGATTCAGGAAATCAAGACAATAACTGAATTTTCAATTATCTATGCAATTGGTCTTTATATAAAGGGAAGGGGTCAATTCTGAAATCCTTGTAGGCACGCCTTCTATTCTCCCACATACTGAAAGTGTCAGGATTCTTAGTTGCAAGCAAGAGAAATCAAATCTGGTTGTGTTCAGGAGAAAAGAAATTGATTAAAGGATATTGAACAGTTCACCTGAAGAACAGGATTGGAGGCTACACAGCTGGAAATGCCCCAGATCGTGTTCTGGAATTGGTCCCAAGAAGCCACCACTGCTGCCATACTGGGCCCAGACACCACAACTTGAATCATCTCCACCACTCACACAGAACACGGAACACTTGTGCTAAAACCACAGACTGAAAGCTCTTCACAAGGCGTGTATCTGCCACCTCTGCTGCCGTTCTCTTCTCTTCAGCACCGATTCTCCTCAGAGTCTGCTTCTTGCAGCACTTTCTTCAGACTGTGACACTACTGCGTGCCTGACCCTGGCTTTGAGGGAGGCAGGGAAAGTGAGTAACTGACATTTTCAGATTCTGGGGTAGGCTCCACTTCAAAAGGTAGGGGATGGGGCTGGCCCGCTGGCATAGTGGTTGAGTTCACATGCTGCGATTAGGCCGCCCAGGGTTTGCGTTTGAGGGTTCAGATCCCAGGCACGGACCTATGCACCGCTTATCAAGCCATGCTGTGGCAGGTGTCGCACATACAAAGTAGAAGAATGTGTGTATGGATGTTAGCTCAGGGCCTATCTTCCTCAGCAACCAGAGGAGGATTAGCAACAGATGTTAGCTCAGGGCTACTCTTCCTCACAAAAAAAAAGGTGGGAGATGCCTACGACCAAGGAACAGGTTCCAACGTGATGGTAAATACCTCCTTTACTGGCTAAACTGAAAATGAGTCACCATGCCTTGAGGAACAAGCATGGGAGCTAGGAATGGGCTTGAGACTTTTGCTCTCCTTATCATATAACACGGCAAAATGAGCCACCTCTGAGGAGGGGGCGACTGTGCTTCTTACTACTCCCCTCACTTGCCCCTCCAAGCAGCTAAACACAGCTCATTACTTCAGATGGGACGTAGGGTTGTCGAGTCCCTTGCCTTGATCGGTACTGCCCACTGCCTGGAAGGCCTTCTGCCTCTTAGGCACCTGCATGACCCACACGGCCTGACTCAAATGCCACTTCCTCTAGGAAGCCTAGAAATTAATTTGCAAAGGAGATTCATTACCACCTAATTTCGTCACAGGAATTACTGCCCTCTTGGCTCTCAATGCTCTCGCAGTACTCTGCTTTTGCCTTTCAGGCACTTACCCACCTGGCAGTGCTGTTGTTTGTAAACACACTCAACGTTCAGTAGAAAGTCCAGAACCTTCTTTGAGGAGGAGTTAGTGCAGGAGTCAAGGTAGGGGTGGGAGCTTGGCGGCTGGAGCTGTGTCTGCTTCACACTTTACATGAGACTGAGACGTCCTCAATTTCATTATGAAGACGGGGATTTTTGTGGGAGCTCAATGTGTCCCCTGTCCCCCAGCAATCACCTCTTAGCTCTGCTGCCTTTTTTACATATTGGGGTTCAGAGCCCAGGCTCTGCAGCCAGCCCTCTGTCCCGGCCCTTCCCTTCTGTGTGGCCATCCTAGTGTGTGGTGTTTGGTGAGCGACTTCTCACATACTCCACAGGTTGCTGTGGAGATGAACTGTGTTAACACTTGTAAGGTGCTAACAAGGTGGCCTGGCACCCCTGAGCCCCAAGTTGGCTATTATTATCATCGTCTCCTAGAGGGCAGAGGCCTTCTTGGTTCTCTTTGGCATTTATTTCTGCCCAGCCCCTCTCCCAGGGCCTTGCCTATAGAAGAGGCTTATCAAGTCTGTTGAAGTGAGATTTAGCATCTGGAGGGATCTGGGGTGGAGCTGAGGGAGGCAGAGTGGTACATTGTGGTAAAATCCTGTCAGAGCAATAAGAATCCTGAGGCAATCCATGTCATAGGGCTTTCCCAGGCTTCAGGGGCAAAAAAGTTGGGGAGGACCATACGATCCAGCTATCCCACTACTGGGTATTTATCCAAAGAACTTGAAATCAACAATTCAAAGAGATTTATGCACCCCTATGTTCATTTATTCACAATAGTCAAGATGTGGAAGCAACCCAAGTGTCCCTCGACTGATGAATGGATAAAGATGTGGTATATATACACCATGGAATACTACTCAGCCGTAAAAAAGACAAAATTGTCCCATTTGCAACAACATGGATGGAGCTTGAGGGTATTATGTTAAGTGAAATAAGCCAGACAGAGAAAGACAAACACTGCCTGATTTCACTCATGTGTGGAAGATAAAGAAACACATGGATAAAGAGAACAGATTGGTGGTTACCAGAGGGGAAGGGGGTTGGGGGGGGGCGGGCGAAAGGGATAAAGGGGCACATATGTATGGTGATGGATAAAGATTAGACTATTGGTGGTGAGCGTGATGCAGTCCTCACAGAAACTGATAAACAATAACATACACCTGAAATTACACAATGTTATAAACCACTATGACCTCAATAAAAAAAGGAAAGAAAAAAAAGTTGGGGAGGGAGATCAGACTGACCCTTTGCAATACAGTTTTCCCCCACTATCCGAAAGTTCACTTTACTCCGCTTCGCTTTTATGAAAGACCTAAATTAGTTAGTACCTGTTTTCGCTAACTGAAAGAAATCCAAAGAGGATTACAAAAAAAAGGTGAAAAGCGAAAATAGCATTCAGCATTTGTTTCACAGTGAGCTGTTACAGAGGATAAGCAGTCAAGCACACTGTCGTGTTTCAAGCCATCCACATCAGCTGCATCCATCAGCCACATCAGCCACAGCAGACGATGAACCTCCACCTTCGACGTTGAGGCAGGCAGACACAGAAGAAGGTGTAGAATTAGTGACCTGCCTGCCCTGATGGATTCAGAAGATGACAAGGATGAGATATTAATAGATGACTCCTCTTCCTCTCCCTCCTATGCCCCTGTCTCCTGTACCTCCCACCATCCCGACCTTCCACAACTCAGCCCAACACCATCATCACCACCACCACCTCTCAGCCTTCCAGTGTGCTCGCCGTCTTCCCAATTCTGGTAAGTGAAACTACACTGTACATACATTATTTCTACTTTATATAGGCTGTGTATTTATCACAGCATTCCTGCTTTTACTCTATATTAATCTTATTTTAGTTTTTACGTGTTATTTGGTATTATTTGTTAGGTTATTTTTTGGGTCTGGGAATGTTCAAAAATTTTTCCCATATAAATTGATGGCAATTGCGTCTTAACTTGACGCCATTTTGGCTTACAAAAGATTTCTTAGGAACTACTCTGCTCTTCGAATAGCAGGGAAAACCTGTAATGTCAAATAAGTGATCTTGGAAGAAAAAAAAAAAGTGTCCACCTCAGTCCATAGAGCTTATTTGTTATTTGTTCATAGAGCCATTACCTACAGTATGCTTAATTTTGCTGCCAAGAAACGAATACTCACCCATTTATCCCTTTCTGAAAATGGCTGTTTATCATACGCGTCTTTCACGTGCACGAGGATCACTGAGGATCTTGGTGCAGAGCAGATTCTGTGTTAGCAGGTCTGGATGAGGCATGAGATTCTGTAAACTCCCGGGTCCATGGACTACACTTTCAGTAGCAAGGATATACAATATGAGTGAAGAGGGGAAAAAATGCATATAACTTTTTCCTCCATCTTTGCAAAATAAATAGATGTCCAAGCCTAGGGAAGCCCGTTCTAACTTGAATTGTTTCAAGATATGTGTGGCTGTGGTAGATTTTCTCCACAGCGAAACCCCTTAGCCTCCCCACACCAGGTGACCATGGAGTGGCCGTTCATGACTATATTACTATCTATAAAGGAAATAAAAATTATTTATCCAAACCTTGAGATAAATTAATCACAATAGGATGAGTAAAAGCACTTTGACAGGTGGGGACCATCTGAAGGTTCAGATTAGGTGAATGTTAAAAGTGGATAAAAAGGGTTAAGTCATATTTTCTTTAAGAGTCCACCATAGACCACTCCATCAGAATCATCTTGTATGTTTATTCAAATGCTGGCTCCTGGGTTCCACCACAGATATAATGAATCACAATCTTTTCGGGGGACCTGAGAATCTGAGTCTTTAATAAGGAAACACCTAATCAAGCAATTGTTACACACATTAACATTCAAGGAACATGAGTTTAGGGCCTTTGAAGTCTCTGATAAGATTTTGTATCATTTGATGCTCTCACAGTACATTGAGTTGATAAGTGTGTGAGTGCTGTTAGCCTCAATCCTTATCTTGCCCTAAAATATTCTGTGATTTTGACTTTGGTTTCTTACCTAAATCTTGAAGGAATCTTTGGGTTCATGTAAACGTCCTTAAAATCCACTGACAATCTGGTCCTATTCTTATGTTTTTTGTTGATATTCAGTAAATACTACCACTTCATATATGATATAGCCAGGTCAATGTTATTTCCGCAATTTGTGCACATCATGGAGTTTTGAGTACTTTCCTTCTCTATATAGTAAACAGAGTCAACTAGATGAAGAGAATTTCTGCCAAAACCTACAGTGATTTACTTGGAAATGTTTCCTCCCTGAAATCCATGGAAAAATAGGAGCATTTAACAGAGAAAGGAAAATAAATTCATGATATCACTAGAATGAATACCATCCTTGACTAACTGACTTTTCAGGGAGAACAATAGCCATTTGGGGGTCTTTTTCAGGCCGGATAAGGTTGTAGTCTCTCCAGCACTCACACCACTGAGCTACAATTGTGTATATAATTGTGTGGTATCTTAAAGACATTTTCTGTGTAGTTTTTATCAGAGAACAGCAGAAGTTTACCAGAACCAAAAATACTTTTCTTCACATTGTTAGGAGGACTTTCATGCTTTTCATCCATTCTTTAGAAAATGAAAAGCTAATGCCATGTAATCACAATTTCCTGGGATTCTGAAAAACCATTAAAGAGGCACATTGATGCTCTCTGAATGGAAACACTGTAGCACGTTTTGGATTGGCTCTGTTGTGGGAGTTCTTGACACTCATATCCTCAAATCAGAGTTTTCAAAGGTTTCTTTTGTGTCCAAAACACCCAGACGGTGTGATTTCAACCAAGCATGTGCTTCTGGGTGAATGCAGATGGTAAATTTTTTTTTTTCCTTTAGGGAAAAAAAGAGGAAACTTAATTAAAGCCTACACTAATTATATCAATACTTCAGACTTGACAATGATTGGAATTTCATTTTTGTATGTGTGTCAAATGTAATGTTTGAAAGTTGTGTTGTCTACTGAAGTGTTTTCTCTTTCCAAGTTTACTAAAAACCAACCCACATACCATATAAATGAGCTTTATTAGAAGCAGGGATAAGCAGGAAGTTTTCTGGCTCCATTAGGAGTAAAGAAAAAGTAACATGCCAGATATATTAGACTGTATTTTGAAACTATGCTATTCTTCTTAGGCCACTGAGAGATCCTCCTCCTCCTCGTGTCTTCAAAAATGTCTCTGAAGTATATGATTGTATATAGAGACCTGAAGCAGTTTCCAAGAGCCTCATTGACTCCTAGGAAAACAGTTATACAGAAACAAATTGGTTTGTGGAGTACTCCCAGATATGCGCAGCTGCCAACGTCATTTATGAATGCTTGTTGCATACTGAGCAGTGCGCAGGGAAACCCACACTGTCAGGCACAAAGTGATTAAGCAGTGTGGCATGGGAAACGTCAGGAGTCCGTATTTCTGTGTAATGGGAGATGATTTTGGTTCTTTGAATAGGAAGTGGCCTTGGCCACCAAAAGGGAGATCAAACTCCTTCGGAGATCAAGGCCATGAAACAAGTAGGAGGGAGAGACAGAGAGCCGCAGCCCCAGTCTGCCATGCTCTGGGTGGATAAACAAGTCCAAGAGCCTGAAACCAGAAGCAAATATTCCAACAGGAATAACATGGGTCACCCAGAATAGGGATGCTTCAGAACCAGGCATGCTCCACAGCCACCCTCAGGGGGTGAACACACAGGATGTTAGAGTTTATTGTATAGATCTCATTCTGGGGTTCAGTAATTTTCAATAAATCCTTTCGTGACCTTCATAAAGTCTGATGTCAAAGATCCCCTTTAAGGTGTTGTATGTAGAAAGGTGGACCTAGTCCATCTGACTTGAACAAGAAAAATTGCCTTGAAAGGATGAAACCTCTCTTAGTGAATTGAGTAATGTCTGTTTGGGCCTGGATATGCTACATGTGATTCTAACATGTGTGAAGAATCTAATATGTTATCTTGAATTAAACAGTCAGATAACCAAATTTGGGTTATGTACGATCCACCATGGTTTTGTGAAAAACAAATAATAAATAAACTGAGAGGTGCGATTTTTGAAAAAAGACTTTGAATAATCTTAGCTCACTGATAAGAGATATTTATTGCACCCCAATATGAAAAAAATGCTTTGACACTGGTCACAGTGGTGAGGGCAGTGGAAAGTGCAGGAAGGGAAAAGGGGATGGGTCTGCCATAGGTTAATTTTAATCTCCTACAGCGTCTACATTGATAGCACAGTATGATGAGCCGCAATGCTCAGAAGAGAGATCCTGTGGCTTCCTGCAGTGTGCTGTGACTCCTAAGCAAGGCCATTTAGCATAGGTTAGGATCATGCTCTCTGGAGCCTGATTATCAGGGTATAAATTCCAGCTCTGTCACTTCCTAGCTGTGTGGCAGTTCTCCATTTCCTCCCCTACACAAGGACAGCAGCCATACCTATCTTGTAGGGAAAGAGAAATTAATGGAATTAAAATACCTAAAGCACTTAGTATAAGTCATATAAATATTAGGTATTATCATCAGGTACTACTGAAATTGATATTTAGCAGTCCACGTATTCTGTTACATACTGTGTACTCGTTTTTTGAAAATGATTAATTTATGTAAGCTTTATCAGTGACTGTGAGATAACCTACTAACTGGAATTCACAACTCCCCAATCACTCTAGGAAAATGGAAATTTACCATACAAAGATTAAGAAGGACCCTGTGGTTGTATTTGAGGATGTTCCGAGAATATATGGAGGAATCTTAGAGTTCTGTATTTTATTGAAGTTGTCATATTATGAATTTAATTCTTACTGTTCACGCGAATACAATTCATATTAACTGAAGGAAAATAATTCAGGCTATTACCTGAAGCAGCAAAAGCACGCTAGTTTTCATGTGAGCTGATGGTTCTTTTCCACCAGGGGGCAGTACACTCATTGAAACTAAGGACAGAAATACAGCAACAAGAATAAATAAAATCTGTAATTTAAAAAAAAATCACATTTTAAATTAGTTTCTGCTTCAATAAACCTTTTACTAGAGCTACAACCACATGGTAGAACTCATCCCTGTCCCTACTCTCTGGTAGATAGATGATTAAGAGACAAGAGAAAGCAAGAGGTGGTACTAATTTCTGATCCAGTCTCAAAGCCAGATGGATAAATGGGGGGCCAAGATGTAGTCTATGAAGTGAAATGGACCAACACTAAGTTCCCTGTATGAAACAAGATTTAAATGCAAGAGAATGAGGGACAATTAGGGCTTCAAGTACATAGTACATACATGTTCATCAAAGGGTATCTTACGTCTCCTGCCTCCTCTGAAGCGTGGTGAGAGAAACAGTAGCTGTAAAAGCAGAACAACTGTGAGCTTCTCAGTTAAGAAATACATCATTAAGAGCCAGCCCTGATGGTCTAGTGGTTCAAGTTCCGTGCTCTCACTGCTTCGGCCGCCTGGGTTTGTTTCCCAGTTGTGGAACCACACCACCCATCTGTCAGTTGCTATGCTGTGGCGGCCGCTCATGTGGAAGAACTAGAAGGACTCACAGCTAGGATATACAAACCTGGGGCTTTCGGGAAAAAAAAAATACATCATTAAGTTCAAGATTACTGGTACTCATTTTGGCAAATCTGAAGGACTTCACGTCCAAAGAAATGATCACATTTCATACATCAAGAATTGACATGTAGATGTCCCTCACTGCCAGAATATAGAAACCACACTTAATGACAGAATGAAACGAAACATTTTAAACTCTGAACTTTCTCTGGATTTTGGTAAAGCTGATGCTGTAAGTCCACTGGTTACACTTTGCACAACAAGGAACTAAGGGACAGCTGGGTTCAAACATGCTATAAGTTGCAATTAACGAGGAACTGGTCGAGTATAGTGGAAAGATCAATGATCTTGGGGACAAAAGAGCCAAATGTAAATCCTGGCGTCTCTACTTTTCAGTTCTGTAGCCTTGGGCCATTTATACGTAAGAGAGTTTTGGAAAACTATGAAGGGCTCATAATTTAAGGCCTAAGGAAGAAATAAAGTCCAGTTTGTTTTGCCACCATGTGGGGCATGATCATATCGTATATTCATAAAGCTTTCCCAATTACAAAGCACTTTTCAATGCACTGTCTACCTGTAAGACCTTCCTCAGATGGGATTTTGCAAGAGTTAAATGAGAAAATTCACACACAGCACTTGGAGGGTGCCTGAGCATCAGAGCCAGCATGCGATGAATGGCAGTTGTTATGATTTTATTCTCTAACCACCCTGTGCACTAGGGATTGTCATCTCCACATTGCCAGATTTTGAACAACTGAGGTCCAAGAGAAATAAAGTGACTTGTCCAAGGTCACATAGCTGAAATGTCAGAGCCTGGACTTGGCTCATGTGTGTTTTCTTCTCTTGCAGTGCATGTTCCTAGACACGCTTCTCAATAAACACACACAGTATCATGAAGAAGAGGTTTTTTTTTTTTTTCTCATTGAAGAACATAACAAAGTGAGAACCCAAGTCAGATGCTCTACCCCAGCTTTCCCACATTTCTGGCCTTGTAGTTTCATGGACCCCAAGTGCTCCATCAATGCATCAGTATAGAGCAGAGGTCCTTTCTTCCCCCAGCTTTATTGAGATATCATTGACATATAACATTGTATAAGTTTAAGGTGTGAGCAGAGGTTCTTAACCTTCGCTGCACCTCAGAATGGCCAGGTGAGTTGTAAAAAGTACAGAGGCTTGGATTCCAAACCAGTCTATTGAAGTCAGAGTGTCCCTTAAGAGAGTTCTTGCTCCTCCACTCTATCCACAGTGAGACTGTGGGAAGCTGGACCTCAAAGCCAGTTCCTCCAACTCCGAATGCAGTGCTCTTTGTGATGCCACGTGTAAACATTATCAGTCTCAAGAAGCGAGGCCACAGTTACAACTGGACACCGATTACAAAAAACACAAACCTTTAAAATAAACGCTGGAAGATGGTCAAAGAGGTGGATTGCAGGGCAAATGTAAAGAGTTTAGGAGACCCGTTACCTGAGGAGGAGTCAAACTGAAGGAAATGAATAAATGTGCATGTACTGGCTCACTTTTCCAGACATGGTGGAAATATGCCAGCAGGAAGCACCCCCCTGGAGGGGATACAAAAAAAGACCTGGTTCGTAGAGGATTGCTGGACTGCACCCTGTCTCTGCGGAAGCTGGAGAACGAAATTAATCTACGTGGCAGGCAGCTCTCGGGTAAAACTTCCTTGATGATAATTCCTACTGGACAGAGATGTGTACCTCTGAGGCTGAGAATAGTTTGGTAAATTTTTTATACTTAATAAGAGTGTAATATAGAACAGAGAACAAATCTAAATTAGAATGTCTAGTAGAATCCACTAACAAAAACATTTTACTAGTCAGTCTAACGGATATCCTGCTAGCTCCAAATTCACCGAGGAGAAAATGACGTGTCACTAATGTCAAGTAGTCCTGAGAGTGGAGATCAGATTCTGTAGATAATCATAAAATATGGAGGTCCCTTTTCATTATCTTCCAGTGACGATTCACCAAGCCCTCTCCTTGTCCCTCATCCCCAAATGCAACAGGGGTGGCGTCTCCTGGGCAGTGGGATCAGAACCCCTGGCTAGAGACTGGTTGGAAGCCCAAGTCAGAACTGCCAGGGCAATTCTGGATATTAAGAGGCCAATCTTCCAGATATCCTGTCCACTAATCCTGGCAGGATGATTGCCTCCTCGCAGGGCTGACATTGGAGGTAGAATCCCCCTCCCCATTGTAATTCCTCCCCCAGATTTGGTAGCAAGTTCTCAAAATTTGTCTCAAGTGGGTAAAGTACAAGTTATGTCCCTGATTGAATACATTTCTTTCTTCCCTTTGCAAAACACCAACAAGAAAACTCCACTCTGTAAACTCAGGGACATGTTTCTTGACCCTGGCTAGCCCCTTTTTCTGGTTGGTGTCCAGCTCCAGCACGGCTTCTGCGATCTATGTTTCTCTGTCCTGGGTTAACCATTGCCTTTTATGTAGAATGCTGCCCGTATGGAATCAGCCCAAGAAATCTTAAAAAAAAAGGCGGGGGGGGGGGGGCATGGCATTCCCACTTTGGAGGATAAAGCCCAGAAGAACAAAAGTTTTAGGCAGATAACAATAGATCCTGTCAATTAGACTAGGTGAAGCTAAAGCAAATGAATGCTTTACTGAGGAAGATGGAACATGGCGAGGGAGAGAAACCGAGGCTGGAGGAATACAAGGACAATGTGAGTGACACTGATTATGCTGAAAGACCTTTAAAAGCACGTGCACCGGTCAGAGCAAAGCCCCGATAAAGAGCAAGGACACAAAGCCTGCTCCTGCTCACCCTAGGATCACAAATAACCAGAATTTCGAGGGAAAACTCCTATTTAAATCTAATGGGAGGCCGCCAAATGCCTAACTGGGCACTCTTCTGGAGTACTCAAAGGGGTTTCCTGATCCGATAGAATCTCAAGAGGCAAGAAGGAGTCAGTGCCTCTTTTGAATGCCTTCATAGAAGAAAGAAAAAATAGGCATACCTAAAACATATTCTT